>NC_139354.1:71345025-74160025 GCF_055883805.1 Amblyomma maculatum
TTATATTGTCAAGTGGTGGTGACAAAGTCGATGACACAATTTAGTCTGTGAGTGCACTGAAGAAACTTTTTAGAGGGCTGACTTGAGCCCTCAAAAGTATTAAGCTATTCGGCGGCGGCGATAACAACAATCGAGCTCGGAGTAGTCGAACAAAGAATGCCTGTCGTACACGTTTAAAGCCGGCTCAGAACAAGCTAGATAAAACGCTACTAGCACACTGGAGCATTGTACTAACATACGAGAGTGGTCGGAATTGTTTACATAGATCTCGGCGCATCTTGCGCGACAAAGAAACTGATAAACGTGCGTCTCGCGACAATATAATCATTATTCAGAAGAGTGAGACAAAATTAGCACAAGCTTGGCTAGATATTCAGATGCCTCGATCGGCCTATGACTCAAATGGAGGCCGATATACATCAGAAAAGAAATGAGTTGTCCTGTAGCATAAAGCGATACCTAAATTCTTGGTGTTCCCAGATAACGACCAGGCTCTCAATATTAGCCAGATTACTGACATTGAAAATGCGGTTTCTCTCGATATTGTGAGTCAGCCCAATCAGCTCTGTACACGCTGTTGAAAAGCGCTTGCTGTGAAGCGATGTCATCAATAGCACATGACAATGCAGGTTACCTGCTGCGTCATCCGCCTTGTCATCCCACCTACCAACCGTGTTCAGCGCTACTTGCTACAACAATTCGTGCACAGACGTTGTGTGTTGTGTGAGTGTTGTGTTGGGTTTTATGGCACATAGGCAACTAAGGCCATCATGAGCCAAACTCAGGGTAAAGCAGTTCTTGTTAAAAGTAACTGAGAGTTTGTTTATTACCTTTACTTCTTTTAAAAAAACAAAAATAGAAGACATTTTGGCAACGGCATTCTCTCCTATGAAAAGACTTGGAGGAAATGGAATGTGTTTATTATAGATACACAAAATATTTCCTCCTGATTTGCTCATATTTCGTGCATGATATTAAAATGTGGTTTACTGTTAGATGTTCATTGCATGTCTCACATGTAGGTTTTGCTTGTCCGAGGAGTATGAAGTTGTGTGGTTGAGGTGTATGTTCAATCATGTGTATGTTGATGTGTATGTCCAAAAAGCGCCCTTTATGACTCGATGATTTCCATTCTTTAACTATCGGCTTTACTAAGTGTAGCTTCTTTTTGTTTCATTATCCATGAAGCCTGCCATTTAGCTATTTAGTCATTATAAATTTTGTGCAGTTTTTACGGAGTACGTTGACGTGACGGGGTACGTTGATTTCAGTATATAGGTGGGCCACTCCGTGAACATATTTCCCTCGCTAAACAGCCCATAAAAGCAGGGCGTTTTAAAAACGTGTGCAGTGGGGAAATTGCTTTGCTTTAAAGCTGCCAAGAATGCTATTCCGGCAAATTGTAGCAACATATGAATTTTTCACTTTTACGCCCACCTTCCTATCATCCCTTATGACGTGGTCAGGTATCCACAGCAACAACTGACAGATACTGCACCTTTGTCCACCTGTTAACCAATTTAAAATTTATAAACTGAGGGACAGTCTCACAACTTTGCCGGAGATCCCGGGGTCAATCCTAACTTCCGAGGCCTGCGTTTCGGTGGAGACGAAACGGATTGGCGTACGTATGCTATGCGATGTCAGTGCACGTGAAAGATCCCCAAGCGGTCAAAAATACTCCGTAGCTCTCCACTAGGCTTGATTGGTTGGTTGGTTCAAAGAAAGGGAAAGGCGCAGTATTTGTCGCACTTGCTCTGTGGACACCTGAACCGCGCCGTAAGGGAAGGGAGGAAGGTGGGAGTGAAAGTGGAAAGAGAGAAAGGGGAGCCGTAGTGGAGGGCTACGGAGTAATTTCGACTACCTGGGGATCTTTAACGTGCGCTGACATCGCATTAGGCTTCGCTTACAAACGTTTCGCTTTTACTCCCACTCCCTCCCTTTCCCTTATGGCGCGATTCACGTTTCCAAAAGAAAACGTTTGACAGATGCAGCGGCTTTCCTTTCTCGTAAACCGCTTGGTACATTCTTCTTTGTGGACACAATCTCCGACAAATAATGGCATATATTTCAAGTTCTTGCTTGTGTCGACGGCTTGATTCTAACGCACATTATGTTCAACTTGTCCAACGATGCTAAACTGGAAAGCGATTTGGTTTGCTCTCTCCATAAGCATTTTATATGGAAAAGTAGGGTAAAATGATGATAAGAAATACTGCTATGCTTTGAAGCAAACATTTCACTTCGCTAAGTAGAGCTGGTGATAGCGTGGCCTTCTAATTCAGCCTTGAAGGAGCAGGATAATACTGCAGTTATGGGCTTCTGGTGTGCACAATAAAATAGGGAGGTGTGAGCCTTCGTCAAATGTTTAGAGCACAGAGGGTTCGCTTTTAGGCCGTATATCATGACTTATTTAATATTCGTGGAAGTCTTAGCCATTGGAGAGGGCAAAAGGAAAAACCTTCTTGCCTTCCTTAAGTATGGAAACCTGGGAATGCATTACGGGGCTCACAGTATGGCTCGGAAGTAGACTCCCTAGGCTCTAAACTTTTGACAGGCTATACTTGGCTTTCTTTTCCTCTAAACCAACAAAATGCCAAGGCGGAGCCATTTTTATACAGTTTACGTGCCCACATAAAAACGTTGTTTCGGAATATACAGAATCTGCAGGGGGGAAATCCTTTAGTAGCCCCGCGGGGTGGTGCAGTAAGACTCCCGACTACAGTGGGGAGTTCGAACCCGACCACGGCGGCTGCGTTTCGATGGAGGCCTAAGCTTACGCATTAAAATGTGACCGATACTGTGGCTTTCCTTTCCTATAAACCAAAACAAAATGTCACTGCATGACTGCCATTGGCCTCTGAAGACTCACTTGACAAAGAGAGGCGATCTATACTGGGCGCGTGCAAGGTACCATTTTCAGCAACTTTCGCATTTCTCCACTCATGATTTAACAGTGCTCTCGGAATTTCTCAGACTTTAGTTAGTTGATTACTTTTACACACTTCCTAACCATTTGCATTCATTTGTACACAGAAATTACGCCCTTTCCCGTTCGTTCCGGTTCAGACATTTAAAATTGCTCGCCACCAGGAGTTAGTCCTACCTCACTGTAAATCGAATACAAAGTGTCCCCAATTGGCCGGCAGCTGACAACTGAAACCGGAAGTTGACTGGCTGCGATCATGCCTGCCAATTACACACTTAATTGGCTGTTTTTAATTACCTATTCAGCTCACAGCAACCGTGGTACCTCTTGCACACCTTTCTTGATGCACAAACGAATGATGCCATTCTTTTTCAATATTCCAACTAACACTTCTTTAACAGCTCTGACAAGTCCGCACTATGGGAAACCCGCCTACAAAGCCACCAGTATTAACATTTGTCACTATGTTGCTTCATCAGTACACGGCATCTCCCTCTTTAGCAGCCGAAACCTCCAATGCGGTACTTCTCCTAGATGTTTTAATGATCAGTGCCGTCGCTGTAGCGGCTGCCTAAGACGAACACGGAGGCCAATGAGTATTGAGCTAGGAAGCTCTCCATTAGTTATACGTCAAAGTAAGAGACTGCTTGCCCTTACTGAGGAGACTCTTATACAGTAATGAATTGAAGCTGTTTTGGCACGTTGGAGGTGGTTAATCAATTAAAATCGCCCATACAAATTTTTCATGTTTTATAGCGTTTCTTGAGTGCAATGCCGCGCGTGATGATGTTTGGCGACCATCATGGCCTGCGTACGAGGCTAGGTATTACCTACGCGCCGCTAGCGTTTCATGATGCAAAGAAACGTCACGTGTTATAACGTTGTGTAAGGCTGTGCAGCCTTTAAGGAGAAACGTTGTCACAGAGAGGTGTGTCTGTGATGCTTTTAGAGCGAGATCCTTAGTTTCTAGTACCGGGCGTTAGTAGGAAGTTTGGAATAGAAATGAAGGGGCCACGAAAATTGTGCCGCTTTAAGCATACCTTTAACCGACTGATAGATCAAAAGCTTTGATTGTAGAAGCCATAGCCTCGGTAGCAACGCTTTTTCGATACGATTTTTTAATATTTTATTCCTATAAATTATTTCACATGAAAGAGAAGGTGCAGTACCAGTCTCATTTTTTTCTCTTGGGCCCTTGTCGAAAATGTCCAGAATTCTGTTGAGCGCATGAGCGCTCACCGGCGTTCTATAACTGCTTTTCACGAAAGAAAAGGCGCAGTTACAGTCACTCACGCAAACCCACTGATGCGTCCCGCTGCCAAAACAGTACGACTCAGGCTTACGTATTTCTCTAGTACAGATTCTGCATTGATCTCGGAACCTTTCTTCGAAAATCACAACCGCGCTTCACTGGCGTTGCGCGGTATGCAGCGTTGCATTTGGGACACATTGGCGTTCATCATTTTGAAGCACGTGCAATGATTCGGTCACGAATATTCACGTTTTGGTTCCCGGATAAAGGATAATCGTGGCGTGGGCTCGACGATGGTACAATTCGCGAATTGAACGTAAAATCATGTCCCGTTTAAAAACCTGCATTTCGAAAACAGCGTGCTAAAAACATATGTAGATGCACTCACGGGAGGGGCACTCGCACACCTACTTGCGCACACAAACACACACAGCAAAGCACGACATGCCGCCATACACTTGAGGCGGCCGAAATTTATCATGCCTAATTATAGTATGGCAACATGATGAAGTACTACAGATCATGAACTGCGGATATCCATGCGCACCCGGCGACCCACCCATGCAAAGAGCGGAAGCGGCAGCGCTGGAGTAGAGACGAAAGGCAATGGGTCGTACAATGCGTGACGTGGGCATACGTTCGAAAACCCTGACGAGGGCAAAAATTCGAAGCACTCCAGTAGGGCTTCGGTGATACTGTAGGCTCCTCTAAGACGCTAAGCCGCACAAACCAAACCTAAGCCTAATGTAGCACCATATACTGCCATTTCTACAAAAAGCACTCGCCGTACCTAGTACGAACCAACCGAAAACTACGTCACGCGTGATACAAAGACCTCCTAGCACGAAAAATGCTGTGAAGCAATGAGGACTCAGTTCGCAGCGTTATGGCTGCGATTAGCGTTTCTAGAAAATGAGGGATTACATACCTTCAAGCAGAACTGCAGTGCAGAAAGAAGACAGTGGTGACTAGCAGGCGATGCCTGAGATCTATAGCGGGTGCAGGTGCGCGTGCCTTGTTCTTCTTCTTCTACCTCGATACATGTCACATACCCTCGAAGGGGGATTGGACAGGGTTCTGTGTCGACAGCAAACTGTACCACAGATACTGAATAATAAGTCAGTTTTCAACTAAACAAAGAACTAGGATTTAGGATCGTACAATTGAATGAAAGCAAAAATATATACCGAGAAAAAGTTTTGAAGTCTAAATTTATTTCGCCTAAAGGGCATATAAAGGTCTTTCTTTTTACAGCTGCAGTGGCTGTCCTCCTTAACACGGCGTGGCTTCTTGTGCATAATTAAAGGAAGTTGAGATTGTGAAATCGGCATTAATGCTGCAGCGGAGTTGTTTTATCAAAGCAGTAAAAAACTTGCATCTTCCAAAATCATAGCTGGAGGAATCTTCAAGTAAATATTTTTTTCTTCATGCCAGGCTTATTTTCCCGAAATTTCTACACGGTGATTCTGTTTACTCCGAAACCAGCCTCACATGGTAATAGTTACGCTTAACGTAGATCGTATAATATTTTAACCTGAAATAAGTTATCTAGGAGGGACCTAAAACTGTAAATAAAGGGGTCCACAAAATCTCACGTTACGGCGTACTGACCATCTTAAATTCAATGAATGAAAAGGTCTTTAGTAACACAACACATTATATATATATATATATATATATATATATATATATATATATATATATATATATCCAGCGGGTTTCAATTGGCCAGATTACTGAATAAAGAGCGTTACGACCGACGCGACTGTTCGTTTTCGCATTTTTTTTGTCGACAGTTCCGGGAATGGTATTTCCTTCGTGAGGACCACTTTACAATATATATATGTATATATATCTATATATTGAATTTCGATTCTAGTATAGTTTTGTTGAAAGGGAAACCAGAGCACACTATTATGTGATTATAATAGCAAAATCTCTCACAGTATTTTATACAGTGGGAAACCTTCACCAGATGGCATGACTACCGTCACACACGATGCAAGTTACGGCCCAGGAAGCTGCTCAAGAAGTACAACAAACATAAAAGCTTATCTAAGGATTACCAAGATACTTTGTTGGGCGAGTTGGTACATATTCGTTATTATTTCAAACAGCGCGAATACGATGACAAAGGACAAGATAAAAGAAAGGCACAAAAAGAAAGGCACAGACAAAGTGCCCCGCCGGGGTGGTGCAGTGGTAAGACGCCCGACTACTGTGCCGGAGTTCCCGGGATCGAATCCCGGCCTCGGCGGCTGCGTTTCGATGGAGGCGAAACGAAGAGGCGTCGTGTGCTGTGCGATGTCAGCGCACGTTAAAGATCCCCAGGTGGTCGAAATTACTCCGTAGCCCTCCACTACGGTCCCCCTTTCTCTCTATCCACTTTCACTCCCACCTTCATCCCTTCCCCTACGGCGCGGTTCAGGTGTCCACAGAGCAAGTGTGACAGATACTGCGCCTTTCCCTTCCTATGAACCAACCAACCAACCAACAGACAAAGTCTTGTCCTTTGTCTCCATATTCGCGCTGTTTGCATTAATATCTAAGGATGCTGTGGCCAGCTTGTGTCAGTCGTCAAGCTCATAGGTAAGCATGGCTAACAGCTGAAAGTTCAAGTACAGCATACATGGAGACGGCAGCAAACGAATTAGCCGCAACGTACACGGATTTCACATAAATCGTTACCGATCCTGGAGCCGCTTAGAGATCATGCATGTACGTTGAAAATATTTACCCCAGGCCAGATATCATAGCTGAAATATAAAATCATATGGATTTCTGGTTATATCGGCTAGAAGGAAATGAGAATTTGCGCGCTACAGGTAGAGCAATCCTCCTCAGGGACCCTCAACATTGCCCCGTCAAAAACCAGCCCCAGTCACTCACTGCATGCGGTGAGACTCTCCAGAGCGCCCGTTTAGCGAGACAAACAATTCAGTGACCTGCTAAATGCTCTGGTGTATATTAGTGTTACCTTCTTCATCATCATCATCATCATCATCATCATCATCATCATCATCATCATCATCATCATCATCAGCCTGACTATACCTACTGCAGGGCAAAGGCCTCTCCCATATTTCTCCAAATAACCCGGTTCTCTGCTAGCTGCATCCACTTTAACCTTGTGAACTTCTTAAACTCATCCGCCCACCTAACTTTCTGCCGCCCCCTGCTACGCTTTCCTTCCCTTGGAATCCAGTTTGTTACCCTTAGCGACCATCGATTATCCTCTTTTCACACTACATGTCCTGCCCATGCCCATTTCTTCTTTGTTTCCCCTAGAATGTCAGTAACGTGAGTTATTTCTCTGACCCATTTTGCACGCTTCCTACCTCTCAATGTTACCCCTACCATTTTTGTTCCATAGCCCTCAGAGTTGTTCCCAACCTAAGTAGAACCCTCTTGGTTAGCCTCCACGTTTCAGACCCATAGGTGAGTACAGGTAGGATGCAACTGTTGTATACTTTCCTCTTGAGCGATACCAGTAATCTGCTAGTCATAATCTGCGAGTGCTTGCCAAATGCGCTCCATCCCAATCTTATTCTTCTTATTATTCCCTTTTCATGGTCTCTATCTGCGGTTACTACCTGTCCTAAGTAGACATATTCGCCTACTACATCCAGTGCTTCGCTACCTAACGTAAGCTGCTGTTCCTTTCCGAGGCTGTTGAACATTACCTTAGTCTTCTGAATATGGATTTTTAAGCCTACCTTTCTACATTTCCTGTCTAGGTCATCAATCATTATTTGCAGTTTATCCCCCGAGTTACTTAGCAAGGTAATGTCATCAGCAAATCGCAGACTACTGAGGTATTCTCTATCTACCCTTATCCCTAACTGCTCCCATTCCAAGTCTGAATACTTGCTCTAAGCAAGCTGTGAATAGTACTGGGGAGATCGTGTCTCCTTGCCTAACACCTTTCTTTATGGGAATTTTGTTACTTTCTTTGTGCAGAACTGTGGTTTCTGTGCAGCCACTATATATATCTTCCTGCACTTTCACGTACGGCTCGTCCACCCCCTGATTTCGCAATGCCTGCATCACCGCAAAGGTTTCAACTGAGTCAAATGCTTTTTCGTAATCAATGAATGCTATTTATAAGGGCTTGTTATAATCCGAGCATTTTTTGTCACCTAGTTGATGGTATGGATATGATCGATAGTAGAGTACCGTTTTTGAAAACCTGCTTGATCCTTTGATTGATCTAAGGTTGTCCTGATTCTATTAGCGATTACCTTTGTAAATACATTATACGTAACAGAGAGTAAGCTGATTAGAGTCCCCTTTCTTATGAATGAGGATAATGTTTGCATTCTTCCATGGTTCTGGTACCGTCGATGACACCAGGCACTGCGTATACAGGGTGGACAGTTTTTTTTACCACTATATCCCCCCCCCCCCCCCCGTCTTTTAACAAATCTGAAGTTATCTGATTCTCTCCAGCTGATTTCCCCCTTTTCATAGTTTCTAATGATTTCTTGACCTCGTCCTTCGTCTCTGGCGGAACATTTGACTGTTTTTCCCCACCGCGAATCTCATTACGGTCCTGACTGCTTTGGCTACTGTAGAGATCTGTATACAACTCCTAGGCTACTTTTACTAGCAGTGTTACCTGAGGTGCTTGCCAACATATTTTCCCACAACAGCCTAGCTAGGCTGCATATAGTTATATCGGATACTTGGACGGCTGTATAATGCATACCTTAGACCTGGAATTAAGAACTTTACTCATGTTTTGGATATGTCATTTCCATAAAAACCAAGCCCTGCCACGTAAAATCCAAATGGTATGAATTTGTATGCGGCCTCGTCCAGTTTCGACAGCGTCGCACAATTGTTCTTATTATGAGAGGTCGGGCAGCGAAGCCAACGAAGTTTCGATGTCAGATTTGGATTGGTAAAACGTTTATGTGGGCCTGTAGTAGAACGCGAGTTAGCGCGCGCGCGCTCCGGACGGGGCCTACGTCGTCCTCTGGTCACCGGCCGCGCGGCCTGGGTCCCCGCTCGCCGTGGCCGGCTCGCTGGTTCCCTGCCGGGCCAGAGCCTTGATGACCTGCTGGACGGCCCAGAGTTGTTCGTCTTGATTGTTGCTCCCTGCGGCTGCTTCCAGTCGCGGCGGGATCCTCCCAGACTTAGCTTCTTACTGGTACTTGTAGCAATTCCACAGAATGTGTGCGAAGCCAGCCGTCTCCATTCGGCAGACTCTGCATTTGTTTGTCGGGTGCGTCCCTGGATACATTCTGTGCATCAGCGACGGGCTGGGGAGTGAGCCCGTCTGTAGCTGTTTGAATAAAACGGCTTGCTCTCGACTGAGCCCCGAACAAGGGTGTGAAAGAGTTACGCCTCGCCCGCGTGCGCCGGGAACCACTTGATTCTCACTTGTCTGCTGCCGTCGTCGTTCTCGGTTGCCTGCAGTATGCGCACCGCTTCCTTCGCTATACTGCCTTTGGCGTAATTTCTCACCTCCTGCCTCGAGTCGCATAACACTGTGTGGCAGTCGAGGTCGGCGATGGCCAGGGCGATGGCCACCTCCTCTGCTTGCTCTGCCTTGGTGCATCTCGTGCTGGCCGTCGTGCGAACGGTGCCGGTCGCGTCGACGACGACCGTCGTCAAGCCGTGTATCTTGGCGTACTCAGCCGCGTCAACGTAGCGTGAGTGTGTGTCGGCCGCGTGCTGGTCTATAAGCGCCTTGGCTCTCGCTGGTCTCCTCCCTTTGTTATATTTCGGGTGCATGTTCTTCGGTACCGAGTCCATTCTGATGTAGCGCCTGATCTCATCGGGGACGGGGAGCTGCGTCCGCTCCCTGCCTTGATATTAAATTCCCAGGTTGTCCAGGATTTTCGGCCGGCCTTGGTCATCGACAGTCTTTCGAGTTGTGCTGCGCGTTGAGCCTCGGCTATCTCTTCCAGCGTGTTGTGCACCCCCAGCTGTAGGAGGCGTTTGGTGCTCGTTGTTTCGAACAGCCCCAGTGCCCTCTTTTAGGCTCTGCGGATGAGTATACCTATCTTGTTTCTCTCGCTCTTCTTCCACTTGTGGTAGGCCGCCACGTACGCTACGTGACATATAACGAACGAGTGGACCAGTCTGATCAGGCTCTCTTCCCTCATTCCACTTTTCTTGTTCGTGACTCGTTTGACTAGTCTCCTGGCGTTCGCCGCTTTTGCAATGAGCCGGGTGACAGTCTCGCCGTTTCTGCCGTGCGTCTCGATCGTCATTCCCAACACTCTGATCGTGTTGACTCTTGGCATCCGAGCAAATTAGCACCGAAACAATTTCTGTAATAATTGTTTATATACAGCAATAAAATGCGGCATAAAAATTGCAAAAAAGGCTCTAGGTAATGGTGGACGGAAAAAAAACGAGAGTAAGAGCGAAACGAATGGTTTCGCAATGTTACTCTGCATAACAATCTATACGAATGAACTAGTGGCAGCGAGAGTTGGTAAGGATATCTGCCAGTTATGCAGCCTTGCGGTTTTCTGAACCACACCTATTTTGGTCCTTCTTATACTCAAGAGAGAAGAGGTTTGACACCACCCTCCTGCAGGGGCATTGACTTGTACCTTGATATTTTACCACCAAGCTCACCTTAAAATTAGCGATACATGAAAATCTCATTGTAACATAGCATTTAAAAAGCCTCGTCTTTTGCAATGCGATGCTCAAGTTGGAGCACAGCCATGTTGTAACTTCTGGCAATGTCAGTGAAGCTCCTTGATAGTTTCTATTGAAATTATTACAAGGCTGTAGCACCATTATTCTATTAGTTTATCTTGAAGCTCAAATCAATTAACAGTGTGGACATTAAGTAGTCACAAATAACTGAGGAGAGAGCTCTCGGTAGAGAGGTCATGAATAGTTGAAGTTTTCTGCTGTCATTCTATAGCCGGCTACCAAGAACGTTTTAAGTGCTATATGGTGGCTTGCTTTGGAAGTTTATCGCAAACTAGCCAGTAAGTTCTCTGTCAAAGTACACACTCTTTGTGAGCAGAGAGGCAAGCTAATTTCAACAAACGACCAAAATAAATGGCTGAGACAGGTTTATATTACATTCTTGAATATTATATATGTTCGGTTTTATTCAGAACTCGGTGTGCTTGATTTCTAGACGATGACGAAGTACAAATTTGTTGTTCTGCCACGCAATGTTGAGCAAGCCTTCTGCTCCCCTCTCCCCCCCCCCCCCATTTTCAAGTTGATAGTGGAAAGCACCGGGAAAAGGACATGGCGCTCTTTCGCGATATGGCACCGATATTCTAGATGGTGGAGACAGACTATTCGCGACAAAACGAAAATAAGGCCAGTGCACCTACATTTATATTTATTTTTTTTCTGATGGGCTAGGTCGGGCTTATGGCCACGATGGCCATGCGGTGATCCGGGATTGAAGCTGCTAGGGGCTGGCCGTCTCGCGCTCTGCCCGGTGCCTCTATGTACAGGCACTTCACAACCATGTCTGTTTATGTCTGGAGAAGAACTGACCTCCCTCACGTATGGATGATGCGTAGCTCGTTTACAGAGCGAAGGAGATCGAGATAAATAGAGTATTGATGAAGATAAAAACCAATAAAAACCAATCAGTACAGCTACCTCCAATGGCCCGACGTTGTCAATGGTGGTTGGTTCTCAGCGAGCTACAAATTTGACATGTGTTTCCTGGAAACAGAATTGTCGTATCGAACGTTTCAAGGAAGCCAAGAATGTGTTGTTTGTCTCAAAACGAAAACAGGCAGACCGGGCGGTGACGACTGCGCGGTCAGCAGAAACTATAATCTTCTGCCCCTTTATTTTTTTCATTTCACGCGTTGCGACTCTCCTTCATGCTTGTCTCCCTAAGCATCGCGGGCTGCTGCGTGATCCCTCTATCGCCTGGTGGCCGGACCCAACGCCTCGTTGAAAGCTAGAGAAGTCATTCCGATTAGAATAGTGGCAAGATGTCGGTGAGCTGCCGAGCAGTGCTCTCGCTATGCTGCTGCCGTCGCCGGTCAAAAACTGTTTGGCACCTGCCACTGACATTTATATCTTCATCCAGTTGAAATATATTAGCGACTGTGTTATTCAATATCGGTGCCAGATCCGGCTTGAACTCGTTTGGGAGCTTACGTCGGATGCTTCGCTCGAGACGTTCATGTGACGCAGGCCTTCAGACTTTGGGTTTGTGCGCATTCAAGCGAGTTTGCGCTGCAGAGAGCTTAGACTGGAGTCTGACCAGGTCGGATAGCAGTAATTCCTAGTTGCGGTGTGAGCTAAAGGCAGGAAGTGGAGAGGTGCGGCATTGGAGGGAGGAGGTGGGTGCATTCTGGAACGGCGCGGAATTTTGAAACTAGCAGTGAACTCGGGATTTGGGGAAGGAGCATTCAGGGTTTGAAATTTTGCTCGGACAATTACGGCATTTATCCCATGACTCAAACTAAAACAAATATACCAGAAACGTGTTCAAACACAGTTCATCCTATTTGTTTCCTCGATGCCGTAGACAAATTCAAAACCAAGCGCTGACCTCCCAATAAAAAAATTGTGTCATGAAATTGCATTAACTAGTTTTTTTGCTGCTGTGAATGAGTGAAATACGCATTATCACTGAGAAACACTATTCATATCTCAATGTTGTTACTTCGGCTCAAAATAAAAATTGATGATTACTGGAGATGTTACAAAAGAGCTCTTCAAATGCTGTGAAGTATCCTAAACTAGCTTTTTGATATGACCGCTTTGGGCTTGCTTCGCGTGATTCTCCCCTCTGGATAACAATGAAATGCCAAGCGCCCCTTGCGCATGTATAGTTCTTGTTATGGGCAAATGCATTCGACAGATGGAGGCAGTTGTCCAGGACATACCTCCCTACTTTGGAGGCACAATTTGCTCTCAATAGAATCGCATTTGGTGTGGCACCCAACACGTCTGTGTTTTCATCCAGCAGCAAATAAATTTCGGCACTCCCCAAATTGCACCAAAACCTGTGCAAACAGCTAAATCTTAATAAACAAGGATTTCAAATTCCTGACATCCTTTCTCTCTGTCTCTCTCTCTCTCTCTATATATATATATATATATATTGTGAAAGAAGGCCAGGTCCAGACGGCAAGGTCGTGAAGGCAAGGCAAGGTATGCCGTGTCAGCGTTTAATCTGATGGAGAAAAACCCAAGCGCGCTCCGGAGCCGGCGCCACGGGACGATGATGATGTATGTACAAGAGGAAGACGAAGATCATGGTATGTACAAATGAAAGAAGATCCGTGGAGGGCTCACAATATATATATATATATATATATATATATATATATATATATATATATATATATATATATATATATATAATGATTACACCTGTAGTGGCCATCATCAGTGGTGACGTGGAGGCAGAACACGTGCTTCTTGTACGCGTGCACATGTGTTTTAATTCCCGCGTTGCTTCATTCTCCATTCTCTAAAAATTCTCCATCGATGGGATTGGTCGGTCAGCAGCGATTTTACCAGGTTTTAGTGTGTATCATTGGAAAGTCACTCCTTTGTCTAAAACAGAATTTTTATCCTTTGACAATAACTGCATGCATTTATTGTCCCCACCCACTTTCATCAAGTATATGGTTATAACCGCCCTTTTCAGTATAATAAAAATCACTTCGCTTGAGTACAAGGTTGGCAAAACCGTTTATAGCATCCATTCCGCTAAACACCTCCTGTCTTGATTGTAGCATGTTAAAAATGCTTAAACTTGCGGCATTTAAAGCTCAAATGAAATAATTGTTTTCAAGGCCCCATGCGAACATGTTCTTAAAAAACAAGGTATAAAACAGTTCAGAGTTTTTGTGGGCATTTATTTGCTTTGTACTGTTGAGAATCACACTTTAAGCCATTGTATGGATAACTATAGATTTTAGATGTAGTTATGCCGATGTGTTGCGTTCTGTTGCTCCCATGACTGACTTCTTCCCTCATGCTTTGTGACGGCATGTAGGGTTATTCTGAGCCGTTCATGTCATCATGGCGCATTGTAAGCATAATTGGCTTCGTATGATGTAAAAGCAACGCTTTCGAATAGTTTGGTTTGTAAGCAATGGTGCCATGCAATGAGTGAAGCGCCGTCAGCACGGAATTTAACAAGACGAAGAGATTTTGAGATTTGTGCCAACAAGGCAAAGCTTACGAACTGAAAGGTATCAAGGTAAAGCTTAAAAATCTGGTGGTGACTGTCGTTTTGCATGAAAGAACCGACTTGGGTAGTGGCACTAGAATCAACTTTATGAGGCTAATATATACCAGCAAAAGAACTAAGCTACACGGCGGTGAATATAGCAGAAGTGCAAACAACTGCTGCATTTGGCCGCTCACAATTTGAAATCCAGGTAGAAATGTCTATGTCATCTGAGAAAATGTGAGGACAACAGCTTGAAACAATGTAGAAAACTTCACGTAGTGGCAATAATTCCAGATACATATCGGCGCATGTGGCGCGCCAAGGGACATGTTAAACCTCGCACTCTGTGACATTGAACGTGAACAAAGAGCAAAGTGATGTCTTATTGCTACCAGTCGTTGAATGCGTCAGGTAAGGATCCCAACTGTTCTTTGACTATGTGTAGGGCTCTGTAGCGCACGATAATAGGCTCAGTGCTGGGAAAACCAAATATATTGGGCTAACATTTAGACATTTTGTAAACTATAAAACGTCTCATTAGGAAGAAAAAAAAATAGGTTTCAACGCAAAGCCAACGTCATTCTTCATTATATCGATTGAAATTCGTCGTCGTTTTTAATCTAATGCATAGCTGGCAGCATTATCTGCATGGTACGCCTGGGCTACATAATCGTGTAGCTTCTTGTACGAAATCTTCACGAACACACTGTCTTGATGCTACGTCTTACTCACAGTCGAATGAAGCCTTTTTAGTACATCATCGATAATGATAGACTATATATTTCCGAATGCTGTCAACATAAGCAGATAGCCATAACCTTTTAACCTCATTCCGTGTCAGGCCATTTAGGTTTACATCAATAATATTAAAAGCCATTTCCCATCCTTATCGTATTGAATTTTCGAGTCCATTTGTTATCTGATCTTCTGAGCTTGGAACGGCCAAGTGAGACAGAAGACAACGGCGTCACAAGAATGCAATACCAATCTAGTTACGCCTTCACACAGAGCGTTGACCACAAGATTGCCTTCGTTCTTGTGGTAATTCAGGGAAATGTATCCACTCCAACGATGTAACTTCATCGTAGTACCTTAAACGTGATGTGAAAAAATTAATAGTGATAGTGAACACCCTAAATTCGCTGTTGGAAAAAGAATAGAAAGATAGCTTAGTGGAAGTCGGAGGCATCTGTATTTTTATAATTCCGGAAAAACATCTCAACTCAGTAGCGTAGCTATTCAAATTTCAATTGCATGCACCAATACAGCATATTCCGCTGCAGGAATACTTCAAGACCAATGTGTGCTTAAAGGGGAGAGCCAGGTAAAGCATGTATGCGCGCAAAATCTGTGTCAAGATATGTTGAAGACTAGCGTATCTGAAGAGAGCGAGACGACTTACGCCAGTGAAGCAAAAAACACTCCCCTTCATCAGGGGTCGCAGCAGTAAGGGCGCAACACCTGTGGCCTGCTGCACAGCTGGTATTCGCCGCCTCCTCGTCGCTTAAAACTCTTGACGCGCGCGTCGGCACTTGTGCATCTCTCGTGCTTCGAGCTCACTGAAAGGCTTCGGGAAGATTTTTGGAAAATGCCGACGGAAGAAAATGAACGAAAACTTAGATTACTCGACTATTTGAAGTTAGCCCAAGGAGCCCTACAACTAGTATTATTTGATGATATTTACGGCTACTCTCGCCTAGAGCGTTTTGAAGGACAATTGTAAAGGCTTAAGTGAAGAATGCATTTTATACGCAAGATCTCTGTGAGCGTCAGCAGGAAAGATCTCGCAATGGCTGCATACACCGTTCTGAAAGTTCATGAGCCGGTCAAAAAATAGCATCATCACTAAAAAATAAAAACATTGCTTAGTATACATATTGTTACGAGGAACGTCGAGATGTTAGGAGGCGATGGTGCGTCGTAGCCGCAACAGTTCACCGTCAGGGACACACTCACAGGAGAACCAGACGTAGCTGCAGCGTCGTCTTTCCCCACTAGCCCAGCACTTCATCATCGTCTCTTTCACTGCGTACCGTAACAATACCCCACCCCCCCCCCCCCCCCGCGGAAGAAGCACAGTCCCAGTGCATAGACTACATAGGTGAGCGTGAGATATAAGGTTTGAGACGGGCGACATGCACGACTTCTGGATGATGGTTTGCAGGAGAGTGGCGGTTCACAGGGATAATCTCTTACGTCACGTCGGTAAGTTGCCGCAAGACCTGGTAAGGGCCCACGTAGCAGGGGCAGAAGTTTCTCGCACATGCCTACACGTCGAGCAGGGAGCCAGAGGAGTACGAGGGAGCCAGGAGGGTAGTAGGCGTCACGGTGCTGGAGGTCGTAACGGTGCTTTTGAGAACGCTGGGACGCACGAAGCCGGTCTCGAGCAATATGACGGGCGGCATCAGCGCGGGCGATGGCATCAGAAGCGTAACTGCAGGAGCAATCGTCAAGAGGCAGTAAGGTGTCGAAGGGAAGTAGAGGGTCGCGGCCGAAGAGTAGATAAAAGGAAAAGTATCCGGCGGTATCATGCCGTGAGGAGTTATAAGCGAATGTTATGAAAGGTAAAGAGATGTCCCAGTCACGGTGATGGTCAGAAACATACATTGACATCATATCGGTCAGGGTACGATTAAGGCGCTCAGTAAGACCGTTCGTTTGTGGATGGTAGGCCGTTGTGAAGTTGTGGCGCGTAGCGCATGAGCGCAGAAGGTCATTAACAACTTTAGAAAGGAAGCAGCGACCGCGATCGGTGAGCAGTTGACGAGGAGCACCATGAAGCAAGATGACGTCATGCAAAGGAAAGTCTGCAACGTCGGAGGCACAGCTAGTGGGGATAGCTCTGGTTATGGCATACCGGGTGGCGTAATCGGTCGATATGGCAATCCATTTGTTCCCTGAAGTGGATGTGGGAAATGGCCCAAGCAGGTCAAGACCAACTCGAGAAAAGGGCTCAGTTGGAACTGCGAGTGGTTGCAGGAGCCCACTAGGGTGAAGAGACGGGGTCTTCCTGCGCTGGCACAGCTCACAGGCGGTGACGTAGCGACGAACATAGGGGTAGAGGCTAGGCCAGTAGAATCGCCGTCAAACATTGTCGTATGTGCGGGACACTCCTAGGTGCCCTGCTGTAGGAGCATCATGAAGGTGCGCAAGAACAGCAGAGCGTAGATGTGTCGGGACAGCAAGCAAAAGGTCTACACCATCTGGGAGCATATTGCGGCGGTATAATGTCTTATTAAGCAGCACAAACGTACTGATGGGCGGATCGGTGCTGTCGTTGCGCAGGTGATCAATAATGGGGCGCAGGGAAGGATCACGACTCTGTTCGACGCCGATGTGGAAAAAGTTCGAAATGGACAAAACGCAGTCGTCAGCACTATTGTCAGGAAGTTCAGGAGGGTCAACGGGGTGGCGGGACCAGCTGTCGGCGTCTTGATGTAGGCGGCCTGACTTGTACACAACAGTAAACATGAATTCTTGTAATCGCAAGGCCCAGCGACCTAAGCGGCCAGTAGAGTCCTTAAGTGATGACAACCAACACAAGGCATGATGGTCCGTCACTACGCTGAAGGGCCTCCCAAACAAATAAGGGCGGAATTTGGTCAACGCCCAAACAAGTGCAAGGCATCCGCGCTCCGTAATGGAATAATTGCGCTCGGACTGAGATAGAAGGCGGCTGGCATAGGCAATCACACGAGAGTGGCCGTGCTGGTACTGGGCAAGGATGGCGCCAATACCATGTCCGCTAGCGTCGGTGCGCAGTTCTGTAGACGCAGACGGGTCGAAGTGCGCCAGTCACAGGAGGAGCGGTGAGCGCGGAAATGAGCGTTGTGAAGGCCTGAGCTTGTTCACGGCTCCACGAGAAATTCACGTTTTTCTGCAAAAGGGAGGTAAGGGGACGTGCTAGGTCAGCGAAGTTCCGAATGAAGCGACGGAAGTAGGAGCAGAGCCCGAGAAAACTTCGCACATCACTTGTATTACGTGGTGAAGGGAACTCGTGGACTGCACGAACTTTATCAGGGTCGGGCTGCACACCATTTTCGTCAACCAAATGTCCCAGGAGTTTGATCTGGCGGCGGCCGAAGCTGCATTTTTTTTGCGTTGAGTTGAAGACCGGCGCGGCGAAAGACTGCCAGTATCGTAGAAAGCCGTTCAAGAAGACTTGTGAACGTGGGAGACAAAACGACAATGTCATCTAAGTAGCATAAGCACGTTTTCCACTTGAAGCCACGGAGAAGCGAGTCCATTATGCGCTCGAAGGTCGCAGGAGCGTTACAGAGGCCAAAATGCATGACCTTGAATTGGTATAGTCCGTCAGGGGTGACAAATGCGGTTTTCTCTCGATCCCGTTCGTCGACAGCTATTTGCCAGTAGCCGGAACGCATGACGATCGAGGAAAAATAGCTGGCACCATGCAAGCAGTCGAGGGCGTCGTCAATTCTCGGGAGCGGATAAACGCCTTTTTTAGTGATCTGATTGAGGTGGCGGTAATCTACACAGAATGTCTTTGATCTTTCGTTTTGACTAAAACGACAGGAGACACCCAGGGACTGCAGGAAGGCTCAATAATATTATTTGTCAACATCTTGTCGACCTCCTTCTGTATCACGTGGCGCTCAGCAAGAGAGACTCGATAAGGCCTTCTGTGAATAGGGCTGGCATCACCAGTATTGATGCGATGGGTAACGACAGATGTCTGGGCCAAAGGTCGGTCGCCAAAATCAAAAATGTCGCTGTACGACAACAAAAGGTTGGAGAGAGCACTGGCTTGCTGAGGTGTCAAATCCGGTGCTATCATGGGAGTAAAAAGGGTCGAACGAGAAGCTGATACGGGGGGTTCAGACAGAGGCACAGGCTTGAGGGAAGAAACTTCGCAGTCAGCCAACGGAAGGAAGTCAGCGAGTGGAATGCCACGGGGCAAAACTTGGACAGAGCGGCTAAAGTTAAGGACGGGAAGATAGGTTCTGTTATCCGTGACGGTCAGGACAGTGTGAGGGAGTATGACGTTACGGTGGAGAACAACATCGGTGATTGGACAAGTGACGTATGTACCATCAGGAATAGCAGGAAACGGGGCCAAAGGAACATACATGGCAGCTTCGGGCGGTAGGCGAACAAACTCGACGGAGCAGAGGCATGGCTTGATATCTGTGCGGTCGGAGCGGTCAAAGGAAGGAGGCCACTTGAACAATCAATCAGAGTAGAGTGCGCTGTTAAAAAGTCGATGCCGAGGATCACATCGTGAGGGCAGCGGTCGAATACAGTGAAGAGCACAGGGGTAGTTCGACCACAAATGCTTACGCGCGCAGTGCAAAGTCCCACGACGGCAGCGACGCCTCCATCGGCGACACGAACGGCTGATGAGGAGGCGGGTGTGACAACTTTTTTGAGTCGGCGGCGAAACGAAGAGCTGAGGACGGAAATTTGGGCACCAGTGTCAATGAGGGCGGTCACAGGCACACCATCTACACAGATATCTAGAAGGTTGCGGCGATGAGCGAGCGTCAGCAGAGGATTTTCGGGCCGGGTCGTCAATGCAGCTTCACCTCCGGGAGCTGCATTGATCAGTTTTCCGGGAGCGGGCCAGAGAAGTGAGGATGAGGAGACGAGGAACGGTGAGGTAGGGGCCAGCGGGAACGGCGGGTCTGGGGAGACGGCGATCGGCTGGACATGCGCGGGGATGGCGGGTTAAAGTCACGAGAGGGCGTATCACGGAGAGAGGTTGGGTGTGGTCCGTAGGCGGTGCTGCGATCATGATAGTAGCGAGGGCGAGGTGGCGGAACCCAACGGCTGCGGAAATGGCGAGAAATGTGGCCGGCACGTGAGCAGTTGAAGCAGATGGGTCGGTTGTCCACGGTCCGCCATTCTTGTGGGTTGCGGTAGCGTCGGGTAGATTCGGGGTATCGCGTCGGGAAGGGCGCAGTCGGAGCCGCAGCAGCTACCACCGGAACGGGGGGCTGGACAGATGGCAGTGCGGACGGCTGACCAGAGCTGAGGCTTACGCTCGCATTAAGGCCCACGTTCTCGAATTCTTGGCGAACGACAGCTTGGATCAGTGCTATAGTAGCATGCGACGGCTTAGGTGTGAATGCGACGGGGGCCATTGCCTCCAGCTCTCTGCGAACGATCTTGGTCAAGTTTGGCTCATGGGACGGCTACTGCAGTGTTGGCAGATCGCACAAAGACGTAGCAACTGTGTTTGGCAAGCGGTCGAAGCGGGGACCAATACGACGATGTTTAGCTTGCTCAAACCGCCGGCATACCCCGAGGACGGAGTCGACCGTCGTACAATCTTTGCAAAATAGAAGGTTAAAAGCATCGTCAGCAATGCCCTTTAAGATGTGGCCCACCTTGTCACACTCGGGCATGGCGCTGTTCACTTTGCGGCATAGAGCTATTACGTCTTGTATGTACGACAGATATGATTCGGTCGACGACTGTGCTCGCGATGCCAGGTCCTTTTTAGCGCCGAGCTTGCGTCCGATCGGCTTGCCAAAGAGGTCCCGAAGCTTCTCTTTGCACATGTCCCAGGATGTTATATCTTCTTCGTGCGTCTCGAACCAGACGCGCGCCGTACCAGCCAGGTAGAAAATGACATTTGCAAGCATCAACGTTGCGTCCCATCGGTTGTGCTTACTGACTCGCTCGTACATAGCGAGCCAGTCTTCGACGTCGATGTCATCGGTGCCGCAAAAGGTTCCCGGATCACGAGGCTGCACAACGACGACAGTGGGCGCTGGTTGTGCCGCTGTAGAGGTAGCTGTGTCGGACTGCATAGTGCTAGCACCAAGTTGGCGGCCACTACGGAGATCCAGCTTGTGGTATTGGTGTCTTACCCAGCACCTCCACCAAGATGTTACGAGGCACGTCGAGATGTTAGGAGGCGATGGTACGTCGTAGCCGCAACAGTTCACCGTCAGGGACACACTCACAGGAGAACCAGACGTAGCTGCAGCGTCGTCTTTCTCCACTAGCCCAGCACTTCGTCATCGTCTCTTTCACTGCGTACCGTAACAATATTTAGATATGACCATTTATTCCTACCTTAATTGGAATGTGCACTAGCAAACACTGAAATAAAAACCCTAAACAAACGGCTCTATATGAGGCGTACCCTGTCGCGTTCCACCAAACGAAACTAGAACTCTCTTATTTCATACTTATCAATCTGGCTCTCGCAAATACCAGCCTAATATAGTTTCGACGTAGAAAACACGCTTGGTAGATTTATCTGTAACCGGTGGAAGCCAGCGGATCCATCTATCGGGTTTCTTTCACTTCCCCGCATCGCAACCACGGCGTTAGCACAAAAATTCGATGCCTAAAATTCTTATACGTAGCCTTACACAATGTACTAAAGCTGCGCCCTACTGCTTTCTTGAAGTGCACCGAAAACGCACGAATCAACCACACCTACACACAAGATAACTTTTTTGTAACTGATATTTTCAAGTACATCCTAATTATCGAGTTGTGTAGGAATAGAGTTCAATAAGCAGTGAAATTGCTGCCCACACTACAATAGAAAATGTACAGATCCTTTCGATAAAATAAGCAGTATGACTAACATTTGCGTTCTTTCACCACTAACAGTGAAAATCAAATTAATATACGCTGTTCTGCACACGCTTCTGTTTCCTGTATTTTGATTCCTGTAAGCTGTCTTATTATTAACGTTTTCTCATGCCTGGAATAACTGAAATAGCAATTGACAGTTTTCGGAAGTAAACAAAAATAAAAAGCTTCTCTTTCTTTGTATTAAAATTATAACGTTTTTCTTAGTCATGATTAAGACATTTGTCTGTATTAGAGAAAAATACCTTAATTACTAGCATCAACTACTCCGTTACGTCCATTGTGTACGTTGTATACCTAGCAATCACCACCGATTATTGGCCACCAAATCGGATATATATGTTGAGTCATGGATTACAAGGTTGTCATTGCAACTCTTACAGTATGATGTTCTCCGCCTACACCGCTCATCAGTCGAGTGTAGATAGCAGGAGTATAGGCTTCTATTTATCATGCGTCTGAGTAATCATACACAATCGCGCAGTCACACACAATTGAGTGCTACCACCAAAACACTAAGCACTTATATGTACCACTGTGGTAACCACAACAAAATGTGGTTAAAGACAACAACTAGCTTTTTTATGCTCTTTCATAAAATATTCACGTCTCTTTTCATGTCAGTCACACATTTACAGAGGTGGATGTTACTTTTGAGGCTCCCAGAACACAAACAGTGAGCCTATAAAACAATCATGGCGGCTTTATAGATCGCGTAATACTATAGGGACGTGGCAGCAGCGACACTGAGACCGAGAAGTGGCTGCTGAGAACTCCCTGGGCTGCAGGCATGGGCGTAGAGGATATTTGCATATTACTTGGGGCTAATTTATAGCGCGCACACACGAACACAAGAAGGAAAGACGAGAGAAAACGTGAGAGGACAGAGCACTCAGTACTCTCTCTTCGGTCCTTCCTCTGTTTTTCTACACTATAGCTTAATTTTAATGCTCAATAAGCGCTCATTGATGTTTTGGGCAGTGAAATTCTTATGTGGCGTAACATATGGAAAAGCGTCTCAAGAATAAATGGGCCTACAAACTACAAAGAACACAAGGTCGCGCATTGGCAGTGCTTGGGCAAAAACAGAGGCGACCTCACGTTTCATAGGTGGGTTCTTGTGGGGTAACCGAATAGACGTGCGAAACAATTTTTGGGTTCTTTCCAGACAACACATGGCCTAGTTGAAATGCGGCTTCTCAATACAAACCACAAAAGGATTCGCATTGCCTGTGACGGGGAAGGAAAGAATTTCCCCTTGCTGTCTGCATGCGTAGATTGTGTGGAACGTTAGGACAGATGCAACGCAAGCGTGTGATTAACGTGGAAAAAGCATAGGCTATCTCTAATACGGCTGCCCGAACACTATTGGGGTAGCTCCCACATGCGCAGCGGCCGGAGGGGAACGCAGGAATGCCGGCAGTCTTCCCACGATGGTAACTCGTAGGACACTTTAATGCGTATACGACGCAAATGTGGGCCCTAAAAATAAATTATGGCACCCAAAATAAAGTTGCATGCACAAAATAATTATTTCCTTTATTGGGCTGTAGCTGAAATAGAAAGCGGCAATTAGTGCTTGCTGCCTCTGAGGGCTTCTTCCAATATTTATGAGCGCAAACGTAGCATATATTCGACTGCTTTGAGGAAAAAACAAGGCCAGCGTTAGCATAGCTAGATGGTATGCCACGGTGTGTACTAAATGGCCGGTACTTCTGCTTATTACACCGGAACACTACGCTCTATTTTTGTGAAGCCCTTTATTTATTAATTGACAATATACGCTATCTAAATGCTCCTGTTCTAGAAAACTGATATAAAGATTCCGAACACACACTCATACGCATATATATATTGCTTCTGGAGAAGGGCTCCTATTCCAGATAATAGATATAAAGTTTCCGAACACACACAAGCGCACACACACATATACCCAGGCTGTTTCACCTAAGACTACATATTGCCACGTGTTTCGGGGCGTCAGAAAGGAAACAAAAAAGGTGTGGAGAAGAAGAAGAAACAAAAGCCACCTTGGTGTGTGCTGGTGTTCATTGTGGGACTCGCAGCGCACACCACTGTGGCTTCTGTTTCTTCTTCTTCTCCCCAGTCGACGAAGCCGCCGACTCACTGGTTTGCCACCCCTACCATCTAACATGGTTCAAGGCGGCGACGCTGATCGAACAACACCTGCGGTGAGCAACTGCTCGCACTACCGCGAGCCGCGCACATTTGGTGGAAAATCTGACGAGGACGTCGACGAGTGGCTAACCAACTAAGAACGGGTGAGCCGGTAAATCATTGGGATCCGACCGTGAAAGTAGCGAACGAAGGGTTCTTCTTGGAAGGCACTGCCCTAGTTTGGTTTGACAATCATGAAGACTCACTTATCAGCTGGGATTTTTTCACAGAAGTAATAAAAGACTGCTTCGGCGACGGATCCGCGAAGAAATTACGCGCAGAACAAACGTCGATGCAGCGGGTCTAGGCACATGAAGAGACTAGCACCACATATATGGAGGATATTATGAAATTGTGCAAGATTGTAAACCATCGAATGTCTGAGGAAGATAACGTGGGGCACTTGCTCAAACGTATCACTGTAGATGTTTATAATTTTCTTATCAGCAAAGACAATTTGAACTTTACAGTTGACTTCATCAGGCACTGCCGCACTTTCGAAACCTTGAAGTTGCGTCGCATCACTCCTAAATTTGTGTGACTGGCCAACGCCACATCTGCAGCGAGCGTTATTGTCAGTGCTCCGGAGTCCATGGCTGATCTGATAATACGGATTGGGTGGGAAGAATTCATCATCGTCATCATCATCATCATCATCATCATCATCATCATCATCAGCCTGACTCTACCCACTGCAGGGCGCAGGCCTCTCCCATATTTCTCCACTCAACCCGGTTCTGTGCTAGCTGCATCCACTTGACCCCTGCGAACTTCTTAACCTCATCCGCTCACCTAACTTTCTGCCGCACCCTGCTACGCTTTCTTTCCCTTGGAATCCACTTTGTTACCCTAAGCGACCATCGGTTATCCTCTCTTTGCACTACATGTCCTGCCCATGCCCATTTCTTCTTCTTAATTTCCACTAGAATGTCGGTAACTTGAGTTATTTCTCTGACCCACTCTGCACGCTTCCGATCTCTTAATGTTACCCCTACCATTTTTCGTTCCATAGCCCTCTGGGTTGTCCTCAACTTAAGTAAAACTCTCTTGGTTAGCCTCCACGTTTCAGCCACATAGGTGAGTACAGGTAAGATGCAACTGTTATGTACTTTCCTCTTTAGCGATACCGGTAAGCTGCTAGTCATAATCTGTGAGTGCTTGCCAAATGCGCTCCATCCCAATCTTATTCTTGTTATTTATTTTTCATGGTCCGGATCTGCGGTTACTACCTGTCCTAAGTAGACATATTCGCCTACTACTTCCAGTACTTCGCTACCTAATGCAAACCGCTGTTCTTTTCCGAGGATGTTGAACATTACCTTAGTCTTCTGCACATTGATTTTCAAGCCTACTTTTCTACTTATCCTGTCTAGGTCACCAATCATTATTTGCAATTCATCCCCCGAGTTGCTTAGCAAGGCAATGTCATCAGAAAATTGCAGATTACTGAGGTATTCTCCATCTACCCTTATCCCTAACTACTCCCATTCCAGGTCTCTGAATACTTCCTCTAAGCAAGCTCTGAATAGTACTGGGGAGATTGTGTCTCCTTGCCTAACACGTACTTTCTTTATGGGAATTTTGTTACTTTCTTTATGCAGAAATATGGTCGCTGTGTAGCCACTATATATATCTTCCAGCACTTTTACGTACGGCTCGTCTACCCCCTGATTTTGCAATGCCTGCATCACCGCCGAGATTTCAACTGAGTCAAATGCTTTTTCGTAATCAATGAATGCTATGTATAAGGGCTTGTTATATTCCGAGCATTTTTTCTATCACCTGCTTGATGGTATGGATATAATCGATAGTAGAGTGCCGTTTCCGAAAACCTGCTTGATCGTTTGCATGATTAAAGCCTAAGGTTGTCCTGATTCTATTAGCGATTACCTTAGTAAATACCGTATACGCAACAGACAGTAAGTTGATTGGTCTGTAATCTTTAAGTTCCTTAGATTCCCATTTCTTATGAATGAGGATAATGTTTGCATTCTTCCATGATTCCGGTACCGTCGATGACACCAGGCACTGCGTATACAGGCACTCCATAATGAATTAGCGGTGAGGGGGATGGAAGAAGAGTTCAGGATCTCGCTACAGAATAGATATTCAGCTCTAAACGAGGATGGCGACATTACCCTAGAAGCAATGAACAATAATTTCAGAGATATCATTACTTAATGTGCGGTAGAAGTAGGCGGTAGGATAGTTAGAGAGGATGCCGGTAGGCTGTCTAAGGAGACGAAAAATTTGATTAAGAAACGCCAGAGTATGAAAGCTTCCAATCCAACAGACTAGATTGAATCGGCCGAGATATCAAAGGTAATCAATAAGCGCAAGGTGGCCGATATAAGGAAGTAAACATGGAGAAAATTGAGCATGCTGTAAAGAACGGGGGAAGCCTTAAAGCGGTAAAGAAGAAATTGGGCATAGGCAAAAACCAGATGTATGCGATAAGGAACAAGGCGGGCAACGTCATCACGAATATGGACAAGATAGTCAAAGTAGCCGATAAGTTCTATACAGATCTCTACAGTAGCCAAAGAAGTCAGGACCGTAAATTGATTGGCGGTAGCGAAAAACAGTCAGACGTTCTACCAGTGTCAAAGGACGAGGTCAAGAAAGCATTAGAAACTATGAAAAGTGGGAAATCAGCTGGATAGGATCAGATAACTAGATTTGCTGAAGGACGGGGGGATATCGTGTTAGAAAAGCTGGCCACCCTGTATACGCAGTGCCTGGAAGAATTACTGTGTGACAAAGATTCTGCGGGCCGGGACAAACACCAGTATGACGGTTGCGCGCTGCAAGCAGAACCCGCGGCCCCACCAACTTCCTGGACTCCGGCTTTAAATGCGTCACGCTTTTAATGCGTATGCAGAGAGCATAACAAGTTAAGCACTTCTCAACCACGGAGGGGCCGAAGGACCACCTACACACACCAGGTGGTTCGTCAGCAACGCCGTCCCGATTACTACCGGCAACCAGAACGAGTTTCCACCCGCATTTACTCGGACAGGTGGCGCAAGCAGCCTGTGTGTTATAGCTGTGGTATGACCGGACACATCTCCCGGTATTGCCGTCGGCGGCTTCGTCGAAGACAACGGGGATCAGTGTTGATCTTCCCCGCACCTCCACCACAACTGTTACGTACTCAGTACGTAACGGGAGCGTTTATCTTCTAAAGCGCTGCGAGTCCCCCAAGGAACACCAGCACACACCACTGTGGCTTCTGTTTCTTCTTCTTCTCCCCAGTTTCTTCTTCCTTTCTGACGCCCTGAAGCACGTGACAATGTTTTTAAAAAATTGTAAAATATAAATTTTAGCGTCGATTCTTTTTTAACTATTGTATTAAGTGTCGAGAAAAATTAGGAGCTCTAAAGGCTACAAATTACCCATAATATATAACTCAGAATAACTAGCTAACCTTTTATTTATACCAGCTTTAAAAAGATTTCAAAGGATTGATTGATTGCTTGTCGTTACGTCAATTTTCGGTAGACAGAATTAAGTCTGGCTGAGGATAAAAAAAACTACACAATATGTAAATATTTCAAACGGTTATACAGCCCTTGCATTAACGTTAAATCAATGTGTAAATAAATCATGTAGTGTGAATAGCAGTAAGTCGTTCAAACCATGCCAAACCGTGTAATATGAATCGGTTTAAATGTGTAATATAAATACAAATAATATAAACCATGCATTATATAAATCTGTTTACCATAGAGCATAGAGACGTGTACACAGCCCCAACCTATTGCTTAGCTTCCTCAAGCCAGTGACAAAGGTGCATATAATTCGCAGTTTATTCCTGAAGAGTGACTAAGGTCATCTTTCCGCCATAAAGCCATATTAACAACAGATTTGTTATATCGGCGCACCAGATATTTAGCCTGTGGTGTATTGTACATTACTGATATATGACAGCAATTTTCAGTACAATTGTATATCATTTCTTCCTTATATTTAGGATGCGACAAAACCGTGCAGTTTATTGACAAGAGTAATATTATAAACTTATATCGTTGGGTTGAAAGGTCTATCACATCGAATGATGCAATTTCCTCGAGCGAACTATATAATAAAGATACGCAGTAGTATATAAAAAGATGTACTTGCGAAAGCACAGAAACAGTAGCGGTGACTCTTCGCATTGAAGAGGCAATGACGGCGACAAAAACAAATGTGAAGAAAGGACAAACTGTTCTCAAAATTATTTAGTACTTTAGCCCACCGGAGGTGTAGCGCATGAAGTGAGACAGCATGATGACATTACTCTAGTGGCAAAACATTGTAAACATTGCAGTCATTTGAGGTAACTGGTTAAAGTATAAAAAACTCCGTTGAAAACAATTTGTATTGCCTTGCGTAGTGAACGAGGCGTCTTATTGGAAGACTGCGTAGTATTTGCTGTCGAACATTATATTTTAGGTCACAGTAAAGGAAGCGTATTTTGCTAACGGTGGAATGCAATGCACAATTTTCTTTGCGTACAAATAGTCGTAGGGTATTGGCACCATTGTTGAGCAACGCGTCTACGTGCCGAAATATAACTGCAACGGAGTTTCCACCTTAGGAAGGGTCAGCATCAATACCCCAATATCTTGAAATCCCTTTTTTTTCAGGTCAATGTATTGTTTTTAGGTGAGCCTATTTGTGGAAAGGACTCCTATATTGTTGTCAGAAAATCAAGACAAAACCAACTTGATTCTTTTTTCCAGCGATGCAGAATATTTATTATTTTTATTAATTTTGAATACGCGCGTGAGCACAGTTCCCCATCACTCAGCTGCCACCGTTGAGAACTTTGTCATTGTAGGCAAAGAATGCTCTACATCCCCACAAGTACACACGCCCTGTATACATGACGCCCAGATAGCATCCACATTGCGACATCTGTAGTAGCACTCGGTCTGGTCGCAGGCTTTAGCAACACCGCAGACTACCAGCAGCAGAAGGGTGACAGCCAAGGTTGTGGTCGAGAATGAAATTCCTTTTGAGAGCATGGTAACCGAATCCTCAACCGGACAGCAGCGGCACCTGCGTGAAAATGATAAGAGCCCTCACTACAGAGCGAAGCAAGAAAATGGTATTCTACATTGCACACGGACAGATCGAAGCGGTGGACTTCTGGTAACATCCGCTTTGACATTTGGAAGGTATAAGGTTCGATTCCTGGTGCCATCGGTACCCAGCTGTTTGCAATGGGCACAAGCTTTCCCTAGGCCTGGTGCTCAGCTCTTTGAGGTGAAATGCTTGGGAAAGGGTCATAGGTTCCAAATAGCATCGATGAGACAGTGATCAAGTTCGCCATTGGACAACAGTAAATCCCCCTCGTGCGGCAAACTACCATTATATGGCCCTTTTTACAGCTCACAGAGCTGGAATTAGAAGGGGTGGACTCCTTTCGCAAGCCACGAGCCCTGTTACGCTAAACACCTGGCCGGGCCATGGCTTATACCTATTTGAGAAAACCGGCGCGTGTCCTGCTGGCAATGGGAGTTGAACTCGCTACCTCCCGAACCACGAGCCTTGGTATGCCGAGCATCTGGTCAGGCCATGGCTTGTACCCATTTGAGAAAACCGGCAATCGGAGTTGAAATCACTGCCTCCCGAAGTCGAGGCAGGTATTCTACGGTACTCTACGCACACACATACGCGTATACGTGTACACAAAAGATATCCCAGCTTTACATGGAACAAGATTTGAAAACATAGTGGGCACACACCTGAACTAATCTTAAGGGAATATTATTAGCAGTAGGTAAAGTAAGCATTATTTTTGTTTTGTTCCGGCTAACGAAATATTTGGTGGACATATTTTATATATAATTAAAAACAATGAAGTATGAACAACACACGTGAGTAGTGTCCTCCAAACAACCCAACCCAGCAGTTGGGCCCCGTAGCTTTAGCTTATACCTTTATATCAATGACAATAAAAGCCCGCGAAGTTTAAAAATAACATTTGAAAGAGAGCACCATGTGGCTATGTGAGAAGCGATTATAGTGCTCATTTGCGCGCATGGGCATCTACAGTGCTTTCAACGACACAGCATCGCTTTGCTGCTGATCGCGAGAAAGAGATAAAGACTACTGGCAGCTCGCTTTTCCGGCACGTAAGCTAACACCAGTGATGTTTATATTGAGAAAGCGGCAAAGCGAACCTGTCGGTTCTTTTTGGTTTAACGCTCCTCGTGCAAGTCACGATTTGAGGGATGATGTAGCGAAGGGCTCCAAAAGTTTCAACGTCCTCGTTTCGTTTACATGTAATGAGAATGCACCGCATACTGGTGCCTTCCTTTCTGGCTGCTTGGAAAAGTCGACGTTGCGGTTAGGATTAGTGGGTTGAGATGGAGCCGGCTGTGTATGTGTGTATATATATATATATATATATATATATATATATATATATATATATATATATATATATATATATATATATATATATATATATATATATATTGCCAGGGGTCGCTCGGAGTGAAAGACGACGTTGAAGTGAATCGGCTCCGGACTCGCAGGACGTACCTAAACCTTGGACCGTGTAATTCTACCTGTACCGGCTCTGTTAATCTAGCCCCAGTCGCCGATACCGTGACAAACCTGGTGGAGGTCAGGTCTGATGTCCCGTACCCCTACGCTAAGCAGGAGTGCTGGTCATATATTCGAGGAAACGCCCGTTCACCGCACTAGCCGCAGGCAACGAGGCCTACCACCTGAGTTTTCCCCCTCGGGCATGACTACCAGTAGCCACGACGCCGTCGCAATGCCTGGCGCGACCCCCACCTACGCGACGTTGCAAAACCCCCGCGTCCCAAAGACCTTTCACGGGGACACCTATGAAGACGTCGACGACTGGTTGCAGCACTACGAAAGGGTAGCTACATTCAACCTCTGGGATGACGCCGCACGGCTCCGAAATGTATATTTCAGCCTCGAGGATGGCGCTCGGACGTGGTTCGGGAACCATGAAGAGCAGCTGTCATCTTGGAGTGAGTTCAAACTTCATCTTGCGGCAACTTACGGAAGATCAGATCGCCGAGAACGGGCCGAACGAGCTCTACACACTCGGATCCAAATGCCTAACGAAACCGTCGCGGCGTACATCGAAGACATGACGCGCCTGTTTAAGCGTGCGGATCCTACGATGTCCGAGGACAAAAAGCTGCGCTACCTCATGCGTGGCGTCAAAGAGCAGCTTTTCGCTGGCCTGGTGCGCAGCCCGCCGAAAACTGTTGCAGAATTCTTTGCGGAAACGTCCACTATAGAGAAAGTGCTTCAGCAGCGAGCTTCGGCACGGGATCCCACCATCCACGCCGCCTCCGTCTCTGCTGAGTTCCCATCGCATAGCAGGGACACATCGGCGCTACGGGAGCTCATACGTTCCGTTGTGCGCGACGAACTCCGACTGATGTATGGCACACCTCAACCAGCTCCTTCCTCCATCGCCAGCGTTGTCCGCGACGAGGTGCAGCAAGCGCTCCGGCCTCCATTTCCAATCGGTGAACCTGGCCCTACTCCTCCTCTTACACCACCAGAGTGCCACCGCCCTACATACTCCCAGGTGCTGCAATAATCTCCGCCCTCGTCGCCGTCCCTGATTCCTCCGAACGTTGCTGGGCCGAAAACAGCAGCCCCCGTGATCCAGTACGTCACAGATTCTCGACCGCCTACACGGAAAGCAGACGAGTGGCGCACCCCCGACCGACGGCCGTTATGCTTTCACTGCGGCGAACCGGCTCATGTCTATCGGCGCTGTCCCTACCGTCGACTAGGTCTCGAAGGGTTTTCCGCTGATTCTCCGCGGCCTCGCTACGGCGAACGGCCTCGAGCCGGTGAAGATTTCGTCAATGATCAGCGCCGGATCGTTCCGTCTCGTCTGCGACCATCTAGATCACCGTCACCCAGGTCTCGCCCGTCGCCATCTGCTACGAGTTCCTCATGGGCAGCGCAGGGCCGCTCGCCCAGTCCCCAGAGGGAAAACTGAAACCAGCGACCTTCGGGGGTAGGCTCGCTGGACATCGCGGCGCGGGAGACCCCCCATTGATGCGGACACGGAAAGACTACGCATCGACATTGAAATAGTCCGCGGTTACCGATCATAACACCACCTCGACGCCACCACGACGAATTGCCGGTGGAACCGACGACGAAACGGCGCACCCGCAACGACGACGAATTGCCGGTGGAACAAACGACGCAACCACGCACCCGCAACGACGACGAATTGCCGGTGGGACACATGACGCAACAAGGCACCCGCAACGACGACGAACTGCCGGTGGAACGGACGCTGCAACAACGCACATGCAACGACGACGAATTGCAGGTGAAGCAGACCGCGTACACCAACGCAGAGCACTCAAAAACTCAGAAGCCTGACATTCGCGAGCAGATCTCGTTGGACATACCCGTAGTACTGGATGGTCGCCATGTTCGAGCTCTGTTGGATACTGGCGCTGATTATTCTATTTTGAGCAGCCAGTTTGCCGCAGTTCTCAAGAAGGTTTTGAAGAGAAGGGGGCGCTCGGAGTGAAAGACGACGTTGAAGTGAATCGGCTCCGGACTCGCAGGACGTACCTAAACCTTGGACCGTGTAATTCTACCTGTACCGGCTCTGTTAATCTAGCCCCACTCGCCAACACCGTGACAATACATATATATATATATATATATATATATATATATATATATATATATATATATATATATATATATATATATATATATATATATATATATATATATATATATATATATATGAGGAGAAGGTTCGGCACCTGATGCACGGCGTCAAAGAACAGCTTTTTTCCGGCCTCGTGCGGAACCCGCCCACCACCGTCGCGGCGTTTCTGGCTGAAGCTGTGACCATGGAGAAACTGCTAGAGCAGCGATGCAGCCAGTACGGTCGGCCGCTGAATTCCATCTCCACACCACCGCCGTCTGACCGAACCGACTACAATCCCGGGGCAGATGTGAGCTCCCGTCGCGACCTCATTCGCACCGTGGTTCGCGAGGAGCTCCAGCAACTTCATGGATCATTTACTCCTGGCGAAGCTTCCCTGGCCAGCATCATCTGTGAGGAGGTCCAGAACGCACTCACGCCACCAGCAAGTACATTCGTTCCGCCACCACCCCCGGGCCCCACCGAGTGGATGACTTATGCTGATGTCACACGCCGCCCAGCCCTGCTACCTACCCCGCACCTCCACCAGTGTCACGACTGAAGTCAGAGGAAGCCGTGAAAGTACACGTAGCCGAGGACCCGAGAATAAGGTTGGCTTGTAGTTCCGAACACAGAGTCACAGAGTCCAGCGCCAGCGCGCCGCTCGTGCCAACCACCGCTTCGTCGTCGTCGGCACCAAACACGGCTGTCGCGCGGCGCTAGGTACGTGGCAATATAAATATATATATATATATATATATATATATATATATATATATATATATATATATATATATATATATATATATATATATTGTAGTGTGGTAATCTTCATCGATATAACCACTGACATGCGTCGCGTGCTGCCGCTCTCAAGGACGAAGAAGTTGTTCGCTGCCTTGCTCTTTCGCCATGCCTGACGCTCCGCTGCAAGTCCCTCCTGAGCGCCTGGATCTATCTGGGTTTACCGAATAAGCACACTCCTACAATTGGTGCAGGTGCTGCTGGGTACGTTCCCGTCCATCCTGGAACTAAGAAGCCGTACATTACCCTCCGCTTCCAGCATGCCGGACGACACTGCCTCGACATCGTCGCACCTCCCAACCACCGTGCTGTGTTCTGGAGCTCTCCGGCAGCGTGATCCGTGCCTCTTCAGTGGCACAGCCGACCAGGACGTCGACGATTGGTTGTCGGCATATGAGCGCGTCAGTAGCTACAACAGATGGGACGACGCTATCAAGCTAAGCAATGTAATCTTTTATCTGACTGACGTGGCGAACCTCTGGTTTCGCAACCATGAGGCAGACCTGCCATCTTGGTCTGCATTTAAAAAGATATTTGCAGAAGTGTTCGGCCGCCCTGCAGTTCGCAAGCTTCGGGCAGAACAACGCTTGCGTGACCGCACTCAGCAAGTCGAAGAGTCGTTCACTAGTTATATAGAAGACATCGTGGACCTATGCAAGCGTGTCGATCCGCTGATGACCGAAGCGGATAAGATCGAAAACATCATGAAAGGCATCTCTGACGACGCGTGCCAAATGCTCTGGGTAAAAAATCCTGCCACGGTGAGTTACGTGATCAAGCTTTGCCAGAGCTACGACGTGCTTCGTAAGAAGCGCGCTTCTACCCGGCGGTGCTGTGTTAGAGACGACGCCATCTCTACGCTAGCGCTGGGCGGTTCTACCATATCAGAGGACAGCCCTTTACTTCAGCAAATCAAAGCCTTCGTTCGAGAAGAGGTCGCCCGCCAGCTATCGCTGGTCCCTCAGTTACAGGATACTGGCCGCCTTGCTCCTGACATGGCTCCGTCTTTGGCCCCTACCATACGGCGTGCCGTTCAAGATCACATCGCTGATGTCCTTCCGCCCAGCTCCATGCTCCCGCCCAGCCCTGTGCTGCCGCCCAGCCCCGTGCCGGCGCAAGTAACGGCACCACTGACTTACGCCCAAGTTGCGGCCAGGCCGCTCATGCCATCAGCATCTCCTTCCTACCAGGCCGCTCGTTCCAACCTTCCTTCGCCTTTGCCTGGGTCTGCATTCCATGTCCCTATTCCAAGGGTACGCCAACGCCCTACGAACCCTTGGCGTACCGCGGACAACCGGCCAATCTGCTACTCTTGCGGGCTGCCGGGCCATGTCGCACGCCTTTGCCGCCAACGCCTTCCACCTTCTCAACCTGAACTATGGAACTACTCCTACAATACAGACCAGCCCTCGTCGAGAAATCCGCCCAGTTCCGACTTTGTATCTCGTGACAATCAAACGTACACAACTCGCCGATCACCTTCCCCTCGTCGCCGTTTTTCGTCCCCACTCCGACGTTCTACCGGCACTGTTGAGGGAAACTAACAGTCACAGTTCCCGGGGCAACAACTGCGCTTGGTTCGAACTCTTCAAGTCCTCGGTGTTCTCCGACTAACGTAATTCAAGTGTTTGTCGACGGCGTCGCAGTACTCGCTCTTGTCGACACGGGCGCTGCCGTATCCGTCATCAGTGAAGCTCTTTGCCGTCGTCTTCATAAGGTGACCACCGCACTTTCCGACTTTTCGCTTCGCACCGCCTCATCACAGCACATTCATCCCTCAGCGGCGTGCACGGCCTGTGTTCCCATCGAAGACGTCTTATACACCATCGAGTTTATTGTACTGTCTCGCTGCTCACACGACATCATCCTGGGCTATGATTTCCTTTCCACTCATCATGCTGTTATTGACTGCGCCCGCACGGAAGTTTCCTTTTTACCTCTTTGTGATACTGTCTTGTGCGACGTCCCTACCCGGCCTGCAAAACTCCTCGTCGCCAATGACACAGACATTCCTCCCTTTTCTGCTGCCCTCGTTCCACTCTCCTGTGAAAGTGTTGTTAGTTCGACTGTCTTCTTCACACCTTCCGACGCCGCTTCACGCCATCCCTGCCTCCTGCTTCCATTTGCTGTCCTCAAGTTCGAAGATGGCCTTAGTGCAATGTACGTCTCAAATCCATTTTCGTGCCCGTCTGTCCTGCTACGCGGCGAGTGTCTCGGTCGTATTGGAGAACTTGATCCCGCGCTTGTAAATACTCTTCCTGCAACGCCTACTTCATTAGACGTTAATGTGCTCAGCTCTTGCGATACAGCGACCACTTCGACACCACCCGATGTTCTTCAACAAGCTATTGACGCAGATCTTCCACCCGCACAACGCGATCAACTCGCTGCTCTTCTACAGAACTTCACTTCTACCTTCGACCTTCCTCATACTGCTCTGGGTCGCACGTCTGCCGTTGCACACGCAATCGACACTGGTACAAACGCACCTTTACGACAGCGTCCTTATCGCGTGTCGGCCTCTGAGCGCCAAGTCATTGCTGACAACGTGGACGACATACTTCGCCGGGGCGTCATACAGCCATCTAACAGTCCATGGGCTTCTCCGGTTGTTTTGGTCACCAAGAAAGATGGTTCCATCCGGTTTTGCGTCGATTACCGTAGGCTTAACAAAATCACGCGCAAAGATGTCTATCCTTTGCCGCGAATCGACGACGCCTTGGACTGTTACAGGGAGCCGAGTATTTCTCCTCTTTAGATTTGCGCTCCGGCTACTGGCAGGTACCGATGGCTGATAATGACCGCTCGAAAACTGCCTTTATAACACCGAATGGATTATACGAGTTCAACGTTATGCCCTTTGGCCTCTGCAATGCCCCAGCTACTTTCGAGCGCCTGATGGACACAGTTCTTCGTGGACTGAAGTGGCAGACCTGTCTTTGTTACCTGGATGACATCGTAGTTTTTTCTACCGACTTTTCTTCTCACCTTCTCCGCCTAAAGCATGTCCTCACGTGTCTCGCCGACGCTGGGCTTCAGTTGAATTTGAAGAAGTGCCACTTTGCCGCTCGAAAACTCACAATTTTAGGTCACGTAGTCTCTAAGGAAGGCATTCTTCCCGACCTCACCAAACTTCGCGCAGTTGCAGAGTTCCCGAAGCCAACCTCCCTGAAGCAGCTTCGGAGCTTTATCGGCCTCTGCACCTACTTTCGACGTTTCATCTTGAACTTCGCCTCTATCATCGCTCCTCTGACCCAGCTCCTTGCCGGCAGCTCCGACCTTTCCGCCTGGACTCCAGCCTGCGATAAAGCCTTCGACACTTTACGCCGCCTTTTGGTTTCACCACCCATTCTATGCCACTTTGATCCGTCTGCGCCTACGGAGATCCACACTGATGCCAGCGGTATTGGGCTTGGTGCCGTCCTTACCCAACGTGAGCCTGGTTACAGCGAGTATGTTGTGGCATACGCCAGCCGAACATTGACAAAGGCAGAATCTAATTATTCAGTCACAGAAAGGAAATGTTTGGCCATTATTTGGGCTATCGGAAAATTTCGTCCTTATGTGTATGGTCGACCGTTTTACGTTGTGACCGATTACCACGCTTTGTGCTGGCTTGCCTCTCTGAAAGACCCATCCGTTCGCCTTGCTCGCTGGGCTCTTCGTCTCCAGGAGTTTGACATTCATGTCATTGATCGATCAAGCCTGAAGCATACGGACGCGGATGCTCTTTCCCGCTCGCCATTGCCTAGAGATACTTCGCCTGACCACGTCAGTGCCTACGATTTCTCGACTCTTACCACTATCGACATGGCTACCGAGCAGCAGAATGACCCCTGGATCAATGCACTTTTGGGTTTTCTCTCAAGTCCTACTCCCGGTCATTCATCCAAAGCGCTCCTCCGCCAAGCCCACCACTTCTCCATTCGTGACGGTCTTCTCTATCGCCGCAATTATTTGCTTGATGGACGGAAGTGGCTTCTAGTCATCCCGCGTCATCTCCGTGCCGACATTTGTGCTGCGTACCATGGTGACCCACAACGTGATCACGGTGGCGTATTGAAAACCTACACGCGCCTACGTCTGCGATTTTACTGGCGTGGAATGTACCGCTTCGTACGACATTTCGTGCGCGCTTGCGAATCTTGTCAACGCCGAAAAACTCCTCAGAAGTCCTATGTTTCGTTGTAGCCCTTAACCTGCCCTGCTCGTCCGTTTGACCGCGTTGGCATAGATCTCTATGGCCCTCTTCCTACTACTCCTGCTGGAAACCGGTGGATTATTGTGGCAGTAGACCATCTGACTCGCTACACTGAAACATCACCGTTACCCTCTGCCTCTGCAAGAGACGTTGCTTTGTTCATTCTCAACAACTTGATTCTTCGCCACGGGACTCCGAAGGAACTGCTCAGTGACCGCGGACGCGTTTTCTTGTGCGACGCTCTCGAGGCACTGTTGAAATAATGTCGCATCATTCATCGCACCGCTACTTCTTACCACCCTCAGACGAATGGCCTGACAGAACGCTTCAACCGTACTCTGAGTGACATGCTGGCCATGTACGTCAACGACGCTCATTCCAACTGGGACCATGTTCTTCCCTTCGTAACCTACGCGTACAACACTGCGATACAGACCACCACTGGATTCTCTCCCTTCTTCCTTCTTTACGGGCGCGAGCCAACCTGCACAATGGACGCGCTTTTTCCCTACCGCCCTGATGTTTCTGAATCGACGCCACTCTCGGACGCCGCCCAGTACGCAGAAGAATGCCGTCAGCTCGCTCGTTCGCTTACAAAGGAAAATCAGTGGCAACAAAAACACCATCGTGACACTGGTGAGGCGCCTTCATATGCGCCCAACTCCCTGGTGTGGCTCTGGGTTCCTGCCACAACCGCCGGCCTATCAAAGAAGCTTCTTGCTCGGTATCACGGTCCATACCGAGTCCTTCAAAAAACATCTGTGAACTACGTAGTTGAGCCCGTTACGCCATCTGCGGACTTGCGTCGCCGTGGACGCGAAATAGTTCATGTCGACCGAATCAAGCCCTACTACGATCCGTCTGTCCTTTCGGCACCATGAGTCGTCAGGATGGCTCCTTCTTTGCCCGGGGGGAAACTGTAGTGTGGTAATCTTCATCGATATAACCACTGACATGCGTCGCGTGCTGCCGCTCTCAAGGACGAAGAAGTTGTTCGCTGCCTTGCTCTTTCGCCACGCCTGACGCTCCGCTGCAAGTCCCTCCTGAGCGCCTGGATCTATCTGGGTTTACCGAATAAGCACACCCCTACAATATATATATATATATATATATATATATATACCCCTGACTGTACCCACTACAAGGCGCAGGCCTCTCTCACATTCTTCCAATTAGCCCAGTCTTGTGCTAGCTGCGTTCATTTGACCCTTATTACTTCTTAACCTCATCCGCAAGGCTAACTTTATGTCGCATCCTGCTACGCTTACCTTCCCTTAGTATCCAGTTTGTTGCTAAAGCGAAAATCAGTCATCTTCCCTTCGGACTAAATGTCCTGCCCATGCCCATTTTTTCTTCTTGATTTTCACTAGAATGTCAGTAACATGAGTTATGTCTCTGACCCACTCTGCACACTTTCTATCTCTTAACGTTACCCTTACCATTTTTCGTTCCATAGCCATCTGCATTCTGCTCAACTTAAGTAAAACCCTTTTCAGTAGCCTCCAAGGTTCAGCCCCATATATGAGTACCGGTAAGATCAAACTGTTTTGCACTTCCTGTTGAGCGATACTGGTAAGCTGCTATTCCGGTGAAATCATAAACTGCGAGTGCTTACTAAATACGCTCCACCCCAATGTTATTATCGTTATTTTCCTTTCATTGCCCTGCTCTGGGGTTACTACCTGAGCTCAGTAGACATATTCGCCAACTACGTCCATTCCTTCGCAGGCTAACATAAACTGCTGTTCCTTCCTGAGGTTGTTCCACATTACCTTAGTATTCTGCATAATAATTTAAAGCCTACCTTTCTGCTTTTCCTGTCTGGGTCATGAATTAGTCTTTGCAGTTCATCCCCTGAGTTACTTAGCAAGACAATGTAATCACCGAATCTCAAATTACTGAGGAATTCACCATCTACTCTTATCCTTAACAGCTCAAATTTCATGTTTCTGAATACTTCCTCTAAGAAAGCTGTGAATTTTACTGGGGAGATGGTGCCTTCTTGCCTAACACCTTTCTTTATAAGATTTGTGTTTTACTTTCATCGGGCAGATCGATGATTGCTGTGCAGCCACTATATATATTATGTATTCGTGTGCTTTCACATAAAGATCGTGTACACACTGATTTCGCAATCTCTGAATGACCGCCTAGGTTTCTATTGAGTCATATATATATATACCGGGTGTCCCAACTAACTTGAACCAAGGGATACAAAATAATACATTTGAGGTAGGTCAGTGAAACCAATTGCATTTAACTGCCAGCCTCCTTGCGCACTACAGGCGATTTTTTGTTTTGCAATTACTTAATTAGCTAATTATGATAATTTTTTAATTGATTAAATATCGACTTTAGACCAAACATGTGAATTGGAAACTTGTAGATCACCTTCAGAAACCCCCATTCCATTAATTGCGATAAAGAAAGTCTCATGTGTATCTTTTTTTCTGGGCTCAAAAGAAAGCCCGCGAAATACAAATAATACCACGTGACTAGTGCATTTGTGCGCCGCGATTGTGGTGCCCTCAGTCGTGGTTTGAGCGAACGAAATCAGCTGCGGCCGTGTTTCCTTTGCCCCGTTAAAGCGGCAGGCCGATATGCCTGCGATGGCTTCTTCGCCCGCGTCCGACAGCTGGCCCACGTGATGGTGCAAGTAGCACCGAGAGCGGCGAGCCGACACCACCGGGATTCTAACAAACCCTCCTTCTCTCCCATCAGCGAACTTTACTGCATACGGATGAGCGATAAGGTATCAGCCGCTGAATCTGCGCATACAGGCTTGGGTAAAGGGGCGAGATGACATGTGACTCGACTAAAATTAGCGCTGCACCTTCATTTGCCGGTTCTTTATCGTCATCCGCCTGTCGGGATGTAGGCTGCTGCGGTGCACAGGCTTGGCCAAGATCGCGGTGACGACGGGCGAGCTCGAGCTCTCTCCAACCATCGCCAACATTTCTGCCTGCCGCTGCAACGGGACCATCGTGTCACGGCCGCAGCTGATTTTGTTCGCTCAAACCACGACTGAGAGCACCACGATCGCTGCGCTCAAATGCGCTAGTCACGTGGTATTGTTTGTATTTCGCGGGCTTTCTTTTGAGCCCGGAAAAAAAGATACACGTGAGACTTTCTTTATCGTAATTAATGGAATGGGGGTTTCTGAAGGTGCTCTACAACTTTCGAATTTACATTTTTGGTCTAAGGTGAATATTTATGAAATTAGAAAAATTAACATAATTAGCCAATTAACTAATTGCAAAACAAAAAATTGCCTGTAGTGCGCAAGCAGGCTGGTAGTTGTATGCAACTGGTTTCACTGACCTACCTCAAATATATTATTTTGTAACCCTTGGTTCAAGTTAGCTGGGACACCCGGTATATATATATATATATATATGCTATCGCCTATGGAACGAATATGGTAAGGGGAACATAAAGAAATAACAAACGTGCAGAGTAAGTCAGAGAAATAACTCAAGCTCGTTATATTTTATTGGAATTCAATCAGAAATAGGCATGGGCAAGACATGTAATGCGAAAGGGGGATTACCGATGGTCGCTTAAGAATAACAAACTGGACTCCACGGGAAGGAGAGCGTAGCATGGGGCGGTAGGAAGTAAGGTAGGCATACGAGGTTAAGGAGATCGCAGGGGTCAAGTAGATGCAGCTAGCTCAGGACCGGATTAATTGGAGGAATATGGGACAGGCCTTCCCCCTACAGTGGGTATAGCCAGGCTGGTGAGGATCATTTAAAACCAACCAAAAAATAAGACACAGGAAAGAAATCGATATTTAGGCTATGACTCTGCATTTTCTTCTTATTTTCCTGCCATTTCAACAGTCGGGTTGTGCGCGCGCATTTCAGAACGAGTTTTCGTTGTATTCTTTCCTTCAATAAATATTCAGTAGTTAGTCCAGCCTTGTCCTGTGCTCTTCTTTCCTGTGTCTCGCCATTTGTCTGGTTTAAAATGAACCCTTACCAACTCGCCCAGTCATCAACCTGGTGAGGATGTATATCTGATGTCCCAGTTAATTTCAACCAAGGGTTAGAAAATAAAATATTACAGGTCGGCCAGGGAAACCAATGTCAGCCAGCCGCATTGCGCACCTCATACAATATTTGTATGAGGTGCGCAATGCGCAATATTTATTTAGATATTTATGTTATTTGTAATTTAGAAATATTGCATTAGAACCTAAATGTGAATTGGAAAGGTAGAGAGCCCCTTCAGAATCGTCAATTTTATGAATTGCGATAAAAAGGCGTCACAAAATTCAAATAAAATCATGTGTCAAGCGCATTTTAGTGCCAAGATTGTGGTTCTCTAATATGAGCAAACGAAATAAACTGCGGCCGGGAGTCGACGCTCCGACTGCAGCGGCAGGCTAAGTTAACGATGGTTGAAGCGAGCTAACCGCGCTCGCTGCTAATCGCACTTTTTCATTGTACTGGCTGGCTGACGCCGGCGAAGAAACCATCGGCGGCATATCAGCCTGCCGCTATAACAGGCGAAAGAGACACATGGTCGCCGCTGATTTCGCTCACTCAAAAAAATAATGGGAGCCCTACAACCGCTGCTCTCAAACGTGCTAGGGACGTAAGTGATTTCATTCGTATTGCAAATCATAAAATGGGCGTTTCTGAAGGCGCTCTCAAACGTTTTATTTCCCATTTATGGTCTGTGGTCGTTATTTAGTAGCTTAGAAAAACTAACATACTAAGAAATGAGTAATTGCAAAATAAATATATTATGCGGTGCCAAGGCAGCTGCCAGTTAGATGCAACTGGTTTCCATAGCCAAAATAAAATATTTTATTTTAACTCTTGCTTCAAGTTAGTAGTGACAAATGGTAGATAAGGTCGGTTCAAACAGCAACAGTAAACCGAGATCCCTGATCATTGTTGCTTGAAATGAAATTATTGATACTTTGTGATGAAATCTTTTAAAACAAAGAAACTAGACTTAGTTTTGCAGGATAAGATGTAGTTTTCTTGGAAAAAATAGCGAGCCACTATAGATGAAAACGTCATTAATGCTACTTCAATAAGTTGCAAGTTTAGAGACTAGCTGCTTCCGTACTAATACCTTGTCGTCCATTACTATTTGCACACTAAATCAAAGCTAGTTTTACCTTCACAAAAATTAATATAAGACTTGTTTTGTTGTTGTAGTAGATTTAATAAAAAACCTGGGTCGGAGGGTATTACATACAAGATGCTCCAGAAGCTGGACGATAGCACAATAACTGCACTGAGCGAATGTAATGAAGTGTGGAGGACCGGCACACAGAAACAAAATTGGACCACACTGATAAGCCAAATTGCTAAACCAGGCAAAGCGCTTTCAATCCAGGATTTTCGTCGCGTGCTTTGGAAAGACGATGGACCATGTGTTCAATAGACTGCCCACACTTACAAACGAACATATTGATTACTGGTACCACGTTCGAGTGCCGGCTGAATCTCTCGACCAAATATGTGCATCTTCAGCTGAAAGAGTAAGATATCAATCAACCCAGCCAAATTCAGACGTATGCGGTCTGGCATTAAACCTGTACGGGGAACTTGAAGCATTGTATGATGTTATCTTGACCGGTATAGCGAGGGCACAATGTAGAGAGCATTTATGATTATGTGAGAGCATTGTTGTCGATCGAAACTCTTATCCTGGAGATCGAAGATGTGGGTTCTTGACCGATCCATCATTCAGGTCGAGGCAGTTTATAGGGCTAAATGCTGTCGCCTACTTTATGTAACGTAGCGATGGCTGTACTTCCTCCGCAGCTCTCTAGGATACCTTATGCGCGATGTCATCTACGCTGATGACATCACATTATGGATGACGCATGGCTCGAATGTGCACATCCAAGATATCTTCCGACAAACCGTAGAGGTCACACAACACTACGCAACTGAACGCAGGCGGACATGCGCGCCCGAGATGTCGGAGCTGCTTGTTTTTCGCGCACGCTTAAGGACCCCTGTAGTCCATCTCGAAATATAACTTACACTCGAATTCCCTGCCATCCTTAGATGGTACGGATTAATGATGCTGGGCCTGAAACTTTAGTCTAACGGCCAAGGGACGTTTAATATACAGCTGCTATTGAGGCAATTAGCGCCAGGTGGCATACTTACCGCCTTATTTTCAACAGCAGCGGAGGCTCAAGGAAAGTAACACAATGCAAATCGTACAGGCTCTGTTGATCAGTAGTGTGCCATTTCATTTATCCTATCAACGGCTGAATTGAAGCGAGCTGAATCGCCTGAACATTCTCTTGCGATTGATAGCATAGTCAGCCTTTGGACTGCCTCCGTACGCTTTCGCGCAACTCCTGTCCTAGCTAGGCCTATACAACACGGTATAATATTTGATCGGAACCCAAAGGAACAGTCAGCCTCCGCGCCTTCGAGAAATGAGAGTGGGCCGGGACATTTTGCGGCAATTAAGCTACCCGTAGCCAACAACAGCACTCCAGCAGAGCTGCCATTGCCTGCCGCGTCAATTGCCAGCTACGTTTAGAGCAGCGGCAGCTCCAAAAACGTCCACCCCGACCTCCACACTGGAAGCAGGAGAGAAAGATTGAAAGCTCTCCTACACCAGTACAGCAGTCATAAAAATGTATATGTCGACACGGAAAGTGATCCATCTGGCAGAGACTATGGGCCTAGCGGTTACAGATACTGACATCTTAGTTAGAGTTAGGGCCTCCGTTCGGGAATATCCTCAAGTACGACGGCTGAACAGACCACCAAAGCAATATCACTCGCTTTTATACACCATATGGACACACAACACTCGGCAGGGTATAACGTGCATAATAATTGCCGATTCCAAAGCTGCGTACTGCGCATTCGCGAAGAACCCAATGTCTCTATATATATTTCGATATATCCTACGACGTCCGCATCGTATGGACCACTAGTCACGCCTCCCTTCCTGGCAACGAGAGTGCAGATGCGTTCGCCCATGCAGCAACTTTCCGGGCGCTGTCGAAGGAGGCGGAGGACGAAGTAGAATTAGAGAGTACTTGCACCGCTCTGTACTCTTATACCCACATCACGTAATATTACCGCATACATATAACAACATTGACACGACCACGCCAAACGTTCATCAAGGCCGAACCTGTGACATGGCGTCAGCTACAAACACAAACCTATGCTAACTTATACCGTAAACACTTGTTCTTCCCCACCCACTACAAAGAGGAATGTCTCAGTTGCCAACGATGCAGAACTAAACTATATAATTTAGTTTGGGCTTGTCCAAGACCACCCGGCAACATTTCACCTATAAATTTCTGCCCTTCGTCCTCCTGGGATCCAGCCTTGGCCTACATCAAGCCAACCAATCAGGGCCGACTGATCAAGAAAGCTGATCAAATAATGATGACGAACGCGACTATGGATTGAGAAACATTTATTTTGCCTGATATCGCTATCTCGAGCGTCACACCGCAAGGCCAGCGACAGCTTCTCTAGCTGGCCTGTTGGGTAGAGGTGGCACATGGTGCCCTGAAAAGAGGGCTCCACTCAAAAACAGAATAAACGTTTTTCCCCCCTCCACCTTCTTTACGATGTCAAAAGGTAGATGACGAAAGTAATACGATATTATTAGGGAATACGACGACCTTATCTGTACTGTACCATATCAACTCAACGAGACAGTTATTGATGCAAAGTGCAATTATTTTATCTTGTATGTCCTAGAGTAACTGCTGATGGTTTACCTCTATACAAACTGAGGACAAATGATATACAAAACATAAAACATTTATTGAAAATGAATACTAATAAAGTCAGTACAAAATGCAATGATATATGCTTTCCCTTGCTTCAAACATGGAAAAATATATATCATACGAGGCCTCATTTACTGCAACCAACCTTCTGCTGAAAATATGCGGAAAATTGTTATTAAAATTTGTTCCAATAATCATCGACTACTGAAGGTTATCGTTCCAACTATAACGGAAGGAAGCGTTGCTGAAGTATTCATTAAACATGTTTGTAATATAGGACGAGCTTCTTGCGAAACAGCTCACCAACATGAGGTCCGTGAACTCTAAGACCGTTTCTTTTCCGTTAATCGTTTATAACAATATTACTTATAAAGAAATAATTTTACTGTCAAAAAATGAGAGGGCTAAGAACATCGGGTTGGGATAAAATCCCTCTTTTCGTCATTAAGCAGCATATAGAGAAGCTCAGCGAGGACTTGTAAATATATTCAATGCGTCCTTCTGCTCAGCCACATATCCGGACACCTTCAAATAGCACAAGTCACTTCATTATACAAATGCGGTAGTGAAGAAGATGTTCAAAACTACCCCTCGAGATCAATACTTAGTGCCCTTATGACAATATATAAGGAAAAAGTTATTTAAGTAATTCAACGTATTTTTTTCACAAATATGACGTTCAGCTGTACAAAATTTCAAAGAATGCGTTACCAAAGCCTTGAATAACAAAACGTGTGTACATGAAATCTTATATCTCATTAATAAAGCGCTTGTCACTGTGAACCATGTTATGATGCAATCAAAAATTGACCAGTAAGAATTTATTGTTCAGAATCCAAATTTTTTCAGTAATTATGTTTCTTGATGCAAGCAATGCATTGAAAACAAGAACTCTGTATCCGTTGTTCAGTACATTCATTGTGTTGGGCGGCAGGGCTAAGTATTGGTACCGTTGCATTCTCCTTATATAAAAACGGTCACATTCAGATGACACAGACTTTCTTTTCTCCAATGAAATACTTCATCGGGTCACAATTCATGCTAATTGTGATCATTAAATGATAGACTATTGGATCTTCAAAAACAAATTAAACATGAATATTTCAGAAACAAAGCACATCATATTCTTTTGTTAGATATTTCAACTGCCTGACTAATTGCTAATAACATCTTTCAAAGAGCCAGACAACAGATATGTGTACGCGTAATTAGGGATTTTAAATAAAATTTAATTCTCACGTAACAAGAGTAAGCTGCAAATTAAGACAAGCTTGTTCTGACTTTATAAAGACTCGAATGTTCTTTCACACTGAAACACTAAAACACTACATTATTATTTTGCACAGCTACATGATTTAAAGTGTACAGTCTTGGAGACTATCATATAATGCGTATTTAAACCCAGTATTCATATTACAGAAACCAGCCCTCCATATAATTACACAAAACAGACAGAGATAGATCTGCTGCGCTGTTTCGTGACCTAGATATTACACCATTGTTTGCTATGAGAATTTGCAAACAGGGTTGTGTGGTAATACATATATTAAAATATAACAGCCCAATGCCTTCATTCGTCATTGTCCATCCACTTCGTCCACCAAAACATTTTACAGTTTTAAATTTTACCTTCCAAATATTACCGATATCTACGGTAAAAAAAGATTGTGTAATCTATGAACATATTTTGAAATAAATTACCAGCACACTTAAAGATAGAACATTTTTCAATAGCCGGAATAAGAAGCTCTTGAGAACTGATCAATATGTGACATCTTTAATAAAGACCTTTGATGTTCTTCCTTAGTCACTTTCTCTTATTTGTATAACTAGTCCATAATTCGGTTGATGTTTAACTTATGTATTTGTAATTCTTGTATAATTTTACGATACACCACTTGGCCCTGGGGGGGACTTTGCCGGAGGTGTTGAATGGATGATGATGGGCTGATGAGTTATGTGTGACTCTGGGGCACGGCACCTCCGGGTGTCAATCCCCCTCCCCATCTGACAACGGCAAAATTGACCTACAAAATAAAGTTGTCCTACTATTGTGTTTTTTACTTCATGCATGGGCCCTTATCTAGCCAAGAAGGCTAAGGGTCCAGTAGGTTTCCATATATGTTTTTTTACAATTGTTCTGAATAAATCAATTTGATCGATTAATGTACGAGATTAACAAGTTCCGATTTCAGTGTGAAAGGCGACAACGAAAAAGCAAACAGCAGGACGCATGGACCTTTGTTCCTGATTGAGAAAATGCAATCGTAATTGCTTGAGTTATTTCAAGTATACCATACGTTTATCTGTTGTTCTCTCCAAAGGAGATTGAACGCCTTCTAGTCAAACCGTAGGGAAAACGTCGCACTAAATAGATGCGAACTTCTCAAAATATTGAACCACGCGATAAGAGGAGTATCGGGCAGATGATCGAAAACCGCCCTGGAGCTTGAAGTCACAGCGTAGCGCAGCTACAGATTGTCACCACTTATCTCAGTAAGCTTAAGATTTCGACTACCGTCGTGTGTATATTTGAGAAAGCGCTGTTCGGTCTTTTCACGGTAAATGCTGCACCAGTTCAACACGCTTATGCAGTGAATCAATGCTCACTAGTTGGCTTCAACCGCACTGCGATGCATGATTCTAGTATTGGCAATTACTTTCCCGAAACACGTCTTTACCTTGGTCATGCAGTCGTCGGCGAGATTGACAAAGGTGTGTTTACGGCAGTTTGTAAGTTATTTAGGAATAACCAGGCTGATGACCCAGCATTGTGTACTTACGGAGTTTACAGTGTCTTCTCGGCAAGGTGGCAATCGACAGCATGCGGTAAGGCATCTATCCGGCTCATGCAGGAGCAGGTATATAAGCATTCCTGCATTAAGAAATATATGACGGCAGGGTTTTCATCCAACGTGTGCTTCTCTGCCGGAACATCCACATGGGCGGTCTCTCCTGTAGTAAATTGAGAAAACAGCCTTGAAGAGTTCCATAAGAAGTACTAGCTAGACGGTAGACGTCAACATAAAAAATGATGCGCTTTACTCTGGTACCTAGAAGCCCTACGAGTCTCTCACATATAAACAGGAAGGTGCATTCGTCGGTTCTACTGTTGAAAGACTGTTTCTAGCTTATAAAAAAGCTCTGAACGAAGTGAAACCCTTAATAGAGCGAAAAGTTGAATTTTCTTTTAAATTAAAATACGTTTGCTGAGAAAGTGAAAGAAAAAAGACACCTGCAACGTTTTTGAAAAGCAGTCGTGTGCTCTATGAATGTTCTCTGAATACTGCAGGGAGCTGTTAACGTGTTCTCGAGGTTCTTTTAGACATGGGCTTTGAATACAGCTGCGAAGAGCAATAAAGAGCTAATTTTGAGGAGCCTACTGGGCTCCACATTTCCATATGGTCTCTACATTCATTAAGTAAAAACAAATTTTTCTTTACGGTATACAGTAATTGCATTTGATTGAACATCAAAATGCATTTATTTATTCGATAAGGTACGTTCTCCACTCATCCTTGCTGTTTTGTTTCAAGTACTACGCTTAGTTTAAAAATATAACTTGCTATACATTTTGTTGCGAAAGCAACGCTACGCCAGCCAACGCGGCTCGTCGTGTACGCTCGTATGCCGTAACAACAAATGGTAGGCGCAGCGGAACCGTGACAGGAGCAGCCAACATGGGTCTCTTGTCTCACATGGGACGGTTATGTCAGATTGAGCCTGCCAGGACCATAGTATTCACGTTACTCCTATAGGCCAATAAGGCACGTTAATACTGATTGGCTAAAGCAAGGATTTATATGTGGGCTGGTAGCCTCCACTATCGCCTCATACCCTTAAACGCGGAACTGAAGTGTCCCCCATATTTAGATGCAATAAGCGCCTTTACCTCTACCATCTAAAACGCCGGTGAATTTTGATGCCTTCAACGGATAGCTGAATCAACGTAATGCGCTCCAACAGATGGCGCCTCCGTCGACGAAGTCCCTGTGCAAAACAGTGCGAGACGAGGGTCGTAGTAAACGGGATGGATATATCTCACCAAGGCCAGCGTTGAAACTGCGTTGGGCGTTCTGGGGAACGGAATGCCTAGCTGAGCTGAAAAGAAATTCGTTATCGTGACGGCGGACTTTAACAAAGAACTCCGCCGTCGTTCAAGCTGCAGAAGGGCGGTTTCTACTCGAGTAGCGAAGCACCAACTTCCAACCACCATTCAATGGGGAAGCGGTTTAGTCTTGGTTTTACACCGAGCCTTAGCAGATAAAGAGAATGTCATCAGCAGAGTAGAAAGCAAGTCTCACTACTTCACTGATCATCGCAGCGTCATCATTGATATGAAGAATAAAATCCTAGTCGTTACTTGAACTGTTTGTCTTGTCTATACATTAGAGTTAAACCAAACGCTTGACCACAAGCTACAACCCCAAGCGTAGTCATGCAGCCATTGCTTTCGCAATTCAACCAGTGTTAACCAGAGCTAAACAGTAACCAGTATCAAGGATCTATCAGGACGCCTTTCACGATGAGGTCTAAGCCTAAAAGAATATGACATCACAATGATTTACACATCTGGTCGCAAACATCTGAACGCAGATTGATTTTCCCCGGCTCCTGTAGAGGCTGCCCCGGTTGAAGCTGGCTAAGACGACGCCTTCGTCAATGCAGTAAGCTGCACAGACTTCGGCGCGCAACAACGCACCAACCGTGATCTTCAAGCAATAATTGATTATCTGCAAAGTGTTAGCGGCAGAGTTTATTTAGCTTCCAGGCGCGCATTATCCTCTCTCTCCCTACGCGAGGAAGTGCTTGACAAAACGCATTTTGCCACCAAACTTTTCATCCTGCTTGTCATTCCAACGAACGTATCCAATAAAATTTTCCTTGCGGCTTCCGGTCACTTTAGAATCGCTCGAAGGCAATCCGGGATTCGAAAAAAAATACTGATGGCCTTGCCTGGGACATGCCGTTACGAATTAATTCGTACTTGCCGTGACTGTCAGCACCGAAAGATCATTCCTGCCACGTCAGCCAGCTTCCTAAAACCCACCAAGCCCCTTCCCAGCCGTTTCAAAAACTTAGGATGAATTTTCTAAGACCATTCACTACATCACACTCCGGAGAAAAGTGGATAATAGTCGGCACTGACTACCTGACAACTTATGCGGAGACAGCGGCTCTTCCGAGTAGAACTGCTATAGAAGACGCAAAATTCTTTTTACTGCAAAGTCATATACGCCACCGTGCTCCTCGGGTTGTGATTACGGACCCAGTTGCTGCCGTTTTGTTGAGCCTATGCAGCATATCCTTCACTTCAGTCACACAAGTCTCCGCAGTACTACTTCCTACCTTTCGAAATGAAGGGATTAATCAAAATTTTAAGCAGGATGCTTATCGACCTGAATTTAATGTATGTGGAAGTTCTACACAAAACGTGGGACTCAGTCCTACCTTACGTGGCCTTTGCGTATAACACAGCCATCCAATAAAGGTCCAATATGACGTCATTTACCCTTGAGGTGATGGCCAAGTCACCTCAACACTGGACGCCATGATGCCCCATGTTGTCACGACCCATACCCTGCGTAATATTAGGGCTTTTTCATCTTAATTTTGTGAATACTCACCAAGCTCGTTAGTAAAACTTGAGGAGAAGATTTTCAAACCTTATCATTTCCGTTCGGAGCAGCATTGCTTTTCTGAATTTGATTCGTGCAGCACTAATAACAAAATGCATAACACAAGTGAAGGTTTCCAGCCTGACATAGAAATGTATGTCGATGCACACAAACGAAAGAAATAAGCCTTATTTGACGCACGAGCCTTTAGCTACAACAAGCAAGTAAACAAAACGTACCTTATAGTATGACAGTTTTCTTGGCGCATATTTTTACCTTTGGTATTTGCGACCGTATGCCGACAATTACGGCTCGAGTAAAAGAGAATTTGACATGTTGACGCACTTTAATGCATAAATAAACTGTTGTCTACTTAGTCAGTGGTCGTGCGAACGCTCTACGGTACTGAGATAATGCGAATGCAAGTAACGCTTTGCGATTTGTAATAAACAACATTCCTTTCCCTCAAGCTCATAGGGCTCTAGCCACGATATAAATAGTGACCTTTACAGTTTGGTGCGCTCCCTAATATTTAAGATAAATAGTTTCATAGTGAGCCCCACTAAACAATTAGTGATGCTGCGTGTTTCCTCTATAGATTTTCGCTCCTCTAAATCAAAGCTTGTTCTAAGCAAGGAAGATTGTCTACTTTATATCACCTCATTCCAAACGCATACAAGGACGGTTTTCTAGTTTTTGTCTTTCAGAATAAAACTGGAAACGTCGGCATTTTTGGTGGGTCATTCTAAGACCATGCAAAGCGTACTGACTGCACATTCAAGAAAAATAACTCAGAAATGTCCTATAAAATGCGTCTTACTATCCTCAATATATTAGAAGAACGATGAGAAGGTAAACAAAACAGAATTCTGCGCACGTTCCAAGCGGCGAACAAAATCAGGGGAAATGAAGGAGGAAACGAAAAAGAGGTTCCTTGATAAATATATACGAAATGTCTCGAGGAAACATCTTTGAGCGGCCTGGTAATGAACATTATCTGGCACAAATACCAACAGCCGCTGCCTTAAAGTACAAGTCAGCCAGCTGTTGCTTCCGTCAGAGATCTTCCGGTCGGTCGCTTTTAGTTGTACAGTATAGTCAGTGCAGGCATCCCATGAACGCAGATCAGTGCTTGGTGCGATGGCAGTTGGACAGGGAGCTAATCTTCGTGCTGTCTAAGATACTTGTTCCTCATGAAATTGCTGGATTGTTAATGTTGGATATGGCGCAAAAATTGAAATTTCGTCCAACATCCTGCTCAAAACATATCAAATATTTAATTTGAGGCTTCATTATATACTTCTAGGCTACCTTTAATTTGGATCTTGGATGGGCTGCGAAGACAATTTCCATGAAATTTGGTTTATTATCATACACGACATTCACGGCTAAGCTGAAGCTTGATTTTGAAACTGCGGTTACGAGCAACCTCTCTTGATTCGTGGTTTTGTGCCCACGGGGTTTTGATCAGATATATAGATGATATATCAGAGAAAGAAAGACTTAAGGCGGGAACCACTTGATCATTAAATTCTTCGCATTCTGGCACTAAATCTATCCGAAGTATGATGGCCATTGCTTTAGTCATGGTGCATCCTATGGCTAAGGCGGCAATTCATTTCTCGGCATTTTTAGGATAGCGAACTTTTGGAACGGAAAAGGCTTCCAGATTCGGGCTCACAGACGCAGGAAGCATAATTCGAAGGGAACATGAGATACGCATTCGTAAATTGGACAGATCTTCGCTTGTCCACCACAAAAAATTATTTTCAGTGTAATCGTTTCACTCTTCATTCCTCCTCTCCACATATGAGGCAAAATATTTCTGAAGTATACCCATTATTTTCCTTAGGCCAGACCTGGCATCCGATGCTACCGCGCTACCCGCTTTAGCCCTTTTCCATATTCAAAGGCAGCTGTGATGCGGAAGTCGCGGACTGTGCGGAAGCCATGATAAGGTTGCTGTAATGGACGAAAGGTGTTATATTAGTACAATATTCTTTCTTGGTCTCCATTGAACGGCGAGACAAACCGGCGAGGCGAGAAACCAAGACACAATAATATGCCAGGTACTAATCCGAATCTCTGTGGTGGCCTTGACTTTCACTTAAATCAAACTTGAAGGAAAGGGTCACAAGACCGCACGTGTATCACCTCAAAATCGCGGTTATTATACATCCCCTACAACCGGCTTAGTAAGCGGAGCCAGTGTGAAAGCCGAAAATTACACAACCTAGAGCCAGCTTGTGTAAGCTGGCTGCTTCAGGGTCCCGCTTACACAAGCATTTTGCTGATAAACATGCGCGCTCACGACGACACGTGGTAGCGATCTCTCTAGACAAGCACCGTTTTCTAGACGAATATCCGCGCTGTTTGTACTTACAAGAACTGGATTAATGGGCACTACAAAGGCTTAAGCTAATCTATCAGCAGAAAATTGCCCATTCAAGGCCATTTGTCAGTCCAAATGAGCAAAATTCTCGCGACGCTAATTGAAATCATTCTGTCCGAGGCACCCACGTCGACGTTCCTAGAAGACCGTGGCAATGCGGAACGTCTCAAAGGCTGTGCATGAGTGCTTTCTTAATTTTGTTTTCATGGGCGAAATAAATTTACGCTGTTTTGCTCACGCCTAGACCACGGAGTCTCGCAGCCCCCTACAACCAACGATGTCGACAGTATGCCAAGAAGCCACTTTTAACGCCACATTCGTCGCACGCACTTCAATGCATAAATAAACTGTTGTCTACTTAGTCAGTGGTACACACAGCGGTATTAATAAGAATGTTTTACAGCTCCCATTAGTGAAGCATTAGGCGGCATTAACCGCCGGAGTTTCCTTGAGGAAACCTTCAAAATCTAGTTCCACCCTATTTGGAGACATGCGTGCTAGCCGCTGGCCACGCATTCACGTTTCTACTGCTGGTAAAAGCGGGTCATTATGCTTTAATCTTGTTACATTATATTTCTACGAAAGGTTTAGGATCGGACTGTTCAAAATATGCCTCTTACAATAGCGAGGTAACTGCAAGCACCAAGTGTCACCTTGGAAACATCCAGCAAATCACTGGGGTTTGCTAGGTAAGAGCCTAAAGGTTATTTTGGTGCCTAACTATAACTTAAATCGTCGCGTACAAAATTTTGAAACATATCGGGAAATAAATGTATTATTTTTCTTATAATGTTCAGGATAAAAATAATAAAAATAGCAATAACAGAATTGTTGAGAAGAACAAAACAAAATTGTGTTTTCCTGCTCTTGTAATGGCTCCAACGCCACTTGTTGAACTGTGTTTATATTATTTAACATATCAGATTAATTTCCACAAGCGGGATCTATTTGTAAAATAGGAAGGCAATAAAATAAGAATCATTTAGAGTGTCATTCAGTTGATAGAGAAATCCATGGTTAAGTAGGCCAATTAAAATGAATGGCCTAAATGTACAGATATGAAATTATATATTTTAAAAGAAGTTTCTAATGGCAGAACAGCCACTTCTAACGTTGCGATCTGTCAGGGAAAGAGAGCCGAAGCTGTGTAGTTCCGATCACGGTGTGCACATGATTATCTTTGGATGTGAGTATAGGACCAGGGCGACGGGCGAGATACCCAAAGTGTGGGTAGGCCTTGAATATTGAATCAAAAAATATATCAATCAGTTTTGATTGTGCTCAGCAAGGCATACACATGTCTATAATTTATTTCTCCCATAATTTCCTCCTCAAAAAACGATCATTAAAACTAAACACGGATTTAACTCGCCCATATATAAACAACTTGACATTCAAAGCCAAGAAGCTCTCTCATATTTTCAGAGAAAGGTACTTTATCTTCCTTGTCGCAAGAAGAGTACGACTGAACAAACGCCACATCTTAATATAATCTGACAGTCTCAACATATGAACCACCACTTCCGTATCTATACGGTACACAAGGTCAGAATAGCCTAGCATATATTTGCGCATGGTCTATAACTCTTTTATAATCTTTTTCTAAAATTCCAAGAAACTGCTGGTAGTAAGGCGTGTCTTTCCTCGTATGTGTCTCTATCTTTATGAAATGTTTTGTGCTAACCTCACCTGCAATATCAGAATACGGTATATCCTTTTTCGAAAACAGGAAACAGCTTGTCGAAAGGCCGGCACAGTGGGACATGAAAACGCTATATTCTGTTAGAAAAGGCACAATTGCCATTTTTGTTGCGTCAACATTTAGCCTGGTGACCTTCGCAGCAAATGAGTCAAGCCGGCTCTCCGAAAAAAGGTGACGCCGCTGTACTGTCTAAAAAGAGTAGACATTCCAGACATGAAGTGTGAAGTACCGTTGGTAGTCGGAAGACGTTGGGGCTCATCCTTTGACGATTGCATGGAAGCTTATAAGCAGGAAGACCCTCTTCTGCAGGTGCTCTCTGTAGCAAAATAGAGTGTAGAAACTCTTCATAGAGGTTACGGAGAGCCTTGTTAGCCACCATATCATCTCGGTCTGAAGTAGGCTTGTAGTATATCCTAGAAGGTTTCCTTCGGGCCTCTCCCACATTAGCATGCAATTTTATTAGTGTGTTTTGCGGACCGGCATGTTTTATGGAGGCGTGCATATCCAATACAGATATAAACGCAGTGCATCGAGGATTCAGCTGCTGTAATACCTTCGAATACCTAAAATATTGTTGTTATTTTTTCGACAAAAGGAAAGGAGAAAAAGACATGGACCAGCTAGCAAAATTGCCGGAATCTCCACCACTTCATCGGGCGGACAGAGCAGAATGTAGAGAGCTGACAGAGAAAGTATGACGTGCGTCTGGAGATCCATAGTCCGCCGCCGAAGCGGCGGACGATGGTATCTTAAATCCTCACCCAATAAAAAATGTTAGCAACATGCCTCCGCATCAAAGGGTAATAATGCCAAGGGGCTCGTCCTCGTAGGATAACCAGAACCCAACAATCGTTTGTAGAGTTCGTGATTCATTTTACAACAGCTCCAGGTCCCAGGCTCGGTAAGCTTAAATTGTCCAGCGTGATTGTGTCATTTTCTGCCGCTAATTGAAACATACACTCCTGTTCATGGCCCATAAAAAGAAAACACACATGCCTTGTAAAAATGTTTTTCTTCCGGCTTTCATTCACAGTGCTAGGCGTTGCCAATGTGCGTACGGGGTAAATAAAATATATTCCTCCAGAAACCGCATTAGATATTTATTACGGTGACAGGCTTATAAAAGGTTCGTAGGCGATAATTGTTACAAAGAATGGTGGCAGCAGTGAAACATCTGTTAAATAATTACATGACAAACATGGCCTTCTGAGGAAAGCAAAGCTCCGCTTATGGCATTTGAGTACTTTCTTTTCGTTAAGTCAATGCATGTGTTTAGAAGAAACGTCTGTGATATTTGCTGTAATCTTCTAAGGTAATCGTGCACAAGACCAAAAATTCTCTACACTGATAATTATTTATCTTACGGACGCCCTTTTAGAAATATTGTCGTTTGTCGGCGTATATTTTACTTTTCTTGTATTGTAAATATAACTATTGATGAGGAAACCGGTTTATAGCGGAAAGCTTGAAAGTGCTGCGCCCATGTGCAAAACATTCTATCTGTTTGCCACCTCATTTATTATTAGTACTTCACTAATTATATGTATCAACTATTATTGCTAACGGCTAATAATAGCCAATAATATAAAATAGACAAAGATCATGGCGTCTTGCCCTATCAAGTCCTGGAGCATCAAGGGACAAGAAGTGGAAGCTGTGACAGATTTACTCTTCTTGGGCTCCAAGATTATCCCGGAAGGAGACTGCAGCCATGAAATTAGGAGACGCCTGCTTCTGGGAAAGAGAGCAATGGTTAGCCTTGACCACCTAGTACAGAGCAGAGACATTAGTCTGCCAAGCAAGATCCGTATAACTCGTGCTATGGTCTTTCCAGTTGTGATGTATGGATGCGAGAGTTGGACTGTGAAAAAGGCTGACCGCCAAAGAATTGACGCGTTTGAATTGTGGTGCTGGCGAAGACTCTTGAGAGTTCGTTGGACTGCCAGAAGATCAAATCAGTTGATATTGTCGACCATAAATCCTGACTGCTCATTGGAGGGTCAAATTCTAAAGTTAAAGCTCAGCTACTTTGGTCATCTGATGAGAAGAGAGGAGTCGCTGGAGAAAGATTTGATGTTGGGAAAGGTTGAGGGTCGCCAGAGAAGGGGTAGACAGCAAACGCGATGGTTAAATGGCATCCTCGAGGCACTGCAGATGAAGTTATGTGATGTTAGGAAGATAGTAAGAGACCGGAAAGCGTGGCGTGACATGGTCCATAGGGTCACGAAGAGTCGGACACGACTGAACGACTGAACTGAACTGAATAATAGCGCCACACTGATTGTTGCTCGAAAATTCGCGTGCACAATGACACAAGGTGATAATATACCCTGCACATTGCCGGATTTCTTACAGGATATATACCAATCCAAAGCCTATAGAGAGTAATATCATTAAACATTCACCTTATAATCTCGAGCCTTGTACTCGTGTAAGTGAGGAAACCAATGCAGTATGTTTACTGGGTGTTTTATTGCACAAAAATATTGCACTTTGTCTGGCAATCCTCTAAAGCCTTGAATTTGTTGCAGCTGTTCGGCTGGGATTTGGCTTCGCACTGACTCTTCATTAGGCTGCAATGGAATTCGTCATCTTCAAACTGCATCATATTCCTCGGCCACAGGCAGTTACAATCTGAGAAAATATAAAGAAAAGATAGTAAGACGCCCTTCTCCTGCACACTGTGTAATAAGCATGGTATTACCATGCCTGGAGCAATTAGTAAATGATATAATTCTAGCGTAGCAGTTTGTGTTGCTGCTAGGTCTGCTCTGTTGCAGAATGGTCTTTTCATTCACCCAGTGGTTCGCGCCAGGTGGCATAATCTGCTATATGAAAAACATCAAATAATGATTACAGTAATGTTCCCTTGTAGTGTGGGCTCTCCATTCGTTGATGGTAGCGGCTTCCAGGAAAGCACTCAGTAGACGGCGCCGATCAACGTAGCAAAACAGGCCTGTATTTCCTTGCCTTCAATACAATGCAACAGGGAGAGAAAAACACTCTAGCTATTACGCAGTACTCCACAACGTATTAGTAGTACAGCGCACGGTACACTCACGCCTTGCAAGCCATTAAACACCAGGCCAGGCGCTCACCGCTGCTCTTAAGTACACGGAGCCCACGGGCGACTGGGGAGCTTAAAGGGACACTAAAGACAGCCAAAGATGGTATGAAAATCTAATAAACTACATTTGGTGACACTGTCGCCGCATATCCGGCAGCAAAAAATCGAATAATTGCTGAGATATTGCGATAAGAAGTTGAGGTTTTTTCTTGTTCCCGCCGGTGGAATTCAAACTGTGGCCTCCAACTACGTAGTTGGAGTTAAGTGACGCACACTATGACGTAAGCGGAGACTCCGTGATAGCTAGCGAGCCGGCGCGGCCCGCGGCGTCGCATCCCTCAAGGGCCAACTTGGCAACAGCGAACTCGCAATGACGGCCTCAGCCGAAATAAATAACACGATGAAGAGAGTAATTTACCGAGCGATGGGCCCATAAAGGAAGAAAAAAAAAACACATAGAGCGCTTGTAATGCACAATACTTTACATGTTTCTCAAGCTTTTGCGCTCCTTCTTGCACTGTGTATAAACAAGCCGAGCCCTCGGTCATCGCAACGCTTCCTGACATGTTTACAACAAATAAGATTTAGTTACCAGCAAAATAGTGTCCTCACTGCTGCGCTTGTCAGTTTTGAAGCTTCGTCGCACTTTTTTCCTTCAAGGTTGGTGCTAGAGCTCCGTGTTCAGCGAAAATTACGTCCACGGTAGCAGAACATGACCGAAGTGCCGGCGCCACTACATTTGCTAGCGCTGTGAAATTCCACATGTTAAAATGGATCCAGTGCACAATATAGTGCGCATAGGCATCCAGAACATTAGTTGCAAGACGTGAGAGCAGGCAGCATGCGCCGATGATCAAGAAGTTGTAGTTTTTAGACTGGCCGCAGAAACACTTTATTGTAAATGGGGCCATGACATAAAAACTAGAAATATTTCCAAGGTTCTTGTGGCGCGGCGTAACCGAGCGGTTAGCGCCGAACGTTACGAAGCAAGCCGTAGCGAGTTCGAGGGTTGGAGTCTTACCGCTATTGGCATTTTTTTTTTTACAAATTGTTTTTTTTTTTCAACCTTTTGTAATGTATTTCTGGTGCTTCGTTATTTTTACTTTTTACCCGAGGCCCTTTTTTTCGCTGGGCGACGAGCGCAATATATCGACGATCTCCTTGGTATGAGCGGCAAGTATGTCCCTTTTGTTTACGACGCCTGCAAATAGCACGTTGAAGGTCTTGTTGACGCAGTATATGTTGGTCAGATGTGCCATGATTTAGTGAACAATAGAATGATAATGCGTTTATCCTTCGGTACATAGCATATGTATGCTTTTCGTGGCGTACGTAGCTGCAGTCAAGCGGTCAGGTCGCAGTCGAAGCGGCAACGGCGGCGATATGTTGGCGCAGAAATGTGAACGAAGGAGTGTGTCGGCGGTAGCGGATTTCGCTCGCTCGTGCCTCCGAATGCTCAAATTGGAACCGTCAAGGCGCATCTGCTGCTCCAAGCTCGTAATTCAGGCGCTGCAGGTTCAAACAAACTATCCGAGTGCGCACGAAATGTCTGAGCCGAAACATAACCAAAACTGAAGTGGGCGCCTGTGGCGCCTCCAAGTATATTTTTGTATTTGCCTTGCAACGTTTACGTTGTCTTTTCGGCGTCGTTTACGTATGATAAAAGCGTGTTATCATGTTTGAGAAAAAACGTACTACCGCATTCAAACATACAACGTAATTCGCATTTGTCAGCCTCCGGGATCCCTAGCGCGTCACGTGATAGTTGCGAGCCTCGGCCGTTTGGCTGTGGTGGCGATGCCTGTATTTCTGTTATTCTTCTTTACTACCTTATAACAGCTCTGTTTTCAGTAAGAGTGGTCTTTTTGCAATCAGGAACTGGCATTCTATCGATGCAAACCCACTTCCTTTCTCTCTTTAGTGTCCCTTTAAAGCCTAGCGACTGCTCAGCGTCGCGGCTCCATTCAAACTCGAGTTTCCTCCGCGCCGGAGCGTAGCTCCCAACGCGCTGCCTGTCCTGTCTCTGCTTTACGAGCGGTGTCACTGATGTACATTTTTATTTTCGCGGCAGAAAGCCGAGATCATCGCCTCTCCTCCCGGGGGCATTGCCTTCCGCTAGAAATTTTTAGTCTGGCGCCTTTTTCCGAGAAGCGAGAAGATACCGTTCTTTGGAAAGCAGCAGACACATGTGAAACGGTTGACAGATGCATTTTCACAGCCGCGGTGCTCTGTCTCCGGACCAACACGGCTAGTGTATATGGGCTGCGAGTGCACGCACCGAGGCCCGCCCCGTGGGGAGAGGGGAGGGGGCATCTCCCAGCGTCGAGGTGCCAACATCACTACATATACTAATCCTTGTGCTGCGTAAAGCGATAGCCATAAAAGTTTGTTTACTACTTCTTTGTACATTATAGTTATCCTCCTCTTCTTTCTTTGACAAACGGTCGTTTTGCGGTCAGAACAAAGACGCTAGAGATTTAAGGGAACAGGGTAGGCAAAATTTCCGAAAAAAATTGATTTTTTGTTTTTGTGCAATTTAAAATCTCTATTCTTTCCTTAACATAGCCCAGTCTTTCATTTGCGCGCACGCGAAATATTTACCTCAAAATCAACATTTTTCGAAACCTAGGCAGCATCCAGCCACACCCCCTTTGACACATGCTTGGGATCTGTGCCTTTCCTAAGCCAAAAAAAAAAAAATTTTTTTTTCAGCGCCTATTTTTTGTCACGTTTAGCGGAATGGCAGTCACGCATATGTAAACAGTGAAAACCTAGCTAGCATACTTCACTTAGCCAAACGAATCCTAAGACGCATCTGAATTGCGGCATTTTGCTCGTGTTTCGGTGTGTTTTCGCGGACATACGAGTTTGTTTATACCTTTGTGCTGGTTAATTAGCGGTAATGCAATGATAAGCCAAAGAAGTGCTTTAAAAAGCGTCTCTTTGACGGAAACCGGCATAAGTCGATCTCCAATGACGACAATTCTCAGCAACACAACCAAGGAGTGGGCGCCGTGGCCACCACGTCTTCGTATGCACCACGTGCGCGTCTGCGTCTGCGCGTCTGCAGCGGTCCTTGAAGCAGTGAAGCCGGTGTTTCAGCAGCGCTCAAAGCCTGAGCTTCTCCGGAAATGTCTCCATGGGAAAACACAGAACGCGAATGAGGCGTTCAACAACGTTGTATGGGAGCGTGCTCCGAAAAATGTCTTTCTTGGTCTCAAGACGCTGAAAATAGCGACAATGGATGCTGTGCTAACTTTCAATGATGGCAGCATTGCTCGAGCCGAGATTCTGAGGTCATTCAAAGTTTCTCCAGGACGGTTTACAGTCCAATGGCTGCGCGAAGCTGACCGGCGGCGACTGTACTTTGCAGAGAGGGCTACACGACTGGTCACTAAGGAGGCCCGGAAAACAAGGCAGCTAGCGCAGAAAAGAAGTGTTGATGATGGAGGGGACTACCAGGCTGGTGGCTATTGAAAAAATGCGTGAGAACTTGTTTCTATAGTCCTATATTGCAATAAAGCTCTTTCTTCCACTTCAAAGCCAATTATCTCAAAACACCAAATTTTGCTGCATTTGACCCTTTTTTTAAGAAACTACAGGCGCAAGGGAGATAAAATTTTCCAGACATTGAGCAAATATTACAGATAGTCTACTGAACTAGGAATATAAATATTATTGCAGACGATTTTTATTTACAGGCTATTTACTGCAGATTATGGCTCTAAAATTTGGTGGGTCCAGTAAAAAAACGATAACAAAAAAACTATCCTTTAAAAAGAAATTATCCTAGTTCAGTAACACTACCTAACATTTCTGATTACAATGCCACCATTGTCAATGTCCTAACCCCAGCAGATCATGAGAAAAAGGGTCACGAACATAGCCTAAAATGCATGGCAAGAATAGGACCTACCCTGTTCCCTTAAGAATATTGACTGAAAGTCGTACTCACAGTCAGCAGTAAAATTTCCAACCTTACTACATTCACCTGTTCTCATTCGTTTTGTTCTCTATTTGCGTCGGTCTCTTCGATCGGCAAAATTGCTCTCGAGCGTGAATTACAGCCCCTGAAAGCTGAAGTCCAGCATGAACACAAATGGCTTGTAAGGATTGGGCGAATGTGGTACTGTAGAATTGCAGTTTATATTTGTGCGTTTGGCGATTCACGGAATCTCATGTTATTAAGGCGATAGCCTTTAATGCCTAATCATTGTCAGCAGGAGCGGCTGGCAGAAGCTTTCGAAAGAGGGTGTCACACTTTGGAGAGCGCATCATAAGAAGAAATAAACCTTGACTCCACCGGAAATCGACCTTCTATCCCTTGAATCCTCAGCCAAACGGTATAACCACAAGCTCCACACCACAGATCCTGAGACGCTCATCATAATTCCCCTTGTCTACCTTGAGGATGATAGTGGCATTTCGCGAGTGGGAGATACTGCGCCTTTCCTAACCTGTAAACGAAATATAAAATGGCGGTGAATTTTGATGCGTATTACAGCAGGCATCAGCGCCGTTTCATATTGATTTAAAGGAAAGAAAACGCGCAGTATCCGTAACGATTTTTTGCGGGCACATGCACCACGCCGTAAAGGAAGGGAGGTAGATAGGAGTGATCGAAGAGAGGGACACAGAGGTGTCGTCGGTGACGGTCAATATCTACCGCGCTATGACGGTTTAGCCTCATCGCGCTTTAGTGGTCAAAAATGCCCACTAGACGATTTGTTCACCCGAGTGCTTAAAGTAACTTAAATTGGCGACACATGGACCACTTTCTGTGTTTGCATTAGGAACATTCAATGTCCTTCGCTCTGGCCACTAGGGTGGCAGCTGCCTATTATGTTTGCAGTTTTTATTGGCCTAAAGATTAGATACTTGATTCTATATTCGTAATTCGCGCTGCTAGGTGGTGATATTGCAATTTTAGAAGGGTCTCTTCTTGCATTTAGAATATCTACGGCATCGCAGATGTCTGTAAGGCAGATTTTGTATATGTTATATTGCGTCCCAACTTCCAGTTGGTATTGCTGGCGAATTTATTTGACATTACGATTTGGAATTTGCTCTTAAATTTATCTAAACCACTTCTTGACCCTAGATCTCTAATTGACATACACTGCTCGAATATCTCTGGTATAACTTACCTGCGAGTCGAATTCATTTCAATCGTTGATTTAAGTTTTTCAGAGCATCCCTTGATGATCTCATCAACGGCTACGGTAGATTGTGGTACGTCCAGGAACACTTAGCCGGGATGTTTTGTACAGTGTCCTGTACCCTTAAGATTACTTTTTTTCGAGCAGAAATTCATTCAACCATGAACAATTGAAAACAATACGAATCATCACTATTCCTCACTGGATCATTTGAATCTTAGTATGACGCACAGTGAGCCTTTTTGCCTTTGTTGCCAGTGAGCATTATGCCAGTGAGATAATGCCAGGGAGCATTATCTGTTCACTGTACAGTCACCCATCTGTGAGGAAATGTCATCTTGATGGTGGAGCATGGTATTTTAAAGATTATTTATCAAAACAGCTGCACCGAAGAGGCTCGCCGTTTGCCGCAGTTGACAAAATTGGTCAAAGTCAAATTAATTCCGCTAATCCTAAATAAATATGTTCTAGTGCTTCAAGACAATAAAAGGCGAACTCGTGTGTTTCTCGCCTGCCTAAAAGCTACAATTCACTACAGCTATGGTGCTAGCACATGAAAAAGAAAATTACAGGCTAAATAAATAACACTGAGAACCTTTTGTACATTCAAACCAATGAATTATTCCGTTACTTCAATAAATGCTATGTTTATACGTAAATGCGATTCGTCCTGTTAAATGAAACCTCCTCGCCGGTGCTGCGAGATCCCACTGGGTCAGTTGATTTCTTTTGTGCTAGGTCCCACATCCATGGCGGTAAATTTTGCTAACTTATCCAAAGTGCTTTTTCCTAATCTAAATGTTTAAGTCTCATAAAATGCTTTCTTTCTCAACGGTGGGAGGAATAGTTTCAACCTAGGCAGTACTTGGCCGATTTATTGCACGTCAGAAATATTGATACCACACTGTTCCAGTAATACAAACCGAGTCTTGTAAAGTGAACTGTGCGTGCTCTGCTGAGATAGTCGTAGAGTCAAAATTATGTTTGCAAATGGAAGGATGTCTAAGAATCCGTGACTTTTTGATATAGCCAATAACATGGCAGCGTCCTACGCTTCATACTCTAGACAAAGCTTCACAAATTTTGACAGCCACTTAGACTGTCCTGTGATCAACTTCTAGCTGCAAATGTTCACTCGCCAGGATGACTAACGAAAGGCTATTACCGAGCAGGTCACATTTTCTGTGATTCATTCAGTGTGAATTTGTTAGATGCTCCGTGATCTGGTGATGGGCTTCGGAGTGATATACTCAGCGCCATGACGAGACATATTAGCTATAGCGTCACTCCGCTTCAGCATGATTCTCTCGATTGCATGACGAGAAACGGCAGGTAGTACAGTGGTTGACAATGGCGCTATGCGATCGGTGTAGCGATGAAAGCTTTACGGTGAAGGTGCACTAGGCGATGTGACTTCGAAAAGTCGTCGGCGCTAGTTTTGCAGGCTAGACCTTGAGGCCCCAGGCCTTGCTGGGACATAATCGGATCCATAATGCGTAGAGCAATGAGGCGAAAGTGAGCGTGGCTGATACCACGGTGGAGGTGACGGATATGGCGGATGACGTACTCGCGATTTCATTGGGCCGCCTTTCTTAGCCTCTATCGGTGATTGAAATGAAAAATCCACTCAATCGCAGCTCGGTGGTACGCATAGAGTTTCTTACTCTTACCTGGAGGGAAAGCTGTGCTGCCGTCTATGGGCGTTTACATGGAGTTTCCAGACGGCCAGTTCAGCCACCATGGGCGCTCAACGCATCATGGGCTGGAGAGCTACCGAGTGCAGAACTACAATTTTTGGCCAAAACTAATGCAAAGATAAACGTTGTTCTACCATAAATAATGTCATAAGATTGAATATTGTGACTATAAAATTCAAAAATATAGAGAAACAGCATGTCAGTGTGATATTTATCCAATATAAGCGATGGCTCTTTCTCCTATTGGCTTAGTTTTGAGCAGCCCAAATACCAATATTTCGCACTTAATAAGCAAAATTTGAAATACAAAAACGTTACAAAAATATTTATGGTCGTGCAATCACTGAAACAAGTTTTTAGAGGCATTTCGGGAAACAAAAAACATTTATTGGCGGCGTCTGCTTTTGCGCCTTCGCTACTATGGCTTTCGCGGTCTACGTATGCACCTTCAGATGATGATGACGAAAAAGAAACATCGCAGTAACGCCACTCCACGTACCCGAGAAAAACCGACTGTCCCGCAACAAGTAGCCCACCGGCCCATGACTCTTAGCGCGCCCATGGTGGCTGAAGTGCAGCGCCCTCAGCTTTCCCTCTAGTTAGTGTAAGGAACTCTATGGTGGTACGGGCACTGCCTGTAAAGGTCACATCTCGCCGCAGTGCAAGCAGATTTTGTCATTGCGGGGTGTGTCAGAGATCACGTTTTTTGGCGCCCACCTATCGCTGGTACGTATGGTAGAGGATCCGTTGAAAAGCACTCAACGCGACCACTGGATAAGTGTAATTTGGACGACCGGAATATGGGGTCACAATTCGACCCGACATCCACATACGTCACCCAGTGAAAGGGGAACGGTGCATAGAATAGAGCGACACAGGTCCCCACACTTTTCCTGAATCTCCTCATTGCGTACGCTGAATAGGACATATCCCACAGAAGCAAAAGGTATATAAAGATGTAGAGTCCTTTCTGATCATGGAACGCATTAAATCAAAAGCCAGCTCGAATAATTGCTTGGGTTGTGTTCTGTCTATCCAGCGTTGACGGTGTGTATACTGTTGTTCGCCGTGCATAGTGGTTGTAGTGCTGCAGCATTCTCATCGTAAGTGTGGCGTCAGCAAAGAACGCCGCGATGGTGGTAGGTAAATTTTCAACAAGGCTGCAGAAGAACTGTTATTTTTCTCTGCAGCATGTGGTGCTTCCGCAGTTGCTTGTCTTTAGCATTTTAGGTGTTTGCGATATGCCAGAAATGCGTTATATCTTCAACATCTATGACTACAACCTAGTCTTGGTTTCACCGCGCGAGGTCAGATCTTCTTCACTCTCGTTGTGGTCGCTGTTAGTCTACGTACTCATGATCTGCCACCAGAATGCCCGTCAGTTGTACAATGTGACATTGTGATTCCCAAACAACGCTCATGCAGCGTCATGAAGAATGTAGTATATGTTTCGTATTCTCGCAGCGGCGTCCCTCTTAAATATTACAACCCATTAGAAATGAGCCAGCCAGTTCTTAGCAGTTTCACGTTAATCATCCTGAAGTGACTGTGAAGTGCAAGAGGTCTTGGTTACACGGAGCGTTCTCAATATTGTCAGGCAATGGTGATTCCATGTTAGCAGGGTTAGTTTCCAGGAAAGTTATGTCAAGATGATGACTGGTACAAGGTGCGAATTCTACAGCTTGCACAATGAACGGGAACCATTACAAAAAGCAGGTGCTCTATATTTCCGCCACAGAGGACAACAGTAATCGCAACCCTACCATTGCTATGGTCCAATTAGCCGCAGACGTGCAAGTGCACTGAAGAATGGGCACTTTTATTCATCGAGCCTGGTTGAACCCAAGCACTCTTTCGTCGTCATTGCGGGACAATGCGAACGCCGAGCGAAGCTGGACACATGACAGTACTGGGAACCTGAACATCGTGAAAAATATGATCTTAACGGACTGTTTTCTGCACTGCTGCGACACGCAGCTATTAATGCCATAGCTTTAGAGACGCGTTCACCAAAAATCCGTCGTTGGTGGCGTATGACGTGGTTGGCGTTGTGAGCAAATAATCCTAAGCATGGCAGTGTGAGCAGTAGCTGACAGCTCACATGGCTGAGCACTAACTGGACGAGCGCACACCTGACATTACATTTGGCAGGCGCTGCTTACTAGTGCCACTCCTTTCATATGGGAGGGTGATATCATAATCAGCCTTCCAGGGCCCCGCTTTAACGCTGCATTAAGGCCACGCACGCATGTTCAACCAGCTTTTTATGTGTACTGGTAGCCTAAAATAACCGCGGTTATTAAGAAAAGGAATACCCGCCAGAAAGTAAAACTACTCACTAATAGAATAGCTGCAATTTGTTATTGTAGAATTGCACCCTGCAAAATATTTAAATCATTAAGAACATATATTTGCACCTAATATATTTTGGTGATATACTTACTGGCCTAGAAGCGCAAATTCTAAATTGCTTTCTAGTAAAGGAAAGGTGAAATTAAGCGAAACTTTCCAGAGTCCTCCACTACTGCGTCTCCCATAGCATGAATCGCTTTGGGACGTTAAACTCCAATGCCCAAACAGACTAAGTGATACCTGAGCCATAACTGCAGAACCAATCTGTACATCCCACCCAATCCAAGAAACGTGCGTCCCACTGACAACAAAAAAAAAAAAAGACAGCGTCGAACACATCGAAACAATGATGAGCGAGCTACACCAGAACTCCGTGGTGTACATTGACGCAACTACCAGGAAATCAGGAGCTGCAGTCGTGGTAGTGAAGACCAGGACCGGAGCTTCTAAAAGCAAAAAATGCCATTACCACCGAAGAGGTAGCATTTGCACTAGCCCAAACAGACTAATGGGTACCTGAGCCATAACTGCAGAACAAACCTGTACATCGCACCCAATCCAAGAAACGTGCGTCCCATTCACAACAAAGAGAAAAGACAGCGCCAACCACATCGAAAACAGATGAGCGAGCTACACCAGAACTCCGTGCTGTACATTCACGTAACTACCAGGAAAACGGCAACTGCAGTCGCGGTAGTGAAGACCAGGACCGGAGCTTCTAAAAGCAAAAAATGCCATCACCACCGAAGAGGTAGCATTTGCACGAGCCTGCGTCGGCCCACAAAAACTAAGGTTATAATTACCTGCAGAAAACAGTGACCTGGAACATGACAAAAGGCAGAGTCTCAGCGCGGCAATAAAAGGCCCCGAATTCAGGGTGTGCCGTGAAGGATTATTATAAAATGGACCCCAGGCCACGAAATGGTGTCTAGAAATGAAGCTGCTCATGCGCTCGCCCGATATATTTATTACCGGACGAACGTCGAGCGGGTTGACAACCCTGAACACGGGAAAAGGCTGACCACCTACAACAAAGCATGTGTATACTTCAAATTCAACAAAAAATATTTCCACGACACCTGAACATCTAAACGATCAAGAAGACAACAATATTCACAGACAACAAGCAGTAGATCACCCCACCAGGTACGGGTTGGGGTGATCATAATCTAAATGAAAATTAGAGGACAGAGAACCCGAAAATTCACAACAGCGGACAGAAAAGTACGAGAGACCACATAATATGACAATGTCTCTTTCGCCTAGGACACTGGACAATATTCAAAACATGGGAGCATAGGAGCCCCTCCTAAAAACAAAAACTTTTAGATCCAAAAATAAGCCATTCGTATGGTGGCTGAGGCCGTGAAGAATTAAAATATACTTGCGCTCTTCTAGTGGCGAAGTTTCAGCTCGTAGTCGGGTTTGCGCACTTGATTAGGGAGCACGGGAACCTCCTATATTGTTTGTAATAGTTACCTATGAATCACACAATCGTTTTAAGGGAAGAAAGGAGATAAGAGGGCAATTATAAAGAAAAAATGAGGTGCCGTAGTTGTTGACTTTGGAGTAATTAAGACTAAACTGCTCAAGATACAAACATAGAGACACCTCTGTTTTTACCACCATTGAAACGCACCCAATAAACATGAAATACACGAAAAGGGCGCGCTAACGCCATCCTATATACTTTTTAGGTTCACGCCATGGGAACGAACTCTTGTTAAGCGGAGCACTGAACCTTTTCAATCTCGAAACCACTCCATCTTGTCTTCCGTAGAGCTCTGGCGGAGGTTTGACGGAGCTCTGAATCCATGATTCTAACGGGGTATAAAAAAGAACTTATGGCAGTTAAGATCAAGTAAGGTCGAAGGGACGCTGGATTTTTTAGCATACAACATTGAAAAGTTTGTTTCTTTTCGTATTTGTTTTATCAGTTTCGCTTTTGACCCGGTAGGTTTTGTTTTCGCCGAAAGACGCACTCAACAGCAGACTGCGCAAGCATCATGTTGCGCGCCGAGTGAGGCAGACGTGCCGACGGTGCAAGCAGCAAGTCTCATAGCCCTAAAATTTTGAATTGCGCCGCTCAATGGACCCCGGCCGGCTGTACGGTTTCACTGCAGCCACTGTTGAAACAGTTATCGTGAGCGGTCCAATCTTGTTTTCATCCAACGAGTTCGACGTGAGACTGCAGGAGTGCAAAGACGCCTGCGCGAGTGACGCTAAATGTTGCATTGCACTGCGTAAAGCCGAGCTACGTAGGGACACGCCTAAATTTCTCTAATTGCTCCTCCATGGCGAACTCGACTATTGATACGTGAGAGGCGACACCTCCGCGTCAGCCTCCGACGGTTTCCAGGTGCTACTGAGAATGAAATGATGCCTGAGCGAGTTGTTCACTTCAGGGGGTGTTGTGAATGGTGTGTGGGTTTTTGCTTCGCTCTAACTCGACGTCATTGTGTTTGCACCGTTACAAGTTCTTGTGAGTGCTTTATCACGCTCGTGACCTGGGGAATATTTCTGCCTTGAAAGGGCAGCCCTGAAGGATACGCTTGAAACCAAGTGTTGTGTCTTTCTGGGCGAATATATAATCGTGTTTTTGCGTCTTTCTGTTTGGGCGGAAAATCTTTTTTTTTCGTTTTTTTGTATCAATCGTGTCGAGCTGGCAGATGTGAGCACTTGAGGGGGCTACAGAACTAAGGGGCGTATTAGAGCAGGTATACCGTTTTAAGGGCTCGTTTCTTTGTCACTGGAATGATTATACGCCTGCATGCGTACAATGCATACTCAATGAATTATCAGTGAAGTAGCCGCGGTAAATTTTGCTTACTCCTGCTCGCCCGCTCTGTGCTAGTCTTCTCACACATCTGCACTGATGTTTACTGTTGCCAGTTTCGGAATTTCGGTATTTTCATTCATATAAGCAATCTCAGGAGTAATGATCATTTCTGTTCCCGTGCACATATGCGAACATCTGCTAACACTCGCAACCTTTTGGCGTGATCGCCTAACTGGATGCACGTAATGCTAGAACTTATTGTGTTGAACTGAGCGCTTTGGGGCGCAGTCCCCGGGGAAAAAAGGTTTTTTTCTAATGTGTTACCCGAACTGCCTTTTGTCTCTCAAGATGTTTCTGAAATGCGTTCTTGTGGCTTTCAAGCAAAATCTGCTACGCACACGGAAGTTCTGAAATTCTATTAGCTTTTTGTTCAACATAGCTTGAAGGTGATTGTTTCATGTGGAGAATTTCTTTTGTCACACATGAGTGTCACAAATGAAAGCTATCAATATCTTGGTTTTCAGTCAAAGAATATTGCATTTTGGCCCTGCCCCTTCTTCATACTCGTTCCTTTTCAGTGTTAGCTCATTGTTTTGGGCGACAGGCGTCGATTTTTTTTCTGAAATGCAAGTACACAGTCTCGAGCATAGCATTTGAAAAGGCGTTTTAGCGATCAAACTGTTATTGCGCCTTAGCGAACAAAACTTAGGAAGCACTTCGTATACACTTCTTTGTTTATGCCGCATGTGCATTTTCGCGTGAACTAAAGAACCGTCGTATTTTCTGTCTGGAATGTATGAGAAGGTTTCGAATGCCAAAGAGTTGTGCCTGAAATGATCTCCATAACTTTTCATGTTAGCGTGTGCTTTCAGTGACTTTTTCTTCACTTTCTGTATTCTCAATGTTTTATTCTTGGTCTATGAATGCTGTTTGAAAATAAAGGCAATGTGTCCTTCTGGTCCAGAAACTTCATGCTGAGTGTGGACTTGTGCTTACTCTGTGTACAGCTTTGTAGTATTCCAGATGTACTGTTTTTTACTATTAGAAGTGAAAATCGTACATCTGGAATGACACATAAGATCTCATATGACACATAGGATCTAAGCTGGGCCGCTACTACGACCAAAAAAGCCCTATCGAGTATCGCCAGCCGACCATAGGGAATTAACAAACAGGTCTAGGACAGGTTGAAGAAATAGGCTTTATGGGAGTTCTCCAGTCCCTCGGCACTCCCATTATTTTGCTGAAGGAGAAGGACCACTCGATGAAATTTAGCATTGACTATAGTCTGTTAAACACTGTAACAAATAAGGACGTTTACCCTCTTCTGCGTATCGGCGGTGCCGTAGACTTTTTTCATTCCGTTTCATATTCCTCGCCAGTACATCTTCAGTCTGTGCAGTCTGGCTATTGCCAGATCCCAATACCTTCGTCGGACCGAGAAAAGATACCATAGTAAAACCATTTGATATGTTTAATGCATCAGGGACGTTCGAACGATTTATGGACTCAATCCTGCGCAACCTAAAGCGGAACATATGCATGTGCTACCAAGATGATTTAATCTAGTCTCGCAGGACATTTTGGGGAATAATAATAGACATAGCCTTGTGCTGAACTGTATTCGAAATGCCGGTCTAATTTTAAACTTTAATAACGTCACTTCAGTGAACGACAGATATTGGTATTGGATATTTATTGTATCAGGAAAATATTGGGGGCCCGACCCCCATAATTTGCTGCAGTGCGATACTTTCAAAAACCTCGGAACATAAAACATTTAGGAAGATTTGTGTTGATATTGTTACGAAGCAGAAGACAGGCAGTGGCGCGAGAGGAGCCCTCGCGCTAGGCCAACCATTAATTCATCCTTCACCCTATCGCCAGGTTGGGCTGTCCTCTTCGCTTGTAACCACGTAACATTTTGATTGGAGATGCGGCGTACGTCATTTCCTTCCTCGCTTTTGTGCATCGACGCCATCTGTAAACCGGGACCATCGACCGAGGGCCCAGGGACATCGCCGAGCAGCTTCGCCCCAGCTCTTCCGGCCCAGACCCGACCAACTACCACCGCCCAGCACCCAGCCCGGACGTGCAGACAAGGAGAACAGACAGACCAAGCAGAACCGAGACGAAGGACCCGAAAGACCCGAAGGAACCGATGGACACGAACACGCAAACCCCGCCCAAGCAGCCGCCCGATGTGACCTCAAGCCATCAGTCCCATAAACTGTGGTGACGGATGGTCGAACAGTTCCAGGGGAGGCGGATCACCCACGCATCAGACATCGTGGTGGCAAGCAAGTCATTCACTCATGTCTTTCTTTGAACATCGTCACCGTCAGGTCACCATCAGCTTCAAGCGAACTGATCGGGACGATCGCTCGGTGGCCCCGGGAATGGTTACGAAGAAGATGGGCAGTGGAATGCTAGGTCAACCATTAAATCATCCTTCCCCTTATCGCCATGTTGTGCTGTCCTCTTCGCTTGTCACCATGTAACAATATGTTCATATTTCCACCGTTTCGCCCAAGGATTCGCCCAAATTCCTCATCCGCTTACTTCCCGCCTTCAAAAAGACATTTCGTTTGTGTAATAATAATTTAATAATTGTATTATTATGAATATTTTTGTTCGTATTATTATTCGCTTTTTTCGATTGATATCTTGAAACGAGAGAGAGAGAGAAAACTTTTAATGAGCATATAATCAGTAAATATTCGCAGGAGCTGGGTGGTCGGTGCCCCTAGTCCAGGGCTCCGCTGGCAGCAGCTGACTTGCGGACTAGCTGGATAATCCAGGCTTGCTGGTCCAGGTTGTCGCTGGTCAGGGCCGCCTCCCACTGCTCGTGTGTCGGGCATGGCACTATTAACGTTGGGTCAGGTTTGTCCTGGCATTCCCAAGAGATGTGAAAGAGTGTGGGGCTTGCACCGCAACAAGGACAGTAACTCGTGTATTTTGTTGGGCTTATCTTATTTAAAATTTGAAGATTAGGGAATGTGTTTGTTTGTATTTTTCTCCAGTCTATAGCGTCCGAGGAAGGAAGGTGTTTGTGTGGTGGTGAGAAAATTCTTCTTTCTAACCGTAGGTGTTCCAGCCTGTCGCCGTAGGGTCCTAGGAGAGGGGTGAGGTAGGTTTCAGGGCACCGTATTTTACCGATGCAGAAAAATTGACAACCTAGTTTTCCATAAAAAGTCCTGATAACATAGCACACAGACATTTAGGAGTTTGTTTCCATGAAAACTTCGCGTTTTTACACGGCTACCATTGCAATTAAAAACATAGCCTAAAAATGTGTATCGTGAAAGATGCAACAGAAATGTGCTAACAGTTAGAATTGCCGAGTTCGGCCTGCGGAAGCGGAGGCCAGTCCTTCAATGTCATCCTGGCTGCTACGGCTGTTTCAAATAGCTGCCGCCATGTCATACGGATGGTATACGGTTTGCTTGCGCGCCTAAACAAAACGCAAAATAGTACTATATTGCCAGATAGCTTTCACGAGTACCGCGAAATAGCCCTAGTACACTGCCGCTAAAGCAGCATCAACAACAAGCGCATAGTCCAAAATGGCGTCAAGAGGAGCCAGAGCTTACTTGGGATCTGAGCTAGATTGCATAGCTAATGAATCGAAATCTGCTCGAGTCGAGCCGCACAGTGTGGTGTGTTTACAGGGGGATAAGTATACATTTAGAGCGACTGAAAACGCGTTTTTTTTTTTTCGTAATTCTCAAATTATGAATTACCGCAACAAAACACGTTATACGGATCAAGAAAATCAAACCAGCACCCGCCTCCGCCACTATGACTGTGGTATAGCCAGATACCCGCACAAATTCCAGAAGCGAAAATGCATGTCAGGGTTGTCAATCAACGTGTTTCAATCGATCCATGTAACTAAAAGTTATTAGGCCGTTCGAGGAAAAAACAAGTTGCATCAGATTTTGTGTTATTTCCGGCAAGCATAGTTTTGAATGATTTCGAAATAGGGTGAGCCTAATTTATACAGTAATTGACACAAGCAAAATGACATACTTTGTATAGAAATATTAGTAGTATTAATAACATTCTTTGAAGAAAAATTAGTCAGACAATGAGTTTTAACGACATTAATTCATTGCTGCATTAGAGGCAAGATGTGTTATGAATAAAAGGCTGTAATTGTTTTCCAATATTTTTATGCCAACGTTTCACAAGACGTTCTTCGGTACTGACCCTACACCAACACCCACTGCCCTGGAGGACGGGGTGGCACAATAGCTTAACCAGAGCCCCCAAGTAATGCGAAATAGTATTTCTAATTTTCAGGGCATTGCTTATAAAAGAAAGTTTTCACATGAATTTCCATGTGGACACAAACATTAAATAATAATAGGATATATAGAAAGTAAACATATATTTGAGGCTTACTGTCAGTATTGCGATTTCCCTTGTTTTCTTTTGGGGTGCATGATGAAAAAACTCCAAACACTGCGAAAATAAACACTATAGCACGCATCTTTTCATAGCCCATGTCTCGCCGTCTTGAGTTCCACAATATTGTTTACAAGGAAACGGAGCTTCATAGTCTCTGCAATTGGCACTACTCGCCAGAGGTCGCACCTGCAGGCTAAAGGTAGCGATACACATGAGGTAGTTAAGCAATGAGGGTACTTACACAATAGGCGAAAGAAAAGAATAAACAATGATATATGCGCACAATTCTGAAAGGAACCAACGCTTTTTCAGTATGAAAAGGTCATAGTGGAAATTCGAACCATTTCACAATGGATTTCGTTCGAGGAATATAATTTATTTTCCCATTAATTTCGCTGCAAGCCGCAAGCTGGGGTAATACTTAAGCTCAAGATTGAGCACGAAACACCTCATTTTGCTTTTCCACACGGTGGACTGTACTTAAAAAAGCCGTTTTTTAGGTTAAGCTATTTACTGTCATTTTATTGCAGCAACACCAACTTGAAGCCTTGTGAACAATTTAAGTTGATCCTACATCATGACGCAGCAGTTCTAAAGACGGAAAATATGGTATGAATTGAAAGGATTTTATGAAAGGTTGACTCAGTCTATTTTTTATTGAACACACAAATGACGCTCGCCAGGAGCTGTTGCTCTCGGCTGTGTTTTAATAAATATAAGCATAGGTCAAATGCCAGCACGTAACTGACGCACAGGTTTGGCAGGTGCATCATTTGGAAATGTTTTTGTATGAGGCTGCACAGATATTTGCAATCCCCTGGAAACGTTTCGCCTTCTTTTTCGCCAGCCATAAGTATCGGATATTTGTAAGCAACAGACCGTTTTTATGCACGAATTTAGCAATCAGAAGTGACATAGAAAAAGCACATCATTTGATTTCGAAACAAAGTTTTCTGTCAACTGTGAGTTGATAGGGAACCATGCTTCATTGGTAAGAAAAAAACTAATGCTCTCATTTGATTCTTATCAATCATTTAGTAGGGAGCCAAGCCAATCTCTTCTAGTTAATGCGGAATGTGCAGATTGAGGTGCCGAAGGTTCCTGCAGTCACACATTGTCGTCACCATCATCATCATCATCAGCCTGATTATACACACTGCAGGGCGAAGGCCTCTCCCATATTTCTCCACTTAACCCAGTTCTGGGCTAGCTGCATCCACTTGACCCCTGCGAACTTCTTAATCTCATCCGCCCACCTAACTTTCTGCCGCCCCCTGTTACGCTTTCCTTCCCTTGGAATCCAGTTTGTTACCCTCAGCGACCATCGGTTATCCTCTCTTCGCACTACATGTCCTGGCCATGTCCATTTCTTCTTCTTAATTTCTACTAGAATGTCGGTAACTTGAGTTATTTCTCTGACCCACTCTGCACGCTTTCTATCTCTTAATGTTACCCCTACCATATCATCCCATATCACATATCATCGCCTTGTTAATGGTCTTCCAGACACCTCACATTTTATGGCTATATTTTGTGTATGTTTCTCCTCTATTTCGACTTAAGGCCAGCCAAAACTTGCTGCGGGCGTGACATCTCTACAAAAAGTGCTAAATTAACACTGCGGGTCAGCGATTGATCCACAATGCAAACAACTCTTTTTACATAAGTACACAAACTAAATGTTTACTTGCAAAATTTGCCATACTTGCAGCTAAATATTTGTATACGGTCAGCACAAAGTAAGCTGAGAGTCCAGTGCTTTCATAAAGTCTATATCGTAGAGGCGCTGCCTGTCAATGCATGCGAATACATCGCCCTCGAAAAAATCGAGAGAACCTGCACGCGTGACATGTATTTTTTTTTCTGTGAAACTAAACTATTGCCTGTTATACTGCATAACCATTTGCATATTTAATCAGCATTCAAACAACCCATCTTGATTTTCTCCGCCGGTGTATCACTGTAGTTAGGGCGTTTGACCAATACCTTGAAGAATGCGTGATTGAATCCAGGCCTCAGCGGGCGCTTTTCGATGGAGGCGTAAAACTAGGCGCCCGTGTGCTCTGAGATATCAGTGCACGTTAAAGAACCCCATGCGGCCGAAATTTCCGGAGTCTTCTGCTATTCTGTCTGTCATAGCCTAAGTCAGTTTGGAAAATTAAACTCCTTAAACCAAACCAACCCCAATATCTCGAATTTAAAATTTAAACTCTGCAGTGACATCTGCGTTGAGATCAGTTTTTAAACTGAACTTTCACACCGATTCAGTGGTGGCTGTATGTAGCACTTCAAGAAAAATATAACATCTTGTGAAAATCACTTTATTGGGAAATAAATGCAATATATGACGTAATTTCAAGACATCTAAATTTCTGTGTAAGGAATCGGTAAATTAACTGAACATATATATTGCAGGAGAAAATTGACAGTAGATCCGGCGGCTCCTCCATAAAAGGTAGCTCGGGCTGAAGAACACTTGTGCACAATCGATGAGGCAAAATGTTCAGAGAAAGTGAAGGCCAAGGATTAGGTCATGAGGGTAGTGTTCAAGGACAGTGAAGCGAACAGAAGTATGACGGCCGGCAATTGACACACGAGCTGTACAAACTCCAATGACAGCAGTTGTACCACCATGAGCGACACGGACAACAGCTCACGGGCAGGAGTAAGTACTTTCCTTCATAAGATGGGCATTCATAACTGAGATGTTCGCTCCAGTGTCGATCATAGCAGTAAAAGTGATCCCGTCGACGTCGACGCTAAGCATGTTTCTTCTGGCCTGGAGAATTGGAGGGTTTTGAGGACGGGTCGTCAGAGCAGCATCACCTCCAGATGCAGCCACGATCAGTTTTCCGAACAACATTGAGCACACGGGTCAGAAGATGACTGGCGGCGACATCGGGGCGACGGAGAGCGACGGCTGGCGGCGACGAATGGTTGGTGGGCAGTCTAGCCATCGGAGCTTGAGAATTGCTGTTGAGGGGGCAATGAAGAGGGGCGGGAATAGACATAATCCGTATAGCGGCAGTAGGTCGATGGTGGACGTGTTTAGCCGTGTCGAGAGATGTGACCGACTCGGGAGCAGTCAAAATAGATAGGCCCGTTGTTAGGTGTTCTTCACCCATCTGGCTTGCGGCTGCAGCGAGGGTAGTAAGGATGTCCAGAACCAAGTACCGGGGAAACACGGTGAGGATCTGGGGAGCTAAAGGAGCATATAGGTTAAATCCCGAGATTAACGAATACTTGCCGGACAGCAGATTGGTTGTCCGGCAAGGATTCAACCCAAGATTGGTTGAATCCTTGCCTTGTATAAGCCTGTACTGTCAGGTACCAATAATTGGGAAACTGTTGGAGACCTTACTTCTAGATCCTGACGCAGAAGTCGTGTCAGGCTGTCGGATGTTGGCTAAGGGCAATGGGGGGTTAGTCTATGCAGCAAGACGTCGCAACAATGTTCGGCAGTCTCGTGAACTAAGAAGAAATACGGTGGCTTTTTTCTTGTTAAAACCGGCGTCATTCTTTTAGGATCGCGTCAACCGTTCCGCAGTCCATGTACACGACCAAGTTGAAGGCGTCGTCTGCTATTCCCTTTAATACATGAGCAATTTTATCACTCTCTGACATTGCGGTGTCAACTTTCATCCAGAGAGCCAAAATGCCCTGAATGTATGACACATACCTCTGTGGACGATTGTTTTCGGCATGTGGCTCCTTCTGCGCGGCCAGATGACGTCCGATTGGCTTACCAAACAAGTCAGAATGCTTCCGCTTGCAGAGGCCCTAAATGGTTAGTTCCCCCTTATTGTTCTCAAACCAGATCCTTGCAGTGCCCGTCACGTAGAAAATGACGTTAGCCAACTTCATAGTAGGGTCCCACCTGTTGTGTGCGCTCACGCTCACGTACATAGCGAGACAGTCCTCCACACCAGCACCGTCCACTCCATTGAAAGTGGTTGGCAATGATGATAGCCGAGAGGGGGGAGGGGGACACCGATGGTGCAGCCCCGTTGCTGTGCATGGCTAAATAGCAGGGTAGGCGGAGACCGCTGCGCCGTTGCGTGTTTGCTGTAGGCCACCCCACTACTCCACCAATTATGTAGCGTAGATACACACACAAAGAGAGAGTAGATGTATTAACAAATATTTACAAAGGATTAGTTGACCACAGACGAACAGCTTCAGTCCAGCGTCGCCCAGCACGAAGCACCCACACTTCGTCGTCCTCGCGTTCCCCACATTCCACACGCGTGCACAGCATTTTGTCCTCGTCGTCCCTTGACAATATGAACAGTTTCATTTCTTGATCTATTCGTTATTTTATTAAAAACTGCATATTCTTCTAAATTAAAGTTTTGTCAAAATGTGTTCATCTTGTATAGCGTGTTCTTAGTGTTGCCACCATAAGCCACCTAAGGGGTGCGCCAGTCTTCATGCTGTTTGAGGTCCACAGATTTGCAATGCTTATAATGAGTGGCCACCACAATGTCCGGGTGTGCCCTCGGCCCCTACCGTATTCAAAACGTGGCAGACATTTAGAAAAATTACGATTTATTAATTGCAAATTGTTGCTACGCGCCAAACACTAGTACTTCTAATTTAGGAACGAAGCTTTGATTTGACACAGGAGAGATCTGAGGAGACATTAGACTGCGCTTAAGGAGATTCTGAAATTAGTCAAAAAACGAATTTATGCTGAATAAGCGCAGTGCCCCGAATTCTGAACAAAACACATCTTACTTCAATATTTGCGATTTGACATTAGCAGAACTGTTCGAGGCCGCACGTAAACACAACAATTCACAGAACAAATTTTTTCAAATGCGTTTTCAAACACGTCTCAAAATAGAGCTTCACGCTTTTCATTAACGTTTGCTATTCGAAGTGAAAACATTCAGCTGCTTATTCTATGCTGTTTTCGTTGTATGTTGCTATGACCTGCGCTTCTCATTTCAAATGGTCGCCGCGTACAAATACTCGTATACGTGAAATGGTCGCGGTGCCACTGAAAGATGGGTAACTGATTTCTAATGATGTTAAATGGCATTTGTCTACGTCATTCCCTCGTCACGAGGTAATCCTGAAGTTGAAGCTGTATTTGCAATGGAGTCGTTGCTGTCGGCCTCCTACGCTATACTTGAGCATAATATCACACATCAGTAATCACGCCATTACCAGTGATAGTTTCCCCAGAGCTGACACTTATTTGCCCATGCACATAGCACCTGACACACATCTTTACCAAATGTTTACTACACAAAAACTTCTTCCTGCGACCTTCGTGTGTCCTCAGCAAGCGCCGTAACTTACGATTTACAGCAGAAGACCTCCTCTTGGACAGTTGAGCTTCACGGCATTAAAGAAATTGATTCCTGTATATTATGCGCTGAATCCTGGGCCGATGGGTTATATATACAGGGGAGAAAACGTCTCTGGAAATACTCTCCAGCCTACTGAAGGAAACCAATCATCGCATTTTCTATGACATCGCGTATTCACTTTATTTCTCTATAGCAGCAGGCCACTGCCTAAATTTTCATGCGATACCAGCTTATTGTGGTATTCTAGCCAATGAAAAAGACGATGCAGCAGCCGTAAAGGCCACCAGCATGACAGATGTATTCGCAATTCTAAAAACAAGTATTTTTCGGTGTTTAGGAAGTATGAGACTTTTGAAGTATACAAGAGAAAAAAAATCATAGTCTATTAAATATAAGCATGAATTTAGCACTGTTTTCAGCTTTGCTATATTTGTGATAGAAACAAGAAATTTCCGAATGACACTCGAAAGGTAGGGCTATAAAATCTGGAACATGTATTTTTGCATGTAGAGCGCAAATTATAAAATATTATTCTATGCCTAATCATAAGTGGCGCGTGTTCCAGCCAACTTTAACTGGTTTAGGTTTTTAAGCAATACAGTAAATCTTTCACGCGCTGTACCACTGAGTTCTGTAGAATTTCTGGTGCACAATACTATGAAGCAACGCCGGTTATACTCTATCTATGAAAGCAAATTGCTCGAAATTATCTTCGGTAAACATAGTCACGCCAATAATTAGGAGAGACGCTACGAAAGCCATTCAGTTCCCAATATATCGGAATATGCTTGCCCCAATGTATTGGTGTTTAAATGCTTCTGCGCTTTGTGCAAAACGAAAGAGAAATAAAAATTTAGCCAAGTGTGTCCCTGATATTTGTCATAAGAGGAGCCATAAAGAGGCTGGCAAATTCGGGCTGTTCCCCCAACAGCAGAACCATAGTATTGATTTGGAAGGGCGCTTGTAGGTGGCACGCGGGAATAACGAATCATGCAGCTTTGTTTTTTGAGCAAAATCTATTCTTCGAAATTTTTGTGCCTTTCTCTATTCTTAGGCTCTCGGCGTTATCCTTCCTTCTTTCTCAGAATCTGGCATTTCGGTGCAAACAACAGTTCTCAAACCTGAAGGAATATATCCCGAGCTCTTAATCACGGCGTTGCAGGTATGAATACCTGAGAGGAGTGAACTTCTGAGAGACTTTGCCATATCTGGCATGCGAAGTGAATGAACGTGCACACTTTTCTGTCGTGTGCTTTGCGCTAGAGAAAAAAAAACTGAAGGTCTGTTATGATATGGCTGTGTCGGTAAGAGGCGATTGATTTATTTGAACCCTCCTGCAGTTTATTTGCGGATTAAATCTCACCTACAGTCAACGCAAACAATCATTTGCTTATCATTATTTCTTTCATCTGAGGTTCTATAAACCCCAAGAAAGCTGATTCTTATTCTGTCGCCAACTGGCGCATTATATATATGGCCAAATATAAATAAGCCTCGCATTACCAAGTAGCTTAAAGTTTCTGCGTGACCTAGAGTGTCTGACGCGAAATTCGTTGGCATGAAAAGGTTTAATTGTATTGCAGCTTGCCATTTGAAAGAGCTAGCCGAGTTGGCAGCTGCTATCAATTTGGCGATGTTGTGTGGTCTCGTGACTCTACACATCTCTGAGACGTATGTGTGCCTTTTTCAAGCGTCGTCATAAGTTATTACTTACAGCGCCGGCACACATCGAAGCTAACAGTGCCGAAGTAGGAAATATCAAGCTTCTATTTGTCAAGCTAAAGGAGGCTATCCATATGTCTCAGTTAACATGCATCCCAATCGCAGAACCAGAGTGGTTCGTACACTCCCCGGCTGAGCGCCCCCAAATATGTCCAGTTAAAATTTTGAAACTTCGAATGTCATCGGTAACATCTCTAACCATATATCATTTCTAAATATAACTAGTTCATGAATTCGTCAACAATGCCGTTAATTAGGCGTTTTTGGTCTGACTTGTACTTCTCGATTCCTATATGTTATAACGTTACGCCGATAATACTACATCCTTTCGCTCGCTACATTGTATTCAATTGGGTACAATCGTTTCCTAGCGCCATCACGTATTTTCGATTAACTTCGAATGTCATCGGTAACATCTCTAACCATATATCATTTCTAAATATAACTAGTTCATGAATTCGTCAACAATGCCGTTAATTAGGCGTTTTTGGTCTGACTTGTACTTCTCGATTCCTATATGTTATAACGTTACGCCGATAATACTACATCCTTTCGCTCGCTACATTGTATTCAATTGGGTACAATCGTTTCCTAGCGCCATCACGTATTTTCGATTAACAAATAACCAAACAAAACAAAAATTTTGCTAATATCTGTTTGAGGCATTTGCGTCGCCAACACACAACAGAACCAACAAGGTCACCGTTTACATTCGGCGTGAAATTACATATGTGCTTCATTCGGTTCCTCCTAACAACGAGAATCAGTATGTTTGCTTGACTGTGTAGAGCCGGGACTTCACATTTGTGCATATGGCTGTGTACTTGGCACCCTCAAGCCGCTTTGACACCAAAAAGTTGTGTGCTCTGATGACAGTCACACCAGGCTCGTGCATAATTATATGTGATTTACAGGCTCACCACATCATGTGGGGAAGTTTTAGAATGAATCTAATGGGAAGAAAGTTTGTGTCCTTCGCCTCTGACCATGGCATTCGGTGCCTTAACGACGAAACTCCAACTTATAATCGTGAAGAGACTTATGGCAGCTGCTTGGATTTGACATTCGTTTTGGAATGCCTTATCAGCAGCGTCGAGTAGTTTTCACATGTAGAAACGCATGGCAGCGACCATATTCCAACTTACCTGATCACTGCCGGCCATGCCACATCCCCGTTAGCGAAACATATGAAGCGCATTGATTGGACAATTTTTAAAGCACGAATGGAGGATGCCTGCAGAGAAGTATTCTCCATAGGCCATGGAAAGTGCAACAAGTTCATTTAACCCAGTTGCAAATTGCACCGATTTCAACATTGAGTTAGAACGACAGCGATTAGGCGGAGGGAAGAGCATAGATACAGACGGACACAGTTGCACCTGGAACTCAGAGAAGCAAGGTGCACGCAGAAGACGATTCAGCGCTGAATTGAAACCCTGCAGATACAATGCTAGAGGTCGTTTTGTGAAAATCTAGATCCACGCAAGCCTTTGTCACGTGTTTGGAGTGTCATTCGGGCCCTTCGCGCGTCCCCCCAACAGCGTCCCCCGTTCAAGTTTCTCGCTCTCCACCAAAGACGCTGTGAGGTAGCAATAGCTGATAATTTCTGTGCAAGGTAAACAGCCGCACCGAACCCACTCACAACGCTGCATTGCTGGATGTTCCACCTTCGCGGGATTCACATTTGGATCTTCTCTTCTCCATGGAGGAACTTGATGCTGCGCTGGCATGTTGCAGAAAGTCAGCATCGCCAGGGCCCGATGGTGTGACATACTCGCACTATTTAACCCTAACCAGGAGGCTCGACGGTATCTTTTGAATAATTACAATATGCCATGGTGTGATGGCACAGTTCCTAAGGAATGAAAGACCAGTCGTCTGGTTCCACTTCTGAAACCGAGAAAGTCACCACTCAACCTTGTGTCATACCATCCAATTGCACTGGCCAGCTGCGTCGGCAAATTAATGTAAAGAATGTTGCTAACACGCGTCGAATGATACCTCGAACGATACCAAATTTATCCAGATTTTTTGTTCTGGTTTCACCGTGGCCGTTCCCCTATCGACAATGTGGTGGACCTCGCAACGTCTGTGTAGCACCAAAAGACTTTGAAAAGATTGACATTAGCATTGTTTTGGACATCAAGGGCGCCTACGATAACGTAACACATAAGGCCATTTTGGACGCCCTGGTATCTGCTGAGATCGGAGGCCGCATGTTGAGCTGGATACGCAGCTACCTGTCAGAGAGGTCCTTTTACGTCGAGACGAAAAGTGAGCCAAAGTCTCTACATCGAATTTCACGCAGAGTTCTACAGGGTGGAGTGCTCAGTCCAACTCTTTTCAACGTTACTCTCGTAGGCATCGCAGACTTATTACCCCAATCTGCTAAAATCTTCATCTATGGAGATGATATATGTATTTGGGCATCCAGTGTGACTTGGCACCGAATACGTGCGAGGCTACAAAAGGCTTCAACGATATTGACGTTGTACCTTCTTCTGCAAGGCCTAGATATTTAGACCGAGAGGTGCTCGCTTGTGGCATTAACTCGCAGAACCATATCACGTTATCTCATATGCATCAATGGCAAATCCATTATCTACGAGAAGCCACCGATTCCTTGGAGTTGCCATTGACAGAAATGTTTCGTAGAGTCCTCATATCAAAGAAATTAGAAGCAAACTTGTAACAATTTCCAAGTTCTCTCTTTTTTCGAGGGAAAGTCTCGGGACACACCAGTGCAATAGATGCTCCAACAGTACCTGTCATTGTTTCTGGGCTACATGCGGTACAGCGTCCCCATATTTAAGAACTCTAGAAAAATGAACCTCAGGACCCTTCAAAGGCTGCAAGCTTAAGCTCACAGTATATGCCTTGGACTTCCCAAATGTGTATCAACAGCAGCGACTGTTCTTGTCGCTCGGGATCACCCTGTCACCACACATATTGCTGTTGACACAATGAGAACGCATATTTGGCCCCTAACCCTAGTCGCTAGTCATCATCTAGCAACCCTTCCAATATTTAGGCCAGCACTGCATTCGCCAAAGCTATAGGAGCTCATCGCACCTATATTCTTTCGCGGTTCACTCACTCTGTATGACCATGCTCCCCCATATGAGTCTCCATGAACCGAGGATACAAATTAATATTCCGGGAATTACGAAGAAAGTCGGAATGTCATCATCTGCTCTTAAACAATTGACATTGGATTATCTGCACTTCAAACATCACAGTCACATACATGTCTACACAGATGGCTGAGTCAATGTATCGTTGTGTTCCGCGGACGAAGCGTGACCAGAGTCACTGAGCAAGGGGAGCAGAAGGAATGCCCGTTTATTGATCAGCCGGCTACTTGTGCACTGAGGTGGAGAGGGAGTGTTCCCTCGCCAGCATGCCTCGATTGCGATACAGATATCGGCCGCGTCACACACGCTGCTGATGCGAGGGCCCCGCCGTGCTATATACGATACAGTCAATATAACCAGTTCCGCGGGGTCTGTGGGCATACCGGCCAAGTCAATCCAGGCAACAGTTAAAACAACATCTCTGACTTTTGCAACTGGTGTAGAACTAGCTTCCCTACGCGTGGCAGTTTAATTCATTTACAAAGAACGTGCACATTACTGGACATATATTATGGGGACGCAGGCGAAAGGTAAAGAAAAATATTGTGCCTCTGCCCGTGCCACTGTGTACATTGGACAGTGTTTACAGATTGTAAAGCAGCCCTTCAAAGCCTGCAAGCAGCACTACGCCGCGGATAACATGAACAACTCGTTGGAGAGATCCACCAGCTCTACCACGGTGTAGTATTGAAAGGTCACAATATTATTTTTCAGTGAACACCAGGACACTGCTGCATCAAGGGAAACCACCAAGCGGACGAGGCCGCCCATTCTGCCCACAGCGACGGCGTTTCAGTTAAAATCACCATAACGATGGTTGATGCCGCATGTGCACTATGCGGTTTGGCTCTGGAGATCACAATTTCAGCCTGAACGCGGGGACGTTTTGCAACCGCCGCATCAGGGTACTGGATCCTCAACTGCGCCTCCGCCTTCCCCATCACTATGCTCGTCGAGAAGCAACGTTTCTGCGCCGTTTATGGCTCGATGTTGTGTTCACAAACAAGTATGATTTCAGGATTGGAAAGGCGGACAGCCCTGCGTAGGAAAATTGTGGTTGTGTAGAGACAATCGAACATCTATGTGAATTTCCTGCATTTGTGGGTGAAATACAAAAGCTGCGTTGTGCACTGGACCGCCTCGATCCTAGCCCTTTAGCGGCGCATAAGATCCTTGGTCCGTGGCCACGGCAGTCGACCGCCTTTAAGGCATACAGGGCACTGGTTAGTTTTCTGACAGCCACCGGCTTGTGTGACAAACTCTGACTCTACTCCACGTCCCCTTTCTCTTCTCCTCTTTAATCCCCTTACCCCTTTTCCTCAGTGTAGGGCAGCCAACCGGAGGCTTTTCTGGTTAACATCCCTGCCTTTCATCCTCATCTCTACCTATCACGTATTTTCCTCTAGGTGAGTGCCGATAAGAAAAGATTTTATAATTCTTTTTTTTCTGCTTGGCGGATACTGGTAAACAGCCATTCAAGAAATTGGAATGGCTTCCAGATGCGTACATATCTATCTTAGACTCTAGTAATTTGCGTTTGTACTCTGAATCCACGACCGCTACCTATTTATTGCAGAGGTATTTCTTCAACGGTTCCGCACCTTGCTGCGTAAAATAAACCGGTTACACAATAATGGAATGGTAAACGTTGCTGTATTTCACTTTTTTACATTATGAATTTCAGCCTCATCGCCAGCTTTGCGTCTCTACATTGAGCATCACACGGAATTTCTCCTGTTTCTTATATGGCAACGTAATTTGATCAGACAGGGCAGATTGCTAAGGAATTATTTGCTAACATTTATCTATAAGTGCTATGAAAGCCGGGCTTTAAAAACTCTCAGTAAGCAAGCCATGATGAACCCTTGATTCATTACATTGTTTCCTTGTCTAACTCGGTCTTTGATAAATGAAGGAAAGAAACCAACAGTCGGCGAGGCCAAGGAAAGCGTTGGGGCTGGTATGTTTATGTCTTTTTTTTAATGTTTACTTGAATAATCACAGAAATTAGTAATGTAATCTGTTTAGGGGAAAGATAGTTAGACACAAAGTAAAAGAAGAAACAACGTGTCGATAGTGGGAACCGAACCCACAACCTCCGAATAACGCGTCCGGTGCTCTTCCAACTGAGCTACATCGGCCACTGTCCCCCCTGCTACTTTCTTCGGTATTTATGTTGTCTGTATACGAACCTTGAGAGTTCACCAGCGCCACCCTCAGCCATAACGGCGGACGTGGGACGTCCTTTGTTACCGCCAGCGTCACGTAGAACGTGATCAAGAGCGAGGGCGAAAGCTGTGCTAGAACCCTCTTATGCTACCTATGGCTTCAAGACCCCCGTAAGCTACAAGCAGATCAATCAAGCGGAAATGAGGGTGCTCGTTATGATACATGAGGGAAAGAAGCCAACAGTCGGCGAGGCCAAGGAAAGCGTTGGGGATGGTATGTTTATGTCTTTTTTTTTTAATGTTTACTTGAATAATCACAGAAATTAGTAATGTAATCTGTTTAGGGGAAAGATAATTAGACACAAAGTAGAAGAAAAAACAATGTGCCGATGGTGGGAACCGAACCCACGACCTCCGAATAACGCTTTCGGTGCTCTTCCAACTTTCATAGGTATTACATTTTTTAGGAGAGGTATAGTTTCTGTGCAGCCTCTACATATACCTAGGAATAATTTCAGATATGCCATCTCTACATTATGATTGCACAATGCCCGCACTTAATGTAAGATATCTTATTAAAGCTCAAAAATTCCAAATCAAAACTGATTGAAAATAACCGAGAAAAGATATTATATAGACAACAAAACTGTGAGACGGACGAAATATTTTATATTCCGACGAATTCTTTCGGGTACAAAATTTTGCAGAAAAATTTGTCGCCGTTACCCAAATACATTGAAAGAGAAAATAATCGCGCAACGAACGTTGCTATAATATTCAGAACATTACGTATCTCTCAAAATATGAAACTTATTACTACAGAAACATTGCCTTCAGGAAATGCCGCAATTTCATAGCATTCATAGCAATGACATAAATATTACGAAATCTCGACTACAGGCGTTGCAGCTTCAAAACATTAAGTGGAAAATTTTTCCTGGAGCCTCAGAGTAGCCTTGAAAAATCCGCCGCATATTCAGGCTTTAAAATAGGCAGTTTTTGATAAGCAGGTGAATCTTCCTTTTTTTGTAGGAAAATATATAAAACCCCCTAGAAGAATTTCCAAATTTCAGCTCAGCTTACATTGGCCTGCGATTTTTCATAGGCCTGTACATAGCCGACAGGAAACATGCCAGTGGTTGCAAAATGCTAATGCAATCTGCAATGCAGAGATATTGTCCTCTTTCACCGAAGACATTCGGTAGTGTGCGCCAGTAGGAATGTCAAAAAATTTGGAATGTGGATTGCAGGCAGCTACCTTTTAGACCAAAGTTACCTTACGTACTGAAGAGCAAATTAAATATTTCATAATTTGTTTCTACATGTATTAAGTTCGCATCAAAATCGGGGAATCAAATTCTTAAGATTGGAGAAATCATAAAAAACTCCTAATTGCTCTTTGTCGCTTATCAGTACTATATTTCGCCTAGAGGCAGACTCTGGGGGCTTATCTCTAGAAGGCAGCAAAGTAAATAACGATTGAATAACGCCTACAAAACGTTCATAGCAATGATGTTATGTTAGGCGCAGTATCTTCGTAATCAACAAGCCCTGTTGTCGATGGCTTAGGTTAGCAGTCCAATGAGTTGACGCGTGCAAGAGAACCTCATCCCTGCAAAAACTCTTGCCATTATTTGAGAAAAACTGAACAGCATTCATAATCAGGTAAGAATATTACTAAATTGTAAGGTGAAAGCTTTTTCTACTAGCAAGATACCAAAGACCTGCTCTCAACCTTATAGGAGATTAGCTGTATTTGCTACATTTATGTTGTAGTAAATTGGAAGCGAAAACAAATACTTACCGCACATATGTGGAATTACGGCGTAAATCGCCTGTTTTTTAGAATAATTGCTAATGAATTGCAGAGATTTTCTTAGTTGTACCGAATATGAATCGCAAGAGCTTTTTCCCACAGACGGATGTTTATGAAGACGAGGGCGATGTGGAAGGCAGCTCGCGAAAGCTTAATCCCCTCTAACACGCGGTCTTCTACTGCTACGACTTTCCATGCTTATTTCAGACGAGGAATTTTACCATGCAAATCCGCTATGCTCCGAAAGGTTTTTCTCATTTCAAAGTACGACAACCAAACACCCAAGTGTTATGTGATATAGGTTGCCTCTGAACTTACTGAATATTACTACTCTTTTGAAAGCGCCACTTGAAAATGACTTGAACTAATGTAACCAGCTAGCCGTTAACAACATTGTTCTCTTTGCAATAATGCTAATTCCCATTATTATCAGTCATGCGAAGATAAATATTCCATTCCAAATGAAAGATGCTGAAGCGATACTAGCCTTTGTGAATTTTAAATTTTATAGCCAGTAAAAGGAAACTCAGAGTACAGTATTTTATTGTTTCTGGTTTCATTGTTTCTATTAATCTGCCTTCAGCATGCCGGGCAAAATAAATTGGGCACTGCCAAAAAAACATACATTCGAACAATGGCCGGGATGAGGAACTATATTATTTTGTCATATAAGCTACCGCTATATAATACAGCTTTTAAGACGATATTAAAATGTAAATGCTATTTCTGAACAAGAAATACTACAAGCATATTTTTGAAGCGCTCTTTATTTCGGCGGATTACTTAATTTGTTTTACTCTACGTGACAGCTTGTTTATAAACTTAAAAGATAACAGCTGCAAACAATGTGTAAACACTACGTCGTGAAATAACTGATCCTTTTCCGTTATTCTCTTGTCTCTGGTAGCCGACAACATGTAGAAAAAAGGCATGTTGACCTGAACAATATGTTGCGAGTTGCTACTTGGCATAGACTACGGCAAAATGTATTGCAGCCTTCATGATTATAAAAAGGAAAGTAGCCCCGCTATACCCAACAAGTGCATGTTGGAAAAGAGTTTCGGGCGCACAGTGCCTCTTATCATATATATTATATATAGATATATATGAACCCGACATTGTTTTGTAAAATTTGATTGCAGTTGTAAAACTGCCTCATGCAGCACATGTGGCCCTAGGAAAACAACCAGAGGATAAGGGCAGGCAAAATATTTTTGCACTCTGCTAGTGGGGTTGCAGAAAGTACTCTAGCGTAGCTGATTTATGACGAGTCCTTCATTTACGACTCACTTTAACAAAAGGGAATTATACGATGAGGATGCAATATTTAACGGCCTCAATCGAAGTGGTTGAAAGTCACTAAACAGCCCATTCGCTTTTCAATAATTGTTTCATCAAAAAAATATTATATTACAAGATATTTAGAGCTGCTTTTTGCTACAGTGATCTTTTTTAAATATTTCTATTCTGGTTGGGACGCAACATAGTAGGTGTAGCATTAGGAGGTACGAAGCTTGTTGAGTGTGTCAGGTGTGCAGAGAAATAACTCTAGTTATGGAGATTCTAGTGACAAATAAAAGGAAATGGGCATGGCATGTAGTGCGAAGAGAAGGGTAGTCAATCGGATTCCAAGGGAAGGAAAGCGTAGCAAGGGCGGAAGAACATAAGGTGGGTGGATAAGGTTATGTTCGCCAGGGTAATGGATGCAGCTAGCACAGTACCAGGTTAATTGTAGGAAAATGGGAGAGTCCTGCGCCCTGCAGTTGGTGCATCCCTGCTGCTGATGAGGATAATTATATATTGTGAGCTACCGAGGTCTGTCCGCTGGACCTAACCACTAACTTCCCGGCATTGCAGCAGGCTGATCCTTATTGCAGCACAATTATCGCTCCCCTCCGTCGTCAATCACCGGCACCCAACAGTCGCCTGCGTCGTTATCTTCGCTTTTTTTGGGTTCAACATGGAACGCTTTACCGCTCTTTATACCAAACGAGTGATCTCCGGTGTGTTCCCGTTGTTGTTCGCTCGCTCCATCATCGAGTGCTGAAGGCTTACCATGACGATGCCAGTGCCGATCATTTAAGACACCACAAGACGTACGACCGTATAAAAAGCCGCTACTTTTGGCCCGGTACTTCTACTAGCGCCGCCAAATACATATCATGTGCGCCTTGCGAACATTTTAAGCGGTCATAATCTCTTCCTGCCGACCCCTTGCAACCTCTTCCTTGCCTATCCGTGCCTCTCTATTCTGTCGCCATTTACTTATTCGGCCCTACCTCTCACGGCCGCCGGTCATTGATGGGTTGTAACCCCATTGACCATCTGACGCGCTACGCTGAAACAGCCCCTCTTTGCTCCGGTGCCGCTTCTGAAATTGCCGAGTGTTTCCTGCGAGCGATCGTATTGCGTCAGGGCGCTCCCCATATCTTGATTAGCGACTGTGGGAAAACATTTATTTTTCAAGCCCTGGCGGAATTACTCCACGCTGCCAACACCGTCCACAAGACATCTTCTAGTTATCGTCCTCAGACCAATGCCCTGATCGAACACTTTCAACGCACTTTGTCCGACATGATATCCATGTACGTCATTCCTGACCATAATAACTGGGACACCATTTGCCTTTCGTTGCTTATGCCTATAATTCCGCCGTTCAACGCACTACTGGCTAGAACCCATTCTTCCTAGTGTATGGCCGCCAACCAACAACTCTATTTGACACCACCATTTTCTCTGATCCTGCCGCCTCATCTGCATCATTGCGCGACCGGTTTTCAACACGTATGGCCTATTACCGGCACATTGCTCGCCGCAACACTGAAGTCGCCCAGCAAAAACGGAAGTACCGCTGTGACCAGCATCAGCGCACTGCCTCCTTCTCAACCGCTGATGAAGTGCTACTTTGGACGCCGATCCGCACGCCTGGATTGTGCGACATGTTCCTCCATCGCTATATCGGTCCTTACACCGTGCTCCAGCAAACATCTCTCGTGAAATACTGCGTTGTCCAATCGCATACCGCCGCCGATCGGCGTCGGCGCACAGAAGAAATTGTTCATGCTTCGATCTTGAAGCCCACACCCGCCGACCCGCTCCCATCTAAACAGCGATCAGGGTGGCCGCTTCCTTGCTGGGCGATTTGTTGTGTTGTTGTTGCTCTCCTCTAATTTGATGGCACATACCCACACAGGGGGATCGGCCAAGAATTGGGGTGCAGAGATATTAGATTTTGAGATGAGGAGGAAAGGCCGGAAGGTTAACCAGTAAAAGCAACCGGTTTGCTACCCTGCACTGGGGGAAGGGGATGAGTTGGTATAAAAGTTGTCAGAGAGGGATAGTTGAAGTTAGTATCGTCACATAACAGACATGTCACATCACATCCCGTCACAGTCATATCATATCGAACATAGTCTTTCGATTAGGTCTGTGCTTTTCATAAAGCGGAGCAGTGCCTGAGAGGCCTTCCCCGTGACGATCGCCGTGACCAGGGACCTAAAATCTTAATTTCAGTCAATGGGCGTCCATCTAGATGCTCCAGCGTACGGCACAGACACTGCCTTTCCTCACTGTATATCGGGCACTCACAAAGAATGTGGCCTATCGACTCATGACGCACGCAGTAGGAGAATACTGAGATTTATATGTACAGATTAAATATTCAAAGCGTATTAGCAAGGCAGACGTTTTGTTTCTATTAAGGAGTTTTGAATGGCGTTAAAAACAGACCTGTGGCTGTACCCAAGCATGGTGGCACCGAACGATAATAAAATGTGGCTGCTCAAATTAAGACCCAGCAGTTGAAACGGCTTCTCCAAATATCGTTTTCTCATCATGATAAAACGGCGGCGAAATAGCAAGAAATGATGTATTGTTTCCGGTTTCCCGCAGAATGCGCAGGAAGCGTCAAACCAGACTTGTGCATATAGAACTTTAGGGGCGGAATGCGACAGCGTAGCCTGGTTAGAGAGACCTCAGTCTGCTTTGATTGACATGATTTCCTATTTCAGGAATACTTGAGATGCAGCTAGTCGTCCGATGATAAAATAGATCCAGACTGCGTGCTTAATAAGGAGCGTCTAAGAAATCGTGCTGCTGTTATGTACGCTGTTGCCGGGAAGATAGGCAGAACAGGGCCATTCAGAGATTCTTTAGCTAGTCTATTAGCAACCTCATTGGCTGTCAATATACCTAATGGCACGGGCAGAGGCACATTATTTTATGTTTGTTTTTTGGGTATCCTCACCATAATATATGTCACAATACTGTGGCCTGGTACCCACACTATATGTATGAGGCTAAAATGTTAAAGAAAGGTGTTTAATATTGCCGAATGCTGTTTCCAAGAAAGTGACAAGCACAAGAAATAAGTCTGTACTTACAGTAGCTGTTGAGTATAGTGGGCCTAGTTTGCGCAGAGCTAGCACCACCACCAGCAACTCCGCCTGGAAAATTTGGGTAAAATCCGGACGACGGACGGAAAAAGCCCAGTCGAAAAGCGGATAGTAAATTCCAACGCCGGTCCTTTCATGGAATTGAGAAGCATGAGTTGCTATCAATATGTTAACGGGAAGCCTTTGTAAATGAGCTTCTAATAAACTATTTAAAAGTTGAGGTGATCAGTGGTTTGCATTATTTGGGAAAATATCATCACAGACAATTTGAACCGAAGATGCACTTAGTTTTGTTGGTAGGATGTTGGAAAGGACTGCGTGCAAAGGTTGTAACAGATTTTGCACTAGTATTACCTGCGGAGTATGAAACCGAGACCATCTGACTCCACAAAAGGAGTCAGGCTCGCAACAAAAAATTGATAGGGAGCGGTGGAATTGTGATTCATATATTTCTAGATACGTCTGGACATTCAAAAATTGTAATCTAGCTATCAGCGGCAGCATTCCGCCTTCAAGGTATAATACATTGTTAGTCACAAATTTAGGGAGCCCAAGACAAAATCTAAGTGCTTCCCGCTCTAAAAGAACAAGCGGACAAATTTTGTAAGTAGGTGAGCCAGAAAACAACAGAGATCCAAATTCTATAATTGGTCGGACATACATAACATAAATCAATTAAAGAGCGTCTCGCCGCATCCCAGACCTTGGTGCTTAACCTAAGCAACATACCCACAGTACGAGCCCCTTTCCCTTCAACATGCTCAACGTGATCCCTCCATGCCAGATGGTCATCGTAAATCACCCCTAGATACTTCAAAGACTTAACTTGAGGAATCATTTCCTGCTTAAATGTTGAAGAAAGATTTCCCGGATCCCTAATTTGGAAAAAAAGGAAAGCGCACTTTTTTACGTTTAATGTAAATCTTAAGTCACATAACCAATTCTGAAGGGAGCTTAGGTACGATTGCAGGCGCGTATTGAGTGATTGAATGTCAGGTACAGCCGTAAAGAACGCGATTTCATCCGCATAGACATACGTGCGAACGTTTTGATGAGTGGGAATAGAACTCATTATAATGTTAAAGACCACGAGCGAGAGAACTGCCCGTTGAAAAACACCTCAGGTTTGTTGATACCTGCCAGGATGCACACCATTCAAATAACAGTAAAATTGTCTGATTTGTAGGAATGTAGATATTGTCACGTAGTGGTGACGAGGTCGACGACACAAATGAAGGGGGTCGATGATTGCACTAAAGAAACTTTATTTGGGCTGACTTGCGCCCGCAAAAGAACTAAGCAACTCGGCGCCGGCGATAGCAACAAGCGTGCTCGTCGGTCGTCGGACAAAGAATGCCCGTCACACTCGGCAACGCTCAATTTAAAGGCTGCACAGAACAATCTAGATAACGTCGCAAACAGCTACCAGCACGGGCTGGAACATTGTGGAAAGACACCCGAGTGGCCGGAACCTTCGAGACAGATCTCGGTGCATCTTGTGCTACAACAAAACTGATAAAGGTGTGACTCGCGACATCGAGCATTAACAAACAAAGAATACGGAACCGATACGCGGTCCAGAATCAGAGTGATAAGCCTGTATGCCGGCGGCCGCCAAAAAACAACAAATACTGTTTTGAAGGTTTCGCGGCATTACTCCCCCCTTAAAAAAAGATCGCCTCGATGTTCCAAAACAAAGCAACTTAAACATAAACACTGCGAAGTTTAAACACCACAGATTGTTTAACGTGCGTAATAAGGCTTCAGTCGTACAACATGTACAATTTCTGGGCGTGCGCGTCGCCGTTGTGATGCTGAAGTTCCGTCGGGAATGACTTCATAGTCCAGTGGTCCGACGCGGCGAATGATTTTGTACGGCCCAAAGTATCGACGCAACAACTTTTCACTTAATCCGCGACGGCGAACAGGTGTCCAAACCCACACTTGGTCTCCTGGATTGTACTCTGCGTGGCGTCATCGTAAGTTGTATCTTAGGCTGTCGGTGCGCTGTTGGTCTTTAATACGCAGCCGTGCGAGTCGTCAAGCTTCCTCTGCACGCTGCAGGTAGGCGGCGACGTCGAGGTTGTCCTCGTTGGTTACGTGCGGTAGCATTGCGTCGAGCATCGTCGTGGGCTCCTTACCGTACACAAGCTTGAACGGGGTCGCTCTGGTCGTCTCCTGGATTGCCGTGTTATACGCGAAGATCACGTACGGCAAGATGGCGTCCCAGGTCTTGTGTTCAGCGTCGACGTACATAGCGATCATGTCCGCGATCTTTTTGTTCAGGCGCTCCGTAAGGCCATTGGTCTGGGGATGGTACGCAGTTGTTCGTCGATGGCTTGTGCGACTGTATCCCAGGATGGCTTGCGTCAACTCTGCCGTAAACGCCGTTCCCCGGTCCGTGATGAGCACTTCTGGGGCGCCGTGTCGCAAGAGAATTTGTTCGACAAAAAATTTGGCGACTTCTGCCGCGGTACCATTGGGCAGTGCTTTTGCTTCGGCGTAACGGGTAAGGTAGTCAGTGGCCACGATGATCCACTTGTTACCCATAGGCGAAGATGGAAAGGGGCCAAGGAGATCCATCCCAATTTGTTGAAAGGGCATGATTGGGGGCGGAATCGGGTTTAGTAGTCCTGCTGGTCTGATCGGCGGCGTCTTGCGTCGTTGGCACTCACGACACGTCTTCACGTAATGGGAAACTTCGGCAGGCAGTCGCGGCCAGTAGTACTTCTTCTGGATTCGATGCAACGTGCGCGCAAATCCCAGGTGGCCTGCTGTGGGCTCATCGTGTAACGCCTGCAGAATCTCTTGCCGGAGGGTTTTGGGCACTACGAGAAGCTGCGCGGTCTTGTTGGGTGCGAAGTTCTTCTTCACGAGGAGGCCATTGCTTAACGTGAAGGATGATAAATGTCGCCTGAACACACCAGGAGGGGAAGTGGTCTTTCCTTCCAAGTAATCGGCTAGCGCTTCCAGCTCAGGGTCTGATCGTTGTTGTTCTGCGAAACTGCTGGCGCTTACCGGTCCCAAAAAGGCGTCGTCGTCGTCGTCCTTCGGGGGAGCATCGACGGGAGCGCGGGATAAGCAGTCTGCGTCGGAATGCTTTCAGCCCGACTTATCGACAACAGTCATGTCAAATTCTTGAAGTCGTAGGCTCCATCTGGCAAGGCGGCCGGAGGGATCTTTCAAATTAGCCAGCCAGCAGAGCGCGTGATGGTCGCTTACCACCTTGAATGGTCGGCCGTATAGGTATGGACGAAACTTAGAAGTGGCCCAGATGATTGCAAGGCACTCCTTCTCGGTCGTCGAGTAATTGGCTTCGGCTTTTGTGAGTGACCTGCTAGCGTAGGCGATTGCTTTTTCCTGTCCGGCACTCTTCTGGACGAGAACGGCTCCTAGGCCCACACTGCTCGCGTCGGTGTGAATTTCGGTCTCGGCGTTTTCATCAAAGTGGCTAAGTACAGGAGGGCATTGCAGGCGGCGCTTGAGTTCGTCGAAGGCTTCTCCTTGCGGCGCTTCCCATTTAAAAGGTACGTCAGCCTTTATAAGCTGCGTCAACGTTTCGGCGATCCGCGAAAAGTTTCTGACAAATCGTCGATAATAAGCGCACAGCCCAAGAAATAGGCGCACAGCTTTCTTGTCTGCAGGCGGTGGGAATTGTGCAATTACAGCTGTTTTCTCCGGGTCTGGGCGAATACCGTCTTTGCTAACGGTGTGACCTAGGAATCGGAGTTCTACGTAGGCGAAGTGACACTTCTCTGCTTTTAGCGTTAGCCCGGATGACTTGATGGCTTCCAGCACTGTCTGTAAACGTTTTAGGTGGTCTTCAAAGTTTGACGAGAAGACAACAACGTCGTCCAAATATACCAAACAAATTTGCCACTTCAAGCCTGCCAGGGCTGTGTCCATTACTCGTTGAAACGTGGCTGGTGCGGAGCAGAGGCCAAATGGCATCACCTTAAATTCATAAAGGCCGTCCGGTGTGATGAATGCGGTCTTCTTGCGATCTCTTTCGTCGACCTCAATTTGCCAATATCCGCTCTTCAGGTCCATCGATGAGAAGTACCTTGCATTGCAGAGCCGGTCGAGAGTGTCGTTGATGCGGGGAAGCGGGTAGACATCCTTCTTCGTTATGCTATTCAAGCGGCGGTAATCAACGCAGAAGCGAAGTGTGCTGTCTTTCTTCTTGACCAAAACAACTGGTGCTGCCCAGGGGCTGTTCGATGGCTGGATTACGTCATCACGGAGCATTTCCTCGACTTGGTCGCGAATCGCCTGGCGTTCTCGCGGCGATACACGATAAAGGCTTTGGCGCAGAGGTCGGGCGTGCTGGTTCGTTATAATGCGGTGCTTGGCCAGTAGTGTTTGTCGTACCTTCGATGATGACGAGAAGCACTCCCCGTAGCTTCGAAGAAGACTGAGAATCTGCTCTTTCCTGCCGTGGGTCAATGCCGAGTTGATGTCAAATTTGGGCTGACGGAATTGGTCCGGTGCGTCTTCCAGCGTTTGGTCGTGGAGGGCGAATACATTTTTGAGGTCGGCTAATTCGTCGAGAAAAGCGATCGTCGTGCCCTTGTTGAGATGCCGGTATTCTTCGGTGAAGTTTGTTACCAGCACCTGAGCTTGACCTCTCCGGAATTTCGCGATGCCTCTTGCGATGCCGACACCTCGTTCTAAGAGCAATTGGATATTTCCTTCGACGATGCCTTCAGTGGTTTCGATGTTTGCGCTACCTACGCAGACTGCGATGCTTGATCGGGGCGGGATGGTCAATTCTTCATCGAGGACGTTTAGAGCGATGTGTTGCATCAACGTCGTCGTAGCAGGAATGGCTTTGTCTGCAGAGAGCCTGATGAGCTTGGATCGCAAGTCGATGATAGCCCTATGTTCATTTAGGAAGTCCATGCCTAAAATCACGTCGCGGGAGCACTTCTGCAAGACCACAAAGCTGGTGGGGTAAGTACGCCCATTTACGGTTATTCTTGCAATGCATCGTCCCGATGGAGTAATCAGATTGCCACCTGCGGTGCGAATCAGCGGGCCATCCCAAGCGGTGGTAACTTTTCTGAGCTGAGAGGCTAACGGTCCACTAATGACTGAATAGTCAGCTCCTGTGTACTAGGGCAGTGACTCTGCGACCGTCGACATCAACTTCAAGGTCACTTGTTCGCGTCCTCGCATTGCACGTGGGCCTTAGTGTCCGATCACGGCTCCGTCGTTTCTTCAGGTCATGGCCGGGGCATACCGTTGTTACTTCGCTGGGCGGCGGTGTCTGCGTTAACTCTGGTCGTGTTGTCGTCGATGACGTCGTGTGGAGCGGCGATGAAATTATTGCGTCGTCGTTAGTGGTCGTCGGCGGCGGAGGATCTTCGTCTTTTCGCCATTGAGCAACCTCACCTCCAAAGGTTGCTGCCTTTAGTTTCCCCTGCGCGGGCTTGGGGACATTCCGCGCATACTCTCATCATAGTTACGGCCTGGCGACGCAAAGCGGGCATTGTACGGCGATGGGGAGCGTGATAGACGCCTTGGCGACGAGTGCTCTCCGTTGCGCAGGAAGTCGTTGATTTCCTGTGGTCGCTCGCCAGGACGGGGACGTGGGGCGTCGGCAGCGAAACCACGGAGGCCGATCCGCCTGTACGGGCAGTGGCGGAGGATGTGTCCTGCCTCACCACAATGGAAGCAGAGCGGTCGGTTGTTTGCTGTCCTCCAGGCATCGTACTTTCTGGGGCTTGGGGGCCGTTGGTAGGCTTGGCGGGCGGGGGCCAAGGGGCGGTTTTCAGGAACAGGACGGTAGCGGCGAGGGCTTGGAAAGTCATCACGTCGGGGCGCAGGGCGACGTAATGCACCCGCGTAGTTCATTGCTGTTGCCTCTTGCGCTGGAACAGTCGCAGCCGTCGCTTGAGGAACGCCCAGCGCCTGCTGGACTTCTTCACGGATGACGTCCGCGAGCGTCGCCACCTGCGGTTGTTGCGATGATGGCATCAGTTGGCGGAGCTCTTCTCGCACGATCTCTCGGATGAGGTCCCGAAGGTTCTCTCCGCTTGTGGATGCGTTGGGGTAGTGGTTTGAGCAGTCCGGCTGAGCGGTCGCTCGTAGTGGCGCATCCGCGCGGCCAACGTCTTCTCGATAGTAGACGCCTCCGTTTCAAATTCCGCCACGGTTTTTGGTGGATTTCGGACAAGGCTTGCAAAAAGCGATTCTTTGACGCCTCGCATTAAAAATTTGACCCTCTCTCCGTCGGTCATGTTAGGGTCGGCGCGGCGAAAGAGGCGCTTCATCTCCTCAACGTATGCCAGGACAGGCTCGTCAGTAAGTTGAAGTCTTGTCTGAAGGAGGGCCTTGGCTCTTTCCTTTCGGACGACGCTTGAAAAGGCAGTAAGAAACGCTTCCTTGAAAGTCTTTCAATCATTCATAGTTGCTTCATGATTTTCGAACCAAACTCGGGCATGTCCTTGCAGAACAAAGTAAACTTGCCTAAGTTTCGCGGCGTCGTTCCAGCCGTTGAAATCTGCCACATGGTCGAAAAGGTCCATCCAATCTCCCGCATCTTCATCCGGTAGTCCATGGAAGCAGGGGGGCTCACGGGGTTGGACGAAAACAACCGGTGCTGTAGGCTGGGCCATTGTCAGCGTCGATGTCTTCCGAGATCGAATAGGGTCAGGCAGCAGACCGTGTTCGGGTTGTAGGCCTTGAAGTCGGCGGCTGGCTCGGTGACCTGTAGGCTGGTCTTCCAGGGCGGCAGGAACACGGCTTGGGTCTTCGCTCGAAGGATCAAAGGCAGCACCTCCACCAGATGTCACGTAGTGGTGACGAGGTCGACGACACAAATGAAGGGGGTCGATGATTGCACTAAAGAAACTCTTTATTTGGGCTGACTTGCGCCCGCAAAAGAACTAAGCAACTCGGCGCCGGCGATAGCAACAAGCGTGCTCGTAGGTCGTCGGACAACGAATGCCCGTCACACTCGGCAACGCTCAATTTAAAGGCTGCACAGAACAATCTAGATAACGTCGCAAACAGCTGCCAGCCCGGGCTGGAACATTGTGGAAAGACACCCGAGTGGCCGGAACCTTCGAGACAGATCTCGGTGCATCTTGTGCTACAACAAAACTGATAAAGGTGTGACTCGCGACATCGAGCATTAACAAACAAAGATTACGGAACCGATACGCGGTCCAGAATCAGAGTGATAAGCCTGTATGTCGGCGGCCGCCAAAAAACAACAAATACTGTTTTGAAGGTTTCGCGGCAATATCGACTCAATTAAATATTGTTTAAAACGTAGAGTTTCTAATCTGTGCAATAAATGTCGGGGCTCTCAACTATCATAAGCCTTCTATATATCGAGAGTCATCAATGCAGCATGCATTTTCTTGCGCCGCGCAAGAAGAATTCGACACTCAATGTCGGCATGCGCCTTCTATGTTCAACATATTGAGCCAAATCCAATTTGACAGGGACGAAGAATATGTTCTTGTTCCACAAACTCGGTAACCCGATGGAGTACGACTCTTTTAATTATTTTACCAAGTTTGATGTTATTGATATTGGTCTGATATGGTCCAAGTCACCATTGTGTTGTAGTAAAGGTATCACCTTGGCTAGTGTCCAGACTCCAGGCATCCACAAATGAATAATTGAGTAATTTACTAACTCTAACAAGGAGTTTGGAGACACCTCAAAAAGGATCTCTAAAATTTTTGACGTTACTCCATCAGGGTCAGGCGCAGCAGCTGGCAATGTCAATACAATTGAAGAAAGCTGAGAAAATGTCTTTGTAGGGACATCCTTAACCGTATCTACTGGGCCTACAAACAAAGGGGATTTGTTAAGTGTTCACAAAGACCGCTTCTCTAAACGTTTAGTAATGTTTTCTACTGTTTTTAGAGCTCCTTTAGGAGTCGAAACATATGAGGGTGCATTTTCTGAGACAGGAATCTTTTTCCGTGATTTTAAAAACCCGGAAAGCGCACGTCGGTTATTAGATTGTGAAAGGTAATGTGAATGCTCCATCTGATAATTATATTTCGCTGGTGCGACTGTGCGTTTAAATGTAGCTGAAAACATTTATAACCATGCCAATTTTTGGGGCACTGGTTGTAAAGGAGCACCTTCCACGCAGCCTTTGTTCTCTATAATCACGCGAAAACGCATTGCTTTCCCTCGCGTTCGTTCTACCTGACGCATTTATGTGTGAGACGTTCGTATGGACATAAAAGTTTACTTTGCCTGTGCTGCGCGGTCGATTTTTCTTTTGTTTCTGTTCCTTAAAAACTAAACCCCCGATTTCACTGCTTTCGATAGGATTTCTCCGCGCATTTAGAACCATCACACAGTTCCTTGACTTCAGACAATGCGCAAAAGCCGGCACTAGCTGTGAAATCAGCTGTTTTACTGAAAAGCGCCATTTTCACGGTTTGTTGACCTCTGCCAGCGCGCCCTCGCGGCAAAAGAAACTACCCAAGAGAGCGTTTAATTGCAAAACTGCGGCTGCTTCTTCATTTTTTTGATGACGTTGAACTTGAAATGTGGCTTCTCGAAAAAATAAATCTTTATTTAATTTATTCACAAGCTATATCTGTAAAAATGTTAGCAAACGGTTTCTTCACGTGCGAATAAACCTCTTGCCGTGAAAATAAGTGGCCCGTGGCGGCACCCTGGTGATCACTGATTGATTCCGATTTATTGCCTTTTGATGCACGCACTAAGAATTCACACTTCTTACGACAGGATGAAATAGCCAGGCATTATGTTTGCGATTTTAACTCTTCCGTAGCCTTAACCACTAACTCAAAAGACGAAATAAAAAATGAGTGAAACTGGTTATAAACAACGTATGATCTCAACTGAGAGGTCGGTGGAGTTAAGCGGCAGTTAACCTCAAAAACAATAGTTATATGGTCGCTAGAGGGGCCACCATCAACTGTCGACCAATTGAGTATAAAAACAGTAGTGCTGGAAAACGGTAAATCTATCGCAGATTGACTGTGAGAACATACCAAAGTAAATAAACCAGAATTCATGCAATTAACGTTATTGTCTGAAAGCCAATCCCACAGACGTCTGCCGCAGGGATCCGTCTTGCAACCCCACGAAACATGGTTGCGAATTAAAATCTCCAGTTAAAATAACCCAATTTTGACAATTAACTAGTAAGTGGTGTAGCGATCTGGTGTCCTGACCACCGCGAGGGAAATAAACATTCGCTAATGTAAACGGACTGAACCCTAGAATTTCAAAATCTAAAGCCAATAATTCAGAATCTAAAGTAGAATATTGAAACAAATCTTAGCCCTATGACAAAATTTTGAAGAAACTAGAATCACTAACCCACTACCTCTTGACTGCCGATCTTGTCGGAATTATCGATATTTTGTAAATGAAAATGTTTTTCAGTTGTAAGTCAAGCTTTCTGCGAAGCAATTATGACCGGATTCTGTTTTAAAGAAAGATAAACTAAATCTGTAGTAGCTGAAAGAAGAGATCTACAGTTCCACAGAAGAACTTTTAAAGTTCATACGGTTATGTAATCCGGGCAGCAGCAACAAATGGTTTCCTTTGGTTTAGAGCCCAGCTGTTGCTTTTTTTATTTTGCCTGTGGACGAGACGTCGGGGATCCACTGCGATTTAGGATTCGCGTATCTGTCTTCCGCATATCTGCATCATGAGCCTCGCCTGACTTGTCGGAATTTTGCATAGGTGAACCGGAAAGAGATTAATTTTGCGAGCAAGACATTGTAGCTAAGGAGTGCTGCACTGATAATGAATGCTCAGGTGTCGGAGGGATTTAATTTATATGAATTGAATAAATAGCATTTAATTGAACGCATCAAAGCTCACCGTGTTCTATAATTCGTTAACAGGAAACGGAAGCGGATTTTTTCACTCGCAGAATCCCGCTATCATACTGACCATACACAAGGGTAGTTATAAAGTGTGTTTCACATTGTTTTGATCGAAGTTTCTTTTCGTGTTATGTCGTGTGCCAAAGCCAGGCAATAATCCCTATTATTTTTGTGTGTCTGCAAATATTAGAGTAGTGTCACCGCCATTATTAAAAATGCATTGATTTTAACAGGTCAAAATTATGAGCATTTATTAGCTCTTCCCACTTGCGAAACACTCAGCAAAACCTCCCCCTCAGGAACAGCGAAGACCATCTAAAGTGCCCTTGAGCTCTCTCATTTTCAAAAATAAGGTAAGCAGATCTATCTGCGGGAAACATGTGGCCTAGGCAAATCCCAAGTAGCACAAAGTGGTCTATGATGTGGGGGCCCGCACTGGGCCCATGGGGGCAGCCCATACGGGCTCCATACGGGTTTTGAAACTAGTGCCCAGAGAGCCCCCCGTGGGCGGCCAAATTGTGTCTTGACTGGTCCAGATTCGTACCCATGTTGTCAGCCCAAATAGCGCTGCCCGCATTCGGCCCAACTATATCAAAATGAGGGCAGCATACCAAAATCACTAATGGGCCCTACTTTTGTACAGACGGGTGCCGCGGCATTGATCATCGTTTTAAGTTTCATGTTGGGTAACACTCCAATACCCGAATTCTACAGGCGTGGGCTTCACGGAGGCAAGCTCGATTGGGGCTGGCCGCCATATTGCCCTCATTGGTTGATTCTGCATTATAGGGGCTGCGCAATTTTCCTAAACCATCAAGTACGAAACAGTGAGCAGTATATTTTATTTTGTATTCTATACATATCAACAAAACAAATTTATTCCCAACGCTATAATAATATTGGCTTGCAAACATTGCTCCATAAATGGGGCCCGTGAATTTTTTTGGTGCTGGGTGTAAAATAATAGTGGAGCGAGGAAGACTCGGTATAGTTCGCTACATAACTGTAAAGCGGGCAGTTGCTGTGCATATTTTTTGCCTCCTGGATCACTGCCTCGTCGTGGTGGAGGCGCTTGCGAAACTCGATGAAGTCGTGAGCTCTGCTGTGTAGGGCCACCCAAGATAGACAGGTCACAGCAGAGAGTTCTGACAAAATGTGATTCACTGGAGATGGTAATGGCAACCCACTCCAGTATTCCTGCCAAGAAAACCCTATGGCAAGTCACAATACCATTAATGATATGGCGCCCGAAGATGAGCCCCCCAGGTTGGAAGGCGTCCCACATGTTACTGGGGATGAACAAAGGGCGATTCCTAGTACCTCCAGGACGAATGAAGCGGCTGGGCTAAAGCGAAAAGGACGCTCAGTTGTGGATGTGTCGGGAAGCGACCGGAAAGTCCGATGTTGCAAGGAGATATATCACAAAGCAACATGGAATGTAAGATCTATGACGCAAGGTAAACTGGATGTCGTCAAACGAGAAATAGACAGACTGAACATTGATATCTTGGGTATCAGCGAGCTTAAGTGTACCGGAATGGGAGAACTTGACTCCGGCGACCCGACCATTATGTCTTTTATTTCGGGCCCGAATCCAAGAGAAGGAATGGGGTCGCTCTCATAGTAAACAGAAGAATGGGCAAAGCAGTGCTAGGGTACAACCCCAAAAATGACCGAATGATTTCACTTCGGATCCAAGGTCACCCTTTCAACATAACAGTTATCTAAGTCTATGCACCGACCACTACTGCTGAAGAAGCTGACGTTGAGATATTTTATGCGGACCTACAATGCCTTTTAGATCGCACCCCATCATCGGACGTCGTTTTTCTCATAGGAGACTGGAATGCTAAGGTCGGGAGTGAAGAAATATCTGGAATTGTAGGCAAGTTCGGTCTTGGTGAGCCAAATGAAGCTGGGCAGAGGCTAGTAGAGTTTTGTCAAGAAAACAACCTGACCATAGCGAATACTCATTTTCAACGGCACAAGAGGCGCCTGTACACAAGGACTTCACCGGACGGTCTGTACAGGAATCAGATCGATTATATTCTTTGCCGGCAGAGATGGAGAAGCGCTATACAAGCAGTAAAAACAAGGCCTGGGGCCGATTGTGGCACCGATCATCAGCTTCTTGTTACCAAAATTAAGCTTCAATCGAGGAAAACGCAGAAAACTAGAAGGCCTCTCAGGTATGATCTGGATCAAATTCCATTAGAATATGCTGTGGAAGTGAGGAATCGATTTCAAGAATTAGATCTAGAAGACAGAGAGCCCGAAGAGATGTGGACTGATGTTCGTGATATGATACAAGAAGTTGCTACCAAGGTAGTTCCAAAGCAAAAGAAATGCAAGAAAGTGAACTGGTTATCTGAAGAGGCTTTGCAAATAGCTGAGAAAAGGAGGATGGCAAACGTTAAGGGGGAAAGAAAAAGATACAAGGTTCTCAATGCGGATTTTCAGAAAATAGCAAGGAGAGATAAGAATGCCTTTCTGAACACACAATGCCAAGCAGTTGAGAACAACAGCCAATTAAGGAACACAAGAGCTCTGTATAAAACAATCAAAGATATCAAAGGAAGCTTCTGTGCTAAGCCGGGCGTGATAAACGACAAACGATGCAAGGACCTCACTGAAGCCTCAGAGATAAAGAGGTGGCAGGAATACACAGAAGAACTGTACAAGAAGGACCCGAATGTGCAAACCCAACATAAGACGGTTCTGATTGCTGATCTCTAGCCGGGCATCCTGAATAGAGAAGTTGAATGGGCCTTAGCCAGCCTTGCTAAGAACAAAGCTAGCAGAATTGATGGCATTCCTGTTGAGTTGCTTCAAAACCTCAACCATGAAGCTGTTAACATTCTGCATAGATTATGTCAGAAGATTTGGACAACCCTGCAGTGGCCACAGGATTGGAGGAGGTCAGTTTACATCACATTCCAAAGAAAGGCAGTGTCAAAGCTTGTTCGAACTACCGCACGATCGCGCTTATTCCGCATGCTGGCAGGGTGATGTTGAAAATCCTCCAAGGTAGGCTGCTGCAGTTTGTGGATCGGGAGCTTCCAGACGTGCAAATTGGGTTTCGCAAGGGCAGAGGAACTAGAGACCAAATTGCCAACCTTCGCTGGATCATGGAAAAAGCAAACGAGTTCCAGAAACCCATCTACTTCTGCTTTATTGATTATGCGAAAGCGTTTGACTGTGTAGATAACAGCAGATTGTGGCAAGCTCTCCAAGAGATGGGAGTTCCTATTCACCTCATGTGTCTCCTCAGGAACCTGTATGAAGGGCAAGAGGCCACAGTCAAAACTGGGCATGGTCTTACTGATTGGTTTCCGATCGAGAAAGGAGTGAGGCAAGGCTGCATACTGTCGCCCTGCATATTTAACCTATATGCAGAGTGCATCATGAGGAAGGCCGATCTCGACGAGTCTTCAGGTGGAGTGAAGATTGCTGGAAAACGTATCAACAACCTTAGATATGCGGATGATACCACTTTAATGGCAGAAAGTGAAGTGGAACTCAAGAGACTTCTGATGCGCGTACAAGAAGAGCGTGAGAAGTTTGGGCTTAAACTGAACGTTAAAAAGACAAAGATCATGGCGTCTTGCCCTATCAAGTCCTGGAGCATCAATGAACAAGATGTGGAAGCTGTGACAGATTTTTTGTTCTTGGGCTCCAAGATTACCTCGGAATTAGACTGCAGCCATGAAATTAGGAGACGCTTGCATCTGGGAAAGAGAGCAATGGTTAGCCTTGACCGCCTAGTAAAGAGCAGAGACATTAGTCTGGCAACCAAGATCCGTATAACTGGTGCTATGGTCTTTCCAGTTGGGATGTATGGATGCGAGAGTTGGACTGTGAAAAAGGCTGACCGCCGAAGAATTGACGCGTTTGAATTATGGTGCTGGAGAAGACTCTTGAGAGTTCCTTGGACTGCCAGAAGATCAAATCAGTCGATATTGTCGACCATATACCCTGACTGCTCATTGGAGGGTCCAATTCTAAAGTTAAAGCTCAGCTACTTTGGACATCTGATGAGAAGAGAGGAGTCGCTGGAGAAAGATTTGATGTTGGGAAAGGTTGAGGGTCGCCGGAGAAGGGGTAGGCAGCGAACGCGATGGTTAGATGGCATCCTCGAAGCACTGCAGATGAAGTTATGTGATGTTAGGAAGATAGTGAGAGACCGGAAAACGTGGCGTGACATGGTCCATAGGGTCACAAAGAGTCGGACACAACTGAACGACTGAACTGAACTGATTTTCTGCCTATATGCATAAAACTCTTAGTTGTCAGAATAAAAAGATAGTCTTTAGTAAAGGCATAAGTATGATCCGAAAAGTTATCTGAAACCTCGAAAAGAGGAAATTAGCGGCGCGTGTAATGAATTACATAAATAAAATTGCACCATTAAAGTTAGTGTCTCGACGTTTTGGAGTGGAAAACTTGCCTACAGCCAATTTGGGGCCCACGGTGGCCTTCTCGGGTAGCGCCAATTGGGCTCATCTGATTTTTACCTCAAAGAAATCGATTATATTTTGCATCTGCCGCAATTACCCACCAAAAAGCTCGTGTGGGCAGCATGGGGGCAAGCCCGCTTTCCATACCGGCCCAGAACCATGTGGGCAGCCCCGTTATCGCTAGGCCATCTTCTGTTTGCTTTAGGCAAATATTTGCATTGCAAATATTTGCAAGGCTATTTGCATACGCCTTGGAAGAAACATGTCGGCAGAAGTCTGTATGAGCACTCTCCAACACCTGCACAGACCATTGGATTACTATCGAGGTTTTGGTTGGGCAGCCTCAATGCGGCCGCTAAGAAACTTTCTGCGTGAAGCCCACAGTTCCATCTCACCTGCCCTCGAGTACCCCTCAAGATTCCCACGAAGGCAACGTTCGGGCATCCCCATTTTTAGCCCCGCGGCGTCCCAGGTGGGATCATTTGGGTTTGGACTGGGCAGCCCCATTTAGGTTAGCCGAGGCTTTTTCTACATTGATTGATTGATTGAATGTCCTTTATTGAAAGGGAAGGCTCATGGCCATGGATGGGAATGAAGGGGAGTAGACAGAATTTTCATTGTTTAGGTCGTCACTCAAATCACATTGCTCTAATCAGGTTACTAAGCGAGCCATACTTGGCAAATATCATCTGTGTGTTAGCATCATTTTCTAGAAGGGAACGGTACTTCAGGCGGTAGGGTTTGATCTCGGAGCGTCTAGTAGTAAAGCAGGGTAATCCCAGAGTAGATGAGATATGCCGCCGTGAGTTAGAGTCGTACAGTGGGGGCACGTAATCATTTTCTCTGTATACTGACGCCAGCGGGCCATAATACGTGGCGTGTAAGCCGCATGGGCAATCAGCCAAATAGACTTTTTGACTTCGGGTGAGGTGGCTTTTTCTCCTAAAAGGTGGGTCTGGTGTGGCCACTTGCATGCGATGCTGACAGAGGCTACGAAGACTGGTCCGAGTATAGTGCATAAGGGAAGAGAAGGGGGGAGTTGCGCGCCCAAGGTCGAGTAAGGATTAATCAAGGGGGGGTGGGGAAGTAAATAAAACCTAAATTTGCTTTGCATTGGCCCTAAAGTTGCCCAAGAAAGACCCTAGCAAGCCCGATTTCGGCTTGCCAGCTGCAGTTACTGTAGTTGCTCCAGTCTCACTTGCCCACACGGGCCCCAGGGGGTTCGTTGTTGTGTGCTGCTTGGGATGATTTTGCGCCAGTTTCTAAACTAAATTGTTTTAGCGCTATGCTGGTAATGCAAAAAAGCTCACTGGTGAAAGCCAATATATATGCTGCCCTCTCTCTCGCGTTGGCCATATTTTTCTGCAGTACACCATTCACGGCATTTGTTCCCGAGATCAATCCCCTATAGTGTCATGACTGTCGACGTTAATCACACAGACCCCCCTTCAGAGTCATCTGTGCCCTACTTTTTCTTTTTCCCATTTTCGCGCTCCATATCGCATACCACGTATGAATATGATGTCCTCTTAGTATAATCTGCCTGCGATTGAGCCCGCGGTCGCCTGCGATTGAGCCCGCATTGAACATTTTGGCAGTAATCATTGTGTTAGAGCGCCCTTAAGATCAGCTGTGAAGTTCGGTATGCATGGTAGCCCACATTATTCAATTCCAGATTTAGTTGTGCGTTAATCACCTGTGTGTCATGAGATCGAGGCGCGGCGGTCGTTGTCTCTCTCGAAACGCTCGAAACGACCTATCGAAACACGGAAACTCTAGAAAAAATATACTGCCTTTGTTTTCTTACAAATGCGCAACGACTTCGCAGCAAAAAGAGCTTGCTTGAACCATATTTTTCATATGCCCCCGATGGTCGATTGAAAGTACGCTGTTGCCCTGTTGGCCCCTGAGGGATGCTACTCCGGCTAACGCCGCAGGCCGCACCGGCTATACTGGGGCACTGGGACCAGTGCGGCCCCAGCGCACATACATAGCTTCTCCCAGTGCATCGCGGATGCCAGCGACAAAAGGCTAACCCCAGCGTTTTTCTTCCATCGCACCAGTGCAGCCAGTGTCTTCCCGTTAGTGCTCCAGTGAATATCGCAGACCTCCAGCGTGCCCAGCAGATCCAGTGCAAAACCAGCGCGAAAATCTTACTGGTTTCGCACTGGAGACGCTGGTTTTGGCAATAGGGATACCTTCCGGGACACAAATCGCTCTCGAACGCGCAGGCGGTCACCTGGTGAAAATTACACATTCCTTCCCAAATCCTGTCACCTACGCCCATGCATATCCTATACACCCCATATTGTAAATTATGCCAACAGAGGGCCAACCTAGACCACATGCTGTGAGCCTGTCCACGAGATAGCCCTCCGCGGGATCTGCAGCTTTCCACATGCGAGCAGTGGGAGGCTGCTATGTTCAGCTCTGGCCCGCAAATCCAACTCCGGGCCATCGAGCGTGCAACCCAGGTCGCCAGAGCCCAAGGACTCCTGGCCACCTAGAGCGGTAGCCCCTGCTGCCTGACTTCTTCCGCGTCAAATAAATGTTTATCCTCCTCCTCCAGCTCCTGAGGCCAATGATGATGAAGAGCTTGCAGGTGAGGCCACTTATCAATGCACCCGATTTTTAACAGCCAAGACGACAAGCACGAGCGGAAGCTATAACAAGGCACTACGGCGGGCGCGAGGGTGTGTTCTATGTCGATGCTACGGGTCCTGAACAGCGAATGGCAGCCGTTGCGGTAGTACACCAAAATCAAACAGTGGATGGACTAATATTGCCCATCCAAGACACACGGCTGCGGAAAAAGTGGCCATTGCCCTGGCTGCAACACACGCTACCTTAGAATGCATGCTTACAGATTCACAGACAACATATCGCAATTACCTCAGGAGCAGGATTGCACCGCTAGCAGCTAAAATCCTGCAGTAAGATCATAGTTACACCCGTAGCTACCAACCCACACATAAACACTTAGTATCGGTACCTGTTCACCAGGGCATCCCAGGGAACGAGAGCGCACACGCCTCAGCCCGAGAATTCTCCCCAGGCCCCCAATGCGGATCTCGTGGAACCTCCTACGCCATTGCTAACCTACACTGAAATACTACAGCACTTCATATTATCTCGCCGGGTCTACCCTCCGCCGGCAAAAACACTAGACGAAGGGGAGGAGGTTCACATCCGCAAGCTACGGACCAACACTTTTAACAGCCCACGAAGACTACACGCAATACATAAAGAGTCATTTGACTCACAATGCAAATTCTGCGGGGAGAAGGCGGACCTGTACCATATGGTGCGGGTATGCCAGCGAAATCAAACTGTCACTAATAATAACCAGTCAATGCAGGAGGGGTGTGAGGCAGCTCTGACCAGCTCGGACGCAAGGGGTCAAAAAGAACTCAACGAAAGAGCTCGGACAGCAGCCTATGCCAATGGGGTTCCGGACTGAGGACTCCAACCGCCGCTGCAATCTCCTAAACATTTTCATTAAAATATATTTACCACTACCACTGCCACTGAGGCCATCCCTCCTGTTGACGAGCATCTTTGTAAGCGCCGGGAACATTGTGCACCTGAATAAAGTGAAGATCGTGATCCGGTAAGCATGAAGCATCGCCGCCGTTGGCGTACTTCCAAACACAAGGGGAGCTTTCAACTTTCGCTTTCCCACAGTCGTGGCGGAGGTCCTGAGGTGACGTCGCTGTCACCGCACAGATATATACGAGTATAGTTAGCAAGTTTGTTGTCAGAAGGGCGTACCCTGAGTAGCTGGTGTTCGCAACGCTTCATCTGCGAGGTCTTACGTCACATCAGAAGTAGGTGCAATTCGCCCACTTTTCAGCAGCAGGCGGCTTAATTTTGTCTCCGTCGAAGAAACTAAGATTGAGTGAGCAGGACACAGAGAGGAAACAGGAACCCTTTTGTTCTGAATACGATGTTATTGGGACGCAGGCTGCTGGCTTTTCGGCGGGTTGCTTCTTGTTTTTGCGAAAGGCTCTCCCGTATTCGGCGGTATCTTATAAGCTGTGATTGTTTCCTCCGCAGGAAGCCATGGAGACTTATCAATAGTTATGCGTCAATAGTGCAGCAGAGCGTATGGATATTTTTGCAGACATGGAAATTTAATTGATTGTGATAAGAATGCTGTGCTAATGGTTTAATTTATTTGCGTATATTACCTGAATGATCATGCCGTGCTTTGTGGACACAGAGACAGAAGTGGTGAATTGTTGCTGTGTGGTATAGATGACTCAGGACTCATTAATAAGGGGACCTGATGGCATGCAAATACACTATTCAATAATATCCAGGGGAGGTTTTACATGCGCCTAGAGAGGATTTATGTTTCTTTCTCGCTGGTTTTCCGTGATCTGTTGTGTGAAACTGTACCCGTTCTTTATTTTTTTTCAGACCATTGTTTGGTGATTGCTCGGCTCAAGAGAACTTACTCATGAAACAAAATATAGGCTACAGTGGGAGCTCTGGAAATTAAACTATTTGCTTGTAAATCACCAGGAGTTTGTCTTTCCTTTCGGATACGCTTACAACTGCAAATATTTTTGACAGGTGATATACCAATACTTGCTGCTTAGGAGCTGTTTAAACAGGAGGTGCGATCATAGCTATTGAAATTGGGTCTGTTAGGTATTTTTAACGGGCAATTGAAGAGAGGAAATTGCATAAGAGTCTGTATATCCTCCATGAAATATATTGTGAGACACCTAGAGTATTTTTAGATGAGATTGCTGTTGTAAAGTATGACCTACAGAAACGGGACGCTGAAAGGTACAAGGGTGTCCGAGTTCGATCTCTTACAAATCATGCTTTATACTATAAAAACCCTATGCGAAGAGATATACTTGACGAGCACCGTCATGCTACTGTCAAGTTGATACCGGGGTGATGTACAATGGCTCCCTTGTAACAAAAATATCTGATATCATCTCTGTGTTTGTGATCTATTACAAGGCACTTCTCAGTTAGGCATTTGCTACTCCCAATTCGAACCTTCTAGCTAACCTCACAGCTCTTATCATAACCTTTATCAGGTTATGACTTTGCTGTTATCAAGGGCCCTTTCACATTGAAAGAAATAGAACAGGCAATCGATCAATTACCTCTCTCGAAAACACATGATATGCCCTGATGGCATATCATGCGAAATTTACTAAGCTTTTAAACATTTGCTGAGCCCTGTCTTGCTGCGATTTTGACTTTAGTTCTAGATGTAGGGGTCCTTTTTCAGTCCTTTACTTGAAATTACAGTTTTAATTTCCAAAAGTACGCATATAGAATAATTGCTTTCAGTGCATGGCTGCAGGCCAATCACGTTGGCAAATATGGACTACAAATTTTTGGCGAAATTTCTATCAGATCGTTTACAACACGCGAAGACGTTCTCATTAGCCCTTATCAGACTTGAGGCTTGAGTGGTCGCTCCATACAAAATAACGTACGTATTGAGCGTACAATTATTGAATGTTGCTCTGGCTCTTATGAGTAGCTTGCCCTTTTCCAGGTTGACTTTGTCAAGGCATTTGATCATGTCCGGCATTTGTTTCTTTTTCTCTTCTGGAGCGTGCCAATGTTGAATCAACTACACCTAAAGCGGTGCAACTTTGTTGCAACTGTTCCACTCTCTTGATTGTTAATGTTCACTTTTCAGAGCCTGTGCCAATTCGATCATCCGTGAAGTCCTATGTCACTGCTACCCTTTGCCCTCTATCTAGAGCCACTTTGTTTCAGTGTACTGCGACACAACAACATCCCTGGTTAGGTCATGTTGTCTTCAGTAATGAAGTCAAAGTGCTTGCTTACGCCGAATATATAGCATTTTTCTGCACTGACAAATCCAGCACTGACAAAATTATAATCATTATTAAGCAGTATGGCAATGTATCTCGCGTTCAAATCAATAGGTCTAAAGGTTCGGGTCAGTAGTTCAGTTCATGGGGCGCAATGCCGACTCATTATGTTTGAATTGATTGGTCCCGTGTTCTCCCTAAATACATTGGAAATCCCCTTCATGCATTCAAGTCTAGTGTGCGCTGCTGGAAAAAGCTGGTCCCGGAACGCCAAAGCTGTGCTCAGATTTTTTTTCCGCACCACCTATGAATTTTTATCTAGCACAGGTCTGTAACGTGTTTCTGGACCCAAAGTTTTATTGTTTTGCGGGTACTGCATTGCGCGAGGCATTACATCCAAAGCTTTCACCTAACGTTTGCGACGTTCATAAGGTCCTTCAGGTTTGAGCCTATGCGGCGCCATAACCTATTTAGGCCTGTTTCAGCTGGCGAACAAGGTTTGACACATCTCTATGTCCGACAGTTAGTTGCTCGTTTCTTCTTTTTCCCTAAAAGGTGCCCTCCAATTACTAGAACATCCCTGCAAACTACCTTTGTGAACCTTCTTCCCAACTTTGTGGTCTCTTCTAATTTTACCGATCGGCCCTTGTTTTTTGGGTTTAGGAAAGAAGTTTACAATTCAGTGCGTTTTCTGCCAGTTCGCTTTATTTTTCTCAGTACGTATTCTTTGTTTCACGGAAAACGTTATACAAACAATTGATATTTATGTTGTTTCCACTTCCCTTACATCGTTCACTCGATTCTAATTGTATGGGGCACGATGTTTTAAAAAGGGTACCAAAAATGCAGATCTCGCCCTCTAATAAAACGTGTTTCTTTAAACTTCATGCCAAAGTTCTGACGATTGAAGTGTGGCTTCACAACACAAAAAAAAACTATTTTCGTTTCTTCTGTTTATTGCCGGTAATGTGATACACCTGAAACAATGAAAACTATTTTATTGCCTGCAAATATCTAATATTGTTTTGGAACGTACTGTAAAAAACACTGAAGAAAGACTTTATTTTGAATTCCAACAGTGCGCGTCACTTAATGGCCTTAGGCCACCGTCGAAACTGTGTTGGACGTTTTGGCTGCCGGAGTACCTAGCTGAACTGAAAAGGAGTTGGTTGTCTTGACGGGGACTTTAATAAAGGCAAAAGCTCCACCTTCGTTGAAGCTGCAGAAGAGCGATTTCTGTAGCTTCAACCAGCTGAGTTGAGCCAGCACCAACCTCAAATCACCACACTTTGCGGAAGCAATTTAGACTTCGTTAACACAGAGCCTCAGAAGAGTAGAAACCAAGTCCCACTACTTTAGTGATCATCGCAGCGTCATTATTGGTATAAATATTAAAATCTAGTCATTACCTGAACACTTTGGCTTGTCTATACAATAGAGCTAAACCAATCGGTTAACCAAAATCTACAAACACAAGCGTCGCCAGCCAGTCGTTGCTTTTGCAATTCAACTAGGGTGAACCAGATCTCAACAAGAGCGAACTTTTTTTCGTTCTGTATTTTTCGTGCCTGAATTTAAGGTAAGAGAGACGGCTAGCTCCACGTGAGAAATATAATGCCGTTGACTTGGCTAACATCTAAAAGTGGTAAGTGGATTTCATAAGTGCGAATAAAATACCACGGCTTGCATGATACACCAACGTAACAGGTAGGTTTACCGTCATGAGGCTGGTACACTGTCCGAGGATACGAAATTGATTTTAGAGTCAAATTATAAATCTCTCACATTTAAATCATAATCTGAAGAGGTCAAAATGAATCTCAGAAGCAACAAATATGAAGTATATTATGCTGCGAAGTTAGTGTCCCCCCAAAAAAAACTCGTAGCATTATGGAGGAACGGAAACGTTCCGGGTTGAAATTATTATATTCCCGCGCTTAAAGTTAAAAAATGCAAGATCATCTGCAATAGGGATGGGATAAGAGACCTAGCACAGCTGAGGGACTTAGTAATCATCTATACACTCAACTAGATTTATTGAGAACGATAAAAACAGGTTTGGTCTGCTTCAGAATTGTACATCGAGCGGGTAACAAGTATAAAGTAAAGAGTTTTGCTAGAAGACAGGAGGCTATAGCATCGATTTAGAAACTGATAACTACTTTCTTGAATTGTTGAAGAGTGGCTTGATCACCATGCGAGAAAAATTGACCACACCGTATACTCATGGCATTAGCACCACTAGCATACCAGAATCTTGGAATAATCTGCATTATCTCCTTGCTTAATAAAAGAGATATCAGAAGCAAAAAAGATTAAACCTTATAAGTTTTGTTCTGCGGCAAGACATGCGTATAGGACGGACTCTAAATCAAATATAAACAAAAAACAAACACACATCAGGCTCGTCTTTTATACAAGCTACTTATCTGTGCACCAACCTCCCATCGCAATTGTGAATATAAAAAATGCTGGAATATAGCTATGTATATATGTCTATATATATATATATATATATATATATATATATATATATATATATATATATATATATATATATATATATATACAGTCTTGAAATGCTACTAGAATGTCCTGACATTGTTACAACCTGAGCGACCATTGACTGATTACTAAAGATGATGTGAAGTTTAAAAGTGCTGGATCATATCTAAAGCCACCACACACCCAAAATGATCATTGACAAATATACTAATAATCACTACTTGTGAAATGTTTAAATATAGAGAATAAATGTTATTTACCTAAGCATTTATTCTTGAAAGTTAATTTATTTTCTTATAATAAACAAGCCTTTCCCTGCTATCTGCCTCTATGCCAGGAAAACATGAACGAAGGCTTTCTTGGTACTCTATGTGGAAAGCGCCAGCAAAGATTTACGTCATTCCGTACTTTGAAAACTTCTTTAAACTGTTCTTGCGGTATTTTCGCCCATTAAATACAACTAAAGTTCCAAAGGCACCGCTTCCGAACTATAGTTGACTTACGGCTTTTTATAATCATCTTTAGCGCTGGAAATGTGTGTCGTATTATATTTTCTCAATCTTTTGAGATCGACCACCTTTCAGTTGCAGTTTTCAAGTTTTTCTTATGCGGCCTTTTTTGAAAACCAATGCATAGTGGGTACACTGAAAGCACCTAATAGCTATGTTGTGTTTACTTTAAAACTTGTATGATATGAAAGGGTGTAGACTGTTTTTCTTCGTGTTCAAGAAATGATTTCATGCTGCATGCGTTGTAAGTCAGTTTGGCCATTCCGTCCGGATCCTGGAGGCGGTCCCTTTTGAAACACGCTAACTGCTTTGGCACTTACCTGAATCCCCAGCTATATATCCCGATTTTCCCTTTAATCGTCTTTCAATCGTCTTGGTCTTCCTATCATAGGCGCAGTTTCTACCAAAGATAACCGTTTGCACGGTATTTTTCCGCACCAGAGTAAGCTCACTTAAGAGAGCCACTGAACTTCAATTTTTTATTTGTAAAATAGTTCTTTAAATTTTAATAATTAGTGTTCTTTGAACAATGCTTATAGCAGATCTTGAGATCCTAAGTCTTTAGAAGCCCGCTTGTAAATTCAATGTTCAGAAGTTATCAGCAGGGGATAATTATTAATGAAAAATCACTGGAACAAATGGTGGAGTTCAGCATACTTGCTTAGCATCTTATCCCTGATTGACATATGCTAAACTATATACGTAGGCGTTATTACCAGAACAATTGCATGATCTGCATCCTTTTTACAACAAATTGTGAGGCATTAATTTGCACACAAATGCACACAAAAAAACAATGCAAGCTTTACACTTGAATATATTCCCTGCTGCGTAGGCTTCTTCGGATATTCATTTCAAAACCGTGACTGTTTTACACTGCAATAAGTTTATGCAGAATCAGACAGCTGAGTGAATACGCACAGTGAAATACATATACTGCCGCGTGTAGGATTTTATTACACATTTTCTTGCGAAATTCGTATATTCGTGACCACCGCCAACCTACTGCGAATGCTTGCTGCTCTGTTGTTTCTTGTGCTGCGAGGTATAGGTATGTTTAATACAAGGGAGTACTGTTAATCGCTCTCTATGAATACATCAATAGATAAAAAATCAACTGCCCTGTAAACCAAAAGTGAAACAAGAAGCGTGCCTCTTCAAAAACATTCCAAAACCTCTAGGGTGGAAAGTAGACAGCATAAAATAAGAGTCAGATTGTCATAACTTTTAGCCTAAATTATGCATCGTTGTCCTTGGAGCTCATGTATCGTATTCAACTCTAAAACACCTTATTAGGTAACTCATTGTAATTAACCACATAATGCTAGAACGATGTCTTCATTCACTAAAGTGTCAGTCACAAAAGCTGGTTGTTGTGGATGATAAAAGATGCCATCTTAGCAGTACAGTAGATTAGTAATATTTTCAAACGGCAGTTTTTATTTTCGCGTCTTAATCACCGGTCAATGCTTGCCGTTTAATGGATGCATTTGTAAGAAATTGGCAGTTATATAAAAAGAAGTTATGTGTTTAGGAAGCTTGTTCGTGCCAAATTCACTTATCGCTACAGATCCCAGAATAAGTGCACTTTTAGGGAACAATAACAAAAATAAACAAATCTTTCATGTTCAGTACTCATAATATCAGGTATCGCAAGCTACGGCACTGATCTCATCGTTTTTAGTAATTTACAATAATGGCATGCCCACAGGTATCACACCTACCAAATATTTTCTGACCATTCAGTAGCCTATCAGCCGACCAATAAAAGCAATGATAGGGATACTTTCTTTTTTCAAGCCAACTTCAAGTAAATGAAATCTGAAATCGTGGGCCATCTACACCCGTACACATCTATTTCCTATTGGATTGCCAGAGTAAACCCGGGCACCGATCAGCCAACCTTCAGCCTCGCTCTCCTCATGTGAGGCTAGCCTGTCCGGTCATCCCCCAAAAGCTGCAAGGGGTGATGAGGAGCTTGCAGGACGGCGGTAGCCTAATGACTGGGGGTAGCCATATGGGGTAAGCGAACAATCACCAACAATCAGGTAAGCGAACAATCACATAACTTCCATCGTTTAAAATGTTTTGCTCGTAATCGGCTTTAAAGCATAGGACCTGTAATTGTTCCCACGGTATTTTCAAAATAATAAATGATAGAATTCAAAATAAATGATTAGAATTCACCGTTTGCACAAGCGTTGCTTTCTGCATATTGGTGCAGAGGAGTCGCAGCAATATATTTGAATATCCGCAGCAGTCGCTTGAACATGCGTTATATCTTCGACGTTCCTATTCCTTTAATCTTCGTATTCACAACATTTTAAAATACCTGCTATCAGCACGAGGCAGGAATTCCTGAGCAGTTAAAAAATATCGAATCGTGCAATATAATGCTTTAAGTGTCACCGTCTGAAACAGGAGGGTAAGTAACGGGCGCCTTGCGTTTTTGCCTAATTGAAGTGGCTAAAGCGGAGCCATAGGGTTAATAATTAGGAGCCCAGCATCCTAATCCATAGGACCAAGGTGACATGGTGAACAAAGCAACAATTCTATGAAGCAGTGGTTTTTTTAAGCTTTTACAAACCCTAATAGCATGATGCAAGCGGAAGTATATGTGTATATACTCTGCCACACTTGCTTGAATGGCATGGCTAAAATGGTGCCATAGGTCTAATAATTAGAAGCCCAGCATCCTAACCCCTAGACTCATGGTGACATGGCGAACAAAGCAACAATTTAATTAAGGCATGATTCTTTTTGAGCTTATAAAGACCTTGATAGCAGATGAAAGCGGAGGTATTGGTGTATCTACTGTGCCACATTTGCTTCAGCGGCGTGGCTGCTGACAGAATTGTCCGTGAATCTCTTCTTTTGCATTTATTTTGTTACACTGTCAACCGACGACATGGAACGAGGTTAGTAGGCTACTCTCTAGTTGCTATTATATGCTATGTTTTTCCTCAGTGATGAATGCAAGGGAAAACATTAGCTGGGGTATAGCTTTAGTTAAACCCAGTAGGTTGCGTAAGCAAAGCCGACGTAACACCTTCTTCTACTTCTAAGGCGCACCGTGGCTACCAGCCACCGCCACCCGATGGCTTGAGCTGGGAGCCCATCTGCATTTTCTCTAAAGGTTACCGTGGCTACCGGCCGCGGCTACGCGAAGAGGCTGAGACCTGGAGTAGTATTGCTTACTCAATAAAAAATTGTCAAACAGGGAGCTGAACAGTAAAATTTATTGCATTCCTGTACTGTTGACGACGACAAATGAGACATGTATGGCTAATTCACCAATGTTTTGTTAATAACTTCCTGTTTCCTCTGTTTTGAGGAAGTTCAATCTAGTAGGTCGTGTCGTCTGACATTTTGCGCGGGAATACGGGCATTTTTGGAGTTCCGTTTCCTATGCTCAGCTATTTGTAAATTCCGATTTTAAAATTACCGGCGTGTAATTGCAGTTCAGAATGGGCATGCATCTCTACAGCGATGGCTGCGTGGCCTAAAAGATGAAACAGTGCAGCTGCCTCATATGCCGCGCATGTAGGTAAAATCCACTCCGAATCGCAAATGTTTTACTTCTCGTTCACATTGATACGGCGCAACCATATCGGTGTCTGAAAAAAAAAGGATTTCCTTTGCCAAAAGCGATAATTGCATACCTTCTAGTTTAAGTTAAGCAGCTTTTTTTTTATTCCGTGGCAGTCGATTGGCGAGCGCCGTAGCGTTGTCTACTGTTGTTGAAAATCTTACGTAGTCCTCAACGCGGTCGTTTGCCATCATTTCATCCGCCATGCAAATTTGCGCAAGGAGCCTGCGTGTAAATCCTACATGTTTCCTTTATTTTTGAGAAAGTGCGTGTGAAGCACTTCCTCACACCCTGCTAACAACCAAGCTCTGATCAATGATCTCGTTCAGAATCCGACTTTGAACTGAGCAAATAGGAGGTTTCTTCGTGTTCGCGGTACAAAATGTTTTCCAGCCGCGGTTGTTAAATGGAGTGCGCGTCGGCCGTGGTTAACAATTGAGTTGATACTTGATCCCTGTGGAACTTTCAGCAAAAGAAAAAGGACGAAACGTCACGCACTTGTTTCCGTTTCTATTGTTTAAAACATGCTTGCGAAGAAGATATCTTGCTTTAAACATAGTCGATGCACCGTCAGTCTTTCTACATCCCTCCGATTCAAAACTATGATCTAAAATGGTAGCCTGAAATCTCTGTCATCTCGCAACGGATTACCAGAGATTTCTTTTAAAAAAGGCTATACATATGACCTGTGATCTCTACTTGGTGAGCGGAGCTACCCTCATTGCAAGAGTGAGTTACGAATTACGAGAGAGTCATCAGCCAACGAAAATCCTCTGTAAAAGTTATGGTAGAGCTACGATCTCCGCTGCGTCGCTCATTAATGCATCTGTTTCTGTTTTCTGAAAAACTCTATTTGGCTTGTGAAAGAATAAAAGGTGCTTTGGAGCTAGTCATGAATACACAGAAACATCTTTCTAAATATTTCCCTCAGTAGAGCGCAAAACCTCTTATATAGATGCGCGAAAGTTTCAAACAGTGGAAATCGTAATGGTGTTTAGAATGTTACGTCCGGTTCAATTCTCATAGCGTTCCGAAGAACGTGTTACTTACATCATTTTTTCGAATTATGCAGCTTAGTTCTTGCTAAAAAACAATTAGAATCTCAGTAAGAACAACGATCATGGTGACGCACGTAAGTCGAACTTTGTTTTGCACCTAAGCAATAAATATATTTTATTTAGTGCATCAGGAAATTCTCAACTTATAATGGCCTCGTCGTTATAAAGGCAGTCGTGGCTGAGTGGCTTGGGCGCCCGTCTCGACTGCGGGAGGTGGCCAGTTCAAAACCCGCCGCCGGACACCCACCGGTAAAATGGGTACAAGCGTCCCCCGGCCCGGCGCCCGGCTCTCTCAGGGGTGTGCGTTTGGAACAGGCTCTGCTAACCCTGCTGTGCTCCTTAGAGGGCTTAAAGTTTCGAACAAATAATGACCTGCAAAGGTCGGGTCCTCACAGGTCAGGTAGGGCTAGAAGAAAACAAACTGGATGTGGGCAGCAGTCACAAGGGTTTCCAGCACTAAAAAAAGGGCCACATAATGGGCTTTTGCCGCGCGAGGCGGACTTATTGTTGTCCGATGGCGGAACGAATCACTGCGACATCGGCGCAACTATTTGGGCTGTGAACCCTTTCCCAAGCATTTCACCCCAGAAGAGCCGAGCACCAGGCCGGGGGAGAGCTTGTACCCATTGAAAAACCGGTGGGTAAACGGCGGCACCAGGGATCGAACCCGGTACCTCCCGAATGCGAGGCGGATGCTCTACCACAAGGCCATCGCTTCGGTGGCCGAGTGGTTTGGGCGCCCGTCTCGGCTGCGGGAGGTGGTCAGTTCGAAACCCGCCGCCGGACACCCACCGGTCAAATTGGGTACAAGCGTCCCCCGGCCTGGCGACCGGCTCTTTCAGGGGTGTGCGTTTGGAAGAGGCTCTGCTAACCCTGCTGTTGTGCTCCCTCGGGGGCTTAGTTTCGAACAACCAAAAAAAAAAAAAGGTCACCGCAGCCGTGGCCTAGTGGTTAGAGCGCCCGTCTCGGCTGCGGGAGGTGGTTAGTTCGAAACCCACCGCCGGACACCCACCGGTAAAAATGGGTACGAGCGTCCCCCGGCCTGGCGCTCGGCTTTTCTGGGGGTGGCGTTTGGGAGAAGCTCCGTAAACCCCGCTGCGCGCCCCTCCTCCGCAGTGGGCCCAAACCCAGTTTCGAACATCGCAGCCTGCAAAGGTGGTTCAGTTTGTCTTGCAAAGGTACTTCCTTTGAGCGTCACCTGAAGTGCTCCCTTTGAGCCTCAGCTGCAGCAGTCCTAAAAGTGGCCGAGTGGTTTGGGCGCCCATCTCGGCTGCGGGAGGTGGTCAGTTCGAAACCCGCCGCCGGACACCCACCGGTAAAATTGGGTACAAGCGTCCCCCGGCCTGGCGCCCGGCTCTTTCAGGGGTGTGCGTTTGGAAGACGCTCTGCTAACCCTGCTGTTGTGCTCCCTCGGGGGCTTAGTTTCGAATCGAACAGGGTTAGCAGAGCCTTTTCCAAACGCACACCCCTGAAAGAGCTGGGCGCCAGGCCGGGGGACGCTTGTACCCCATTTTACCGGTGGGTGTCCGGCGGCGGGTTTCGAACTGAAAACCTCCCGCAGCCGAGACGGGCACCCAAACCACTTGGCCACGACTGCTAGTGTTTTTTGTTTTTTTAGGACTGCTGCAGCTGAGGCTCAAAGGGAGCACTTCAGGTGATGCTCAAAGGAAGCACCTTTGCAAGACAAACTGAACCACCTTTGCAGGCTGCGATGTTCGAAACTGGGTTTGGGCCCACTGCGGAGGAGGGGCGCGCAGCGGGGTTTACGGAGCTTCTCCCAAACGCACACCCCTAGAAAAGCCGAGCGCCAGGCCATGGGACGCTTGTACCCATTTTTACCGGTGGGTGTCCGGCGGTGGGTTTCGAACTAATCACCTCCCGCAGCCGAGACGGGCGCTCTAACCACTAGGCCACGGCTGCGGTTATGCTCTTCTCTTCTTGTCTATTGCATGGCCCACTTCCCTTTTTAAGCTTTTATTCGCCTGACGTTTCTGTAGTTGTTATGTATTTCTTGTTCCTTGCAATAATTCAACATGATGTTGTTGTAATCCTAAACCTTGTAATAATAGCAGACCAGATGAATAAAAATAAAAAGTTTCAAAAGGCGTATATGACCACCGCTTGAGGTTCTACCGATCTTCGCAATAAGCGAGCTATGTCCCCTCCTTTTCTAGAGGCTCCCTCAGTTTTGGTCAGGGAGAGGCACTTTTGGGGTCTATTTCATAAATTCGGCACAACTTACACCTTATAATATATACCTTGCTTACTTTAAGTTAGAGACGATTTCAGACAGAAATCGTACGGAACTGCATTTTTAATATTTTAGTGGTGCGCCAACACGCAGCAAAATTACATAATTGACAAAGGCAAAGTCAGCAAATGCATTTCAAGGTGATCATTTGTTGTTCACGATTAACATAAACAATGACTGTGCGTAAACAATAACAGAAAGCTACATGTCAAATTGAACAAACCTGTGCTATCCGCAGACTTTCGTTATTGTGAAAATGTGCAAGTTACGCGGTTATTTTTGTGATGCGTATTTGGGGAAACAGTTCTCAGTTGCTTGCTATTGGTAGTAAAAACCAATTTCTATGCTTCCCAGAGGGCGAAATATAACAGAACGACACACTCTATAAGTGCCTTTAATCAGACTTCATCAAATATATTACCTAGATTTATCGTGAAACAGTCCTTAAGGCGAGCAGCAGCACAAACATATTAGTGGACGTATTGATGCTAGCGAACATCGGATTTTAGCGCGATAAGGATGCTTCGCTGTTACAAAGCGAGGCATACTAACCATAAAATTGAACTTTGTTATTGCTGCACGTTCAATCAGAACTTAGGACGAGCCATTTAGCTACTACAGGAATCTTCCTTGGCATTTAAAATAGCTCCATTTATACAGCTGCTCACAGAAAGATCTAGCTTACCTACGTCTTCTTAAATTATTGTGTTAAATGTTTGTTACAGCATTTTTCAATATTTGCTTGTTTCACCCAATCTGTGAATATCTAGTATATTTGTACACTAAACGAAGAACATATGAGTAGATCCGTGCAGACCGTTAGTCTGGTTATTCAGCGAGCGCTCTGGTGAGCAAGGAAGAAATTCAAAGAGCGCGTTGTTTAGATAGCGCAGCGATAACGTAGCACATATGAAGTTCCATCAATTGGCAGCGCCGAGGCCGCTTTTGGCCGTACAGCATATTGCGGCACAGGTTCAATTTTTATTTTTATCTTGGCTAGCAGGTCTGCATGGGTGTCCTTATTCGTACTTTATGGTGATGAAAGGAAAACTTTGATTGCGCAGAACGAACTGAAGCAGATACTGTAGTGCTCTGTAAAGGTTGTCGACCTGGCTCGTATCAAACGTATCTTTATATCCGCAAGCGCTCTCTTGTAGTACAGGTATACGATAATAGTTTGATAAAGAAGACTTGAAAAACCAGCATTATTCAGTGACCTAATTTAGTCTAACTTGTGTTATTCTTATTCAACAATTCTATAACAGTTTGTGAGAAGTTATTTGTGAAATTTAGCAGCAGACGTTTACTCTGAAGAGTGAACCACTAAAACAATTTATTCGGTCTCTACACTTCAATTGCAGAAATAAGAATCAAGCTGTAGTATGGCTTCACGTAGTCTGCAGCCAGCCGACAGTCTCCTCTTTTAGGGAGAAGAAATCTTCGTCACTACTTCCGCGCATTCTTCTGCATTGTATTTAGTGTACACTGTATCTTCTTTTTTTCTGAAGTATTCGATAAAGAAGCTGCAGTGCTGCGGGACTTTGTTAATATGGTCTCCATTTACCCAGAGCTCTAAGCCTCCTGCGAAAAAGGAAAAAGGGTTATCTCAGTAATAGAGGAGAGCAGATTACAACGTAGTCAAGCTGAAATATAATCTATACTGGGTGAGTGATAAGCATGGGCTTGTTAAATTGCAATTTTTCATTCTTCATGAAAGTTTACTGCTGTTATAAATATTTTGTCCACCGTTACTTGATTATCTGCTTGCATGTAAACAGTTTAATTCAATGTTGGGGTAGTTTTGGGTAGAGTTTACTGAAAGAATAAGCATCCACATATACCTTGGCTTAAATTGATAAAGAGATTGTATGTTGTTCTTTATGTTCTACAACAAGAGGGTAGAAAGGTACGCCTTAATTGGGTCTATTGCGAAGCCGATATAAGCAATATTTACTAGAAAGGCAAATACCAAAATCACGAGCAATTTCATTGTGCATAGTGAATAAAACTCTTAACAGGGGTAGCCAGCGATGCAGCAGCAAAGCGAAATTTTTGAGATGCAGGGCTTGAAAGATTGATTAGTAAGAAGTAAGTTTCTATTAGGGTACCCAGGAGTATGTATTCACAGATGATTGTGTTTACTATCATAGACCTGTGGCTAATGCCTCTTTACTCCTTGCCGTTTTGACGAACTGATTGGACGATACGGCAGCAAAGAGATCAACGACTAAGCAACAGTAATAAGAGCTAACGTAACTTGGCCACAATTGAAGGCGCTGCTTTCAACGTGCGTGCTCACATCCCCTACTGATGCACTACAAAATCCCACACGTTTGATGATGGCTTCGACTGACAGCGTTCTTGGTTGCCTACTCTCCCCTTTTTAGTACAAGGTGGTCCACCTTGTGAAAGGTTTTGTCGAAGATATCTATACCTAACTTATCAGCAAGGAAAACCTGGAATCGGTCGTGAACGGGATTGAACATTGCCTCTGGATTCAGAACTTTAACATGCGGTGAATAACGCCGAAATTTGGTCGCTTGCCTACAGTACCAACTGTGGCATCCACTAACTCCACTTCTGGCAGCGACCTTGTCGCTACTATTTGTCAGATTGCACGCGATGAGTTAATCAGCTGGCAGGATCTAACTTGCCGTAACAGCGAGCAGCCATGCGCGTATCCGATTTGGCTTCACCTCAACCCTTGTCTGTCAACGCAGAGGACTACCGAAATATAATAATATATTTAAGGGCAAATACAAAATACAAATTAGGATTCTCAACATGAAAGACGAGTTCTTATATTTCCTGTTTTGGATCTGTACCATGAAATAAGGAATAAATACGAACACACAGAAAACACCATCTTGAGCGACTGCTGTTTATATCGAAAAGCCTGAATTGTTCTCTGCGTGCCTTATTAACTTATTTTAAAGCATAGCTTTTTCATGATCAGGAGTGTTATCATTTTATGAAGAAACGTCAAATTTTACTTTAGCCTGTATTTGAGGTGGTACTGTTGAAACGAATAATTTGATAGCTATACATTTATTAAACTACACGATGTTCGTAACAAAGTAGAGAGATCAGTTGTGAGAATACTTCCGGAATTTGTGTTAGAGAAGCTGAGGACCATTCATTAAGATATATTTCAGGCCAGAGCAAAAATATTTAAGCGGTCGGACTATCCAACATTTTTGTGTATGCAAACGCAGCCTATTTTTGCAAGCATGATGCCAAAGCGAGACACCTTATAATAAATGCGTACATGCAAGAAAACCTTTAACACTAAATGATGATTGACTGATATATACCTTGTTTCCCGTTTGCGTAGGGGACGTAGAAGATGTCACAAGCTTCGTCGCTGTAGATCAGTGGGTCAATGTATTTTTCGTTGTCTGTATTTGTGATAGATTTGGTATTTAGTATTGTCAAAAAGGAAAGCAAGAAAACATGAAGTTGCAAGTGATTCATGCAGGTTGGATAAAGATTACAATGGTAATATATTTTGAAAACAAATTGTTGCAAAGATATTGCATTTATTCGCACTTAAAACCAGGAAACTTTTCACATCAGCTTGCTACAAGTGAACCAAGCTAAGAGGCATTCACACAAATAGAGCGAGTCTAAATAGCGGAGAGGTATTACCGTGCCGAAGAATGTTTAATATAACGCTATATACTGAAGTTGTCTCCCAAGGGGCGTGTTATATTTTAGCCAATCGCTTCAATTTGTATCTATTGTAAGCCTCGATGTGGCACTTAAAACGTACATTTGATATAAACGAAACATCATGCCAGGTTATATTAAGGACTCGCATTTCTATCCTTTCGGCATGACAATAGGAACCATTTTTCGGAAGCTTACGGAGGGCAGATGTACACAGTCACTATGAGCAGCCTAAAGTACCTAACTTTATTATCTTAAGAAATCAGGAGAAACAGTAGAGTGTTATATTTCGACAAATATTTCTTAAATTGTAATTATTAGGTGAGAATATGTTTCTTTTGAAAGAGGCATAGCTCAAGACAGTTGATGTATGTGGGGGTAGAAAGACATACATAATCTGCGCCGACATTGCAACCTGGTATGAGAACTAAAAACATGGAAATTATGCCTGAGCTACCTTTGATTTGTAAAAAATGACCTGCGATATATATCTCCCCAACAAGCGTATTGTCTTCTTCCTTAGGGCATAGGCTGAGGCGTAGCGAAAGTGAAATGTTTGAAGGTAAACAATCATAGAGATATTTCCCCATCACAAATCAAATACCGAAATTTATTATCTAGAGTCGTTATCTCAACGATTGTAACGTGTCCTCCCTATGTTACCATAACGTGAAATTTTGCTGGCCTATACCGTGGTCCTTGTTGTAAGAAAAAAAAAATATTAATAGTCAAATTGATTTATAACCTGGTCCTAAAAGCTTCCCAGCGCGGCAGCCACTTTTCGATGAATGCGGAAAGGAAGAGGCCTGAGCACACTGGGGTGTCACGCAATTTTAGTGCACGAGATGGTGTAAATTTTCAGAGCCCTCCGCTACGGCGTCTCTCGAAACCTGACTCAGTTTGAGATTATCACCGCATAGATTAAACAAAATCCAACCTCTAAAGCTCGGTTTCGAAAATGACTATCAGTGCTCTCGAGCATATTTACCTTCAACCAGATATTCAATTGCATTCTCATTCTTGGTGTAATTGTAGAAGAAAACTGCCTTTACGCTTTCTTCAACTTGGAATCTGGAATGGGAAAAAGGTGCCAACATGTTACTCAGGTGTGGATACGGGAATATGCCTACCATCATGTTCTGTAGTGGAGAATTGATGAAAAGCGAGAGCTATTTATTCGTCAACAACGCTTTTCATGAATTGATATAATGAAGTTAGTGACTTCTTTTTTGCCATGTGCTTGCTGAAATCTTGAGGCGGAGTCATGACTGAGCTTTTTGAGTAAATTAAAGACTACATGTTTAACCTAAAAAAGGGAATTGCGTTAAAAAAGACACGGACAAGAAGAGGACATGGACGGTCCTCTTCTCGTCCGTGTCTTTTTTAGCGCAATTCCCTTTTTTAAGTATGTATCGCCGACTAGCCCAACAACGTACGTGCTCTGTTACATTTTTAAGCTTGATTTGGAATACATTTCCTCAACATAACACACATTCTCATTGATGTAAAATATTACAAACCTTCAAACCGACTCAAGGTATATCAATATTCATCAGTCTTAAATTTGTTTTTGTAAGCGACCGCAAAAATAGCCAAACGTATTGTTGAAAATCGCCCGGAACAAGCCTTTATTGTATTGTTTTTACAAGACAGGTCACAAGATTTGCTCGTCGGAATATTGAGTTCACATCTATGTATGACCATAGTTTATTTAAAGAAAACATATCTGATTAAAAAAATATTACAATGTTTCTTTGCGCCTTCAGAATGAAGAAAGCAGCATATTTTCGCCCGTGATCATACAAAATGCGCAAATTCTGGCAGCCTTTTGACCACTTTTTTCAAAGATAACGGCTTTTACCTGTCATATAGTCTATGTTTTGATGACTTCCATGATCCTACGGACTTCACTAAAGACAGTCCTGGGAATATAACTGTCAACTTAAGCAGGAATCAGAGCGCCGTTAGCACTCCAGCAAAGTTTCGCAGAACTTCCATGTCGGCAGTAAGCGCCTGCCTAACAGAAATGAAGCACAAATACCACTTAACCTAATAAGCTCAGTTGCGAAATAAAAACAAAAACATTTTTTTTTTGTGGATAATAGTTACTATAACACTGGAAGTATATATTTGCTTTCATTGTCTGATAGTGCTACAAATTTAAGTAGAAATCTAGTCATCTGTTTGTCCATCACATACTCTTCCTGTGTCTTCCTATGAGAATGCCTGGTGCCGCCTCTGTCGGATATTTTAGCCCTCGTAAATTATTTGCTAATTTCTTATTTACAACAACTGTTACGAATATCTCATGACGGAGCTTTAACAGATATTTGTGAATATTGTTTAGGGTGGTCGAGGATCAGTACAGATAACGTGCGTTTCTCCGAAAATATGTATTGCAGACGGGGAAAATAGTACTACGCTTCACGCGCTCTCTTTACCGTATCAGAAGAAGTGCAGATTTGTTTAATACACTGCGATGTCCACAACTACGAATTTCAACGCTGGTCATAAATCGGAATAACTTGTTTTAAACGCGCCAGGTCCCGAAGCAATGCGAACAATGCCTAGTGTGCTATTGTAGCTCAAGCTGTTTACAGTGTATCCATCTCTTCCACGAAGGAGTTCCTGCGCTAAAAAATACACGGACAGAAGAAGAGTGGACAGGACGTGCGCAGATTCCACATCCACTGATGTCCACTTTTTTTGTCCGTGTAATGTTTAGCGCAGTAACCCCTTCGTGGAAGAGATGAACGTTTACCAACAAGCCTAACTTAGCGCTCTACTTTCAGTGTGTCCACAGATGTCTTGCTACTTTGCTTTTTTTCGATGCCTTTATTCTTCTGCATTGCGAAAAATATCATAATATACTCGTTCCTTTTGGCTGAGACTTCACCTTTATTTAAAAATAATAATTTACTTAATAAGTAGTGGGGCTTCGTAATTATGATGCCTCAGAAACAAAGATCCCGAGTGGGAAAAAAGCAAGAAAGCTTCGAAATACTAAGAACCACCCAGTTACTCTTTTGGGCATATTTTTGTCCTTATTGCCGCTTCGTTGTTGCCCGATAGACTCCGTTTTTGAGCCTTACGTAAAAGTGTGCACATGCAGAAGAAGAGGACACAAGTCAAGAAAAACTCATAGCATAGATAATGTGCATCTTTAAACCACAAGAAGAAAATACCTCTATAATAATTTTTTTTTGTAAACAAATGCAACAGTTTGTCAAAACAAATGAGGAATTGTCTTCAGCAAAAAACCCTGAAACATCACGATTTTGGTGTCTGTTTAAAAACTAGCATTGCGGGATGCATAACATTAAGTAATGGAAATTAACGACTGAAAAATAAACGAAAAATACGAGAGTGATACCATAATGCATTTCAAAACATGGATAAAAACTTCTACGCATGACAAAGTTGTCAAACGTGAATGTTAGCCTGGTGTTTGTGGCACAAATATTGCCTTTTTCTCAATATTTTGATTGTTTAGTAAACGATCAAGGTGGTTAGAGGCAACGCTTTATAATGTAGAAAGTAAATTATAATCATGATTTTGTGTTGTCTGCCTTACCATAATGTTTCATTGAAATATTCATACAAATATCCCTTTGCAAAGTCTGTGATATAAAACAGCCCGAGCATAAGTTATACCGTAAATAAGTTTTAGTTCCAAGCTCTGGTAGAAAAATGTGACACCTTAGGGCTTTAAATTGGGAAGGCGCCTAAAGCTGTAATTATACATTCCATTTTGCGTGCAGTATTCGCCAGGCTATCAAACGCTGCGGATACAGCCTGATGTGCTAACCAAGATCGAAATATTTTCAGCGCTTATAGAGGATCGTTTTATGTAATATATTTTTTCTTCACCTTCATATCTCTGCACTGCAGAAAAGCATAATGCAAACAAAACCCCAACGCGGTAAAGACGGCAAGAATAGCACCAAATACTACAAAATAGATTATTGTATTGTGAACGTATTATCTACGTTATGTAATATGAAGAAGGGTCGTGGAAAAATTGCTTGGGATGTTTTTCGCTTACGTCATATACCTTAAAAACATACCGAGTACAAGCCACACCGAAGATCGAGATGGCAGCATTTCGAGTGCTTGCTCATGTTTAGGATTCAAAGCATTCGCTAATTGCTCATTTTCTGCTTGGCGTTATTCAGCCAACCTCGATCAGCAAATCACGGGAATTCTTGTGGAAGTGGCTTTAGAAGTTACTTCGTTTAAAGGAGTGGTTTCAATCCAAAAAAAAAAAAAAAGGTGGCTTCTTTTTATCGGAGTGACTGCATAATCACCTGAACTGCATTGAACTGGAATCGCAACAGGCCACTTTGTAACGAATCCTTTCACTAGATAATATCATCTGGGGGTGTAGCAGCAAACGTACAAAGAGAAGAGAAAGCACAGCGCGCGAAAGGCGAGCCACTAAAAAAGACACTGAATTATCGGCTTTCTTTTAAAGCACTCAACGTGACATGAACGTTCAGAGCTAACGCAAAATCTTTTATTGCTAATTGCTGAGCCCGGAATGTTTGTTTGGATGTAGCGTAATTTTGCCACTTCAATCTTTGTCGTTTTTTTAGCTAAATCTTTCGATCCCCTTTTGCATTGCTCAATAGTCCTAGAACTGTATTGCTGGTCTGATTGCGCTGAATAAATCCCAATCGCGTGACGTGGCTTTCTGAAAGTGGAAGAAAACAAGATGCTCTGTGAAGACAGCACGTAAAGAATGTTCTCTTCGCAAGTTCTCCAGAAAGCTCTAGACCACACGCCTGGCTCATATGCTGAGCCGCTTTGTGACGCGAAGTCTTTGAAAATATCAAAGCCGGCATTTAAAGGCGGTACTACTTTCACCACAGTAATGTTCTGCTGCAGCTATTAGGTATTTCTTCAATTTTCGCAATTCTACTATTACTGTCGAAGATGACCGGTCCAGGATTTTTTTACTTGGGGTCGCTTTCCGGTTCATTGAATGAAGGAAGGATTGTCTGCAATAATTTTTTAGGTACGGCTGGTGTTGCTATGAATATATACCTGCAAATAACGAGGAGGAGAGAAAAGATTTTCATCTGGTAGCGCCCGCCAAGCAGAAGTTTAGAGCCTGTTTGTCGTATCTGTTCTGCCGTGCTTTTTTTCTTACCCTGCTACGAGCTGCAAAAAGCGATGAAAAACCAACTAGCTCGACAACATGTCCACTTCAGGAGTAAAGGCTCACTAAAAACCACGTGCTGGTAGCAAGCCGCCTCAAAATATACGTCGTAAATACAGGAGCGCTTACCTACGACTTGTAATAAGGACGGAGAACCTGTCAGCCTAATCTAAAGGAATATTTGTTACTTATTCTTCATAAATGCCTCCTCTGAGCAGCCGATTACTGAGTGGGAACAGCTTGTTTTTGCCAAGTACAATGGGCAGTCAAATTTTGCCGCATTATATACTGACAGGATAACAAAAGTAAAAGGTTTGGGTTAAAGCGTTAATCGATAATAATGTTTTTTTTTGTATTGTGTCTATATAAACAGCATTTTTGGTAGGTCTCTTTTGTGCATAAACCTTGATGACCGAAAGCTGGCTGTTTTGTTTTTCCTCACTTTTGGGGCAAGGCTTCCAACTGCATTGCTACCGGACTGATGCAGAGTCCTGAGCTGTTTACGCATCCACCATATATTTAAGAAAGGTGATCTGGTACTTCAAAAGCTTCGCCATTTGTGTGCTCGCTTAACGAATATCATTGTCACCATGCTTCTCTAAATTTATCCCAGTGTTCTTCCGCCTCTAGTTCCAGTTCGGTAATGTTGTGTCGCCTTAGTTATTTCTGTACGTCACCGAAGGCATTGTGTTGTCTCAATGTGCTCATTGCAGAGAGTACTTACACGTCCTCTTTGCTGGTTGATGAGGCGTTCTTGAATACAAATCGGGATGTTACCATCTTCTGTGATTCATTTTTTGATGTTTCCTTGACAACAACACAACTGAAGTTAGAGCCCCAGGAAAGTGTATCATCTTTGTACGTTGTATTAGTCAGATAGTAAAGGGTGGTTTCCTCCTGACCCAGGCTCTGTAAAAAAAAAAAAATCAATCGCAATTTTTTAGAATGGCGAATTTTAGAATGTTATACTAATCTTTGTTTCTAGATTTCAAAGCCTTATTCAATTTTCTGGGAAACTCAAACATGACTAATAATAATCAGTTAAGCGTTCGCTAAATATTTTAAGCAACATTTATTTACCCTTCTATACCTGCACAATCTTTCAAAGCAAGTTCTCAAACGCAAAATTCTGGCAGTAATAATACAATCTTAAACTTGACAATTTTAATCTGGCGATAATTTATTTGCGTTATTCTACTTATCGCGTTTGTGACTAGATACATATAAAAACTGTGACATACATACATACATACATACATACATACATACATACATACATACATACATACATACATACATACATACATACATACATACATACATACATACATACATACATACATACATACATACATACATACATACATACATACATACATACATACATAAAAAAGCCCTTATTGTGATATACGTATCAAGGTCATCAAGGCGAATGAAATATATATTTACTGTTTCAAAAAGTGTATGAGGAAAGGCCTTATTTGGTTTTCATGATTTCACTCCACTGTTTATCGCAGTACGTATTATTAAATAACTGTAGAGCTAGTCGCTGTGCTCAGAGCTAGGCGAGATCTCTTGAGATATACGTGAGAGTAATTCACGCTAGTGCCAATGTATTCCACTTTCCACTACTCTAAAACAGCACACAAGAAATGTCGAGGTTTTTGATTCATGTGATCGTCTTGTTCGCCTCTTAATGTATCGGTCAGATTGCAAGGAAATATGATATCACTTCATTCCAGTTAATGTCACGGACCGTTATTCGAAGTAATTAGTCCCCGGTAAACACATTTTCGCGGCTAATAAAATATTAACCCATTGGATCGCGGGGGGTTCGAGGCGGTACAGGGGATTAAGCTCTGTACCCCACGCAGAAATCGCGCCTGTTACCCAAAATAATTTTTGGCTGTGTTTGAGCTGACTTTCTGCTTGACTGGCATGTGAGTGAGGGGTTTCACAGCGCATCACAAACAGAGCATTTTCTGCAGGGAAAAACCGCTTTACACAACCGCAGATTATTTGCATTATTTCAGGTTTTCAAAGATCAAGAAACGTCTTGTCATGTAAGAGTGCAAAACCTAAAATATAAAGAAGTTGAAGCGCCGCTAGCCTTACTAGTGATATACACGCCTAAAATGTCTGCAATAATAGCGAGAACCTAGAAGCTGCTTAAATCTGTTTTTGTGACCAATTTTATGACAGGTATAAAGTGTTACTAGTGATTAGCAATAGAATCGTTACATGCCTCTTCACGACATCCGAGTACAGCGATTTTGACATTAGCTGGCTCGACGCGAACCAAATCATAGCGTGTGCATAATTCAGCTGCGACAGTGATGCGCAAAAATTAGGTTTCCTTTTTGGTTCGCTTTGGCCTGTTTGATTACAAGCGACCGTCGCCTTGTTATTTGCATCCTCATCAAATAAACGTGCAATGCCTATAGCTGACCGTCCATTTATGCTAAGCGTTTACCTAGCAAGCATCAAGTTTCATTCTCCGAAGCTATTGTAGAGATCCAATGAATATTCCCAAAGCTGCGACATCTATCTATGCAATACAATTATCAGTGTAAAGTGCGAAATAGCGGCCCTCAACGTGACCATGAGCAGGCACATGGGTAGACACGTATCCAGCAGGCAAGCGTAGCTCCCGCATAACGAGCGGCAGCTGCATTCACCAGCTGCGAGGCTGCATTCAAACGCGCTGCGCGCATCTCCTATCTGCACTTTGGGGCTCCCAGGCAAAGGACATGGTGGCCACGCTGCAGCGCAGCCGGTGACGGTGAAGTTCGCTTTGCATCATTTCCAATGTATCACTTTTTTCTCAATTCAAGCTAGATTTACACTACGGTCACCATTAATTACGGGAAAGTCGAGCCGCTTGTTTAACTATTTAGGCGCCAAGGACACTCCACAAGACAGCATGAAGACAGGTCACTTCCCCTTATCCCCCGCCTGTTGGCAATGGGACCCAGAAGATATTTGCACCAATGTCTATTTTACGACGATCCAACAAACCTTGCGCACTCCTAGTCTCAACTCTGCTTGGCAGCCCTGTACAGCGCGGGCTGTTATTTGAAATTGAATAAAGGCTACATATTATTATTTCTAATGAAATACAAATTGTTTATGAAAGCCCGATGCAACCATATACACAAGGGGATCAAAAAATAAAGAGATGCACCTCAGTACAATATGTGAATAGAATTAGCTGTATTGCCCTAGGTAGAGCGCTGATCTCCTGGAAGCCGCTTTCCATGAATGAAAGAATAGTCATCAGCAGATCACCTTTGCGACAGGTGCCAGCTGTGACAACCTCGTCGAGAGGCATGGTACAGTCAATTTCAATCTGAGGACCTGTTCATTTCTTTTTATTTGATAAAAACCGTCCCTAAATTCTTTAGACCAAAATAAATGTTTGACCAAGGTCCCGTCCCTCAACAGCCAGGAAGGAGCGCTAGGAGCGAGAGACAGGAAGGCCTAATTCTCGTTCGTGTTTGACATCATGTTGAATACAATCAGCACATTCGCCTAAAAATTTGAAACTAACACCGACTGGGGTTTCTTGCCGTTGACGCACGGTAGAGTCCTGGCAAGATATGGAGTAGTTTCAATGAATATTATCATGACCTCCATGCCGCACTTTTGCTGATAGATGGTCTAGGAATGCGGCTGCCGTGCATGTTTTTCTCACATATTTTTGTAGTTCATTCTTTATAAGTAGGTCCAGCTTTCTATTCTAAATCATTTCCTAATTTATTGTGATGTCCAACTCTATTGTCGTGGAGATGACGGCCTCGACCACCTGCGCGTCCAGCGTGTGCATCTAGGCGTAAATTGACTCAATATCTTTGATACTGCACTGTTCTAATATGGCGCACATATATTTTTTTGGATTCGTGATTCATGAAGCAATGATTAAATTTCCGTAAAAAAACGCTTACTTAAGTAGATTGGATTGGTGGATTAGGAGCCCATATCGTTGACGAAGTTTCTGTAGTTTGTCGTCTCTCTACAATACAAGGCAACACTGCGAAAAGACGGCTATCAATACAGGTGGCCACATATATATATATATATATATATATATATATATATATATATATATATATATATATATATACACTCAACACGGGAAATCTTACCCGGCCCGGACACTGGGATGATTGACAGACTGAGAGCTCTTTCTTGATTCGGTGGATGGTGATGCATGGCCGTTCTTAGTTGGTGAAGGTCTGGTTAATTTCAATAACGTACGAGACTCTCGCATATTAAATAGTTGCGGGGTTCCCAGCACTTTACAACCTTCTTAGAGGGACAATTCTGAAGATACAGTCGATGGAAAATATTGAAATGTACTTGATTTATTATAAATTACATATCTCTGCAAAGACGTAGTATTGTATGGCGGCTAGGTGAGACCTACAGTTCGTAAGTTGAAGATTTACTCGCAGCAAGCTATTTTGCACATACCTTTTAAACACATATCCTGCGCACGTGATACACGGCCGACATGAGCGAAGTAAAATTACCCGTTTATAAAAATTTCTTCTCTGATGCAACGCCATATCAATGTACCAAAAGGCGATCCAGTCTAAATATTTCTGTTGAGTGCTTCTTATAAAGAAACATTCAACGTAGGAAATGGTCACGTGAAAAATTTCTTTGATGCCACTAAAGATGCTTTATGTAAACAGTGTAGCAAGTGATTTGTCGAGACGATGTACTTCGATCGCTTGCATTGACACTTTCTTGCTTGCCAAAATATTTAAATGCAGCTAATTGATCCTTCCTATAAATATACTTTCGTGAGCAAACAAATTTACACTAGGTGTGGTGACTATTAAGAGCTACGTGTAGTTGGCTTTACCGTGCAAAGGCTCATGAAATATTTAGTAAATGTTGCTAGGCCACTTAGCACATGTTTTTAAAAAAACAACGCCTCTTTTAAAGTCTCACAAGCATGTTACTACCGCTTAACATTAAATATCACAAATTTAATGGTATTCACCAAATATAAATCATCTTTACCAGCTTGTAAGCCTGTAGATGATCAGCTGACATACTCATTTGCGACAATCTAACTGGTCTGGAGGGCGTGTCGTTGAAACAGTTGAATGTTGAACAAAATTGACGTTACCTTCCAGGCATTTTGGTAATCACCAAATCTATTCTCGTCCACCCAATTTGGATTTTCTTCCGCCAGCGAATCGGTGACTGCCATGGTAATGAAAGGCAAGATGAGAAAGAACTTCATTTCGTTCGCCCCGTCGACCGATACAGAACACAAAACGCCTTGGCTGGCGGTGCGAACTCCTTTTATAGTTCTAGCCTCTTACCTTTTTGACGTCGCAAGTTTTGTTTGAGGAGCTATTAGTCGTGTTCCATGGGCGCATTCCCTAGAAGGCATTGACTATTTCCTGAAATCGACCAATTATTTTTTGAGAAGTAAAATGGAAACAATAGAGTTTTGCAGTCTTTTCATTCAACCTCGGCGTGCCAATTTAGCGCCATTTAAATATTATCGCAAGTAATGATTTCAGTATGATTATTGTAAATAATATGAGTCTGCATGCCTGAATCACCGCTCAATATCAAATGTCGGTGAATACATGCGTGGAGGAGATAAGGCTCACCTCACATCCGGAGAGGACAAGTTCTGGGTCGCTTCATTTCTTTTTGTTACTCTGGCATTCGCGTCAGCATTTTACTGAGAAAGCTAATTTCACAAATTTTATTTTGTTCTTTGGCAGCAGCAACATACATTTGTTGACAACCTCCTAATAAATGCCCACAATAGGCACAATGAGGTTCCACAATTAGCTGTTCAAAAAGTGCATTTCTTTTTATGTGGTTGACAATAAAAATAGTGGTCGTCATAATTATGAAAAATAGACTATTTAGACTGACGTTTGCAGGCAGACATGAGAAACATTGTTACAGACGACGTTCTGCCCCTTGTTCTTCTCGCTGGCATGTGGAAAACGCCCGGCGGTAATTCCTTATAAAACAATGAAACATTTTATGGCCACGAATAGCCACCACCTAGACGAAGTCTTTTAGCCTACATTTATTGCGGTCGAGCATAAACAGAAGGACTCTATTTAGCCTTACGTAACTAACCCTAAATCTTCGAGCCTGCCAAAGAAATAAATGAATATCATCTGAGCGTTGAATATTGATGACAATAAAATATAGCGTACCAAGGTAGGACAAAGCACCAACATTAAACGCCATGCCTGCTATCAACCGTTCATGTTTTGTTGTAGCCACGCATCAAATACGTAAAGTACGCATAGAGATGGAGGGAGGTTTTCAAAATAGCTGGTGTAATCATAGAACTGAGGCCTTCGCTGATTTCAGTCCATTGTAAATCCTGAGCTTCAATCCTGTTAACACAGTTCTAGTAACGCTTACACATCTGATGTATGAATATCACCCTTACCTGCTTGCCATTGTGTCAGACGACGTCTTCAATCCGATGAAGACCGCATATGGGTTTTCCTTTCAGCGGCCCGGTAGCCTCAATATGTTCTGTTCCGGTCATTCACATCACTATTATCTTTCTTTACTTGCGGTATACACATCTGATGCTTGACCTCAAGGCAGAGCTATCTATAAACAGCACTCATTATAAGCATCAAGTTGTATCTGATGGTCATAATTTTATACTTTTTCTGTATGTTTAAGTTTTTGGTGTATTTTTGGTAAATCATACACAATATTAAGAGCGGCAGAAGCATTACGCCTGACCGCAGTTAGTTTCCTCTTATCAATGCATAACGATATTAGCAACGGTTGTTTTCGGGCTAGTTGGTATAATGATAGCGCCGGTCATGTTCGCCTTATGTTTTGCACTGGAAGTATTGTACTTTATATGTGTAAGCATTTTATGGCTATGGATTCGGGTTTCGCGTGGGCATGCATTTATTGGTGCAGTAGCAAAGAAACTCGGAGGTACATCGAAAAAAGAATGCTACTATAGAATAGAGCGTCAATGAAAGGTGGGCAAATGACAAAATGATTGATGTGGTTTAATGAGGTCATTAGAAAGGCGCAATTTCTGTCACACTTGTTTTGAAAACGTCTTAAGGGCGCCGTAAAGAAAGGAGAGAAAGGCCATTTAATGAAAAACATACGATTTAGCCTGTGTTTAGATTTCCCTGGCATGCTACCCTGCTTATGAAGCGGAAATGAAGAGGGAAAGATTGAAAAAAAAAACGTTGAGGATATATAAAGAAATAAAGGGGGAGATAAAATGCTGCCAATAAATGCGATCGTGCATCGTGGAGTAATGGTATAAAAGAAAATAATCGAATGCATTTACCGACAAATTTGCTTATATAGTTCACAGCGTGAAAAATGCCTGAGGGTAACATGCAAGGCGAATTTAGGGCTTGTCGAGAAGTGCAATACCTTTCAAATACGTAAGTATTATGTTCATAACGACTCTCTGTTGCCTAGGGCAGGCTAAGGAACCTAAAGCACTATACATTGTTAAAGGCACTGGGTAGACCGTTTCAATCCTGTGTTCATGGTACGCACGCTCGTCAACGTAGGAACCGCACTCAAGTAGGATATGTTCCACAGTTTCAATCGAGCCACAGTCGTCACCATGCGGACTGTTGATTTGTCCGAAACAGTATCGCAAGCCATTTATATATGGACAGCTCAGTCGAAGCTGGAGGTAAATAGTTTCTAGTTGGCTAGGAAATTTTAGAGGTAGTCTTGATCTTAGGTGTGGATTAAATGAAAAAAAGAATTTGTAGGAGTGTGTTGGCGAGCTCCAAAGTCGCTACTTTGTTTCAGAGGCAAATTTGTTAGCCAGTTGGGATACATTAAATTTCGCGAAGAAGGTCGGAGTACATATTATGTTGGTGGCCTTTACGAGCTGCTTCATCTGTTTTTTATTGGGTTTATTGCCACAGTGAGCTGATATCCAGTGAAATATTACGCAGTGAAGGGCTGCAATAGCCAAATGATGTACATATCAATGTTAAAGCAAACAGGCTGATGATTAGTTTTCTTCTGCAGGTTAATCAGGATTTGCAGCGATGCTCTGGAATCAGTGAAGATAACCCATCGTCCGCGAGTTTAGCGTAGGATATGGAAAGCAGCCTCTTTAATGCCATAGAGCTCAGCTGTCGTAGATGACCGTTCCGCTGCAGCCGTTAACACAGGAGATGGTTTGGTGAGGGCACCCAAAGGGCACAGGAAAAAGTGTGTTGAGCTTTTGAACTGTGGGTGAATATTAGTGTACTGCGCGTATTTCTTGGCTAAGCAGTCGAGAGCGGCTTGGTGAAGTGCTGCCTGTGGCACGCGGCTCTTCGCATCCACGCCAGAAACATAGACGATAGTGTCCATGGGGAAATGTGAGAGGTAGTAGATTTCTTGAGTAAATAATAGTAGGGAGGCGCAGAAACTGTACACCTTGAGGAAAGCGAGAGTTGCAGTGTGTTAGGTGGACACGTACGGTATAAAAAGTGCTTCTCCCTTGGCTGACAGGTCGGAGATGCGTAAGAATAGTTTCTTGGGCGGCAATCACACCTAACGGGAGACATCCTGCTTCTGGATGTGTTCCTGATGCAGAGGATCCCTTTGGGAGTTCAAGGCATATCCGCAAGCAGTTCCGCGCAGCTTCCAGAACATTCTTGCTTGCTGGATATAATTGTTGAAGCACCGGTAAATAGTAGGCTTACTCTCCTTCAATGTAGTTTTTTGACGCAGGACAGTCGACTGACAGTTGCTGCCCCATCGTGTTCCCGCCATGAATCTGAAATCCTGCAATGCAGCAGTGATCGTCTCGCTGAGATGTTTAATGTGATGTTACCAAGAGAGATTGCTGTCAATCATAACACCTAGGAGTCGGTTTGATCGTACATACAATAGTGATCGTCCACCCAGTAGGAGCGGGTATCAGGACATTCGTTTTTATGTGAAAGCCATAGCCACACTCTTTTCTGATGAGAGGAGAACACACTGGGGAGTCAGATACAAATATATGATCAGTAGCCCTATCTGAGTATGTTGCTACCTAATATAACGCGAACATGAAGCATTCCAGATGTAAATATCATCAGCAAAAAGTGTTATGTGTTGTACTGGTAGGAGCTTTCTTGTTATATGTAGAAGGGCAATATTGAACAGTAGAGGGCTGAACACAGCTCCTTGAGGTACGCGCGTTTTCGCTGCGTGAAAAAGAGTTGAACCATGTGGAGTGCTTTTAAAAATTTCCCGCCCTTGTAAAAAGTGTCCAATCCAGTTGTAATGCTTTCCTCCAAGGTCAAGGCTGGCCAAGGCTGCAAGAATCGCATGCTGAAACACAGAGTCAAAAGCGGTATTGATGTGAAGGAAAACACTTGTCGGGATGTAGCCAGCGTGAAGGTACTCTTCAAGTGATGAGACGAGGGTAATGACATTATCAGTCGCAGAAATATTTTGGCGAAACCCGTTCATTTTTGAGGATACTCATTTTGTCTCTCGAGGTACCAATGACCAGGCGACGCGTTTGAAAATTATTCACCCCATAAGCTTACCTACGCAGCTGATAATGGCGATCGGTCGAAAAATGCATAAGTTGTTGGCTGTTTAGAAGCTTTCAAAACGGGCACAATTTTCGCAAACTTCCATCCCGTAGGTACCTCACCTCACATCCAAGAAATGCAATATTTCAGGAGTCTAAGAAAGGATTTATTAGGCAGCTTTGTGATTGCGTCATATGTTACTTTATCATGACCCGGAGACGCCCGTATGTTTATTTCCTCGATAGCTGTGGATAGATCTTCAATTTTGAAAGGTAGGTGTATCGCTGGCGTTGCGGCCTGGGGAAGCCTGACAGACCATCTGTGGAGTGTGTGGAAGGCCGGTGTCCCGAATACGGAAGTCTGCAGTATTCTTCTAAAACCTCAGTAATGAATTTCCTTTCTCGCAGAGATAGTGCTGTGAAAGTGTGAAGCTGTTGAAAGGGCGGGCGCATACCACAAACTATGCGAAAGCTGTTGGCTACTAGTTGGCGCAAATACAGCGTAGAAAAAATATCACGCCATATTTGCTGACTAGCTCATACAGGTAGCGTCGAATGTGACATTGTGCCTTTCGGCACGCACAAAGGGCATGAATGTTTCCTGTGCGCGAAGCTTTACTTTCAGCTCACCTGCAAATAGCGCACATTCTTTGAAATGTCTATCATTGCAGGGTAAACTATACCTTCTGTGATTCATGCGCTTTCTGGCACGTAATAAGCCATTGTTGATATTAGTTCCTTTTTTCGGGTTGCGGCAGTAATTTCTGTTCTAGCATCATCTTTGTATGAATCCCAGTCTGTAGATTTTTTACGAATTTTCTTTGGCGCCATCTGCGCATGGACAGCTGATATGAGGACTGGGTAATGGCTATTTCACGTGTTTCCAGATCGGTGCGCCAGCCGAAGTTGTGCGCAGCTGAACTTGTTACAAACGTCCCGTCACTACTGCTGGCAGCCCTCAGGCCTCGGAGATAGGTTCTGCTGCCGTCATTTAGCGGTTCAACCGAATGCCTTTAAATATGCTCTACAAGCTTGGCACCTCGGTAACATGTGTGTGAGCTTCACCAAATTTCATTGTGAGCGATGAAGTCTCTGAAAATATACGTGGAGTGGGCGTCCTATTGTCAAGTTTTCAAGCCTTCAAACATCGCATGGTTTGCCTGGCTCAAGATATACTCCAATAAGAGTGTACTCCTGTCTCCCAATTAGTGTTACGGGGCACAAATATTCACACATATCATTGTGAGGCGACATTTCAACCAAGGAGGCCGGGATATTCTTGCAAAAGCCTATCAACAATCTGCTGACATCTTACTGTTGTGAATCATTAAATTAGTATCCATGCAGTCTGAAAGTTTTCTCCACGCGCGATTCAGAGATGGTTCTGAAAGGGAAGTGGTACGCTCGCACAAGCTGCTGAAAATCAGAGATTTTTGAGTATAAAACACGAGCGTTCCACAGTAAAAGGGCGCATGTGCAAAATATTTTATGGATGGTCAGCTGTGGTGAAGCTCTTCTTGTCGAAGCCATGATTACAGATGTTTGATATTGTGCCCTTGCGAAGCGTAAACGACCGACAGAATGGCAACCGGGCCTCTACAGCCACTCCAGCCATCTTGGTTACTGTAAGCAAAAGGATGCCAAGGGGCAATGTCGATACTCTAATCATCAAGCCCTCGTCCTTCTTAAGACGATGGCTAAAAACATTTTCTTGAGCTGACGCTACAACTTCCGAAGCCACGATGTTAAGGTTTGCTTTCCTTAGATAGTCTCTTCCCGAGGTGGGCCTGAAGGCAACCGGAACACCAGAAACTCTCTCTTCTTTGTAGGACACAACCGTGAAGAATGCCTAGACTGTATCCTTTGCGTGGTCATCCAAAGGCGCATCTATGGCTTGTTCTTTGCGTGGTCTCTTGTTCGCAGGGCTCTCGTGTGCTGCCGCCACTACAGGGGCCGCTTGACTAGCCGATGGCTCTGCTGTCATCAGTGCAGCATGGAGTGCGTTTGGTGGTGACGTTTCATGTCGGCGTGGATACGGCGCACAGTGCTGTGGAGGTCGCTTGACATGCTTCCGCCGGTGGCCAATAACCACCAGATCGTCGCATGTCGAGGATACAAACCACAACAACTCTGAATACTCTAAAATTAAAAAAAAAACGACAATTACAGATCGATCTCTTTCCGAAAATGTTTCTTGGTCTCTCACCTGCAAGGTACCTTGGAGTGCCGCTGGAAAGCTACAAGGATATGAAAGATTACTGGAATGCGGAACATGAACGTGTGCAGTCGAAAACAACGTGGGGTGGCCGTGATTATCAATGTGTGCGCCTTCAACTCCATGCAAATTTGATCATTGTTGCGAAAGTCTGGTATGTGTAGCAAGCATTGTCCATGTCAAGGATTGGCGTCCAGAAATTTCACAGATTGTTGGCGTAAAATGTGGAGGACTTGGTTTTGACCATTCATTTTTAGTATTCAAGTTTATGTTCTTACATAACCAAACCGACCCTTTTCTGCATACAGTTTTTTAAGTAAGACTGAGCCCCAACTTACCCGAATCTTGGTGTCCTCTAGCAACCTTAAACATAGTAGATTGAGTGTTTTTTTTGTGAGGTTGTGTCTTCATTTATATTCTCATTGCAATATCTAAGCGCTGTAACCCAAAAGCAACTGTATGAAGACCTGCTTGAGGTAACAATTCCAGTCCAGGTGTGTCGATCATTACACTGTGGAGGAGAGTAAGGATGTCTTAAAAAGAGTTAAAAGAGATGCCAGTAGGGTGGTCAGAAAAATGCTTTTTTTTCCTGTTACACAGTGGTACATGATCTCTTAAACCATGGTTTAAAAAAATAAGGTGTTTTTGTCCTGTGGTCGGTGAAGTGGTGAGTGGCTGAGCCGGAAACAACAGACCATATTTTTCTTGACTTTCTTGACTTGAGATGCAGTCGTTTTGTGGGATATCCTCTAGAGGACTTTTAAAAAGGACTTGCCAATTACGCCTTATGGTATAAGGTTCCTGACGTCCATAATCAAGAGGGTGTGCCATATGACTTACTCATGTTGCTTTGCCCCCACAGAATGTCTGTGAGACACGCTGACGTGGATACTCGCACCGCGAGGGAGTATTTCATGACTGTGTCAACAGCCTGATCGCCATCTATAACGCCCAAAGTGAGAATTCTTAATGGAGGCCAGTTTTGAGCGAACTGGGTAACCTAAAGCGTTTTTGAAACTTTGTGAACCCTTAGTTTTGCTAGGGCTCTTCCTGTTATTATACTTTACTTTTGCCCCACAGTAAATGTCATTGTTAATAGGAAATAAAGAAAATAAACTGACAACCGGCTAGCTAATCGTCGTCTTCCTCCCTTAAAGGAAGGAAGGAACATGGTAGTGAAAGCGCAAATAGTGAAAGGGGTGCCATAGTGAAGGACTCCGTAATATTTTCAACTACCTAAGAAACGTTTTATGCTCACTGACATCGCACAGGACTCGGACGCCTCTTTGTAACGTCTCCATTGAAACTTAGAGCCAGTTAAGGGGTTTACTGGAAAGAAATGATCAAGTATCTTTCCACGCGGAAGAGGAACTAGTTGGTATATCAAAAAGAACGATACCCTCTGATAGAGCATCAAGGAAAGATGTGCGATTGGCATAATAGGTAGGTGTTGGTTAAATAGGTAATTAAATAGAGACATGTGGCTGACAGGAAAGGAAAGGCCCATTGTATATTATTCCTGGAATCACTCAAAACCATCAAGCGGACAATACAGCAAAGCTTAGGCTTACGCATTTCTACCAGTGCAGATTGTGCAGTGAAGTTGGAAAATTTTGTAATGCTTGATTATATTGTGTAACTTGGTTACATTTTCTGAACACATTCTGTATTCGCAGCTCAATCAGACATTTTTATACAGAAGAGAGGAATACTCTTGAACATTAAACGTATCGTTACACCCTAATATTCTGACTCAATATCCTTCTCTGAAGGTTTACCTTAGTGGTTTGTTCTCCCAAAGGATAAAAAAAAGCAGTGTCTGATGGTGTAAACTATATCTACCAAAATGGCCTTACAATTGAAGGTATCAGCGAACTTTTTGCTGGTAAACAAAATGATAATTAAGTCCTGCGAACAAATTCGCCTACATTGTGACACGACAACATGCCATCGTCATGCCTGAATAATTTTAGGAAGGTGTTTCCTGTCGATATAAAACTAATAGTGTTTAGTTTTTGCAAGGCATTTATTGTATGCATATTTGCAATGGGGAGCAGCAAAGAAGGCGAATACAAACAAAATAGAAATGTTATTAGCATATACCATACTCAATAAAGAACAATGGTTATGACGAGCATGGCTCCTCTGCGTGACAAACTACAGTGCCCCTTTTAGACTTTAAAAAGCACCCCACCTTCTAAAAATTAGAAAAATGCTATTTTTCTTTATGAGAAATTGTATATTATACTTCGTATTTTCTTTCTAGTCATTGAGAGTTCCTAGAATTGCATACGAAACGAATGTGTAGTGAGAAAAAAAATGCAAAGTGACAAATATCTCCATCCTGCTGACGCATGAGAGTGTTCGTTGACACTGCCTTCAACTCCCATTAGCAAATAGTGAGAAAAAAATACAAAGTGACGAATATGTCCATCCTGCTGACGCATGAGAGTGTTTGTTGACACTGCCTTCAACTCCCATTAGCAAGGCGCCAAATGTCTACAAGTCAAGGCGATGTGGGATAATTAACAAAATTTCTCTAGTAAACTGAAAACATCTGTTTTCAGTTTGCAGCTTTATTGGACTGATTTGGAGATAAAATGGGAAGCTGCCAACACATCGCAGACATTACTGACTCAGCCACCGCTTTGGGATTTTATTTTATAGAGTGTCATGGTGTTGTACTGAAAAATGTAGTTACACACTGGGATATATCAGCAAGTGCTTTGAAATAATCCATCCTAGGTCCGTCGGGTCTGCCTGCTGTGGGCTCAAGCAGAAAATTTCAGTCACGGCTAATACATCTTTACGTTCCCAGATGGAAAGTATTGGCTTAAAATTTCAGTAACAAACTTATTTAAAGAATAAACTGTCAGGGAAATAAGAGCTAAACAGATGTTCAGCAGACTCCAGAAAAAGGAACAATCTGGACGCGTTGGCTCCATTTGAAGCCACATTTTAGGTTAAAACACTTAAGCACGATGTCTCCATTTTCTTAGTCCACAACAAATACATGCACTACATTGATAAGCTACGAAAATTGTGTAGCATAAACCTCTGCTCTGACCAAAAGAAACCTTCTCCTACCTAACGAAGCGCAGACTTTAAGGGACGACATATTCAAACCCTCTGTGGCGCATATTCGGGACAGTAACGCGAACAGTAACTGTTTGCAGTTCATCCTAATGGTCCTAACGCGAACAGTAACTGTTTGCAGTTCATCCTAATGGTCCTAGAAAGGCTTCAGGTTTTTCAGTACTGTGCGAACCAATTAAGACACTGTCAATTTTTGTAGTATAGGAGCATCACTTTAACCCTGAAAAACTACTGTGTAAAATGTATATATCTGGGGCACCGTTTCCTTCTGCAGTCAGACATACTACCATATTGACTCTTCTGCCTTGTTGTGCATATTGGTTTGATCACGTTATTTCCACGGGATGTACATTGCGATTAAAACGCCATATTACTACTCAGACAACTGATCTTGAGCAATAATGCGCAGAAACAATACAGTACACCCCCCCCCCCCCCCCCCCCCATTGCACTGATTTTGGCATGAAGCCTGGCAGGTTACAGACAAAATGTATTATAAGCGTCCCTGTTTACTCCTATGTTTCAAAGCTACGTAGCAAGTTTTCATTGAGAATCATCGCTAATACTTTCTGTACTCTTTTGGTACCGTGCAAATAAAGTACGATCAAAACTCAGCGCCTGATCCCTGACTGCAGCGAAATGCAACATGCAGATATCCTTATCATTTTTTTTTGTTGTTGTAGCAATGTGCTCAAGCATGACACAACACAAATAGCATTAAGTAAGGTGCAACACAAATAGCATCGTATGTGAACGTTAATTTAAAGATCCCCCAATAAGTTATCGTCCCTAACTTTTATGTGTGCAGGCATTCCATTCAATTGTCTGCAAATTTAAAAGCTTTGAATATGCGATAATTCCAAAGAATGTCGATTGAAAGAAATTTCTTGTGTAAATGTTTATGAAAATCAGCGCGCGCATTATAAGGCTTGAGCTGAGTACATTTTTGAACCTTTCGTTATTCCCAAAGTATCACATTTATGTTTTGCCTGAACATGTAGTACTTTCACATGTATAAAGGCTTACAGATTAATATATCACCTTCTTTGTCCTGCGTTAGGAAAAGCAGTTGTGCTGAGCCTTATTCGCTTAATCTAAATGCGTCACTAGTTACCCCTTGACACTTAAGTATATTATTTTTTGTGTGTTCTTGACTGGTCACTTTCAAATCTGTTTGTGTTTTTCTTGCAAATAGTCTGTGCTATTTTATTTCGAAATCTATAACCTAGTCTTTATTCAGAATTGTGAAATTTTCTTGAAAACAAACTACTCAGAGCGTAGTTTCGCGCTCCCAAACTGCGTCAGTGGACACTCCTTAGAGTCTAAGATTAGTAGTTTTTTTCCAGCTTATTGTTCGTGTAGTTGATAAAATGGTTGCTTCTCTTCGTCTGGTCTCGGTTAATCCCTGTAAACAATAAGCATTTTCTCTATTAAAAATTTCATAATAGCGACAAATGTTTTCCTCCGGCAGCATTTATCTGCGTAGTCCTTGCAGCGTGCGTGAAATAATTGCCAGCGCACAGTTCTGAGAAAAAAAAAAATATTTTTCTTACTTTCCCTCCAAGACCACCCTAATAAGCTCATGCCTTCTTTAATTTCTGCAGCAACTTTGTTGGGCTTTCTTTTAATAATTCTCTTATTCTTTGAACCATTCAGTGACACTTGTAAACGTTTGTTCCAAGAGCAATGCATTCGCAGTGACAACTGCGCGAATATTCACGGCATCTGGTCCTTTACTTTATTAAATGTCCTTGCTCGGGTGCGCAGTAATTTCAACCATGGACTTCAACCTTGATGTCCTTCTAGTGTTCGCAGACCTGGAACTGATTTTTTAAGTGTAAATGTCCTGAACGACAGTTGGCGCTCTCAAGGTTTGGGACGTGAGAGAAGCTTGGCGCGGAAGTACTAAAATGATGTAGCTTGGAAACAGCATAAAATTATATCACACAATACAAACTAAAGCGTTTTAGTACTTATGCGCCAGGCTTGAGAGTAAGGAATAAAGCATTCAGAAGCCTATATCCTAAGGTGTAAAATGAACTGACCCAACTGGCACCTGCAGCATCCCCTAAATTTAAGGTTTAGTCTAGTAGTGAACGAACCCCTTACTCCTCTCTCGGACGCCTACCTGCCGTGCCGGAAAGGGTAGGCATGAGGGCCGGTTGAAACAATAAAGTTATATATGAACTGAAGTTGTAATGAAATTGCAATGAAGCTTCGATCCGAAGGGCAAAACAAATAAAAACAGAATTGTGTTTATGCTTCGCGCAAAATAATTAAAATGGTTACTTTGTAAAACTAAGACGCGTGTAACGCAAACGAAACGAAAAATATCCTCAGTACAAGAATAAGAGCAGCTTGTACAACAGATGACACCGTGTCATTCACACAGATACTCAGCAGTTGAGGGAATGCGAGTGTAAGATGTGCCAATTATTTAAATAGTTGCCTATTGATGCCTTGATCCCTCAGGGGAGTTGGATAGCGTCATATTTACATGTGCAGCATAGAACCGCATATGTTTAGCTCGTCGGATATATTTTATTTGGAATATCAGATCCATCAGATATAATTGAAATCTCTTTGCCATGTACTGGAAGGCATTACATGAAACCAAGCTGCCTAAACCTATCCTTCATCAGGTCACATCTTTTTGACCAAAGATAAACCAAAGATAAGCTATTTATAGCCTAACGTTCTAAAAGCCTGCCCACGTTTATGTTGTTTCATGCAGCAATGTATAGCTCAAAGGTTGTTCGAGCAATTCTCAAGAAACACACGTGGAGTCTTGTGTAATGCAATGAGCATTTTCTGCTTTGTTAAATGCAGAAAAATACAGACATATTGCTTAACGTCCGTAATTTTAGTACACGGTTTTTTTACGTTTTTGATTCACAATTGATTAACGCTATAATCTCTCAGACGCCCTGCCAGAACAATATGTCAGTGGCAGGGCACATCTGCCACCCCATTCACAGTCAATATCGCAATAAATGTTTCATCCATATGAAAAAATATAATGTAGTTAAAAGATAAATTTAATGTTTAAGTACTCGCGTGTCTTCGGAAAGGTGTAGGACGCTACTCCTTTACCACGACAAAAAGAAATTTTCTTCATAGTTTTATGACAATATTTTCTTTTCTCAAATAACATTTCAAAAACTACTTTAAGGAGAGATTAGCAGCGCATATTGTATTGAAATCAGATGCACATTTACAGCATTGTCTAAACTTAAATACTATCAATACATATGCCTCAATGGCGAAGGTGTGGGTGCCCATGTATTGCTTTCAAGAAAACTGCTTTTGAGAAGTGTCGTAAGGCTGGCCGAGTAACGTGTGGCAGTCTATTAAAGAGAACACAACAGCGCTGCTACAAGAAAGCAATGAAGGTCCGCGCTTATTCGGGTGATAAGAGAATATTGTTACGGGAAATATTCACAGTACGGCAGTTGTCTACACCACTGAGGATGATCACAGCACAGCACTCGCACAGCACAGCACTCGTCTGCGTCTTCTTCTTCTGGGAGTCTGTCGCACTGCTTTTTCGTCAGCACGGCCAGCGAATACCGCTCAGTAACACTGCCACCCTCCTCGGGAAAAGCACCGTCCCGGTGCGTTCTACGTTTGTGAAACAGAACGTGCATAATAGGGCTTCAGGCGGGACACATGCACTATTTCAGAGGATGGCGCTCTGGACGAGGATTTCGGAGGCACAGATTCAACTTCGTAATTGACGTCTGTAACGGGGCGCAAAACTCGGTAAGGGCCTGTGTAACGGGGCAAGGATTTTTCACACAAGCCCACGCGACGGTACGGGAGCCACAGCAAGACGAGTGACCCAGGAGTGTAGTGGATATCACGGTGGCGACTATCGTACCGGAACTTTTGAGAGTCTTCGGATGCAGAGAGCCTGGCATGAGCTATCCGGCGGGCATCATGAGCGCGGGTTACGGCATCACTGGCATAAGTACTGGTGGCGTCTGCCGCGGGTAGTGAGGTGTCGAAGGGTAGTAACGGGTGTCGGCCAAATAACAGATAAAATGGGGAGTGCCCAGCGGTAGATTGTACTGATGAATTGTAGGCGAATGTCACAGAGGGTAGATGAACGTCCCAATCCCGGTGGTCGTCAGACACATACATGGACAGCGTGTCTGGGAGGGTATGGTTTAGGCGTTCCGTGATGCCGTTGGTCTGGGGGTGATAGGCTGTGGTGAATTTGTGACGGACGGAGCACAAACGGAGAATTTCGTCAACCACTCGCGACAGAAAGCAGCGGCCACGGTCAGTTAGTAGTTCACGAGGGGCATCATGATGTAGAATCACGTTTTCTAGGAGGACGTCAGCGACGTTTGTGGCGCAGCTGGTCGGGATGGCTCTGGTAATAGCATACCGCGTAGCATAATCGGTGGCGACGGCTATCCATTTGTTCCCTGAGGCGGAAACTGGAAAGGGCCAAATTTTTGGCTTCTTTCGACGCTGACACAATTCACATGCGGCAATATATTGCTGGACGGAGCGGTAGAGCCTCGGCCAGTAAAACCGTCGGCGCAGGCTGTCGTATCTGCGAGATACACCCAGGTGGCCAGCCGTTGGAGCATCATGAAACTGGTCAAGGAGGGTGGAACGCAGATGTTGAGGAACGACGAGCAAAAGGTCTGCGCCGTCTGGTCGCATATTGCATCGGTATAGGGTGTTCTCGTGGAGTACATATAAGGCAAGAGATGGATCAGGTCGGTAGCAGGTCAGACGGAGGATAATGGAATGGATCAAAGGATCTAAGTGTTGTTTGTCGGCAATGTTAGAAAAGGCCGAGGCAGACAAGACACATGCGTCATAGTCAGAGTCGGTAGGACTAGGGGAGTCGACGGGATGACAGGACAAGCAGTCTGCATCTTGGTGAAGCCGGCCGGACTTGTACACGACGGAAAATGTATACTCTTGTAATCGAAGTCCCCAGCGCCCCAAACGGCCTGTAGAATCTTTGAGGGAAAAGCCAACACAAGGCATGATGGTCTGTTATAACAGCAAAATGCCGGCCAAACAAATAAGGGCGGAATTTTGTAATAGCCCAAACAAGTGCCAGGCACTCTCGCTCTGTGATAGAGTAATTTTCTTCGGACGTAGATAAGAGGCGGCTGGCATACGCAATCACCCTTGTGTGGCCGTGTTGTTGCTGGGCAAGTATAGCTCCAATGCCATGGCCACTTGCGTCGGTGCGGAGTTCAGTATTGGCAGATGGGTTGAAATGGGCCAAGACGGGTGGAGTTGTGAGAGCAGCAATATAAGGAAAATATTTTTTATCAGCCCCATTTGCTATGAAATAAATTACGCACGCTGAAAATGATACATATATAGGGTTTTCGATGAAATATTTATCACTGTTATCTTAATCTTTACGCGTTTACAATAGTAGGCGGAGTAAAATGTGTAAAGGCGCCGTGAATATAGATGCGTTTAAATATATTTACATGCTAGCAGTATTTTCATTTTCTTATTCTTTAATATTAACAGGACTTTCAAATATCTCACTTTTCTGCTGTTACTGCTTTTCACTTAGTGGTGATTGTGTTTGCTCAATATTCCTTGTTTTGACGCGTACACTTTATTACGTTATAACTTCACTACGAGGTCACAGTTGTCTTCTGTTAATATCAAACAATCTGTATAGCCAGTGCAAGTGGCCTTTTAGTGTTGCCAAATATGCGTGGCCGGCGTACGTGCCAAAGATTCGTCTTTCCTTTTGTGCATGCAATAAGAATAGTGACGGATGATCCAGGATGGTTATCCCAATTCTTAATGAGGTACGCGAGCAATGCATGTTTAATTTCATCCTCCATTCAGCTTAAGACTTGGTTTTCTAAACCAAACAGGCTTCAGACCAAAGTCTTGCATTGGCAACCATAATGTATGACCATTACTGCTAAACTAATTTTTTTGAGAGAATTGCCGTAGCGGTGCGTTTGACATTATTGCTGATGAATGGAAGGTGGTGTACATATATGCGAAGTAAAACACGACGATTGATTTTGCGGAACGATAGTCTGCGGAGTAAAAAAGAGTACAGGATATTTATCTCTACTGAAAACATTTTCATGCTCGAAGTGGGGCTCTTAGTCTTGATAAATCAGCATAAACTTGGTTTCGGCAGTGTATTAGATATTGCGGACTTTATGGAACCAATAGGATGGAACACTAATATTTACGGCTCGAGCCCACTCCCGCATTACTGTCACAAATATGGGACACACGCGGCTCAAAATATTGCCCATTAGTTTCTGCCTTCCCAGGATAGGGTATGGTTTTTATTAGTAAAATCAAAAGGTTGCACGAAGAACATTTCGAAGCTAATTACCTACCTAATGCATGTATTGCGCCGTTGAAGAGGTAAATGCAGGCTCTGCGCAATTATTTCTCGACTTCTGAATGAAGTTCTCAAATAGAACGTAGACGTCGGGGTGGTGCAGTGGTAAGACGGCCGACCACTGTGCCGGAGTTCCCGGGATCGAATCCCGGCCTCGGCGGCTGCGTTTCGATGGAGGCGAAACGAGGTGGCGTCCGTGTGCTGTGCGATGTCAGCGCACGTTAAAGATCCCCAGGTGGTCGAAATTACTCCGTAGCCCTCCACTACGGCCCCCTTTCTCTCTATCCACTTTCACTCCCACCTTCATCCCTTCCCTTACGGCGCGGTTCAGGTGTCCACAGAGCAAGTGTGACAGATACTGCGCCTTTCCCTTCCTATGAACCAACCAACCAACCAACGTGCAGGCAACCAATGCCTTTTAATCATGTCTACCTTGCCTGTATTTAAACCTTATTTCACATCCAGTTATTTTCTCAAGAGTTTTTTCTCTGCAATGGCAAGCTATAACTTCCGAGTTGGTGTGGGAAACATACAAATTAGTCCGCCTTCAAATTTTCCGCTTGCACCAAGTGCAAGTAGACTTGACGGGCATTCAGGGAAGCGTTCATAGCACTTGCAGACAGATTCCAGAGTGCTACGATATATTTCCTACCAAGACAACTCACATTCTGCGCACCAAAATCGCAAAGCTGTGACTGAGCCATTATGTCTGCATCGATATATTTCACCTGCTCATTGTGTTTAACAATCAGTCGAACAAAGAACCTGACACATACTTTGAAGACGCTAAAGGAACGTTTTTAATCATCCCACAACGCCATTACTTTTAATGCTCTGAGTTCATGCTGACGAGGTTTCTGGGAATGATTAGTGAACGGTCTCATGCGTCAGCAGGCTGAAGATATTTTGCGTATGTGGATAATTTTACATTTGGTTTTTTGGACGCTTTTCAAGAACACTCAACAACGACGGAAAGAATACTATGCATGCTATACAATTTTCGTCCACAATAAATATATATAACGCTTACTATTTTTTTTGCAGATGTGAAAGTTTTGCCTGTGTCAAAGCCCCTTAAAGTTCATCATTAGCTATAGTGTTCACTAAAGCCCTGTCCTTTAGTGACAATGGTGCATGCTACTCTCTGTATGGCAGCCTTTATCCAACAAACAGCTCTGGCTGCCTAATATTTTGTGCATGTAAAAGAGAACAGAGAGACTATTGAGTGAATATATAGGAAGCGAAGACATGCTGTAATATGACAGGGGCAAAAAGGCACGAGGACCAAACGGCTGGCTTGCAACTGTTTCTTTTGCGTCATCAAAGACATGTGCTTAACGGAACAGTCAGAAGAAATGGAAAGGATTGATCAAGATATTAAATACTTTACTATACATCAACCCTTGACCTGTCGTTATGGATAAAAAACTAGCACTTTTCAGTTCAATGGCCGTGCTCCAACGCTCAGACATTCGTACATGCAGGCGAAATATTATTAACCTTTAAAATTTCTACAGTTGCTTTTGGACCATTTGACAATTTGAGTTCATATAGGTCATTTATTGGCGCATTTGCAGGTATACAGGGCCCTATTGCATGTTATTAACTCTAAAGTCATGTTCCTTGGTTGTGTAGTCTACACATATGCCTTTCCGTCCAAGTCACTCGTGGCCACAAGACAATGATAGGCGCTAAAAAAACTACGAAAGTAACAAATCGCTGGTCAGGGTGACTAACTTTGGCCAATTCTTTCCCTGTTGGTACACAAATTTTACTTATGGCAAAGTATATAAAATTCTTAGTGGAAAACATTATATTCAGGGCGAGTCGTTTAAGCCAATTTTATTAAATTATCATCCGTCTGATCATTTTATGAGAAAAAACTTTTTTCTTGCCTCCATGCTCTCCTTCGAGGAGGAGGAGGAATCAACATTTATTAAGCCCGAAATTATTCGGTGGTGCATGCTTGCACCAGATGGGGTGGTTCCCTAGTTGCGGGACCCACATGTTTCCAGCAGCTCCTGGCCCCTGTCTGTCAGTGCGAGCTGGATCGATAGGGCGGGGCTGGACAACAAGGTCTCCCATCGCTCAAGGGGTTGGGGATTGGGGGTGTTGGCGGGAAGGGGAGGAGGGGGGGTTTTGAGTTGTTTGCATTCTGCCAAAACGTGCGACAGGGTGCCCTTTTCTTTTTTACAAAAAGGACAGAGCGTGTCGTGTTCCGCAGGGTACATGCGGCTCATCAATGCGGGATGCGCAAGCGATCGCGCCTGCGCTCGGCGCAGGATCGTCTGTTGTTGCCTGGTGAGCTTGGGGTGCGGTTCTGGCAGTCTGCACCTTTCCTCTCGGTACATATTTGTAATTTCCCGAAAGCTGGTAACCGGATGCGGTAGCTCTTCCGGCTCGTTCTCGCCCCGGATTGACATTTCTCGGGCATGGTAGTCTGCGATGATGTTGCCTGCTACCTGCGAGTGAGCTGGGACCCACACGAGCTCTATAGCTCTTCCCGGAGGCTTGCACTTGGATAGAATGGCTCGGGCCGCGGAGGATATTACCCCTATGCGGAAGCTTCTGTAGGCTGTCTTTGAGTCAGTGACCACGGTGTCCACGCTCGGCTGTGCGAGTGCGAGGGCCATGGCCGCTTCTTCTGCAACTGCGGCGTCTGTTGTCTTTATGGACGCGCTGACCATGAGCCTGTCTTTTGACGTAACCACCACTGCTGCACGGTCACTGTGTTTTCGGAGCGAGGCGTCCGCGTAGAGGACCCTGGGGTTCTCTTCCAGCTTCCGGGCTATGGCTTTGGCCCGCGCGGTGCGCCTCTCGTCGTCCTTGCCCGGCGTCATGTTCCGGGGAAGGGGTTTGGTCTGAATGGCCGTCTTCCAGTCTTCCGGAAGGGCTTCCTTGAGGGGTACTGGCTCAATCTGCCATCCTATCTTGCGTAAGACGGCTCGTCCGTGTTTCGTATGACAGAGCCGGATTCTCTGATTAGAGAGGTGGGCTTCAATGAGCTCCTCCACCGTGTTGTGGGCGCCCATGTCCAGCAGTCTTTGTGTGGACGAGTATATGGGAATGCCCAGTGCTTGCTTCGTTGCCTTACGAAGCATCGTGTTTAGGGTGTCCCTATTCGCCTTCGTCAGCTGGAGATAGGGGGCGGAGTAGGTAACCCGTGACACGACGAATGCGCGTATCAGGCGCATGACATCGTCCTCTTTGAGGCCTCGGTTTCTATTAGATACCCTTCTGATCATACTGAGTATCTGTTCGGCTGTAGTTTTGATCTTTGTGACGGCGGCGTGTGCCTTCGCGTCGGCCTGAAGTAGTAGGCCGAGGATCCTAATCTGCTGTGTTGGCTTGATAGCCGTTCCGTCGATGGTGACGATCACGTTCGGCGGCAGCTCTTTCTTGGATTTTCCCGGTTGGATAATAAGCAACTCTGATTTCTGGGGAGCGCAGCTCAGTCCGCATGACTTTGCGTACTCGTGCACGGTTGTTGCCGCCTTCTGCAAGGCTTCCTCCATCCAGGCATCAGAACCGACTCGAGCTGTCCACACCGTAATATCGTCGGCGTAGAACGCATGGTCCACGCCTTCGATTTGCTTGAGTAGACCTGGCAGGGGCAGGAGGGCCAGATTGAAGAGCAGGGGCGACAAGACCGATCCCTGTGGGGTGCCCCTATCACCCAGCTCGACAGGGTCTGACTTCTCCTCCCCTATTCTGATGGTCGCTGTTCGGTTTGACAGAAATTCTTTGATGTAGTCGAATGTCTTTCGACCACACCTGGTCATATTCAGATTCCGCAACACGCTCGCGTGGGACACGGTATCAAACGCTCCCTTCAGGTCGAGGGCGAGTATCCCGCGCGGCGTGTGCCTCGTTGCCGGCTTGACGACCAGTTCGTGAAGTTGGATCATCACGTCTTGGGTGCTGAGATGTTGCCTGAAGCCGTACATCGTCTCCGGCATCTGATCTGTTTCTTCGAGGTGCTTCTGCAGCCGGCGAAGGACCATACGCTCCATCACCTTCCCCGCGCAGGACGTGAGGGAGATGGGCCGCATGTTGTCTATCGTGAGGGCCTTGCCGGGCTTTGGAATGAAGCAGACCTCGGCGTCCTTCCATTCCTTCGGCAACCGCGAGCTCTCCCAGGCTTCGTTGATGTGCCCTAGGAGGCCGCGGGCCGCTTTACTGCTCATGTTACTGAGTAGTTTGTATGTTATGGCATCCCTGCCGGGTGCACTTTTCTTGTTACTTTGACCTATCGCTGTCCACAATTCCGTCATGGAAAACGGCCGGTCCAGGTCTTCGTTGTCGGGTCCTTCGTACCTCTCTGGCTCCGGGTACTGTCCCTTCTCTGTCTTTAGGTACTTCGCCTTCAGGTCTTCCAGGAGCCTGCGGCCGTCTCCCTTGTACATGTTCAATACTTTGGTAAGGTTGCGATTGGTCGCAGTTTTGCTACTCAGCGGGTCGATCAGATGCCTCAAGAGGCACCACGTCTTCCACGTCGAGAGCTTGCCCTGCAGGCCGTCGCAGGTCTTCAGCCAATTCTCCCTGCATAGTTTGGCCGCGTGCTCGGCGATCTGCTTGTTCAAGGCTGCTATGCGCTTGGCCAGCTTTCTGTTGTGCCGCTGACGTTTCCATCGCCGCGTTAACGAGTGCCGGGCCGCCCACATGTGGGTCAGTCTGGCGTCCACGTACGGTGTCTGCGAAGTCGTTGCGATTTCATGGGTAAATTTTTGGAGGGTCTTTTTCTGGTCCCTCGACCATTCGGTGTAGGTCCTGAATTTGCCAAGCTGCCGTTACTCTCTAGCGTTTCGATCTTATTCATAAGCGCCTGTATTTGGGCGTTCTGTTCCTGGATCTGAGCGTTTTGGCGCTCTATGATCCTCTTAAGCTCTATCACTTCGCTACTGTCCTTTTGCGAATTCGCTTGTGAGTTAAGGGGTTGGGAGGGGGTGAGGGGTGGGAATTCGGTGTCGCTGGTTAGAGCGACGGGAGACCTGTTGGTCCGGCCCACCTTTTTCTCGGCGATCCCTCGGTGTCCGGTTGACTCTGGCGACTGTTGTTGACAGCCACTGTTGTTGCTGTTGCGGCCCGGCGTGTGTGACCGGCCCCGTTGTTTGGAGGCGCTGCGGTGGGGTCCGCCTGCAGGACCTCTCTTGTCTTGGTTCCTTCTCCCGATGTCTTCTTCCTCTGCTCGACGCCGTTCCCAGCGCCGCCGGCGGACGACGTAGGGTGTTTTGAAGCGGGCTTTGCAGGCCTTGTCCGCTGTCAGGTGTTTGCCTCCGCACAGGCCACAGTTCGGGACACATTCGTGATCTTCGGCGGGGTTGTAGATTCCGCACCCTCGGCAGATCGTGTTCGAAGGATCCGGGCACACGTCCATTCTGTGGCCCACTCTTCCGCACGCATAGCATACGTCGATTTGTTTTCTATGTAACGTGCACACCATGAGCAGGTTGCCGTATCTCACGTATTTGGGTACTTTATGCCCTTCGAAAGCAATGACGACTGATCGGGTCTTACCGATCCGGTTTGCCTGTAGCGCCGTTGGGTTATGCTTGTGCACAACATTGTCCTGAATATCCTGGGCCGTATCCTCGAGCGGGATGCCCCTTATGACGCCCTTCACCGTGCCGTGGTGGGCCGTTTCGTAGGTACTTACTTCGTGTGCCGTGCCGCGTATGTCGATCCTTCCGACTGCAGTGTATAGGTCGGCGTTCTCTCTCTTGGAGGTGCTCACCACAACGATATTCTGCTGGAGGTTGGGGCACACGACATCTTCACTTGCTTCATTGCCGGGATCTGTGCCGCCGCCACAATTGCACGTCGCTCACGTGGAGCCCGCCTCGTGGTCGTAATACGATCTTTATGTCGCCGCGCGGCAAGTCTGGCATGCGCGCGCCCTTCAACAATTTGCCCTTGTTTATACGTTTCGCCCTTGAGTGACGTGTATCGCTGCCAGTGGCAGCCATGGCCTTGGCGCCATCTTGGTTCGTTTGAAGTACGGCATTTAGGCCTAACTTGCCCATGCCTTTGTGCCTGACGCTCTCGCCGGCAGTTTTCCAGCCTTGCGATCTTGTGCACTGGACCGGCGGAATTTCGACGCCGTCCACCTCTACTCGCATAGCTGTAGTTATCTTAGGTCAATGCTCACTTGCGTAATCACCGATGATTCGATGTTCCGCTGGCGGCCTCACCGAGGCTCGGGCTGGGCCTACCGCTCCTCCGGCCAAGGCCGGAGTCGACGTTAGGCCCAGCTGCGGGCGCTCCTCTCGGCACACAAAAGTCCTTTAAATTTGGCAAAAGCGGTCCCCTAACTCGGAATTCGAGTTCCCGGTGGTCCACACAACTTCATGCATCCGGTCGACGCACTTTCATTAAGGTGCGACTCAAAAAATCTGGCAGTTCAATGAAAAAAACACGGAGCCCAGGTGAAACGCGTCCGCTCGCTCCGCAGGAACGCCAGATCCTCCTTCGAGAATTCGTGCTTGCATTGGTTGGTTGGTTCATAGGAAGGGAAAGGCGCAGTATCTGTCACACTTGCTCTGTGGACACCTGAACCGCGCCGTAAGGGAAGGGATGAAGGTGGGAGTGAAAGTGGATAGAGAGAAAGGGGGCCGTAGTGGAGGGCTACGGAGTAATTTCGACCACCTGGGGATCTTTAACGTGCGCTGACATCGCACAGCACACGGACGCCACTTCGTTTCGCCTCCATCGAAACGCAGCCGCCGAGGCCGGGATTCGATCCCGGGAACTCCGGCACAGTAGTCGGGCGTCTAAGCCGCTTGAAGCCCAAGATATCAGCCTACTGCAACACACCGAGCCGGTAGTGCTAGTCATTCATGAATTCAATTCAATTCATTTACTCGTTCAGCACCATGTGGTGGCACTGGGAGCGCGGCATAAATGAAAATAAATTTATCGCCCTGACAGGAACTGCGCATTCATTTCAAATATCAGTGATAGTGCCAGTGGCGGCACACTTATGGGGCACTGTGACAGTGAAATATGAAAAATGAAAAAAAAAACACACAAAAGAAGCAAAAAATACCACCATACATTTATACGAGTAATACAGTCAATAACGATTCACATACTCGTTTTGTGGCACAAGCTTTCCTCCATCTCAGCTGGGTTGGAAAAATGTAAGAGTTAAAGAATTGCATGACAAGATAAAAGGTATTAGTTATTAAAGCTTATTTGAGCAGATTTATACAGGGTGCTGAAGTTTTCCTTCCTTCTCGGTAAGGGAAAGGGAATGGATATCGGCGGAGTGTAATCTGTTCAGAATAGGCGGTATCTGATCAAATATTTCATATCCATAATTCGTGCAGCTTACCGAAGTGCATCGGAGCCAGTTGCATAGTCACTCGATGGAAGCTGCCATGCCAGTTGTTTCGACGGAATCCTTTATTACCTTTGGTCTCAGGTATACAATGTCTTTTAATACTATGGTGCCTGCCTTGAATTATTTCCAACACTGAAGCACGACCACGTCTTCATAGAGCCGTTTCAGTGGCACAATTTTCAGTTGGGAAAACCGATATGTATGGTCATCATGCGCAAAGTTAGCGATAATAAGAAGGGCTTTCTGTTGCACATATGTATTTCGTTTATATTTGCTTCAGTGGTGGTTCTCCATTCCAAATTGGCGTAGCTGGTAAGGCTACTTAATATGGGGTGTAATGGTAATGACTGTGTCTCAGGTGAGACAGGTCTAAGTTTATTTAGGCATGTCTCAGGACTGTTGTTTCATCATTTGTAAAATATTTGTCTGAGACGATTTGATTACCAATTTTTTGCCAGATTAGAGTTGCCTGCTACCTCTGGTTGCTGGCGTTTATAGCATAATTTTCTTAACACAAACACACGTTGTATTTATAATCTCGTGCTTGTCAACTCAGAAATAGAAAACTTTTCAATGAGGCCTTGCGCGCAAAATAATAGATGTCGTGCTATACGTAGCGATCAACGGCATTTCTACCATCTGTATAGAACTCTACGACTTAGATTTTAAAGGAAGAAATCAGCCACAAATATAAACATTCTACAAAGTTCCAGAATAGTTATCTAGCATTGCAAAGAAGAAAAATTGCTGTTTCGAGGTGTAATTCTTCTGCCGGCATTAAAATTGTGTATTATTTTCCTGGAAACACACCTAGCATTGAAAGGAACAGAAAAGTATGCGAAAATCACCTTCTCAGAATAGACGAAGGCACTGTTTATAGTGTAGCACTGAATTTCAGCTATGCATGCAACTAGAGATGCAAATGTGTGACGGTACAATAGAGAAACTCGAGTGTAATGCGATTGACAGAAACTTGGGCAACATAAGCCAGTGCTGTCGTTGTTGTGGAGCCTAGTCAAGAGGAAAGGAAGTCAGAAAACGAATGGTTGTGTTGCCTTATGTGAGCGGAATGAAGTGTTGAATCGTCATAATTGCCATTAGATAAAAGAGAATGTCGAGGCTCCCAAATTGTGCTTACAGCCCTCAAGTGTGTTAGCGACTCATGACTTTCAATATCACGATGGAAGCATCCCGACGAGACATCGACCGAAATTAGCGAAAAGGTCATCTGTATTATTATACCAGTCATTCTAAACGCCGCCTTCCTTAATCTCTCCTGAGTTTGTTCATGTTTTTATATGGCTACGACAAACAAAGAATGGTTGACAACGTTGATAGCTTCGTGCCTTCTCTCTCTGTTTGTCCCGTTTTGCTACGCAATATATACCAAAATGAATCATTAACACCCAGAAAATAATCTCGTTTCATGACAGGTACAACGTAAATCAGCTTGGTTAGGCAAAGCTAAAATCGAGTCCCAGTGCTTGTGCGGGGTACCAATAAAACTAAGGAAAAAAATTTTTTTTGCAGCGGTCCTCCTTCATGGCCTCAAAGTGTTTCATTTTTATTTTCTTTAATAAACAACTCCCTGGAACGAACATTTCCTGTGCCAGAGAAGCCAAAGATGTAAAAAAATAGGATATAAAAATAAATTCTCCTTTGACTTCATGCAAACTTCAGGCTGCGAACGAACAGGGTCTCTCTAACATGATGATTGCTAGTTCTAATTCCATAACGCAAAAAATGTTGTACCGTTCAAACTGCTTCTTTTAGTTGATTAAAATAGCCCAGGTAACCTTTTTTTAGATGGTTGTCGACAAACGTTTTATGTTGGTAACGTGCGTCTCAACTACTCCATGCGTGTGCGCATTGACATTTAAAAGGAAGCGATGATTTACTGTCACAGTTTATAAGTGAAACAATGGCCATATTGATATCATTAATCGCAAAGTTTATTAAATATTGCCAGTTTGGCATGCTCGGCTCTCAGGATACTGCACAAACAATCTGAGGATTCAATTTTTCTTCGCAAAAATAATTGTTTTCCTTCTCTGGAAAGAGGCAATTAAAACAAGTGAATGCGCTTGAGACACGACAGACAGGTATTTAAAGACAATTGACGTCATTAGAGCGACAAGAAGAGAGGGCTATAATAGATAGGCATGCCCCTCACCAGTCTAAGACTTCGAAATAGAAACATTTAGTATAGCGTATGGACGCTTTTGTACGATAAACGCCAGCAAATTATGAGACGCTACTCCGTGTGCTGCATCGGCGCTTTTAGTCGGCCGTACGAAAGCGCGAACACAAACTACGGCGGCGACATCTAGATTTAAGATTTAAAAAAAAAACACATTAAGGCTGTTTGTTTACTCCCAAGCTAAAACTAGCCAAGTCGCATTAGGATTTTAGCCAGTTTCTTTGCTGCGGCAGCTTCATTGTACTCCCCAGCGTTGGTATTCCCATGTTGAATACTTTTACGTTGTATTGCCGTCATGGTGAGTAACGGCCTCCTTTCAGCCGCGTACTGCAAAGCATATTTGTACGGATACACATCTGCAAGGAGTCAGGCCAAGGTGATCCGCTTCATGGCGTTGCCATGCCAACAAAGCAACGCTACTCGTCAGGCTTAGGGATAGCGCTGCCGCCGTTGAAAATACAAAACAAAGCAAATTATTCACCAATTATTTGAGCTGAATGCTACACGAGGCAAAGCGAAGACCCCGTGGGCCATTTATAGGCGGAAGCGCGCCCAAAAACGCAGTAACGAAGACACATTCACTCTGAAGCGGGCGGCCTGGACGCCACCATCGTGTCAACGCTGATCTCCCATCGTACGTGAGGGCAGGGCACGATAAACTCAAGTTTCGGCGTACGCAGGCCGATCGTACGAAAGAGCGCGGTCTCGGGTATCGTATAACGCATGTGCAGTGTGCGTCACGATATTTTTGGCGTGCGCTATTACTCTGCGTGTTTCTTTGTAAGCTATATTAAAAGTCTCTAATGTATAGAGCTTAGCTTGGCGAAAGAAAATAAGTTCTTTGTTTTCTATTTTTCCTGACTGTGCCAAAAGGAGGCAGAGATCTGCCAGATTTGGCCCATAAAAGAAATTCGTGGAAGGTTGAGTCTCTTTCTTCACCGTTAAATTTCTTCAAGTGACATGCTAAGACATTTATAGTTTGGCAAATGTGTAAATCAGCAGGCGGTCTGCAGTATTACGAACCCATTAAAAAATGATTTCTTCTAATGAATAACATTGAAACTGATAAACGTGGTGAGCGGCCTTTACACGTTTAGCAGACCCTAAAGATAAGACGGCTTTTACAAATATGCGCTGAGTGCTCCAGTTATATGTTTTAAAAATGCGTTGAGCCTTAGCCAAGTAAAGCCTGGCAAAATCTGTTTAGAGGCCGCGATTGTAATCTATATTTTTTCTGAGAATAATAACAAAAAGAAATTATGTGACTTTAGAAATATTGACTCATGGAAGATTTAGTAATGGAAAACGAAGTACATCATCCAGAAAAATGACTTGCTAGGTTATCAAAAGTTATTGTTTACGTAACTTAACTTAGACTGAGAAAATGTTGGGCCTAGTAAGCTTGCTTTGAGGATAGAGTTCATACTAAGAATTAAGCCCGCTAGGACCTCTTCAAAGTCGCCACTCCTAATATAAATGTTTTTGTAAAAGTATTGAATTATAAAACTAACTAGCTGTGTTTATGATTATTAGCTCAAAGAAGAATGCATCAAAGCAGAAGATATACATTTTATCAAAGAATAGCTAGCTATGTTCTTTCCTTGAGCTATTGTTTCAGTTCAGTTCAGTTCAGTCGTTCAGTCGTGGCCGACTCTACGTGACTCTATGGACCATATCACGCCACGCTTTCCGGTCGATGTCTTCCTAACGTCACATAACTTCATCTGCAGTGCCTCGAGGATGCCATCTAACCATCGCGTTCGCTGCCTACCCCTTCTCCGGCGACCCTCAACCTTTCCCAACATCAAATCTTTCTCCAGCGACTCATCTCTTCTCATCAGATGACAAAAGTAGCTGAGCTTTAACTTTAGAATTTGACCCTCCAATGAGCAGTCAGGGTTTATGGTCGACAATATCGACTGATTTGATCTTCAGGCCGTCCAAGGAACTCTCAAGAGTCTTCGCCAGCACCACAATTCAAACGCGTCAATTCTTCGGCAGTCAGCCTTTATTTAAATTAAACTTTATTTAAATTAAAGAAAGTCTTCGCGTGAATTTACGCATGCACTGTTAGTCCTAGTGGGCACTTCGCTTTCATTGAGGAAAACGTTGACAGTATGAATATAATCCTAGGCCGGCTAGGAGTTACTACAGAGGCTTTGCCAGAGTTGTGCGAAGGGGCCGCATACAACCAAGTTATGCAGCAAAGCCACACGTCGTCTTAGAACATGCAGACTTGAAAACAATGGAGAAGGAAATACTTTGGCTGTCCTAATCGAAAGAAGTCAACGGCGCGACAGCTCGCACACAGCACGGCATGCCGTACCAAGTACGAATGACGCAATGCAGCTGGGGTGCCCATTGGGTTGGCTTCGCTGCGCTACACTCTAGGCAAGCTTGGTCCACGGCGCCACCTGGATGGGAGGCACAGAAGTGCGAAACGGCATGAGCTCCCTAAAGGCTGCCTCGCCAAGTTGCCACTCGGCTGTAACAACTGCACTTCTCTGTTGGACAAGTCTAGACCCATGTGTAGACTAGCTGCCCTAAGCCGCTATTTGGCATTTTGCAGTGACAATAGAAACAAAGAGGTACACGCCGCCCATTCAGGAATTGTTTCCAATAGACTTCTTTAAGATTTTGGATATAATAAACTTGATTCTTGCTTGAAAAATGCTGAACTTTAATTGATGACTGTAGGCATTGCTAGGTTATTTGATCGATAAAAATGATAAGGACACGGCCACGCCTAGTCAGAGAGGAGATGTAAAAATAATGCGGTCGCAATGAAAGCTATGAACGCGCAATGAATTTGTTCCTATCAAGCAAGAACATGCTGAAATCGCCTTACTCAGATGTGAACCAGCGTTCAAGATTCTGTTTGGCACCGGAAGCAATATTTACGTCATGCGAAAAAGATCAGCTGCTCGAAGCATTTCAAACAGCAGCTAAATGTCTACTATTCGTCACGTATTTAAATGCCTAATATCGCTTATGAGGCTAGTGGCGCTTAGGCGTTTTTAGAATTTTACCTTTGGGTTTTTAAACAACAACACTTTTTCGTTTGTCTGGTATGGAAAATCAATTTTTGTTTTCTCTCTATGAAGTGAGCTGCTTGTAAGGCGCTATGAGATTGTTCACGAGCCAGCTGAATTAGACAAAAAAATGCAACAAAATGAGGTGATACATTGCTAATAAATAAACGAGATGACTGTTGATTTAAATGCGGTTTCGTTGCGGCAATTACGGTGCAGAGTTCTCTTTGCCGCCCAGCACGCAATAACGATACAAGGGGTGACTATTGTTTTAAATTTCATGGGGCTCCGCTTACCAGCAGCGATTTAGTAGAAAAATCAGTCTCTACCCTCAACTGCACTGCTTTGATCAGGAAACATGATAAAACCATGATTATCATTGTATACATAAAAAATAAAGCAGAATCGTTGATAGGTGTAGAATACCTTCGATATTTACTGTGTTATGTTTAGAGGAGTAGAGTTCAGTAAGGCTTCAGTGGCGTAGATAATTCTTGAATATATCTCGACGGATCTCATGCCACTAGAATATTGCAGATTACTTCTAGCATTAGTTACTAGAAGGTGCAAATATATCTTCGGAGTGGAATAATAAAAACTAAACAAAATAAGCTGTTTGCAGTTCCTGTTTGAATTTCAAACTATTCAGAAACTGCGTTCATTCACTTAGATATCCTCGATAACATTTTATTATAGCTACACAAAATGACCGCCTGCACGTAATTTAGCAATACATTCTTAGGTAGAATATCTCAAAGCTATTGCAGGCCATTGAAAGATATTAGGCTTATATTAATCTGGATATTCTACCGTGCTATCACACTCGCTAATCAGCGCCAAGGGCGTAACACCACGCATGATGACCGACGATCTCTAAGAGTAAACAATGGGATTCAGTGAATGGAAGGCGCAGCAGAAAGAGCAGAAAATTAGATGGGAGTTCTAGGTTACGAAGTCTGCAGTCTCAAAGTGCATGAAGCTAGAATAGCGCAATGACAGCTCGAGGAATATGGGAGAAGAGGACTTCGCCCTTAACGGGGTACAGTTCACCTTAGGAAGATGATCCTCATCATTTCCATACAATCAAGCATACACAACCATAACAACGAAAATAGACATGTGTGTGTGTGTAGAGGTTATTTTATTTATATACAAAAGAAAGGAAAAGATGTTTGAAGGTCTGGTATCTCATATCTGATATCTGAAGCACCTGAACGGGGGTGGCGGAAATAAAGGGATAGCCAGAAAGGGGTAGAGGATATCAAAGAGGTGAGCGATAGGGAGAAATGTAATGGCAGGTAAAAATAAAAAGAAATATATACATTATAGAACAAGCAAGACTCCAAGCTGGGCTTGTTGGTTCACAGTTACTAAAAATATTTGCAGCGCTGAAAGACGACACAGAGAAAAAGATGCACAGGCACAGGTAGCGCCGTCCTGTGCATCTTTTTCTCTGCGTCGTCTTTCAGCGTGCAAATCTTTTTAGTAATTATAGAACAATATACAGTAGTTTGCGTGAGACCCACTCGCAAATGTCTTAGGTCACTGAGCACTCGGCATATGGGGCGGGCCTCCGCCATACCTCTGCGTTCATCTAACTGTTTCCGACGCCTGGAAGTGCACACTAAAACACTGACAGCCGACATCGGGCGTTCGGCTGGTATCGTCCGAAATAGCACACGCGGAGCGTTCAGTCACAGCGCACACTATTTGTCGAGGTGAACTAGGCTGGTCATTACGCCGGCCTGTTCGATATATTCACACAGGCTCACGTGTGCTCGCTCGCGGACTTGCGCACTGCCCGGCATCCACAGGAGCACAGCTACGCTGTCCGGGATTACCCCCTGGTCTCTTTAGGCCGCCAACAACTCACGTCACGGTTCGGCTAACATGGCACTCTGCAGTAGAAAATGTGCGAGAGTTTCTACCGCACCACAGACGTCACAAACATCACTGGTGGCAAGTCCGTGGCGCATGCCTCGTTTCCAAGGCCACACACATCCATTGCTTGCAAGGAGGATCATTACGCGTTGCAGCCAAGTCAGTGAGCGGCCGCTGACACTCCGAATGTGCCACCTCCTGCGATGCGTGGGTCGGGGTGCTACGTCCGGAGGTGGTCGTCGATTGCTGCACGTATACGTCCTGCAAAGCGAGTTGCTCGTCGATAGGAGGGAGTTCATGTCATGCGATATCGAGCTCGTCGGCACGTTCGTTGCCCTCGATGCCGCAATGCTCGGGGATCCCCTGTGTCCGTATAACGCAGCCAAGCTCCGCCAAGCCCTCGAGACGCGCGAGAATCTGACACAGCAGCGGAGTTCCCCGGCCGGTGGTTCGAAGGCTGCTGAGGGTGGCGCGGCAGTCGTTAGCACGGCACTCCTGTGTGGCGGCGGAGTCAGTTCAAGTAGTAGATTCAGGACTAGGCGTAGGCCCAGCAGCTCCGCCGTGGTGGAAAACAGATATGACATTAGAAAATATTGAAGTATTGATATGAAGTCGGTTAGCACAGTGTGGCGCAGGCGCGTTCAAAAAAGTACGGAAATAGCAAACCAGATCCGTGTCTTTCTTCCTACAGTCGGCGCTTCTGTTTTGAAAAATTACCAGATTCTACGCTGTTAGCTGCTAAACGGAAGATATTAGGTTTCATTGGAAGAACTTCCCTACCCTTCCAAGCGAACCTAGGCCACTGGCTCATAGAGAAACATACTTACGTTAAGAGCGGACACTTGAGCCTTTTCGCGGTCGAGCAAGTAAGGGTCTGACCACCCGCGAGGCTGACTAGCGATGTTCGCTTCCAGTTCACCTATAGCTCATAATACGTACACCGACTTGCATCAAAGCGTATGCTTTCCTTGCTCTTTCCATATAAACGTTGAGGCAGCGTTGATGCTGTGAATGCAGGGAAAAGACACCCAGGTGGTCGAAATTATTTAGAAGCCATTCATTATGGCAGCTCTTTCTCTTTTCATTTAATCTATCCTTCCTCCCTTTCATAGCCCAATCACAGGTCCACCCTAATAATGTCGACAATTTTCTTTGCCTCTCATCCAAATTATTAGCTTAAATTAAAATATTAGCCTAATAATTAACTCTTAATAAAGCTTCATAAAAGAACAGCTTAAAATTCGCCACAGTTTTATTGCCACAATCCCCTCGTAATCTTTACAGTGTAAATAAATAAATAAAATCAATAACGCAGTCATGAAAACCAGTGTTCTGTGTTATATCAACAGAGCTATAGTTGGTGATTCGGTTGACTAGCGGTGAAGCCATCTACTTTTGTCCTTTTTGTTTTTCTTTGAAAAACTGCTGCAGCACTGGACCGAATTAATCAAGTATTTTGTGCGTTTGATGATCGGTGTATGAAAGGCGCATCATCAATCGTGCTTCAGGTGGACGGCAAAACTAAAATTTAAGACGTAGAGATTTCCGCGCTTCGAATTCGCACGAAAAACTGCTACCAACGTTGCTAGCAGATGCGCCTAAAATGGGAAGGGAACCCTTATGACGATACCCAAATTGCTATGCGAAGTATGGCTGCATCACAGTATTAATAGGGTTCACTGTTTACTTTTGGCATGATTTGTAAAACTCTCAATAGGTTGATAGAAAAAGAAAGGCAACATATCTGTCATATGTTTTAAAGGACGCTACAATGTGCTGTAAATATAATACGAAGTTAAATGTGAAAAGCAAAACAACGGGGTGCACTATAGTGGTCTATGTAATACTTTTGGTCATCTCCAGGTCCCTAACGTGTCCTGACGTCGCCCAGCACAAGCACGGCTTTTCGTTGCGTCTACATCGAACGCGGCGGCCATGGTCGGGATCGCAATCTTGAATTATTGTTATTCCAATCTCTATAACATTAGCCATCATTGCCGCTTTTGTATCACTTCCTGCACACAACACCTAGAAGTGAAGTGCCTCATGCTTGACAGGAAGATTCGGAAAGCCGCCTAAGTGTAACAAGAGAGGGTTTGAATTAAAATATTTCAGTAATTCGCCCATGTTCCTGCAGCTTCACAAGTGAAAATTGATGTATTTAAAAAGCAGTGACAGTGGACACTAACAAAGAGGTGCCGCAGCGGATTGCTAGAGAGAGCGAGATTGAAAATCCATTTTGCCGTATAAAATTCTCCGGGGTCTGTGGCGCCCTTCCTTCAGGGCCTCATTGGCCTTTGCCATCTTTCATGCTTTGTCTATCAGCTTCAGTTTGTATTGTATCCGTCGCGCATGCGCTCTGGCCGTTATCATGCAGCCGCTTGTAGGCTATATATACCAGCAAGCAATCTCGAATGAACGCTCTTCTCGTTTATTCCACGCTGCGTGCTCGTTGTTGGAAGCCGGAACATGGTATCAGAAGTGGGATGGCGTTCACGTATGCAGTAACGAGCTGATTGAAGCGGTGTCACTGCGCACTGCACGGTGGATTTAGTGAAGCCACCGCCGCTGCTGGTGCTGCCCGGTAGCACCGCGAAGAACTGGAGCCTCTTCAAGCAGCGGTTCGAGTTGTTCCTGCAGGCCACGGAGTCGACGAAAGAACCACGGACGGAAGTAGCCAAAACCGCACTGTTGCTCACCGTAGCCGGGGAAGACGCCCTTGAGGTATTCAACAACTTTTTGTTTTCGGAGAACGAAACCAAGGAAGATTATCAAACTGTTACAAAGAAGTTAAGTATACTGCAAAGATCAGTAAAACGAAGTGTATTAGCGGTATGTCTTTCGTTCAAGAACGTAAGCTGAGGGCGAACCCTTCGAACGCTTTCCACGGGATTTGAAGAGACTTGCACGAAGCTGCAATTTTGGAACCTTGAGTGACTCCATGGTCAGGGACCAGGTTGTCTTTGGCACAAATAATCCGAAATTGCGCGAAAAGATGCTGAAAGTTAAGGACCTTACTTTACTGAGGGCGGAGGAAATTTGCAAGGCTGAAGAGTTATGCGCCGAACAAAACAACACATGGGCTCAAGCGGAGAGCAAGTAGCACGAATTGAAACGCGCCAGCAAGGCAACTTTTCAGCCTGTGAACAGTGTGCAGAATGTTCAGAGCAGGACGAGGCTCAACGAGAACAGGAAGTTGCTCGTATAAAAACACGCCGGCAGTTAAAATGCTCCAAGTGCAACCGTGTCCACGAACGCGGCAGATGCCCAGCGTTCGGCAAAACATGCTTCCGGTGCCGTGACGCTAACCATTTTTCGGCCTGTTGCAAAAACGTGTATCAAGTAAGCGAAGTACGCGGCGAGCACGAAGTTTTTGAAATACCCGACGTCTTCTTAGGCAACAGGGCTGATTGGGTCATTCACGCGAGAGTGGCTTCCCAAGTAGTGTCTCTGAAAGTAGACATAGGCTCGCAAGCGAATTTAATGCCTTACTTAGTTTTTCAAAGGCTCAAAGCGAAGTTTAGTTTAAGAGCAAGCCCCTCCGTCCTCCGCTCATACACCGGTGACGTTAAAAGCACATCGTCGTGGCTACGCTCCAAGTGGTTTTGAACGACCAAAGTGAATACTTCGACTTTTTTATTGTAAAAAAAAAGGCAACCAGACCATATTGGGACTGTGTGCAAGTGAAGCGTTAGGCCTTTTTTTGCGTTCTGTGAGCAATGTGCTCACGAACAGTACTGACAAGTGGTTAAAGAATTTTTCGAGTTGTTTCAAGGCATCGGCTGCCTAACACGCCCTTACCACATGGTTCTGCCCGAGGATGCAACACCGGTAGTCTAGCCGGTGCGACGGGTGCCCTTGCCGTTGCTCGAGCCCCTGCGAGAAGAGCTGGGTCGGATGGAGCGGGCTGGCATCGAGGCCAAAGTCAGCGAACCCTCTGATTGGGTGAGTCCGTTCGTTGGAGGAAGAAAAAAGGATGGAAAACTACGCATATGTATTGACCCCAGGCGAATTAACGAGTGCTTAAAGTGAAAACATTATCAAATTCCTAAACGAGATAATTTTGAGGCCGAGCTTGCCGGGGTCGCCTTTTTCTCTGGAATCGACGCACATTCGGCGTTCCACCAAATCAACGTAGATGAAGCTACATCAAAGGTATGCACAATTGGGGCAACCTTTGGGTGCTACCGTTTTTTGCGACTTCCCTTCGGCATTGCTTCGGCGTCTGAAGTTTTCCAGGGAACTATGAATGAAATAATCGAACAGGCTCCAGGGGTCCGAGTCTATGTCGATGACATATTGATATGGGGGAGCACAAGGCAAGAGCACGATACTCGCCTCCGCACAAATTTGCAACTAGCCAAAAAGGCCGGCCAGACGCTCAATGCGGCAAAATGCAAATTCGTTGTCACAAAAATGGACTTTTTGGGTGACGTCATGAGCAAAGATGGAATAAGGCCTAACCCTGCACTGATCGCATCACTAGGTGAAATGCCTCAGCTAAAGGATAAAGCTGGCGTTCACAGAATGTAGGGGTAGTGAACTACTTCGGGAAATATATGCCGCATCTAGCGGAAAAGACGCTTCTAAGAAGCCTCACTAAAAAAGACGCCCTTTTTGAATGGTCTGAAAACCACTGTAAAGAATGGCAAGCTGTACGTGACGCACTGAGCGGTCCGCTTTTGCTAGCCATTTTGGATCCTGCTAAAAAGACCAAGGTCGTTGCTGATGCATCGAAAATTGGGATTGGTTCTTGCCTTCTTCAGAACTACGGCGGTAGTTGACGGCCAATCGCTATGTATCACGCACAATGACGGAGGCAGAACAAATATACGCGCAAATCGAGAAAGAAGCAATGGCCATGACTTTCGGCAGTGAAAATGTTTTTCATTTCGTTTACGGCCGCAAGTTTCCCATCGAAGCAGACCACAGATCGTTGATAGCAATTTCTTCGAAAGCCATTGGTTACATGCCACCAAGAATGCAACGCTTTTTCCTTCGCGTACTAAGATACGATTACGTTCTTCACTTTGTTCCAGGCAAACAGCAGTTTCTGGCCAATATGCGAACGTGATGGCTTCACTGATGACTTCGACGTTCATGCCGTGAGCGTGACTTCAGAGCTGGGACACAGAGCGAACGTATGCCCAGATCCAAAGAACATCAAATACAGGATAAGTGGAAAGGAAAATCCGCCGGATGACCACAGGTGCAAACCGGTACGCCAGATATGCGGCAAGGGACACATCCTAGGAGACAGCAAATGGAAATCCATCTACCGTACGCCATACATCGTCAAGCGGCGCTGGAAGAAAATCATAGAGATGAAAGAGTGATGGAGGCAACAAGGATAGAGCCAAGCGCCGATCCACTAAAACAAATCCGAATAACAGAATAACAAATTCAGAGAGAATCCTTTCCCTAGACTCAGGGAGGGAAGTGAAGGCACAACTCGACGGGAACCGTAAGAGGAGGCGATTGAGTCAGAGGGAGAAGAAAGTCAAGAGACAAAAGTCAACCGATGGGAACAAGCAGCTGCAGTTGAGGCGAGAAACCAAAGAAACGACCGAGTATGGAGCAGACCCCAAGCAAACCAGCAATCCATTGTGAAGAGAAAAGATGCAAAAAGAGAAAAACATCAGCTTTGCAGAAGGGTCGCACCCAGGCAAGAGGAATAGTCAGGATGCGAAAATAGATAGGTTAATCAGGCAAATCGAGGAAATGCCAAAGATAAAACAAAAGCAGAACGAAACCATACGTATACTTGGAATAAAAGCAGAATCAAAAGCAGGCACAAACACAGACGCAACAAACTACACCTGTAGCTGGATAACTAGAAAAAAACGAGGCGGGTGGTAATAGTGACAACGAAATGAGACCTATACAAACGCTACCGGCAAAACGCAAAAACTATGACACGGGGTCTTCGCCAGATCAGGAAACTATAGTGTCACAAGATTGGAAAATGGCTTCACGAAGCTAGAGAGCTTCACGATCACAAATGTCACAGATTTTATGAAACAAATGAATGTACAGATAACTGCACAGATTCAGAAGCTAAATGAAGGGATGCTGAAACAGTGAGAGAATATTAGCCAAATACAGGTTGAGTTGGCAGCCAACAAAGGGTGGTAGCAAAAAGCACATGAACCAATACTTCAGCTGCAAGATGTACAGAAAGAAAAATATTAACAATCCAACCTGGCAGTGGAATTGCTGAGATTTTAGGAGAAAGATGTCAGTGCTGCATTAGAATCAAACAATTAGAAAACCAACCTCTCGCAATAGCACTGCATGAAACAGGGGGTACTACGAAATTGGCAGGTTACCAAGCTTTCTATAGTAAAAAAGGATACAAAACGAGGGTGACAACGATGGTAAAAAGAAATGGGGCAGCTCTGGAGCGCGAGATAGTATCCAGGGACCTAGAACAAGTGTTCTTGGAGGTATTAGCCGAGAGCAGAACAGAGCCGAATATTTTACTACTCAACGTCTACAGCTCGCCAAAGCTGGAAAAGATCAGATTCTGAGCATTATTAAACAGGCTAAAAATATATGCACAGGGCAACAGCTACTAGTAGTAGGTGACTTCAATGCACAACATCAAGCATGAAGTTATACCAGACAATGCCCCAAAGGCAGGCAACTATGGAAAGATATCCAGGAACAAGGCTTCACACTAAATAAGAACCCAGACAGCCCGACGAAGATAGCAATAAGTGTCAGCAAGGACACGTCTACGCAGCTCACACTTTCAAAGAACATAAACGGTATAGAGTGGTACAACCTGGAATTAAACATAGGCAGCAACCATTATGGCATAGGAATTAATAAGGAGGGCCTAAAGTGCGAAAAATCAAGAAAAGCAAAATCAATGAGTGGGACAAGCTTAGAAAGCGGACTACCGCCGAGAAAATTTCACTCATAAACAGCATGGAGGAGTGGTGTAACAGGTTTAATCGAGACATACAAAATCACACCGAAATTGTACAGGGGAAGGATGCTCCAGAGGTGGTAGACAGCCGGCTATTGCACAAGTGGGAAGTCAAGCAGAGTCTCAAAAAAAGACTTCTTCAAAAACAAAAATGGGACAGATGTAGTAGAAGGAGGATAGTGAAGCTTAACAAAGAAATAGAAGACAACACACAAAACCTATGCGAGCAGAACTAGGAAGAAAGATGCAATCAGATGGAAAGCAAAATGGATATGGCTAAGACATGCAGCATAATGCGATACCCGCTAGACCCAGAGGAAGCTAAACCCAAACTTCCATTAAGTGAATAAAGGCTAGGCCCTTTCATGGAGGCAGCGATGATGACATCCTTAAAGAACGTAAAGACAAATATAACGGAGGAATAAGGAAAGATAAATCACAAGCCTACAAACGACATCCAAACCAGCGACTAAATGGCCGCCTTACGGTAGCTGAAGTGGTGGCAGAAATCCGTAGACAAAAGACGGAATCGGCCCCAGTGGCAGATGAAATAACGAACAGTGTGTACAAGGTTGCGTTTCTCCATCATGGGTAGTTCAAAGGCACTGGCTGTAGTCACCTTGCAGCGCACCTTGTTTAAGACAGTAGTCTGCACCGAAGCTGCTATCCCACGTGCCTCATAATAATAGGTAGTATGTGGATGGTGTCGCTGTGCGTAATTGGTAGGGCACCAATAGGCGCGCTTCTCACCTGCCAATTAAAAGATACTTACTTGCTTTGAAAATTGACAGCAACCGCAGACACCTTGCCGTATCTGTCAAAACGATGAAGGCAGCGCAGCAGGCTCGCTTCATCACGCATATACGACGTGCCAAAAAACACTTTACATTATGCAAAAGAGGGGGGCATGAAATGTTCTTCAGAAAAATTGGAGTTGTTTATATACAATCCCAAACATCTAAGGCAAAAAGAACAAGTAGACGTAAATGTAGAAGAGGAGGCACTAGCAGTGCCGAAATCTTGAGCAAATGAGGGTACTAGGAATGGTCCTACAAACAAACGGATACAAAGGAGAAACGATAAAATAACTGGAAGGACAGGTCATACAAACGTCAAACCTTATAAGGAGAATAGTCAATAAAAAGGAGGCAATAGCGAATGTAACCTATGAAGGCTCATAAAAGCTTTTGTAATAACTAGGGTGGGGTATGTCACGCCATACGTAGACCCGAAAAAGGCCGAAAACAATAGGATCCACAGCACGATCAAAAAATGCATTAAAGGTTTACTACACCTCCCGAAAAGTACCTCCACGGGCAGGCTAATGATGCTGAGAATACACTACACATTAGATGCAATAATTGACGCAACACTAGCAAAGCAAAGAAGGCTAGAAAAAACTAAGGGTGGCAGGAACATGTTGAGGGAAATAGGCATACAACCGAAGGAATCCTGGGACAAGACAAAGGAAATGAGAGTGGAGGAGCGGAAACGGATCCATATCCCCTCTTTAACAAAAGAACATGCAGCCTGAACATAATAAGCAAATACGAGAGGACAGGAAAGAAACACACACGGAGATCCGAGGCAGAAATTCCAGGTAGAATTACGTATATAGACGCTGCATACTGCGGCAAAGGAAACATGAATGCAGTCGTAGTCAGTGGCAAGCGAGTAATGGATACAACGAACTCTATACAAACAAGATAGATACAGACAGAGGAAGAGGCTGCAATAGCACTGGCTCTTGCTCAGACCGAGGCAAAATACATAGCCAGTGACAGCAAAAGCCCAATCAGAAGCTACAAGGCAGGAGTCATAGCTACGTTCCGGGGTAAAATCCTAGATCAAAATCGAATAGACAAGGCCGTAACCCTTGTTTGGACGCCAGCCCTCTCAGGCTTGCTCGGAAACGAGGCGGCACACAAACTGGCCCGAGATCTCAAACACTGGCTGGAGGAGTGCTACCCGAGCAAGGCAAACAAGAGTACCCGGTTAACTGTGGCGAAATTACAGACTAAGCAGAATGGTCCTACCGCCACCACACTCCATGTTCGGCAAAAGAGGAAGCATTAACATGGAAAAAGCTAAAGACGAATGCGTACCCGAAACCAGTTCTAGTCAACCGTATATGGCCGGAAATATGACCAGACGTATGTTTATTATGTAAAAAAGCGGATGACTAGATCACATAATATGGAGATGTGCGAAGTAAGTCACCAGGTAGGGATAAAATATAACTAAAGACACCTAGGAGACCCTTCTGCGAAGCTCAGACTGAAGAGCAAAAAAGAAAATTGTTCGACTGGTTGAAGATGCCGCCGGAGTCAAAGAACTACTGGCCTGCAACTATGGCGACTGTCTCACCTTCGGGGTCTAACCCCCGAAGAGCGGGATAGTCACTCTGTTGGTGGTGGTGGTAACAATATTCTAATAAAAATGTTTAGGAGGTTGTAGCGGTGGTTGGAGTCCTCATTCCGGAACCCTATTGGCGTAGGCTGCTGTGACAGTCTGATGTCGCTGGTATGCCCACACCATATGGTACAGGTCCGCCTTCTCCCCGCAGAATTCGTATTGTGAGTCAAATGACTCCGGACCTATTGCGTCTAGTCTTCGTGGGTTGTTAAAAGTGTTATTCCGTAGCCTCCGGAGGTTATCTCCTCCCTTTTGTCTAGTATATTCGCCTGTGGAGGGTAGAGCCGGCGAGATTTTCTCTATGTCTCTCTCTTCAGAGCTGGAACGCTGAAAAGTCTGGATGTATGATCTCGGCGTTTCCTTACGTCGTCTTGCTGTAAGCCCCAGCATTTCGCTTCAGCCGACGCCAGCAGAGACGCTGACCTGATATTGAAGAAACGCCGATTTTTGTTAAGGCATTTAAAGGAAACGGTACATGTTCTATGTAGTTTGTTGAGCGCGTCGGTTAGTATTTCTGTTCGTGCGCTATTACAAGCCTGTCCAGTTGTTCGTGGTTTCGTGCAAGTGTAGCATTCGACGAGTAATCATCAACGACACGTCGCGTATGTATTGTGTGCCGAAATGCATCGGAAAATATCATTTTGGACTAAGGTTAGCATGTGTCGCTTCCCCAAGTATGATGAACGACGGAAAACGTAAATACGAGCTGTTTCGCAACTCATTTTCCAGGTCTCAGACCACATAAGCATAAGCGATTGAGACTGAAATACACCTGAACATCTCTTGTTATTTTTGTTTGCAGTTATTATTTTAAACATCGCGAACACGAAGAAAAAGGGCAAGATTAAAGAAAGCCACAGTACAAGCGCTGTCTTCGTGTTCGCGCTGTTTAAATTATTAATGAATGTTACCAACTCGCCCAACAGAGTTATGCAGATGCATGTGTCAATCAGAGAGGCAATTTCGGCCGTGCATTGTAGTCAGTATAGACAGTCTTGATTGCTATACAGGCAATATTGTGGCATTTCATACGTACAGGGGTATTAGACTTATGTGTATAATGTCAGTCTACAGTGGTGCATTTGAATTTTTTGCATCTGCTGTGAAGTGGGTATTGCTGCCCTCAAATAAGTATTTGTTACTTATAAATGTGCAGCCTTATTTTTATGTACATAAGAGGCAGTTGAACGTCGATGGCTGGCATTATTTGAGAAGCTTCCCATGTAGACTTGCAGAGTGCACTGTTACTGCTTCTCTCTCGCGTGTGCAGCTGTGACCACATGCGCTGCCAACATATTTGCCTCACTCTGCTTGTGCTATGCATACGTCTAAGGAACTAAAGTGACAAGTTGACCTTGAAAGCAAACGGCAGCATTTCGAACTAGATGCTGCACAGGAAGCTCTCACTATCAGCTCAGACTGCCCGTCGATTAAGACAGTTTCAAATATTTCTGTAAACAATCTGGTTGCTTTCGTGAGAAATAATCAATCGGCTTTTCGGCACACAGTTTAGAAAAACGAATATGCGATGGGTCTGCACAAATTACAAGAAGTCACTGTGGGTCAAGTACTCTTTTCTTGTGAAGTCAAACATCTACGTAAGGCTCTGTTTTATGACGGCGCTGAGTACAGCTTTATAAACTCATTAGTGTGCGTCCGTGCGTGCTTCCGTCCACAGAGGGTACCATATGCTCGAATAAGCGTTACAAACTTCTTATGTCCGACTTTGTAAAATCCAATACTTTAATTGTGTGCTAAAGAACCGGTAAGCAGTCATCCGCAGTTCAGCAAAGATGGCGAAAATTTTAAAGAACCACCTCTGGTAAAAAAGCTTTCGCCTCACCGCACTTTAGTGATCCAAAGTACTCATTCTTTTTCATACAAATAGAAGTTTATTAGTTGCAGATCAACGAAAGCTGTAATCATCGTTTCTAACCGACACAAACTGCTTGAAGCGCAAGCTACCCGCGTATGATCGCAGGTTACTGATGAAGCGGCGGCGTTGAGGGGCGTGGACAGGGCCTGGTGCGGTGACGTCACGGGGAGAGTGCGCCGGCATTCTAGTCTAGGTGGTTCCGGCTGGGTCAGCTTCCTATACGCATGAATCACCTGGTGACGTCATGACGTGTTGTGACAGTACCTCGCGCGTCACTTTTCGAACACGACCATCATTTAATTTAACGCATCAAAGTTCACCGTGTTCTATAATTCGTTTACAGGAAACGGAAGGCGCTGTATCTGTCACTCGCAGAATCCCGCTATCATAATGACGGTAGACAATGGTAGTTATAAAGACCGTTTCACAATGTTTGATTGAATTTTCTTCTCGTGTTATGTCGTGGGCCAAAGCAGGCACTAAAGAAAAAAAAAATCCGGGTCGGGGCGCAGTTGGTGAAGCGCTGGGCTGGGGATGAAAGGGATGAAGGTTTGATTCCCGATGGAGACTAGGTTTATGATTGATTGAATGTCCTTTATTGAATTGGAAGGCTCATGGCCATGGCTGGGGATAAAGGGGAGTAGACAGAATCTTCAATGTTTAGGTCGTCACTCGACTAGGTTTATTATATTTATGTTTAACTCTCGCTGGCGAAAGCTTGCCAACCTTAAGATGACAAACTTTTGTCGTCAACGATGAGTTAATAAAGGCTTTCGCTTTAAAATAATGGGGAGCCGTAAAATGAAGTCATCAATAATGGCTTTTACATTGAGTGCGAATGAAGCTACGTGCACTTTTTATTAATACCTAGAAAAACATTCGGATAACTAGGTAAGACGCGGAGAGGTACTTTGAACTTACTTTCACATAAACATGTGCTACGTTGTGAAGAAAATTTCATCAGGAAAGGCCAGAAGCACTGAAAATGAGGCCACATTTTAATTTTTTTTAAATGTTTTAGCTCTCAAAGCGCTTCACCATAGGAGACACGCTAATATCTAAAGAAGAACTCCCTCCGGTCCTTTAACGTGCACTGATGGATTGTCCTTTTTCGCTAGTACCTGCACGATATATCGGATGGCATGCTATGCAGTGAAAAGCAAGTTTTCCCGCCATTTAGGAGCTGATCATACTGCCCTTTAAAACGAAGAAAGGCTGACCAAACTCATGTCGCATTCCTTCTTGCTCGCAGAAACGTTATCATGGATATCATCTTGATCGCGAAATTAAAAGGAAAAAAATACCTGAGAAATAACCACGTTATCATGAGGAAAACTGGTCGTATAAATCCCATCCTTTAGGCACTGCCATGGTAGAGCGGCTAGGAGCGTTAATTTTTCGCCTTGGTAGGACTCAAGTTACAGTACCCCTGCTCTGTATCTTGAGCGTGTCATTCATGTACGCCTCCTCCACTTCAGTATTTCTTTGGTCTGGCTGTTATTCTGCGGTAGCAAGTGGGCATCTAATTCACTGGTAAGGCAAAACGTCGCATGGGTGCCCTTGTCTCCATACGTGCGTAAATTCACAATAATTGTGAGTTCCGCGCCAAGTTCTTTCGTGAGATACTTCTGCGTTACGTTGTTTTCCGGCGTGTAAAATGTTCTGTGCTATTCACTAATCCTCCACGCACTATAAGACAGGTCCAAGTACCTAAATGTGTGCTCATGTATATGTCTTCATACACTCTCAAAACGTATGATGTGGAGAAAACTTTATTGCATGTGTTTAGAAAAAGTATTAATAGACATTAGACATTTACATGAGCGGCGACAAATGAAGAAAACAGAAACTGCACATGATTAAAAACAAAGGAAAGTGTACATGAAATACATCCTAATGAACAAATACTTTACAGATCAGTATTTACATACAGAATAAAATTTGGCAGTTCGTGATGATGATCTATACAATTTTGAATGGCAATGTACATGAATGTATAGACAGTGTAGAAAATTTGCCAAATAAAATAAATGTAAACATATACAGAAATCGTATGCACAGTATGTATTCAACATGTAGCTTGTGTTGTGAACAGCTAAGTGGACATATATATTTGCATTATATTGCAGGTACCGAGTTATGATAAAAACCACTAAGTGCACGTTCATTTGACATGTGTGGATGCACATGTGATTTTGCAATGTATACAGGAGTGAGTTGACATATTTACATTATATTACAGGTACCAAGGTGGGTTAAAAACCACCCGGACACGTCCATCTGGCAGGGAAACAAAAGGGCAAGACCATTGGCGAAGGAAATCTCGCTCCCCAAGATATAAACGTTCATCAGCAAGAAAGCTTACGATCTCCTTTCGTTGACGCTGCAGGACAGGGAAAAGCGCGCGTCGGTCGGAGGTCGGCACGTCGGATGCGACCTCATCGAAGCTATTGCGTCATAAAGCGAAAGCGCCAGCTACAATCAACAATCGTGAAAAGCGACCGCGAGGACATCTACCATTTACCTGAAATTGGTTAATACCTAGACGTCTGAAACCGGCATGAACTACCCTCCAAACAACACGAGCAACGACGCATTGCTGGGCCTTGTGACGATTGGATTCCTGAAGTGGGCAGTTGGGGCAGTGCGCGGTCCGCACAATGCCCCATCGTTGCAGCCGGTCTCTTGTAGAAACACCCCCTCCAAAAGCCACATAAAGTCACGTAAATGCCCTGGCAGAAACGACGCTGTGAGTGGTAACCAACAAGTGGAGTCCGCCCTTCGCCTACGTTCCGCAGGCACCAGCGAAAGTGGTAACGTTCCTATTGACTCCACTACTCTGTTCGCCGAGACATCTAAGTCAGGGCTCACATGGAGGACGTGGCGACGAAATGCCACCATACACAAATAAAAAACAGGCGTCCGGAAAGCCTAAGGTAACCTGTTGAGTAGTATGTCAGGAACAAGCTCCCTCCCACTTATGCCTAAAGAATAGAAGGCAAGCTGCCGTGCTGGGCACTCATCACCCTGCAGCAAATAAAGAAGGCAGCGTAGAGCCAGCAGCCTACAGCAGACTGACAAAGAAGGGAAGGCATTCCACCGTTCGAACGTGGCTGGCCGAGTGCCGCACGCATACTAGTTCCTTGAGGCCTGCTAAAAAAAAAATGAACTTACAAGAGACTGAAGAGAACGAAAATTCTGAGAGGTGGATGCGCTACATGTGCAAGGCACCATATTCGCCCGCAGAAAACATTGTGGACAAGGTAGCGTTTCTCCATCATGGGTAGTTCAAAGGCAGTGGCTGTAGTCACTTTGCTGCGCAGCTCGTTTAAGACGGTAGTCTACACCAAAGCTGCTATCCCATGTGCCTCATAATCAATGCCAAGTATGCGGATGGTGTCGCTGTGCGTAATTAGTAGGCCACCAATAGGCGCGCTTCTGGCCTGCAAGTTAAAAGATATTTACTTTTTTAAAAATTTTGAGCAACCTCAGACACCTTGACGTATCTGTAAAAAAGATGAATGCAGCGCAGCAGACTCGATTCGTCACGAAGATACAGCGTAATATTGCTATCCGACTGCTATCCCGACTGAGTCATTTTCTCGTGTTGGCCTTGACCTCCTAGGGCCCTTCCCCGAGTCCTTGTCAGGAAAGAAATGGATCGCTGTGGCCATCGATTAGGCCACGCGGTACGTGATCACTCGCGCCATTCCAACCAGCTGCGCCACAGACGTTGCTGACTTCCTCTTGTACGACGTCATACTACACCATGGTGCTCCCCGTCAACTACTTACCGACCGTGGCCGCTGTTTCCTTTCCCGAGTTGTTGAGGAAATACTTCGTTCTTGCTCCGTTCGGCACAAGTTTACCACTGCGTATCACCCTCAGACGAACGGCCTTACGGAGCATAATAACCGCACACTCACCGACATGCTCGCAATGTACGTATCCGACAGTCATCGCGACTGGGATATTAGTCTGCCATTTGTCACCTTTGCATATAACTCTTCGCGTCATGACACTGCTGGGTACTCTCCATTCTATCTTCTCTTTGGAAGAGACCCCTTACTGCCCTTCCACACTTTGCTTCCCGCCGCTGGCCCTGTCACAACCTGTGCCCGCGATACCATCGCCCGAGCCGACGCTGCTCGCCAGATTGCTCATCACAATCTCACCATCTCTCAACAAGCTCAAAAACGCCGCTACGACGCTCACCACCGCGATGTGCACTATCCTCCCGGATCTCTGGTGTTGCTCTGGCTTCCGTACCGTCATGTGGGGTTGTGTCAAAAACTTCTGCCCCACTACACAGGTCCTTACCGTGTACTACGCCCAGTGACCGACGTGACCTATGAGATTTCACCGCTCCACCCAATGTCACCGACTGCTACACCCACTTCCGAAATCGTACATGTCGCCCGCCTAAAGCCATATTTCTCCCCCTCCACATCGCACGCCTAATACGCACCGGGACGTTGCATTTTGCCGAGGGGGGTAGTGTTACCTGGAAACGCGGGACCAAGGTGATGTGCTCACTGACGAAGACGACGACCGAGGTACACGGGCACGACAAAGCGTTGCGAAAGAGGACGACGCTGACAGAGTGGACACTGCACGGCTACTAAAGTCTCAGCGTCAAGTTCAGCCCATCGCAGTGCTATTACATTAAGTACATCCCCGTAACAATATCATCCGCGTAAGCAGTCACAAGCAGCATCTGACAGCCTGGGGGAGGTAGGCGACGGAGACTTTGGTTTGTAATTATTGCCCTTAAATAAGACTAAGCTGAGAGCAAACAAAAGAGCCGAGAGGGGACAACCCCGCCTGACACCTCGGGTCACAGGGAAAGGGGCGATTTCCCACCTATCATTCGCCAGTGTGCTTTGAATGCCATCATGCATGCTTTCAAATAAACGTATGAAATTTTGCGGAAACGGAAAAGCATCCAGTGGTATCATCCAGAACGCCGATATGGAACCATGTTCTATTCTGGTCAAAAGCTTTTTTTTATCTAAAGGAACAAGGATGCCACTAGCTAAGCGCCTCTGTGTGTGTAATCAATAATTTCTCGAGTGGCATACGACAACTTATGTATTTCCCTGCCAGGAACTGAGCACACCTGATGAGAACACATAAGGGAAGACATCACACCCCTCAAGCGCCGAACCACGATGGCTGCGAGAGCTTTGTATTCTACGTTTAGAAGGGTGATCGGCCTTCACTCTCCTGAACGAGATGACCCAGGATCACGTTCTGGGATCAAAATTATTCTCCATTTTCGAATACTGGCCAGAAAATTAAAAGCTCAAAGAACTGTCGAAGGGCATTGGCCAGTGCTGGACCGACAACGTCCCAGAAGCACAAATAGAATTCGACAGGAACCCCATCAAGCCCATGCACTGACCCACGTTTTATTGACTCGAGGGAAATGCACAAAGCACATCATGCATCTCCGGGCTGACCAGCGGCAAACCAGCTAATTGGATGCGTCACCATGCCAGGCAGCTGTACACTTTAATAGTACATATGGAAGCAGCAATTTAGTTCACTTGCCTCTATTACTCATCGCGTAGCCTATTGTTTTGTTTTAAGGAAGTTCCAAGTTTTGATGCGTGCGGATCAAATTGTGCTTAAATACTTCAAAGCACACAATAGAAAAATATATAGTTTTTTCGTAAGTGTAAAACTGTTATTTCAGATTCAAGAAGGAAGTGGTGATACCTCTGAAATTGTCAGAACTTTATTATGATTAAAAGTGTCGCACAAGTACCTATTTTCCCAAAAAGCCTGTGGTGCAGGGGGAGGTTATTTTCTAACGTGAAGTAATTATCTGTGTGGTAGTGTAGGACTCCAGAAAACGCGATTAATAATTGCTTTAGAGAAAAGGAAAGGCTCATACCTACCACACTTTTTTTTCGTTGACACTGAAACTCGCTTTAAGGGAAGGGATGACAGCGCAAAGAGACGGCTCCGTTGTGAAGGGCTTTGGAGTAATTGGGCCCACCTAAGTGTCTTTAACATCCACTCCCTATTGCAAAAACCAGCGTCTCCAGTGCGAAACCAGTAAGATTTTCGCGCTGGTTTTGCACTGGATCTGCTGGGCACGCAGGAGGTCTGCGGTATTCACTGGAGCAGTAACGGGAAGACACTGGCTGCACTGGTGCGATGGAAGAAAAACGCTGGGATTAGACTTTTGACGCTGGGTGTGTCGCTGGCATCCGCGACGCACTGGGAGAAGCGCTGTATGTGCGCTGGGGCCGCACTGGTTCCAGTGCCCCAGTATAGCCGGTGAGGCCTGCGGCGTCAGCCGGAGTAGCATCCCTCAGGGGCCAACAGAGCAACAGCGTACTTTCAATCGACCATCGGGGGGCATATGAAAAATATGGTTCAAGCAAGCGCTTTTTGCTGCGAGGTCGTTGCGCATTTGTAAGAAAACAAAGGCAGTATCTTTTTTCTAGAGTTTCCATGTTTAGATAGGTCGTTTCGAGCGTTTCGAGAGCCACAACGATCGCCGCGCCTCGATCTCATGACAGACTGGCGATTAACGCACAACTATAGCTGGAATTGAATAATGTGGGCTACCATGCATAACCAACTTCACAGCTGATCTTAAGGGCGCTCTAACACAATGATTACTGCCGAAATGTTCAATGCGGGCTCAATCGCAGGCGAGCGTAGCCTGCATCACGGCCCAGTATCAACAGCAGAAAGAAAAACTAAAACGAGGAAGAGAGTAGTTTACCGAGCGATGGGTCCATGAGAGAAAAAGCAACATACAGCGCTTGTAATACATAATATTTGGCGTGTTTCTCAAGCTTTTGCGCTCCTTCTTACGCTGCGTATCAAGCAGCCGGTCATCGCAACGCTTCCCGCAATGTTTACATACAAATAAGGTTTAGTTACACGCAATTAGGGTCATCGCTGCGGCGCTTGCCGGTATTGAAGCTTGGTCGCACGTTTTTCCTTGAAGGCTTCTACTAAAGCTCCGTGTTTAGCGAAAATTACGGCCACGGTAGCAGAGCACCACCCAAGAGCCGGCGTTGGTAAATTTGCCAGTGATGTCAAACTCCATATGTTAAAATGATTCCAGTGCACAAAATAGCGCGCATAGGCACCCAGAACATTAGTTGCAAGTCGTGAGAGCAGACAGCAAGCTAAAATGATCAAGAAGTTGCAATTGTTAGAGCGGTAGCAATGGCCTGTAGACTGCGAAACATGAAGTCCCAACCTTATAAATGCGGGTCATGACATAAAATGCAGAAATGTTTATAGAAAATCCAGTTCTCGGCGTGGCAGGAAGAAGAAGGGCGTTCGGGGCGGCTGAGCCTGAAAATGTTGCTTGCTGGAAACAGCGCATCGGCCGTTGGCCGAGGTCTTTCGACTCCTCAGGACACTACCGAAACGTACAAAGTTGTCCTTCCATACCTGCCCACCGGTAATGTTGTCCTTAATACCGTTTTCCTGCATGCCGACCTTAAGGGTCGCCCGTACCGAGCACCTGACTTTCGAGACGCACTTGCACAGATTTTGGACCTCCGGGAAATTTTGTGCATTGGTGAATACCAAATGACCCACGTGTGGATGGTTACCTGCGAGAGTAGTTCTTCAAAGCAGAAGCTAATTAACAAAGCAGAGTTCCCTGTGAAAGGACTTCGGTGCATGGTGTTCGACCCGGATACAAAGAATGTCAAGGTTAAGCTCCTTTGGCTTCCCCGCTATATGGAGCACCGGATGATTGTGGAAGCTTTCGAGCCTTATGGAACGATTCAATCTGTGGAGCGTGAAAAGTGGCGATGCCCAGGAATGGAGCACATGGAAAAGGCGAACCGTGAAATCTCCCTCACGCTCAAGGACGGAGTGTCAGCAAGTACAATTCCTCACAGTCTTAATGTTTATGGGGTGCAGGCATTAGTGCTTATACCAGGGAGACCTCCACTGTGTCTTCGATGCAGCCGGGTAGGTCATGTACGGCGTCAGTGCCGAACGCCTCGATGCACCCAGTGCCGGCGCTTTGGCCATACTGTGGAGAACTGTGTATTAAGTCATGCCGATAGACTGCGTCAAGGCCAGTGGTCACGAGAAGATGACGTGGCGTCCGAACATATCATGGATGTGTCAGAGGTTGTTGATGTAACTGGTGAGTTAGGTCGTGAACCTCAAATTGATGGGGACCAGAAGCCTTCTGCACCTCACATCAACTCAGAAGAATCTGCAGTGACTGGCCATCAAGGACCAGCGTCTCCAGAGCCAAAACCGCCGGGCCCGGGCCCGCCTGTGAGTGCCACTCAGAGTGCGGCGCTTGCTGCCCAAGAACCACTTGTCATTGAAGGACGTCTGGATATGCCTCCTGTGGAGTCAGTGGAGAAGATACTGCCAGTGGACGCTCGCCTATCCTGCTTCGTCATTGATTCTCCTTCATCGTTGGAGGGTAACAGTGAGCCGTGTGTGGCGCCGATCTCTGGTGCGTCCGGTTCTCTGTCGGCTTTCAGTGTGGCAGCGAGCGATGTGCTTTAATCAGGTTCGTGGGCCGAAGCCTTGGGTGTCTCAGAGGAGGACATGAACAACACAGTGCCTTAGAAGCGTCCCGAAGATGATGAGGTGTGTATCAATGGTGCTGACCAGAAGGCACACTGTGTAGAGGCCACAGGAAGGGTGACTTTAAAGAGGAGGGCGATGTCTGCCCGAAAGGCTGCCAATTTGCAGGAGGGACACCCCATTCCAGGGGATGATGTTTAAAAGGACTAGTACCAAAACTGGCTAGCATCGCAGCATATCAAGTCGCTACCCTTAACGTCAGGGGTATGCGTAATCGTCGGAGACAGCAGCAGTTAAGACATCTGTTAAAGAAATGGAGTGTGTCTGTAGCAGTATTTCAGGAAACAAAGTTGTCCGCCGATGAAGAGACGAAAGCTGCTCTTGAGCCGCTTTTGCCGGAATATAACATTATTGTTAGCCACGCTAGAGACTTGTCCGGACGGTGTATGCTATTCCTGGCCAAAACACTAGAGATGACAGCCATGTCTTATTGCATAGATGACGAGGGATGACTTATATGCTGTGACGTCACAATCTCGGGTGTGCAGTGGCGAATTATTTATGTTTACGCCCCTGTAAAACAGCGAGACAGAAGGCATTTTTTTCTTTCATTAGTTAATCATTTGTGCACAGATCGCGGAATTATGTTGTTGGGAGATTTTAATTGTGTTTGTAGGGATGAGGACCGATCAGCATTATGTAAGAGATATGACCCTAGTGCTGCATTACTTAACGATTTGGCTTGTGAATATAACCTAGTGGATGTGGGGCAGGCAAAAGGCGACAGTATTCATTTCACTCATTTTCAGTTCTCCTCTAATGCCCGCCTTGACAGAATTTATGTTTCTGCAGACACGTTAGCAAATGTGTTTGGTTACTGGGTGCGGCCCATCTTCTTCAGTGACCATTGTATGGTGTCTCTTCAGGTAGGGAGGTACAGTCGGCAGATACTTCACCCTCGGTGGGAACTGTGGAAAATGAATAACTGTCTGCTCTCAGATGAAATCTTTAAGCGCACTGTACTTGTTTGTTTGAAAGACATATGGTCGCGCCATGATCTGTCAGTTTTTCAAAAATGGGACTTGTTTAAACAGGAAACCAAAAACTTAGCAATTGAAGCCTCTGCAATAATCGCGTTGCTAAAGAGACACCACCTTCGTGAGCTTGGGCGCACTCTAACTGAGCTACATGTGCTAGAGAGGGTTAGCCCGGGTGTCTATGTTGAAAAAATTAATAACGTAAAGGCGGACCTTCAACAATTTGCGACGGAAAGATACAGGGGGCCCTAATAAGATGTAGGACTCGAAGGCTTCTTGACGAGCAACCTTCACTTCGGGCCCTCAGTGATGAAAGAGAGAATGCCCTTACGAAGGATATATTGGAAATTCAGTATGGTGATTGCACATATAGTGATGCTCCTAGTGTTCTTGCTGCTTTCTATGATTATTATCGCAAGCTGTTCGGCAGTTGTAAAGATCCAAATCAGGGTTTCGTTATAATTCCTTGCTTGAGAACTTTCCTCGACTAGACGATGAGAAGTGTGCTGCAGGAGAGGGACCATCACTTTGGATGAAATTAAATCAGCCATTTCAGACCTTCAGAACCAGAAATTTCCTGGGCCAGATGGTATTACTAGCGAAATTTATATAACATTTTCGCCTTGCCTAACGCCTGTTTTGATGGAAGTATTCCAAGCATCTTATGATGTGGGTTTCCTGCCTCCCACTTTCTATTCAGGCCACACAATATTATTTCCCAAAAGCAAAGATACTAATCGAATGAAAACTGTTGAAGGATATCGTCCAATTTCCCTCTGTAATGTTGATTACAAAATTTTTGCCAAGGTCCTTAGTTCTCGTTTGCAGCTGGTTATCATAGACTTGATAGGTTCGAATCAGGTATGGGGTATCAGAGGGCGCAGTATTCAAACACACATCCATATTGCACGTTCAGTAATCGAGACAGTATCAGATGAGACAGGACAAGTAGCTCTGATTCAAATTGACCTGGCGAAGGCGTTTGATAAAGTTCGGCACAATTTCTTGTTCGCGGTCTTGGAGAATGCAAACATTGGTGACGTTTTGCTCAAAGGCATAAGGCTGTGCTATATGAACTCGTATACAAGACTAATTGTTAATCAGGAGCTAACGAAACCAATACCACTGAAATAATCTGTTCGTCAAGGATGTCGACTGTCTCCACTGCTGTTTGGCTTATATCTGGAACCCCTCTATCTCAGTAGAATTAACAGTGCAGCCATCCGTGGTTTCTCTCTGGCTAAATGTGAAGTTAAGATTTTAGCTTACGCGGACGATATCGCCCTCTATTGTTCGGGCAAAGAGAGTGTACTTGAGGCTTTACACTTGACTGAAGAGTTCTGCGATGTATCAGGCGCGGCCCTTTATTTAGATAAATCCAAAGGTTTTTGGTTGGGACACTGGGGCACTAGACCAAGCCAGTTTAGGGGCATATGCTGGGACTGTAGTCCTCTTCAGTACCTAGGGGTTACGCTGCACCAAGTTCGTAACAGCGCAACCTACTGGGATTCACAAATCGTACCTATGCGGCGACAAACGCAGGCTTGGATGGGTAGGGAACTCTCAGTGTTTGCTAGGGCACAGTTCTGTAACATATTTTTGTTTGCAAAGCTTGCGTACGTCCTTCAAGTCCTGCATTGTGCGAGGAGGAAATTACAAGTTATAAACAGAATATTTGAAACATTTGTGTGGCGCTCTCAATGGGAGCCCATGCGGCGAGACAACTTGTTCCTTCCCTTAGAGTCTGGTGGAGTGGATCAACTTGTTTCCCGTTTTTTCTTTTTCAAATCCGCAAACCATCTGTTTCTTGTAACTGTGCTCATTAGGCGTCTTAGTCCACATTTGCCTTACTTATTCGCACCAACTGGGCAGACTCGTGAGGGGCGTTTATGGGGATTCCTTAAGGAGGCTGCTGACACTCAATTTTCTCACTGTGCGTTTCTCTGTAGATTACCTGTATAGCCTCTCGAGAAAGCAGATGACCCAGGCTCTCACTGAGTCTTTGTTCCCTACACCGTTGTATCGGCAGCCTTATCTGGGGTTTTTGGATACCACTGTTCTAAAGCGTGTTAGGTAAATGTGCATTCAGGCCGCTGCAAAAACGTTCTTTTTCAAATTACATACAGCGACGTTGCCTGTCAAGACATTTCTTCACAATAGGGAGATGTTTGTGCCCTGGTCGGTAAATTGTCGTCTCTGTAACGTACCTGAGACAATTGATCATTGTTTTATTCTGTGCCGTGATGCTATGTTCTTTTGGGACATACTACAAAGAACTCTTAAAAAAGGACATTGAAATTACGCCTTATACAATTAGATTTTTGCCTCCTGACAAAAACTCTGTCGTGCCTTACGATCTATTTGTGTTGATGGGACTGTTCAGCCTTTGGAAAAGCCGCATGATCGACAGGCATGCAGAGCCACCAAGATCGTCCAAACCCGTGTTTCGGAAGCAGTGTGGCTCGGTGAGAAGTGTATATGCTGCACGTGAAGAACCTCCAAACTGGATGCCGTATCTAGACGCATGTGTATGTCTCCCAGACGTTTGATGTTCTGATGATTGTGCATTGTCGGGCTGGGGATATGACGGGCTCGTATTAAGCAGCCCGGTAACTTTAGACAAGGACATGTTTAAGTAAGTGTTGTTGTCCCTTTTTACGGAAGTTTTTTCTATGCAATAAAGAAAAAAAAATCTCGGCGTGGTCGAGTGGTTAGCGTGGTGAGGTAGTGACTGATATGTGCCTATGGACTTAGTTCGAGGCGCGCTTGGTGCGCTATTTTTTCTTTTTTTTATGTTTCTTTATGTACCTAACTTGATTCGTTACTTTTTAATTTTTATCCCACGCCTTTTTTTCCTCCGGGCGAACAGTGCCGCCAGTGCGGAGCGTCCCAGTAAGCCGCATCGCAGTGCGCCCAGTTTCCAGCGTCATACCCGGACCATAATCAGGTATGGTGCTGGGGCGCTGGCACCCAGTGGCACTGGTTTTTGCATTAGGGAAGCAAACATATCTCTCGGACGATCTAGGAATGCTTCTCGTTTAAGAGAATTTTACTGGTACTAAAGGTCCTGGTACAGGACAAGGCTTCATGATGATCTTCTGACACAGCATTAAAGGGCACTTACAAAAATGTTACAAGAATACAATGAGCATTCAGGCATATAAATGTGCTATTTGGTTATTACATCCTACTGGTGTTTTACACATGTTGACATTATGCAGCATCTTGCGTACAACGCGAGGAGAGGATATGCAAGTAGATAGAAATACAGGCAAACACTCGTCCACCTTCCTAGCAAGGAAGGATGGACGCGGTCACTTTTCCATTAACAATGGAAATGAAGTGCGTTGGCCAATGCAGGAGGAAGGCCTCCTCCCCGAGCATTACAAGTTCTTCGTTTAGATGCCTCAATAAAAGAGTTCAGAAACTATGGAGCAGAGGGAACATGGCTCTCTGTGGGCGTCCTTGTAGACGCACATATCCTCTCCGCTTCCAGAGTACTAAAGCGCCAATGCACATGATGAGTTCGGCAGACATCTCGGTGACGGCTTTACCACTGAATGTGTGTCGGAAACATTCGGTTTACAAGGCGCCAAAAAATGCGCGCAACCTGACATTCGTAGACGGCGTGATTTAAAGTTTCGGTGCGACCGCATTGCGGGCATGAGGCGGAGGGCGCCACGCCCCACGCCGCAAGACGATCGGCCGTGGGTAGCGCTTCCCATTGCCGGAGCCAAGTAAAGCTTCTTACATCTGCTGGGAGGGAAACAATGATGCGATTCATCCGCCTTCTTTTGCGCATTTTCCTGCATTGGTCATCGTTAAGAGCTTGGAGCGGTACACCTTCACAAAGCTCGCTCGCAGTCATTTCTCTAGGGTCACATTCAGGCACCGTGTTATTAAAGAAATGCAATGAGTTAATTACATACATGTAAAAGGGTGGCGGTCTCTCTGTCGCCGGGCCCTTTCGAACAGGAAGATCAAAGAAAAGACGCGACATACCGATTAGGTATGAGGACAGCTCACTGCCTCGATACATTGTGTAAGAAATCAGGTCCCACATGGTTTTCAAGGCCAATGCACAACACGAGACATCAAGATCTGTGATGCTGAAGCCTCCCATGTTGGTAGGGAGTCGAACAAAAACTCTTGCCACGCTTTCCGCATCACCATCCCAGAAAAAAAGCCACACAGGGTGGCTAAACTCTGAAGGACTCGACGAGGAGGACGTGTTACCTTGGCAACATAGAAAAGAGATGCTATGATGGCAGTTTTGATCAGGTATGCGCGTTCTGAGAACGGTAGGTGAAAGGTTTTGGCTATTTCTGTTCGCTTTTCAGCTTCGCGTTTTATTTCCTTCCAGGTGGTGCGGGCTACTTCTCCGGACGCCAAAAACGTGACGCCCAGGACATTGACACCATCTACAAACTGCACTCCGTCTGGGAAGTCACCCCTAAAAGACCCAAAGCTGAGAGCTTGGCTTTTAGCTGGGTTGAGACGTGCTCTCGACAGGAGGCTATATGTGTGGAAGAGCTGCAGGAAGGCTCTGTAACTGTCAATATCTCTGATGAACAGGGATACGTCATCTGCATATGCTGCAACCTTGATCTCGCCTTGGCCTGGGATGGGAAAGCCCCGTATTGACTTGCAACATTGTATCCGGCGGAGCAAGGATTCTATGCAAAGGACAATCAGGTTTGAGGACAATGGGCATCCTTGTCGTATGCCGCGGCGCACGGGGAGGGGTTCAATGATTCTATTGTTAATCACGAGACTGGCTTCCAAGTCTGTGTACAGGAGTCTTGGGACATTGATCAGATCCGCAGGGAATACAAAACATTCTTGTACTTCAAACAGATAGTTTCGCTCTACCGGATCGAACGCTTTTTCTTGGTCTAAGGAAACAAATACGCCCGAGACCTGCGTTCGTGTGGCATACGTGAAGAGGTCACGGGTTAGAGCTAAAGAAGAAAACATTGTGCGCTCCGGTACACAGCATGTCTGCACATTGCTTATCAGTTCGGGGAGACGGGATGATATGCGATGCACCAGTATGGCGGCAAGTATTTTATAGTCTGAATTGAGTAATGAAATGGGCCTCCATGCTTTCGGGTCGGATTGTACACCTCCACTTTTCAGGAGGAGCATAACTTTGCTTCCACGAAATGATTCTGGCCGAAGCCCATCAGTGAGGAGTCCATTAAGCATTGAAAGCAGGTGGGCGTATATTTCGGTGAGAAAAGTTTTGTAGAAAATATGTGGTAGCCCATCAGGGCCTGCGGCAGCAGAGGCATTCATCCATTGGAGCATAAAGTTCAGCTCCTCTAGGGTGACTGGGCCACACAGACTATCACGAATCTCCTCAGGAATGCAGGCTCTGCCTGTGCAAAAATCGCTTATGGTTGTACTTTGGCTCGCAGAACCTCTGCACTCTGTTGTAAATAAGTGCGTAAAGCGCGCACTAAAAACGGCTGCAATGTCATCAGCATGATCAGACTGTGTTCCGTCCCGCAACTGAACGAAAGGGATCACCTCTCAACATTCTAACGAGCCACAGCGAACACAGCGCAGTACAGAAGGGTCTGCGATCGGCCTTTCATTGATGTATGTCTGCGTCGCAGTACGGGAGTCTAAGTAAGAGTTCATAGCGGGCTTGCAATTGGTTCAGATAGTCATGCATTGTGAACGTGAGGGGCACGCCCCGTCGCACAATGCGTGTCCTTCGAGGTGCATCATTTATTTCGGCAGTTAAACGTGCCCTTCTATTTCGACCTGCTTTAATGAGCTCCGTTCGCGTATGGTCTTTAGAGCGTCCCAGCTACTCGGTTGAGGAGCGTGGCTGCACGTTCCTGCTAAGGCTTCTTTCAAGGAAGCTACGCTTTGAGGGTCGTGGGCCAATATCAAGTCCATTTTCCACTGGTCCCTAGGTGGGACAGGGTGATTGAAGTGGAGTGTCACTTAAACTGGGTAATGGTCGCAGATGCGCGGGTCATCGGGTGGGAACGTAAGGACTTCACAACTAGTGACATAATTAATGAGATTCTCTGGGAAGTAAAAGCGGTCTAGTCGACTCTTATTCCGGCCTCGTTGTCTTGTGGCAACGAACGTTTCACCGTGAAACTCTATCCAAGCATCTCTCAGTTTGAAATTATGTACCAGTTGTTTTAACATTTGGGCCCCGCTTAGGGCGTACCTTCTCTCCTACCGCTAACATCCCTGTAAGGGTCTATAACACCCCAAGTAGCACAAAGTGGGCTATGACGTGGGGGCCCGCGTTGGGCCCGTGAGGGCAGCCCATACGGGCCCCATGCGGGATTTGCAACACGTACCCAGAGCGGCCCCGCGTGGGCTGCCCAACTTCGCCGCGATGGCTCCCAAACTGTATCCGTGCGGGCAGCCCAAATGGGGCTGCCTGCATTCAGCCCAAATAGGGCTGCCCGCATTCAGCCCAGGTAGACGAAAGTGGGCAGCACACCAGAATCATTAATGGGTCCCACGTTTGTGCAGGCAGTGACATCCAATTGATCAAAGTTTTAATTTTAAAGTCGATTAATCCCTCCAATACCTGAATTGTACAAGCGCGGGATTTGCGAAAGCCAGTCCATTTCGGGCTGACCCACGTGCTGCCCTCATGGTTTGAATCGGGCATTTTCAGGGCTGCCCAAGTTCCAATAATCAAGTGTGAAACATTAAGCACTGTTTTTTTTGCTTGTATGCTACACTCAGTAACATGAGAGAAATTTATTCCCAACACTACAATAATGTGGGCTGGCCCACATCACCCCAACATGTTGGTCTGAATATTTATTTCGGTGCTGCGTGCAGAATCATAAGGCCGTAGGAAACATTTGGAGGTCGTTCAGTACATACTCGTAAAGCGGAACAACTACTGTTGCATATTTTCTGTCGATACTGCATAATTAACGTAGTTTGTAGAGTAAACATAGCTAGTCTTGATTCATTGCATAGATATGCTTAGGACAGTTATGTGAAACCTCCAGAAGAGGCAATTAGTGGCCGGTATAACATGATTTACATGAATAAAATGGTGCCTTAAATATAGAGTGGAGACATTTCAAAGCGGTATGCCCGCCTACGGCCAATTTGGGGCCCACTGCGGCATTTCATGAGCCGCCCCAATTGGGCTGACCTTATTTTTACCGCATGGACTACGAATATATGTTGCATTTTCCCGCAAGTACCCCAAGGAATACTCGTGTGGGCAGCATGGTGGTGTGCTCGCTTTTTAGCCCGGCCGCAAACCATGTGGGATCTATTCGGGTTTTGCGTGGGCAGCCCCAATCGGACTAGCCCGTCATCGATTTGCTTTAGGCCCACATTTGCATCGCATCTGCCCTAAATTGCCCCGCAAGAGACCGATGCGGGCAGAAGCGGGAAGGAGTACCTGCCTGCCCCGCTAACGGACATGCGGAAATTTTCTAGGTTTTTGGTGGACAGCCCTATTTTGGGTAGCCCAGGAATGTTCTGCATGAATTCCACATTTTCGTCTGACCTTCCCTCAAGTACCCCTCAAGGGTCCCATGTAGGCAATGTGCGGGCATACCCGTATTTAGCCCCGCTGCGGCCCATGCGGGGCCTATTCGGCTTTTGAGTGGGCAGCCCCAATTAGATTAGCCCCTTGCTTTTCCTACACAGAGCCCAAATTTTATTTGCATCCGCCCTAAAATTTTCCAAGCGAGACCCTTGAGAGCCAGATGTGGGAATACGTAATCAGTTAGCCCTTTCCGCGCCTATATGATGCCCAGATGGAAAAAGCAGGGGCAAGCCCAATTTGGGCTTGCCCGCTTGATCCCTAAAGGGTGCCCTCATGGGTGTTATTGTGGTTACCCAAGCCCAACTTGCCCATACGGGCCCCGGGTGGGCCACGTAATGTGTGCTACTTGGGACAGTTGAAATCACCAACTATGAAGGTGGGATAATTGTCCAACAAAAAAGTATCTAAAGAATCGAAAAAATCTGAGGTGCAAGATCGCTGGGATGGAGCATAAACTACAAGTGCGCGCACGCGTCTGCCTTGCACATTGTAATCTACAGCCAAGGTGCGACCATCGAAACCATATACGCAGTGGGCACCACGACGAAAATGTGGTTTAGGGAAAACAACTCCAACACCAGACATATGTGAATCAGTAAGTGTAAAAAAAGCATGAACAGAAAAGCGATCACAAAAAGATTGAACATCATATGGACAACTAAAATTGCACTCTTGTAAGAAAAGAATATCCACATTGCGAGCACGGGCAAAGTTTAGAATCTGCCTCTGTTTGTTCAGGTTCCTTAAGCCCTGAGCATTCAGAGTTAAAAGATGAATTGCTGCCATTGTTATTATGAAAGTGCGCACACGGATATTCTGAACTAAGGAGGGAAGAAAAAGGACATAAAAAGACTTATCTATGGAAAGTCGTGCCCAGACTGCGCCTGGGCACTGGGAATTTTGTTGGGCTTACTCGAGTTGGGCGAGTCGTCACTGTCTGCCGACTCGGGGTGTCCCCTTCTCACATTCTGGCGGTCGCACTCCATGAGGCTGTCGCCCGTGAGTGATCCGACGAGGAGGTTGAGTGGGTTTTTCAGGTCTATTTTCCGAAAGTCAGTCACAAGTCTGTTCACTCGAATGTTCTGTGGAACACTTCGTGGCATGTCGTGTCGACCCGTCGAGTCGTCGCCTCCTGTCGCTCGGGAGCCACGTGCAACCGGATTACGCTGAAACTCGGTGAGGTCCGAAGTGTTGCTTGCACTGGAGTGGAATGTTGAGTCGCTGGATGTTGAAGCGGCGTCATCCGGCTGCTCTATGTTCCAGCTGGCGTCTCTGCTCGACTCGTCAGATGATGTGGAAGGAAGTTCTTGTCTCGTCTATGGTGAGTTCTTCCGTGTCGGAAGCTGCTACTGTGTCAGCCCCCGGTGTGACTTCTCGTCGCTGTACTGCTGGAGAGCGCGCTTTATGTTCCTCGGTGACAACTGCCGCCGCAAAAGACCTTGGCCGCACGCTTCTCATGGCTACCGAAGCATTGCTTGTAAACGGAGGCATGAAATTCCTCAGAGGTGTCTTAATGGCTTATCGAAAAACGTGGCAATAAAAGCAAACATATTTCTTTTACAATGCCATGTGAACAGAAGATTTGTAAAACTTCGGAAGGCATCACGTCGAGAAAATAGCGTTCTTCGGAGGCCTAAAAGCTTTATGGAGGGAACACGCGAGTAAAGTTTTGAAAATACGTTACAAGGAATCACCGCGATATTTTAAAATTGAATTGGCGTTGCCCCGGGTTCATCTTCTCCGCCGGTGGCTGCATGTTCAAAATAAAAATGTGGTCAAAATTACTCTGGAGGCTCCACTATGGCACCTAGCTATATCTCTCTTTCTTCTTTCACTCCCAACTTCCTCCATTCTTTTATGACGTGGCACATGTGTCCGCCGATAATTTTGAGAAATACTGCGCCTTTCCTATCCTGTAAGTGCATTTCGAATTCCGCTGATGCCTCCTGCACTAACGCCTCCTAGAGATCTTGGCTTGCTTCTGTTTCTTGTATGATTGGCGTTCGAGGAAGTGGTAAATGAAGACGCCGCACAGAGGCCTGGATGGTAAACCAGACGGGGTTCGTATATGCATGTTTTTGTTGTTTACAACTTTATTTTTCCACCGATGTCATGACCTGTCCTGACTCTCTTGTATTTCACTGAACTCATGAAAGTTAACCGGTGTTCTATAAATCGTTTACGGGAAAGGAAAGGCGCCGTATGTGACTCGCGGAGTCTCGCTATCATCCTCACTGCAGTCAAGAGGAATTATGGAGACGGTTTAGCTATCCGGCGCGTGGAGGAAGACGCTATTTCAAGCGGTTGCGTTTCTCGATATTTTCCGCTCAAAGGATTTATTAGGCCTCCGGCAGAGGCTAATGCCAGCAGTAATGAGTACTGTATTGTATTGCCCCGTATACCAACTGATACGTTGGTTATGGACTCCGTTTTTTCGTATGCGGACCTTGCCGGGCGCTTGTACCGGGCACAAGACTTCAAATATTAACTTCAGAATGTTGTGGACCAAAAGGAAATTAGTTCAATTGGTCAATTTCAAGTGTTTCATGTAAGGATCGTCCCCTGCATATCAACACAATTGAAAGAGAAACTGGTCGCTTGCGGTAATCTCGTTGTTAAGGACCATTGCTGCGTCGTCGTGGGCCAAGAAGCAAAAGTTGTGAAATTGAAGTTTCTGTGGCTTCCCTGGTGCTTCGAAGACGCCTTCATACGTGCGGTACACGCTTACGGAAAGATGACTTCGATCTCGACGGAAAATTGTAGGGTGGCAGAAATGGAAGATTTGAGAACGCCGAACCGGGTTGTTGGTGTCTCACTGAAGGCGTCAGCGTTAGAAATGTCCTACATCTGCTGACTATTTGTGGTATACGGAACCTTGTTTAATACTAAGCAGGCCACCGCTATGCCTCCGATGCAAACGTGTAGGCCACATTCGTAGGCACTGCCGTACGTCGTGTTGTGACGACTGCCAACGCTTACGGTCATACCGCACACGAAAACTGATTGATTTATAAGAAGGGAAAGGCACGGTAACTGTCTCACTTGTTTTTCTGTAGACAGATCAATCATTCCGTACGGGAAGGGAGGAAGGTGGGAGTGTAAGTGCAACTAAAAAAAGAGGAAGGCGTCGTTACCTATGCGGATAGGCTGCGGCATCGTGTGCAGCCCCCGATGACGCTCTACAAGAGTATATAATGGAAGCGATGAAAGTGCTTGACGCAGCTGGTGTGCTTTCAGCCGCTACTGTGGACACGGCTTCCAAAGCTAGCACATCGGTTGTTCCTCAGTGTGGCTCCAAGGAGAGCGAGAAGAAAGTGGAAGAACGTGAAACTCCGCCTCGAAGTGACCGGTCCTTTGCCTAGTCCCCTGTTTTTAAGCGCAATAAAAGAGCTCACCGCCACAATCACATGGTAGTTGTTGTTGTGGCTGTAGGAAGAAGGAAAAGAAAATACACTGGCCTGCCACTGGATCTGTAGCTGAGCCACCTCCGCTTCCTGATTGATTTATAGGAAGGGAAAGGTGCGGTAACTGTCACACTTGTTTCTGTGGACACCTCAACTGCGCTGTAAGGAAAGGAAGGAAGGTGGGAGGGATAGTGGATGCCTCGTGCGGACAGAAGAAAAAATAGAGAAGAGAGAAAAAAGGAGAGGGTAAGACCCGCGCCGCAACAACAGCCGTGTCCACCACCGAAGCAATGGCGGGTGCAATGACGGCCTACAACAGATAAAATTCTGTGGTTGGCTAGCCCCCGCCGGAAGCGGCGTTGACCTACCTTCCAAGCCCCGTAGGTCCAGGAACTGCCACCCTTCACCATCTCCCCCAATATGGTAGGGAGGCTGCCACCTTCTCTAATAATTTTAAAGATGCCGCCCCGGTTTCTCCAGCCTCTGCCAAAAACCTACAAAAGCAATACCACTCACAAGGCACTGTATACGTCGATGCAGCCGAACATGGGGACCGCAGTGCCTTCACGATTGTGGCTGTAAATTTCCAAGGTCAACTGCTCACGGCCGGCTCGGTCGTTACAAATGACCCGGAAGAAGCGGAGAAAGCGGCAATCGCCCTTGCTGTAAGCTCGACCTCCGCCCTACATATTATTAGCGACTCGAAAATCGCAATAAGGAACTACAGCAAATGCAGAATATCCCCTCTATCACTAAAATTGCTGCTTGCCTCTCAGACGACAAACCGTCCCATTCAGCTGATCTGGACACCAGCACATTCTTGCCTTCCGGGAAATGAGGCTGCCCACGATTTCGCCCGAGGACTCGTCAGCCGGGCAGTGGGACAACCCCTCATGAGGTCGGCGAGAGACCGTATGGCTTCATATCAAGAAATTACCCAATGCTTTCGACAAACACATAGCTTATCTCTATTGCAAAAACCAGTGCCACTGGGTGCCAGCGCCCCAGCGCCGTACCTGATTATGGTCCCAGTATGACGCTGGAAACTGGGCGCACTGGGACGCGGCATACTGGGACGCTCCGCACTGGCAGCACTGTTCCCCCGGAGAAAAAAAGGCATGGGATAATTGAAAAGTAAAAAGTAACGAAACAAGTAAAATACATAAAAACCTAAAGAAAGTAAATCAAAAAGAAAAAAATTAATGCGTCATGCGCGCCTCGAACTCAGTCCCTAGGCACATATCAATCATTAGCTCAGCACACTAACCACTCGTCCACACCGAGAACATTTTTTTTTCTGACATGGTATTTATTATACAAAAAGGGTTATGTACACAGATTATTTACAATTCATTCAGCCATTGCTGAGATGCACAACAGAAGACAACTTTTTAAAAGGCAGGCAAAAATAAGCACCGTGTCACCAGCGGAAACCAATCAGGTTGAAAGTCATTTTCATCATCAGTGTCCTTCAGTTGCACCATCATTCTGCTAAAATGGAGTCTAGGTGGAACAAAAGGTTCAGCGTTGCGATCCGACATGCGTGTCTTCCACAAGCTATGAAGTCCAATAAGGAAAAACATGTCATATGGTTCGTAATCAGATTGTGTAACAGCAAGATACCGCACACTGTACGAGTTTAGAATAAAGTCTTTCTTTAGGGTTCTTTGCAGCACATCCCAAAAAAGAATTGCGTCTTTGCAATTAATGAAACAGTGCTCAATAGTTTCGGGCACATCACACAGACGGCAGTTTACAGAAGATACAAAAATATTTTTTCTATGGAGCCATGTGTTAACAGGTAGAGCTTCGGTGTGTAATTTAAAGAAAAATGTTTTCGTGCAAGGAGAAATTGCATTTTGCGCACCCTTTCTAACACATCATGACCTTTAAAGCCAAAGTATAAAGAACGATACAGTGGTGGCGGAAAAAGCATTGCTACCAAATCCTTGTATAGTATCTTGCGCGAAACAGAATATAAGTACTCATTCGAGAATCGTACTGTCAACAACCTTACCGAAGCATAAACTTCCTGCATAAATCCTAGTAACTGCGGGCGATCAGTAAAATCTGAAGAAACCACTAAGTCGGGAAGCAAATTCATGAAATTAACTTGTAGGAACGCTCTAATAATCGGATGTGAACAATCACGAAAAAAGAAGAAACGGGCAACTAACTGCCTTACATACAGATGCACTAAGCCGATCCCCCCTGCACAAACAGGTCTGAATAGGTTATCACGCCGAATCGGTTCAAAATTGGATGACCAAATAAACGTCGCAAATATTCGGTGAAAGCGCTGGATATAATGCCTAGCACAGTGGAGGACCTGAAGCACATCATAAAGTTTTGTCGCCAAAAACATGTTGCAGGCCTGAGCCCGACCGAATATTGAAAGCCGATAGGGGACAAATGTATTAGCATAACGCTGGACTACTGGAACGCGCTCTTTCCAGTAATTTGAACTTGACTTAAATGCATGCAGTGGAACGCCTAGATATTTAGGTGGCACACATGACCATTCAATTCCTGCATATAAGGGTGGTGTTGAGCCCCACGAACCAAACAAAAAGCCGGAACTCTTGGAGTGATTCATCTGAGCACCAGAAACAACGCCAAATTCTTCTATGCTGGATATAACTTTTTCTATGCTTGGTTTGTCAGTGCAGAAAAACGCAAGATCATCCGCATATGCAATACCTTTAACCTCATTTCCAAGGAGAGGGAAGCCATGGATACTACTGTTATGTAAAACGCTCTGACAAAGTGGCTCCAAGTAAAGAACAAAAAGCAGTGGAGACATCGGACAGCCTTGCTTCACAGAAGAGTTGATTGGTATGGGGTTTGATAGGTGGCCAATTACAATTAGGCGAGTCGAACAATTTCTACAGCAAAGTTGTACCCTTTCAGTACTACAGAACCAACATTCGCTCGTTCCAGAAGAGAAAACAGGAAAGAATGACGAACTCGATCAAATGCTTTTGCGAGGTCGACCTGAAGTAAAGCAACCTGATCGTGAGAGCAGGAGCATGATTCGAGGACTGTGCGCGCAATATGTACATTACTTTGTATGGCTCGGCCCCTCAAGCCGCACGTCTGGTGAGGGCCAATGAGAACCGACATTGCGAACTGTAGGCGATTTGATAAAATTTTGGCGAAAATCTTGTAATCCATATTTGCCAGTGTAATTGGTCTATAGCCTTCTACTGACCGTAATTTTTCTTCATCAGTACTGTTTGGAATTAGGACTGTGTAGCATTTTGTAAAAGTCTCGGGAAGGGCTTCTAGATCAAAACTTACCGCGAAGATATCTAGCAGGATAGGAACAAGAACAGTTTTAAAAGCTTTGTAAAATTCAGAGGAAATGCCATCAGGACCAAGCGTTTTTGAGAGAGGTAATTGATCAATTGCCACTTCTACCTCTTGCTGCGTGAAAGAGCTACTAATTACAGAACAATCATCTTCTGATAAAGGGCTCACCAGGGATGTGAAACGCGAGATGTTAGAATTTCTTACAGGAGGAGTGGCACTAAACAACATCGAGTAATAATCCACGAATGCGGACGTAACCTCATTCGTACTCGTAACCAATGTGTCATTACGCATAATTCCAGGAATCAGCTTTGCAGTCGCATGATGACGTTCATCAAGCAATGCTTGCCGCGTCGGCCGTTCGCAGTGCAAAGCACGCTTGACACGAGATCGGATTAAGGCACCCCTGTATCGTTCCGCATCATGCCTTTGTAACTGACTTTTGACACTAGCAATTTCGTCCGTATATGATCCAGGGGATTCACATTCTAGCTCATACAGGTTACACAAGGTTTTGTTAAGTGTCTCCTCCTGATGTTTTCTGTAGAAAGATTTAATTGAGCCAAGTTCAATTGCTATCGCACGTACTTCCTGCTTGAACATTTCCCAAGCGGCGAACAATGGTAGATTTCTGGAAAAAACATGATTGGAGCTGTGAGCGCACACGAATGATAAATTGTTGATCATTTACCAGCAATGAGTTTAACTTCCAAAGTTCCCACTGCGGCCTAAAGTTTGAATGGTCATTGCCGCCGAGCGGGGCTACTACCATGCTATGATCGGAAAACGAAACCGGTATAGTTTCGCAAACAAGCCAGCGGGAATTTAATGTACAAGATGCATAGATCCGGTCTAGATGAGCGTGAGAATGCCCCTGAATGTGGGTGAATGATCTAAAAGCACGGCAGGATGCCCCTGTATCAACCAGTCCCGCATCTTCTGTAACACGGAACAAAAGTTCCCCACTCCTGTCACTGCGTGCGTCTGGACTAGAACGATCTATGGGGTTGCAAAAACAGTTGAAGTCACCCATTAGCACAAGATGTCGGTCACAGTCAAGTAAGCTGGCTATGTGTTCAAAAAAACTTATGCGCTGTGTCACAGTATTAAAAGCATAAACATTAATTATCCGCCATGGCTTCCGTTGTAGCCGCGGCGAGCGAAGCAGAGGCAGAGCGACTAAGCAACATGTTTATTCGTCATGCTGGGCCGTACAGATTAAGAGACCCGCACGAGCGATCTGCGCGCTGACTTCTTAACAAGTCCACGCTCCCCCTCACGGCGTTGCCATTCACACACGTCACAGCATCACGTGACACTACATACCAATCGCGCACAATGCGATCACATGATACTTCATTCCCTTTCCCCCTAACTGTTTTACACCAGCTCTATGGGGTATAACGATCAGGAGGCTTCCGAGAACGAGCACTGCGCCGAAGAGGTGGCGTGTCCGGAGGTGGCGCATGCTCCCGGAGCGGTGGTGCAGGCAGCGTGGACCTTGCAGGCGAACTGGCGTTCTGTCCCCGCAACGTAGATGCTTGGGCAGGCTGTGGTGCTGAGGAATCCTGTGGCTCAGACGTATCTAAGGAAGGGGTCTTAGTAGACGACTCTTCCGGTACAGAATCAGGCATTGAACTAGGCACAGAAGGATACACAGTTGGCCCGGATTCCACACTTTGAAACGAACACGGACGTAGGTTGTCAGCATGCACAAACCTCTGTTCCTGCCCTATTCTAACATTGTAGGTGGATGCACTGCACCGCTGTTCTATAACGCCTCGCAACCACTTCGATTCCCCAGGACGTAGTCCTTGGACGAGCACATGGTCGCCTTCCTCAAATGATCTCCATGACCGCCCTCTCTCGTTAGCCTTCTCTTTCGTCTGGTAGAACCTGTCGTCCATACGTTTTCCCAAGTTCGGTTGGAGAAAGGTCAGGCGTGTGCGCGGCTTCCATGACAGAAACAATTCCGCGGGTGTCAGCCCCGTGGTTGCGGTTGGTGTGTTTCGGTACGTGAACAGAAATTGGTCAACCCGATGTTGCAAGGTTTTCTTGATCCCTGTTCTTCTCTCGTCGGGAACCTGTCGCAAAAGGTCCCGCTTAATGGTCTGTACGTACCGCTCTGCGCTTCCATTTGATGCGGGATGGTACGGTGGCGTCCTGGTATGCCGCACCCCATTCCTGCGGAGAAAGTCTGCGAAATTCTTGGCACAGAACTGTGGACCATTGTCCGTAACTACTTCTTCTGGCAGGCCGTAGGACGCAAAGACACTCCGCAGCTTTTCAATGGTCTTCTCGGTAGAGGTGGATGGCATGACGAACACTTCTGTCCACTTGGAATGCACATCCACTAGGACTAGGAGCCACTGGTTATCGGTAAAAGCAAAGTCCAGAAGGATTCCTTGCCATCTGCGAGTTGGCCAACCCCAAGTTATTAGTGGAATACGTGGCGGAGCATTTTGTGTTAACTGACACGTGTCACAGCTTTTCACAATCTGCTCAATGTCCTCCGTGAGCTGAGGCCACCACACAAAGCTACGGGCGAGCATTTTCATGCGCGTCATCCCGGGGTGTCCTTCGTGCAAAAGATGCAACACCCGCTTGCGCAACCCACGAGGTATAATCACTCGATTTCCCCATGTAACACACTGCTGATCTACAGATAGCTCATGTCGACGAATTAAATAGGGCATTAACTCATCATCTTTAACATGCGGCGGCCAACCACTCATAGTATAACACAGCACTTTCGACAATACTCTGTCAGTTCGAGTGCACTTCTGAATTTCAACAGCAGACAATGGCACTTCATCAACAACTGAAAAGAAATGTGCATAATCCGAGACATCATTGCGATTTGGAAGTGGTAACCTTGAAAAACCGTCAGCATTTCCAACCTCTCGACCTTTGCGGTAAACCCAACGATAATCGTACGCTGCAAGCAGTAAAGCCCAGCGCTGCATGCGGGCTGCTGTCATCACTGGTATGGGCTTACCATGAGCGAGCAAGCCTACCAATGGCTGATAGTCGGAGTAAATCTCAAAGCGATGCCCGAACAGATATTTGTGGAACTTTTTCAGCCCAAAAACAACAGCCAAGGCTTCTTTTTCGATGTGAGCATACCCCTGCTCTGCCTTACTTAACGTTCTGGAAGCATAGGCAATTGGCCTTTCGTCGCTTCCAATCTTATGAAAAAGAATGGCTCCTACGCCGTAAGCCGAAGCGTCGCACACTAGTCCTATCGGCTTTTTCTGGTCGTAGTATGTCAGCACATTGCTTTGTGTCAACCAGCTCTTACTTTCTTGAAACGCTTGCTCAGCTTCCTGTGACCACTGAAATCCCTTTTCTTTTTTTTAGAGCATTATACAGAGGCTTAAGCTTAGCTGTCATGTTCGGTAGAAACTTCCCGTAGAAGTTAATCAAGCACAGGTAAGCTCGCAACTGTGCCGCATCTTTTGGACTTGGTGCCTCTTTTATCACTTTCACCTTTTCATCTGATGGCCGAACGCCCTTGTCGTCCAGAATGTGGCCTAGGTAAGAGACAGATGTCTGAAAGAATTTACACTTTTCCGTTTGCAATCGCATGCCTCTTTCTAGAAAACGTGCCAACACCCTTTCCACTCGATGAAAACATTCGTCAAATGTTGAACCTGCGATAAGCACATCATCCAAGTAGCAGCTTACCCGCTCAAGCCCTTTTAACACATCATCCATGACAGACTGGAAAATAGCAGGTGCACTTGTGATGCCATAGGGCAAGCGCGTGTACTTGAAAAGCCCCAGGTGTGTATTGAGAACCACCATTGATTGTGCCTCCGGATGCAGTTCCAGCTGTTGGTACGCTGTCGACAAATCAAGCACTGTGAAATACTTGCATCCTGACAACTTTGCAAACAAATCTTCCATCACGGGAAGTGGATAATAGTCAGTTCGCAGGCACGAATTCAATGTAACCTTGAAGTCCCCACACACTGACTTTGTTGTTCGCCTTAGGCACAACAACTAGGGGCGTCGCCGAGTCGCTTTTCTGTACAGGGACTAACACTCCCCTGTTCACAAGAGACTGTAATTCAAGTGACACGGTTTCCCTCAAAGAAAATGGCACCTGTCGCGCTTTGCAAAATACGGGGTTGCTCCCCTCCTTCAAAACCAGCCTGACTGGACTACCTTTGATCAGCTCCAGAGTGGGCTCGAACACCTTTGCGTACTTCTGAAGTAGCGCCGCAACTTTGTCTAAACACACGCCAAGCACACTTGACCAATCTAGCTTAAGAGCCTCCAGCCAGTCACGCCCTAGCAACGCAATGTCGCTATTGTTGTCGGTTTCAACGACAATGAGCGGAAGTTGCTTGCACTGACCATTATGTTCGACTGGAACCGTCAACTTCCCTGTGACTGTTAGCAGCGACCCACCGTATGTCCTCAGCTTTATGTGGCAAGGCTCTTTAGGTAGACTGGGCCACAATTTCCTGTATAGCGTTTCTGGCACAATGGAAACAGACGCACCCGTGTCTATTTGCATGTTAACATCCTTCTTGGCTACCTTGAGACAAATTTCATAATGCCCTGGGCGTTCTGCACAAGAATAGACATTGTACAACAACACTTGGTCACAATCCGCGTCCTCCACAGCTACCGAATTAGCCGCGTCTCTAGACTTGAACTTGCACATTTTCGCCAAGTGTCCGTAACGCTTGCATGCACGACAACGATACTTGCGAAATTTGCAGTTCGATGCTTCGTGCGCTGAGCCACACCGAAAACAGACCGGCGATTCAGACACTCGGTCCCTTGCTAGTCCTGCACCGGTTGAACGCTGCTGCTGGCGTTTCCCACCGCCTGGCTTATGACGTACGGCGTCGACTGTACCTTGCGTCCCGGTCGGTTGAAATTCCCGACTTTCCTTCCGCGCTAGCTCGATGCTTTTCGCAACGTCGCAGGCGTCCGAAAACGTCAACTTGCTTCTCTTCAGCAACTCTGCTTGCGTTGCGCTGTCGCAGAGGCCCACTACAAAGCGGTCTCGAAGAGCCTCATCGAGGAATTCCCCGAAATCGCATGGAGCTGCCAAACGCCTCAACTCCACTGCATATGCTGCTATGGACTCTCCCTGATGCTGGTACCGCCGATTAAACTTGAATCGTTCTGCGATGACCATGGGCTTTGGGGTGAAATGACTTCCCAGCACTTCTACGAGTTCCGCATAAGTCTTGTCCTCTGGCGTTTCAGGCTATAGCAAAGTCTTCAGCGTCTTGTAAGCCCTCTTGCCTATTGCCGTAATAAACATCGAGACCTTGAGGTCGTCGCTCACCTGGGAGGCCTTTAGGAAGTGCTCGAACCTTTCCACGTAGGACCCAAAATCCTCGTCTCCGTCCTCGACGAACTGGTCGAAACTTCCAAGCGTTGCCATCCCTGTGCCTCGCCCAAACGCTCTCCACGAACGCCGGTGCTTCCACGCACGCCGCGATGAGTTTCACGCAGTACCGCAGGATCACGAACGCCGCAAAGCGTTTTACGTAGTCCAGCGGGATCCCGAACGCCGCGATGCGTTTTACGTAGTCCAGCGGGATCCCATCCTCGTCGCCAATTATGTTGCTTAGTCGCTCTGCCTCTGCTTCGCTCGCCGCGGCTACAACAGCTTCCTAAAGAGTAGAAGATCACAACATATCAACCGACCCTCGGCGTCGATATTATAAGTTAGGCCAGAACAAGGCAGCGTCTTTCGCAGAAACAGAAAACAACCTGCCGAAAACAACCTGCCACAGCATGCGCAACAATGACATTAAAATCTGCCAAAAAGGGCTGTAACGCCCTCTCGGTTTCCTCCTCTCTCTCTATCTTCGTCTCTTGGACTGCCACAATATCTAGACGCCTGCTGTGCAAAATTCGGCGAAGTTGCATCTGTCTCTGGCGAGACCTAAGACCCCGTACATTGAGAGTTGCAAGCACTATCTCTTCAGAGACCGCCATGCTGACAGCACATAGTTTTGTCTACAATTCCATTTGCCTCTTGGAAGACGGCGAAGCCGCCTCCGAACCACCGCCAGGCCTCCTCGACCGCGAACGCCGGCACTTCCCTTTGTTCTTCGACGCTCGACCACGACGACGATGCTTGTTGCCAGCTTGATCGTCCTCCTCACTGGACTCGGAGGCACATGATGCACGGCGTTTCAAGACCGGCTCGTCGGCAGCCGCGAGCCCGTCAGCCACAGGAATTTGGCTCTGGTCTGGACATTGTTGCACAGCAACAGCCACAGGGGTCACAATATCCGCGGTGACAGCCGCTGGGTGTTCGGGAACGATTGGTGGATCGTCTGCGGTTGGCTCCTTGTCCGAAGCTTGACACGACATCTCGTCCAAGGCCTGAGACGCTGAGTTGTTCTCATTACCCTCGGACGCATGAGCAGTATTTTGTTCCTCAGTATTCTGTGGAGTAACACTTCAGGACTCGGCCACAACGCTGACAGGAAGGTCGCCAGACGCATCAATTATCTCAGACGCGTCCATGATGTGCTCCCGTAATGCTTCGTCAGGAGGCCGTACTCGGTGCCGAAGCTTGTCCGCGTATGTAACCACACACTCCTCTGCTGTGTGGCCGAAACGCCGGCAATCTTCGCAACGCGGCGTACGGCAGTGCCGACGAATGTCCACACCGAGAACTGGATATCCGGGAAACATTCCTGCATTTTGTGTCATGACCCCGCATTTATAAGGTTGGGACTTCATGTTTCGCAGTCTGCAGGCCATTGCTACCGCTCTAACAATTGCAACTTCTTGATCATTTCAGCTTGCTGTCTGCTCTCACGACTTGCAACTAATGTTCTGGGTGCCTATGCGCGCTATTTGGTGCACTGGAATCATTTTAACATGTGGAGTTTGACATCGCTGGCAAATTTACCAACGCCGGCTCTTGGGTGGTGCTCTGCTACCGTAGGCGTAATTTTCGCTGAACACGGAGTTTTAGTAGAAGCCATCAAGGAAAAAAGTGCGACCAAGCTTCTATACCGGCAAGCGCCGCAGCGATGACCCTAATTGCGTGTAACTAAACCTTACTTGTATGTAAACATTGCGGGAAGCAATGCGATGACCGAGGGAGCGCAAAAGCTTGAGAAACACGCCAAATATTATGTATTACAAGCGCTGTATGTTGTTGCTTTTTCTCTCATGGGCCCATCGCTCGGTAAACTACTCTCTTCCTGGTTTTAGTTTTTCTTTCTGCTGTTTATACTGGGCCGTGGTGCAGGCTACGCTCGCCTGCGATTGAGCCCGCATTGAACATTTTGGCAGTTATCATAGTGTTGGAGCGCCCTTAAGATCAGCTGTGAAGTTCGGTATGCATGGTAGCCCACATTATTCAATTCCAGATTTAGTTGTGCGTTAATCACCTGTGTGGCATGAGATCGAGGCGCGGCGGTCGTTGTCTCTCTCGAAACGCTCGAAACGACCTATCGAAACACGGAAACGCTAGAAAAAATATACTGCCTTTGTTTTCTTACAAATGCGCAACGACTTCGCAGCAAAAAGAGCTTGCTTGAACCATATTTTTCATATGCCCCCGATGGTCGATTGAAAGTACGCTGTTGCCCTGTTGACCCCTGAGGGATGCTACTCCGGCTAACGCCGCAGGCCGCACCGGCTATACTGGGGCACTGGGACTAGTGCGGCCCCAGCGCACATACAGCGCTTCTCCCAGTGCATCGCGGATGCCAGCGTCAAAAGGCTAATCCCAGCGTTTTTCTTCCACCGCACCAGTGCAGCCAGTGTCTTCGCGTAACTGCTCCAGTGAATATCGCAGACCTGCAGCGTGCCAAGCAGATCCAGTGCAAACCTGCGCGAAAATCTTACTGGTTTCGCACTGGAGACGCTGGTTTTGGCAATAGGGATACCTTCCGGGACACAAATCGCTCTCGAAGGCGCATGAGGTCACCTGGCGAAAATTACACATTCCTTCCCAAATCCTGTCACCTACGCCCATGCATATCCTGTACACCCCATATTGTAAATTATGCCAACAGAGGGCCAACCTAGACCACATACTGTGAGCCTGTCCACGAGATAGCCCTCCGCGGGATCTGCAGCTCTCCACATGCGAGCAGTGGGAGGCCGCTATGCTCAGCTCTGGCCCGCAAATCCAACTCCGGGCCATCGAGCGTGCAACCCAGGTCGCCAGAGCCCAAGGACTCCTGGCCACCTAGAGCGGTAGCCCCTGCTGCCTGACTTCTTCCGCGTCAAATAAATGTTTATCCTCCTCCTCCAGCTCCTGAAGCCAATGATGATGAAGAGCTTGCAGGTGAGGCCACTTATCAATCCACCCGATTTTTAACAACCAAGACGACAAGCACGAGCGGAAGCTATAACAAGGCACTACGGCGGGCGCGAGGGCGCTTGTTCTATGTCGATGCTGCGGGTCCTGAACAGCGAATGGCAGCCGTTCCGGTAGTGCACCAAAATCAAACAGTGGATGGACTAATATTGCCCAGCCAAGACACACGGCTGCGGAAAAAGTGGCCATTGCCCTGGCTGAACACACGCTACCTTAGAATGCATGCTTACAGATTCACAGACAGCATATCGCAATTACCTCAGGAGCAGGATTGCACCGCTAGCAGCTAAAATCCTGCAGTTAGACCATAGTTACACCCGTAGCTACCAACCCACACATAAACACTTAGTATCGGTACCAGTTCACCAGGGCATCCCAGGAAACGAGAGCGCACACGCCTCAGCCCGAGAATTCTCCCCAGGACCCCAATGCGGATCTCGTGGAACCTCCTACGCCATTGCTAACCTACATTGAAATACTTCAGCACTTAAGATTACCTCGCCGGGTCTACCCTCCGCCGGCAAAAACACTAGACGAAGGGGAGGAGGTACACCTCCGCAAGCTACAGATCAACACTTTTAACAGCCCACGAAGACTACACGCAATACATAAAGAGTCATTTGACTCACAATGCAAATTCTGCGGGGAGAAGGCGGACCTGTACCATATGGTGCGGGTATGCCAGCGAAATCAAACTGTCACTAATAATAGCCAGTCAATGCAGGAGGGGTGGGAGGCAGCTGTGACCAGCTCGGATGCAAGGGGTCAAAAAGAACTAAACGAAAGAGCTCGGACAGCAGCCTATGCCAACGGGGTTCCGGACTGAGGACTCCAACCGCCGCTACAATCTCCTAAACATTTTCATTAAAATGTTTTTACCACTACCACTGCCACTGAGGCCATCCCTCCTGTTGACGAGCATCTTTGTAAGCGCCGGGAACATTGTGCACCTGAATAAAGTGAAGATCGTGATCCGGTAAGCATGAAGCATCGCCGCCGTTGGCGTACTTCCAAACACAAGGGGAGCTTTCAACGTTCGCTTTCCCACAGTCGTGGCGGAGGTCCTGAGGTGACGTCGCTGTCACCGCACAGATATATACGAGTATAGTTAGCAAGTTTGTTGTCAGAAGGGCGTACCCTGAGTAGCTGGTGTTCGCAACGCTTCATCTGCGAGGTCTTACGTCACATCAGAAGTAGGTGCAAATCGCCCACTTTTCAGCAGCAGGCGGCTTAATTTTGTCTCCGTCGAAGAAACTAAGATTGAGTGAGCAGGACACAGAGAGTAAACAGGAACCCTTTTTGTCTGAATACAATGTTATTGTGACGCACGCTGCTGGTTTTTCGGCGTGTTGCTTCTTGTTTTTGCGAAAGGCTCTCCCGTATTCGGCGGTATCTTATAAGCTGTGATTGTTTCCTCCTCCGGAAGCAATGGAGACTTATCAATAGTTATGCGTCCAATAGTGCAGCAGAGCGTATGGATATTTTTGAAGACATGGCAACTTAATTGATTGTGATAAGAATGCTGTGCTAAGGGTTGACTTTATTTGCGTATATTACCTGAATGATCTTGCCGTGCTTTGTGGACACAGAGACAGAAGTGGTGAATTGTTGCTGTGTGGTATAGATGACTCAGGACTCATTAATACGGGGACCTGATGTCATGCAAATACACTATTCAATAATATCCAGGGGAGGTCCTACATGCGCCTATACAGGATTTAGGTTTCTTTCTCGCTGGTTTTCCGTGATCTGTTGTGTGAAACTGTACCCGTTCTTTATTTTTTTTCAGACCATTGTTTGGTGATTGCTCGGCTCAAGAGAACTTACTCATGAAACAAAATATAGGCTACAGTGGGAGCTCTGGAAACTAAACTATTTGCTTGTAAATCACCAGGAGTTTGTCTTACCTTTCGGATACGCTTACAACTGCAAATATTTTTGACAGGTGATATACCAATACTTGCTGCTTAGGAGCTGTTTAAACAGGAGGTGCGATCATAGCTATTGAAATGGGGTCTGTTAGGTCTTTTTAACGGGCAATTGAAGAGAGGAAATTGCATAAGAGTCTGTATATCCTCCATGAAATATATTGTGAGACACCTAGAGTATTTTTAGACGAGATTGCTGTTGTAAAGTATGACCTACAGAAACGGGACGCTGAAAGGTACAAGGGTGTCCGAGTTCGATCTCTTACAAATCATGTTTTATACTATAAAACCCTATGCGAAGAGATATACTTGACGAGCACCGTCATGCTACTGTCAAGTTGATACCGGGGTGATGTACAATGGCTCCCTTGTAACAAAAATATCTGATATCATCTCTGTGTTTGTGATCTATTACAAGGCACTTCTCAGTTAGGCTTTTGCTACTCCCCATTCGAACCTTCTAGCTAACCTCACAGCTCTTATCATAACCTTTATCAGGTTATGACTTTGCTGTTATCAAGGGCCCTTTCACATTGGAAGAAATAGAACAGGCAATCAATCAATTACCTCTCTCGAAAACACATGATATGCCCTGATGGCATATCATGCGAAATTTACTAAGCTTTTAAATATTTGCTGAGCCCTGTCTTGCTGCGATTTTGACTTTAGTTCTAGATGTAGGGGTCCTTTTTCAGTCCTTTACTTGAAATTACAGTTTTAATTTTCAAAAGTACGCATATAGAATAATTGCTTTCAGTGCATGGCTGCAGGCCAATCACGTTGGCAAATATGGACTACAAATTTTTTCCGAAATTTCTATCAGATCGTTTACAACACGCGAAGACATTCTCATTAGCCCTTATTAGACTTGTGGCTTGAGTGGTCGCTCCATACGAAATAACGTACGTATTGAACGTACAATTGTTGAATGTTGCTCTGGCTCTTATGAGTAGCTTGCCCTTTTCCAGGTTGACTTTGTCAAGGCATTTGATCATGTCTGGCAATTGTTTCTTTTTCTCTTCTGGAGCGTGCCAATGTTGAATCAACTACACCTAAAGCGGTGCAACTTTGTTTCAACTGTTCCACTCTCTTGATTGTTAATGTTCACTTTTCAGAGCCTGTGCCAATTCGATCATCCGTGAAGTCCTATGTTACTGCTACCCTTTGTCCTCTACCTAGAGCCCTTTGTTTCAGCGTACTGCGACACATCAATATCCCTCGTTAGGTTATGTTGCCTTCAGTAATGAAGTCAAAGTGCTCGCTTACGCTGAAGATATAGCATTTTTATGCACTGACAAACCCAGCACTGACAAAATTATAATAATTATTGAGCAGTTTGGCGTTGTATCTGGCGTTCAAATCAATAGGTCTAAAGGTTCGGGTCAGTAGTTCACTTCATGGGGCGCAATGCCGACTCATTATGTTCGAATTGATTGGACTCGTGTTCCCCCTAAAAACATTGGAAATCCCCTTCATGCATTCAAGTCTACTGCGCGCTGCTGGAAAAAGCAGGTCCCGGAACGCCAAAGCTATGCTCAGATTTTTTTTCCGCGCCACCTCTAAATTTTTAACTAGCACAGGTCTGTAACATGTTTCTGGACCCAAAGTTTTATTGTTTTGCGGGTACTGCATTGCGCGAGGCATTACATCCAAAGCTTTCACCTAACGTTTGCGACGTTCATAAGGTCTTTCAGGTTTGAGCCTATGCGGCGCCATAACCTATTTAGGCCTGTTTCAGCTGGCGGGCAAGGTTTGACACATCTCTATGTCAGACAGTTAGTTGCTCGTTTCTTCTTTTTCCCTATAAGGTCCCCTCCAATTACTAGAACATCCCTGCAAACTAACTTTGCGAACCTTCTTTCCAAGTTTATGGTCTCTTCCAATTTTACCGATGGGCCCTTGTTTTTTGGGTTTAGGAAAGAAGTTTACAATTCAGTGCGTTTTCTGCCAGTTCGCTTTTTTTTTCTCAGTACGTATTCTCTGTTTCAAGGAAGACGTTATACAAAGAATTGATATTTATGTTGTTCCCGCCTCCCTTACATCGTTCACTCGATTCTAATTGTATGGGGCACGATGTTTCAAAAAGGGTGCGAAAAATGCAGATCTCGCCCTCTAATAAAACGCGTTTCTTTAAACTTCATGCCAAAGTTCTGATGATTGAAGTGGGGCTTCACAAAAAAAAAACTATTTTCGTTTCTTCTGTTTATTTTTGGCTATGTGATAAACCTGAAAACAATAAAACATGTTTTATTGCCTGCAAATATATAATATTGCTTTAGAACGTTCTGTAAAAAACACTCAAGAAAGACTTTATTTTGAACTCCAACAGTGTGCGTCACTTAATGGCCTTAGGCCACCGTCGAAACTGTGTTGGACGTTCTGGCTACCGGAGTACCTAGCGGAGTTGGTTGTCTTGACGGGGACTTTAATAAAGGCAAAAGCTCCGCCTTCGTTTAAGCTGCAGAAGAGCGATTTCTACTCGAGTTGAGCCAGCACCAACCTCAAATCACCACACTTTGCGGAAGCAATTTAGACTTCGTTAACACAGAGCCTCGGCAGATACAGACCAAGTCGTCAGAAGAGTAGAAACCAAGGCCCACTAATTTAGTGATCAACGCAGAGTCATTATTGGTATCAATAAAATATAGTCGTTACCTGAACAGTTTGTCTTGTCTATACAATAGAGGCAAACCAATCGGTTAACCAAAATCTACAAACACAAGCGTCGCCAGCCAGTCGTTGCTTTTGCAATTCAACTAGGGTGAACCAGAGCTCAACAAGAGCGAACTTTTTTGCGTTCTGTATTGTTCATGCCTGAAACTAAGGTAAGAGAGACGGTTAGCTCTACGTGAAAATTATAATGCCTTTGATTTGGTAACATCTAAAAGTGGTAAGTGGATTTCATAAGTGCGAATAAAATACCACGGCTTGCATGATACACCAACGTATGAGGAAGGTTTACCGTCATAAGGCTGGTACACTGTCCCAGGATACGAAATAGATTTTAGAGTCAAACTATAAATCTCTCAGACCTAAATCCTAATCTGAAGAGGTCAAAATGAGTCTCAGAAGCTACAAATATGAAGTATATTATGCTGCGAACGTAGTGTCACCAAAAAAAATTCGTAGCATTTGGGAGGAAAGGAAACGTTCCAGGTTGAAATTGTTATATTCCTGTGCTTAAAGTTAAAAAATGCAAGATCATTGCAATAGAGATGGGATAAGAGAACTAGTACAGCGTAGGGACTTAGTAAACATCTACACACTCAACCAGATTTATTGAGAACGATAAAAACAGGTTTGGTCTTCTTCGGAATTGTACATCGAGCGGGTAACAAGTATAAAGTGGGAAAGTTTTGCTAGAAGACAGGAGGCTATAGCATCGAGTGAGAAACTGATAACTACTTTCTTGAAGTGTTGAAGAGTGGCTAGATGACCGTGCTAGAAATATTGACCACACCGTATACTCATGATATTAGCACCACCAGCATACCAGAATCTTGGAATCATCCGCATTATCTCCTTGCTTAATGAAAGATATATCAGAAGCAAAACCGATTAAACCTTATAAGTTTTGTTTTGCGGCAAAAGATGCGTATATGAGGGACATCTAAAATTATTTTTCACCAATTATAAACAAAAACTAACAAACATCAAGCTCGCCTTTTATACAAGCTACTTAGCCGTGCACCAACCTCCCATCGCAATTGTGAATACACGAAATGCTGGAGTATAGCTATGTATATATATATAGGGTCTTGAAATGCTACGAGAATGTCCTTGAAATTGTTACAACCTGAGCGACCATTCACTGATCACTAAAGATGATGTGAATTTTTTGCAGTTTAAAAGTGCTGGATCATATCTAAAGCTGCCACACACCCAAAATGAAATGATACTAATAATCACGGCTTATGAAATTTTTAAACATAGTGATTAAAAGTTAGTCAGCTAAGCATTTATTTTTGAAAGTTACTTTATTCTCTTCTAATATACAATCCTTCCCCTGCAATCTTCCTCTATGCCAGGAAAACGTGAACGAAGGCTTTCTTGGTACTCTATGTGGAAAGCGCCAGCAAAGATTTTTGTCATTCCGTACTTTGGAAACTTCTTTAAACTGTTCTTGCTGCATTTTCGCCTATTAAATACAACTAAAGTTCCAAAGGCACCGCTTCCGAACTATAGTTGACTTACGGCTTTTTATAATGATTTTTAAAGCTGAAAATGTGTGTCGGATTATATGTTCTTGATCTTTTGTGATCGACCATCTTTCAGTTGCAGTTTTCAAGTTTTTCTTATGTGGCCTTTTTATGAAAACCAATGCATATTGGGTACACTGAAAGCACCTAATATATATGTTGTGTTTACTTTAAAACTTGTATGATATGAAAGGGTGTAGACTGTTTTTCTTTGTGTTCAAGAAATGATTTCATGCTGCATGCGTTGTAAGTCAGTTTGGCCATTCCGTCCGGATCCTGGAGGCGGTCCCTTTTGAAACACGCTAACTGCTTTGGCACTTACCTGGATCCCCAGCTATATATCCCGATTTTCCCTTTAATCGTCTTTCAATCGTCTTGGTCTTTCTATCACAGGCGCAGTTTCTACCAAAGATAACCGTTTGCACGGTATTTTTCCGCACCAGAGTAAGCTCACCTAAAAGAACCACTCAACTTTAATTTTTTATTTGTAAAATTGTTTTTTAAAATTTATTAATTATTGATGTTTGAACAATGCTTATAGCAGATCTTGAGATCCTAAGTCTTTAGAAGCCCGCTTGTAAATTTAATGTTCAGAAGTGATAAGCAGGGATAATTATTAATGCAACATCACTGGGAGAAATTGTGGAGTTCATCATACTTGCTTAGCATCTTATCCCTGATTGACATATGCTAAACTATATACGTAGGCGTTATTACAAGAACACTTACATTATCTGCATCCTTTTTACCACAAATTGTGAGGCATTAATTTGCACACAAATGCACACAAAAGAACAATGCAAGCTTTACACTTGAATATACTCCCTGCTGCGTAGGCTTCTTCGGATAGTCGTCATTTCAAAACCGTGACTATGTTCTACATTGCAATAAGCTTATGCAGAATCAGATAGCTGAGTGTATACGCGCAGTGCAATACATAGACTTCTGTGTGCAGGAGTTTATTACACATTTCCTTGCAGAATTCTTATATTCGTGACCACCGCCAACCTACTGCGAACGCTTGCTGCTCTGCTGTTTCTTGTGCTGCGAGGTTAGGTACGTTTTATACAAGGGAGTACTTTAATCGCTCTCTATGAATACATCAATTACTAAAAAAATCAACTGCCCTGTAAACCAAAAGCGAAACAAGAGGCGTGCCTCTTAAAAAAACATTCGGAGACTCTAGAGTTGAAAGTAGACAGCATAAAATAAGAGTCGGATTGTCATAACATTTAGCCTAAATTATGCATGGTGGTCGTCGGAGCTCATGTATTGTAGTCAACTCTAAAACACTTTACTTGTAACTCATTGGAACTCACCAAATATTACTAGGACGATGTCTTCATTCACTAATGAGCCAGTCACAAAAGCTGGTTGTTGTGGATAACAGAAGCTGCCATCTGAGCAGTGTAGTAGATTAGTAATATTTTTAAACGGCAGTTTCTATTTTCGCGTTTTAATCACCTGTCAATGTTTGCCGTTTATGAATGCATTTGTAAGAAATTGGCAGTTATATAAATAGAAGTTGTGTGTTTAGGAAGATTGTTCGTGCAAAATTCATTTATCGCTACAGATCCCAGAATAAGTGCCATTTCAGAGAAAAATAATAAAAATAAACAAATCTTTTATGTTCAGTACTCATAGAATCAGGTATCGAAAGCTACGGTACTGATGTCATCGTTTTAGTAATTTACAATAATGGCGTGCCTACCGGTATCACACCTACCAAATATTTGCTGACAATTCAGTAGCCTATCAGCCGACCAATAACAGCAATGATAGGGATGTTTTTTTTTTTTTCAAGCTAACTTCAAGTAAATGAAATCTGAAATCTTGGGCCATCTACACCCGCACACATCTAGTTCGTATTGGAATGCTAGAGTCCACCCGGGTACTGATCAGCCAACCTTCATCCTCGCTCTCCTCATGTAAGGCTAGCATGTCCAGTCACTCCCCCAAAAGCTGCAAGGGCTGATGGGGGGCTTTCAGGACGGCGGTATTCAATGACTGGGAGCAGCCATATGGGGTAAGCGAACAATCACCAATCAGCAACAGTCAGGTAAGCGAACAATCACATAATTTCCATCTTTTAAAAAATGTTTTGCTCGTAATCCACTTTAAAGCATAGGACCTGCAATTGCTCCCACTGTATTTTCAAAATAATATCATTAGAATTCGCCGTTTGCATTAATGCTGCTTTCTGCATATTGGTGCAGAGGATTCGCAGCAATATATTTGAACATCCGGAGCAGTCGCTTGAACAGGCGTTATATCTTCGATGTTCCTATTCCCTCAATCTTCATTATCGCAACATTTTAAATTGCCTGCTATCAGCACGAGGCAGGAATCGCTGAGCAGTTAAAAATATCTAATCGTGTAATATTATGTTCTTAGGTGGCATCGTCTGAAACAGGAGAGTAAGTAAGGGGCGCCTTGCGTTTTCGCTTAATTCAAGTGGCTAAAGTGGAGCCATAGGGCTAATAATTAGGAGCCCAGCATCCCAAGCCATAGGACCAAGGTGACATGGTCAACAAAGCTACAATTATATGAAGTGCTACTTTTTTTAAGCTTTTACAAACCCTAATAGCATGATTCAAGCGGAGGTATATGTGTATATACTGTGCCACACTTGCTTCAATGGCATGGCTAAAATGGTGCCATAGGTCTAATAATTAGAAGCCCAGCATCCTAACCCCTAGACCCATGGTGGCATGGCGAACAAAGCAACAATTTAATGAAAACATGATCCTTTTTAATCTTTTAAAAACCTTGATAGCAGATGAAAGCGGAGGTATTGGTGTATCTACCGTGCCAAATTTGCTTCAGTGGCGTGGCTGCTGACAGGATTGTCCGTGAATCTCTTCTTTTGCATTTATTTTGTTACGCTGTCAACCGACGACATGAAGCGAGGTTAGTAGGCTACTCTCTAGTTGCTATTATATGCTATGTTTTTCCTCAGAGATGAATGCAAGCGAAAACATTAGCTGGGGTTTAGCTTTAGTTAAACTCAGTAGGTTGCGTAAGCAAAGCCGACGTAACACCTTCTTCTACCTCTAAGGCGCACCGTGGCTACCAGCCCCAGCCACCCGAGTTCCTGAGCTGGGAGCCCATCTGCAGCTGCTCTAAATGTTACCGTGGCTACCGGCCGCGGCTACGCGAAGGGGCTGATACCTGGAGTAGTATTGCTTACGCAAGAAAAAATTGTCGGGCACAGGGAGCTCAACAGTGAAATTTAATGCCTTCCTGTACTGTTTACGACGACAAATGAGACATGTACGGTTAATTAACCAATGTTGTGTTAATAACTACCTGTTTCATATGTTTAGAGGAAGTTCAGTCGAGAAGGCTGGGTCGTCTGACATTTTGCGCGGGGAATACGGGCCATTTTCGGAGTTCCGTTTACCATGCTCAGTTATTTGTAAATTCCGATTTTCAAATTACCGGCGTGTAATTCAGTTCGGAATGGGCACGAATCTCGACAGCGATGGCTGAGTGGCCTAAAAGATCAAACAGTGCAGCTGCCTCATATGCCGCGGATATGGGTAAATCCACTCCGAATCGCTAATGTTTTACTTCTAGTTCACTACGGTACGGCGCAACCTTATCGGTGCCTAAAAAAAAGTATTTCTTTAAGCGATCATTGCATACGTTCTAGTTTAAGTTAAGCAGCGTTTTTTTTTTATTCCGTGGCAGTCAATTGGCGTGCGCCGTAGCGTTATCTACTGTTGTTGAAAATCTTACGTAGTCCTCAACGCAGTCGTTTGCCATCATTTCATCCGCCATGCAAATTTGCGCAAGGAGCCTGCGTGTAAATCCTGCACGTTTTCTTTATTTCTGCGAAAGCGCTTGTGAAGCACTTGCTCAAGCCCTGCTAACAACCCAGCTCTAATCAATGATCTCGTTCAGAATCCGACTTTGAACTGAGCATACAGAAGGTTTCTTCGTGTTCGCGGTACAAAATGTTTTCCAGCCGCGGTTGTTATATGGAGTGCGCGTCGGCCGTAGTTAACAATTGAGTTGATACTTGATCACTGTGTAACTTTCAGCAAAATAAAAAGGACGAAACGTTACGCACTTGTTTCCGTTTCTATTGTTTCAAAATGCTTGCGAAGAAGATATCTTGCTTTAAACATAGTCGATGCACCGTCAGTCTTTCGACGTCCCTCCGATTCAAAACTATGATTAAAAATGGTAGCCTGAAATCTCTGTCATCTCGCAACGGTTTACCAGAGATTTCTTTTAAAATGCTATACATATGACCTGTGATCTCGACTTGGTGAGCGGAGCTACCCTCATTGCAAGAGTGAGTCACGAGCCAACGGAAATCCTCTGTAGAAGTGATGGTAGAACTACGATCTTTGCTGCGTCGCTCACTCTTGCCTCTTTTTCTCTTTTCTGAAAAACTCTATTTGGCTTGGGAAAGAATAAAAGGTGCTTTGGAGCTAGTCATGAATACACAAGAACATTTTTCTAATTATTTCCCTCAGTAGAGCGCAAAACTTCTTATATAGATGCGCGAAAGTTTCAAACAGTGGAAATCGTAATGGAGTTTAGAATGTTACATCCGGTTTAATTCTCAGCGCGTTCCGAAGAACGCGTTACTTACATTATTATTTTTTAACTATGCAGCTTAGGTCTTGCTACAAACGAATTAGAGTGTCTCAGTAAGAACTATGATCATGGTGATACACGTAAGTCGAACTTCGTTTTGCACCTAAGCAATAAATATATTTTATTTACCTCATCAGAAAATTCTCAACTTGTAATGGCCTCGTCGTTTTAGTTTGGCTATGTTATGCACTTCTTTCCTTGTGTATTGCATGGCCCACTTCCCTTCTTAAGCTATTAATCCCCTGATGTTTCTGTAGTTGGTTATGTATTTCTTGTTCCTTGCAATAATTCAACATGATGATCTTGTAATCCTAAACCTTGTAATAATAGCAGACAAGATGAATAAAAAGTTCCAAAAAGGGTATATGACCGCCGCTTGAGATTCTACCGGTCTTCGCAATAGCGAGCTATGTCTCCTCCTTTTCTAGTGGCTCCCTCAGTTTTGGTCAGGGAGAGGCAATTTTGGGATCTATTTCATAAATTATTCACAATATACATCGTATAATATATACCTTGCTTACTTTAGGTTCAAGACGATTTTGGATAGAAATCGTACGGAACTGCATTTTAAATATCTCAGTGGTGTGCCAGTACGCAGCAAAATTAGATAACTGACAAATGCAAAATCAGCGAATTCATTTCAAGGTGACATTTGTTGTTCACAATTAACATAAAGAAAGACTGCGCGTAAACAATAAGAGAAAGCTACATGCCAAGTTGAGCGAACGCGTGCTATCCACAGGCCATTTACTTTCGTTATTGTGAAAATGTGCAAGTTGCGCAGTTATTTTTGTAGTGCATATTTGTAGAAACAGATCTCAGTTCCTTGGCATTTGTAGTAAAAAACAATTTCTATGCTTGCCCAGAGGGCGAAATTCAACAGAACGCCACACTCTATAAGCGCCGTTAATGAGACTTCATCAAATATATTACCTAGATTTATCTTGAAGCAGCCCGCAAGGAGAATATGAGCACAAACATATTAGTGTACGTATTGATTCTAGCGAACATCAAAATTTAGCGCGATGAGGATGCTTCGCTGTTACCTTAACAAGCATATTGTAGCATAAAGCGAGGCATACTAACCATAAAATTGAACTTTGTTAATTGGTACACATTCTATCAGAACTTAGGACGAGCCATTTAGCTACGACAGAAATCTTCCTTAGCCTTTAAAATAGCTTCATTTATGCAGCTCCTTATAGAACGATCTAGCTTACCTACGTCTCCTTAAATTATTGTGTTAAGAGTTTGTTACCATATTTTATATTTGTTTGTTTCGCCCTATCAGTAATTATCTAGAACATTTGTACCATAAACAAAGAACATATCAGCAGATCCGTGCAAACAATTAATCTGGTTATTCAGCGGGCGCTCTGGTGAGTAGGGGAGAAATCTAAGAAGCGCGTTGTTTATATCGTGCAGCGATAACGTAGCAAATATGAAGTTACATTAATTGGCAGCGCCGAAGGCGCCTTTGGCCGTACAGCATATTGCGGCAGAGTTTCACTTTTTATTTTTATCTTGGCTAGCAGGTCTACATGGGCATCCTAATTCGTACTTTAGGGTGCTGGAATGAAAACGGATTGTGCAGAAAGAACTCAAGCAGCTACCGTAGTGCTCTGTACCGGCTGTAGACCTGGCTCGCATCAAACGTATCTTTATACCCGCAAGCGCTCTCTTGTAGTGCAGGAATACGATAATAGTTTGACAAACAAGACTAGAAGGACCAGCTTTCTTCAATAACCTATTTTATTCTAACTTGTGTTATTCTCAGTCAACATTTCTTCAACAGTTTGTGAGAAGTTATTTGTGAAATTATCAGCAGTCGTTTACTCTTAAGAGTGAACCACTAAAAAGATTTATTCAGTCTCTACACTTGAATTGCAGAAATGTGAATCAGGCTGTAGTATGGCGTCACATAGTCTGCAGCCAGCCGACAGTCTCCTCTTTTAGGGAGAATTAATCTTCTCCACTACATCCCCGCATTCTTCTGCACTGTATTTAGTGTACACTGTATCTTCTTTTTTTCTGAAGTATTCGATTAAGAAGCTGCAATGCTGCGGGACTTTGCTAATATGGTCTCCATTTACCCAGAGCTCTAAGCCTCCTGCGAAAAAGGAAAAAGGGTTTATCTCAGTAATAGAGCAGAGCAGAATACAACCTAGTCAAACTGAAATATAATCTATACTGGCTGAGTGCTAAGCATGGGCTTGTTAAATTGCAATTTTTCATTCTTCACGAAAGTTTACTGCTGTTATAAATATTTTGTCGGCCATTACTTGATTATCGGCTTTCATGTATAATAAGCAGTTTAATTCAATGTGAGGGTAGTTTTGGGTAGAGTTTAATGAAAGAGTAAGTGTCCACATATACCTTGGTTTAAATCGATAAATAGATTGTATGTTGGTCCTTATGTTCTACAACAAGAGGGTTGAAAGGTACGCTTAAATTGGGTCTATTGCGAAGCCGATATAAGCAATATTTACTAGAAAGGCAAAAGCCAAAATCACGAGCAATTTCATTGGGCATAGTGAATGCATAACTTAACATAGGTGGCCACCGATGCAGCAGCAGTGTGAAATTTTTGAGATGCAGCGCTTGAAAGATTGATTAGTAAGAAATCTGTTTCATTTAGGCTACCTATGAGTATGTATTCACAGGTGATTGTGTTTACTATCATAGACCTGTGGCTAATGCCTCTTTACTCCTTGCCGTATTGACAATCTAATTGGAGGATAAGGCAGCAAAGAGATCAACGACAGAGCAACAGTAATGAGAGCTAACGTAACTTGGCCACACTTGAAGGCGCTGCTTTCAACGTGCGTGCTCACATGCCCTACTTATGCACTACAACATCCCACAAGTTTGATGATGGCTTCGACTGACAGCGTTCTTAGTTGCCTACTCTCCTTTTTATTTCCTCCCTGCTGCACGTGAGTTGGCAGCTGGTGGCGTTAGCTTAGGGTGAAACCACTAAACGTTGAACAACATTCAATGATTGTCACTTTTATTCTTACGTGTTGAGATAGACGGGAGGTGTCTTATAGATTTAAAGAACTCGTTCGTAGTTGTTTGTTATCTATGTGAAAATTAATGCTCTAGATAAATCCGTAGAGCTACTCATTTTTTGAAAAGCTTGTTACTGCTTGTAATAAATAAGCGGTGACTGGGTTCTATATTCTCTGCACTTTAGTAAAATTTTTATTGCAGTCGTTTGTGGAAGCCACTTCCACTTCAGCAAGATATTATAAAAGCCGCAAAGAAGATGAGGCGCTAGGTGCTGTGAAGGAGAACAATGCTTGTTGGTAGGGCGCGCAGGACAGGTCTGAGAGACAGGAAGCTTAAAAGGCGTCTCTGACACCCCAGTTTTGTGAAGGCCTTCGAGCGTAACAATTTGGTGTAGGATTGCTGGGTATCAACCTTATCAGCCACGGATATACCGCTCGGACTTCGCCGCAGTCAACGCCTTGCCGGTTTGCCAACTTCCATAGCAGAGACGTCCTTGGATGGAAACTCCGCGCCCAATTGAGCATCGAGCTCCTTCTGGCCGCACTACGACGAGCCCCGCTCATTTGCAGGTACCGCCAGAGAGAGCGTGGACCAATGGTTGACGCGCTACCAACGCGTCAGCCGGTATAACAAGTGGGACGCGAGCGCCCAGCTTGCCAACGTGCTGTTCGCCCTCACAGACAAGGCTCTTACATGGTATCAGAAGCCCGAAGACTCTATAACGTACTGGGCACGCTTTGTAGAAGAGCTATCCAAGTTCTTTGTTTACTCCGCAGCGAAAAAGAAGTGAGCGGAGGAAACACTGGTTCAACGGGCACAACTTCACGAAGAGACCTGCACTTAGTATTTCGAGGCAGTCCTAAAGCTCTGCAAAGTTGTCTCTCCTCGCATGCCCAACGAGGACAAGGTGGGCCACCTACTGAAAGGCTTTGTCGAAGATATCTATACCTACGTTATCAGCAAGGAAAACCTGGAATCGGTCGTGAACGGGATTGAACATTGCCTCTGGTTTCAGAACTTTAACATGAGGTGAATAACGCCGAAATTTGGTCGCTTGCCTACTGTACCAACTGTGGCCGCCAATAACGCCACTTCTGGCAGCGACCTGGCCGCTACTATTTGTCAGATTGCACGCGATGAGTTAATCAGCTGGCAGGATTTAATTTGCCGTAACAGCGAGCAGCCGTGCGCGTATCGGATTTGGCTTCACCTCAACCCTTGTCTGTCAACGCAGAGGACTACCGAAATATAATAATATATTTAAGGGCAAATATATAATACAAATTAGGATTTTCAACATGAAAGGAGAGTTCTTATATTTATATTTCCTGTTTTGGATGTGTACCATGAAATAAGGAATAAATACGACCACACAAAAAACACCGTCTTGAGCGAATGCTGTTTATAGCGAAAAGCCTGAATTGTTCTCGGCGTGCCATTTTCTGCATTAATTTATTTTAAAGCATAGCTTTTTCATGATGTGGAGTGTTATCATTTTATGAAGAAACGTCGAATTTTACTTCAGCCCGTATTTGAGGTGGCACAGTTGAAACGAATACTTTGATAGTCATAAATTGAAGAATCCACAAGATGGTAGTAGCGAAGCAGTGAGAACCGTTGCGAGAATACTTCCAGATTCTGTGTGAGAGAAGCTGAGGACAATCCATTAAGATATATTATAGGCCAAGTAAAAAATTTCAGCGTTCGGACTATCCAACATTTCTGTGTATGCAAACGCAGCATATTTTTGCAAGCATGATTCCAAAGTGAGACACCTTATAACAAATGCGTACATGCAAGAAAACCTTTAAACCTAAATGGTGATTGACTGAAATATACCTTGTTTCCCGTTTGCGTAGGGGACGTAGAAGAGGTCACAATATTTGTCACTGTAGATCAGTGGGTCAATGTATTTTTCGTTCTCTGTATGGTAATAGATTTGGTATTCAGTATTGTCAAAAAAGAAAGCAAGAAAACATGAATTAGCAAGTGATTCATGCAGGTTGGATAAAGATTACAAGGGTAATATATTTTCAAAACAAATTGTTGCAAATATATTGCATTTATTCGCCCTTAAAACCAGGAAACTTTTCACATCAGCTAGCTACAAGTGAGCCAAGCTAAAAGGCATTCACACAAATAGAGCGAGTCTAAAAAGCGGAAAGGTATTGTCATGCCGAAGAACGTTTATTATACCGCTATGTACTGAAGTTGTCTCCCAAGGGTGTGTTATATTTTAGTCAGTCGCTTCAATTTGTATCCATTGTACGCCTCCGATGTAGTCCAAAAAAGTACATTTGTTATAAACGAAACATCATGCCAGGTTATATTAATGACTCGCATTTCTATGCTTTCGGCATGACAATAGGAACCATTTTTCGGAAGCTTACAGAGGGCAGATGTACACAGTCACTATGAGCAGCCTAAGCTACTTAACTTTATTGTGTAAAGAAATCGGGAGAAACAGTAGACTGTCATATTTGGGCGAATATTTCCAAAATTGTAATTATTAGGCGACACTATTTTTCTTTTGAAGGAGGTATAGCTCAAGACAGTTGATGTATGAGAGGTAGAAAGATATGAAACGTGAAATTTTGCTAGCCAATACCGTGGTCCTTGATGGAAGAAAAAAAAATTATTAGCCAAATTGGTTTATAACTTGGTCCTAAAAAGCTTCCCAGCGCGGCAGTTACTTTTTGATGAAGGCGGAAAAGAAGAGGCCAGAGCACACTAGAGTGTCATTCAAGTTATAGTGCCGGAGATAGCGTAAATTTTGAGAGCCTTCCGCTACGATGTCTCTCGAAACCTGACTCAGTTTGAGATTATCACCGCATAGATTAAACAAAATCCAACCACTAAAGCTCGGTTTCGAAAATGACTATCAGTGCTCTCGAGCATATTTACCGTCAACCAGATATTCAATTGCATTCTCATTCCTGGTGTAATTGTAGAAGAAAACTGCCTTTACGCTTTCTTCAACTTGGAATCTGAAATGGGAAAAAGGTGCCAACATGTTACCCAGGTGTGGATACGGGAATATGCCTACCATCATGTTCTGTAGTGGTGAATTGATGAAAAGCGAGAGCTATTTATTTGTCAACAACGCTTTTCATGAATTGATTTATTGAAGTTAGTGACTTTTTTTGCCATGTGCTTGCTGAAATCTTGAGGCGACGTCATGACTGAGCTTTTTGAGTAAATTAAGGACTACATTTTTCAGCTTGATTTGGAATACATTTCTTCAACATAACATACATTCTTATTGATGTAAAATATTACAAACCTTCAAAACGACCCAAGGTATATCAATATTCAACAGTCTTAAATTTGGTTTTGTGAGCGACCGCAAAATTGGCGAAACGTATTTTTGAAAATCGCCCGGAACAAGCCTTTATTGTATTGTTTTCACAAAATAGGTCACAAGATTTGCTCGTCGAAATATTGAGTTCACATCTACGTATGATGATAGTTTCTTTAAAGAAAGCATATCTGAGTAAAAAAATAATAAAATATTTGTTTGCGCCTTCAGAATAAAGAAAGCAGCATATTTTCGCCCGTGATCATACAAAATGCGCAAATACTGGTAGCCTTTTGACCACTTTTTTCAAAGATAACGGCTTTTACCTGTCGTATAGTCTACGTTCTGATGACTTCCGCGATCCTACGCACTTCACTAAAGACAGTCCTGGGAATATAACTAATTGTCTTCAACTTAAACAAGAATCAGAGCGCCGTTAGCACTCCAGCAAAGTTTCGCAGAACTTCCATGTCGACAGTAAGCGCCTGCCTAACAGAAATGAAGCACAAATACCACTTAACCTAATAAGCTCAGTTGCGAAATAAAAACAAAAACGTTTTTTTGTGGATAATAGTTACTATAAGACTTGAAGTATATATTTGCTTTCATTGTCTGATAGTGATAAAAATTTAAGGTGGAATCTGCTCATCTGTTTTTCCATCACATACTCTTCCTGCGTCTTCCTATGCGAATGCCTGGTGCCGCCTCTGCCGGATATTTTAGCCCTTGTAAAGTATTTGCTAATCTCTTATTTACCACAACTGTTACGAATTTCTCATGGCGGAGCTTTAACACATATTTGTGAATACTGTTTAGGGTGGTCGAGGATCAGTACAGATAACGTGCGTTTCTCCCAAAATATGCATTGCAGACGGGGAAAACGGTACTACGCCGCACACGCTCTCTTTAGCGTATCAGAAGAAGTGTAGATTTGTTTAATACACTGCGATGTTCACAATTACGAATGTCAACGCTGGTCATAAATTGGAATAACCTGTTTTAAACGCGCCAGGTCCCGAAGCATTGCGGAGAGTGCCTAGTGTGCTATTGTAGCGCAAGCTGCTTTCAGTGTATCCATCTTTTCCACGAAAGGGTTACTGCGCTAAAAAAATACACGGACAAAAGATGAGTGAACAGGACGTGCGCAGAGTGCACTTCCACTTATGTCCGCTTTTTTTTGTCCATGTATTTTTTAGCGCAGTAAACCCTTCGTGGAAGAGATGAACGTTAACCAACTAGCCCAAATTACCGCTCTACTTTCAATGTGTCCACAGATGTCTTGCTACTTTGCTTTTTTCCGATGCCTTTATTCTTCTGCGTTGCGAAATATCATAATATACTCGTTTTTATTAATGAGACTTCATCTTTATTTAAAAATAATAATTTACTTAATAAGTAGTGAGACTTAATAATTATGATGCCTCAGAAACGAAGATCCTGATTGGCAAAAAAGCAAGAATTCTTCCAAATACTAGGAACCAACCAGTTACACTTTTGGGCATATCTCTCTCCTAATTGCCACTTCGTTGTTGTCCGATAGTCTCCGTTTGTGAGCCTTATGTAAAAGTGTGCATATGTGGAAGAAGAGGCCACAAGTCAAGAACGACTCATAGCATAGATATATTGTGCATCTTTACACCACAAGAAGATATTACCACCATTGTAATTTTTTTTTCAAACAAATGAAACATTTTGTCAAAACAAATGAGCAATTGTCTTCAGCAAAAACCCCTGAAACTTCAAGATTTTTATGTCCGTTAAATAACTAGCATTACAGGCAGCGTAACATTAAGTAACGAAAATAAAAGACTGGGAAATAAACAAAAAATACAAGAGTCATACCATAATACTCTTCAAAATGTGGATAAAAACATCTGCGTATTACAAAGTTGTCAAACTTGAATGTTAGCCTCGTTTTTAAGGTAACAATATTGACCTTTTCTCAATATGTTTATTCTTTAATAAATGATAAAGTTGCTTGGAGGCGGCGCTTTATAATGTAGATAGTAAAATATAATCATGAGTTCATGGTGTCTGCCTTGGAATATTATTTCATAGAAATATTCATAGAATGATCCCTTTGCAAAGTCTATGATATAAAATAGCCCGAGTAAAAGTTATACCGTAAATAAATTTTGGTTTCAAGCTCTGGTAGAAAAATGTGACACCCTAGGGCTTTAAATTGGGAAGGCGCCTAAAGCTGGAATTATACCATTCCATTTTGCGGGCAGTATTTTCCAGGTCATCAAGCCCTGCGGATACTGCCTGATGTGTTAACCGAGATCGAAATATTTTCAGCGTCATAGAGAATAGTTTTATGTAAAATATTTTTTGGTTCCCCTTTACCACTCTGCACTGCAGAAAAGCATATTACAAACAATAGCACCAAATACTACAAAATGAATTATTGTATCGTGAACTTATTATCTATGTTATGTAACATGTAGAACGGTCGTGGAAAAATTGCCAGTGCTGTTTTTCGCTTACCTCATATACCTTAAAAACGTACCGAGTACAAGCAACACCGAAGATCGAGATGATAGCCTTCCCAGTGCTTGCTCATGTTTAGGATTCGAAGCATTCGCTAATTGCTCATTTTTTGCTTGGCGTTATTCAGCCAACCTCGATATGGTAAATCACAGGAATTCTTTTCGATGTGACTTAATAAGTTACTTCCTTTAAAGGAGTGGACTCATTCCTAAGTAAACGTGACTTCATTTCATTGGAGTGACTGCATAATCATCTGAACTGCATTGAACTAGAATCGCAACACGCCACTTTGTAACAAATCCTTTCACTAGATAATGTCATCTGTGGTGATAGCAGCAAAGGCACAAAGACAAGAGAGAGCACACTGCGCGAAAGGCGAACCACTAAAAAACGACACTGAATTATCGCCTTTCTCTTAAGTTATTCAACGTGACATGAACGTCCAGAGCTAGCAAAAAATCTCTTATTGCTAACCGCGGAGCCCGGAATGTTCGTTTGGATGTAGCGTAATTTTGCCACTTCAATCTTCGTTTTTTTCGCTAAATGTTTCGATCCCTTTTGCATTGTTCAGTAGTCCTAGAACTATATTCCTGATCCTATTGCGCTGGTTAAATCCCAATCACGTGATGTGGCTTTCTAAAAGTGGAAGAAAACAAGATGCTAGCGTGCTCTTTGAAGACAGAGCAAGTTAAACAATTTTCTTTTCACAAGGTTTCCGAAATGCTCTAGACCTCACGCCTCATATGCTGAGCCTCTTTGTGACGCAAAGTCCTCGAAAATATCTAAGCCGGCATTTAAAGGCGTTAGTGCTTTTACTACTTTAAGCTTCTGCTGCAGCTATTAAGTATTTTATCAATTTTCATATTTCTATTATTACTGTTCTGAGATGCCCGGTCCAGGATTTCTTCCTTTGGTGTCGCTTTCCGGTTCGTTCAATGAAGGGAAGATTTTCTGCAATAATTTTTCAATTACGGCTGGTACTGCTATGAAGATATACATGCAAATAGGGAGGAAAGGAAAGAATTTCATCTGATAGCGCCCGCCAAGCAGAAGTTGAAAGCACGTTGTCATATTTGTTCTACCGTGCTCTTTTCTTGCCCTGCTACACGCTGCAAAAACCCATGAAAAACCAACTAACCCTACAGCATGTCCTCTTCAGTAGTAGAGGTTCGCCAAAAATTACGTGCTGGTACAAACCACCTCAAAATATACGTTCTAAAGACTGAGGCTTCTCTAAATTTATCCTAGTGTTCTTCCGCCTCTGGTTCCAGTTCGGTAATGATTAGTCGCCTTGGTTATTTCTCTACGTCACCGTAAGCATTGTGCGGTCTCAATGTGCTCATTGCAGAGAGTACTTACACGTCTTCTTTTTTGGTTGATGAGGCGTTCTTGAATACAAATCGGGATGTTACCATTTTCTCTGATTCCTTTTTTGATGTTTCCTTGACAACAACACAACTGAAGTTAGCGCCCCAGGAAAGTGTATCATCTTGGTACGTTGTTTTAATCAGATAGTAAAGGGTGCTTTCCTCCTGACCCAGGCTCTGCAAAAAAAAATCAATCGCAATTTTTTAGAACGGCGAATGTTAGACTGTTAACTAATCTTTGTTTCGAGATTTCAAAGCCTCATTAAATTTTCTGGGAAACTCAAACTTAACTAATAATAATGAGTTGGGCGTTCGCTAAATATTTTAAGCAACATTTGTTTACCCTTATATACCTGCATAATCTTTGAAAGCAAGTTCTCAAACGCGAATTTCTGGCAGTAATAATACTGACAATCTTAAGCCTGACAAATTTAAACTGGGGGAAATTTCCTTACGTTATTCTACTTATCGCGTTTGTGACTAGATACATATAAAAACACCGACACACACACACACACACACACACACACACACACACACACACACACACACACACACACACACACACACACACACACACACACACACACACACACACACACACACACACACACACACACACACACACACACACACACACACACACACACACACACACACACACACACACACACACACACACACACACACACACACACACACACACACACACACACACACACACACACACACACACACACACACACACACACACACACACACACACACACACACACACACACACACACACACACACACACACACACACACACACACACACACACACACACACACACACACACACACACACACACACACACACACACACACACACACACACACACACACACACACACACACACACACACACACACACACACACACACACACACACACACACACACACACACACACACACACACACACACACACACACACACACACACACACACACACACATACATACATACATACATACATACATACATACATACATACATAAAAAAGGCCCTTATTATGATATACTTATCAAGGTCATCAAGGTCAATTTATATTTTTTGTTTAAAAAATGTATGAGGAAATACCTTATTTGGTTTTTATGATTGCGCTGCACTTTTTATCGCAGTACGTATTATTAAATAACTGTAGAGCTAATCGGTGTGCTCAAAGCTAGGCGAGATCTGTTAAGATATACGTGAGAGCAATTCACGCTAGTGCCAATGTACTCCACTTTACACTACTCTAAAACAGCACACAAGAAATGTCGAAGTTTTTGATACATGTGATAATTAATATTGTCTTGTTCGCCTCTTAATGTATTGGTCAGATTACAAGGAAATGTGATATCACTTCATTTCAGTTAATGTCATGGACCGCTATTCCAAGCAATTAGTCCCCGGTAAACGCATTTTCGCGGCAAATAAAATATTCACCTATTGGATCGCCGGGGGTTCGGGGCGGTACAGGGGATTAGGTTCTCTATTCCCACCCAGAAATCGCGCTTGTTACCCAAATAAATGTTTGGCTGTATTTGAGCTGATTTTCTGGTTGGCTGGCACGTGAGGGGTTTCACAACGCATCACAAACAGAGCATTTTCGACAGGAAAAAACAGCTTTACACAACCGCAGATTGTTTGGAATATTTCAGGTCTTCAAAGATTAAGAAACGTCTTGTCATTTAAGAGTGCAAACCCTCAAATGTAAAGAAGTTGAAGCCCCGCTATCCTTACGAGTGATATACGCGGCTAAAATTTCTGCAATAATAGCGGGAATCTAGAAGCTGCTTAAATCGGTTTTTGTGACCAATTTTCTGACAAGTATAAAGTGTTACTAGTGATTAGCGATAGAATCGTTAAATGCCTCTTCTCGACATCCGAGTACAGTGATTTTGACATTAGCTGGCTCGACGTGAAGAAAAAATCATAGTTTGTGCATAATTCAGCTGCGACGGTGAAGCGCGAGAAATAAGTTTCCTTTTTGGTTCACTTTGCTCCTGTTTGTTGACAAGCGGCCGTCTCCTTGTTGTTTGCATTCTCATCAAATAAACGTGCAATGCATATATCTGACCATCCATTTTTGTTAAGCGTTTACCTAGCAAGCATCAAGTTCCATTCTCCGAAGCTATTGTAAAGGTCCGATAAATATTCCCAAAGCTGTGGCACCTATCTATGCAATACAATTATCAGTGTAAAGTGCAAAATAGCGGCCCTCAACGTGACTATGAGCAGGCGCACGGGTCGATACGTATCCAGCAGGCAAGCGTAGCTCCCTAATACAGAGCGGCAGCATTCACCAGCTGCGAGGCGGCATTCAAACGCGCTGCGCGCATCTCCTTTCTGCACTTCTGTGGCTCCCAGGCAAACGACAAGGTGGCCACGATGCAGCGCAGCGGTGACGGTGAAGTTCGCTTTGTATCATTTCCAATGTATCACTTTTTTCTCAATTCAAGCTAGATTTCCACTAGGGCCACCATTTATTCCGGGAAAGTCGAGCCGCTTCTTTACCTATTTCAGCTCCAATGACACTCTACAAGACAGCATAAAGACAGGTCACTTCTCCTTATCCTCCGCTTGTTGGCAATGGGACCCAAATAATATTTGCACAAATGTCCCTTTTACGACGACCCCACAATCTTTGGGCATTTCTAGTCTCAACTCTGCTTGACAGCTCCCTATAGCGGTTGCAGTTATTTGAAATGAAATAAAGGCTGCATATCATTATTTCCAATGAAATACAAATTGTTTATGAAAGCCCGATGCAACCATATACTCACGGGGATCCAAAAATAGAGAAATCTACCTCAGTAAAATATGTGAATAGAATGAGCTGTATTGCCCTTGGTAGAGCGCTGATCTCCTGGAAGCCGCTTTCCATGAATGAAAGCAAAGTCACCAGCAGATCACCTCCGCGACAGGTGCCAGCTGTGGCAACTGGTCGAGCAGCATAATACAATTTCAATCTGAGGACCTGTTATTTTTTTTATAAAAACCGTCATGTGACCAAAATAAATGTTTGACCAAGGTCCCGTCACTCAAGAGCCAGGAAGTAGCAAGATCTCTGCGCGCGCTAGGAGCGAGAGGCAGGAAGGCTTAATTCTCGTTCGTGTTTGACATCATTTTAAATACAATCAGCACATTCGCCTAAAAATTTGAAACTAAAACCGACTGGAGCTTCTTTCCGTTGACGCATGGCAGAGTCCTGACAAGATATGGAGCAGTTTCAATGTATAATCTCATGACTTCCATGCCGCACGTTTGCTGATAGATGGTCTAGGAAGGCGACTGCTATGCATTTTTTCTCATATATATTTATATTTAATTCTTTATGAGTAGCTCCAGCTTTGAGAAAAATGTCAACACTTTTTAGTCGCGCTCATTATTCAACTACTCTGAAATATTTTCTAATTTATTGTGATGTCCAACTCTAATGTCGTGCAGATGACGGCCTCGACCACCTGCGCGTCCAGCGTGTACATCTTGGCGTAAATTGACTCAATATATTTGATGCTGCAGTGTTCCAATATGGCGCACATATTTTTCTTTGGATTTGTGATTCATGAAGCAATGAATAAATTTCCGTAAAAAAAGCACCTACATAAGTAGGTTGGTGGATTAGGAGCCCATATCATTGACGAAGATTTTGTAGTTTGTCGTCTCTCTACAAGATAAGGCAACACTGCAAAAAGATTGGTATCAATACAGGTGGCCACACACACACACATATATATATATATATATATATATATATATATATATATATATATATACTCAACACGGGAAATCTTACCCGACCCGGACACTGGAAGGATTGACAGATTGAGAGCTGTTTCTTGATTCGATGGATGGTGGTGCATGGCCGTTCTTAGTTGGTGTAGCGATTTGCCTGGTTAATTTCGATAACGTAAGAGACTCTAGCCTATTAAATAGTTGCGGGGTTCTCAGCACTTTAGAGGGACAAGCGGCTCCTAGCCGCACGAAACAGAATAACAGGTCTGTGATGCCCTTAGATGTCCGGGCCGCACGCGCGCTACCCTGAAGGAAGTAGGGTGTCTTTATTCCTGTCTAAAAACACTGGGTAGCCCGTGAAACTTATTTCGTGATTGGAATAGGGGCTTGTAATTGTTCCCCTTGAACGAGGAATTCCCACTAAGCACGAGTCATAAGCTCGCATTGATTAAGTCCCTGCCCTTTGTACACACCGCCCGTCGCTACTACCGATTGAATGATTTAGTGAGGTCTTCGGACCGATGTACGGCGCGGCCTTTCGGTTGCGCGAGTCTGTTGGAAAGGTGACCAAACTTGATCATTAAAAGTAAATAAAAGTCGTAATAAGGTTTCCGTAGGTGAACCTGCGGAAGGATCATTGTCGGACTGTGCTTGTCACGCCCAGCGCCGCACTTACTTATAAGCGGAGGTTGGCCTTTAACCGCGGAGTTGCGAGATTCCGAAGCCACTTCTCTCTCTCTCTCTCTCTCTCTCTCTCTCTATATATATATATATATATATATATATATATATGTATATATATATATATATATATATATATATATATATATATATATATATATATATATATATATATATATATATATATATATATATATATATATATATATATATATATATATATATATATATATGTATGTATATATATATATATATATATATATATATATATATATATATATATATATATATATATATATATATATATATATATATATATATATATATCGAAGAGATAATTTGCAATAATGCGTAGCTAATATTGGAGTACTTCAGATGCAGTAGAGTAGCACGACCAGCAGCCACAGCTTCATCGTGGGAAAGCAGGGCGCCGGAGACCAGTGATCGCGATCGATATGCTACTGTGCTGAGTGGACCTTGTCTTATTTACAATGGTGCTGGCGACAAGAAGGCTGTAACATGGCTTGAAGCTGCTAACGTGGACCACCTCGCCGGTCCTCAGTGCGCACATGCCGGTAAGTCCCGATGCATAGATGACTTCGCATCCGCTATACTGGCGCGGCAATATTCAGACTGTTGCACTTTTAAACGCTATAAGTCTCCTTGTCTTTCTTCTCGTTGGCCGCAAGCAATTCATTGTGCCGCTCAACCTTTTGGCTGTCTCGGCATCGAATTGTATCGCCCCATCATCACATCACCGCAAGCAGTGGATCGATAATTGTGGCTACGAATCCCCTGACAATTTGTGCCGAGACAGAATCACTGCCAGCTGTATGGCCGTGCGTTGTGGCGTCTTTCACTTAGCACCAGGTCTTGTTACGCCACGGTGTGCTGCATGAAGTGCTGCGCGAGAGGGGAAGAGTTTTTTTTTTTTTTTCATAAGAAGTTGGAGCGCTCTTCAAAAAATATTTTATCAACCGCACCGCCATTGTCAACAATCTTCAAATTTATGGCCTCACTGAGCAACTCTTTGCAATGCTTGGGAAATGATCTTTATGTATATTGCATCCGTTCACCGCAACTTGACTGCGTATTGCCATTCCCTGAACAGTAAAGAAAAGGAAGTGTCAGCTGGCGTCACTAAAAAAAAAAAAAGCACAACGAGAAGGAAGTCAATAAAGCTATATGTTTTTTAGTATACATTAAAGTGCATAAACTAAAATGCATACGCAATAAAATAGTTTGCTGGATTAAAATTGCTTGCAGTATTTCTGGTATTATGCCAGTTGCGTCCGTCGCGCCATCTTTAGTACGTTGAATCAAAACAAATAAGAGCGCATTTAAAGACCACACTACCCTTCGCTTCTGTGCAGCAATGGATTCACACCACGTACTTGATTGTAAGACATGTTTTCGATTCCTGTAGGTACAATTTATTTTCAAATTCACAACCTTGAAATAAATTACAACTATATTTTCTAGGGTATGTTCCACTATAGGCAGCATATTAACAGAAGCTGGACTTGCTGCTGTTCATAACAACAGCAAATTCAGCTGCGAACGCAGCTAGGATTTGAAGCTATGAAAATGGTTACACTATATAATTTACCTTCACCGTAATCAATTAATGTCTTCAGCGAGTTTATGTCACCTTCAGGTTGCGTTCACAGGAAGCTCCCATCAGAAATCGCCTTTTAACAAGCTTTAACCTCTTTTTTACGGATTTACGCCGCGATGATTTTTCAAAATAACTTATTCAACGTCGAAAAGATACCGCAATGAACGCTACCGATGTATAATGCTCTTTGCAGTAAATAATTGTAATCCATGAAACAATTTTAATAATATTTCAATCAGTTTATGTGCTGCCCTTCATGCTCAAACAAAACGTAAGGTTGTGTCTTATTTTTGAGTGACGCACCAAGCCCTTCCGTTGCTGCAGTTTTCGGGGAACGACAATAGGCTGGGATACTGTCTTTCCATTCATTACATTAGCTTCCTATAGCGCTCGCAGGCCTGTATAAAATTTTCTCCCTTCTGCATGGACAGAACTCGTCGGTTTTGGACACGATCCTACCCTACTGTTCTCAGAGGTCAGAGCGTACTGCTGTTTCCCGAGCGCGAGAGACGAATAAGATCTCCCCCTCCTGACCGGATTTTTCCGACGGAGTAACAAATTCTTCAGCAAGTTCGTACCAACAATTGCGGAACGTGAGCACTTCGCAATCCGGCTCGTGTCATTCGGTTCTGTGTTACTGCAACAAGGCCGCATTTGTCCTACAAACGTTTTGTCAAGTACCAAAGGCCGTATGAAGTTACTCAGGAGAAGCCACCATCAACACCTTTGTAGGACATATGCGCCTTCTGAATTGCGCGGCCAAGGCCGTGAGACTGTTCACGTTTAACGCCTGAAGCCCTTGTAGGACTCTGCCATGTTGCTTTTCTCCTTGAGTCGCCAGATAGGTTCCTGTTCTCTCGGGTGTGATTCTCAAAACGAAAAGTATGCAGTGGTAGATTTATGCGGCTATTGATGGCCGATGAGGCAGGAGCCGAGGACGATAATGTAGAAACCGCTTTAAATAAACCGTTTACCGTTTCATTTCGCATTCAATTTTTCTATACGTTTTCATCGATATATGCGCATCTTGCACCCTAACATTTGATTGTTATTAATCGGTAATTTAGTGTAATTAGTAATTAATACCTTGAGTTAGCATAGTACCTTCTTTATAAGCTGTTTAAAAATATATGAATTGATTCCCTAGCGTACTTACCAATTGAACCCAATTTAATTGAAAACAATTGCCTAAACATTCAATTCTGATGATACAGTCGATGGAATATATTTAAATATACTTGATTTATTATAAATCGCATATCTCTGCAAAGAAGTTATATTCTATGGCGGCTAGGTGAGACCTACAGTTAGTACGCCGAAGATTTACACGCAGCAAGCTATTTTGCACATACCTTTTAAACACATATCCTGCGCACATGATACACGGCCGACATGAGCGAAGTAAAATTACCGTTTATAAAAATTTCTTCTCTGAAGCAACGCCATATCAATGTACCAAAATGCGATTGAGTCTAAATATTTCTGTTGAGTGCTTCTCATGAAGAAACATACAACGCAGGAAATGGTCACGTGAAAAATTTCTTTGATGCCACTAAATATGTTTATGTAAAGAGTATAGCAAGCGATTTTTTGAGACGATGTACTTCGAACGCTTGCATTGACACTTTCTTGCTTGGTAAACTAATTTAAATGCAGCTAATTGATCCTTCCTACTAATATACTTTCGTGGGCAAAAATATTTACATTAGGTGTGGTGACTCTTGAGAGCTACATGTAGTTGGCTTTATCGTGCAAAAGCTCATGAAATATTTAATGAATGTTGCTAGGCCACTTAGCACATGTTTTTAAAAGACCACGCCTCTTTAGAGTCTGGCAAGCATGTTACTATCGCTTAACATTAAATATCACAACTTTAATGGTATTCACTAAATAGAAATTATCTTTAACCAGCTTGTAAGCCTGTAAATGACCAGCTGACATACACGTTTGCGACAATCTAACTGGTCTGGAGGGCGTGTCGTTGAAACAGTTGAATGGTGAACAAAATTGACTTTACCTTCCAGGCATTTTGGTAATCACCAAATCTATTCTCGTCCGCCCAATTTGGTTGGTCTTCCGCCAGCGATTCGGCGACTGCCATGGTAATGAAAGGCAAGATAAGAAAGAACTTCATTTCGTTCGCCCCGTCGTCCGATACAGAACACAAAACGCTTTGGCTGGCGGTGTGAACTCCTTTTATAGCCCTAGTCTCTTACCTTTTTGACGTCGCAAGTTTCTTTGAAGGAGCTATTAGTCGTGTCCCATTGGCGCATTCACTAGAAGGCATTGACTGTTTCCTGAGAATCGACCAATTATTTTTTTGAGAAGAAAAATGGAAACAATAGAGTTTTTGCAGTCTTATCATCAAACCTCGACATGCCAATTTCGCGCCATTTAAATAATATCGCAAGAAATCATTTCAGTATGATGATTGTACGTAATATTAGTCTGCATGGCTGAATCATCGCTCAATATCAAAAGTCGATGCATACATGTGTGGAGGAGATAAGGCTAACCTCACATCCGAGAGAGGACAAGTTCTGGGTACCGCTTCGCTTCATTTCTTTTTGTTTTTCTGGCATTTGCGTCAGCATTTAAGTATGAAAGCTAATTTCACAAATTTATCTTTGTTCGTTGGCAGCAACAAGAAACATTTGTTGACAACCTCCTAATGAATGCCCACAATAGACATAATAAGGCTTCACAATTAGCTGTTCGAAAAGTGGAATTCTTTTTATGTGGTTAACAATTAGAATAGTATTCGTCATAATTATGAAAAATAGACTATTTAGACTGCAGTTTGCAGGCAGACATGAGAAACATTATTGTTACAGACGACGTTCTACCCCTTGTTCTTCTCGCTGGCATGAGGAAGACGCTAGGCAGTAGTTCCTTATAAAACAATGAAACTTTTTATGGCCACGAATCACCACCACCTAGACGAAATCTAATAGCCTACATTTAATACGGTCGCACATAAACAGAAGGACTCGATTTAGCCTTACGTAACTAACCCTAAATCTTCTAGCCTGCCAAAAAAATAAATGAAGATCATCTGAGCTTTGAATATTCATGATAGCAAAATATAGCGTACTAAGGTAGGACAAAGCGCCAACATTAAACGCCATGCCTGCTATCAACCGTTCATGTTTTGTTGTAGCCACGCATCAAATACGTAAAGTCCGCATAGAAATGGACGGAGGTTTTCAAAATAGCAAGTGTAGTCATAGAACTGAGGCCTTCGCTGATTTCAGTCCATTGTAAATCCCAAGCTTCAATCCAGATAACAGAGTTCTAGCAACGCTTACACATTTGATGTATGAATATCACCCTTACCTGCTTGCCTTAGCGTCAGACGACGTCTTCAATCCGATGAAGACCGCATATGGGTTTTCCTTTCAGCGGCCCGGTAGCCTCAATTGTTCTGTTCCGGTCATTCACATCACTATCATCTTTCTTTACCTGCGATGTACAAATCTGATGCTTGGCCTCAAGGCAGAGCTATCTATAAACAGCACTCATTATAAGCATCAAATTGTATCTGATGGTCATAATTTTAAACTTTTTCTGTATGTTTCTATGTTTGGTGTAGTTTTGGTAAATCATACACAATATTATGAGCAGCAGAAGCATTCCGCCTGACCGCAGTTAGTTTCTTCTGATTAATGCATAAGGATTTTAACAACGTTTGTTTTCGGGCTAGTTGGTGTAATGATAGCGCCTGTCATGTTCGCCTTATGTGTTGCACTAGAAGTATTGTACTTTATATGTTAAGCATTTTATGGCTATAGATTCGGGTTTCGCGTGGGCATGCATTTATCGGTGCAGTAGCAAAGGAACTTGCAGGTACATCGAAAAAAGAGTGCTACTATAGAATAGAGCGTCAAAGAAAGGTGGGCAAATGACAAAATGATTGATGTGGTTTAATTAGGTCATTATAAACGCATAATTTCTGCCACACTTGTTTTGAAAACACCTTAAGGGCGCAGTAAAGAAAAGAGAGAAAGACCATTTAATGAAAAACTGAGGATTTAGCCTGTGTTTAGATTTCGCTGGCATGCTACCCTGCTTATGAAGCGGAAATGAAGAGGGAAAGATTGAAAAAAGAACGTTTAGGATAATAAAAGAAATAAAGGGGGAGATAAAATGCGGCCTGTAAATGCAATGTAACGTGCGTCGTGGAGTAATGGCATAAAAGGAAATTATCGAATGCATTTACTGACAAATGTGCTTATAGAGTTCACAGCGTGAAACATGCCTGAGGGTAACATGCAAGGCGAATTGAGGGCTTGTCGAGAAGTCCAATACCTTTCAAATACTTAAGTATTATGTTCATAACGAGTCTGTTGTCTAGGGCAGGCTAAGGAACCTAAAGCACTATACATTGTTAAAGGCACAGTGGGTAGTCCTTTTCCATGCTGTGTTCATAGTACGCACGCTCGTCAACGTAGGAACCGCACTCAAGTAGGATATGTTCCACAGTTTCAATCGAGCCACAGTTGTCCCCATGCGGACTGTTGATTTGTAAGAAACGGTATCGCAAGCCGTTTATATATGGACAATTCAGTCGAAGCTGGAGGTAAAGAGTTTCTAGTTGGCCAGGAAATTTTGGAGGGAGTCTTGATCTTATATATGGGTTAAATGAAAAAAGAAATTTGTAGGAGTGTGTTAGCAAGCTCCAAAGTCGCTACTTTGTTTCAGAGGCAAATTTGTTAGCCAGTTGGGATGCATTAAATTTCGCGAAGGTCGGAGTACATATTATGTTGGTGGCCTTTACGAGCTGCTTCATCTGTTTTTTATTGTGTTTATTGCCATAGCGAGCTGATATCCAGTGACATATTACGCAGTGAACGGCGGCTATAGCGAAATGATGTACATATCCTTTGTTAAAGGAAACAGGCTGATGATTAGTTTTTTTCAGCAAGTTAATCAGGATTTGCAGCGATGCTCTGGAATCAGTGAAGATAACCCATCGTCCGTGAATTTAGCGTAGGATATGGAAAGCAGCCTCTTTTTTTGCCATAGAGCTCAGCTGTCGTAGATGAGCGTTCAGCTGAAGCCGGTAAGACCGGAGATCAACAAGAGTTGTTGTCGGGCTAGTTGGCTTGAATCATGTAATGCCATTAAGGCTATGCGCAAAAAAGACGACACAAAAAACAGAGGCAACGACAGGACGAGCGCAGGAGATGGTTTGTTGAGGGCACACAAAGGGCACAAGAAAAAGTGTGTTGAGCATTTGAACTGTCGGCAGTGTACTGCGTGTATTTCTTGGCTACGTAGTCGAGAGCGGCTTGGAGAAGTGCTGCCTGGGGCATGCGGCTCTTCGCATTCACGCCAGAAACATAGACGATAGTGTCCATGGGGGAAATGTGAGAGGTAGTAGATTTCGTAAGTAAATAATAGCAGGGAGGCGCAGAAACTGTACATCTTGAGGAAAGCGAGAGTTGCAGTGAGTTAGGTGGACACGTACGGTATAAAAAGTGTTTCAACCTTTGGATGACAGGTCGGAGATGCGTACGAATACTTTCTTGGGCGGCAATCACATCTAACGGGTGACATCCTCCTTCTGAAAGTGTTCCTGATGCAGAGGATCCCTTTGGGAGTTCAAGGCATATCCGCAAGCAGTTCCGCGCAGTTTCCAGAACCTTCTTGCTTGCTGGAGATAATCGTTGAAGCACCGGTAAATAGTAGGGTAACTCTCCTTCAATGTAGTTTTTTGACGCAGGACCGACTACTGACAGTTGCTGCCCCATCGTGTTACCGCAATGAATCTGAAATCCTTCAATGCAGCAGTGATCGTCTCGCTGATGTTTAATGTGATGTTACCAAGAGAGATTGCTGTCAATCATAACACCTAGGAGTCGGTTTGATCGTACATACAATAGTGACCGTCCACACAGTAGGAGCGGGTATCATGACATTTTTTTTATGTGAAAGCCATAGTCACACTTTTTTCTGATGAGAGGAGAACACCCTGGGGAGCCAGATACAATGAGATGTGCAGTAGCCCTCTCTGAGTATGTTGCTACCTAATATAACGCGAACATGAAGCATTCGAGATGCAAATATCATCAACAAAAAGTGTTATGTGTACTCCTGGTGGAAGGTTTTTTATTATATGTATAAGGGAAATATTGAAGAGTAGAGGGCTGAACACAGCTCCTTGAGGTGCGCGACTTTTCGCTGCGTGAAAAAGAGTTGGACCATGTGGAGTGTTCTTTAAAATTTGCCGTCCTTGTAAAAAGTGTCCAATCCAGTTGTAATGCTTTCCTCCAAGGTCAAGGCTGGCCAAGGCTGCAAGAATTGCATGCTGAAACACAGAGTCAAAAGCGGTATTGATGTGAAGGAAAACAGTTGTCGGGATGTGCCCAGCGTGAAGGTACTCTTCAAGTGATGAGACAAGGGTAACGACATTATCAGTCACAGAACTATTTTGGCGAAACCCGTTCATTTCTGAGGATGCTCATTTTGGCTCTCGAGGTACCAGGTGACGCGTTTGGACATTATTCACCCCATAAGCTTACCTACGCAGCTGATAATGGCGATGGGTCGGAAAATGCATAACTTGTTGGCTGTTTAGAAGCTTTCGAAACGGGCACAATTTTCGCAAACTTCCATTCCGTAGGGACCTCACCTCACATCCAACAAATGCAATATTTCAGGAATCGAAGAAATAACTTATGAGGCGGCTTTGTGATTGCGTCATATGTTACTCCATCATGACCCGTAGACGCCCATATGTTTATTTCCGCGATAGCTGTGGATAGGTCTTCAATTTTGAAAGGTAGGTCCATCGCTGGCGTTGCGGCCTGGGGAAGCCTGACAGACCATCTGTGGAGTGTGTGGAAGGCCGTTGCCCCGAATACGGTAGTCTGCGGTATTCTTCTAAAACTTCAATAATGAATTTTCTTTCACGCAGAGATAGTGCTGTGAAAGGGTGAGGCTGTTGAAGAGGCGAGCGCATACCACGAACTATGCGAAAGCTGTTGGCTACTAGTTGGCGCACACTCAGCGTAGAACAAATGTCACGCCATATTTGCTGAATAGCTTATCCAGGTACCGTCGAATGTGACATTGTGCCTTTCGACTCGCAGAAAGGGCATGAAGTTTTCTTGTGCGCGAAGCTTTACTTTCATCTCGCCTGTAAATAGCGCACAGCCTTTCAAATGTCTCATCATTGATGGGTAAGCTATACCTTCTGTGATTCGTGTGCTTTCTGGCAAGTATTAAGCCATTGATGATATTAGTTTGTCACTTCGGGTGGCGGCAGTAATTTTTGTTCTTGCATCATCTTTGTATGAATCCCAGTCTGTAGATTTTATACGAATTTTCTTTGGCGCCATCTGCGCATGGACAGCTGATATGAGGACTGGGTAATGGTTATTTCCACGTGTTTCCAGATCGGTGCGTCAGCCGAAGTTATGCGCAGCTGAACTTGTTACAAAAGTCACGTCACTACTGCTGGCAGTCGTCAGGCCTAGGAGATAGGTTCTGCTGCCGTAATTTAGTGGTTCAATTAAATGCATTTCAATATGTTCTGCAAGCTTGACACCTCGGACACATGTGTGTGAGCTTCATCAAATTTCACTGTGAGCGTTGAAGTCTCCGAAAATTTATATGAAGTTGGCGTCCTTATTGTCAAGTTTTCAATCCTCCAAACATCGGATGGTTTGCCTGGCTCAAGATATACTCCAATAAGAGTGCAATCTTGTCTCCCTATTATTGTTACGGGGCACGCACATTCATTGTCATTGTGAGGCGACATTTCAACCAAGGAGGCCGGGATATCCTTGCGAAAGGCTATCAGCAGTTTGCTGACGACATCTTGCTGTTGTGAATCATTAAATTAGTATCCATGCAGTCTGAAAGTTTTCTCCACACACGATTCAGAGATGATCCTGAAAGGGGAAGTGGTAAGCTCGCACAAGCTGCTGAAAATCAGATTTTCGAGTATAAAACACGAGCGTTCCACTGCAAAATGGCGCATGTGCAAAATATGTTATGGATAGTCAGCTGTGCTGGAGCTCTTCTTGTCGAAGCCATGATTACGTTTGATATTATGCCCCTGCGAAGCGTAAAACACCGGCAGAACGGTACCCGGGCCCCTACAGCCACTCCAGCCATCTTGGTTACTGTGAACAAAAGGATGCCAAGAGGCAGTGTCGATACTCTAACCATCAAGCTCTCGTCCTTCTTAAGACGATGGCTAAGAACTCTTTCTTGAGCTGACACTACAACTTTCGAAGCCACGTTGTTAGGGTTTGCTTTCCTTAGATTGTCTCCTACCTAGGTGGGCCTGAAGACAACCGGAACACCAGAAAATCTTCTTTATAAGACACCTGATCTATGTCCTCTTCGTGGTCATCCAAAGGCGCATCTATGGCTTTTTCTTCGCGTGGTCTCTTGTTCGCAGGGCCCTAGTGTGCTGCCGCCGCTACAGGGGCCGCTTGACTAGCCAATGGCTCTGCTGTCATCAGTGCAGCATGGAGTGCGGTTGGTGGTGATGTTTCATGGCGGCGTGGATGCGGCGCACAGCGCCATGGAGGTCGCTTGACGCGCTTCCGCCGGTGGCCAAGAACCACCAGATCGTCGCATGTCGAGGATACAAACCACAAAAATTCTGAATACTCTAAAATAAAAAAAAAACAATTACAGATCGATCTCTATTCCGAAAATGTTTCTTGGTCTGTCACCTGCGAGATACCTTGGAGTGCTGCTGGAACGCTACAAGGATATGAAAGATTACTGGAACGCTGAACATGAACGTGTGCAGTCGAAAACAACAAAGTGGGATGGCCTTGATTTATCAATATGCGCGAGTTGCAAACTGCATGCAAATTTGTTCATTGTTGCGAAAGTCTGGTATGTGTAGGAAGCATTGTCCATGTCAAGGGTTGGCGTCCATAAATTTCACAGATTGTTGGCGTAAAAAGTGAAGGACTTGGTTTGGCCCACTCATTTTTAGGATTCAAGTTTATGTTCTTACGGAACCAAACCGACCATTTTCGGCATACGGTTCTTTAAGTTAGACTGAGCCACAAGTTACCCGTATCTTGGGGTCCTCATGCAACCTTAAACATAGGAGATTGTTCTTTTTCGCGAGTTTGTGGCTTCATTTAGATTATCATTGCAATATCTAAGCGCTGTAACCCAAAAGAAACTGTATGAAGACCTGCTTGAGCTAACAATTCCAGTCCAGGTACATCCATCATTACACTGTGGGGAAGAGTAAGGATGTCTTAAAAAGAGTTAAAAAGATGCCAGTAGGGTGGTCAGCAAAACGCTTTTTCTTCCTGTTACGCAGTGGTGCATGATCTCTTAAACCGTGGTTTTTAAAAATCAGGTGTTTTTGTCCTGTGGTCGGCAATGTGGTGAGTGGCTGAGCCGGAAACAACAGACCATATTTTTCTTAACTTGACTTTCTTGACTTGAGATGCAGTCGTTTTGTGGGATATCCTCCAGAGGACTTTTAAAAAGGACTTGCCAATTACACCTTATTTTATATGATTCCTGACGTCCATAATCAAGGGGGTGAGCCATACGACTTACTCATGTTGCTTTGCCCCCACAGAATGTCTGTGATACACGCTGACGTGGACAGTGTCAACAACCTGATCGCCATCTATAACGCCCAAAGTGAGAAATCTTAATGGATGCCAGTTTTGAGCGAACTGGGTGGCATAAACCGCTTTTGAAACTTTGTGAACCCTAAGTTTTGCTAGAGCTCTTCCTGTCAATATACTTTACTTTTGCCCCACAGTAAATGTCATTGTTAATAGGAAATAAAGAAAAAACAACTGGCAACCGGTTAGCTAATCGTCGTCTTCGTCCCTTAAAGGAAGGAAGGAACATGGTAGTGAAAGCACAAATAGTGAAAGGGGGCCATAGTGAAGGACTCCGTAGTATTTTCGACTACCTAAGAAACGTTTCATGCTCGCTGACATCGCACAGTATCTTTCACTCGCGGAAGAGGAACTAGTTGGTATATCAAAAAGAACGATACCATCTGATAGAGCATCAATGAAAGATGTGCGGTTGGCATAATAGGTTGGTGTTGGTTAAATAGGTGATTAAATAGAGACATGCGGCTTACAGCAAAGGAACGGCCCATTATATATAATTCTCGGAATCACTCTAAAACATCAAGCGGACAACACAGCAAAGCTTAGGCTTACGCATTTCTCTAGTGCAGATTGTGCAGTGATGGAAAATATTGTAATGCTTGATAATATTGTGTAACTTGGGTAAATTTTGTGAACACATTCTGTATTCGCAGCTCAATGAGACATTATTATACAGAAGAGAGGAATACTCTTGAATATTAAATGTATCGTTACACCCTAACATTCTGACTCAATATCCTTCTCTGAAGATTTACCTTATTGCTCTGTGCTCCCAAAGGATAAAAGAACAGTGTCTGGTGGTGTAAACTATATCTACCAAAATGGCCCTTCAATTGAAGGTATCAACGAACTTTTTGCTGATAAACAAAATAGCAATTAAGTCCTGCGAACAAATTCGCCTACAATGTGACACGACAACATGCCATCGCCATGCCTGAATAATTTTAGGAATAGGGGTTGCCTGTCAATATAAAACTAATAGTATTTAGTTTTTGCAAGGCATTTAATCTATGCATATTTGCAATGGGGAGCAGCAAAGAAGGCGAATACAAACAAAATTGAAATCTTATTAGCATATACTATACTCAATAAAAAACAATGGTTATAACGAGCATGGCTCCTATGCGTGACAAACTATAGTGCCCCTTTTAGACTTTAAAAAGCGCCCAACCTTCTAAAAATTAGATAAATTCAATTTTTTCTTTATGAGAAATTGTATATTATACTTCGTATTTTCTTTCTATCCATTGAGAGTTCCTAGAACTACATACGAAGCGAATGTGTAGTCAGAAAAAAATACAAAGCAGTGACGAATATCTCCATCCTGCTGACGCATGAGAGTGTTCGTTGACGTTGCCTTCAACTCCCATTAGCAAGGCGCCAAATGTCTACAAGTGAAAGAGATGTGGGATAATTAAGAAAATTTATCTAGCAAACTGAAAACATCTTTTTGAGCAGCTTTATTTGACTGATTTGAAGATACAATGGGAAGCTGCAAATATATCGCAGAGATTACTGACTCAGCCATCGCTTTGTAATTTTATTTGATAGAGTGTCATGGTGTTGTACTGAAAAATGTAGTTACACTCTGGGATATATCAGCAAGTGCTTTGAAATAATCCATCCCAGGTCCGTCAGCGCTGCCTGCTGTAGGGTCAAGCAGAAAATTTTAGTCACAGCTAATTCATCTTTAGGTTCCCAGATGGAAAGTTTTGGCTTGAAATTTCAGCAACAAATTTATTTACAAAATAAACTGTCGGAAAAATAAGAGCTAAGCAGATGTTCGGCAGACACCAGAAAAAGGAACAATCTGGACGCGTAGGTTCCATTTGAAGCCACATTTTAGGTTAAAACATTTAGGCACGAGCAATCTAAACAACATTTTTTGTATATGATCACATATATTGCATTGTCATGTACCTTTTGTTCTCATCCCACCCCTTATGTAATACCCCGCGAGGGGTCTTTAAGGTAATAAAATGAAATGAAATGAAATTTTCTTAGTCCACAACACAATACATGCACTACATCGATAAGCTACGAAAATTGTGTAGCATAAACCTCGGCTCTGACCAAAAGAAACCTTCTCCTACCTAACGAAGCGCAGACTTTAAGGGACAACATTTTCAAACCCTCTGTGGCGCATATTCGGGACAGTAACGGGAACAGTAACTGTTTGCAGTTCATCCTAATGGTTCTAGAAAGGCTTCAGTTTTTTCAGTACTGTGCGAACCAATTAAGACACTGTCAATTTTTGTAGTATAGGAGCATCACTTTAACCCTGAAAAACTACTGTGTAAAATGTATATATCTGGGGCACCGTTTCCTTCTGCAGTCAGACATACCACCATATTGACTCTTCTGCCTTGTTGTGCGTATTGGTTTTATCAGGTTCTTTCCACGGGGTGTACATTGCGATCAAAACGCCCTAACACTACTCAGACAACTGATCTTGAGCAATAATGCGCAGAAACAATAATGTACCCCCCCCCCCCTCATTGCACTGATTTTGGTATGAAGCCTAGCAGGCTTCATACAAAATGTATTATAAGCGTCCCTGCTTACTCCTATGTTTCGAAGCTACGTAGCACGTTTTCATTGAGAATCATCGCTAATACTTTCTGTACTCTTTTCGTACCGTGCAAATAAAGTACGAGCAAAACTCGGCGCCCGATCCCGGACTGCAGCGAAATGCAACATGCAGATATCCGTATCATTTTTTTTTGTTGTAGCAATGTGTTCAAGCATGACACAACACAAATAGCATCGTATGTGAACGTTAATTTAAAGATCCCCCAATAAGTTATTGTCCGTACCTTTATGTGTACAGGCATTTCATTCAATTGTCTGCAAATTTAAAAGCTTTGAATATGCGGCAATTTCAAAGAATGTCGATTGAAAGAAATTCCTTGTGTAAATGTTTATGAAAATCAGTGCGCGCATTATAAGGCTTGAGCCGAGTACATTTTTTAACCCTTGGTTATTCCCAAAGTATCACATTTATGTTTTGCCTGAACATGAAGTACGTTCACATGTATAAAGGCTTACAGATTATTATGTCACCTTCTTTGTCATGCGGTAGGAAAAGCAATTGTGCTGAGCCTTATTCTCCTCATTTAAAGACGTCACTAGTTACCGCTTGACACTTAAGTATATTATTTTTTTTGTGTGTTCTGGACTGGTCACTTTCAAATGCGTTTGTGTTTTATTTGCAAGTAGTCTGTGCTATTTTATTTCGAAATCTATAACCTAGTCTTTATTCAGAACTGTGAAATTTTCTTGAAAACCAACTATTCAGAGCGTAGTTTCGCGCTCCCAAACTGCGTCAGTGGACACTCCTTAGAGTCTAAGATTAGTAGTTTTTTTCCAGCTTATTGTTCGTGTAGTTGACAAAATGGTTGCTTCTCTTCGTCTGGTCTCGGTTAATCCCTGTAAACAATAAGCATTTTCTCTATTAAAAATTTCATAACAGCGACAAATGTTTTCTTCCGGCAGCCTATCCGCGTAGTCCTTGCAGCGTGCGTGAAATAATTGCCAGCGCACAGTTCTGAGAAAAAAAAATATTTTTCTTACTTTCCCTCTAAGACCACCCTAATAAGCTCATGCCTTCTTTAATTTCTGCAGCAGCTTTGTTGGGCTTTCATTTAATAATTGCCACTTATTCTTTGAACCGTTCAGTGACACTTGTAAACTTTTGTCCCAAGAGCAATGCATCCGCAGCGACAACTGCGCGAATATTCACGGCATCTGGTCCTTTACTTTAATAAATGGCCTTGCTCGGGTGCGCAGTAATTTCAACCATGGATTTCGACCTTGATGTCCTTCTAGTGTTCTAAGACCTGGAAATGATTTTTTAAGTGTAAATGGCCTGAACGACAGTTGGTGCTCAAGGTATGGGGCGTGAGAGAAGCTTGGCGCGGAAGTACTAAAAGGTTCTAGTTTGGAAAAAGCATAAAATTATATCACACAATACAAACTAAAGCGTTTTAGTACTTATACGCCAGGCTCGAGAGTAAGGAATAAACCATTCAGAAGCCCAGATTCTAGGGTGTAAAATGAACTGACCCAACTGGCACCTGCAGCATCCCCTAAATTTAAGGTTTAGTCTAGTAGTGATCGAACCCCTTACTCCTCTCTCGGACGCCTACTTGCCGTGCCCGAGAGGGTAAGCATGAGAGCCGGTTGAAACAATAAAGTTATATATGAACTGAAGTTGTAAGAAGATTGTAATGAAGCTTCGATCCGAAGGGCAAAAGAAATAAAAACAGAATTGTGTTTGTGCTTTGCGCAAAATAATTAAAATGGTTACTTTGTAAAACTAAGACGCGTGTAACACAAACGAAACGGAAAATATCCTAAGTACAAGAATAACAGCAGCTTGTACAACAGATGACACCATGCCATTCACACAGATACTCAGCAGTTGAGAGAATGCGAATGTGAGATGTACCAATTATTTAAATAGTTGCCCATTGATGCCTTGATCTCTCAGGGGAGTTGGATAGTGTCATTGTTACATGTGAAGCATAGAACCGCATATGTTGAGCTCGTCGGATATATTTTATTTGGAATATCAGATCCATCAGATGTAACAGAAATCTGTTTGCCATGTACTGGAAGGCATTACATGAAACCAAGCTGCCTAAACCTATCCTTCATCAGATCACGTCTTTGTGACCAAAGATAAGCTATTTATAGCCTAACGTTCTCAAAGCCTGCCCACGTTTATGTTGTTTCATGCAGCAATGTATAGCTCAAAGGGTGTTCGAGCAATTCTTAAGAAACACACGTGGGGTCTTTCGCAATGCAATGAGCATTTTCTGCTTTCTTTAATGCAGAAAAATATATGCATATTGCTTAACGTCCGCAATTTTAGTACACGGATTTTTTTTTACTTTTTTGATTCACAATTGATTAACGCTTTAATCTCTCAAACGCCCTGCCAGAACATTATGTCTGTGGCAGGGCACATCTGCCACCCCATTCACAGTCAATATCACAATAAATGTTTCATCCACATGAAAAAAATATAATGTAGTTAGAAGATAAATTTAATGTTTACGTACTCGCGTGTCCTCGGAAAGGTGCAGGGCGCTACTCCTTTACCACGACAAAAAAAAAGTAATTGTCTTCATGGTTTTATGACAATATTTTCTGTTCTCAAATCACATTTCAAAAACTGCTTTAAGGAGAGTTATAGCAGCACATATTGTATTGAAATCAGATGCACGTTTACAGCATTGTCTAAACTTGAATTCTATCAATGTATATGCCTCAACGAAAGCAAGTGCACACTTTATTATCAAACCACTGGGCGCTGAACGCAATAGACTACATCATAATTTCCTCGAAGTTATGCGAACTGTATGAATGATTGATATCTTCAAGGCGGTAGTGAATGTTACACAGATTATGTTAGCTTAAAGGGAAACCATTTTGTGCTTTTCTGTCATGCATATTCTCAGGTGCAGAAGAATACACTTGTGTAATCTTTTACATGCTCGTTATTTAGAAAATGAAAATATCAGGCTAAGTTACAAGCGAGAGTTTTAGGCATAGAAAAATGTCTCAACAAATGGTAATATTATAGTGTAGCTACGAATTGCGAGAACATCTCATTGCTGGGGTGGAGCTTCTCTTATTAGACCACACCAAGGCTGTTTACACCTTCATGCTGACTGAGTATTGGATGAAATTGACGCCACCTGAACCACTGTGACGCAGGCTCATACTTTTAAATGCGGGACAACTAAACAAATATCTCCACATTCACATCTCAGAGCAAGTTACTGTTCGTTGAATGCGCGGAATAATTGGCTGGAAGACTGTCATATTAGCGAAAATTCATGAGTGCAGCAGCTATCAACACATTATCCTTGCGTGTCTATATGAAATATGATTTGGTTTACCGAAATGACATTAACTTCTACGCTGACTATCAGAAATTTTGTATGTGTTTCATTTGTAATGGGTGCTCTTTGCTATTTTTAATAGTCAAGGACAACTCTCTAAATGTAAGTTCTTATAATTTATTCCACTCCGTGGCTCCTTTCGGCTTTATTCTCGGCCCCTTTCAAAAGTCCCAGCGTCTCAGTCTCGACACCGGCAAGTGCAACTTAGGGTGAGCATGGGAAGCTTTGTAAGCAAAAAGCGGAATTTAACTGTAGTGACGAACTGAATAAATAGAGACCAAATGTGCCTGTAGAACGCTCCTGGAGCACGAAAATTCTATGGTCTGACATTTAGTCAGAGGCGCACGACCGATATTGCACTTGCGGGCTGGGTATGATGCTCCGAATTGTCATATTCTCGTCCTCCTCGACTTTATTATCGTTGTCATTGGAACATGTGAAGAAAGCATACATTTTATTCAAATCCCATGCCATCAGTCTTGGCGATGGTGTGGGTGCCCATGTATTGCTTTCGAGAAAACTGCTTTTGGGAAGTGTCGTAAGACTGGCCAAGTAACGTGTGGCACCCTATTAAAGAGAGCACAACAGTGCTGCTACAAGAAAGCAGTGAAGGTCCGCGCTTATTCGGGTGATAAGAGAATATAAGGAAAATATTTTTCATCAGTCCCATTTGCTAGCAAATAAATTACGCACGCCGAAAATGATACATATAAAGAGTTTTCGAGGAAATATTTCTCACTGTTATCTTAATCTTTACGCGTTTTCAATGGTAGGCAGAGTAAAATGTATAAATCCGCCGTGAATATAGATGCGTTTAAATATATTTACATGCTTGCAGTATTTTTATTCTCTCATTCTTTAATATTAACAGGACTTTCAAATAACTCACTTTTCTACTGTTACTGCTTTCTACTTAGTGGTGATTGTGTTTGCTCAATATTCTTGTTTGTGACGCGTACACTCTATTAAGTTTTTACTTCACTACGAGGTTACAGTTGTCTTCTGTTAATATTGCCACCTGACGGTTCGAGGTAGCGCTTGAACGACGAAGAAGTTGGAGACTCTCGCGCGCTTCGGCTAGCTAGGACTGTGAACTCTTGAGCTTGTGTCTTCGTGTTACCGTTTCCCGGGAACCTCTGTATTGACTGTGTGTATCTGCCCCTGTTGCCGATACCCATAAATCCCTGTCTTCGTGACAGTTTTGGTGGAGCCGCTGGGTAATTGTCCTCTCAATGTCTCACACCCCTCCGCGAACCAACGACACCGAGCTTTTGCCTGTGGACACGCCAGTTCATCGCGTCAGCCGGAGGAACCTGGGCCTTCCTCCCGAACACGGGCCCTTGGAGTCCACTTCAACAACGAACCTCCGGCCAGCCACGCAAAGCACTACGTCGGTCATGCAAGGTACTCCTGTTTACCTTCAAAACCCCCGAGTGCCGAAATCGTTCCATGGCACTGCGAATGAAGACGTTGAGGATTGGCTATCTCAGTTCGAACGAGTCGCATCCTTTAATCAGTGGGACGACAACTTAAAGCTACGGAACGCCATTTTCTGCCTGGAAGACCATGCCTTGACATGGTATGAGAACCGAGAAGGCACAATAACATCATGGCCTCAGTTCCGCCGTCTTATCGTAGAGGCGTATGTCAGCCTGGATAGGCGCGAACGAGCAGAACGTGCTCTACAATCTCGGAAACAGATGCCAAACGAGTCTGTCATGATGTATGTTGAGGACATGACGAAACTATTTCGACGTGCGGATCCCAACATGTCTGAAGAGAGAAAGCTGCGCCACCTGATGCATGGGGTTAAAGAACAGCTTTTTGCTGGTCTTGTACGTAGTCCACCAACTACAGTTACCTCTTTTTTAACAGAGGCTGTCACCATGGAAAAGATCCTACACCAGCGCCGCTCGGCGGTCTACGACAGCCCAATCCTCGCTACGACTGCTGCCGAGCCTATTACAGCTGCTGTAAGCAATACTGAACACCTCCGCGATCTTATTCGTGCAATTGTACGCGAGGAACTGCAGAAGGTTTGTGGCACGTTCCAACCCAGGGGTGATTCTCTCGCACACATGATCCGCGAAGAGATTCAGCAAGTCACGCAGCCATCTCTGCATGTTGCTGAAGCTCAAAGTACCCCTGTGCCTGATTATTCTCGTCCGACTTACGCTGACATTCTCCGACGCCCAGTTCCCGTCCAAGCTCCGTTGTCTACGTTACCACCAACCCAGTGCATGCCCGTCCAGCAGCCAACGCGGTACGTGCGGCCACCGCGGTCAAACATTCAACGAACGGACGTCTGGCGGGCCCCTCGGAGCCGCCGCTTTTGCTACCACTGTGGGGAACCTGGTCACATTTTCCGGTGGTGCCCTTATCGGGAACTCGGACCGGAAGGTTTTTACACTAACGCACCTAGACGCACGTTCGGACAACTACCTCGTGACATTGGAGACAACCTCGCACAAGAGAGCCTCCGGATGGCGCGCCGACAATCCCGGTCTCCATCCCCACGTCGGCAAACCCCTTCAGCAACTGGTGACTTCCCGCGAGCACCGCCTGGTCGCTCGCCAAGCCCCCACCGGGAAAACTGAGTAGAGCGACCTCAGGGGGCGGGGCCGCTAAATGTCAGCGCAAAGAAGTCCCCCCAATGAGAACAGATAGGGATTTTGGAGCAGAAACGACAGCGTTTGGTTCACGGGACCGGCTATCGCTGGACATCCCTGTGTGCATCGATGGTTATAATGTCAGCGCTTTAGTGGATACCGGAGCAGACTTTTCGATTTTGAGTGGGAAACTGGCAGCGAGCCTTAGGAAGGTTATGACACCATGGTGTAGCACGCAAATACGCACGGCTGGGGGGCATGTAATTACTCCTATTGGACAGTGCACGGCTAGAATCCAGATTCGTACGTCAACGTTCGTTGTCAGCTGCGTCGTTCTCCGGGAATGTTCTCGTGATTTGATTCTCGGTGTGGATTTCCTGCGGTAATATGGCGCCATCATCGATCTCCGACAGCGAACGGTCTCGTTCTCAACGGAGAAAGCGGCTGCCAGCCCCACCGATGGCCAACGTACGTGCGCCCTTCGGGTTTCAGCCGAGTGTGTTTCAGTGCCTCCCCGCTCCAGCGTGTTTGTGAGTGTTGTGTGCGATGGGCTTCGTGACGGGCCGATAATAGCTGAAGGCAACCGTTCGCTTTTATTTTCTCATGGCATCTGCTCAGCTCGAAGCTTAACTATTCTCAGCAATGGTCACTCTGAGCTTCTCGTCACGAACTTCACGAATGAACCTCGCCACCTCTATCGCTCTACTGCCATCGCTTTCGGCGAACTGTTAAAGGAAGTTTCTGAATGTTTTGCATCTGACATTATTGATACTCCCAGTGTTCTAGACCACATCGATGTTAGCAGTGACCTTTCTTTCTGTCAACAACGCGCCCTACGTGCCTTACTGCTGGAGTACGCCCCGTGCTTTGCCTCATCATCGAAAGTCCGGCAAACTTCTATCACCAAGCATCGCATCTTAACGTCTGACGATGCCCGACCTATTCGACAGCAGCCGTACCGTATTTCGGCCAAAGAACGTGAGGCAATTCGGACACAAGTCCAGGAAATGCTTAATGACGATGTTATTCAGCCGTCTAAAAGTCCGTGGTCGTCGCCAGTCGTGTTGGTTAAGAAAAAGGATGGCACGCTGCGCTTTTGCGTTGATTGCAGGAAACTGAATGACATCACAAAAAAAGATGTATATCCGTTGCCCCGTATCGACGATTCACTCGATCGACTTCGCAACGCCAAGTTCTTTTCCTCCATTGATTTAAAAAGTGGTTATTGGCAGATAGAAGTGGATGAGCGCGATCGGGAAAAGACTGCCTTTGTGACACCCGATGGCTTATATGAATTTAAAGTATTGCCTTTCGGTCTGTGTTCAGCGCCAGCGACGTTCCAGAGAATGATGGACACCGTACTTGCTGGTCTTAAATGGCAAACCTGTTTGGTTTATTTGGACGACGTCATCGTGTTTTCAGAAACGTTTGACCAACATCTTCAGCGGCTGCGAACGGTATTGGACGCTCTTCGCTCGGCCGATTTGACACTCAAACCGGAAAAATGTCACTTTGGATATCAGCAGCTAAAATTTCTCGGTCATGTGGTTAGCGCTGACGGTGTCCGGCCTGATCCTGATAAAACAGCCGCTGTAGCCAATTTTCCCATCCCTACCACGAAGAAAGCAGTCCGACGTTTCTTGGGCCTGTGCGCGTACTATCGCCGTTTCATTGCCGATTTTGCCAAGATTGCAGAACCTTTGACGCGCCTGACACGTGATGACGTCCCGTATGTCTGGTCTTCCGAGCAGCAGGAGGCATTCACCGAGCTGCGCCAACGGCTGCACAACCCTCCCGTTCTTGCACACTTCGATGAGGACGCTGCGACCGAAATTCACACCGACGCCAGCAATGTCGGTCTGGGTGCTGTTCTGACCCAGCTCCAGCAAGGCGAGGAAAAAGTGATCGCTTATGCCAGCCGCACCCTTTCTCGGGCAGAATCAAACTATTCAACTTCTGAAAAGGAGTGTCTCGCCGTCGTTTGGGCCACAATGAAATTCCGACCTTACCTCTACGGCCGTAAATTTAAAGTTGTGACGGACCATCATACTTTGTGTTGGCTAGCTAGTCTTCGAGATCCATCAGGACGTCTTGCACGGTGGAGCCTTCGTATGCAGGAGTTTGATTATTCTATCGTTTATAAATTCGGACGTAAACACGAAGATGCTGACACACTGTCTCGATCACCCGTGGAGTTGGCCCATGACAGTACGGATGAAGACGCCCATTTTCTTGGCATTATCAGTTCCTCTGATTTAAAGGCCAGGCAACGGGCTGATCCAGACCTCAAAACTGTGATCGATCATCTGGAGGGCTTCGATTCTACAGTATCTCGACTGTTTTCTAAGAACTTGTCATCCTTCTGTACGCGCGACGGAATCCTCTACAAGAAAAGCGCCGGCAACAGTCACCGAGCCTATCTTCTAGTCATCCCTGCAGATCTCCGCGATGAAATCCTTCATGCTTGCCATGATGAACCCACCGCTGGACACTTGGGCTTTGCACGCACTCTTACCAGAGTGCGCCAGGCCTACTACTGGCCCAAACTTGCCGCCAGCGTTCATCCATACGTTAGAGGTTGCCGCGAGTGCCAGCGACGCAAGACACCGCCATTGAAGCCAGCGGGTTTCCTGCAGCCTATTCCCCCACCGCTAGTACCATTCGACCAAATTGGTATGGACTTTCTTGGCCCTTTTCCTCTATCGTCAGCTGGCAATAAGTGGATTATCGTGGCTACAGATTATCTGACACGTTACGCGGAAACTATGGCGGTGCCACGTGCAACATCCTCCGAAGTGGCACAATTTTTCATGACGCAGATTGTCCTTCGCCATGGCGCCCCTTCATACGTCATCACTGATCGTGGCAAGGCATTTACAGCGCGTCTTCTTGAAGAAGTTTTCCAACTAAGCCAGACACATCACCGAAAGACTACTGCTTACCATCCCCAGTCTAATGGCCTTACTGAGCGACTAAACAAAACAATAGCGGACATGCTCGCCATGTATGTCGATGTCCGGCATAAAACATGGGACGAGATATTGCCTTATGTCACATTTGCATATAACATCGCCGTCCAAGAAACAACTCGATTCACTCCGTTTCGCCTAGTATACGGACGCGATGTACAGACCATGCTCGACGCTATGCTTCCATGTGCGGCTGACGACTAGCTGCTTACCGCTGACGCAGAAGAATTCACCAACTACGCTGAGGAAGCTCGTCAACTCGCCCGTAATCACATTACAAAACAGCAAGCAACAGATGCACGCCGATATAACGACCGCCATCGCTATGTCGTGTTCCAGCCTGGTGACAAAGTCTGGGTGTGGACACCTGTCCGGCGCCCAGGCCTGTCAGAAAAACTTCTCAATCGTTACTTCGGACCCTACAGAGTGTTGCGTCGCCTCTCAGAAGTTACGTACGAGGTTATTCCAGACGGAACTGTACCGAGTTCTAGTCGTCAGTGCTCGTCTGACCTGGTGCATGTGCTTCGCATGAAGCCGTATTTTACCCGCTGAAAGCCGTATTTGCCATCCGGATCAGTTTTTGTTTCTGCGAGCTTGTGGTTTTTTTTTTTTCGAGGGGGGGGGAATAATGCCACCTGACGGTTCGAGGTAGCGCTTGAACGACGAAGTTGGAGACTCTCGCGCGCTTTGGCTAGCTAGGACTGTGAACTCTTGAGCTTGTGTCTTCGTGTTACCGCTTCCCGGGAACCTCTGTATTGACTGTGTGTATCTGCCCCTGTTGCCGATACCCATAAATCCCTGTCTTCGTGACAATATCAAGCAATCTGTATAGCCAGTGCAAGTGGCCTTTTAGTGTTGCCTAAAATGTGTGGCCGGCGTACGTGCCAAAGATTCGTCTTGCCCTTTGTGCATGCAATAAGAATAGTAACGGATGATCCAGAGTGGTTATCCCAATTCTTAATGAGGTACGCGAGCACTGCATGTTTAATTTCATCCTCCATTCAGCTTAAGGCTTGGTTTTCTAAGCCAAACAGGCTTCAGACCAAAGTCTTGCATTGGTAACCATATTGTAGGCCCATTACTGCTAAACTAATTTTTTGAGAGAATTGCCGTAGCGGTCCGTTCGAGATTTATTGCGGATGAATGAAAGGTGGTGAACATATATGCGAAGTAAACACGACCATTAATTTTGCGGAACGTTAGTCTGCGGAGTAAAAAAGTGTACCGGATAATTATCTGTACTGAAAACATTTTCATGCTCGAAGTGCGGCTCTTAGTCATGATAAATCAGCGTAGACTTGGTTTCGGTAGTTCATTAGATATTGCGGACATTATGGAACCACTAGGATGGAGCGCTAATATTTACGGCGCGAGCCTACTCCCGCATTACTGTCACAAATATGGACACAATGGGGCTCAAAATATTGCCCATAAGTTTCTGCGCTTCTCAGGATAGGGTATGGTTTTTATTGGTAACATAAGAAGGCTGCACGAAGTCGATTTCGAAGCTAATTACCTACCTAATGCATGTATTGCGCCGTTGAAGATGTAAATGCAGGCTCTGCGCAATTATTGTTCGACTTCTGAATGAAGTTCTCAAACAGAGCTTAGACGTACAAGCAACCAATGCCTTTCTCTCATGTCTACCTTGCCTGTATTCAACCCTTATTTCTCACCCAGATATTTTCTAAGAGTTTTTTCTCTGCAACGGCAAGCTATGCCTTCCGAGTTGGTGTGGGAAACATACAAATTAGTACGCCTTCAAATTTCTGCTTGCACCAAGTGCAAGTAGACTTGACGGGCATTCAGGGAAGCGTTCATAGCACTTGCAGATGGATTTCAGAGTGCAACGATATATTTCCTACCAAAACAACTCACATTCTGTGCAGAAAAATCGCGAAGCTCTGACTGAGCCATTATGTCTGCACCGATATATTTCACCTGCTCATTGATTTTAACAATCAGTCGAACAAAGAACCTGACACATATTTTGAAGACGCTAAAGGAACGTTTTTAATCATCCCACATCGCCATTATTTTTAATGTTATTTTTAATGATATGAGTTCATGCTTACGAGGTTTCTCGGAAGGATTAGTGAACGGTCCCATGCGTCGGCAGGCTGAAGATATTTTGCGTATGTGGGGAATTTTACATTTGGTTTTTTGGACGCTTTTCAAGAGCACTCAAGAATGACAGAAAGAATACCATGCATACTATACAATTTCCGTCCACAATAAATATATATAACGCTTACTATTTTATTGTTTTGCAGATGCGAGAGTTTTGCCTGCGTCAAAGCCCCTTAAAGTTCTCATGCATGGCTATAGTGCTCACTAAAGCCCTGCCCTTTAGTGACAATGGTACATGCTACCCCCTGTATGGCAGCCTTTATCCAATAAACAGCTCTGGCTGCCTAATATTTAGTGCATGTAAAAGAAGAGAGACTATTCAATGAATATATAGGAAGCAAAGACATAGTGTAATATGCCAGGGGAAAAAAAGGCACGAGGACAAAACGGCTGGCTCGCAACTGTTTGTTTTGCGTCATCAACGACATGTGCTTGACGGAACAGTCAGAAGAACTGGAAAGAATTGATCAAGATAGTAAATAAATTACTATACATCAACCCTTGACTTGTCGTTATGGATAAAAAACAAGCACTTTTCAGTTCAGTGGCCGTGCTCCAACGCTCAGACAATGGTACATGCAGACGAAATGTTATTACCCTTTAAAATTTCTGATCACTTGCTTTTGGGTCGTTTGACGACTTGAGTTCAAAGCTCATTTATTGGCATATTTGAGGGTATACAGGGCCCTACTTCCTTTTATTAACTCTAAAGTTATGTTCCTTGGTTGTGCAGTCTACACATATGTCTTTCCGTGCAATTCACTCGTGGCCACAAGACAATGATATGCGCTAAAAAATACTATGAAAGTAACAGATCGCTTGTCATGGTGACTTCCTTTGGCCAATTATTTCTCTGTTGGTGCATAAATTTTACTTATGGCAAGGTATATAAAATTCTTAGTGGAAAACATTATATTCAGGCCGAGTCGTTTATCGCAATTTCATTAAATTATCATCCGTCTGCTGATTTTATGAGAAATTATTTTCTTGCCTCTATGCTCTCCTTTGAGAATTCGTGCTTACCATTTGCCTTGCACGTTTATTTTTGGGAAGTCGCTAGAAGCCCAAGATATCAGCCTACTGCAACACACCGAGCCGGTAGCGCTAGCCATTCATGAGTTCAATTCAATTATTTTACTCGTTCAGCACCATGCGGTGGCACTGGGAGCGCGGCATAAATGAAAATAAATTTATCGCCCTGACAGGGACTGCACAACCGTTACAAATATCAGTGATAGTGACAGTGGCGGCACATTTATGGGGCACTGTGACACTGAAATATGAAAAATAAAAAAAAACGTAAAAAGAAGCAACAAATACCACCATACATTTATACGAGTAAGGCAGTCATTAACAATTCACACACTATTTTTGTGGCACAAACTTTCTTGCATCACAGCTGGGTTGGAAAAATGTAAGAGTTAAGGAATTGCATGACAAGGTAAAAGATATTAGATATTAAAGCTTATTTCAGCAGATTTATACAGGGCGCTCCAGGGTCCCTTCCTTCTCGGTAAGGGAAAGGGAATGGATATCGGCGGAGTGTAATCTGTTCAGAATAGGCGGTATCTGATCAAATATTACATATCCATAATTCGTGCAGCTTACCGAAGTGCATCGGAGCCAGTTGCATAGTCACTCGATGGAAGCGGCCATGCCAGTTGTTTCGACGGAATCCTTTATTACCTTTGGTCTCAGGTATACAATGTCTTTTAATACTATTGTGCCTGCCTTGAATTCTTTCCAACACTGCAGTACGACCACGTCTTCATAGAGCCGTTTCAGTGGCGCAGTTTTCAGTTCGGCAAACAGATAAGCATGGTCGTCATGTGCAAAGGTAGCAAAAATAAGAAGGGCAAATTTCTGTTGCACATATGCATTTCGTTTATACTTGCTTCAGTGGTGGTTCCCCATTCCAAACTGGCGTAGCTGACAAGGCTACTTAATATGGGGTGCTATGCTAATGATTTTTTTGTCTCAGGTGATACAGGTCTAAGTATAGTTAGGCATGTCTCAGGACTGTTATTTCATCATTTGTAAAATATTTGTCTGAGAGGATTTGATTACCACTTTGTTGAGAGATTAGAGTTGCCTGCTACCTCTGGTTGCTGGCGTTTATAGCATAATTTTTCTAACACAAACACACGTTGTATTTATAATCTCGTGCTTGTCAACTCAGAAATCGAAATCTTTTCAACAAGGCCTTGCGTGCAAAATAATAGGATGTCGTGCTATATGTAGCGATCAAAGGCATTTCTACCGTCTGTATAGAACTCTACGACTTAGATTTTAGAGGAAGAAATCACCCCCAAATATAAACATTCTACAAAGTTTCAGAATAGTTATCTAGCATTGCAAAGAAGAAAAATTACTATTTTGTGGTGTAATTCTTCTGGCGGCATTAAAATTGGGTATAAGTTTCCCGGAAACACAACTAGCATTCAAAGAAACAGAAATGTATGCGAAAATTACCTTCTCAGAATAGACGAGGGCACTGTTTATAGTGTAGCACTGAATTTCGGCTATGCATGCAACTAGAGATGCAAATTTGTGACGGTACTATAGAGAAACTTGACTGTAATGCGATTGACAGAAACTCGGGTCACATAAGCCAGTGCTATCGTTGTTGTGGAACCTAGTCAAGGGAAAAGGAAAGTCAGAAAACGAACTGATGTGTGGCATTATGTGAGCGGAATGAACTGCTGAATCGCCACAATTGCCATTAGGTAAAAGAGAATGTCGAGGCTCTCAAATTGTGCTTGCAGCCCTCAGGTACGTTAGCGACTCATGACTTTCAATATCAGGATAGAAGCTCCCGACGAAACATCGATAGAAATTAGAGAAAATGTCACTTGCATTATTGTACCAGTCTTTTTAATTGCCGCCTTCCTTGATCTCTCTTGAGTTTCTTCATCTATTTTTATATGGCTACGACAAACAAAGAATGGTTGGCAACGTTCATAGCTTCGTGCGTTCTCTCTCTGTTTGTCCCGTCTAGCTACGCAACATATACCACAATGAATCATTAATACCTAGGACATAATTTCGTTTCATGACAGGTGCATGTAAATCAGCTTGGTTAGGCAAAGCTAAAATCGTGTCCCAGTGTTTGTGCGTGGTAGCAATAAAAGTAAGGAAAACATTGTTTGTGGCGGTGCTCCTTCATGGCCGTAAAGTGTTTCATTTTTATTTTCTCTAATAAACAACTCCCTGGAACGAACATTTCCTGTGCCAGAGAGGCCAAAGATATGAAAAAAATAGGATATAAAAATAAATTCTCCTTTGACTTCGTGCAAACTTCAGGCGGCGAACGGACAGGGTCTCTCTAACATGATGATTGCTAGTTATAATTCCAGAACGCAAAAAAGAGTTGTACCGTTCAAACTGCTTCTTTTAGTTCATTAAAATAGCCCAGGTAACCTTTTTTTAGGTGTTCGTCGACAAACTTTTTATGTTGGTAACGTTCGTATCAATTATTCCATGCGTATGCGCATTGACATTTAAACAGGAGCGATGATTTACTCTCACAGTTTATAGGTAAAACAATAGCCACATTAAAATCATCATTTGCAAAATTTAATAAATATTGCCAGATTGGCATGCTCAGCTCTCAGGATACGACGCTAAACAATCTGATGATTTCATTTTTCTTCGCAAAATGAATTGTTTTCCTTCTCTGGAAAGAGGCAATTAAACCAAGTGAATGCGCTTGAGACACGACAGATAGTTATTTAAAGACAATTGACGTCATTAAAGCGACAGGAACAGAGGGCTATAATAGATAGGCGTGCCCCTCACCAGTCTAAGCCTTCTTAATAGCAACATTTAGTATAGGGTATGGACGCTTTTGTACGATAAACGCCAGCTAATTATGGGACGCTACTCTGTGTGCTGCATCGGCGCTTTTAGTCGGCCGTACGAAAGCGCGAACGCAAACTACGGCGCTTACCCCCAAGCTAAAACTAGCCAACTCGCGTCGGGATTTTAGCCAGTTTCTTTGCTGCGGCAGCTTCATTGTACTCCCCAGCGTTGGTATTCCCATGTTGAATACTTTTACGTTGTATTGCCGTCATGGTGAGTAACGGCCTCCTTTCAGCCGCGTACTGCAAAGCATATTTGTACGGATACACATCTGCAAGGAGTCAGGCCAAGGTGATCCGCTTCATGGCGTTGCCATGCCAACAAAGCAACGCTACTCGTCAGGCTTAGGGATAGCGCTGCCGCCGTTGAAAATATAAAACAAAGCAAATTATTCACCAATTATTTGAGCTGAATGCTACACGAGGCAAAGCGAAGACCCCGTGGGCCATTTATAGGCGGAAGCGCGCCCAAAAACGCAGTAACGAAGACACATTCACTCTGAAGCGGGCGGCCTGGACGCCACCATCGTGTCAACGCTGATCTCCCATCGTACGTGAGGGCAGGGCACGATAAACTGAAGTTTCGGCGTACGCAGGCCGATCGTACGAAAGATCGCGGTCTCGGGTATCGTATAGCGCATGTGCAGTGTGCGTCACGATATTTTTGGCGTGCGCTATTACTCTGCGTGTGTCTTTGTAAGCTATATTAAAAGTCTCTAATGTATAGAGCTTAGCTTGGCGAAAGAAAATAAGTTCTTTGTTTTCTATTTTTCCTGACTGTGCCAAAAGGAGGCAGAGATCTGCCAGATTTGGCCCATAAAAGAAATTCGTGGAAGGTTGAGTCTCTTTCTTCACCGTTAAATTTCTTCAAGTGACATGCTAAGACATTTATAGTTTGGCAAATGTGTAAATCAGCAGGCGGTCTGCAGTATTACGAACCCATTAAAAAATGATTTCTTCTAATGAATAACATTGAAACTGATAAATGTGGTGAGCGGCCATTACACGTTTAGCAGACCCTAAAGATAAGACGGCTTTTACAAATATGCGCTGAGTGCTCCAGTTATATGTTTTAAAAATGCGTTGAGCCTTAGTCAAGTAAAGCCTGGCAAAATCTGTTTAGAGGCCGCGATTGTAATCTATATTTTTTCTGAGAATAATAATAAAAAGAAATTATGTGACTTTAGAAATATTGACTCATGGAAGATTGAGTAATGGAAAACGAAGTACATCATCCAGAAAAATGACTTGCTAGGTTATCAAAAGATATTGTTTACGTAACTTAACTTAGACTGAGAAAATGTTGGGCCTAGTAAGCTTGCTTTGAGGATAGAGTTCATACTAAGAATTAAGCCCGCTAGGACCTCTTCAAAGTCGCCACTCCTAATATAAATGTTTTTGTAAAAGTATTGAATTATAAAACTAACTAGCTGTGTTTATGATTATTAGCTCAAAGAAGAATGCATCAAAGCAGAAGATATACATTTTATCAAAGAATAGCTAGCTATGTTCTTTCCTTGAGCTATTGTTTCAGTTCAGTTCAGTTCAGTCGTTCAGTCGTGGCCGACTCTACGTGACTCTATGGACCATATCACGCCATGCTTTCCGGTCGATGTCTTCCTAACGTCACATAACTTCATCTGCAGTGCCTCGAGGATGCCATCTAACCATCGCGTTCGCTGCCTACCCCTTCTCCGGCGACCCTCAACCTTTCCCAACATCAAATCTTTCTCCAGCGACTCATCTCTTCTCATCAGATGACAAAAGTAGCTGAGCTTTAACTTTAGAATTTGACCCTCCAATGAGCAGTCAGGGTTTATGGTCGACAATATCCACTGATTTGATCTTCAGGCCGTCCAAGGAACTCTCAAGAGTCTTCGCCAGCACCACAATTCAAACGCGTCAATTCTTCGGCAGTCAGCCTTTATTTAAATTAAACTTTATTTAAATTAAAGAAAGTCTTCGCGTGAATTTACGCATGCACTGTTAGTCCTAGTGGGCATTTCGCTTTCATTGAGGAAAACGTTGACAGTATGAATATAATCCTAGGCCGGCTAGGAGTTACTACAGAGGCTTTGCCAGAGTTGTGCGAAGGGGCCGCATACAACCAAGTTATGCAGCAAAGCCACACGTCGTCTTAGAACATGCAGACTTGAAAACAATGGAGAAGGAAATACTTTGGCTGTCCTAATCGAAAGAAGTCAACGGCGCGACAACTCGCACACAGCACGGCATGCCGTACCAAGTACGAATGACGCAATGCAGCTGGGGTGCCCATTGGGTTGGCTTCGCTGCGCTACACTCTAGGCAAGCTTGGTCCACGGCGCCACCTGGATGGGAGGCACAGAAGTGCGAAACGGCATGAGCTCCCTAAAGGCTGCCTCGCCAAGTTGCCACTCGGCTGTAACAACTGCACTTCTCTGTTGGACAAGTCTAGACCCATGTGTAGACTAGCTGCCCTAAGCCGCTATTTGGCATTTTGCAGTGACAATAGAAACAAAGAGGTACACGCCGCCCATTCAGGAATTGTTTCCAATAGACTTCTTTAAGATTTTGCATATAAGAAACTTGATTCTTGCTTGAAAAATGCTGAACTTTAATTGATGACTGTAGGCATTGCTAGGTTATTTGATCGATAAAAATGATAAGGACACGGCCACGCCTAGTCAGAGAGGAGATGTAAAAATAATGCGGTCGCAATGAAAGCTATGAACGCGCAATGAATTTGTTCCTATCAAGCAAGAACATGCTGAAATCGCCTTACTCAGATGTGAACCAGCGTTCAAGATTCTGTTTGGCACCGGAAGCAATATTTACGTCATGCGAAAAAGATCAGCTGCTCGAAGCACTTCAAACAGCAGCTAAATGTCTACTATTCGTCACGTGTTTAAATGCCTAATATCGCTTATGAGGCTAGTGGCGCTTAGGCGTTTTTAGAACTTTACCTTTGGGTTTTTAAACAACAACACTTTTTCGTTTGTCTGGTATGGAAAATCAATTTTTGTTTTCTCTCTATGAAGTGAGCTTCTTGTAAGGCGCTATGAGAATGTTCACGAGCCAGCTGAATTAGACAAAAAAATGCAACAAAATGAGGTGATACATTGCTAATAAATAAACGAGATGACTGTTGATTTAAATGCGGTTTCGTTGCGGCAATTACGGTGCAGAGTTCTCTTTGCCGCCCAGCACGCAATAACGATACAAGGGGTGACTATTGTTTTAAATTTCATGGGGCTCCGCTTACCAGCAGCGATTTAGTAGAAAAATTAGTCTCTACCCTCAACTGCATTGCTTTGATCAGGAAACATGATAAAACCATGATTATCATTGTATACATAAAAAATAAAGCAGAATCGTTGATAGGTGTAGAATACCTTCGATATTTACTGTGTTATGTTTAGAGGAGTAGAGTTCAGTAAGGCTTCAGTGGCGTAGATAATTCTTGAATATATCTCGACGGATCTCATGCCACTAGAATATTGCAGATTACTTCTAGCATTAGTTACTAGAAGGTGCAAATATATCTTCGGAGTGGAATAATAAAAACTAAACAAAATAAGCGGTTTGCAGTTCCTGTTTGAATTTCAAACTATTCAGAAACTGCGTTCATTCACTTAGATATCCTCGATAACATTTTATTATAGCTACACAAAATGACCGCCTGCACGTAATTTAGCAATACATTCTTAGGTAGAATATCTCAAAGCTATTGCAGGCCATTGAAAGATATTAGGCTTATATTAATCTGGATATTCTACCGTGCTATCACACTCGCTAATCAGCGCCAAGGGCGTAACACCACGCATGATGACCGACGATCTCTAAGAGTAAACAATGGGATTCAGTGAATGGAAGGCGCAGCAGAAAGAGCAGAAAATTAGATGGGAGTTCTAGGTTACGAAGTCTGCAGTCTCAAAGTGCATGAAGCTAGAATAGCGCCATGACAGCTCGAGGAATATGGGAGAGGACTTCGCCCATAACGGGGTACAGTTCACCTAGGGAAGATGATCCTCATCATTTCCATACAATCAAGCATACACAACCATAACAACGAAAATAGACATGTGTGTGTGTGTAGAGGTTATTTTATTTATATACAAATGAAAGGAAAAGATGTTTGAAGGTCCGGTATCTTTCTTTTTTCCCGCCGGGGTGGTGCAGTGGTAAGACGCCCGACTACTGTGCCGGAGTTCCCGGGTTCGAACCCGACCTCGGCGGCTGCGTTTCGATGGAGGCGAAACGAAGAGGCGTCGTGTGCTGTGCGATGTCAGCGCACGTTAAAGATCCCCAGGTGGTCGAAATTACTCCGTAGCCCTCCACTACGGCTCCTCTTTCTCTTTCCACTTTCATTCCCACCTTCCTCCCTTCCCTTACGGCGCGGTCGGGTGTCCACAGAGCAAGTGTGACAGTTACTGCGCCTTTCCCTTCCTGTGAACCAATTTATTAAGGTCCGGTATCTGATATCTGAAGCACCTGAACGGGGGTGGCGGAAATAAAGGGATAGCCAGAAAGGGGTAGAGGATATCAAAGAGGTGAGCGATAGGGAGAAATGTAATGGCAGGTAAAAATAAAGAGAAATATAAACATTATAGAACAAGCAAGACTCCAAGCTGGGCTTGTTGGTTCATAGTTACTAAAAATATTTGCAGCGCTGAAAGACGACACAGAGAAAAAGATGCACAGGCACAGCTAGCGCCGTCCTGTGCATCTTTTTCTCTGCGTCGTCTTTGTGCGTGCAAATCTTTTTAGTAATTATAGAACAATATACAGTAGTTTGCGTGAGACCCACTCGCAAATGCCTTAGGTCACTGAGCACTCGGCATATGGGGCGGGCCTCCTCTGCGTTCATCTAACTGTTTCCGACGCCTGGAAGTGCGCACTAAAACACTGACAGCCGACATCGGGCGTTCGGCTGGTATCGTCCGAAATAGCACACGCGCAGCGTTCAGTCACAGCGCACACTATTTGTCGAGGTGAACTAGGCTGGTCATTACGCCGGTCTGTTCGATATATTCACACAGGCTCACGTGTGCTCGCTCGCGGACTTGCGCACTGCCCGGCATCCACAGAACCAACTTTACGCTGTCCGTGATTACCCCCTGGTCTCTTTAGGCCGCCAACAACTCACGTCACGGTTCGGCTAACATGGCACTCTGCAGTAGAAAATGTGCGAGAGTTTCTACCGCACCACAGACGTCACAAACATCACTGGTGGCAAGTCCGTGGCGCATGCCTCGTTTCCCAGGCCACACACATCCATTGCTTGCAAGGAGGATCATTACGCGTTGCAGCCAAGTCAGTGAGCGGCCGCTGACACTCCGAATGTGCCACCTCCTGCGATGCGTGGGTCGGGGTGCTACGTCCGGAGGTAGTCGTCGATTGCTGCACGTATACGTCCTCCAAAGCGAGTTGCTCGTCGATAGGAGGGAGTTCATGTCATGCGATATCGAGCTCGTCGGCACGTTCGTTGCCCTCGATGCCGCAATGCTCGGGGATCACCTGTGTCCGTATAACGCAGCCAAGCTCCGCCAAGCCCTCGAGACGCGCGAGAATCTGACACAGCAGCGGAGTTCCCCGGCCGGTGATTCGAAGGCTGCTGAGGGTGGCGCAGCAGTCGTTAGCACGGCACTCCTGTGTGGCGGCGGAGTCAGTTCAAGTAGTAGATTCAGGACTAGGCGTAGGCCCAGCAGCTCCGTCGTGGTGGAAAACAGATATGACATTAGAAAATATTGAAGTATTGATATGAAGTCGGTTAGTGCAGTGTGGCGCAGGCGCGTTCAAAAAAGTACGGAAATAGCAAACTAGATCCGTGTCTTTCTTCCTACAGTCGGCGCTTCTGTTTTGAAAAATTACCAGATTCTACGCTGTTAGCTGCTAAACGGAAGATATTAGGTTTCATTGGAAGAACTTCCCTACCCTTCCAAGCGAACCTAGGCCACTGGCTCATAGAGAAACATACTTACGTAAAGAGCGGACACTTGAGCCTTTTCGCGGTCGAGCAAGTAAGGGTCTGATCACCCGCGAGGCTGACTAGCGATGTTCGCTTCCAGTTCACCTATAGCTCATAATACGTACACCGACTTGCATCAAAGCGTATCCTTTCCTTGCTCTTTCCATATAAACGTTGATGCTGCGTTGATGCTGTGAATGCAAGGAAAAGACACCCAGGTGGTCGAAATTATTTAGAAGCCATTTATTATGGCAGCTCTTTCTCTTTTCATTTAATCTATCCTTCCTCCCTTTCATAGCCCAATCACAGGTCCACCCTAATAATGTCGACAATTTTCTTTGCCTCTCATCCAAATTATTAGCTTAAATTAAAATATTAGCCTAATAATTAACTCTTAATAAAGCTTCATAAAAGAACAGCTTAAAATTCGCCACAGTTTTATTGCCAGAATCCCCTCGTAATCTTTACAGTGTAAATAAATAAATAAAATCAATAACGCAGTCATGAAAACCAGTGTTCTGTGTTATATCAACAGAGCTATAGTTGGTGATTCGGTTGACTAGCGGTGAAGCCATCTACTTTTGTCCTTCTTGTTTTTCTTTGAAAAACTGCTGCAGCACTGGACCGAATTAATCAAGTATTTTGTGCGTTTGATGATCGGGGAATGAAAGGCGCATCATCAATCGTGCTTCAGGTGGACGGCAAAACTAAAATTTAAGACGTAGAGATTTCCGCGCTTCGAATTCACACGAAAAATTGCGACCAACGTTGCTAGCAGATACGCCTAAAATGGGAAGGGAACCCTTATGACGAAACCCAAATTGCTATGCGAAGTATGGCTGCAGCACAGTATTAATAGGGTTCACTGTTTACTTTTGGCATGATTTGTAAAACTCTCAATAGGTTGATAGAAAAAGAAAGGCAACATATCTGTCATATGTTTTAAAGGACGCTACAATGTGCTGTAAATATAATACGAAGTTAAATGTGAAAAGCAAAACAACGGGGTGCACTATAGTGGTCTATGTAATACTTTTGGTCATCTCCAGGTCCCTAACGTGTCCTGACGTCGCCCAGTACAAGCACGGCTTTTCGTTTCGTCTACATCGAACGCGGCGGCCATGGTCGGGATCGCAATCTTGAATTATTGTTATTCCAATCTCTATAACATTAGCCATCATTGCCGCTTTTGTATCACTTCCTGCACACGACACCTAGAAGTGAAGTGCCTCATGCTTGACAGGAAGATTCGGAAAGCCGCCTAAGTGCAACCAGAGAGGGTTTCAATTAAAATATTTCAGTAATTCGCCCATGTTCCTGCTGCTTTACAAGTGAAAATTGATGTATTTAAAAAGCAGTGACAGTGGACACTAACAAAGAGGTGCCGCAGCGGATTGCTAGAGAGAGCGAGATTGAAGATTCATTTTGCCGTATAAAATTCTCCGGGGTCTGTGGCGCCCTTCCTTCAGGGCCTCATTGGCCTTTGCCATCTTTCATGCTTTGTCTATCAGCTTCAGTTTGTATTGTATCAGTCGCGCATGCGCTCTGGCCGTTATCATGCAGCCGCTTGTAGGCTATATATATACCAGCAAGCAATCTCGAATGAACGCTCTTCTCGTTTATTCCACGCTGCGTGCTCGTTGTTGGAAGCCGGAACATGGTATCAGAAGTGGGATGGCGTTCACGTATACAGTAACGCGCTGATTGAAGCGGTGTCACTGCGCACTGCACGGTGGATTTAGTGAAGCCACCGCCGCTGCTGGTGCTGTCCGGTAGCACCGCGAAGAACTGGAGCCTCTTCAAGCAGCGGTTCGAGTTGTTCCTGCAGGCCACGGAGTTGACGAAAGAACCACGGACGGAAGAAGCCAAAACCGCACTGTTGCTCACCGTAGGCGGGGAAGACGCCCTTGAGGTATTCAACAACTTTTTGTTTTCGGAGAACGAAACCAAGGAAGATTATCAAACTGTTACAAAGAAGTTAAGTATACTGCAAAGATCAGTAAAACGAAGTGTATTAGCGGTATGTCTTTCGTTCAAGAACGTAAGCTGAGGGCGAACCCTTCGAACGCTTTTCACGGGATTTGAAGAGACTTGCACGAAGCTGCAATTTTGGAACCTTGAGTGACTCCATGGTCAGGGACCAGGTTGTCTTTGGCACAAATAATCCGAAATTGCGCGAAAAGATGCTGAAAGTTAAGGACCTTACTTTACTGAGGGCGGAGGAAATTTGCAAGGCTGAAGAGTTATGCGCCGAACAAAACAACACATGGGCTCAAGCGGAGAGCAAGTAGCACGAATTGAAACGCGCCAGCAAGGCAACTTTTCAGCCTGTGAACAGTGTGCAGAATGTTCAGAGCAGGACGAGGCTCAACGAGAACAGGAAGTTGCTCGTATGAAAACACGCCGGCAGTTAAAATTCTCCAAGTGCAACCATGTCCACGAACGCGGGAGATGCCCAGCGTTCGGCAAAACATGCTTCCGGTGCCGTGACGCTAACCATTTTTCGGCCTGTTGCAAAAACGTGTCTCAAGTAAGCGAAGTACGCGGCGAGCACGAAGTTTTTGAAATACCCGACGTCTTCTTAGGCAACAGGGCTGATTGGGTCATTCACGCGAAAGTGGCTTCCCAAGTAGTGTCTCTGAAAGTAGACATAGGCTCGCAAGCGAATTTAATGCCTTACTTAGTTTTTCAAAGGCTCAAAGCGAAGTTTAGTTTAAGAGCAAGCCCCTCCGTCCTCTGCTCATACACCGGTGACGTTAAAAGCACATCGTCGTGGCTACGCTCCAAGTGGTTTTGAACGACCAAAGTGAATACTTCGACTTTTTCATTGTAAAAAAAAAAAGGCAACCAGACCATATTGGGACTGTGTGCAAGTGAAGCTTTAGGCCTTTTTTGCGTTCTGTGAGCACTGTGCTCACGAACAGTACTGACAAGTGGTTAAAGAATTTTTCGAGTTGTTTCAAGGCATCGGCTGCCTAACACGCCCTTACCACATGGTTCTGCCCGAGGATGCAACACCGGTAGTCTAGCCGGTGCGACGGGTGCCCTTGCCGTTGCTCGAGCCCCTGCGAGAAGAGCTGGGTCGGATGGAGCGGGCTGGCATCGAGGCCAAAGTCAGCGAACCCTCTGATTGGGTGAGTCCGTTCGTTGGAGGAAGAAAAAAGGATACAAAACTACGCATATGTATTGACCCCAGGCGAATTAACGAGTGCTTAAAGTGAGAACATTATCAAATGCCTAAACGAGATAATTTTGAGGCCGAGCTTGCCGGGGTCGCCTTTCTCTCTGGAATCGACGCACATTCGGCGTTCCACCAAATCAACGTAGATAAAGCTACATCAAAGGTATGCACAATTGGAGCAACCTTTGGGTGCTACCGTTTTTTGCGACTTCCCTTCGGCATTGCTTCGGCGCCTGAAGTTTTCCAGTGAACTATGAATGAAATAATCGAACAGGCTCCAGGGGTCCGAGTCTATGTCGATGACATATTGATATGGGGGAGCACAAGGCAAGAGCACGATACTCGCCTCCGCACAAATTTGCAACTAGCCAAAAAGGCCGGCCAGACGCTCAATGCGGCGAAATGCAAATTCGTTGTCACAAAAAGGGACTTTTTGGGTGACGTCATGAGCAAAGATGGAATAAGGCCTAACCTTGCACTGATCGCATCACTAGGTGAAATGCCTCAGCTAAAGGATAAAGCTGGCGTTCACAGAATGTTAGGGGTAGTGAACTACTTCGGGAAATGTTGTTGTTGTTGTTGTTGAAAACTTTTATTGTCCAACAGAGAAGGACCACACCGCCTGGACCGCTCTGTCTCACCCCCCTGTAAGGGGGAGGGGACTTAGCGGCCCAGCCGCACGGGATGGTCGCATTAGATGCTGGCCGGTTTGGTTTCGCCGGCGGCCTCTGCTGCCAGTTGGACGGCGGTGAGTTGGAGCTCAGGGTCCGAGCTTCGCAATAAGGTTTCCCAGGCTTCCCTACTGCTAATGTTTTGCGCCCTGCCTGGGGAGTAAGCGCACTCCCAAATTATATGGTCGAGGGTTCCTCTCGCCCCACACTTTTTACATTTATCGTCCTCGCAGTCCGATCGGATATGTTTATTTAGTACTGGGTTTGGGTATACTCCAGTCTGCAGGCGTCTCCACGCCATTGCCTGACCTCTATTTAACGCCGTGTTTGGTGGGGGGAAACGCCTCCGGCATTGCCTGTAGTGTTCTGTAATGTCTTGATACGAAATTAATCGCCCTTCTCTATTATGTTCTACCTGAGCCGAGCCATCCTGTACAGCTCGGAGGTAGAGATCTCGAGCTGCACTGTGGGCCGCCTCGTTACCGCTGACAGATTCGTGCGCCGGGGTCCAGATGATGTTGATCGTCCTATCAATCACTCCTTGTGTTAAAATTTTGGTGGTGAGGGGGTTTACCCTCCCCCTACTGAAATTTTGGATTGCAGTTTTACTGTCGCTAATAATATATCTAGCTTTGGTGCCAACGCAAGCGATCGCTATCGCAGCTTCCTCCGCTATCTCGGTTTCTTTCCCTAGTATGGTAGCCACCGTGATGAGGGTGCCTCCCCCATCTACCGCCGCTATGGTCATGTATCGACTGTGTCTGTTTCCTGCCGCATCTACGTAGGCAACTTCATTTCGGGTTTGCTCCGATATATTGTTTCTATCGCTTCCGCCCTTTTCTGTCGCCTTTCCCTATTAAACTCAGGGTGCATGTTTTTGGGTAGGGGAGGGATTATTAGGTGCGCCCTGATTTTCCTGTCAATGTCAACCCTTTCCTTTTGCCCCCTGTCTGTGGCTATTCCAAGGTTACTTAGCGTAGCTCTTCCCACTCGCGTCGTGCTGAGTCTTTCAAGTTGCGAGGTTTTAACCGCTTCCGTGATTTCTGAAATCGTATTGTGCAGTCCTAGGGCCAGTAGCTGCTCCGTCGATGTACATGTTGGGAGGCCTAGGGCCTTTTTAACGCATTTTCTGATGAGCGCGTCTATCTTTCTCCTCTCATCTGCCTTTAGGTTCAGATATGGCGTGGCGTAGCCCACTCTGCTAATGATGAAGGCTTGTACCAATCTCAGGAGGTTTTTTTCCTTGAGACCGCCTCCGTTACGTGAGACCCTCCTGATGAGGTTTAATGTCTGGGTCGCGTGGTTTTCTAACTTTTTAATGGTGATCGTGTTCCTTCCGTGTGTTTGTAAGTGGAGTCCCAATATTCGTATTGTCTCTACTTTTGGTATCTCCCTTCCTTCCACGTACACCTGTGGGTCAGAGGGAGGTTTGTTCCTGAGTGTCTTGTCATTATACACGAAGATTTCTGATTTTTCAGGCGAACATTTAAGTCCTCTGTCCGCCGCGTACTTAGAGATGACATCTGCTGCCGCCTACAGCGTTTCATTTATCTCTGCGTCGCTCCCTCTGTTGATCCAGAGATTGATGTCGTCCGCGTACAGGCTGTAATTTAAGTTGTAATTCCCAATTTTCCGCAATTCCTTCGGGAGCCCTCTCATGGCCATGTTGAAAAGGGTGGGTGACAGTACCGATCCCTGAGGTGTCCCCCTGTTACCTAGCCTGATCACCCCAGATTGTATTTCCTGGAAAGTTATAACCGCCGTGCGGTCCGTTAAGAAATTTCTGACATAGCGATAAGTTTTTAGCCCTATTCCTGCCTGCTGGAGCCCTTCCAAGATGGCTTCGTGCTTGACGTTGTCGAAGGCCCTTTTTAGGTCCAGTCCCATAATGACTTTCGCATCTTTGGTTCTGGAATTAATTACGTCTTGCTGCAGCCGCAGCATGACGTCCTGTGTGCTCAGATGGGGCCTGAAGCCATACATCTCGTCTGGCCATTTCTCTTTTTCCTCCATATAATTTGAAATTCTGGTCTGAATTATGTATTCCATTAACTTTCCTACACATGACGTGAGCGATATAGGCCGGAGATTTTCCAGTTTCGGTTGCTTCCCGGGTTTTGGGATCAGGATCACGGTAGCCTCTTTCCACAGCGGTGGGATCTCCCCTTTTTCCCAGCATTTCTGCATGTAGCTGGTAAGGGCCTCTATCGAGTTGTCATCTAAATTCCGGAGCATCTTATTCGTGACTCCATCTGGCCCTGGAGCTGACTTGGTTTTGAGTTTCGCTATCTCCGCCCTTACTTCAGCTCTCGTGATGGGCGCATCTAACTCCTCATTTGGAATTCCCTGGTAGTCGGGTAGCTCTCTAATTTCGGTGTCCCCTATGTATGTCTCGACGAGTTTCTTCATGAATATGTCATCGTCCTGCTCTTCGCATGCGTGTCTAACCTTAGCCATTTTGACTCGTGCTTGTGTTTTGGACGTTTCAGGGTCTATTAAATGTCTTAGGATATTCCACGTCTGCGGGAGGTTGATATTCCTTTCCATGTCGCCACATTTGTTAGTCCAATTTTGTTCACATAGTTTAAAGGCGTAATCTTCTATTTCTTTGTTATGACGCGCCAGTCTTCTTCTGAGATTTTTGTTGTTTCTGCCCTGCCTTTTAAGTCGACGTTCCATGCCCTGTTTGGCCTCCCACATGTGTAGGAGTCGGGCGTCCGCTATTTCCGGAGCTTTTTCCCCTTCTAGCGTCTTAGTTGTTTTCCTGGTGTCTTTCTTTACCGCTTCGCACCAGTCCTCTATATTTCCTATCTCTGTTAGGTCTCTGTTCCCCCTTATCTCTCTAAATCGGTCCCAGTCTGTGATTTTCGTCCGGAAGCACTTTTTTCCTTTGACTTTACTCCTGATTTCAACCGTGGTTTCCACTATTGAGTGGTCGCTCCCCAGGTTGAGTTCCGTATTTAGCCATTGCGTTGTTTCTACATTTTTAATCAGGGTCAGGTCCGGTGAGGTATCGGCGGTAACGCTGTTCCCCGCCCGCGTGGGGTGTAATGGGTCAGTGAGCAATGTTATCCCCAGGTTATGCGTGTCCTCCCACAACTGTCTCCCCTTTGCGTCTTCCTTAGTGTACCCCCACTCCGGATGATGGGCGTTAAAGTCCCCCACTATAATTAGCGGCTAGTTCCCTGCTACCTTAAGTGCCTTGTTCATTATCGCCCTGAAGCGGACCTTCCGTTGTCTCGGTGGGCTGTAGATATTGAGTAGGAAAGTGTTTGATTCCTCCTTTTTTCCTGTTATAATTTCTACAAAGACGTTTTCTATGACGTTGTCTTCTAATTCGTGTTGGATTGTTGCTATGTTTCTCTGCACCAGTGTTGTAACTCTCGATTTGTCCCCTTTCCCACTGTGGAAGGCGCGATACCCTTGCAAATTGGCCGGGCCGCCGGTCTCCTGCAACGCTATAGCAAGGGGGGCTGATTCGCGGATCGACAGCGTGCTCTGCAATACCGGTCGCTTGCGTCGATACCCGCGACAGTTCCACTGCCAAATTTATATGCCGCATCTAGCGGAAAAGACGCTTCTAAGAAGCCTCATTAAAAAAGACGCCCTTTTTGAATGGTCTGAAAACCACTGTAAAGAATGGCAAGCTGTACGTGACGCACTGAGCGGTCCACTTTTGCTAGCCATTTTGGATCCTGCTAAAAAGACCAAGGTCGTTGCTGATGCATCGAAAATTGGGATTGGTTCTTGCCTTCTTCAGAACTACGGTGGTAGATGGCGGCCAATCGCTATGTATCACGCACAATGACGGAGGCAGAACAAATATACGCGCAAATCGAGAAAGAAGCAATGGCCATGACTTTCGGCAGTGAAAATGTTTTTCATTTCGTTTACGGCCGCAAGTTTCCCATCGAAGCAGACCACAGATCGTTGATAGCAATTTCTTTGAAAGCCATTGGTTACATGCCACCAAGAATGCAACGCTTTTTCCTGCGCGTACTAAGATACGATTACGTTCTTCACTTTGTTCCAGGCAAACAGCAGTTTCTGGCCGATATGCGAACGTGATGGCTTCACTGATGACTTCGACGTTCATGCCGTGAGCGTGACTTCAGAGCTGGGACACAGAGCGAACGTATGCCCAGATCCAAAGAACATCAAATACAGGGGAAGTGGAAAGGAAAATCCGCCGGATGACCACAGGTGCAAACCGGTACGCCAGATATGCGGCAAGGGACACATCCTAGGAGACAGCAAATGTAAATCCATCTACCGTACGCCATACATCGTCAAGCGGCGCTGGAAGAAAATCATAGAGATGAAAGAGTGATGGAGGCAACAAGGATAGAGCCAAGCGCCGATCCACTAAAACAAATCCGAATAACAGAATAACAAATTCAGAGAGAATCCTTTCCCTAGACTCAGGGAGGGAAGTGGAGGGCACAACTCGACGGGAACCGTAAGGGGAGGCGATTGAGTCAGAGGGAGAAGAAAGTCAAGAGACAAAAGTCAACAGATGGGAACAAGCAGCTGCAGTTGAGGCGAGAAACCAAAGAAACGACCGAGTATGGAGCAGACCCCAAGCAAACCAGCAATCCATGGTGAAGAGAAAAGATGCAAAAAGAGAAAAACATCAGCTTTGCAGAAGGGTCGCACCCAGGCAAGAGGAATAGTCAGGATGCGAAAATAGATAGGTTAATCAGGCAAATCGAGGAAATGCCAAAGATAAAACAAAAGCAAAACGAAACCATACGTATACTTGGAATAAAAGCAGAATCCAAAGCAGGCACAAACACAGACGCAACAAACTACACCTGTAGCTGGATAATTAGAAAAAAACAAGGCGGGTGGTAATAGTGACAACGAAATGAGACCTATACAAACGCTACCGGCAAAACGCAAAAGCTATGACACGGGGTCTTCGCCAGACCAGGAAACTATAGTGTCACAAGATTGGAAAATGGCTTCACGAAGCTAGAGAGCTTCACGATCACAAATGTCACAGATTTTATGAAACAAATGAATGTACAGATAACTGCACAGATTCAGAAGCTAAATGAAGGGATGCTGAAACAGTGAGTGAATATTAGCCAAATACAGGTTGAGTTGGCAGCCAACAAAGGGTGGTAGCAAAAAGCACATGAACCAATACTTCAGCTGCAAGATGTACAGAACGAAAAATATTAACAATCCAACCCGGCAGTGGAATTGCTGAGATTTTAGGAGAAAGATGTCAGTGCTGCATTAGAATCAAACAATTAGAAAACCAACCTCTCGCAATAGCACTGCATGAAACAGGGGGTACTACGAAATTGGCAGGTTACCAAGCTTTCTATAGTAAAAAAGGATACAAAACGAGGGTGACAACGATGGTAAAAAGAAATGGGGCAGCTCTGGAGCGCGAGATAGTATCCAGGGACCTAGAACAAGTGTTCTTGGAGGTATTAGCCGAGAGCAGAACAGAGCCGAATATTTTACTACTCAACGTCTACAGCTCGCGAAAGCTGCAAAAGATCAGATTCTGAGCATTATTAAACAGGCTATAAATATATGCACAGGGCAACAGCTACTAGTAGTAAGTGACTTCAATGCACAACATCAAGCATGAAGTTATACCAGACAATGCCCCAAAGGCAGGCAACTATGGAGAGATATCCAGGAACAAGGCTTCACACTAAATAAGAACCCAGACAGCCCGACGAAGATAGCAATAAGTGTCAGCAAGGACACGTCTACGCACCTCACACTTTCAAAGAACATAAACGGTATAGAGTGGTACAACCTGGAATTAAACCTAGGCAGCAACCATTATGTCATAGGAATTAATAAGGAGGGCCTAAAGTGCGAAAAATCAAGAAAAGCAAAATCAATGAGTGGGACAAGGTTAGAAACCGAACTACCGCCGAGAAAATTTCACTCATAAACAGCATCGAGGAGTGGTGTAACAGGTTTAATCGAGACATACAAAATCACACCGAAATTGTACAGGGGAAGGATGCTCCAGAGGTGGTAGACAGCCGGCTATTGCACAAGTGGGAAGCCAAGCAGAGTCTCAAAAAAAGACTTCTTCAAAAACAAACATGGGAGAGATGTAGTAGAAGGAGGATAGTGAAGCTTAACAAAGAAACAGAAGACAACGCACAAAACCTATGCGAGCAAAACTAGGAAGAAAGATGCAATCAGATGGAAAGCAAAATGGGTATGGCTAAGACATGCAGCATAATGCGATACCCGCTAGACCCAGAGGAAGCTAAACCCGAACTTCCATTAAGTGAATAAAGCCTAGGCCCTTTCATGGAGGCAGCGAGGATGACATCCTTAAAGAACGTAAAGACAAACATAACGGAGGAATATGGAAAGATAAATCACAAGCCTACAAATGACATCCAAAACAGCGACTAAATGGCCGCCTAACGGTAGCTGAAGTGGTGGCAGAAATCCGTAGACAAAAGACGGAATCGGCCCCAGTGGCAGATGAAATAACGAACAGTGTGTACAAGGTTGCGTTTCTCCATCATGGGTAGTTCAAAGGCACTGGCTGTAGTCACCTTGCAGCGCACCTTGTTTAAGACAGTAGTCTGCACCGAAGCTGCTATCCCACGTGCCTCATAATCAATAGATAGTATGTGGATGGTGTCGCTGTGCGTAATTGGTAGGGCACCAATAGGCGCGCTTCTCACCTGCCAATTAAAAGATACTTACTTATTTTGAAAATTGACAGCAACCGCAGACACCTTGCCGTATCTGTCAAAACGATGAAGGCAGCGCAGCAGGCTCGCTTCATCACGCATATACGACGTGCCAAAAAACACTTTACATTATGCAAAAGAGGGAGGCATGAAATGTTCTTCAGAAAAATTGGAGTTGTTTATATACAATCCCAAACATCCAAGGCAAAAAGAACAAGTAGACGTAAATGTTGAAGAGGAGGCACTAGCAGTGCCGAAATCTTGAGCAAATGAGGGTACTAGGAATGGTCCTACAAACAAACGGATACAAAGGAGAAACGATAAAATAACTGGAAGGACAGGTCATACAAACGTCAAACCTTATAAGGAGAATAGTCAATAAAAAGGAGGCAATAACGAATGTAACCTATGAAGGCTCAAAAAAGCTTTTGTAATAACTAGGGTGGGGTATGTCACGCCATACGTAGACCCGAAAAAGGCCGAAAACTATAGGATCCACAGCACGATCAAAAAATGCATTAAAGGTGTACTACACCTCCCGAAAAGTACCTCCACGGGCAGGCTAATGATGCTGAGAATACACTACACATTAGATGCAATAATTGACGGAACACTAGCAAAGCAAAGAAGGCTAGAAAAAACTAAGGGTGGCAGGAACATGTTGAGGGAAATAGGCATACAACCGAAGGAATCCTGGGACAAGACAAAGGAAATGAGAGTGGAGGAGCGGAAACGGATCCATATCCCCTCTTTAACAAAAGAACATGCACCCTGAACATAATAAGCAAATACGAGAGGACAGGAAAGAAACACACACGGAGATCCGAGGCAGAAATTCCAGGTAGAATAACGTATATAGACGCTGCATACTGCGGCAAAGGAAACATGAATGCAGTCGTAGTCAGTGGCAAGCGAGTAATGGATACAACGAACTCTATACAAACAAGATAGATACAGACAGAGGAAGAGGCTGCAATAGCACTGGCTCTTGCTCAGACCGAGGCAAAATACAAAGCCAGTGACAGCAAAAGCCCAATCAGAAGCTACAAGGCAGGAGTCATAGCTACGTTCCGGGGAAAAATCCTAGATCAAAATCGAATAGACAAGGCCGTAACCCTTGTTTGGACGCCAGCCCTCTCAGGCTTGCTCGGAAACGAGGCGGCACACAAACTGGCCCGAGATCTCAAACACTGGCTGGAGGAGTGCTACCCGAGCCAGACACCTCGCCGTATCTGTCAAAAAGATGAAGGCAGCGCAGCAGACTCGATTCGTCACGAAGATACAGCGTAATATTGCTATCCGACTGCTATCCCGACTGAGCCATTTTCTCGTGTTGGCCTTGACCTCCTAGGGCCCTTCCCCGAGTCCTTGTCAGGAAACAAATGGATCGCTGTGGCCACCGATTAGGCCACGCGGTACGTGATCACTCGCGCCATTCCAACCAGCTGCGCCACAGACGTTGCTGACTTCCTTTTGTACGACGTCATACTACACCATGGTGCTCCCCGTCAACTACTTACCGACCGTGACCGCTGTTTCCTTTCCCGAGTTGTTGAGGAAATACTTCGCTCTTGCTCTGTTCGGCACAAGTTTACCACTGCGTATCACCCTCAGACGAACGGCCTTACGGAGCATAATAACCGCACACTCACCGACATGCTCGCAATGTACGTATCCGACAGTCATCGCGACTGGGATATTAGTCTGCCATTTGTCACCTTTGCATATAACTCTTCGCGTCATGACACTGCTGGGTACTCTCCATTCTATCTTCTCTTTGGAAGAGACCCCTTACTGCCCTTCGACACTTTGCTTCCCGCCGCTGGCCCTGTCACAACCTATGCCCGCGATACCGTTGCCCGAGCCGACGCTGCTCGCCAGATTGCTCATCACAATCTCACCATCTCTCAACAAGCTCAAAAACGCCGCTACGACGCTCACCACCGCGATGTGCACTATCCTCCCGGATCTCTGGTGTTGCTCTGGCTTCCGTGCCGTCATGTGGGGTTGTGTCAAAAACTTCTGCCCCACTACACAGGTCCTTACCGTGTACTACGCCCAGTGACCGACGTGACCTATGAGATTTCACCGCTCCACCCAATGTCACCGACTGCTACACCCACTTCCGAAATCGTACATGTCGCTCGCCTAAAGCCATATTTCTCCCCATCCACATCGCACGCGTAATACGCACCGGGACGTTGCATTTTGCCGAGGGGGGTACTGTTACCTGGAAACGCGGGACCAAGGTGATGTGCTCACTGGCGAAGACGACGACCGAGGTACACGGGCACGACAAAGTGTTGCGAAAGAGGACGACGCTGACAGAGTGGACACTGCACGGCTACTAAAGTCTCAGCGTCAAGTTCAGCCCATCGCAGTGCTTTTACATTAAGTACATCCCCGTAACAATATCTTCCGCGTAAGCAGTCACAAGCAGCATCTGACAGCCTGGGAGAGGTAGGCGACGGAGACTTTGGTTTGTAATTATTGCCCTTAAATAAGACTAAGCTGAGAGCAAACAAAAGAGGCGAGAGGGGACAGCCCCGCCTGACATCTCGGGTCACAGGGAAAGGGGCGATTTCCCACCTATCATTCGCCAGTGTGCTTTGAATGCCATCATACATGCTTTTCAATAAACGTATGAAATTTTGCGGAAACTGAAAAGCATCCAGTGGTATCATCCAGAACGCCGATATGGAACCATGTTCTATCTGGTCAAAAGCTTTTTTTTTATCTAAAGGAACAAGGATGCCACTAGCTAAGCGCCTCTGTGTGTGTAATCAATAATGTCTCGAGTGGCATACGACAACTTATGTATTTCCATGCCAGGAACTGAGCACACCTGATGAGAACACATAAGGGAAGCCATCACACCCCTCAAGCGCCGAACCACGATGGCTGCGAGAGCTTTGTAGTTCACGTTTAGAAGGGTGATCGGCCTTCACTCTCCTGAACGAGATGACCCAGGATCACGTTCTGGGATCAAAATTATTCTCCATTTTCGAATACTGGCCAGAAAATTAAAAGCTCAAAGAACTGTCGAAGGGCATTGGCCAGTGCTGGACCGACAACGTCCCAGAAACACAAAGAGAATTCTACAGGAATCCCATCAAGCCCATGCACTGACCCACGTTTTATTGACTCGACGGAAATGCACAAAGCACATCATGCATCTCCGGGCTGACCAGCGGCAAACCAGCTAATTGGATGCGTCACCATGCCAGGCAGCTGTACACTTTAATAGTACATATGGAAGCAGCAATTTAGTTCACTTGCCTCTACCACTCATCGCGTAGCCTATTGTTTTGTTTTAAGGAAGTTCCAAGTTCTGATGCGTGCGGATCAAATTGTGCTTAAATACTTCGAAGCACACAATAGAAAAATATATAGTTTTTTCGTAAGTGTAAAACTGCTATTTCAGATTCAAGAAGGAAGTGGTGATACCTCTGAAATTGTCAGAACTTTATTATGATTAAAAGTGTCGCACAAGTACCTATTTTCCCAAAAAGCCTGCGGTGCAGGGGGAGGTTATTTTCTAACGTGAGGTAAATATCTGTGTGGTAGTGTAGGACTCCAGAAAACGCGATTAATAATTGCTTTAGAGAAAAGGAAAGGCTCATACCTACCACACTTTTTTTTCGTTGACACTGAAACTCGCTTTAAGGGAAGGGATGACAGCGCAAAGAGACGGCTCCGTTGTGAAGGGCTTTGGAGTAATTGGGCCCACCTAAGTGTCTTTAACATCCACTCCCTATTGCAAAAACCAGCGACTCCAGTGCGAAACCAGTAAGATTTTCGCTCTGGTTTTGCACTGGATCTGCTGGGCACGCAGGAGGTCTGCGGTATTCACTGGAGCAGTAACGGGAAGACACTGGCTGCACTGGTGCGATGGGATAAAAACGCTGGAATTAGACCTTTGACGCTGGGTGCGTCGCTGGCATCCGCGATGCACTGGGAGAAGCGCAGTATGTGCGCTGGGCCGCACTGGTCCCAGTGCCCCAGTAAAGCCGGTGCGGCCTGCGGCGCCAGCCGGAGTAGCATCCCTCAGGGGCCAACAAGGCAACAGCGTACTTTCAATCGACCATCGGGGGGCATATGAAAAATATGGTTCAAGCAAGCGCTTTTTGCTGCGAGGTCGTTGCGCATTTGTAAGAAAACAAAGGCAGTATCCTTTTTCTAGAGTTTCCATGTTTAGATAGGTCGTTTCGAGCGTTTCGAGAGCCACAACGATCGCCGCGCCTCGATCTCATGACAGACTGGCGATTAACGCACAACTATAGCTGGAATTGAATAATGTGGGCTACCATGCATAACCAACTTCACAGCTGATCTTAAGGGCGCTCTAACACAATGATTACTGCCGAAATGTTCAATGCGGGCTCAATCGCAGGCGAGCGTAGCCTGCATCACGGCCCAGTATCAACAGCAGAAAGAAAAACTAAAACGAGGAAGAGAGTAGTTTACCGAGCGATGGGTCCATGAGAGAAAAAGCAACATGCAGCGCTTGTAATACATAATATTTGGCGTGTTTCTCAAGCTTTTGCGCTCCTTCTTACGCTGCGTATCAAGCAGCCGGTCATCGCAACTTTCCGCAATGTTTACATACAAATAAGGTTTAGTTACACGCAATTAGGGTCATCGCTGCGGCGCTTGCCGGTATTGAAGCTTGGTCGCACGTTTTTCCTTGAAGGCTTCTACTAAAGCTCCGTGTTCAGCGAAAATTACGGCCACGGTAGCAGAGCACCACCCAAGAGCCGGCGTTGGTAAATTTGCCAGTGATGTCAAACTCCATATGTTAAAATGATTCCAGTGCACCAAATAGGGCGCATAGGCACCCAGAACATTAGTTGCAAGTCGTGAGAGCAGACAGCAAGCTGAAATGATCAAGAAGTTGCAATTGTTAGAGCGGTTGGGAGATTTTAATTGTGTTTGTAGGGATGAGGACCGATCAGCATTATGTAAGAGATATGACCCTAGTGCTGCATTACTTAACAATTTGGCTTGTGAATATAACCTAGTGGATGTGGGGCAGGCAAAAGGCGACAGTATTCATTTCACTCATTTTCAGTTCTCCTCTAATGCCCGCCTTGACAGAATTTATGTTTCTGCAGACACGTTAGCAAATGTGTTTGGTTACTGGGTGCGGCCCATCTTCTTCAGTGACCATTATATGGTGTCTCTTCAGGTAGGGAGGTACAGTCGGCAGATACTTCACCCTCGGTGGGAACTGTGGAAAATGAATAACTGTCTGCTCTCAGATGAAATCTTTAAGCGCACTGTACTTGCTTGTTCGAAAGACATATGGTCGCGCCATGATCTGTCAGTTTTTCAAAAATGGGACTTGTTTAAACAGGAAACCAAAAACTTAGCAATTGAAGCCTCTGCAATAATCGCGTTGCTAAAGAGACACCACCTTCGTGAGCTTGGGCGCACTCTAACTGGGCTACATGTGCTAGAGAGGGTTAGCCCGGGTGTCTATGTTGAAAAAATTAATAACGTAAAGGCGGACCTTCAACAATTTGCGACGGAAAGATACAGGGGGGGCCCTAATAAGATGTAGGACTCGAAGGCTTCTTGACGAGCAACCTTCACTTCGGGCCCTCAGTGATGAAAGAGAGAATGCCCTTACGAAGGATATATTGGAAATTCAGTATGGTGATTGCACATATAGTGATGCTCCTAGTGTTCTTGCTGCTTTCTATGATTATTATCGCAAGCTGTTCGGCAGTTGTAAAGATCCAAATCAGGGTTTCGTTATAATTCATTGCTTGAGAACTTTCCTCGACTAGACGATGAGAAGTGTGCTGCAGGAGAGGGACCATCACTTTGGATGAAATTAAATCAGCCATTTCAGACCTTCAGAACCAGAAATCTCCTGGGCCAGATGGTATTACTAGCGAAATTTATATAACATTTTCGCCTTGCCTAACGCCTGTTTTGATGGAAGTATTCCAAGCATCTTATGATGTGGGTTTCCTGCCTCCCACTTTCTATTCAGGCCACACAATATTATTTCCCAAAAGCAAATATACTAATCGAATGAAAACTGTTGAAGGATATCGTCCAATTTCCCTCTGTAATGTTGATTACAAAATTTTTGCCAAGGTCCTTAGTTCTCGTTCGCAGCTGGTTATCATAGACTTGATAGGTTCGAATCAGGTATGGGGTATCAGAGGGCGCAGTATTCAAACACACATCCATATTGCACGTTCAGTAATCGAGACAGTATCAGATGAAACAGGACAAGTAGCTCTGATTCAAATTGACCTGGCGAAGGCGTTTGATAAAGTTCGGCACAATTTCTTTTTCGCGGTCTTGGAGAATGCAAACATTGGTGACGTTTTGCTCAAAGGCATAAGGCTGTGCTATATGAACTCGTATACAAGACTAATTGTTAATCAGGAGCTAACGAAACCAATACCACTGAAATAATCTGTTCGTCAAGGATGTCGACTGTCTCCACTGCTGTTTGGCTTATATCTGGAACCCCTCTATCTCAGTATAATTAACAGTGCAGCCATCCGTGGTTTCTCTCTGGCTAAATGTGAAGTTAAGATTTTAGCTTACGCGGACGATATCGCCCTCTATTGTTCGGGCAAAGAGAGTGTACTTGAGGCTTTACACTTGACTGAAGAGTTCTGCGATGTATCAGGCGCGGCCCTTTATTTAGATAAATCCAAAGGTTTTTGGTTGGGACACTGGGGCACTAGACCAAGCCATTTTAGGGGCATATGCTGGTACTGTAGTCCTCTTCAGTACCTAGGGGTTACGCTGCACCAAGTTCGTAACAGCGCAACCTACTGGGATTCACAAATCGCACCTATGCGGCGACAAACGCAGGCTTGGATGGGTAGGGAACTCTCAGTGTTTGCTAGGGCACAGTTCTGTAACATATTTTTGTTTGCAAAGCTTGCGTACGTCCTTCAAGTCCTGCATTGTGCGAGGAGGAAAGTACAAGTTATACACATAATATTTGAAACATTTGTGTGGCGCTCTCAATGGGAGCCCATGCGGCGAGACAACTTGTTCCTTCCCTTAGAGTCTGGTGGAGTGGATCAACTTGTTTCCCGTTTTTTCTTTTTCAAATCCGCAAACCATCTGTTTCTTGTAACTGTGCTCATTAGGCGTCTTAGTCCACATTTGCCTTACTTATTCGCACCAACTGGGCAGACTCGTGAGGGGCGTTTATGGGGATTCCTTAAGGAGGCTGCTGACACTCAATTTTCTCACTGTGCGTTTCTCTGTAGATTACCTGTATAGCCTCTCGAGAAAGCAGATGACCCGGGCTCTCACTGAGTCTTTGTTCCCTACACCGTTGTATCGGCAGCCTTATCTGGGGTTTTTGGATACCACTGTTCTAAAGCGTGTTAGGTAAATGTGCATTCAGGCCGCTGCAAAAACGTTCTTTTTCAAATTACATACAGCGACGTTGCCTGTCAAGACATTTCTTCACAATAGGGAGATGTTTGTGCCCTGGTCGGTAAATTGTCGTCTCTGTAACGTACCTGAGACAATTGATCATTGTTTTATTCTGTGCCGTGATGCTATGTTCTTTTGGGACATACTACAAAGAACTCTTAAAAAAGGACATTGAAATTACGCTTAATACAATTAGATTTTTGCCTCCTGACAAAAACTCTGTCGTGCCTTACGATCTATTTGTGTTGATGGGACTGTTCAGCCTTTGGAAAAGCCGCATGATCGACAGGCATGCAGAGCCACCAAGATCGTCCAAACCCGTGTTTCGGAAGCAGTGTGCTTCGGTGAGAAGTGTATATGCTGCACGTGAAGAACCTCCAAACTGGATGCCGTATCTAGACGCATGTGTATGTCTCCCAGACTTTTGATGTTCTGATGATTGTGCATTGTCGGGCTGGGGATATGACGGGCTCGTATTAAGCAGCCCGGTAACTTTAGACATGGACATGTTTAAGTAAGTGTTGTTGTTCCTTTTTACGGAAGTTTTTTCTATGCAATAAAGAAAAAAAATCTCGGCGTGGTCGAGTGGTTAGCGTGGTGAGGTAGTGATTGATATGTGCCTATGGACTTAGTTCGAGGCGCGCTTGGTGCGCTATTTTTTCTTTTTTTTATGTTTCTTTATGTACCTAACTTGATTCGTTACTTTTTAATTTTTATCCCACGCCTTTTTTTCCTCCGGGCGAACAGTGCCGCCAGTGCGGAGCGTCCCAGTATGCCGCATCGCAGTGCGCCCAGTTTCCAGCGTCATACCCGGACCATAATCAGGTATGGTGCTGGGGCGCTGGCACCCAGTGGCACTGGTTTTTGCATTAGGGAAGCAAACATATCTCTCGGACGATCTAGGAATGCTTCTCGTTTAAGAGAATTTTACTGGTACTAAAGGTTCTGGTACAGGACAAGGCTTCATGATGATCTTCTGACACAGCATTAAAGGGCACTTACAAAAATGTTACAAGAATACAATGAGCATTCAGGCATATAAATGTGCTATTTGGTTATTACATCCTACTGGTGTTTTACACATGTTGACATTATGCAGCATCTTGCGTACAACGCGAGGAGAGGATATGCAAGTAGATAGAAATACAGGCAAACACTCGTCCACCTTCCTAGCAAGGAAGGATGGACGCGGTCACTTTTCCATTAACAATGGAAATGAAGTGCGTTGGCCAATGCAGGAGGAAGGCCTCCTCCCCGAGCATTACAAGTTCTTCGTTTAGATGCCTCAATAAAAGAGTTCAGAAACTATGGAGCAGAGGGAACATGGCTCTTTGTGGGCGTCCTTGTAGACGCAGATATCCTCTCCGCTTCCAGAGTACTAAAGCGCCAATGCACATGATGAGTTCGGCAGACATCTCGGTGACGGCTTTACCACTGAATGTGTGTCGGAAACATGCGGTTTACAAGGCGCCAAAAAATGCGCGCAACCTGACATTCGTAGACGGCGTGATTTAAAGTTTCGGTGCGACCGCATTGCGGGCATGAGGCGGAGGGCGCCACGCCCCACGCCGCAAGACGATCGGCCGTGGGTAGCGCTTCCCATTGCCGGAGCCAAGTAAAGCTTCTTACATCTGCTGGGAGGGAAACAATGATGCGATTCATCCGCCTTCTTTTGCGCATTTTCCTGCATTGGTCATCGTTAAGAGCTTGGAGCGGTACACCTTCACAAAGCTCGCTCGCAGTAATTTCTCTAGGGTCACATTCAGGCACCGTGTTATTAAAGAAATGCAATGAGTTAATTACATACATGTAAAAGGGTGGCGGTCTCTCTGTCGCCGGGCCCTTTCGAACAGGAAGATCAAAGAAAAGACGCGACATACCGATTAGGTATGAGGACAGCTCACTGCCTCGATACATTGTGTAAGAAATCAGGTCTCACATGGTTTTCAAGGCCAATGCACAACACGAGACATCAAGATCTGTGATGCTGAAGCCTCCCATGTTGGTAGGGAGTCGAACAAAAACTCTTGCCACGCTTTCCGCATCACCATCCCAGAAAAAAAGCCACACAGGGTGGCTAAACTCTGAAGGACTCGACGAGGAGGACGTGTTACCTTGGCAACATAGAAAAGAGATGCTATGATGGCAGTTTTGATCAGGTATGCGCGTTCTGAGAACGGTAGGTGAAAGGTTTTGGCTATTTCTGTTCGCTTTTCAGCTTCGCGTTTTATTTCCTTCCAGGTGGTGCGGGCTACTTCTCCGGACGCCAAAAACGTGACGCCCAGGACATTGACACCATCTACAAACTGCACTCCGTCTGGGAAGTCACCCCTAAAAGACCCAAAGCTGAGAGCTTGGCTTTTAGCTGGGTTGAGACGTGCTCTCGACAGGAGGCTATATGTGTGGAAGAGCTGCAGGAAGGCTCTGTAACTGTCAATATCTCTGATGAACAGGGATACGTCATCTGCATATGCTGCAACCTTGATCTCGCCTTGGCCTGGGATGGGAAAGCCCCGTATTGACTTGCAACATTGTATCCGGCGGAGCAAGGATTCTATGCAAAGGACAATCAGGTTTGAGGACAATGGGCATCCTTGTCGTATGCCGCGGCGCACGGGGAGGGGTTCAATGATTCTATTGTTAATCACGAGACTGGCTTCCAAGTCTGTGTACAGGAGTCTTGGGACATTGATCAGATCCGCAGGGAATACAAAACATTCTTGTACTTCAAACAGATAGTTTCGCTCTACCGGATCGAACGCTTTTTCTTGGTCTAAGGAAACAAATACGCCCGAGACCTGCGTGCGTGTGGCATACGTGAAGAGGTCACGGGTTAGAGCTAAAGAAGAAAACATTGTGCGCTCCGGTACACAGCATGTCTGCACATTGCTTATCAGTTCGGGGAGACGGGATGATATGCGATGCACCAGTATGGCGGCAAGTATTTTATAGTCTGAATTGAGTAATGAAATGGGCCTCCATGCTTTCGGGTCGGATTGTACACCTCCACTTTTCAGGAGGAGCATAACTTTGCTTTCACGAAATGATTCTGGCCGAAGCCCATCAGTGAGGAGTCCATTAAGCATTGAAAGCAGGTGGGCGTATATTTCGGTGAGAAAAGTTTTGTAGAAAATATGTGGTAGCCCATCAGGGCCTGCGGCAGCAGAGGTATTCATCCATTGGAGCATAAAGTTCAGCTCCTCTAGGGTGACTGGGCCACACAGACTATCACGAATCTCCTCAGGAATGCAGGCTCTGCCTGTGCAAAAATCGCTTATGGTTGTACTTTGGCTCGCAGAACCTCTGCACTCTGTTGTAAATAAGTGCGTAAAGCGCGCGCTAAAAACGGCTGCAATGTCATCAGCATGATCAGACTGTGTTCCGTCCGGCAACTGAACGAAAGGGATCACCTCTCAACATTCTAACGAGCCACAGCGAACACAGCGCAGTACAGAAGGGTCTGCGATCGGCCTTTCATTGATGTATGTCTGAGTCGCAGTACGGGAGTCTAAGTAAGAGTTCATAGCGGGCTTGCAATTGGTTCAGATAGTCATGCATTGTGAACGTGAGGGGCACGCCCCGTCGCACAATGCGTGTCCTTCGAGGTGTATCATTTATTTCGGCAGTTAAACGTGCCCTTCTATTTCGACCTGCTTTAATGAGCTCCGTTCGCGTATGGTCTTTAGAGCGTCCCAGCTACTCGGTTGAGGAGCGTGGCTTAACGTTCCTGCTAAGGCTTCTTTCAAGGAAGCTACGCTTTGAGGGTCGTGGGCCAATATCAAGTCCATTTTCCACTGGTCCCTAGGTGGGACAGGGTGATTGAAGTGGAGTGTCACTTAAAGTGGGTAATGGTCGGAGATGCGCGGGTCATCGGGTGGGAACGTAAGGATTTCACAACTAGTGACATAATTAATGAGATTCTCTGGGAAGTAAAAGCGGTCTAGTCGACTCTTATTCCGGCCTCGTTGTCTTGTGGCAACGAACGTTTCACCGTGAAACTCTATCCAAGCATCTCTCAGTTTGAAATTATGTACCAGTTGTTTTAACCTTTGGGCCCCGCTATAGGGCGTACCTTCTCTCCTACCGCTAACATCCCTGTAAGGGTCTATAACACCCCAAGTAGCACAAAGTGGGCTATGACGTGGGGGCCCGCGTTGGGCCCGTGAGGGCAGCCCATACGGGCCCCATGCGGGATTTGCAACACGTACCCAGAGCGGCCCCGCGTGGGCTGCCCAACTTCGCCGCGATCGGTCCCAAACTGTATCCGTGCGGGCAGCCCAAATGGGGCTGCCTGCATTCAGCCCAAATAGGGCTGCCCGCATTCAGCCCAGGTAGACGAAAGTGGGCAGCACACCAGAATCATTAATGGGTCCCACGTTTGTGCAGGCAGTGACATCCAATTGATCAAGGTTTTAATTTTAAAGTCGATTAATCCCTCCAATACCTGAATTGTACAAGCGCGGGATTTGCGAAAGCCAGTCCATTTCGGGCTGACCCACGTGCTGCCCTCATGGGTTGAATCGGGCATTTTCAGGGCTGCCCAAGTTCCAATAATCAAGTGTGAAACATTAAGCAGTTTTTTTTGCTTGTATGCTACACTCAGTAACATGAGAGAAATTTATTCCCAACACTACAATAATGTGGGCTGGCCCACATCACCCCAACATGTTGGTCTGAATATTTATTCGGTGCTGCGTGCAGAATCATAAGGCCGTAGGAAACATTTGGAGGTCGTTCAGTACATACTCGTAAAGCGGAACAGCTACTGTTGCATATTTTCTGTCGATACTGCATAATTAACGTAGTTTGTAGAGTAAACATAGATAGTCTTGATTCATTACATAGATATGCTTAGGACAGTTATGTGAAACCTCCAGAAGAGGCAATTAGTGGCCGGTATAACATGATTTACATAAATAAAATGGTGCCTTAAATATAGAGTGGAGACGTTTCAAAGCGGTATGCCCGCCTACGGCCAATTTGGGGCCCACTGCGGCATTTCATGAGCCGCCCCAATTGGGCTGACCTTATTTTTACCGCATGGACTACGAATATATGTTGCATTTTCCCGCAAGTACCCCAAGGAATACTCGTGTGGGCAGCATGGTGGTGTGCTCGCTTTTTAGCCCGGCCGCAAACCATGTGGGATCTATTCGGGTTTTGCGTGGGCAGCCCCAATCGGACTAGCCCGTCATCGATTTGGTTTAGGCCCACATTTGCATCGCATCTGCCCTAAATTGCCCCGCAAGAGACCGATGCGGGCAGAAGCGGGAAAGAGTACCTGCCTGCCCCGCTAACGGCCATGCGGAAATTATCTAGGTTTTTGGTGGACAGCCCTATTTTGGGTAGCCCAGGAATGTTCTGCATGAATGTTCTGCATGTTCTGCACGGAAAGATGACTTCGATCTCGACGGAAAATTGTAGAGTGGCAGAAATGGAAGATTTGAGAACGCCGAACCGGGTTGTTGGTGTCTCACTGAAGGCGTCAGCGTTAGAAATGTCCTACATCTGCTGACTATTTGTGGTATACGGAACCTTGTTTAATACTAAGCAGGCCACCGCTATGCCTCCGCTGCAAACGTGTAGGCCACATTCGTAGGCACTGCCGTACGTCGTGTTGTGACGACTGCCAACGCTTACGGTCATACCGCACACGAAAACTGATTGATTTATAAGAAGGGAAAGGCACGGTAACTGTCTCACTTGTTTTTCTGTAGACAGATCAATCATTCCGTACGGGAAGGGAGGAAGGTGGGAGTGTAAGTGCAACTAAAAAAAGAGGAAGGCGTCGTTACCTATGCGGATAGGCTGCGGCATCGTGTGCAGCCCCCGATGACGCTCTACAAGAGTATATAATGGAAGCGATGAAAGTGCTTGACGCAGCTGGTGTGCTTTCAGCCGCTACTGTGGACACAGCTTCCAAAGCTAGCACATCGGTTGTTCATCAGTGTGGCTCCAAGGAGAGCGAGAAGAAAGTGGAAGAACGTGAAACTCCGCCTCGAAGTGACCGGTCCTTTGCCTAGTCCCCTGTTTTTAGGCGCAATAAAAGAGCTCACCGCCACAATCACATGGTAGTTGTTGTTGTGGCTGTAGGAAGAAGGAAAAGAAAATACACGGGCCTGCCACTGGATCTGTAGCTGAGCCACCTCCGCTTCCTGATTGATTTATAGGAAGGGAAAGGTGCGGTAACTGTCACACTTGTTTCTGTGGACACCTCAACTGCGCTGTAAGGAAAGGAAGGAAGGTGGGAGGGAAAGTGGATGCCTCGTGCGGACAGAAGAAAAAATAGAGAAGAGAGAAAAAAGAAGAGGGTAAGACCCGCGCCGCAACAACAGCCGTGTCCACCACCGAAGCAATGGCGGGTGCAATGACGGCCTACAACAGATAAAATTCTGTGGTTGGCTAGCCCCCGCCGCAAGCGGCGTTGACCTACCTTCCAAGCCCCGTAGGTCCAGGAACTGCCACCCTTCACCATCTCCCCCAATATGGTAGGGAGGCTGCCACCTTCTCTAATAATTTTAAAGATGCCGCCCCGGTTTCTCCAGCCTCTGCCAAAAACCTACAAAAGCAATACCACTCACAAGGCACTGTCTACGTTGATGCAGCCGAACATGGGGACCGCAGTGTCTTCACGATTGTGGCTGTAAATTTCCAAGGTCAACTGCTCACGGCCGGCTCGGTCGTTACAAATGACCCGGAAGAAGTGGAGAAAGCGGCAATCGCCCTTGCTGTGAGCTCGACCTCAGCCCTACATATTATTAGCGACTCGAAAACCGCAATAAGGAACTACAGCAAATGCAGAATATCCCCTCTATCACTAAAATTGCTGCTTGCCTCTCAGACGACAAACCGTCCCATTCAGCTGATCTGGACACCAGCACATTCTTGCCTTCCGGGAAATGAGGCTGCCCACGATTTCGCCCGAGGACTCGTCAGCCGGGCAGTGGGACAACCCCTCATGAGGTCGGCGAGAGACCGTATGGCTTCATATCAAGAAATTACCCAATGCTTTCGACAAACACATAGCTTATCCCTATTGCAAAAACCAGTGCCACTGGGTGCCAGCGCCCCAGCGCCGTACCTGATTATGGTCCCAGTATGACGCTGGAAACTGGGCGCACTGAGACGCGGCATACTGGGACGCTCCGCACTGGCAGCACTGTTCCCCCGGAGAAAAAAAGGCATGGGATAATTGAAAAGTAAAAAGTAACGAAACAAGTAAAGTACATAAAAACCTAAAGAAAGTAAATAAAAAAGAAAAAAATTAATGCGTCATGCGCGCCTCGAACTCAGTCCCTAGGCACATATCAATCATTAGCTCAGCACACTAACCACTCGTCCACACCGAGAACATTTTTTTTCCTGACATGGTATTTATTATACAAAAAGGGTTATGTACACAGATTATTTACAATTCATTCAGCCTTTGCTGAGATGCACAACAGAAGACAACTTTTTAAAAGGCAGGCAAAAATAAGCACCGTGTCACCAGCGGAAACCAATCAGGTTGAAAGTCATTTTCATCATCAGTGTCCTTCAGTTGCACCATCATTCTGCTAAAATGGAGTCTAGGTGGAACAAAAGGTTCAGCGTTGCGATCCGACATGCGTGTCTTCCACAAGCTATGAAGTCCAATAAGGAAAAACATGTCATATGGTTCGTAATCAGATTGTGTAACAGCAAGATACCGCACACTGTACGAGTTTAGAATAAAGTCTTTCTTTAGGTTCTTTGCAGCACATCCCAAAAAAGAATTGCGTCTTTGCAATTAATGAAACAGTGCTCAATAGTTTCGGGCACATCACACAGACGGCAGTTTACAGAAGATACAAAAATATTTTTTCTATGGAGCCATGTGTTAACAGGTAGAGCTTCGGTGTGTAATTTAAAGAAAAATGTTTTCGTGCAAGGAGAAATTGCATTTTGCGCACCCTTTCTAACACATCATGACCTTTAAAGCCAAAGTATAAAGAACGATACAGTGGTGGCGGAAAAAGCATTGCTACCAAATCCTTGTATAGTATCTTGCGCGAAACAGAATATAAGTACTCATTCAAGAATCGTACTGTCAACAACCTTACCGAAGCATAAACTTCCTGCATAAATCCTAGTAACTGCGGGCGATCAGTAAAATCTGAAGAAACCACTAAGTCGGGAAGCAAATTCATGAAATTAACTTGTAGGAACGCTCTAATAATCGGATGTGAACAATCACGAAAAAAGAAGAAACGGGCAACTAACTGCCTTACATACAGATGCACTAAGCCGATCCCCCCTGCACAAACAGGTCTGAATAGGTTATCACGCCGAATCGGTTCAAAATTGGATGACCAAATAAACGTCGCAAATATTCGGTGAAAGCGCTGGATATAATGCCTAGCACAGTGGAGGACCTGAAGCACATAATAAAGTTTTGTCGCCAAAAACATGTTGCATGCCTGAGCCCGACCGAATATTGAAAGCCGATAGGGGACAAATGTATTAGCATAACGCTGGACTACTGGAACGCGCTCTTTCCATTATTTTGAACTTGACTTAAATGCATGCAGTGGAACGCCTAGATATTTAGGTGGCACACATGACCATTCAATTCCTGCATATAAGGGTGGTGTTGAGCCCCACGAACCAAACAAAAGGCCGGAACTCTTGGAGTGATTCATCTGAGCACCAGAAACAACGCCAAATTCTTCTATGCTGGATATAACTTTTTCTATGCTTGGTTTGTCAGTGCAGAAAAACGCAAGATCATCCGCATATGCAAGAACTTTAACCTCAATTCCAAGGAGAGGGAAGCCATGGATACTACTGTTATGTAAAACGCTCTGACACAAAAAGCAGTGGAGACATCGGACAGCCTTGCTTCACAGAAGAGTTGATTGGTATGGGGTTTGATAGGTGGCCAATTACAATTAGGCGAGTCGAACAATTTCTATAGCAAAGTTGTACCCCCTTCAGTACTACAGAACCAACGTTCGCTCGTTCCAGAAGAGAAAACAGGAAAGAATGACGAACTCGATCAAATGCTTTTGCGAGGTCGACCTGAAGTAAAGCAACCTGATCGTGAGAGCAGGAGCATGATTCGAGGACTGTGCGCGCAATATGTACATTACTTTGTATGGCTCGGCCCCTCAAGCCGCACGTCTGGTGAGGGCCAATGAGAACCGACATTGCGAACTGTAGGCGATTTGATAAAATTTTGGCGAAAATCTTGTAATCCACATTTGCCAGTGTAATTGGTCTATAGCCTTCTACTGACCGTAATTTTTCTTCATCAGTACTGTTTGGAATTAGGACTGTGTAGCATTTTGTAAAAGTCTCGGGAAGGGCTTCTAGATCAAAACTTATCGCGAAGACATCTAGCAGGATAGGAACAAGAACAGTTTTAAAAGCTTTGTAAAATTCAGAGGAAATGCCATCAGGACCAGGCGTTTTTGACAGAGGTAATTGATCAATTGCCACTTCTACCTCTTGCTGCGTGAAAGAGCTACTAATTACAGAACAATCATCTTCTGATAACGGGCTCACCAGGGATGTGAAACGCGAGATGTTAGAATTTCTTACAGGAGGAGTGGCACTAAACAACATCGAGTAATAATCCACGAATGCGGACGTAACCTCATTCGTACTCGTAACCAATGTGTCATTACGCATAATTCCCGGAATCAGCTTTGCAGTCGCATGATGACGTTCATCAAGCAATGCTTGCCGCGTCGGCCGTTCGCAGTGCAAAGCACGCTTGACACGAGATCGGATTAAGGCACCCCTGTATCTTTCCGCATCATGCCTTTGTAACTGACTTTTGACACTAGCAATTTCGTCCGTATATGATCCAGGGGATTCACATTCTAGATCATACAGGTTACACAAGGTTTTGTTAAGTGTCTCCTCCTGATGTTTTCTGTAGAAAGATTTAATTGAGCCAAGTTCAATTGCTATCGCACTTACTTCCTGCTTGAACATTTCCCAAGCGGCGAACAATGGTAGATTTCTGGAAAAACATGATTGGAGCTGTGAGCGCACACGAATGATAAATTGTTGATCATTTACCAGCAATGAGTTTAACTTCCAAAGTTCCCACTGCGGCCTAAAGTTTGAATGGTCATTGCCGCCGAGCGGGGCTACTACCATGCTATGATCGGAAAACGAAACCGGTATAGTTTCGCAAACAAGCCAGCGGGAATTTAAGGTACAAGATGCATAGATCCGGTCTAGACGAGCGTGAGAATGCCCCTGAATGTGGGTGAATGATCTAAAAGCACGGCAGGATGCCCCTGTATCAACCAGTCCCGCATCCTCTGTAACACGGAACAAAAGTTCCCCACTCCTGTCACTGCGTGCGTCTGGACTAGAACGATCTATGGGGTTGCAAAAACAGTTGAAGTCACCCATTAGCACAAGATGTCGGTCACAGTCAAGTAAGCTGGCTATGTGTTCAAAAAAACTTATGCGCTGTGTCACAGTATTAAAAGCATAAACATTAATTATCCGCCATGGCTTCCGTTGTAGCCGCGGCGAGCGAAGCAGAGGCAGAGCGACTAAGCAACATGTTTATTCGGCATGCTGGGCCGTACAGATTAAGAGACCCGCACGAGCGATCTGCGCGCTGACTTCTTAACAAGTCCACGCTCCCCCTCACGGCGTTGCCATTCAAACACGTCACAGCATCACGTGACACTACATACCAATCGCGCACAATGCGATCACATGATACTTCATTCCCTTTCCCCCTAACTGTTTTACACCAGCTCTATGGGGTATAACGATCAGGAGGCTTCCGAGAACGAGCACTGCGCCGAAGAGGTGGCGTGTCCGGAGGTGGCGCATGCTCCCGGAGCGGTGGTGCAGGCAGCGTGGACTTTGCAGGCGAACTGGCGTTCTGTCCCCGCAACGTAGATGCTTGGGCAGGCTGTGGTGCTGAGGAATCCTGTGGCTCAGACGTATCTAAGGAAGGGGTCTTAGTAGACGACTCTTCCGGTACAGAATCAGGCATTGAACTAGGCACAGAAGGATACACAGTTGGCCCGGATTCCACACTTTGAAACGAACACGGACGTAGGTTGTCAGCATGCACAAACCTCTGTTCCTGCCCTATTCTAACATTGTAGGTGGATGCACTGCACCGCTGTTCTATAACGCCTCGCAACCACTTCGATTCCCCAGGACGTAGTCCTTGGACGAGCACATGGTCGCCTTCCTCAAATGATCTTCATGACCGCCCTCTCTCGTTAGCCTTCTCTTTCGTCTGGTAGAACCTGTCGTCCATACGTTTTCCCAAGTTCGGTTGGAGAAAGGTCAGGCGTGTGCGCGGCTTCCATGACAGAAACAATTCCGCGGGTGTCAGCCCCGTGGTTGCGGTTGGTGTGTTTCGGTACGTGAACAGAAATTGGTCAACCCGATGTTGCAAGGTTTTCTTGATCCCTGTTCTTCTCTCGTCGAGAACCTGTCGCAAAAGGTCCCGCTTAATGGTCTGTACGTACCGCTCTGCGCTTCCATTTGATGCGGGATGGTACGGTGGCGTCCTGGTATGCCGCACCCCATTCCTGCGGAGAAAGTCTGCGAAATTCTTGGCACAGAACTGTGGACCATTGTCCGTAACTACTTCTTCTGGCAGGCCGTAGGACGCAAAGACACTCCGCAGCTTTTCAATGGTCTTCTCGGTAGAGGTGGATGGCATGACGAACACTTCTGTCCACTTGGAATGCACATCCACTCGGACTAGGAGCCACTGGTTATCGGTAAAAGCAAAGTCCAGAAGGATTCCTTGCCATCTGCGAGTTGGCCAACCCCAAGTTATCAGTGGAATACGTGGCGGAGCATTTTGTGTTAACTGACACGTGTCACAGCTTTTCACAATTTTCTCAGTGTCCTCCGTGAGCTGAGGCCACCACACAAAGCTACGGGCGAGCATTTTCATGCGCGTCATCCCGGGGTGTCCTTCGTGCAAAAGATGCAACACCCGCTTGCGCAACCCACGAGGTATAATCACTCGATTTCCCCATGTAACACACTGCTGATCTACAGATAGCTCATGTCGACGAATTAAATAAGGCATTAACTCATCATCTTTAACATGCGGCGGCCAACCACTCATAGTATAACACAGCACTTTCGACAATACTCTGTCAGTTCGAGTGCACTTCTGAATTTCAACAGCAGACAATGGCACTTCATCAACAACTGAAAAGAAATGTGCATAATCCGAGACATCATTGCGATTTGGAAGTGGTAACCTTGAAAAACCGTCAGCATTTCCAACCTCTCGACCTTTGCGGTAAACCCAACGATAATCGTACGCTGCAAGCAGTAAAGCCCAGCGCTGCATGCTGGCTGCTGTCATCACTGGTATGGGCTTACCATGAGCGAGCAAGCCTACCAATGGCTGATGGTCGGAGTAAATCACAAAGCGATGCCCGAACAGATATTTGTGGAACTTTTTCAGCCCAAAAACAACAGCCAAGGCTTCTTTTTCGATGTGAGCATACCCCTGCTCTGCCTTACTTAACGTTCTGGAAGCATAGACAACTGGCCTTTCGTCGCTTCCAATCTTATGAAAAAGAATGGCTCCTACGCCGTAAGCCGAAGCGTCGCACACTAGTCCTATCGGCTTTTTCTGGTCGTAGTATGTCAGCACATTGCTTTGTGTCAACCAGCTCCTACTTTCTTGAAACGCTTGCTCAGCTTCCTGTGACCACTGAAATCCCTTTTCTTTTTTTTAGAGCATTATACAGAGGCTTAAGCTTAGCTGACATGTTCGGTAGAAACTTCCCGTAGAAGTTAATCAAGCCCAGGTAAGCTCGCAACTGTGCCGCATCTTTTGGACTTGGTGCCTCTTTTATCACTTTCACCTTTTCATCTGATGGCCGAACGCCCTTGTCGTCCAGAATGTGGCCTAGGTAAGAGACAGATGTCTGAAAGAATTTACACTTTTCCGTTTGCAATCACATGCCTCTTTCTAGAAAACGTGCCAACACCCTTTCCACTCGATGAAAACATTCGTCAAATGTTGAACCTGCGATAAGCACATCATCCAAGTAGCAGCTTACCCGCTCAAGCCCTTTTAACACATCATCCATGACAGACTGGAAAATAGCAGGTGCACTTGTGATGCCATAGGGCAAGCGCGTGTACTTGAAAAGCCCCAGGTGTGTATTGAGAACCACCATTGATTGTGCCTCCGGATGCAGTTCCAGCTGTTGGTACGCTGTCGACAAATCAAGCACTGTGAAATACTTGCATCCTGACAACTTTGCAAACAAATCTTCCATCACGGGAAGTGGATAATAGTCAGTTCGCAGGCACGAATTCAATGTAACCTTGAAGTCCCCACACACTCTGACTTTGTTGTTCGCCTTAGGCACAACAACTAGGGGCGTCGCCGAGTCGCTTTTCTGTACAGGGACTAACACTCCCCTGTTCACAAGAGACTGTAATTCAAGTGACACGGTTTCCCTCAAAGAAAATGGCACCTGTCGCGCTTTGCAAAATACGGGGTTGCTCCCCTCCTTCAAAACCAGCCTGACTGGACTACCTTTGATCAGCTCCAGAGTGGGCTCGAACACCTTTGCGTACTTCTCAAGTAGCGCCGCAACTTTGTCTAAACACACGCCATGCACACTTGACCAGTCTAGCTTAAGAGCCTCCAGCCAGTCACGCCCTAGCAACGCAATGTCGCTATTGTTGTCGGTTTCAACGACAATGAGCGGAAGTTGCTTGCACTGACCATTATGTTCGACTGGAACCGTCAACTTCCCTGTGACTGTTAGCGGCGACCCACCGTATGTCCTCAGCTTTATGTGGCAAGGCTCTTTAGGTAGACTGGGCCACAATTTCCTGTATAGCGTTTCTGGCACAATGGAAACAGACGCACCCGTGTCTATTTGCATGTTAACATCCTTCTTGGCTACCTTGAGACAAATTTCATAATGCCCTGGGCGTTCTGCACAAGAATAGACATTGTACAACAACACTTGGTCACAATCCGCGTCCTCCACAGCTACCGAATTAGCCGCGTCTCTAGACTTGAACTTGAACATTTTCGCCAAGTGTCCGTAACGCTTGCATGCACGACAACGATACTTGCGAAATTTGCAGTTCGATGCTTCGTGCGCTGAGCCACACCGAAAACAGACCGGCGATTCAGACACTCGGTCCCTTGCTAGTCCTGCACCGGTTGAACGCTGCTGCTGGCGTTTCCCACCGCCTGGCTTATGACGTACGGCGTCGACTGTACCTTGCGTCCCGGTCGGTTGAAATTCCCGACTTTCCTTCCGCGCTAGCTCGATGCTTTTCGCAACGTCGCAGGCGTCCGAAAACGTCAACTTGCTTCTCTTCAGCAACTCTGCTTGCGTTGCGCTGTCGCAGAGGCCCACTACAAAGCGGTCTCGAAGAGCCTCATCGAGGAATTCCCCGAAATCGCATGGAGCTGCCAAACGCCTCAACTCCACTGCATATGCTGCTATGGACTCTCCCTGATGCTGGTACCGCCGATTAAACTTGAATCGTTCTGCGATGACCATGGGCTTTGGGGTGAAATGACTTCCCAGCACTTCTACGAGTTCCGCATAAGTCTTGTCCTCTGGCGTTTCAGGCTATAGCAAAGTCTTCAGCGTCTTGTAAGCCCTCTTGCCTATTGCCGTAATAAACATCGAGACCTTGAGGTCGTCGCTCACCTGGGAGGCCTTTAGGAAGTGCTCGAACCTTTCCACGTAGGACCCAAAATCCTCGTCTCCGTCCTCGACGAACTGGTCGAAACTTCCAAGCGTTGCCATCCCTGTGCCTCGCCCAAACGCTCTCCACGAATGCCGGTGCTTCCACGCACGCCGCGATGAGTTTCACGCAGTACCGCAGGATCACGAACGCCGCAAAGCGTTTTACGTAGTCCAGCGGGATCCCGAACGCCGCGATGCGTTTTACGTAGTCCAGCGGGATCCCATCCTCGTCGCCAATTATGTCTTAGTCGCTCTGCCTCTGCTTCGCTCGCCGCGGCTACAACAGCTTCCTAAAGAGTAGAAGATCACAACATATCAACTGACCCTCGGCGTCGATATTATAAGTTAGGCCAGTACAAGGCAGCGTCTTTCGCAGAAACAGAAAACAACCTGCCGACAAGCCCACAGCATGCGCAACAATGACATTAAAATCTGCCAAAAAGGGCTGTAACGCCCTCTCGGTTTCCTCCTCTCTCTCTATCTTCGTCTCTTGGACTGCCACAATATCTAGACGCCTGCTGTGCAAAATTTGGCGAAGTTGCATCTGTCTCTGGCGAGACCTAAGACCCCGTACATTGAGAGTTGCAAGCACTATCTCTTCAGAGACCGCCATGATGACAGCACATAGTTTTGTCTACAATTCCATTTGCCTCTTGGAAGACGGCGAAGCCGCCTCCGAACCACCGCCAGGCCTCCTCGACCGCGAACGCCGGCACTTCCCTTTGTTCTTCGACGCTCGACCGCGACGACGATGCTTGTTGCCAGCTTGATCGTCCTCCTCACTGGACTCGGAGGCACATGATGCACGGCGTTTCAAGACCGGCTCGTCGGCAGCCGCGAGCCCGTCATCCACAGGAATTTGGCTCTGGTCTGGACATTGTTGCACAGCAACAGCCACAGGGTGTCACAATATCCGCGGTGACAGCCGCTGGGTGTTCGGGAACGATTGGTGGATCGTCTGCGGTTGGCTCCTTGTCCGAAGCTTGACACGACATCTCGTCCAAGGCCTGAGACGCTGAGTTGTTCTCATTACCCTCGGACGCATGAGCAGTATTTTGTTCCTATTCTGTGGAGTAGCACTTCAGGACTCGGCCACAACGCTGACAGGAAGGTCGCCAGACGCATCAATTATCTCAGACGCGTCCATGATGTGCTCCCGTAATGCTTCGTTAGGAGGCCGTACTCGGTGCCGAAGCTTGTCCGCGTATGTGACCACACACTCCTCTGCTGTGTGGCCGAAACGCCGGCAATCTTCGCAACGCGGCGTACGGCAGTGCCGACGAATGTCCACACCGAGAACTGGATATCCGGGAAACATTCCTGCATTTTGTGTCATGACCCCGCATTTATAACGTTGGGACTTCATGTTTCGCAGTCTACAGGCCATTGCTACCGCTCTAACAATTGCAACTTCTTGATCATTTCAGCTTGCTGTCTGCTCTCACGACTTGCAACTAATGTTCTGGGTGCCTATGCGCGCTATTTGGTGCACTGGAATCATTTTAACATGTGGAGTTTGACATCGCTGGCAAATTTACCAACGCCGGCTCTAGGGTGGTGCTCTGCTACCGTAGGCGTAATTTTCGCTGAACACGGAGTTTTAGTAGAAGCCACCAAGGAAAAAAGTGCGACCAAGCTTCTATACCGGCAAGCGCCGCAGCGATGACCCTAATTGCGTGTAACTAAACCTTATTTGTATGTAAACATTGCGGGAAGCAATGCGATGACCGAGGGAGCGCAAAAGCTTGAGAAACACGCCAAATATTATGTATTACAAGCGCTGTATGTTGTTCCTTTTTCTCTCATGGGCCCATCGCTCGGTAAACTACTCTCTTCCTGGTTTTAGTTTTTCTTTCTGCTGTTTATACTGGGCCGTGGTGCAGGCTACGCTCGCCTGCGATTGAGCCCGCATTGAACATTTTGGCAGTTATCATAGTGTTGGAGCGCCCTTAAGGTCAGCTGTGAAGTTCGGTATGCATGGTAGCCCACATTATTCAATTCCAGATTTAGTTGTGCGTTAATCACCTGTGTGGCATGAGATCGAGGCGCGGCGGTCGTTGTCTCTCTCGAAACGCTCGAAACGACCTATCGAAACACGGAAACGCTAGAAAAAATATACTGCCTTTGTTTTCTTACAAATGCGCAACGACTTCGCAGCAAAAAGAGCTTGCTTGAACCATATTTTTCATATGCCCCCGATGGTCGATTGAAAGTACGCTGTTGCCCTGTTGACCCCTGAGGGATGCTACTCCGGCTAACGCCGCAGGCCGCACCGGCTATACTGGGGCATTGGGACTAGTGCGGCCCCAGCGCACATACAGCGCTTCTCCCAGTGCATCGCGGATGCCAGCGTCAAAAGGCTAACCCCAGCGTTTTTCTTCCACCGCACCAGTGCAGCCAGTGTCTTCGCGTTACTGCTCCAGTGAATATCGCAGACCTGCAGCGTGCCAAGCAGATCCAGTGCAAAACCTGCGCGAAAATCTTACTGGTTTCGCACTAGAGACGCTGGTTTTGGCAATAGGGATACCTTCCGGGACACAAATCGCTCTCGAAGGCGCATGAGGTCACCTGGCGAAAATTACACATTCCTTCCCAAATCCTGTCACCTACGCCCATGCATATCCTATACACCCCATATTGTAAATTATGCCAACAGAGGGCCAACCTAGACCACATACTGTGAGCCTGTCCACGAGATAGCCCTCCGCGGGATCTGCAGCTCTCCACATGCGAGCAGTGGGAGGCCGCTATGCTCAGCTCTGGCCCGCAAATCCAACTCCGGGCCATCGAGCGTGCAACCCAGGTCGCCAGAGCCCAAGGACTCCTGGCCACCTAGAGCGGTAGCCCCTGCTGCCTGAGTTCTTCCGCGTCAAATAAATGTTTATCCTCCTCCTCCAGCTCCTGAAGCCAATGATGATGAAGAGCTTGCAGGTGAGGCCACTTATCAATCCACCCGATTTTTAACAACCAAGACGACAAGCACGAGCGGAAGCTATAACAAGGCACTACGGCGGGCGCGAGGGCGTGTTCTATGTCGATGCTGCGGGTCCTGAACAGCGAATGGCAGCCGTTGCGGTAGTGCACCAAAATCAAACAGTGGATGGACTAATATTGCCCAGCCAAGACACACGGCTGCGGAAAAAGTGGCCATTGCCCTGGCTGAACACACGCTACCTAAGAATGCATGCTTACAGATTCACAGACAGCATATCGCAATTACCTCAGGAGCAGGATTGCACCGCTAGCAGCTAAAATCCTGCAGTTAGACCATAGTTACACCCGTAGCTACCAACCCACACATAAACACTTAGTATCGGTACCAGTTCACCAGGGCATCCCAGGAAACGAGAGCGCACACGCCTCAGCCCGTGAATTCTCCCCAGGACCCCAATGCGGATCTCGTGGAACCTCCTACGCCATTGCTAACCTACATTGAAATACTTCAGCACTTAAGATTACCTCGCCGGGTCTACCCTCCGCCGGCAAAAACACTAGACGAAGGGGAGGAGGTACACCTCCGCAAGCTACAGATCAACACTTTTAACAGCCCACGAAGACTACACGCAATACATAAACAGTCATTTGACTCACAAATCAAATTCTGCGGGGAGAAGGCGGACCTGTACCATATGGTGCGGGTATGCCAGCGAAATCAAACTGTCACTAATAATAGCCAGTCAATGCAGGAGGGGTGGGAGGCAGCTCTGACCAGCTCGGACGCAAGGGGTCGAAAAGAACTAAACGAAAGAGCTCGGACAGCAGCCTATGCCAACGGGGTTCCGGACTGAGGACTCCAACCGCCGCTACAATCTCCTAAACATTTTCATTAAAATATTTTTACCACTACCACTGCCACTGAGGCCATCCCTCCTGTTGACGAGCATCTTTGTAAGCGCCGGGAACATTGTGCACCTGAATAAAGTGAAGATCGTGATCCGGTAAGCATGAAGCATCGCCGCCGTTGGCGTACTTCCAAACACAAGGGGAGCTTTCAACGTTCGCTTTCCCACAGTCGTGGCGGAGGTCCTGAGGTGACGTCGCTGTCACCGCACAGATATATACGAGTATAGTTAGCAAGTTTGTTGTCAGAAGGGCGTACCCTGAGTAGCTGGTGTTCGCAACGCTTCATCTGCGAGGTCTTACGTCACATCAGAAGTAGGTGCAAATCGCCCACTTTTCAGCAGCAGGCGGCTAATTTTGTCTCCGTCGAAGAAACTAAGATTGAGTGAGCAGGACACAGAGAGTAATCAGGAACCCTTTTTGTCTGAATACAATGTTATTGTGACGCACGCTGCTGGTTTTTCGGCGTGTTGCTTCTTGTTTTTGCGAAAGGCTCTCCCGTATTCGGCGGTATCTTATAAGCTGTGATTGTTTCCTCCTCCGGAAGCAATGGAGACTTATCAATAGTTATGCGTCCAATAGTGCAGCAGAGCGTATGGATATTTTTGAAGACATGGCAACTTAATTGATTGTGATAAGAATGCTGTGCTAATGGTTGACTTTATTTGCGTATATTACCTGAATGATCTTGCCGTGCTTTGTGGACACAGAGACAGAAGTGGTGAATTGTTGCTGTGTGGTATAGATGACTCAGGACTCATTAATACGGGGACCTGATGTCATGCAAATACACTATTCAATAATATCCAGGGGAGGTCCTACATGCGCCTATACAGGATTTAGGTTTCTTTCTCGCTGGTTTTCCGTGATCTGTTGTGTGAAACTGTACCCGTTCTTTATTTTTTTTCAGACCATTGTTTGGTGATTGCTCGGCTCAAGAGAACTTACTCATGAAACAAAATATAGGCTACAGTGGGAGCTCTGGAAACTAAACTATTTGCTTGTAAATCACCAGGAGTTTGTCTTACCTTTCGGATACGCTTACAACTGCAAATATTTTTGACAGGTGATATACCAATACTTGCTGCTTAGGAGCTGTTTAAACAGGAGGTGCGATCATAGCTATTGAAATGGGGTCTGTTAGGTCTTTTTAACGGGCAATTGAAGAGAGGAAATTGCATAAGAGTCTGTATATCCTCCATGAAATATATTGTGAGACACCTAGAGTATTTTTAGACGAGATTGCTGTTGTAAAGTATGACCTACAGAAACGGGACGCTGAAAGATACAAGGGTGTCCGAGTTCGATCTCTTACAAATCATGTTTTATACTATAAAACCCTATGCGAAGAGATATACTTGACGAGCACCGTCATGCTACTGTCAAGTTGATACCGGGGTGATGTACAATGCCTCCCTTGTACAAAAATATCTGATATCATCTCTGTGTTTGTGATCTATTACAAGGCACTTCTCAGTTAGGCTTTTGCTGCTCCCAATTCGAACCTTCTAGCTAACCTCACAGCTCTTATCATAACCTTTATCAGGTTATGACTTTGCTGTTATCAAGGGCCCTTTCACATTGAAAGAAATAGAACAGGCAATCAATCAATTACCTCTCTCGAAAACACATGATATGCCCTGATGGCATATCATGCGAAATTTACTAAGCTTTTAAATATTTGCTGAGCCCTGTCTTGCTACGATTTTGACTTTAGTTCTAGATGTAGGGGTCCTTTTTCAGTCCTTTACTTGAAATTACAGTTTTAATTTTCAAAAGTACGCATATAGAATAATTGCTTTCAGTGCATGGCTGCAGGCCAATCACGTTGGCAAATATGGACTACAAATTGTTTGCGAAATTTCTATCAGATCGTTTACAACACGCGAAGACATTCTCATTAGCCCTTATTAGACTTGTGGCTTGAGTGGTCGCTCCATACGAAATAACGTACGTATTGAACGTACAATTGTTGAATGTTGCTCTGGCTCTTATGAGTAGCTTGCCCTTTTCCAGGTTGACTTTGTCAAGGCATTTGATCATGTCTGGCAATTGTTTCTTTTTCTCTTCTGGAGCGTGCCAATGTTGAATCAACTACACCTAAAGCGGTGCAACTTTGTTTCAACTGTTCTACTCTCTTGATTGTTAATGTTCACTTTTCAGAGCCTGTGCCAATTCGATCATCCGTGAAGTCCTATGTTACTGCTACCCTTTGTCCTCTACCTAGAGCCCTTTGTTTCAGCGTACTGCGACACAACAATATCCCTCGTTAGGTTATGTTGCCTTCAGTAATGAAGTCAAAGTGCTCGCTTACGCTGAAGATATAGCATTTTTCTGCACTGACAAACCCAGCACTGACAAAATTATAATAATTATTGAGCAGTTTGGCGTTGTATCTGGCGTTCAAATCAATAGGTCTAAAGGTTCGGGTCAGTAGTTCACTTCATGGGGCGCAATGCCGACTCATTATGTTCGAATTGATTGGTCTCGTGTTCCCCCTAAAAACATTGGAAATCCCCTTCATGCATTCAAGTCTAGTGCGCGCTGCTGGAAAAAGCAGGTCCCGGAACGCCAAAGCTATGCTCAGATTTTTTTTCCGCGCCACCTCTAAATTTTTAACTAGCACAGGTCTGTAACATGTTTCTGGACCCAAAGTTTTATTGTTTTGCGGGTACTGCATTGCGCGAGGCATTACATCCAAAGCTTTCACCTAACGTTTGCGACGTTCATAAGGTCTTTCAGGTTTGAGCCTATGCGGCGCCATAACCTATTTAGGCCTGTTTCAGCTGGCGGGCAAGGTTTGACACATCTCTATGTCAGACAGTTAGTTGCTCGTTTCTTCTTTTTCCCTATAAGGTCCCCTCCAATTACTAGAACATCCCTGCAAACTAACTTTGCGAACCTTCTTTCCAAGTTTATGGTCTCTTCCAATTTTACCGATGGGCCCTTGTTTTTTGGGTTTAGGAAAGAAGTTTACAATTCAGTGCGTTTTCTGCCAGTTCGCTTTTTTTTTCTCAGTACGTATTCTCTGTTTCAAGGAAGACGTTATACAAAGAATTGATATTTATGTTGTTCCCGCCTCCCTTACATCGTTCACTCGATTCTAATTGTATGGGGCACGATGTTTCAAAAAGGGTGCGAAAAATGCAGATCTCGCCCTCTAATAAAACGCGTTTCTTTAAACTTCATGCCAAAATTCTGATGATTGAAGTGGGGCTTCACAAAAAAAAACTATTTTCGTTTCTTCTGTTTATTTTTGGCTATGTGATAAACCTGAAAACAATAAAACATGTTTTATTGCCTGCAAATATATAATATTGTTTTAGAACGTTCTGTAAAAAACACTCAAGAAAGACTTTATTTTGAACTCCAACAGTGTGCGTCACTTAATGGCCTTAGGCCACCGTCGAAACTGTGTTGGACGTTCTGGCTACCGGAGTACCTAGCGGAGTTGGTTGTCTTGACGGGGACTTTAATAAAGGCAAAAGCTCCGCCTTCGTTTAAGCTGCAGAAGAGCGATTTCTACTCGAGTTGAGCCAGCACCAACCTCAAATCACCACACTTTGCGGAAGCAATTTAAACTTCCTTAACACAGAGCCTCGGCAGATACAGACGAAGTCGTCAGAAGAGTAGAAACCAAGGCCCACTAATTTAGTGATCAACGCAGAGTCATTATTGGTATCAATAAAATATAGTCGTTACCTGAACAGTTTGTCTTGTCTATACAATAGAGGCAAACCAATCGGTTAACCAAAATCTACAAACACAAGCGTCGCCAGCCAGTCGTTGCTTTTGCAATTCAACTAGGGTGAACCAGAGCTCAACAAGAGCGAACTTTTTTGCGTTCTGTATTGTTCATGCCTGAAACTAAGGTAAGAGAGACGGTTAGCTCTACGTGAAAATTATAATGCCTTTGATTTGGCTAACATCTAAAAGTGGTAAGTGGATTTCATAAGTGCGAATAAAATACCACGGCTTGCATGATACACCAACGTATGAGGAAGGTTTACCGTCATAAGGCTGGTACACTGTCCCAGGATACGAAATAGATTTTAGAGTCAAACTATAAATCTCTCAGACCTAAATCCTAATCTGAAGAGGTCAAAATGAGTCTCAGAAGCTACAAATATGAAGTATATTATGCTGCGAACGTAGTGTCACCAAAAAAATTCGTAGCATTTGGGAGGAAAGGAAACGTTCCGGGTTGAAATTGTTATATTCCTGTGCTTAAAGTTAAAAATGCAAGATCATTGCAATAGAGATGGGATAAGAGAACTAGTACAGCGTAGGGACTTAGTAAACATCTATACACTCAACCAGATTTATTGAGAACGATAAAAACAGGTTTGGTCTTCTTCGGAATTGTACATCGAGCGGGTAACAAGTATAAAGTGGGAAAGTTTTGCTAGAAGACAGGAGGCTTTAGCATCGAGTGAGAAACTGATAACTACTTTCTTGAAGTGTTGAAGAGTGGCTAGATGACCGTGCTAGAAATATTGACCGCACCGTATACTCATGATATTAGCACCACCACCATACCAGAATCTTGGAATCATCTGCATTATCTCCTTGCTTAATAAAAGAGATATCAGAAGCAAAAACGATTAAACCTTATAAGTTTTGTTTTGCGGCAAAAGATGCGTATATTAGGGACATCTATAATTATTTTTCACCAAATATAAACAAAAACTAACAAACATCAGGCTCGCCTTTTATACAAGCTACTTAGCCGTGCACCAACCTCCCATCGCAATTGTGAATACACGAAATGCTGGAGTATAGCTATGTATATATATATAGGGTCTTGAAATGCTACGAGAATGTCCTTGAAATTGTTACAACCTGAGCGACCATTCACTGATCACTAAAGACGATGTGAATTTTTTGCAGTTTAAAAGTGCTGGATCATATCTAAAGCTACCACACACCCAAAATGAAATGATACTAATAATCACTGCTTATGAAATTTTTAAACATAGTGATTAAAAGTTAGTCAGCTAAGCATTTATTTTTGAAAGTTACTTTATTCTTTTCTAATATACAATCCTTCCCCTGCAATCTTCCTTTATGCCAGGAAAACGTGAACGAAGGCTTTCTTGGTACTCTATGTGGAAAGCGCCAGCAAAGATTTTTGTCATTCCGTACTTTGGAAACTTCTTGAAACTGTTCTTGCTGCATTTTTGCCCATTAAATACAACTAAAGTTCCAAAGGCACCGCTTCCGAACTGTAGTTGACTTACGGCTTTTTATAATGATCTTTAGAGCTGAAAATGTGTGTCGGATTACATGTTCTTGATCTTTTGAGATCGACCATCTTTCAGTTGCAGTTTTCAAGTTTTTCTTATGTGGCCTTTTTATGAAAACCAATGCATATTGGGTACACTGAAAGCACCTAATATCTATGTTGTGTTTACTTTAAAACTTGTGTGATATGAAAGGGTGTAGACTGTTTTTCTTTGTGTTCAAGAAATGATTTCATGCTTCATGCGTTGTAAGTCAGTTTGGCCATTCCGTCCGGATCCTGGAGGCGGTCCCTTTTGAAACACGCTAACTGCTTTGGCACTTACCTGGATCCCCAGCTATATATCCCGATTTTCCCTTTAATCGTCTTTCAATCGTCTTGGTCTTCCTATCATAGGCGCAGTTTCTACCAAAGATAACCGTTTGCACGGTATTTTTCCGCACCAGAGTAAGCTCACCTAAAAGAACCACTCAACTTTATTTTTTATTTGTAAAATTGTTTTTTAAAATTTAATAATTAATGATGTTTGAACAATGCTTATAGCAGATCTTGAGATCCTAAGTCTTTAGAAGCCCGCTTGTAAATTTAATGTTCAGAAGTGATAAGCAGGGATAATTATTAATGCAACATCACTGGGACAAATTGTGGAGTTCATCATACTTGCTTAGCATCTTATCCCTGATTGACATATGCTAAACTATATACATAGGCGTTATTACCAGAACACTTACATTATCTGCATCCTTTTTACCACAAATTGTGAGGCATTAATTTGCACACAAATGCACACAAAAGAACAATGCAAGCTTTACACTTGAATATACTCCCTGCTGCGTAGGCTTCTTCGGATAGTCGTCATTTCAAAACCGTGACTATGTTCTACATTGCAATAAGCTTATGCAGAATCAGATAGCTGAGTGAATACGCGCAGTGCAATACATAGACTTCTGTGTGCAGGAGTTTATTACACATTTCCTTGCAGAATTCTTATATTCGTGACCACCGCCAACCTACTGCGAACGCTTGCTGCTCTGTTGTTTCTTGTGCTGCGAGGTTAGGTACGTTTTATACAAGGGAGTACTATTAATCGCTCTCTATGAATACATCAATTAATAAAAAAAATCAACTGCCCTGTAAACCAAAAGCGAAACAAGAAGCGTGCCTCTTAAAAAAAAACATTCGGAAACTCTAGAGTTGAAAGTAGACAGCATAAAATAAGAGTCGGATTGTCATAACATTTGGCCTAAATTATGCATGGTGGTCGTCGGAGCTCATGTATTGTAGTCAACTCTAAAACACTTTACTTGTAACTCATTGGAACTCACCAAATATTACTAGGACGATGTCTTCATTCACTAATGAGCCAGTCACAAAAGCTGGTTGTTGTGGATAACAGAAGCTGCCATCTGAGCAGTGTAGTAGATTAGTAATATTTTTAAACGGCAGTTTCTATTTTCGCGTTTTAATCACCTGTCAATGTTTGCCGTTTATGAATGCATTTGTAAGAAATTGGCAGTTATATAAATGGAAGTTATGTGTTTAGGAAGATTGTTCGTGCAAAATTCATTATTGCTACAGATCCCAGAATAAGTGCCATTTCAGAGAAAAATAATAAAAATAAACAAATCTTTTATGTTCAGTACTCATAAAATCAGGTATCGAAAGCTACGGTACTGATGTCATCGTTTTAGTAATTTACAATAATGGCGTGCCTACCGGTATCACACCTACCAAATATTTGCTGACAATTCAGTAGCCTATCAGCCGACCAATAACAGCAATGATAGGGATGTTTTTTTTTCAAGCTAACTTCAAGTAAATGAAATCTGAAATCTTGGGCCATCTACACCCGCACACATCTAGTTCGTATTGGAATGCTAGAGTCAACCCGGGTACCGATCAGCCAACCTTCATCCTCGCTCTCCTCATGTAAGACTAGCATGTCCAGTCATTCCCCCAAAAGCTGCAAGGGCTGATGAGGGGCTTTCAGCACGGCGGTAGCCTAATGACTGGGAGCAGCCATATGGGGTAAGCGAACAATCACCAATCAGCAACAGTCAGGTAAGCGAACAATCACATAATTTCCATCTTTTAAAAGATGTTTTGCTCGTAATCCACTTTAAAGCATAGGACCTGCAATTGCTCCCACTGTATTTTCAAAATAATATCATTAGAATTCACCGTTTGCATTAATGCTGCTTTCTGCATATTGGTGCAGAGGATTCGCAGCAATATATTTGAACATCCGGAGCAGTCGCTTGAACAGGCGTTATATCTTCGATGTTCCTATTCCCTCAATCTTCATTATCGCAACATTTTAAATTGCCTGCTATCAGCACGAGGCAGGAATCGCTGAGCAGTTAAACATATCTAATCGTGTAATATTATGTTCTTAGGTGGCATCGTCTGAAACAGGAGAGTAAGTAACGGGCGCCTTGCGTTTTCGCTTAATTGAAGTGGCTAAAGTGGAGCCATAGGGCTAATAATTAGGAGCCCAGCATCCCAAGCCATAGGACCAAGGTGACATGGTCAACAAAGCAACAATTATATGAAGTGCTACTTTTTTTAAGCTTTTACAAACCCTAATAGCATGATTCAAGCGGAGGTATATGTGTATATACTGTGCCACACTTGCTTCAATGGCATGGCTAAAATGGTGCCATAGTTCTAATAATTGGAAGCCCAGCATCCTAACCCCTAGACCCATGGTGACATGGCGAACAAAGCAACAATTTAAAGAAAACATGATCCTTTTTAATCTTTTAAAAACCTTGATAGCAGATGAAAGCGGAGGTATTGGTGTATCTACCGTGCCAAATTTGCTTCAGTGGCGTGGCTGCTGACAGAATTGTCCGTGAATCTCTTCTTTTGCATTTATTTTGTTACACTGTCAACCGACGACATGGAGCGAGGTTAGTAGGCTACTCTCTAGTTGCTATTATATGCTATGTTTTTCCTCAGAGATGAATGCAAGCGAAAACATTAGCTGGGGTTAGCTTTAGTTAAACCCAGTAGGTTGCGTAAGCAAAGCCGACGTAACACCTTCTTCTACTTCTAAGGCGCACCGTGGCTACCAGCCACGGCCACCCGATGGCTTGAGCTGGGAGCCCATCTGCAGCTTCTCTAAAGGTTACCGTGGCTACCGGGCGCGGCTACGCGAAGGGGCTGAGACCTGGACTAGTATTGCATACGCAATAAAACGTTGTCAGACAGGGAGCTGAACAGTAAAATTCATTGCATTCCTGTACTGTTGACGACGACAAATGAGACATGTACGGCTAATTCACCAATGTTGTGTTAATAACTTCCTGTTTCCTCTGTTTTGAGGAAGTTCAGTCTAGTAGGCCGTGTCGTCTGACATTTTGCGCGGGGAATACAGACCATTTTTGGAGTTCCGTTTTCCATGCTCAGTTATTTGTAAATTCCGATTTTAAAATTACCGGCGTGTAATTGCAGTTCGGAATGGGCACGCATCTCTACAGCGATGGCTGCGTGGCCTAAAAGATCAAACAGTGCAGCTGCCCCATATGCCGCGGATGTAGGTAAAATCCACTCCGAATCGCTAATGTTTTACTTCTAGTTCACTACGGTACGGCGCAAACTTATCGGTGCCTGAAAAAAAAAGTATTTCCTTTGCCAAAAGCGATAATTGAATACGTTCTAGTTTAGGTTAAGTAGCTTTTTTTTTTATTCCGTGGCAGTCAATTGGCGAGCGCCGTAGCGTTGTCTACTGTTGCTGAAAATCTTACGTAGTCCTCAACGCATTCGTTTGCCATCATTTAATCCGCCATGCAAATTTGAGCAAGGAGCCTGCGTGTAAATCCTGCACGTTTTCTTTATTTCTCCGAAAGTGCGTGTGAAGCACTTGCTCAAACCCTGCTAACAACCCAGCTCTAATCAATGATCTCGTTCAGAATCCGACTTTGATCTGAGCATATAGAAGGTTTCTTCGTGTTCGCGGTACAAAATGTTCTCCAGCCACGGTTGTTAAATAGAGTGCTCGTCGACCGTGGTTAACAATTGAGTTGATACTTGATCACTGTGGAACTTTCAGTGAAAGAAAAAGGACAAAACGTTTCCGTTTCTATTGTTTAAAACATGCTTGCGAAGATATCTTGCTTTAAACATAGTCGATGCACCGTCGGTCTTTCTACGTCCCTCCGATTCAAAACTATGATCTAAAATGGTAGCCTGAAATCTCTGTCTCGCAACAGTTTGCCAGAGATTTCTTTTAAAAAATGCTATACATACGGCCTGTAACCTCGACTTGGTTAGCGGAGCTACCCTCATTGCAAGAGTGAGTCACGAGCCACGAGAGAGTCACCAGCCAACGAAACTCCTCTGTAGAAGTGATGATAGAGCTACGATCTCTGCTGCGTCGCTCGCTCATGCCTCTGTTTCTTTTTTCTGAAAAACTCTTTTTGGCTTGTGAAAGAATAAATGATGCTTTGGAGCTAGTCATGAATACACATGAACATCTTTCTAATTATTTCCCTCAGTAGAGCGCAAAAACTCTTATATAGATGCGCAAAAGTTTCGAACAGTGGAAATCGTAAGGGTGTTTGTTACGTCCGGTTCAATTCTCAGCACGTTCCGAAGAACGCTTTACTTACATCATTTTTTTTTTCGAATTATGCAGCTTAGTTCTTGCTACAAACAAATTAGAGTGTCTCAGCAAGCACTATGATCGTGGTGATAAACGTAAGTCGAACTTTGTTTTGCACCTAAGCAATAAATATATTTTATTTACTGCATCAGGAAATTCTCAACTTGTAATGAGCTCGTCGTTTTAGCTGGCTATGTTATGCACTTCTTTTGTATTGCATGGCCCTCTTTCCTTTTTACGCTAGTAATCGTCTGACGTTTCCGTAGTTCGTTATGTATTTCTTGTTTCTTGCAATAATTCAACATGATGCTCTTGTAATCCTCAACCTTGTAATAATAGCAGACAAGATGAATAAAAAGTTTCAAAAAAGGTATAAGTCCGCCGCTTGACGTTCTACCGGTCTTCGCAATAAGCGAGCTATGTCCCCTCCTTTTCAAGCGGCTCCCTCAGGTTTGGTCAGGGAGAGGCACTTTTGGGATCTATTTCATAAATTCGTCACAACTTACATCTTACAATATATACCTTGCTTACTTTAAATTCTAGACGATTTTGGATAGAAATCGTACGGAACTGCATTTTTAATAATTTAGCTGTGTGCCAAAACGCAGCAAAATTAGATAATTGACAAATGCAAAGTCAGCAAATGCATTTGAAGGTGGCGTTTGTTGTTCACGATTAACATATACAATGACTGTGCATATAAAATAAGAGAAAACTACATGTCAAGTTGAGCGAACGTGAGCTATCCAGAAACCATTTACTTTCGTTAATATTAAAATGTGCAATTTATGCAGTTATTTTTGCGGTGCATATTTGGGGAAACAGTTCTCAGTTCCTTGCCATTGGTAGTAAAAACCAATTTCTATGCTTGCCCAGAGAGCGAAATATAACAAAACGACAAGTGCCGTTAATGAGACCTCATCAAATCTATTACCTTGATTTATCGTGAAGCAGTCCGCAAGGCGAATATGAGCACAAACATATTAGTGCACGTATTCATTCTAGTGGACATAGGATTTTAGCGCGATGACGATGTTTCGCTGGTATCTTAACAAGCATATTGTAGCACAAAGCGAGGCATACTAACCATAACATTGAACTTTGTTATTGCTGCACACCCCATCAAAACCTAGGACGAGCCATTTAGCCAGCACAGAAATCTTCCTTAGCCTTTAAAATAGCTCCATTCATACAGCTGCTAATAGAAAGATCTAGCTTACCTATATCTCTTTAAATTGTTGTGTTAAAAGTTGGTTACCGCATATTTTGATATTTGTTTGCTTCACCCTATCAGTGATTATCTAGTACAATTGTACCCTAAACGAAGAACATATCAGTAGATCCGTGCAAACCATTAGTCTGGTTATTCAGCGGGCGCTCTGGTGAGCAGGGGAGAAATCTAAGAAGCGCGTTGTTTAGACCATGTAGCGATAACGAAGCAAATATGAAGTTACATTAATTAGCAGCGCCGAGGTGCTTTTGGCCATACAGCATATTACGGCACAGTTTCGCTTTTTTTTTTCATCTTGGCTACCTGGTCTGCTTGGGCGTCCTAATGCGTACTTTAGGGTGCTGAAATGCAAACTTTGATTGCGCGGGAAGAACTGAAGCAGATATCGTAGTGCTCTGTAACGGCTGTAGACCTGGTTCGTCTCAAACGCATCTTTATACCCGCAAGCGCTCTTTTGTAGTGCAGGTTTACGATAATAGTTTGATAAAGAAGACTAGAAGGACCAGCTTTCTTCAATAACCTATTTTATTCTAACTTGTGTTATTCTCAGTCAACATTTCTTCAACAGTTTGTGAGAAGTTATTTGTGAAATTTAGCAGCAGTCGTTTGCTCTCAAGAGGGAACCACTAAAAATATTTATTCAGTCTCTACACTTGAGTTGCAGAAATGTGAATCAAGCTGTAGTATGGCGTCACATAGTCTGCTGCCAGCCGACAGTCTCCTCTATTTGGGAGACCTAATCTTCTCCACTACATCCCCGCATTCTTCTGCACTGTATTTAGTGTACACTGTATCTTCTTTTCTTCTGAAGTATTCGATTAAGAAGCTGCAATGCTGAGGGACTTTGCTAATATGGTCTCCATTTACCCAGAGCTCTAAGCCTCCTGCGAAAAAGGAAAAATGGTTTATCTCAGTAATAGAGCAGAGCAGAATACAACCTAGTCAAACTGAAATATAATCTATACTGGCTGAGTGCTAAGCATGGGCTTGTTAAATTGCAATTTTTCATTCTTCACGAAAGTTTACTGCTGTTATAAATATTTTGTCCGCCATTACTTGATTATCGGCTTTCATGTACAGTAAGCAGTTTAATTCAATGTTGGGGTAGTTTTGGGTAGAGTTTAATGAAAGAGTAAGTGTCCACATATACCTTGGTTTAAATCGATAAAGAGATTGTATGTTGTTCCTTATGTGCTACAACAAGAGGGTAGAAAAGTACGCTTAAATTGGGTCTATTGCGAAGCCGATATACGCAATATTTACTAGAAAGGCAAAAGCCAAAATCACGAGCAATTTCATTGGGCATAGTGAATGCATAACTTAACATAGGTGGCCACCGATGCAGCAGCAGAGTGAAATTTTTGAGATGCAGCGCTTGAAAGATTGATTAGTAAGAAATCTGTTTCATTTAGGCTACCTAGGAGTATGTATTCACAGGTGATTGTGTTTGCTATCATAGCCCTTTGGCTAATGCCTCTTTACTCCTTGCCATATTGGCAAACTGATTGGACGATACGGCAGCAAAAAGATCAACGACAGAGCAACAGTGATGAGAGCTAACGTAACTTGGTCACACTTGGCCATACTTGCGTGCTCACATGCCCTACTGATGCACTACAAAATCCCACACGTTTGATGATGGCTTCGACTAAGAGCGTTCTTGGTTGCCTACTCTCTCCTTTTTATTTTCTCCCTACTGCATGTGGGTTAGCAGCTGGTGGCGTAAGCTTAGGGCGGAACCACTAAACGTTGAATAACATTGAATGTGTGTAACTTTTATTCCTGCCTGTAAAGATATACGGGAGGTGTATCGATTTCAAGAACTCATTCGTAGTTGTTTGTTATATTTGTGAAAAATAATACTCTAAATAATTCCTTACAGCTACTCATTTTTTGAAAAGCGTCTAATAATTGAACGGTGACTTGGTTTTATATTCTCTGCACTTTTGTAAAATTTTCATTGCAGTCGTTTGTGGAAGCCACTTCCATTTCATCAAGATATTGTAACAGCCGCAGAGAAGATGAGGCGCTAGGGGCTGTGAAGGAGAACAATGTTTGTCGGTAGGGCGCGCAGAAAAGGTCTGAGAGACAGGTAGGTGAAAAGGCGTCCCTGACACCCCAGTTTTGTGAAGGCCTTCGAGCGTAACAATTTGCTGTTGGCTTGCTGGGTATCAACCTTATCAGCAACGGATCTACCGCTCGGACTTCGCCGCAGTAAACGCCTTGCCGGTTTGCCAACTTCCATAGCAGAGATGTCCTTGGATGGAACCTCCGCGCCCAATTGAGCATCGAGCTCCTTCTCGCCGCACTACGACGAGCCCCGCTCATTTGCAGGTACCGCCAGAGAGCGCGTGGACCAATGGTAGACGCGCTACCAACGCGTCAGCCGGTATAACAAGTGGGACGCTAGCGCACAGCTTGCCAACGTGGTGTTCGCGCTCACAGGCACGGCTCTTACTTGGTATGAGAAACCCGAAGACTCTATAACGTACTGGGCACGCTTTGTAGAAGAGCTATCCAAGTTCTTTGTTTACTCCGCAGCGAAAAAGAAGCGAGCGGAGGAAACACTGGTTCAACGGGCACAACTTCACGGAGAGACCTCCACTTAGTATTTCGAGGCGGTCCTAAAGCTCTGCAAAGTTGTCTCTCCTCGCATGCCCAACGATGACAAGGTGGGCCACCTACTGAAAGGTTTTGTCGAAGATATCTATACCTACGTTATCAGCAAGGAAAACCTGGAATCGGTCGTGAACGGGATTGAACATTGCCTCTGGTTTCAGAACTTTAACATGAGGTGAATAACGCCGAAATTTGGTCGCTTGCCTACTGTACCAACTGTGGCCGCCATTAACGCCACTTCTGGCAGCGACCTGGCCGCTACTATTTTTCAGATTGCACGCGATGAGTTAATCAGCTGGCAGGATCTAATTTGCCGTAACAGCGAGCAGCCGTGCTCGTATCGGATTTGGCTTCACCTCAACCCTTGTCTATCAACGCAGAGGACTAAAGAAATATAATATTATATTTAAGGGCAAATATATAATACAAATTAGGATTCTCAACATGAAAGACGAGTTCTTATATTTATATTTCCTGTTTTGGATGTGTACCATGAAATAAGGAATAAATACGAACACACAAAAAACACCGTCTTGAGCGAATGCTGTTTATAGCGAAAAGCCTGAATTGTTCTCGGCGTACCATTTTCTGCATTACTTTATTTTAAAGCATAGCTTTTTCATGATGTGGAGTGTTATCATTTTATGAAGAAACGTCGAATTTTACTTCAGCCCTTATTTGAGGTGGCACAATTGAAACGAATACTTTGATAGTTATAAATTGAAGAATCCACAAGATGGTAGTAGCGAAGCAGTGAGAACCGTTGCGAGAATACTTCCAGATTCTGTGTGAGAGAAGCTGAGGACCATCCATTAAGATATATTATAGGCCAAGTAAAAAATTTCAGCGTTCGGACTATCCAACATTTTTGTGTATGCAAACGCAGCATTATTTTGCAAGCATGATGCCAAAGCGAGACACCTTATAACAAATGCGTACATGCAAGAAAACCTTTAACCCTAAATGGTGATTGACTGAAATATACCTTGTTTCCCGTTTGCGTAGGGGACGTAGAAGATGTCACAAGCTTCGTCGCTGTAGATCAGTGGGTCAATGTATTTTTCGTTCTCTGTATGGTAATAGATTTGGTATTCAGTATTGTCAAAAAAGAAAGCAAGAAAACATGAATTAGCAAGTGATTCATGCAGGTTGGATAAAGATTACAAAGGTAATATATTTTCAAAAAAAACTGTTGCAAATATATTGCATTTATTCGCCCTTAAAACCAGGAAACTTTTCACATCAGCTAGCTACAAGTGAGCCAAGCTAAAAGGCATTCACACAAATAGAGCGAGTCTAAAAACCGGAAAGGTATTGTCATGCCGAAGAACGTTTATTATAACGCTATGTACTGAAGTTGTCTCCCAGGGGGCGTGTTATATTTTAGTCAATCGCTTCAATTTGTATCCATTGTACGCCTCGATGTAGTACAAAAAAGTACATTTGTTATAAACGAAACATCATGCCAGGTTATATTAATGACTCGCATTTCTATGCTTTCGGCATGACAATAGGAACCATTTTTCGGAAGCTTACAGAGGGCAGATGTACACAGTCACTATGAGCAGCCTAAGCTACTTAACTTTATTGTGTAAAGAAATCGGGAGAAACAGTAGACTGTCATATTTGGGCGAATATTTCCAAAATTGTAATTATTAGGCGACACTATTTTTCTTTTGAAGGAGGTATAGCTCAAGACAGTTGATGTATGAGAGGTAGAAAGGTATGAAACGTGAAATTTTGCTAGCCAATACCGCGGTCCTTGATGGAAGAAAAAAAACTATTAGCCAAATTGGTTTATAACTCGGTCCTAAAAAGCTTCCCACCGCGGCAGTTACTTTTTGATGAAGGCGGAAAAGAAGAGGCCAGAGCACACTAGAGTGTCATTCATGTTATAGTGCCGGAGATAGCGTAAATTTTGAGAGCCCTCCGCTACGATGTCTCTCGAAACCTGACTCAGTTTGAGATTATGACCGCATAGATTAAACAAAATCCCTCCTCTAAAGCTCGGTTTCGAAAATGAGCATCAGTGTTCTCGAGCATTCTTACCTTCAACCAGATATTCAATTGCATTCTCATTCTTGGTGTAATTGTAGAAGAAAACTGCCTTTACGTTTTCTTCAACTTGGAATCTGGAATGGGAAAAAGGTGCCAACATGTTACCCAGGTGTGGATACGGGAATATGCCTACCATCATGTTCTGTAGTGGTGAATTGATGAAAAGCGAGAGCTATTTATTTGTCAACAACGCTTTTCATGAATTGATTTATTGAAGTTAGTGACTTTTTTTGCCATGTGCTTGCTGAAATCTTGAGGCGAAGTCATGACTGAGCTTTTTGAGTAAATTAAGGACTACATTTTTCAGCTTGATTTGGAATACATTTCTTCAACATAACATACATTCTTATTGATGTAAAATATTACAAACCTTCAAAACGACCCAAGGTATATCAATATTCAACAGTCTTAAATTTGGTTTTGTGAGCGACCGCAAAATTGGCGAAACGTATTTTTGAAAATCGCCCGGAACAAGCCTTTATTGTATTGTTTTCACAAAACAGGTCACAAGATTTGCTCGTCGAAATATTGAGTTCACATCTACGTATGATGATAGTTTCTTTAAAGAAAGCATATCTGAGTAAAAAAATAATAAAATATTTGTTTGCGCCTTCAGAATAAAGAAAGCAGCATATTTTCGCCCGTGATCATACAAAATGCGCAAATACTGGTAGCCTTTTGACCACTTTTTTCAAAGATAACGGCTTTTACCTGTCGTATAGTCTACGTTTTGATGACTTCCACGATCCTCTGCACTTCACTAAAGACAGTCCTGGGAATATAACTACTTGTCTTCAACTTAAACAAGAATCAGAGCGCCGTTAGCACTCCAGCAAAGTTTCGCGGAACTTCCATGTCGACAGTAAGCGCCTGCCTTAACAGAAATGAAGCACAAATACCACTTAACCTAATAAGCTCAGTTGCGAAATAAAAACAAAAACATTTTTTTGTGGATAATAGTTACTATAAGACTTGAAGTATATATTTGCTTTCATTGTCTGATAGTGATAAAAATTTAAGGTGGAATCTGCTCATCTGTTTTTCCATCACATACTCTTCCTGCGTCTTCCTATGAGAATGCCTGGTGCCGCCTCTGCCGGATATTTTAGCCCTTGTAAAGTATTTGCTAATCTCTTATTTACCACAACTGTTACGAATTTCTCATGGCGGAGCTTTAACACATATTTGTGAATACTGTTTAGGGTGGTCGAGGATCAGTACAGATAACGTGCGTTTCTCCCAAAATATGCATTGCAGACGGGGAAAACGGTACTACGCCGCACACGCTCTCTTTAGCGTATCAGAAGAAGTGCAGATTTGTTTAATACACTGCGATGTTCACAATTACGAATGTCAACGCTGGTCATAAATTGGAATAACCTGTTTTAAACGCGCCAGGTCCCGAAGCATTGCGGAGAGTGCCTAGTGTGCTATTGTAGCGCAAGCTGCTTTCAGTGTATCCATCTTTTCCACGAAAGGGTTACTGCGCTAAAAAAATACACGGACAAAAGATGAGTGAACAGGACGTGCGCAGAGTGCACTTCCACTTATGTCCGCTTTTTTTTGTCCATGTATTTTTTAGCGCAGTAAACCCTTCGTGGAAGAGATGAACGTTAACCAACTAGCCCAAATTACCGCTCTACTTTCAATGTGTCCACAGATGTCTTGCTACTTTGCTTTTTTCCGATGCCTTTATTCTTCTGCGTTGCGAAATATCATAATATACTCGTTTTTATTAATGAGACTTCATCTTTATTTAAAAATAATAATTTACTTAATAAGTAGTGAGACTTAATAATTATGATGCCTCAGAAACGAAGATCCTGATTGGCAAAAAAGCAAGAATTCTTCCAAATACTAGGAACCAACCAGTTACACTTTTGGGCATATCTCTCTCCTAATTGCCACTTCGTTGTTGTCCGATAGTCTCCGTTTGTGAGCCTTATGTAAAAGTGTGCATATGCAGAAGAAGAGGCCACAAGTCAAGAACGACTCATAGCATAGATATATTGTGCATCTTTACACCACAAGAAGATATTACCACCATTGTAATTTTTTTTCAAACAAATGAAACATTTTGTCAAAACAAATGAGCAATTGTCTTCAGCAAAAACCCCTGAAACTTCAAGATTTTTATGTCCGTTAAATAACTAGCATTACAGGCAGCGTAACATTAAGTAACGAAAATAAAAGACTGGGAAATAAACAAAAAATACAAGAGTCATACCATAATACTCTTCAAAATGTGGATAAAAACATCTGCGTATTACAAAGTTGTCAAACTTGAATGTTAGCCTCGTTTTTAAGGTAACAATATTGACCTTTTCTCAAAATGTTTATTCTTTAATAAATGATAAAGTTGCTTGGAGGCGGCGCTTTATAATGTAGATAGTAAAATATAATCATGAGTTCATGGTGTCTGCCTTGGAATATTATTTCATAGAAATATTCATAGAATGATCCCTTTGCAAAGTCTATGATATAAAATAGCCCGAGTAAAAGTTACACCGTAAATAAATTTTGGTTTCAAGCTCTGGTAGAAAAATGTGACACCCTAGGGCTTTAAATTGGGAAGGCGCCTAAAGCTGGAATTATACCATTCCATTTTGCGGGCAGTATTTTCCAGGTCATCAAGCCCTGCGGATACTGCCTGATGTGTTAACCGAGATCGAAATATTTTCAGCGTCATAGAGAATAGTTTTATGTAAAATATTTTTTGGTTCCCCTTTACCACTCTGCACTGTAGAAAAGCATATTACAAACAATAGCACCAAATACTACAAAATGAATTATTGTATCGTGAACTTATTATCTATGTTATGTAACATGTAGAACGGTCGTGGAAAAATTGCCAGTGCTGTTTTTCGCTTACCTCATATACCTTAAAAACGTACCGAGTACAAGCCACACCGAAGATCGAGATGATAGCCTTCCCAGTGCTTGCTCATGTTTAGGATTCGAAGCATTCGCTAATTGCTCATTTTTTGCTTGGCGTTATTCAGCCAACCTCGATATGGTAAATCACAGGAATTCTTTTCGATGTGACTTAATAAGTTACTTCCTTTAAAGGAGTGGACTCATTCCTAAGTAAACGTGACTTCATTTCATTGGAGTGACTGCATAATCATCTGAACTGCATTGAACTAGAATCGCAACACGCCACTTTGTAACAAATCCTTTCACTAGATAATGTCATCTGTGGTGATAGCAGCAAAGGCACAAAGACAAGAGAGAGCACACTGCGCGAAAGGCGAACCACTAAAAAACGACACTGAATTATCGCCTTTCTCTTAAGTTATTCAACGTGACATGAACGTCCAGAGCTAGCAAAAAATCTCTTATTGCTAACCGCGGAGCCCGGAATGTTCGTTTGGATGTAGCGTAATTTTGCCACTTCAATCTTCGTTTTTTTCGCTAAATGTTTCGATCCCTTTTGCATTGTTCAGTAGTCCTAGAACTATATTCCTGATCCTATTGCGCTGGTTAAATCCCAATCACGTGATGTGGCTTTCTAAAAGTGGAAGAAAACAAGATGCTAGCGTGCTCTTTGAAGACAGAGCAAGTTAAACAATTTTCTTTTCACAAGGTTTCCGAAATGCTCTAGACCTCACGCCTCATATGCTGAGCCTCTTTGTGACGCAAAGTCCTCGAAAATATCTAAGCCGGCATTTAAAGGCGTTAGTGCTTTTACTACTTTAAACTTCTGCTGCAGCTATTAAGTATTTTATCAATTTTCATATTTCTATTATTACTGTTCTGAGATGCCCGGTCCAGGATTTCTTCCTTTGGTGTCGCTTTCCGGTTCGTTCAATGAAGGGAAGATTTTCTGCAATAATTTTTCAATTACGGCTGGTACTGCTATGAAGATATACATGCAAATAGGGAGGAGAGGAAAGAATTTCATCTGATAGCGCCCGCCAAGCTGAAGTTGAAAGCACGTTGTCATATTTGTTCTACCGTGCTCTTTTCTTGCCCTGCTACACGCTGCAAAAACCCATGAAAAACCAACTAACCCTACAGCATGTCCTCTTCAGTAGTAGAGGTTCGCCAAAAATTACGTGCTGGTACAAACCACCTCAAAATATACGTTGTAAAGACTGAGGCTTCTCTAAATTTATCCTAGTGTTCTTCCGCCTCTGGTTCCAGTTCGGTAATGATTAGTCGCCTTGGTTATTTCTCTACGTCACCGTAGGCATTGTGCGGTCTCAATGTGCTCATTGCAGAGAGTACTTACACGTCTTCTTTTTTGGTTGATGAGGCGTTCTTGAATACAAATCGGGATGTTACCATTTTCTCTGATTCCTTTTTTGATGTTTCCTTGACAACAACACAACTGAAGTTAGCGCCCCAGGAAAGTGTATCATCTTGGTACGTTGTATTAATCAGATAGTAAAGGGTGCTTTCCTCCTGACCCAGGCTCTGCAAAAAAAAATCGCAATTTTTTAGAACGGCGAATGTTAGACTGTTAACTAATCTTTGTTTCGAGATTTCAAAGCCTCATTAAATTTTCTGGGAAACTCAAACTTAACTAATAATAATGAGTTGGGCGTTCGCTAAATATTTTAAGCAACATTTGTTTACCCTTATATACCTGCATAATCTTTGAAAGCAAGTTCTCAAACGCGAATTTCTGGCAGTAATAATACTGACAATCTTAAGCCTGACAAATTTAAACTGGGGGAAATTTCCTTACGTTATTCTACTTATCGCGTTTGTGACTAGATACATATAAAAACACCGACACACACACACACACACACACACACACACACACACACACACACACACACACACACACACACACACACACACACACACACACACACACACACACACACACACACACACACACACACACACACACACACACACACACACACACACACAAACACACACACACACACACACACACACACACACACACACACACACACACACACACACACACACACACACACACACACACACACACACACATACATATATACATACATACATACATACATACATACATACATACATACATACATACATACATACATACATACATACATACATACATACATACATACATACATACATACATACATACATACATACATACATAAATACATACATACATACATACATACATACATACATACATACATACATAAAAAGGCCCTTATTATGATATACTTATCAAGGTCATCAAGGTCAATTTATATTTTTTGTTTAAAAAAATGTATGAGGAAATACCTTATTTGGTTTTTATGATTTCGCTGCACTTTTTATCGCAGTACGTATTATTAAATAACTGTAGAGCTAATCGGTGTGCTCAAAGCTAGGCGAGATCTGTTAAGATATACGTGAGAGCAATTCACGCTAGTGCCGATGTACTCCACTTTACACTACTCTAAAACAGCACACAAGAAATGTCGAAGTTTTTGATACATGTGATAATTAATATTGTCTTGTTCGCCTCTTAATGTATTGGTCAGATTACAAGGAAATGTGATATCACTTCATTTCAGTTAATGTCATGGACCGCTATTCCAAGCAATTAGTCCCCGGTAAACGCATTTTCGCGGCAAATAAAATATTCACCTATTGGATCGCCGGGGGTTCGGGGCGGTACAGGGGATTAGGTTCTCTATTCCCACCCAGAAATCGCGCTTGTTACCCAAATAAATGTTTGGCTGTATTTGAGCTGATTTTCTGGTTGGCTGGCACGTGAGGGGTTTCACAACGCATCACAAACAGAGCATTTTCGACAGGAAAAAACAGCTTTACACAACCGCAGATTGTTTGGAATATTTCAGGTCTTCAAAGATTAAGAAACGTCTTGTCATTTAAGAGTGCAAACCCTCGAATGTAAAGAAGTTGAAGCCCCGCTATCCTTACGAGTGATATACGCGGCTAAAATTTCTGCAATAATAGCGGGAATCTAGAAGCTGCTTAAATCGGTTTTTGTGACCAATTTTCTGACAAGTATAAAGTGTTACTAGTGATTAGCGATAGAATCGTTACATGCCTCTTCACGACCTCTGAGTGCAGCGATTGAGACAGTAGCTGGATCGACGCGAACAAAATCATAGGGTGTCCATAATTCAGCTGCGACGGTGAAGCGCGAGAAATAAGTTTCCTCTTTGGTTCACTTTGCTCCTGTTTGTTGACAAGCGGCCGTCTCCTTGTTGTTTGCATTCTCATCAAATAAACGTGCAATGCATATATCTGACCATCCATTTTTGTTAAGCGTTTACCTAGCAAGCATCAAGTTTCATTCTCCGAAGCTATTGTAGAGATCCAATGAATATTCCCAAAGCTGTGGCATCTATCTATGCAATACAATTATCAGTGTAAAGTGCAAAATAGCGGCCCTCAACGTGACTATGAGCAGGCAGACGGGTCGATACGTATCCAGCAGGCAAGCGTAGCTCCCTAATACAGAGCGGCAGCATTCACCAGCTGCGAGGCGGCATTCAAACGCGCTGCGCGCATCTCCTTTCTGCACTTCTGTGGCTCCCAGGCAAACGACATGGTGGCCACGATGCAGCGCAGCGGTGACGGTGAAGTTCGCTTTGTATCATTTCCAATGTATCACTTTTTTCTCAATTCAAGCTAGATTTCCACTAGGGCCACCATTTATTCCGGGAAAGTCGAGCCGCTTCTTTACCTATTTAAGCTCCAAGGACACTCTACAAGACAGCATAAAGACAGGTCACTTCTCCTTATCCTCCGCTTGTTGGCAATGGGACCCAAATAATATTTGCACAAATGTCCCTTTTACGACGACCCCACAATCTTTGGGCATTTCTAGTCTCAACTCTGCTTGACAGCTCCCTATAGCGGTTGCAGTTATTTGAAATGAAATAAAGGCTGCATATCATTATTTCCAATGAAATACAAATTGTTTATGAAAGCCCGATGCAACCATATACTCACGGGGATCCAAAAATAGAGAAATCTACCTCAGTAAAATATGTGAATAGAATGAGCTGTATTGCCCTCGGTAGAGCGCTGATCTCCTGGAAGCCGCTTTCCATGAATGAAAGCAAAGTCACCAGCAGATCACCTCCGCGACAGGTGCCAGCTGTGGCAACTGGTCGAGCAGCATAATACAGTCAATTTCAATCTGAGGACCTGTTATTTTTTTTATAAAAACCGTCATGTGACCAAAATAAATGTTTGACCAAGGTCCCGTCACTCAAGAGCCAGGAAGTAGCAAGATCTCTGCGCGCGCTAGGAGCGAGAGGCAGGAAGGCTTAATTCTCGTTCATGTTTGACATCATTTTAAATACAATCAGCACATTCGCCTAAAAATTTGAAACTAAAACCGACTGGAGCTTCTTTCCGTTGACGCATGGCAGAGTCCTGACAAGATATGGAGCAGTTTCAATGTATAATCTCATGACTACCATGCCGCACGTTTGCTGATAGATGGTCTAGGAAGGCGACTGCTATGCATTTTTTCTCATATATATTTATATTTAATTCTTTATGAGTAGCTCCAGCTTTGAGAAAAATGTCAACACTTTTTAGTCGCGCTCATTATTCAACTACTCTGAAATATTTTCTAATTTATTGTGATGTCCAACTCTAATGTCGTGCAGATGACGGCCTCGACCACCTGCGCGTCCAGCGTGTACATCTTGGCGTAAATTGACTCAATATATTTGATGCTGCACTGTTCCAATATGGCGCACATATTTTTCTTTGGATTTGTGATTCATTAAGCAATGATTAAATTTCCGTAAAAAAACACCTACATAAGTAGGTTGGTGGATTAGGAGCCCATATCATTGACGAAGATTTTGTAGTTTGTCGTCTCTCTACAAGATAAGGCAACACTGCAAAAAGATTGGTATCAATACAGGTGGCCACACACACACACACACACATATATATATATATATATATATATATATATATATATATATATATATATATATATATGTACTCAACACGGGAAATCTTACCCGACCCGGACACTGGAAGGATTGACAGATTGAGAGCTGTTTCTTGATTCGATGGATGGTGGTGCATGGCCGTTCTTAGTTGGTGTAGCGATTTGTCTGGTTAATTTCGATAACGTAAGAGACTCTAGCCTATTAAATAGTTGCGGGGTTCTCAGCATTTTAGAGGGACAAGCGGCTCCTAGCCGCACGAAACAGAATAACAGGTCTGTGATGCCCTTAGATGTCCGGGGCCGCACGCGCGCTACCCTGAAGGAAGTAGGGTGTCTTTATTCCTGTCTAAAAACACTGGGTAGCCCGTGAAACTTATTTCGTGATTGGAATAGGGGCTTGTAATTGTTCCCCTTGAACGAGGAATTCCCACTAAGCATGAGTCATAAGCTCGCATTGATTAAGTCCCTGCCCTTTGTACACACCGCCCGTCGCTACTACCGATTGAATGATTTAGTCAGGTCTTCGGACCGATGTACGGCGCGGCCTTTCGGTTGCGCGAGTCTGTTGGAAAGGTGACCAAACTTGATCATTAAAAGTAAATAAAAGTCGTAATAAGGTTTCCGTAGGTGAACCTGCGGAAGGATCATTGTCGGACTGTGCTTGTCACGCCCAGCGCCGCACTTACTTATAAGCGGAGGTTGGCCTTTAACCGCGGAGTTGCGAGATTCCGAAGCCACTTCTCTCTCTCTCTCTCTCTCTCTCTCTCTATATATATATATATATATATATATATATATATATATATATATATATATATATATATATTTATACATACATATATATATATATACATATATATATATATATATATATATATATATATATATATATATATATATATATATATATATATATATATATATATATATATATGTATGTATATATATATATATGTATGTATAAATATATATATATCGAAGAGATAATTTGCAATAATGCGTAGCTAATATTGGAGTACTTCAGATGCAGTAGAGTAGCACGACCAGCAGCCACAGCTTCATCGTGGGAAAGTAGGGCGCCGGAGACCAGTGATCGCGATCGATATGCTACTGTGCTGAGTGGACCTTGTCTTATTTACAATGGTGCTGGCGACAAGAAGACTGTAACATGGCTTGAAGCTGCTAACGTGGACCACCTCGCCGGTCCTCAGTGCGCACATGCCGGTAAGTCCCGATGCATAGATGACTTCGCATCCGCTATACTGGCGCGGCAATATTCAGACTGTTGCACTTTTAAACGCTATAAGTCTCCTTGTCTTTCTTCTCGTTGGCCGCAAGCAATTCATTGTGCCGCTCAACCTTTTGGCTGTCTCGGCATCGAATTGTATTGCCCCATCATCACATCACCGCAAGCAGTGGATCGATAATTGTGGCTACGAATCCCCTGACAATTTGTGCCGAGACAGAATCACTGCCAGCTGTATGGCCGTGCGTTGTGGCGTCTTTCACTTAGCACCAGGTCTTGTTACGCCACGGTGTGCTGCATGAAGTGCTGCGCGAGAGGGGAAGAGTTTTTTTTTTTCATAAGTAGTTGGAGCGCTCTTCAAAAAATATTTTATCAACCGCACCGCCATTGTCAACAATCTTCAAATTTATGGCCTCACTGAGCAACTCTTTGCAATGCTTGGGAAATGATCTTTATGTATATTGCATCCGTTCACCGCAACTTGACTGCGTATTGCCATTCCCTGAACAGTAAAGAAAAGGAAGTGTCAGCTGGCGTCACTAAAAAAAAAAAAAGCACAACGAGAAGGAAGTCAATAAAGCTATATGTTTTTTAGTATACATTAAAGTGCATAAACTAAAATGCATACGCAATAAAATAGTTTGCTGGATTAAAATTGGTTGCAGTATTTCTGGTATTATGCCAGTTGCGTCCGTCGCGCCATCTTTAGTACGTTGAATCAAAACAAATAAGAGCGCATTTAAAGACCACACTACCCTTCGCTTCTGTGCAGCAATGGATTCACACCACGTACTTGATTGTAAGACATGTTTTCGATTCCTGTAGGTACAATTTATTTTCAAATTCACAACCTTGAAATAAATTACAACTATATTTTCTAGGGTATGTTCCACTATAGGCAGCATATTAACAGAAGCTGGACTTGCTGCTGTTCATAACAACAGCAAATTCAGCTGCGAACGCAGCTAGGATTTGAAGCTATGAAAATGGTTACACTATATAATTTACCTTCACCGTAATCAATTAATGTCTTCAGCGAGTTTATGTCACCTTCAGGTTGCGTTCACAGGAAGCTCCCATCAGAAATCGCCTTTTAACAAGCTTTAACCTCTTTTTTACGGATTTACGCCGCGATGATTTTTCAAAATAACTTATTCAACGTCGAAAAGATACCGCAATGAACGCTACCGATGTATAATGCTCTTTGCAGTAAATAATTGTAATCCATGAAACAATTTTAATAATATTTCAATCAGTTTATGTGCTGCCCTTCATGCTCAAACAAAACGTAAGGTTGTGTCTTATTTTTGAGTGACGCACCAAGCCCTTCCGTTGCTGCAGTTTTCGGGGAACGACAATAGGCTGGGATACTGTCTTTCCATTCATTACATTAGCTTCCTATAGCGCTCGCAGGCCTGTATAAAATTTTCTCCCTTCTGCATGGACAGAACTCGTCGGTTTTGGACACGATCCTACCCTACTGTTCTCAGAGGTCAGAGCGTACTGCTGTTTCCCGAGCGCGAAAGACGAATAAGATCTCCCCCTCCTGACCGGATTTTTCCGACGGAGTAACAAATTCTTCAGCAAGCTCGTACCAACAATTGCGGAACGTGAGCACTTCGCAATCCGGCTCGTGTCATTCGGTTCTGTGTTACTGCAACAAGGCCGCATTTGTCCTACAAACGTTTTGTCAAGTACCAAAGGCCGTATGAAGTTACTCAGGAGAAGCCACCATCAACACCTTTGTAGGACATATGCGCCTACTGAATTGCGCGGCCAAGGCCGTGAGACTGTTCACGTTTAACGCCTGAAGCCCTTGTAGGACTCTGCCATGTTGCTTTTCTCCTTGAGTCGCCAGATAGGTTCCTCTTCTCTCGGGTGTGATTCTCAAAACGAAAAGTATGCAGTGGTAGATTTATGCGGCTATTGATGGCCGATGAGGCAGGAGCCGAGGACGATAATGTAGAAACCGCTTTAAATAAACCGTTTACCGTTTCATTTCGCATTCAATTTTTCTATACGTTTTCATCGATATATGCGCATGTTGCACCCTAACATTTGATTGTTATTAATCGGTAATTTAGTGTAATTAGTAATTAATACCTTGAGTTAGCATAGTACCTTCTTTATAAGCTGTTTAAAAATATATGAATTGATTCCCTAGCGTACTTACCAATTGAACCCAATTTAATTGAAAACAATTGCCTAAACATTCAATTCTGATGATACAGTCGATGGAATATATTTAAATATACTTGATTTATTATAAATCGCATATCTCTGCAAAGAAGTTATATTCTATGGCGGCTAGGTGAGACCTACAGTTAGTACGCCGAAGATTTACACGCAGCAAGCTATTTTGCACATACCTTTTAAACACATATCCTGCGCACATGATACACGGCCGACATGAGCGAAGTAAAATTACCGTTTATAAAAATTTCTTCTCTGAAGCAACGCCATATCAATGTACCAAAATGCGATTGAGTCTAAATATTTCTGTTGAGTGCTTCTCATGAAGAAACATACAACGCAGGAAATGGTCACGTGAAAAATTTCTTTGATGCCACTAAATATGTTTATGTAAAGAGTATAGCAAGCGATTTTTTGAGACGATGTACTTCGAACGCTTGCATTGACACTTTCTTGCTTGGTAAACTAATTTAAATGCAGCTAATTGATCCTTCCTACTAATATACTTTCGTGGGCAAAAATATTTACATTAGGTGTGGTGACTCTTAAGAGCTACATGTAGTTGGCTTTATCGTGCAAAAGCTCATGAAATATTTAATGAATGTTGCTGGGCCACTTAGCACATGTTTTTAAAAGACCACGCCTCTTTAGAGCCTGGCAAGCATGTTACTATCGCTTAACATTAAATATCACAACTTTAATGGTATTCACTAAATAGAAATTATCTTTAACCAGCTTGTAAGCCTGTAAATGACCAGCTGACATACACGTTTGCGACAATCTAACTGGTCTGGAGGGCGTGTCGTTGAAACAGTTGAATGGTGAACAAAATTGACTTTACCTTCCAGGCATTTTGGTAATCACCAAATCTATTCTCGTCCGCCCAATTTGGTTGGTCTCCTGCCAGTGATTCGGCGACCGCCATGGTAATGAAAGGCAAGATAAGAAAGAACTTCATTTCGTTCGCCCCGTCGTCCGATACAGAACACAAAACGCTTTGGCTGGCGGTGTGAACTCCTTTTATAGCCCTAGTCTCTTACCTTTTTGACGTCGCAAGTTTCTTTGAAGGAGCTATTAGTCGTGTCCCATTGGCGCATTCACTAGAAGGCATTGACTGTTTCCTGAGAATCGACCAATTATTTTTTTGAGAAGAAAAATGGAAACAATAGAGTTTTTGCAGTCTTATCATCAAACCTCGACATGCCAATTTCGCGCCATTTAAATAATATCGCAAGAAATCATTTCAGTATGATGATTGTACGTAATATTAGTCTGCATGGCTGAATCATCGCTCAATATCAAAAGTCGATGCATACATGTGTGGAGGAGATAAGGCTAACCTCACATCCGAGAGAGGACAAGTTCTGGGTACCGCTTCGCTTCATTTCTTTTTGTTTTTCTGGCATTCGCGTCAGCATTTAAGTATGAAAGCTAATTTCACAAATTTATCTTTGTTCGTTGGCAGCAACAAGAAACATTTGTTGACAACCTCCTAATGAATGCCCACAATAGACATAATAAGGCTTCACAATTAGCTGTTCGAAAAGTGGAATTCTTTTTATGTGGTTAACAATTAGAATAGTATTCGTCATAATTATGAAAAATAGACTATTTAGACTGCAGTTTGCAGGCAGACATGAGAAACATTATTGTTACAGACGACGCTCTACCCCTTGTTCTTCTCGCTGGCATGAGGAAGACGCTAGGCAGTAGTTCCTTATAAAACAATGAAACTTTTTATGGCCACGAATCACCACCACCTAGACGAAATCTAATAGCCTACATTTAATACGGTCGCACATAAACAGAAGGACTCGATTTAGCCTTACGTAACTAACCCTAAATCTTCTAGCCTGCCAAAAAAATAAATGAAGATCATCTGAGCTTTGAATATTCATGATAGCAAAATATAGCGTACTAAGGTAGGACAAAGCGCCAACATTAAACGCCATGCCTGCTATCAACCGTTCATGTTTTGTTGTAGCCACGCATCAAATACGTAAAGTCCGCATAGAAATGGACGGAGGTTTTCAAAATAGCAAGTGTAGTCATAGAACTGAGGCCTTCGCTGATTTCAGTCCATTGTAAATCCCAAGCTTCAATCCAGATAACAGAGTTCTAGCAACGCTTACACATTTGATGTATGAATATCACCCTTACCTGCTTGCCTTAGCGTCAGACGACGTCTTCAATCCGATGAAGACCGCATATGGGTTTTCCTTTCAGCGGCCCGGTAGCCTCAATTGTTCTGTTCCGGTCATTCACATCACTATCATCTTTCTTTACCTGCGATGTACAAATCTGATGCTTGGCCTCAAGGCAGAGCTATCTATAAACAGCACTCATTATAAGCATCAAATTGTGTCTGATGGTCATAATTTTAAACTTTTTCTGTATGTTTCTATGTTTGGTGTAGTTTTGGTAAATCATACACAATATTATGAGCAGCAGAAGCATTCCGCCTGACCGCAGTTAGTTTCTTCTGATTAATGCATAAGGATTTTAACAACGTTTGTTTTCGGGCTAGTTGGTGTAATGATAGCGCCTGTCATGTTCGCCTTATGTGTTGCACTAGAAGTATTGTACTTTATATGTTAAGCATTTTATGGCTATAGATTCGGGTTTCGCGTGGGCATGCATTTATCGGTGCAGTAGCAAAGGAACTTGCAGGTACATCGAAAAAAGAGTGCTACTATAGAATAGAGCGTCAAAGAAAGGTGGGCAAACGACAAAATGATTGATGTGGTTTAATTAGGTCATTATAAACGCATAATTTCTGCCACACTTGTTTTGAAAACACCTTAAGGGCGCAGTAAAGAAAGGAGAGAAAGACCATTTAATGAAAAACTGAGGATTTAGCCTGTGTTTAGATTTCGCTGGCATGCTACCCTGCTTATGAAGCGGAAATGAAGAGGGAAAGATTGAAAAAAGAACGTTTAGGATAATAAAAGAAATAAAGGGGGAGATAAAATGCGGCCTGTAAATGCAATGTAACGTGCGTCGTGGAGTAATGGCATAAAAGGAAATTATCGAATGCATTTACTGACAAATGTGCTTATAGAGTTCACAGCGTGAAAAATGCCTGAGGGTAACATGCAAGGCGAATTGAGGGCTTGTCGAGAAGTCCAATACCTTTCAAATACTTAAGTATTATGTTCATAACGAGTCTGTTGTCTAGGGCAGGCTAAGGAACCTAAAGCACTATACATTGTTAAAGGCACAGTGGGTAGTCCTTTTCCATGCTGTGTTCATAGTACGCACGCTCGTCAACGTAGGAACCGCACTCAAGTAGGATATGTTCCACAGTTTCAATCGAGCCACAGTTGTCCCCATGCGGACTGTTGATTTGTAAGAAACGGTATCGCAAGCCGTTTATATATGGACAATTCAGTCGAAGCTGGAGGTAAAGAGTTTCTAGTTGGCCAGGAAATTTTGGAGGGAGTCTTGATCTTATATATGGGTTAAATGAAAAAAGAAATTTGTAGGAGTGTGTTAGCAAGCTCCAAAGTCGCTACTTTGTTTCAGAGGCAAATTTGTTAGCCAGTTGGGATGCATTAAATTTCGCGAAGGTCGGAGTACATATTATGTTGGTGGCCTTTACGAGCTGCTTCATCTGTTTTTTATTGTGTTTATTGCCATAGCGAGCTGATATCCAGTGACATATTACGCAGTGAACGGCGGCTATAGCGAAATGATGTACATATCCTTTGTTAAAGGAAACAGGCTGATGATTAGTTTTTTTCAGCAAGTTAATCAGGATTTGCAGCGATGCTCTGGAATCAGTGAAGATAACCCATCGTCCGTGAATTTAGCGTAGGATATGGAAAGCAGCCTCTTTTTTTGCCATAGAGCTCAGCTGTCGTAGATGAGCGTTCAGCTGAAGCCGGTAAGACCGGAGATCAACAAGAGTTGTTGTCGGGCTAGTTGGCTTGAATCATGTAATGCCATTAAGGCTATGCGCAAAAAAGACGACACAAAAAACAGAGGCAACGACAGGACGAGCGCAGGAGATGGTTTGTTGAGGGCACACAAAGGGCACAAGAAAAAGTGTGTTGAGCATTTGAACTGTCGGCAGTGTACTGCGTGTATTTCTTGGCTACGTAGTCGAGAGCGGCTTGGAGAAGTGCTGCCTGGGGCATGCGGCTCTTCGCATTCACGCCAGAAACATAGACGATAGTGTCCATGGGGGAAATGTGAGAGGTAGTAGATTTCGTAAGTAAATAATAGCAGGGAGGCGCAGAAACTGTACATCTTGAGGAAAGCGAGAGTTGCAGTGAGTTAGGTGGACACGTACGGTATAAAAAGTGTTTCAACCTTTGGATGACAGGTCGGAGATGCGTACGAATAGTTTCTTGGGCGGCAATCACATCTAACGGGTGACATCCTGCTTCTGAAAGTGTTCCTGATGCAGAGGATCCCTTTGGGAGTTCAAGGCATATCCGCAAGCAGTTCCGCGCAGTTTCCAGAACCTTCTTGCTTGCTGGAGATAATCGTTGAAGCACCGGTAAATAGTAGGGTAACTCTCCTTCAATGTAGTTTTTTGACGCAGGACCGACTACTGACAGTTGCTGCCCCATCGTGTTACCGCAATGAATCTGAAATCCTTCAATGCAGCAGTGATCGTCTCGCTGATGTTTAATGTGATGTTACCAAGAGAGATTGCTGTCAATCATAACACCTAGGAGTCGGTTTGATCGTACATACAATAGTGACCGTCCACACAGTAGGAGCGGGTATCATGACATTTTTTTTATGTGAAAGCCATAGTCACACTTTTTTCTGATGAGAGGAGAACACCCTGGGGAGCCAGATACAATGAGATGTGCAGTAGCCCTCTCTGAGTATGTTGCTACCTAATATAACGCGAACATGAAGCATTCGAGATGCAAATATCATCAACAAAAAGTGTTATGTGTACTCCTGGTGGAAGGTTTTTTATTATATGTATAAGGGAAATATTGAAGAGTAGAGGGCTGAACACAGCTCCTTGAGGTGCGCGACTTTTCGCTGCGTGAAAAAGAGTTGGACCATGTGGAGTGTTCTTTAAAATTTGCCGTCCTTGTAAAAAGTGTCCAATCCAGTTGTAATGCTTTCCTCCAAGGTCAAGGCTGGCCAAGGCTGCAAGAATTGCATGCTGAAACACAGAGTCAAAAGCGGTATTGATGTGAAGGAAAACAGTTGTCGGGATGTGCCCAGCGTGAAGGTACTCTTCAAGTGATGAGACAAGGGTAACGACATTATCAGTCACAGAACTATTTTGGCGAAACCCGTTCATTTCTGAGGATGCTCATTTTGGCTCTCGAGGTACCAGGTGACGCGTTTGGACATTATTCACCCCATAAGCTTACCTACGCAGCTGATAATGGCGATGGGTCGGAAAATGCATAACTTGTTGGCTGTTTAGAAGCTTTCGAAACGGGCACAATTTTCGCAAACTTCCATTCCGTAGGGACCTCACGTCACATCCAACAAATGCAATATTTCAGGAATCGAAGAAAGAACTTATGAGGCGGCTTTGTGATTGCGTCATATGTTACTCCATCATGACCCGTAGACGCCCATATGTTTATTTCCGCGATAGCTGTGGATAGGTCTTCAATTTTGAAAGGTAGGTCCATCGCTGGTGTTGCGGCCTGGGGAAGCCTGACAGACCATCTGTGGAGTGTGTGGAAGGCCGTTGCCCCGAATACGGTAGTCTGCGGTATTCTTCTAAAACTTCAATAATGAATTTTCTTTCACGCAGAGATAGTGCTGTGAAAGGGTGAGGCTGTTGAAGAGGCGAGCGCATACCACGAACTATGCGAAAGCTGTTGGCTACTAGTTGGCGCACACTCAGCGTAGAACAAATGTCACGCCATATTTGCTGAATAGCTTATCCAGGTACCGTCGAATGTGACATTGTGCCTTTCGACTCGCAGAAAGGGCATGAAGTTTTCTTGTGCGCGAAGCTTTACTTTCATCTCGCCTGTAAATAGCGCACAGCCTTTCAAATGTCTCATCATTGATGGGTAAGCTATACCTTCTGTGATTCGTGTGCTTTCTGGCAAGTATTAAGCCATTGATGATATTAGTTTGTCACTTCGGGTGGCGGCAGTAATTTTTGTTCTTGCATCATCTTTGTATGAATCCCAGTCTGTAGATTTTATACGAATTTTCTTTGGCGCCATCTGCGCATGGACAGCTGATATGAGGACTGGATAATGGTTATTTCCATGTGTTTCCAGATCGGTGCGTCAGCCGAAGTTATGCGCAGCTGAACTTGTTACAAAAGTCACGTCACTACTGCTGGCAGTCGTCAGGCCTAGGAGATAGGTTCTGCTGCCGTCATTTAGTGGTTCAATTAAATGCATTTCAATATGTTCTGCAAGCTTGGCACCTCGGACACATGTGTGTGAGCTTCATCAAATTTCACTGTGAGCGTTGAAGTCTCCGAAAATATATATGAAGTTGGCGTCCTTATTGTCAAGTTTTCAATCCTCCAAACATCGGATGGTTTGCCTGGCTCAAGATATACTCCAATAAGAGTGTACTCCTGTCTCCCAATTAGTGTTACGGGGCACAAATATTCACACATATCATTGTGAGGCGACATTTCAACCAAGGAGGCCGGGATATTCTTGCGAAAGGCTATCAGCAGTTTGCTGACGACATCTTGCTGTTGTGAATCATTAAATTAGTATCCATGCAGTCTGAAAGTTTTCTCCACACACGATTCAGAGATGATTCTGAAAGGGAAGTGGTAAGCTCGCACAATCTGCTGAAAATCAGATTTTCGAGTATAAAACACGAGCGTTCCACTGTAAAATGGCGCATGTGCAAAATATGTTATGGATAGTCAGCTGTGCTGAAGCTCTTCTTGTCGAAGCCATGATTACAGATGTTTGATATTATGCCCCTGCGAAGCGTAAAAGACCGGCAGAACGGTACCCGGGCACCTACAGCCACTCCAGCCATCTTGGTTACTGTGAACAAAAGGATACCAAGAGGCAATGTCGATACTCTAACCATCAAGCTCTCGTCCTTCTTAAGACGATGGCTAAGAACATTTCTTGAGCTGACGCTACAACTTTCAAAGCCACGTTGTTAGGGTTTGCTTTCCTTAGATTGTCTCCTACCTAGGTGGGCCTGAAGACAACCGGAACACCAGAAAATCTTCTTTGTAAGACACAACCGTAAAGAATGCCTGGTCTATGTCCTCTTCGTGGTCATCCAAAGGCGCATCTATGACTTGTTCTTCGCGTGGTCTCTTGTTCGCAGGGCCCTAGTGTGCTGCCGCCGCTACAGGGGCCGCTTAACTAGCCAATGGCTCTGCTGTCATCAGTGCAGCATGGAGTGCGGTTGGTGGTGATGTTTCATGTCGGCGTGGAGGCGGCGCACAGCGCCATGGAGGTCGCTTGACGTGCTTCCGCCGGTGGCCAAGAACCACCAGATCGTCGCATGTCGAGGATACAAACCACAAAAATTCTGAATACTCTAAAATAAAAAAAAAAAAAACAATTACAGATCGATCTCTATTCCGAAAATGTTTCTTGGTCTGTCACCTGCGAGGTACCTTGGAGTGCTGCTGGAACGCTACAAGGATATGAAATATTACTGGAATGCTGAAAATGAACGTGTGCAGTCGAAAACAACAAAGTGGGATGGCCTTGATTTATCAATGTGGTCGCGTTGCAAACTGCATGCAAATTTGTTCATTGTTGCGAAAGTCTGGTATGTGTAGGAAGCATTGTCCATGTCAAGGGTTGGCGTCGAGAAATTTCACAGATTGTTGGCGCAAAAAGTGAAGGACTTGGTTTGGACCACTCATTTTTAGTATTCAAGTTTATGTTCTTACGGAACCAAACCGACCATTTTCGGCATACGGTTTTTTAAGTTAGACTGAGCCACAAGTTACCCGTATCTTGGGGTCCTCAAGCAACCTTAAACATAGGAGATTGTTCTTTTTCGCGAGTTTGTGGCTTCATTTAGATTATCATTGCAATATCTAAGCGCTGTAACCCAAAAGAAACTGTATGAAGACCTGCTTGAGCTAACAATTCCAGTCCAGGTACATCCATCATTACACTGTGGGGCAGAGTAAGGATGTCTTAAAAAGGGTTAAAAAGATGCCAGTAGGGTGGTCAGCAAAACGCTTTTTCTTCCTGTTACGCAGTGGTGCATGATCTCTTAAACCATGGTTTTTAAAAATCAGGTGTTTTTGTCCTGTGGTCGGCAATGTGGTGAGTGGCTGAGCCGGAAACAACAGACCATATTTTTCTTAACTTGACTTTCTTGACTTGAAATGCAGTCGTTTTGTGGGATATCCTCCAGAGGACTTTTAAAAAGGACTTAACAATTACACCTTATGGTATTCGGTTCCTGACGTCCATAATCAAGGGGGTGAGCCATACGACTTACTCATGTTGCTTTGCCCCACAGAATGTCTGTGATACACGCTGACGTGGACAGTGTCAACAACCCGATCACCATCTATAACGCCCAAAGTGAGAAATCTTAATGGATGCCAGTTTTGAGCGAACTGGGTGGCCTAAAGCGTTTTTGAAACTTTGTGAACCCTTAGTTTTGCTAGAGCTCTTCCTGTTAATATACTTTACTTTTGGCCCACTGTAAATGTCATTGTTAATAGGAAATAAAGAAAAAACAACTGAAAACCGGTTAGCTAATCGTCGTCTTCGTCCCTTAAAGGAAGGAAGGAACATGGTAGTGAAAGCACAAATAGTGAAAGGGGGCCATAGTGAAGGACTCCGTAGTATTTTCGACTACCTAAGAAACGTTGTATGCTCGCTGACATCGCACAGTATCTTTCACTCGCGGAAGAGGAACTAGTTGGTATATCAAAAAGAACGATACCATCTGATAGAGCATCAATGAAAGATGTGCGATTGGCATAATAGTTTGGTGTTGGTTAAATAGGTAATTAAATAGAGACATGCGGCTTACAGGAAAGGAACGGCCCATTATATATAATTCTCGGAATCACTCTAAAATATCAAGCGGACAACATAGCAAAGCTTAGGCTTACGCATTTCTCTAGTGCAGATTGTGCAGTAATGGAAAATTTTGTAATGCTTGATAATATTGTGTAACTTGGGTAAATTTTGTGAACACATTCTGTATTCGCAGCCCAATGAGACATTATTATACAGAAGATAGGAATACTCTTGAATATTAAATGTATCGTTACACCCTAACATTCTGACTCAATATCCTTCTCTGAAGATTTACCTTATTGCTCTGTGCTCCCAAAGGATAAAAGAACAGTGTCTGGTGGTGTAAACTATATCTACCAAAATGGCCCTTCAATTGAAGGTATCAACGAACTTTTTGCTGATAAACAAAATAGCAATTAAGTCCTGCGAACAAATTCGCCTACAATGTGACACGACAACATGCCATCGCCATGCCTGAATAATTTTAGGAATAGGGGTTGCCTGTCAATATAAAACTAATAGTATTTAGTTTTTGCAAGGCATTTAATCTATGCATATTTGCAATGGGGAGCAGCAAAGAAGGCGAATACAAACAAAATTGAAATCTTATTAGCATATACTATACTCAATAAAAAACAATGGTTATAACGAGCATGGCTCCTATGCGTGACAAACTATAGTGCCCCTTTTAGACTTTAAAAAGCGCCCAACCTTCTAAAGATTAGATAAATTCTATTTTTTCTTTATGAGAAATTGTATATTATACTTCGTATGTTCTTTCTATCCATTGAGAGTTCCTAGAACTACATACGAAGCGAATGTGTAGTCAGAAAAAAATACAAAGCAGTGACGAATATCTCCATCCTGCTGACGCATGAGAGTGTTCGTTGACGTTGCCTTCAACTCCCATTAGCAAGGCGCCAAATGTCTACAAGTGAAGGCGATGTGGGATAATTAAGAAAATTTATCTAGCAAACTGAAAACATCTTTTTGAGCAGCTTGATTTTGACTGATTTGAAGATACAATGGGAAGCTGCAAATATATCGCAGAGATTACTGACTCAGCCATCGCTTTGTAATTTTATTTGATAGAGTGTCATGGTGTTGTACTGAAAAATGTAGTTACACTCTGGGATATATCAGCAAGTGCTTTGAAATAATCCATCCCAGGTCCGTCAGCGCTGTCTGCTGTAGGGTCAAGCAGAAAATTTTAGTCACAGCTAATTCATCTTTAGGTTCCCAGATGGAAAGTTTTGGCTTGAAATTTCAGCAACAAATTTATTTACAAAATAAACTGTCGGAAAAATAAGAGCTAAGCAGATGTTCGGCAGACACCAGAAAAAGGAACAATCTGGACGCGTAGGTTCCATTTGAAGCCACATTTTAGGTTAAAACATTTAGGCACGATGTCTCCATTTTCTTAGTCCACAACACAATACATGCACTACATCGATAAGCTACGAAAATTGTGTAGCATAAACCTCGGCTCTGACCAAAAGAAACCTTCTCCTACCTAACGAAGCGCAGACTTTAGGGACAACATTTTCAAACCCTCTGTGGCGCATATTCGGGACAGTAACGGGAACAGTAACTGTTTGCAGTTCATCCTAATGGTTCTAGAAAGGCTTCAGTTTTTTCAGTACTGTGCGAACCAATTAGGACACTATCAATTTTTGTAGTATAGGAGCATCACTTTAACCCTGAAAAACTATTGTGTAAAATGTATATATCTGGGGCACCGTTTCCTTCTGCAGTCAGACATACCACCATATTGACTCTTCTGCCTTGTTGTGCGTATTGGTTTTATCAGGTTCTTTCCACGGGGTGTACATTGCGATCAAAACGCCATAACACTACTCAGACAACTGATCTTGAGCAATAATGCGCAGAAACAATAATGTACCCCCCCCCCCACCCCCATTGCACTGATTTTGGTATGAAGCCTAGCAGGCTTCATACAAAATGTATTATAAGCGTCCCTGCTTACTCCTATGTTTCGAAGCTACGTAGCACGTTTTCATTGAGAATCATCGCTAATACTTTGTGTACTCTTTTCGTACCGTGCAAATAAAGTACGAGCAAAACTCGGCGCCCGATCCCGGACTGCAGCGAAATGCAACATGCAGATATCCGTATCATTTTTTTTTTGTTGTAGCAATGTGTTCAAGCACGACACAACACAAATAGCATTAAGTAAGGTGCAACACAAATAGCATCGTATGTGAAAGTTAATTTAAAGATCCCCCAATAAGTTATTGTCCGTACCTTTATGTGTACAGGCATTTCATTCAATTGTCTGCAAATTTAAAAGCTTTGAATATGCGGCAATTTCAAAGAATGTCGATTGAAAGAAATTCCTTGTGTAAATGTTTATGAAAATCAGTGCGCGCATTATAAGGCTTGAGCCGAGTACATTTTTTAACCCTTGGTTATTCCCAAAGTATCACATTTATGTTTTGCCTGAACATGAAGTACGTTTACATGTATAAAGGCTTACAGATTATTATGTCACCTTCTTTGTCATGCGGTAGGAAAAGCAATTGTGCTGAGCCTTATTCTCCTAATTTAAAGACGTCATTAGTTACCCCTTGACACTTAAGTATATTATTTTTTTGTGTGTTCTGGACTGGTCACTTTCAAATGTGTTTGTGTTTTTCCTGCAAGTAGTCTGTGCTATTTTATTTCGAATTCTATAACCTAGTCTTTATTCAAAATTGTGAAATTTTCTTGAAAACAAACTGTTCAGAGCGTAGTTTCGCGCTCCCAAACTGCGTCAGTGGACACTACTTAGAGTCTAAGGTTAGTAGTTTTTTTCCAGTTTATTGTTCGTGTAGTTGACAAAATGGTTGCTTCTCTTCGTCTGGTCTCGGTTAATCCCTGTAAACAATAAGCATTTTCTCTATTAAAAATTTCATAACAGCGACAAATGTTTTTCTCCGGCAGCCTATCCGCGTAGTCCTTGCAGCGTGCGTGAAATAATTGCCAGCGCACAGTTCTGAGAAAAAAAAAATATTTTTCTTACTTTCCCTCCAAGACCACCCTAATAAGCTCATGCCTTCTTTGATTTCTGCAGCGGCTTTGTTGGGCTTTCTTTTAATAATTTCCTTATTCTTTGAACCGTTCAATGACACCTGTAAACTTTTGTCCCAAGAGCAATGCATCCGCAGTGACAACTGCGCGAATATTCACGGCATCTGGTCCTTTACTTAATTAAATGGCCTTGCTCGGGTGCGCAGTAGTTTCAACCATGGATTTCGACCTTGATGTCCTTCTAGTGTTCTCAGACCTGGAAATGATTTTTTAAGTGTAAATGGCCTGAACGACAGATGGTGCTCTCAAGGTTTGGGGCGTGAGAGAAGCTTGGCGCGGAAGTACTAAAATGTTCCAGTTTGGAAACAGCATAAAATTATATCACACAATACAAACTAAAGCGTTTTAGTACTTATACGCCAGGCTTGAGAGTAAGGAATAAACCATTCAGAAGCCCAGATCCTAGGGTGTAAAATGAACTGACCCAACTGGCACCTGCAGCATCCCCTAAATTTAAGGTTTAATGTAGTAGTAAATAAACCCCTTACTGCTCTCTAGGACGCCTACATGCCGTGCCGGAGAGGGTAGGCGTGAGGGCCTGTTGAAACAATAAAGTTATATATGAACTGAAGTTGTAATGAAATTGTAATGAAGCTTCGATCCGAAGGGCAAAACAAAAGAAAACAGGCATTCCTGTACTCATAAAGATAGATCGGATAGCACTGTTTGCTGAACCGGAGATTTGTGTAAATGCTTTGCGCAAAATAATTAAAATGGTTACTTTTGTAAAACTAAGACTCGTTTAACACAAACGAAACGAAAAATATCCTAGGTACAAGAATAACAGTAGCTTGTACAACAGATGACACCATGCCATTCACACAGATGCTCAGCAGTTGAGGGAATGCGAATTTAAGATGTACCAATTATTTAAATAGTTGCCCATACATGCCTTGATCTCTCAGGGGAGTTGGATTACGTCATTTTTACATGTGAAGCATAGAACCGCATATGTTTAGCTCGTCGGATATATTTTATTTGGAATATCAGATCCATCAGATATAATTGAAATCTCTTTGCCATGTACTGGAAGGCATTACATGAAACCAAGCTGCCTAACCCTATCCTTTATCAGACCACATCTTTGTGACCAAAGATAAGCTATTTATAGCCTAACTTTCTCAATGCCTGGCCACGTTCATGTTGTTTCGTGCAGCAATGTATAGCTCAAAGGGTGTTCGAGCAATTCTTAAAAAACACACGTGGGGTCTTGTGTAATGCAATGAGCATTTTCTGCTTTCTTTAATGCAGAAAAATACAGGTATATTTCTTAACGTCCGCAATTTTAGTACACGGTTTTTTTATTTCACTTTTTTGATTCACAATTGATTAACGCTATAATCTATCAGACGCCCTGCCAGAACAATATGTCGGTGGCAGGGCACATCTGCCACCCCATTCACAGTCAATATCACAATAAATGCTTCATCCATATGAAAAAAAATATAATGTAGTTAGAAGATAAATTTAATGTTTAAGTACTCGCGTGTCTTCGGAAAGGTGCAGGGCGCTACTCTTTCACCACGACAAAAAGCAATTGTCTTCATGGTTTTATGACAATATTTTCTGTTCTCAAATACATTTTAAAAACTGCTTTAAGGAGAGTTATAGCAGCACATATTGTATTGAAATCAGACGCACATTTACAGCATTGTCTAAACTTGAATACTATTTAATGTACATGCCTCAATGAATGCAAGTGCACACTTTAATATCAAACCACTGGGCGCTGAAAGCAATGGACTACGTCATAAATTCCTCGACGTTATGCCAACTGTATGAATGATAGATATCTTCAAGGCGGTAGTGAATGTTGCAGAGATTATGTTAGCATAAAGGGAAGCCATTTTGGGCTTTTCTGTCATGCATATTCTCAGGTGCAGAAGAATATCCTTGTGTAATCTTTTACATGCTCGTTATTTAGACAATGAAAATATCAGGCAAAGTTCAAGCGAGAGTAGTTAGGCATAGAAAAATGTCTCATAAAATGGTAATATTATAGTGTAGCTAAGAATGGCGCGGACATCTCATTGCTGCGGTGGAGCTTCTCTTATTAGACCAAACCAAGGCTTTTTACTCCTTCATGCTGACCGATTATTGGATGAAATTGACGCCACCTGACCCACTGTGACGCAGACTCATACTTTTAAATGCGGGACAACTAAACTAATATCTCCCCATTCACATCTCATAGCAAGTTACTGTTCGTTGATTGCGCTGAATAATTGGCTAGAAGACTGTCATATTAGCGAAAATTTATGAGTGCAGCAGTAATCAATATATTATCCTTGCGTGTCTATATGAAATATGATTTGGTTTATCAAAACGATATTAAATTCTATGCTTACTATAAGAAATTTTGTATGCTTTTCATTTGTAATGGGCGCTCTTTGCTATTTTTAATAGTCAAGGACAACTCTGTAAACGTAAGTTCTTGTAATTTATTCTACTCCGTGGCTGTTTTTGGCTTTAATCTCGGCCCCTTTCAAAAGTCCCAGCGTCTCGCTCTGGACACCGGCAAGTGCAGCTTAGGGTGAGAACGGGTAGCTCTGTAAGCAAAAAGCAGAATTTAACTGTAGTGACGAAGTGATTAAAATAAGACGAAATGTGCTTGTAGAAGGCTCCTGGAGCACGAAAAGTCTATGGTCTGACATTTAGTCAGAGGCGCACGGCCGATATTGCACTTGCGGGCTGGGTATGACGCTCCGAATTGTCATATTCTCGTCCTCCTCGACGTTATTATCGTTGTCATCGACACATGTGAAGAAAGCATACATTTTATTTAAATCCCATGCCACAAATCTTGGCGAAGGTGTGGGTGCCCATGTATTGCTTTCGAGAAAACTGCTTTTGAGAAGTGTCGTAAGACTCGCTAAGTAACGTGTGGCAGTCTGTTAAAGATAACACAACAGTGCTGCTACAAGAAAGCAATGAAGGTCCGCGCTTATTCGGGTGATGACAGAATATAAGGAAAATATTTTTATCAGTCCCATTTGCTAGCAAATAATTTACGCACGCTGAAAATGATACATATATAGGGTTTTCGAGGAAATATTTCTCACTGTTATCTTAATATTTACGCGTTTACAATAGTAGGCGGAGTAAAATGTCTAAAGCTGCCGTAAATATAGATGCGTTCAAATATATTTACATGCTTGCAGTATTTGTATTCTCTCATTCTTTAATATTAACAGCACTTTCAAATAACTCACTTTTCTGCTGTTACTGCTTTTTACTTAGTGGTGACTGTGTTTGCTCAATATTCCTCTTTCTGACGCGTACACTCTGTTAAGTTTTTTTTTTTTCAAATAAAAATAAAAAAAGTTATTGCTTCACTACGAGGTTACAGTTGTCTTGTGTTCATATCAAACAATCTGTATAGCCAGTGCAAGTGACCTTTTAGTGTTGCCAAAAAAGTGTGGCCGCCGTACGTGCCAAATATTCGTCTTGCCATTTGTGCATGCAATACGAATAGTGACGGTTGATCCAGGGTGATTATCCCAATTCTTAATGAGGTACGCGAGCACTGCATGTTTAATTTCATCCTCCATTCAGCTTAAGACTTCGTTTCCTAAGCCAAACAGGCTTCAGACCAAAGTCTTGTAATGGCAACCATAATGTATGCACATTGCTGCTAAACTAATTTTTTGAGAGAATTGCCGTAGCGGTGCGTTCGACATTTATTGCGGATGAATGGAAGGTGGTGAACATATATGCGAAGTAAAACACTACCATTGATTTTGCGGAACGTTAGTTTGCGGATTAAAAAAGTGTACAGGATAATTATCTGTACTGAAAAAATTTTCATGCTCGAAGTGCGGCTCTTAGTCTTGATAAATCAGTATAGACTTGGTTTCGGCAGTGCATTAGATATTGCGGACTTTATGGAACCACTAGGATGGAACGCTAATATTTACGGCTCGAGCCCACTCCCGCATTACTGTCACAAATATGAGACACAATGGGGCTCAGAATATCGTTCATTAGTTTCTGCGCTTCCCAGGATAGGGTATGGTATTTATTAGTAAAATCAGAATGTTGCACGAAGAACATTTCGAAGCTAATTACCTACCTAATGCATGTATTACGCCATTGAAGAAGTAAATGCAGGCTCTGCGCAATTATTTTTTTACTTCTGAATGAACTTCTCAAATAGAGCTTAGACGTGCAGGCAACCAATGCCTTTCTCTGGTGTCTACGATGCCCGTCATCATCATCATCATCAGCCTGATTATACCCACTGCAGGGCGAAGGCCTCTCCCATATTTCTCCACTTAACCCGGTTCTGTGCTAGCTGCATCCACTTGACCCCTGCGAACTTCTTAATCTCATCCGCCCACCTAACTTTCTGCCGCCCCCTGCTACGCTTTCCTTCCCTTGGAATCCAGTTTGTTACCCTCAGCGACCATCGGTTATCCTCTCTTCGCACTACATGTCCTGCCCATGTCCATTTCTTCTTCTTAATTTCTACTAGAATGTCGGTAACTTGAGTTATTTCTCTGACCCACTCTGCACGCTTTCTATCTCTTAATGTTACCCCTACCATTATTCGTTCCATAGCCCTCTGGGTTGTCCTCAACTTAAGTAGAACTCTCTTGGTTAGCCTCCACGTTTCAGCCCCATAGGTGAGTACAGGCAAGATGCAACTGTTGTATACTTTCCTCTTGAGCGATACCGGTAAGTTGCTAGTCATAATCTGCGAGTGCTTGCCAAATGCGCTCCATCCCAATCTTATTCTTCTTGTTATTTCCTTTTCATGATCCGGATCTGCGGTTACTACCTGTCCTAAGTAGACATATTCGCCTACTACTTCCAGTATTTCGCTACCTAAGGTAAACTGCTGTTCCTTCCCGAGGCTGTTGAACATTACCTTAGTCTTCTGCAAATTGATTTTCAAGCCTACCTTTCTACTTTTTCTGTCTAGGTCATCAATCATTATTTGCAGTTCATCCCCCGAGTTGCTTAGCAAGGAAATGTCATCAGCAAATCGCAGATTACTGAGGTATTCTCCATCTACCCTTATCCCTAACTGCTCCCATTCCAAGTCTCTGAATACTTCCTCTAAACAAGCTGTGAATAGTACTGGGGAGATTGTGTCTCCTTGCCTAACACCTTTCTTTATGGGAATTTTGTTACTTTCTTTATGCAGAACTATGGTTGCTGTGCAGCCACTATATATATCTTCCAGCACTTTCACGTACGGCTCGTCTACCCCCTGATTTCGCAATGCCTGCATCACCGCCCTGGTTTCAACTGAGTCAAATGCTTTTTCGTAATCAATGAATGCTATGTATAAGGGCTGGTTATATTCCCAGCATTTTTCTATCACCTGATTGATGGTATGGATATGATCGATAGTAGAGTACCGTTTCCGAAACCCTGCTTGATCCTTTGCTTGATTGCAGTCTAAGGTTGTCCTGATTCTATTAGCGATTACCTTAGTAAATACCTTATACGTAACAGACAGTAAGCTGATTGGTCGGTAATTTTTAAGGTCCTTAGAGTTCCCTTTCTTGTGAATGAGGATAATGTTTGCATTCTTCCATGGTTCTGGTGCCATCGATGTCACCAGGCACTGCGTATACAGGGTGGCCAGTTTTTCTAGCACGATATCCCCCCCGTCCTTCAGCAAATCTGTAGTTATCTGATCCTCTCCAGCTGATTTCCCCCTTTTCATAGTTTCTAGTGCTTTCTTGACCTCGTCCTTCGTCACTGGTGGAACGTCTGACTGTTTTTCCCTACCGCCAATCTCATTACGGTCCTGACTACTTTGACTACTGTAGAGATCTGTATAGAACTCCTCGGCTATTTTGACTATCTTGTCCATATTAGTGATGACGTTGCCTGCTTTGTCCCTTATCGCATACATCTGGTTTTTGCCTATGCCCAATTTCTTCTTTGCCGCTTTAAGGCTTCCCCCGTTCTTTACAGCATGCTCAATTTTCTCCATGTTATACTTCCTTATATCGGCCCTCTTGCGCTTATTGATTAGCTTTGATATCTCGGCCAATTCGATCTGGTCGGTTGGATTGGAAGCTTTCATACTCTGCTGTTTCGATACCCGATGCCCGTATTTAACCCTTATTTCTCATCCAGTTATTTTCTCAAGAGTTTTTCTCTGTTACGGCAAGCTATAACTTCCAAGATGGTGTGGGAAACATAAAAATTAATCCGCCTTCAAATTTTCTGCTTGCACCAAGTGCAAGTAGACTTCACGGGCATTCAGGGAAGCGTTCATAGCACTTGCAGACAGATTCCAGAGTGCAACGATATATTTCCTATCAAGACAACTCACATTCTGCGCACCAAAATCGCAAAGCAGTGACTGAGCCATTATGTCTGCACCGATGTATTTCACCTGCTCATTGTGTTTAACAATCAGTCGAACAAAGAACCTGACACATACTTTGAAGACGCTGAAGGAACGTTTTTAATCATCCCACATCGCCATTACTTTTAATGCTCTGAGTTCATGCTGACAAGGTTTCTGGGAATGATTAGTGAGCGGTCTCATGCGTCAGCAGGCTGAAGATATTTTGCGTATGTGGATAATTTTACATTTGGTTTTTTGGACGCTTTTCAAGAACACTCAACAACGACGGAAAGAATACCATGCATGCTATACAATTTCCGTCCACAATAAATATATATAACGCTTACTATTTTTTTTGCAGATGTGAAAGTTTTGCCTGTGTCAAAGCCCCTTAAATTTCATCATGTATAGCTATAGTGCTCACTAAAGCCCTGTCCTTTAGTGACAATGGTGCATGCTACTCTCTGTATGGCAGCCTTTATCCAACAAACAGCTCTGGCTGCCTAATATTTTGTGCATGTAAAAGAGAACAGAGAGACTATTGAGTGAATATATAGGAAGCGAAGACATGCTGTAATATGACAGGGGCAAAAAGGCACGAGGACCAAACGGCTGGCTTGCAACTGTTTCTTTTGCGTCATCAAAGACATGTGCTTAACGGAACAGTCAGAAGAAATGGAAAGGATTGATCAAGATATTAAATACTTTACTATACATCAACCCTTGACCTGTCGTTATGGATAAAAAACTAGCACTTTTCAGTTCAATGGCCGTGCTCCAACGCTCAGACATTGGTACATGCAGGTGAAATATTATTAACCTTTAAAATTTCTACAGTTGCTTTTGGACCATTTGACGATTTGAGTTCATATAGCTCATTTATTGGCACATTTGCAGGTATACAGGGCCCTATTGCATGTTATTAACTCTAAAGTCATGTTCCTTGGTTGTGTAGTCTACACATATGCCTTTCCGTCCAAGTCACTCGTGGCCACAAGACAATGATATGCGCTAAAAAAACTACGAAAGTAACAAATCGCTGGTCAGGGTGACTAACTTTGGCCAATGCTTTCCCTGCTGGTACATAAATTTTACTTATGGCAAGGTATATAAAATTCTTAGTGGAAAACATTATATTCAGGGCGAGTCGTTTAAGCCAATTTTATTAAATTATCATCCGTCTGATCATTTTATGAGAAAAAACTTTTTTCTTGCCTCCATGCTCTCCTTCGGGAATTCGTGCTTGCATTTGCCTTGCACGTTTATTTTTGGGAAGCCGCTTGAAGCCCAAGATATCAGCCTACTGCAACACACCGATCCGGTAGTGCTAGTCATTCATGAATTCAATTCAATTCATTTACTCGTTCAGCACTATGTGGTGGCACTGGGAGCGCGGCATAAATGAAAATAAATTTATCGCCCTGACAGGAACTGCGCATTCATTTCAAATATCAGTGATAGTGCCAGTGGTGGCACACTTATGGGGCACTGTGACACTGAAATATGAAAAATGAAAACAAAACACACAAAAGAAGCAAAAAATACCATCATACATATATACGAGTAACACAGTCGTTAACGATTCACATACTCGTTTTGTGGCACAAGCTTTCCTCCATCTCAGCTGGGTTGGAAAAATGTAAGAGTTAAAGAATTGCATGACAAGATAAAAGATATTAGTTATTAAAGCTTATTTGAGCAGATTTATACAGGGTGCTGAAGTTTTCCTTCCTTCTCTGTAAGGGAAAGGGAATGGATATCGGCGGAGTGTAACTTGTTCAGAATAGGCGGTATCTGATCAAATATTTCATATCCATAATTCGTGCAGCTTACCGAAGTGCATCGGAGCCAGTTGCATAGTCACTCGATGGAAGCGGCCATGCCAGTTGTTACGACGGAATCCTTTATTACCTTTGGTCTCAGGTATACAATGTCTTTTAATACTATGGTGCCTGCCTTGAATTATTTCCAACACTGAAGCCCGACCACGTCTTCATAGAGCCGTTTCAGTGGCACAATTTTCAGTTGGGAAAACCGATATGCATGGTCATCATGCGCAAAGTTGGCGATAATAAGAAGGGCTTTCTGTTGCACATATGTATTTCGTTTATATTTGCTTCAGTGGTGGTTCTCCATTCCAAATTGGCGTAGCTGGTAAGGCTACTTAATATGGGGTGTAATGGTAATGACTGTTTGCCTCAGGTGAGACAGGTCTAAGTTTATTTAGGCATGTCTCAGGACTGTTATTTCATCATTTGTAAAATATTTGTCTGAGACGATTTGATTACCAATTTTTTGCCAGATTAGAGTTGCCTGCTACCTCTGGTTGCTGGCGTTTATAGCATAATTTTCTTAACACAAACACACGTTGTATTTATAATCTCGTGCTTGTCAACTCAGAAATAGAAAACTTTTCAATGAGGCCTTGCGTGCAAAATAATAGGATGTCGTGCTATATGTAGCGATCAAAAGCATTTCTACCGTCTGTATAGAACTCTACGACTTAGATTTTAAAGGAAGAAATCAGCCACAAATATAAACATTCTACAAAGTTCCAGAATAGTTATCTAGCATTGCAAAGAAGAAAAATTGCTGTTTCGAGGTGTAATTCTTCTGCCGGCATTAAAATTGTGTATTATTTTCCTGGAAATGCACCTAGCATTGAAAGGAACAGAAAAGTATGCGAAAATCACCTTCTCAGAATAGACGAAGGCACTGTTTATAGTGTAGCACTGAATTTCAGCTATGCATGCAACTAGAGATGCAAATGTGTGACGGTACAATAGAGAAACTTGAGTGTAATGCAAATGACAGAAACTTGGGCAACATAAGCCAGTGCTGTCGTTGTTGTGGAGCCTAGTCAAGAGGAAAGGAAGTCAGAAAATGAGTGGTTGTGTTGCATTATGTGAGCGGAATGAAGTGTTGAATCGTCATAATTGCCATTAGATAAAAGAGAATGTCGAGGCTCTCAAATTGTGCTTGCAGCCCTCAGGTGTGTTAGCGACTCATGACTTTCAATATCACGATCGAAGCTCCCGACGAGACATCGACCGAAATTAGCGAAAAGGTCATCTGTATTATTATACCAGTCATTCTAAACGCCGCCTTCCTTAATCTCTCCTGAGTTTGTTCATGTTTTTATATGGCTACGACAAACAAAGAACGGTTGACAACGTTGATAGCTTCGTGCCTTCTCTCTCTGTCTGTCCCGTTTTGCTACGCAATATATACCAAAATGAATCATTAACACCCAGAAAATAATCTCGTTTCATGACAGGTACAACGTAAATCAGCTTGGTTAGGCAAAGCTAAAATCGAGTCCCAGTGTTTGTGTGTGATAGCAATAAAAGTAAGGAAAACCTTTTTACGGCGGTGCTCCTTCATGGCCACAAAGTGTTTCATTTTTATTTTCTCTAATAAACAACTCCCTGGAACTAACATTCCCTGCGCCAGAGAGGCCAAAGATGTGAAAAAAATAGGATATAAAAATAAATTCTCCTTTGACTTCATGCAAACTTAAGGCATGCGAACGGGCAGGGTCTCTCTAATATGATGATTGCTAGTTCTAATTCCAGAACGCAAAAAAGAGTGGTACCGTTCAAACTGCTTCTTTTAGTTGATTAAAACAGCCCAGGTAACCTTTTTTTAGGTGTTTGTCGCCAAACTTTTTATGTTGGTAACGTTCGTCTCAACTACTCCATGCTTTACGCATTGACATTTAAAAGGGAGCGATGATTTACTGTCACAGTTTATTGGTAAAACTATACCATATTAAAATCATTATTTGCAAAATTTATTAAATATTGCCAGATTGGCATGCTCAGGTCTCAGGATACTACGCTAAACAATCTGAGGATTCGATTTTTCTTCGCTGAAATAATTGTTCTCCTTCCCTGGAAAGAGGCAATTAAACAAAGTGAATGCGCTTGAGATACGACAGATAGTTATTTAAAGACAATTGACGTCATTAAAGCGACAGGAAGAGAGGGCTATAATAGATAGGCGTGCCCCTCACCAGTCTAAGCCTTCTTAATAGAGACATTTATATAGCGTATGGACGCTATTGTACGATAAACTCCAGCAAATTATGGGACGCTACTCCGTGTGCTGCATCGGCGCTTTTAGTCGGCCGCAGGAAAGTGCAAACGCAAACTACGGTGGCGACGTCTAGATTTAAAATAAAAAAACACATTCAGGCTTTTTTGTTTACTCCCAATCTAAAACTAGCCAAGTCGCATCGGGATTTTAGCCAGTTTCGTTGCTGCGGCAGCTTCATTGTACTCCCCAGTGTTGGTATTCCCATGTTGAATACTTTTACCTTGTATTGCCGTCAGGGTGAGTGCCGGCCTCCTTTCAGCCGCGTACTACGGTGTCTAGATGGGTAGGTGTGCCGACCGGCGGGGGTAACGCGTGCCTTTTCTTCATGACGCCGCAGTGGCGCCACCAGCGAAAGCCCGGTTCATAACCGTTTCCTCCGGCCGTCGCCACGCATGACAGAAAGCGACTCGCTTCACTTTTTTCCAAGTGCAAATGAGTTTATTGCAAACAAGCTGTCTTACGAGAATAGGGAATGGATGTAAACATATTGCAAAGGCAGGGGAGCCGAGTTTAAGGCTGTTCTTTTACGTACAGCGTGTTTGCTGCGTTCCCGATTTTTCAGGCAAGCAACTCCAAACACTGTTATATCACTTCCTCGTTCTTAATTTTTTTTTTCATTAAATGTTCCACGCCATCACAAGGCAACGCGAATATATATTAACACAGTGCTCAGCTGTGATTTATGCGTGTGCATGGGCGTAAGCAGGCCTTGCGAATAAATAAAATAAAACGAGTGCATAAGCTTGTATTGCAAAACGGTATCTTCTAGCTGAACTTTTGAAAGTGCAATAAATGACATGCACACATTAGTGTTTTTGAGTCAGTGAAGTAACACACCCCAAAATCATGCCTATGCGTTCAAAGCACGCGTCGCAATTTCAGGTGTTTTCTTCTTTTTTTCGCGCGTTTTCACGGGCCAGGTTCTTGCTCTTGACCAAGAAGTGGAGGTCCATGATAGAGTAAAACTTTACGACGCTGCTAGTGATCTCAATCTTATGCTCCTCACAACCGATCATAGGCGGAGGTTTGAGCTGCAGAAAAAAGGCGAAGTCTGCGAGACTTTCTCGCCTCAGTTCAGTGACTGAAGGTCTCCTCGAGAGATGTCACGAGACTGTTCTAAGCATCAGATGGGAATATTAAGTTCCCCATGCTTACGTGGGCTGTGAGAGCGGCCACAGGTGGAAGGGGAGCTTCTGGCGATGCCAGCAAAACAGTGGCACAATCGGCACATTTAGTCTTTGAAAGAAACTTTCGCGCCACGTATCCTGCCATATAGAAAATCAGACGCGAATCACTTTTTCCTACCGCCAGGCTGCGGTGTGCGTTGTCAAGCTGGCAAGCGCTGAGCATTTCGTGTGCCGCCTGCACATTCCCTATGTCCAGTAAGTCGTCCACATACCTCTGCTGGGTCTCTGCTTTTGCTATGACATCATCGGTGTCAAGCAAGCTGCTTAGTAGACCGGGTGAAACATTCCCATGATCAGGTGACTTGGCCAAGTTCATGAACTCCAGAGTGCTTATGGAGATCAAGAACTGAAAGGGGGTTGGATGGTCGTTACTTCCTGTCATTTGTCGCAAAACCCCAAACAGTTGCTCCAAGATGTCTTGGCTTAGTCTGGCGGTCATTAAGTACCTGTAGCCTATTTTGGACGACAGATAATCCAAGAGGGAAAGAGTGCTCGACAGCGTGACTCGGAGGCCTTCTGCAGTGCTCCCTGATAAGAATCCCTCCTTCTGAGCACAGCGTTGCCACTCATCAAGATAGGTGAGGAAGTCACGAAGTCGCCGAGCTTTCGCAGAGTTCGGGCGGAGGGCGGCAGCTGGAAATCTTGAAGTCATGATGCTGATGATATCCTGCATCAATTTGACAAGTTCATCGGTCGCCTGAACTGAACCGTGGTTGTGCTCAATCTGCTGTCTATACGTGAAAAGACCACGCCGGACATCATCAGAGAACAAGCGAAACGCATAATTTACGCGCATCTTCTCGAATGTGTCGGGCCTTACAACAGCTTTGTGCACCCTGGGCATTGCTTTCAAGCCGACATGGCTACGTTGATCTAGCTGCCCTGCGGCATCAACGTGACTGATGGATGCCACGCCCTGAGGAGTTGTTAAAGGGTGCTGGAGCAAGCTGTTTCTTACATTCTTCACCAAATGGGGAAAATCGGAGACGAAGTGCAAGGAGCGGTTCTTGTCCACAGGGTGCGGCGACTTGCAGAAAACTTGTCCTGCTTTCCCAGAAATTCCAAAAATACACCACATGAAACGATTCCAGCTAGCAGCGTCTGTTATGAAATCCACAAAAAGTGAGGCGTTTTCTGCCATTATCACACCCTCCACCGTAATTTTTGCTAGCACGTCAGCTTTCACGTTCCCCTTCGAGGCGAAAACGCCAAGCACCTGGAGCCACTTTCCGTGAATGGTTGGAAGAGAACAACTAGGGCGTGATCCGCCAATTCTGAGCTGGAGCTAGATGAAAATTTTTCGAGGTCCACCAAACCGTTCACTTTCCCGTAGTGACTGACCGTCAGGTTCTCGGAAAGTTTAATTTCATCCATCATAATGCCGCCATGACGTTGCTGCTCCGTCATGCATATGCATTTTTCCTTCAAGGCAGCAAACACCCGTTTGTTGAAGCCGAATCCACTTCCAAATCCGCGCAGGTAGCGTTGGAGACACGTTCTGCCGGGCAGCAGCATGATCGTCTCCTTGCGCAGGTGCTCATAAAGCCGTTTGCTCCTCATCCGCATTATCAAGCATTCGAGCAGCCACTCGCGCTGGTACTTAAAACCCTTCGTGCTTTTCCGCTTTGAAGCATTTAAACAGGCCATGACTTGTGACTGTTGGCTTACTGGCAAATTTTCTATTCTTGACATGAGCGCGCAGCTTCCTAGTTTTGAGTTCTTCCTCCTCATCTCTTCCAGTTTTGTCTCAAGAGTAAACATATTTCGCTTCAGTCTCTTGAATTTTGCGGTTACAAGCTTTCTCTTCTTTTCGCGCTCCCTCGATCTCCGGTCCTTTGTTCCTTTGTACGACAGCTGATTTAGTAGCAACTTTTTTGCGTACCGGCAATGCAAACAGGAGTCTCCTTGACTTGTGGCGATGCCGACGCATTTGGAGCTGAATGTTGTGTTTCCGTGGATTCTTATATTCTTGGATTTCGCGAGGACAGTGTCAAGTTGTTCATAGTATTTTATGCAATGACATGGAATCATGGCATCCAGGTCAGCCAAAAGGTCCCCAACCTGTTCACGAGTTTCCAAATCCAGCTTCTGTGTTACGGCGCCTTGCACGGACACGGTGGCTCGCAGTTTTGACGCACAGTGCTCCAGGAGTATTACTTTCACCAGAACGATGCTCTGTCCGCTTTTTCTGCAAGTCGAGAACGCAGAGGCGCCAGAATCTTCAATAGAGTGATGTGTCCAGCCGCTGTGGGATACCGTGCAGGTAGTGAAGTCAATGTCAACCGGACGAGGTGAAACTTCGGTTACAGACGTAGAGATACTTTCACTGGAGCTTGAAGGTACTGGATCATCCGGCACTGTCTCAAAGTCGTGGCTGTCACTTCTGGCAGCCTTGGTTGGGCGGCAGCCTGTGGAATTCTTCGTCTTTCGTTTCGCGGTCACCTTTCTTGACAGGTAAGCAGGAGCATCGGGCATGGCAGAAGGCACGGCATCTTTCGTCAATCGTGGGAGGCTAACAACGTTGCCTTCTATCATATATTTGTAATCCCGTTCGATACACTCTTGGTCAAAATGCCGCTCACACACAACGGAGCGTGGCTGCAACCTCTTGTCGGCACGGTGAAGAGCAAGCTCCCACCTTTTGAACAGTTCGGGATCCCGCGGCGCCGAAAACAGCGAGACTTTCAGTCCTTTTCTCGATTACTTGTAGCCGGATTTGCAGAAGGGTGCGAAACAAGTTGTGTCCTTTTTGGTCTTCATTCCGATCACTTCTCACAAAAAGCACAGCGCCTGCTCCGCTACGGCGCTTGCATGTGGACGATGACAGACAGTAAACAGACGAGAAAACAGGTAGCTAGTGTCGTCTGTTTATTGTTGCAATGCCAGACCTCAAACGTCTCAGTTTCAGCTACTATTTTGACTGATAACGCAAGTAATAAGTAATGTTTTTAAACAAAAATGAGGTTAACAAAACGCGCGATGCGATTGCGACAAGTAGCAGACGATCCGCCGGTGAGCACCAGGCGGAGAACAGCAGCGCCAGTTTCGTTGTCATGAAGCGGAGGCAAGCGAAACTAAGCTTTGTGCCCTGCCGGTCGGCACGCCTACCCATCTAGCCACCGTACGCGTACTGCCAAGCATATTTGTGCGGATACACACGTGCAAGGAGTCAAGCCAAGGGGATCCGCTTCACGGCATTGCCATGCCAACAAAGCAACGCTACTCGTCAGGCTTAGGGACAGCGCTGCCGCCGTTGAAAATACAAAACAAAGCAAATTATTAACTAATTATTTGATCTGAATGCTACACGAGGCAAAGCGAAGACTCCGTGGGCCATTTATAGGCGGCAGCGCGCCCTAAAACGCTGTAACGAAGACACATTCGCTCTGAAGCGGGCGGCATGGACGCCACCATCTTGTCAACGCTGATCTCCCATCGTACGTGAGGGCAAGGCACGATAAACTCAAGTTTCGGCGTACGCAGGCCGATCGTACGAAAGAGTTCGGTCTCGGGTATCGTATAGCGCATGTGCAGTGTGCGTCACGATATCTTTGGCGTGCGCTATTCCTCTGCATGTGTCTGTGTACGCTATATTAATAGTCTCTAATATATAGAGCTGAGCTTGGCGAAAGAAAATAAGTTCTTTGTTTCCTATTTTTCGTGACTGTGCCAAAAGGAGGCAGGGATCTGCCAGATTTGGCCAATAAAAGAAATTCGTGGAAGGTTGAGTCTCTTTCTTCACCGTTAAATTTTTTCAAGTGACATGCTAATACATTTATAGTTTGGCAAATGTGTAAATCAGCAGGCGGTCTGCAGTATTACGAGCCCATTAAAAAATGATTTCTTCTAATGAATAACATTGAAACTGATAAATGTGGCGAGCGGCCGTTACACGTTTAGCAGACTCTAATGATAAGACGGATTTTACAAATATGCGCTGAGTGCTCCAGTTATATGTTATAAAAATGCTTTGAGCCTTAGGCAAGTAAAGCCTAATAAAATCTGTTTAGAGGCCGCGATTTTGATCTATATTTTTTTTCTGAGAATAATAACAAAGAGAAATTATGTGACTTTAGAAATATTGGCTCAAGGAAGATTGAGTAATGGAAAACGAAGTACATCATCTAGAAAAACGACTTGCTAGGTTATCAAAAGTTATTGTTTATGTAACTTGACTTAGACTGAGAAAATTTTGGGCATAGTAAGCTTGCTTTGAGGATACAGTTCATACTATAGATCAAGCCTGCTAGACCTCTTCAAAATCGCCACTCCTAATCTAAGATGTTTTTTGTAAAAGTATTGAACAATAAAAACTAACTTGATGTGTTTACGGTTATTAGCTCAAAGAAGAATGCGTCCAAGCCGAAGATATACATTTTCTCAAAAATTAGCTAGCTAGGTTCTTTCCTCGAGGTATTGTTTACCTATCTCTATTTAAGTCGCTTGTTGCACAACGTGAACGTATTTTGCACGTGTAACATAAAATAGGAACCATAATGCACTTTTAGTGTGCAGTTACTGTATGCTTTTGGGTCGTGTTTTTTTGAACAACATGTTCATTCCTCCGATTGGGTAATTTTCTTTAACACAGATATTTTTTCTTTAAAACAGCTTTAACACAGAGAATTTTTCGGTGCCTCAGATGTATCTTAACACAAACTTCTATTCGCAGTTCAAGAACTGTGTGTTGCACATTTGGGATTGTTTTGTGAATGGTGTTTACTTCGGTGCATTTGCACAATGCAACGGCTTTTGCAGCTTCGTAAGCGCTATTTTTACATGCCGAATTCCTTGTCATGGCTAAAGCATTCTCAATTGGATTTAAAAAGCGCTGCTGCCTGTTTGTGGCTTGCATTTTGACGACAACTACTGCTATAAGTCGCTAACAGTGGACTCCCCGTAATACTTTTGCCATACGGACACAAGGCGATTTTGTCCGCTATCATGACTATAAGCATAGCATTGGGTTACTATTATTTATTCAATATGGTGGGTTCAAATTTCTGAACAGCCTACAGATCAAGGCTGATTTATAGAAATTCCCCGCGGGCTGTACCTGTATTTTTTCCTCTTTACTTGTGTCTACCAGTTAACAACTCATTTTTTGTTGTTCTCACGAGTGATGATTTAGAGGAAAAACACACAGCCAGTATACGAAATTTTTCTTCGTGACACTGTTCCTCGTGCTTCACCATACCTTCAATCTTGTTTCTGTTTGCAATATGATGTATTTTGTAAAGTTTGTGATCCAATTATCTTTCTGTGTCATTCAATATCTAAACAAGAAAATAACCTTTTTTGTATGGAACCGCTGCCTCCTTGTGTGCAACTGAGAAAAGCAGCTCAATAACGGTAAAAAATTACAATGAGAACAGCTCCGATCGCATTATTCTAACGTGCATGAACTAAGTCAGCCACGCTTATGTTCTGCGAGAACCTTGCCGGCATTTCCAGTAAAGAGGTTGCTATCCGCGACGTTAATACGTCCGTATGCAGGCATCGTTAAAGCACTTGCGCCAAACCCGAGACGATGTAGTTGAATATTTTGACAACTAAAGGTAAATCACAACTGAAACCGAAACCGAAACAGAGCAAATCGCGTGCCCAAAATCTCGGAGGGCGAAATTAGCGGTCTGACCAGCCACTCGGGGCGCTGGCACTGCTCGGCCGCAGGGCACTATGGAAGTGTCCGCTCTTTACGTGTGTTTTTCTATGACTGGCTCAGGGTTCTACGAGTGTTGCCTGCTCCCCATGTAGACACGCGGAGAGACCTTGGCTCCGACTCGTTGACACTGAGGCAAATATAAGCTTCATGACCTCGCCTCATGAAGGTAAAGTGGTGCGTACGTGTACCCCAATGTTTTGTTTTGGGCACAGTTTACATCTCTCATAAAGCGGGATTTTAAGCGCCGTTCTTCACTCTCCACGTCCTGCATAGGCTGCAGTGCTGAAGGAACGGTCCAAACTTCAGTGACACATGATACCTTGCTTGATAACTAGATACAAGCTGCATGAAACGGTCGTGCCTTTTATGCTATCGATGTATAAGTGTTAAAGAACATGTCTCAGGTAATAAAAGTTCACAAAGTGCTTCTTGTAACAGGTGAAGCTGTTATCACGCAGTGATGCCTGACTGAAGTTAGTTATGGGAGAGGTCAATTCTATTTAATCAGATTAGGATACGCAAAAACACTTTTTGTCATTGTTTAACTTGAGTTTAGAGTGTTAGACCTACTGCTCAGTTGTGCCAAGATCACGCTTGGGAACTGATGACATTAATAATTGGTATTAAAGAAAGGAAAAGTGCAGGTCGTCGCAATTTTTGTGGAGGTGGCCCAATCAGAAGTTACATAGCAGGAGTCCTAGCTACGTTCACGGGTAATCCTAGATCAGGGACGTAACCCTTGTTTGGACGCCAGCCCACGCAGGCGTGCCCGGAAACGAGGCCGCATACAAATTAGACCGAAATCTCACCCACCGGCTGGAGGAGTGCTACCAGAGCAAGGCAAACAAGAGGACCTGATTAACTATAGCGACATAACAATGTACTACAGACTGAGCCGAAGGGTCCTACCACCACCGGACTTCATGCTAGGCAAAGAGGAAGCATTAGCATGGAAAAAGCTAAAGACAAATACGTACCCGAACCCAGTTCTAGTCAACCATATATGGCCGGTAATACGATCAGACTTACGTTCATTATTTAAGGAAAGCGGATCACTAGATTCCATATTATGGGGATGTGCGAAGTCACCAAGCAGTAATAAAATATAACTATAGGCACCTAGAAGACCCTTTTACGAAGCTCAGACTCAAGAGCCCAAAGAGAAATTGTTCGACTGGCTGAAGATGCCTACGGAGCCTAAGAACTACTGGCCTGCAACTATAGCGACTGTTCCACCTTCGGGGTCAAACACCCGAAGGGCGGGATAGTCACTCTGTTGGACAAATAAATGTTCTTTCTCCCTCCTCGGAGCTGGGATGCTGAAAAGTCTGGATGTATGATCTTGGCGTTTCCCTACGTTGGCTAGCTGTAAGCACCAGCATTTCGGTTCAGTCGACGCAAGCAGGAGGCTGATCTGATATTAAAGAAACGCCTCTTTGTGTTTAGTCGTTTAAAGGAAACGGTACATGTTTTATGTTGTTTCTTGAGCGCTTCAGTTAGTATTTCTGTTTGTATGCTATTTAAGCCTGTCGAGCCGTTCGTGGTTTCCTGCAAGTGTAGCATTCGACGAGTAATAATCAGCGCCATGTCGGGTGTGTGTTGTGTGCTGAAATGCATCGGGAATTATTATTCTGGCCTAAGGTTAATGTGTGTTGCTTCCCCAAGTATGATGAACGGCGGATAACGTAAATACGAGGTGCTTGACAACCGCTTTTTTTCAGTTCTCAGAGCACATAAGCATAAGCGGTTGAGACTGAATTGCACCTGAACATCTCTTAATATTTTTGTTATGGAGATGTGCGTATCAATCAGAGAGGCAATTTCGGGCCTGCATTGTAGTGAGGATAGACAGTCTTGATTGCTATACAGGCAATATTGTTGCATTTCATACAGGGGTATTAGACTTATGTGCATAATTTCAGGCTACAGTCGTTCATTTGAATTGCTTGCGTCTGCTGTTAAGTGGGTTTTGCTGCCCTGAAATGAGTACCCGTTACTGATAAATTTGCAGTTTTATTTTAGGTGCGTAAGAGGCAGTTTAACGTTGATGGCTGGCATTATTTGAGAAACTTCCCATGAACACTTACGGGGCTCACTGTTACTGCTTCTGTCTCGCGTGTGCAGCTGTGACCGCATGCGCTGCCAACCTATTTGCCTCACTCTGCTTATCCTATGCATACGTCTGAGGAACTGAAGTGACAAGTTGACTCTGAAAGCAAACGGTAGCATTTAGAACTAGATGCTGCACAGGAAGCTCTTACTATCAGCTGAGACTGCCAATTGATTAAGACGGTTACAAATATTTATCTAAACTATCTGGTTGCTTACGTGAGAAATAAGCAATCGGCTTTTCGGCACGTAGTTAAGACAAACAAATATGCGATGCGTCTGCACATATTATAAGAACACAGCGTGGGTCAAGTACTCTTTTCTTGTGAAGTCAAACGCCTACGTAAGGCTCTGTTATATGACGGCGCTGAGTACAGTTTTATAAACTGATTAGTGTGCATCCGTGAAGGCTTCTGTCCACAGAAAGTGTCACATGCTCGAATAAGCGTTACAAACTTCTAATGTCCGACTTTGTAAAATCCTTTAATTGCGTGCTAAAGAACCGGTAAGCAGTCATCTGCAGTTCAGCAAAGATCATGAAAATTTTAAAGAACCACCTCTGCTATAAAAGCTTTCGCCTCACCGCACTTCAATGATTCAAAGTAGTCATTCTTACTTTTTCATACAAATACTAGTTTATTAGTTGCAGACGAACGAAAGCTGTAATCATCGTTTCTGACACAAATTGCTTGAAGCGCATGTGACCCGCGAATGATGGCGGGTTACTGATGAAGCGGCGGAGTTGAGGGGCGTGAACAGAGCCTGGTGCGGTGACATCACGAGGAGAGTGCGCAGGCCTTCTCCTAGTCTGGGTGGTTCTGGCTGGGCCAGCTTTGTATATGTATGAATCACCTGGAGACGTCATGACGGTCGTAACAGCACCTCGCGCGTCCCTTTTCGAACACAACCAGCATTAATTCGGTCGCATCAAAGTTCACCGTGGTCTATAATTAGTTTACAGGAAACGGAAGGCGCAGTATCTGTCACTCGCAGATTCCTGCTATCGTACTGACGGTAGACAAAGGTAGTTATAAAGAGCGTTTAACAATGTTTTTATCGAAATTTATTTTCGCCTTATGTCGTGTGCTAAAGCTAGGCACTAAATACAAAGAAAATCGGGGCGGGGAGCAGTTGGTAAAGCGCTGGGCTGGAGATGCGAGGGATGAGGGTTTGATTCTCAGGGGAGACAAGATTTATTATATTTATTTTTAACTCTCGCTGCCGAAAGCGTGCCAACCTTCAAATGACACACTTTTGTCGCCAACGATGAGTTAATAAAGGCTTTTGCTTTTAAACAATGGGGAGCCATAAAATCAAGTCATCATTAGTGGTTTTTAGATCAAGTGCGAATGAAGCCCCGTGCACGTTTCATTAATACTTAGTAAAACGTTTGGATAATCTGGTAAGACGCGGAAAGGTACTTTGAAAGTACTTTAACATAAAAATGTGCTTCGTTGGGAAGAAACTTTTATCAAGAAAGGCTAGAAGCACTGAAAATAAGGCCACATTTTATTTTGTTTTGAAATGTTTTAGACCTCAAAGCGCCTCACCATATGAGACACTGTGAGGTCTAAAGAAGAACCCTCTTGGGTCCTTTATCGTGCACTGATGGATTGTCCTTTTTCTCTAGTACCGGTACGATATTTTGGATAGCATGCTATGCAGTGAAAAGCAAGTTTGCCCGCCATTTAGGAGCTGATCATATCGTCCTTCAAGACGAAGGAAGGCTCACCAAACTCTTGTGGCATTCCTCCTTGCTCGGAGAAATGTTATCATGGAAATCATCTTGATCGCGAAATTAAAAGGAAAAAAATACCTGAGAAATAACCACGTTATGATGATGAACACTGGTCGTATAAATAACATTCTTTAGGCACTGCAATGACAGAGTGTCCAGGAGCAGTAATGTTTCACCTTGGTAGGACTGAAGCTACGATAATTCTGGTCTATATCACGAGCTTGTCATCCATGCGCACCTCCTCCACTTCAGTATTTCTTTGTTCTGGCTGTTATTCTGTGGAAGCAAGTGGGCATATAACCAACTGTTAAAGAAAAACATGGCATGGGTGCCCTCGCCTCCATACGTGCGCGAATTCACAAACATTGTTAGTTCCGCACCTAGTTTTTTGTGAGTTACTTCTGCGTCACGTTGTTTTCAGGCGTGTAAAATGTCCTGTTCTATTTGCTAATCCTCCACGGACCATAAAACGGCTCCAGGTAACTAAATGTGTGCTCATGTATATGTCAGCTTCTTGGTAATATCATACTCTCTGAAAACGTATGATGTGCAGAAAACTGTATTGCATGTGTTTAGAAAAAGTATTATTAGACATTAGAAGTCCACATGAGCGGCGACAAATGGCGAAAACCGGAATTTCACATGATTATCAACAAAGGAAAGTGTGCATAAAATACATCCTAACGAACAAATACATCGCAGATCAGTATTTATATACAGAATAAAATTTGGCAGTTCGTGATGATGATAAATACAATTTTGAATGGCAATGTACATGAAGGTAAAGACAGTGTAGACAATTTGCCAAATAAAATAAATATAAACATATACAGCAATCGTATGCACAATAAGTATTGAACATGTTGGCTGTAATGTAAACAGCTGTGAGTGGACATATATATATTTGCATTATATTGCAGGTACCAATGTGTTAAAAACCACTAAGTACACGTTCATTCGACATGTGTGAATGCACATGCGTGTTTAGATGTATACAGGAGTGAGTTGACATTATATTTACATTATATTACAGGTACCAAGGTGGGTTAAAAACCACCCGGACACGTTCATCTGACACGGAAACAAAAGGGCATGATCACTGACGAAGGAACTCTCGCTCCCCAAGGTAGAAATGTTCCTCAGCCAGAAAGCTTACGATCTCCTTTCATTGACGCGCCAGGACAGGAGAAAGCGTGCGTCGGTGCAGGCTCAATGCGACCTCCTCAAAACGATTGCGCCATAACGCGAGAGCTCCGGCTACAATCAACAATCGCGCAAAGCGACCGCGAGGACATCTGCCATTTATCTGAAATCGATTAATACCTAGACTTCTGGAACTGGCATGAACTGCCCTCCAAAAAACACGAGCAACGACGCATTGCTGGGCTATGTGAAGACTGGATTCTTGAAGTGGGCATTTGGGGCACCGCGGGGTCCGCACAGTGCCCTATCGTTGCAGCGAGTGTAGGAACCCCCCCCTCCCCCCCCCCCCCGCTCCTGCAGCCACATAAAGTCCCGTAAATGCATTGGCACAAACGACGCTGTGTGTGTGTGTGTGGTAACCGACAAGTGGAATACGCCCTTCAACTACGTTCCGCAGGCACCAGCGGAAGTAGTAACCTTCCCATTGACTCCACTACTCTTCGCCGAGACGTCTAAGTCAGCGCTCACATAGCGAACGTGGCGACGAAATGCCAGCATACGCGAATAAAAAACAGGCGTCCGGAAAGCCTGAGGTCCCCTATTGAGTGGTATGTTAGGGACAAGCTCCCTCATATTTGTGCCTAAAAATAGAAGGCAATCCCCCGTGCTGGGCACTCATCACCTTGAAGCAAACGAAGAAGGAATCGTAGACCCAATAGCTTACAGCAGACTGAAAAAGAAGGGAAAGCAAACCCACCCTTCGAATGTAGCTGGCCGAGTGCCGCACGGCATACTGTTTCGTTTGACCTGCCCCCCCCCCCCCCCCCCCCGCAAAAAAAAGAAGAAAGAACTTACAAGGGACTGAAGGGAACGCAAAATTCTGAGAGGTGGATGCGCTACATGTGCAAGGTACCATATTCGCCCGCAGGAACCATTGTGGACAAGGTAGCGTTTCTCCATCATGGGTAGTTCAAAGGCACTGGCTGTAGTCACTTTGCTGCGCAGCTCATTTAAGACGGTAGTCTACACCAAAGCTGCTATCCCATGTGCCTCATAATCAATGCCAAGTATGCGGATGCTGTCACTGTGCGTAATTGGTAGAGCACCAATAGGCGCGCTTCCGGCTTTGTAATTAAAAGATATTTACTTTTTTTTCAAAATTGAGAGCAACCTAAGACGTCGCTGGAGAAAGATTTGATGTTGGGAAAGGTTGAGGGTCGCCGGAGAAGGGGTAGGCAGCGAACGCGATGGTTAGATGACATTCTCGAGGCATTGCAGATGAAGCTATGTGATGTTAAGAAGATAGTGAGAGACCGGAAAGCGTGGCGTGACATGGTCCATAGGGTCACGAAGAGTCGAACACGACTGAACGCCTGAACTGAACTGAACTAAGACACCTTGCCGTATCTGTCAAAAAGATGAAGGCAGCGCAGCAGGCTCGCTTCGTCACGCAGATACAACGTAATATCATCCGCGTAAGCAGTCACGCGCAGCATCTAACAGCCTGGGAGAGGGAGGGCACGGATAATTTGGTTTGTAATTGTCACCCTCAAATAAGGCTCTAAGCTGAGAGCAAACAAAAGAAGCGAGAGGGGACAACCCTACCGGACACCGCGGGTCACAGGGAAAGGGGCACTTTCCCGCCTATCCATCGCCAGTGTGCTTTGACTGCCATCATACATGCTTTTAATTAAACATATGAAATTATGCTGAAACTGAAAAGCATCCTGAACGCCGAATATGTAGCCATGTTCTAGCTGGTCAAAACCTTTTTTTTTTTAGCTAAAGAAACAAGGATGCCACTTGCTAAGCGTCTCTGTGTGTAATCAATAATGTCTCGAGTGGCATACGACGACCTATGCATTTCCCTGCCAGGAACAGAGCACACCTGATGAAAACACATAAGGGAGGCCATCACACCCATCAAGCGCCGAACCACGATGGCTGCGAGAGCTTCGTAGTCTATGTTTAGAAGGGCGATCTGCCTACACTCTTCTGGATGAGATGACCCAGGATCACGTTTCGGGATCAAAATTATTCTCCCTTTTCGAATACTGGCCAGAAAATCTAAAAGCTCAAAGCACAGTCAAAGGGCATTGGTCAGTGCTGGACCGACAACGTCCCAGAAACCGAAATAAAATTCCACAGGAATCCCATCATGTCTAGGCGCTGACCCACGTTTTATTTACTCGAGGGAAATGCACCAAGCACATCATGCATCTCCGGGCTGACCAGCTAACATTGGATGCGTCACCGTGACAGGCAGCTGTTCACTTTAATAGTACATATGAAAGCAGCGATTTAGTTCACTTGCCTCTACCAGTCATCGCGTAGCCTATTGTTTTGTTTTAAGCAAGTTCCAAGTTTTAATGTTTGCTGATCAAATTGCGCTTAAATACTTCAAAGCACACAATAGAAAAATATATCGTTTTTCCGTAAGTGTAAAACAGTTATTTCAGATTCAAGAAGGTAGTTGTGATACCTCTGAAATTGTCAGAACTTTATTTTGATTAAATATCTCGCACAAGTACCTATTTTCCCAAAAAGCCTGCCGTTTTGGGGGAGGTTATTTTCTAACGTGAAGTAATTATCAGTGTGGTAGTGTAGGACTCCAGAAAACGCGATTAATAATTGCTTTAGAGAAAAGGAAAGGCGCATACCTACCGCACTTTTTTCGTTGACACTGGAACTCGCTTGAAGGAAAGGGATGAAAGCGCAAAGAGACGGCTCCGTTGTGAAGGGCTTTGGAGTAATTGGGCCCACATAAGTGTCTTTAACATCCACTGGCATCCCACTCCACATGGACAGGTGGTCCGTCGCGGAGGCTCTATGATTAAGATGCTCAAACATTGTTCCTCAGTACCTACGTTTGAGCCAGACCGCCGCTGGCTGCCTCACAATGGAGGCAGGAGAGAAAGGCATCCGTGTGCAGTGCAATATCAGTGGACAGTAGGGATTCCGCGGAGATCAAAATTACTCCGAAGCCATTAGAGCACATAGTTATATTTCAGGTTTCCCTCCAAATTTTCTCCCTTTTCCTTTCTAGCGAGGATCAGATGTTCACTGACGAAATATGACAGATACGCTATTTTCGTTTTCTGCCAACCAATTAATATTATTATATTTAATATTACTAATATTATCATAATATTATCTATACGTACGCGTATTCGTTGCGCATCTATCAAAATATATATAAAGTTGTACTCTGGTTTGAAGGAAAGGCCGATTGTTTGTTTCTCTTCTCAGTAGACAGCAGATCCGCGCCACAAGGAAAGGGGAAGGTAGGCTATAAACATTTGATAACAACGCGCTTGTTGGGATGCTGCGGAATGTCTTCAACCACGTATGAATCATAATGTGCACCGACATCGCCAAGCACATAACGGCTTTGTTTCCCTTGAAATAAAACGCTGCCATTCCCTTTCAGTCCCGAATCGTGTACATCGGCATTGACCACTGCGAAGGGGGGTCAGTGGTCAAGACTCGCGGCCAATGAAATGGAATATCCGGGTGCGAACCCGACCAGCAGCGCCTGCTGCTCAAGAAGAGGAGGTGGTGAAAAGTGGTAGTTCCTGGCCCTAAGGGGTTGGGCCAGGCAGGTCAAGCCGCTTGCGGCGAGGTGGTGGTGGTGGTAGCAGTGATTATTTATTGTACATAAAAAAGGAAAGAAATTATGCTTGCCAGCCCCGATATCTGTTATCTCATATCTGAAGCACCTGAACTGGGGCGGCGGAAATAAAGGGATAGCGAGGAAAAGGTAGAGGAAATCAAAGAGGTGAGCGACAGGGAGAAAGAAAAGGGTAGGTAAAAATAAAAATATATATGCAGTACAGTATATATAGTACAGTGTACAGTGGTTTGCTTGAGGCCCACCCGCAAATGTCTTAGGTCAGAGCACTCGGCACACCGGGCGGGCCTCCGCAATAGATATGCGTCCAGGCAACGTTTCACTCGTCACGCACTTGCACACTGTACAAAACACTGACGGTCAGCGAGGGATAGTCAGCCACCGAAATGTTAACTGTTGCAGGCCGTCATTGCACCCGCCACCGCATAGGTGGCGCACGTGTTTTTCTCCCTCATCTTTTTCTTTCTTCTCTACTTTCTCCTGTCAGCACGCGGCAGCTCAGCTACAGAGCCATTAGTTTTCTTTTCCTTCTTCCTACAGCCACAACTGCAGTAGGATAAATGCGAAATGCAAAGGTGTCCACGTGCTGTCCTGTAGGCGGAAAATCGCCAGGAAGTCGAAGTTACACCAAAGCCCGGAAATGCAAAACAAGGGTGAAGATAAAGGTGGTAATTAGACTGAAAAGAGAGATGGAGGTACGATAGTAAAGGAGCTACCGAGGATTTCAACAAACTGGGTATTGTTAACATGCACCGACATCTGACAATATAGACGCCTCGACGTTCACTTCCTCCAAAATGCAGTCGCCGGTGGTTGCCAAGTGCTGCGGGACAGTACGTTGGCATCTTAGCAGCGGTGGCGTTGACAGCCTTTTCAATTTAACATTTTGACAGCTTTGTACCCTGGTTGTTCCAATTTTGCGTATTTCAATTTTTAAAAGAAAATATCCAATACACATTCAATTTTTTATGCCTAATTTGAAAATTCGGTTTTAATTGTGAGCCTCTTCGCCCCTTTGAATCCATTTTTTTAATTTTTACCTTAATTTACTTGAATCATTTTAACGGGTCACATACATGTTCCGAATTTTCTTGCTAACATTGTCAAGCATCACGTATTGGCTTTTCCTTCTGAGCACGTGACACCTCTGACTGCTTTTTGCAATTTTTCATTTTTTCATTCTTTATTTCAATTTTTTTATTCATTACACACATTTCGTTAACATCACTAATGATTATTTTTGTGTGGAATTTGACATCTGGCCCATTTTCCCGGTTTTGTCATATTGATTCATTTATTTCAATTATTTACAATTATGTCAATTACTCTCTGTCGCCTATCACATAGCAGTAAATCATCAATCACCAAAGCTGAAATTACGATAATAGGATTATGAAACTAAAGGAACGCTACTACTTCAGCTTAGGAGCCCCCATGCCTTATGTTACCGTTATGTTAATAGGAAAATAAATTGATTATCTTGTTGCTGACTTTGGTGATGTTTTGGAGCCTGCCATATCTATAACCTTTGGGAATGTGATGGTTTTTTGGCGCTTCGCACATTTGATGGCTACTGCGGTCCCAAGCGTTCTGGATCCTTTTCAGTGTCCGTAAGCGTCTACGACGTCCGCCGCCTCTGTAAGGCTTCGAGATGTCTGACATTAGGGGTCCAAAATTTCCATATCATCGCAGGAGCAGCGACTGAGGTGGGGCTGTGTGTCCTGAGATGCTTAGGTATAAGGCGAGGACCCTTTAAGCCAGGTGATTTTGCCGGTAGAGATGCGTGAACTCATTCAGGTCACACCACTTTCCAAGAACGTGCAACTGGATTGCCACGAAAGTCGGAGGAGGCCAGGGCGAAGGTATTAAGTAAAAAGTATCAAGAGGATGATAGTGCCTTTTGTGCTGATGCGGGAAAATACACATTGCAGGACAGGAGGCTTTCGCTGTGAGCACCGTCAGCAACTCCAGCAAGGCAGCAGCTACGGTGGTCATGGGCCGAGTAGAAAAGGCAGAAGAGGCCGCAATAGACCTAGATATTGTTCAAAACGAAAGCAGCACCATTCTCTGTGATTCCAAAGCGACCCTTTGCAAGTTCGCCAGTGGTCGTATCTCCGCCAGTGCATTGAAAATTCTTTGCGCATTGCCATATGATAGGAACATAGTGGATCTCGTATGGGTCCCGGCTCACTCGGGCGTCCTAGGAAACGAGGTCGCTCATCAATATGCTCGACGGTTTGTCAGCCGAGCTGGTGAGGAGATCTCGGACACGGGTGCACGACGGGGTGAGTCACTGGGTACGTATCAGGTCATTATCACTTATTACAAGAAGCGCAGGGCAAGGCTGCCTCCTCCGCATGCTTCGCTCAACCGAGAACAGGCTACCACGTGGCAGCGGCTACAAACGCGGTCGAGGCTACACCCCTGGACACATGCCAAAATCTTTCCCGACATAGTACATCCGTACTCCCAACTGTGCGGCGAGCCTGCCACCTTAGACCATATAATCTGTGACTGCGCAGATTATCCACCTCCGGCAGATCATGTACAATCTTTCTCCCTGGAACACTGAGAAGCTGTTCTCCTCAGCCAGCACCATGACGTCCAGTCCCAGACCTAGCCAAGAGCGCATAAGGTCGCTGACAGATTTAACTGCCAGCCACCTGGATCAGCTGAATGCAACCCAAGACAAAAACCATCACTGACAATTTTTTTTACTTTCTTTCTTTCTTTGCCAAGTTGGCTCAGGACCTGGACGAGCGTTTTGTTTAAAGAGTAGGATGGCAGGAATAAGCAGGCCACGGCGGTCACTTGAGGCACTAATGGTATAATTGGAATACACTCGCTGCAGATTACAAGGTAGCCGGCGTCGACGATTAGAGTCAGGATGTCATGCTCTTCAGTGTCACTTAAAACAACGTTCTTGTGTGTTTAGAATGAGTATTTTTAAACACATACATTATTTGTGTGATGAAAAATGACTAAAACTTAAACCGTAGTCGGTTAATAACAGGCATGGCACAAAACATATCTTATGTCGAGGAAATACATCAAAACATTCAAATTTCACTATTTACATAACAAAAAAATTATTATTTACTGACTGTAATGACATTGCAGTTCTGAATGACATTATTAAAGAAATATAGCGTGTACAATAATTTGAAAATAAATACATGTATAAACAAATACCGCTATTATGTGCACAGAGTTAATACACATCTGTTTTGAGATATATACAGCTGTCAGCTCGTAGTTATTTGCATTACGTTACAAGCACCAAGGTGGACTGAAAACCACTGGGCACGTCGATTCGACACGGAAAGAAAATGACAAGATAATTGGAAAAGGAGCTCTCTCTCCAAAAGGTAGAAAAGTTCCTCAACCATAAAGCTTACTCTCTCATTTCGCATACGCGCCAGGATGGGAAAAGCGCACGTCGGCGCCGGCTTGAGGCGACAGCTTCACAATGATTGCGCCATGACATGAAAGTCAGCTACAATCAGCAATTTTGCGAAGCTACCACGAACACATCTACCATTCATCTGAAATCGATCGATGGAAAGACTTCTGAAACCGACATGAACTGCCCTCCAAAATACACGAGCAACGACGCATTGCTCTACCATGTGACGATTAGATTCTTGTAGTGGGCAGTTGGGGCACTACGCTGTCAGCACAATATCCCATGGTTGCACAAAGTCTCGTGTGGGCAAACCCCCACCCCAAGAGCCACATAAATTTATCTACATTCCCTGGCAGAAATGATGCTTTGAGTGGTGACCAAAAAATGGAATCCGCCCTTGCCTTGTCAGATGAAAAGAATGCACTAGATGCGACCCTCCTCTGAGGGTACACAACTCAACCTGCGACCGTCTTCATCCTACGGCTACCCCAGGCAAATCTTCCCGCACCATAAGGTTTGGGGTTTTTGTTTCGGGAAGCGGCTTTTCCCGGCCAAGGGACTCATGCAATCCGACCTGTTCCCACCGGGGCAGGGTCGCAGTGCATATGCACCACGTCCGCACCACCACGGGGGGTCGAAGCCTGACGAGAGCAGAATTTCTAATATCTCACTTCTAGTTTTGGACTTTCTTCTTTGAAGATCACCATGGGGTGTCCCCATTCTTCAAGAAACTTCTTGCCTCCCAAGTGGGGTATCGCTTTCTCTAGTTGGAACCGAGTTGTTTTGTGATTTTTGCCTTCCTTTCATGGAGGCTCGGAGTCTTGTTCAAGTAGGCCGCTTTGCAGCCGGCCAACCACACCTGATAGTTGACCTCTGTCTTCATTTAGAAGCAATAGTTCGGTAGCCATGAGCAGCACTCCTAGGGCGTCTGAGAGATTTGTTCTTGTTCCCCGGGATGCCATACCCCACCGCGCCCTACTTCGCCCCGGTTTCAAAGGCCGGGAGCAAACACTTTGCCAGTGTCAGGACAAACTGCTTGCGTTGCGTCCTTCCTTTGGAACCGGGTTGAAGTAGGGCACAGTGGGGCATGGGATCTCGGGGAACCCGAACATATCTCTGAGACGCCCTAGGAGGGCTGCTCATAGCTACCAATTATTGCTTGTAAACGAAGACATCAAATTCCTCAGAGGTACATTAATGGCATATCGAAAAACCCTCACAATAAATACATGCAGATTTCATTTACAATGCCATGTGAAGAAAAGATTTGTGAAACGTCGGAAGGCATCACGTGGAGAAAATAGCATTCTTTTGAGGCCTAATAGCTTTATTGTGGAAACACGCGGGTAACATTTCAAAAAATAGATTACAAGGAAACACCGTGATATTTTAAAATTCAATTGGCGTTGCTCGGTGTTCATCCTGTCCGCCGGTGGCTGCACAGTCAAAATTAAAAAGGTGGTGAAAATTACTCTGGAGGCCTCCACTAAAGCACCTATCTCTCCCTTTCTTCTTTCACTCCCGCCTTCCTCCTTTTTTTTATGGCGTGGCACATGTTTCCGCAGAGAATTGTGAGAAATACTGCGCCTTCCCTATCCTGCAAGTCCTTTTCGAATTCCGCTGATGCTCCTGCAGTAACGCCTCCTAGAGATCTGGGCTTGCATCTGTTTTCTGAATGTTGCAGCGATCGAGGAAGCGGCAAATAAAGACGCCGCACAGAGGCCTGGATCGTATACCAGGAAGGGTCGCGTATTTGGGTTTGCTTGGTACGGTGGCTCCGCAAGGGACAAAGCAACAGAAGAGACGAAGAAAACGGGCTGTTCCGACTAGCATCTACCGCCCCAGGAGCCGGGAAGCCTAGCGATTAGCGGCGCATGCTTTTTCAATGGGCGTCCCGTTGGACGCGGCACTAGCTTGAGAAAGCCTATACTACTACTACTACTACTACTACTACTATTATTAATATTATTATTATTATTATTATTATTATTATTATTATTATTATTATTATTATTATTATTATTATTATTATTAATATTATTATTATTAGTAGTAGTAAGAGTAGTAGTAGTAGTAGTGGTATAGAGGAAGACTCGTTTCACTATGTTGGCACTGATTTGTCTGTAGGTAACGGCCAAAATAACTGGCTAGATATTATCTTCGCAGTTTTAATTAATAATAATGATAATAATAATAATTGGTTCACAGGAAGGGAAAGGCGCAGTATCTGTGGACACCTTCATCCCTTGGTGTCCACAGACACAAGGGAGGAAGAGAGAAAGAGGAACCGTAGCGCAGGGCTACGGAGTAGTTCAGGTGTCCACATTCACAAGTGTGACAGATACTGCGCCTTTCCCTTCCTGTGAACCAATTATTATTAATATTATTATTGTTAATTAAAACTGTGAAGATAATATTTAGCCAGTTAATTCGGCCGTTAACTAGACAATTCAGTCCCAACTTCGTGAAACGAGTCTTCCTCTATACTACTACTATTGCTAATGATAATATTATAATATTATTAATAATAATTCGCAGAGAAATATTACTGTGTATTACTATTATTATTTAGTAGTAGTAGTAGTAGTAGTAGTAGTAGTAGTAGTAGTAGTAGTAGTAGTAGTATTATAGGCTCTCTCAAGCTAGTGCCGCGTCCAACGTGACGCCCGTTGAAAAAGCATGCGCCGCTAATCGCTAGGCTGCTCGGCTCCTGGGGGCGGTAGATGCTAGTCGGAACAGCCCGTTTTCTTCATCTCTTCTGTTGCTTTGTCCCTTGCGGAGCCACCGTACCAAGCAAACCCAAATACGCGGAAGGGTCAGGTTCGTGTATGCATGTTGTTGTTGGTTAGAACTTTATTTTTCCACCAATGTCGTGACCTGTGCTGACGCATTAGATCTCTACCTCCGAGCTGTACATGATGGCTCGGCTCAGGCAGAACATAATAGCGAAGGCGATTAATCTCGTATCAAGACATTACAGAACACTACAGGCAATGCCGGAGGCGTTTCCCCCCACCAAACACGGCGTTAAATAGAGGTCAGGCAATGGCGTGGAGACGCCTGCAGACCGGAGTATACCCAAACCCAGTACTAAATAAACATATCCGATCGGACTGCGAGGACGATAAATGTAAAAAGTGTGGGGCGAGAGGGACCCTCGACCATATAATTTGGGAGTGCGCTTACTTCCCAGGCAGGGCGCAAAACATTAGCAGTAGGGAAGCCTGGGAAACCTTATTGCGAAGCTCGGACCCTGAGCTCCAACTCACCGCCGTCCAACTGGCAGTAGAGGCCGCCGGCGAAACCAAACCGGCCAGCATCTAATGCGACCATCCCGTGCGGCTGGGCCGCTAAGTCCCCTCCCCCTTACAGGGGGTTGAGACAGAGCGGCCCAGGCGGTGTGGTCCTTCTCTGTTGGACAATAAAAGTTTTCAACAACAACAACAACAACATTAGAGCTTTTAAGCCAGAAATCTTCGAATCATTTTTTTTCTAGCTCCCACTGCAGGTTCATTCACCAGGCCACTGGTATCTCTAAACACCAGGACCTCAGAAAGAGTGTCTAATGATAATAATAATAATATTATATTAATAATAATCAATCTTTATTTAATGTGCGCAGGAACAACCATGTGGTCTTCGTGCTGAAGCACAAATAAACAAAAATTAAAATGCACGCAAAACACACAAACCTCTCCTGTGCAGACCCATATAAAATCAATGCCTTAATCCGCATGGCTACCAAAGCAGCGCTCAACCTACCGAAGACTACTAGCACGGACAGGCTCTTAAAAACTAGGAATGCACAACAATATACAAGAACTTATAGACGCACATCGGTACACACAGTTCCTTCGGTTGGCTGGCACGCAAACAGGACGACATATACTGGAGACTCTCGGCATTCGCATACCCGCACATGCTGAAGAGTTAAACCCTCTCCCTCAGGCCGTGCAATCAGCGCTTATCCTCAACCCTCTTCCTAAGAACGTCCACCCAGAACACCATTAATCCCGCCGCGTCGTGCGAGCCAAAGCTCTCCATAAACACTGTGGGACTGCAGAGGTTGTCCACTGGGTGGACGCCGCGTGTGGTTCAGACCGGTAGCTGTGGCCTACAATCCAGCGGCCCCCCTCTCACTCACTTCTTAGACCCTCCCTGTAACTCGGAAGAAGCAGAGGAAGTGGCTATAGCGCTAGCAATCGCCCAAACAGATGCGGCTTACATACTTAAGGACTCCAAAACAGCCATACTTAACTTTGCCCATGGACGCGTCCGTCCTCCCGCGTGGCAGATATTGAAAATGTGCACATTGAATTCATACAGGCGTATTCAGCTTATATGTGTGCCGGCTCACTCTGGCAATCCCGTAAATGAGGCCGCCGATAACATAGCCCGAGGACTTATTAGCCGGGCAAATGTCGACCCACGCCGGGATTTCTCGAGGGAGCGGGCACATTTTCTGAGCTCACACAGCAAGCACGCCTTGCCCGTCGACTCTACCCCAGCTGTCTCACTCCCAACAAATCCTCAGGAGGCGTCTTCAAACCCGAACGCTTCTCACCCCTCAAAGCCTATCCTACTACCGACCCGTTTCCCCTGAGTGCACTTTCTGTGGAGAGTTCCACGCCACCTTGGACCAAATTCTTTTCGGCTGCCCTGCCGATCCTCCTCCGCAGAGACAGCCCGCCATCGGATCATGGGAGCAATGGGAGGCCCTCTTTACGTCGCAGGACCTGGACCTCCAACTTCGCTGTGTGGACCGTGGTGCCAGTGCCATGGCCCTACGTGATCTGGACACATGCGCGTAATGTGAGGGCCGTGCGGTGGCTCTGGGCCCTTGAAGGGTCCAAACTAGCTCGTGAAATGAAGTGTTTTGACGCGACAGCGATAAGGAGCTCGTGTCGCAGAAAAGCCGGTGTCGTCGGCGTCGGCGGCGTTGGCCGTGAGCGATAAATCCCTGCATGCACTTCATAAATAAAAAGCAACTTCCAAGATGGGCTGGGTGGGAATCGAACCAGGGTCTCCGGAGTGTGAGACGGAGACTCTACCACTCAGCCACGAGTTCTTTTTTTTCTTTATTGCATGGAAAAACTTCCGTAAAAAGGGACAACTCCACTTACTTATACATGTCCATGTCTAAAGTTACCGGGCTGCTTAATACGAGCCCTTCATATCCCCAGCCCGACAATGCACAATCATCAGAACATCAAAAGTCTGGGAGACATACACATGCGTCTAGATACGGCATCCATTTTGGAGATTCTTCACGTGCAGCATATACACTTCTCACCAAAGCACACTGCTCCCGAAACACGGCTTTGGACGATCTTGGTGGCTCTGCATGCCTGTCGATCATGCGGCTTTTCCAAAGGCTGAACACACCCATCAACACAAATAGATCGTAAGGCACGACAGAGTTTTTGTCAGGAGGCAAAAATCTAATTGTATAAGGCGTAATTTCAATGTCCTTTTTAAGAGTTCTTTGTAGTATGTCCCAAAAGAACATAGCATCACGGCACAGAATAAATAAATGATCAATTGTCTCACGCACGTTACCGAGACGACAATTTACCGACCAGGGCACAAACATCTCCTTATTGTGAAGAAATGTCTTGACAGGCAAAGTCGCTGTATGTAATTTGAAAAAGAACGTTTTTGCAGCTGCCTGAATGCACATTTGCCTAACACGGTTTAGAACAGTGGTGTCCAAAAACCCCCGATAAGGCTGCCGATACATCGGTGTAGGGAACAAAGACTCAGTGAGAGCCTGGGTCATCTGCTTTCTCGAGGGGCTATACAGGTAATCTACATAGAAACGCACAGTGAGAAAATTGAAAGTGTCAGCAACCTCCTTGAGGAATCCCCATAAACGCCCCTCACGAGCCAGCCCAGTTGGTGCGAATAAGTAAGGCAAATGTGGACTAAGACGCCTAATGAGCACAGTTACAAGAAACGGATGGTTTGCCGATTTGAAAAAGAAACAACGGGAAACAAGTTGATGCACAAACAAGTGAACAAGGCCCAATCCACCAGACTCTAAGGGAAGAAACAAGTTGTCACGCTGCATGGGCTCCCATTGAGAGCGCCAGACAAATGTTGCAAATATTGTGTGTATAACTTGTACTTTGCTCCTCGCACAATGCAGGAAGGACATACGCAAGCTTTGCAAACAGAAATATGTTACAGACCTGTGCCCTACCAAACATTGAGAGTTCCCTACCCATCCAAGCCTGTGTTTGTCGCCGCCTAGGTAGGATTTGTGAATCCCAGTAGGCTGCGCTGTTACGAACTTGGTGCAGCGGAACCCCTAGGTACTAAAGAGGACTACAGTCCCAGCATATGCCTCCAAACTGACTTGGTCTAGTGCCCCAGTGTCCCAACCAAAAACCTTTGGATTTATCTAAATTAAGGGCCGCGCCTGATACATCGCAGAACTGTTCAGTCAAGTGTAAAGCCTCAAGTACACTCTTTTTGTCAGAACAAAAGAGGGCGATATCATCCGCGTAAGCTAAAATCTTAACTTCGCATTGAGCCAGTGAGAAACCACGGATGGCTGCACTGTTAATTATACTGTGACAGAGGGGTTCCAGATATAAGCCAAACAACAGTGGAGACAGCGGACATCCTTGACGAACAGATGATTTCAGTGGTATTGGTTTCGTTAGCTCCTGATTAACAATTAGTCTTGTATACGAGTTCATATAGCACAGCCTTATACCTTTGAGCAAAACATCACAAATGTTTGCATTCTCCAAGACCGCGAACAAGAAATTGTGCCGAACTTTATCAAACGCCTTCGCCAGGTCAATTTGAATCAGAGCTACTTGGCCTGTCTCATCTGATACTGTCTCGATTACTGAACGTGCAATATGGATGTGTGTTTGAATACTGATCCCTCTGATACCACACACCTGATGCGAACCTATCAAGTCCATGATAACCAGCTGCAAACGAGACAAAGGACCTTGGCAAAAATTTTGTAATCAACATTACAGAGGGAAATTGGACGATATCCTTCAACAGTTTTCAACCAATTAGTATCTTTGCTTTTGGGAATTATTATTGTGTGGCCTGAATAGAAAGTGGGAGGCAGGAAACCCACATCATAAGATGCTTGGAATACTTCCATCAAAACAGGCGTTAGGCAAGGCGAAAATGTTTTATAAAATTCCTAGTAATACTATCTGGGACAGGAGATTTCTGGTTCTGAATGTCTGAAATGGCTGATTAATTTTTTCCACGAGTTGTATGCTTGAAAGCGGTACAAAAGCGCTGCTAGTGAATGCGGTGTTGCCTTTGAAACGTGCCGTAGAACGTTATACTACGGTGTATATCGGTAATAATGAGCATGTTACTTACAGAAGTTGCAGTTACACGAGTAGCGAAGTACGTTTCCGCTACATTTTTTCTGCGCTCTGCGCACATGTAGAGCCATCCTGCGGCAAACAAAGAACACCTCCTCGCAATGTACGGCGCTGCCCCGATACGTGGCGCGCCACTCGCCCCTCACGTTTCGCCGTGCACCCTCACGGGTTGTAGAATCAAGCGTCTTTCCTTTCTTTAGATCACTATCTTCGCTCACCCGCTTCTCCCGTTCGGGCCACGCGGGTACCGGTGCGGGGATGCCCTAATACCCTTGCGTTTAATAAGTTTTCTTCACGAGGTGCAATAACGCTATCGCGTTCCACTCTTGAAGGCGAAGCTTAAGCGTCCTCCAAATTTTTCCTCCTCCTCCTTCTATAATTCGTTTACAGGAAAGGAAAGACGCAGCATGTCAGACGCAGAGTCTCGCTATCATCCTCACTGCAGGTTGTGAAAATATGAGGATCGTTTAACGATACGGAGCGTGGAGTAAGACGGAGACGCTATTCCATGTGGTTGCGTTGCATTTCTCGATATTCTCAGCCCAAAGGATTCAATCGGCCCCAGGCCGAGGGTAATGCCAGCAGTAATTACTACCGTATTGGTTTGCCTCGTTTCCCAACTGCTACTTTGTTCGTTGAACCCGTTTTCTTGCATGCGGGCCTTGCCGGGCGCCTGTACCGGGCACAAGTTTGACAGTCCCTTCAGAATGTTGGAGACCTCTAGGCAATAAGTTCAATTGGTCAATTTGAAATGTCCAATGTATGGATGGTCACCTGCAAATTGACATAGTCGAAAGACAAATTAGTCGCTTGGAGTAATCTCGTTGTTCAAAACCATCGCTGCGTCGTCATGGACCAAGGACCAAAAGTGGTGATATTGAAGCTTCTCTGGCTTCCCGCGTGCTTCGAAGACGTCTTCATACGTCAGGCACTACATGCGTACGGGAATATAACTTCGATTTCGACGGAAAACGGTAAAGTGGCAGAAATAGAAGATTTGATAACGCTGAACTGGGTTGTTGTTGATGTGCGCTGAAGGAGTCGGCGTAGGAAATGCCCCACATCTGGTGACTATTTGTGGTATACAGTACCTTGTTTTAATACTAAGCAGGCCACAGCTATGCCTCTGGTGCAACGTGTAGGCCACATTCGTAGGCACTGCCGTACGCCGCGTTGTGACGACTGCCGACGCTTCGGTCATAGCGCAGAAGAAGGCGTCGTTACCTATGCGGATAAGCTGCAGCATCGTGTGTAGCCCCCGATGAAGCTCAACGAGAAAGTGATTGTTATAGGAAGGGAAAGGCACGGTAACTGTCCCACCTGGTTTCTGTGGACCGCGCCGTAAGGGAAGGGAGGAAAGTGGGAGTGAAAGTGGACAGAAGACCTCGTGCGGACAGAAGAGAAAAATAGACTAGAAAAAAGAAGAGGGAGGTAAAGACGCGCGCTGCAACAACAGCCGCCGTCCACCATCACAAAAGTGGTGGCGGGTGCAATGACGGCCTACAACGGATAAACATCAGTGACTGACTTGCACCCGCCGCAAGGAGCGTTGACCTTCACGACCTCCGTGTGGCTTCAAGGACAGCGAGAAAAAAGTAGAAGATCGTGAGACGCTGCCTCTAAGTGAGATGCGCGATCCGGCCGCAACCGATCCCTTGACTGGTCCCCTGTTTTTGGGCGCAATAAAAGAGATTACCGCCTCAACAATTTGGTAGTTTTTGTTCTTGTTGTGGCTGTAGGAAGAGGGAAACGAAAATACACGGGCCTGCCGCTAGATCTGTAGCTGAGCCACCGCCGCTGCCTCGTGCGAACAGAAGAGTTGTTGTTGTGGCTCACATTTGCGCCTAAAAAATAGAAGGCAAGCACCCGTGCTGGGCACTTATCACTTTGCAGCAAACGAAGAAGGAATCGGTGACCCAGTAGCCTACAGCAGACTGACAAAAAAGGGAAAGCAAACCCACCCTTCGAATGTGGCTGGCCGAGTGCCGCACGGCATACTAGTTCCGTTGGGCCTGCGCCCCCCCTAAAAAAAAACTTACAAGGGACTAAAGGGAACGCAAAATTCTGAGAGGTGGTTGCGTTACATGTGCGAGGTACCATATTCGCCCGCAGAACACAGTGTGGGCAAGGTAGTGTTTCTCCAACATGGGTAGTTCAAAGGAACTGGCATTAGTCACCTTGCTGCTCACCTCGTTTAAGATGGTAGTCCACAGCGAAGCTGCTATCCCACGTGCCTCATATTCAATGCCAAATATGCGGATGGTGTCGCTGTGCGTAATTTGTAGGGCACCAATAGGCTTGCTTCTGGCCTGCAAATTAAAACATATTTACTTTTTTCAAAGTTTTGAGCAACCCCAGACACCTTGCCGTATCTGTCAAAAAGATCAAGGCAGCACAGCAGACTCGATTCGTCACGAAGATACAGCGTAATATCATCCGCGTAAGCAGTCACACGCAGCATCTGACAGCCTGGGAGAGGTAGACCACGGAGACTTTGGTTTCTAATTATTGCTCTTAAATAAGACTATAAGCTGAGAGCAAACAAAAGAGGCGAGAGGGGACAGCCCTGCCGGACACCTCGGGCCACAGAGAATGGGGAAATTTCCCACCTATCCATCGCCAGTGTGCTTTGAATGCCATCATACATGCTTTTAAATAAACGTATGAAATTTTGCGGAAACTGAAGAGCATCCAGAACGCCGAATATGTAGCCATGTTCTATCTGGGCAAAAGCTTTTCTTTTTTATCTTATGAAACAAGGATGTCACTAGCAAAACGTCTCTGTGTGTAAACAATAATGTCTCGAGTGGCATACGACAACCTATGTATTTCCCTGCCAGGAACTGAGCACACCTGATCAGAACACGTAAGGGAGGCCATTGCACCCCTCAAGCGCCGAACCACGATGGCTGCGAGAGCGTTGTAGTCTACGTTTAGAAGGGTGATCGGCCTCCAATTTTCTAACAAGGCCATCCGTAACCTGGACACATAATCCCAAGAGGCCATTACGGACCTCTTTAACAAACATTGGCACGAAGGCACTCGGCCTTCTGAGTGGACCCACGCTAAGGTGACCTTCAACCCCAAGCCCGGCAAACCCATAGACATTCAAAATCTCCGTCCTATTTCCCTCACTTCTTGTCTCGGTAAGCTCTTTGAGCACGTCGTTCTAGACTGCTTACAGAGCTTCCTCGAGGACAACCATCTTTTCCCCGACTCGACGTTCGCCTTTCGCCCATCCCTCTGTACACAGGGTGTCATGCTCCAGCTCTCCAAAGAGGTCATTCACCCTCTTCACGCCAAGCGCACTCGCGCGATCATGGCGCTGGACTTGACGAAAGCATTTGATAATGCTTACATTCTTTACTCTTGTCCGGCGCACTTTCCCCCCCCCTCTCCTGGCAAATAAACAGCCCGCAGCTGTGGGAGGCTGCTTTAGCCAGTTCGGAGCCGCGTATGCAACAGCGGCTTTCGACCTTGGCAGCGGAAGTCGCCGCCAGGCGTGACCTGGAGGCCACGACCAGCACCCGGAAGGCCACCCACGGAACGGCGGCAACATAATTTTACTTTTTTAATTTTTTCGGCCTTCGCTGAATAAAGTTTGTACCACCATCCACTCTTCTTAACGAGATGACCCAGGATCACATTTTGGGATCAAAATTATTCTCCCTTTTCGAATACCGGCCAGAAAATCTGAACGATCAAAGCACTGTCGAAGGGCATTGGCCAGTGCTGGACCGACAACGTCCCAAAAACCCGAATAGAATTCCACAGGAATCCCATCAGGCCCGTGAATTGACCCACGTTTTATTGACTCGAGGGAAATGCACAAAGCCAATCATGCATCTCTGGGCTGACCAGCGGCAAACCAGCTAACAGCGGACGCGTCACCATGCCAGGCAGCTGTACACTTTAATAGTACATATGGAAGCAGCGATTTAGTTCACTTGCCTCTACCAGTCATCGCGTAGCCTATTGTTTTGTTTTAAGGAAGTTCCAAGCTTTAGTGCGTGCGGATCAAATTGCGCTTAAATACTTCAAAGCATACAATAGAAAAATATATCATTTTCTCGTAAGTGTAAAACTGTTATTTCAGATTCAAGAAGGTAGTTGTGATACCTCTGAAATTGTTAGAAGTTAATTGCGATTAAAAGTGTCGCACAGTTACCTATTTTCCCAAAAAGCCTGCGGAGTTGGGGGAGGTTATTTTCTAACGTGAAGTAATTCTCTGTGTAGTAGCGTAGGACTCCAGAAATCGCGATTAATAATTGCTTTAGAGAAAAGGAAAGGCGCATACCTACCACAATTTTTTCGTTGACACTGGAACTCGCTTGAAGGGAAGGAATGACAGCGCAGAGACGCCTCCGTTGTGAAGGGCTTTGGAGAAATTGGGCTCACCTAAGTGTCTTTAACATCCACTGGCATCCCACTCCACATTGACAGGTGGCCCGGAGGCGCTATAATTAGGATGCTCAAAAATTGTTCCGCATTACCTGGGTTTGAGCCAGACCGCCGCTGGCTGCCTCACAATGGAGGCAGGAGAGAGAGGCATCGGAGTGCAGTGCAATATCAGTGGACATTAGGGATTCCGCGGAGATAAAAATTACTCCGAAGTCATTAAGGCGCATAATTATATTTCAGGTTTCCCTCCAAATTTTCTCCCTTTTCCTTTCTAGCGAGGGTCAGGTGTTCACTGAAAAAATATGACAGATACGCCATTTTGCTTTCCTGCCAATCAATAATTATTGTTACCGGGAAACGCGGGACTAAAGTGATGTGCTCACTGACAAAGACGACGATCGAGGAACGTGGGCACGACGGAGCGTTGAAAAAGAGAACGACGCTGAGAGAGTGGAGTCTGCACGGCTACCGAAGTCTTAGCGTCGAGTTCAGCCCATCGCAGTGCAGTCACATTAAGTACATCCCCGTAACATCTTGGTGGAGGTCGCGGGTTGGACACAATCTGACACTGGATCTCCGCAGCGGCCGTCACCTCAGAACCGTCACGATGACAACCGACGAGGCTCCATCAACCACCGCAACTCCAACTGTCGTCGTAGTCCACCCCCGTGACCCTGGCACATTCTGCGGTACAGATGAGGTCTACGTCGAGGTCTGGCTTTCGCTTTCTGAGCGTGTTAGCCAGCACAACAGGTGGGAGGCCACGCTGATGCTGGCCAATGTCATCTTCTACCTTACTGGCACGGCACGCGTGTGGTTCGAAGCACACGAAGCAGATATACCCTCTTGGGATGTTTGCAAACAAAAACTCCGTGACCTGTTCGGAAAACCGGTTGGCCGTCAACTCGCCGCCAAGAGGGACCTCGCCGCACGTGCCCAGACATCTACCGAGCCTTATATTACGTATATACAAGACCTTCTGGCCCTCTGCAGAAAAGTCGACATAGATATGACGGAACCTGATAAGGTGGGGCACATCCTCAAAGGCATAGCCGACGATGCCTTCAATCTTCTATTCTGTCGAGACTGCTCTACGGTTGACTCCGTTCTGCAAGTTTGTCGACATTTCGAGCAGGCCAAACACAAACGCATTGCACATCGCTTCAATTGGCTCCCCAACACTGCCCCTAGCTCCACGTGCGAGGATCTGCCGACACTAAGGCAGCCTTCCAACACTGACAATGTGACCCGCATCGTGCGTCGTGAACTGGAAGCGCTCGCTCCTTCTGCACCCAACCCGCCCTCCTCGGACAGTAACCTAGCGACGATATCCCTCATTCAAGCCGTCGTTCTTCAAGAGGTTGCTAACTTGGGCGTCCCCTATAGCCACAACGTGGAACACCACAGTTCGAGCCCCATCCCTCCCATGGTCGCTCACGCTGCGGCCCCGACACCTACACGCCACGCTACCGATACCGCAATCCTGAGGAGTGGCGCACCCCTGACGACAGGCCGATCTATTTCACGTGCTCACCTGTTGGCCACATCTCTCGCCACTGCCGCAGCCGCTGGACATCACCACCTCGATGTTTTCCTTACGTTGACCGCTACTCCGATTACGGTCACCTCCGTTTCACGCCTCGTTATGAGCCGCCCCGCACCGATACCACTCCGCCTCCTCCTGTGTCCAGTCGCTCTCCGTCGCCGCCAGCCCGCCGTTCCCGTTCACCTCTTCCTAGCCGCAGTTCCTCGCCGTCTTCTGCCGGCTGCTTCACGGGAAACTAGCCGATGCAGCTCCCGGAGGTGACGCTGCATTGGTACCCCGACCTGGAAATCCTCTGCCCATTTCTTCGCCCTGTAACCTCCTCTCCCTGCTCGTGGATGGTGTTCCCGTCTCTGCCCTCATTGACACTGGTGCCCAAGTCTCGATCATGAGCTCATCATTTTGCCACCGCCTCAAGAAAGTACAGACCCCCGCCGCTTCGCCCACCGTTCGTGTTGCCGATGGCAGTACTGCTGCCGTCACTGGGCTGTGCACTGCCCGAGTCACCCTTGCCGGTCATCACATCCCTGTTTTGTTCACCGTCCTCAACCAGTGCCCTCACAATGTGATCCTCGGCCTTGACTTTTTAACGGCCCACTCTTCCCTTATCGACTGTTCCAGCGGCCTTCTTCGTTTGGACCTACCTGTCTGCTCAGAACATCCTCCACCTTCGCTCCACCGAGTTCGCTCGCCTGCCCCCTGACTCTGCGGTTTACCTACCTCTGTCACCTTTCCCGCCTGTGCCTGACGGTGACTATGTTTCCTGCCCTATCACCGAGGTCTTTCTTGACCGCAACGTCGTTCTTCCTCATCTCATCGTACGCGTTACACAGAACAACACCTACCTTCCTATCCTGAACTTCAGTCTGTCACCCCAAGTTCTCCCTGAAGGAATATCCCTTGCTACCTTCTCTCCTCTCACAGACTGCACCATTTGTGCACTCAACCTTGGCCCACATTCAAACGTCCTTCCAACATCCGTACTCCCCACCACAATTACCGACCCTATTTCCGCAATGATTGCCTCTGACCTCAGCCCTGAACACGCTCAGGACTTGCACAACCTTTTGTTATCCTTCTCCGACATTTTTGACTTTGCTGCCGGTTCTCTGGGCCAAACATGAGTTGTGACTCACCGCATTGACACCGGCGATGCAAAACCTGTACATCGGAGGGCTTGTCGTGTGTCCATTTCTGAGCGCCAAGTCATCCAGCAGGAGGTCGACAAGATGTTGGCCAACGATATTACCGAACCTTCGAACCGCCCCTGGGCTTCTCCTGTCGTGCTCGTTAGAAAAAAAGACAACAGTTGGCGCTTTTGCGTCGACTATCGACATCTGAACAAGATTACAAGGAAAGATGTTTACCCGCTGCCGCGAATAGACGATGCCTTGGACTGTTTACATGGAGCCCGCTACTTTTCCTCTATCGACCTTCGTAGCGGCTACTGGCAGATTTCTGTTGACGAACAAGACCGCGAGAAGACAGCTTTTGTCACACCCGATGGTCTTTACCAATTTAAGGTTATGCCTTTTCGACTTTGCAACGCCCCTGCTACGTTTGAACGATTGATGGACTCCTTACTCCGCGGCTTCAAATGGACGACTTGCCTATGTTACTTGGATGACGTGATTGTCTTCTCGCCCTCGTTCGAAAGCCATCTTCGTCGCCTTTCTTCCATCTTCGCACTTTTCCGCCGTGCCGGACTTCAGCTGAACTCAAAGAAGAGCAGTTTTGGTCGCCGCGAACTTAAAATGCTTGGCCATTTGGTGAATTCCACCGGCGTGCAACCCGATCCTGACAAAGTTCGTGCTGTCAGTGCTTTTCCATCTCCCCGTTCACCCTGTGATGTCCGCAGCTTTATAGGACTGTGTTCTTATTTTCGCCGGTTCGTCCCAAACTTTGCCGCTGTTGCTCATCCTCTCACCAATCTCCTGAAGAAAGGCGTTCCTTTCTCATGGGACCATAGCAGGCTAACGCATTCTCCACCCTCATCGCTGTTCTCACCAGTCCTGTGTTGGCCCATTTCAACCCGTCTGCCCCGACGGAACTCCGCACCGACGCCAGTGGCCACGGGATTGGGGCCATTCTTGCACAGCGACAACGCGGCCAACACTGCGTGATTGCCTACGCCAGTCGTCTCCTGTCATCAGCGGAACAGAACTACTCTATTACGGAACGGGTGTGCCTGGCTCTCTGGGCCGTTGGAAAATTCAGACCCTACTTGTTTGGCCGACCATTCACTGTAATTACCGATCACCCCGCCCTATGTTGGCTCTCTTCCCTCAAGGATCCTGCTGGCCGCCTCGGCCGCTGGGCACTGCGCTTGCAGGAGTATACCTTTTCCGTTGTATACAAATCAGGTCGGCGCCACCAGGATGCAGACTGTCTGTCCCTTTATCCCGTCGATCCCCCTTCCTCTACTGACCACGAGTCGGACCCCTGTGTGTTCTCTATATCGGTCTTTTCTCACATAGCCGACGAACAGCGCTTGGACCCAACCCTCAGTTCTCTTATCGACGACCTCCGCATACACAGCCGTGACTCTTTCCTCGCCCTGTTCTTCCTACATGGGAATACGCTATACCACCGCAACATGCGACCTGATGGCGCTGAGCACTTGCTCGTCGTTCCCCAACACCTATGCTCTGCCGTTCTAGAACAAATGCACGACGCCCCTACAGCTGGTCATCTTGGCCTCTCACGCACATACGACCGCGTGCGCCGGCGTTTCTTCTGGCCTGGACTCTACCGCTCTGTCCAACGTTATGTAGCCGCTTGCGACCTCTGTCAACGCCGGAAGAAACCCCCTGTGCTGCCACCTGGACACCTGCAGCCGATTGCTATCCCGACTGAGCCATTTTCTCGTGTTGGCCTTGACCTCCTAGGGCCCTTCCCCGAGTCCTTGTCAGGAAACAAATGGATCGCTGTGCCCACCGATTATGCCACTGTGGTACGTAATCACTCGCGCCCTTCCAACCAGCTGCGCCACAGACGTTGCTGACTTCCTTTTGTACGACGTCATACTACACCATGGTGCTCCCCGTCAACTACTTACCGACCGTGGCCGCTGTTTCCTTTCCCGAGTTGTTGAGGAAATACTTCGTTCTTGCTCCGTTCGGCACAAGTTCACCACTGCGTACCACCCTCAGGCGAACGGCCTTACGGAGCGTATTAACCGCACACTCACCGACATGCTCGCAATGTACGTATCCGACAGTCATCGCAACTGGGATATTAGTCTGCCATTTGTCACCTTTGCATATAACTCTTCGCGTCATGACACTGCTGGGTACTCTCCATTCTATCTTCTCTTTGGACGAGACCCCTTACTGCCCTGCGACACTTTGCTTCCCGCCGCTGGCCCCGTCACAACCTATGCCCGCGATACCATCGCCCGAGCCGACGCTGCTCGCCAGATTGCTCGTCACAATCTCACCGTCTCTCAAGAAGCTCAAAAACGCCGCTACGACGCTCACCACCGCGATGTACACTATCCTCCCGGATCTCTGGTGCTGCTCTGGCTTCCGTGCCGTCGTGTGAGATTGTGTCAGAAACTTCTGCCCCACTACACGGGTCCTTACCGTGTACTATGCCCAGTGACCGACATGACCTATGAGATTGCACCGCTCCACCCAAAGTCACCAACTGCTACACCCACTTCCGAAATTGTACATGTCGCCCGCCTCAAGCCATATTACTCCCCCTCCACACCGCACGCCTAATACGCACCGGGACGGTGCCTTTTGCTGAGGGGGGTAGTGTTACCGGGAAACGCGGGACTAAAGTGATGTGCTCACTGGCAAAGACGACGATCGAGGAACGCGGGCACGACGAAGCGTTGAAAAAGAGAACGACGCTGAGGGAGTGGATTCTGCAAGGCTACCGAAGTCTTAGCGCCGAGTTCAGCCCATCCCAGTGCCGTCACATTAAGTACATCCCTGTAACAATATTATTATATTTAATATTACGAATATTATGATAATATTATTCATGCGCAAGCGTTATCGTTTCGCTTCAATTAAAACATATATAAAGTTGTACTCTAGTTGGAAGGAAAGGCCGATTGTCTCTCACTCTTCTCGGTAGACAGCAGATCCGCGCACCAAGGGAAAGGGGAAGGTAGGCTATAAACAATTGATAACAACCTGCTTACTGGGATACTGCTGAATGTCTTCAACCACTTATGAATTATGATGTGCACTGACATCGCCAAGCACAAAACGGCTTTGTTTCCCTTGAAATAAAACGCTGCCGCTCCCTTTCAGTCCCGGATCATGTACATCGGCATTGACCACTGCGAAGGGTCAGTGGTCAAGACTCGAGGCTAATGAAATGGAATATCCGGGTGCGAACCCGACCTGCAGTGTCTGCTGCGCGGGAAGAGGTGGTGGAGTGGTTGTTCCTGGCCCTGCGGGGTTGGGCCTGGCAAGTCAAGCCGCTTGCGCGAGGTGGTGGTGGTGGTAGCAGTGGTTATTTACTGTACATAAAAAAGGAAAGAAATTATGCTAGCTAGTCCCGGTATCTGTTATCTCATATCTGAAGCACCTGAACTGGGGCGACGGAAATAAAGGGATAGCGAGGAAAAGGTAGAGGAACTCAAAGAGGTGAGCGATAGGTAGAAAGAAAAGGGTAGGTAAAAATAAAAGAAATATATACACTATGGTACAGTATACAGTAGTTTTCTTGAGGCCCACCCGCAAATGTATTAGGGCAATGAGCACTCGGCACATCGGGCGGGCCTCCGCAATAGATATGCGTCCAGGAAACTTCACTACGCACGCACTTGCAAACTGTACAAAACACGGACGGCCGGAGAGGGCTAGTCAGCCACCGAAATTTTATCTGTTGTAGGCCGTCATTGTACCCGCCACCGCATAGGTGGTGAACGACGGCAGTTGTGGCGCACGTTTTTCTCTCCCTCATCTTTTTCTTTCTTCTCTACTTTCTTCTGTCAGCACGAGGCAGTGGGGCTGGTCACGGACGCCACTGCGTTTCGATGGAGGCGAAACGAAGTGGCGTCCAGTGTGACAGATACTGCGCCTTTCTTTCCCTTCCTGTGAACCAACCAACCAGTGGGGCTGGTACAAGTGGGCCACCGCCGCTTGCGGCGGTGGCTAGCCTGGCACCGAATTTTTATCTTTTGTATGCCGTCATTGCACACGCCACCGCTGGTGATGAACGACGGCTGTTGTTGCGGCGCGCGTTTTTCTTTCCCTCTTCCTTTTTTTCTTTTCTATATTCTCTTCTATCTGCACGAGGCAGCGGTGGTGGCTCAGCTACAGAGCCAGTAGCAGGCCCGTGCATTTTAACGCGGTAGCGTTAAGGAGCTCGTGTCGCAGAAGAGCCGGTGTCGTCGGTGGCATTGGCCGTGAGCGATAAATCCCTGTATGCACTTCATAAATTAAAAGCAACTTCCAAGATGAGCTGGGTGGGAATCGAACCAGGGAGTCCGGAGTGTGAGACGGAGACGCTACCACTCAGCCACGAGTTCGATGCTCGAAAGCGGTACAAAAGCGCTTCTAGTGAATGCGGTGTTGCCTTAGAAACGTGCCGTAGAACGTTATACTGCGGTGTATATCGGTAATTATGAGCATGTTACGTACAGAAGTCGCAGTTACACGAGTAGCGAAGTACGCTTTCGATAGATTTCTTCTGCGCTCTGCGCACATGCAGAGTCATCTTGCGGCAAACACAGAAGAACCCCTCCTCGCAATTTGCGGCGCTGCCCCGACAGGTGGCGCGCCACTCGCCCCTGACGTTTCGACGTGCACCCTCACGGGTTGTAGAATCAAGCGTCTCTCCTTTCTTTAGATCACTCAAGAGCATACCGAGCGAATGAGTGGGCGGTGCGAACGAGGTGTAATAACGCTATCGCGTTCCATTCTTGAAGGCGAAGCTTAAGCGTCCTCCCAATTTTTCTTTTCCTTCTTCCTACAGCCACAACGAGGCAGTGGAGGTTGCGAAACAAAGAGGCGTCATGTGCTGTGCGATGTCAGCGCAGATTAAAGATCCTCAGGTGGTCGAAATTACTCCATAGCCCTCCACTACGGCTCCTCTTTCTCTCGTTCCACTTTCACTCCCATCTTTTTCCCTTCCCTTACGGCCTGGTTGCGGTGTCCACAGAAAAACAAGTCAGACAGTTACCGCGCCTTTCCCTTCCTATAAATAAATCAGTTTTTGAGCTACAGAGCCAACCGTTAGTTTGTTTTCTTTCTTCCTACAGCCACAACAACTGCAGTAGGATAAAGGCGAAATGCGAAGGTGTCCACGTGCTGTACTGTAGGCGGAAGATCGCCATGAAGTCGATATTACACCAAAGCCCGTAAATGCACCACAGTGGTAAAGATAAAGGTGGTAATTAGACTGAAAAGAGAGAAGGAGGTGCGATAGTAAAGGGGCTACCGAGTAATTTCAACAACCTGGGTATCATTACCATGCACTGACATCTGACATAATATAGACCCCTCGACGTTCCCTTCCTCCGAAATGCAGTCGCCGATGGTTGCCAAGTGCTGCGGGACAGTACGTTGGCATCTTAACAGCGGTGGCGTTGAGTCTTTCCAATTTACCATTTTGACAGCTTTGTACCCTGGTTATTTCAATTTTGCGTATTTCATTTTTTTTTTTTAAGATTAACTTCACATTCAATTTTTTATGCCTAATTTGAAAATTCGGTTTTATTTGTGAGCCTCTTGGCCCTTTGAATCCAATTTTTAAATTTTTTTACTTTAATTTACTTGAATAAGTTCCCAATGTTCCTACTAACATTGTCAAGCATCACGTATTGGCTTTTCCTTCTGAGCACGTGACACCTCTGACTGCTTTTTGAAAATTTTCATTTTTTCATTATTTATTTCAATGTTTTATTCGTCACACACATTTTGTTAACATCACTAATGATTACTTTTGTGTGGATTTTGACATCCGGCCCATTTTCCCAGTTTTGTCACATTGGCTAAATTTTGTTCAATTATTTGCAATTATGTCAATAACTCTCTGTCGCCTATCACATAGCAGTAAATGATCAATAACCAAAGCTGAAATTACGATATTAAGATTATGAAACTTAAGGAACGCTACTACTTCAGCTTAGAGCCCCCATGCTTTATAATATCGTTATGTTAGCAGAAAAATAAATTTATTATCTTGTTGCTGACATTGGTCATGTTTTGGAGTGTGCCATATCTAGAACCTTTGGCAACGTGATGGTTTTTTGGCGCTTCGCACCTTGGATGGCTTCTGTGGTCCAAGCATTCTGGATGCTTTTCAGTTTCCGTAAGCGTCTACGACGTCCGCCACCTCTGTAAGGCTTCGAGATGTCTGCCATTAGGGGTCCAAAACTTCCTCGAAACGCTCATTGAAGCAAAAGTATCATCGCAAGAGCAGCGACTCAGGCGGACTGAGGCGGGGCTGTGTGTCCGGAGAGGCTTAGGTATAAGGGGCGAGGACTCTTCCAGCCAGGTGATTTGGCCGGTAGAGATGCGTGAATGCATTCAGGTCAAACCACTCTCCAAGAACGTGCAACTGGATTGCCACGAAAGTCGGAGCAGGCCAGGGCGAAGGTACTAGGTAAAAAGTTTCAAGAGGATGATAGTGCTTTTTATGCTGATGCAGGAAAATACACATTACAGGACAGGAGGGTTTCGCTGCGAGCACACTGAGCAACTCCCGCAGGGCAGCAGCTACGGTGGTCATGGGCCTAGTAGGAGGCAGAAGAGGCTACAATAGAACTAGATATTGATCAAAATGAAACCAGCACCATTCTCTGTGATTCCAAAGCGGCCTTTCGCAAGTTCATCAGCGGTCGTATCTCCGCCAGTGCATTCAAAATTCTTTGCGCGTTGCCAGATGATAGGAACATAGTGGATCTCGTATGGGTCCTGGCTCACTCGGGCGTCCTAGGAAACGAGGCCGCTCACCAATATGCTGGACGGTTTTCAGCCGAGCTGGTGAGAGGATTTCGGACACGGGTGCCCGACGGGGTGAGACACTGGGTACGTATCAGGCCATTATCACTTATTACAAGGAACTCAGGTCAAGGCTGCCTCCTCCGCATGCTTCACTCAACCTAGAACAGGCTACCACGTGGCAGCGGCTACAAACGCGGTAGCCGCCAAACCCCTGGACGCATGCCAAAATCTTTCCCGACATAGTTTGGTTTGGTTTGGCTTTGGGGTTTAACGTGCGAAAGCGACTCAGGCTATGAGAGACGCCGTAGTGAAGGACTCTGGAAAAATCGACCACTTGGGGTTCTTCAACGTGCACTGACATCGCACAGCACACGGGCGCTTAGCTTTTCGCCTCCAGCGAAAAGCGGCCGCTGAGGCCGGGATTCGATCCCGCGTCCTTGGGCACAGTAGTCGAGCGCCCTAACCACTGCGCCATCCCGGCAGGGAGCCCGTACTGCCAACTCTGCGGCGAGCCTGCCACCTTAGACCATATAATCTGTGACTGCGCATATTATGCACCTCCGGGAGATCATGTACCATCTCTCTCCCTGGACCACTGGGAAGCTGTTCTCAGCCGGGACCATGACGTCCAGTCCCAGACCTCGCCAAGAGCGCATAAGGTCGCTAACAGATCAAACTGCCAGCCACCTGGATCAGCTGAATGCAACCCAAGACAAAAACCATCACTGACAAATTTTTTACTTTCTTTCTTTGCCATGTTGGCTCAGGACCTGGACGAGCTTTTTGTTTGAAGCGTAGGATGGCAGGAACAGGCTGGCCACGGCGGCCACTTGAGTCACTACTGGTATAATTGGGATACACTTGCTGCAGATTACAAGGTAGCCGGCGTCGACGATTACAGTCATGGATGTCATGCTCTTCATTGTCACTTAAAACGACGTTCTTGTGTGTTTAGAATGAGTGTTTTTAAATTCATACAATAATTTGTGTGATGACGAATGACTAGAACTGAAACCGTAGTCGGTTAATAACAGATATGGCACATAACATATCTTATGTCGAGGAAATACATCAAAACATTCAAATTTCACTATTTACATAAAAAAATTAATTATATACTGATTGTAATGATATTGCAGTTCTGAATTACATTATAATAAAAATTATAACGTGTACGATAATTTGATAATAAATACATTTATAAACAAATACAGCTATCACGTGCACAGAGTTAATACACATCTGTTTTGAGATATTGATACGTGGCAAGGTTAGTGCACGCAGGTTAGTCCTGAGGATGACGCTTCACACAAAGCACAGAATCACAGCAGCGTTAACCTTCTTCTATCACTAAACGTTGCTGCCACTTTGTCGTCTTCTTTGTCACTGCTTCTGATCGTTGTCTCCTTTAACGTCTAGCGATGCAGGGCGTATATGTCACATTACCCCCCCCCCCCCCACGAAAAGCACAGTCCCGGTGCACACTAGGACGAACTACTGGAGGCGTAGTACGGCTTCATTCTGGCGACTGAACAATCTCGGTGCGTGGCATAGAGGACTGTCGCGGCGGATGTACAGGGGCGACTTTGTATGTCACAGGAGTGACTGGCCGTAAAACACGGTAGGGTCCTGCGTAGCGTGGCAAGAGCTTCTCACACAACCCAACTTTACGAGCGGGAGTCCAGAGCAAGACGAGAGAGCCCGGAGAGTAGTGGTCATCCCGGTGGCGAGAATCATGGCGCCGTTTTTGAGAATTTTGGGAGGAAGCCAGTCGTCGGCGAGCAATAACACGGGCTGCGTCAGCTCGGGAGATGGCGTCACGAATGTAGCAACTGGCGTTAGCGGTGGGAGGCAATACGCTGTCAAAAGGAAGGGGAGGGTCGCGGCCGTAGAGAAGATAAAACGGTGAGTAGCCCATTGTGTCGTGACGAGAGGAATTGAACGCGAACGTTACAAACGGCAAATTAATATCCCAGTCACGGTGATCATCCGAGACATACATAGACAGCATGTCCGTGAGCGTGCGGTTGAGGCGTTCGGTGAGGCCGTTCGTTTGTGGATGGTACGCGGTGGTAAAATAGTGCTTAATGGAGCAGTACCGAAGAATTTCGTCGAATACTGGAGCAAGAAAGCAACGGCCACGGTCAGTGAGCAGCTGGCGTGGAGCACCATGGAGCAGGATGACGTCTTGGAGAAGAAATGCAGCCACATCAGTTGCACAGCTGGAGGGTATCGCTCGGGTGACAGCGTAGCGCGTAGTATAATCCGTGGCTACTGCAATCAATTTATTCCCCCACGCAGAAAGTGGGAAAGGCCCGAGGAGGTCAAGGCCAACTCGGGAAAACGGGTCTACTGGGATGTCGATCGGCTGCAGGGATCCAGCATGCATAGCCGAGGGCTTCTTCCGTCGCTGACACCGGTCACAAGAAGCAACGTAACGACGAACAGAGCGATAGAGGCCTGGCCGAAAGAAGCGGCGGCGGACGCTATTGTACGTACTAGATACGCCAAGATGACCCGCTGTGGGTGCGTCGTGCAGCTGTTGAAGAACGGGGGTACGCAGGTGTTCGGGAACTACGAGCAGAAGCTCGGCGCCATCTGGTCGCATATTCCGTCGGTATAAGGTGCCGTTGTTGAGCACAAACAGAGCAAGGGTAGCATCAAGGTGTTCAGTGCTGAGGCGATTGATTATGCTGCAAAGCTTCACATCTAAGCGCTGCTCATGGCGAATGTTTGAAAGGTCAGAGATGGCCAACACATATGTGTCATCGTCGCACTCGCTCACAGGTGGGGGATCTACCGGGTTGCGGGACAGGCAGTCGGCGTCAGCGTGCAGCCGGCCAGACTTGTGGACGACAGAAAAAGTGTAGAAAAAGAGGTGACCAAAGATCCCCGTGTGCACACATAAATCCATTTAAGCAGCCGAAAGTTGGATTTGCGCAGCGGCCGCCACCTACCTGGGATCACAACGTCAACAACGGTCACTATGACCTCTGAGGCAGCTCCTACCCCGTACCTCCTCCAAGATGATATGTGGCAAGGTTAGTGCACTAAGGTTAGTCCTGAGTATGACGCAGCACACAAAGCACAGGATCACAGCAGCGATAACCTTCTTCTAGCACTTAACGTTGCTGCCACTTTGTCATCTTCTGTGTCACTGCTTCTGATCGTTGTCTTCTTTAACATCCAGCGATGCAGGGCACATATGTCACAATATATACAGCTGTCAACTGACGTAGATATTTACATTATGTTACAAGCACCAAGGTGGACTGAAAACCACCGGACACGTCGATTCGACACGGAAAGAAAATGACAAGATAATTGGGAAAGGAGCTTTCACTCCCAAAGGTAGAACAGTTCCTCAACCATAAAGCTTACTCTCTGATTTTGCATACGCGCCAGGATGGGGAAAGCGCACGTCGGCACCGGCTTGAGGCGACAGCTTCACAACGATTGCTCCATGACGCGAAGGTCAGCTGCAATCAGTAATCTTGCGAAGCTACTACGAACATATCTACCATTCATCTGAAGTCGATTGATGGAAAGACTTCTGAAACCGACATGAACTGCACTCCAAAAGCCACGAGCAACGACGCATTGCTCTACCATGTGACGATTAGATTCTTGTAGTGGGCAGCTGGGGCACTACGCTGTCCGCACAATATCCCATAGTTGCACCCAGCCTCGTGTGGGCAAACCCCCCACCCCAAGAGCCACATAAATTCATCTACATAGCCTGGCAGAAACGATTATTTGAGTGGCAACCAAGAAATGGAATCCGCCCTTGTCAGATAAAAAGGATGCACTAGATGCGACCCTCCTCGGAGGGTACAGAACTCAACCTGCGACCATCTTCATCCTACGGCTACCCCAGGCAAAGCTTCCCGCATCATGTGATTTGGGGTTTTTTTGTTTCGGGGAGCGGCTTTTCCCGGCCAAGAGACTCATGCAATCCGACCTGTTCCCACCGGGGCAGGGTCGCAGTGCATATGCAGCACGTCCGCACCACCACGGGGGGTCGAAGCCTGACGAGAGCAATATTTCTAATATCTCACTTCTAGTTTTGGACTTTCTTCTTTGAAGATCACCATGGGGTGTCCCCATTCTTCAAAAACTTCTTGCCTCCCAAGTGGGGTATCTCTTTCTCTAGGTGGAACCGAGTTGTTTGGTGATTTTTGCCTTCCTTTCATGGAGGCACGGAGTCTTGTTCAAGTAGGCCGCTTTGCAGCCGGCCAACCACACCTGATAGTTGACCTCTGTTCTTCGTTTACAAGCAATAGTTCGGTAGCCATGAGCAGCACTCCTAGGGCGTCTGAGAGATTTGTTCGGGGTCCCCGGAATGCGTATTTGGGTTTGCTCGGTACGGTGGCTCCGCAAGGGACAAAACGACAGAAGAGACGAAGAAAGCGGGCTGTTCCGACTAGCATCTCCCGCCCCCAGGAGCTGAGCAGCCTAGCGATTAGCGGCGCATGCTTTTTCAGTGGGCGTCATGTTGGAGGCGGCACTAGCGTGAGAAAGCCTATACTACTACTACTACTACTACTACTATCACTACTACTATTATTATTATTATTATTATTAGTAGTAGTAGTAGTAGTAGTTGTAGTAGTAGTAGTAGTAGTAGTAGTAGTAGTATAGAGGAAGACTCGTTTCCCTAAGTTGGCCCTGAATTGTCAGTAGGTAACGGCCAAATTAACTGACTAAATATTATCATCCCAGGTTTAATCAATAATGATAATAATAGTCGCTTTGGGACGTTAAACCCCACAAACCAACCAACCATTGGTTCACAGGAAGAGAAAGGCGTAGTATCTGTCACACTTGTGTCTGTGGACACCTTCATCCCTTGGTGTCCGCAGACACAAGTGTGACAGACACTGCGCCTTTCCCTTCCTGTGAACCAATCATTATTATTATGATTAATTAAAACTGTGAAGATAATATTTAGCCTGTTGATTTGGCCGTTAACTAGACAATTCAGTGCCAACTTCATGATCCCGCCGCGTCGTGCGAGCCAAAGCTCTACATAAACACTATGGGACTGCAGAGGTTGTCCGCTGGGTAGACGCCGCGTGTGGTTCAGACCGTTCGGTAGCTGTGGCCTACAATCCAGCGGCCCCCCCACTCACTCACTTCATAGACCCTCCCTGTAACTCGGAAGAAGCAGAGGAAGTGGCTATAGCGTTAGAAATCGACCAAACAGGTGCGGTTTACATACTTAGCGACTCCAAAACAGCCATACTTAACTTTGCCCGCGGACGCATTCATCCTCCCGCGTGGCAAATATTGAAAATGTGCACATTGAATTCTGACAGGCATATTCAGCTTATATGGGTGCCGGCTCACTCTGGCAATCCCGGAAATGAGGCCGCCGATAACATAGCCCGAGGACTTATTAGCCGGGCAAATGGCGACCCATGCAGGTATTTCTCGAGAGATTGGGCACATACATTTTCTGAGCTCACACAGCAAGCACGCCTTGCCCGTCGACTTTACACCCCTCCTCACTCCCAGCTGTCTCACTCCCAATAAATCCTCAGGAGGCGTCTTCAAATCCGAACGCTTCTCACCCCTCAACGCCTATCCTACTACCGACCCGTTTCCCCTGAGTGCACTTTCTGTGGAGAGTTGCACGCCACCTTGGACCACATTCTTTTCGGCTGCCCTGCCGATCCTCCCCCGCAGAGACAGCCCGCCATCGGATCATGGAAGCAATGTTAGGCCCTCCTTATACCCTCTTTACACGGCCGGCTTAACCACGGTTACGCTTAACCGAGGTTACCGAACTTAACCACGGTTATCCGCCAATCGCGGTTAGCTGTGCTTACACAGCCCACCGCCGTTCTCGGTTACGGCCGCCATTGCCCATAAAGTAAAACCGAAGCGACGCGGAACGAAGCAGCATTTACAGATATTTTATTTATAATGTAGTTTCCGGAGTGCCGTCCGGCAAGGCGTCACCAACGCGGTGAAGCCCCGCACGATGGCAGCACCTCATCGACCATCGTAAACACCGCCGCGTTGGCCCCTCCTCCCGCAGACCGTACGCGAACGACACGGCGGTTCGCTAGCGCCGACGCCAGAAACAAAGCGTGCTATATTTATTGGCATCTGGAATACTGAGCCGAATATCAGAATTGAATCACTCCTGATCACTGACCAGCGGCAAATTGCTGGCAAGACCGATAACCGCGATACTATCAAGTTTCTGTTCAAGACAGCTGCCGCCGGTACATTGCGGCTCACCGTTCTGCTTGTACTAGCTCTGCGATTAATATATCGCCAAAGTTTATCATATCGTTATTTTACGGCGGCAGAATAGGATTCACAATAAGGATGTTTCATGAGTACACCATTTCGACAGCGCTGATCAGTTCCAAAGCGTCGATCGCCGCGGCTTCGAAGAGACATAATTTAGGCCTATGGACGACTAGGGGGTTACGCACCCCGCCGTTGTTCGCCGCGCTTACTCGCTTCACCGCCGCGGTAAGTGTAACGTACCTCAGCCTGCTCGCAGCATCCCGCACTGCAAGCGTTGCGAACTTGTGCACTTTCATTATAAAGCTAAGACCGCACATTTTTGACGTTCCGCGCTCAGCACCAAGCCGCACAAACGATACTGAAAACACAAGACGGGGGCTTCAGTACGCAGACGCTTGGCTGTAGGCCGTAACCGAAGACGCCGGGCGGCACAGACACCGGCTATTCAATACGGGCAAACGAGTACACTGCTGACGCAGACACGCTCGTACACTTCACGCACTCGAGTGCCGACGAGCAGCCTCCGTCAACAGACGCCGCCATAACCTCGGTTAACGACGCAAACCGAGGTCGCCAAACTCGGTTTGCGATAACCACGGTTAGGGGTGTAACTGTGGTTTGGTCTGCCGTGTAAATGGGCTAACCATGGTTTCGCATAACCGCAGTTACGCTAACCGTGGTTAACTCTGCCCGTGTAAAGAGGGTATTACGGGCGCAAACACTTTGGCAGTGTCAAGACAAAACTGCGTACGCCCTTCCTTTAAACACTTTGGCAGTGTCAAGACAAAACTGTGTACGCCCTTCCTTTGGAACCGGGTTGAGGTAGGGCACAGTGGGGTATGAAATCCCGGGGAACCCGAACATATCGCTGAGACGCCCTAGGAGGGCTGCTTACGACTACCAATTATTGCTTGTAAACGAAAACATCAAATTCCTCAGAGGAACATTAATGGCATATCGAAAAACCCTCACAATAAATACAAGCAGATTTTATTTACAATGCCATATGAAGAAAAGATTTGTAAAACTTCGGAAGGCATCAAGTCGAGAAAATAGCATTCTTTTGAGGCCTAATAGCTTTATTGTGGAAACACGCGGGTAACATTTCAAAAATACATTACAAGGAAACATCGTGATATTTTAAAATTCAATTGGCGTTGCTCGGTGTTCGTCCTGTCCGCCGGTGGCTGCATGGTTCAAATTAAAAAGGTGGTGAAAATTACTCTGGAGGCCTCCACTAAAGCAACTATCTCTCCCTTTCTTCTTTCACTCCCACCTTCCTCCCTTCCTTTATGGCGTGGCACATATGTTTCCGCAGAGAATTGTGACAAATATTGCGCCTTCCCTAACCTGCAAGTGCATTTCGAATTCCGCTGATGCTCCTGCAGTAACGCCTCCTAGAGATCTGGGCTTGCTTCTGTTTCCTGAATGTTGCAGCGTTCGAGGAAGCGGCAAATGAAGTCGCCACACAGAGGCCTGGATTGTATGTCAGGCAGGGTCATGTTCGTATATGCATGTTGTTGTTGGTTAGAACTTCATTTTTCCACCAGTGTCATGACCTGTGCTGACGCATTAGAGCTTTAGGGCCAGAAATATTCGAATCGTTTTTTGCTAGCTCCCACTGCAGGTGCATTCACCAGGCCACTGGTATCTTTAAACACCAGGACCTCAGAAAGAGTGTCTAATAATAATAATAATAATAATAATAATAATAATAATAATAATAATAATAATAATAATAATAAATATTTAATGTGCGCAGGAACAAATATGTGGTCTTCGTGCTGCAGCACAAATAAAAAATAAAAAACATTCAAAATGCACACGCAAAACTCGTCAAAGTTAACCGGTGTTCTATAATTCGTTTACAGGAAAGGAAAGGCGCAGTATGTCAGACGCAGAGTCTCGCTATCATCCTCACTGCAGTCAATGGAAGTATGAAGATCGTTTAATGATCCGGAGCGTGGAGAAAGACGAAGACGCTATATCACGTGGTTGCGTTTCTCAATATTCTCAGCTCAAAGGATTCAATCGGCCCCAGGCCGAGGCTAATGCCAGCAGTAATTACTACCGTATTGGTGCGCCGCGTCTTCCAACTGGTACTTGGTTCATTGAACCCGTTTTCTTGCATGCGGGCCTTGTCGGGCGCATGTACCGGGCAGTTTTAGACATTCCCTTCAGAATGTTGGAGACCTAAAGGCAATAGGTTCATTTGGTCAATTTGAATTTTCCAATGTATGGATGGTTACCCTCAAATTGACATAGTCGAAAGACAAATTAGTCGCTTGGGGTAATCTCGTTGTTTAGAACCATCGCTGTGTTGTCATGGACGAAGAACAAACAGTGGTGAAATTGAAGCTTCTATGGCTTCCCGTGTGCTTCGAAGACGTCTTCATACGTGAGGCAATACATGCGTACGGGAGAGTGACTTCGATTTCGACGGAAAACGGTAAAGTAGCAGAAACGGAAGATTTGAGAACGCTGAACCGGGTTGTTGTTGGTGTCCGCTGAAGGAGTCTGCGCAGGAAATGCCCACTTCTGGTGACTATTTGTGGTATACCGAACCCTGTTTTAATACTAAGCAGGCCACCGCTACGCCTCCGATGCAAACGTATAGGCCACAATCGTAGGCACTTCCGTACGCCGTGTTGTGACGACTGCCTATGCTTCGGTCATATCGCAGAAGGCGTTGTTACTTATGCGGATAAGATGCAGCATCGTGTGTAGCCCCCGATGAAGCTCAAGGAACTGATTGATATAGGAAGGGAAAGGCACGGTAACTGTCTCACCTGGTTTCTGTGGCCACCTCAACCGCGCCGTAAGGGAAGGGAGGAAAGTAAGAGTTAAAGTGGACAGAAAACTCGTGCGGAGAGAAGAGAAAAATAGACAAGAAAACGAAGAGGGACCTAAAGACGCGCGCTGCAACAACAGCCGTCGTTCACCATCACAAAAGCGGTGGCGGGTGCAATGACGGCCTACAACAAATAAACATCAGTGACTGACTAGCCCCTGCCGCAAGCGGCGTTGACCTACCGTCCCAGCCTCGCAGGGAAGCGCTGAAGGGGCTCTGCCAAGATGGGGCTGGTGCAGGTGGGTCGCCGCTGCTTGCGGCGGGGGCTGGCCTAGCACCGAAATTTTTATCTGTTGTAGGCCGTCATTGCACACGCCACCGCTGGTGGTGGACGACGGCTGCTGTTGCGGCGCGCGTCTTTTTTTCCCTCTTGCTTTTCTTTCTTCTCTATATTCTCTTCTATCTGCACGAGGAAGCGGAAGTGGCTCAGCTACAGAGCCAGTAGCAGGCCCATGCATTTTCTTTTCCTTCTTCCCAGAGCCACAACAACAACAACAGCCCCGCAGGACGAGGAACTCCCAGCCTTCACGACCCCCGTGTGGCTCCAAGGACAGCGAGAAAAAAGTGGAAGAACGTGAGACGCTGCCTCGAAGTGAGACGCGCGATCCGGCCGCAACCGATCCCTTGACTGGTCCCCTGTTTTTGGGCGCAATAAAAGAGATCACCGCCTCCACCATATGGTAGTTTTTGTTCTTGTTGTGGCTGTAGGAAGAGGTTAACGAAACTACACGGGCCTGCCACTGGATCTGTAGCTGAGCCACTTCCGTTACCTCGTGCGGACAGATTTATTACCGATTTTTTGTAGGAAGGTAAAGGCGCGTTAACTGTCGCACTTGTTTTATGTGGACACCACAACCACGCAGTAAGGGAAGGAGGAAGGTGAGAGTGAAAGTAAAAAGAGAGAAAAATGAGCCGTAGTGGAGGGCTACGGAGTAATTTCGACCACCCGGGGATCTTTAACGTGCGCTCACATCGCACAGCACACGGACGCCTGTTCGTTTCGCCTCCATCGAAACGCAGCCGCCGTGGTCGGGTTCGAACCCGGGTACTCCGGCACAGTAGTCGGGCATTTTACCGCTGCACCACCCCGGCGGGGCAGTGCGGACAGAAGAGAGAATAGAGCAGAAAGGAAACGAAGAGGGAGAGCAGAAGGAGAGAAAGACGCGTGCCGCAGCTGCAGCCGTCGTCCACCACCTAAGCGGTGGACAGAAGAGAAAATAGAGAAGTAAGGAAAAAAAGAGGGATATAAAGTTGCGCACCACAACAACAGCTGGCGTCCACCATCGAAGCAGTGGAGGGTGCGATGACGGCCTACAAAAGATAAAATTCGGTGGTTGTCTAGCCCCCACCGCAAGCGGCGTTGACCTACCTTCCAAGACCCGTAGGGACAGGAACTGCAGCCCTTCACCACCTCGACCCACATGGTAGGGAGCCTGCCACCTGCTCTAATCCTTCTAAAGATGCCACCCCGGTTTCTCCAGTCCCTGAGGTCAAAGCTGATGAATAGCTTGCAAGTCAGGACACTTATCTGCCACTGAGGCCGTCCCTCCTGTTAAAGAGCCTCTTCATAAGCGCCGCCCCATTGCACACCTGAATCAAGTGAAGATCGTGATCCGCTAAGAATGAAGCATCGCCGCCGCCGGCGCACGTCGAAACTTGAGGGGAAGTGCCAACGTCCGCGTTTCCACAGTCGTGACGGAGGTCGTGAAGTGACGTCGCTGTCTCCTTACAGATATATCCACTCTAGTTAGCACTTTTGTGGTCAGAATGGCGCACCCTGCGGAGCTGGTGTTTGCAATGCTTAATCGGCGAGGTCTCAAGTCTCATCAGAAGCAAGTGCAATTCGCCCACTTTTCAGCAGCAGGCGGCTTCATTTTGTCGCCGTCCAAGAAATAAGATTGAGTGAGCAGGACACAGAGAGGGAACTGGGACCTTTTTTGTCTGTATACAAGGTAATTGTGACGCACGCTGTTGGTTTTTCGGCAGATTTCTTCTTGTTTTTGCGAAAGGCTATCCCGTATTCTGCATTATCTAATAAGCTGTGATTGTTTTCTCCGCAGGAAGCCATTGAGACTTACCAATATTTATGCTTCTAATAGTGCAGCAGAGCGTATCGATATGCTTGAAGGAATGGCAACTTCATTGATTGTGATAAGAATGTTGTGCTAATGGTTGACTTTAATTCTGTTTTTTACCTGAATGATGCTGTAGTACTTAGTGGACACACAGACAGAAGAGGTGAATTGTTGCCGCGTGCTATAGATGACTGACGACTCATTAATACAGGGGCCTGATGTTATGCAACTACACAAATCACGTATATCCAGGGGAGGTTCCTCACGCGCCTAGACAGGATTTATGTTTCTTTCTCGCTGGTTTCCGGTGAGTTGTGTGAAGCTGTACCGTTTCTTTTTTCAGATCATTTTATGGTGGTTGCTCGTCTTGAGATAACTTACTGTTCAAACAAACTTTAGGCTGCAGTGGGTGCTTTGGAAACAAAATTCTTCGCTTATTAATCACCAGGAGTTTGCCTTTCTTTTCGGACGTGCTTACAACTTCAAATATTTTTGACAAGTGATATACCAACATTTGCTGCTTATGAGCTATTTAAACAGGAGGTGCGAGTGATAGCTATCGAATTGGGGTCTGTTAGGTCATTTTACAGGACAATTCAAGAGAAGACATTGCATAAGCGTTTGTATATTCTCGATTAAGTAGAATGCAAGGCACCTAGAGCATACTTAGACGAGATTGCTAATGTAAAGTGTGACCTACAAAAACAGGATGTTGAAAGATACAGGGGTGTCCGGGTTTAATCTGGTACAAATCTATTGTGAAACCCCTATGCGAAAAGCTATACTTGATGAGCACCATCATGCTACTGTCAAGTTGATACCAGGAATGATGTCCAATGCCACCCTTGTTACAAAAACGTGGGATATCTCTGTGTTTGTGAGCTATTACACGGCACTGTTCAGAGGCGCCTTTGCTACAAATTCGGACCATAAAACTACCTTCATAACTCTTATAACAACCTTTATCAGATGATGCCTTTGCTGCTATCAATGGCCCTTTCGCATTGAAAGAAATAAAATTGGAGGCTTATCAAGGTTAAGCCAAGTGGACGCGAAGCATGTTAAGCAGCTGCCTCAGTGTGGATGGAGCTAAGTAACGGAGACGTGGTTTGAGGCTAATCGTCGTACTTTATTCTTTGCAGCCCGACAAACACACTCTTATGGATTCCGTAGCACGCTGCAGCCTTCGTTTTGCATTCCTATTATTAACGTCCTTAGCGTTTGGAGGCATCTTGTCCGCATACACGCCCGGCGCAAAGACGCTGGCGCGGTTGCGGGCACAAAGACTGACGCGACGGCGGGCGTGCGCCGCTTCATCCCTGGTGTGACGGCACATATCACGTGATGCAGCGATGGTGGCGCCGCCGCCGCGTCGCGCGCGATGGCGCGAACCGAAGCGTGGAGGCCTCCGCCGGGCGATGTCCGACGGCGCGATATGAGGCCCCATCTGCAGCCGGTGTGACGTCATCACGCGAAGTCACATCATGTGATCTCACTTCAAGGTCAATGGTGGCCACCGCCGGGAGGCGACCGACGGCGCGATATGAGGCCCCATCTGCAGCTGGTGTGATGTCATCACGTGACGTCATGTCACGTGACCCCACTTCAGGCTCAGTGGTGGCCGCCGCCGGGCGTCGCGCGAAGGCCCGAAACCTACGTTAATATTTTTCGCATAAAACAGGCAATTGATCAATTACCTGTCTCGAAAACACTTGGCCTTGACGGCATATCATGCGAGTTTTGCTAAGCTTTTAAATATTTCCAGAGCCCTGTCTTGTGGCAGATTTTCACTTTGTCTTGATATAGGGTGCTTTCTCAGTTCTTTACTTGAAATCACAGTTTTATTTGCAAAATGTACGGATATAGAAACATTGCTCTCCGTGCATGGTTGCAGGCCAATCACGTTTTCTAATATCGACTACAAAGTTTTATCGAAATTTCTATCATATCGTTTACAACACGCGATGGCGTTCTCATTAGCCCTCATCATACTTGTGGCTCGAATGGTAGCTCCATACAAAATAACACACGTATTGAACGTACAATTGTGGAATCTTGCTCTGGCTGTTATGAGTTGCTTGCTCTTTTCCAGATTTTGCTGGTCAAGGCATTTGATCAGGTCCGGCATTTGTTTTGTAAGGGTGCGTTGAAGCTCAGGTCGGTGTTCGGGTCGACTGTTTAACTAGCGCGTCAGTCTCTTGCGTCTTCGTCTTTTGTCTGCCGTCTTCTTTTTTAGCACGCGCCTTCCGACATATGCTTGTCGTCTTTGTCATCGTCGACAATCACCCAGCGTTGCTGTGACACTACAATTATGCCCGGAAGAAAAAAAGAGGCATCCTGCCGACTCATAGTGTGGACACAACAGGTGGGTCGTTACAGGGCTTGAGGCGGTCAACGTGCACTGTTTCACGCCCGCGGCGACGCATATCCGGTGTCGGTACAAGCGGTTCTATAACGTAGTTCACCGGAGAGGTCTAGCAAATAACCCGATATGGGCCATGGTATTTGGACGCAAGTTTGGTAGAGAGGCCGGAAGGGGTGGCAGGAACCCAAAGCCACACGAGGGAGTCTGTGCTGTATGAAGGAGCTGGACAAGACGGTGCGCGAAGGAACTGCTGGTGACCTTGGTTCTGGGTTGTAAATGAGCGGGCCAACTGGCGACATTCTTCCGCATATGCTGCTGCTTGAGAGACGGTGGTCGCTTCGGAGGTGTCAGGGCGATAAGGAAGTATCGTGTCCATAGTTGAGGTGGGTTCACGGCCGTTTAGAAGGAAAATGGGGGAGAAGCCGGTCGTGCTTTGTATGGCAGTTTTATAAGCGTACGTGACGAATGGCAGAAGCCGGTCCCAGTTTGAGTGGTCGGACGCGACATACATGGCCAGCATGTCACTTAAGGTGCGGTTAAAACGTTCCGTCATGCCATTTGTCTGCGGATGGTAGGCCGAGGTAGAACGGTGGACAATGCGGCACTGCTGAAGAAGGGCTTCAATGGTCTCGGAAAGAAAAACACGGCCACGGTCACTGAGCAATTCTTTAGGTGAACCGTGGCGCAGAACGAGATGGTGCAGGACGAAAGACGCAACGTCTGGCGCCGACGCAGAAGGTAAGGAAGATGTTTCTGCGTAGCGGGTAAGGTGGTCAACAGCCACGATGACCCAACGGTTACCAGCTGGAGTGACTGGTAGTGGCCCGTAAAGATCAATACCAACACGATCGAATGGTCGGCTGGGGCAGGGCAAGGGCTGCATCGGAACGGTGGAGTGGTGTGGAGGGTTTTTGCGGCGTTGGCATTCCTGGCATGCATGAACGTAATGACGCACGAAACGGTACATACCCTGCCAGTAATAGCGGAGGCGAAGACGAGTGTAAGTTTTCAACACTCCGGCGTGGGCACACTGAGGATCGGCGTGAAACGCGGCGCATATTTCCGAACGGAGATGCCGAGGAATAACAAGGAGCCACTTGCGTCCGTCGGAGAGGTAATTTCGGCGGTAAAGCATGCCGTAGCGAGTGGAAAAATGACGAGCTTGGCGGTGAAGCGTTCGTGAAGCTGGGCGCAGAGAAGGTGTAGATAAAAGTGTGAGAAGCGTAGCGATCCAAGGGTCTTGCCTTTGTTCATTGGGCATGTCGGCAATTTCTAGCGAAAATGAGTCGAGTCAGCGCCACATTGAAGAGGTGACCTAGACAGGGCGTCGGCATCAGAATGCTTACGGCCAGACCTGTAGGTGACCTGAATGTCGTACTCTTGTAAGCGGAGGGCCCAACGAGCAAGACGGCCGGATGGGTCTTTAAGGGTGGACAACCAGCAGAGTGCGTGATGGTCTGTAACAACAGAAAAGGGACGACCGTAGAGATATGGGCGGAACTTCCCAATGGCCCAAATGATGGCCAAGCACTCCTTTTCGGTTACAGAATAATTCTTTTCGGCCTTTGTTAAGGCACGGCTGGCATAAGCAACAACGTACTCTGGGTTGCCGGGCTTTCGTTGTGCAAGGACAGCGCCGAGACCTACACCGCTGGCATCAGTGTGAATTTCGGTAGGCGCCGTAGGGTCAAAATGGCGGAGAATCGGAGGCGACACTAGAAGGCGCCGAAGTGTCGAAAAGGCCTCATCACAGTCGGATGTCCAAGACGAAAGAATGGCGTCACCGGTAAGGAGATCAGTCAGCGGCGAGATGATTGAAGCGAAATTGCGGACGAAGCGACGAAAATACGAGCACAGCCCGATAAAACTACGCAGCTCCTTTAGAGAAGTTGGGCGTGTAAACTCAGCTACTGCACGGAGTTTCGCAGAATCAGGACGAACACCGTCTTTCGAAACAACGTGTTCCAATATAGGAAGCTGGCGAGCCCCGAAGCAGCACTTTTTCAAATTTAGTTGCAGGCCGGCATCAGTCAAACACTTTAGCACACGCTCGAGACGGTCCAAATGTGACGTAAAATCTTTTGAAAACACGACAACATCGTCCAGGTAACAAAGACAGTCATGCCACTTGAGTCCGCACAGAATTGTGTCCACCATGCGCTCAAAGGTGGCCGGCGCGTTGCACAATCCAAACGGCATGACGTTGAATTCATAGAGACCATCAGGTGTCACAAAGGCGGTTTTTGGGCGATCGTCAGCTGCCATGGGTACCTGCCAGTAGCCCGAGCGAAGATCCAGAGCTGAAAAGAATTCGGCACCTTGAAGGCAATCGAGAGCGTCATCAATACGTGGCAGGGGGTATACGTCTTTTCGCGTTATCTTGTTCAAACGCCTGTAATCAACACAGAACCATATAGAGCCATCCTTTTTCTTCACGAGAACAACTGGAGAAGCCCAAGGGCTGTGCGAAGGCTGGATGACGCCACGGTGCAGCATGTCATTAACGTTCTCGGTGATAACTTTACGTTCAGCAGCCGATACCCGATAAGGGCGCTGGCGTACCGGGGTGTGCGTACCGGTGTCGATGCAGTGAGTGACTACGGATGTGCGCCCCAAAGATGTCCGAGGAAGGTCGAATGAGGAACGGAAGCGCTGCAGCAAGCTGACCAGCTGGTCGCGTTGATCTGCTGAAAGGCTGGCATCCAGACAGCTAGAAAAAGCTACTGTGGAGTCGTCGTTTTGTACAGAAGCGGGCAAGTCAATAGTATCGAGTTGCAGTGGGGTTGGGTCTTCTGAGACGGCAGATGTCGTAGCGTCATCAAAGAACTCTACATGACCAAGACGTTCTCCACGAAGAAGCGTTGACGGACAAGGCAACGGGTTAGAGACGTATATGGCGCTGTAGCCACCACAGAAAGTGAGAAGGGCGAAAGGCAGGACTAAGCAATGGCGACGATTAGCGGCATGCGTCGGAGTAAACAGAACTGTCGAATCAGAAAAGCCGGCGCAGGAAACGGGCACGAGGACGGTAGAGCAGGCGGGGATGTCAGTATCTTCTGCCACAGTTATCTTATCGACGTGGAGCGGTGTGTCAGATGAGGCGGCCGGCGAAAGCGGAGACAATTCGATGCTGGCTCGGGCACAATCAATAATTGCATGATGACTGGTGAGAAAGTCACAACCCAGAATCAGTTCGTGAGAGCAGTGAGGCAGCTTCGTCGTCTTTGTCATCGTCGACAATCACCCAGCGTTGCTGTGACACTACAGTTCCTTTTTCTGACATCGCTTTTGCGCGGACATCGCACAGCACACGGACGCCTCTTCGTTTCGCCTCCATCGAAACGAAGACGCCGAGGAAAGAAGAGAAAATAGAGAAGAAAGGCAAAAGAAGAGGGAGAGAAAGACGCGCGCCGCAACAAAAGCCGTCGTCCACCGCCGAAGCAGTGGCGGGTGCAATGACGGCCTACAACACATAAAATTCGGTGGCAGGTCCATCGGGCCAGGAACTGCCACCCCTCACCACCTCCCCCCCCCCTCCATCGACTGCCGCACGCCGTGCCAACGTGCTGATGTGTGTCAGAAAGAACGCACTGGCCTTTTCCCTCCATGCGGTGCGTCTCATCCCAGAAAAGGAACGCCAGATTGCACTTCCAAGTATATCCTATGCAGCGGAGCGCAACTCTGAGGAACGCGAAATTGCAAAGTGCGTTTCGAATGCTCCAGCAACAAAACGCCGGTCTCCAATACTGGTTCAACGCACCGGTAGATCTACTGCCATCTCTGCCGCCCAAAATTTCCAGGAAGTCGCAAAGCAACCAATGCCCCTCCTACCGCTCAAGAACTGGTCGCAGTCCGAGCCGTACCGTGTCCTTCCCACAACTTCCAGGCCAACAGCTCCAGGACTCCTTGAACAGGTGAGCTGGTGGATGTAGCCTTCCTCGCTCGAGAAGGTACACGCGGATCTCTGAGTCCAATTATCCTCCCAGGTTCGCGAAATGCCGCTCAGTATAGAGCAGCTCCTAATCTAAGGCGTCAACGCTCCCCAGTTTCATTGCCCCCCGTGGTGCAACCCCCAACAAATAAAAACATGCCACGTTTCTTCTCTGTCTCTATTCCCTCCGCCTCCTCTTCACGCTCTACTTCATTGGCCCGTGGACTCCCCGCTAAGCGGAAGACAGCTGATGATGCCAATTCTTCCCCCAGGCAGTCAGTGACAACCTTGGACACCAGGTCAAGTCAGTCATGCAAGATTTTGGGAAACGCATGATGGCGACGCTTAATACGTTCCGCTCTGAAACTCAACCGTGGATGAAGAACAATTCCGACCGCGTAGTGGCGCTTGAAACTCAACAAAGGCAGGGTGCCTCGGTACCCTACCTTTGTTCTCTACGCAGGTAATCGAAGCATCCTACCTTTGTTGAGGCTCCTCTATTTTTAATGGTAGTGACAGCTAAGCGAGCGCCCTCTAGAGGGGTCCAGGGGCAGCGCTAGCAGACGACGCGTGGAACTCCTGGCCTCAACGGCCGCTTTTCCGTGGAGGCGAAGAGCAATGCGCCCGTGTGCTGTGCGATGTCAGTGCACGTTATAGAACCCCGGATGGTCGAAATTTCCGCACTCCTCCACTACGGCGAACGTAAGCTTAGGGGCAATTACTGACATGTGTAAGTGCCACATTAAAAGGAGGCAAACTGAAAAACAATCATAACATGTATGTAACTTCCGATGTTATCTCACAATGTGGCCAAATGTTAGCACTCTTTATGTAAATGTGTTAATGGTCGTGCGAAGAGTGGCTGTCATAAATCCCATATATAAAAACAAGGACATATCCTTGACATTTCATTGCTGATGCGCATGATATATTAGGTTTCTTGATTTTGGGAAGCGGGAATTTATGAATAATGCATAGTGTGTGGGTGATTTTGCCAACATAATTATAAAGCCATTTTATCACTTTACATGTTATTGGAAATGCAGGAAACATTTTTATACTTTCATTTCTTATTATTTTATTTTCGGTACATTCGTAGGGGCTAATTATGCCAGCGCAATAATATTTCCACAAAATTGACGTCTTTATGTAGAATATCTACGCCGTCATAATGTTTTATTTTTTTAGCTTCCATTATCTTCCAACAGCTTTACTGTTATGAAATGAACAAGGAAAATGTTAGCATGTCGTTGCGCTGACATGGAGATGTTGAAGAGTAATTCCGTTTATTGCATAGTTTTCTAACCGCACGAGGAAGTCTTTGGATATGCGATCAGCGGTACTTATCCTTGCTCTATGTTTGTTCCTTGACATGGACGTTGTTGCTATTGTTAGGTAAGTGGTACTATCCTGAACCGAGCAGAACGCAGTGGTCACCTTTATAAACCTCAAAAATCTGAACAATCATTTAAATATACCGGTACCATGAGTATTATTTACAGATAAATCTGAGACAATTGGTATACGTAGTAATGTATTCAGAGCTTAATTTACAGGACGCAATTTCAATACACGTCGGCAGCTTTGATTGAGCAGTTAAAGCAGCGACATGGACACATTGCGAAGACTTGCACTCGAGTAATACCAACGTCGTAAGCATGGTCGTATCAATGAAAAACTACCAGTAACACTGCCGCTTTTCGACGTCTGCGTATTTCACACTGGGTTTAATTAAATAGATAGAATCGCAGTGCAACGACTGATTTTTGATAATACAACTGCAGTCCCTTGAAATATACAGGTTATTTAGGAAAATACATTCTAGCAACGGCGGGTACCATTTTTTTTAGAATTTACTAGCCTGGAGTATGGTTATTTATGTATTGGCTTGTCCTCATAAGGTAATATTACGGTCCGCAATATTACGGTCTACACGTAATTATGTCCTCCATATTATAGTGAATCATCCTCCACCACTCCATTTTCTGGGCCTTTAGGGTGTGCCACAACATTTTACGAATAATGGTGGTACCTCCATTTATCTGAATAATAGCAAACATATGTATATGTATATAAATATATATATATATATATATATATATATATATATATATATATATATATATATATATATATGAAGGAAAGAAGCCAACAGTCGGCGAGGCCAAGGAAAGCATTGGGAATTGTGGTTTGTCTTTTTAAAAATTTTTACTAAGGAATCAAAGAAATTAGTAATGTAAACGGTTTAGAGAAAGATAATTACACAAGGTAGAAGGAAAAACGACGTGCCGATGGTTGGAACCGAACCCACGACCTCCAAATATCGCGTCCGGTGCTCTTCCAAATGAGGTACATCGGCCGCTGTCCCCCCTGCCACTTTATTGGGTATTAAAGTTGCCAGTATACGAACCTTGAGAGTGTTCACCAGCGCCACCCCCAAACATAGCGGTGGACGTAGAACGTCCTGTGTTACCGCTGGCGTCACGTAGAACGTGATCAAGATCGAGGACGAAAGCTGTGCTAGAACCGTCTACGGTACCTATGGCTTCAAGACTGCCAGAACCGAGACCGCCGTAAGCTACAAGCAGATAAATGAACGGAAAATGAGTGTGACCGTTATAATACATGAAGAAAAGAAGCCAACAGTCGGCGAGGCCAAGGAAAGTATTGGGGATTGTACTTTGTCTTTTTTTAATTTTTGCTTCAGTAATCACATAAATTAGTAATGTAATCGGTTTAGGGAAAAAATAATTACACAACGTAGAAGGAAAAACAATGTGCCGATGGTAGGAACCGAACCCACTACCTCCGAATATCGCGTCCGGTGCTCTTCCAAATGAGCTACATCGGCCGCTTCCCCCCCCCCCCCTGCTACTTTTTTAGGTATTAATGTTGCCTGTATACGAACCTTGGTAGTGCTCACCAGCGCCACCCTCAACCATAGCGGTAGACGTGGAATATCCTGTGTCACCGCCAGCGTCGCGTAGAACGTGGTCAAGAGCGAGGACGAAAGCTGTGCTAGAACCCTCTTACGCTACCTATTGCTTCAACACTGCCGGAACCGAGACCCCCGAAGGCATCACGTCATTAGCCATGACGTCACGATGCACGTCAAGGACGTCACGACACGCTGAGCCAAGAATGAGAAACGAACTGCTCGTTTTTTTTTTTCATGCGTGTCGCTCGCTCCGCAGCCAGGTGTGGCCAGCACAACACAAACCATCAGAGTCGCGCGGGAACGCTGCGCACAAGCCAACAGGCCCTGGTATTTGGATATACCAATGACCGGGGGAATGAACCTGCGGTGAAAGCTAGCAAAAAACGGTTGGAGGATGGGTGGCTTAAATGCAGAAAAGTATTCCATGTTAGTTATGTAGCGACAAAAATTCAATAAATAGAATGATGCTATAGTTACCCGATATAAAACAATAACAAAGGTGTAGGTAATTTGGTTTGGTTTGGTAAAACTTTATTTCCCACAGTAGGGGTCCTGGAGGACACTCGGCTAGGCGCCAGGTGTAGAGGGCAGCTCTCACGTCGGCACAGAGAGCCCGAAGCTCTGCGCTACCGCACGGGCCTCCTGGCCAGCCCGAAGCTGATCATGTAGTGAAGCACTTTTTAACACTTTGTCCCAACGTTCCTTGTTCTTGGCGTAGGCGTCGCTCGATGCACAACCACACATTATATGGTTTAAGTCTACACGGTCACTGCACCGTTCACACACATGTTGTCCGTCGTAGTCAGGGTCGATGTGCTTCATGAGCCAGCGGTTGTGGTATGAGTTCGTTTGGAGCAAGCGTAACGTGACTGATTGGCTGCGGGTTAATTTCTTATCCGGAAGGGGAAATGCTCGTTTGCCTAGATAGAAGTGCTTAGTGAGCTCGTTGTACGTGAATAATTGATCTCTGTTCTCGATATGTGGAGTAGCAGGGGAAACCGGAGGGACGCGGTCGATGAGTCCTCGCGCCGCCTCGTGTGCGATCTCATTGAGATCATTGAGATTCCGCAGGCCGCCCCCTAAGCTGCCCATGTGTGCCGAAAACCATGCGATGGAGTGATCGGTGATGTTACTTCCGCCTAAGATCCGTAGCGTCGTCTTGTCCATCCCGCCCTTGGTGAAAGCTCGAGTGGCTTCTCTAGAGTCGCTGTATACAGTTGTGAAGTTCGAGTCTTTTAGAGCTAGAGCTATCGCTGCTTGTTCAGCTACCTCTGGCTTCTTGGTGTAAAGTGTGAGTGAGTTGCGCGTACGCCCATGTCCGTCGACTACTGCTACCAAGTAGGCATGCTTTCCCGGTATGTACGCTGCATCCACGAGAGCTGTCTGATCGGGAAACTGTGCCGCGTCCGCAGCGAGGGCTTTTGTGCGGGCGAGCCTTCTTCCTTGATTGTGGATCGGGTGTACGTTTCGTGGGAAGAGGGACACTTTGATCGCTTCGCGCACGACTTTAGGTAACTGCAGGACGTTGTCTTTTTCTACTATGGTGTTCTGGCGGAGCTTAACGAGAATCTCTCTGCCCGCTTTGGTGCTTGATAGGCGTGCAATCTGTGCCGTGTGCTGTGCCTCGATGATTTCGGCAAGGGTATTGTGCACTCCTACCTGTAAGAGTAGTTCAGTGGAGGCATTATCGGGAATCCCCAACGCTGTCTTGAAAGCTTGGCGTATGTGTACTTCAAGCCTTCTCTGATGTTCCTTTTTCCATTTGAGCATCGCAGCCACGTATGTGATGGGACAGAGTACAAAAGCATGGACCATTTGAATAGCGTTATCCTCGCTCAGTCCCCTGTGCCTATTCATGATGCGCCGAAACATTCGGATCGCGTTTGCAATCTTGATCGTGATGCTGTCAAGCATCGCCCAGTTGGACCCGTTGCTTTGGATGATTAATCCTAGAGTTCGCATTTTATCGACCGTTGGTGTGCGATTTCCATCCCTGTCGTGTAACTCTATGCATCGTGTGCGATGTAGGCGCCAGTCGTTGGACGGGCGGCCTAGTCTTGGGGGGTGGTAGATGAGTAGCTCGGATTTTCTAGAAGAGCAGCGAAGTCCCATTGGGGCAAGATGGGCCTCGGTAACCGTGATGGCTTCTTGCGTGTGCGCTTCCAATTCCGCATCGCTGCCACTGGTGCTCCAGATGGTAACATCGTCTGCTATATGGTGTGCTCCACATCAGCAATTTCACCCAATGCGCGAGAAAGCTTTGTCATCGCCAAGTTAAATAAGAATGGTGAAAGTACTGAGACTTGTGGTGTTCCCTTATCGCCCAGATTAAAGCTCTCCGAGACGTGTTCGCCTATCCGGATAGTGGCCGTTCGATACTGCTGAAACTCCTTGACGTAGTGGTAGAAGCGTGTTCCGAGATTGTGGTCAGATATGGCTTTGAGAATGGCTTGATGTTGGATTTTGTCAAAAGCTTGCTCCCCGTCGAGTACCAGTAGTGCCTTGGTGTCTCATGTGGGGCGATCCAACAGGCTTTTTTTGATGCGTAGCATAGCGTCTTGCGTTGAGAGACCTGGCCTGAAGCCAATCATATTGTAAGGCAAGTACTCCTTTTCTTCTACGTATTCCGATAGTCTATTCAGGATGACGTGTTCGGCTAGCTTTCCTAGGCAGGACGTCAGTGAGATCGGCCTTAGGTTGGTTAGGCCTAGCGGCTTGCCCGGTTTTGGGATTAGGATCGTATTTGCATGCTTCCACTCTGCAGGTAGCTGGCCAGTTTTCCAGACTTCATTGAGTTGTTGCGTTAGGAACGTGACCGAGTCGTCCTCTAAGTTTCGGAGAGCCCGATTTGTGACACCATCGGGGCCGGCTGTAGAGTTACTGTTGAGGTCGTGAATTGCGAATCGTGCTTCGCTTTCTGTGAAGTCCGTATCTAGCTAGGAGTTTGGGGCATCGTCATAGCTTTTCCTTTGTAAGGTACTGGGTAGCCCCGATTTAAGTGGTAAGTTCCGTTTGGCAAGGTCATCCAGAAGGGCTTCGGCGGTACTGATTTGCTTCTCGCGATGTAATAATTTACTTAGCCTGATCCGTTGCATAGTTTTGAACTTTGTTCCGTGTTCGTCGAGGAGGTGTTTTATGAGTCCCCACCCACTTCCTCTGCGTATTTGCCCATTGAGGGAGTCACAGACTTCGTCCCATTGTTGTCGGGAGAGAGCCATGCAGCATTGTTCAATGGTCTTGTCGAGTTCGGAAAGTTTCCTTCGTAGTATTCTGTTAAGACGTTGACCCTTCCACCTGGCTAGAATCGAATGTTTGGCTCCGAGAAGATTCGCTAGCCGACTGTCCATCCTCTCTACCTTAACGTCCGTGGTAATTGTCCGTTCCGAGACTGCGATGTCTGCTTTGAGCTCCTCGGTCCAGCTCGTTATCATGTGCTTTGTGGTTGCTCCTGATGAGTTGGATGGCTGCGCCCGCATTACACGATATTTGTCCCAATCGATAAGTTTGTATTCCCTTTGCCTCTTTCCCGGTAGCTCTGCATCAATTCGGAGAATATAGTGGTCACTCCCAAGGTCTATTCCCGAGTTGTGCCAGGCACAATTTTCTTGGCCCCAGACAAAAGTAAGGTCCGGTGTGGTGTCTCGAGATGTGGAAGTGCCACATCTGGTTGGGGTCTCCGGGTCTGGGATCAGCGTGAAGTCGAGATCGAAGGGGGAGATTTTAACGCCCCACACCAGGCTTGGGGCTACGCGTATCCCTCTAGCAAGGTTTAGGGAATAAAAACGATCATAATATCCACTGCTACAACCCCGTTTCGAAGGAAACTCTCCCTCCATCCATCCATCCATCCATCCATCCATCCATTCATCCATCCATCCATCCATCCATCCATCCATCCATCCATCCATCCATCCATCCATCCATCCATCCATCCATCCATCCATTAAATTTGACACTGCACATCGACGGTGCCGCAATAGTAAAGTTCATTACGTACATCTCATTTGATTGCTCACATTGGGCGTTCGTAAGAGCAAAATCCAGCCGTAATATCAATCAGCGGGGTCAGAGGTGATGAAGGGTGGCTGAGCTTGGCACTGATGGGGCTAGGTCAGGTAGGTCACCACCGCTTGCTGTGGGGGCTAGCCTGCCACCAAATTTTATCTGTTGTAGGCCGTCATTGCACCCTGCAACTGGTTCGGTGGTGCACGATGGCTGTTGGTGTGGCGCGCGTCTTTCTTACCTCTTTTTTTTCTTCTCTATTTTCTATCCTATCCGTTCGAGGGAGCGGAGGTGGCTTAGCTGCAGAGCCAGCAGCAGGCGCCTGCATTTTCCTTTCCTTCTTCCTACAGCCACAACAACAATCATAGGCATGATTCCACTATAGGAAACGCTCATTATAATCATGTTGAGACCATGTCCTTGGAGCACCTCTAGACCACGGGCTGCGACGGCCATCTATAGAGTCGGCAGCGAGTCATTATCAGCCACTCTTTTACCTCCCCCCCCCCCCCCAGTCACATGACAAAAAGAAAGCCGCGAATCGCAAAGATGCAGTCTAAAAATACGGAAGGAGAGATCGACAATTTATGGTCCGGAAAAAGCATGCGAGTGATGTTTAAACCTAAGGATGAGCACAACTTATTCTAATATGTCTGTTTTGCTTTACTTGACAAACTTCCAACTTCATTACTGAAAAAACAGGATTGTGCTTACGCACGGCGGAACCCTGAGCCTATATTCGGCTTTTCGCATGGCTTTTATTAGTATTCTAAGCAAAACAATCACTTCTGAATAATAACCGGTCAAACTCTGCATGAGCTAATATGTCAACTAATTTTCCTGTTCTAACGCAGAATGCCCCTTCATAAGTACCCAAAATCTCTGCAGCGCCATATTACGCAATGTGGCCTTCGAAAGGTGAGTAGAATATATTTTATAATGCTCCTTAATGTTTGCTCACCAGGGAATAAATATTTACTCTAGAAACGTAACTGAATTAAATTTTGTGACGTTGTGAAAGCATATGATTTCTCTTTTGCAGCCATCGGAAAGGCTTAGATACTGCACGGCAATAGGTGCAAGGTCGATTAATAGCATAGTTGTTTGGAGTTGAAATTAAAGGGGATGTAGAAAGTTACCTACAATTAGAGCAATAAATTTAACATCGCAATACGGCACGTGTTTTGATAAATGGAGAGATTCTAGAATACTGTAAGGAGGTGCTGGGTGTTCATGTCACCTGAAGTATGAGCATACCATAAAATGCTTTTTGTTAACAAACATGATTCACAGCATATTTTGTGATCGAAATTTAATATGACATGAGGTGCGATGCCCAAATCGGTTCTTGCCTGATAGGGATACAAATATGACGTTTTCAAATCCTGACGTAGGGCGTTCTCCTATCCATGATGAGGAGATTCACTAATGGTCTATTTGCCTGCGCTGTGCAAAGCTATTTTATTCCAAGGCATAAGGACCGCACTTCATGAATTTGGATAGTGGAAATGATACAGATGAATATTACACACATTTTACCTATTTATATGCTCTCCACTAATATCAACACAGATGGCGCATTTCGCTTTTCCACTTACCGTGGTTACGCATAAATGAAACCACAGAAGTTTGAACGCTCTATTAAAAAAAGTAAGGTGTTTCCCTGCGGTCCCACGCAGAAAGTTTAAACTTTTGCCATTTGGTTCGCTGCGTGCAACATTGTCTTCAGGCAATACCCGTTGTAAGATCAAATGAACAAACAAGCTTCAAGCAATAATTGTTACTAATTGATTTAGGAACCCGGTAATTACAATTTATTACAGTAAGTACGTCCAGACACGCCCAGTTAGGCTGAAAAATACTCCAGTAGGCCAGTATGTATTCAGGCAAGTTTATGCTTCATTGCTTACCCTGTGGTTCGTAGTCTTATGTTGTTGAGGCCAGATGAGGTTTGATCTTAACTTTGACCTTGATCGTGCTAACGACGCTGCTGCTAGTCATAGTTGTTCACGTAGGAAAGAAAAGTGTCACCAGGTATTGAAAGTTGGTTGTTGCCATTGCCAGGCTTGGTCATGAAAATAGAAGGTGTATGTCATCGCCATTATCAATTCCAGGTTCGCAGTGCTCTCGCTCTACAGTGGTCAATTGTCGGTATTCGTTCAGATAGTTCACAGATGCATTTGAAGGCGAGCAGCTTGCACTTGGTTTTAGTCGTTTGAACCGACAGTAAGTCCCCTCTTCGGATTTTGCCTTCCTTGATTCATCGACGCGCTACAATCTGTCAAGAAAATGATTTTATTTATCCCTACATGTGCACTCCTTCGAGCTTCAATACCGACCTCACATATGATCACCAACAACTGCTTGATACAATCGCCTTTGTGCAGCTTTCATCAAAACTTTACAAGCTTGACGACGCATGGATTGACATTTCCAACTGGCACGGACACTAATAGCGGACGTGGACAGGAACACTCCGCCGATCATAACGTGCACGCAGCGAATACCATCATTGCTTTGCGGCTACGTGCTCGAGGAAGCTTACAATTCACTCAAAAAGATTTAGCAGCTTGCGGGTAGCTTCTATAATATACCCTACTGAGTTTTGCGCCACTATCACTCATTATTCTGCCTTGCGTGTTTTCACAACTGTTTAGGATGATTTGATGATGAAGCCCACGTTTGAAAACGCAACACGTTACATCTGTGTTTCAACACGGCAACAAACATCTGAACGCGGATTGTTTTCGGCGTGCGACGTTTGCTATAGACTACCCAGATAAAGCCTACAATTTTCAAATTCTTTCCGCTGTTAGTAGCGCCTAATGGCTGAAGTTAATCGAGGAAAGGAGAGAGTTGAACTCTGCTCAACTATTATATTACATGGAAAACCCTCACGGTCGCATTAAACGTGTTTTTGCTTGTAGCATCCATTCTCTTCTGTGAAGTTTTGCATTCTCTGTATTAATACTCGCCAATAAGTAACAATACAACGTCAAAGAAAGTTGTTGATGTTCCTTTAGACTAACAAGTAAAGTTTAGCTTTAGAAAATTTATTTTCCCAAATACACTATTGTAGGGATATGCCGTCGCTTGCTATAGTTGATAGAGTTTATAGTATTAAAGCCAATCAGCCTATGACAGCCGCAGTAGTGAAGGGCTCTTGGAGTTTCGGGTGAGAATGCCGTTTCGAATATAAAGTTGGTATGAAATGGTTGCCTTTTATACTGCGCGCAATAAAGAATTTGCTTTCTTCCTTTGGCTTATTTCGGTTATCGCATAAGCTACTCTCTTGAGTCCAAGGATCATTGCCGCATCAGCAATTTTTAAGCAATGAAGTGACGATTACGTAATTTGAAAATACTATTCGGATACACATTGTGGGTATCGGCTTATAGGCTCCGCTAAGTATCATATACAATACAAAACGTTCATAAGATCGAAAGAACGCAGTAACATTACAACATTACTATTTCATGTGTTTTGTTTTGGAGCAGCTGCGTATTTGCAAGTGAAAATTTATTTGCGTGAATGTTTTTGCCACCAAATGAGTTGAAGTCGTTTTGCTTCTATTTTGGCACGACAATACGGCTTGCTTATTTTGAGTGCAGTAATGTCCTGATTTTAGATTGCAGTCATTTAGAGAGCTGCAAAAATGGAGTTAAAATATCGAAACTCGGGTGGACTGCACTCTACAAATAGCACAAGTACATTAAATAATCTAGAAAATGAACTTAATCTCAATATTTATGGTGAACCTACCCTGCCAGCGTCCCTTCTTTCTTCCGTATGTCTCTAAAGTATATGCATATGTTCATTGATATCGGCTCAGCTTGATGGGTTTATTTAAAGGCGTTCTACAGTGAATATTCTCTATATTGCAGTGCAATCCGGAGCTTGGATCGTATGCCTGTCCTGCAGGCTGCAAATGTCTAACACATCCCAAGAGAAAAATGCCGTATTTTTGCGCGCTCAGGGGCGAGCGATTAGACGGACGTCTCTTGGGGCGCTTTCGCCACCTCATATTTTAGTTAGATTCAGAAGCAACCTTTACTATTGTAAAACAATAAACAGGTATATTATAACAAACAGAACTTCGCTCTTGACAACAAACAAAAGCTTCTCAAGCTTCAAATAAAATATTGAAAGGCGTTCTCGTGCCATATGGGCCAATAAAATAATGATTTTAACAGTACACTCTGAGCGAGAGCGGTATACCATTTTTCTCCATATTGAGAACCCTCGGTTTAATGTGAGGAACTCAGTAAATAGACACCGGCGAAAAAGAAACTATAAAAATAAATAATTATAGATTTTAAATGTAATGAAGTGTGGTGCCTCCACAGCACATAGAGATTAGCTCCCAGGTAGCGTAACGCTTGCATTGAGTGTTCTGCCATACCAGAAACTATCGAAAGACTTCGTTATTTTAAAACTACAGACTTGTTTCCCTACATCCTCGATTAAAAGAAGGCACTTTGTGTACTAGCTTAAAAGAAAAAAATGTAGTTGCTTTCAGATCCTCCTTACACCTGATTTCTACTGAACAATGCAAGAACATTATATCTCGGCCAATAATAAGGCCAAACATATGAAATAAAGACGCTTTATGGGATTCATGGTTAAGGAAATTGATTGTAGATGCCAAGCCTGCAGGCTCTGAAATCTTCCTGAGGACCGTACTTTCAATCAGTGGTAATACAGAAAGAGTCGTGAGGTGAACCACGTCATAGATAAAGGCTCGACATGTGACCCATATTATTCGACGCCTGTCAGAGACCTCGCGAGCTAAAATTCTCATCGATGTTTGCCGAGTTCTTAGCTTTGTCTGAAATCTAGACATTTTAGGACAAAGTGTACAATCCGAAGCATGGACAAAGCGTTCTTTGACGCTGAGCCAGCAGTTTCTCTTAGGAGGTGAAGTTACCTAACTGGCTCTGTAAATACTCAAAAAAGGGCAAGATGCAGATAACATAGCGTAGAATAATTCCGCTCTGTTAAATTAACTTGCTGTAACTTTTTGTTTTTATGCGTGTGATGAGCAGTACTTTTAGCTGCACATGCGGCGCCATCTATTATCCGCCGCAGGAAATGGTGATGGATTACCCAAACCCAAACCTGTGTATAATGAGAGCAAGCACAAGTCGCGGTTGATGAGGCGGCTAAGCGGCTTGGGTACCGAAATGGCCTGGTTCGAATCCGCGCCGATGGGCTTTTTACATTGAAGCAGTACAAGTTCTAATAGTCTGCACTTGCCAGTCTTAGGTTTCATCGCTTTCTCGGTTGGCTGGTGAACATGAAAGACCACTGGGGACGCCTCATGGACATATAATTAATGCGGATGTATTTTGAACAACCCGCTAAAGACACCGTGGTTGTGACCTCACAGATGAGCTTAGCGAATTACAGGAATGCCTAAACTGTCCGATGATATTATTGTGTTAATAGCCAGAATAGAGTTTACGCATTACGCTTATGAGAGGAGAGGCTAAGGGCTACAAAGTTTACTCACCAATTAGCTTATATGCGGTACGTACGACTCATATACTATGATATTCGATAACAGAATTAGAACAACAATATACTTCATTCAAAGAAAGGATCGAGCACGTTTTCAGAAATGGTGCATTATTATAAATGATATTCATACTATCAAATAAAACAAACTGCTAGGAGTATAATCAGCCCTTATACATAGCACTCATTGTTTGCTGAAAAACGTTTGACTCAGTCGAAATCTGGACAGAGATGCTGGGATGGCGAAATCAGTGCGTAAATGAAACCTATGTTAAAGTATTGACAAATATCTGTAGTGGATGCACACTAACTGTCCTTCGGAACAAAAAAAAAATGATTAAAATTCCAATAAAGAAATGTGTTCTGCAGGGAGACAGGAATTTTCCAGTAATATACAGAGTGTGCTTTTAGGAAGTATTCAGAAACTTGAACTGTGAGAAGTAAGGGATAATATTTTATATAAAATAACGACGGTAGTCTGCTATTCGCTGAGAACACTTGCCTTGCTAAGAAACTGAGCGGATGAATTGCAAATAATGATTTATGATCTAGACATAAAAGACAGCAATGGGGGCCTAAATAATACACAGAAGATTAAGGTAGATTTGAACAGCCTCGGGAATAAATGGCCGGTAGAATTGGTGGCGAAGCACTAAAGGCAGTGTAGGCGAATATACTGCTTTAGGACAGCTAGTTACCGCAGATTAGGAACATGAAAGAAAAATAACTAGCAGATTAGGATTGGGATGAAATGCATTTTGCAAGTGCTCGCCGATTATTACAAGCAAATGACCTCTATCGCTCAAATTGAAAGTATATAACGAATACATTTTACCTGTACTCCTCACCTATGGTGCTGAAACGTGGAGACTAACTAAAGTGTTCCAATACGTTCAGGACTACACAAAGAGCTATGGAACGGAAAGTGGTATGTGTAACTTTAAGAGATAGGAAGCGTTCATAAAGGGTTAGAAAACGAACATCGAGTTAATGGTGTTCTTGTGGAAATCAGAAATAAGAAATGGGCATATGCAGGCCATTTAGTGCATTGAGTAGATCACGGATGGTCGCTTGGCTAACTTATTGGGTTCCAAAGGAAGCATAGCTGGCACGGCAGAATGTTAGGTGGAAAGGGGAGGCTAAGAAGTTTGCAGGGGTCAAGCGAATGCCACTCACACATGACCGGTTTAGTGAGTAATATAGCTGAGGCATTCACCCTGCATTAGGTCAAATCCGTTTGATGATTAAAATAATGAAATTTAAGGCGGGGAGGTTTCTAAGCTTTACGCTCTGGGTAGAACTTGGTAGCTGTAATGGCTATATTTACAGCTTTTTTTCACACAATCATTGCTGTGGTTCCGCGTTACAAGCAATAACGCTGCTGGTGCAACACCTGACAGACGCGATCCCTGCTTATTTCTAAGCAGTGATGATGTGCATATGTGGCATTGTTAGTAAATGGCCTCGATGATGATGACAAGGCTAAGGTTTCGACGCCACACAGAAATTTTGCTATTGATCTAACAAAGCATTATCCTACTAAACAGACAATAGGGGGGGTGGGGGGGTTCTTCCCAGCCGCAGATAAAGCTTTTATCTATCCAAAAAGCAAGATGACCGTGTAGTGTGTGAGTTTTGTGCATGTTAAATATGCCCATGTGATTGAAAATTGCTGAGCACTCTACAATAATTAATTCCCTGAGTCGTTTTTGGCAGGTTGAACACCACATCGTATCCGCAAATACACGGCGCTTGTGCAATAGGCCCAACTTTATTGAATGCAACAGGTCATCCTTTGTTTTTTATCTCCTGTTCGTGATAAGTGTGACCAGCCTTTATGAACACGACGACTGGTCGCTGAGATCTAGTTTCTTGCAGAACGGAAATTGCAAAGGTAAAGTTCTGAAAGAAAATATGTATACATTTTACGTATATTACGCTTCACATAACTACAGATTCCTTTGTATGTATGGCTTTGCTACAGGAGCCGATCCCGCTCGAGGAAAGAGAGACAGAAAGAATAACAAAGAGAAAGGGAGGGTGGATAACTAGGTGGTGGTTTGTAGGCTACCCTATGTGTGGGAGCGCAGCAAAGGAAAAAAAGGAAAGAACTATCGGTAATGAAACGTCATTTACAGACTCTTAGTCCACTAAGTGAAACGGAGAGAGACAATAGGTCTAAAATATGTAATCGCTTATTGAATTGAGTTCTTTATTGAAGCTGAAAAGATGTTAGCATACCTACTTCAATGTCACCTTGTGTTCCCTCTACGCTGTTCAATTTAATCCGCTCTCCTAAACTTGAACACAGTGATAACCAGAATTACCATAGCTGGTACTGCGACTTTTGTGGGAAATGGCATCAGTACCAAGGCGGCACAAAGTGGGTTATGAAGGGGGCCCCGGTGGGTTCAATGTAGGTAATGCAGGACAGACCCCGTGGTCTCAATGCGGTGATGCAAGGGAGGCCGACGTAGGCCTGAAGCAGTCTGTCGACAAAGCCCCGATGGGCCCCGCTTGGGCCCGATACAGGCAGCCCTTTCGGGCTGCCCACATTTTTCCCGCCTTTGCAAAAGTGCACACTCCGTCAACTCCCCCCGATAATCCTCATTTGGACATATTCGGGCAGCCGCTGTTGATGAACATTTATTTTTTATTTCGATCAGCCTCTCAGATAATGACTTATGATCGATGGGGGTTATATAGCGCAAGGTGCATTTGGGCTTGCCCACATTATTTTCATAAGGGTTTGATGCAGATAATTGATGGGAAGCTCTACTCGGTAAGCCCTTCTGATGATGGCTTACGACCAATGCGGGTTCTCAAGCTCTAGCTGCACTTGGACTTGCTCACATTATTCTCATGCGAGTCCGACGCAGATAATGTATGTTCAAGTTCGCCCACTGAATATTTACGGACATAATTAGGCAATTAGTTTATACGTGTCGGCCATTTCTAAACAATTACAGAATTAAATTTCACAATAACTCATAACGTTATTCTAGCTTAAATGACTTCATGTCGATCTTGCTCAGGCTGTGCAGATGTTTGTTCTGAACAGTTTTATGCTGAGATTCGCAGGATCTACACGACTACATAAAAAGCAACAGCTAGCAATCGTATGATTCAGTATATTTAGCGGTATTTGCATGAGCGTGAGAACTAAAGCTATGTAATATTTCTAAATTATTAAAATGCTAACAACGTTTATACAATGATCGATTAGATAAATTTAGGGCAACTTTCAATATAAATAAAGGATGGAAAGAATGCTTGCACAATAGTTCAACCCCACTACTGCCGATATAGGACCCACAGCCGCATTGATTCGGCAGCCCCATTTGGGCTAGCGCTATTTCTTGTGACAAGAGCCTCCACTTACGTTGTGTCAGCAATCATTATTAAGAAGTGTCACTAACATCCGGAAGCTCTAGTTTCTAACCCCGCTAAGGCAAAGATGTACCTGCAGCGGTTTTGTACAAGCAGCCACAATTGGGCTGGGTGTTTTTTTTTTTTAACCCAGAGCCCACTAGCTGTTGCCCGAGGGTCGCCATTCTCAGTTTTCCCGGCGCGGACTTGGGTACTCCCTGAAGGAAGAACAGTGGCTGGAGGAAAACTGCCGCGGCGATAGTGACCTGGACTGGCGTCGCGGATGGGACTTAGGTGGAACGTTGTCGCTAAGGTATTGGTCAATGTCCCGAAGTCGTTCGCCCTAGCGCAGCCGAGGGGCATTTGGGGAAAATCGCCGCAGTGAATGCACAAAGGTTCGGCGTGCGCCACACGTGTGCTTTGCGAAAAGGTGTTCAGTAGTCAGGTACACCAGTCGGAACTGGATACCGGGGTGCCGGACGAACGGGAGGAGCAGGGTTGCTGGAGCTCACACTCGGGAGCTACGCCTTACAAGCAGCGGTTCGTCTTATGCGCAGATGTGGAGTCCACGATGTGTAGTTGGACTTAGGGGGCACCCAGAGGCTCTTCATACATAGAATGTACCCGGAAGGCCTACCAAAAATGTCACTGAAGCCAGTTGAGCAAGGTAGACAGGTTTACATGCACCTACGCAAAAGCACCGCAAAATAAGGCACGGCTGACTAAACGACTGGCGAGTGAGCACCACGAGCGAAGATGACTGTGTGCCAGTCCCCCGAGCTCGCCACATGGCGGCGCAAGTAGTGACATTGCAGCAACATGAAGAGGGAAAGGGACCAGATTAGTAAGAATAAAGTCCACCAAAAAATTAGCAATGAGGGGGAGGACAGAAGAATTCAGGATCTCGCTACAAAGTAGATATTCAGAATTAACCTAAGGTAATGAATAAGCGTAGAAGCAATCAACAATAATTTCCAACAATATCATTACGGTATGTGCGGCAGAGGTGGGCAGTAAGATAGATAGGGTTGATGCCGGTAAACTATCTAAGGAAACATTTTATTTGATTAGGAACGTGAAAGTCTGAAATTTTCCAACCCAAGAGACAGGATAAAACTGGCCCAGATATCAAAGCTAATCAAGCGTAAGGTAGCCAACATAACAACGTATAACGGGAGGAAAATTGAGAATGCTCTAAACATCAGGGCTGCCTTAAAGCGGTGAAGAGAGAATCGGGCTCATTCAAAAACTGGGTATATGCGATAAGGGACAAGGCAGGCAATGTGATCATGAATATGGACAGGATAGTCAAAATATCCGAAGAGCTCTATACTGATCTACGCAGTAGACGTAGTAGTCTGGACAATACTGAGACATGCAGCAGTGAAAAGCGGTAAGACGTTCTGCCTGTGACAACGAACGAGGCTAAGAAATCTTTAAAAACGAGAAAGGGGGAAAGCAGATGGGGAGAATCAGTCAACTACGGATTTGGTGAATTGCTGTAGGAATATCGTACAAGGACACGGCCACTCGATGGAAGCGCACTGGGTGCGGCCTGCTGCCTCGCGCCGCCATCAATGGGCAAGCGCGTCCTTGGGGAGTTTACAGTTGCGCCCGCTATTTCTGTTGAGGGCGCCACTGTTCGGGGACACGTCACCGGCGGGGTCGCCGGCTCTGAGTGCGCGGTTTGCTTCCTTTCTGGGCGCGTTCGCCTCGCGTCTGCGTGGTAAATGCAAACTTCTTTGTGTACGCGTGTGCAAGCACGTTAACGTTGAGACTGGATGCATTTGTTTTTTAAGGCGAAAGCCGTTCTGAGTGAAAATCTATGCGCAGAAGCTTTGCCTGTTATCTGTGCGTCGCATCTGTGCACTGGTGTGCCCGTCGCAAAAGCGGACGTGCAAGGAGGGAGATTAAAAATGAATATGATTGATGGTGATAGGCAATCAATAAAAGTTATAAATAGACATTCATAGAGGTATGACTAATGCTAATGACTAATAATGGTTAATAATGACTAAAATGATTTGTAATGACCAGTATACCAAATTGCGAATGTAATGACCGCAATTGATTAGAAGTTAGTAAAAGTGCTTAGCGATGTATGGTAATGACTATAATAGCTAGGCATGACTCATCATTACTGTTAATGACTACGAAATGACCAATATGTGAAACGATGACATGTAATGACAACTGCTGATTCTAAATGAGTAACCTGCTTAGTTATGAGTGATAGGGGCTACAATGACTACGCAGGCAGACTCATCATGACTGAGAAACGACCAATATGTCAAACGACGTCTTGAAATGACGTACTGTGGCAAACGACGAGAGGCAAATGATAGGAGAAGGGTAGGCTTTCGCCGTCATGCGCTTAAGAGACATCTAGAGACCCTCATTTTATTCGTTGAGCTCGCTTCAGGCAAAGACAGCAGCGAGTAGTGGAAATGCACTCGCTTTCTCTGAAATGAAAGCGGCGCTGAGGTTAAAAAGTCCAGATGCTGAAGCATAATGCCCTGTCAGCTGCCATTGCTACAAGGGAAAGCAGATTGGACTAGTTGGGGATTAATTATCGGTTAACCGTGCAAACAACGTGACGGGAACACAGGAGAAGACGGCACAATCGCGCTAGTTGTGTCGTCCTCTTTTCCTGTGCTCCCGACACGTTGTTTAACCTATTTAGTAACCCGGGAGCTGGCCAGTAAACTAGAATTTTAACGATGTGTTGTGAAGCAGATGAACACGATTAGGTAGCATCAGAAGCTTTTCTCGCAGGTTATGTTGCGACGACATATCAGAAAAAGCTACGAAGGTTTTTTTTTTTATATAAGAATGCAATTTGTTCTAAATTTTGCCGGGCTAGTCTGAGTGGCCTTGCAAGTAAAGGAGCCTGTGCATACAACATTTGTTTATACTGTTGAGGCTGTTTCAGCCGATGCGATAAAATGAAAAGCCACGTTCCACAGAAAATCCGGAGCCCGCTCTGTCGGCGGAAAGTCGGAAAAAAACCTTTCAGGTAAGAGGCACTTTAGTTGGTGATAGAGCCAGACACCTTTGGCGCTATGAGAACACATGACATATTGAATGTGGCAGGAGCTGCCATACCAGAGAGTCAATAAGATGTAAGGGTGAAAGGGGAATTATTGAAAGCGGGACCCCTAGATCCCAAGTCATGCACACTATACTCCTATAGGGCACGTTCGTACGGCTTCGGTAGAGAGGGGCTTTATATAGCTATGTGTAGGGTGCTATTTCATATAATGCGGTGGCTTAAGGTTGCATTCTAATGATATGCGACAGAGGCAGCAATTACGGGATACGGTGAATAAGCAGGTAGCAAAGTGCGGGCACTCTAACGAGGCTCCTCAAGGAGATTTAAGAACCCCAAGTTTTGTTTATCACTACCAGGTTGTTGCTTAATTTATGCGATATTTGGTAATGGTTTTGAGGCGACATGTCAGTCGAGCAAGAGCCTGTTGCAGGAAATATGGCCAACTGGACCAATCACAGGTTAATGAAAACCAAGGACAATGAAGGCTTGATGTACCCCGCAAAGGAAGTAATGAAGCTTTGTCAGCTTACGAGCACCTTCATTAACAGCATGATGAAGTCTGAAGAGGTCCGGTGAAGCAGCAAGCTGTGTAAACTTTTGGTTTCATCATTGTTTTCTCACTGTACGCAGTACCTGCAGCTAATCTATAAGAACAATGATCATGCCCAAGCTAAGGCGCTATGCAAGATATCGTTAAGTTGCTGCCCCCACTGATAGCGAGCTGGGCTGGAAATGTCAACTCAACCGTGGAGCGATTTTTATGGCTATGGCATAAACCTCTCTCAAGAAAGGTGTTCAGTCTGCGATTGGTAATTTTCTTCCTTTTTTTTTGTGTGACCATTAAATAAGCGTAATCGGCTGCTCACTGAATCTCGGCTGCAGTTGCGCTCTGACGCGTGAAAATTCTTGTGATCACAGCTAAGAGTTTCACAGCAGCAACACTCTATGCGCGTTCTGCTATTGAAAATTACGAACCAGCAAAATGGTATGGCTTTGCGAGCAGCCAATAAAAATAGTAATGAAATCTTTCGGCGCACATACGTAGCACCTTCAGGCAGACCGGCTCTATCAAGCGCGCTTACTTTGTCCGGTCATGCAAAATGCTGGAAGCCATGACGGATAGCGTTCTGGCGTACAAAGTTTAAGGTCTCCAACTGAGTCGAAGATCCCAAGTTATCCTCTAGATTTAACCTAATAAACATCTTCATCTTTCCACTGTAAAATTTGTCACAATGAGATAGAAAGTTTGGTTACATGTCGCATTTTTACAGAGGTTGCTCATAGTAGGACATTTCTTTATTGGATAGCGCTGGCAGCTTAGAACAGGTTGACGTCAATTTGTGTATAAAAGCTGTATGCAGAAATGAGTAAATGGTATGAAAATGACACACGGAATTCGCGACATAGTTGGTTAAGTGGTTATTCATTAGGCTACCATGGCAGCTGAACAGCTTCGAATTTTTCACTGCCGGATCACATTTTAATGTGACGAACAACTGGATCCGAATGCAACATCATGGTTATGCGAGCTCTCCAATCGATTGAACCACCGTTTTTCGGGGTACAGTCCAGTATACATCCTTGCCGAGCAAGTGCTAAGTGCTGACATGGTCACACTAGACATGACAGTATATACTAATTCTTGTTGCCAAATTGTGTGAAGCGGAGCTCTTATATCCTTAAAATAAAAGGCTTCTACCACGCCGACGCCTCCCTCAAAGCGCAGCCAGGCGCTGCTCTCCGCGCGCGGCTGTCCCCGAACGGTGGCGCCGCGGCGGTGGCGACTGGAAGTAGGCGCCTCCCGCCGGTTCCGGGCGACGTAGCAGGCCGCACCTAGTGCGCTTCCATAAAGCGGCCATGGTAAAGAAAACTATCCACCCTATATACGCAATGCGTGGTGTCATCAACAGTACCTAAATCATGGAGGAGCGATAACATCTTAAATCATAAGAAAGGGGAACTAAAGACTTTACAGACCAATCAGCTTACTATATGTGTTTATTATGATAATCGCTAACAGATCGGGCGAATGTTAGTATTCAACCAAGCAAAATATCAAGCAGATTTTGGGAAAGGGTACTCTAATAACGATAATGTTCATACCTTCAATCAGGTTATAGAAAAAAGTCGAGGATATAACCTGCCCTTAAATATGGCATTTATTGATTACGAAAAAGCATTTGACTCAGTAGGCACCTTGGCAGTCATAATTGCATTGCGAAATCATAGTGTAGGTGGAGCGTTTGTGAAAGTACCGGAATATATCCATCGGGTCTCCACAGCAGCTATAGTTCTGCATGGAGGAAATAACAAAATTGCAATAAAGAAAGGTGTTAGGCAAGGGGACCCGATCTTCTCAGTACTATTCGCAGCTTGCTTAGAGGAAGTATTTAGGGACATGAATAGGAGCAGTTAGGGGAAAAGGTTGACGAGAATATCTCAGTAATCTGCGATTTGCTGATGACCATCACTATGCTAAGTAACTCAGGGGATGAACTGCAAAAAATGATCGATTACCCAGACAAGAATAACAAAAAGGTGGTCTTAAAAATCAGTATGCAGCAGACAAAATATTCTTCAACTGCCTCGGGAAGAAACAGCAGTTCACAATAGGTAGCGAAGTACTGAAAGAGGTAGGAGAATATGTCAGCTTAGGACAGGTAGTAACCGTAGATCCGGACTATGAAAGTGAAATCCCTATTAGCATAAGATTGGAAGGAGCGTATGTAGCAATTTCTCAGATTTTGGCTAGCAGCTAACCGGTATTGCTCAAGAGGAAAGTGTACAATATTTGCATCGTACCTTTGCTCATACATGATGCTCACATTTGTGAAGTTGTCGTCTTACATATGGTTTTGTTTAAAGCTTATTATATGCTACCTCGGAGAACATCGAATATTTAGAGAGTGAAAGAGCGTCTCACCTAAATAATGTAATTTCATATTTATAGCAATCACGGACAAGCTGCCACTGGACGTTGGAGGTACACGCCGATTAGGGGTTGAAGTGAGGGACGTATAACTTTAGAGCACTACCCTCAGCAAATGATTCGAAATATTACCTATCGACACTGTCACAATAGTACTGCTGAATAAGTGTATATTATTGGCATGACCCCGATGAGCGTTTGCAAGAGCAGAATTATGCTGCAGGTCAATGACCTCAGCGACAGGATACCGCTCTTTCAAGCACTTAAGGTGGTAATGCCTTTGGCATGCCCTTCGACCACCACAGGATCATATGCTGTGTCGTTCCCGCAATAAAGCGGCCGAGAGCCATCTCGGCACTTCATTTCCATCGAGCCGTCACAGCCCAAAAAGCAAGTCTCTAATAGCAAAGATAAAATTTAAAATTATGCATATTTTGGGAAATTATTAAGTGAAAAAAGCATTCAGTACCACTGAAAGCAAACGATGTATGAATATTTTCCTGAATGATTTAGGAATGTCTAGTTTATACGTATTATTCTAATTGACAGAAACTCCAATGTCATTACTGGCAGTCCTCTACCGTTCTTACACTCGTGTACCCATGAGCCTATGTGTGCAATTTACTTTTCATGACTTTTCATCGATAACTGTTAAAGTTTTTTTTCTGGGCAGGATGTCCTTTCATAAATACCCAAAGTCTCTGCAGCGACATATAGTAAGATATTGTCTCAGGAAGGTTAGTACAGTATTGTATTAATTCCATTGTTATTTTGGATATTTCTTCTGTATATATATAATGCAGAATGAATACAATACTTCTATATATATTGAAATGGGATTTATTAGTTTGGTCGAACGTCTAGCGCTGCCAGTGGTACGGGCACAGCAGGATCGAATTACCAGCCGCAGGGCACAGCATCAGCGCGAGAGATGGGCGCCGTATATATATATATATATATATATATATATATATATATATATATATATATATATATATAATTATATATATATATATATATATATATATATATATATATATATATATATATATATATATAGATATATATAAATATATATATATATATATATATATATATATATATATATATATATATATATATATATATATATATATATATATATATCGTAGGAGTAAAACAATGCATACGTTTTAAAATAAGTTATTTATAGTTTTTACCAGCTTAGTGAATTTCTACCATAACAAAAAGGTACTTCCTAATAATGTTCGGCCTCTTAGGCAGGGATGAAAAAACATCGAACAGAAGAATCAAAATGCACTTTCAAAGCATTAGTAATATAGTCATGTCGTTTGGTCCATATATGCAGAGAGTATACAAATAACGTGCGAAAAGTATATATCTTGCATGTTGGAATACACAAAACATGCACCAAAAATAAGAGGCACTTTTGAAAATTAAAAATAAACGCACGAAAACTGCAGCCGAAAATGTACCCATCAATTCTGAAGGAAAATAAAAAAAAGATTGGAATCACTTTATGATACCGCTAGAAGAAGCAAGATAGGCTGACTTTTATTATTGTCCTAAAAGCGAGTTAACGTTATATGCATTTTCAGGCGAAAGTCGATCTTCGGCCTTACTAGGCCCGGTCACTACGCGATAAATCATCGGCAGCGTACGTGCCTGTATAAACGTAACTGCACATAACGAGAGCATTAGGCATCGCATAGCAACACAACGTCGTCCCTGACGGATGTAAACGTGGCGCCAGGTATGCGAATGCAAAATAAGTATCCAATATTTTTCTTCAAACACTTTTATCGACGCATTCTGAATGCTTGCTCTCACGCGATTACTCGTTTAATGGAGCATACAGCTGTTAGTCAGGTTAGACCCTATTTCGACAGAGATTAGCGCTGAAGGAGTAAATGCATATTTTATATATAAAGTTAGGTGTTGAGCAATAGTCGAGGTGTAATTCACACTAATTAATTTATTATTTACGAAAGTATCTCAAATATATTATCGATATCTCAAAACACATGTATTTTTCATGTATTCGAAGAACGCTCGAAGCGAAATTTAGGTGCTGCATTTTCAACTGATTTAAAAAATGAATTTTAATGTCTACCTTGTCAAATTTCAAATTAATTTTATATTTATAAATATACATTTTGAGTAAATTCTTAAAACGCTAAAAAGATAACTGTATTTTTCATATTCGACGTGCTCGAAGCGTACTTTTATATGTTGTAATTGGACATGTCTTCAAACTATATTCCGAATACTGCCTAAAAACTTTTTTGAACCTATTTTTATTATCGTTTTAAGCCAGTCCTTGAATACAAACTACCTTTAGGATATAATTCGAATATACCGTATAATATTCCAAAACTATTACTTTTTGCTAAGAGATACAAAAGCATATAATCACTTGTACCCATCGACAAGACTTACACAGTATTAGAACTCAGCTGTCAGAAGCAAACCTTGAAATAGAAGGCAGTTTTAGAGCAGAAATCAAAAAGAAGAAAACATCTTTCGGGATTTAGAACAGTAATGTGAACATATCAATTCAAAGGGTGTGTCAAGAAATCCAGAGCCATGTAATTCGGCCATACGGATTCATGTGACGAGAGCTTCGAGTATGTAGCGTTTCATTTTTTAAGGGCTGTCTTTTAAAGGGTTAGAAACACCATATTATAAGGCTGTGCAAAGCCTGTCACGCGCTTTCTTTGTGTTTGAAGACCGTCACAGTGGAATGTTAGACTCAAGATAAGCGTTGAAAATATTCTAATTCATTTTAAAGTTAGTGGAAATGCTCGCTCTTGCATCCCGGACCTATCACTAGCTCAATGACAGTGACGTAGGTTCACTGAAAAATCCATATTCAAGTATTTGTGACGTCATTCCGACTGTTCCGACTCTTTTGTGCAAGGAAATAGAAGGAATCGCGTCATGGTTGAGTCATAGCTTTTTTTTAAAGCCGTATAAAATCGCATTAGCAACAAACTGCCTGTATATTCATTGCAACGAATATGCTGCGAGTGGACTATATTCTTTGGCCGGCTTGAATTTATCTCTCTTCTCAGTAATGCCGTATTTCGCCTTGAGCTTTTAACACAATGGAAGATAACATCGGCGCTTCCACAGCTGTCCGGGTATCCGAACACATGCAGAGCTGGGTTGTATCAGGTGCACAACACTAAGTTTAGGTGTTTTGTTATGTCCTGCAACGCACGCAAGACAAGGAATAGTGCACGCTGAAAGCCCCCGTTGCCTCTGAATGCCAGCGGTTCCTCACAGTGATGTCACGACGGAGGGAGAAGTGAGGTTTCTCTCTCCGCTTTCCTCTCCTCTAGCAGGCGAGCTCGGCGCGGTAAATTTGAATTGCGCGCTTTCAGTCGGCGATTGCGCTGGTGTTTTATGCATAATCGAAAATATAACTTCTCAGACAGGATCAACAAGTAATCTATTTCAAAAACCTGTAGTATTGGCGCATTTGAAAACCGCTGCAGTGTTCCTTTAAATTACGATAGGGTTGTGATGGTGCTTATGAGCTTAAACTGTCGTAGGAAAACGTTTCACTTCACTGTTCCAGGTAATAAACAGTTGTCTGACTAGATTTTATTATTAATATCAAATTCGTCTGTAATAATATTTTCGAGCGACGTTTCTTGCTAAAATCGTATAAGAGATGCTGCAGAGGTCAGTAACGCTTTACTGGCTAGAAGTGTGGACAACATGTTAAAAAGAACTCCTGAGATCGAACCAAAACAATTTATTGGATCAAGAGACACACATTCGTGTTCTTAGAGCACGCTAATTAAATACCGTGTTAGATCTCTGTAGATGCAAGGAGGGATTCAAAATATTTTTTTTTGTCTGAGTTGCACTTCTAATATAGGTTGTAGATAACAAGCAGTTGAAATTTTGTACAGTGGTCTTTCCAGCTTTACATATAGCAAATTTTTTGGCATACTTCTTTAAACTGTTGCCAATTCAAGGTTAACCTCTTATATTGCAATAATTAGATAACTTATGTCGACATTTACTTAATAAGGAAATGAAACGAGTGCCTACAATTGTGATCAAAATTGAGCGGAAGTAGTTTCAAATTTGGTTCAGCGTTGCTCTTTGCAGCATTTTTTGTTCTAAAGGAGATCGGTAAAGCACGTTTAAGAAGCGCTGCTCTCTTAATTACGCAGCAGGCTTTTGGTACAGGAGTCCGTTTTGCATCGCCTAAATTTTGAACACACAGCTTCATTGCATCAAAAGGGCGCATTACTGAAATATTTAATGAAGCACCTTTAATTCGACTACCTTAGCTCTCATGCCTTGATTTTTGCAGCCACCCATGGCTGAGATTACTCTTACATCACACCAAACATCGGCTACGAGCTTTTTTGAAGAATTTCAGAAGTCTTGGAATACAATTTTTTAAGCAACTTTTTGACTTTTCTATATTTAGCTCTCCAAAGTTGGCGAACGTGTCATAATGAAAGCTAAGTGGGTTTGTGTTGGACCTTTGCTTCCTCAAAGAATTGCCTGCAGGGTTAGGCTTTCTCCTTCCTGCCGTTGAGCGCGCATCTGCCGTGTGGCAGCACTTCCATGCAAACCTCTAGCAGACAATTCGCAGATTCCACATGTGCTCGTGTGACCGTCGTTCCAACGAAATGTAATTCTGTGGTGAGGTGTCTTTTTACGTTGCTTGTGGGGTGTGTTTAGCGTATGTATTGAACTAGTGACCCTTCGATGACTGCAGTCATCGCAGCGAGAACCGCAAAAAAAAGTGTTTCTTTTGTGTTACGCTTTGGACGTTTAGTCAGCGAAACAAGAAGCCCGGCGTTTGATTTCATGAAATTGCTTCCGACGTACTCCACCAGAGAAGATGGCAAAACAAAATCAGGAGAATAAACTGGCAGCCAAACGCAACTTGCAATTATTCTCTATATTGTATTTCACATATATAGCGAAGTTGCTTTCATGAAAGCACCAGTTTCCGAATTTGAAGCAAGATGTCGTGCCAATCATTTTCAGTCAGTTGCCGTCCTGCTTGAGGGCGGCTCTGCTAAAATACCACGGTGGCGGCCGCAATCAGAAAAAACCTGCAGGTATCCCCCATAGAGTCCTTAACCTAGACTATTTTGTGCGAGCAAGATATAGCAGTTGCATAAACCTTTGCTTGGGTAGCTTGTGAATCAGGTGGGCGCGGCAGCTGACTGCGCAGTTCCCGTCCATTAAACCACGTCTGTAGTACATACTCGCGGCACCCATATAAAAATTTCTTTTGCCGAAAAAGTGGCATGAGGAATTTCAAGCCAAGAAATCACGAAGTCCATACAGGCTGAAGTGCACTAGAGTTGACAAGTAAATAAAGACCTGTAAAGCCTGAGCGATGTGTTGGCCACTCCGAGGCAAGATATATCAATTTTTTCACAAGTCCCTCACATTTTTATTCTCCCCTTTTCGAAGTTGAAAATAATCAATGCGCGTGTTTGCGCGCTTCGTTGTTAACACTTGGAGAAACTGGATCAGTACATATTTTGTTAATTTTCTCGTGTGCGTCTCACAGGAACCTTGTGGGTTGTGTTTATCGCCGAATTAGTGATCATTTTATTTCAGATATGTCATCGTTCTCTTTAATATGGAAGTACTGTCCATCGAAATGTTGTCGGAAACATGACCTGAAATGCCTCCAAGATCATCTTCACCCGATAGAATACCTTTCACAATGCTCTAGTGCATGATTGTAATTGACACCAGCTTAGAGGACTTCATCGAACATGCTGTGCACCCCATGTGCCGACCACTCTCAATGTAGTGAGCTTACAGCGCCGTCCCCGGCTTCCATCGATGGCGTACGATGCAGGGGTTCTTTCCCATATCGGTAGCGTTGTTCTTTCTCGGGTAAATCCAATTTTACCCGGATTTCGCACCCCCGACATGTGCTTAACAGATCGGGTAAATACCAATTTTTGTCAGCTTTCTGTAACAACTGTACCCACGGACCTTGTGGTAAGCTTGTATGAAAGCACAAAGTTTTGGGGTTTATTCTCCACAAAATGGGGCTGCCTCTGAAACCGAACGTCTCAGACAAAGAACAAAGCCAGTTTGCAATGTGGATCCGTTCCAGAAGCGGCTGCTTTGTTAGTCGTTTGATGAATATCGACTTCTCGTTATTTCTGTGACGGGCGATGTAGGCTCACGTCGCGAGGCGTTTAACCAGCACTTGCTGAAAACAAGCCCTACAAATGAAAGTGTTGAACTGATGTACTATTGCAACGACGCAAATCGGCGCTAAGCCAGGCTAATAATACTTGCTGACATTGCTTTGTGAGCTAATGGAAGCTGAAGCGTTGAGCGAACGTTTTCTCAGCTATCTCCAGACACCAGATAGGTCTCGGATATAAACCATACTTTTGCACATGCAGATGTATACGTGTGCTAATGAGGACATGTAAAATGTCGATAAACTGACAGTTGCACATCACTGAGAGTAATAATTACGAGATAACCACCGAATTACGAATTTCTTGAAAGCAATAGAAAACATTACCCTAATCGTTAGCACCGATTAGGACAAATCGAATAAATTACTAGTTTGTAAATTTACTCCAATCAAACCTGAATTTCGAAGTGTTTTTATGAAAAACCCGATTTCTCCACTATTATCAACTCGAAAAATAACGCACGATTCTTTTCCCCGAAATGAACGAAATATTAAACAAGAAAACGAAAAACTCTACATATGTGTCACCTAGCTGAAGTTCAGAGCTAAAGACATTTCAGGGACTTCTTTTTTTCAATCTCATGGATTATTTTTGTAGGAGTACATTCATGCCCAATTAAGTGTAGATTTCCTTGTATAGATTTCTGGCATATATTTGAATATAGGATGTTTATAACCTGTTCCCTTCATGTTTTGGGGAAAAAGTCCTATTCAGGCCGCAGGCGAAAGATAACAGAAAAGCATGGTCAAACAGCACGTACAACATGCATTTGTCTCCGACACCTAAACAGGAGATCAGTTTAGGACAGTGTGGAAGCCATTGCTGGACTCTGAGGCATTGAAACCAAATCTTCTGTCATCGACAACCTATAAGTTAGGCCTCAACCCCCCCCCCCCCTCCTTAAAAAAAAGATAAACTTCTGGATTCAGAGCCATTCACCTATGGCGCACCATAATCTACCGGTAACCGAAACCATGGCTGAGTGTTATCTTAGCACAGTGTAGCGGTTAATCATCGAGTAGGCGTGGTGATCGGTGAGGACATTGAAATCGAAGTGGCCATTTCAGAATGTGTTCAGGGGGAATCGGCTTGACATGCTTGGACGTTTGCTACTGCTTAGCCTATTGTTGATTTAAACTTCGACATACGTTACCATGCTTGAAATTTGCCATTTCCTCAAAATATCTTGTTTTTAATACATTTCCTTCTACCACTACTACACGTTGGTTTTGCTTGCTAGTTCGCTTCACACAGAAGCTTGATCACGCGTTGTTTCAACCTGAATGTGCGGGGCTAGCTTGGGCGCTGTACTTGAACATCGTAATATGCATCGGTGCTTGTTTAAGGATTAAATTACACTGTGAAGATTTGAATCTACATATTGCGTTGTTATAGCATTATGGATATATCCAATAAGCGATTTCCGCCGTCAAACCTCGTATTTCGTCCGTAAAATGTTAACTACAAATAGCAAACGATCGGATGGAACCAACAAATCCATGTTTACTGATTATCGCTTCGAGTGGACTACACCGTATGCGTTCATAGCCTATGCGATCTCGTAAAGGGACAGGGTGAGGTTCATTAAGACGCTAATTTGAGCCAACCTGTAGGTTCTTTACAACCCTCCAAGGACAGTTCAAAACGAATTACAAAACTGGCATGCGGAAACGAAATTTAGTCCATTTATAAAATTCTAAAAACAAGAAAAAAAAATACCACGTCAGAACCGGTGAGAGAGAGTCTCCCATTTTCTCGCCCAGCGCTCGAAGTGGGCGGAACCTTTAAAAAACGCAGTTTTCTGCTTTTGTATATGAAGCTATTCCCCATGGGTGGCTCTCAAGAGTCAGCTCATAGCAGCGCTCTTTGGCAGCGTCGTTATCATGGCAACGACGCTGCGAAAATGCGCTATGAGGATTGGCTTCTTCATGTTAGCCTACCCACCAGACGCCGCTCTACACCACCTTTGCGGGGATGTCGACGATGTGGACCCGACGGTCAGCAAATCTGCGTCGCCGTATTGGTGTTCAGCCAGACTCCATCGCGAATCACTCGAGCGCTACTTGTGCGAAATTTCGAGAGCGAGTCCGAAAGTAGGAGACGGAGGAGTGGGGTATAAGAGCTAATGACGCATTCGGTAGAGGGGACGACAGCAGAGGCGCCGAGCAGTAGAGAGCAGTACAGGAGCACGCCGAGCGAAGGTCTAAGGTCAGCGAAGGTCTAACTGTCCTCCCACGAGAACGCTCTCTGCGTGTCGAAAGCAGAGCGCCACGCCCATACGACCGCACTTCTCTCCTCAGCATTCTCCGCCTGCCCGCACTGCCGGCAGTTGTAACACGAGGAGAGGCCAACGCTCCGTGTAGAACTGCTTGTTTTTATGCCTTTGTTCTCACAGCACGGCGATCTGCCTCCTTTTGCCCTTTCAACATCAGCAGCGACTCTCAAATATGCAGACGGTACCTGAGCAATGCTTCCCGCTCGCCGAATGCCGACGCTTTGCAGCCGCCAATTTGAGCGTCGCTGACTCGAGAGGAAAAAAATGAAAGTTGGTGCGGAAATGACGCTTTATGCCATGTGACTTCCTCTACTCTCGCTTTAGACGATGGAGCAGCCGGGAGGGCACTCGGGCGCTCTCAGCGGAAGAAAACCTTCCTTGTCTACCATCAGCAGCCAGTGATTATACTTCTGCTCTCCCACTGGAGGGCGCCGCTTTAGGCATCAAGAAGGTGTATAGAACCTAGAGACTAGCTGGATTGGCGCCGCTTTATATTTAAACTGAGCGAGCGCAAAAGTCTTCTACCACCATCTGAAATCCATCTTTTCGAAACAAGATTGCAACACTCTTTTGAGGACAAATGATAGCACATGCTTTTAACAAATTTGTTATCCTCTATACGTCGCCATACGGCGTAAATGAAGTGTATTTAACATTCTTGAGCATTCCATCATGTGAAGTCCGCAAGGCTGGCATAAGACCTTGATATTTTTAGTTGGTGTGCAATGGAGCACTGGGTTTCTGCGTATATACTTGTTATTTTTGAAAGCCACTCAGGAAAAGTAATTTCAAAACTATTCATGAACGTTTTCTTACCTAATTGCATTACATAAAATTTTACATCCATAAAATTTTTATGGAACAAGCCGTCCTGAATGCTTCTGCAGATATTTTCCACGTGCACTAGAGCTCTTCATGTGTTTCAAATGTGTTTCTTCTTCAAACTGACCTTTAATTTTGTTACCGTTGCCTCAGATCTTCTTCTTAAAATTGAGTTCTTTTGAAAGTGATTTTATAGTGCGCAGCCAATACGATAGGTAACTTCGATCGGGCTGGGTGTTTTACTATTTCGGAATTAATTTATCAATAATGAAAATATTGTTTTTTGCTGGTGTTTTCTACGTGGCTCTTCCAATGATTGCTCCTGGGACCAGGTAAGCTTTTGACAGCATTTGCACCATGCTATGTGTTGTCGCGTTTTTCTCTCCCAGTCTAAAGTGTGAGGAGGAAACAACTTTAATGAAACGTAGTAATAAGCATCAAGCATATCCTGGACCAGGAAACCAAGGCCAACTGGTCTTTCAGCTAGTCAGAGGCTAACCATACCCGCCCCGTTTGGGGAAAGAGATGTGGACACTAAGATGACTGAATTGCATATGGGCAGAAATACATGCATTCTTATAAGTTAGTATTGGGTTGAGGTCAATTCAGACATGAGGAAAAATGTCTGATGCGGCAATGAAACGATGCCAGCCTGAAGACTGCAAATTGCAGTTGACACGGAGAATATCGAGCCAGTGTCAAACGTTGCAATTAATATTGGATTTTCTTCGCACGAAATGGGCGGATACGTTTATTATTTGCTGCGGCGATTTAGGGAATAATATGCAAATTATAAGGTAATATTTTACCCTAACATCAGCTGCGTTCAAAATATTTTGCATCCGAACTGCATCCATTTTCGTCTAGCACTATACAGATCTCACACAGTTCAATTCTTCATTGCTTTTCATACATTTTTGCAGTAGTGCTGGTTGGAGATTATATTATACATCTCAGTCTGCACTTATTCCCACAACTGAAGAAAGTTCTTTTCCTATTGTTACCAACCAGGTTAGGCCATGCCTACAGCTAGAGTATGGAGGTGGTATATGAAGGCAGCATAATACTGAGAACTTTGCATTCGCTTGTGCTATTTCTTTCCTAATTCTGCCTCTTTCGCAAAAAACTTCTAGAGTTACGGATCCTTCTTACATGGCGAGCCCGTTTTCGGGTTTAGGCAATGTGACCGTGCTCGAAACCAGACCGTTGCTTACAATGGCACCACTAAAATGTATCTTGGTTTGAAATCAATATGTGTAATATTGAAGTCAAGAATTTAGTTCTTTTGTATCCAGAGTTTCTTATAGGCCAGACTGATTAGGTTGTATTTGCGGCTGCTCTCAAATTTCGAATTGACATAGATAAGACAGCTTGAGAATGGTTTCAAAGAGGAAGGTCGAAAAACAGTGTAAGGATATTTTGTACGATGAGCCATATACTTTGGGACTTAGATATGTGTCAACTTCTGCATAAGGTGGCTGTTATTTTTGGTATAGCTTCCTTGTATAATATTTTCTGAACAGAAGATTTTAAGCTGTTCCGATTCGTCTTGAAGCAAATATTTTTTTCTTTCCCAGATACATATTTGCAACATATTTTCACCATTTATTGAAGAATTATGTATAACTTACTTTGAGAATAAATTATGAGCCTAACTTTATTGAAACTGAACTTACCTTAACACTCTTTCCAGAAAGCCCCTCTGGCAGTACCCAAAAGATCTTCAGCGTCATTTAGTGAAGTGCGGTCTACGTAAGGTAACTTGAGTGTGCAGTCATCTGTTTTACACTGATGCTTTATTCAATGTTGAGTTCCAAGTTCTTAAAATGCAAAGCATGCACGATATCCGAATTCAACTCGAACAGTACTTTGCACTGAGGCGAAGCTATAGTTGTCTCTTCATTTCTTGAGTAGAGCCTATGAGCACATTCTCTAAATATATATGTTCACGTTGCTCTTCAGATTATATTCTACATAAAAGCAAAATTGACACAGGCAGTTTGTTCCACGATCGACGCTAATCAAGTTTTGTTCTGAAATCACAGTTTAGCAAATGAAATTATTCCACTGTCTCTGTTGTTTAAATGTATTGCTCATAATAAATGGCAAGCTTAATTCATAAATTCGTATGCACAGGCAATGGTCGTAGGCAGGGCAGGGTTCCATTATTGCTAAGGGTAACTGGCTCTATTTCAGAGGAGGCATTCATAACAGAGAATTTGAAAAACAGGTATACTGATAATAACCAAGAACGTTCTGCCGTAAGACGCCCCAGCTTGCAATGAACGAAATAAACTGAGGGCAGCAATACGGGCTTTTCCTTCAGAACTGACGCTTGATAATCGATCCCTGTCTCAACGTCGGCTACGTGCTTGCCTTTATTTAGGACATTTTTCGTGAAAAACATGAGATTGTTCTCTATTTTTCAGTGCAATCCTCAAAAAGGACCGCTCGCTTGCCCTCAAGGTTGTTGGTGTGGTACACACCCTACAGTCAAAATGCCACACTTCTGCTCAATTATTGGAATGGCGGTCGACAGTGGCATCCTGACAAAATACCGACACTTGATATTTTGACCATCTGCTTAGGTAGACCATAATAAGTGCCGGTGCTCATTTCTTGGCCTCAATAAATAGCAAGTGCAAGCTGATTTGAAAATTCCTGTGAATCTATGCGAGATGGTGCCTGCTTGCCCTTCTTGGTTATAACTGGGGAGCGGAACCTTTAAGTACTTACTTCACTATCTTTTAGGCATCAGAGGGAATGGGGAAAAGTTCATAGCGTTCCGGTTTGCAGCACAAGCTCCTTTATCAGTTCTGACAGATTCGAATATTTTTGCATGATATATCATATCATGCCAGTTCTGCTTTTCTGAAAAGAACGTCAGTAATAGGAAATAAATAATACTAACGCAGTTGCTGCCTATAATACAATTGGGCGAAGTAAAAAACACTGAAGACTTCAAATTGGCTTTACGCATATTTAAATGACTACCTTTGTGGCAAAATATATGAGATTATGTGTTTGATTGTCCCGTGGGATACTAGTTATTGGTATATTTCTGGCAAATGTAAGTGACTGGTGTCATCATATTGCAGAAAGCATTGTAATCTCCCCTGTACAGAAACTACTGCTCTCAAAATTTTACCTGTCCGCATTTTGAGCATATAAAAAGCCACTAATGCAATTCTCCTGCGTGCTTGACAATAAAAAGTAGAAAGCAAACAAACAATGGTGCTTGTATTGGGGCATAACTTAATATTTAGTTTTTATGATGCATTATTACGACCAGCGAGGAAAATTCTCCATAAGATGTTCGAGATAAAAGGCTGCGGTGGCCGAGAATTTCAGAATATTTGACTTATAGTAGGGCAAAAGGTTTGCACATTTATTGCTACGAAAGCGAGAATAATTACCACTCTTTATTTAAAGAAAGGGTTCGGTAACCACGCCGTAGAAATGTGTTTCATTCCGTGCAAGTATTTGCGAATTTAGAGACCTCCAAGAAAATGCGAAAAAAAAAAAGGCTTCGTGGATCAATAGTGTGGAACGCGCTTTCTGAAGCGCATGTTAAAGCGAAGAAGTCAAAAAAAAAATTCTACGGTTGCACACTCAAGTCTTCTTAGGTGCAGCGATGCGGAAATATTGCGGCGACTGGCCTGCCGGTTGTCAGATTCACTAGCACTACGGTAGCGAACGTCGGTAGTACTCAGTCAGATGGCTTCTGCGAATGGCGTATTAACTGAGATTGATTAAAGGAGAGGCGATGTTGGAACTTGATAAATACGGTAATGTTCACTGCACATCCCAGCAGGGTTGTACAGTGGACATTTGGTGAAGATGAATTGGTCTACTACAAAGCAGGAGATTGTGCTGCATTTTTAGACGAGTCGTATGATGCCGTTTTCCTTAATCTGTACATACACTGTGAAATGTATCTGCTAAATAACACAAGAAAATCAGAGATTCTTGATGGGTATATTGAAATATTTTTGAAGTAAAGATAAAACAATTCATCATTCTTAAGATAGGTTATTTTCGTTTGCACAATATATGCACTTCTTGAGTTTAAGTAAAACGTCCAAGCATAGAACATTGTCTTTTTTTAATTTAACAGAAAACACTCGGCCATTGAGGCTTGCTATAATAATGCACATTTCTTTGCTTTGTGTCTTTATCCGTATATCTGAATTGTTTGACGAAAACCTCGGTTGCGAGCACTGCACGATACTGGCGCTATGTCAGCTACTACGTTTCATACGTTTTCGTACTGCAAGAGGTAAGGACGACCTGTAGCCCTTACTTATACCGCCGCAGTGCTAATGAGACACGCAACTGATTCAGTTGATTTGTTAATTAAATTTGGAGCTAATAAAGAACCGCAGCAAGCAGAAATCAAATCGAACAAATTTGCGCAGTAGGTGGAGTGACCCGACGCACATACACATTTCTCACGCTTTAACAATGGTCTTTTAATTTCATTCTTCAGCACAAGGTCTGTGAGGCTGAAACATTTTGTTTATGTGTGTTTTTGATTTGCATATGAACAACTCAAGTGGTTCAAGCTTTTAGTATCGCCCTTCTTGTACTTTTTTCTAAGCATCCTGCACCTATCTTAGGTGTCTTTGGCACTAGAGTTTGCATATGTGAGGTCTTGGTAGAACCAACCCTCATCTTTTCTGACATATGGTGAATTCATCTGTTTTTGCAATTTTTGATATTTCAAGTAGCCTCCTTTAAATTTAGTGCTGTGCTAGTCAATTTAGATAGGTTTAATTGAGCACAATACTAATGACGACAATAGCATTTAGGAGCATAGTTACCAAAGTAACGAAATACGTGGTCATGGGGTCATTCACTTCTATGCTAAAGAATGTCCAATAACAGGTGTACATCCCTACGCAGCTATGGATGCATCTTATGTTAGCCGTGTGTGATGCTGTTCTTCGAGAATACTTTGAATCCTGCCATAAGAATCAATAATATAATCATTGTTTAACCTTTGAAAAATGTCGCGAAAACCAAGGAATATGAATTCATGCTTGGAATTTTTTGCTTTAGTTAGCCTCTGTGAAATCTAAAACCGTTGAGGATGAGGGTTGCATTCATTTTCAAAGTATATGGAGTGGTAATGTCCATTTATGAGCTCAAGTGTCGTCGTGAGCAAACTCGTTGGGACAAAAGTTTAGAAAATGCTGTATAGTCAGTTCACAGGCTTTTTTCTGGGTGCAACAAAGATATGGAAAATATGATATATGTAAATGTAAAATCTGGAAATAATTTACCGGGGGCGGGAGGAGGGTACATTGTTTCAGTCATGCAATAAAGTAAATATAAAATAGAAGATCTTTCCAGGGCGATTCACTGTGTCATGAATATTGCTTGTATATTTTTGTCTTTGTTAACAATGAATCATTGAAAGACGAAAGTCCATGATACCCTGAGTTCTTATTGCTTTTCTTAAACAGAGATTCTTCCCTTAAGGCTTGCGCACTCAAGATAGATAATATACTAATAATGACAAGTAGCACCTTACATGAATGAGCTTAATTCAGATGACATATTTTACTGTCTGACAGTGTTGTATGCAACAATTATCATTATTTTAGGCATGGATGCTGTAGCTGCATATGACTATTGCTGGTGATAAAATTATTGGCAATAATTAGAAAAGCCGTGAAATATTGAAAATCTTCATGATCCTAATATGTAACTTTTTGAGTTGCATGTATTATTTAAATAGAGTTTTGGTCCATTGACCTACACCTTTTTGTTTTTCCTTGGGGTAGTTGCTGCAATAAAACCTCAATGAAGCACAAGGGACAACAAATGCAAATCAGGGCTTTTGTTTCGAAAAGTGTTTTTTTTTATTGCCTCCGAAATAAAATTTCTGAGTTGCTAATAACCAGCAAAGCTTGGAAGCTTACTTTAAACTCTGTTTGAACTTGAAATTCCCTGTAGGTAAATTTAAGTTAACGCACGATGCACGTAATTTCCCTGCTGCTGTTCTCTCCTAAACTCCGCGTACTGTTGGTTTGCTGCTATTTTACAGAAATATAGATTGGTACAAACCTTGAACTGATAATGTGCGTGGTTCCCGCCTAAACCCAGTACTTGACTTAAGTGGAAACGAAACCCATTAGACGATTTGAACCAAAGTTTTCTGTAAAATTTCAGTGAAGGCAAGGAGTGAATGATTTTGTACAATTACACAATGCTCTGTTCTTTAACAATATGGCAGGAACATAATATAGCTATAGATATTGTGAGCCTTCTGTGGACCTTCTTTCATTTGTATATGCCATGATCTTCTTTCATTTGTACATACCATCATCATCGTCCCGCACCGCCAGCTCCGGCGCGCGCCTGGGCTCGTGATCGGATTAATACGCTAGACAAGGCTTCACTGTCCTTGCCGTCACGACCTCGCCGTCTCGACTTGGCCTTCTTTTACAATATAAGTAAGCATTACCAGCAAACTTATGTGATGTTGCAAACTACTCTGTTTTTATATCAAAATAACAATAACACAAAATCTCAGTTGAAATACAAACAATTCTTGACACCACAATGTTGTGAAATAGCAAACTAGCCTGTTTTTAGGAAACAATTAGGAACACCAAATCCTTTTAAAATATAGCAAACCTCTAAACGGACAATATAAGGAAACGGCCAAAGAAATCGAACGCAGAAAGTTAGTGAGAACCGAAGAAATGTGTCATAAATTGTGCCATATAATTTACATTTTTCTCAAAACATGTTATCAGGGTACAATTTCTCTGCATGGAGAATTGCTTCAGTGTAATAAATACCGAATTGAAGAAAACCTATAGGTGATAGTACAGTGTTCGCGAGCCTGAGTCATGAAGGCGGATCTGTTCATTGTGGCAGCGGTTCGAAACGAAGTTGCAGCACCGTTTCTTCTTCATTGAGAGTTCGTTCAGAGACGCTCTGTTCACAGACTCTGTCCACAAATCCCGCCTCCGCCGCTCATAACCAAGAAATTACTTCTCATTAACATGTTTTGCTTGATATTGAGAAGGACCCTGATAGTTCCATTTATGTATCTGTGTACACGGACTGGTCAAAAAAGAGGTTTTCTTTGGTTCGCTTTTCCCTAGATATGTGCTGCTGTCCTGTCTAGAAGCGTACAAAACAACAATACTTTTAATGTGTAGAAGGCCACATATTGCGCAGGTCCGCCATGTTCTAAACTTAAATCTGAGCCTCAAAATTTGCGTCATTATAATTTTAAAAGCGCGATTCTTTTTTATAACCCATTATTTTATTCCGCTGAGACATGATAATTTTGTCAAACGTCGGTGACAATATTAATGCAACGAACCGTCTAACACTCCACTGAAAAGGACCCTTACTTTGGCTGCCTTCCGGTAAAAGAAGTAGTCTACAAGGTGGTAGCCACACCTTCAAGCGTGCTCGGCGTCCTGTGAATGCAATAACCGGTACTCTGGGCGAACCTAAATGTAGAATCAGAAACGTGACATCGGGGAAAGGTGCCGAAGGTAAAGAAATTGATCGGGAATAATGTGCATGCCAAAAAATTTAGCTGCAATATTTCGAGATATGTTTTGGTGCATTTCACTTAGGGAGGAATTGATAAACCTGGGCTCGCTTCTTTGAGGGTGAAATAAAGAACAGAAGAAAACTCCGTCATTTCCCTAATCGGCGGGACCTTTATATGCAAAGTGATCCAGTTCGCAGAACGGCGGCTGTTGGCAGCAGCCAATTAAGATTGCAATTATTCGAGGTAATAATAACACTGCCTCGACATTTCTCAAAAATAGAAATTGCAAGTAAGAACATTAACATTTTATTGTAAAGGTGTTTTGGCGTTCATAAAATGACTTTTGGCCCACTACACGTGAAATTTCTAGGGAGACATAAAGCCGCTGAGACGCAGTCGTGCCATCGGAAAGACTTCTTAGTCCAATTGTGCGGTGCGGCAATCGAATTACTTTCAGAGCGCGGAATATCGGCATAAAAGGTTTTCATCCATCCCGTGACGTCGGATCGAAGTCCACACACAGACTCTTTCCCTGCTTTTGGTCCGAGTCCCGTCTTTGTCAGTTCGAGGGTCAGGCGTCAAAAACTCCTGGTCTCTGTATCATTCAAAGCGCACCACATTTTGGCTGGCGACTTTATGGGCTCTACTGCATTCATCATACGTTTTGCGGACGAGAATTGCGGACTGATTGTCGGGACCCTAACATAGAAGTAATATGTATAGGGGCCATAAATGATTATTGCTGATTTTTTGAAAGTGCCTACTGATCTCAGGTATTGAACAGAGCAGTGCCTTCGCCCTTAAAATATGACCAATAATTTTTCAGTCCATATTTGCTCTTACAAACTGAAAGACAGTGAGATGTTGTTAATACCGACACTAATTCTGCATTGTAATTGAACCAGTTGGAAATTACCCTAACATCATTAAAAAGCTCAGAAAGCTTTTTACTATACTTCTGAATATGAGATTCACATAGGTGTTAGTGGCGCTTTGATATTGGTAAATATATACCATCGCAGAAGGCAGAATACGAAGATCACCAACAGAGACAGAAGACAATGTGATAGGAACGGTTGGTGCTAGGAGAAGGTTGGTGCTGCTGTGTTTCTGTGTGTTGTGTGATTTCTCATTAGCTGCTGTGCTTTTCGGACTAACCTAACTTAAATAAAGATCTCCGTGGGCACAGATAAGTTCATTTAGGCAGCCAACAGCTGACTTTACGCAGTGGCTGCCACCTATCTGTCAGCACAACGTCAACAACGGTCACTATGACCTCCGAGGTAGCCCCTGCCCCCCCCCCCCCCCCCAGGAACATCGGCGCCGCCACTTGTCATCACGAAAACCCGCCACCCTCTCATCTTTAAGGGCGAAGACAAGACAGATGTTTTACGATTTGTTTGATGAATACGAGCGCTGCAGCTGAAACAATCACTGGGACGCGACAATAATGCTAGCTTATCTCTTTTTCTATTTGGCGGAAACCGCTCGCACGTGTTTTCAAAGTCACGAACAAGAGGTTGTGACCTGGGAAATATGCAAGAAAACGCTTCAGGACTTATTTGGGGAGCTCATGGGACGCGTTCTCGCAGCCAAAACCGAAAATTCGTCTCGCGCCCAGTCCCCAGTAGGGAACATCCCTACTGGGGTAGGGATGTTCCCTACTCGGAAAAGGTAGAGAACATCCTCAAGGGCATCGCAGATGACGCACTTAACATCCCCTTCTGCGTGTATTGCTCAACCGTCCCCTCCGTGCGGCAAGTCTGCTGAAAATTCGAGCAGGCTAAACAACGACGTCTCGTACATCGCTTTGAGCGCCTTCCAAACACGGCGGCTACATCATCTTGCGGTGACCTGGCACCTTTGCAACAGCCTTCTTATCCGACCAATGTCACTAGGATCGTTAGGTGAGGACACGAGGCCTTATCTCCTGCACCACTCACGACTCCACTTCCCAACACCGTGGCCCTGATGCCCCGTTCCGCCCCTGTCACAAACCCATCCTGTTCCTCTAATGACTGCAGCCACGACCTCCGAAGCCCCTCACCACCTCGCTATCTTAGTTGGAATACTTCAGACTGGCGCACCTCAGACAACAGGCCAATTTGTTTTATTTGCTGTCGAGCCACCCACACTTCGTGTTATTGCCGTAGCCGTACCTTTCCCACACCTCGCACCAATTACAACGCGGCCCTTCGGTACTACTATGGACCTTGACGCTTCCTTGCCCAACCAGAGGAGCTCCTGCGCCCCACATATGATGTACCTGGGCACTTTTCCCCTCAACCAGATGAGCTTCGTTCCGAAGCCGGCCAAAGTGTCCGTCGCTCCAGCCGATCTCCATCTCTACGGCCTCGTCGCTCCAGTTCACCGGTACGTCCTCGCAGCTCCTCCCCATTATACGCCGCCACATACTCCGGAAACGCGAGTGCAGCGCCCGAGAGTGACGCTGCAGTATCGACCCGAACTGACAACTCGGTACTGGCCCACGCACCCAGACGTAATCTAATTGATCTACATGTTGACGGACTCCCAGTTTCTGCCCTTATTGACTATTATTTCAAACAGCGCGAACAAGAAGACAAAGGTCAAGATAAAACGAAGCCACAGTACAAGCGCTGATTCACTCCTATGCCTAAGCCTTTACTCCAATGCCCAGATAAAATCAAATATGACGAAAAAGAAACAATCACGTGAAACAAGCCCTGGGTTGACTTGCTGCACATAAAGTCACTCAAAAAAGACAACTCTGCTTGGAAGAGCAAGAAAAGTGTTGCTGACACACTTATTGTCCGTTGAAATAAAATATGATTCAACTATCTCTCTCGCAATCTTTTCTTTGTGGCGATACAAAATCCTAACTCACTCACACTCGCGTCATTGCTTATGCCAGTCGCCTCCTGTCTACGGCTGAGCGAAATTATTCGATCACAGAGCGTAAGTGTTTAGACCTCGTGTCGGCCGTTACCACGTTTCGACTTTATTTGTTTAGCCGCTCGTTCTCTGTCATTACCGACCAGCACGCCTTGTGCTGGCTTTCTACGCTTAAAGACCCTAGGTCGCCTGGGGCGTTGGGAATTGCGTCTTCAAGAATAGACTTTTTCTGTCGTCCGCAAGTGCGGCCACCTGCGCACTGATGGCAATTGCCTGTACTGCAACCCAGTAGATCAGCCGCCTGAAAGCGAGCGTGTGACGATGACATCTGTGTTTTGTCCGTCTCTGGCCTTTTAAACATTCGCCATGAGCAGCGCTGGGATCCCACGCGTTGCACTATGACCAGCCGCCTTAGGACTGACCACCATGACGCTTCCCCTGCTTTGTTTCTACTCCACAACAGCCCCTCATATCGGCGGAATATGTGACCAGATGGCGCCGAGCTTCTGCTCGTAGTTCCCGAACACCTGCGTGCCAACTTTCTTCAGCTTCTGCACGACGCACCCATTTCGAGCCATCTTGGTGTATCTCGTACGTTCGACAGCGTCCGCTGCCGCTTCTTTTGGCCAGGGCTGTACCGCTCTGTTCTTCGTTACGTGACTTCTTGCGACCGTTGTCAGCGACGGAAAAAGTCCTTCGGTTGTGCCTCTTGGATCCCTGCAGCCAATCTACATCCCAATAGACCCATTTTGCTGAGTTTGCCTTGATCTCCTCGGGCATTTCCCTCTGTCTGCTTCGAGAAATAGATGGATTGAGGTGGCCACAGACTATACTACGCGCTACGCTGTCACACGAGCAATACCCATAAGCTGTGCAACTGACGTGGCGGCGTTTCTTCTCCATGACGTCATCCTGCTCTATGGTGCGCCACGTCACCTGCTCACTGACCGTGGCTTTTGCTTTCTTGCTTGAGTAATCGACTAAGTCGTCCGGTACTGCTCCCCTGAGCTCTATTTCACCACCACTTACCTTCTACGAACGAACGGCCTCACCGAACGCCTCAACCGCATGCTCACGGACATGCTGACAATGTATGTATCAGATGACCACCTTAATTGTGATATAACTCTGTAACGTTTGTAACGTTCGCGTATAATTTGTCCCGTCAGGATAAAATGGGCTACTCCCCCTTCTATCTTCTATTCGGCCGCGATCCTTCACTTCAGTTTGACAGCGTACTGCCTCCCACCGCTAACGCCAGTTCCTACGTTCGTGACGCCATCTCCTGAGCTGACGCCGCCCATGTTATTGCTTGCCCCCTAACGGATTCCTTACAAAACGCACAAAACCGACTCCATGATACTCGTCTTGGTGATGACCGCTACTCCCCAGGCTCTCTCGTCTTGCTCTGGACTCCTGCTCGTCGCGTTGGGCTGTGTGAGAAGCTCTTGCCGTGCTACACCGGCCCGTACTGTGTTTTAAGGCGTGTTACTTCAGTGACATACGAGATCAGCCCTGGGAATCCGCCACAACAGTACACTTTGCCGCGTACCAATATCTTGCTTTTCGCCCGAATTAAGCCTTACTACTCAAATAGCAGTTCTCCGACATAGTACGCACCGGGACTGTGTATTTCGCGGCGGGGGTGGTAATCCTGCTCTGTAAGATATTATTTTATGCGCCCGCTCATAGCACTACAATAGGCAAGCTGGACGTGAAGCATCTTGCAACATGCACGTACAGTAATCCGGCATTTCTTACCCTATAAAATTAGTATCTGCTACAAAGATGTTGATTGCCTATTGATTGATTATTTTTAAAGAGCTGTTGGCATGAAAGAGAGAAACTGAAAGTGTTAAGCTATATTCTTAGAGTGTTACCGGGTTATGGGGCTTAAAACAAAATAAGGAATAGGATATGGCTTCACGATTCATTCTTTAGCGGGCATAATTGAGTCCGTTCAACAGCGTTCATTTACTTCACCGATTCATTTTAAAGAGTTCTGGGGAAGTTAATGGTACCAGCTTACATCCCTTTATGGGAACAAGGTCCACAATAATTTTCTTCACGCCCTCACTGATGAATAAGCATCGCTGATATCAACGTTCATATACGCGGAAAGTACTGAACCAGCGTTTTTTTGGCCGAGCAATGTAAGGCTACTAAACAATGCCGCAGAAGCTCTGAACATTGTTAAATCCGGCCATTTCGCTGGCGAGAGCCGTTTAAGCTGCATTAATTCTGCGCACCATCCGTACTAGCGGAAGGAGCTGGACTGCTCTGTAGCATTGCTGAAGTTCTCTAAAATGCAGTCACTTCCTAATTTGCGACGAAAACGTGAATGAAAATGGCTTTGTGAGCAAAAACTGCGAGTTTGGCGTCCCAAGACCATTCACTTATTTTAGTAGGTGCACTCCTTCTATCCGCCCTTTCAACTGTAGATGATGCCATTTCTTACGTGCACGTATAATAAAATTGCGAGCCACTGAAAAACTCACTTTTCCAGCTTGGATTTCATCTTCGTTTTGCGATGTTAAGCAAATAGATACTCCGAAGCAGCAGTCCTCAAAAGATACACAACGGGAAAGTGATAACGAATTTAGGCTGAAATTTTAAAGGTCACTTTATTCCGCCACAATCAATATTCAACCTTCATTATTATTTGAGCTTTGTGCAGCCAAAGAAGCAAGAAACAATGTACAGCACATTCAGGAGCCAAAGCGTCTTTATGAAATAAATGGACGGTGCCCAGTCGAAACAAACTGCAGAACTGTGTCGAAAATACGACAAAATATCCTGTAGTTCTATCGTAACCATCAAAATTTTTTGTAGTTCTGTAGCACTTTTCTGTAGTTCTGTAGTTTTTCTGTAATATATTTTTGTTGTCTGTAGTTCTGTAGCACTTTTTTGTTGTAACTACAGACATTTCTGATGCTACTACTGAATGTTCTGTTGTCACAACAGGTTTCCCGTCAAAAACCGTACAGAAATTCTGTCGTAACATCAGAAAATTTTCTGTAGTTTTTTCCGACTGGGTGGTGAATGAAAAAAAGCACCAAAATACGGCGACATGTAAAGCAACATATTTTTAGAAAAAAACGAGCCCTGCAGTTGAATAAATGAGATAACGACAGTGCCTTACAGCGTCAACCTCAACAAGGCGGATCTCATTACTAATAATAAAAATGCAGCCCCAGGCAAATATGAATGGCAAGGAACTATTCACATTATAACATTTTACGCAAAGAATCGCCATGAAAACTTTCTTAATATGCGGTTCCCTGTGCGTACCCTTATAGTATCACTGGCTGAGTTAGCAATAAGCAAAGAGAGAATACATTTTTTCAACTTAATATTGGGGCCTGCGTTGCTATCTTTGTGTTACCACATTCACCGGCTGCTGTTCGTAGCGGAATGATGCGGAAATATATTAACGCTAAGAGTTGTCTTGTTAATGCGCGCGTGTACCGAATGTGTGCACAGAATATGTCTGTAGTGGCTTTACAGCTTATGTCGAGTATTCTGGCCAGAAGTGGTTTGTTCTGGTCTAGATTACGTAATTTCGCGTTGCAAAGCCAGTCAGGATATAACAGACACCCAAAGAAGGAGGATGGCTCCGGGAATTTCAACTCTATCTGGTTCTTTAACGTGCTAAGCAGCCTCGAGAAGTGGGGAACCGCTAGGCGGCCAGTGACACGGGATTATATCACTCACCCTCCCACCCTCTAAGAAAACTTGGCACCGCTTCGATTTCGAAGCTCAGATTTTGGACCTGAACATTTGACATTGCAAATTACAAGCAGAAAATGTTACAAAAAGCAAGTAAGGAAGTAGGCGCGGAACTTTCACGAACTGCGCTTGCTGCTCGATTGCTCCGCGCGCGCTACTCACCGCGCTTAGTGCTGTTGCCATTGTCGCTCAGTATGGAAGAGAGCGATTAATTTTGTGCAAAAACACAATTCCTTTTTTTCTCTCCTAAAGTCGAAAATCATTTGGAATAGACATTTATGCCGAGAGGAATTCTAGTCAGAAATAGAACACGTATGATTGGCACACTTCATGGTGGCTATATGTAAGCTTATTGATTCCCTTAAAATAAATGCCTGAATTTCTTTCCGTTTCATATTGAGCAACCTTGTGCAGGCCTCCGGTGCAGGTTAACTCATTCAGACTCGCGCAATCCCAAACAGGTCATTGTAGTTCAGCGAAACACGGTAAGTTATAGGAACAGGCAGGAAAATGATGTAATTAGAGAAAGGTCGGACAAGTAGAAAGGAGTTTAAAAGCTAGGATAGGAACACAGAGATGAATTAGGGGGGGGGGGGCAAGGTGATGCGAATCCTAATTTTACGTAGGCGTGCTACATTGGTGTCTATAGCTAGCAATGGTTCTTGAAACATATAAATTAACACTGACGAAGTTCGGCTGCGCGACATTTACAAGCTTTCTTGCACCACCAAGCGGGTGCTTATTTTGCGAGATATGTTACAGAAAATGGCCTATACCATAATAAATTGTTCAGTAAGGCCTATTAAAATTTATTCCCACTTTCGACTTTCGTAATTGGCAAAGCCAGGGTTATATAAGGATACATAAACGAACTATAGCCGAAAGAGCAAAAGGAACACAGAGGGCAGACCAAAAGCGTATGTATATTGTTATGAAGAAGATCGGCAGTGGGCCGAGAGGAGCCCTCGCGCTAGGCAAGCCATTAAATCATCGTCATCATGTCGCCATGTTGTGCCGTCTTCTTTGCTTGTCACCACGTAACATTTTGGTTGGAGTTGCGGCGTATGCCATCTCCATCCTCGCCTTGGAGCATCCATGCCATCTGTAAGCCGAGATCATCGACCGAGGGCCCAGAGACATCGCCGAGCAGCTTCGCCCTTCCAGCCCAGACCCGACCAACTACCGCCCCCAGCCCGGATCTCAAGACCAGGAGAACAGACAGACCAACCAGAACCGAGACGAAAGACAAGAAAGAGCCGAATGATCCGAAAGGAACCGATGGACACGAGCACGCAACCCCTGCCCAAGCCGCCCGACGCGACCTCGAGGCATCGGTACCATGGATGCTTTGGGGGCGGATGGTTGCAGAGCTCCAGGGGAGGCAGATCACCCACGCACCAGACATCGTGGTGCAAGCAAGTCATTTATTCTTGTCTTTCCTTGAACATCTTCACCGTCACGTCACCATCGACTTCAAGCGAATCGATCGAGGCGATCACTCAGTGGCCCCGGGAAGTGTTATGAAGAAGATCGGCGGTGTCGCGAGAGAAGCCCTCGCGCTATAAAAGCCATTAAATCATCGTTCATCCTGTTGCGACGTTGTGCCGTCCTCTTTGCTTGTCACCACGTAACAATATATTCCTCACTTGCGAGAAGACCCTTCGTAAGGGGGCCGGCACACAAGTATACACAAAGGAAGTGATCAGTCAGAAGATCTTTAAAGAAAGGGTGAGTAAGAACGTCCTAATAAAACTTTTAGAAATGCATGATCAGGCGAAAAGGACCTCCAATGAAAAGTGCAATACGTGAAAAGATACAAATGAGAGACAATAAGAAACGCAATGCCAGCGTGAATTCAGCGCTCACGTATATTTTTGTTACGGAAGCAACACCACGCTAGTCATGAGCCATTTCATGGAGCCCCCGATGAGCCAAGCTGCGCATGGGCGAGGAGCGAGTGACGTCACACGCAGAAAGCGGGAGAGCAGCGTCAGGGCCACCGCCGACTCCTCCGCCGCGCGGGTGACTCACAGAATGCCGCCGCCTAACCACCTGCGCATGCACCAGGAGGGAGTGACGTCAAACGGTGCACAGCTGGCGCGTTCAGGCCAACGCCGACTCCTCCGCAGCGCGGTGATTCAAAGGTGCCGCCGACACCTCGTTCGACGCGGATGTTGCTTCCAAAATTCTACTCGAGATTGTCATTCATCAAACCACCGCCATTTTTCTCTTCGCCATCAGATTCCATCTCGAGCATGCGGGGATAACTTTTTCCCAGTAAAGACCATTATATTGGGTTCATATATGTTTCTGTGCCGTTTAAATTTGGGTAGCATAAAAAAGTTCGAACATTAAAGCCGCCTGCGCAAAGACGGGCGGGAGCCAAGAGAGCACAGCTCTCTGCTTTCGCGCGCAAAGTCAGTGGAACAAATTGGGTGTATTACAGATACCAACAGAGATTGAGATTTTCGGTGTGCGCAGAGCGCCAGTGAAACCTCGGCCCCAGTAGGTACGCAAAAGTAAAGAAGAAATAAGGGTAGATATCATCATCATCATCATCAGCCTGATTATACCCACAGCAGGGCGAAGGCCTCTCCCATATTTCTCCACTTAACCCGGTTCTGTGCTAGCTGCATCCACTTCACCCCTGCGAACTTCTTAATCTCATCCGCCCACCTAACTTTCTGCCGCCCCCTGCTACACTTTCCTTCCCTTGGAATCCAGTTTGTTACCCTCAGCGACCATCGGTTATCCTCTCTTCGCACTACATGTCCCGCCCATGTCCATTTCTTCTTCTTAATTTCCACTAGAATGTCGGTAACTTGAGTTATTTCTCTGACCCACTCTGCACGCTTTCTATCTTTTAATGTTATTCCTACCATTTTTCGTTCCATAGCCCTCTGGGTTGTCCTCAACTTAAGTAGAACTCTCTTGGTCAGCCTCCACGTTTCAGCCCCATAGGTTAGTACAGGTAAGATGCAACTGTTGTATACTTTCCTCCTTAGCGATACCGGTAAGCTGCTAGTCATCATCTGCGAGTGCTTGCTAAATGCGCTCCATCCCAATCTTATTCTTCTTGTTATTTCCTTTTCATGGTCCGGATCTGCGGTTACTACCTGTCCTAAGTAGACATATTCGCCTACTACTTCCAGTATTTCGCTACGTAATGTAAACTGCTGTTCCTTCCCGAGGCTGTTGAACATTACCTTAGTTTTCTGCATATTGATTTTCAAGCCTACCTTTCTACTGTTTCTGTCCAGGTCATCAATCATTATTTGCAGTTCATCCCCCGAGTTGCTTAGCAAGGCAATGTCATCAGCAAATCGCAGATTACTGAGGTATTCTCCATCTACCCTTATCCCTAACTGCTCCCATTCCAAGTCTCTGAATACTTCCTCTAAACAAGCTGTGAATAGTACTGGAGAGATTGTGTCTCCTTGCCTAACACCTTTTTTTGTGGGAATTTTGTTTCTTTCTTTATGCAGAACTATGGTTGCTGTGCAGCCACTATATATATCTTCTAGCACTTTCACGTACGGCTCGTCTACCCCCTGATTTCGCAACGCCTGCATCACCGCCGAGGTTTCAACTGAGTCAAATGCTTTTTCGTAATCAATGAATGCTATGTATAAGGACTGGTTATATTCCGAGTATTTTTCTATCACCTGATTGATGGTATGGATATGATCGATAGTAGAGTACCGTTTCCGAAACCCCGCTTGATCCTTTGCTTGATTGCAGTCTAAGGTTGTCCTGATTCTATTAGCAATTACCTTAGGAAATACTTTATACGTAACAGACAGTAAGCTGATTGGTCTGTAATTTTTAAGGTCCTTAGAGTCCCCTTTCTTGTGAGTGAGGATAATGTTTCCATTCTTCCATGCTTCCGGTACCGTCGATGACACCAGGCACTGCGTATACAGGGTGGCCAGTTTTTCTAGCACGATATCCCCCCCGTCCTTCAGCAAGTCTGTAGTTATTTGATCCTCTCCAGCTGATTTCCCTCTTTTCATAGTTTCTAGTGCTTTCTTGACCTCGTCCTTCGTCACTGGTGGAACGTCCAACTGTTTTTCCCTTCCGCCAATCTCATTACGGTCCTGACTACTTTGGCTACTGTAGAGATCTGTATAGAACTCCTCGGCTACTTTGACTATCTTGTCCATATTAGTGATGACGTTGCCCGCCTTGTCCCTTATCGCGTACATCTGGTTTTTGCCTATTCCCAATTTCTGCTTTACCTTTTTAAGGCTTCGCCCGTTCTTTACAGCATGCTCAATTTTCTCCGTGTTATACTTCCTTATATCGGCCACCTTGCGCTTATTTATTAGCTTTGATATCTCGGCCAATTCGATCTGGTCTGTTGGATTCGAAACTTTCATACTCTGGCGTTTCTTAATCAAATCTTTCGTCTCCTTAGACAGCTTACCGGTATCTTCTCTAACTATCCTACCGCCTACTTCTACCGCGCACTCAGTAATGATATCTGTGAAATTATTGTTCCTTGCCTCTAGGGTAATGTCGCCATCCTCAGTTAGAGCTGAATACCTCTTCTGTAGAGAGATCCTGAGCTCTTCTGCCCTCCCCCTCACCGCTAATTCGTTGATGGGTTTCTTTCTTACTAATCTGTTGCGTTCCTTCTTCAGATTTAGGCTAATTCGGGACCTCACCATCCTGTGGTCACTGCATCGCACTTTCCCGATTACCTCTACATCCTGCACAATTTCGGGGGTTGAACACATTATGAAGTCGATTTCATTTTTAGTGTCTCCGTTAGGACTTTTCCATGTCCCCAAGCAGCACACCAGCATTGGTCCAACAATGGTTCATCACTGAAAAAGAATGGCGTCAATATTGGACTGATATTGGCAGTTGGGCATTTTACTACATTCTCTATTCTTGGCCCATCTTTCGTTCCAAGATTGGTCCAGTGTTCAACCAAGCTGTACCCACCAATGTAGGCACAATATTAGACTTTCCATTCATGCACCATGATTCTTGCCAATACTGTCCAGCATTATACCATCATTGTATTACCAATATTTGTTTAATACAAGCTATTCCATTGATGGCCCATTGTCAATGCCAATATCATACCAATGGTTAGCCATTGCAGGTGCACTGGCTACTCCATTCATGCCGCATATTGTCGATACCAATAATAATCCAATGGGTTATGGGTACACCGGCTACTCCATTCATGTACCATTGATGATGTCAAGATTACACATTTTGTGGCACTGCCTCTGCAGGCCATAAAATGCAGCCTTTTTCATTCTAGCCATATTTGTGACAGCACATCGAACTTGCTGGGACAATAATGGCCTTTCAAATAGGAGTGGCCATAATAATTCAAATTGTCGCTCATGAGCAACCAGTAGATATTCACAAAACAAGGGCATGGTTCACAAAAAGATAATATTTATTGCAATTGTTACTATAGACGGCAGTTGTTACTAGCCAGCGCTGAGGGAACACACAACCGCGGTTAGCGGGGCAGTGGCAGGGTTGGTCAGGGCAGGGCGGGCTCTCGGGAAGTGGAAGGGGCCATGGAGCTAGAGGGCACACTCATAGGCGTAGTGAGGGGGCTGACCCTGCAATTGCATTCACAGGTGGCATGCCTGGTTCGACAGGGGAGGTTCCAGCATAACGCCTTTTTCTTCCACCCCCCTGTCACAGGAACCAGGCAGCCAACTGCGAATAAATCCTTGTGCCTCCAAATCGTCAACTCCAACTTTTTCGCAAATGGCACCTGCACAAAAACAATGAGGAAACAAAATTTACAACACTATTACGAGGCATATAAAATCGCGCGCATTATTTTAGGAAGATGTAGAAAATTCCAGGATTCATGTACCGAAATTCATGGTCAATGAGAAACACTATACTGATGAGTTCCAGATTAGTTTCAGCTGCCTTGGGTTTATTAGGCTGAAAGACGCACATACATTGCATAGCATGTGCCCTGTTGCATTTTGATCGCCTCCACAGCAATACGGCTGAGACAGCCAGTGTTTTATCCCACACTAGGAATTAGTGCTTGATTGTCGGCTGTCTCCGCATATGACTGGCGCGCTAGTTTTTTGCCGCTCCTACGCTTTCTGCGATGTGCAAACAATTTATACTAAATATCGTTACCAAGAGAATGTTCGGCGACCATTTGCTTTTTTTAAATGGCTAGATATAATATGCACAAGCGATCTAAGCCCACGACTGCTGCACTGGCCGCTGGTTAACTGATATACGCTTTTGACTGGTATTGTGGGTAGTTCACTTAAACGGGAGCTCACTTAAACGGGTAGCTCACAGGTGCATAATTTTTACACATATACAGCTTGTCCAAGCAAATTTGATCCAAGGGATAAAAAAGAACATTTCGGAGGGAGGCAAAGGAAACCACATACATATTGCTGGAAGCTACCTTGAGCGCCACAGAAAAGGTTTTGTTTGGAATCCTTAATTGACATTATTTACCTAAATTACTGATTATTGACTTACACAATAAATGGTGTTGCTACTTTGAAGAGTACCGGCACAAACCACGTTTGATTATTTGCGATAAAGAACCCTCACGTGTGCATTTTGAACGCCAGACACAGTAGGAAACCACGAAAATACAAAAATCAGATTCCTGGACAATACAAGTGACGACTTGGCTTGGCTTGACAGCCCTGTGTAGCGTTAGACCTGCAAGTTGCCTATGGTTTCTTCGCCCGCGCCAGCACATTCGTCCAACAAGACTGTATTTGTATTTTACACCTGAAAAATACTGTTCCACTCATTTGTATCCTTACCGCTTTGTAGTCATTATCCGCATTGCAAAGTTCGGCGCGCTCATTGTAACTCGAGCCTTCATGTGCGCCAAAGGGCCGACGCGAAGCAACCATCGCCAGCATATCACCCTTACTCATGCATGGGGCTAGCAATCTTAGCGGCAGATTGTTTTGTCCGCTCAAAATCATGTTGTGAGCCGCACAATCGAGGTGCGCGAATGGGCTGGTAACGGTTTCGGTATCTACATAACCCGGAATTTATCTGCAGCTGGAAAAAAAGGTACACATGAGGTTTCTAACCGCAAATATTGAAACAGGGGTTTCCGAACGTGCTCACCGACTCTAAGTCCTACTTATTGTCTAAAGTGAATATTTAGTACTTGAAGCGAATAACCTCACTTCCCTACGTACAAAATAAAAATTTTCTGCGCTGTCCTAAGTGGCTGCCAGCAATGCGCCACCGGTTTCCATCGTCTGTTTCTAATGGTTTATTTATAACCCTGTAATGTAGCTTGAATAAAACCTGCAAGAGATCATATATATGGGTAGATTTGTAAGGTTTACAGATTTCACTTACAAATTCTACAGGAATCGCGTCACTGCGGCCTTTCTTTAAAATTGACACGTAATAGCGCTATATTCGTGGCTAAAATAAAGTACTCAACACATTAATTCAGCTTAGCAAATGCAGCTGTAACAGAAAGTGAGGGCTGGCGACACCTAAGGTGTGCGTAGCTTTCAAATTTTCTTAGATGGCACAACCGTTCGAAATATGGAATGTTAAAAAAAGCCCTTGATATTGGCTTTCTCACAGCGTATTATGGGTGCCTTAGATAAGAAACATAATCGAGGTCCCATGGCAGTCTTTCGTTTCCAATGAAATTCTTATATGTGGTGGGCAAATATCTAGACACACAAGAATTAACCTTAGGTTTTCAAGATACGCGTAGTTTCCTCGAAAAAAAATAATTGTATGGTATATCTCTAGAGGTAGAAAATGCCGTTTTTGCCATTTCAAAATGTTGCAAGTTTGGATACAATGATTTTGTCATCTACTCTTTTTTACTCACTAAATATATGCAGTATTTATATTTACAAACATTATTAGAAACCTATTTTGTTTTTGCAGTTGAGTTATTAAAAAATCGCAAACTTTTCTTCAGGAGCGATACGCTGCAAAAATATTCATTTTTAACCTTATGTACTGGCATATGATGCATTAGGTTGGTTGCACTAAATATGCTTTCACTTCCTGACGCATGTTCTTAATTCCAGGCAGTATCTGGAGCTCCAGACCACTAGGTGTGTTCTCCACAACGCATCAAAATTGCTCAGAATTCGAAAACAGCAGTAAAGGGCAAATTTGCTGCAATTAAAAAAAGATCATCTTCGATTTACATTCAAATCCCTCTCAAAAATCTTCAGTACCTCAAAAATATCACGGACTAAAAAGTGTTACGTTATACTGTTTAAAAATATAACATTAAATATTAAACCGAGTGCTTGTGCTGATAATGGCCAAACTCAGCCTGCATTCTTGCAAGATCCAATAATATCTTGGCACAGAAACTATTTCTCTACATTATCGAGGTTCCATTCTTTATTTCTGAAAAAATTTCAAGCTCTAGATTTGTGTGTGTGTATCTGCATTATATTTTTAAATTGGACAAAAGTAAGAAAATGGCAAAATAAGGAAAACTGATTAGAATTGAAGAAACGGCCGCAACATCAATTTTTATCAAAATCTGTGGAAACAATGCAAAGTACTTTGTTAATTTGAGTCAGTAAATATATTGAATTCTGCAAAATGTAATATTAGAATTATAAAGATGCTTGTTTTTGTTCTATAGATGTGCTTATATGGCTCCCCCTTATAGAGTAGGCATCAAAACTTCAATTTAGTATTTGCTGAATATAGTTACATTTTACCTTAAGTAAAATTTAAAACCTTGTCAGCGCTTATACACCCTTTTTCTGCTTCTGGGACAAATACTTAATATAGCTTAAAATGGTATTAATTCACTATTTCTCTCAATTTCATGGCAGAACGCAAGTGAAGGCTGAACTTTTTCTCTGTCCTGCCTTCTTTTTTATTGCTAGGTGCAATAGTATTCAATGTAGGTTATGAATATATTATTCCATTTCTCAGCTTTGACCACCACTAACAATGCTATATTTTTGAAGATGATTTTTCTATGTGTAATTTTTATAATTACAATCATAAGCAAATTGCTTTCCAGCATAATACTTTTGGTGGCGTTACAGAGAACACACGTAGCAGCTTAGAGCTCTAAATTCTGCCTTAAATTACCAATATGACCTGCGTAATAAACACAGAAAGTTTTAGTGCAAACAACGCAACGCGTCACGCCAGTATGTAAGGTTGAACATTAACATTTTTGTAGTGCGTTGTTCTTGAAGCAAAGTTTGCGATTTTTTCTAAATCAATTGCATCAATGAAACACACTTTTAATACTTCTTATACAAGTAAACGTTACCCAAATGCGGTGAGTAAAGAACAGTGGATGACAAAATTTTACGCAACCAGCCGGCCTCCAAACGTGCAACTTTTTGAAACGACAAAAACGGCGTTTTCCAGCTTTAGTGATAGGCGTTTTTTTTTCGAGAATACTAAGCCACATCTGGCAAACCAAAGAGTCATTCCTTTGTGTCGAGACATTAGCCCACTACATATGAAAATTTAATTAAAGAAATTACTACGATTACTGTTCCTGTCCGAAGACATCCATATTTGTTTTCATTTCGTCTCTTCAAACAGGCTGGTTTAGCCAATGCGGTGAATAAAATATCATCGCACATATTAGAGATTTTCGCGCTCTATGTTATACCTAAAGCTACCTATATTCTCACAACTGTCACACATTATTTGTAGCTGAAACAACATCACAAAAGGGATTCGATTGCAAATTGTTCGCTAGTTAAATAGACGTACGAGATGACACACGTATACTTTGTAGAATACAATTTAGGAAAGAGCAGATACAAACTACAGGAGAATAATGCTATGATATGGAGCATATGTATTACTCCGATTAACAGTAAAAAAATCATCTTTTAACATATTAATATATTCGACAAACTTTTGCATGCTCACATAGGAACACAATTAATGAGCTCATCCACGCATTTAATGTCTATGGGCTATAGATGTGTGGATGACTTCGTTTTATTCCAATTCGTGCGTCACTTAAAATAATTGAACGAGAAAAAAGTTAATGTCTACACAATTTTCAGTGAGTATACCACAAATTATACTAAGGTGCTTCATATATGTCACATCACCTAGCAAGTGAAATGGGATAACAGAAGTAATCAGACTCTAACACTGATCAGCATTTCGCTTTTGCGCCATCTTTGTAAGTTTTTAGGCAGGCTTTTCCACTGATTATCCTCTTGTTTATACCCCTGCCACCCACAGGACACAAATCTTCTGGGGGTTCCGAACTGTTGGTTTTCGCACCAGTGATACAACTTAATCGATCCATTTATACGTAGAAAACACTCTTGATGCGCACCTAAAAAAAAATGAAAGCATGTAAGTGTAGGCGAAATCATTCACCGGCGATTTAATAATATGATTTGAACAATAAAATCAAAGGATCACACTCGAAGTAACAAAAAAGTGATGGAGAGATAGGAATTGAAACAATGAAAGGCGGTTGCTTTCTGCAAAAAGCCAATAGCAAGAGGTCCACCGTCTATAAGAAAAGGCAATAAAAATAAGGCATATTTAAAGGAGTATGCAGCAGTTACAGTGATGCAGTGCTACCTTTTTTTAGACAGCCTTTGCCGCTGATTTTCTTCTTCTTTATTGCCCTTCCAACCACAGGACACACATCTTCGGGGGGTTGTCGGTTTTCGCACCAGTGATACAACTCAATCGATCCATTTCTACGTAGAAAACGCTCCCGATGCGCATCTAAAAAAATGAAAGCATGTATGTGCAGGCTAAATCATTCACACATGATAAAACAATATGATTTGAACAATGAAATCAAATGATCACACCCAGAGCAACAAGAAAGTTGTGGAGAGATAGAAATTGAAGCAATGAAAGACGGTTGCTTACTGAACAAAGCCTATAGCAAGAGGTCCTGCGTCTATAAGAATAGGCAATAAATTAAGGCACGTTTATAGGTGCATGCAGCAGTTAAAGCGATGCAGTGTTACCTTTCTTTTTCACTGCAGTGATTGGTATAAATATTACAGCAATTGCTAGGCATCTCAGTTAACCCCTTTTAAAACTTCATCCAAGGTACCTAGGAGCAGTGGCGTGTTATTTGCAGCTGTTAACGGAAAGACAGGCTATCCTATGAGTGCATGCGCATTTCCTCCTTTTTGTACCTTGAATAAAAGCGACTGAACAGTGAGTGTTGTAAGAGGTGCAGCGTCCCTAGGACTGGGGAACAAAATTAAGTTTTAGTAAACAGAGGTACAAAAAGAAGCAAATATGCCTGCAATAATAGCATGATGGCCTACCTTTTGATCAACAGCTGTAAACAATCTGTCACTGCCAGTCGGCTCTTTAGATAGGCTTATCAATGCCAGAGGTTAAAGCTAAGAGCAATATGAGTAATATTTATTGCGGTCACGGCCGTAAACAATTCTAGCGGAACACTCCATTACTGTAACTATTCAACCGTCCGTTTATACATATCGTTCATTAAAGAACCATGCACATCATATTAAGTTGCTCTTTTCTACTCCCAAATAATTTCCTATAGAATTAGAATACGTGGATCGCTGCTTCGGTTTCAACATTCTTTCACGATGGCTACGGTGTGCACTTCATGCATACGGTACGGCACGTGAGGTACAAAGAGCTGTAATTGCCGAACAGGCGGACCTGACGGCCTGTCCCATTTCGCCTGAAAGTGCGCGCCGTGATCGCGCGCTTCGCGAGCAATATATTTCGGACGATATGGTTGCCTCATACCGCCGTCAATGTTTTGTACATTGTGTCCCGCGTGCACGTTGTTTACTTTGCAGTGACAGGGACGCAGTGCACACACGCCTTATGTGCCTTTCTGCTTGTATTGTTATTTTCCCCCGCCTTCGAAGCGCGTCTGCGAAATCGCTCTCCTATTGTCGCCGCTTTCTGATAACGCCCTCACCTGAAGGCACGTGCTCAGAAGGGGGCATCGATTAAGAAAATTTTGAAAAGGGGCTCACTTTGCGCCGTTCACGGCTTTCAATTCCTCAATATGATATTAACCATTATAAAAGTGGAGGTTCATTATGACTTATTTATAGCCTAATCATCAAGCGGCATCATGCACATAATGTCCGCCCCACTGTAAAATTCGCTTGCAGAGACGGCACGAACAGTTTTCAAAACTTCGTCTGTACATCTGAAAACAAAAAACTGCCCTTAACTCTTAACAGAATCCAAAAACTGTGTGAACATGGCTTCCTGCGCGCAGAAGAGAGGCTGTCCGAAATATATGTACAAAGCCGGAAGCATAGTATCTGGCTACTAATTGATTGCGGCGCGCTGCACAGTAAAAAAACTGCGCAAATGGCTCACGTGTTGGTGGCATACACACCTGTTACGCACGGCTCCTCTATGTTCGGCGCAAATGCTCTTCATATCGCAGCCAGCAAATAAGTCCACGCACTTGCTTGCATGTAACCCGGACGAAAATTCGCTTAGTTTTTGAAGTCATGCTTCGCGCAGTTGTTTCGACGAGAATACGGAAAGAGAACATTTGGGAGATTATATAGAACCAATTATGAAGCAATGGCATGCTGCAAAGATATATACTCACGGTCTAAGATGACGGCGTTCACTGAGTCCGACAATGCCGATGGTATCCCGCCGTTGCTGTAATCCGTACTCCGGCGACATTTCACAGCTCAGCTATTCAGATAGGTAGCAAGCACAAACCGGAGCACATGGACATGTATAGGCGCAAGAGAAAATTATGCACAGCACAATGAAAACGAAAATTAATGAGGGAGGAAATTAAAGAAAGGTTTAAGAAGCTGTCACAAGTCTTGTAGCGTCTCCAACAAGCTCTGAAATGAACGCTTCGGGAGGAGGCCGCACAGCAGCGCAGCTGGGGATGCTGTCTGTTGTGTTTTGCACGTAGACGCGTAGGCGAGGGGGAACAACAAACCGATCAACTAGTGGGCGATTCCCGCCGCGGTGTTGTGTTCGCAAGGGCTGCGAACGAAGGACCAACGACACTCTCAACATTCCATTCCTCCTTTACCCAGCCCTCTTCTGCTTGCACCGGCCAGCCGTGACTTCGGACCGTGCCGATGAGCGGCCACCAGCGCGCACCGCTCGAGTCGAAATCTAATAAATAGTTTTGTCTTGTGCGTTTGCAAACGCATTGTTTCTTCAAGCCAACCACGGACATCACATTTTCTAAAAAAATAGAAAGCCTCCCCATCTACCATCCACATTCTTGCGTAAATCCTTACAGTTGGTGCATCGACGAATGCGCGCGTCCCCTCCCTTTCGCCACCTATGCTCGAACAAAGAATGGTCGTTCGACCTTTTATATTTACTTCAAAATATTATATATTGTTGCGTGATGACTGATTAATAATGTCAAAGAGGCGGAGTTCCGAGCTTCTCTTCTACTGTGGCCAACTTTGGTTATAGATTATACAAATTATGCTCAAGTTAGCTAGGTGAAAATTATCCGACTAAATATATACATGTTTTTATTTGTATTCAGTTAATGTTCGCTTTTCGGGTATGAGTAGATGTTTTTATAAAAATTCTGAACATCGGCCCAGGAAACGAAAATTTTCCTAATTTGCAGGCCTTAATTTCAGAAAAGGTTCATGGTAGAGCAGCAATAATTCCACAATATGTTCTCAGCATAATTATCCGCAAACAGCTAAAGCTCATATTTTTATGACATTTGGATACAGAGATACGATCGCGCTAATTTACAGAAAACAGCGAACATTGAAAAGTTTTAGGAAAACAAAAACACTTTTCACATTGTTTAAACTTTTTCCACCTATTCTACACTACCTCAGCTTTCAAAACCATTAAAACACCTAGCATAATTTTGTTGCGCAAGTAATTATGGCCACTTCGATAAAGCCTTTGTCCAATTATAGAGCACCGCGATGTTCTGAACATTCTACGGAATTTGTTAATTGTTCAAGGTTTTTAAATTTTGGCATACAACTTTGTAACAGGGAGAAATATATTTACAAAAGAGGATTAAAGATATATACATTGAGGAACAGCCAAGGAGCCAGGCTACGAAGGTCCCCCGTTCGACGCACTTCTTTAACGTAATCTTCCACAAACGAGCGCACCACTTCGTCCTAATCATTCTCCAGCTGTAACAATATTTCTTCGGTCATGTTTTGTCTCGACTTCGCAAATCGACGCTGACAGACACAGCAATGAATTATTCAGAATCAATTTTGTGCGCGTCGAGGTTCTGATGCGCTGTGGCATCAGGCAACACACAGACGTTTTTCGCAATCACCTTCACCTTGACGCGGATTGCACAAAAAGACGATAACGTTCAATGAGCAAGCAACGTATTCCAAATCATTTTAGTAGAATGAAAGAATTGGAAAGGGCATGGAAAACTGCCTCATTAAAAGTGTTTCTAGGCTGCATTTGTTTTTTCGAATGGCTCGACAGCCTACATTATTTTCATCCCTGTACAGTTTTTTTTTTTATTCCTTTGCCACCGCCTAGCGCGGTTGGAATGGTCAAACTCTAAACTAATAGGCGGAAAAAACTATTTTTTTTTGTTGATTGGCGATATATATGTTGTGCGCCATATAAATGTACCGGGGCCTTCGTGCTCGCAGTCTGCACGAAAAACTGTCATTTTTTTTTACCACCGTGTGAATGCCCAAAACTAAAATGGTAACCTCGCGAGTCTTCCGGCTTTTCATTTTCCAGTGATTGCGTCTAGAAAGTACACACATCGTATTCGGTCCTTTCTCCAGGTAAACAGACGATGCTGCGCGTAGTTCCTTATGGATAATACAAAAGCACTAGAACAAAAACATCGCTGAGAAAATGTTCATTTTTTCCTTCAACTTGAGGCAACGTTTTCCTTCTCGGCAATGAAAAAGCTACCTTCTAATCACTAATTTAATGTCACATGAACATGCTATGGCGACACGATTTCGTTTTTATGCGCGTTCTCCCTGACAACTGGATTTGTACTATAGGTTAAGTATAGATGCAGGGATGTAATCGGCGTCCAATACAGGCATATTGGGTCGTGAGTGCTAGCCGGTTTGGAGTATACATATGTGGTCGCATGGTCCTGCTATCATTAGATATAATTGTGCGACAAACGTATGCGCCTGCGACGAAATCTGCATGCATGCCAATAGGCTAAAACCGTAAACACATATAGCTGACCCCCAAAGGTGCGCCGCATATGAGCGCACCGAAAAGACGAATCCACACAGTTGCAGCGGTACGTGCTTGAATGCGTTATAGTAACTGTCGTCCTGTACGTGGTACTCTGTGAGGTCCGAACGATCGGCTGAAATGTTGTCGGCAATAAATGCCGCGGTTTGGCGTCCAGCGCACGTGTATTCAACCATAAAAATGGAGAAATTGTTTTGATTGAATGGTCAACGGAAAATATTCACTTCGGCAGCCCATTAAAGCTGCGTTTTTAGCATGGCAATGCCAATTGCGAGATCAGGGGACAAAGTGGTCCATCGTGGGCAGTTTTCATACAGGGATAGCTAATACTGGAAAAAACACAAGACAAATTGCAATGGTCCATTACAGCCAGTTTAAAAAAACGGAACAGTCAACGTTGGAAGAACACAGGACACCTTGGTCCATTGTAGCCAGTTTTAAAAACTGAACAGCCACCGCCGGAAAACACTGGACAACATGGTCCATTGTAGCCAGTTTTAAAAAAAGGAACGGCCAACGACGGCGGAACACAGGACAACTTGGTCCATTGTAGCCATCTTTAAAAAACTGACCATCCAATACTGGAAGAACAGAGGATAACATTGTCCATTGCAGCCATGTTTAAAAACCGGAACATCCAATGCCGGAAGAACACAGGAAAGCTTGGTCCATTGTAGCCTCTTTTAAAAAATGGAAAGCCCAATGACGGAGGAACGCAGGACAGCTTGGCCCATTATAGCCAGTTTTAAATCCCGGTGCGACCATTATTGGACGAACAATGGCAATCTCTGTCCATTATAGACATTCTGTATGCACGGCAGCGCCAATATCGGGAACTCACTGTACATCTTGGCCCAAGCTAGCCAGTGTTGGCTACTGGCAGCGCCAACACTGGGAGAGGATTGGCTAGTGTGGGCCATTGTTGGACATGGTGTTGAATGGCATATCCTATGTTGGGAGCATGCTGGTTAGGCTGGCTCAATGTAGGGCCACTGCTTGCCGTCGTACTTACAACATTGACCCAATGCTTTGTGCTGCCTGGGTCATTTCCGGTTTTTCCGTTTGCTGAAGAAGGTATTCATGATTCGTAAGTTATTGCGCTCTGCAAACTCAACTAGTAACTCCCCCCTGCTTTTCCTAGCACCAATGCCATGGTCACCTACTGCCTTGTCTCCTGCCTGTTTTTTCCCTACCTTTGCATTGAAGTCGCCCATTGGTACAGTATACTGAGTCTTTACTTTTCGCATTGCCGATTCGACATCTTCATAGAAGCTTTCAACTGTCTGGTCATCATAACTACATGTAGGTGCATAGGCCTGTACAACCTTCAGTTTATACCGCTTATTAAGCCTAATTACGATGCCTGCAACCCTCTCATTAATACTATAGAATTCATCTATATTACCCGCTATATACTTATTGACAAGGAAACCTACTCCTAGTTGTCGCCTCTCTGGTAAACCTCGATAACACAGTACATCCCCATCCTTCAGTACAGTATATGCCTCATTCGGCCTCCTAACCTCACTAAGCCCTATGACATCCCAATTCATGCCCTCTAGTTCCTCTAACAGCACTGCTAAACTAGCTTCACTAGCTAGGGTTCTAGCATTAAACGTTGCCAGGGTCAGTTTCCAATGGCGGCCTGTCCAGCGGAGCCAGGCTTTCTTAGCACCACCTGCTGCGTCACAGGTCTGACCGCCGCCGTGGTCAGTTGTTCCGCAGCCGCTGGTGACTGAGGGCCGGGGTTGTATGGAGCTTATCATAGGAGGTTGGGCCAATTACAGCACCAGGGTGGCCAACTCCTGTTCTGGTGAGGGAGTGCGTTGCCGGAGGTGTTTACCGGCATCAGGTCGCACCCCAAACCTGTGTATGCAATTCCATCGACACGCGGATTTTTTTTTTTCATCCGGTGGAGAATTGCGCGGCACCGGGATTTGAACCCCGGTGCTCTTGCATGCGAGGCGGATGTTCTACCGCTACGCCACCGCTGCACTAACTGCATCAGATCACGGTTAATAGCAGTTTTATGGGGGGGGGGGGTAGATATGAGCAATCTGTGCACAGCCGTCGCATACGCTTTCTCCTTGTACGCCAGGTGTCGCTTGAAGTGCGTTATCCCATCGGCACCACCGGGTTGTCAGAGTGACGGAGGAAACAATTAAAAAAAAGCATGCATAGAGGGCAAGCAGGTTCAAAAAAAAATATTACGTAGCAGTGATAAGGGTCCTCCTTCGCCCTTGTTGTCATGTGACCTCCACGTGTGACGTACGAATATTCAGTCCCTAATAAACTAAACTAGCAAGTCTTGAGTACAAGAACGGACTGTGGCGTGGACTATTATGCACTTCCGAATGAAGAAAAAAATGAAACATTTCTGCAGCCAAAATAAAACGCAGAAAATTGGTCTGAGGGCGAAATCCTTCCAGTGTAGTTGTAGTTAGTAGACGACAGGTCTCATGAAGTGAGGCACTCCTTGCGTGATATGTGAAGCGACAATGCATAAACAGAACTGAGATTCTATAAATTGTTCTTAAAGCATTCCGCACGATAAAAAACAGAGGAAATTACTGATAAGTTAAGGCAAACACAAAATTGCTGCAGATAGCTGCGACCTAATGCTTTAAGCCTTGTTGATAACATAAAAGCATGTTTTTGCTTCGTGTTGTTCCTGCTCTACATAGTGTGTAATTTACGCGAGCTTCATACCATCCTTTATGCGGAGTGTTGGTCGTCTATAGTGATCTATACACGTTTCCGCATTGAATGAAATTGTCATTATTAGTCTGCACAATATAATAGTACAGCATTCATAAATTACTTTCTTCCATTGTGTTTTTGAAGGACTTGTATCTGTATTTACGTCAGCTGTGCTCTGTTATCAATGCCTGTGTGTTAGAGGTCTCCAGATCCAGAGAGAGAACCGTGTTTGTACCGCATAAACACATAGAGTAGAAAAGAGCCAGTTGAAAAAAAATAAGAAAAACGGGACAATTATGATTTATAGTTTTCAAATAACCAACGCTTACAACGTGTTTTCTTTACGACTTGCTCTGAGAGACATTCTAGCTTGAATGCAGAAAAGCTAAGCTGGAATTTCATTTGGCACGAAACCGGTTGGCAGCTCTTAAACGTGACAGCCTCGCGCGCGAGGCAACAAACGACACGATGTGCGGCATTAGAAAGTATGTAATAGTGTGTAGTAAAAATTTCCTATCCTTTGGCTACTTGCATGAGCACTTCTATGGATATAAGCTTGGCTTAACAAGACGCACATGTTCTACAAACAAAACGCAAACGAGGTAGGGATTGCAAACGATTTAGGTTGCTTAATTACTTTTTGTTCATATCACTCAGACTAATGCCAAAATGTAAGCAGTAATATTATTTCTTATTCTTTCTTATGTGAAACATACGGCCGAATAGCGCAAATATTATCCCAATAACTATATATATTTGTGTATATATCGAAAAGAACCTTAATTTTATTAATTAGTACTGTTCGGATCAGAGTATATAGGCTGCAAACGCGCTTATTTTATGACGGCAGTAGTATATAATTGTGTATCCTTTTGGCGAATTGGTATGCATAGCCTTTAGAGATATCGCACAGAACAATGTTTCTGAGCATACAGGATTTTGCAGCTTGCAATCATAACCAGCCAGCTTATTTTTGCCTTTATGTCATTGGCTGAATTAGGCGCGCAGAGTGCATTTTTTTTCCCTGCCTGACTGCGTGTACACTGTGTTTCTTTTTGATTTCATGGGTGTCACGAAATCGGCGCACATTTTTATTAAGTCGGCGCGGCGCGAAGCCTGCGCGTCGCCGCATGATAAATTCCACAAGATTCGAAAAAAAACCTCCTTCCCCGCGCGAGAGAGCGCGTAGCTTTGTACCACGGTGTAAGAATAATATACTTGCACCGTGCTTAGTACGCGTCGCCGTCGCCCTCTTTCTCACCACCCGGCGATGAAGGTGACTCACCGTCTGGAATACGGTGACTCACCGTCTGGAAGGAAAAGGGAGCGCGCTAACCAGCGAAGCTAAGTGTGTGGGCTAGCTAGCGCCCTATTTAAAAAGACCGCGCCGCTTGTGTAGTAAGTCAGTCAGCCAGTCAGTGTTTGCGACGTGTTCGCTTGTGCTTCTGCTGGACTCCCGGGGATCACCCGCTACTGGCAAGCCCACGGACCTGCAAGGGAGCGGCGCTCGTCTTGTATGGCGGCCACGTCGTGACACTCGGGCGTCGGACTGCAATAGTGCTCGGTGAACAATTTGGTGTTTGTTTATGGTGTTTGATCTGTTGTAAAGCCTCTGTGTTATTGAATCCCGCTGTAGTTGCATGCTTACCATTTGTTATTCTGTGAACCTCTCGTCTGTGCAATTTTACTGCTGGTGTATTCCTCTGTATCGTCTCTTGCTGTGTATAATGTTTGTTTTGTTTGTTACTTCAGACTCCGATCCTTACTCTGGTTTGAACCGGCGACAGCTGGGCACCAAACGGCCACCCCCTTCTGTCACTACAAGGTTGTTGAATTCCGGCTGAGCTTGCCATGCAGGTCGAGGGCATCTCCTTTGCGACAGGAACAGCTACCCCCACTCACTCTAAGGGTGTTTGGGAGTGTGCGCACCAATAAGGGCGCACCGTTAATAATCCCCCTAATTATTAACGGGTGACAATGGGATAACCACAAAGACTAGCGTCCAAAGAAGAAACATTCTATTACCACGTCAAGTGCCTAACTATACCTATTGCAACTACTGTGCTTTTCTAAGTGTTGAACTTTAGATTTTCTTCCGGGAAATTTAATTTTTGGCCTACTGTACTGCTCTGTCTATATAGATGAATATGCTTTCTTTCACAGTCATGCCTAGAGTTACTTAGAAAATGTTTCTTCTCAACTGAGAATTGCGGATATATAATTTACCAACCCTTTGCTCTTCCTGCTGCCAATCCAGGTTTCTCAATATTCCCTCTATCAAATTTTAAATAATACTAAAATATCGTGCCTCCTTGCCTAACATCCTGCTTTAAGGGTTTATCATTACTTTTTCCTCGAAAACAATAAGTTCTTGCAGCCGCTTAGGTAGTTTCCGCTGCTATCACGCCATGAGAGCATCATGCTGTCCTCTCTAATCGATAAACTCTGTAGATTAAACGTCGTTTTGGGAAATCTATTATATATTTCCGTCTGAGCTGTCGCTGCGCTGTAATTTCCGGTGCGCAGTGATACCCACTTTTTAAAAATCACACGCCGGTTTATGACCCCTAACATATACCTCTATATTTCCTCCTTTTTAATAAGGAAACATTTACAAATATTATTTTTCGGTGGTCAGCCTTCTGGGTAAAGTTTAAATTTACTCTCCATTTTTAGTAATTTTAGGTGTTGTTTTTCTTTATTATTTTACCATCTTGAAATAGAAGAAACAGCTGGATTTACTGCAATCTCCGAAGAGAATATTTTAGAAAACCTATGTCGAATAAGACAAAAACGCTTTCTTGGCTTAGATTGGCTGCTCACTTTTTAATATAAGCATATTAATGCTAACTGCAGGTGTAACAAAGTACAGTATTATATTTTAGTTGATTAGATGCCTGAAAATGATAAAATAGCATAATAGTGGCCGTCGTCAAGAAATATAGCGGACATGAGGGGTTTCGTTAGAAGACACATACGGGAGCCAAAAGAAACTGACTCATATGGTTTGGTTTGGTTTGGTTTGTGGGGTTTAACGTCCCAAAGCAACTCAGGCTATGAGAGACGCCGTAGTGGAGTACTCCGGAAATTTCGACCACCTGGGGTTCTTTAACGTGCACTGACATCGCACAGCACAAGGGCGTCTTGCTTTTCGACTCCATCGAAAAGCGGCCGCCGAGGCCGGGATTTGATTTCGCGTCCTTGGGAACAGTAGTCGAGCGCCGTAATCACTGCGCCACCCCTGCGGGGTAAACTGACTGATATAAATGCACAATTGCATTTCCTATGAATGTGCAATAAATAATTTGAATGTTATTGTCTGTAAAGCAGAACAAACAACGATCATATATACCAATGGTGGAACCAGAACCCACGAATTCCTAATTTTTTGCATCCGGTGCTCTCAGTTCAGTTTAGTCGTTCAGTCGTGTCCGACTCTTCGTGACCCTATGGACCATGTCACGCCACGCTTCCCGGTCTCTCACTATCTTCCTAACATCACATAACTTCATCTGCAGTGCCTCGAGGATGCCATCTAACCAACGCGTTCGCTGCCTACCCCTTCTCCGGCGACCCTCAACCTTTCCCAACATCAAATCTTTCTCCAGCGACTCCTGTCTTCTCATCAGATGACCAAAGTAGCTGAGCTTTAACTTTAAAATTTGACCCTCCAATGAGCAGTCAGGGTTTATGGTCGACAATATCGACTGATTTGATCTTCTGGCAGTCCAAGGAACTCTCAAGAGTCTTCGCCAGCACCACAATTCAAACGCGTCAATTCCGGTGCTCTACCATTGAGATAAGTTGACGAATAGTTACCCTTCCATCATCTTGGGTATTTATGCTACTTGTAACCCAGCTTTGAAGGTGTTCCCCAGCCCCGCTCTCTACCATATCGGCGAGCGTTGAACGTTTTGTCATACCGCGGGTATCACTAGGCCGGGGCAATTCAAAGAGGAGGGCGGGGGGGACTCGGCGGTAACCCTCTAACGAGACTAATGACGTCAATACCACTGCATTCAAAACCTTCTTAAACTAATCTGCACACACACGCCGCTGTATGTGAGGTGTTTGGCAACATTTTCTACTTATTTGCCCGAACATTATTTACTTCATGCTCATTAAAAAAGCCCTATGCCTTCCTTTCTATCAGGAGCGTTTCGCTCCCTTCTTATATAATGCATGGCCCTGTAGCTTATAATGAAAGGCGTGTTTCACACTCCCGTTTTGTGAACTGTTTGGAGGCGAGGGAGCTTAGCTTCTGTGGCATGCGTTGGGTATCCTGAGCCATTCGCATATGCCGCTCACGTTGGAAGAGGTGAACAGATACTTTATTTTCAGAAGTCTGATAAAGCTGGGAATGAACTACACACTACAATGTGACACAAAAGCCAAACTATTGTTCTCTGAACATTGGAAAAGGCAGTACTTAGCTGTGCCTGCTGTTCAAAATATTAAAATAGAAATTGGGATCGCAGACCTAAAGTATCTCGTAGCAATCTTGCGCCTGCGCAGAGAGAGAATGTGATATTTTACATTATTCCTAAACCAATACCATCTGTCGACAATACGTCCGAAGAGCAGAGTATCAGCCGTGCCTAATCGGATTAGATTTGCCAAGCGTAAGTATCCATAGGCTTTAATAGCTTATTCTATTTGCAGTGGTTACTTGCCGATCAAAAAGGCGGTTAATTTAAAGTAATTCTCCTTTTCACAAATTTCTTGCGTGCCTTTGGATTGTGCATATACCTTCCACGCTTCCCGGAGCATTAATAAAAGAAGTAATTTAAGAGTGCCTATTTGATGAGGAGAGCTCTCAGTCATTATACGCTAATCACAAAAGGCGCAACAAATTTTAAGCCAATCGTTTCTTTCCTCATGTTACTCTCCAAGCCTCTGGGTCCACTTTCAACTCATTATGCAATCTCTGCACCGTACCTCTCAGTCAATATCAGCTAAACTGGCAATGCCCCGATTCTCCGGGAGCTAAAGAAACTGATCCCCTATATCAAATTACCTGGGAGTCCTACATCGGCAGCCCCAATGTGGATGAACAAAAGATTGTCCTACGCCTGGCGGAGGAGGCGTACTTTAAGACCGTCTCTGCGGCAACGGCACAGGAGGGCCGGCAAGGAGACCCTCCACCTGGCTGAGACCCTGCCCCGAGGTCCATGTCGGTGTAAATCAAGTCTTCTCACTCACTCACGAAGCCGTCGGACAGTCTCTATTAGCCGGAGCAAACTTTACATTTCCAATGATGCGAATTCAAGACGTGTTTTATATCTGCCATGTGTGAACTAACCGCTTTAGACATTTTTATGAAAGATGGTCTTACACTGCGAAAGCTAGTCTCTCTACTGTGCTAGCTTCTTTTAGCCTCTTTTTTATTTCACTCGTCCATGGACGGTGAAACAAGCTCACCTACGCATGTCCCCGTGTACCTTCCATTTGGACATGTCTAGATTGTGTAAGCTTACTTACGCTTGACACATGTATGCTTCATGTATCACAGTGTACCTCCGTTCAGGCAGAAGTGCTTTCTAAGGGCACATAAACCTATTCAATAAATAAAATAAAATAAACAAGGCAGCGTGTTCCCCTTTGTAGTCGTCATATAAATACCGCACCGCATAGCGAACTGAAAAATCATTGAAAGGTGTAGCAATAAACAATGCCCAGCAATAAAAGATTATTGAAAAGGAAGTAATTAGAAATTGGCATCCACCCAAGTGCAGCCATACGACTACAAAGGGAAGCTATGTAGCTTCACAGAAACTTAATTTTTCAAGAAAAATTCGGCCTGCTCCGGGGATTTAACCCTAGACCAATGACTTTCCGGGGCAGTCATTTTACCAACTGAGCTAACCAGGAGGGTCAGCTGAACCAATGGTAGGGCGAGAGTGAATTGATCAGTAAATCGAAGTTGCAGTAGTTTTGGTTGAACCAAATTCGCCTAAATTATTGAATATTCAATCAATGACTTATAGGCGTTTATAACAATAATGCGCTGCTCAATGAAACAGTTCTTTATGCAAAATGAGGGCTGAAGTGAAAATTATAAGAATTTTATTGTTCTTATGACATATTCACTATACCATCTGATGATGGACTTGATCCAGGAAATATATGGGAACACTTTCGCAAAAGCTTCGATGCCACCTTTTTTGCCACAGACACCTCCCCAGGACACCACACCAACAAGCACTGATCTTCCGTGCCTTTGTGAGACAACTGGGCCGCCGGAATCACCCTGCGTGTAAAGAGAAAGCAAAGAATAGACATAAGTGCCTTTACTGGCCGCCGCCTATCGGCGGAACCAAACACACATATATTCTCAGTATTTGGTTAAGATTTACTAATGGTCATCGAAGCGGGCTCTTGATATTAGGGCGTACCTTCCGCTAAGTATTAGTGGGCTTTTTGTATATTGTAGGGTACAACTTTAAAGTTATAGTTACTAGTATGTCAATGGTGGCCTAAAATATAGAATCATCGTCATCATCAGCCAGACTATACACACTCAATGGCGAAGGCCTCCCCCATATACCTCCCATTACCTCGCTTCTGTGCTACTTGCATCCATTTTGCGAAATTCATAACCTCATCCACTCACCTGATTTTATTCCGTTAAAGAAACTAGAAACGAGAATAAAGAATAGTATCAATTGCTTTTTAAACTGGGCTGCTTTAAGCTTGAGGAGTTGACCCTGACATAAAGCGCTCAGTATGTTCTTTTAACCCCTGACTTATAACAGAATTGCGCTTCGTTTTCGAAAACTTTTTGCATGTTCGGCCCTAAAGTTTGCCTGCAAAAAAAGAGTAACTTGCCCATTTTAGGTTACGCTGACACAGGAATATTATTGCACCCAAGGGTGCACCTTATTTGCTTTTGTAGGGCGAGAGTATTACCGGTTAGGGAGTGCAAACTTAGGCCTTTCTTTGCTCTTTCTGACAAGCACGACAAAAAGGCATTGCCGCTAATAGAAGACCGAATACATTACCACTCTTACCCTACCTACCGTATGCTCCGAATTTATCTAGGGAGGTCATAGCCTGGAGACAGGAGAGACTATTCCGCACTATGACACTAGCACAAAACATGCAACCTCAAGGCCATCAGGGAGGACGCAAGAAAAAAGAACGGGGGACAATAACTACATTACGGTCTGAGCGGCCTTTGTGGATGCTATTGGACGCCGTGAGGATATCAGAACAGCAGTCGCCATTACCTAATATATACGGTATCAGGGCAGCCGGCTCGAAAATTTGATATCCTTCGGTAAAAGTACAAATATGGAGTCTGTCTCAAAAGAGTGGCACTCTAAACACTGCGACACCTAGATGAGCTATAGAGTGTGAAAGTAAAATAACAAAATGAAGACCATATTCCAGCGCGCCGAATCATACCGGGCCACGTTGACTCCTTTACCAGCCACTCCATGCTAGGCTCCACACTGAACAATCAACCGCAGGACAGTGGTTTTGGGTCCGGTGTATTGGTGTATTGTCACCAAGAAAACCAGGATATGAGAGACATTTAGTAGAGTCTTATTATTAGCTTATAGGATTTATTGCCGTTTGTTGTTATCGGATGGTAAATAGGGGCACCTTTTTTCAGCGATCTATCAAACAGCGTTCTCCCAGATCAGAAGTACAGTGCACTGAGAACAGTGCAGTGGCCTGTCGAGTAGCACAGAAGAAATATTTTGCATGCAAGAGCGGATGGAAGAGGTTTCGATGGAAAATGAGGTAGCGGAAAGCGTCAGAACCGAGGAGCGTCACAAGTATCTTCGCCCTAGTCGGGCTGGACGGCAGACGTAGGAGCCACATCCTCCTTTTTCCTCTATAGTAGCAAAAAAAAAAAAAAAAGGAAGCAAAAGTGATATCGCGAATTGTGCTAAAAACATTCTACGCATTACCAATTCGAGAAAAGAGGCTTAACCTGTGCCATATAGGCACCTCTATGGACTAGCATGAGAAACAAATGGATAGGCAGAAGGTCACTGCCACAAGAAGAGACGAAGGATAGAAAAAGCGCCTTAATCCGCCTTCTTTTCCTGTGATCGTGTCCTTGCGCCGCTGTATTTGTTAGCATGAACCATCTAGCCCTACAGCAAGTACTTCAACATAGGATGACAAGAGCCTGCCTAGGGTCAAGGAGTGCACTGTGTTGGCATGTGCTGCATCAGACGCTATGAATTATAGAACTAGCTAGAGAGAAACCTGCATGAAGCCGGCCTAAACAGTGGGCACAAACCTGTGGCTGTTGGCAAGTCGATTCCGGCGGCACGTTTCAGGAACAATGTAGCTATAATGTATGTCATTCGGCTCACACGCGTGAAAAAAGCACGAAATATTCATACGAATAATGTCCCTCCCTTCGAAACACTCCGAAAACGAAAGCAATTGCGGTGAATTGCTACAAGGCCTGGAAACATCTAACACGATAGATGAGGTGTCACATACTATATTCCAGCTTTTCTGCATGCGACATAACAATTACGCCACATGTCGAATGCAAGATAGACAGTATCCTCCTTTTGACTATGCATTCCTTTGCGTTCCCGAATGATGACTGGTAGCTAAGTTTTTTCAACTGGAAAGTTCTCGATTTTTTTTCAGAAAAACCGCCAGGCAGCTCTAATGGCTCCACTCTCGAGAAAATATCGTGTTCCCATTGACGTCAACTTTAAAAAAAATCACTGTCATTCCTTCGGCACGTGATTATACTTGCCACATGACAGAACTCTCACTGATCGTCCGGTTGTTTGATGCCAGTAAGAAATTTTTATCTCAAGTATCTCCTTGAAATGGCAGGGTAAAAATGACTATATCCATTCACGACTGTACAACCACGAGAAAGAGAGGTTCCTCTCTGCGAAGCTGGCGTGTGCTCTTCTGGCTGGGTTAAACCCCAGTCGGCAAAAACTACAGAACATTTTCTAATGTTACGACAGAATTTCTGTGCGGTTTCTGACGGGACACCTGATGCGACAACAAAACATTCTGTAGTAACATCATAGAATGCTGCAGAGACAACAAAAAGTGCTACATAACTACAGACAACAGAAAGATACTACAGAAAAACTACAGAACTACCGAAAAGTACTAAATAACTACAGAAAGTGCTGATGGTTACAACAGAACTATAGGATATTTTGTCGGATTTTTGACACAGTTCTGTAGTTTTTTCTACTGGGACATTGTATATGGTGCGAGGTAATGCAGGTACAAATGAATCCAACAATGTAAAAGTGGGTTAAAGGTGCCGACGGCAAGCCAAAAGTGCTGTTCCGTCAACATCTAAAGACAGCGCATGGGGTTCCACATTTCCTTGTATAAACGTGTTTTAACTCACTATATTTACGTATAGCCACGAAAAGGAAACGGGTATTTGTTAGGCATATCTATTTGATCACACCGGAGCACAGTTTATTTTGATGCTTGAGATTTAAAAAACGTTGAAAATAATTTGAAAAGAATCAATGCATATCTTGCGCACTGGATGTGCAGTATAATTTCACTCTTCTTGCCACAGTGCCGCTATATGCAGAAATTAATAACACCAGTCCTGTCTGTGTAGAACCATGAACCCACTACAGACGTAGGTGCCAGGCTACTATACTTCACTGACAAGAACAGCTGTGACGTCGCCGCCTACATTCCGCAGGCAGGAAAACCCAGACGATTTAACTGATTGCGCAGAGGCCCGCAAAGAGTCAATCCCCAACGCTACAATTACGATGAGAATACAGGATAGGTGTTCAGGTCAGCGCTTTGCCGCGACTTGACCACGTTTGGCTTCTTTTCCTTAAAAGCAAGACCCAGTCTATCTCACAGTCCTCCATACAGAGCTTAACTACTCAGCAAAGGAAAGCAGGAAGGTTATATATAATATTCAAAAGGTAAAAGAAACAGTTGCTGCTTTCCGGGCCGCGCAATAATTTCCAGCGCCTTGATATATAAACTACAAAAGACGGCTGCTCCTGGCCCTATGGGGCTTTGAACGGTAGACCCCTGCCTTTTGTGGCTCGGGCTAGCCTGCCACCGGCGGTTGTATCTGTTGTAGGCTCTCACTGTACCCGGCATCGCTTCGAAGGGGAATGCCGCCTGTTGCGACGCGCTTTTTTCTCTCTCCCTCTTCTTCTTTTTTTTTCTTCTCTATTTTATTCTCTGTACGCCCAAGGCAGGGGAGGTGACTTAACTTCCTATTTTCTTCTCCCTAGTTATTACGTTACGTGACTTAACTTCAGAGCCAGCAGCAAGCTAGTGCATTTTCGTTTTCTTCATCCTACAGTCGCAACAAATATAGCCTACTGTGATTCTGAACAACACACTTATGCACCTTGCGTTCCGCTTCCGCCTAAACGCGGCCGCTGCCGTCAAGTTCGAACCCAGACATTCCCGTTCAGTAAGCAAGTGTCTGAACTAACTACCTTATCAATCATTCACTGCTGAACACCAACTGAAAAGCTTTTGCGCCACTATATTATCTGTGCCAGCTTATTTGTCAGCTAGGCTGAAGGGACGTTTAATAGGTGTTCAACATGTAACACATTCATATGCGGCGCACGCGATCAGTACTTGTGCGTGTTGGGCTGTGATTACAGCCCTGTCTCGCGCGGTAACAAACCATTGGCGATTACATTCCTTAAGGTATTTTTTTCTGCAAATGGTCTCATTCGGCCGCTTTCTTTTTCTTCCTAGGATTTTGCATCGACGCTCCTGTTTAACACTGCTAACAATTTGAAGTTCCATATTTTAACCTAGAGCAGACCCACAGCTTCATCCATAACTTTGAAAGAAAATCTAAACTACGCATTTTGGGAAGTTTTAAGACGCAAGCAATACATTCTACGTCGTTTCGTGTTGTATACAACTGTCAGCCTTAACCATCGAGTTCTGTTTCACTGTTAACTTGAGCCTTGCCTACGCTTTTTTATTGAAGCCCAGTCGAGCCAGGAAAGTATTGGTTTAAAAAACCGCCACCGTCCTCCTTGCTTCAGTAACGCTGCCAACGCTACTTCTAAAAATTTTCAATGTCGGCTTCCTAAACCCTTATAAAAACATTTGTGCGTCAATAGACGTTTTTTAAACATTCATACCAATCAGAGGTCGCGTTATGGACCTCATTCACTCATAGCAAATTCCTGGCAAAAGCAGTGACCTCACCGAGTCACTGCTTGTGAAACATATCGTTTTAAATAAAAAAGTTGACGCTACCACTTACTTTACAGGGACCTCTTCCCTTTGACTGGCAGCACGAAATGAGAGATCGGTTGAAATGCTGTTTAACCACTGAATGGAGGTGTTTTACACACATGCTGTATGGCACCACAGTCATCGTGGTGTAAAGGAGTACTTTTGAGTTGTTACTTCCTGTAAATACAAACAACAAAAATCGCTTGATGCACTGCACTTAATGATATTATCTGTTTTTGCTCAACGAATACACATTTGGCATAAAAACCTTGAATCTACCTACAATTTCAAACACGCTATTCAGTGAGCACGTTTAGATTTAAGCTGTGCATATGAAGTTAAAGCGGATATCATTACGGACAATGCGAATATCATCATCATCAGCAGCAGCAGCAGCAGCAGCCTGATTATACCCACTGCAGGGCGAAGGCCTCTCCCATATTTTTCCACTTAACCCGGTTCTGTGCTAGCTGCATCCACTTGACCCCTGCGAACTTCTTAATCTCATCCGCCCACCTAACTTTCTGCCGCCCCCTGCTACGCTTTCCTTCCCTTGGAATCCAGTTTGTTACCCTCAGCGACCATCGGTTATCCTCTCTTCGCACTACATGTCCTGCCCATGTCCATTTCTTCTTCTTAATTTCCACTAGAATGTCGGTAACTTGAGTTATTTCTCTGACCCAGTCTGCACGCTTCCTATCTCTTAATGTTACCCCTACCATTTTTCGTTCCATAGCCCTCTGGGTTGTCCTCAACTTAAGTAGAACTCTCTTGGTTAGCCTCCACGTTTCAGCCCCATAGGTGAGTACAGGCAAGACGCAACTATTGTATACTTTCCTCTTGAGCGATACCGGTAAGCTGCTAGTCATAATCTGCGAGTGCTGGCCAAATGCGCTCCATGCCAATCTTATTCTTCTTGTTATTTCCTTTTCATTGTCTGGATCTGCGGTTACTACCTGTCCTAAGTAGACATATTCGCCTACTACTTCCAGTATTTCGCTACCTAATGTAAACTGCTGTTCCTTCCCGAGGCTGTTGAACATTACCTTAGTCTTCTGCATATTGATTTTCAAGCCTACCTTTCTACTTTTTCTGTCTAGGTCATCAATCATTATTTGCAGTTCATCCCCCGAGTTGCTTAGCAAAGCAATGTCATCAGCAAATCGCAGATTACTGAGGTATTCTCCATCTACCCTTATCCCTAACTGCTCCCATTCCAAGTCTCTGAATACTTCCTCTAAACAAGCTGTGAATAGTACTGGGGAGATTGTGTCTCCTTGCCTAACACCTTTCTTTATGGGAATTTTGTTACTTTCTTTATGCAGAACCATGGTTGCTGTGCAGCCACTATATATATCTTCCAGCACTTTCACGTACGGCTCGTCTGCCCTCTGATTTCGCAATGCCTGCATCACCGCCGAGGTTTCAACTGAGTCAAATGCTTTTTCGTAATCAATGAATGCTATGTATAAGGGCTGGTTATATTCCGAGCATTTTTCTATCATCTGATTGATGGTATGGATATGATCGATAGTAGAGTACCGTTTCCGAAACCCTGCTTGATCCTTTGCTTGATTGCAGTCTAAGGTTGTACTGATTCTATTAGCGATAATCTTAGTAAATACCTTATACGTAACAGACCGTAAGCTGATTGGTCTGTAATTTTTAAGGTCCTTAGAGTCCCCTTTCTTGTGAATGAGAATAATGTTTGTATTCTTCCATGGTTCCGGTACCGTCGATGACACCAGGCACTGCGTATACAGGGTGGCCAGTTTTTCTAGCACGATATCCCCCCCGTCCTTCAGCAAATCTGTAGTTATCTGATCCTCTCCAGCTGATTTCCCCCTTTTCATAGTTTCTAGTGCTTTCTTGACCTCGTCCTTCGTCACTGGTGGAACGTCTGACTGTTTTTCCCTACCGCCAATCTCATTACTGTCCTGACTACTTTCGCTACTGTAGAGATCTGTATAGAACTCCTCGGCTACTTTGACTATCTTGTCCATATTAGTGATGACGTTGCCCGCCTTGTCCCTTATCGCATACATCAGGTTTTTACCTACGCCCAATTTCTTCTTTACCGCTTTAAGGCCTTCCCCGTTCTTTACAGCATGCTCAATGCGAATATGAGGAGACGTAAGAATCATGTCACGTGCTTTATGTCTTGCCGCCTTTTTCAAAGTTGTTTACGAGTAGGAGTGATCACTACCGCCGTTTGTTTTTCGGCTTCTTAGTAATGTTGACTTCTGACATGAGGCGTGTTTTGATATCGGTGTGCACTGCCCCATCTATGCATCGTCTTTGCTAAAGTAACCAGGTGGAGTGTTCCGCTTTTCAGAAAAGTCGCAGTGAATTCCTAAATCTTCTGAAGCTGTAAACCTGTGCAACGTAAAAGCGAGCTCTTGTCCTCACTTCTTAACATGTTGTGATCCTCCTAGAATGGAAGTTGTCTTTAAAATACAAGCGAGAGGCGAAACATGCAGCCCGGCTATTTTTGCAAATCTGCTGCTGAATTTCAAATCGCCGCTTTACTTCAGGTTGGGGATCCCAAGTTACACAACCGAGAATAAACCCACAATTTTGAAATTAGAAGCATAGCGCTGATATACGAACACCGGCAGCTAAGTATTTTAGAGTTCATAATCGGCTTCTGGCCACTACCAACAACCGAGAAAACATCCCGGTGGCATGTAAACATACTCGGCTGTCAGCCACTTCCAAAAACAAGGAATAGGAGTATAAGAAACGAAGGATTGTGGTTTGTGCCAAATGTTTGCACAAACGTATTGTGGAAATAGACAAGTACGATTTGAATTGATGCAGGGGGTACAACTGAGTTGGCCATTTGCACCATTGCATTTGGGCACGAGTTTATGCAGATGAACGGGCTTTCCGCAAAAACTAGACAGGAGCTAATGTTAAAGAGGCGATTGCTATGGCCGCCCACTGAAAGATAGCCTACACAATGTTGAACTCGATGTATGGCCTGCCAAATTAAGTGTGTCAAAGGAAAGCGCCTCACACTATGAGCCGCTACCATAGCCTTAAGCGCGTCTCTAGCTCTGTATTCACCAGGAGGCCGACAGGGCGAAATCATATGACAGTTAGACACAGAAACAAACCAGTAAGAATATCCCCATACCATCAGCCACATATTTTTATATGTCAAGCTGACACTCAAGCTGGAAGAGATATATTATGGAATAGATAAAGAACACTTCCACCTTAGTGCTGAGGCTATATGTCACAGGTTTTACCGTAGCCGCGTCTGTTGCAGAGCTGCTTCATATTCTTACGTAGCTGTTAATAAAATGTTGTCGGCGATCTGTACCATGTTTACAGGTATAGTCTGGCGACATCTGCGAAATCGCGCCCTTATGCTGATGCAAGCTCTTTAGCAGGTCTTTTTATCGTCTGATATGGCGGCACGCTGCTCGCCTGATGTGGACCCTACGAAGTTTGTCACTCAGCTCATGTTTCCTATATCTGGCTCTACATGGCTGCATTCGCGTTCTTTTCAGGCATTTTAGAACCATGTTTTCTATATAATTGGTGATTTTCGAGCTACTAAACCTAGGTGTTCACCGTGAACATTCTCACGCTTATAAAAGCCGTCTTTCTGTTTCTTTTTTTTTGTGGGATTCAACTCCATACCTATCCTCTAGAAAAAGTTAAATACTGGTAATCCGATGAACAACGCCAATAATCGTGTGAAAACGAAGAAGACCAATAGGATGGAATTACTGGCCCCATAACGAAGGGCAACTTCTTCCACCCAGTCAACAAAGTTTGGCTTGTATGTTCTTTTTGCTCCCTTCGGTCTCCAAGCCAGGCCTCTTTTGAGGATGCTGGTTCGAGGTCTTTTGGTGACTGATTTTGTTTATAGTTCCATAGCAAGTGTTTTCGTTGCTTTGCAACAGTAATGTAAGCAGTTGGTTTCGTAAGGCTCTTTGATATTCTTCGATTCAAGAATTGGGGTCATGACTGCACCAGCTTGGGCTCTGCATTTAGTTTCTGGCCTGTTTTCTGGTATGGTCTGGAAGAGTTTGAGGGGAAGTTTCGGCGCCTCACGCTGGCGATTAGTGTCTGCCTTGTATGTGTCAGTTTCGTTTACAGGGGACTCCAAGTAACTCCGCAATCCCTTCTGGCTTGCTAAAACTTTGAGAGCTGGGTGCGACTTCTCGTTTCCCCCATTTCCCTCATGTGCAGGACCCAAACAATTTTGGCTCGGCTCCAAACATACTTGAAACCCTTCTGCTTATTGTCACTAGGTGATGTCAATACCCCCGATTGCGACTCTGGAGCAGGGAAAACCATAAATGTCGCGTTTGCGCTGATTACGTAGCACTATGATTGGTACGACACATATTGTCATCTTGGTGGCCGCTTTTCACGGAAAACGAAAAGCAAGGGTCCCGTGAGCTATTCGTTGTCAGTTTACGTTAGAGAACCTCAAGTTGTCGAAATGCCCAGATTCCTCCACTACGGCAACTCTTATAGCCTGAGTCGCCTTTGGGCTTTTAACACCGAAAACCAGAACAAAACCTGGATACCTGAACCGTGCTCTAAAGAAAGGAATGAAAGTAGAAATGTACTGCTGTGGTGGGGGACTGTGGAGTAATTTCAATCGCCTTGACATCCTCAACAGTACTGCGCGCTGAGATATTGCGTATTTCCTTCCTTGTGAACCGTTTGTTATTTAAAATTTGCCCGGGTTTATAGCATTAGCTGTTAATTGGTTCACAGGAAAAAAAAGGTATAGTGTTTGTGACACTTGTTTTTGTGGACCCTGTACCGCGCTGTAAGGGGAGAAAAAGAGGTTCGTTGAAGTGAAAGTCGAAAAACAAAGTATAGCAGTAGTGGAGGGCTACTCGTGTAATTTCGACTACCTGAGAATCTTTATCTTGAACTTACATTGCACAGCATACGGACTCGTCTTCGTATTGCCTGCCTGGAAAACACAGCCGCCGATGGTCGCGTTTCAATGGCGGCCAGTGCTCCTTAAAGATTGTGAGTTGCTCTAAATCACTCCGCAGCCCTCTTTAGGGGTCCTGATATATTTTGGTAGACAGCACAGAATTGTGGACGCTCACGCTTATTACTTGCCCCGCGTGGTGGTGCAGTGGTTAAGATGCCCGAATACTGCGCCGGAATGCCCTGCTTCGATCTCGACCGCCGCCGACTGCGTGTCGATGAAGGCAAAATGGAGATGCCTCCGTGTTCGTTGCGCTGTCAGTGCCCGTTAAAGATTCCCAGATAGTAGAAAATACTCAATACCCACCCACTATGGCTCCTCTGTCACTCCTTCCGCTTTAACGCCCACCATCCTCTCTCCTTTACGGCGAGGGTCAGGTATCCACAGAATGAGTGTGACAGATTTTCTTTTCCTGTAGACCTTACTTATTAGGTCAAGATCACGCTCTAAAATCATTGGAAGGTCAAACTCGCGGCTACCGGAACCTTGAATTTGCGTATCGCAGTAAAGCTTGCACTTCCTTATCTGTACGCATTATTAGCTGTTGGCTCAAACGTAATGTTTGGATGCAACGAGAGGCAATAATCTCTGGCGCAGCATCACATACGCTTAACACAAACGATGGCAATCTCCATAAGTTTTATGAAACTTCCTTGCTGCAAAATGAAGACTAATAACGATCCATATTTAGTGATGACTTCACTTTGAATAAGGCCATCTGCTGAAAACCGGAATATGCGTAGAATCCGTTTTACTTGTCATTGGTGTGCGTCTCTTGCATCTGCAAACATACCCCGATGCCAGACGCGGCTATGTTACCTTCTCAGCTTCAAACCGAATGTTATTACCCAAACATCTGTGTAATTTTCAAATATATACGCACCTGGATAGGTTTCACCCCACCCTGCGAAGACAAGTTGCTTGGCAATTCCGTGTGATGCATACTTCGGGAGACAAACTGGGGCAACAAATGCGTCGAAAACGAGAGGTTTCGGGAGCTGAAATTAACAGCAAAGTAAAATTATCTGAATCAGTAACAAAGAATAAAGGTATAGAAATGTTTCCGCAAACATTTTGCTCTATATGCAAGATATATTACATTTAGCCATATCCGTAACGCTCAGCATAACAATGAAGCAATATGCGGTTTTTAAATTACAAAGCGGACATATGCAAGCGCTGGCATGAGCTTTATCATGAAGCCTATATGTGTTCTAGTAGAGATGTGCCACTGTTAAACGAAATGGATCATTTATAAAAATAGGTAATTTTTTTTTCAGAATAGTACGATATGAGCAACAGAAACCAATTGAATATCAATATGGTTCAGATATAGGGAAATGTAGTCATGCCGCTACAATTTAAAAAAAGGTCAATGTCTCAGCTGTGAGAAACGGCGTAGTCGAAGGCCCCGAAATGCACGTCTATGTAGGTTTTTCAACGTGCTCTTGCATGATACAAAATACAGGTGCTGTGTCTTTAGTTTCCATCGAAAAGTAGCTGACATGGCTAGTTTTGAACGCACATCCTCGGAATACGCATTTTTGCGCTATAGCCACTAAGCCTTTGAAAAGATTATAACTGTGTTTTACCTAAAGTAATCGTGACAATAATTAGAACAGCAGCGACTCGAATCATTCAAACATTCCTCTCTGTCACTAAGAAGAAAGCGTATTAGCATATTATCACCTATAAAAACGGGCCGTAGAAGATGAGGTAACTTGATTTTTTTTGTAGGGTGCGAGTATGGTACTGAAGCATTTTCCTCCATGTATGCGCAATACCTCCCGACTTCGAAGGCGCTGAAATCTTGGAAGCCCTTCATATTTTTCTTAATCTCTAAGAGCGGGGTATGAAAGATTTAAAGAAAACAGGCCGATCAGCCTACTATCGTTTGTGTAGAAGCAGTACAGTAAAACGATCTCTAATATTATAAGGCAAGCACTAGACTTCAAACAACGAATTTGTCAGACCTTTGTGATGGTTACACTTTAAGCCATAATATTCGTGGCCACAATTTGCAGCCACCAATTGATGATGCTAACCTGTGCTGTTCCTATTTTAGGGCTCAAAGTTAGATTTTGCCCCCTGCTTTCCTACTGGACCGAGTAGGTAGCTATTGACGTAAAATTTTATGTACATACATGTTCTAGACAGGACGCCTGTTGAATGGCTCAAGGGACGTGCATGAATTAACGAATTTTAGTAGACATCAGAAATAAGTGGGTGTGAGCAGGTCTTATAATGCCAGGGAATGATAACGAATAGTTTTTATTTATTTAATATTCCGCAAATGCCCCTAGGTAGAGGTTTTAAATGAGGATTTGGCATCTTCAGTGGATAATGACGTTGATGGTGATGGTCCATAAGAGTCACTGCATATTCGAATGGAAGGTGCAGCGGTAGATAGCTGAATATTATTAGGTGGACAGGCGGATTGCGAAGCTTATAGGGATCAATGAAATTCAGCTAACCAATAAGTCTTACGATTTTAGGTATATAGGAAGATATTTGTCGTGCACAGAAAGACATGCTTTTGATTACGTATAATTATCTCGCCTCTCAGTTAGATAAAATTGAATAAGGCAAGTAATGTATACGGCTCCTAGTTTTTTCAGACAAAATTGATGGACGCATTGTCCCTTTAGGCAAATTAAGCGAGCCATATAGTTTGCTAGAATTAATATCCCTGTATGTACTGTCACTAGGAATAAATTTATGTCCACCACATATAAAAATGTTTCAAGCCTATACGCACTAGACTGTGTGCCAAATACATGCTCCTCTTTGTACCTTGCAAGGCAGTATTTAAAAGTGGAAACATATTTTCGTCAATGAATCTGAAATATATTACAAAAAAACAAAGACAATTGTTTTTAATGTATTTTTCTCCTGTTTCGTAAGAGAACATATCTGCAATGCTTATCTAATCTCTACATTTTTCAATACTTCCAACAAAACCAATATTTTCAATGTTGAAAACAAATGGGAGAACTGCTATGTTGTGCTCTCATCTCACCAGCGGTGTGTAGCTTTTCTTCCAGCCTCTATTGATTATGTTTTACCTGGAAATAATTTCAGCTAATTGATTTCAAACTAAAAAATAAACAACAATCAGGTCTTCTTCCCTAGGCCTGATAGCAATGTTGGCCGCCTCGATTTATTTATAGTAATGAGCCCTTAATTTTCCTTTCATCTCTCAGCATAAATTCTAATCACGGTCTCTATCTTAGCAATCATGAAGCCACAGGGAGCACAGAAGTGCTCGCATCCATCTCATGCTCTCCTTCTCGATCACATTCTACTTCACGTTGGCTGTAACACAGAGCGTTCCACGTCCGCCACTCTCAATGAGGGCGGCGCCATTTAACAATCAAGCTCCGTTTACAGGCAACATAATACCACAAAATTAGAACATGAAGCAGCCTGTCTGTAAACCTCAGTTGTTAAGAGCATGCGACACAAGATTCGGAGATCGTAGGTTAAGACCCATTTAGCCCATGTTTCTTTCTTACTATTTCTATTTAATTATCCTTCGACCAGACAAAACTACACCAATAATTCCAGTTCAACATCAAAGATTTTAGGAAAACACCTTTTAGATTTCTTTTCCTCGACTATTGGCTCCTTTTACAAAAAGAAAATGGTCGTTTTCGTGAGACCAAAGCTAGAAGTAGGCGCATTGAGATTAATATAAGTAATAAATGCTACCTTCTTGCTACAGACGCTAAACTCTACTGCGCCGTCAGTTTGCATGTATTTTTTATATTTCATACTTTCGTCAAACTTTAAACCTAAAAGAAAAATGCCCGCAAAGGAAGAAAGAACAATCAGACCATCATAGAGAATTGTATCAACTGGCGACTTAGTCGATATTGATCAGCGGATATTCATGCTTGAAAATAATCCAAAATGAAAACAGTGTAACATTATCCAAAAACAGGCACCTCGTGCCAGAACCAGCTGCTCCTGACTAAAAAAAAATTAATTTCCCTTTGTGATACCGTTATCAAGGGCAGGCTCACATAGCCAGTTTCATTTCGCGCTGGTCAGTGGGCACTCTTGTCCTACCTTACTTTGCGCTATTATTTCCTATTTATGTATGAATCCACCAGGTGACGAAAGCTGTTATCTGCTTAAGTAAAGCTCGAAGTATTTACCTTCCTTATCACAATTTCAACAATTGCCCCAAGTAAGGAAACTGGCAGACCTGAACTACGCAAAGAGTCTATACTGACAACAAAGCAATCTTTTCTTGTTATCTTCTTTTGATTGCTGTGTAAACGAGGATATCCTACCTGCGAGAGACAAACTGATACAAAGCGATGAAAATACCGATCACCGGAAAATGGCAATTCTTACTTGTACCAGGGCGACGTCGTTTACAGGCAGACGAAGGAGTGTGGCGTACCTAGGATGAACAATAACTTTCTTTGCTCGAATCATTGGACGGTGTGCAAGCTTTGTCGAATTGTAGAAAATTAATGTAGCTAAATCCTTATAATATACCCTGGAAGAAACAAACAACAAAAAGTTTCTGAATCAAGCGTATAAATACGCGTCACGTTGCAGGCTGCAACAGAACGTTTTCGTTCCAAATACATTCAGTGCATTCGTCACCATCCGCAATGATTCCAAACTTGCAACACTAAAATATGAGCATTTCGGAGGCCGTAGAGTAGCAATTATACTCCTTCAGTGAAGGTTTTAAGTTTGTCGACTACAGGCGTAACACTTCGCCTTCGGTTCCCCTAGAGCATCCTTGTTTATTTTTAGCACCTCGCTACTGACACAATCATTAATCAATTCTTTTACAGCTCCTGTGACTTATTCAATTTAATTAGCGTATAGGGCTGAGCCACAAAAATTATGGACGAACATACGACGCAGATATAAAGTGCTGCTATACATACTCATCATCATCATCATCATCAGCCTGATTATACGCACTGCAGGGCGAAGGCCTCTGCCATATTTCTCCACTTAACCCGGTTCTGTGCTGGCTGCATCCACTTGACCGCTGCGAACTTCTTAATCTCATCCGCCCACCTAACTTTCTGCCGCCCCCTGCTACGTTTTGCTTCCCTTGGAATCCAGTTTGTTACCCTCAGCGACCATCGGTTATCCTCTCTTCGCACTACATGTCCTGCCCATGTCCATTTCTTTTTAATTTCTACTAGAATGTCGGTAACTTGAGATATTTCTCTGACCCACTCTGCACGCTTTCTATCTCTTAATATTACCCCTACCATTTTTCGTTCCATAGCCCTCTGGGTTGTCCTCAACATAAGTAGAACTCTCTTGGTTAGCCTCCACGTTTCAGCCCCATAGGTGAGTACAGGTAAGATGCAACTGTTATATACTTTCCTCTTGAGCGATACCGGTAAGCTGCTAGTCATAATCTGCGAGTGCTTGCCAAATGATCTCCATCCCAATCTTATTCTTCTTGTTATTTCCTTGTCATGGTCCGGATCTGTGGTTACTGCCTGTCCTAAGTAGACATATTCGCCTACTATTTCCGGTATTTCGCTATCTAATGTAAACTGCTGTTCCTTCCCGAGGCCGTTGAACATTACCTTAGTCTTCTGCATATTGATTTTCAAGCCTACCTTTCTACTTTTCCTGTCTAGGTCATCAATCATTATTTGCAGTTCATCCCCAGAGCTGCTTAGCAAGGCAATGTCATCAGCAAATCGCAGATTACTGAGGTATTCTCCATCTACCCTTATCCCTAACTGCACCCATTCCAAGTCTCTGAATACTTCCTCTAAACAAGCTGTGAATAGTACTGGGGAGATTGTGTCTCCTTGCCTAACACCTTTCTTTATGGGAATTTTGTTACTTTCTTTATGCCGAACTATGGTTGCTGTGCAGCCACTATATATATATTCCAGCACTTTCACGTACGGCTCGTCTACTCCCTGATTTCGCAATGCCTGCATCACCGCCGAGGTTTCAACTGAGTCAAATGCTTTTTCGTAATCAATGAATGCTATGTATAAGGGCTGGTTATATTCCGAGCAATTTTCTATCACCTGATTGATGGTATGGATATAATCGATAGTAGAGTAGCGTTTCCGAAACCCTGCTTGATCTTTTGCTTGATTGCAGTCTAAGGTTGTCCTGATTCTATTAGCGCTTACCTTAGTAAATACCTTATACGTAACAGCGTCTCTCATAGCCTGAGTCGCTCTGGGACGTTAAACCCCACAAACCAACCAACCAACCTTATACGTAACAGGCAGTAAGCTGATTGTTCTGTAATCTTTAATGTCCTTAGAGTCCTCTTTCTTGTGAATGAGGACAATGTTTCCATTCTTCCATGCTTCCGGTACCTTCGATGATACCAGGCACTGCGTATACAGGGTGGCCAGTTCTTCTAGCACGATATCTACCCCCGTCCTTCAGCAAATCTGTAGTTATCTGATCCTCTCCAGCTGATTTACCCCTTTTCATAGTTTGTAGTCCTTTCTTGACCTCGTCCTTCGTCACTGGTGGAACGTCTGACTGTTTTTCCCTATCGCCAACCTCATTACGGTCCTGACTACTTTGGCTTCTGTAGAGATTTGTATAGAACTCCTCGGCTACTTTGACTATCTTGTCCATATTCGTGATGACTTTGCCTGCGTTGTCCCTTATTGCATACATCTGGTTTTTGCCTATGTCCAATTTCTTCTTTACCGCTTTAAGGCTTCCCCCATCCTTTACAGCATGCTCAATTTTCTCAATGTTATACTTCCTTATATCGGCCACCTTGCGCTTATTGATTAGCTTTGATATCTCGGCCAATTCGATCCGGTCTGTTGGATTGGAAGCTTTCATACTCTGGCGTTTCTTAATCAAATCTTTCGTCTCCTTGGACAGCTTACCGGTATCATCTATAACTATCCTACCGCCTATTTCTACCGCGCACTTAGCAATGATATCTCTGAAGTTATTGTTCCTTGCTTCTAGGGTAATGTCGTCATCCTCGGTTAGACCTGAATACCTATTCTGCAGCGAGATCCTGAACTCTTCTGCCCTCCCCCTCACCGCTAATTCGTTGATGGGTTTCTTTCTTACTAATCTGTTGCGTTCCTTCTTCAGATTTAGGCTAATTCGGGACCTCACCTTCATGTGGTCACTGCCTCGCACTTTCCCGATTACCTCTATATCTTGCATAATGGCGGGAGTTGAACACATTATGAAGTCTATTTCATTTTTAGTCTCTCCGTTAGGACTCTTCCATGTCCATTTCCGGTTCTTCCGTTTGCTGAAGAAGGTATTCATGATTCGTAAGTTATTGCGCTCTGCAAACTCAACTAGTAACTCCCTCCTGCTTTTCCTAGAACCAATGCCATAGTCACCTACTGCCTTGTCTCCTGCCTGCTTTTTCCCTACCTTGGCATTGAAGTCGCCCATTAGTACAGTATACTGCGTCTCTACTTTGCTCATTGCCGATTCTACATCTTCATAGAAGCTTTCAACAGCCTGGTCATCATAATTACATGTAGGTGCATAGGCCTGTACAACCTTCAGTTTATATCGCTTATTAGGAGCCTAATTGCGATGCCTGCAACCCTCTTATTAATACTATAGAGTTCATCTATATTACCCGCTATATACTTATTGACAAGGAAACCTACTCTTAGTTGTCGCCTCTCTGGTAAACCTCGATAAAACAGTACATGTCCATCCTTCAGTACAGTATATGCCTCATTCGGTCTCCTAACCTCACTAAGCCCTATGACATCCCATTTCATGCTCTCTAGCTCCTCTAACAGCACTGCTAAACTAGATTCACTAGCTAGGGTTCTAACGTTGCCAGGGTCAGTTTCCAATGGCGGCCTGTCCAGCAGAGGCAGGCTTTCTTAGCACCTCCTGCAGCGTCACAGGTCTGACCGCCGCCGTGGTCAGTGTTCCGCAGCCGCTGGTGACTGAGGGCCGGGGTTTTATGGCGCTTATCATAGGAGGTTGCGGCCAATTACAGCACCAGGGTGGCCAACTCCTGTTCTGGTGATTGAGTGCGTTGCCGGAGGTGTTCACCGGCATCAGGTCGCACCCCAAACCTGTGTATGCAATTCCATCGACACGCGGATTTTTTTTTCCATCCGGTGGAAAATTGTGCGGCACCTAGATTTGAACCCCGGTCCTCTTGCATGCGAGGCGAATGTTCTACCGCTACGCCACCGCTATACATACTCCGTATGCGTAAAGATAGCTTCCTTGACTCACCATTTAAGACTACAAAGTTTACATCTCATCAATTCACCTTCAAATCAAAACCCGACTTACCAGCTTGTGTGTAATTCACCACATTACGAGGTAAAGTGACGTCCCGACCAGGTGGATTATCAGTACCCCACCATTTTACTCGAAACTGAAATCTGCAACACGGATGCTCGCAACTTTTGTATTTTTTTGCTTTTCCGCCGACGCCCAAGCCTACTACGTTGATTGTGCAGTTGCCAGAAAAAGGGAATTTTAGGTTATCGCCTTTATGCAACCTCAACTCATTCTAGACAAGTAGCAGTGAAAAGCAATTGATGTCTCGGCAAAGACTAACTGATAGCTCACATGCATTGAGAAAACCTGTAAAATCAAACAGCTTCTCGTATGTTTCAAAACAATGTACCACACAAATTAAAAAAAAACTCTAAAATCGACCGCACGTACGAGTAACTCATTTCAGCAGGGCTGCACTGTACCCATTCAAATAACACTGCCCTAAAGTTGATCTTTCGCATCAAAAGATAGCCCAGAAGGCAGAAAATACGTTAATTGACGCGGTATGGCAATTGCTGAGTATTTATTTAATACTTTTTCAATAAGTGGCAGCGTAAATATCACTTTGCGGAAGCTGGAAGGATGGAATATTACACGAAACTTAGATAGCTCGTTCCGTCCGGAAGCCGTCGCTGTACTCAAGCTCACGCTCGGTTGTTTTCGGGAGTTGTCGGAGGTGTTCTGAACATGTCCGAGAAACTGGAGGCATGTATTTACCTCCGATATCATTATGTTCAACAGGTCATTATTGAGGGCAGCGGTACAAAAATTTAAAATTAAACTGGTAAAAAAGAAGTAAATGCATACATACTCAAGGCCATAAATATTCATTGCCATAGTTGCGAAAAAGAAATAGAAAAACCACCGATTGCAGGAGAATACATGGCTTTAAAAAGCTTTAAAATGCAGTAATTGAGAAGAAGTCTAGCGCCGTGAAGGTAACATAACAAAATAAGCAAAATATATATTAAAATATAAATAACTATACAAATATAAATATAAATGAGATATTATAAAGACATAAAGAGATAAGTCACTGAGTCCTAGTGAATCGAAGGTAAAGAGTGGTGATTCGTCACTTCTTAGCGCCTCATAAATAAGATATTAACGACGAAAACCTGGGCATTCATAACTTAGCACCCCGTCGTAGCTAAATAGTTATGAAGCAATCTAATGCCCAATATCACGTGTAATATTAAGGTGATGCCTAAGCTACCTTTTATATGTTGTTAATACTCCAAATGAATTACGGTGCAATATTGTATGTTCTAAATTATAACTAAGAAGGGAAAGTTCCCTTATATTCGCGTGTATTTTAATATTATAAACGCCTTCGCGTCAATGGCATGGAAGTATTGCTACGTATTCACGTACACGTTTGGTCGCTTCAGTGAATTCATGTAGTGGCATGAATGGCAGACTGAAGATTGATAGGTACAAGTCAGAACCAAACAATGGCCAGTGCTACATGATTATAGCAGATGTATTCGAAGACTGATTCTAGCCTTAGGCTAAGTCTACGTCTACCTGACACTTTACGATGGAGAACATTTGGTAGGAGTACTGATGTTCCCACATTTATATGAAATATTTTCTATGTGCTGGACTAGCACGGCATTAGAACCGATGGCTTGCTATGTAATATTTGGTTGATTACGGTGGCATCCAATTCTACCTTTATAAAGAACAAAGAATACAGAAATCTACAATAAGATCAATAACTTTGTCTACAAATCTGCTTAAGGTAAGGTAGGCCACCAGCCTAACCTCAAACGGCATGTGAGCATAAAATCTCGGATTTTTGCTGATTTGAAGAAAGAAACGCACTGTATATCGAAGCAGTGGCCAGCTGTAAAGACATAGGTACGAGATATGATGCTCCCTCCACAATGCTTCCCCTTAGTATTGCCGGCGTCATAATCAGGTACTATAATAAGTTCCACCTGCAGAAAAAATAAAAAATAAATAAGCATTCACAAGCTACATTTGAAGGTCTACTTTTCTTTAGTATTTTCCTAACAAGTATCACTTCTTTTTCGGCAAATTACACTGGTACCACTTCTATGGCTTTCTTTTTGCAGACGCGCAAAATATTTATTCATCCTTCATCTGAAAACCTACTGGTGGCCTGAGGCAATAAATATCGACTAAAATAAATATTACCGGTGCTATGACTTTCAAATGCGTGGTACCAATTCTTTCGCACTAAAGATATATACACATATCAAAACTATCAAATAATTTTCTAACTGCAGCTGAATTTCCGTCCAACCACAAATATTTTTACATGGCGTTTTATACAGAATTTCAATTTTAGTACTGTAATCGATTTCACAGATAAATGCGCACTAAAATGTACTCGGTTTATAAAGCTATCTGATTTAAATTGAATACAGACAAAACTGAGTTTTTTGAAGATGAAATCGGGTTATAAAAAAGGCAGGGGATATAATATTGTCACGAACGTTCCGCGGTCTTGTATTGGAGTAAGATGAGGAGAGGCAGGAGAAGCTGAAGAGGAATAGGAAGCTGGTTTGGTCCGCTCTGGCGCGCTAATCATTTCCAGCGCATCCCAACATCTGTGCAAATAAACCTAGTAATAAGTGTGGTGGAGTTTGCAGGTTACAGATCACCACAGAACCTCTCCTACTTCGCCGAAGCAGAAGAATTTCTGGGCTACCCCCCTAAGAACGGAGATGGCGCAAGCCGATGTTTCAACGCAGTCCACGCAAGCCGCTCAACCGACCACCGCACAGTCTTATCGGGAACTTCGGCACTTCTATGGCAAGCCCGGAAAGACGTGGATGACTGGCTCAACCACTACAATCGGGTGAGAAAATACAACCGCTGAGATCGGAGTACCAAGCAGGCAAATGCGGTATTTTTTCTTGAAGAAACTGCGCTAAGATGGTTTGACAATCATGAAGCATCCCTTACCACCTGGGATCGCTTCATGGAAGGAATGAGAGCGGGATTTGGCGATGCCAATGCTCGAAAAGAGAGCGCCGAACAGACTCTGGCTCAGCGAGCGCAAGTACCGGGCGAGACCTGCACAACTTACATAGAAGTCCTCAAGCTGTGCAAAATAGTTGATGCTCGCATGACTGAGGAAGACCACCTCCTCAATGGAATAGCGGTTGACGTATACAGGTTGCTCATCTGCAAGGATGATTTTAATATCGCCACTGATGCTACCCGTCACTGTCACACATTTAAAGGTTTGAAGCGACACCGTATCATCCCGAAGTTTGGTCGGCTGCCTAATGTCACAACTGTCTCCAGCGTGGATGAGCCTGAAGAGACGAGCATGACAGATACAATTCGACAGATTGTGCGCGAAGAGCTTCCGAGGCATCAAGATATTGGGGGGTCACGGCAGACCCGTCTACAGTGCAATCTCTTCGGCAGACGATCGTCCACCTTCTGCCTGTTATGCTTCATCTGATAGATCTCCTTGGGACATCCGATGCTCTGCTGCTCATGGACCGAGCATCCAACCTGTCAGCATCAACGCCTGCAACAGCCAACATGCTCGTCCGCCTCGTCAACATCCAGACCATGAAGCGTTCGACCCAAGCCACGATAAGCCTTGCTCATAGCGTGACTGCGAGCGGCAGGTGTGCGATACCTGTGGAATGATGGGCCACATGTCGCGTTTTTGCCGAACTCGCCGTCCATACCAGCAGTATCGTCGACAATGGGTGAACTCCCGTACAAGGTTTCCTGCTGACAATGCTGATCCATATAGAAGAACAACTGGCCGTAACGAGTACAGAGCAACACCTCGCCGACAAGAGCACAGCATGGTGCTGACCCGACATGAATCACCGGCCTCTGACCGCAGCCTGACACCACCATCTCGGCGCTTACGACGCTCACCTTCTCCCCGACGATGGTCGCCGCCTCCGGGAAACTAGTGAATGCGGCCGATGGAGGTGAGGTCGCAAATGATTCTAGCTTACCCCTGCCTCTGCCCGTTTCGATGTTAAAGAACCGAATTGAAGTGTTTGTGGACGGTAAACATACTGTTGCGTTGTTGGACACGGTTGGTTTATACGTCTAGCTTTTAAAAACTGCCTTGGTCGTAAAATCATGTTTGCTTGGGATAGTGCGACGACATTGTGTGGTGTTGGTGGTGAAGCGCTTAACCCACTTGGAGTCTGTTCCGTGAATCTTGCTATCGCCGGCCACACATTCCGAACTGAATTCGCAGTAATTGCTCGATCAACGCATGACGTAATTCTTGGACTCGATTTCCTGGAACAATGTGGGACCGCTCTCGACTTTCGCAACGGAGACATTTCTGTGAGCACTCGAAGAGAATCTGCTTTGCGTGGTAATTAGCGGACCAATGCTAGCACGCGTTCGGTTTCGGACGACATAGTCATTGCTGCAATGTCACCACAGTTTGTACAAGTTGTTAGTTCAAACTCTGCCAGTGATGCGTTCGACGCTGTGGTTTAACCACTCACCCTGAACTGCGCGAAGAAAAGTATTCTGTTTTCCCGCTGCATCATCTCAGTAATGAATTGCCATTCTTCTTTGTGGACGACTAACTGCTCTAATCATCGAACCTGTTAATTGTATTACCATGTGGCCTCAAACTTGCCAACTTTGATGAAGACGCTGTTGAATTAGTGGCAGTGCTTAGCACAGACAATTTCCAGCCTATCGCATGCTTCGAAGTGGATAAGACAAAATTTCTTGCCATGATGAAGAAATCCCTGCCAAGAAGTGACCGTTACAGTTTAGTGGATTTTCTTTCGAATAATGCAGCGGCTTTCGATTTCTCTCGAGACTTGCCACCACGGATTCCCATTTGCCGTACTCCGCACTGAGTCAATACTGGGACTGCTGATCCAATTCGTCAGATGCCTTATCGTGCATCGCTATCAGAGCGCAAAACTATCTCAGAACCAGTTCGTGATATGCTGCATAAGGGCATCATTCAGGAATCATCTAGTACGTGGGCTGCCCCTCTGATATTAGTCAAAAAGAAAGATGGCACATGGCGATTTTGTGTCGATTATCGGAGGTTGAATACTGTTACTAAGAGGGACGTGTATCATCTGCCACGTATTGATAACGCCATTGATTGTTTGCATCCTGCCTCCTATTTTCCCTTATTTGATCTACGATCAGGCTATTGGCAGATTCCCATGCACCCGGAAGACAAAGAAAAGACATTAATTACGCCAGACGGACTATATGAGTTTAATATGATGCCGTTTGGATTATGCAACGCTCCAGCCACCTTATAAAGATTCATGGATGCACTTTTTGAGCGGACTGAAATGGAACATCTGTACGTGCTATTTGGGCGATGTAGTAATATTCAGAACTACTTTTCGTGAACACAACAGTGGAATTGAGGTTGTCTTGGAGTTTATTGAGAAAGCTGGTTTAGTACTCAATTCAAAGAAATGTCATTTTCGAGAACGCCAGACAGTAGTACTTGGACATCTCGTAGAAAAGGAAGGTGTCAGGCCTGATTCCGAAAAAATCACTTGTTTTAAACCACCGTAATCGTTAAAACAGCTCAGGAGTTTTTTTGGGCTTTGCTCCTACCTCCGGCGTTTTGTTCCGAAGTTTGCTGACCTAGAATATCCACTTACTTGTCTTCAGCAAACAGATGTCCCTTTCAAGTGGACTACTGATTGTGACTCCGCCTTTCGTCAGTTAAAATTTATTTTGACATCAGGACCTGTACCATGCCACTTCTGCCCATCAGCTCCAACAGAACTTCACACTGACACCAGTGCAGTCGGAGTTGGTGCAGTCCTCATACAGCGCCACAATGGCAAGGAACATGTCGTTGCTTATGCAAGCCGTTCTTTAAGCAAGGCTGAGCACAATTACACAGGAATTGAACAGGAATGCTTAGCTGTTTTTTAGGTGTGCAACGGTTTCGGTCATATCCTTACGGATGTGCATTTAAGATAGTTACCGACCATCATTCCTTATGTTGGCGTGTAAACCCCCGTCACCCCTGTAGACGCTTTGCGCAGTGGGCTTCGCGCCTCCAAGAATTCAATTTTACTGTGTCTTTTAGGAGTGGTCGTAAGCACGGGGATGCGTACTGTCTGTCACGGTTGCCTCTTGAAAGTACTGATTGCGAGAGTGAGATCTGGGATGAATATATAGCTGCTACATCTCCAAGCTTCGCCGATGTTGGTGAATTCGAGATTGCACAGCGGAACTACAGCGAGTTGGCGCCGCTTTTTGATGCCGCATGTTCCCCGAACTCTGCGTCCTCATTCTTCATTCGTGATGGTCTATTATACAGGAAGAACTACTCGGCAGTAGGTGCACGGTTTTTTCTGGTAGTTCATACACGTCCACGGTATCAGTTTCTTGGGTAATGCACGACGATCTCACGGCTGGACATTTGGGTTTTGCACATGAATAAGGAACATTTTTATTGGCCGCAGATGAGTAAAGCTACTCAACTATATGTGGCCAGCTGCCTCCAGTGCGAGCGCTTCAAACGCCCAACCTGCTCTCTGCTGGGTCATCTTCAGCCTATAACGCGGCCACGAACTTCATTTGAACAGGCGGGAATTGACCTCCTGGGACCATTTCCCCGTTCCACCAATGGGAACCGCTGGATCATCGTGTGCGTAGACTACATTACGCGTTACTGCAAAACTACTGCCATACCGTCAGCCACTGCTTTTGATGTCTCGGCCTCCTTTCTACGGTCCATTATTCTTCGACATGGGCCTCCTAGTGTGCTAATAAGTGTGCGACAGAAGTTGTAGAAGAACTTCTTCGTCTCTGCTCATGCCATTTTCGCCGCTCAACTCCTTACCACCCACACACAAATGGCTTTACTGAACGCACCAATAGTACGCTTAGCAGCATGTTCGCAATGTATGTCGACTTCCGCCAGAAAAACTGGAATGAAGCTCTTCCACTTATAACATACGCATTTAACACTGCTAAGCACGAAACGACAGGCTACAGTCCTTTTTTTCTTCTTTACGCTCGACTTCCACGAACTACTCTGGACACATTTTTGCCTTTCTCGCTCCCTGCTGAAACTCCATTAGCGCATACTCTCTCTTTGGCTGAAGAAGCTCGCCGACGCGCTAGACTTCGCACTTTAGCCTCCCAAGAACTGTAATGACCGAAAAAATACTGGAGGTTAGCACAGCTGACTCTGCACAGTCCTTGATTCGTGTCGTTCTGCTAGGTCTAACCATATTTTAAAAAATCTTGGTCCACGTTAGCGGGTACATATACATATGTATGTATATCAGCTGGTCTTCTTTAAACTACGTAGTGTTCGCTGATGGTGCTTTATGTATTGCAAATCTCCTGGTCATGTGTGCATTTCGGATTCCTTCGAATACAGCCACCTTGTTCTATATTCATTACCACTACAGTGAACTAAAATATATTCTAGTTCACTGTAGTAACATAACTTTTGACTAGCGGACATTTCCTAATCGAGTGACATACCACTGGCGTGTATACTGATCTTCACGTTGAATGTAAAGCGATCGTGATGATTGCCTTCCCTTTCAAATAAAATTTACGAGAACTCTCATCCCACCCTTGCTAGCACAAGGAGTGGTATATGCCATGCAGGTGAGAAATATGAGTCGTCACCAGTGCCGCGTCTCTAAAGCTTATGAGGGCTTCGACTTCGATCGCCTTCTATATTTACGCCACGTCAGTATATTTTAGCACTGATTAAGGCTAGGACAGGCTAGGTGAGGTTAGTGCTAGAGCACGGAAAAGAGTACATCTGAAGCATCATATCTATACTTGGCGCAATTTTTTTTTCACTAACCAACGGAAGGGAAAATGTTTCGTATTGGTTTTGAATCTCATCACTGACTGCCCGTGGAAGACGCTCACAGCTTCTCTCATAGCATTGGACCTGTTACTATTTACATGATGAACATCCCCCGAGTTTAAGTGAAAGTTACTCATTAGCCAATTGTATGCTAAGACTAAAGTATTTCGCGGCAGAGACCTTAGTTCTGGTTTTAGGCGCGCGCGTTAGCTCGGAATCATCATCAGCCTGATTATACCCACTGCAGGGCGAAGGCCTCTCCCATATTTCTCCACTTAACCCGGTTCTGTGCTAGCTGCATCCACTTGACCCCTGCGAACTTCTTAATCTCCTCCGCCCACCTAACTTTCTGCCGCCCCCTGTTACGCTTTCCTTCCCTTGGAATCCAGTTTGTTACCCTCAACGACCATCGGTTATCCTCTCTTCGCACTACATGTCCTGCCCATGTCCATTTCTTCTTCTTAATTTCTACTGGAATGTCGGTAACTTGAGTTATTTCTCTGACCCACTCGGAAGTGTGCACCCAATTCATTTGCTCTATCGCTTGCATGTGTGTTTATGAAAAGTATATGGTATGAGTGCTTGACTGACTACGCACGCTGTGCGTAATGAGGGCGGGGGAGGGTGCTGCGTTAATTGCCAAGTATTGTATTTATCACGGAATGACTGCTTCTGCTGCATTTCAGCTCTTAATCAAACAAGGGCCAGGCTGTCCGAGTTTATATCTCTTTTGTCCTTGTCATCCCAATTAAGTGAAAGTATTACCACATATTCACCTTATATTTACATTTTTTCCGCTATTTCTATTTTGGGCTTGACACCTCAGGTAAGTAAAAGTGTTACCATATATTCGCCGCCAATTTACACTATTACCGCTTCTTTGCCATCCCCTTCATCTAGTGCAACTTAGCAGGCAGTATGTGGTTTCTGTCGGTCAATCTTTCTCAATTCACATGCTGAAAAACGTTTTTTTTTAAACATGACTGGCCGCTTGATGTGAGTGAAACTTTCTTGTACGCGTCACCATTTGCATTTTGAGGGTTATTAAAGGAGCCACTCCTTGCAGATTTATTGATTGCTTTGATCAAGACAGAAACACGCTTGCGTGTTTCCTGATGTTCTATTTGAGTTTGTATTTGCTGTCAATCTCGGTATTCAGCCAATGGCTATTCATAAAACATATCAGTACAACCTACCATTAGTGATCACATATTCCTGGCAGCAACGCACTCTATAATGAGGCGAAAATGTGGACATATAAAACATGCAACGCAGCATGCAGCAAACGAAATCGTATCAACTGAGGCAGAAAAAAGGCAATTGGCACCCCTTTCGTTACTAGGAAAATGTGAAAATATTCCAGCTTTACAATCGCCTGCCGATGATGGCACTCCTTTTGTCCTCTTTGTTTGCTTGATACTGCTGTCGCTACTGTTATTAACGCGAAAGCGTTACTTCGCTGTTCTCAAATTTCAGTCCGCAGACCGTGTCCGGAAACCGCGTCGGCAAAATCGTGTCCGCAGCAGTTCCAGGCAATTGAGAACTGATAGAGAGTAATGAGTGATGTCAATCGATAGAGGCTGACGTAATATTGCTGCAGAAAAAATAGTTAGGCCAATAGGTTAATTGGATAATAATTTAGCATAACTGGTTCACAGGAAACGAAAGGCGCAGTATCTGCCACACTTATTCTGTGGACACCTGAACCACCCCGCAAGGAAAGGGAGGAAGGTGTGAGTGAAAGTGGAAAGAGAGAAACGGGTGAGGTAGTAGATATGACGACAAGGATGTGATGTCACGCAACCGGAAGTAGAGCGGAAAAAGTTCGTCATAAGAGATTGGTGCGCAGTTTGAAAGTACCAACGACTACAATGGGCAAACAAGAAGTGAATTAAGCTACTAGAAGCAACTTGAAGCAACAGCCAGCAGCATCCGTGTTTTCGCATTACTCCAATGGAGATTCTGCAGTGCTCTTTATTTGTTTGGTGGTGGATGACGCGAAATATATATATACATAAAATTTCTAAACTTTACGCTGCAGAATAGCTGTCACGAGTGGCACGGTGCCTAAACAGCTGAATAATTTCCAGATTTTCTTTCTTTAGAACATATACGCTGCGATTCACGCAGTATTTTACTCTTGTATAACCCTATAGGAATGCATAATTGGTAATCAAAAATTATTTCCAACTTCAGAGCGACACAGTCAATGGGCGTATGCTTGTAAGCAGAAGAAATATTTATTGAATAGTTTTGCAATATTATTTGAACCGACGTTTGCATTCCCCGAGTCGCGAATAGTTGTTTCATGCCTGAAGGGCACTCAGCATTATTGTGAGCTTCTCCCGTAAAATATCCTCCTATATATACCAATCATTTTCTTCGAAGGTGCCACGTGCAGTGCTCGCAGATTTTAAATTTAGGAAACTTTATTTTCGCCTATGCAAACCGATCGTTTTGATAATAAAGACACGATAAACATAACAGTCATATTATTTCATAGCAAGATCGTCATATTGTTTGTCAGCGTAAACACATATAACAATAATTTCTGCGATGAAGGACATCTTTTTCGGTAATTGTATACAGACGTGCTTACTATCCATGGCATTTGTCTCCTTTGAGCAGGCTTCCCATTAGATATTCTGGGCAGAGGCCTAGACAGCCCACAGTCTGAAAAGAAAAAGATAAAAGAATGCTGATAAATATTTGCAGTTTGCCTCCATTGGACTATCACCGCTATTGCTAATTGATCTGTAATTTATTAGAATGTGTAAATGGTCGAATAGTTTCGGCTCTATGCTTCTAGAAATATATATTGTTCCAGATTTGCATTCTAAATTTAAAATTGTGCATTGCGCATATGTTTTGCGCACTATGCTAGATGGTATCTTCTCAGGACATCAAGGACTTCTAGATTTGGCCAACGTTCAAATAGGTTTTACGTTTATATAACGACCCACCAGTACAGTGCAACATGTGATAAATGCAAACGACTTAAGGCACGCACCATAACACCGACAGTTCCTTTGCAGCCTGTTAAGTCGAAAACTTCACCCTTTTGTAGCGAAAGCTACATTGGCCACGAACTTGCGATATACCTGTAGCAGTGTTCCGAGGAGGCACAGAGCCATTGCCTATTAACCGCCACGCGCTCGCTGCGCCATCTGGCAATCAAGAAGCAACCAGAAGAGGAAGGTATCGCGTCTTTAATGCGCCAAGAACACAGCTGGAGAATCAGACTAACCTGGACCTGCAATCAAGATTAGGATGACATTGCGGAGCTAAGCCACTGCTAATTCCATGCTGGACCGGTCAACTCATAAAAAAAAATCATGTTCACCTGGAATTGAACCTCCGTGACTCGGATTGCCAGCGTAGCGCTTTAAACAACTGTACCACGATCAGGGTCTTTTTTACCTTTTTTTCTTTTCTTTAATGTTAATAATGAAAAATGCAATGGAAAAGAGTAAAAGTATAATACCACGAAGAGCTCTAGTAAAACGTAAGGCTTCACAATGTTTTCAAAACACTTTAGATTAGACAGCCCGCTCAATAATGGCATCTGTTCAGGTTTCGCACTTTGCACATTACAGATGGCGTTAAAGTACTTTACTCTTTCAACGAAATGCTCCCTCGCGTAGCGATCATTCACGTCCACGTTTCTCACAGCCGCTCTTGTTTTCCACATACTATAGAGGCCAAGCAACATGAATAAGTCGTATGGCACTCCCCCTTGATTATGGACATGCAGGAACCGTACACCATATGGTGTATATGGCAAGTCCTTTTTTAAAGTCCTCTGCAGCATATCCGACAGAAAGAGCGCATCCCAGCAGTCAAGAAAAGTATGGTCTATGGTTTCCGGTTTATGGCAAATCAAGCAGTCCACCGAGCACGGGAAAAAGACAAATTTTTCTCTCCAATACGGTTTAACAGGTAAGGTACCACTGTATAAGAGGAGGAAACAATTTTTCGCTGATGACTGTACTCGTATCTTTTTAACACTTTTTAAGAAATCCTTACCTTCCCCTCCACAGTGTAATAATCGATACAAGGACACTGGCATTTTTACATCAAGCAGATCCGTATTGAGGTACTTTTGGGTTGCAACACACGTATTCCATTAAGAATCTTACTCTTAAAACGTGAAACGAAGCCTCAACCTCGCGCAGTAAAAAACTCAGTCTACTGCGTTTGATGTTGTTTGATGACACCGAAAATTCGGGTAAGTCATAGCTCAGTCTACCTTGGAAAACCGTATGGAGAAAAGGATCGGTTTGTTTCCGTAAAAACATAAATCTGGATAATATTTGTCGTAAAAATAAATGGGTAAACCAAGTGCTCCACTTTTCACCCAGCGAAACAAATTTTTACAACGTGCTCTCTCTCAAACCAAACCACAGTCGAGAATCGCTCGCAATCTGTGAAATGTCTAGGCGCTAACCCCTGAAATGAATTATGCTTACAATACATACCAGACTTTTGCAAGAATGATTAAATTGCATACTCTTGAACTCGCAAACATTGATTAATCAAGGCCACCCCACTTTGTTGTTTTCGACTTACACGTTCACGTTCATCATTCGTGTAATCTTTCGTACCCTTGCACTGTTCCTTGGCATTTATTACACTAAAACAACGTGCTATGTGCATGGCCTATGTACAAATAATTTTGAAAAGAGCATCAAATTGACCCGATACGCTGTAGGATACACAAAGTCAAAACCCCTAACAAGACGCAATGCAGAGGACACCACTAAGAGTGAGCGCCACTCCGTCTCAAAGCTAGCCTGTACATACAATTCCGTTTAATGGACAATCATGCTACAGAAATTGTCTTTTGTAGAAACAACAGATTCACAGTTTTTGTCCATCTTGCCCAGGGTAGTGAGTAGCGCATCTCAACCCTGCTTCTCTAGCGTGTTGGATGATAGTAGTGATGGGAAAGGCTAGTCAGCGGCACATTTCGGGCGAGCGTGTACTCGGCATTGGACTGGATTGTATTGGACTCCGTTGGATTGGTTTAGATTGGACAGGTTTGGAATGAATTGCATTAAATTGGAGAGGATTGGATTGAATTGCATTTGAATGCAATAGACAGTACTTGATTAGAGCGATAAGTAAGATTGATTAAGAGATAGGAAGCGTGCAGAGGGGGTCAGAGAAATAACTCAGGTTACCGACATTCTAGTGGAAATTAGGAAGAAGAAATGAGCATGGGCAGGACATGTAGTGCGAAGAGAGGATAACCGATGGTCGCTTAGGGTAACAAACTGGATTCCAAGGGAAGGAAAGCGTAGCAGGGGGCGGCAGAAAGTTAGGTGGGCGGATGAGGTTAAGAAGTTCGCTGGGGTCAAGTGGATGCAGCTAGCACAGAACACGGTTAAGTGGATAAATATGGGAGAGGCCTTCGCCCTGCAGTGGGCATAGTCAGGCTGCTGCTGCTGCTGCTGCTGCTGATGATGATGATGATTGGAGCGAATATGATTAGACTGACTTGGTTTGGATTAGATTATTGTAGACTGGGTTGAATTGAACTATACTGTATTGGATGTGATTAGACTGAATTGAAGTGGAGTAGGCAGCATAGCGCAAGGCATTCATGCTTTCTCTACGTATATCGTGGCCTAGCTGAGCTGAGGCGCCGCAAATGTTTAAAAGATTGGAACTGTCCTGCTCGGTCCTATCCAAAACGTTTTACGAGCGACGCCGTTAGTTGATTGTATCCATAGACTATCGAACCAGGTAAGCGGATACCGGTTCTCTTATTACCGCAAAGGCTGGTGACATTCTATCGTTTCTATTACACTCTCTTATTCTTCGCCGTGGCGCACCGTTTTACAGTAAGCGGTCGTGGACAGCAATTGGGTACAGATGACGCAAATAAAATCATGAGCTTTATGGAACAGACTAGCGAAAATCAACACCGTAGAACTCTCAAACCAGCCGTCTTACCGAACGCAGCCAACGGAGCCCTGCAAACAATGTTTTCTATGTACGCCTTCATCGCAATTGGAACGCACTGACAGCATATGTGACCTAGGCTTATAACACGGCAAATCAAGAGGTTATCGCTCATTCCTATTTCTTTTCGCTCTATGACCGACCTGTCCGTGGTTTTTTCAATACCGTCTGCCCCTTTTCCCCCAACGACAAAGCGTCTGTTGCCCAGACACTATGCTGTGCCGAAGACACATGTCGTAAAGCTAACCTAGAGTAGTGAGAAAAAGTGGTATACAACACTCAGCCGGTGGCCAAACTCGCTAAACTGCATGCCAGCTTTCTCTAGCAACAGCTATCTAAGATCGAGACAACATTGGCAGTGCCCTATTTGATCCACATGCATGTGTCACAGTTGCTGTCCCTTACGCTGTCACTAGATGGCATTTCGATGCAGTTTACTCAAGCTGTGTCACTGGCTAAGTGTTGTATACCACTTTTGCTCACGACTGTACGTTCTGTCCCGGCCATAATAATAAGCACCGCGCCATGTCGATAAAATATTTGACAGTTGGTAACACGCAGTTTTAGAAAGTACCATACATATACATAGGCACATTCTGCTGGTGCGCTCTCGTACAGATTCGAATAACCGCCGTATCTTCTTAACAGAAAGCTTGCAAAAACATGAAACATAAGGAGCGTCCTCCGTAATCTTATGGCTGAGCCTATACAACGGCCTCCCAACAGCGTTGAAACAAATATATGGACCTGCGTCATTTTTCAGTGACTTGTTCTCCTGGAAAATATTTCTGGTTTTGTTCGCCAACACAGAAGAGAGGATAGTGAATAGAGCCCTTAATTTCTCATGTATTTATTTGGCCAGCATCCTTTGCTACGTGAAAATTGGCAAGCAGTGAGAACTGCCTCTCAGGCTGCAATAATGCCTAAGTCTGACTAAGCCAAAGTGCTGATTGTCAAATTTTTGCACTCAGTAGACAAATCGGCCAATTTTTAAATGTTGCTTGCAAAAATATAAAATATAAAAAATGCATATAAATTATCCCCTCTATGTAGTATTCACAATTTTCATCGAAATCGCACTGTGTGGAAATCTCAGCAGTCATTGAGTCACTGTTAAACCAGAGAGTCAAATCCCCGTACGTGCTTAAAGACGAAAAATTCTACAATGCGTGAAAAGCGACACCTCCTCTCGACGCAAAAAGCAAAACATTTCCAGCAAAGACTGGTATGAGGCATTGTGACGGGATTTTAAAACACTTGTCACAGCTTGTTTACAAGTGCAGTCCGATTTAAAGTCTGTAATGATTAGGAATATACTATCTATCTTGGGGGAACCATTATCGTTCAGTGGTTCCTACCTTGCATTGCCTTTTAGAGTAGATCTAAAGAGTTTGACTGCATCTTCTGAGGATATGAGGAAGAAAGTAGAATGCTCTGGCTGAACCGTAAGTAGTACAAAAGCGCCGCATGCTGAATGATCAAGAAAGTCATTAAAAACATGATATCCAGCAAATAGTTGAAAGTTGTACAAACCCCCGATGATCACGCAATTTGTAGGCGGCGAGGAAGCATTTAGATAAATCCGCAAACTGCAACTAGCACCACTTATAGCACTACACAAACGTAAGCGAGTGGCCACAATCTTCACACACATCTCGACGCATCTTGCGAGACAAAGAGACAAAGACAAAGCTGCGTCTCGCAACAACAAGCATGATCAAACAAAAACACACGTTTGATACGCGTGCCGGAAACAAAGTGAGAAGGCCGAATTCCGGTGGCTGTCGAAAAAAGAACTAATAAAGATTGGAATGGTTTGCGGCATTAGTTATCTGCACTATGTCCTGTGTACTGTTACCGCTGCGAGCTTTCTATCGCCCTTGGGATCACTGTATGTGTTGAGGAAATTAGCGTATAATTTCTTTGTATCGCCTCATGGCTACCAATGTTTTTTTTTTTTTCGTTCTCTAACCTTTCATTAGGATAAATTTCTTGTCTTGCAATAAGTGAAAACAGCTAAGTGACCGCCCCATCTTGTAACATATACAATTGATTTGGGCCAGCTCTCCACGAAAGAGGAGGACATCTTTTAAGACATCATTGCTTTTCCCTCAGCACATGTTAAAGGGGTCTGGAGAGTACGCAATGGCTTGCACAGTTGACAGCGACACCTTCGCAGTCTGAATTCCTTCAGGCCGTTTAGAATTTTGAAACCAACCCATAGCTGTTATGGTCCGTTGCTTTCGATATATTTCCAATGACTGTTGTGTTTTATCGCTACAAAGCTTAATATTAACGCACTTCTATTCTTTTGGATATGGCGCCGAATGAATTGCTTTCGCTAAAGGTGTTCTTATATCTAGCAGGCTCAAGAGGGTCCTATGTGTTTTGATGGTCCTCCTCTGTAATAATACAAGAATTATCAATTGCACCAACATTCTTGTGAACTCTTAATACTACATTAAAAAACATCGATCAGACGATGTGCAGTGAGTTTATATCTTTTCATTTGTTTTCTTCGCCTATGAGAAATAGAGACACTCAACTAACATTGGCAGCAAGTGTCTTTCGAGGTGCTTTTGCTGTTTTGCAATGTTGTCTCGTAATTTTACAGCTTTAGAGACAAACAAATAACTTGATGTCCATGACTTAAAATGAAATGGTGAACTTACTTCGCTCGTTGATGCTACCTCCATGCGTCTGAAAAAAAAAGGATGCCATTTTGGTTATTTGCACGCAATGGATATAAATGCATCTGATGCAGCGCGAATTTCTTATTCTCCAAGATCAACACATAGGTTCTGAAAATAAGACAGCATGAGACAGCCTTTATTTCATTGATTTCTTACATGTTTTCCTAGATCGTGTCAGTCTATCTGTGAATAAGAGCTAAAAGTGTTAGCATATTAGTAATGAGCATAATGCAGAAAGGAATCCCTTGAAGTATTTGTTTTCTGTAAAGTGGACTCTAGGCCCTCGATGTTTACGAGCAATGTGGCAGATTAGCAGAAAACCCAATTTATGAATAATCAAAGGTGTTTCTAAGACCACATTATCTTCTGGATAATGTGCGTACTACTGGGCTATAAGCTGTAATATTCCTCGTAAAAGGTACCAAAACAATTACAACATGCAGGACATGTTTTTTTTTATTTTCTTGAAATAAGGTAAATTACGTCAGCTCCCTGTTTAGATGCGGTGGCGGTGATCATACAATCGTACAATAACTAAAGAGAACAAAAACAAGCACCTAAAGCATAACAATAAGGCCCACATAGGGGAACCTGTGAAGCTCCCTGGTTTACTCGTTCTAGGTATATGCTGCGCTGCCTAGGCACGAACACTTCGTTAGTCCGACCTGTCTGCAACCTGAGAGGCAAATGTTCATACCTGGCTTGAGTTGGCACTGGCATACAAAACGCCTGCCAAGAGCCCACCAAACTATAGACTGCGTGTGTCATAGCACCTTGCATGGGCACCATTGTGGAATCGCCACTTCACTCTGCCACAGGTCGACGGCGTAACAAAAAGTAAACGTAGAGAGAGGGGCTCAGTGCTACGTTCAACGTGCTACGTGGGTAATCACCCCTGTTCTTGATTACAAAACTTGTTGATTACAGCAAACGAACAGAATTCTTTTTTTATTCTAGATAGACCAGAACTGCAGCATTTCTTGTTAGTATGGCAACGTACGAGTCTGGTTCTATCACTTTTGGCACTGTTACAAAGAAAACACTTACTAAAAAAATTACGAAGCATGCTGAGAACTTTCTACGACTCTCAACGCAAAAGGTTATATGGAGGTTCCAATAAACTTTTTATAACTTTTATACTTGATTACGTAAACTTTACCAACTACGCATTTCAATCTATAAAACACAATCTCCCGCATCCACTTCAGGAACTAGGTTCATACGTGCTGCGCTTTAGCTGATGTAGCCGCTTCTGACATAGCATACTTGGTCTTCACTGGACCCGAATGAGACCTGGTGTGGCGTCATCCATAGGGATTTGGAATGAAGCTCTGAGCCCAGTTGGCGACGTATACAAGTCGGCGCAGCACGCTTTGACCATGTCGCCGCTTTTGGCATGTCCCTGCAGCACTGACGCCCTCTCACGCCACCACTATTTTTTTCAATCCTCGTTGAAACAATGCTGACAAAACGGGATTCCGCGTGGAGAATTAGGACACAATGGTCCCCGCAGAAACGCTATTCTTGAACAGCGGCCACTGCCATGCCTTCTTCTTGCTCTATGAAGATAGGAAAGTAGTTAGGCTACGCCAAAAACCGTTTCACATTCAGCAGACTTTTCAGCCCTGTACCAGCATTAAAACTCTTCTGACTATTACGTCAATTTTACAAGCCCCCTACTGAGGTGTCTGCGAAGCGATTAGAACACCGTTTTATTCGATGAGTGCGTTCTACATTCCGCATCAAAGATTGATTGTAACATTAGCTGTTGACAGAAAAGTTTGTAGAGTTGCTAAAAACTATGCCCCGTATCTTGAAAAATATCAATGCCATACACAAACTCCTATGAAATGCGTTAAAGCATGAGCTTTTCCAAGAATCCATGCCTTCAGTATGAAACATTTACCGTGGCTTAGCTGTAATTCAGCCTAGGAAATTGCGAAAGCAAGAGAGGCGAAGTGTCTCCAATAGAAGACGACACCACCTATTAGACCACAGCGAACCTAGTGGGAGAAGCGCGAAACGCCCGGCGTGGCTACGAGCCACGCTAAGCTGAAGAGCCCACTTGGTAGCCCAGCTCTCGCGCTGGTACGACGTCAGTAGTCACGTGGTGTAAAGCGTAGCTACCGGAACACGCTACGCTGCAGGCTCTAAACCTGGCGTAGTAGTGCTTTCGCAATTAAACAATTTTTTTGTGATCACTGCAGAATATGCACTCCAGAACTGTAAGCGTTACTGTGTTTTTCGCGAGATGTGTAAGCGGGATTCCGCGACTGATAGATACTAATCCTTTCCTTTCCTGCAACTCACGTAACTATATCTAAATAAATACTTAATTACCCCCTCACCAACAATTTGCCCTTTGCACACTTTGCTTAACGGTCTATCTGATGGTGCCACGTTTTTGGTATACTAGTTCCTCTTCATTGAGTGACAGATACTGGGCTTTTCCTTTCCTGTAAATCGCTTAACTGGCTCTAATTAAGTTTCGACGCAGGCGAAATGAAGAGCCGTCTGTCTGTAGTGCGATGTGTTTTTTTTTCTTTATTGTTGTGCTATGCGATGTAAGTGGTAGTAATTTCGTTCACCTGGGGATCCTTAACGTGCACGTACATCGTGTGGTGTGCGATGTAATTGCATGGTGAAGATCCCCAGATGGTCGAAATTACTCCGTTGCCTTCATTCACGGCACCCCTTCTATTCTGTCCGCTTTCCCTCCCATCCTCCTTCCTCCCTTTACGGGGCGTGTTAAGGAGTACACAGAATAAGCGGGACAGACACTGTGCCTTTTTTCTGTAAACCAGTTATTGTTATTGGCTGTAATCAATTGCCTAAGTAAACCAAGTGGACTATTTTGTCACTTGCATATCTTGCTTTTACGCTCCATCCTTTGGTACCATTCTTTTCCGATATACTAACTAGTTCCTCTTTTACAGGGCTGACAAAGTCATGCCCAAGCGGAACCCGCCTAGACAGCCATACACTGCTTAAGCATTAACAAACCATGGAGCTCATTTTCTGGCAAGGTTGTCAGGGAGAAAAGTTTCCACTGCGAATTATAAAGAAAAGTAGCGAATAGCTGTAATAACAATGGGTGTCTGGAAACCAGACTATACCACATAACGGAAATGACATGATCGCCTAAGAACGTAGCCTTCGAGGCGAAACGTTCTGTTCTCGTCAACTAGGAGCCTTTGTCCCGGTTGGCACTATTCACACGCAGCTGCGTCAGTTGAGACGTATGTTTTCACGAAAGTATTCCTGCAACCCGTGCACGGATTTTCTAGTAATGGAGAAACTATACAGAATACTCACTTTTGAGATAAAGCATGTGCAGTCAAGAAGCAGAGCTAGAAATACCGCATGTACACAGATCGACGGCATTCGCTCGACTCTACTTGCAGGGCGTATGTCAACTTTTTCAGTCCGTTAGGGTGGTGCTACGGGCTATATATATAAAGGGAGAAACGGTTCCTCTTAGCCGTACGAGATTTGGCATCTGCTTGCTCAGAGAATACGTTCAGGGATAATATCCTTAACAATTTTGTTCATCTACCTGTGGTGTCATATTTACAAGCATCCGATATACCGCGGAAACGTTTTACTTTTGAGTTTCTCTAAGCGGATCCCATTCATTTCATTGTAACGGTTTTGTCCTAGAATCTACGATGGAGCACTGTTCTGTACTGGTGCGACTGATGTGAATACGTGCGTTTCTTACGTTCTACAACAGAACCTGTAAAGCGACCTGAGATTCAATAAAGCATTAGGTAGATCGAAGAAGAAAATATATGAGTTAAACCATATGAACCATCGTCTCTTCTCTAACTATGGCTTATTTTACTTAAGAAAGATGAAAGGGGCACCTTTTCCCAGTCTGCTATAAATTCTCAAAATTCTCTTCGCATAGTACAACACTGAGCTCGCATTTTTGACTACTTAGCGTGAAACCGAGAAAGCGAGGCTTCAAGGCTTCCAAGCAACGGCCACGAGCTGAAAAACGACGCGTAAAAATGTTTTTATTTGCAAATATTCCGAAGCCCCGGATACATAACAAGAGGGGCTTTCACAATACTCTATGAAATAGTACTACTTTTCGAAATTGCCTCTTCTTTAGTTCTGTGAGATAGCACAGGATGAAATCTAGCAAGTTCCCATTTTCCCTGTGTCAGGATGTGCCACCGAATACAAGCGTTGCTCTCTTCTCGTGGTCTCTTCTCGTGGCCTGCAAAGGGCTATAAAAATAAAAATATTGGTCGTCTAATTCGTGCTACGACTAGATTATTCCACAGCAGGATTGCATGAGTGGTGGTCCATGTTCGGCTGTCATAAAAACGAAGAGGTTTTGAGCAGTTTTATTATTGTACGTGCCGCAATATTCTATCGCGCAGTACAGCGAGTAGCGGCAAATAATAACTGAAATAACGCGCAGGATTCATTCTGGTAAATTGACTTCTGCTAATATATAATCAATGCAAAATGATCTTTTGTTAATAGCTAGAAGTGGGTTATTAACAATTGCGACCCGAAAATGTTTATGCATGAAGACTGGCAACCACAGCGATTTCTTAATGTCGACTTAAAAGTCGCCGCAGATGATGAGGGGGCGTCCGCTCTTTTTCCGCGGTTGCCGTTCTCGCCTGTCGCACGTACTCGGGTTCGAACCCGAACGCTGGCGGCTGCGTTTCGATGGAGGCGAAATGGAGGCGTACTAGCGCTCTGTAATGTCAGTGCACTTTAAATATTCCCAGGTGGTCGAAATCGCTCCGCACCCTTAACTAGTAGGGAAACATTTACGGGATATTTATTGAAAAAACCTGGCATTGAAAAAACAACTGTATATAATCAAGAGGCCGATCTTTAACTTTTTTTGAGAATTCATTTAGACAGGATATGCATGCTTGCAAAAAGTAAAGAAATTTCTGAAAAAAAAAAAAAACTCCAGGCGAATAACACGAGCCATTCTCGTCAGGTACACGCAGGATAAAGACTCTGATCCAGCAAAATAATTTTTTTCTTTGTTTATAATTTTTGAAAATCAGAGCTGTCCTTGCTCAGAATTACGATACGCTGGCTGTGCCCTTATCATTCTTCTCTTTTACTTTGTTACAAATCCAAATACCTACTTCATAAATTAAGGGAGTGACATTATTTCTTGTGTTGATGCTTCCCAAAATATAGCTGCAGCCGGAATCATTGCAAATGACGCAAAGTAGTCCAGTCTCTGTAGTTCTTGAGCTCTGCATGGACAACCGTCGCTGGTCGTTAGACAATCGTACCTTCGGTTTTGTTCTGATCCTATAAAGGGATACACTATAGGACACCAGTAGCTTGATCGCGGATATTCTTGCTGCTTTTAGGATAACTAGCTTGAGACCTCTGCCCGTCGGTCTTAAAAAAATAACGTACAACTGAAGCATTAGAGCCTATTCGTGTCGCGCTATAGACAACATAAGCAAGCTTCAAAAATTTAATAACGATCATTTTCTTTGGACTTTTCATAGTTTCGAGTTGAGCTGAAATTAAATAATCGGCCAATATATTTTCCGAGTAAGAAACCAATCTATCGAATACTCAGAAATGCAACAACTTGAACTGCTTCCAATAGTCACTTCTCTCTGCATGGTACTAACCTTATTGGTTACGAAGAGCTGTGAATATAAAACATTTCAATGATCTAGCCCCAGCACGGTATCTATCATTCGATGAAGTAGAAATAGTAAACATTGTCATGTGAAGTCATCATTCAGTGCATGTGAATAAATAACTTCTCAGATTTTTATCAGAGGCTTCTGATACAAAGCCTTTTCAACCCTCAATTCTTTATTTCAGTTTTGTTAATAAAGCATTGTTTTCGACGCCGCTGGTGTGTTCACCAAGTGAGACCTAAGGCTCCTTTTCTGCCTAAAGTGGGAATTTTCAATTGGACGAGTCGCGCTAATTTAAGCAAAAGGCGTCATAAAACACTGGAAACATTGAACATAAACTTCTTTCAGAACGCATGCGCAGATTGGCAGGCCAAAATTTCCAATTTCTGACTCATCTCTCTGCCTTTTCGTGCGATAATCTCACCCACCTATTCACGCACTCACGTACCCACCCGCCCACCTACAAAACCACCAAGCTAAGTATTTACCAGCCGCCCTCGCACCTAACTACCCCCATTCGCTGGCAAATGTCTGAAGACAAACATTAGAAAAAATAACAAGTTAAAAAACCAACGAAGACTTCTTTGCAGATGAGGGACGATGGTAAAGAAACGTCTTTAATGATAGGCTGGAAGATTAGAGAATAAAGGAGATGCGACTGAGGGTTGAGTTCAGGGGCCGCATAGAAACAGTAGTGATGGAATTCTCTGTGTAGTTATGAAGCTAAATGCAAATACGCTTTGTTTTGTAAGTAATATAGCTCGGATTCATTATTATAAAGTAGTTTTGGGAATATCGGTAACTACTGTTTCATTGATGCCATGATTTCCTATTCTGGAGGTTCCGAAGTAGCAGGTGGTGGCTGTCCGCGTGTTTTGTGTTTTCCAAAGTCTAGAAAAACACGGTGAAAATGTTTGCCATGTTGACTACCCTCCTACATACACAAATGTTGTTGTGAACATTTCTGTGATTTTTTGCTAAGCAACGTGACTGCCTCCTGTGCCATGATAATTTTGGTCGACCTAAATCGGGGAGCAGATTTGTGTTGCGAAACTTAAAACCGGTATGCGCTCCACATAGGACGCAGTTGTCTGGTAGGAGTCCAGAACACGGCACAATCGTTCTTGCATAAGGGCTGCATAACGGCCAGGGCATACCGTCTGAGATCCAAACGGGACAGATCCAGCCGGTTTGAGATTATTACGGTACATGCTCTGTTCGCCCTAACTTGCATATCGGACGCAGCCTGTCTAACATGAGATCCATACAGGAACGTATTGAAAGGCTTTAGATTCATATTAGGTTAAAACTGTTCGGCTTTGCCTTCTTACCGGATATGGTCTGCCCGGTATTAGCTCTATACTGAAATTGTCTACAAGTTTGGAATGTTATACTTGTCCTGTACAAAAATATTCAAATATTATGCAGTTTCAGTCGCTGCGATATGGGGTTTATACTTGACAATGTGGCAACTGGTAAAAGCAGTTTTGTCTTGATAAAGGTTCTCTCAAGTAGGCTGGTACTAGGATTGATAAATAAACCCAGATAATGGTTGGATTATGCACTTCATAAATGGTTCAGTGCGCTCCAAAGCCGCAAATACTGAAATTGTACCATAGCTAAAAAGAACAAGAAGTGGAAGCTGTGACAGATTTTCTCTTCTTGGGCTCCAACATTATCCCGGAAGGAGACTGCAGCCATGGAATTAGGAGACGCCTGCTTCTGGGAAAAAGAGCCATGGTTAGCCTTGACCGCCTAGTAAAGAGCAGAGACATTACACTGCCAACCAAGATCCGTATACCTCATGCTATGGTCTTTCTAGTTGTGATTTCTCTTGCTCACATGGAAATCAGTGAATGTGCCTTCGTCGCCGGGTTACATGAGGACAACAATTGTCATGTATTGGTCTAGTTGGATTTAGCTTCCAGGTCGACCAGCGGGAGAGGAGTGAGGCATAGCAGTGCCCACATTTCTGAGTACTTGGGATTGGGCTCATCGGAAAAAATCATAATTTGAAACGATGCGTTGCTTAGGCGGACATGGATGTGTTAAAAATATGAACAGAGCCGTTAAGCCCCTTCTCTCTGTTCACGCGGCCTTGATGCACACAATCTGATCAAAAGCTACATCTGAAATTATGCCGACTACTGTGTTCCCACGTTATCTAGGTCACCTAAAAAATCACCACTGCACAAAACGGTATCAAAAGCGAGCCTAAGTTTTTTGTACCGCAGACACATGAGCATGCTGTATAAAAGCCGCACTGTATACTTTATGCCGAATGAATGTCACTTACCTTCTGTAGCCTTTTCACTCCAATATAAACTGCTCAAAATATTGGGTGCAGAAATGATGCTCTGTATAGTTTCTCTATATTTTATTGGGGCATCGCTTGGCTTGCCGCGCGGCAATATCACGCTCCAGCAAGTGATAACTATCGCAGCTTGCTTTGTAGTGACTTAAATCCAAATATTGCGTGACCACTAATTGAGGGATCAGATGCGTGATGACTACACAAGGTTACGTGTGCATGGCACGGAAAGCCGCAAATGAGAAGCAGTGGAGGAGCCTTAACTGAAGCATAAAGAGACGTGAGGGCCGAACACGTTTTAGGTAGCCGCACTAAACCCATATTATCGCGAATTTGCTCATCGTTCAGCTGAGACGCCTGCTGGGCTGGCAGTTTGTGCATCCATCCGCTACCTACTGCAATTGCCTCCAATGCCGCTTGAAGTAGAAGCTCGTTTGCAATCATTTCTGTGACAGAGGAAGGTCCTACCAAGTGGCAAGGAAGGTCAAAAAAGTGGGGTAGGGTGAAGAGTTGAACAAAGATGCACACAAGGCATGATTATATATAGGCAAACAAAATATGCCACCGGTGAAAGTTGGTATTCGCGCTGAGAGAACTGCTATAGGCTCCAAATATATCGTGGTCGCACTGACACTTTCGCACTAGTGACTTCAGCGTAACAGCACACTTTTTTATTTCCTTTCTTGTTGGCGGGAGATAAAGGACGATCAGGGCTCGAGAGGCGTCAAAACAGTTTTTAAACGGCTCCCCAATTTCGCCAGGATCCGGCAGCATTAGATTCTATTTAAGGGAGTATGGGCGGAAAATGTCTGTTTCGGATAGTTACCAGAGTGTGCAGTAAGAATGCGGAAGTAGTAAAAAAGATACCTAAAAGATTTTCCACCTCATTGTTCCCTTTAGGAACAATACTGCCGCGAAACCTTCAAAACTGTATTTGTTGTTTTTCAACGGCAGCCGGCATACAGGCTTATCACTCTGATTCTGGATCGCGTATCAGTTCCGTAATCTTTGTTTGTTAATGCTCGATGTCGCGAGTCACACCTTTATCAGTTTCGTTGTAGCGCAAGATGCACCGAGATCTATCTCGAAGATTCCGGCCACTCGTGTGTCTTTCCACAATGTTCCAGTCCGTGCTGGTAGCTGTTTGCGACGTTATCTAGATTGTTCTGTGCAACCTTTAAATTGAGCGTTGGCGAGTGTGACGAGCATTCTTTGTTCGACGATCGACCAACACGTTTGCTGCTATCGCCGCCGCCGAGTTGCTTAGTTCTTTTGCGGGCGCCAGTCAGCCCAATAAAGAGTTAATTTCCGTAACATCAAGCCTGTGCCTTCATTTATGTCGTCGACCCTGGTCACCACCACGTGACAATATAACTGATTGCTTTCTCTTTACTTATCTTCTTTGATTTGAAACGCCATACTACACTGTTTCTCAGTAAAACATACACATGAAGCACTGCTTTGGAAAACCCCTGCCACTGAGACTGCAGACGTTTTGTACAAATGAAGGCTAGATAATTTGGCTACCGACTGCGGTTTATTTAATTCATGCCTTTTTTTTTAAATACTACAGGCCCCTTACGGGGCCCAAGCAGGTGGGCATACAGAACGTTTACATTGAACACAACAAGTAGAATTCATATTACGGCAATAACACATGTTTAAGTAAAACCAATAATATAAATATTTCAGACGGCTGACAATGCACAAGCGTCTTTTGAAGATGTTATGAACGAGAAATAATCAAATAGTGTTAGCAGTGAACAACATGCCGGTAATAGTTGGCGCCAAAATGAGAAAAACAAGATCAAATTAGCATATGAACATAGTTCTATCAGTACTAAACAACTGAACTGATACTCTAGCCTATGCGAACAAACTAAAGCTATGCGAATGAATGCTTAGGAACCGCTTAGTACAGAAAGTAAGGAATGTAAGAAAAAATTCGCAGTCCCTTGGGGATCCCCCCCCTCCCCCCATTGAGGTCATTACTCTGCAGAAATAGTGGCTTCAACCTTTGTAGCGAATGGTGCTAAAGTTGGCGCATCGGTGATGAAAGAATCTTGTTTGTTGCATTCTCGGATGGTGGATGGAAAAAAAATGAATTCTTGAATGATTGAAATTGAACGAATTTGCGAATGGCTCGAAGCTATAAAAAGAAACACTTTGTGTGGCCCTCAATATTTTAATTACGCCCAAGCCTATTGTTACAAAACTTTTATCGCAAACAATATATTTTACGAACCGATTTTGACATGAACATATTCATGAAGCGGGAACAGAAGCCACAGAAATGATCAGGATGCAGCGGACGCTCGACTTTTACAGGACTGCACTCGACGAGCAGATCGTCGAATGAAAGCGCTTTAAGAACAACACTAAAATTTAAAACGCAAAAATAAAGTAAACAAATATAATACGAGTTTTACTCTATTCAAAGACAGCAGAGAAAGCAACCATCGCCTGTAAAGCGCGTTAACCTCCCCTCTGATATCCCGTTATGTGCGTCTATGCTGCGGTTACATAGATATAATTTTTGTCGCTGTTATTACATGACGACAAAGATAAAAAGACGTCTGAGAATCCAGTTCACTGTGAAAGCATCCCGGTTGATTCTATGTCCTTCATGTAGCCTGTCCCAAAACTGCTACTATCTTCGAAACATAGGCACAACTACCACAGTCGCTATGTGACACCATAATGATTTCGCAAATATCATCAGTGGTAATACATACCCAAAATATTATCTATCCGTGACTTTATAATAGACATATTCTAAAAGAAACTATATTTAGCAAAGCTATCGCGCTGTTAAGGGATAAAAGTTTTAAGGAGTCGATGCCTATACGAACTCGTATTTATCTAAAACGTACCAACTGACGGCCCTTCTTGCCCAGGGCATGAAGGAACACCGCATTCTGAGGAAACTGGCTTCACCACATAATATGTGGGCTGTGTTTTATGAAACAAACTTTATATTTTCAAGAGTTGCTACCCTTTTTGTTTGTTATTTACACAGCGTAATGAAATATAACTATACACTGCACCTCCGCCAGGGCCCACGAAGGTTTGATTGAAAGGAGGGTGTTCGGAGAGTGGAAGATATCCATGTATTGGGAAATCAATGCCCAGATACTGTCCACGGCGAGTAGCCGCAGAGAAATGTTTGCTCGGTTGGAAACCATCTCACACAAAGAATTTGCTGCGCTTCATGACGACATATACGGAGACTAAGGGCATATAAACAAAGGAATGAACGTTTATGCGTCATGTCCCACATTTAAAAAACTGTAGTTAAGATATGTATTCTAGATTCCAGCACAAAACAACAGTTCCAATAAAATTATTCACTAGCCGAGCATTGTTTACTTGCCTACTTTGTCACTTCTAGTTTTGGGTAAATCTACTTCTTCATTCAAACTGAACTTGACCCATACAGCAAAATTTTCTATTTATTACGTTCGGACCTTTTCTCTTTCAAATAATCGAATTATTGAGACGATTGACGGGTCTGAATATATGACTTCACTAGTAGAATTAATACCACCGTATTGTAGAATGTGAGTTACAGATTGGCACAGAAAAAACGAATGATTGCATTTACCTATATAACATATGTCACTTCAGTGAAACAGCGCGAAAGATGCCCGAAGGCGAAGCGAAGAAGAGACAGGAAAGAGCGCTAACTGACAACTGAATTTTATTGAACGAAACTCGTACAATATATAGGAAGGCAGTGGAAAAGATAATCAGATGCCGTCAACGTCACATGGCGGTAAAGAGCGAAAAAGCGATAAAAACATAACAGGGTGATAAACCTAAACGTGTGCTGATTTCAACAAGAGATGAAAACAAAATGAAGAAGTTTAAACTTGATGACAAAAACAGTAAAAGGAACATTGTGTAAAGAGCCAAAAAAACGGTAAAAGCTAAAAGTCAACTGAATTCGAAAATGGACGAAAACAAAGTGGAAAAGGTTACACTTGAAGACATAAACAGTCAATGAAACATGGTGTAAAAAACCTTAAAACAGAGAAAACATCACTAGCAGGTAACAAGTATAAAACCGATAAAAACTGACGAAATAAAATTGTGGGAAAGGTAAAAACTGTTAGAAAGTGACCACATGAGGATAAAAATTGCGCACAGACATTCAGGAAAAACGAAGAAATCAATGATTAAAACACGCGTAGCGAGCGAAAAACCTAACAAAGCTGTTCCAAGAAGGCAAGCTCACTCTCGTACAAAGATTTTGAGGCATCGCTCACACAATCCGAGCCCTTTCTTTTTATAAAGAACGCTTCTTTCAACTCCCGGGCTACGCTATCCCTACTTCTATCTAGAACAACTGTTTCGCGTAAACGAGGCATGCATTTGCATTCTCTGCAATGAAATGCTAAATTAGAGCCAGTGCCGTTTCCAAGTGAGCGCTCGTGTTCCCTTAAACGTTCGTTCAAGTACCTTCCGGTTTGTCCGATATAAACTTTGTCGCATGTAAGCGGAATCTGGTATATCACCTCTTCCCTACTCCTGACGAACATGTTAGCATGCTTCACGCCACAGGTTTGTTCTCTTGGTTTTTCGTTGTTAATCCTATAAAACAACGTAGCTAGCTTGGAAGGGGCAGAAAACACTCCAGGAATCTTATTGGCAACTTTTTTCAAATTATGGGCTATACGGTGGGAATACGGGACAACGGCTGGTCTCGCCCTCCTATTGCCTTCCTGGGTAACATTTCTCTTTTTGCCTTTAACTTTTTGGCGCAAAGGTTCAGTCACTGCCGATATCACTGTCTGCGGAAAACCTGCCCGTAGTAGCCGTGCTGCCTGCAGTTGGAAGCTTTCCTGCATGCAGTGCTATGATCTCATTATTGCAGAGCCTAATCCTTATGTGGCTATCGCTCGTTTCACATAATGAGATCATGTGAGCCCTGCATGCAGGAAAGCTTCCAACTGCAGGCAGCACGGCTACTACGGACAGGTTTTCCGCAGACAGTGATATCGACAGTGACTGTAGCTTTGCTCCAAAAAGTTAAAGGCAAAAAGAGAAATGTTCCCCAGGAAGGCAATAGGAGGGCGAGACCAGCCGTTGTCCCGTATTCCCACCGTGTAGCCCATAATTTGAAAAAAGTTGCCAATAAGATTCCTGGAGTGTTTTCTGCCCCTTCCAAGCTAGCTACGTTGTGTCCTAGGATTAACAACTAAAAACCAAGAGAACAAACCTGTTGCGTGAAGCATGCTAACATGTTCGTCAGGAGTAGGGAAGGGGTGATATACCAGATTCCGCTTACATGCGACAAAGTTTATATCGGACAAACCGGAAGGTACTTGAACGAACGTTTAAGGGAACACGAGCGCTCACTTGGAAACGGCACTGGCTCTAATTTAGCATATCATTGCAGAGAATGCAAATGCATGCCTCGTTTACGCGAAACAGTCGTTCTAGATAGAAGTAGGGATAGCGTAGCCCGGGAGTTGAAAGAAGCGTTCTTTATAAAAAGAAAGGGCTCGGATTGTGTGAGCGATGCCTCAAAATCTTTGTACGAGAGTGAGCTTGCCTTCTTGGAACAACGTTGTTAGGTTTTTCGCTCGCTACGCGTGTTTTAATCGTTGATTTCTTCGGTTTTCCTGAAGGTCTATGCGCAATTTTTATCCACACGTGGTCACTTTCTATCAGTTTTTATCTTTTCCACAATTTCATTTCGTCAGTTTTTATCGGTTTTATACTTGTTACCTGCTAGCGATGTTTTATCTGTTTTATGGTTTTTTACACAATGTTTCTTTGACTGTTTCTCTTCAAGTGTAACTTCTTTCACTTTGTTTTCATCCATTTTCGAATTCTGTTGACTTTTAGGTTTTACCGTTTTTTGGCTCTTTACACCATGTTCCTTTTACTGTTTTTGTCATCAAGTTTAAACTTCTTCATTTTGTTTTCATCTCTTGTTGAAATCAGCACACTTTTAGCTTTATTACCCTGTTATGTTTTTATCGCTTTTGTCGCTCTTTACCACCATGTGACGTTGACGGCATCTGATTATCTTTTCCACTGCTTTCCTATATATCGTACGAGTTTCGTTCAATAAAATTCAGTTGTCAGTCAGCGCTCTTTCCTGTCCCTTCTTCGCTTCGCCTTCGGGCTTCTTTCGCGCTGTTTCACTCAAGTCACAATGAACCAACTAGCCCAGCAAAAAGTTCTGCTTGATAACATATGTATTGCTGATAATCGAGCAACCACCGTTTGCATTAGTTATCAAACATCAGTAGGATGGAATGTATTCTATTTCTCGCCTATGTCAAGGAATGACAATACGGGTGCAGCACGTATTAGAAAATACCAAGACGGATATGGTTAATTTTTTAGTACGCTGTAATGGACGTAGTGTTTTTGCTTCTGCGGCTTCGTTTCTTAAGAAGATAAAATGTGTAGAGGCACCGCACTCCATGACGATGTAAAAGGACGCGCGGCATTGATATGCTCTCTGATAAACTCGTCGAGATAGCTGCCGTTCCTTTGGGTAGGCGCAAAGATACCCATAGGAAACCGAAACTATGCTGTTGGACCGTTCTGTCTGCCAGGCGCTTTTGCGGCTGCCAAGTTTTCCGTTGCGAGATACATAAGTGCGTCGCCCTTGCTAACAGGGCCCCACCCGGTTTAGGCCGCTGGAGGCTTTTCGGGTGCTTGTTTGCTGTTGCGGGAGCAAACCAACACGTGACACTTCAGGGACAACACGTTCCACCGGAGCTTGCATGTAGGCATACCAATGATAGATCTCGAAGCCTAGCTTGTGAATAGAGCTTTGGCTAGGATATAATTGGCAGTACAAAATGTAAAGACAATATATTTTGCTCTGCAAATTGTCATTTTGCATGAGCTGATATAAGGTATCCAGATTTTCTGCAAAACCTAAATTAGATTTTATGCACTTCTTTAAATCTGCTGGTATTTCTTAACGTAAGTGTAAACCGGAATGTTATAAATTTACGAATATGAACAAGGCAAACTTACCATTATTGAGCCTGATCCCTAGGTATACCTTAGCACGACTATTTATGTCTGCTGCATTTCTGTGGTCTTCTGCTGAGTAACATTCACGACGCCTTTTGTTTTTATACGGCTATATGCAATAGAAAAGCCTGCATAAGACACCGTTGCCTTAGTCGTGATTAGAAGATACTCGTAGGACAGAGAATTATAAAAACAGAAAGAAATCTAGAGCCTCGAAACCCCTTCCGCTTCGGTAACTCGATAAGTTAGGACCTTATCATAGGGACGTAGAGGAGGTCGCCAGTCGACGCTATATTTTTGCAGCCGCTATCGTCGGTCTCACATATTGCCTTTAGCCGAGGTGGGACGAAGCATACGCGCAGCAGTGCACGACGTTAAAGTAACAATTAGAAGTTGGGGAGTATGAAGATCGTTCTCCTTATTTCATTTTTGCATGCGGCTACAGGTAAGGCTTTTGTTTTATTACGTTGTGATATACCTTACTCTTTGATGAGCTTGGATGGCTTTAATTCTACATACAATGCACCATCAACAAGAATCTATTTAGGAGCATTCCCTCACATCTAAAACATTATCCTGCTTTCTGACTTGAACTATATAGTCGCATGTATGCCTGCTTCTTTGAATGCAAGATAACGTAAAGAAAGTTGAAGAACTTTTGTAGATCCACAGTTCGTTCTGTTTAAACTTTTATAGGCGCCGAGTATTTCATTTATATCCTAATCATCACACCAATAGCTTTGTTCAGTGTAATCTTTTTCATTATACAACTAGACTGTTTCAGCAAAAATTGCGCACAGTTGTGGAAAGAAGAGTAGAACTTTGAAATCCTGGTCATCAAGTTATCATCATTCAGTTGAACACAGAAAATATCCGTGCAACATTGAAGTTTATGCCCCGTTTTACAAAAGTTGTACATTTTCTGCCATAAAACTTTTACGACTTCGTGTTATGCTAATATTGCTTTGTATGACTGAATGTACTATGTATTCTCGTGAATTGTATTCTTCTGTACCCCCCACTCCTGCCTAAAGCCTGGCATTCAGGCTGGCAGTATGCAATAAATAAATAAATAAATAAATAAATAAATGAATAAATAATGCCTAATCTGATGCTGACAGAAATGTGCAGATAATACGGTTACAACCACCATTCAGCAATTTAGAATCTCTGGACCACTTGAATACCAAATAGAAAAATATTGGCATTATGTGTTGTTGAATATTCCGTTGGGGCAGTCGCAAAACCGCAATCACTAAATAGGACTTGGTTTATATACCAATGCATATATATATATATATATATATATACAGGAAAACAAGGCATCCCATATATATATATATATATATATATGAAGGAAAGAAGCCAACAGTCGGCGAGGCCAAGGAAAGCGTTGGGGATGGTACTTTGTCTTTTTTTTTTATAATAAAAAAATAAACAATAAAACAATAAACAATAAAAAAAAAAAGACAAAGTACCATCCCCAACGCTTTCCTTGGCCTCGCCGACTGTTGGCTTCTTTCCTTCACGTATTACAACGAGTACCCTCATTTCCCCTTAATTGATCTGCTTATATATATATATATATATATATATATATATATATATATGGGATGCCTTGTTGTCCTGTGTATAATTGGTTTCTCGTTTTTAATATTTCAGAATTGCGCTTGAAAACTTGTATTACAAACTGCAAGCAAATCCTTATTATTTTTTCAAAGGGAAACAATAGCTTTTCTCCGGCGTTGCGGGCTCTGACCAAATTTATGTGCCAAATAAAACGAGTCAGATTCAATGCCGGTAATCTTGCAAACATTTCCACCGATTTTGCCACCGACACATTTATTCTGTTTTTGAATTCAAGCAGTGTATGAACCAATGGCTGTCGTTTGTTGAAATAAACGTGGTCAGTAAGATAAAACCTGTACTTCAAAGCCATGCTGGACGTGAACTTGGAACTCAGCAAATTTGTTTTTTTTTTTTCTCATTTTTCAGCACTCACCTCATACCGCTGCAATTTTTCAGCAAATGTAATACCAAACCAGTTTTTATGCCAAGATGACTTTAAGTATATCCCACTTACTAAGGTTTGCGATGGAGATGGAGACTGCAGACCCAGTAGAAGTAAGCAAAAATTGTTTTCTTCGTGTATAGTTCTGCAACTGGAATTTTGGGATATGTTCTGGAACGCAGTCCCGCACAGCTGCTTTCCTTATGTATGCACGGTGAACCTGCCGCACCACACAAGACAAAGTAAAGTTTTCATTGTTACTTTTTTTGCCATTCGTACTGACAAAAGCCCACCTTTGTTGTCGTTAAAAAAATGTATCAACTAAACTACTCGAATTTACGAAACTATAAAAACAATGAAGGGGGCGAGGGTACTTTGCGTTTATAATTCCTTAATGTCTCCCGAGCTAGGTTTTCTTATCGTGTCCTCTTTCCCTGCATACACTTTGGTGTTAACCTCATCCGTCAAATCTCTGAATTTCGGAAACCGCCGCGGTTACTGAGTGGTTAAGACACTCGACTACTGACCTCAAAGGCGCGGGATGGAATCCTGGCAGCGGCAGTCGCTTTTTGTTGAAGGAAAAAATCAAGACGCCCATGTACTGTGCAGTGTCAGTGCACATTAAAGAATCCCCAGGTGGTCGGGATGTCCGGAGGCCTCGAATATGGTGCCACTCAAAGACTGACTCGCTTTAGGACGTTAAACCCCACAAGCCAAACCGACCATTAATTTCTGTCAGTTTTATAATTTACATGCTTACATGATATGTAGCCTTATTATGTGAAAGAGAAGAAAGCCTGGATATACAGCAGCGCTTAAACCAAACTGCACCGCCATGCATAAGTGACCAAAGGTTGCCATAGCTAATACAGGATACATGTATTCCGAGAGGGTGGCAGTCATCGTGATTAGGCTTAATAAGCGGTATAAACTGAAGGTTGTACATGCCTATGCACCTACATGTAGTTATGATGACCAGGCAGTTGAAAGCTTCTACGAAGATGTAGAATCGGCAATGCGAAAAGTAAAGACGCAGTATACTGTACTAATGGGCGACTTCAATGCCATGGTAGGGAAAAAGCAGGCAGGCGACCAGGCAGTAGGTGACAATGGCATTGGTTCTAGGAATAGCAGGGGGGAGTTACCAGTTGAGTTTGCAGAGCGCAATAACTTAAGTATCATGAATACCTTCTTCAGCAAACGGAAGAACCGGAAATGGACATGGAAAAGTCCTAACGAGGAGACTAAAAATGAAATTGACTTCATAATGTGTTCAACCCCCGCCATTGTGCAAGATGTAGAGGTAATCGGGAAAGTGCGATGCAGTGACCACAGGTTGGTGAGGTCCCGAATTAGCCTAAATCTGAAGAAGGAACGCAACAGATTAGTAAGAAAGAAACCCATCAATGAATTAGCGGTGAGGGGGAGGGCAGAAGAATTCAGGATCTCGCTACAGAATAGGTATTCAGCTCTAACCGAGGATGGCGACATTACCCTAGAAGCAATGCACAATAATTTTAGAGATATCATTACTGAGTGCGCGGTAGAAGTAGGCGGTAGGATAGTTAGAGATGATACCGGCAAACTGCCTAAGGAGACGAAATATTGGATTAAGAAACTCCTGAGTATGAAAGCTTCCAATCCAACAGACCAGATCGAATTGGCCGAGATATCAAAAGTAATCAATAAGCGCAAGGCGGCTGATATAAGGAAGTATAACATGGAGAAAATTGAGCATGCTGTAAAGAACGGGGGAAGCCTTAAAGCGATAAAGAAGAAATTGGGCATAAGCAAAAACCAGATGTATGCGATAAGGGACAAGGCAGGCAACGTCATCACGAATATGGACAAGATAGTCAAAGTAGCCGAGGTGTTCTATACAGATCTCTACAGCAGCCAAAGTAGTCAGGATCATGACGAGATTGGCGGCGGGGAAAAACAGTCAGATGTTCCACCAGTGACGAAGGACGAGGTCAAGAAAGCATTAGAAACTATGAAAAGGGGGAAATCATCTGGAGAGGATCAGATAACTACAGATTTGCTAAAAGACGGGGGGGGGGATATCGTGCTAGAAAAACTGGCCACCCTGTATACGCAGTGCCTGGTGTCATCGATGGTACCGGAACCATGGAAGAGTGCAAACATTATCTTCATTCATAAGAAAGGGGTCTCTAAGGACCTTAAAAATTACAGACCAAACAGCTTACTGTCTGTTACGTATAAGGTATTTACTAAGGTAATCACTAATAGAATCCGGACAACCTTAGACTGCAATCAAGCAAAGGATCACGCAGGTTTTCGGAAACGGTACTCTACTATCGATCATATCCATACCATTAATCAGGTGATAGAAAAATGCTCGGAATATAACCAGCCCTTATACATAGCATTCATTGATTAGAAAAAAGCAGTTAACTCAGTTGAAACATCGGCGGTGATGCAGGCATTGCGAAATCAGGGTGTAGACGAGCCGTACGTGAAAGTGCTGGAAGATATATATAGTGGCTGCACGGCAACCAAAGTTCTGCATAAAGAAAGTAGCAAAATTCCCATAATTAAAGGAGGTGTTAGGCAAGGAGACACAATCTCCCCAGTACTATTCACAGCTTGCTTAGAGGAAGTATTCAGAGACGTGGAATGGGAGCAGTTAGGGATAAGGGTAGATGGAGAATACCTCAGGAATCTGCGATTTGCTGATGACATTGCCTTTCTAAGCAACTCGGGGGATGAACTGCCAATAATGATTGATGACCTAGACAGGAAAAGTAGAAAGGTAGGTTTGCAAATCAATATGCAGAAGACTAAGGTAATGTTCAACAGCCTCGGGAAGGAACAGCAGTTTACATTAGGTAGCAAAGTACTGGAAGTAGTAGGCGAATATGTCTACTTAGGACAGGTAGTAACCGCAGATCCGGACCATGAAAAGGAAATAACAAGAAGAATAAGATTGGGATGGAGCGCATTTGGCAAGCACTCGCAGATTATGACTAGCAGCTTACCGGTATCGCTCAAGAGGAAAGTATACAACAGTTGCATCTTACCTGTACTCACCTATGGGGCTGAAACGTGGAGGCTAACCAAGAGAGTTCTACTTAAGTTGAGGACAACCCAGAGGGCTATGGAACGAAAAATGGTAGGAGTAACATTAAGAGATAGGAAGCGGGCACAGTGGGTCAGCCCCTTCATGGATCACTGCCTTGTCGTGGCGGAGGAGCTTGCGAAACTCGATGAAGTCGTGAGCTCTGCTGTGTAGGGCCACCCAAGATAGACAGGTCACGGCAGAGAGGTCTGACAAAATGTGATTCACTGGAGAAGGTAATGGCAACCCACTCCAGTATTTCCTGCCAAGAAAACCCTATGGCCAGTCACAATACCATTAATGATATGGCGCCGGAAGATGAGCCCACCAGGTTGGAAGGCGTCCCACATGTTACTGGGGATGAAAAAAGGGCGATTCCTAGTAGCTCCAGGACGAATGAAGCGGCTGGGCTAAAGCCAAAAGGACGCTCAGTTGTGGATGTGCCGGGAAGCGACCGGAAAGTCCGATGTTGCAAGGAGATATATAACATACCAACATGGAATGTAAGATCTATGACGCAAGGTAACCTGGATGTCGTCAAGCGAGAAATGGACAGATTGAACACTGATATCTTGGGAAAAGCGAGCTCAAGTGAACCGGAATGGGAGAATTTAACTCCGGCGACCATTATGTCTTTTATTGTGGGCACGAATCCAAGAGAAGGAATGGGGTCGCTCTCATAGTAAACAGAAGAATGGGCAAAGCAGTGCTAGGATACAACCCCAAAAACGACCGATTGATTTCACTTCGGATCCCAGGTCACCCTTTCAACATAACAGTTATCCAAGTCTATGCACCGACCACTACTGCTGAAGAAGCTGACGTTGAGAGATTTTATGCGGACCTACAATGCCTTTTAGACCGCACCCCATCATCAGACGTCGTTTTTCTCATAGGAGACTGGAATGCTAAGGTCGGGAGTGAAGAAATATCCGGAATTGTAGGCAAGTTCGGTCTTGGCGAGCCAAATGAAGCTGGGCAGAGGCTAGTAGAGTTTTGTCAAGAAAACAACCTGACCATAGCGAATACTCATTTTCAACAGCACAAGAGGCGCCTGTACACATGGACTTCACCGGACGGTCTGTAAAGGAATCGGATCGATTATATTCTTTGCCGGCAGAGATAGAGAAACGCTATACAAGCAGTAAAAACAAGGCCTGGGGCCGATTGTGGCACCGATCATCAGCTTCTTGTTGCCAAAATTAAGCTTCGATTGAGGAAAACGCAGAAAACTAGAAGGCCTTTCAGGTATAATCTGGATCAAATTCCATTAGAATATGCTGTGGAAGTGAGTAATCGATTTCAAGAATTAGATCTAGAAGACAGAGAGCCCGAAGAGATGTGGACTGATGTTCGTGATATAATACAAGAAGTTGCTACTAAGGTAGTTCCAAAGCAAAAGAAATGCAAGAAAGCAAACAGGTTATCTGAAGAGGCTTTGCAAATAGCTGAGGAAAGGAGGATGGCAAAAGTTATGGGGGAAAGAGAAAGATACAAGGTTCTCAATGCGGATTTTCAGAAAATAGCAAGGAGAGTTAAGAATGCCTTCCTGAACATACAGTGCCAAGCAGTTGAGGACAATAGCCAATTAAGGAACACAAGAGCTCTGTATAAGACAATCAAAGATATCAAAGGAAGCTTGTGCTAAGCTGGGCGTGATAAAGGACAAACGAGGCAAGGACCTCACTGAAGCCTCAGAGATAAAGAAGAGGTGGCAGGAATACACAGAAGAACTCTACAAGAAGGTCCCGAATGTGCAAACCCAACATAAGACGGTTGTGATTACTGATCTCGAGCCGGGCATCCTGAAGAGTGAAGTTGAATGGGCCTTAGCCAGCCTTGCTAAGAACAAAGCTAACGGAATTGATGGCATTCCAGCTGAGCTGCTTCAAAACCTCAACCATGACGCTGTTAGCATTCTGCATACATTATGTCAGAAGATTTGGACAACCCTGCAGTGGCCACATGATTGGAGGAGGTCAGTTTACATCCCCATTCCAAAGAAAGGCAGTGCCAAAGATTGTTCCAACTACCGCACGATCGCGCTTATTTCGCATGCTAGTAAGGTGATGTTGAAAATCCTCCAAGGTAGGCTGCAGCAGTATGTGGATCGGGACCTTCCGGACGTGCAAGCTGGGTTTCACAAGGGCAGATGAACTAGAGACCAAATTGCCAACCTTCGCTGGATCATGGAAAAAGCAAGAGAGTTCCAGAAACCCATCTGCTTCTGCTTTATTGACTATGCGAAAGCGTTTGACTGCGTAGATCACAGCAGATTGTGGCAAGCTCTCCATGAGATGGGAGTTCCAATTCACCTCATCTATCTCCTCAGGAACCTGTATGAAGGGCAAGAGGCCACAGTCAGAACTGGGCATGGTCTTACTGATTGGTTTCCGATCGAGAAAGGAGTGAGGTAAGGCTGCATACTGTCGCCCTGCCTATCTAACCTATATGCTGAGTGCATCATGAGGAAGGCTGGTCTGGACGAGTTTCAGCTGGAGTGAAGATTGCTGGAAAACGTATCAACAAACTTAGATATGCGGATGATACCAATTTAATGGCAGAAAGTGAAGTGGAGCTCAAGAGACTTCTGATGCGCGTACAAGAAGAGAGTCAGAAGTTTGGGCTTAAACTGAACATTAAAAAGACAAAGATCATGGCGTCTTGCCCTATCAAGTCCTATAGCATCAATGGACAAGAAGTGGAAGCTGTGACAGATTTTCTGTTCTTGGGCTCCAAGATTACCTCAGAAGGAGACTGCCGCCATGAAATTAAGAGACGCCTGCTTCTGGGAAAGAGAGCAATGGTTAGCCTTGACCGCCTAGTAAAGAGCAGAGACATTAGTCTGCCAACCAAGATCCGTATAACTCGTGCTATGGTCTTTCCAGTTGTGATGTATGGATGCGAGAGTTGGACTGTGAAAAAGGCTGACCGCCGAAGAATTGACGCGTTTGAATTGTGGTGCTGGCGAAGACTCTTGAGAGTTCCTTGGACTGCCAGAAGATCAAATCAGTCGATATTGTCAACCATAAACCCTGACTGCTCATTGGAGGGTCAAATTCTAAAGTTAAAGCTCAGCTACTTTGGTCATTTGATGAGAAGAGAGGAGTAGCTGGAGAACGATTTGATGTTGGGGAAAGTTGAGGGTCACCGGAGAAGGGGTAGACAGCGAACGCGATGGTTAGATGGCATCCTCGAGGCACTGCAGATGAAGTTATGTGATGTTAGGAAGATAGTGAGAGACGGGAAAGCGTGGCGTGACATGGTCCATAGGGTCTCGAAGAGTCGGACACGACTGAACGACTGAACTGAACTGAACAGTGGGTCAGAGAAATAACTCAAGTTACCGACATTCTAGTGGAAATTAGGAATAAATGAGCATGGGCAGGACATGTAGTGCGAAGAGAGGATAACCGATGGTCGCTTAGGGTAACAAACTGGATTCCAGGAGAAGGAAAGCGTATCAGGGGGCGGCAGAAAGTTAGAAGGGCGGATGAGGTTAAGAAGTTCGCGGGGGTCAAGTGGATGCAGCTAGCACAGAACCGGGTTAAGTGGAGAAATATGGGAGAGGCCTTCGCCCTGCAGTGGGTATAGCCAGGCTGATGATGATGATGTATTCCGAGCTCGACTATCATTCTTGTACTCTTCCAAATTGGCAACTCCAGGATGACGTCAGCTTAGTAGGTTGCGAAAATTGAATATTTGGGAGAAAGCGCGAGAACATCGCAGCTCAGAAGCTCATTCTGCCATTCAATTGGCTTTTTGCAATTGGCAATTGGTTTTGAATGTGTGTGTGTATGAAGATTGGAGCAATCTACTACATAACCGTCACATTGTTTTTTTTGTTTTCTTATGAACAGCACACATGTTACAGCTGATATATTCCTGAGGCTGTGTGCTGTGTTTTAGGCTACATTTCGAGACGTCATCAAAGCAATTATTTTCTAACTATATACGCCATTCCCTTCACTGACATTACATTTTACTTCACACAAGGATCAATACTACGCAAGATATTTACAATGTACCGTCAGTGTGTTTTCATTTTTTTTTTGCATTCTCAATTGCATAAGAAAACAAAAACGTCATTAAAAAGAATTTCAGTGCAGTCGTTACGTTGTCGCACAATACCGTTTTGAAGCGACAAGAAACTACTCTGCCGCAGAGGAGCAGCACAAAAAGCGAGGACACAAGATCTCATTGGACTAGTGTGTTTTTCTGTTATTGTTTCTTGCGCTGCTCCTCTGCATTTATGCCTCATCGACCAGCCCACACTGATGTATTATTGCGAACGCAATGCTACGACAGCATAAGCGAGACATTGGTGTCCGCAGCTGCGCCCGGAAGAGGCAGCCGTGCCGTGAAGAGCGTAGGTATACGGTCTCCTCATAAAACATCAGCCTGCCATGGCATTTGAATTCACGTTACCTCTATGTCACGGACAGGAGCTGTCAACTCTGGCCACTCCTTTCATATGGGAGGGTGATATCAGAATCAGACTGCCAGAACTTCTTGCATTCTCGTTACCCCTTCGACACGCAGGCAAGTTCATACGGCTTGGTTGAAGCATGACTTTATATGTGGGCTGGTAGCTTACGCTATCTCGTCATACCCTTAAAGGAAGAGCTTAAATCTCCCCAATAATGTAGCACCTTACACTCACAGGGCCTGATAAAGGAATAATGAAGAAGACAAAGGAAGCTTCAGCCGTTGCTTTCGCAATTCAGCTAGGCTTAACCAAAGCTAAACCCCAACCAATTTTTATTCTATCCTCCTGCTTCACAGGAGCTATCCGAATTGGGCAGCTTCTGCAAAATCGAATGCTAAGTGTTTTTGTGAGAAACATTCTGCGATTTTTAACCAACAGTTCCGACAACGACAATGCAGGGGCCAGATTTGATTTGGAGCTAGTGGTAACATCGAAAGGAAATGATCTCTTTCGTAGTTGCCCGTTTAGTTTTCAAGAACAATCAATATACGGAGGCCATTTCGCGCTAATCTTATACGAGAAAAAAGGTTTGTGATAAATGGCAAACCCTTTTAGCGCTGGTGCAAGAATGCAATGTGACTGAACTAATTACGCCAAGTGACAGAGAGTTTGAAACACAATTTCTTTATTTAAAATGCTCAGAATTATATTTCAAGCATTAAAACGGCGGTGATTGGTAGTTCCTTCTGAAGGGTCCTTCTCGGAAAGCATTAAAGTTGAAGGCCTCTTCTTCAGAAAAGTATCCGCGAGCCTCGGTCTCGCACGACGAGTGATATGTTCAGTCTTCTCTAACTTTTTTCGGGTAAACGAAAAAGGATTCAATAAAAAGAAACAACATCGGGCACCACTGCGCAGGAAATATGCAGTCAAGGCGCTCGACAGTAGAACACCAAGGAAAAAGCAGAAATAGGTCACGGCTTTACCGCGGCGAGACAAAACACTGCGGGCGAATAGGGCAAGCGATAGGGTCAAAGCGCTAACGGCAGCACAAGAAACATTGCTCCTCGCGTGGCAACAACTCATCCAAATACGCCTAAGCCATTATTGCAGGCACTGCTTCTGCCTTCTGCTCGCAGATCTTCGTACCATGGTCCGTGCACATTCCGTTGGCCCTTAGTACTAGCTGGCCGCCCCACGCTGGCCTCCAGCCAGGCAAGAAAGCCACGAGCATTGCATTCCACGCGTTTATCTATTTTGCTTTCCCCGCAGAAAAATTCCGCCCCCACAATTGACAGCTGCCTCATGCGCACTCGCGCTGCCCGCGCAAACACTAATACAAACAGGAAACTACGCGCGCGATTTGAAACAATAAATGGAGCTGTAGGACCCCACAAAGTTTAAGTGCCGTAATGATGTTTATATGAAGTTAAAGTTGGCTAATTATAATCCGTTTAATACATGTACATCGTTGTTTTATTCTATATATATATATATATATATATATATATATATATATATATATATATATATATATATATATATATATATTGGAGTTTAAATGCTCTTTGCTAATATACTAGTTGATGTTTAGAAATATTATAAGAGGTAGTTTATACTGTTTTACTTTAAATTGCGATGGACGCTCACAATTCCCTCGATTCGAGTGATCTTCTCTTCGTTTGTGAATTTTGTAGGCTGCCTCGTCAGAGCGAAGGCATTACTAAAGTGTTACTTTGAACATTTCTGATTTTCTAAGTTCCTGACAGGAAGAAAAAAAATAAGGAAAACACTTTTCAATGAGTAATGACCTCAGTATATAAGTAGCATTTCACCCAATAAATGTCCGCCGAAGTTTCAGCACTTGTGTCTCCTCGTGTCCTAGTCGTGTGATTTGCTTTGCTACGCTGGTATTTATACATATGATTACTAGCTGCTAGGCGATAGTGAAATCATGTTTGTGAAGGTTATATTTTTATACGCGTGTTGTACATGTTGGGTTTGGTAAGTTTCGAGACTCATTACAGGTAATGCTGTATTAATTCTTCAAAACACGTTTAGGGAGATGCGAAGTGCGTTTTAGACGAATTAAACCACTGAAAAAAGACAAACAACTCAAGAATTGAAGTTGATTTTAGGTAGCGCTTACTGCTGTTATACGCTATATCGTCCATAGTGATGATTTGGCTTCTATATGTAACTTGATATTAATGCAGCAGCATATGCAATAAATTATCGGTTTGCAGATTACAACCGACACTATTGGATTCTCTCATCCCAGGACGAAGACCCTCATGTTTGTGGTAAGAAAAACTTCACTGCGATTTTTTCTAGGTTCCTTTTTAGCATTCGTTTTTGTATTCGGCGTGAAATACAGAATAAAGCTAAACACGCTTGTAAAAGTAATGTTTATCTTTCATGTGATAACATTGTTTTGTAACAGTGGTGCTTGAATACTAGCTGCTACTTACGTTTTTGTATTAAGACAGTAACAATGAAAAGCAAAATGCTATCATATGTCTCTGCATGAAATTAACAGGTTACATCTGGTCCCACCATAATTTAATGCAGACATTTAGCCAGGAGAATTTATTTTTTTTTAGTCTCAGCTTCATTCTGAGTTCGGAATATAACTGTTTAAGTTCAACAGTTACGCTTAAAACAGGTGAGCCATAGAGAAACATAGTGGGCTCAGGCTGTAACTTAGAAAGATAATGAAACATAACCGAGTCGAAACCTTCAGGCCGTTGCACTGGGCATAATTCGTAAGAGCTGGATAATTACGATACATGTTATTCGCATGTCTTTACTAAAAACTTAAAGAATTAGCTAAATGTGAGAGTAACTCCTGTGTGTGAAATGTTTTGCAAAACACAGTCTACCCGAATGCATGGCGTGATAGGAGGAGGTGGAGGTTAAGAGGTTGTTTAGGAAACTGCCGAGCAACAGTATTTTGACCTGCAGTTAACACATGGTACATGTGACTTGGAAAGCTCCGCATTATCAAGAGACGATCACATTTTATTGGTGAAGACTCAAATGCAAAACGATGGCGCACATTGCTTTAGCATTCTCTAATAGGGAGCATAGAAGCCAGCCACGCGCTACCAAGCCTTGGCAGGTAAAGCAAGTCTACACTCCATGGCGAACGATTTTTTATTCGACAGACAGGGAATCTGACTGAGAGCGTGATGGAAAGAGACCATGAACGTAGGCACTATCCTGCAACATATTGTCGTCACAACCTGCTTCCAGCATTGACACAGGAGGAAAGTCTTATCTAACTGAATGCTGATCATTATATATCTAATTTATCGTGAAAGAGGTGTAACGCTGTGTCGTAAGCCAATGACGAACATACATTGCTACTAGTTTGCCGGCTTTGGCAGATACGTGCGTGATTAAGACAAGCACTGGAATTAAGTAGCCGACGACATGGGAGCCATTATAATTATACCAATGGCCGCTAAATATTGAAGAACTTGGTTTAGGTAACCCGGCTTCATTTTTTCCACACATCACATAAAAAATGATTGGACAAACATTTATTCATTTTCGGTTTGCTGCAAAAGGATGCATATTTAATTATAAGTACTGCCTAAGAAAGTCGTATTAAAGTAAAATACTTCTCATCTGTTAGATTGCTTTGATTTATGTACACCCTCGCGATTTTAGGTTTTTTCAAGAATCGAGTAAAACAGTACTACGCAAGACCGGACACGTGAAGGACAGACAGCATGTGTTTGTCCTTCGCTCGTACCGTCTTCCCTAGCGCTGTTTTACTGGATTCTTCAAGATGTGAAGAACAGACATCATATGTTTGTCCTTCATGTGTTCCGTCCTGCCTAGCTCTGTTTTACTGAGTTCTTGAGCATGTGCCAACCAGCCCGTATTAGCACTCTGCCTAAATCTTTTGATCACCGATACTGTATTTGAGTACCGAAAGGCGAAAATCTTCACTAATAAAACTTTTGATCGTATCGCGTACGAAATCAACAAAAGCGATTAACTGTAAGCGAGTAATTTTACTGAAGCGCTGGCAATCCAAGAAACCGTAAAATAGTTATAGTAAAATGGTTAAACAAAGATTTCTAATCTGAAAAAATGTTCCTATTTTCTGAGATATAGGTAAAGTAAATGTAAGCAGCACCAAACAAAGATAAACGTCCCGCTTTACAAACAGCGGAACATATGCACAAGGCGTGTACCTAACAATAAAAAAAAGACGAAAAAAAAACGTTATCGGGTAGTTGATTTTATTACAAACGCTATCAGCAGGTTTTTGTTGTTGGCATGCAGAGATAACGAAATAGCATCAGATGTGTTTCTAATGCACATCAAGGATCTGCACTAGGTCCTTTATTATTTTTAATTTAAATTCATGCAGTGCAGAAGAGGGAAGCCAACGTTTAGCACTGCTGCGGGTAGAATAGCGTCTTTGTCCGCTTCCTTTTATAACATATTGTCGTCTGGATGGATAGATGGATGGTTGGATGGTTGGATGGTTGGATGGATGGATGGATGGATGGATGGATGGATGGATGGATGGATGGATGGATGGATGGATGGATGGATGGATGGATGGATGGATGGATGGATGGATGGATGGATGGATGGATGGATGGATGGATGGATGGATGGATGGATGGATGGATGGATGGAATATAGGAGCGTTCCCTTTGAAACGGGGTGGTAGCAGTAGCTATCATGCTCATTTTTCTCCCTATATCTTAATTATTGATTTAGAATGGTTAACTAAACCATCATTCTATTTATTAAATTTTTGTTCCTACATTACTAACATTATGTCACTTCTCTGCTTTTAAGCCACCGAACTTACAGTCGTTTTTTGCTAGTTTCCACCGCCGGTTTATTCACCCGGCCACTGTTATCTCTAAACCCCAGAGCTTCAGGAACAGTGATTGCGCCTGCATGAACTTCCGGATGGATACCATTGCATTCGAGTATAATATGGTCAATTGTTTCACTGGAGTTTCCACATACAGCACATGCGTCATCTCCATTGTTAAATTTCTTTTTGTAGCTGCGTGTTCTAAGGCACCCTGATCTAGCTTCAAAAAGTAGGGCACTGCGTCTTGAGTTATCAAAGAAATATTCCTTCCTGATCAGCATTTTCCACTTACGGTATAATTCCACACTCTGTTTCTTTTCCATCGAATTTATCCAATTTTTACCTTCTGTGTTTTTCACCTGTTGCTTAATGCTCTTTATTTCTCCGTCCTTGTGACTAGCATATTTAGTAGTCAGTTTCCTAGTTCTTTTCCTCCATTGTGAGTCAACGCTTTTTAGGTACAGGTATTTAAATACTTTAGCTGCCCATCTGTTACTCTCCAATTTCCTCAGGCGTTCCTCATATAATATTTCACTCTGAGCTTCCCGTACTTCGAAGGATGCCCAGCCCATATCTCTCTGTACCGCCTCATTTGTAGTTTTGCCGTGGGCACCTAGTGCTAATGTTCCAACGGATCTCTAATTTATTTCTAATTTCGACTGTACCTCTGTTTTAAGGCACAAAACCGCATTTCCAAAAATAAGTCCGGGCACCATAATTCCTTTCCAAATACCCCTCAAAACCTCATACCTATTGTACCCCCACAATGCCTTATGCTTCATTATCCCGGCATTCCTTCGCCCTTTGGCCTTAAGTGATTGCTCATTCTTTCCAATGTATGCCAATCCTTCGTTTACCCATACACCCAAGTATTTATATTCTGCTACTCTAGGTATTTCATGGCCTTGTATTTTAAGATCCTGATCAGTTGAGCCGTTGAACATCATCAGACCCAACTTAACTGCGCTGAAACTGAAGCCTAGAGCGTCCCTTTCATCTCCGCAATACTTAACTAGAGTTTGCAATTCTTCCAGACTCTCAGCTAGCAGCACAATATCGTCTGCATACATCAAACCGGGGAGGCGCTGCTCTACCGCCTTTCCACCTAATCTGTATGACAGGTTAAAACCTAGGTTACTGTCTTGTATCCTCCGTTCCAGGTTTATCATATAAAGCATGAACAGCACCGGTGATAGAGGACAGCCTTGTCTTAATCCTTTGCATACTTTGACATCCTCCGTACTTCTTATCCCTTCCCACGTAATTTCTTTTTTGTTATCCCGGTATATTTCCTGTAGGAACTCTATTATCTCATAACCGATACCTTCTTCTTTTAATATGTTCCACAGGAGTTCCCTGCTTACGTTGTCGTACGCCCCGTTTATGTCCAGGAAGGCCAAATACAAAGGTCTATTTTCCACTGTAGATATTTCGATGCATTGGGTAAGCACGAACAGGCTATCATCTAAGCGCCTACCATTTCTAAAGCCGTTCTGAAGTTCTCCGAGTATCTTGTTACTTTCTACCCATGCTTGCACCTTTAATTTCACCGCCTGCATGGCTAACCTGTACATAACAGATGTTATGGTAATCAGCCTGTAGGATTTTATGTGCATCCTGTCTCCTTTCCCTTTATAAATCAAATTCATTTTACTCTACCGCCAGCTGTCTGGAATTTGCTTATTCGTTATGACTTCATTCTTCAGCTTGATCGGAATTCCATCTATTCCTGTAGATGTGTTTTTAGGAATATTTTTTTCTGCCTTTTTCCAGTTTAGATTGGTCAATTCTAAGCTGCTTTGTATTCTGCTACTTTGTGTTGCTTCCTGATTTGTGGAGATTACCCTATCGTCGCTCTTAAATGACGCGGCTATAACTGATGTAGTGTAGTTCACTGCGTTGTCTCCCTTTAAACAATTTCCCTCGTAATCTTGAATCCGATCCTGCTTTCTTTGATTCTTCTTCCGTAGCCAGCTTATATGGTTCCAGAATTTTCTTGCTCCGCCTCTAGAGCCATCGTGTATGTCAGCCATCCAGCGATCGGTGGACTGCCTTATTTTACGTTGGACGAGGGCCTGCACCTGAAGTTTCTTTTGCCGATATGATTCCCATTTTTGGTCGATTTCCTCCTGAGATACCTGTGCTTTCTTTGCCATTCTGTGTTCCCTTGAAGCAGCCCGTCGTTGTTCAACAGCTTCCCTGATTTCCTTATTCCACCAGCTCTGTGGCTTACTCTTTCCATTCCAGCGGTTGCTACTTTACCCTCCTGAATTTTCCTCCTTATGAGTAGTTCTACCTGTTCATAATCCGAGTCTTCCATGGGGCTTTTCTCTATTGCTTCCTCTATGTCTGCTGCTACCTGCGCTATTTGATCGTCGTTTAATTTTGCTTTTACGTTTTGTCTTAGTTCCATTTCTCTTTTCATCAAGTGTCCCATCTGCAGACTAATGCGTTTATGATCACTTCCCAGACTACACTCCCCTTCTTCGTCTATTTTCATTTTTGTGACCTTGCTATATATTTCCTGCGAGATTAGACAATAGTCAAAGGTCGTGTACCTGTTGCGGAATTCCCACGTGATTTGGCCTTCATATTTTGTTTCTCTATTTACTATAACTAGATCGTGTCGCTCACAGAAATCTAGCATTAGCTTCCCTTTACAATCCGTGTATCCGTCCAGATCGTCGATGTGGCCGTTCATGTCCCCCAGTAGAATAATACTGGCCCCGTTTCCAAACTGGCTTATATCGTCACTGAGACATTCAACAAGATCCTTGTTTTCTTGCCTGCATTGATGTCCTGCTCCTAAATAAACTACCTCTAGCCATGTCCTTATGCCGGCAATTGTTCCTGAAACCCAGATATGTTTTTTACAAGACGATTTAATTCTTTGCCAATTTGTTTCCTGGTGTATCAACATACCTACCCCTCCACCCTTGTTTTCCGTTCTCATTCTGTTGCATCCTTCCCAGACGTAGCCTTCTATAAACGGCGGATCTTCTAGATCCCTGAGATGAGTCTCGCAAAGAGCATTCACACCTATTTTGTCATCCTTCAACTGCTGTTCTATCTCTAGCCATTTCGCTCTTTTTCTACCTCCTTGCAAGTTTATGAAGGTGATCCTAGTGTTAAATTTCTTTTTTGTACTTTTCTTTCTCGACCTACTCTTTGCCATTTTTGGCGGCTCAGCCTCCATTATTACACTTTCTTCTGCTTCACTTCTAACTATCTCTGTGTACGGAGTCCTCGCGGACCCCCTAAAAAAGCTACAGCCCTGCCTGCCAGGCGCCAGCCGATCTCTGCTCCCACCCTTCTGTTAAAATGAATGCCATGTCGCTGAAAAGCCCTACCAAAACCTGCTTTATGTACCTCCCTGTTTACCTTAACCACTTCGAAACGCTTCTCCAGGCTTAACTTTCTTATGTCCTGATTAACTGTCACCACATCCTTTTCCAGCTTTCCGTTCAATCCTAGCACCACTGGTACTGTGCATTACAACTATATATCTGTGTTTGATGTGCTATCTCCCTGATCTCGTCAACTCCCTTAGCTAAACTTTCCACCACTCCTGCAGCGTCACCATTTAGGACATCGTTTAGCCCCGCGGCTACTATTACCATACTGCGCTCTGCGGAATTCTTCAACAGCCTATTTTTACTCTCTTTCAGCACTGTACTCATTGTTCTCCCTGGGAAGGCTCCAACCAACACTCTCTTATCACCCTTTATACGTTCCAAGATATCTCGCTTGCACCTGTTCATGTTAGAATCTCCGGCGATAAGCACCTGGGCCTTCTCTCTCCCTCTCCCAACTGTTGGCTCCTGCTTTCGGTTATCTGTGTCCTTATTTCTGAGAGTTTCATTCTTTCTTACTTCTTTTTTTTCCGACTCCTTAGCTGCTTCTAAATAACTCTGACGGTTCGGATCCGCCTGACCTACTTTGCTTATGCCATCCATGCCAGTGCTGGCCCCAGCCACGTGGCCCGCATTGGAATGTTCGTCCTCGTTGGTTCCAAGGATAAAGTCGGCCCCTTTTTTTTCAATTTTAGGAAGCTGTCCAAGCAGTTTCTGATTTTCCGCCCTTAACAAACGTACTTCATTTTCTAAATCATCCATACGAGACACTAAACTGCCCCTTTCTTGATCAAATCTATCTAGACGCGCACTCCGTACGCAAAACCGACACAAAAAGTCGCTGCTTTCCGCTTCACCTACAGAGTCAAAACGCGTTTCCTTGAGATTAACCTGCGCCTCATACTGAGTACACTTTACCTTCTTTTGATTGCACATCTTAAGCGCTCATTGACTGAACTATATTTATTACGAATTCTCAGAATATACAAATTGCCAAAAGAAGACACAAGAAACGACTAGCAAACACGCGTTAAAAACCAATTTTGCGAATGCCAAAAGCCTAGAAAAAAAAGTATTTATCTAAACATGATAGTTAAGGAATGAACGCCAAGAAAACCTAGCTGCCGGCACAAAAACCAGGCCGCTAGGACCAAGAGCTAAAATCTACTCTTTAGGCTGCACCTAACCAAACTAGCTCAAAACGAAATAAAGTTAATAAAAGAAAGAACTCGTCTATTTGACGCTTCGGAAGCTCCCGCTGTCGCCAGTCCGTCCGTTTCCGGTAGCCACGTGCAATCGGAGGAGCGATGGAACACGCGTCCGCACCACACAGCTGTCAACAGTCAACTTCAAGTAGCACTGTCTTCAGGTAGCACCTAATGACACCTGGTGGCATTATTCCCCTCCTCTGAAAAAAAAAAACGAAAATTAATCATTAGGGAAGTCACGCTTGCTGGTACGGGTTAGGGAAGGAAACAAATCACCGAAAATAAATGGCAGGCAGAACAATCCGAAAAAATAAACTATCTCAGAATGCAAGCTCCGGCGTCAATGAGTGAAGTAGGGCATCATGCGGAGCAATTCCACTACCTCAGGCTGGGGTGGACGGCGTGGACTATGCACAGTGCAGTCGGGAAGAACTGTAGGAAGAAGGAAGAGAAAATGCACGGGCTTGCTACTGGCTCTGTAGCTGAGCCACCTCCGCTGCCTCGCGCAGACAGGAGTGAGAATAGAGAAGAAAGAAAAGGAAGAGGGAAATAAAGAAGCGCGCCGCAACAACAGCCGTCGTCCACCACCGAAGCGGTGAAGGGTGCAATGACGGCCTACAAGATAAATCTTCAGTGTCAGGCTAGCCCCCGCCACAAGCGGCGTTGACCTACCTCTCCCAGCGCCATCTCTCGGAAGCATGCACTAAGCGTGAAACAGCAGGATGGGTTAACCAACATACTTAGTTGTCTAGTTAAGGTTTGGAGAGCGGTTAGAAAGGCCGTCGGTAGGGGGTGTGCATGCCAACGAGAAACTGCAAAAAGATCTGCCGACAAGAGCCATTAACATTGACACTGTCGCGTCATGCCCTCAAGTGTGGAACTTAATTATACCCGAAATCCACTATATATTTTTATACTGGCATTTCAGCCGTGAGAAATGGATTATCAGGGCAAGTGAAGTAGGCTCTGTAATTAGAAATTTATCAGGTGCCCTTGGACTTCTATAAAGGTGATTCACCTATAGGCAATATTACTGGGGTAAAACCGTGGACGCAAAAAGTGGGTGCAAATAGCATAAGGGTTGGCGCTCTGCAATAGCATGATTTCCCCCTACGGTGCGGCTCCAGATGTTCACAGTGAAAGTGTTGACAGATACGGCGCCTACCCTTTACTGGTAACCAATTACTAATGTGTAATAACTTGCTATGTAAAAAATTAACAATAGTAAATAGTAATGATGGTAAATATTAGTAGTAATAAAAATATTTAAATAATAGTAATAATGAATACGGGCTATGAAGTTTTTATAATGGTAGCTGAAAAGGATGAAAATAGAAAAAGAAAAACAACACCTAAAAATAAAGCTAAATATTTGAAAACATCAAAATGAACATATGAAAGAGTACAGTGGTAAATATTACAAAAACGTGGCAGCAGCGCTAATGCTTTCGCATTCTACCAGTACAGTTTCTACAGTGACTTCTAAATTTTTATTTTGGGATCGGCGGTGTTCTAGAGAAACGCAAGTGTCTTGAAAGTGCTTTGGTTTCTTCTTCCACAGCAAAATACTTTCTGAGGAAGACATTGAAGTTGAGTAGCGAGACACATCCCAACGGGTCACTTACCATTTCGTGGGAGTGGCGAGATGGTGGCTCGCCAAGTATTTACTACCTGGCGGGCTACTACATGATTGGGCGGTCTGCAAAGCACGACTTCGAGGCTACTCTCTCTCCAGAACAGAATCGGTACACACCTGAGTGCATGGTCAGCTACACCGATTATGAGATATCACTATGGCCCTTTTATAAACAGCAACCGGAAGATATGAGCAGGGACCAGCTACGAAGCCATATGTCCGGCTACGACCACTCACGCTACTTTGATCTAGTGCGGCTGGGAAAAATAGGGAAGTCTTCCCAGTTCAAAGTGCGAACTCCTGCATTAGGTAAGTATATTTTGGAGATATACCTTCAGCACTTACAAAAATAATGACAAGTTTTGCCATCATGGCAGTTGTGTGAACGAATTAAAAGAGTTCTATGATGTAGGAAGAGCATTCCCTGAGCTGACGTTGTAGATTGCAACACTTTTATCCCGGAGGCTCTGCTATAGGCATTTTTCAGCTCTTAATGTATGCTATGCCCAGGTGAACAGTGACATCCGCTTTTATGAGTAAGAATTGTGAGCAGGTATCAGCACCCTTGGCTTAGGAATCAGCTCCAGTTGGATACAGGCCTTTCAAAGCCTTTTTTTTTTCACAGTTCGAACTTCTGAGTTTGTCACAGTTGCCAAAAAAGTTACTCGGTGTTGGCGCCATTTCCTCTTTTTCTCGGTGCCAACGTGGGTAAAGTTGGTGCACCATAGAAACCTATTTGTCACCTCTGTTAAGACATTCATTTTTTTTTATACAGGGCTGAGATTTCACCTCCTCTAGGTGCAACACCGGAAGATTATGTTAGCTATTTTAAATGGCGTAGTGCTTGGCCGTTCCTCGGTGGCCTACGCTAAATTTATGTGGTCTAAATTGATCGCATATTCGAAACACAGCAGAATTTAGGCAAAACGATGTGGGAGATGTCAACATTCAACAATAGAATATGATGAGTTGCACCGGTTGCGACAGAGTGGTCTATCACAAATAGGGAAACGAAGCTGCTTGAATTGAGCCGGAACTATTTCAAAGGCAGCTTGGGAAAAAAGCTTTAAAGAAGGAGATTTTAAGTAAGCATTTTTCCTGATATTTGGCGTTGGGGGTGACACAGTTGAGTGCTGAGTGACTCTGCCATAGTCTCGTCATGTAGAACAGCGGTTTGACGTCAGGCATGAGATCAGTGAAACATACTCTCCAGCGAGCATCATTAAGTGGTCTCCGTATGTTATATCAAAACCGTTACTTAAATCACCGTAAATGCTACCGCAGGCGTGAACTGTGCAGCATATCTCGCGAAACAGCGCGCATTTGGATAGGGGCGTTTTTGTCCCAAAGTAATTCTGGTTATGAGAGACGCTAATGGTCAGGACTGTGGAAATTTCGACCATCTATGGTTCTTTAACATGCACTGATAATGCAGAGCACACTGCCGCATTGCTTTTCGCCTCCATCGAAAAGTGACGGCCGCGGGTGGGATTCGATCCAGCATCCTTACAGCAGTCGAGCGACAGTAGTCGAGCGCCCTAGGAACTGCATCACCTCGGCGAGGCTCTTTGGCGCTTGGGTATTTCCCTGCCATCTAGGGTCTTGAATATTTGGGGGCTGTTATTTTAAAAATTCCTATGCAAAATCTACTGCCCCATTCGAGCTGAAATAACGTTCACAAACTAGCAAAATATCGTCTACGTTATCTGATAAGTAATTCAACATCGGTACTTGCCTAGATTTTCCGAAATCGAGGAAAAACTGCTCTCGGCGGTGTGCACAATTTTCGCAGAAGAGAGTCGAAAAGCTATTTTGGCATGGTGCGTCATCTGTCGGGCAGCGAGGCAAGCGCGACAACGGCCGGGATGGAGCTTGTCTCAATGCTCGACAGATGACGTATCATGTCAAAATAGCTTTTCGACTTTCTTCTGCGAAAATTGTGCGAACCACCGAGAGCAGTTTCTTCTCGATTTCGGGAAATCTAGGCAAGTACCGATGCTGAATCACTTATCAGATAACGTAGACTATATTTTGCTACTTTGTGAACGTTATTTCAGTTCGAATGGGGCAGTATATTTTGCATAGGAATTTTTTAAAATCCCAGCCCCCAAATATTCAATACCCTGCTGATCGCCATTAACATTTATAACAAATGACCCTAGGTTAGAGCTAAAATTCAAACGCCTTAATATCCTTTTCTATTTATCTTGCCATAAAATTCAGGCTGTCTGCCAACCAATTAAACACTCATTTGGATATATTGTTGGTGAATAATATTTCCGACTGATATGGATCATGCATACGTAATGTATGTAAATAGGAACAGAGAGGGGGATGCCATCCACGATACCTCACATTTGTTCATGTAATATTATCTGGAGGGTCCCGCTGTAGGCACAGAAAATATTTTTTGCACAATCCCGTGCTAATTGAAAAGCACAAATTCTTTAGGCGCTATTAACACATTTAGGAAAGGGGTTAAGAGAGTGATGTGTGGCCTCTAGTTGAATTCATTGTTTTATGGACCCGGACTTTTTGGCAGCTCCAGACGCCGTGCCAGAGATACTGCCACTGATCTCCGAGAATACACAGCATTATTCCCCCGGTCAACTCGTCATTAGGCTTCGAGGTCCTGAAATGTGGGGGTCCCAGCCCTCTGGTTTTCACCTACGCTGGAAAATGGTTGGATCCGAGGAGACAGTCGAAGAAGATATTAAACTTCCGTGGCTCGAACGCAATCAGCTAAAGACAAACATCGATGTAAACACCACCCTTTCACTGAAACCAGGTCGCCAGTACATCGTTTACGCCAGTGCACGAGGCATTGGAAGTAACGGAAAAGTCTTGGAGGGACCCGAGTCGTCGACGGCAGTGACGATTCCTCCTCTTGGTAAGTAACGAAGATTACAGTCAAAAGTAGTTCCGAAGGCGGTTGTTAGAATGGCAAATTTTAGTGCAAGGTTATAAAAAGAGAAAATATATGACGCAGTCCCGACAAACAAGAATAATACTGTAGCGTGGGCTAAAAGCTACTTCACAACCAAGCTTTCTTTTAGAAAAGATTCGAAGCGGAAAACATTATAATAAAAAGCACTTTGAAACTTAGATATTCAGGGTTGATTTTCGATTCCTTGTATTATCCCAGGGAATTTTGTACACGCATAACATTTTAGACTGGTTGTTGCATGTTGATCGTTGCCTTGCACTACATCAACATTAGTAATCTCAACTTCGCCCCTTGAAGAATATCAAATAATTATTTCTTTCTTTAAAACCATGAATGGTAACATTACGTGAAAGTGCTTGCCCTTCATCACATGGAGAGGAAAGTTATGTGTATAATTGCAGCAATTGAATATTACTAACATGCAACTGGAACAACAGTTATCAAAAACTAGAAACATTAGCTCGGTTCCAGCTTCCTCAAACCACCATTTCGCGAAGTAACGACTCGGTTTATATCGTTAAATTGAGGTTCTGCTTGTTTCTGGTGCTGTGTTTGGTGTATTTTTTTTTCACGCAAAAAATGGTTTATGGCAGTTTGCTTATTTCCCCTTTATTTTTGATATATGAAGACGTTTATAGTTAGCACAAAATTCATTGTAGTGTTTTTGTTTACTCATTCTCTTCTTTAATTAAGCTGGCAAAACAAAAATTTAGTCACCACTCTTCCTTTATACATATCTTCGTTAGAGGTCGTCACCAATGTCCGAGGCACTCTCGGTTGGTGAGTAATAAATTTTATATACTCTATTGTAGCTATTTAAAAAGAATGAACTTAAACTTACCAAGCACACTTTCCGTCCTTCGAACTAGAATTTAGATTGTAAACAGGGCTCTAATTAAAAGAAATAAATGAAGGAAACAATTGCACCAATTATGAAGAATATTCATTTTGAATATGTAAATGCAAGTAATTTAAACGAAACACTTCCAGATTCTAATCTCATTCACTCATGATTATTAAACTGACTGAATTCATTATGCACTTGGACCCCTTTACAGCGGTTCAGACATTCATGTTTTTAACGGATTTGTGTGCACTGCTTAGAACGCAGGGATGTTCTCATAAACCTTGAAAGCGTGCTTCAAATATATTTTCTAATTCCCGAATCCAGTAGAAAAGCCAGAACTTCTCAAGCAACATATATTCTTCCATAGACTTGTAAGAGCGCCTTAATAACTTTCAAGCTTTCGCCTTCTCTATTCTCCTCGGGAGCAACCGACTGTGCCCTCCTTAAGCTCGAGTCAGTCTACGAAGCTTTTGAGCAGCACAAGGACCCATATCGCGTTCTTCCTCCCCGCCCTCCCACCAATGATCTTGCAGAATGGATCCCGCCTTCGACTAGCTTTTGACGCTGCGGCCGTGAAATTGTATACGTAGATCGCCTGTAGCCAAATTAAAGAGCTGGCCACCGTATACTGACCCCAAGTAGAGGTAATGGCATCTTTTCATGCGGAGGTATTTCAGGATGAACAGCTGGCGCCTGGAGAAACAGCGGCTCGCGCCACAGATGACATTCTGAAAAGAACGAAGCGGATGAAGCTCAGGCTCGCCATGAGAACAACTAGCTTTCCACGGAGCGGCACAGAAATTGACTCATTCGAGTCATTACACCTGTAATATTATGTTTCAGTGCACGCACATCATGCGTGCGACGGTAGTTTCGACCTTGAAATACATTCGTGTCACAACATTGAGCTCATAGAATACCATTAAAGGATGCATGTAAATTCGTATGATTCAATACCGTTTATGTAGTGGCTCTCTCTGTGAAAATTTAGCGGCTTCTACGCGAATTACATTCATCTTATTATATTATACTCACGCAATTTGCAGCTAAACATGCACGTCTGCTTACCATGCTGCATGTTTGAAAAAAAGCGAAGCCATTGACACTTTTTCTTGCGAACTAACAAATTTCAGGAATTCACTAATGGGCGAATTCACGTTGTAGATTAATGGCACACTAATGGTGAACTCGCAACGCGAACAACACAAAAAATAGACGTCGTGAGTGCTTGCTACCCATGACATGAAAGCAATAATTAATATATACTCTCTTTTCCTCTGTATATTCTAGAAACGTGACAACCTAGCAAAAAATAAAAAACAACATTTAGACATGCTAATTTGCAGTCATTCGTGGACAGATCAAGTATAGTGCTGCAAATCAGAGCTTATGTATCATAGGATATTTATTGTTTCTGGGCTGGATTTCACTCGGCCATGCATAAGAACTATGGCCACAACGGATATAAAATCCTGCAGATACACTGGATCAAAAACCGTGAGTTGCTAACAAGCCCCACGTATGCGCAGTTTACCTGTCCGGCAATTCCTCTAAATATCTATGATGGGCCTCTTTCGCTTAATTTAGAACTGGCTGTACTTCTTCAAGTGTCTTTCTTTTTTACTTTTGCACAATGTTAAATCATTAAACACGTTTCCTAGAAGGTGTTCAGGTTCATTGTTTTTCTTCGCTAATGCGACAGGTTTTCTTGCCCTCATTTGTTCTATTCTACAATACACATAAGAGTTAAACGTTCGTGGAAAATTTGTTGGGTGATACAAACGTAAAGTTACAAATGCCTAGGTTTTTATTGTGGTACAAATTCAGTTCCTGCTTATTAGTACTTATGCTGACGCCAGCATACGACATCGTGCAATTTCACGCAGTTCCTGTCGACTTGGTAACTGAAGTAGTTGACCCTTCCATGGTTATCCTTTCCTGGCGTATCGAAAGTCCAGCAAGAAGTTTTGCGGTAAGGCTTGACTCCAATTCTTGAAGAAACATTTATCTAATGACCTGAGACAGTCTAGAAAGGAACTGCGACGACCTTTTTTTGAAAGACGCAAATTAATTGCGAGTGTCAATTAAGCCTCTTTATTTTTGACAGATCAAGTCATAAACGAATTTAACTTTGTGAAACAAACCTCACACTGCCCTTGTAAACGCCCTTATTTTTTCTAAAAACGGTACAATTTAAAAGAATTGGAAGAAATTGCTGTATTTCCATGAACACGACATCCACATTTTTTACCACAACAGTTTCAAATACATTCGCTTATACACATTAACAAATTTCAGAAACGTTTCTTCGATGAACTGTATCTCCTGCAGATTTTCATGGTTTGAAAAGGCAGCGTTGCCTATATACTTACTCGACAGAGTATCGAACATAAAAAACCGAATATGCATGGCTGTTAATAATGTAATCATTTGATGAAAAATAAAAGGTTTTGATGCATACGCGGCTTACAAAGGTAACTCGAAAATTCTACAGAAGAGTTTGCCGCAGCAAACAGTGCACCGGTAGAGGCTGTAAGTGTCGCTGCTCTGATCGTTCAGACGTAGATAAAATATCAGTATAGGTTTTCTGCACTCCTAATTGGCTTACCTTAATAGAATCGCGCATTCTAGCTTTTGGCCCAAATTAGGCGACTTAGAAGTGTCACTGCTTTGAAAGCAAACAAATAGGGCTGTGCAATACACGATTTCTGCGCCGCGCACTTTTGCAATAATGGAGTTTGCGTGCAACGTTTTACTTGAGGATATTTCATAATCCAGCAATGACGCGGATAATAATATGCATCATTTAGCGGAAACCGTAGGATGACAATAGAGCCACTTGTGTGTGACATTTCAGAGATTCAAAAGTTCTTAATTTGTTTCATTTTAGCAATAGTTGCAAGGATAAACGTGTTCAGGTTAAGAAAGAGTCACTATTCGCAGATGTCCATTCTTTTTCAACCGCTTCATGTTTCTATCATCATATCAGTGCGACCAGCTCCTCAATGTGAACTCAATGTTTGTCAATGAAAATACGGCAATTTACATTATATTCCCTAAAATAATAATGGCATGCCAAACATTTTCATTGTGTACTCGACGCAGTAGTTTAAAAAGTAATCATACTTCTTTTAGTGGTATAATATTTTCCATTTGTAGGTCTAAAGTGCGCATGTTTCTTTGTGTTCCCAGAAAGTGATATAACGATGTGGCAATTCCATCTTATCTTTCTCGCCTCACCAATAGCTGCCTTTGTCACATGCGTGCTTGGTTGTAAGGTCAGGAGAGTCATTTGCCAGCTATAAGAAAAGCAATAAGAACTGCTTGTTCTCAGGACGTGCAAAAGAGTCGCTAGCTTGTTTTTTCAGGCCCAAGCATCCTAGACGTAGCAGTTCTAACAGGACGTTGTTAATTTGTGAAATTGTTTATATAGGCTTTGTGGTGTCTTAGTTTGCTATATTTAACATTAGGGCAATTGAGTTTTTATACCTTTATCCCCTCATTGCTATTCCGCGGTTAGATTCAAATGAAAAATTTTGTGCTCAGTGCAAGTTGGTACAATTAACAGGAGTTCGCTCTGTAATATTATCTCAGAATATAAAACAGCTCCCTAAAAATGATTTGACACTGCAACTGCTAACACTACCAGGTGTTGCGAAATGCTGAAGTTAATTCTTGGTCTTAACGTGCAACCATCGCGACTTTTCAGCGGCCCACACTCTACTCGATTGTCGAATCACGCAAAAAAGGGATGTGCCATGTTTTTGTCTTCTGCGTGTAAATGAGAATGGCGAACGCTCTTCTCATGTAAATCCCGCCATGCATTCGCCTACTTGTATGTAACGGCAACCAGTTTCTGTCTCGTGCCGGCGGCAGTAAGAAACGTGAGAACGTGAACATTAATGACGACCAAAGAAACATTTCTCACCATTGGGATATAAAATAAAAGGCGCATATTCACCTTGTAATAGTGCCTCTCCCGTAACTGGTAGATTCAGTCTTACATGCATCATCGCCCTTTTATCAGGGTGTAAATCTTCTTCTCCTTGGTATCAGTAAATATTCTACACCAGATTATAAATGGGCTATTTCTTTTTCTTACCACTCTAAGTTCATTCTGTCGATCTCTTCAGGTCACATTTATGAGGCGAACATCAGTACAGCCGAAATGTATAGAGGTAAGGTCAAAACTTAGCTCTTCATGGGTAAGTATCGTGCTTTACGGCTTACACGCGGGAAAATACCTTACAACAGTTGTCTACTTTCTCTCATAACTTGCTCAACAAGCTATGTAAATTGAGCAAATGACTGTAAGATAACAGTGCATGTTGTAAAAGTCTAAACACGAGGTCATGTTGATGACAATGTTTAAAAAAATTATAGCTTGGTTGGCGTCCCTTAAACCTGCACTTCAGCTCGCCACCATGTTTATAATTTTGTCAGGAAGAAGTTGCCATGAAAAACTGTACATAAAATAAAGAGTGAGCCTGTATGGAGGTAGCGATATTTTCTGTAGTCATATAAATAAAACATGCGAGAACGAACAACCATTTAACAACAAAAAGGTCGCTCTTTTTGAAAACTGGTTCATGGCTGTTATAGAGTTCACAATTTAATCGATTTTGTCGTGCAAGCAAAAAGGACCTATGTATTCATTCAATAATTAGCATCTGTGCGGCATTTCTTTTTACAATGAAGTGTTTCTACACATTCCTTCATATTGCAATTCTTTCAGAATTTTTTACCACAGCTTATCTTTACCTCAAGGCTAGAGTGAGCCCACAGTCACGGCAGTTTTCAACACCAGGTGACTATAAATATCAATAAATACGTTGAATCACCAGAAAAAACAGGATATAGCATTCACGTGAGATGGCCACCGCTAGCTATAAAAGTGCTGGAAAGCAGGATATTATGCAGATGTATTTCAACAATCATCAAGCTACATATGCTCAACTCTATCTAGTGTATAATCTTCAGCTGTGGTATTTAGTAATATGCACTTCAATGTTTGCGATACTCCGCGCTGTCGCTCTTCTTTCAAATGGGCAGAGAAGGCACGTCATCACTCATAAATGCTTTCTGAACAAACGACTAGCACCATCTGGAGTTTACACTTCTATGCAGGGGCACAAACAAGCAGCCAGGGTTGAAGCCTCTCCCTTCCACGGACATGAACGTGAGTATATTCTATCGTGTAACGTACCATTCATATAAGTTCAACGCATAAGGTTATCAGCATCATCATCATCAGCCTGACTATACCCACTGCAGGGCGAAGGCCTCTCCCACATTTCTCCACTTAACCCGGTTCTGTGCTAGCTGCATCCACTTGACCTCTGCGACCTTCTCAATCTCATCCCTTTCCTTCCCTTGGAATCCAGTTTGTTACCCTAAGCGACCATCGGTTATCCTCTCTTCGCACTACATGTCCTGCCCATGCCCATTTCTTCTTCTTAATTTCCACTAGACTGTCGGTAACTTGAGTTTTTTCTCTGACCCACTCTGCACGCTTCCTATCTCTTAATGTTACCCCTACCATTTTTCGTTCCATAGCCCTCTGGGTTGTCCTCAACTTAAGCATCACTATCTTGGTTAGCCTCCAGTTTCAGCCCCATAGGTTAGTACAGGTAAGATGCAACTGTTGTATACTTTCCTCTTTAGCGATACCGGTAAGCTGCTAGTCGTAATTTGTCAGTGCTTGCCAAATGCGCTCCATCCCAATCTTATTCTTCTTGTTATTTCCTTTTCATGGTCCGGATCTGCGGTTACTACCTGTCCTAAGTAGACATATTCGCCTACTACTTCCAGTACTTCGCTACCTAATGTAAACTGCTGTTCCTTTCCGAGGCTGTTGAACATTACCTTAGTCTTTTGCCTATTGATTTTCAAGCCTACATTTCTACTTTTCCTGTCTAGGTCACCAATAATTATTTGCAGGTTTTCGGAAACGGTACTCTACTATCGATCATATCCAAACCATCATTCAGGTGATAGAAAAATGCTCGGAATATAACCAGCATAAGGTTATGGCTTCTCGCAAGTGAGCAGGTTTCGTGTTTCTGGTAAAATTGGTTCTGTTCCGTACAGCAAAAAATGTGTCTTTACTAGGCGCACATGGCGAGTCAGATAACATTTCTTGTTTGCTTGATTTCGACCTGAAGTGCAGTACCTGCACCTTATATTTGCTTTCTAGGCCTTAAAGACCACTTAAGGAGCCGGCAGAAGGTGTCGACTACATCGACACCAGCTCGTTTTGCAAGCCTAGGCGATGGGCTAATATCTGTTCGTGAGTTTCAAGACTCTGCCGAAACTCAGGTCAGTGTGTCATTGTGTCTTCCTCTTGGTTGCGTTTTAAATATTCGTTTCATTGAAATGGTTACAAGCCTGTAATCAGTGAGGACCCAGTACCATCCTTTGTTGATGTATGAGAATTACACACCCTTAATGCGGTGTTTGCTTAGTTGGGCTTAGCTTCGCCACAGCACAATAAAATTGCTTGTTTGGCCTTTGTTTGTCACTTTAGTGTTATTAGTATAGTCGGTACGCCTCCGTAATACTTACCAAAAAAAGCACTCTTCGAAGCAAATGCCACTCATATTACGATCTTGGACAATCGGATGTTATGCGGTTGGTGAAAAACCTGCAGCCTCGCTTCAACGCAATGTGCTACATGGAGAGTTATTTTTCTTCTGTACCGCTATCTCAAGTTGAACTCACTTGGGAGTATGACCTGTGCCACAAATACAACCAAGTGTCTTCCAGGCTGTGAGCTCAGAAGTGAACGAGAACTGAAAACGGAATGCCACTGAAGCTAAGACTTCAAGATCGCCGAGTAAGAAGACGTGCTCATCGTTCGCAGGCACGACAATGATGCTGTCAACACTGTCCCTACAGTTGTAGGACTACGCAACAACACTAATTAGGGCAGAGAGATTGAGTGAAACAGCCAAGGAATATATCGAAATGAATTTTATCCTGCTCTCACCGATCATAATAATTTATGGGTCGCATTTGAAAACGCAAAGCTTTTACTACTCTCCTCTTGAGATTCGCAGTGTGTGCAGCGGTGACCTTGAACAGAGGACAAATCACATGGCAGCTCTAGCGTCACTGAGCCGCCGCCGGAACCGAGCACTTCCTTCTACCTAGCCACGTGGCAGGGACTCCGTCATTAATCTGTAACTACGAGGGAGTGGTGCGCTTGCGCGGTCTCATTAGCTTCCGCTACCTCTCGGCCAGCAAAAGTATTCCAACAGCTATCGGCAATGTAGTTGCAGGCGTCGTCATGAATGATGCAGTAGAAAATCCTCGTGAACTGAGTGGTACTCAGAATGGGCTTATATGGCTGGCTGAGTGCTATTATCCAGTGATGGATAAAAGCAGAGAGACCAGGCGGGCTTATCGAATCGTGCCGCTTTCGTTTTCGTTACTTTGATTTAGCAGGAATAAGCTTTCACCTATTTTTTTATGTTTTCTTGCCTCGTCGAAACAACTACCAAGAAATGACTAGTGAGAGTAATCTCACATTTTATTTTCTTAATTGTGTGCAGCAACTGGATTGATTATACTCGGGTTTCTAAACTAGAACTTTGCACCAATGGCTGTGGCTTAACCTTGCCGAACAGAGATGAAGCGAGGGTTTCATTAAACTTGGTTACGTTTTTCGTTAGTCATCATCATAACTGTAGCTACTGTTGTCGTTGTCAACAGCTGCAAAGCCATTTACATCGCTAGCACCACCATTATCCCTAAATGCAGTATCATTATTATTGCAAAAATCATCATTAGAATTACGCCGTGCTGAATCGTCACTGTCATCGCTACTGTAATCTTCACGCTACATACGCAGATATAAGATGCTGTTCTCAGGAGCTCGGCGTGGAATAGTTCGTGCGCTCGGCAGGGTATTTGAGGTATAGTGGTTCAATTACCAGCAGAGAAAGATTTTTATTCAAGAATCACACGGTTTTTGCTTAAGCCACAAATTGTTCTCCGACTTCATGAATGTCAATCGGTAGCTTAGCCCGTACTGACGTTGGTCCAACGTGATGTAATGAAGCTTTCGCTTCAAAAGAAGGTAATGCATGTTATGGCATTCCAGACCGTCATTGCACCCAGCTTTGATGCTAATACTGCCCCAAACACAAGGGGAGAACTAAGTATAGCTCTTCAAAACCTACGTGAAAGTTACATCTCAGAACGTCCATGCTGAAAAGTTTCACTACGTTCTATGGCAACTATCACTGGCCCCCTTCATGTGAACGAGAACTTCCGCAGATATGGCAAAACATAGGCCGCGTTTCGATGTTGAGTTTGCTATAGCATATGCTGAGTTTCACTGCCTAGGAGCCGCAAAGAACTTCTGCTACAAATTTCACACCAACAAGTAACCTGTTGTGTTCCATACTCGATCTCTTTTTTTCGTGACACTGCTACTTGAACAGCTGTACTCCTTTATTACTTTTTTTAGTTTATGGCTTGACTTTGGAAGAAAACAACGGCCATAATGTAATGGGCCCAAGATGTACACAATGGATAGCAATTAAACTTGGTATTTTGTGAAGGCAAGTGGAGGAATAGAGGAGCATTACTTAAGTATTAAAAAAGACTTTGTCAAATGAGGCGCCATTTCAAATGTTGCTTAAACTTTCAAACGAAGCTCATAATCATCTTCTATTGGTATTCTATTTTGACCATTTATGCGCAAGCATACTGTACTCAAGTATCTCAATAAAATAGAATGAGAAGTTACATCTGGCGAGCAGAAAACATGCACTGAATTAAGATGAGGTAACCCCTGAGCGGACTATTCTACAGTTCCTATCGCAACACCCACACACGAGGCAGACTAAATGTTGTCTCCAGATACTACCCTTCTGCACTGAAGAGTATAAAGCTACTACATCTATTGTTGCTCACAACGATACCTTTCAGGAAGGCGCAGGCAAAACGGAACCCAAATGTAATTGCCCATAGACTCCTGAAACTTTGGCAACACGTGGTGGTTGCCAATTTTCACGTGGCTTCGTGATTTATCCATACTCAACGAGAGTGCCTAATAAATTCACAATGTACAGCATCATTGAGCTCTAAAGACAGATAGGGGTTTGATGCGTCTGGGCAATAAGCCAAATAGACGGCGTGAACAAAGGATACGAGAGATTGGTTCAGGTTTGTATAGTTCTACGTGTGACTTGCGGCTCGGATTTAGAAGTAGTACCTGATGGTATGAACACGAGGTGCACTGAAGATAATGCCAATTGCACGATGCGTGCACAATCGAAAAAGTGCAACATCAGTGTATGAGTATATTGCTTTAAAACGTGCCGCATTAAAAGAGAAGCCGACTTTTCATTACATACGTTTGTAATTATGTTTCATGGCATGTAACAAAAGTTTCGCTCTTCCCGCATTTTCCAGTAGCCTGATTCAGCGTGACCGTATGGTAACGACGGCACTTAAAAAACAAATAATATACCGGACATAATATTTCCCATATTAATAATGAGTGAGGAAGTAATTAAGCTTGCCATTTATTTCAACAAACGTTTTATAGCAGAAATTCGCGTTTATAGGTTTAATATTGGTCTAAGTAATCATTTTACAAAACAATCTTGACTTTCAGCCACCAAATACACTTATCTCTGAGATAATACTGCAACTATCTCATCTAAAGCATGCGCAAAACACCAGAGAGAACAGCCCCTGTGAAAAAAGAAAATTGCAGACGTTTAGTAAGCGTTCTGTGCAGACCGTAGGGTTAAGGCCTCTAGGTGATGCCAGAGGACACGGTTTGCTATAGTTTTATATAAACCTCTTTATCCGGGAGTTGACCGCTTGGCAGCTGTCGCTCCTGCTTCATTCCCGAGCGCTCCATCAATCATGTTCTGAAGTTCGTTCGCACCTCCGTGAGTAAAGGTCCCAGGCCATGCCATGAGCTTGTCAGCCGCTTCCCTTTGTTATGAATTCCACTGCTGCACCACTCGTTACTGAGCAGCCTACCAACTTTGCAGTAATCCGACTACCATCACTAGCATGTTCCATTTCAACCATAGTCGCTCGCTCCCCAGCGTCTCACAGTCCGACCACTACTGTAAAACTATCAGCAATGGCGCCCATCGGAGAACCAACTATTTGCACAGTAGGCATTATAGCTGACCATGTTCCACTGTTGCCGCCACCAGATGTCTGCCTCCGACCTTCCTTTACGAATTGCCCGGAATTTGTCTTCCGATCACGCCTGCTCAAGTAGGCGGCACAAATTTCGTTGCCGTTCCTCATCTTGGTGTTCCCGCTAGGATTCGACCATGTACCATCCTCTACAACAGCAGCCGAACATCTATTGACGGTAGTTATAGGAAGCAGTTAGTGTACATTGCAAGGCCTTAAATATCCCCTTTAACCCTAGATTGTGCAATTGGAGTGAGCAGCGGTAATTGTTCGTCCTAAATATTGGGGCTCTTGTGTCCATCTGAACTAGAAACTGCTACTCAAGTGCGAACACTAACAATGCTACATGTTTATTTTTCCCTGTTATTCGCAGTGAGTCCATATATGCTGCGTTGTCTACCTAGTTTGAGTATTAATTGCGCTCTGCACACGATTGAAATGACATAAATTTGTCGGGACCTTATGTCGTCTTCTTGTGCTCAAACTTTCTCTATCAACGTCAGTGCGTCATCCATTGCATATGCCCTAATTTCGAGCCTTTTCCTTTCATTCACAAAGCAGTCAATACTTCTAAAGCATTCCCAAAGTGCTCTACTTAGCTGAATTTTGGTTTCAGATCCTCATTTCTAGACGGACCTGCCATTTCATTACCACGCGAAGGCTTCCCCGCTCGCAGCCATCCCCTTCTGAAATTCGCCATGCTTTATGCCCAAGTAATCTACGGCACAATGCCCGTCATTCGCTCCTTCACGTGCTCTTCTATTTCCTTCATGGCAAATATCAGAAATGTCTCCAGGTTTCACCTCCATGGTCATCTACGACAACTACAACGATTTTTGATATTTAACTGTTGATTGGCCTGATCCTGCCGATCCAGCCCCCGTCGCTGTCTTCACCAGCTTCATCTAAGATAAGCTGCCTTGGACACAACAGACACCAATCATTGTCTTCCTTTACTTGTTTTTTCCTGTTTTGGATTTTCATTTATTGATTGGGCGAAAAACTAGTGGGTACCCTTCGAATAGACACCAGCACTGGCTCACCGCTGTAAAAATTGTCACGTCGTTTCCAACCACTTGAGCGTCATATTTTCCACCAACATTTGATCGACGTTCTGTGAAGTGGCATCAATAAACGATCGCATAGTCTCTGTGTTTCCCGTTAACTCTTGACAGAACAGGAAAAGATTCACCTGCTATTTCGCAGCTTACAAGTGAGCCAATAAAACAACCGACAGACACGTTTATCCCCTGTCCTAGACAGCCCCCTAGACCGCTTATAGAGAGTTGAATTTCTTTCAATTGTACAGCTTCGGGTGGGCTAATGTTCGCTTCTCCTCTGTCACGTTGACCATAGCAAAACTTCTGGTATGCATGACGAGCTCTTTCAATTCAATATCATACCATTCCGACTATGAAATGATTCCACCATTTTGTGCTCGTGATGGCATGGATATTGCTCGTCCTCGATCGTAAAGCTTGTCCACTTTGCTCTAAATAAATGTATTTCTCTCCATATGCACCTTGTATCGAAATGAGGCTTATGTTCGAATAACTTGGTTCGGTTGGCAACCACCTGAAATTGAAGAACTTTGCCGTCCATATGTTAACGTCTTCTTAGCGTGGTGGATATTAAAACGATATTTATCCCGGCCCAGAAAGTCTACGTGTTGTTACAGTGTCCTTTAGTTATTCGCGACGAAAAAGCGTCCTAATTTATTATGCTCCTCGCGTTACTACCGACAATTTACCCCGTTTCGTCTCTATCATCTGCGGCTTTGGCTAACCTTCATAATAGCATCAACAACATCTACCAATAGCGTTCTGTTTGTAGCGTTGCATTCAGGACGCTGCAGCGAATGCTTACGTCCAAGCCCATGTTAGTGTTTTGAACCCAGAGGCAGGTATTGACATTGAAACAAATACCAGCGGCACTGTCATCAGTGGCTTAGAAGCTCAAAAGCGAACTGAATTAGTTTATGTTGCAGAATACACCAGCCGCGCCATGATCAAACCGATCATGAAGACTTATTGTTATCGAAACCGAGTGCCTGGTCACATTCTCTACCATAGCGAAACTCCGGCCTAACTTATACGGCCAGCCATTTGTAGTCATTTGAGACCAACTTTCGCACTTTTGTTTGTCCTCTCAAAAATTATAATGGTTGCTGTGCTCGCTGTAGCATGTATTCTTAATAAAATGATATTCATTTAGTCTACTTGCGCTGGCCGAAAGCGCAATTGGTCTTGCTTTCCACTGCACGCGGCACATGTTCGCCATTCGCACCTCGAAACACTTCCTTGTCGTAGAACAGTATGACCAACTTGCAGACAAAAGATCTCTGGGTTGCTTCCTTTTTCAACATCCTTTATATTCTTTCTAACATTTAAGTGCCTCAAACATCCATCAAAACATTTCGAAAACGCAAAAAAAGTTTTTGTGCTTGTGTTTATGGGACAAAACGTGTCTGATTTAGTGAAGCTTTCTGACACATTATCAATAGAGCATGTGGACTATGTTTGATAATATGAAGATTTTATCGTGCACTGGTGCCTTTTGTTTACTCCCGTTAGACCGCTGTCAAGCGGTCGTTAGTAAGAGCTGGCATACCTGTTTAGTAGGCGACTGCTAAACACAAGCCACAGCAAAACGTTTACACAAATGAAGAATACGGTACATCTAATCGACAAGATCACTTCAAGGTTCTGCGCAAGAGCATACTGCCCGATGAAAAAAGTACTAACCAGTTATTTTTATTTGCTGTATCTGTAACTGTGGGATAAAAAAAGCCTGCGTGACAACATCCCCGCAAAACGATGCTGGAAACATGCCGCTCGCAAATATCTGCAAAGTTGCGGCACGTTTTCTTCTATATTGAATAATCAAATTTTGAAATGATTTTGTAAACGAACTTTTGCTATGTTTTAATATTACTCACTGAGGCAAATTGCCAGCCGTAACTTAAGATTCCTATAGACAGTAATAAATGGCGCCATTGCTAAATGACATTTTTTTTTTCATATGGCATTTAGTATTTGGCTGGGTATATAAAATTGGCAGTCGGTGTTAAGCGATGTTTTAGCACATAGCACAGAAAAAACAGTGAGGAGTGTGTAGGCAAACTTACTGCCTCTTCCAGCTTAATCCTAGCCTGAAGGGGTTTGACATTTTAACCTGTAACTGAAATACTAAAAAAAATGGCCTAAACGATAACAGAACGAAACTCACGGTGTGCTGTTACATTTTTGAGCCGAAGCTATAAAGTGTTTTCGGTGAAAGTGGAGCTGGTGGCGCACATATATGCTTACTGGCTACCCTATATCTCCAACACTTTCTTTCGCATCTCCTGTGGCTGCATCACTTTAGGTTTGCTTTCAGCACTGTATTGGAATCGAGCGCATATATTGGCCTGTTTTAGATAAGTTCCTTATATAAAATTTATATTTTTCGAGTGTATTCTCTGGTGACCTATTAACATTGTCAGCATTGGCTAAAAAAATGCTTTTTTTTTAGAACTCCCACACTGCAAAGCCTTTATACTTAATTTCTTCCCTAACCATCATCACGAATGGCGCTGGAAAGATGGCAACCATATAATTCCAGGTGAAGAGAAAACTGCTTTCATAGATCACTACCCAACTAATACGAAGTAGAATAAAAAGTGGCCTTGTAGATGTGTTGTCGTTGGCAATTCTGGAAAAAGCACGGGCGGGTCACAATTTCAGCCATTAGGGTGATGATGCCATGGATTACTAGTTCACGCTTGTGGCTTAGATTGAAAAACCTCGTTTGTGTTAAATGTCCCGCCTTCTAGAAAACGGGTCTGTGAGCCATGGTCTCGCCTGACGAGTGACAAATCCAGTGTCTCATAACAAAACCCGTTTATTCAAAATGCATTAAAAAAAGAACAATGTTAGGCTTCTCTGCGCTATAAACATGTGGTCGAGACGCGCAACAACGGACCACCAAGGATAAAACAGAATCAATGTCAGGGCTTTACCGTGGCAAGAAAAAGCACACTCGGCGCGAATGGGGTGAACAATAGTTTAAAAGCGCTAAGGGCGGTAAAAAAAATAACATTGGTCCTCACGTAGCAGAAACTCATTCAAAAAGGTCCAGCCGATTCCTGCAGGTACCGCTTCCGTCTTCGTCCTGGTAGATTGGTTCCGTCGTCCGTGCACATCCCACTGGCACGTGACACTCGCTGGCCGCTCAACTCCTCTTGCCCAGCACCGCATAGTGCTGCGCAAGAGGAATTCGAAAACGCAGCCAGCGTCGTGAAGCACAAGCGCCGGCTCAAAGCCCCTTATGACGGCTCAAGATCGAACGCGCAAGTGAAAGACCTTTGGAGTTGTAGCGTGAAACGTAGAGCTACAGTAAAAAAAAAAAAAAAAACCGTATGTACTTCACTGCGTTGCCTATTGTTATCGAAAATTACTCATCGTCCAAATGTCCTTGAAAGATGAATGTGCATTTTACCGTTCCATTTGACTAACAAAGCTCGAGAGTGTAGCTGCTCAATGTCCAATTGGATTTGAAGAGATAATTTAGAGATCTTCTTTGGTAATAATATAGTAAATGCAGTCCCATTTGCACTGCTGTTTGCACACGTAGCTTACAAACGATGTATTAACAAATAAGAATTACAAATAACAAACAGCGATGCATTGTATTAAAAAAGGAATAGCGTGCGTAAAGGATCGCCATGGGTAAAACAAAATTTATTGGGGTTGGGCGATCATATAATAGAACGGCTCAAAGGCAGTTGCTTCAGACTAGAAGAATGGTTGCAATAATTGAAGTGCGATCAGTAGCCATCAGCAGCGGAGATCAACTTGCACGCCCTACTCATTCGAAGCGTCCGATCGAAGCATTAGGTTATGGCTGTGGACGCTTTTCAGAAAGATAAAAAAGCGGAGGGTTTAAAATCCACGTGACCTATGTTTTCACTTCAGTAACCTTCTAAAAATATTTATTATTAAAAATTTATTTTTACGTAATCATTGCCACTGGTAAAGATGCTTTCGTTTTTTTTAATCATTTCAACACAAAAAAAAATGCGGGAAAAAATGTTCAGTGACTGCAACGTGCGAGCGTCCGCGAGTACGTAATTGGTTAACTTCTCCGCTAAGGCACTCCTGATAAGCTCTAGCACGAAATTGTTACCGTGATGTGCTTGTTGAGCTGCAATTTCGTGGAGGCTTCCCTCAAGGAATCATAAATAATAAATGTTCATCGCAGGAGTCCCAATGGTCGTCTTCGTGCACAGTCAACGAAAGTGAAGACGTCAGCCTCCAAGTGGAAGGAAGCGACAAAGACTCCTCTACCTATACTCTGCCTGTGTTTGGTCTCACCCCTTTCAGTACGTACGAGGTGAGGGTCAAGGCTTGTATCGCATCTACCTGCAGTCAAGACATGGCATTCGTCTTCAGGACGCCTCCTTCAGGTACTTTGTATTCATCTGCAACACATCTCAAAGCATTCGCCAAGTTTCGTACAAAGCAGTGGGTAGGAGTGCGAGTTATTTGCGGAACATACGCGATGTGGATGTGACACAACCATCTAAGAGTAAGGGTAAAATTTTTTTTCGATCACAAGTCCTCCGCTTGCGACTTCACTGACATTGCTTAACTACGACCGTTTGCAGAATATTAATGTTTATAAGCTAACACTTGAGGATAGATCTTGCATGACGGATCACCTCGCATGTATTGGGCTTTACCGCGAACATTTAGGAATTTCCAAACACACGTTGAAAAACGCTTGCGGAAAAATCTGCCAGATATTAATGGAAGGGCTGCTTTAAAACTGCTTTATAAGATTTGAACTCAATGAAATAAACTAAAATTGAACTTTGAAAATGTACGACAAAATTTTCGCTGTTTCTGTAGTAACATCCGTCTTGTCTGTATTAGCGTCGTCAATTTATTATTATTGAGTATTTTTGTAGCATTTTACTGCAGGCAGTAGGCATTTACCACATTTAATTTGTAAAGACACAAAACTTTGCAGTTATTACAGATATTTATATAGTCAAACGCACGACCAAAATTGCAAAGCAAAATTTTCGTGCAAGATGAATTTTAGCCTACACTAGATAGGAAATCGCACCCTTACTTGTCTATAACTCACACCCCTGAAAAAAGTGTGCCTTCAAGTACTTATGCACTCTTTCATGGGTGCAGCAAGTAGCGTTGCCTTCATTGCAAGAGTGAATTAGTACCTCAATGCACCCTATATTGGAGGGTGTGAGTTATAGGCGCGAAGTGTAGATTTAAGGGTGTGATTTTTTTACAGTGTAGTGTTTCAACAAGATCTGTTTAACTAAATTATGCTAAATGTTATGGGAAGGAGGAGGAGGACAAAACTTTTTTTAAATAAAAAAATGCAAACACTCCCAGGAAGACCTCTTAGTCCAAGGCTGTTCCTTCTAGCTTAGCCCGCACGACCAGCTGCAACTGATCTGCAGGTTGCGTGGCTAGAAGGGCAGCCTCCCAGGAGGAGGCCTGGGGTGTTTGACGGGAGGAACGCGAATGGGATGTGGGCAAATTGAGGAAATGGGAACGAATGTGTCTGGAGTTGTCGCCAGTACGTGCTGTCGATGTGAGAAAGCATGTGATGTGGCGGCGGGTATATGGCACGGCAACGACGATAGTGGTGAACAATTGTAGTGCAGTCAAGAGGTTCAGTGGAGGTGTATAATGAAGGTTTGGGGAGGCCATCCGCAGGCGCCCGGAAGCTTAGTTCTCGGGCAAACGCATGAGCGCGCTCATTTCCGAGGATGTCCTCGTGCCCAGGTACCCATGTGATGGTGATGGGATACAAATACAAATAATGTTATACAAATGAAGGTGTGTGGCTAATGTCTTTGGAAATTTAGAAAGCCTAAAGGTGAGTGTGAAAGTGTTTCTAGAACAGCTGAAAGGTTATTTTCTCACTCTCTGTAGGGTTAGAAAAAACATCGATTCCTAGACAATAGGATAAGAATTGTGCGGCCCAATAAGCTATCCTCGTCGCCTATGGCTACATTGGACAGGAGAGAAAAATGACAAATAATGAATGATTTAGAAAATTACTTCAGGCGGAAATTCAAATTAATGACCAGCTCTCATTTAAGTGGTGTGTGGATTATGTAATTATATGTTACTAAGGGATGGTTTGCAAATCGAAGAGAAGTGAGATACAGTGTCAAAAAACGACCTTTATAGAGCAATTGATTTCAATTAATATAAACAAGAATAAACCTCTTCGGGCTTTTGAATGATATGAGGTAATGGCCTTTGCCTGAAAGCGGTTCTTGTTTCCGATTTGCGCACGTAAGGCAAGCTTTCATGTTTGAGGAAGACGCGTGAATTTTTTTTTTAGTTTTTGTATACATCTATTGCCCTTCAGCGTGCAACTGGTGTCTAAATAACAGTATGGTTCTGACTCTGTGCATAATCTGAAAGGAAAACTGGGGTCTCGCGTCATACAATAAATGCGCATTTAATGTGAGTGCAGTTCCCTTTTCTTGCGTCAGAATACTAAGGGGTCCTAAATCGCAGTGAATGAAGCATCGGTACGGCACACAACCGTTAAAAATTGCATGTTAGTTATAAAACAAGGACGGTCATATTATTAAATGCCCATCTATTGACGGCGTATAAATAACCCCTACAAAGAGAAGAAAGTATTGAGCGCTGTGAGGTCAACAAAAAGTTATCACCTTAATTTAATAGGGCCTATAATTGGAATCTAAAGAAAGATAAACGTAGCAGACGGCGGCCAATAAATTAAGTGGGTAGATGAGGTTAAGAAATTCTCACGGGTCAAGCGGATGCCGCCAGCACAGGACCAGGGTCATTGGAGGAAAACTAGAGAAGCCTTCGCCCTGCAGTGGGTATATAATTGCTGATGATTATGCATACCATCAACAAATATACAAGGAGTGGCTCATAAAAAAGCGTGTGGCGCAGCTATACCATCCATTCACTGTGCGACGCCGCCAACATTTTCTTCCGTTATCCTCCCGTAGCCATGCTTTCGCGTCACATCAATGCGTTGTATTATTTGAAAGTATCAGTCTAGTACCAATTCAATCATGGAAAAAATTTGAGATGAAAAGAAATTACGCGAAAAAAAGTTGTAGTAGCCACAGCACTTCAATTAAAACTTGTATAAAGCATAAAGCTCTTGTCGCCTGGAGACGCATAGTTTTAGCTTCATCTTCCTAATCCGTCACCTCAGTAATCATCTTTTTCTCACAAATATACTCTCTCACAATAGGAGAAAAATTTGAGCGCGTTTCAGCAACATGCTTTCAGAGCCGCTGCGTGCGGGATCGCGTGACGCGCATGCGCAGAAAGAACAAGAAACCGTGCATATTGAGAATTCGGCTTCGCCACCTATTACCCATGCTTTCGGCTGCACCCCTTTCCATGCATTTCGGCTGCACAGAAGGGCACCGGGAACGCACTCAAAGTTTCTCACTACATCGAGGCTGAGGCTAATAAAACTTTTTTCACAATAAGTGGGAAAAATAGGGGAAGTCAGCTAGCGTGCCGCAGGCCGTGGAGACTTTCGACAACGCCGGCCCATTCGACGGCCTTGAACTGAATGCCAGGGTCATCGCTGGACCTTAGCTTCTCCCAAGCTTCTTTAGAGGGATCAGGCAAGAGTTCTGAGGGAGGAAGGAGTAATGAGGGAGTAAAGGCTAGTAATTCCTGTAAATGGTGACCGTAAGTGCTCTTTGATATTTAAAATTTTGGAACTAAATATGTTCCAAACGTTCGAAGTGACAAGGTTGCCTTGTCAAGGTTGCGTTGGTTGCCTAGGTATTTAAGATTAATATATTTGATTGGAGAACACACAAGTCACTCGGCTTTCTAGAGTGTAACCCAAAGGTTCTATCTTTGCAGAACTTCCAAGACCCATAATCACGGCGGTGCTATCGAACAGCACGAGCTCCATTAATCTAAAATGGATATACGGACTCTTGCAAGAAGACCCTGAATTGAATGTGAAATTTGAAGTTGTGGTGAAGACGAACGCCTCGTACCACGTTATTCATACAGATGGCAGTTCTGTTACCGTCACTGACCTCCGTTCTGGAACGGAATATGAGGTTCAGGTACGTGCTTCGTTGGAACATGTGCCAGGGAAGAAAGTCTACAGCCCGTCGTCTGAAGCCACTGTGAGCACAAGGCCAATCGGTAAGAATGCTTTTGCTTTGTGTTCATTAAACAAAGCTCATTCGCATCGCCATAAAAGGTCAGAAATATACAGGCAAATAAATGTGGCACTCGAGGGCCCTTTCATTCAAGTCGGAGGCGAAGGAGGACGGAAGAAAAAAGATAAAGACGAATTGCTCATTAAAAAACAAACATGTCGCAGGATACGATTGCCACCTACGTTAACACGGCACTATTCCTAAAGAGTGTTCTGACATTATTGAGAAAATAATGCCAATCATCAATACTTCGATTACCGATAGGGATGGTAAGCAAATATTTGAAGCCAATATTTGCTTATGTGTGGCCTTTAGTATGTAAGACATATTGATAAATATTCTGTTCTTATCCTTCAGTCCACTCCTTAATGAGCCAATTAACATTGCTTATAACTCACCGCGATATTATGTTTATTTCGATCTTCTCAGTGTCTGCTCTTTGTCTAAATTTTAAGACTTCTTCAATATCAGTTTGTTAAAATTATGTGCAATCTAAATGCCTGGTGGCGCCTCCATTCTAATGTGGCATTTTACTGAGCGCATTGGATTTCTGCAGCAGTGCTTTCTGATGTGGCTCATGCTTTATGAAAGCGATGATGTTGCTGGAGAGAAACAACTCGTCAAAATCCTTCCTCGAAGAAACGTCAGCATTTTCGAAATCGCAGTAAAGGTACCCAAATAAATAGTACGAAACCTCCCCCAGCTAGCCTAAGGTCGATGCCATTCAAGCGAGAATATTGCTGAGCACTGTGAATAGGCTATAGTGGGGCAGATTTCTTATTATGTTATTTCTGATGCTATTTTGGATATCTGTATTTTTTTATTAGTGAAAAGAATTTATCGGTTTTAATGTGCGCCATTGAATGTGCGACCCTCTGCGCTCTAAAGCATATATTCGAAATATTATCGTAAGTATAATTTTATTTCCATAAAGAGCTTCTCACAAAACATTGAAGAGTACAAGGTAGTACAAATTTACAAGAAAGGTAGAAAATTTAGGACTTTCAATTCATATTAGCTGCTGGGGCATTGCGCTTTCTGTATGAGTAGAAAACTGCCATAAGTGTATTCAAAGGCTTATTGCGCCGTATATGAACTAGATTTTGCTACACTTATTTGGTACATGTTCCTGGTACCTAGAGATGGATAAAAGACGCTATCAACAAGGTATCTTTTCGGGGAACTCCATCTATCTACCTCTGTGCGATGTGTATCGAACTCATTGTAGGCAAGGAGTGCTTGGTGCTTGGCAAGAGTGAAAAACCATGCTGCGGCTAGGAATATATAACATTGGAATATTCGTGCGTGCATCCGCCAAAATATGCAGAAATATATTGATGTCCTAAGTTCAGAAGGATCTGTATATCATAACTCTGTTAGTGCCGATTCCGCAAAAGAATTGTAACTTTTTTTATCGAAGCAATTCAATTCATCGGCAAGGAGGTATTATGAAATGAACTGCCCTAGGTGTTCCGAAATTAAAACAGGCAGAAACAACTGAATGGATGAGAGTAGAGTTCTAAATTAGGTAATATTTTTTTATAAAGTAATCGATGCATGTAATTGCTTTATTGCGTCGAGATTTTTGTGTGTGGCATGCGGTGTGCTTCCCGGTAATGGTAGGATCTGGCACTACAAAACGCCATGTGCTCCATGCACATTTCACAATTAAGGGTGTCTTCAAGAAAGCAATTTTGGAGAGTGTGTTCCCGAATGATTTTTTAATTGCTAAGTTAGGTTTTCGAGATGCCGCTTTCCCAGTGACTTTTTTCTTCAAGGAATATTCCCTTCACCACATCTCTCGAGGATATTTTTGTACAGAACTTTGTTTCCAGTCACATTGATCATTCAGCACTGGTTGCGTTTATGCAGGCGCGATTATTTTAGGCACTGCTCTTTTGAAGAGATATGAAAGCTAATTTTTGTCCCAGTCTAAAAGACTACAGAACTGTGTCAAAAATACGGCAAAATATTCTGTAGTTCTGTCGTAACCATCAGATCTTTCTGTAGTTCTGTAGTACTTTGCTGTAGTTGTGTAGTTTGTCTGTAGTATATTTCTGTTGTCTGTAGTTTTGTAGCACTTTTCTGTTGTAACTACAGAAATGTTCTGTTGTCACAACAGGTTTCCCGTCAAAAACCGCACAGAAATCCTGTCGTACATCAAAAAATTTTCTGCAGCTTTTTTCCGACTGAGTACTTTCTGTAAAGCAAGATTTTAAATGCAATGACTAATTATACACGAAAAAAATGTTGAAGAGTCGTTTTTGGTATCATCAAAAGAAACCATAGCTAAATACATTGCAGAATTTAATAAACTAGTCAGCAGTTTAACGAAGACTTGAAGCCTATCCCTCCGCTCTCAAAGCAATCAGGTCTGACCATAAACTGCTCCTAATATGTCTATGTCGAGTCATTTTTTTCTGGCCTCTTGTAAACCCGCATTTTCTCTGTCGTTCTCTGATGTTTTATTTGCCCTAATATTATCTTATGTTCTACCACAGTTCCCCTTGCTCCGACTTTGTCTACGGCAGGCTTCCAAACAGCACCAGGTGTTGCTGCTGTGTTTTGGGAGTTCGAGAATAGCACCGTCACTTACGGCGAGGTAAGTAGCACAAATAATTTTTGTTCGAATACGAAAAAAGGATACGACATAATCTCATGAATAACTAGACAGCTCTTCGTTCACTTACGTGAAAAGTTCATATGTGCAAATGTGAGATGTCCACGTAGGCTACACGTATGTAGCTTGAAACGCATTTATTTACATTTATGCTACGCAGTGCGCCCCAGTCATTGGCAGAATCGAAGATACATGTATCTTCGATACTATATTTAGATACATTTTGTGTATCGTGTATTTTGAAGATACTCGATACTGTTATGACCGTGCATGGTCCGCACTTGCGCGCTCTATTGTTCGCCTGTGGGCATGGATATGTGCTGTTGCTGCAAGGGCGCTAAGTAAGCCTGTTTCCATGAATCCTTTTGTGTGTGCCTGTTTTGCTTTGTTGAGACCCTGCAAATGCCAAATTGGCCCTGTCAAGGGAACGTCTAGAAAAATACAAAGAAATGTCGCCCTGTGGGAAATAGCCGGAAGTGCTTTCGTTCAATTGTTCACCCTTCCCGTCGAGAAGCGCTATGGTCAAGTGATGAATGCCTATTGTCCAAAGGAGACGACGTCCGCTGACATGCAGGACAAGAAAGGAGCGTGACGTATACGGCCATTAGAGGATTTCCCGGAATACAGGAAAGATTTGCAATTGTCGGAAAGGGACAATGCTGGGAGCAGTATGTGGCGCGCGTGCACTTGGGTTTCTGAGAAGGAAATCCACTTACCGGAACCAGCATATCGGATCTTTGCTGAATAGAAATGTACCTCCTCGCCATTCCCAAGCTCTTCCCGCCAACAAGTGACCACGCCCAACGAAACAATACCGGACCAGTCAGTGCATCAGACCATCAGTGCAGTGATGTGTTCGATTGGATGCCGATTACTGAGGGGCGTGCCCTGGAACTGGTTGGTCAGCATCTTCAGAGAGGGGCTGGACATAGGGGGTTTTAAGGACGTTGCAGAGCACGAAATGACGCTCTGAGCCCTGGGTAAACGGCTCATTCAGACGCTTCTCGCTATGAACACTCAACGCTTGCCATTTTGCTGATATACCCTTCTTTTTCATGTAAATACGTTTTCTCAAAGTGCCATTAAACCTGCTTGTATATATTTTACCAACTTCGAAGATTCAATCCTTCACCAACCCCGAGTCTCTGCACGCTACCAAGTGAAGGCCGGGTCGACATAGTCCCAGCGTCACGACAACTGGTGACCAGCGTTGGGATCTGAATCTACAAGCCACAACATCTGGTGATTGGAGGTGGCATCTGAAGCTACAAGCCACAACATCTGGTGATCGGAGGTGGCATCTCAAGCAACAAGCAGGAGGAACAATCGGCCAACAAGAGAGCAGCTCGGAACATCTATCGCATGTGTGGGTGAGTGCTTGGCTTTTTCTTCTGATGTGGACCAGGTTCTAGAAAAGGGTTAGATTTTAGAACTGGTAAAGAGTGTGGAAACGCCTTTAGGTTTGGTAGTTTGCACAGTTGATTTGGAAGTAGCCGACACTCGGAGCGATCGTGGACCTACAAAAGCTGCAGAAACCGGAACTGTTGCAATTGTGTGAGGAATTGGGAATTGATAAGAGTGGTTTGGCACGAAAACCCTTGATTATAGAGGCAATCACTGATCTGGGAACCGATGGTGAGGAGCTCAGTGAAGCATGGAACCTCATCGGACAAAAAGGAGCAGCACAGACAGCAGAAAGAGCGGGAAAAAGAGGAAAAGAGGCGTGAGCGTGAAATTGAAATTGAAAGAGAAGCAAGAAGGCTGGAGCTAGAAATTGAGCTCCGGAAATTAGAACTAGAGTTGAGCAAGAGGTCGGGCAATTGTCCCCAGCTAGCGGTACCTCTTCTCAACAAGGAGGCAGATTTCAAGATGTCAAAGTACATGCAGCCATATGTTATATCAGGGGATATCGGTCTGTATCTGGCTAACTTTGAGCGAACCTGCGAGAAACTGTCCTTCCAGCGAAACACTTGGTCTCAGAGATTATTGACGGTTCTGCCCTGCAAGGCAGAGGAGGTTTCGCGCGGCTAAGCAAGGAGGACGTGGACAACTACGAGAAGGTCAAAGCTTGCCTTCTGAGAAAGGATAGGCTTAGCGCCGAGGCGTTCAGACAACGTTTTCGGAACGCTACTAAGTCCAGGGACCAGAGTTACCCTGAATTCCTATACAATTTAAGAGTCAATTTGGGCGAGTGGCTAAAGAGCACTGATTCCTACAGTGATAGGGACGCTGTAGTCGAGCGAATTCTTTCGGAGCAGTTTTATAACTGCCTCCCAGAAAAAGAAAGAAATTGGTTACAGGACCGAGGCGAAATTAAGTCGGCAACTGAAGCTGCCGAACTCATTGAGGAGTATGCTGCGCGCCGACAATTCAGAAACCCGGCAGTGGATAGGCCCGGCAATCCCAAGTTGAGTGTGAATAACCGTCAGAAAAGGCACTTTGCTAGATTTGCAAACGAAGAAAGGAAGGCTTCTTCAGGCAAACGCCCTAGAAAGGACGGCAGTGAGAAAAGTGGGGAATTGACCAACGCGCAGAACACAAAGAACAAGCTTGGGGCTAGGAAGCCGCTCACATGCTTTAGGTGTAATGAGCAGGGTCACATTGCCGTCAACTGCCGGAAAGAAAAGATTGCTTTCTCGTATTTCAGTGACTGCGATGAAAATATGCAGCTTTTGGAACCCTACCTGCATGACCTAGTAGTCAACGGGAAGCCTAGCAAGGTACTGCGTGATTCGGCCGCAACGGTGGATGTTGTCCATCCCGCGTATGTGTCGCCTTCCGACTATACAGGACAGTGTGCATGGATCCGCCAGGTAGTGGAGGAACAGAGTGTGTGCTTGCCAATCGCGAACGTGGTCATCGAGGGCCCTTTCGGCGAGTTAACAACCGAGGCTGCCGTTTCAGGAAAGCTTCCTAAGTGCTATCCGTATTTGTTTCCCAACAAATCGGACATGCTGCTGCGAAAGAGGGGCATCCTTTTCGGAGACAGAGTTGTGCAAGCCTTAACATGTTCAAAGGCGCGAGAACTAGTTACACTGCTCATTCCAGAAAATTCCACAGCGGAGGAAACGGCAGTTAAAACAGTGGTCGATGGGGAAGATAGCGGGTCAGAAAGCTTTCAGAGCGAGGCATCTCAGATAAGTCAACTTGAAAGTGAGCTTAATGAGACGCGGAATGAGGACGTTCTTGAGAGTAACCTCTTGCCGCCAGTGTCTAGTAATCTCACGAGACTTTTAAGTGGAACCCGAGAGGACTTAGCTATGGAGCAAGCCAATGATCCCAAGATACAGGAGATAAGGGAGCGCCACCGTGCCACTAAGACAGAAAAGAATATTTCTTTCGAGATGAGAAAGGGAGTGCTGTATCGCTTATTCAAGGATAAGCGCGGAGTAGAGCGGGACCAATTAGTTGTTTCCCAAAAGTACTGCGAAGACTTACTGCGACTTTCCCATGGCAGCTCGTAGTCATGTCACCTTGGAATAAGGAAAACAAAGCAGAGGCTGTTGCAAGAATACTATTGGCCTGGATGTTTTAAGGACACGGAAAATTTTGTACGGTCATGCAACACGTGCCAGCGGGTTGGAAAGGCGCAAGATAAATGGAAAGCTCCGATGGTGTTAGTACCAATCATTACCGAGCCCTTTCACCGGTTAGTAATAGATGTAGTTGGGCCACTTCCTGTGACAGAGTCAGGGTACCGTTATATCCTCACTATGTTATGCCCAGCCACAAAGTTTCCAGAGGCTGTTCTGCTGCGCGAGGTGACGTCCGAGAGTGTAGTGGATTCGCTGCTGTCAGTGTTTGCACGAGTTGGATTCCCTTCCGAGGTCCAAAGTGATCAGGGTAGCGTTTTCACAAGTGTCCTCACCACCTCATTTCTCGAGCGATGTGGCCGTAAGGTAGTGCATAGCTCGATACACCATTCGCAGAGCAACAGCGTAGAAAGATGGCATTCTGTTCTCAAACGAGTCCTGAGGGGACTGTGCAATGAAAACAAGCGCGAATGGGATACCTGCCTGGCAAGGCCGACCGTGCACTACTTGGGTCACAATGTAGGTCAAGGTTTCAGGAAACCCAGCGAGATTAAGATTTCTGCGGTAGCAGACTACCTGCGGCCGAGCACGTAGACGGAAATTCGGGCATTCCTGGGGCGGACGGGATACTACAATCACTACATCCCTAACTATTCAGCTTTGGCTAGCCCTCTGACCGACGCTCTCCGAAAGACAGAACCGACAAATGTAGTCTGGGACGAACAAAAGGAAGAGTCCTTCGTAAACCTGAAGGCTGTGCTGATTAGCCGTCCGGTATTGCGAGCTCCAGACTTTGACCGAGAATTCACGGTCCAGTGTGATGCAAGTGATCGAGGGCTAGGTGCTGTTCTCTGCCAGAGAGATGACGACGGTAATGAGCACCCCGTGCTCTACCTGAGCAGAAAACTGAGTTGTAGAGAGAGGGCTTATTGCGCGTCAGAGAAAAAGTGCGCTTGCATTGTATGGGCCATTCAAAAATTGCAGTGCTATCTTGGAGGGGCCAAATTCTCCGTAGAGACGCTCCATTGTCCCCTGGCTTGGCTGCAAACTGCGACATCGAAGAACAGTCGCCTTCTTAGGTGGAGCTTGATTTTACAGCAGTACAATTTTGAAATAAGATACAAAAATGGGAAGTTAAATGGGAATGCGGACGCGCTTAGCCGCTGTTTCTAAGCGGTCCGAGGTGTTCCTCACCATGTATCCAAATTGATAATCAGGTTTTCTTTTTTTTTTCGTGCGCTTGTATATATGTGAATATGTAAAGCAGCACGTTTGGTTTTCTAGGCATACGTGGGTCCTGAACGCCTTGAGTGTGGGCTTTTCTCGGACAACGATGGCAGTTTTCTTTTTACCTGGTCTATTCAGAAGGGAGCCGAGTGCTTGCTTAGACATGTGGTTGAGTTTCAGAGACAGCTCAAGCAATTTGGCCTACGACAATCAAGACAACGCGACAAGCAACAGCGAGCTTCAAGCGTTCATGTGCAGGCCATTAAGTCGTCTCTTCAAGCAGCAGCTGCGACTGCTGCCCTCCGTGACTCTTCTGGCGGGGGAGGAGGCTGTTACGACCGTGCATGGTCCGCACTTGCGCGCTCTATTGTTCGCTTGTGGGCATGGATATGTGCTGAGGATATGTGCTGTTGGTGCAAGGGCGCTAAGTGAGCCTGTTTCCATGAATCCTTTTGTGTGTGCCTGTTTTGCTTTGTTGGGACCCTGCAAATGCCAAATTGGCCCTGTCAAGGGAACGTCTAGAAAAATACAAAGAAATGTCGCCCTGTGGGAAATAGCCGGAAGTGCTTTCGTTTAATTGTTCACCCTTCCCGTCGAGAAGCGCTATGGTCAAGTGAGGAATGCCTATTGTCCAAAGGAGACGACGTCCGCTGACGTGCAGGACAAGAAAGGAGTATGACGCATACGGCCATTAGAGGATTTCCCGGGAATGCAGGAAAGATTTGCAATTGTCGGAAAGGGACAATGCTTTGAGCAGTATGTGGCGCGCAGGTGCACTTGGGTTTCTGAGAAGGAAATCCACTTACCGGAACCAGCATATCGGATCTTTGCTGAAGAATAGAAATGTACCTCCTCGCCGTTCCCAAGCTCTTCCCGCCAACAAGTGACCACGCCCAACGAAACAATGCCGGACCAGTCAGTGCATCAGACCATCAATGCAGTGATGTGTTCGATTGGATGCCGATATCTGAGGGGCGTGCCCTGGATCTGGTTGGTCAGCCTCTTCAGAGAGGGGCTGGACATAGGGGGTTTTAAGGACGTTGCAGAGCACGAAATGACGCTCTGAGCCCTGGGTGAACGGCTCATCCAGACGCTTCTCGCTATGAACTCCTAACGCTTGCCATTTTGCTGATATACCCTTCTTTTTCATGTAAGTACGTTTTTTCAAAGTGCCATTAAACCTGCTTGTATATATTTTACCAACTTCGAAGATTCAATCCTTCATCAACCCCGAGTCTCTGCACGCTACCAAGTGAAGGCCGGGTCGACTTAGTCCCAGCGTCACGACAACAGTAAAGAAAAGCTCAATTATTGAAGTCGTTGTGAGACTGACGGCGCTCCTCAGACTGTAGAGCCCCTGAGACAGCTCGGCTTGTGGTACCGCCTGAGTTTCCTGCAAATGCCCCGGCCCCTCAGCGTCAACCACATTTCCAGATTCCCTTTCTTTCAAAGTGAAGCAGGCAATGGTAAGTAGGTGCTCACGAGGTGCTTTACCTTTGAGCATCGAGTGCTTACCACGAAGCTGCTAAGCCTTTACAGACACACGGAGCGATATGAACAAAGCGGAAACGCAGGGCGAACACGCAGTAGGGATCAGGCACACTGTTGTACCCGGGCCTCCAACCCTTCGCCATTGAGGGTGGAAATCTAGTTCCTGGAATGTATTGTTCACCATGATCTCGCATGCATTGTTAGAAATAGGAATGGGATTATGCGGAGGGGAAGCCGCAAAAGGTAGCCTATTATCTTTGAGATGGAGACAAAATCCACAAAGCCCTTCACCTACCGTTTCCTGCCTAGCCTTGGCTGTAGAGGGATACCAAAATTACTGCGGCCTAGTCGCTCACGTTAGCATGTCACTGCTATGACGACGACAGCACCCCCCTTGTTAGACTAAACAGCTGAGTGCTCTTCTACCTAAAAAACGAGAGCTCTTTGCGGTTTGACACAAAATGCGAGGGTAACATTAGGCAAACCGAAGTGGAATGTAACAGTTTAGAACACAATATACACTATCGTCGCCAAAAATAAAAAAACGATCGGGCTAGCAGGGCGCTTCCATATTGTCAACTCCGTGGACTCCACGGACCTCAATGTGAAAATACGAATATCCCATTATTAGGATCTTGATACATGCAACTAAATCTACTCAATGCCTTTGCGGGTGCTGCTCGCAAAGCACCACTACAACCTTTCCCCTTTTTATCGCTTTCCCGTCCAATGTGGCTTTATCACGTTTTAGTTTTTTAGGCGATATCTTATGCAAACCATTAGGCCCAAAGCCGTAGGCGTTGTAGCAGCACATTTTGTAGTTGTAGTTACTGCGTATCGAAAATACTCGAAAACTGTCTATAAACATAGCACTGTGGTAATTGGTGAATTGATTGGTTTGAATAATATCCTAATATTTGATTATTTGAAGAATAATTGAAATATCATTTCTCCGTGTTCAAACACGGAGAAAATTGGGAAAAGGGAGCTCAAAGTTGTCAAAATGCTCAGAGTGAGAGCTTGTGCGTTTTGTTGTTAATTGGGAAATTGTGGACTGTGTAATTGATGAAATATTAGTTGAAACAATAAAGAGGAAATTGAAAATTTTGAAAAGGTAGCTGAATGGTTTAAAAATGCTCAGAGCGAAAAGGCACTCCTAGATGATGGTAAGAGTTAAATTATTAGCGTTAATTGATCAACATCCAAAGGGTGGTTGTTGGAAGGCATTACTGTAAAATTTAAAAACCCATGCTTGTTGATGCTAGGAAAAACCAGAGTGCGTAATTGCTGAATAACTGAGTTAACTGAAAAGTACAACAGTTCAAAAGGGGCGGTAAATGTCAAGAGGCTAAGAATGATAAGTCAATCTCCGCTGATGCTAATTAACAAGTTATAAAATTTAAAAATTGTTTAGTTCGGACTTGGGTTTCACGTCAACAAAGCGACTCAGGAAAAGAGAGACGCCGCAGTGGAGGACTCTGAATATTTCGACCACGTGGGGTTCTTCAACTTGCGCTGACATCACAAAGAACAAGGGCGCCTAGCTTTTCATCTTCCCCGAAAAGCGGCTGCCGAGGCCGGGATGCAATCTCACATCATTGGGAAAGCACTACAGCACCCTATCAGCGCGCATCCCTCTAGTGCAGAAATTAAAAAAATAAAAAGTTTAAAAACAACTTTTGTGTCTGTGAAACGCTATGCGTCATACCTGCAACAGTGAAGTTCCCCAGCTGTGTATCCAACCCAGCCACCGGCTAAACCTGAACGCGCAATGGGTCGCATGACATTTGAAGACGTAGCCGCCTAGCTACCTGTGGCTTCATTGTCTGGCAGGTTATGCGTGAAGAATTATAAATATTTTATAACCAGTAAAAAGTAAAACATATTGTGTGTGTGAAACACTATCACGTCATACCCTTGACGACAGAACCGTTGTGTTCTTTCAGTTTTTAGTTATATATTTATTTCATTTCTTGGTATTTTATCCTTTTGAACGTTTTATTTTTTCTTTGATGCAAGCCCTTCAGGGCCTTTATAGGAGACAAGGAGGATTACAAACAATTGCAGTCACGATCGTAGGAGGTCTGCATGGAGTAGAAGTGAGCGCTCATGGCTGGGGCACGCCGAGACACTGGTTAGATGACTGGCATAGACACGACTTGTTTCTTACGTTTCAGTGGATGACGACACACTCTGGTCGCAAGCTTTGCTTCAACATACTTATGACATGCTATGATTAACACACTAATGATTCAAGGAATGGTTTTGGAGTAAAAAAGGCTGCGACGCATCTTTCAAACATATTGTTACGTAGCGACCTGCATTCGCGTGCTGCGCCGATGGATCTCTGCGTCGCGCGAGGAAACAGAGGACGCTGTACGGACGCGCCTGGCGGCCAGAAGGAAAAGTAAAGATTCCTCTTGGTTTGGGATTCACCACTCGCGGTCACTCACTGCTGGCCTGCGCTAGCATCCCATCTGTGGTGACTCGTCTGCCTCGCCAGCCAGCTCCGCGACCCGCTTATGCGTACTCACAGACGAGATCTTGCTCCCATGTATTTGTGCGATATCACGCCGTGTCATGACCTCTTACATCGCCGTACGAAAGTCCGTGCAAGGTGCTCTAGCGCTCAGGAAAACAATGCACTCTGGTCATTCGTGGTCGACGCGAGGTTGGGTCTACTACCGAGTGAAGCCATCCCATATTGACAATTCCCCAACGTCAGAGAATTACGCGCGTAGCAGGAGTGCAGCAGTACCCCAGTTCGCATGGAACTTTACTTAGACATCGGCTATGCACTGTAATGTGTTCCGGCAAGCGTCTGCATTGCTCAAATGCGTGGAAGTAATACGAGGGATATATTGAGTAATGCGCAGTGCGAGTTTTAGCGAAAGATGGAAGTGCGGTTGTTATACTTCTGTCCCAAAACAGAATATAAATTTATTATGCTCAACTTTATTCTACCGGACGCTCAAACATCAGCAAAACTTTGATCCATGCAAAGCTGACAATTGAGTGAGTTTGCACAACATCTTGGAAATAAAAAGCGCACAGAGAGATATATTGATAAGGTTTACAGTCAGTTCTAATTAGCTGATTCCCTACCTCTGCAACTTGTTCCTAAATACTTCCTTCGGCATCCGTGTCACCACTGGCCTCTGATGGTAGGCCACAAAATAGAAAGGGCTATTGCTTTCTCTTCAAATATGGGAGTCAAGGTGTAAGTAGGAAACCAATAGATAGAAAGGGTTCGAAGCGGCTGTTGGCCGCGTGGGTTGGGCGCTCGCCTCACGTTTGGGAGGTTGTCAGCGGTGTCGACCATAGACAAACGAAAATAGGCATAACCTCCTCAGAACTACCTTTGCATGTCTTACATGTGTGCGTTTTTAGAAACCTTCGTAAAGGTTTTGCTAAGCGTTTTTGTTAAACAGGTTTCGAGTACCACATCGCGTAAAATGAGTTCGTTTCACCTAATACAAGGTGGCGTTCAAGGCTGCGCAGCCAAAACGAACGTGTAAGTGACCTCTCTCGAAAGCAATGTCACTGCGATTGAAAAAAATGATTCAGAATTGTATGTCTTAGTATCTAATGAAAAGCATTGCAGCATAGGGATTCCGCGTTTGAATTATTTACGTATGCACTAGAGCGACAATTAGGTCATTCAGCTTTCTATTTCGCTGACATCGCTGACACCAACTGCTTCCACATCGTGGATAGCGTACTGCCAAGGGCATCCTTTCGTTCGAACCTCAGGTTTTGAACTCACCTGCTGCGTCAGATCTACCTTCTCTCCACACGATATCTCTTGACAAAGTTCCAAACAATGCAATGATTCCCAAGCTAGCCATTTTGTTCTTTTTCCACTGCAAAATGACATGCGGATTACTGTCTTCGACTTTGCCACAAGCACGGTAAGCAGATGTTAAAAGTAAGCGCATTAGTTATATTCGTGGCGTACTTATTGCTCCACATTCAAAAGTAGAATTCTAGGCTGAAAAAGTGCAGAAATTATTTCTAACCCTCAGTTCAGTTCAGTCGTGTCCGACTCTTCGTGATAAAATGGACCATATCACGCCACGCTTTCCGGTCTCTCACTATCTTCCTAACATCACATAACTTCATCTGCAGCGCCTCGAGGATGCCATCTAACCATTGCGTTCGATGTCGACCCCTTCTCCGGCGGTGACCCTCAACCTTTCCCGACATCAAATCTTTCTCCAGCGATTCCTCTCTGCTCATCAGATGACCAAAGTAGCTGAGCTTTAACTTTAGAATTTGACCCTGCAATGAGCAGTCAGGGTTTATAGTCGACAATATCGACTGATTTGATCTTCTGGCCGTTCAAGGAACTCTAAAGAGTCTCCGCCAGCACAACAATTCAAATGCGCCAATTATTCGGCGGTCAGCCACCTTCACAGTCCAACTCTCGCCTCCATACATGACAACTGGAAAGACCATAGCACGAGTTATACTGATCTTGGTTGGCAGTGTAATGTCTCTGCTCTTTACTAGGCGGTCAAGGCTAGCCATGGCTCTCTTTCCCAGAAGCAGGCGTCTCCTAATTTTATGGCTGCAGTCTCCTTCCGGGGTAATCTTGGAGCCCAAGAAGAGAAATTCTGTCACAGCTTCCACTTCTTGTCTTTTGATGCTCCAGGACTTGATAGGGCAAGACGCCATGATCTTTTTCTTTTTAATGTTCAGTTTAAGCCCAAACATCTCACTGTCTTCTTGTACGCGTATCAGAAGTCCCTTAACTTCTACTTCACTTTCTGCATTAAAGTCGTATCATCCGCAAATCTAAGGTTGTTGATGCGTTTCTCAGCAATTTTCACTCCAGCTGAAGACTAGTCCAGACCGGCCTTCCTCATGATGCACTCGGCATATAGGTTAAATAGGCAGGGAGACAGTATGCAGCCTTGTCTCACTCCTTTCTCAATCGGAAACCAATCAGTAAGACCATGCCCAGTTCTGACGCGGCCTCTTTCCCTTCATACAGGTTTCTGAGGAGACAGAAGAGGTGAATTGGAACTCCCATATCTTGGAGAGCCTGTCACAATCTGCTGTGATCTACGCAGTCAAACGCTTTAGCATGATCAATAAAGCAGAAGTAGATGGGGTTTTGGAACTCTCTTGCTTTTTGCGTGATCCCGCGAAGGTTGGCAATCTGGTCTCTAGTTCCTCTGCCCTTGCTAAACCCAGCTTACACGTCCGGTAGCTTGCGATCCACATACTACTGCAGCCTACCTTGGAGGATTTTCGACAACACATTGCTAGCATGTGAAAAGAGCGCGATCGTGCGGTAGTTGGAACAATATTTGGCAATGCCTTTCTTTGGACTGGGGATGTAAACTGACCTCCTCCAATCCTGTGGCCACTGCAGGGTTGTCCCAATTTGCTGACATAATGTATACAGAACGTTAACGGCGTCGTCATGGTTGAGGTTTTGAAGCAACTCAGCTGGAATGCCATCAATTCCGCTAGCTTTGTTCTTAGCAAGGCTGGCTAAGGCCCATTCAACTTCACTCTTCAGGATGCCCGGCAAGAGATCAGCAATGACAACAGTCTTATGTTGGGTTCGCAGATCCGGGTCCTTCTTTTACAGTTCTTCTGTGTATTCCTGCGACATCTTTATCTCTGAGGCTTCAGTTAGGTCCCTGCCTTGTTTGTCCTTTATCACGCCCAGCTTAGGGCAGAAGCTTCATTTGATATCTTTGATTGTCTTATACAGAGCTGTTGTGTTCCTCAATTGGCTGTTGTCCTCAACTGCTTGGCACTGTATGTTCTGGAAGGCATTCTTATCCCTTCTTGCTATTTTCTGAAACTTTGTATCTTTCTTTTTCCCCCACAACTTTTCCAATCCTCCTTTTCTCAGCTATTTGCAAAGCCTCTTCAGATAACCAATTTGCTTTCTTGCATTTCGTTTGCTTTGGAACTACCTTCGTAGCAACTTTTTGTATTATATCACGAACATCAGTCCACATCTCTTCAGGCTCTCTGTCTTCTAAACCTAATTCTTGAAATCGTTTCCTCACTTCCACAGCACATTCCGATGGAATTTGATCCAGATCATACATGAAAAGCCGTCTAGGTTTCTGCGTTCTCCTCAATCCAAGCTTAAATTTGGCAACAAGAAGCTGATTATCGGTGCTACAATCGGCCCCAGGCCTCGTTTTTACTTTTATTATGATTGGTCATAGGGTTTTCTTGGCAGGAAATACCGGAGTGGGCTGCCATTACCTTCTCCAGTGAATCACATTACCAACTGTTGGAGTAACAAAAAAAGCTTATAAAAATTCCACACAGCGGAGAAATTGCAAGCTTTTAATAAAATAATAGCGCTACATTTTGTGACCGAGACCATTATGCAGCAGCATTACTGAAGTGTTCTTAGTAAATGCGATACTGTGATTATGACATACCATATGAAAATCTTTCGATGAAGGCTTGAAAGCTGCGCTGCTTGGTGGAAAAGCGAAATTTTCTACCAAGAAGCAAACCTCTCTTCATTTGAATTGTTCATGGGTTTTATTATATTTTTGTTACGTATAGATTCCAACGTACGCGTTTATAGACCGCTGTCCAGTATAATCCTGTGCCTCGACTTGAATCAGGTGCAAAATATATAATGCTATCTAAGATGCATAATATGCAGGGCTCGAAACTCGCTTTTGTAAAGAACAGCAAGACGTATCATGGTAAGCATCATTTGATTCAAGCATCAAATACTTATAGGTGCATTGCTGGTGTAGCATTTGAAATGCTTGAAAATAAATGGCTTGGAAAGAAAAAAGCGCGTGGTGATAATGCATTGATCGAGAAATTTGACAGGCCTTTCAGACATGTGGCTTTATTAAAAGCGATCTTTTGTTTTTTGCTGCAAGCTCACTTAGGTTCTACATAGCTAGTGGAATATCCCAGCAAAAAAACTAAGAACCGGGTCAAAAATACGACAAAATATTCTGTAGTTCTGTCGTAAACGTCAGATTTTTCTGTAGTTGTGTAGTGCTTTTCTGTAGTTCTGTAGCTTTTCTGTAGTATATTTCTGTTGTCTGTAATGCTGTAGCACGTTTTTATTGTAATTAGAGAAACTTGTGTTACTACAGAACGTTCTGTTGTCACAACAGGTTTCGTGTCAAAAACCGCACAGAAATTCTGTCGTAACAACAGAAAAATGTCTGTAGCTTTTTTCGACTGAAATATGAATCGATGTAAATGAATTATTCGGCCAAACAGACGTAATTGTATTGCTTCGCGCGAATGCCAGGTGTTCAGTAAGCATTGCAAAAATTTCAAGCATAATTTAAATGTTGATATCTTCTCCAAGTCTGTGTTCAGTTATCAGACGGACTAAAAATTTTTACACAGTGAAAGGTGTAAAGCTTGTCCCTGGACGAACATTCGATGACTAGAGCAGCACGCTTCACCATAGAATATCCTTCGTTTTGCAGATCTCATTTGTCTGGCGTCGAAAAACGGATTCTGTCTTCTTTTGAGGCCACAGCGTGCTGTACCTATTACAGTGCTCAGGATACTGCTGCAGATTTTAGGGCTTTCAGACCGCATTTTTCTCTTCCGAGCTGTCTTTTATATGACCCTCTTTCGTTTTAATGAACGGAGGGTCGCCAACCGGAAATCCCTGATTGTTATAAGCCATGTGTTATGCCTGGCTTGCCGCTTTCACGTTTTGTGTTACCTCGGGTACCCTGGAGCGCACTTTTTTGCGGGCTAAAAAGGTGCAAAACTATTTAGTGTGAACACACTCTAAAGTTCTGCGGTTATATTAACTACCAGAATCATTCTCTACCATTTAATTACAAGTTTAATGTCATGGCCATGTGAATCTTTTCAGAAACTTATTCTGGCGGCGCCAGTATTCCGAGCCCTGAATTCCATGCTCAACGTAACTAGAAGGGGTCGTGTAAATGTCAAACGTGGTTTACTTTAAGCAGCACAAGTCGTGGTAAAATTTCTTCAGATAAAACAGTATACAAATGTCAAATAGATGTTATTTAAACATGAGGGAAGAAGTATGCGAAACGATAAAAATTTCGCACCATCGCGAAGAGTGACCGTTACTTCTTCCTTGCTCTTTTTCTCCACAGATTACCAAAGACGACGTAGAATGGCTAAGATGTGGAACTTCACCTGAATGCAAAATCGTAGTGCTGAATGGATCGACTCCGCAATGGATTTCAGGGTTTGCCACAGTCACAGGTCTCCAGCCCTACACGAATTACGTGCTCTCTGTAAGAGGCTGCAATGATCATGGGTGTGGCGATGCCTCAACTATAGTCTTCAAGACGGCAGTGTGGGGTAAGATAGGGGACTTTTTGACTATCAAGCCTACTTATTTATCTGCCTCAATTACACTTGCTTTCGTTAGTCAAGTCGACGATGTAGTTTTGGTACAGAAAGGATTATATGCTTATAGAGAGAAAATAATGAGTCGAACATAATCTTTTAAAATATTAGCTGTACTCAGGTTCATCAACGAAATTGATACAAAGCACTCAGTCCTCACATTTGCATCAAGCACCCTCCTTAAAATTATTGAGGTGGGCTACTTGGAAATAGGTGCGATAACATATACTGAACCCCAGACGCTGCTTCAATAATCAAAAATACGGCCACGGCTCATAAAGTTGTCACGGCCGTCAAAGTGTGCATCTCAAGGACATCAATCTGAAAACCGCAGTGCAGCATCAATTACCCGGATGACCGAAGGATAGTATTCTTGTGAAAAAGGCAATTCTTGTCTTCAGAACGCAAGAATATCGCCACCTTATTCTTGTTCTTGGTTATTTGCCAATTTTATTTGACATTTGCTTGTCTCATGGGAATTTAAATCTTCTACGCAGATGATGACAAATCAATGCATCAGCTCACCAAGCACTGAGCCTATGCGCTGCCTAAAAAGAGTTATGATTAGTGATTCTGCTGTTGACGGTCGTTCTCCGATTTAGTGGAATCGCAGGTGCTGATAAATGCGATGAGTGAGAGCCCCAGGTAGGACCAAACGTGACGTTGTAGTAGACATAAGAGAACGTTTTTAAAGCATTGACGTTAGCATAACGTTCAATGAAAAATAACATGACACTTGAAAGGGAGATCACAACGTTGTAAGTAGGTTAATGGCAGGTAGCATACGAATACGGCTTCCTTCTGTGGCCCCATAAACAAAAAAATAACTAAAGTACAGCCAAATGCTTGAACAAACTAGCAGCCCTTCCAAATTAGATCGATGTTTAATAGTCAACAATAAACACCTAAAGGGGTATCTATCGCGAACCAAGTACACTTTTTGAATAAAAAATGTATTCTTTGTGCTGTGTATTATAGAAAAGAAAGAAAACAAAACCTTTCTGACTCTATAGAAGAAAGCTTTTTTATTTGTTTTGCATCAGAACCAAGTGAGCCAACCAACCTCTCTCTGAATACCACGGAAGAAGGAGCGATGTTCTTGCAGTGGGGAGCTCCAACGATTCCGGCAGGTCCGCTCACTGGTTACATTGTTCTTGGAGAGTGCGACGAAGCAGGATACTTGGCGGAAACAACAACAGAGGATTCGATCATTCTCTCTGGTGAGGACCGCTTTGGGCTCTTGTAGTAAAACAATAAAACTATTATTCCGAAATAGAAGCAAAAATGTAAGAAGGCGCCACATGAAACAGACACCCTAAGTTTCACTAAAAGTATCATATAGTACCCTTGCATTTATTGGCACAGTGGGTAACACAGTTCAAATAGAAAAGCTGCTTTTTACAGATCGAAGTGCATTTTATGTAACCTGCGAGTATAACAGCACACATCTCGTGTGCACTAAAAAACTGATCTAACGGCTCATTAGATTTTCTCCACAGTGTCACTTTTAGTGGAAGTGAAGTTCGTGAACTGTACAGATTGGGAAGATCTATTATCTAAGGTCTTCTAAGGAAGATCTAAGGTCTTCAATCCCATTTAGGACACATATAATTCATGAGGTTCAGATCGCATTCCGAGATGTTAACTTCAGATAATCTGTCGTTTTCTTAGTGTTCATTGTGTCTTGTCCTTATATTCGCAACTTCCTTCGTCCGCTTCTTTACTGTATTAAACCGTGTCAACTTCTAATTCTCAATCTTTCTTACAAGAAAACAGGCTCTTTCTGTATGCGTCAATATTTAATGGTAAAACAATAAACCGGTAAATGGGTTTTTGCTCAGGAAAGCCAGTTCAAGCAAGGTTTGGCTAACCGACAGACATATTCTATTCACATGCAACGTATCGATCTATGGCCGTGCGCTGGCGGTGCAGCCGTCAGCAGAGCACTCAATACAGTAACTCGTTAATTTTTAGTGTCGGCATCCTGCCATTTGACAGCTATAGCAACGCTAACAGGTCAAGGTAAAACTTGTGATGGAACGTAATGAGAATAGTTTGGAAGAAATGAAAGGTGTGGTAGCTGTAACGCTTCAAAGGAGAGCTCCAGGTTTAAGGTGCCTGCGTTGTGCGCGTAGAGGTAAAAGAGACTTTTGAGATCCCTACTCACTGTCATAAATATCAAATATGAAGAAAGCAGACGGCACTCATTAGCGTTCTGGATCTTTCATAGAGTTCCACACACGGAAGCTTCAGTTACGTGAGGAGTGAAAGTATTCAGCAGACAGGAATGTTCTCGCACCAACATAGAAGAAACCCGGTGAAACACCAGCAGCTGAACTATCTTTGTGCGATTCGTTGCTATATATATTGGCTGGAAAATTTGTTTTAGTTCATTCTTGCTGAACGCTACTGGGCGACATTATGACTGCAGTAGTTTCAAAAAAATTGTCAAAATATATTTATCATGTTAGCAGGCCGCTTCAACATTATTCCGGTTTGTCCTACCTACATTTAGTGGATTTATCTCTCTTTCCTTGCTAGATTGAAATTGCGCGCTGCAAGGTGGGAATTGTGTAGTACGACGCCCACAGCGAACGCTAACGGTTATTGCTAGGGCCGCGCTGTGCAATTCTGTTTCGGGAGCAACCCTGCCCCGCCTTTGTTTACTAAGTCCTTCATTGTTTTCCTTAATGCTCTACTGCTGTTGCACGTACGTGATATGAGATCTATTACGATTTGGATTTGTTAAATGGCCTTTTTATAAAGGTTTCGGCTAAAAAGAGTCCATCGCTTTTGGTACTGCAACCCTTGATGAAATGCCCAATACAGCGCAAACGAGCTTTCCTATTTCTTCTGTTTAACAAATAGATAACACATTTCTCAAAAGAAATTTCCTCGCAACATGATTCAGCTGATTTCCCAATATTGACATGCAGATGACTGACCAGTCTGGCCAAAAAGCGTGCAAAGCCTGAGTAGCAAAACGGACTGGTCAACTAGAGGTTTTTTTTCCTAATCATGCTTCTCTTTTCTTCTTTATGTGTTGTTCTATGAGCTGTGTGCTGAATGCATTTTTGTAAATAATTGAATTTTTATTATCATCAGCATTATCTTAATATAAGCCATATTTATTAACCAATTATATGGTTTAAGAGCTCATTTTGTTAGGAAAATATATTTTTCCAATTTAGCATACTTGAGCTATTTTTTTTACTACTGTCTCTCTGAACACGGAACCTGGCGCTTAAGATTCGGCGACTAGTTGGTCTGCCTCACGGTTTGTGTACTTCTTACTATCCTCTTACAAATACTCTACTGGGCTTTCAAGTCTTCCAGCGTCGCTGCGAAGTTTGCTTTGTTTGTTTCCATGTCGCCAAAATATTACCGATTAGGCTGCTAGGGCATCAGTTTTTCTCTGTACCATAAACATTAACGGAAGCCACCAGGAAGAAAGCAGTTTTTCACAAAGAGAGGTTCGCAATATTTCCAAATTCAGGAGTTCTCATGAACGCATAAGCTTCAGGGGCCCATGAAAGGATAAAAAAAAAAATTTGGGATGTGTCGTAAATAACTGAAAGTTCTGAAAACGTTTATGAAGATGAATGGAAATGCACCGTCCAAGTTGGTAGGTTACAAAGATGGTCTTGTTACTTTGAAAGGGGCAAAAACTGGATATATGTATGTATATATATATATAGATATATGTATTAGCGAAGTCCTGAGGGCAACCCTTCAAGAAGTATGCAGGTAACGTCACAGCATCGATCTCCGTTGTTCTCTTGCGCAGGTCTTCCATCTGATGCGAACGAGTGCACTTTCACTGTGAGTGCATACAACGTAGACAGCGGTGGTAGACAGTTTCGTGGACAAGCTTCAAAGCTGAAGACGTCGTGGCCACCTGTGGTGTGACCATCTGTGCCAACTTCAATCTCCAGAATAAATGTTCCACACTTTCCAAAATAAATTTCGCCCACTTTTCCTGCATAGACCCTACAACTAAGATAACATGTCCTGATATGTGTATTTTCTTCCTTGCGCCAACTATTTCGAAGCGTATATGGACTTCTTATGTAACTTTAGTGAGCTAATAAATGTTGCCACCTAAATTGTGAAATTGTGTCGATGTCATCGGTGGTTGGACAACAGCGAGCTCCGGTAGCGATGCTCCTATTCTTTGCTCACTAGGTCGGCCTCCTATTTTGTGAAGAGCGAGAATTTAATTCTATCGCCTTAACAAATACAGACAGGTTCATTAAAACTAGGTAAGCGAGAGAAGGTGGGATGCACCGAGGAATAATTAGATTAGAATCTTCAGCTAAGGCCTTAAGGGTGTAACGAGAACAGTGCAAGCGGGCTCCTCAGCGTCCCTGCTTTGGTTACCATGACTCGCGTACATGTTTGTTGCTTCTTCTTTAGTCAATGATTCCTTAATTACTATGAAATTTATCCCACAACTACTTTTCTCATGCAGTAGAAGGGTGCAAGATTATACAGTCTCAAACTACCATATCAGAAATATTAACCGACAAAGATATAGAGTCCCGGTTAACCGACCCGTACGGAGTTTTAGCGTCTGATGTCTGGTTCGGAATGAGATATTTCTGCTTGGTTTGCTTTGCTTTCTCCTCAATCTTAATTTAGAAGATAAAGTTCAGAGCTCTACTAGAACGGCATTTATCACGTGGTCTGTGGACGTTGTACAACTTTACGATCAATGAACGCTCTGATTCGTCAGCTGTCGCCTCCTACTGTCATGCCCGTAAATGTTCACTCACCTCGTCTTCTCGAAAAAGCCGGTGCTAGATTTTGAAAACAGGGCCCTAAACGCTATCACTCTTAAAAAAGGCGTATGGAAAGGGGGTGATTGTAGATTGCATGAATTCTCAACAATAGTTCTGACTCAAACGTGGTCGACTACTTCAACGGATCATTCTTAGACAATGCCGGCACCCACCGCCAAGGCAGCGCCATTTCGATTGGGGTTAACAGCAAAAAAACCAGGAGTTTTGCGATGTCAGTGCACGTCCTAGATCAAATAGTATTTGAACGTTACAGAGGATCTTCCATTGAGTGCGCTTTTTCGCATGAGCTAATTTAGGGCGTTAAATTGAATACAACAAAACGAACACAGAAGAAATCAGACGTAACTGCTAGCGCCCCTGTACAACCAGCAGCCGCGGCTTTACTCTAGAAAAATACTGGCCTAATTCACCTAAACCTATATTTGCTGCCTAATATATTGCCTACTGTCTACTTGCCCACTTCTGCTGATCGGGTTTTAAACTAACTGCTGGACACTGAATGTAGAACACAAATATGAGGTGCGGCTGAATTTAACTCCATTTTGAGCTGCTATGCCTATAAGTAGCAGTTGTTCTCTTCCTCACTCAAACGTGCCTTTCCTGCCAGGGCCGAATCAGGATTAGAGTGGCGTCATCTGTATGTAGTTTGATTGCTACAATAAGGCAGTTATGAACGCTTTTTTTTTTAAAGAAACAACACTAATTCGTTTTACCTACTCAGAGCTGTGCTCTGCCACAAAGTGTAAACAAGAAAATGGCCACAGGTGTAAGTTTGGATGACATTTACTTCACGGTAGCTGTGGCAGAAAGGTATGTCGATGGACGAAGGTCATTACTTGAAGGGTAAACCATTCAATTACCTACTCAGGCTAGACAAACGTATTGCAACTAACGCCTTCGTACAATGCTGGGTAATTCATCAGCTTGAATTTACCTAATATTTATTGTACAAAATTGTACAAAATGTTTTGCGCTTTATTATCCGGACTGTTCTTTGCAAAACAAAAGTGCAGGGGGGGGGGTTCTTTTTTTACTCATTATCACTGCGTATGCTCGTCAAAGAAAAGAATTGTACTTGCCTGCCACTGCTGTTGCCGCATTGCATCAAATCCCTAACCCCGCTTTGGATTTCAATGCGTTATGCATAAACAATTGTTGATATCCAGTCCTTTCCCGATCTCCAACCCGTTTCAAGGTTGTAAAATGAAAAATGCGCTCTGTTACATATGCTACCTGCGTCGTCTGTGTTAGCGGTTTTATGCTGGCAGCTGTTCGACCTCACTATAACAAGCCTTCGAAACCAACTGTCAGGGACACACAGACAGGCACCAAAGGATATTCTTTTCGACGCTAGGCTTTGAGGCTGCTCCAAGCTCCATTCAGTCCGCCACCTGCAATTTTTCTGAGTGCAGTATTTCAACTCGAGATATTGATCTTCACATTACTGCTCGAAATCTTATAAGCTTTGCTTTGCTTGCAAGATCACTCACAAACGAATTTTTCTTCGATGCAAGCCCCCCCCCCCCCCCCCCCCCCGCCTCTTGCTGGCGAGATTTCGATACTCTTTATGCACTGTGTCATTTATTATTTGGGGAACATGAATTGTAATTCTATTGCTTGCATTATCTTGTTCCTGCAGGTTCTGTCCATGAGAGCCAAATATAGATATCATCGACTGCTGCTACTAATAAAGCCTTAGCCTACTAATAAATTTGCAGCAAGGAATAGTTTTTGCAACGCAGGGCAAATTGTCGTGCACGTCATATTGAATATTTCAGATCAAGCAATTTCTCCAGTGTTCCATCTCATCCGACTTGAAGCCCTATAGATATGCGAGATTTCTAATTCCCGCAATATCGACATCAGTTCGTTTTCACTCAAGTTGATATTTTCACCGGTTTAGAATAAGTTTTCCCGCAAGGAAAAGTTCTAAAGGTAGCAATGATACAAATAGCGGCCACATACAACTTCTTTTGTCGTGACACGTGCACAAGCTTGGCTTACTAACAGCGGACGTACCAGAAACAGCGAGCACGAACATGAAGGAGGATGCGTAACTAGCCACCCAATGGAGAATTCGGAAATGAAACAAGATGGGGCAGGGAGGATTGAGCCAATATTTGCTGTATATAAAGAGTAAAGGCTACTGTGCGTAAATCTCGTTTTTATGTTTTGAAGAGCGTCGAGTTTTCGTTCCTTGCTTAGTGGGTCAATGCCCCAATTTTATATAGACCTGCGCGTTGGTAATTGGCCTCTCTTACGTTACAAAAAGTTAATAAAATGACATAGTAGGCAAAAGTCACGGGCAAAACTATATTGGGACTATTGCAGTCTGTCTAACGTTACAAAAAGTTAATAAAATGACATAGTAGGCAAAAGTCACGGGTAAAACTATATTGGGACTATTGCAGTCTCTCTAACGTTACAAAAAGTTAATAAAATGACATAGTAGGCAAACGTCACAGGTAAAACTATATTGGGACTATTGCAGTTAAATGACTGGTCATGTTATGATTCGAAGCCGAATCGCTATGAGGGATGGTCCGAGTTCAACACTTGCCTGAGCTTATTCGATTTTTCACCCCGGCAGTCAAGGTAAATTCACGTGAGGGTGCCCTTCGCCGGCCGCTTTCCCGTTTCAAACTGCAGACTGCGCAAAATACAACGCGCCAGCGTCGTTTAGTGTTATAAGTATACCATCCAAAGTCAGAATGCCATGCTTTACGCACTATCTCTCCGCACATTCGCTGGAAGCCGCACTTAACATGCCGTTCTGATGCGTAGAAGGCCTATCAGCTCTTTCAGTTATAGAAAGAAAATAATACGCATTCAGTGCATTATCACTTCAAACCATTGCTTTTTTGAGATACAGTAAAGGATAGCATATAATAATAGGAATATTTTATTGCATTAAAATATATTAGCTTTGCAAACAATCAAGATCAGAGGAAACGCGAAGCGTGAGGAACAAGCGGGAATATCGGCACTTTTTGACTCAAGCAGCGCCATTGAGCGCCAGCTCTCAAGCGGCCAAGTCAAACGTGGCAGAATCCTGAGCAATGAGGCATAACTGGAGGCGCAGCTTTGTCATGACTGTTGCGGAGTTCACTGGGGAGGATTTAAAGCGTCATCTATGTGAAGAATTTATATGCGAACGGCTGTCTTGTGGCAGCAATTGTTCGCTAAGTGTTTGACCGAAAGTTGCTCCGGTCGTGCGTCATCCCCAAGTGCTGTCGCCCGTCAAAGGCTGAATGAAAATTGTAAGTTTGGTGTTATGAATGCTGTATCATCTGCGAGCCATGAGTATTTATTCATGGCATTAAAAATTCCGAGTTATGTAATTCCTTGGCCATCAGTCATGTGTGTTACCTAAAGTAGCACTGAGCCATGTAATGCTGGAAAGCAGGTCTCTAAAGGTGTCGACTAGGAGCCCCTTACGCTTCGACAACGCTTACGTTTTCGCATTTTCCCAAAGCAGTTTCTTTTGGGATATGAAAGCTTTTGGTGATGCGTTAAAGGAACAATGTGCCACGGTCATCTTCGTGAAGCAGAAATATTCTAGAACAAGGCCGAAACAATACATAAATTTTATGACGGTCCCTTATTTGTCAAACCACAAGTGAAATTGCTGTTTTCGGCTTGGGCATTCCACTCTCCCCTTTACTGATTTACTGAGTTTACTGATTCATGACTGATTGAGCTTTGTAAAGGCGAGTGCTTTGCTTTCCCACCTTTTGGTGAACAGCGCATTTACCCAGAAATGAATGAGAACTCCGCCCACTTGTATTGTCATAAACTGGTAAATACAAGCAATATTTCAATTTCAAATGCATTATTTAGCATTCCTGGTGATTATTAGTAAAATATTACCAATGTCGCGTCAGACAGAAGAAAATGCTTGACATTTTGTCGTTCCCACCGGAGCCATCAATTTAGCTTTTGACGACACTTGCTCACTGAAAGTGCTACGCTGGTAATAATGTATAATCTGGCATGCACACAACGCCGTAAACCTGCTGGCCGCCTGAGTGTCTCGCGCATTGTTATCGGCGGCTTTACTAAATGTCTCTGATGTCACCGACGTAAACGCCAGCATGAAGTTCATGTCGCAAATGCTGTCACACTGGTTGAAGAGCGAGCTAAACGACCAATAACGTCTGCGATGAATACGTGGCGGGTCTTATAAGTTCAGAAAGAAAGGAAAATCACTCTCGTTTCCGGGTTATATGCTAGCAATAATTTGTCGGAAAGCGGTTACACATGCAGATATGTCGGAATCCACGAATCTGCTGTGATACGTACTCCGATGTCGCCGAAGAAGAGTTATTAATGCGCTCGAGCAGTGGCCTTCCTTCTTCGTCGCCATGGGGATAGTGCGAGTGAGGAGCTAGAAAGTAAACATGGAAATCATCGTATTCCGCAACATGCCTTGTCAGATGGAAGGGAGGATGTACTAGGTGCAGTCCTCCTGTGAGGGTACAGACCTCAACCAGCGACCATCATCATCGTACGGCAACTCAAGGCAAGGCCTCCCGCACCACAGGGGTGGAGGGGTTTTGTTTCGGGGAGCGGGCTTTTACCAGCCACGGGGCTCATGAAATCTGGCTTATTCTCACCGGGGCGGAGTCGCAGGGCCAGTGCACCCCGTCCATGCCGCCCCGGCGGTTCAAAACCTGACGCGAGCGAATATTCTAATATCTGACTTCGATTCTTCCAATTTATTCTTTGAAAATTATCGTGGGGTGGCCCCATTCTTCATACAACTTTTTCTTGCCGAGCTGGTGTCTTTCCCATTCAAGGTGGAACCACAGCTCGTTGCTAATTTTCTTCCTCACCTCGAGGAGACAGGGTGTTTTCATGCTGCAGACTGCTCGGCATCTAGCGATCCAGATTTGACATCTTATTTCAACGAGAGTCAAGGCGAACTGCTTTTGTGCTTCGCTGGGCAGCGGGTTGAGATACCTGACGGTGGCATATGGTATTCCTGGCAACACAAACAGCTCTTTCAGGCGATCCAGGAGTGAGGCAGGGAGGATACACTCGAGAAAATTGTGTTACGCAGTCTCCCGCACTCCACAGAAAGGACATGCATCGATGGATGTAGACAAGGTCGGCACAAAGGCTCAGCGGCTGATCGGTAAGATGCCACGAGCTTTGCGCAACGTGAATGACGCGCGGCGTGCATCCAGGAACTGCGAAGATATGTATTTCCACAATGGACGCTGGGCGGACATTAGATCTCTGTATAGATGGTTCGGCAGAGGGGGGGTCAATAGGTCCAGTACGGTCTTCAGTTGCGCACTCTGAGGCTCTTCCCTTAACTCGTCTCTAAGCAGTAGCGAATCCTCCGCAGCCATACGATAAAACGTGAGCGGCATCCCAGCGCGGTGGGAGTTATGTGACAGGGGCTCCCTGGTGAAGGCTACGAGCCTGGTTAATAAGAAGTAGATGGTGAACATTTTTGTTCACCATCTATTTTTTATGCGCAGACACAAGGCGATCGAGCGCAAGACTAAGTCTGGAAAGGAAGATTGAGCTGTGAGTGGCGCGACAGATTGCAAGCGAATGCCATCTTCGTTTACGTGGTCGTTTGTTCGTTTCTTTACATGTGCAGTGCGTTTAGATAGGTAGTGGTGACGTAAGTATTCTTCGTTCTTTTATAGCAGTAGTGTCTGCTCTACGGCGTTGAATAACAGTTCGTTATTACAGGTCCTATCCTCATTAAAAGTACTTTTTTGTTCTCCTTGAAAACGCGCGAAAATTGCATACCATGACGCTTTAATAAAATTTCGCTAGTAGTTAGGTTTTTAGGTTTTGATTTTTGTTGCTTGTAAACTGAAGGTCTTATAGGCTTCATTGAGGAGGGCTCGTAAGGTGCAACCCGTGTGACTGACGAGCAGTCGTAGCGAGAACAACCGCTTTAATTACAGCAATCGAAATAAACAGACTCAAGGAGAAAGGCCAGATATAAGGATTTTAGCGCTGAAAAAATAGGCACCACTACTCTTGCTGTTGGTTGCACAATACCGTACGAGGAAATTAGCTGGTTCTAAAAAAAAAGGAGGCCTGCTCAAGAACAGAAACATAAGGGTCCAGGCCGGTGGGTCAGGGAAGAAAGCACGCAACCTAATTGAAAAGAAAAAAGTATCACGCTAGCAGATACACTCACGCAAATCAACTGGTGAACATCTGCTTCCGCCGCAAGAGCCCATCCAAAACCATGCTCGCGGCTTATCTAAGTGCCGGTCGGAGCACGTGTCGCCCCTAAGTGTCAGTGAACACGATGCCCGACAGGCACCGAAGGGTTGGCGCCAGACAAGTGCCGCCGGCAAGGTTCTTGACACGCGGGCTCCAACAATTGCGCCGGTTCGTTGCATATGTCAAGCCAGAGGGGCCAAATCTCCCCTAAAGCTTAACTTTGCATATTACAGGCTCTTTATCTACTCTCACCAAAGGATACACGTGAAATTGAGAGAGGCGATTACGGTCGTTGGCCTTTTTTACTGTTTGTCTGTTAAGGCAGCTCAGTCGCTTTTTCGGAAAGCAGCTGTCGCTTACATTACGTCAATAGGCCTTTTGCCAAGTTTATGCAGCTGAGTGGTAGATAGGATGAAAATGAGGGTATATGTATATTTCAAGTATCCAAAAAAACTCTACTGTTTTCGTTATATAATAAGATTCCCCGTGACAAACGCTCGCATAGCGTTGCAGTGTAACGCATTGCACTATAATGGTGCGGCAGCGTGACGGTCAGCGTTTTTATATGTGCGTTCTGGGTTTGGCATTTGCTCTACAAGGCTACAGCTGGGAAATATCAGGGAGCGACGTGGATCAAGAAGCAAAGATGACTACCGTGAGTCATTCTTTTTAGCAGTGCGTTGTACGGGCATAATAAGGTAATTGTTTATACCACCACCAAGAAACGCAAATTTCTATGGCCACTAAGTATTATAATTGCTGCGTGAAATACGAACTTGCTAGGAGGCTAGCCAGCTCCATGCGCCTTTCGACACATTTAAATTCAAATTTCTCCCAGATTTACGCCGGCGAAATTTGCATGTTTTGGGTTTCTTGAGGGTATCCATGGAAATAAGAGTGAAGACACCACAGCATAAGATTCGCTGGAGCGCGAAATAGTGCTCTGCGCATGCGCGCCGGTATGCTACATTCGCCGTGGCCCAGTTACAGTACCCAAGTAGAGGGCAGTCAGCTTACCCCCCTCCTCTGTCACAGCCAGCGTTACATCCAAGAAGTGGCGCCACCGGCGATTTCAATGGAAGGTTTACTGGTAGCTTTATTTTTTCTGGTGATTCTGTTTATTGCAGTTCTAACAGCTCAAAGTCTTATTTCTTGATAATTTTTAACCAATTGAGATTCACTTCATTTCTTTAGAAAACAGACCATTTGCTTAGCCAAACTGATATTTCGCCATGTATTACCTTGTATATGGACGAAGGCCAAACCGGGCGATTTCATGGCTATCTTAGCTGCTTTTCAATCTATTAAAACAATTCACTACCGACGGATTTCGCTTCTGCAGTAGGAGCTTAAGATTTTTCAAATTTCAGCAATTAAAAGACATTATATAGAAAAAACCTTAAATGAAATGGTTATTGAACAAATATATTATTTCCATATTGTGTTACCCTCACTTACAATAATTTTGTCGAGGTTTGGTTTGGTAGTCCACCAGTGAAATAGAGAACATTGCTCGCACACAACCTAGCCAAACTAAGAAAACCAGACATGCTTTTGAGTTCAGTGCATTTGCTTAGCCATAATGAAATGCTTATATGGCTCAAATATTTCATTTTTTCATTTAGGTTGTTTCGCGTTGACAAGAGCCCTCTGGAATTTGTAATACAGCAATATCTCAAGTAGAACAAAATCAAAGGTTCTACAATTGCATTTTGGTGGCAAAAGTTTGCATAAATATAGGTCCTTCAAAGGCATTTGGACAATCCGAGACTTTTCCCAACAATGTCCCATCATATATGCCAATAGTTCACATATGATCCGCCTATATAATTCAAAATTTGCAGTCGCTCGCACCTGATCGGGCCCATGGATAGCCATTCTATCAATAATGGGCTAAAGCCAGGACCATCACTGCAGAAGGACTTTTGAAGGGTCAGTTGGTACATGATCTCGAGTTTTATAGCGCTAAAAAACACTACAAGAAGAAATACACAAAAGAACAGAAGCTTCTGTCCCTTTGTGTCTTTGTTCCTGTGGTGTTTCTTCGGCGCTCTAAATACCAAGATGACTGACCCTATGTTCAACTATCTACGCGCCTTGACTACGCCAATTTATCAAAAATGGCACATGATAGCGCCAAGACTAGGCCAATTGTAAACCATTTTTCTATTCCGGTCTAAAATCCATCCCTTATGTACTTCTAATATAGTTTTGAGGTGGTATTCAATTGCAATGGCTGCGGAAATATATTCTTGGATCTGATGGGAGCCTCACCGAGGTTTGCGCCTTGACCGTTATTGCTATAAATACATTCAGTTCGTTTCCGCCCGCAACAGTCAGGTCTTCATGCAAACCTGTAAGCACTAGTTCAGTACACAATGCAGACTGTTAAAACATTTAGACTTATACTGCTTGTACTCCCAAAGCAAAGAGTTTTATATGTAACCTTTTATATATGCTCGATCAGCGGACATGCAAACAAGGGAACCAAATGAATGAAGAAACAAACTTCATTTTATTTCTAGTCACCTGAACACATGCCAAGACACAGCTAGGGACAGATAGGACACATTTGCAGGTGGTAGGGTTGGGTGTGGAAGCTCTTTGCAGGATCAAGGGATGGCTGGTGGGGCTGTAGGCAGGGGGGTCGAGCCATGAATTTAGGGCTCTGCGCAAGGGGGCTGATCCAGCGCAATAATTCGCTGGTAGTTCTCACAAGCGAAAAGTTGGGCAGGCTTTAAGAATGCGTCGTCTTCAGCGGGACCTGGATTGTAGGCTCCTGGCATCCTTTGCATAACTTGTTACCGCCAGGTCCAGCTCTGGCTTTTCTCATATACCATCTGTGCAAGATAATTTTGCACTGAGGATAGAGAAATAGATTACACAGCAGTACACTCTGCAGGCGAATTCAATCAAGTTCATTATTTACCTAGAAAAAATGGAGGCGCGAATGTTATTAAACAGAGGATGCCCTGTAGTCATAGATTGCACAGAATATTTGCAATTCATGGATCTAGACATCTAAAATACTCCTGACAGATTGTCAATATGCTGCAGTAAAATAAACTTTGTGAAAGGTCCCCACTATACTGGCGATAACATCTGCAACCAGTAACAGTCACTGAGAAGTGGAAACCATTGATGCGAGGTTTGCTCCACGGACGTCCGCTTCCTTGAGTTTACCCGGTTACAAGATCCTAAACTAGACGCATAAACAATTAGTTCATCAGCATAATCATGATACATGCACAATCTGATAAGCATTGTCCAAAATAGTGTTGAAAAATATGTTATTTGTTTACAATTAATATTTAGATATTATACTGAAATGAAATATTATTGAAGTTAATATTCAAATTAGCCTTGTGCGCCATGAGCAGCTTCAAAACTTCATTTTTTAACCTTCCATAAACAAGGTGAAGCCACTCGCCACCCCCGTCAATCTCTGCAATCTCCTTCAATTCCTGCCGCCCTTTGCCTAGGAGTAAAAGCTGTATATCAACTTTTAACGATGCTTTCTTTTTACATGGGATAAACACTTGCTATCCCAAATGCCAGCATTATGAATTTAAATACAATGAACACATGAATTGATGGCCAGGTTTGTAAAACGTGATCTTAAATAGTATGTTTACGTCGCTCCTGGTCCACGTAACTGTAGACAGATTGGGTTATTTTGCGAAGCTTACAAAACGCCCGTGGGACAAACGAGAGTTATAGCTTTTTCACTGATAGTAAACTTGGGCAAAGAAAAACTTTTCTCTGCATCGCCACCTTCTTGCTGCATTCACTAATCGTTTGCATGTGAACAAGCCTTTAGTGTCCCTCTGAACTGCAAATGCAGATTTGTAGGATTTTTATCTTGCACAAATGATAGACGACCTATATTTCCATAATCGCATTAGATGCGATACCACATTACAACTAATCTCGCTAATGAACAAAGTTGTCAATGTCCCCTAAACGCACCTTAACAAAAACAAATAATAATAATTCTCTTGCTATTCCACAATTATTACTTCCTCTGGTACGTAATGTAGATATTTCTCAGTGACAGTTGACCCAGAAATCGGCATGAGCATCGCTTTTCCCCCGAGCAAAAACTGAAATGAAACGCCCTATCCAACAATCAGTAACTCTGCCCAGAATATTATTTTCAAAATTTTCTTAAGGTAAACAGACGATATTATTTACAAAAAGGACTTTGTTGACTTGCATTTGAACTACGTCGGAGCTCTCGTAAGGTGTCAGAAGATGTGGCTTGCCTTTCCGATTGTACAGAACCACGCCCGAACGTAATCCTCGGCCCCAAATAAACGTCCGCGCCGCCGTCGTCGCCATGGGGAACACGAACAGTTCACCTCGAGCGAGCAAGCTTTCTTGTTGCGCTGGTTTTCAGGAAGGCTACCAGATCAGACTCATTACCTATTCTACAGCTTTTGCTCTTGCAAAACAAGGTATGCAGCCAAGAGATGTGTACAAGGGCGAGGCGGAAGGGAATAAGCCACGTGCAGTACATTCAGACGAGAGGGAAAACAGGTTACAGCAGGCGAGTAAAAAAGAAATCACAAAAAAGCGCTTTGCACTGCAAGGGAAGGGGGGGCTATTCTGGGAAAAAGGGCCAAGCCAGGAAAAGCGAGGCGGGGGTAATACTCGGAGTAGGTGAACCTAGAGAAAGAGGACAAAAACACGGGAAATGCTTTGTGGGTCTTTCACAGCGAGTCGTGAATTAGGGAAATATCATCTTGCAAATTCTGTAGGAAAAAGCGCGGCTTTGACATAGTTGTTGCTTATAAACCTACAAACACTTCACTAATGTGTGCGACCACGTGCGGTCGTATGTGGTGGTTAAATCTGGCATAAACATGATTCCATAAAGTTGAAAAAAAAATTTTTTCTTCATTCCTTAACACAAATCAGAATAGTGCAAAATGCAAGCTATTACACTGTCTTATTTAGGATACACGTTGCATACAAGCTAATATGCCAAAGCCAGGAAAAAATACAGCGGGCAATTTATTCTTTTCTAGTAGAGCAATCCACTATATTAGTTTGACTTTAAAAAGTTTGTAGGTCAGCTAGGGACATGATTGTGTGGCCCGTCCGTGTGTTCCTAAGCTTGCTTTTAGGGAAGCGAATACTGGCCTGTTCGCATTGCAGCGTTATGCAAAAAAAAAAAAATGTGCACGAGAACAATCAAATCTTAGGTGAGTGACTGCTTCGGATTACTGTTTTCAATCAATACGCCATCTATAGCAAGAATGTCTGCAAATAAATTTAAACCCACGCACGAAGAAGTAATAGAAATACTACAAGAACGGGAAAAAGTCTGCAATTTTAAACCGAATCAAAAGAAAAACAAAGCACGAAATAATATAACGCCGGGACATGTGCTATTATAAATAACACAACGTATGGAAGCCTGGAATTCTCTACGGATCCTTGGATCCGGCCGCATTTTTAACGAATGCTCAATAATATATTTTAAAACACACGGTGATTGATTTCATTCTACTATTTGCTAAAGCTTCGCGCAAATGCAGCTCAGCCTATACACTTCTAAAAACTGTGGTGCACCAGTTCTAATGCACGGATGCCGGCTCTGGACTGTGGAATTGATTGCGTTAGGTTAGACCGCGTTCGGGCTGATTTATAGTTACGCGTAGCACCAAACCGTAGTAATCTCCTTAAGAAGAATGTCATTATATCCTTATGCAATATACGTGGTTTAATTCATGAAAATTAGGCAAGCGTCATTCCGCAAATGCTGCATCTACTCCACCTCAGACAAAATATAGGATCTTGTCTAAACCCTACTTGGTTCATTTCTATGCGCCTCTTCAGCCCGCATTCGCTAACTACTTGATTCGCTAGAGCGTTCCGAAAGATTATTTTGCACCTCGGTTCTCACTCCAGCTGGTTGTCTTCGTTTTTATTTTTATGCGCTTATCCAAAACTATGACTACCTAACTACACACGATTGACCTCATATGTTTTGTTTTCCCCTAAACTGGCATATCTGAAACTGCCTATATATCATCATCATCATCAGCCTGATTATACCCACTGCAGGGCGAAGGCCTCTCCCATATTTCTCCACTTAACCCGGTTCTGTGCTAGCTGCATCCACTTGACCCCTGCGAACTTCTTAATCTCATCCGCCCACCTAACTTTCTGCCGCCCCCTGCTACGCTTTCCTTCCCTTGGAATCCAGTTTGTTACCCTCAGCGACCATCGGTTATCCTCTCTTCGCACTACATGTCCTGCCCATGTCCATTTCTTCTTCTTAATTTCTACTAGAATGTCGGTAACTTGAGTTATTTCTCTGACCCACTCTGCACGCTTTCTATCTCTTAATGTTACCCCTACCATTTTTCGTTCCATAACCCTCAGGGTTGTCCTCAACTTAAGTAGGACTTTCTTGGTTAGCCTCCACATTTCAGCCCCATAGGTGAGTACAGGCAAGATGCAACTGTTGTATACTTTCCTCTTGAGCGATACCGGTAAGCTGCTAGTCATAATCTGCGAGTGCTTGCCAAATGCGCTCCATCCCAATCGTATTCTTCTTGTTATTTCCTTTTCGTGGTCCGGATCTGCGGTTAATACCTGTCCTAAGTAGACATATTCGCCTACTACTTCCTGTATTTCGCTACCTAATGTAAACTGCTGTTCCTTCCCGAGGCTGTTGAACATTACCTTAGTCTTCTGCATATTGATTTTCAAGCCTACCTTTCTACTTTTCCTGTCTAGGTCATCAATCATTATTTGCAGTTCATCCCCCGAGTTGCTTAGCAAGGCAATGTCATCAGAAAATCGCAGATTACTGAGGTATTCTCCATCTACCCTTATCCCTAACTGCTCCCATTCCAAGTCTCTGAATACTTCCTCTAAACAAGATGTGAATAGTACTGGGGAGATTGTGTCTCCTTGCCTAACACCTTTCTTTATGGGAATTTTGTTACTTTCTTTATGCAGAACTATGGTTGCTGTGCAGCCACTATATATATCTTCCAGCACTTTCACGTACGGCTCGTCTACCCCCTGATTTCGCAATGCCTGCATCACCGCCGAGGTTTCAACTGAGTCAAATGCTTTTTCGTAATCAATGAATGCTATGTATGAGGGCTGGTTATATTCCGCGCATTTTTCTATCACCTGATTGATGGTATGGATATGATCGATAGTAGAGTACCGTTACCGAAACCCTGCTTGATCCTTTGCTTGATTGCAGTCTAAGGTTGTCCTGATTCTATTAGCGATTACCTTTGTAAATACCTTATACGTAACAGACAGTAAGCTGATTGGTCTGTAATTTTTAAGGTCCTTAGCGTCCCCTTTCTTGTGAATGAGGATAATGTTTGCATTCTTCCATGGTTCCGGTACCGTCGATGACACCAGGCACTGCGTATACAGGGTGGCCAGTTTTTCTAGCACGATATCCCCCCCGCCCTTCAGCAAATCTGTAGTTATCTGATCCTCTCCAGCTGATTTGCTCCTTTTCATAGTGTGTAGTGCTTTCTTGACCTCGTCCTTCGTCACTGGTGGAACGTCTGACTGTTTTTCCGTACCGCCAATCTCATTACGGTCCTGACTACTTTGGCTACTGCAGAGATCTGTATAGAACTCCTCGGCTACTTTCACTATCTTTTCCATATTAGTGATGACGTTGCCCGCCTTGTCCCTTATTGCATACATCTGGTTTTTGCCTATGGCCAATTTCTTCTTTACCGCGTTAAGGCTTCCCCCGTTCTTTACAGCATGCTCAATTTTCTCCATGTTATACTTCCTTATTAAGGCCACCTTGCGCTTATTGGTTAGCTTTGATATCTCGGCCAATTCGATCTGGTCTGTTGGATTGGAAGCTTTCATACTCTGGCGTTTCTTAATCAAATCTTTCGTCTCCTTAGACAGCTTGCCGGTATCCTCTCTAACTATCCTACCGCCTACTTCTACCGCGCACTCAGTAATGATATCTCTGAAATTATTGTTCCTTGCCTCTAGGGTAATGTCGCCTATATATATATTACACAATTATTGTGCGTTACAGAAGAGATCATTGTATAATTAGTGACACTGATCCTACACTGCCTCATTTTAAATATCGCATAGGCAATCGGGGGAAGCAGCATACAACAAGAGCCATTGTGGTCAGTACTTTGGAGTGGCGCTGGCAATATGGCCTAAGTAGCGGTCACTCAGGAGCATCGTTGGAAGTGTAACTCAGCGACAATGCCCTTTTGGGTAGAACAGAGATTCAACAGGACCATTATTGGAAATGTAACGCAGTGGCACTGCCCATATGGGTGGAACGGAGGGTAAACAGGGCTGTCATTTGACGTGCCAGAGAGTGGCAGTGCTAGTATGGGGAATACTAATGTCATATGGGGCCATCACTCGAAATGGCAGAGAGCGGCACTGCCTTTGTTGGGAAGCTAGTGGAAACATGGTTCCGTTGTTGGCTCTGACTTCACCAAGACTTCGATATCTCTTTCCTGATATTGGGCCTCTCCTTTGTGCTACCAGGGATAAGGGAAGCAAAATGAAGAAACGACATGCCTGTCAGTACTACTCAATACGTCTCGAATGCGCCTTGATATCAGTGCATAGATCAGGCAGCCATGATAACACGAAACTTGTTCCGCGTAGGTCGAGTCAATCTGTATGTTCTAATGCCGCGTCACTTTGAAATCACGCACTGAAAACATAGACTGATGTGATAGTAGATATAGACCGCTTCTACTGATGTGGTGCTAATTGACCATGAGGTGATCAAGCTTTTAAAGTTAGATAAGCAAAGTTCGCTTAATTAAACCTCCCACTAGCGCTTGCACCTGATGGTGTTACGTTAGCACTAAGTCGCAGATATATTTGATAAGCTTATGGTTAGAAAAATGTGAAATACTATCCGCTCATTTACGATTTGTAGATAACCAAGTCACCGCTTACCGCGAGTCTGAAAACCAGTTTACCATTACAGTGCGAGTTGATCAGACACTTTGACTACCCCTGCGAGACAATCGAGGCAACCACGGATGATCAATACGTCATTCAAGTTGATAGGGTGAATGGACAACGCAGGGACAACGCCACCACGACGGAAGACGGCACCGTACCTCGGAGTCCCATATTGCTCATTCCGGGAGGAGTCGGCGAGTGCGGCACTTTGTTCGCCAACTTGCCGGCGCAGAGCCCAGGTGATAAAGTGCTGACGTATGCAAATAGCGCACCCAGTAAACACTTTTGAGGAAACGGAAAAATTCGGAAGAGTAGACTTCACCTACATTCTGATTTTGTGTTAAATGCATTTTTTTGTCGACTGGCATAAAGGCAGGAAGACACATTTTAATTAAAAGTTCCTGTTAATTGAGTAGGTAGTTTATCTTTATAAACTATCAACCAGCTTTTTTTACCCACTTTATCTCTGTGCGCGGCTCTGGTTAACTTTTTCTATGCAACTACCTGTTTCTTCCCTGGTAAAAGTGGGTTTTCATATGTAACACACGCCCACCCGTACATGCGCCATGCTTTGCTGGCTTTTTTCAGCCACTGATTCCTTTAATTCTTTTTTATTTATATTCCCTTTGTCTTAATTCTATCCCCCCTTTCGGCCTATATACGCTGTGGCTTTGCGCCAAGTCAGTTGATAGCGCCTCTGTGTGTGTATGTGTACCGCCTCTCTTGTCCTTGTCTTTGTGGTACAAAACGCCTACACAATGTAATTCTTGCCTAATATACGCCCAAAATAAATTAGCCAGGCTTTTAAACATTTGCGTCACCGTATGAAACTTTCTGGGCGCTCTTAAAAGCTGCATCTAATAGTCTGGGGGATTGTGTTTCAACAGATGAAGTGTGTAATTGTGGTGGAGAGCACATGGCAACAGCGATTAACATAGTTTTATAGGCCGCTGAGAGATGGCTGGACACCGTTGGTGGCCGGAAAAGTACTATATAAGCTATACAGTAAATCTAACTCTCATTACGACTCGTAGTTTACAGGTATCACTCAAGAGGAAAGTATGCGACAGTACCATGTTATCTATCTTCACCTGTAGGGCTGACATCTGGAGGCTAACGAAAAGAGTTCTACTTAAGTTGAGGACAACCCAGAGGGCTATGAGACGAAAAATGGTAGGGGTAACATTAAAAGATAGGAATCGTGCAGAGTGCGTCAGAGAAATAACTCGAGTTAATGATATTCTTGAGCAAATCAAGAAGCAGTTGGAATGGTCAAGGCATGTAGTGCTAGAGAGGACAACTGATGGTCGCTTAGGGTGAGAAATTGAATTCCAAGTTAAGGAAAGTGTACCATGTAGCGGAAGAATGTTAGGTGGGCGGATGAGGTTAGGAGATACACAGGGGTCAATTAGGTGCCACTAGCACAAGACAAATAAATAGTTGTGATTAATGACATAGACAAGTTCTTGTCAAGTTTTCTCCAATATAAATGGCAAGACCCGCTCAGCGAAGCATGAACGGGACAGCGCCGCAAGTTTTCAGTTCAGCAGCCACGAAATCCTGTCTGTGCGTGCTTGGCAGGCGTGCTGAGGCTGCTGTCACCTTTTGCGGCCGGACCACAATGGCAGGCCACAGTAATAATTGACGCAATTTTTGAAAGGCCTTCGCCGTGCTTGAAGTATAGTGTTACTGATGATGATTATGAGTATGTTAGGTGGCCGCGGGTTGCTGGTTGCTGCATAGCTCCCCAGTCAGCTTTGACTTGGGCTTTGAGAGTGCGTCATTTTAGATCCTTAACTTTACTGCTGCCTTAGTCAAAGTCATTTAACGCATTGTTTGAGCTGCGGTGCTTCGCGAAGAGCCGACACCCCTTGCTTCTTTTACTTCGCACACCGTCTTCTTATTCATACACCTTACGCACTTTATACACACCGCCACATATCTCTACCAATATCCAACGCTTAATGAGAGAAACATGCACAGCCCTCCAATCTCCTACCTACCGTTTCCCTCCTCCGATACATATGTATTGTTTGTCAAGAAAAGAATGGACATGGACAGGGTGTGTTGTGAGAAGAGAGCATAACCGATGGCTAAAAATTTAAACGATTAGATAGCAACGGGATGGGGTGGCAGAAAATCAGACGGGTGGATAAGGCTAAGAAGCTCTTAGGAGTCAAGTGGATGTAGCTACACATGGCCGAATTAGTTAGAGAATAATGAGAGAGACCTTCGTCCTGCAGTGAGTGTAGTCCGGCTGATAATGACGATGTTGTCATTTGAACTCCAGCGTCAGAGATTTGTGTCGGCACTTACGGAGACTGCTTAAAATAATCAGACGCAGCACGGCTCAAATTTTAGCTTAAAATTAAAACACAACAATAGGAACACTGCCACACGTACCGCATATTAGCTAAGGTTAAAGCCCGCACCAATTCTGGTTTTCAGTGCGAGAGGTAGAAATCTGATCATATTAAGCAGTCCGAACTTTTCGCGACGATTACTGAATAAAAATCATCCAAAAGTGTTTAGCTGACCCTCTTAATATTATGCAGTAAGCGTTCACCTTTCCCCTGCTCCGCACGAATTTCCGCGACCCCATCCGCATGCTTGCGAGCGCTGCGTTCTTGAGGCAGAAGGATAGATGAATGGTTGGAAAATAAGAGCGTCCTCTTTGATGTATTGAGTCAGTTTTCACCATGCTAGACTCTTTTTTTCTATAGCTTTAATACTGTTTTCAATCCGTCATCTATTTTTACATTAGAGTTAATATTTGTTTTTACTCTTCCAAATTTATATCATGATTCTGCTTTGCAATCAGCAATGGCTTTTTGCTTACTTGCACCGATGCGTACTTCACAGAATACAGGTGTCTTTAAACCCTAGGGCCTAAGAGTAGGTGACTGCATCGGAATCGACATCCAGATGAATAGAATAAAATTGAAATAAAAGATTTTCAATTATTTGTTTGGATTTGTTTCGCATTGCATATTGGTTATGTCGTTGGTAAAATATATTTTCCCAGCTGCGTATTCTTCGCACCCACATCTAGCTTAAAAAGTAGGGCATTCTTCTGGTTTTGTCAAACTCTCTTGTGTTGCCAAAAAAAGATTCCTCCCTCACCAGCCTTTTCCAGCCTAGATTTTATTGTAGTCTCTTTTTTTTCCATAGGAGTTATAAAAATTTTGCATCCGGAGTTTTTTTACCTCCTGCTAAACTTTATTTTGACGTCCTTTCGCCACGCATACATACTGAAGAATTTTCCACATTTTTTCCTTCATTTTGAGTCAGTGATTTTCAGGTATAGCATTTCAATACTTTAACTGGCCAACTACTACCGTTCATTTGCGTGGGTGCTATTATTATAATATTTTACTCAGAGCTTTTCGTGCTTCGAAAGATGCCCTGCCCATATCTTCCTGTACCGGCCCATTTGTGGTGTTTCCTTTCACATCTAAAGCTAATTTCCGAACTGCTCTGTGATTTATTTCAACGTCGGCTGTACCTTTGTCTTTAGGTGCAAGCTGCATTCGCGAAACTAAGCTCTGGCACCATACTTCCTTCCTAAATCCCCCTCAGCACCTCATTCCTGTTGTATCATCACAATAACTTGTATTAAATATCTAAGTATCCTTTAACCCTTCCTGAATAACATTCTGTTCGTTCTTTTACACGCACGTCTGTCGCTCTTTTATTCATACCCCGAAATATTCTATTATCCCACCCTGGGAATCTCATGGCTTTGCAGTTGAAGCATTTGATTGCTTTAACCACGGAAAAGCATCAGACCTGAATTAGTTTTGCCAAACCCGAAGAGTATGGTGTTCCCTTGATCTCCGCAAGAATTAAATAGTTTCCGAAGCTTTCAGGCTGTCTGCTACAGTACAATATCGTCCGCAAAGATCCAACCGGGGAGGTGCTGCTCTACTAGCTGTCTTCCTAATCTATACGACATATTAATCAGAGATTACTTTCATGTAGCATTCTTTCCATATTTATTATATAAACGATGAAGAGCAAATGTGATAGAGGACAATCCTGTCTTTGTAATTAACATAGTTCGAGGGTTTGCGTATCTCTTATTCCTTGCCATGTAATTTCTACTTTATTATCGCGGCATATTTCTCGTAGAAAATTATTTATCTCATCACCAATGTTGTGCTTCTTGTGTAAGCCCCCCAGGAGCTTACCTCCCTGTATGATAGAGATGTTATTGTAATCAGCCTGTAGAATTTGATGTCCATCATATCTCTTTCCATGTTATAAATCAGATTCATTTACTCTACCATCTACTGCGTGGTTAAGCCTAGTGAATTATGACGGTTTTCTAAGCTTTCAACAACATCTCTTTTTATTGATTAAGTTCATTATTCATCTTGATTCAAATTTCGGCTATGCCTGCAGAATGTGCTTCTAAGAACATTTGCTGCCACCGTTTTCGGTTTAGACTGGCAAGTTCAAAGTTCCTTGGTATACCTCTGTTCTGTTGCGCCTTCATCTGTGGAGATTACCCTATAACCGCTGCGAAAGGACTCACTCATAAGCGATACAATGTAGTTCACTGTACCACTTGGCTCTAAAAATCCCTCTAAACGTTTTACCTCGAAATCTCCCTAGTGAAAAAACCCTGTGAGTCCACAATAACCTCATACAAATTCTCATACTAAACTGATACAAATCTCGTATAATCTCATACTAAAGTCATTTATCATATGAGAAATATATGAGAGTAATGAGATTTGTATGAGGTTAGTATTAGAAATCTGTATGAGGTAAATAACAGCGAGTTGGCGGGCTAATTGGTTTTGCATATTTAAGGAGCAGCGCGAAGGACGGGATACAGGTTATGAACGGGACACGGGTGTGTGAGGTTATTGTGACTCATATGGTTGTTTCTACTAGTGCTACACTTCGTTCCCAATTTTCGTGATTATTGTTAACCAACCAGTTTTTGTTACCCAACCCAACAAACTTTCTCCTCCATCTTAACTTGCATCGCAAAATTAAGCCACCAAGCTATTAGTGAACTGCTTTCTTTTGCTTTTGGCGATTCCCGGTACAATTAGTTTCTTTTGGCGATAAGATTCATTTTTGCTCTCTCCGCTCCTGAAGCAGCTGCGAATTATTTGCCTCCCAGTGTTCCCTTGATGCTACCCGTCATTGTTCACTGGATTCAAAATTTCCTTATTCCCCCAGCTTCGTTTCTTCCTCTTTGATTGCTACCAGTTTGCTGTTTTTTTTTCTTTTTTATTTCTAGCAATCATGAGTAATTCCACGTGTTATACCCGTACTTTGAAATGAACCGTTTTTCGATTCTTTCCTCTATAAATGCCTCTATTAGCAATGTTCGTTCATTGTTTAGTTGTGCATTTTCCCTTAGCTTTTTCTGCACCTCTATTTTGAAAATTGTCCCCAACTACAGAATAATCATGCTTATGCTAACTTCCAGCACTGTATTGCCCATTTTGGAGCTTGCTGTAATTTTCTGTGATATCAGGCAGCATTCAATGGTTGCCGGCATATTCCAAACTTATCTCGTGATTCACCTCTCACATTTAACACGTCTGTTGAAATTAACCGTGCTGTGTCCCTCACAGAAGTGTTTCATTAACTTACCGCTACAATAAGTGTATCCACCTGCACCTTTGATGTAGCCTTTAAAAGTCCCTCAACAGAAAAAATATCTGCATAGCACTCAAACTTGTTTATATCGTCACTGATATGCTTAAAGAAATTCTTGTTTTCTTGCATTTTTTTCCTGTTCGTAAATATACTACCTTTATCTAAGTCATTTACCGTTACTTGTTCCTGACACCCAAATATGTTCTTTGTAAGTTGATTGTTTTCCCTGGAAATTTGTTCCTCGGTAATTCATCATAGCTACACTTCGCCACGACTTCTCCGCTGTTGTCTTTTTTGCACTCTTTGGAGGTATAGCCATAAAAATGATGGCACTTCTAGATCCGTGAGATGAGTCTGACATTAAAATACGCACCAGTTCTGTCGTACTATAACTGCTGTTCAATTTCTAACCGTTTCGCTCTATTTTCACCTCCTTGCATGTTTATCTATTTCCTGTGAGAACAGTTTTCAGTTTTGTTTCTGAACCCTCCTTTGCTATTCTGTGAGGCTCAGGCTCCATTATTGCGCTTTTTCTGCTTCTCTGCTAACTACTCCTGATTCCGGAGCTCTCACAAATCTGCTAAAGAGGTAGTGCCAGGCCGCCAGGCCCCAATCTTTTTCTGCTCCCATCCTTCCGCTAAAAAAAATGCCATCTCGTCGAAACCCTCTACCAAAGCCTACCCGACGCACTTCTCTGTATATTTCTGCCCTTTCGAAGCAATTCTCGAGACTTAATTTCCTTACATCACGTTTGACGACATCAGCCTTCTTTTCCTTAACTATGTTCTGTCTTAGCACTTCCGCACTGTTCACACCCCATACTATCCCAAGCTGTGTTATAAACCAGGAAATCTTTTATACCCGCTTCAACCATTATTAGATTTCGCGTGCGTGAGATTGTTCGACGTCTCGGTGTTTATCAGTTCTGCGTCCGTAGTTCTCATTGGCAAAGTTAAGGTTGATACTCGCTTATCACCTTTTACACACTCGATTAGAGCTCGACCGCACCTGCACATGCTGGGATCCCTGCCGATAACGATATGCGTGCTATTTTGGTCCTCCTAAACTGCAGGCTTTTGATTCAGGTTTTCCGTGGCTTCTTTTGCGGGAAAATCTTTCTTCCTTACCCCTTCCTCCTTTCCCGACTAAATACATGCTACGTTTCTTAAGGTATCCTTTCCGGCCCATTTGACCTACTTTGCCTTGCTGCATTTTTTTCTGGTCCCAACCACGTGGCCCCCACTCGAAAGTCCACTATTGTTATCTGTAATCATGATGCTGGACATTTTTTTCTTATTTTTTGCGAAGGTGTCCTTGTTGTTTATTATTTTCTGCCTGTAGTAACTCCAGCCTCTCTTCCAAAGCACTCAGTCGCAACACGTAGCCCGGGGCGCTCACATCTTCCGGTCAAAAGCTTAGGCCTAATTCTAGACGAATATTGCTGCCATGAAATGTTCTCCATATCTAGAGAATCAAAAGAAAAGGTGTCGAGCAGCAAACACGCGTACGAATAAATTGTACAACTTCCGATCGCTTACGAATGGATTACGCCAATAAAACAGCTCACGAATGCGCGCCGACAGGAAAGAAAGGCCGTAAGAATAATAAGCCAAACAATTTTTTAACCTGTACCTAACCTGCCTAGCTTAAATTTCAATTTTAATACACAATTTAAAATACACAACTTATGAACTTGACGCTTTCAAATAACTCCTGCTGTTGCCGGTCCGTCCGTCTCCGGTCGCCTTGTGCATATAGAGCAAAGTTAAAACACACTTGAACCGCAGGGCTGTCAGATAAGTGCAGCTCGAAGCCCCGAGCAGGGTCAGGGCGCTTTACGGAGAAGTCGCACAGTGCAAGCAGCGGCGATCATCCTTATGCTTCATGTAACATTATGATCACATTATGTTTCAAATATATGTCCGATATTAGGAAACTTGTTATTTACCGCAAATAATATCTGCTACTGAGGAAAACAACTTCGTGAAATGTTTGGCAACAAGTAGAATTGAAGCCCATTTATTTACCTGCTTTATTGAAAACAAAGCTCAGATTTGATAACTACCGCTTCGTACGTCTCACTCACTGCGCACGCAAGGGCCCGTCGGAGAAAGGACTGTTAAGAAATGCCAACTAGTTTTCGGAGGACGTTCTTGGACGCTGAAAGAGCTATGCATGCTGAAGCTTAGGGGTCATTACATTTCACCAGCTATCTTTAAATACCAATAGAAAAAGATGCATGACTATTATGAAGTTAAAAAAACAAAACACAGAAAGCATGTAATTATATTCTATCACTTGACAGCAATGCGTTAACTGAAACAGCTAGGTATGTTATTTCCCAGCATCGGGTACATGCTATTGTGCCTTGTGATGGAGGAAACATTTTTTATTTTCAATTCAGGCAACAGGACTGGAATTACGATAATAGGCCTATACATAGCTGTGTCTGGCTCTTTTATGCCTATACGTACGCACTTGGTGTAAAGGTTTCAGAGATCTGTTTTCTATGCCGCTCAAGAGCACCTCATTATACACTCATCTCTAATCCAACATTTAAACTTTTTCTTAAGCGTAAATGACAAATATGTCTCTGTAATGAAGGACGCGTTTCTCTCCGGCCGTTCCAATCGGTTCGCGCCAGAGCCAAACGTTGTAATTTTGTCAGTTCCTCCAGGCGCCACCAGGCGGCAGTGCGCGCCTATGCGGGAAGCTCAGAGTAAAATATTATATGAGGAACGCCTGAGGAAATTGGACAGTAACAGATGGGCAGCTGAAGTATTTAAATACATGTACCTAAAAAGCGCTGACTCACAATGGAGGAAAAGAACTAGGAAACTAACTAGTAAGTATGCTAGTAACAAGGACGGAGAAATAAAGAGCATTAAGCAACAGGTGAAAAACACAGAAGGTAAAAATTGGATAAATTCGATGGAAAAGAAACAGAGTGTGGAATTATACCGAAAGTGGAAAATGCAGATCAGGAAGGAAGATTTTTTTGATAACTCAAGAGGCAGTGGCCTACTTTTTGATGCTAGATCAGGGTGCCTTAGAACAGGCAGCTACAAAAAGAAATTTAACAATGGCGATGACGCATGTGCTGTATGTGGATACTCGAGTGAAACAATTGCCCATATTATACTCGAATGTAATGGTATCCATCGGGAAGTTGGTGCAGGTGCAATCACTGTTCCTGAAGCTCTGGGGTTTAGAGATAACAGTGGCTGGGTGAATAAACCGGCGGTGGAAACTAGCAAAAAACGACTGGAAGATTGATGGCTTAAAAGCAGAGAAGTGACATAATGTTAGTAATGTAGGAACAAAATTTAATAAATAGAATGATGGTTTAGTTAACCATTCTAAATCAATAATTAAGATATAGGGAGAAAAATGAGCATGATAGCTACTGCTACCACCCCGTTTCAAAGGGGACGCTCCTATATTCCATCCATCCATCCATCCATCCATCCATCCATTCCATCCATCCATCGATGCATCGTCCAGCCCGCTCGCGGCGTATCTCCGCTGGCGGTTCTCTCGTTTTTTGCGCGTGTACATTGACGAAAAATTTGATACGAGCGTGTCACGTAGCCTTTCATTTTTAGCTGGTTTTCCAGCAAAGACTGACCGCAATTGTGTCCGAAATGTTTCACAATTTAAGTGTTATGTTCACTACCGAAGCGGAGTGGTTGATGTTCTTGCTGCGTTCACATATGCGTTCCGTTCTACTTAGAATTTACGCATTGTGCTCGTGCAGATAGTTTTCATTGCTTGTCAAACAGTTACTCGTCAAGACTACCTCGTGTATGTGGTAGTCTTTGAGTGCCTAACGGTCACTCGTGAAGCCGGCTGTCAATCAACGTTACGATGGTATGCTCGAGTGGTCAAGGGCATGCATGTTTCTCAGCTGCAAGGTCTTGTTGCAGTTTGGTGAACTGATGAGACATTCGTTTTCCTAAGGGTTCTGCGCTTCCTTGCAAATATAACAAATTCCAGTGGAGCGTACATCGCTACATTCCATGTGTAGCGTACATGTCCCTAGCTTATGTTGCTTACTTCGAGAGGTGCTCTCTTCTAGGTTTGTGCAGCAAGAAAGGACCACACCACTGAAAAAACGAAGATAATCATAGAAACGTTGCTTAGGCCACAGTTTAACAACGCAGGAAAAATAGTAATTGATCAAGCAGCTTACCGGAAAAAGGAAAAAAACACTGCTGAGCAAGATAGGAGCTGCGTGTTTAGTCTGGCGAGTTTTATCTTTGCGAATAGAAAACTACGCAAGTAGTCATCATCTGGTGATTAAACTCTGTAAATAACGAAATGTTTGTGTGCACTTCTTGATTGTGCTTGCCCATATTGTTTTTCTCTCTCTTCACCTCATGAGCTTTTTAAATAAAGAAACGTGTCTTTTTTAAATTGCTCGCAGTGTTTGCCTACTAATTTAGTTCAGAAAGTGGCTAGTATCATTACAACCGGCGGATGTTTAGTGCCAAAAATGTTCTGGTAAGTTTCGCATATCATTGAAAGTTAATAAAAAATTGCGAACTAGTGTGGCAGGCGTGTATGATAGTGCCATTATTCTATAGTCTAATCATAATTCGTTTGAATTAACTCACTTGCTCGGCTTGGCTCTCTGCGTGTATAGGCACAGGAGTAAAAATAAAAAATAAAAGCACTGCACCCAGTCTGTAGCATATCCAAATAAGTGAAAACAAGAAATAAGCTGAAACTCGCGTGATAATTGCGCACATTTATGCTATGGCGGGCTGCGTAGTTTATAAACGAGGTAATAGCTTCTCCTCACTATCGATCGTATAAGCTGATCCGTTTTTAACGGGATCACTTCCGAAAACCTCGCATATACTCATATGACGGCAGAGGTGCCTGAACGTGCCCCAATTACCCTTCACCTTTATATCGAACTTTTTTTTTACTACGCAAGCTTGCCATAAGGCATATTATAAAAACCCATCTAAATGGTTTTGCGTAAGGACTCTATAGAACTTGCTTGCTTACGATCTTCCAAGGCTGCTTTAAAACCCTGCGAGAAAAAAAAAACGCTATATCGTGACATGCATCTAAGTAAGCAATAATCATGTGGCTGGGGTGGAACCATTCAGAGAATTGCATTCGTGCGATGGATATTTATGTAAGTCGCCGCACTCGTAAATACTGTATTTAGCGAGTTAATGAACTCGCAAAAATACGGCGTGTATATACACAGTCAGAAAAAAAAATTCGCGGAACCGCAGCAGAGAGCGCCAGAGCAAGCATGCATGCTTCAGGCAGGCATGCAGCTTCGGGTAGTCGCTGCCTAACTTTGCGCATGTGGGCCTATTATTATTAGTACTTTAACGATAGCGAAATTGTTGGCTGCCATCTTGCCCGTGGCATTTTAAAGCTGGCAGCTCGACTGTGGTACGAGCGCTAGCTGAGGAAACTCGTGTTTTATAGTTTGCGCCAAGCTCCGGCGGAACACTTGATGCATAAGTGGCGAGCGCCGCGGTGCGGCGAAAGACGCTGCCACGCCTTTTTTCCAACTTACGCTCTCTCCAGCCGATTGGAAAGGCCGGAGAGAAACGTGCGCGCGGAGGTGATCTCGGAGGCCATGCTATACCACTCGACTCACAGCAGACCTCACAAATGTTAAGTGAGCCAGGATGTTCTTTAGAAAGCCATGGGTAGCTTCACCTGAAAGAACTAGTTCACGTGTTTGCGTTGCTTACGTTCGCATAGGAACTTATTTACTCTAATAAGGAAATGTTTCCACGGCCCCGAGTACATACTGTGCACAATGTGTCAACACAGCATTATTGTAACCTGAGTGCTCCTCATCTCAACAATGGGCTTCACCTGTGCACTGACTCCATCCAGTAGAAGGCGCGTTGTAACTGTTGTCCTTGCTGTGTAGAGTAACACTGTTCTTTGCCACACACTATTTTTCGTCTACGGGTTTTGCTAGGGTCGATGGCCAGCCAAGTACACGCCTGAAGGGAGCACGTATAAGCAGCTTAACGCATTACTGCAATTTTTCTGGCTGTCTTTAGCGCGTAATACATGCGTGTCTTGTTTTAGTTTGGCAAGTTGACAAATTTTTCACAAAGCTATGAACGTTTTTAAATTTGACTCACAGGAAAGGTTCGGAGTTAGTTTTCGGTCACCAGTTTGGCTTCGGCCACATGCGTTTGTATTATGACCGCTACTGTTTACAAATATTCATTCACAGCCGTTTATAGTTCAACTTCTGTTTGCATATAAAAGAGAGAGACCTGGCTGTAGTTTCCTCTGACTTTTGACGTCCAAGTCAGAGTAAATTATACACGATGTATTAAACTTCATGCCACCGTGCCAAATGACTACGCGAAGTTTTAGCACGAGCCTTGAGCTTCTAAATAAATTGTGCTCGTTTTATAGCTCGATATCTTCAGAAACCTATTTTTTTTTTGCTAAACCTGTTTCACAATTCATTAGTGTTAAAAATTAGGAGCCCATTTCGTTATCTTCCTGATTAGTGGCACGATAACGAGAGTATATTTACTTCAAATACGTGTTTAGCTATGACGAAATATGGCGCATTGACTTGGAAATGTTTATTTAAAATAATATTTGTTCTATTCGGGATTTTATTTTCCCCACCTCTCTATTCTTTACTTTCATTTCCTAATATTTACCCAAGTAATTTGCTTAGTTTTTATGATAACTAATCAACATTATTACATTAGTATTATTAACAACCACTCATCCAACTTCCCATTCGTTAGTTGGCACTTATCCACTACAGGCATTCCTTTTGTCTGCTTATTTCAAATACTTCAAGCTACTGTCCACCACAGACAAACAGCAACTGAGGTACAGCGGCGACCTTTCTACCGTACGAGCTGTATACATTTCGTGTAAGACCTAACTACCACACTACTACTAATATTTCATTAGTGCACTTGACTAATGAATCTAAGGTCGCAGTTGCAGTGCCAGCTGTCGACCGTGTTTCTGATGTAGGCGAAACGCAAGGCGCCCGAGTCCTGTTCAATATCAGTGTATTATACAGCGCTCTTTACCGCGTTCCTTCTAATCAATGATTCCTTAGAGTATAAAAATTCATGTTTAGTGTCAAAACTGTGTCGTTATGGGTGAGTTGCATCCCTTTTCATAGCCACTTTCTTAGGTGAATGCGGTAATATTTCTGAACGACACAAAGTGTGCGCCTAATTTTTATTATGCTTATAGACAAGCTTCGGCGCAATGGACAGAAAGGCACTAAATAAGTAAATACAAAAAGCCTTTTATCTTAGCTGTTGTTATCAATTTGGCATCACAAAACATGCCCTTTCTCAGGTATGCTAGGGCGACTAGCTCAAAACTACAGATCGTTCATTTCACTTTCCCGCCATCATAATCACAGAATAGCCAATATGTAGCTTTTTTCCACATGCCTGTTGTTATGCGTTACCACGTACAACGTGCAGTGCAATTGAAATCAATAGGAATTAAAATTTAGAAACATCGTTTCAAAAAAGACCATGTTTGCTTTTGAATACGTATGCGCCTCTCTATTCGAGCCGATGCCTATCCAATTAGTATCGAAACGTATGTAGCTATTTTTATAAGGAGAGAAACATGATAGTGCCCATTATGAAGTCAGGTTGCTCTTTGTTGCTGTATTGCACGCTGAATTGTTGGTAGCCAACTACAGTTGTACCCACGAAGCTGCCGCAAAATCCATTTGGGAGCTACTCATTGTACAAAACTCGATATCTTTTTCTCTGCTGAAGCTGTAAATTGTTGTCCTCGTATATGTAAAACCTGCAGAGGAGGTTTTTTTTGTCATAAATGATCGATGCAAAACTTGCAAACGCTGCAAAACTATGCGGAAAGAAATCAAAACGCTGTTTATATCCCTCCACTCTTATGACAGGTTTCCTGCTGGCTGACGCCGGCTACGATGTGTGGGCAATGAACACAAGGGATATTGCTTTCCGGACTCACCACTTGAAACTAAAGCCAGACGATCCTCTATACTGGCAGTGGAGGTAAGACTTCATGTATGATCGAGGCTCAAAATCTGCAGTATATATTTTGGTCTAAATAGGCATGCTAAAAATTTGAGTATGTGTGTTGTTGGTACTCAAACTGCTTGAAGAAGACAGCTATCGTTATTCACACGTTTGGTGATGTAAAGAACGCGTTTTTATAACTACCCCGCTTTCTCAATAATCGCTGTCTATGATTGCAAAATTCTCCCAACGATTGGCTATATATAAAAGTAGTATTATTTACCGGGCCGTTAGTATTTCATTTGTAATATATATTCACATATTACTTCTTGAGTGTCGTAGAGGTAAATAGTCATTCAAGATGTCCAGCAGGCTGATATATTCTATGTACCTCTAAAGAAGGCTGCGCCTATCCGACCTCCGTTATTGACATATGCACTTGAGACCAAAGTGCTCCGTCACATACTATGTGTTTCCCTAGTTAGACGAAATAGATCTACGCAATTAGGGCACTTCCGTGCGGCTATCATAGCTGGGCTTTTGGTGTATTTGAATTGAGGCAATATGGGCGACAAACATCATGGCGAAATCAGGACCGTTGATTCGACAAGTCAGGGGGAAATGAAACCGACAACGACCTTTGCATTAGCATTTACCAAAACGAACTTCGCCAAAGCAATGCTCTTGGATTTTGATTTATAATTATCCACGTTGAACCTGTGCAGTTATATATGTCTTTTGAAAGAGGACGTGATTAGCACGTTGTAAGCGCGCCTCATCTTGGTGAGCTTTCAAATCCATCATCAGAATCTTCCTACCTACAGAACAGAAAGAATACTTTTATAACGAAAATGAAAACGCTTTCTTTGTGGCCACTGTCTAGATCGCGTACTGTTTTTGTGCTGTAGATACGTATTTAAATGACCATAGAGTATGAGCCGGAGCTAGAGCGTTTTAGGAGTCACCTCTTCGTACAACGCTTTGCAAATAACTGCCGGTAAAATCTTGAGAGTCCTCCCCAACGAGCTGAAACGGTTCAATGCCTGCTTTTCTGAAAAAAGGCCTAGTTCAAAGGTGAAGGAGGGCAAGTTGGTAGATGTCATGGTGTTCGTTCAAATACGATTCCATTTTACGAGGTCTGTAAGCTAGAATGCCTTATTTGCCTATTTTAGCGTAGTGAAACCCTATCAGCATTGCATCCTCTCTACTAATGTTCACCGATAAAAAATATCACACGGCGGTCAACTTCCTCATTCTAGATGAAGAGTAAACATCAAGTGGTGAGATGAAGCAGTTGAAATGCACAGACTGTAATAAACTGGACATGTTTCAAGAAACATTCCGAGAGCACTGCAGAATGTGCAGGGAGAAATGTGAAAGCCAGAGCTTAGCTGCTTCGCACGGTGCATCGCACGCCCCTTCATGAAAAAAAAACAACGTGCCGTTATACGCAACAATGTTTACAGCCGAGCTACAATTAGTTTAGAGGAAGGGAAACGCGTAGTATCTGTCACTCGAGGAATTCCACTATTATCATCCTCATGGTGTAGGGGTATGGGGTGGCTGCTCCTGGCCCCACGGGGCTGGAACTTCTGGAGCCACTGCCGCTTGCGGCGGGGGCTAGTCTGCAACCGCATTTTTTATCTTTTATAGGCCGTCATTGCACCCACTACTATTCCGATGGTGGACGACGTCTGTTGCGATGCGCATTGTTCTCTCCCCGTATTTTCTCTTCTGTTCGCACGAGGTTTCGGAGGTCGCTCAGCTGCAGAGCCAGTAACAGGCCCGTGAATTTTCTTTCCCTTTTCCCCTCAGTCGCAACAACAACCTCATGGTGTGCATAAAAAATTATAACGTGCGTTTCACGATCCTGGGGTAGCGCACTTAATTTAAATAGCTCTGCTGTTGAAACGAGGGATTTTTGTGACGAAGTGGCCGCCGCAGTGTTGCGGTGTTAAGATGCTCGATTACTGTGCCGAAGTACCGGGGTTTGACACCGATCTCCAGCAACTGGATTTCGATTTAGGCGAAACGAAGAGCCGTTCGTGGGCTGAGCGATGTCATCCCACCTTCGTCGCTTCCCTTACAGCACAGTTCAGTTGTCCACGGATAAGTGTGAGAGATACTGCGCTTTTGTTTGCTATGAGAGAATTAAAAAAAAATGACGCATCAGGATGATTGACAAGTGAACTCTCGCGGGTCCCCGCGGAATCTCGCGAAAAGGTGGGACACTTCTCGCAGATGCTCACTGCTAACGCACGGAGGAGCTGGCGACTTATGAGCCATTAAAGGCCTTCGCCTTAATAAATCTAATTCTTAGATATATTGAAGGTCGCGTTCATTCTAAGCAACGTGGTCTGAAGCGTCAGTCTGCTGTGCAGCCTCACAGACCTCTGCCTACTGGTGTTGTTATCTTCCACCAAATGACTATATGTCGTGAAGGGACAATGCTGCTATTCGTATGGAGTGTGACGCCATTACCTAATTGGAATATCATCCCGATGCCATATGCCAGGCCCAAAACGTTGTCGCAAGTCACAAAATAGTTATTTCTGTTGATCATCATTCGTTATCTTCTGTTTTCTACCAAAGCCAAGGATGTACACGTCATTATTGTGTGTTTCTTCATTTCTGTTCATATCTTGGTGCAGTTTTGATGAAATGGGCCGTTTTGATATAGCTGCGGTCGTGGACCTGATCCAGAACACCACCGGTGTTGCCAAGGTGCCATTGTTAGGCTACTCTCAGGGGTTCACTGCCAGCCTTGTCCTTCTCTCTACAAGGCCCGAGTACAATGACAAGGTATGTAAATGATATATAGAGAAAGAAGTGATCGTCATGGGAATAATAGAGCATACTGCCAAAGCCTTATTCATCGGATGCAAAGGTTACGGCGCTCGACTACTGTTCCCAAAGACGCGGGATCGAATCCCGGCCTCGGCGGCCGCTTTTTAATCGGGGCGAAAAGCAAGGCGCCCGTGTGCTGTGCGATGTCAGTGCACGTTAAAGAACCCCAGGTGGTCGAAATTTCCGGAGTCCTCCACTACGGCGTCTCTCATAGCCTGAGTTGCTTTTGGACGTTAAACCCCACAAACCAGGCATGCATGTGTTGTGCGATGTCAGAGCACGTTAAAAATCGCCAGGTGGTCGAAATTGCTCTGTAGCCCTCCACTATGGCTTCTCTTTTTCTCTTTCCTCTTTCACTCCCACCGTCCAATTCTCCCTTATTGTGCTGGGTCAGGTGTGCGCAGAAACAAATTATGACGAGTAGTGCGAGTTTCCCTTGTTCTGAACGTATTAATACTATTATTATTATTATTATTACAGCACCTACGTTTCTGTCAACGGTACCACTTTGCTAAACAAATCATAATTTCCTCTCTTAACAAGATACTAAGGTTTGAGTCTTGACATCTTTTTCGACAAATACACAGTTTCTCTCGAGGTTAAACCCTGATTTGACGGAGGAAAATATTTTTACTGTAGGGCAGATATCCTTGCCTAAGCTCCTACTATTACTATATATATATCCGAGCGCAAGGTCTGTTCAGATTTCTCTGCCGATTTTTTTACCTTCATTCAAAATCAAACTGGGATTTCTTCCCTACGCGGGCTCCTCTCTCTTTAGCGTTCTCGGTATCGATCCTACTACTTCTTTATATTTCTGTTGCTTGTTGGCGAGCTCTATTGATCTGGATGGTCCGGCTAAGCGCGTCCGCACCGAAGCGCCGACGAAATTGGACCGACACCCAGTGTGGCTATAACGACACTGAGCAACAAAATGCTATACGAACGAGTTGTTTAACCCTCCTTCGACAGAATGGATAAAAAAAAATAACCTCCGAACAAACGCCCCAGGTTCTGCTCTCCGAAACTATTCACGAGGAGTTACGTCACTAAGCACGCCTCCAAGGTCGAGCTTCAAAGTGAAACGTGCGAGTGAATGACGCTAACATTTGCTTTGCAAAAGTAGAGCTGTATAATCTCTAAAAGGCATGCTCCAAGAGCGCCTTATGGGTACCCTTAATATGTCGCTCTGGGGCTGACAGGCTAGCTTGCTGCGATAATGCGAGCGCCCCTGGGTGCAATTTCTTGCCACTGCGAGGTACGACGCTGCTTTTAAACCAGTTAATAAGCTTTATCGAGCTCTTTGGCCTTTATATGTAGCCTTTCAAATAAATAAAACCTATACGTTGTACTGCCCACCGTCCCGAGCAGGAAATCTCCACGCACTAATTTTATTTTTTGTGTATATTCATTATTTTGCACCGGAAAAGTACTTCAGTGATCAAGGGAAAAATGCAGCGATGTCCATGCAAATTAATAGACGGCTCGTATGTTTTCTCGCGTTCATGGTGTAGTTATAAATGATGTACCAGATCACTAAAGCTAATTTTGCTCAAAGCAAAAAATATCACTTTTCTGATTGAAGTACGACACGCTGTAATCAAGAACATATTCGCAAGTAATATCGCTACGTTTGTGAGCTCTTTTTACCATATAATTCTGCTAAAGCTTGTTGATACTAACTGAAAGTGCGCATGATTATCAGCAGCCAGATGCCTCCCGCCTGGCCGGCTTATTGCAAGGACACCTGATGTTGCCATATAACATTGCCACGTAGACGAGATAAGCTCCCTTCTCAGGGGTTTTACCTGATAACCTTTGTGATGACAAAAACATCGTTTGTGGTTTGTTTTTTCAGGTGGTGGGCCTTAGGTCTTAGCTTTATGAAGCTCTTGTGGAAAGCACGTGAGGTTTAAAGTTCCTTTTTCACGGCCAACGTATGTTGCAGACTCAATAGCAAGCATTGTGGTGGTGATATTGTTAGCCATGCAATCGGGAACACCTGCACCATTTTGCGTACTGAGAAGTTATTTAGCATGTGCTTGGCCAGCTCTTTCTTTGGTCATTATATTCCGTTCTTGCGCATGGCGGGAGTCACGATGTAACGTAATGAGAAGGTTCCCGGGAAATTCTTTTTCTTCTTTGCTTGCTCATTCGAGTCCTGATACTTCCTCGAAACAAAGTAGCCTTCAGCATATCATTAATCGTGTGTATTATATTGCGTTATACTTTGAGATGATATTCATTCCAATCACTAATGAAGGCGAATTCCAGTGGGAATCGGTCAAAAACCGCCACTTCAAAAACTTCATTGCAGTTACTGCCAAGCAAGCGCCCGTGCCGTCTACGTCAAAAGGATCCACTCTTTGCCAACTCACGACAATGCGTGGAATGTAAGGAAGCCATTAGCATTAGCCTGCACGTTGGCATCGGAGGCTGTAAACAGATGCGACGTTTCATGTTATGTAGAAGCTGGCACAAAATACTTCTCTGTCCCCGGTGTATTTTACACCGGAATGACATGGCGTAATTAGGCAGCGGATTGGGCTAATTGGCACGTGAGCAAGTGTGGTATGCCCAGTGTCGTTTTTTGCAATACCTTTTTTTTACTTCACATGCATGGTCATTGGGTGGAACTGGTCATCCTTTGTGTAGAAGGCTAGCGACTACGTAGTTGGATGGTCACACCTCTGCTTAACGTATTCCTTGTGTTATGGTCAGAAAGGTGGCCGGTGACTCTGCGCGACTGTTTCTGAGAGCGTTCAAATACGTTGATAATTTTTTGATCCTCTTGAAACATTCACGCGTTTCTTCTAAAATGACAGACGTTCTGAGCGCTTCTGCCGATATTGTTCTGGTTTCAAATGCACAATAGAGGTTCCCATGGCTAAAGACCTAAGTTTTTTTGACATGCCTTTGAGATCTACGCCAGACCATATACGCTCGATATATCAACCGTGAACTGCGAAATTGCTTCTTGGGTACGAGTATGGCCACTCGAAAATGATTGAGGATGGCATTTGGGAGTCGTGTCCAAATCCGCTACTTCGAAGTCTTGTCACACCATTGCTTCTAAATTTGTCCTGGAGCGAGTGTGCTGATTAAAATCTTGATATTTTCTCGAGCACATTGTCTGCAGGGCAGGCGATAAGACCTCTGAGGGGCCAAAACAGGGGCCAACAGATGAGACTTGGATGATAATGAGCGCTGTTGGCCGGCAGTCATCCCTAAATTCACAAGCTCTCTCATGGTTTCAAGAGCCTAATTAAGCGGTATGAAATCATGGTCATGTTTTTCGCACCGAACAAGCTCTGCGATATCTGGTTGAAAGTGGACCTCAGATTAGCTAGCTGCATCCATAAGAACCGCTGGGCTCGGACAACAAAAAAAAAGGTAGTCTTTTATCGCTTGCGAGGAGGATGAACAAACTGTCCTTATCATGCTGAAAAATGTACGTCTTCTAAATAGTTTACTTTTTGAGTGTGAGGCTTGTATGAGGATTGCAATTTAACCAGAAGTGACTGGAGGGACAACTTGCCTGCACACTGCAGTGAGGTTTTCTCTGCAGACTTGGGCGAGCACACTGCTGTGGCTCGCCCCGGTTTGATGCTATTTATGCTATTTTTTTTTTTGATGGTTGATGCTATTTCCGGTACTGCGACCAAGTCATTCGAGCGCTTAGGTAAGGCATTTTTCAGAAAATATGTTTACCGCTGCATTGGCGCTCCTTCTGTTGCCGTAGTAGATGAAGAGTTTCATTACTTGGAGTAACTAGAGCCCTCCGGTCCTTATTAGCTATTTTTGCAATGCGAGTGCTTGCTTTCGTATAATTCTGACTTCTTCAGGTGGCTATCATAAATATTTGTTTGTTGTCTTCATTAAACTTCACTTCCGAGTCAGCGCCTCTGGTATTTTCGTCTTAGACTTGGTCCGTTTCACGGACCGTGCTGTTTATTCACCATGATACCACGACGATATCATTGTTAAAAATGAATCGTTCTTATTGCAGCACAGTCTTGTTTTTTCATGTGGCGTTTCTTCACTTTCTTGTAATGCTTCAATTACAATCGCTCCACTTCATAATGCTAGCCACGCTCATCAAACATATGTCATAATGTTTTAAAAATCTACCAAGTGATGTTCGAGAACTCCGAGGCATAAAACAGCACGGAGTTGAAAACCAAAGTTGCGACTCATTTCTCTTGACTCGTGATAGTTAGAAAAGGTGAGACCTTCTGGCGACTTATATATAGCGCTGACCATAATGTGACAATATTTTTTCTGTGGACAAGGTTTCTCTAAAATAAGCAGCAGTTTTTGCTCATTTTGAAAGTTACTACTTGTCAATAGCATGGTGAGATTTTATTGCGCTTTAACATTTCCGATCAGCCAAAACCGTAATGGTTTTTATTTGCAAAATACCTTGGTGTATTTTATATATTATATACCACATACCTTCCCTCCAAATGTTTCTCTTCAGGTCAGTATACTGCTGGGGTATGCCCCAGTGGCGAACATCACTCACGTGAGGTTTCCCATCCCAGAGGTGATTCCATTCGGCTACCCATTGCTTGTAAGTGAAACATTTGTTTCATAGCTGTAGATGTAGAAAAACTCTGGCTTCAAAGCATGTCCTTGTGTTTGCAGCGGTCGCGTTGGGAGGTTTTATTGGGATTTTGTTTCTTTTTTTTTTAAATATAGGCTTAGAATATGCCCCTGAATATAGTTGAAATTTCGTTGAAGAACATGACAAACTGAGTTATGCGGGCTCGCTATAGCATTTCCATGCCTTAGGCCATCTCACAAAACAAAGTAGACAAGAAAAAACAATCAAGAAAAAGAAAACCCAAAAACCTTATCAACGAAACATACAGCGATCAATCTCTGAATGCCATGCCCTTCATATACGGTATTTCTTGAGTACAATCAGCTCCTTGAAGCTGAGAGTGTACCGGCGAAGCTTCCATTAACCGACACAATATATCTCCTGGCGCTGCAATGCGAGAAGTCGTTTTTGAACCTCCACTTGATGGCGAAAGCCTTTCTATGCTCATGGAACAAGATCCGGTGCGCGAGATTTGTGACCAAGATCTGTGATATCCCGCGAGTTTCCACGAGATTAGTTTTTGTCTAGCGTTCCGACCATTTGCAATGTCACACTTGAACGCGCGTCAAGGAACGTCACACTACAGGAGCAATGGTTTCCCGCCCAAGCTCACAATTTCCGGAGAAATTGGGAGGGATACTGCGCATTTCCTTACCTGTGAAGCGACTATAATTTTATGTAGCACTGCAATGAATGCTGATAAGAGGTGATCGATGAGAGTCAAATGATGGGTGAGGAATGCTAGGCTTTCGCCATAATCATCTTAAAAGACACCTAAGAGAACCTATATTTATTTTATTTCTGCGTCAAATTCTGAAGGCTTTCATGAAGCAGCGGCCCATTTTGTTGATGCCGTTAACGACGTGCCAAAATGCAGAATTATGCGCTGCTATATGTTTCCTGCAGGTTTGCAACATTAGGGCAAAATTGAATTCTACAAAACCTTGGCGTTAGAAATAGTACATCACAACTCATTTCAAACATTTGGCTGTTTAAAGTGCTATGCAATTGTACCGCTGCATCTTGATAAAAAAAATGCATAAGAAACATGTTTGGCGAGCTGCAGTTTGTGTCAGGAATTAAATAGCTGCTCTAGTCTTGGTACAACTATTGTTAGCGGAACATCAATGTTTTTTTTTGCTTCCATGCGAACTTATCAATTAAGCGAAATGCGCAGTGGTAAATCGCAACTAGACCATGCCTGTTTTTTATAAAAGCCATTCACGTATAATAAAGGTTCTTTTATGAAGCACGAAAATACGTTTAGCACTCATTTGCAATTAGCACAGCAATTGTCGAAGTGTTTACTCCCTGGTAACATCGGGGGCCATTCGCTGCAATCTGTGGCATGTGTAATTCTGTCGAGCTGCATTCGCTGCGGAGATGATACGCGGCAATATAGCTTGCAGTGTATATCATACACAAATACAGCTAAAGACGCTGATCTGCCTTTACGGAACAAATAAGCACAATATGTTTAACTTGTCTAGCATAATATAGTGCAAAATATTCTATATCGTGAGCCATGTGTTTAGGTAAAACACAGCACAAAAGTACACAATATTATTAGTGTAAAAGCCGCTTTCATCAGCTGAACTTGCAATAGGAATTATATTTATATCGAGAACCTTTGTGATGAATGCGCAGCAGTATATACATGTTTCGATGAAATTGATACCCATTTATACTGCCGCTGTGTGTTCGGTGGAAACGAATACTCCCTAATTAAAAACACAATAGTTGATTCCGAGTTTAAGGCAACTCAGAATGTGTAGCCGTGTGTTAGATGGAATGGATTTCTTAGCGCTAGAAAATCAGACACTGAATAATAACAAAGTTACATTTATCGTTCAACATAATTACACATACTTTTCAAAAACATTCTATTTACAACTAGTCCTTCAAGGTGCATAAGTGGAAGTTCCAATAATAACTGCCACTTGTTAAATATAGGAACAGAAAATTAAAGGCAATGGGAAAAAGGACAGCACGAAAACAGTATCAATTACAATGCATAGCAAAAGATACCGCACATTTATAACAGAAAAGGTGTTAAAATATTCATTAACTTTAATATGATCTGCTAAGTGGTTTTCAAGTATTTTCCTTGAGCGTTCCAGCAAACTATACTCCGTTTCATATATCAGGTGCAACGCAGCGAAAGCTACGCATGTAGTCCGCAAGAAGAAAAAAGGGGGCGTATCACTAAGCCCTCTTTCCGTGGCCGAGTGATTTCAGCGGAAGAGGGCCCTATTCCGAGCATCCCCATCGTCACCTTCATTCTTATCATCATCCTCAGCCTGACTATACCCCCTGCAGGACGAATGCCTCTCCCATATTCCTCCAATTAACCCGGTCCTGTGTGGATGGGCTGCATCCACTTGACCCCTGCGAACGTCTTAATCTGATCCGTCCTCCTAATTTTCTCCCGCCCCCTGCTACGCTTTCCTTCCCTTGGAATCCAATGTGTTGTCCTAAGCGACAATCGGTTATCCTCTCTTTGCACTACATGCCCTGCCCATGCCCATTTTTCTTCTTAATTTCCACTTGAATGTCAGTGCCTTGAGTTATTTTTCTGACCCACTCTGCACGTTTCCTATCTCTTAATATTACCCCTACAATTTTTCGTTCCATAGCCCTCTGGGTTGTCCTCAACTTAAGTAGAACCCTTTTGGTTAGCCTAAACGTTTCAGCCCATAGGTGAGTACACGTAAGATGCAACTGTTGTATACTTTACTCTTGAGCGATACCGGTAAGCTGCTAGTCATAATCTGCGAGTGCTTGCCAAAGGCGTTCCATCACAATCTTATTCTTCTTGTTATTTCCTTTTCATGGTCCGGATCTGCGGTTATTACCTGTCCGAAGTAGACATATTCGCCTACTACTTTCAGTGCTTCGCTACCTAACCTAAACTGCTGTTCCTTCCTTAGTCTATTGAACATTACCTTAGTCTTCTGCATATTGAATTTCAAGCCTACCTTTTTACTTTTCCAGTCTAGGTCATCAATCATTTTTTGCAATTCATCCTCTGAATTACTTAGCAAGGCCATGTCATCAGCAAATCGCAAATTATTGAAGTATTCTTCATCTACTCTTATCCCTAACTGCTCCCATTCCAAGCCTCTGAATATTCCGAGGATACACGTTAACAATAACTTGCTTTGCGTGTCTGGACAATTCACAGTGCGGATCTTATAGAAAAAAGCTGCTTCGAAAAGGCAATTGAGGTCGCTGCGTTGCGCAGCACGGAGGGCACCACTGGCAGGGTTACGGGGTAGTGATAACGCAACACGAACAAAAACGACAAAAGAAATATACAAATTCACCTAATCCTATATTTTCTCCCTAATTCGCTGCTTTTTATGGAGTTGATGGCAAATGTGAGATGTATGAAGCTTGCAGACAAAGCAACTATTATTTCCTCTCGCCAAGAGCAGACACTATTTTTCATCGCGGGTGCGGGGAGCGCAAACAAGAGCTGTAGCTTTGACAGTATTGCACTTGATGTATGAAACGATGTACAGTGGTCGCTCATTTCAAAACCTTACACTTAGGACACGGCCACCATCGTAGCAAAATAAAAGGCATCGGCCATTAGTGCGCCAGTACGTTGTTGCTCGTCCGCCCTGAGAGTAGACGCCACTTTAAAGGTAAGAATCAGCTTTGCTGAACAAATATATATTGAATCAGCAGGCGCATTGTCAGGACAAGTTTTGCTGGCAACGTGTTCGCGAAAATTGAAACTGGTTGTATATACTTAATCAATTATCAAACTTTATTTTCAGCAGCCATCGAGATTTCCAACGTTTCAATTTATTTTTATGCAGTTTCTGCTGGATCCCAGTGGTGACAGTGGGTACCTGTACATTCCCAGTTTTGCCACAGATGTCCTCCAGTTTTTCTGCGGAATTTTCGGTGGAGAGGTTTGCGCTTTGGGGACATTCATTACGCGTTTCTCAAGCCCTGAGCAGCTGAATGCGGTAAGTTGTTCACTATGTCCAAATGTCGCGAGAGTAGTATAACGTGAGCTTGGAGAAACGATGATGGAATATTTAATCGTGCCCTTTAGTGGCTGGTAACCCACCATTTGCGCGAACGTAACAAAGTAGTAGAACCACGTCACTAGAAGGCAGCCATGTATAGTGCACGGCAACGGTCGGTCTTCGAAAGATGTCGAGCTTCAGACTCGCACATGTCCAACATGTTCCACCCGCCACCTAATCCACCCAGCAATCCTGCTCAGATGTAATTTCTTCCCTGCAAGAACCAACCACTACCGCATCATGTGGGGCGGTGGTGCTGCATTCATCTCCCCCCCCCCCCTCGCCCCAAAATGGCTTAATTTTTGTTTAAAAGGAGCGATGGGAGGCTGCCCTGCGCAGCCCTACGCCTGATCTTCAGGACCCATCCGGAATTGGGCTCGGACGGTGCCAGAAGCCTGAACAGGGTAGCATTTTCCTCTCTCCCCTACTGCCTCCTTCTTTTTTGGTATAATAAAATTATAATATCACACACTCACCCTAATCTGCTCGGAGGAGTGAGCAAGAAATCCTGAAAGTGCGTGGTGCCTCGTTACGTAAAAGCTCAAGTACGATACGTGCCATTTTACAGCTACACAGTTGTTCTTCAGCCTTGTATGCACAACATATATGCCCTGTGCCGCAATGTTGTGAACATAAAAACAACCGAGTTTGCTATGTAGCTTCCCTAACACCATTATAAGCCCTTTGGCGAGTGTAGCAGTTTCTTAGTGTGTACTCCATTTCAAAACTTTTTGGAGAGCACTTCTATCATTGTGGAATTTCTATCATCTGCTCTTCACGACTTCGTGCACTTGTGCGGTATAGCTCTTAGTCAGCCTCCTTTCAGGTTACATAAACGTTTGACATAAACAGGGTAAGAAACTGTATTCCAATGGAAGGAAAGCGTAGCAGGGGTGGCAGAAAGTTAGGTAGGCGGATGAGGTTAAGAAGTTCGCAGGGGTCAAGTCGATGCAGCTAGCACGGGACCTGTTTAATATGTGGTAAATGGCGGAGGCCTTGGCGGAGAAACATGTTCGAGAGAAGCAAGTGCTGAGTGAACAGAGAGATTACACTGCGTGAGCAGTGAGCTCGCAGTAAGGGCAAAAACGGACTTACAAATGCGCATGTAAATTCATTTTGAGTGTACGTGGTTGCGCACGCAAAAGCTACCTTTCAGCTTGAAGGGCTTGAATGTGTCTTACAATAGTTGCCCATTGCAAAACTGGCGTCACTGGGCGTTTTATTGTGGCGGAAAGTACGTTCTCTGCTTCAAGTGAACAAAATAAGCAAATCGACGCCATTTTAAAAATGTGCTTCGAGGGAAGCCAGGTGTGTGAGCTAAAAATCCGTAGCTTCGATGTTAACTGTATTGAACTGCATTGCCGATAAAGGAAACCTAAAACCTCGACTCGGCTTTTGCATTGATGGCTTTCAGTAGCCTTCTATAATACTTGTAGTTAAAATCTACATACAAAGGTAACTAGTTATATTAGTACGAGACTGATACTGTGTTTCAAAATTTGGTTTACACTAGTAGTAATAAATCTATGGGTATAAAATTTATAAGTAATCGTAAATGTAGACACATTTTGATATGAAAAAGGATAGACAATTGGTCGAGTTGATATTGATTCATATTGGAAGGGCAGATCGCGAAAGACACGGGACGAAAGGAAGAAGACGTACACATGAGCGCTGTACGTCTTCACACGAGATGTGTACGTCTTCACACGAGGTGTGTACTTCTTCACACGAAAGCAAGAAGACGTACACATGAGGTGTACGTTTTCTTCCTTTCGCCCCGTGTCTTTTCGCGCTGTGCCCTTCCAATATAAACACTTTATTATAGAGTACGAACTGGTTTCAAATTTTGTGTAGCAATTTTTAGTTCTTTAATTTTTTTTTTCACATAGGTACCTTTTCGTTAAGATGTATTGTCCTTAGAGTGTAGTAATGTTGTATAAAGGCAATGTAATTTTGCATAATTGCGCAGTGACATTAGACAGAAGAAAAGCGCCTTGCTTTTTACATCAATCGAGAAGCGTACAATCTAACTTCCCATATACCGCAAACATTTATATAGAAATTGTCGTTTTATATCATGACAACCCCTTCAAAAATCGCAACTACAGATTCTGGCTGTTACACGTTTCAGTGCGGTAAATAAAAAAGTTTTATATTTTTTCAGAAGAAAGTGGAGCCAGTGTTCTTGCTGGATGAAAAACAATTTCAAAAACTATTAAGTGACTGGTATATTTATAGCTGTAACGATCAGTAGTTTTACACGTGTATTATCGAACGCACATGCACAATGGTACCTTGGGAAATAATACTAGGAGCCTAGCGCACATTACCCTGATCATAATATTTCTGAGTGTCTTCGACGCAGTGTAATCAAAAAACAAGAAATTTAAAAAAACTTTTTTTTCTTTCAGACAAGACTGCCGGTGATTCTGGCTCACTTTCCTATCGGGACTTCATATCAAAACGTTCGCCACTATATTCAGGTAAGCAAACGGCAAAGGTATGAAGGCTAGACTAGCACAAACTACCAATCTGTGGTTTTTCAACAACGGCTGGCCTTGTTTCGTACCATTATATGTCACTGGTATCCATTAGGAACTTAGAGAAGAAAGGGGACCAGGACATTCAATGCTAAGTTGTTACCTCAATGAACATTATCGGTAACATTATAAAGAGATCAAAATACGGGCTACTCAATGTGATTTTAATTTTTGCTTGTAACCTGCTGCATAATATGACTATGAACAAATGCTCTCGGAGAAGGAAAGCTTAACGTCGAGATTAAAGGGAAGATCTGAGGATTGCTTACCACCGAGCTTCAGGCCTAACGCTCGAGATTTGCCAAAGATAAAGACTTAAATACACGTCCGATGGTTTGGGCGGGGGGGGGGGGGGGGGTGCATTGTATTTCGAGGTAGTCAGATCGGTTCTCGTGGGGTTTGGCATTTTGGATCTATGCACGTCCTGCTCGTCATGTGTTGTAGTCGGAGGTCAAGAGAGCGACTCATCAGGTCACTTCAAGTTGAGCTGGAGTACAGCCGCGCAACAGGGTTCAGGCAGCCGCAGCGGACGACCAAACCAGCGAAAAGCTTCGCTCTACGCCAGAATGATAAGCGAATACTCCACTGACCTAAATCACTGTATCAAGATGTCTCGTGATGGCAAGCTACAAAACATGGCGAAACGATAATAACAGGACGACGGGATGACTTCACGATGAGATGTGCTTTAAAAGCCAGCGGACATGGCTATAGAGCGCTCTCTCACACATCGCTGCTTACTTCGTCAGCTTCGCACCAATAATATGAGATATTTATTTCTGTAAGCAGTGCACAGTTTAATGAATGCCCAGAATATTAGGCAGACTTCGTTTCGTAAGTTATTTGGCAGCAATGAATAGCCTCAAATAGCTGCGCTTTAGGATTTCTTTTGCTCTGCTTCATGTCACGGTAGGAATGTTGAGGTGAATACGAGCAAGAGAAACCGAACCCCACTCCGGAGCATACCAGAGGTTGCTCTTAATACTTTCTCTCACGAAACCAGTGCAGTGGGTATGTTTCGATTACTGTTCAGCTTCTCGTCTCTGCGCGCCAAAAGTGGCTGAATGAATTTACTAGAGTTCACAACACTTCCCGGAACACCGGTGTACTTTTTATAGCAAATAACCGATGAAATGATTGTGTGGTGCTTGACACGCTATTCAGGAGGAACCATTTGTATTCGATACAAGCATCCTTGAAAAATATTATATTCTAATATGTATTGGATGTACTATGGAGCATAGTCACCAATAATGACGATTACGTAAAAACTACTATAACTAACAAATTTTTATGGATCTCTCATAAACCTGCATCTTGCATAGATAGTTTCGCGCGTCTTATTAGTTTTTCAACCAAAGCATAGCTTGTGCCTATACATGATGACGTGGATGTCTGGCGTCGTGAGAACAAGGAGGGGAAAAATTATGTAGTTATACATTTCAAAGGAAATATAATCGCGTTTCCTTATCAGTGTGTGACGTTTTGTAATGAAAAAAAGATAGAATGAGTAGTTCTGGGTAAATACTTCCTCTTGCCATCAGTGTTTTCTCTTCGTCGTTGAGTAGTTCGCAAGAACTAATATTTCTTTCAGTCGCCTCCAGATGACAGAAACTATTATTTAAGACTAATAATATTAGGAGATGTAACACGAAATGATTTAGTGCCAGACGTGATTTACAGGAAATTACTATGAGCGCAAGAAATCTCTAAAGCAACTCATTATGCAAATTGCTTAACAAGTGTCATATTTATTTGCAGCTGTATCGAAACAAGAACTTCGTTATGTACAACTACGGACCTGAAGAAAACAAAAAGCGCTATGGACAGGTGAGTTACAATTAATAACAATAATTGTTCACCTGCAATTTATGAAAGGGATAAACTAGAAGAATATGTGGCTCCAGCGGCGAGATCTGTCAAGCATGGAACGTTCTTGCTTTATTTGTAAGAAACATTGGCGGTCCTTTCAACTTTTCAAAAAAGGAATAAAAATCTTTTCCCCCATGCGTCTTCCGTAGTAAATGAATCCTGAAATATACCGAAAAAAATTCCCTCATGTGATATTTTATTGCTATAAAGATGTGCCAACCATAGGGAACTTGTAGCTAATGGAAGGAATGCTGACCACACGAAGACGAGCATGACATCAAACTTAATATCATCATTATAATAGTCATAATATTAATATAATAATAATAATAATAATAATAATAATAATAATAATAATAATAATAATAATAATAATAATAATAATAATAATAATAATAATATAATAATAATAATAATAATAATAATAATAATAATCATCACCCTCAGCCTGACTATACCCACTGCAGGGCGAAGGCCTCTCCCAAATTTCTCTAATTTCTGGGCGAGCTGCATCCACATGACCCCTGCGAACTTCTTAACCTCATCCGCCCGCCTAATTTTCTGCCGCCCCCAGCTACGCCTTCCTTCCCTTGGAAATTTGAGGCAGATAAGAGGCTTCGGCTTAACACGAAATTTGTCTAGAGAATTAGTGTTTAATGGTTGTCAATAAATTGCTACAGACCGAATACATAATTGCATTATTTGCAGAGAGTCGCTTTGTGATGTCAATCCCCAAATACAACCAGAAATGTCGATTCCACGTCTTATCCGTTTAGGACTTGCATAAAAGAGAAACTGATCCGAAAAAGGCTTATAACGCATTATTCATTTCATACAGCTTATATTGATTAAAAAAGAGCCTGCAAATTTGACTACATATTTTAGCATCTGATTTGCTGGCCTGTACAATTGCATCGGAATTTAAAATTATATATCTAACGGAAACGGGTATTATTTCTAATCACCAGAAACCATCTCTCGTTCGTCTGCAGATTGTATTGCCTGTTCAGTCCTCAATTATACCTACCTCAAATTCGAATATCTCTGACGATATTGTCATGGAAACTGGGAGCCATCATAGAGTGACCTACAAGTATTTGTGTTGCGTCTTATTCCCTGAATTTACCTGAAGCCTTCGCGTTCAGAAAAATGCCAATAAACCATTCTGAACTGTTACTGAAAACCAACAGCTTCCATGCAGTAACAGTGCAACCGGGCAAAACAGTCATTTGTACCCGTCCACTAAGCAGATTTGTGCGTAAGTTAAGATCGCGTACGTTTACATTCTTTTTCTTCCGTCTTACGTTCATTTTGTGTGTGGATCTTCTGAATGTTTTCTAGTGGAATTATAACAAATATTTCAGTGACGGCGAAAGAAATTCAATGGAAATAAATAAACCAAACTGCGCTAGTGGCGTCACGTTATAGATATGCAATATGGACACGTAAATTGAATTGCGACTGCGAAAAAAAATACACGTCACTGCTTTCAAAGTCACGAAATCTCACCTTCTAGAATTCACCCCCCCCTCCCCTCCTCTTATAAAAAAGAATAAATAATCTCGGGTTATCTCCCTCTAAGCGATCGTAGTGCGACTACTGGATTTTATGTCCTATTGACTTGTTGTTACGCAATATTCACCTAATACACACTCTGCGATTGATTTTGTTTTGAAATAACAGAACTACTAGGGGTCATAGTCATTCAATGGTCACTGTAAGGCTCTATCACATCTTGTTTATTGGCTGCGAAGTTGGAAGACCCATCGAGACACCTCGCGCCTTGGAGTCACTAAACTGAACGGTTTTACTTTGTTGGGATAGGACACGTGTTTGTGACCTTAACGACTTAGCCAGTGAGAGCAATGACATGAAGAAGATTGGACATGAATCTCGGAGGGTAGTGGTAGCGTATGAATAGTTTCACACTAAAATTTTCTGAACTTACAACGTTGGGGTAAAATGCTACCGATTTGTAAAAATAACAGGATCGAATTTTTTCAATCATGAGCGAGAAATATATTTGCGGGGCGAAAAGCAAGGCGCCTGTGCGCGGTGCGATGTCAGTGCATTTTAAAGAACCCTATATAGTTGAAATGTCTTGAGTCTTCCTCTGCGCCATCTCTCATAGCCTGGGTCCTCCGGGATTTTAAACCCCACAAACAAAAACAACCCAAGTCGTCGGTCACCTTGAAAAAAGGCTATCAGATGTCTCCCCTTATTCTCTTGTACAGCTATAGCCATAGTATGAAAAAGAAATAACTAGCAGAATAAGATTGGGACAGAGTGCATTTGGCAAATACTCGCAGAATATGACGAGCGCATCTAACCGGATTCGCTCAAAAGGAGAGTATATAACTGTTGCGTCTTACCTGTACTCACCTATGGGGCTAAAACGTGGAGGCTAACGAAAAGAGTTCTTAAGTTGAGGACACCGCAGAGGGCTATGAAACACGAAATGCTGGGGTTGGAAGCGTGCAGCATGAATCAGAGAAATAACTCGAGCTAATGACATTCTACTGGAAATAAAAAAGGAATGGACATGAGCAGGGAATGTTGCGCGAAGAAAGGATAACCGATAGTCGCTTAGGGTAACAAACTGGATTCCAAGGGAAGGAAAGCGTAGCTGGGGGTGGCAGAAAGTTAGGTGGGCGGATGAGGTCAAGAAGTTCGCCGGGGTCAAGTGGATGCAGCTGGCACAGAAGCGGGTTAATTGGAGAAATATGCGAGAGGCCTTCGCCCTACAATGGGTATCATCTGGCTGGTGAGGACAATTGATGGTGGAATTAATGTCATCTCTTGGTGAAACGCCAGAGAGCCAAGCGTAGTAACTTTCGACGTGTCGCGCTTGGTGACGTCTTCATCGTCGAAGCTATTCTAATCCGTCCCGGGGTGGGCGAACTTCCTATCTTGTAGGGTGTCTTTTTTACGATGTGTCTCATTGTTGAAATACGAGTTGTTCCAGAACTTTTTGATTGCATTCGTTTTTATTTACCGATATATTGTTGTAGGCTCAAGACAAATGAAAGCCGTTTGACTATAAAAAAATGTATATATGTGTATAACACACATCAAAGAGGAAAAACTAGCAATCGTGATGTTCAGCCCCTGCTTCCGCCCAAGCCTTCCTTGGGCATTTTCACCGCTTCTTCGATGTTTCATTTTCTCAATATTACAACAAATCGGGAATATTCGTTATTTGGTGATGAATTTATGTTGTATCACTTTAGCTTACGAGTTTGGAGACTCTACAAGGTGAAATACTACACGTGACAAGAACCTACTCCATCAAACTCACCTGTTCATCTTTGCCGTGTATAACAATACTGGAGTGAGGAAATCAGGATGATCTATGTGGGTCAAAGATAGCACTCGCAAGGTGTTTCCACTTCGAAGAGTATTAACCCGCGCGCTGAAGAAGTGCGCCTTAATCATGCTGCCTCATTTGAAGCATTTCATACTTTTTACTACCTTCACGCTTTTGTATGTCTCTTTGAAGTACTGCCATTAAAATGCATCTATATGGACGGGATAATTTTTCAGGTGAATGCTCCTGAATACCCTATCGAAAACATCACCGCTCCCGTGGGGCTGTTTACCTCTTCAGGCGACATTTCTGCTGATCCAATCGACGTGGCTCTTCTCAAAGAAAGGCTGGGTGCGCGCCTCCTCTTCGATTACATCGTACCGCAAAAGGACTTTCGACACTTAGACTTCGTCTTAGGCTGCCAGGCAACAGTCATTCTCCACAAGCCTATGATCAAAGCTCTAGCAAGCGTACTGACTCCACCAAGTTAACCGAAATTATCCGTTTCCGTAATCTTTATTCGCAGAATATGTTTTTTTCATTCTGGTGCCAAGGCTTTGTGAAAGTGATGTGCGCAGCAGAAAGATAAAGAATAAATTTACACCTGTTCCCTTTCGATTACTTTTAAACCTGAATTGAGTAACTGGCCGGTCATAAGCTTCATATCGGCCGCAAATGCCAAACGGGCGATAGTTTTTAAAGGGCGCCGTGTGCCTTAAGACTTTGCTATGCCCGTTTCCATAGGCGTCCGCAAGCCTTCATGAAGCAAAGAAATTAGTTTTTACGTGTTGTTGCTGAAAAATAGAAGATAAGTCGGCTTACTTGTCATAGGTGACCTTTCCCACTTGTTGCCAGTACTAAAATATATTCCGGTCATTTGAAATACGTGTTCAGGGAGAATCAGGTATTTTTCTGAGTTGTTTTTACTTAAGGCGACACGGCGGGCAACACTGCGTCCAAAGCACCCTTTGTACTTGAAGCATTTTCGCAACTCGCCCAGTATTGGGATCTACGTTTTGTACGCTAGAGCACACGCATGACTGGATGAACAATAAATCTTGAGGTAGTAACATTTGAGTCCCCAAGAATCATTTCTAAGGATAAACAGTTATTCCTATGAAATTAACCTTTGCACTCCAAGAGATCATTTCAAAAAATCAAATGTCATTTCTTAAACGAGCAACATTTGCTCTCTTAGTGACTATTTTCAAGAATCAATTTTTAACCTTTTCAGAAGCATCTACAAGAAGCAACCGTTACTCATCTTGCAGTTAAGTTTTTGGCGACTAGCTGTTTATTCCATTGCAGTTGGTTGACAAAAGAAATAAAGGTTGTGGAAACTCAGTTGCTGCCCAAAGGGACTAACCTCATACCCCTGTTAGTTTTCTTTTTAGAGTGTGGATGTATATGAAGGCGTTAGTTTTCTTCTTAGAGTGTGGATGTATATGAAGGCAATAAATTGCACAAAGGTGGAGTTCAAAATAGGGAAACATAAGCTCCGCCGTTATGACACGACACAACTGCCTTAATTAAACCACATTACCGGCTTTCCGCGAAGTGTTTTCGCATGGGCACTTTGCGACTCGTGCCTGACAAATATGTTAATTTATACCTCTAGCTTCCTCCACATACACTATACTGAACAGTCTTAAGTGTAGTCACGTGAGAAGCAAATTGATAAAAGATCAAAACACTAAAAGCAATAAAAACACTGTGTTAAAGGCCAGGACAAAAATAGAATAAAAGGGATAAAAGAATGGAGGGTGCCAAAAGGGTGTCGCTTTTTGTTTTTATTTCCTGTTTTGGCTGCTACCTTACCTTTCATTGGTTTTATTCCAGTTCTTGTGTTTGCACTTTGCACCTTCTTTTTATTGGTTTTAGTCTAGTCGACATTTTATCATTTTACTTCTGATGTCACTACACTGTTTCCTGTGATCTCGCGGCATCGCCTTGGCTCCACCCCTTTATGCATGTTTGTATACGACGCGCTCCGAAATAAACCTTCATTTGTTAGTCAGCCCCTGTGCCGGTCGTTTTTCCTGTGTGTCTGCGTGTTGTTTATTGCGCTATTTAAGAAATAGGGAATGTATTTAAGGTATGCTAACGTTCTCTTCAATATATTATTCCTGCTGGTGGCATTGTTTTAAATTTATAGATTAGATATGCCTCTCAACATTTTCTTCCGTTTGAAGATTTAAAGCCTGAGTTGAGAATATGCAATTTCACCTCTTAGAACTTATGATATTTCTGATTGAACTGCTGAAAAAATGCTCTCACGAGGTTTCTGCCTGTGTCTGCCCAATGGCTATTAATCCCTCTCTTTCCGGTATACTGTTTATGACGGAAGGAGTCTTCTAGAAGGTAAACAATATCTCAGAACCCACAATTAAGGCCTGATTTTATTTGAAAACTCAAATCTCTTGCAGTACTTTTAACCATGGTGTCATTGTGTATATGACTGTACGCCTTACATCTTGGTCGAGAGCAAGGATGTTGTTGCGTTTGGTGCTTTTTTGACAGTTTAAAATGCAATCACGAGGTTTGTGTTACATTTGTATGCTACCCTTGGTGCATCCGGGAATATCTTTTCCTGCCGTTAATGCATTCCGTCTCGACCAATTCATCCTGACATAAACTCCATTAGGATAACATGGCAATCGTAGCCACGCCACAGCGTGTTGAGTTTTCCATCTGCGGGAAAATGCTTCGCCCACATTCTTGGGTACCACTGCCTCTATAGCATGGTAGCTAAATAGGTTATCAGGTGGTAACAAATCGACAAATATTAGGGATATTCAAGTAATAGTCACGTTCAGCTCTAATCAACAAGTATGATCTGGTATCGCGCGCACGTTAGGCAAAATAGATTGTCGTTTCTGAGATGAATCATTGCGTCAACCTTGAAGCTTAAAGCGACAGTTTTATATGACATTTTCTTCATCAGCGTTTTGCCGGGGTTTCTGTAAGCATAAAGGACAAAGAGAACGTTGAGCTGCAAAAAGTTAAGCGACGACAAGTAGTGAGGTGCTTATATTTTTCGTACATTACCTATACCATCATTCAGTGTTCATGTTTTTGATGTTAAATTAAACGTAGCATTTGTTTAATACGCTTCATGAGTATTGTCTCTAGACCCTATGCATATACATAACACGGTCTGGTGATCAACTTATCGGGACACGCGAGTGCGTGCGCAGATGCATAAGGTAGGCGATGGCCTAGCTTAATGTGGATGAAATTGTAAACATAAGTAGAAAATGTGCATACTCTAAGAACAATATAAAGGAAACCCAGGAGTGTGGTACATGAAATCCTTCTGACCGATACCATTGCAGTTTAAAATAACTCATATCAGGATGGCGTTAGCAGACATTTTAGGAGCTATTTAGAATTAATTATGACTGAAAACTTCCTTACCACCAAGATTTTCGTATGGTTTTTTTCGTGTAGATGGAAGAAGAGAACATGCGGCGCTATAAATTCATCGTCATCCTCAGTCGGACAGTACCCACTGAAGGGGAATAACTTCTACTATGCTCCTTCCATTAAACCGGTCTTTTTGCTAGCTGCATCTTGATCGCTGCAATTTTCTAAACCTCATCGTATCCCCCACGAAACCTGCCTTACCTTTAAATCTATATTGTGACGCCGAGAACCAATCGGTTAACGTCCATTTGTATTGCATGCCCTGCCCGCAAACTTCATGATCTTAATTTTAACTACAATCCTCAATATCAGTCTTGATGTCAAAAATTTCACTCTTTGGCGCCGAACCGCAAATAATGAGGTGCAGCAAGTGGTTAACGACATTCTAGTGGAACTAAAGACAACAAAATGGGCATTGGAAGGGCATGTAGTGCGAAGAGAGATAACTGATTGTCGAAAAGAGCAGCAAACTGGATTCCAAGGGAAGATAAGCGAAGCAGGGGCGGCAGAAATTCAAATTGGAGGTGCTAACTGGATGCAGCTACCACAGAACCGGGTTAATTGCCGTAATATGGGAAAAGCCATCACTCTGCAGTCAGTATAGTCCGGCTAATGATTTTGATGATGATGAAGAATAACTAGTAAATTACTGACGAATATCGTGAAAGAGTGTTTATCTTAAGACGATATATTTGACTTGAGGCTCTCTTATAAAAACTCTTTTGTCTAAAACACACGAGAGCTTTCATGAAAACCTCTTGTGTTTAAACAACTATGGTATGCGTAGATTACAGCGTTGCCCCTACTTTGTAGAATGTATTTGGAGTAGTGGAAAAAACCTGTTGCTGACTGTTCGGACGGCCTATTGTCAATGAGATTACAATGCGTAGTTGGCTACTGAACTATATAAAATGATCGCGAAAACTTTTTATGTAAGGTGATTCACATTTCACATTACCAAACATACCAGACTGGGTTCGATGTTCACGCACAATTTTCCTATCCAAGGTGAATGTCTTCATTACTAGAGGTCAGCAGGAATTCAGATGGTTCAGTACACTGAAAGGCCGTGCATATTGAAATTGTGCCATGCGCAAAGTCGACTTTATCGAAGTGCGGCAACCAGGTTTTCAAGGAAAGCGTCAATTGGCAGGTTATTAAGAACAGTGTAGCAAAGTGCCTTTTTATATCATTTTTAAGGCGAGCTACTATGAACTCTGCTCACTGGAAGAACTGGGATAACACGAACGAAAAGGCTAACGAACGCAGCAGATCCTTCGTGGTTATGTTTCCTTAATATCATACGCTAATAACACATTTGTTTAAGATATAACATTTGTGCAAAGTCCTATGCTCCAGAAAGTGCCATCAAGATTATGCACTGTTCATTGCATGCAAGTCATAACATTGATTGAAGAAACGAACTGCGCGATTTGGTGTTTACCATATTCCACCACTGCAATCAAGCAAAGGATCAAGCAGGGTTTCGGAAACGGTACTCTACTATCGATCATATCCATACCATCAATCAGGTGATAGAAAAATGCTCGGAATATAACCAGCCCTTATACATAGCATTCATTGATTACGAAAAAGCATTTGACTCAGTTGAAACCTCGGCGGTGATGCAGGCATTGCGAAATCAGGGGGTAGACGAGCCGTACGTGAAAGTGCTGGAAGATATATATAGTGGCTGCACAGCAACCATAGTTCTACATAAAGAAAGCAATAAAATTCCCATAAAGAAAGGTGTTAGGCAAGGAGACACAATCTCCCCAGTACTATTCACAGCTTGTTTAGAGGAAGTATTTAGAGACTTGGAATGGGAGCAGTTAGGCATAAGGGTAGATGGAGAATACCTCAGTAATCTGCGATTTGCTGATGACATTGCCTTGCTAAGCAACTCGGGGGATGAACTGCAAATAATGATTGATGACCTAGACAGAAAAAGTAGAATGGTAGGCTTGAAAATCAATATGCAGAAGACTAAGGTAATGTTCAACAGCCTCGGGAAGGAACAGCAGTTTACATTAGGTAGCGAAATACTGGAAATAGTAGGCGAATATGTCTACTTAGGACAGGTAGTAACCGCAGATCCAGACCATGAAAAGGAAATATCAAGAAGAATAAGATTGGGATGGAGCGCATTTGGCAAGCACTCGCAGATTATGACTAGCAGCTTACCGGTATCGCTCAAGAGGAAAGTGTACAACAGTTGCATCTTGCCTGTACTCACCTATGGGGCTGAAACGTGGAGGCTAACCAAGAGAGTTCTACTTAAGTTGAGGACAACCCAGAGGGCTATGGAACGAAAAATGGTAGGGGTAACATTAAGAGATAGAAAGCGTGCAGAGTGGGTCAGAGAAATAACTCAAGTTAATGACATTCTAGTGGAAATTAAGAAGAAGAAATGGACATGGGCAGGACATGTAGTGCGAAGAGAGGATAACCGATGGTCGCTGAGGGTAACAAACTGGATTCCAAGGGAAGGAAAGCGTAGCAGGGGGAGGCAGAAAGTTAGGTGGGCGGATGAGATTAAGAAGTTCGCTGGGGTCAAGTGGATGCAGCTAGCTCAGAACCGGGTTAAGTGGAGAAATATGGGAGAGGCCTTCGCCCTGCAGTGGGTATAATCAGGCTGATGATGATGATAATGATGATTACCATAAGATGCTTGAAAAGTATGATTGATCCAAGAAGTTCTGCCATGATGTTTAAGCATGCCGGACTAAATTCAGTGTGAGTGCGCATGATACGGAAGTATATGATTTCATAGAACTGGTACTTGAAGGAATGTGGTGCTCTACTGTGGCCACAGCATCAATAAAAGAGCACGAAAGAGCACGAAAAGCTCTATCTCGGAGAAATGGAGCAGGTTAAATGCCAGATATTGAAAGCTTGTTATTCCCAGATATGCTCGTTCAAGTGTTATCTATTCATTGGTTAACGTTTTTCGAAGAGCGTTAGATGCCTCCGATAAACCAATGCTAAATTCATGTTCATTTTTTCTCAAACAAAAATTCGACCGGTGGCATGATATCACTCTAAGTTGATGTTGGGGATTGTGTGCATCTACATGAGCCTCCGATGAAACACTAAAATTTCGAATAAGGGGCGGGATCATTCCTATGTGGCCTTTTAGCGCTTATATTTGTCTGCACAGAAGTTTTCCCAATTAGCGCAGTTATCTGTATCGATGCACGGGAAGCTAGAACTACATCTTGCCATAGCGGCGCCAGCTCGGTTGTCATGAACAAACTTTCGTTACGGGGACGGGGACCAGAAATCCCAAATCGTCATCTTCCTGGGACAGAGGTGTTTTCGCTCTAAAAGTATGCGGCAAGGACATGAAGCATTCTACACTTGAAACTTGACGCCTGGTACATTGAAAGGAGGTGCCGCTAAATCTGCAGCGACAGAGCGGAGTCCGCGAACGAGAGAAAAAATGGAAGAGTGAAGGAGAGAGGGCAGCGGCCGGGATATTGCGGAGGCTAATAGGAGACGCAAAGAGCAGGAGGAGTCTCGAAGGGAGTGGGAAAATTCAGAGGCCATGTGTTTCCCCTCTCTGTTGCGAGAGCTTTAGTTCCGCCAAGTGGAGAGAGGATTTTCATGGGTGTTAGCGCAGGCGTAGTCAGCGTGTTACCGAAAAATGTAAGATCTCGAGGCCTTGAAAAAGTATCAGCTTGCCTTTGGCAGGGTTTCTGTGCGAGAACAACTGTAACCTTATGCAGGCAAAAATATGTGCTGGCATTGGCGTCTATTGTTTGAAACCTCGCCAGCCTCGGAAAACCTTAAGCATGGGTTTTTACTAGTTCAGTGGGACGGACACCCTGAACTTCGCATCCTGGTCTGACGCATTACACTTCAGAAAGTTCACGCGCATCCGTCTGGCAGTTTAAAATTGGTAGGTTATTAAGAACGCTATCAGTGCTCCAGTCGTTTAAAACATACCAGGCTCCAAATGTTACGAGTTTACTCCGGGCTGCCAGTATTTCGCATGTTATATCACGTTACAATAATAGTCGGAGGTTGAATGACACGCCGGCATGATTTCTGTTTCGCTCATGGAAGTCATGAGACAAGCCATTATCGGCGGTTTGCATAAAGCCAAGAGATGAGAAGTCTTGGTCGAGTTCGTAGGACCTTCCAACTCGACCCAAGCAAATGTGGGCTTGTGAAAGCCCACCTAGCTATTCAGCCAGCTATGATGGCCACACGCGAATAAACCTATACCTGAAATTGTGTCGACAACTGCTATGTACCCACGTGATCTAGGTCACCTAAACATTCACCATCCTACAAAACTATCACATTTTTGGCTAAATTGCTTCTGCCAGATAAACGTAAGTCTACAGATAGTGTGCCAAATGAATGCCACTTACCTTGTGCGGATTTTTATACTCCATTATAGCGAGATAAAAATGTTGGACGCGGGAAACAAAATCTTCATAGTTTTTACATATTTTTGATACGGCATCTTAAGGGTTGACTTCACGCAATTTCAAGCTAAAATAAGTGATAAATGTCGCGGTTGGGTAGGGAGCGACATGACATCACTAAACTGCGTGGCCACTCACTAAGGGATCAGGAGCGTGACGACCAGACAAGGTCACGTGCGTATAGAGCCGAAATTCAGAAGAGAAAAACATTGAAGACGCCGTAATTAAAAAATAGGTAGACAATGAGATAAGATCAAGTGTCTGATAGTGGAATTAACCCCACATTAGTGGACATTTACTCATCGTGGAATCGACACACCTGCCGGGCTGACAGTGTGCGCCTGCATCCACTAAACCCAGTAGTTCGCTCTACTGCCGCGAGGATTAGAGGCTCGCTTCCAGTATTTCTATGGAATGAAAGAGGTACATCTCGACTAAGTGACAAGGGAGGTCAAGGGAGGTCAAGGAAATGACGTAAGGTGAAAAGCTGAACACAGATGCAGAGCGGGCCTGATAATCTGTGCGCAAAACCTATATGTCAGCTGCGAAAATTTACATTTGCGCTTACATAACTGATATAGGCTCAAATTATATCAAGCCCAATCGAACGCTGTCACCTTTCACAGCTAAAGGGAATTTTGCGTAACAGCATATTTGATGTCCTTTCTTTTTGGTGGTAGACAGGTCGGTCAGGGCACAAGAGGCGCCAGAACATTTTTTTAGACGGCCCCATTTACTCCAGCTTCCGACGGCTTTACACTCTCTCTAGGGGAGAATGGCGGAAAAAGTTTGTTCGAGCTAGTTACCGGATAGTATAGTAGGAATGCGGAGGCAGTAAAAAAAAATACGCCCAAAAAGGTGTGCCATCGCTATCAGTTGCTTTTCCTCCATTTGTCTTTTTTTATTGGAAACCACATACCACTCGATATTTAGAGTAAAACATTCACACGAAGCACTGCTTAGCAAAAACACTGCCACATAGACTGCAGATGTGTTGCACAAATCAAGGCTACAAATTTTGGCTACCGACTGACTTTTATATACTTTTTTCATAGTTGCGAATAAAGGCTCCAAGCTAAAAAAAAACAAAAGCAAAGAAAATCTGTTTTCTCAATACTTTCTTTGTAGCCTTGCAGCAACTGTACCCCAGCGCACTGCGTTGAAGGTTTATAGGTACAACAATTTTTTACGAACCGATACTGACACGACCCCTCCATGAAGTTTGAACACAAGCCACCAAAGTGAAAAGGAAGCAGTGGAAATAAGAAATGCGACTTCAGCAAGACTACACTCGACTAGCAGATTGTAGAATTGCAACAGTTTAAGAAGTCCAGAAATTGAAAACAAAAAACAAAACAAGCCAACAAAAACAATGTGACTTTGAGCAGTGTACGCAGCTATCGCCTTTAAAGCGCGTTAACCTACTCTGTTATATTACGCTATCTCAGTCTATGTGGGTTTTACATGTATGTAATTTCGCCGCCCCTTATCACATTACGACAAAAAGCAACGTCCAAGCAGCGAGTTCAATCTGAAACCACCCCCCTTGATTCTAGGTCGTTCGTGTATTTTGCACAAAACTGTGATCATTTGCTGAACGTAAGCACGACTGAAATTGTTGTTACCAGGCAGCACAGTTATTTAGCAAATACAGTCAGGGCTGAAAAACATGTAATATTTTATACTTGCCCTGCCTTTAAAAGCTGCCATATTAGAAATGAAAATATTTGTTGCTAAAAATATTGCTTGGCTGAGGGAACAAAGTGTTAAGCAGTCGAGGCCTATATTAGGTACGCTTTGTCTAAAACGTAAGGATCTGCGGCGCATGATGACCGGGGCACAAATGAACAATGCAATAACAGCAAACTGTCTTTGCTGACGGGCTTCGCTCAGTGATGCGTATGTTGTACAGTGTTTGCGAAACAAATCTTTATACATTCAATTCTTGCCACATATGCAACAGATAACATTTCAATCGGTGTTTTTGTCTTTTTCAGTATTCACCCTAATTAATTACGGCTATTCACTGCGCGTTTATAAGTACCCACAACGGCCTGATTGAAAGGAAGTTGTTTGTTGAGTGGAAGGCTTCTATGTATGGAGAAAGCGCCGCACTGAGACACACTACGGCGAGTAGTTGTAAAGGCATATCAGTCTTTCTGAGAGCTATCTCATAAACCATGGTTAATATAGGCGCTCTAGGTTCCATCAACACGCAACAGTTAAAACTTTGCCCCAGTAACAAAATGTTCTATATAATAGCGTTCGGGCGTGCTACCTCTGAGATATTCTCGTTACTTAACAAATTGACGGACCTGGAAATATAATTTCAGTAGTATAAATAATGCCCTCGAATAGCCGAATGTCAATTACCGATTTGAACTAAAGGAGCAAATTAATACCTTTATCTATATAATAATGTAGAACTATCCATCTAGTCTGTTACAATATATATATTGGTAGAAAGTCGAGTAATGACTGTTCGCATTCGTTATCACGCTTGAGGAGTGATCGGATGTATTCTTTTTGCGCCTATGGCAAGGAATTTGAAATACGGAAGCAGCACATATTAGCAAAGGCTAAGATGGACGTGATTAATTTGTTAGTGTACTTCTGCCGAGCTCCACCCTCCCGAAAAATTTCGTCTTATCTGCAGGCAGACTTATATACAATGCGTGAATATGAAGCGACATATGACGCCGCTGCGGCTTCGTTTCTTAAAAAGATAAAATGCATGGAGGCATTGCAGTACGAAACGTTGTAAAGGGATGCGTGATAGCGATATGCTCAACGATAAACACGGCTAAAAACGGTGGTTGTCTTGGGAAGGCGCAAAGAAAACGATAGCACACGGAAGTTATGCTGCTAAAATATTCCGTATGCAAAGTTCTTTTGCGGCTGTGAAGTTTGCCGTTGCGTTATTCATAAATGCGTCATTTTTGATAGCAGGGGCGCCACTTGGTTTAGTCGGCAGGAGGGCATTTGGGATACTTGGTGGTTGTTAAGGAAGCAAACCGACACGGGCAACCGTTTAGAGACCGCACAGATTTACCAGTTGTCGCCTGTAGGCCTCCCAAAGCCTAGATATTGAAGCCGAGGTTTCGTATATGGCTTTGGTTAGGATCTGAAAGGAAGAACAAAATGTATAGCCATTATATGTTTCTGCGTATATTGTTGTGTTGTATGAGCTGAATTATTTTAGCGATTTTTGAAAAACCTAAATTATGTTTTACTCACTTCTTAAAGGCTATTCTGCGGCTGTTTATTACGCAAGTGCCAAAGGAAAAGTTCTGAATTTAGGAACATGAGCAAGACTATAATTTACCATCTCTCAGCCTTAAACCTAGGTATATTTTAGCATGAATTTTTTTATCGCTGCTGCATTTTTGTGGCCCTCTGTTGATTAACTTTCAGATTGCGTTTCTTTTCATACGGCTATAAGGATTAGAAATGCTTGCCTCGTCGTGATTACAACGCACTACTATGCCAGAGAAATTTCAGAACAGGAAGAAACCGAAAGCCTTGATGCCCCTTCTGTTCCGGGAATTCCATATCTTAGGAACTTATCATTCGGACCTAGTGGGGGTCGGCAGTCAACCGTATATATTTTGAGGCCGTTGCCATTGCTCTTACATTCTGGTCGTTGTCAAGACCGGGCGCAGCATCCGCGCAGGAGTCCGTGACGGTAAAGGAAATCACAGAAATTCGGAACAATGAAGCTTGCAATCCTTATTTCATTTTTGCATGCAACAAAAGGTAAGGCCTTTTTTTACTACATCGTAACTTGGCTCAAATTTTAAAGAAGCGCCATCCCTTAAACTCTACGAATAGTTCCCAACCAGCGATAATCAATTTCGGAGCATTTCCTCACATCTTAATGGTTATCCTGCGTTCTAAATGCACCTATGCTTCCGCATGTGTGCTTGCCTTCTTGAATGCAAGATAATGATAAAAAAAAAACGAATTAAAATTTGTAGATTTACAGGCCGCTCTCTCCTAATTGTTGTGGACCTCGCGCATTAGACGTATGTTCTATTCACCCCGCAAATAAGTTTGCTTAGTGCAAAAATTTAATTATACAACGGCTATGTTTACGAATAGCTTGTGCACAATTGCGGAGGGAAGAATACTAGGTTAAAAGCGCGGAACTATTTTTATTTCCAGATTTCGCACCACATGGTCGTGGCTAAGTGGTTAGTGTGCTCGACTAGTGAGCCCAAGGGCCACCCTAATACTGGCAGCGGCGGCAGCCGTTCTGTGCAGGCCATAAGCAAAACTCTCACGTGCTGTGCGAGTTAAGAGTAAGAAACAGTTAAGAAATTAAGTTGCAATTTAAGAATTTCGGTGCTGAGAAAGTCAGGAAGTAGGATCATTGTTTCAGGGAATAGCGGTTTACTGCCCAACTTTCCGCGACACAAAACACTGTTTTTTTCAACGAACATTTTTCAAAGTTTACTGAAAATTGTAAGTTTAACAAAGAGCATAAGAATTTGCAGGGAGGATCTCCCTGCCGTGATGGGCACAAATCTTCAAAACATCTACTCTCCATCAAGCTAAATGCCCGAACCCACTTCTGAAGTTATATTTATTACTAATGCGTGGTTGTTCCTATGGGTCTAATTTGTACCCAGAAGCAAAAAGATGCCGTGCAATGTATCAAAACGAAGAAAAGGGGCTTTCTAGAGCCTTATGGCACGAATAATCTTGAAATATTTCGTAGGAAGGCGAAATAAATCACAAGAGACTACAAGGAGCTCGATATTGACCCACTTCTGATAATGACGTGCCCAGTTACCTCGGCATTGATTTCGAACTGCAAGCGGTATTGCACCACGTCGCACGCATTCTTTGAACTCGCAGCTTAGTGCTGATGAATGCTAAGTCAATAAGACCTAAGGGAATAAAGAGCATGATACCTCCTAATATAGTTGGCAGTTAAAATCCGTAACATACCTGCTCTATCACGTTTGGACTGGAGGTTGCTTTTTAACGGAGCTGTATGCGCGTCTAATGCGCTAAGTGTTGCTATAGTACGGTAAAAGCGTTGGTCGTTTTCGCGCTGGATGAAGTTACAAATTAAGTTTCTTTCGTTTCATAAAGCTATAAGTAGAAATATATGATAACGTAATGAAGTTTAGGATCGTTGTCATCGCTTAGAACTTCCATGATGAAAAATTAGCTTAGTTTAACTTGTGGTTAATCCCGGAGTTACGTGCGAGCAATCTGCATGGCTACAAGGTTCGACTTGAAAGTAAAGACATGGCGTTTGCACATAGTAATTTACTCTATGGTTTCTGCATTATCTATTCCACATGGGGTTCACTTCACGTATGAGTACCCCTTGCCTCTCGGCGTTGATCATTCTCATTCGGGTGTAGAGCTCTAGTGGTATAACATATTATCCCTACATCGAACTCCGTGCAACACCGCGGTCACAACGTTCAACCTCCTGTCCTTGCAACTCGGTGTTGTCATTCGCCTCTACCAATTACCGAATTATGTATATGGCTTCTTATTCTCCTTCTTCTTCGTCTTCTTTTTCTTCTTCTCATGAAGAGGCACGCCAAAATGGCGAGATTGTGGCGAGATTCTACAAGACAAGTAGCACCCCCCCCCCCCACCCCATGCTAAGCAGGATAAAAATAAGTGTGAAAAAGGGGTAAAAAAATAAAGAAACATAGATGTTCTCCACCGTTCCACCGATAACAGCAAGAAGTCCTAACTTACGGCATTATTTACCGTGGAGTCCCACAAGCCGCACCAGAAGCTTCGTTTTATAATTTCCGAGAATGGGACCAGGCAAACTTCAGTAATTTTTGTTCTATCAGCAGAAGCTCTAAATGACTTTTTTAAAAGTAAGAGGTTCGTATTACGTCATAGAGCCTCTCAATGGTTCCAGTAAAGGTAGTATAGGCATGTTTCCTAGAGGTTAAAAACCTGTAGAATTGAGTTCCTTAGGATCATTGCTCACATTCCTGGAAGAGAGTATCGAAGCATACGGCTCGCCTGGCTTTCAGAATACTGAAGGATATCAGTGGGGGATTCCTTGAGCTGCTTCCTCTATATTGCAAATCGACAATTCAATCTGGCGCTGCATTGCCGCTATTACACGATCAATGATCAAGCTTCCGGAAGAGAAAAACAGTGCACACGAGCTTTTCCAGCTGTTCGGTAGTCAACAAGCTGTCGGACCAGATAGTGTCGGAGAGTGTGGAGGCTGCCGAGACAGCTGGTCAGCGTGAAAATTATATTATTCAACCTTCTATTGCTTCAAGAAATAAAGTTGCTCTTTTTGACGAAGGGACCAGCTCTGAAATTTTCTTAATGTTGTTGGAAATTGAGTATATAAGCATTGTAAGTTCACCGCTTTGTCGTCCTGGTGTCTTAAGTCGTGTCGTTTGCTGTGAAAAGGGGAATGCGTGAGTGTTCCGTCGGTGGCGCTCAACAGCAAGGAGGTGATACTTATCCGTTTGGACAATGTGACAAGACATTTGGGCAATGTGACAAAAAGTTACACCTAACTTGTCGTTATTTTCATTTTATTTTCGTTTATTTTTTCTGAATCTTTTGTTTACTTTTTCTTCATATTGCAACCCCACGTTTTGTGTGAAGCTTTCTTCTTCTTCGTACCACAAAAACTGGCAGTTGGTAGCGAGCGCATCATCTGTGTTAACATCCTGGTTTAATTCTCTTGTGCGTGTATTTTTTTTTTTTGTGTATAACCATGCAGCGCCGGAGGTCGTCGGAATTGTTTTACGCTCTTTTTTAGCACTCCTTTTTGAAGTCTACTCGAAATACATATGAAAGATGAGCACCTATCTAAGGGTATATTCATCTTTTATGAGATAACATTTTTTCTTCGCTGTAGTGCTTGCATACTGCTCTAAGCGTCAGCTGCCCGACACTATCTTTGACTTAATATTTGTATCAAGACGGGAACAACGAAGAGCAAATACTACCATGTGTCCTTGCTTGCACACAACAGCTTATTTCAGGTCTGACATTAATTTGAGGCAGACATTTTGTCAGGGCAATTTATTTTTGCACTGTTGGGTTGAATCCGGGTTCGGGGTATCACTGTTTCATTTACGTTCAGCCACTGTTCTTCGATCCGGCGAGCCATAGAGAACAAGAGTTCGCTCATTTGTTCAAACGAGGATAGTAACGGAACATACCCGAGCCGAAATCTTTATGACACAGCACTCGGCATGACCATAAAAGTTGATTTATTAAGCCTGATGTCATTTGATTTCACATTGCTAAATATCTTGACGAATGAGGTGAAAATACAATACTTTTTGTATTTGAAATTTCTTGCAAAGCACATTTTACAAGGGTGGCAAATGCGGCCTGTTCTTTTTTTGGGGGGGAGGGGGGAAAGGGAGTGGTTCAAACTCTTTTCCCCTGCAAAGCAGACATGATGCGGGTCACTTCCGAAGCTCCGCCATATTGAGGGACAATCTAAGTTACTTGCTGACTACCGTAATACAAAGCGAAGGCGTACATGGAATGGGCGTTGTGTAGTACCGGCGCTGGCCGTCGACAACACGTAACCCAAGTTCGGTGAAAGAAGACCATATCTTGCCTCCATGGCGAAAGAGCTTTTGCTGGATAGAGCATCGTACTACGAGTGTTATGGAAAGAGATCATGAGCATAGGCACTATCGTTCGACATATCTTCACAGCAGGCTGTGCCGTTGACACAAGTGGAGAGCTTTTTAATGCGACTTTGATCATTATATATTTAAATTAATATGGAACAGGTGGCGCTCTGTGTCGTAAGAAAGTAAAGAGAAAGAAATCGATACTCGTTTGCCGATTCAAGGGGATAAGTCAAGGAGTTAAACAAGCACTAGGTAGATGTGCCTAGAATACGGGCGATTATTAGAAACAGCCATGGCCTCTAAAAATGTTGCAGCCTGATTTTATGCCCCGTCTATACTATTAGCACACACCCTGTAATAGGATAGTTTGATTGGGTAAACATTTATTCAATTTTGGTCTTGCTAAACAAATGGTAAAATCTTATTCTGTGTTCCGCCTGAAAGTAATATTGAAGTAGACATATTTCACGACAGTTAGATTGATTTGTTGGAAGCACAACAGAACGCACTGTGTATAAACGTTTTGGATGAAAGGCTGTAGCCGAATATCGAAAGGCAAATTCTTCACTCAAGGAACATTGTAATGTGTCGTGTAAAAAATCATTCACTCAATGAATAATAACCGAGCGATTTAACTGATGCGCTGTCAAGGCACAGAGCCTCAAAGCCGTTGTGAACTTTACAAAGTCCAATTTCAAAATCGAAAAACGTTCCTTTTTTCTGACCTACAGGTAAAAGAAATATAAGCAGTACCAAAACAAAGGCAACGGTGACGTTTCACAGAAAGTGGAACATGCGAACAATGCGCGTGCCTAACAAGTAAAAAAAAGAAGAAAAAAACGTCAATATGTGGTTTATTTTATTGGAAACACTATAGGAAGTCTTGTTGCCGGCATAAAGAGCTAACCAAATTGCATGAATTGTGTTCACCGATGTGCCTCATGGATCTGTGGTGGGAGCTATTTTAAATGTATATCTATAGCATCGCAAAAAATGTCGATGAAAGTGTGAAAATAAAATTGTTTGCAAACAATTGTGTCCTGTAGAGTGTTAAACAGTGCTCCGCAACAAGCTGTATTGAATGAAAACGTTTGTAAACTGTCGGAATAAAAATTATTTTACTAAAGACCGTATGTATATCAATAAGAGCACAAAAGGGGAAAGTTTATTATATTGTCTCGGTTCTTAAATATTACGTTTAAAGACAATATAACTGCGGTATAATACAAACGTTAGAAGCATACATGAGTATGCTTGCACAGTCTGGGACCCGAAATCCTTGATTGACATTCAAAAGCTAGAAGGAGTTCACAATTTGGCCGTTAGTTTTTTTTTTTTAATGACTATGGGGGTGTTACTTTAGTGTACCGAACGCAAAATAAGCTTTGGGTTGGGGCTCACTTAAAAAGCGTAGGAAGTTCTGCGTTTAAAATTATTTCATTATATATTTCATTTAAGAACTGGAATAGACAGAACGAAATATTTAGTCAAGCCTGATTATGTGTCTGTACGGAGAGACCATTCACTTAAAGTTAAAGAATTCAGATGCCAGAATGACCTTTGCAAAATGTCTTTTTCCCGCAAACAAGATCGGAATGGAACAAGCTGTCCGAGGTAGTGGCGTCCATATCATCAAATGATTTATTTTCTTCCATGCTGTTAGATTTTTTTCGTATAATAATTCAGTGTTCTTTCTATCTAAACGTTATCTTTTTTTTTGTAGCCACCTGCATGCGCGGTGGAATTATTATACCTTTTTTTTTCACTCCCCCTCTCCTGTAATGTCAGACAATGGCGCTAATTGTATGATGATAAATAAAGAAAAGAACAAATAAATGAGAATTACACAAAACCTTATATAGGACGCCCACATTGACACATAGCACGAAGTCATTTAACAACCTTTTTTTTTTAATTCCTAAACATTAAAAGGCGCAACGTTTGGCGTAAAGCTTGAAGCAGTCCGCTGTCTAGCCAGGCAAGCTTTCGAGTATGCCTCGATAGTAAGGTGCCCTTACTATATTATGAGTATTTTTAAACTAGAGCGCACCCAATGTCCTTCTGCCAGATTTAGTTTTTGTCTGATTAGCGAGCAACATCTTTAATCATAAGCATGATAAATCAGCTATACTTGAACAACCTTAAAGGAAAGTGGGAACACTTTTCAAAAAAAGTGAGTTCTGTGTGGTACTAGATTTCAGTCCGCTGAACAAGACTATCACGCTTAAAAAGGGCCATTAGGATTGGCGAGCTGTAGTAGCATGATTTTCATCTACGTTTTGTTCCGGTGTTCTAAAAGATACTCTGCCTTGCCTTTTCTGTAAACCAATTAATATCCTGAAAGCATTAGCAAGCCGTGTAAAGAATTTAACAATAACAACTAGTTACGATGGAATTAATAGTAATATTAGGATATAACAATAACAAGGATACAAACAGAGTACGATAATTATGATAGAGGTAACAAAAACAATAAAAAAGAAAAAATCGTTAGAAAATAAATTATACCGTAAAAAAATAAATAAACAAAGAAAAGAAATTGACTATCTCGAAATCAACAATAAACACAGTAAAGAAACGATTGTAATAATAACAAAAACGTCTAGGCAGCACTAATTATTCGCATTCTACTACTGCAATTTCTACAGTCAATTCTCAATTTTATGTTCATTATCGCAGCGTTTTGGTGAAAGGTTTGGTGAAAAGTGTCGTGAAACACCTTCGCAATCTGTTTCTACTGCCACAAACTTTCTGACCAAGACATTGGAGTTGAGAAGCAATACAAATCCCAGCGGGTCACTTACCGTTTCTTGGGATTGGCGTTCCGGGAACTCACCAATTATTCACTACCTGGAGGGCTACGACATAATCGGGCGGTCTGCGGAGCACAGCTTCGGGACTACTGTCTCGCCCGAACAGAATTGGTACACACCCGAGTGCGTACTTGTCGACACGGAGTACGAGATATCAGTGCGGCCCATTAACAAAGGGCTCCCACCCTACATGTTTCAAGGGAAGCGCGGAAAATTAGGAAAGTTTTCGCAGTTTTCAAAGTGCGAACTCCTTCTTTCGGTAAGTATATTTTGGATAGATATCTTGGGGGCTTACCAAAATAATAGCACTATCTGTCATCGTGGTAAATTCTAGAAAGAATGAAAAGCATTCAAAAATATATGAAGTGCACTCAGTGATGCCCTGTTCTTTTTAGAAACACTTTTATCAGGGAGGCTCTGTTATGAGCATTCTTCAGCGCTTAATATATGCTATGGTCCGCGTGAACAGTGATATCCACAGTGGAAATTATGAGCTGGTATCAGAACCCTGTACATAAAAAGATCCCCAAAACTTAATAGATAAAAAATTAAAATTTAGTTTTCGTGCTTTTTGTTAGCCATGTGAATATGAGCACGCAATTTGTTGGTTGCTAGTAGTTGCATGTTGATTACTTCTCTGGTGCTAAAAGGGCATTTTTACTCTCGAGTCGGAACCTCTAAAATATATCTCATAATTTATTTATCTTTAGAAATTGTGATTGGTATTATCGCATAGGAAGGTTTGCTCTTACTCACAAGGATAGCATAGTAATGTGTATAAGGGCAATAATTGAATAATAATGACTTGTAACTGAGGAAATAGCCATTCAAAGTCGAAAAGTTTCCTGCGTTACACCTTCTTCAAGCCGTCGTTTCGTGAAGTAACATCGTGGTATATAGTCGTCAAAATGAGACTCTGCTGGTTTGCGATCCTCTGCTTTGTTTATTGAGTTTTAGTCACAAAAAAAAAAAGATTTATGTGATTTCTTCATTTCCCTGTGGGTGTGCATATATAAAGACATTTATAGTTACTAAGAAATTCAATGTACTAGTTTTTTGCTTTAACCATGGTCCTTCTGAAACTCTCAGCTTATTTGCAGAGTTGGTTTCTGCTCTTCCTTTAAAAATCTTTGTTACAGGTTGTCACTACTGTCTAAGCTCTCGAGTATAGTCGAGAAAAATATATAAATACTCTAATATAATAGTTTAGGAGCAATATATAGAACGAACAAAGCTAATGACATACTTTCGTCCTTTGAATTAAAATTTACCTTCTAAGTAGAACCATAACTGATATAAATGACATAAAGGAAACTAATCCACGAATTCATAAGAATGTTTGTGTGTAATATGTATACACAAATAATTTAAAACAAGCATTTCCGGATCCACATCTCATTTAATCATAATGATTAAACTGAATAAAATTCTTATGTACTAGGTAACATTTTAAAACAGTACATAGATTTATGTTCTTAAACGGCTATTCAAGTAGTACCGCTTAGAATAGAAGCATGCTTTCACAAACCTTCAAAAGTTGCTTCCAATATGTTTCCTTCTTCCAAAATATGGTGGAATATAAGTCAGTGACACTACATATTTCAAACTTTTGCTATACACAGTTTATTTGTGCCGGTATTTAACTGCATATTATTAATGTTGACAAAAATTAGCTACGAGGTATAGCGGGCGCTTTTAACACTAGCGTCTAGCGAAAAAGAAGTTCGGACAAGGACGAAGCTGACGAAGCTCACACCGAAAACCGCTATCATTCGTTGCAGTAGCGTTTAGATTAAACTCCTTGGTATTCAAATTTGCTCATTCGTTTCATTACACTTGATGGAGTAGCTGGCTTTGCCCGATAGGCAGCATTCCAAGTCGCACCATGCCAGCATATGGAAGCATAAACGGAGTAAACAAATAAGAACATAAGAAAGAATTATTTACCTGAAACAATAATGTCTGATACACATTTAGCACGTAGGTTAAATGTCACAAATATTAAACGCATTTTGGTTAATGTTGAGACATTCCTTCCCACCATCAAAATTTAGACTAAGAATAGGCTTCTTAACCAAATTGTTGTGGTGAATATTTGCATATTTCTGGGCTTTACTTCTTAAGATCAAGAGCGGTAAGTCATTTTTTATTCTGCATTAAATTTCACAACACTTACTTGATGCTGCTTTCGATACCTATAGATTTGTAAACGGAGCTGTGAAGGAGTCATCTTTCCGGCGAACCCCTTCTGCCTACCTCAATGCGATGTGGACTGTCCACATCGGAGCCATGTAGCACGTAATAGCTACAAGAAAAGATATAATGTGGCAGCAAGGAATAACTGTTTCGGAAGCATAGTGTGCGCATACGCCGCGCCAACATTTGCGGTATTCCACTGATGCCCTGTGGTCAGAAGAATGTGTATATCATCAGTGTGGTAGTGTGGATTCCGCGTGAATACTTGCAACTTTGTTTTTAAAAGTAAATTACAGTGGGATAGGAGATATTTAGCCATGAACGGCTGCTGTTGTCCCAAAATGAAGATATGCTGCACAAAGTGAATGATTGAGGGTAGAGATTTCCACCAGATATATTCGGTTATGAAACTGATCCGCCAAATAATTGCTTTAGTACGTTGGTTTTTTGGCGTGAAATGCAGTGTAAAGTCCGACAACGGTGAGATTTAGCGCTACAAAACAAAAAAATGCTAGACTATTTAACAGTTAACGAAGTGTTCAAGAGCGCAAGTTTTTGAAAGTTGGTTCCCGTATAACTTTTTGTTACATAGTTGCATTTCCTAGAGGCCGCTCCCACTTACTTATTTCTCAAGGGACTCTTTTCCCCCAAGTGTCTCCCGAGGTTTTGTTTGCCCGGAACGTCCCTCTGCCGTCAATGGAACCACTAGTAATACTAAACCACACTGAGAATATTTACGGCAAAATCTTTTGATTTACTCATTTGTGATAACCAACTGATTTCGCGAATGTTGCATTCTTCCGGCATAATATTGTCTTGTGTTCTATCACAGTTCCCCTGGCTCCGACATTGTCTACGGTAGACTTGGAAAGGGCACCAGACAATGTGACCTTGTCTCGGGAGTTCCAGAATAACATCGTCACGTACGTCGAGGTAAGCAGCACACATAGTATTTGTGCGATCAAGAAAGTTGAATAAGACATGAGCTCATGACGCTTTGACTGTTCATGCGGCTGGTCGTAAGGAAACACTTATACAGTATTTTCCTTTTTTCGCGCTTTCCTGTTCAACGCGGCTTAGTCATGCTCATTTGCTTACCATCCATTTCGACATACTTTTCATATTGAACGGGTACCCTATTGCAAAACTAGCTCTCTCTAGCATCTTTCAGTGCGAAACTAATACTAGTATCGCACTGGCTTTTGCAAGACACGCTGGTGCTCTTTGAGATACACTGGATTGTGTCTAGAATACAGTGGTTGAACTAGTACAATTGCATAAAACGCTTCACTTAACTTTTTGACGCTGGATGTGTCGCTGGCATCCATTACAACACTTGGGGAAGCACTGTGTATTTTCTAACAATGTTGAACTATCAAGTAGAGTAACACACAATTCTTTCTGCAAAGTTTTGAACGTTTCTTTTTTGCAGTTTACAAAGACGGCTTGGAATGGCTAAGGTATGGAGCTTCAACGGAGTGCCAATTCCTATTGTTTAATAGGTCCGCACCACAACATATTTCAGGGCTTGTCACAGTCACAGGTCTCCAGCCGTATACAAAATATGCACTCTCCTTAATAGGATGCAATGATCATGGGTGCGGGAATTCGACAACTGTCTTCAAGACGTCAAAAAGGAAAAAGAGAGGTACTTTGTTCACAATCAAGCCTTCTTTCTTGGTTGGTCTAGAGTGTATGGTACACCAATATATTCAGCAGTTGCTGACTTCGCAAACTAAAGGAGAGACCTCACCACTTGGAAAGAATATCAGAGTTTCACATTGAATCAATCCTTCATGGGAAATATAATATCATCTATGCTTAACTTGGAATTGCGGAAAGCGCGATGTCATATGCGTAGGCTAATAGCTTAAGTTTGTAACCCTTTTTACGAAAACTACTGAATGCTCTACGTTTTGTAACACCTACACGAAGTGGTTCCGGGTGTAGAGCGAACAAAAACGGGGACAAAAGTCACCCTGGTTTTGAAGCGGACTGTATGGGAACTGGTTGTGGTAAGCAATCTTTTAGAATCCTTGAGGAACGAATATCCCTTGTTGTATCACAGCAGAAACAACTGAACCAAAATTTGCACAATTAAAGAGAGAAAAATTGGAAAAATGAGACATCTAATCAGATGTTTTTACCAAGTCAATTTGTAGGATTTGTAGGAGCGCAAACTCTTTATAAGCATCACTTCAAATCTAAAAAGCCGTACGCGTCACGGCTTAGTGTTCCAGTCAAAGCAGACATTGGATGCTGCAGCTGATTGGAGAAGGCTTTAGCGAAAATCTTGTACTGCACATTAGAAAGTGTGACAGGTATTTAGCCCTCGACAGATCGCAATTCATCGTTGTCATCAATATTCGTTTTAAGACGATATGATGTTTTGTAAAACAAGTTGACGGAAATCTCAAATCAGTACTGGTCTCAAAACTTTGGAGGTGGGAGGGGTTAAGAAAGATAATATTTTTGTTGTAAAATTCGCCTTTAAAGACTGTCCGCTGCAGATTTTTTTGGAAAACAGCAGAAATCCAACTGCGTTTTCCAGTCCAGCCACGATTAGTGTGGAGCTCATTGCCTTGCACTCAACTTCAAAAAGCAGCCTACTTATAGACACAAGACGCTCAGCATGAATTTCTCAGCATTGCTTGTAGTGGCAGAAAAAGTAGGTATAATAACTGGCTATCTAAGGTAATTTTGGATCTGAATTAGTGAGCAAAGGATCACCACTTAAGAATTCAGGCACTGTTTTGCAGTAATCTATGGATTTTGATCACTCAATGCCTGTGTATTTGGTTCCTCAGATTTTAAAGCACACTTACTAGAGGATCCCTTGGAGTCAGCATGAATGAGTTCTGTATAGAATCTTTGAAGGAGCTATTTTACGGCGGTGATATCCTGTGTGCGGATGCCTTCCATTTAAGTTCGTGAAAATGATGAATTCTATAGGCAGCATAAATTTTTCTTCGCTATAATGGATACAAGGCTTCACTGAAGGAACCTAATAGCTATGCCAAGAAGTTCTGCCTTAGGAATCTCCGGAGCTGCTAATAATGGGATACCCGTGGTGAAGCAGAAATTCAATGCTCTTCTGACTCGCTGGGAAAACTCGTCCTCATTGAAAAAACTAACGGTGAAATTCTAAAGCAGCCACTGCGGTTGAAACTTCGTATGCTGTCTTTTCCCAACCCGCTAATGGCCACGGAATGATTAAAGAAAATTATGGGCTAACACAATATGAAATTTCTGTTTGAAGAGATCTGCCTAGTCTTCATAGGAATGGAGACGGGAAAGTCAGGGTCTTCGAATCTATTTGCAGCTGGATGAAAGCTCACCATCAACTCAACCTGCCTGTTTAGTGGTAGCTGATAAGATACCAGTGCTCTTTTCAGCGTAGTAACAAGGACATGTACGGTCATATTGGCCGCACGTACAATTGAAATCACCCATAAATACTAACACCGCTCGCAGGTTAAAAGTTGTGAGGTAGCAGATAAAACACTGATCGCTGCGCCAGACTGTATGAAGGATACGTACTGATATACCTCCACTGTTAGCCTTGCAGCCAAAAAAATCACAATGTATAATACGCCCCTCTGCGCCAACCTGGTACAAGTGAGAAACAGGGAGGCGTTTTGTTTAAAGAGCTAGAAATAACCCGCCGTAAGGCTGTTCAAATGAAATACTGTATGGGATATATTAGGTTAAAGAGGGTCGAAAGGCTGCCTGCGTCCAGTTCAGCTTTTATCTTTGTCTCTCGAACAACAATCCGACTGCCCCCGAAAGCAGCCGACAAAGTATACCTTCTTCAGAGCACACACTCATTGAGGTTTCCGACAATACTGCCTTACGCTCATCATCATCGCCAAATTGCTACTAGGTCAAACATCCGCGCTGTCTGACGCCAACTGCACTGTTACAGCACTCTGCAGCTGGCCCCATTTCTTCTCGGTCTAGAGCGGCGAGATTTCTTGCTCTTCGACCTCTAGCCGCGGGACTTAAACATAGCAGGAAAGGTGTCATCTTCAAATTAGGCAGAACTAGTTGGCACGCATGTTTTGTAACCGCACTTGGGAATGACACTTTCCTGTGCCAGGTCCTGAACTTCCAGGTTGGCAGCAGCTGCCTGCAGGGCACAGACGACAGTGAAATTAGAATTTGGGTAGTGGAGACACTCGACACTGAAGTCACAACACCATGTTCTCATTCTTCCGGCTCACTAACAAACCACGAAGGCGCCCCAAGGTTCTTATCGTTGACAAACTAAATTACAGCCGTCTCATCCTCCGGGCTCGCACGCTTGGCATCTGCTGACATCTGATCTGACAGTGAAAGCCGCACACACTCATGTTGCACAGCAGCAAGGGCAACACACACTGTAAATTTCGCCCTTGGTAATAGACTAATAGAAATGATGCCACACATTTGATAGGTCCAACCAATAGCACGTATAAACCTCGCCTTGCATCTGCTAATTGCTCCGGCAAAGTGCCCTCCATAATATTGGTGCCTCTAAGGCGTTTATCCGCGTAAAACACTACGCACTCAATTGTTCTATTTCCGAATTGCCGGCCATCACAGTGAGGATTACGCAGTGACGCCGTAATGTTCAACCCTGTGCAACTTATCCGGAACTAATCCCAGGCAATACAGACCGCAAAGTGTCAAAGATGAGACACCTTGTTTGCTGTTCCGCCATTAGCAAGCATCAAGGTATTATCACTATCGAAAACGCCCATTCCTTGCATTTCCGTTACTTTTCAGTACTCCACCGTGATGGATACAACTTCACAAGTTGAATGCGCCGTGGATGTACACATATAAAGTTCCGCGGAGCCAAAACAGGTTCAGCTTGACAGCTATTGGTTCCGGGTAAATGACCTTTACCCCTTCAACTTTACCGCCCACACGAGATTAGCGTTGGCAACAATGTCTCACATTCCACTAAACACGCATTGGAAATTAGGAGCAGTCCGATGGAACTAATTATTAAGTCACTAAAGTCCGGTACGCCAAGTAAGGCGGATCAAACGTCCTAGACGCGATACAGAAAACTCGTAAGATCGGCTATTAAAAAAAGGTGTTGAAAACCAGCTTACTACCAGGAAGGCGGGACAGCATGGTGTGGTGAGTATTCCTGGGGGAGATTCCGCGCAGTACCTCGGCCAGAGGCCGATTTATCCATTTCATCGGGGAACATAAAGGAGAGACCGATTGGAGCATATTCTTTGTATTTATATGCTAGCGCCACAGCCAATAATGCCTCGTGTAAAACTAAACTCAATTTCGCGCTGTTCCAGGTGAAACACTCTCGCGCTATGCAGTGAACATCGTCGTCTCCGTGAAGTTTTATCTGCACTGCTGGTGCATTTTACATGGTACATACGCCATAACATACGCCATCTGAGCGAGTGAGGCGCATACTGTGAGCGTACTGTCGGGCGAATAGATCAGGCGGCTTAAAGACACAGGTGGCGTGGCGTGAAGGCGTTCACTCACAATAAAGACAGGCAGCCATGCCGAGAGGCAGCTGAGAGGACCAAACAACTGGAAGCCAGACTAGCCTGCTGCCGAGAGCTTACCAAACGCGGAATCTAGCTAAGATCGAAGCGGCAGCAGAGAATGCTGCACATGCGAATGTCTAAAGCTCTTGACTTGGTTCAAGGACAGCTGAATGTCTACAATTTTTACATTCCAACTTGCGGGCACATTATGCATTTTAAGAGGTTTCAGGTATATTTGTCACCTCTCCTAGTTGTCTATAAAACTGCATTCGACAGGTGAGTTTGACCGAGATATGCGCTTGGGAAGTGGGTCTGGTTCGGATATGAGTGGACGCTCTACTCTCCTGGCTGCAACTACAGTTTGCCTGGTATCATTGAATGGCCTTGAGGTGCTCACAATGCTCCAGGTTGTCTTCTCTCTCTTCTCTTAAATGTTGGATAGGGGGAGAAGGACATTTGTTTTATTATATCCATCCTGTCTTTTCCTTAAGCATGATTTAGTGGCTGTTAGGATATTTTAGAGGGCAACCCCAGCATTTGCTAGGTGTCGGTGAATGACATTTAGGGCCTCGCAAGGTCAAACTAGGACTCTGTCCTTTCGATTACAATTTACCTAGTGCGCGTGCAACGCAGCGGTTTCGGGCCGGTGGGGTGCGAACTCGGGTACTCAGGTTTAGTAGCCCAGCATCTATTCCACTTAACCACCAGGACGGCTGCCTTTGCTCATTTAGTTGTGATTGAAACAAGCTACAGGTGAAACAAGCTAGTTGTGCAGCGGTGGCGTAGCGGTAGAACATCCGCCTCGCATGCAAGAGGACCGGGGTTCAAATCCCGGTGCCGCGCAATTCTCCACCGGATGACAAAAAAAAAAATCCGCGTGTCGATGGAATTGCATATACAGGTTTGGGGTGCGACCTGATGCCGGTAAACACCTCCGGCAACGCACTCCCTCACCAGAACAGGAGTTGGCCACCCTGGTGCAGTAATTGGCCACAACCTCCTATGATAAGCTCCATAAAACCCCGGCCCTCAGTCACCAGCGGCTGCGGAACAACTGACCACGGCGGCGGTCAGACCTGTGACGCAGCAGGGGGTGCTAAGAAAGCCTGGCTCCGCTGGACAGGCCGCCATTGGAAACTGACCCTGGCAACGTTTAATGCTAGAACCCTTGCTAGTGAAGCGAGTTTAGCAGTGCTGTTAGAGGAACTAGAGGACATGAAATGGGATGTCATAGGGCTTAGTGAGGTTAGGAGACCGAATGAGGCATATACTGTACTGAAGGATGGGCATGTACTGTGTTATCGAGGTTTACCAGAGAGGCGACAACTAGGGGTAGGTTTCCTTGTCAATAAGTATAGAGCGGGTAATATAGATGAATTCTATAGTATTAATGAGAGGGTTGCAGGCATCGTAATTAGGCTTAATAAGCGGTATAAACTGAAGGTTGTACAGGCCTATGCACCTACATGTAGTTATGATGACCAGGCAGTTGAAAGTTTCTATGAAGATGTAGAATCGGCAATGCGAAACGTAAAGACGCAGTATACTGTACTAATGGGCGACTTCAATGCCAAGGTAGGGAAAAAACAGGCAGGAGACAAGGCAGTAGGTGACTATGGCATTGGTTCTAGGAATAGCAGGGGGGAGTTACTAGTTAAGTTTGCAGAGCGCATTAACTTACGAATCATGAATACCTTCTTCAGCAAACGGAAGAACCGGAAATGGACATGGAAATGTCCTAACGGAGAGACTAAAAATGAAATCGACTTCATGATGGGTTCAACCCCCGCCATTGTGCAGGATGTAGAGGTAATCGGGAAAGTTCGATGTAGTGACCATAGGATGGTGAGGTCCCGAATTAGCCTAAATCTGAAGAAGGAACGCAATAGATTAGTAAGAAAGAAACCCATCAACGAATTAGCGGTGAGGGGGAGGGCAGAAGAGTTCAGGATCTCGCTAAAGAATAGGTATTCAGCTCTAACTGAGGATGGTGACATTACCCTAGAGGCAATAAACAATAATTTCAGAGATATCATTACTAAGTGCGCGGTAGAAGTAGGCGGTAGGATAGTTAGAGAGGATACCGGTAAGCTGTCTAAGGAGACGAAAGATTTGATTAAGAAACGGCAGAGTATGAAAGCTTCCAATCCAACAGACCAGATCGAATTGGCCGAGATATCAAAGCTAATCAATAAGCGCAAGGTGGCCGATATAAGGAAGTATAACATGGAGAAAATTGAGCATGCTGTAAAGAACGGGGGAAGCCTTAAAGCGGTAAAGAAGAAATTGGGCATAGGCAAAAACCAGATGTATGCGATAAGGGACAAGGCGGGCAACGTCATCACTAATATGGACAAGATAGTCAAAGTAGCCGAGGAGTTCTATACAGATCTCTACAGTAGCCAAAGTAGTCAGGACCGTAATGAGATTGGCGGTAGGGAAAAACAGTCAGACGTTCCACCAGTGATGAAGGACGAGGTCAAGAAAGCACTAGAAACTATGAAAAGGGGGAAATCAGCTGGAGAGGATCAGATAACTACAGATTTGCTGAAGGACGGGGAAGATATCGTGCTAGAAAAACTGGCCACCCTGTATACGCAGTGCCTGGTGTCATCGACAGTACCGGAAGTATGGAAGATTGCAAACATTATCCTCATTCACAAGAAAGGGGACTCTAAGGACCTTAAAAATTACAGACTAATCAGCTTACTGTCTGTTACGTATAAGGTATTTACTAAGGTAAGCGCTAATAGAATCAGGACAACCTACTGCAATCAAGCAAAAGATCAAGCAGGGTTTCGGAAACGCTACTCTACTATCGATTATATCCATACCATCAATCAGGTGATAGAAAAATGCTCGGAATATAACCAGCCCTTATACATAGCATTCATTGATTACGAAAAAGCATTTGACTCAGTTGAAACCTCGGCGGTGATGCAGGCATTGCGAAATCAGGGAGTAGACGAGCCGTACGTGAAAATGCTGGAATATATATATAGTGGCTGCACAGCAACCATAGTTCTACATAAAGAAATCAACAAAATTCCCATAAAGAAAGGTGTTAGGCAAGGAGACATAATCTCCCCAGTACTATTCACAGCTTGTTTAGAGGAAGTATTCAGAGACTTGGAATGGGAGCAGTTAGGGATAAGGGTAGTTGGAGAATACCTCAGTAATCTACGATTTGCTGATGACATTGCCTTGCTAAGCAACTCAGGGGATGAACTGCAAATAATGATTGATGACCTAGACAGAAAAAGTAGAAAGGTAGGCTTGAAAATCAATATGCAGAAGACTAAGGTAATGTTCAACAGCCTCGGGAAGGAACATCAGTTTACATTAGGTAGCGAAATACTGGAAATAGTAGGCGAATATGTCTACTTAGGACAGATAGTAACCGCAGATCCGGACCATGAAAAGGAAATATCAAGAATAATAAGATTGGGATGGAGCGCATTTGGCAAGCACTCGCAGATTATGACTAGCAGCTTACCGGTATCGCTAAAGAGGAAAGTATACAACAGTTGCATCTTGCCTGTACTCACCTATGGGGCTGAAACGTGGAGGCTAACCAAGAGAGTTCTACTTAAGTTGAGGACAACCCAGAGGGCTATGGAACGAAAAATGGTAGGGGTAACATTAAGAGATAGAAAGCGTGCAGAGTGGGTCAGATAAATAACTCAAGTTACCGACATTCTAGTGGAAATTAAGAAGAAGAAATGGACATGGGCAGGACATGTAGTGCGAAGAGAGGATAACCGATGGTCGCTTAGGGTAACAAACTGGATTCCAAGGGAAGGAAAGCGTAGCAGGGGGAGGCAGAAAGTTAGGTGGGCGGATGAGAATAAAAAGTTCGCAGGGGTCAAGTGGATGCAGCTAGCACAGAACCGGGTTAAGTGGAGAAATATGGGAGAGGCCTTCGCCCTGCAGTGGGTATAATCAGGCTGCTGCTGCTGCTGCTGCTGCTGATGATGATGATGATGAAACAAGCTAAGCGAGCGGAGAATGCAGCTGCATTTATGCTGATTTCTGTAATTTGGGATATGACCGAAACAGAAGTTGCCAAGAAACTCAGTTCTTTAGAAGGAGCCGTACTCCGTTTTTTCTAACGACAATTTGAAATGACTCATGGGGCTGCTAAAAATAAGCTATGAAGAACTCCCTAAATGTTTGAAGTGTTTTGACAGAAGTACATCTTAAATAAAAAAAATTGCATGCAGGCGCTCTCGCTAAGAATATTTTTTCTCCAAAATAAACCTTGATTTTTTTTTCACTTAACGTTATTAGCACTTAATATATGCGTTCCTTACGCGCGGCTAAAATGTAAAGATAAGCTTGAGAACGCAAGGCGCACCTGCGGGACGCTTGAGTGGAAATAAATGAAACATATTACGCTAGTAAATCTGATGCTTCATGTAGATATGAAGTTGGGGTATAAGAAAGCGATGATATGAACTACTTATTATGATTTCCTTTTGACAGAATTGTATGTGAAATTTCATCAAATTACTCAGGAGAGGAAACTTTGCATTGCACTGACACAAGCCAATGAACCGAGTTCTTAATTCAGGGTATCGAGGTGATTGAATAGAAATATTTATTCGATATTTACAAATGTGGGCACCACGCAACGTAAGAGCTTTGAACAGAAAAAAAATGGCAAAATACGGAGGTGCACCAGTTCTTAAATGAAAGTTTGTATTTTGAACTATGTGGTGATTGCAGCCATATTTAAAGCATTTCCCGTGAGCATTATCCTGCTAAAACGCATTTTGTTTATTTTGAAAGACGATAAGAATATTTTCTTGTGTTTTAAAACACTGCATTCACTTTTAATTCCATTTAAGACATTTAGAAGAGCCGTCGCAATACAGATGCGCGCGTTTATCTATAATGTCAAGTAGTTTACAGCAGTGGACTCCTGAAAACGTTTGAAACATGTTCACCTGTGCATACAGATTACTTTCTAAGGACAAACAGAAGAGCACACTTGCACAGTTTATTCTTGCCTCACGAAGTTTACATATCAAAACTAAGGTGCAACCTTACTACACTAATTAAAGTTACCTCGTTTATAAATGGCAACAAAAAAGTTGAAGATATATAATTGTGCCTTCTTTGAGGGGCCTAGTAATAGAGCGCCTATGGCTTTTAGAATATTTTAATGTCCTAAAGTTTATGCAGTTTAAAAGTAACCTTCAATTCTATTGATTCAAAACGCTGGCTATATATCCATGCCAACAGATAAAGTATTGCCTGAAGCCCTAAAACACGCTGAGCGTGTAATATTTCCTGACGTGGGGAATTCGTTGAAAGTCATAATCTTCACACATCCTGCTCTAATGACAGGTTCATTGTTTTGCTAATTGACCTCCAAATACAACATACGGCACCTGCCAAGGCTGTCTTCCTAAACTACATTAGCTGAGGTGCAGCCTGGACAGCTGGGGCTGTCTATAATTCCGTAATCATTTATCACACCCTCTTTATTTGAAAGGGGCCTTGAATTCTCTGTAAGGTATATATCGGGCCCTCTACCCCTCTCATTCAATCGACCGTATTATGACATCGTAAAAAAAACAGGATCTTACCTGCTCCCTTCTTTCCTGCGCCAACAGAGAATGATTAAAAACCAAGTAATCTTAACTGCAGACAGGAAAAGATTACCTGCCGTGATAGTGCGTCTATACCCTCAGGAGACCTCCATTGCTGCCATGCCACACGGAACAGAGATGTATTGTGGTTCATAAGATGAGGTCTCAGTTTTTGTTTTCGGAAGGTAGTTCAAATGTCCTAGGTTGTATGTGGAGGTCTAGCGTGCGAATTAGTGGAGAGGACAAAAATAAAACCATAAATTGCCAATCTTAGCGACTTCTAGAATTCTGGAATCCTAGCACTTCTAAACCGGTGCGAAAGAGGCCTTCATTTATTTAGATGAATCAATATCAGCTCTTACGAATCGCACATTCGAAGGACAACGTTTTTATGTTATTGTGAAAAGGGTTATTCTTGTTTTCAGAACGTAAAAAAATATAGCGTCTTGCTATCCTCGTTCTGTCATTGACCAGTTTTACGTAATATTCACTTGTCTCAGGGCATTTAAATCGTCTAACCAGCTGAAGACAAATCGATGCATCAGATCTTCATACGCTGAGCCTATGCGCTGCTTAAAGAGGGGTACGGTTAGAATGGCTTACGTTGCGTTACTCTTCAACGCCTCGTCAGTCGATTTTTAGCTTTCTTCTAATCGTACCTGCTGGAAACAGAAGGAAGCAACGCCCCTGCTGTATTGATGCGAAACGAACGCAGCGCATACGAGATAAAATGTTCCTAACACATTGCCATTGCAATAAAATTCGGTGAGAAATGACAACATTCACATATAATATGGTGGCCGACATGAAACATGAAGGAGATATGTGCACATTTACAAAAGGCCAACGACCATAACCATATTATGCCTTTCTCCTCAGCGGCTCACAAATACATTTCACAACGCCTAAAACAAAAATATATTGCTAAACGAAATTAGAGCAATAAGTTATTGCCAATTATAAACAAGTGAACGGGTGTCTATGATGAAAACAAATATCTTTTCGAACTCCAAATATTTTTTCTTGTGCTTCTCAATCAATTGAAGTAAGTAGTTCTCGTTTATTGTTTGCATACTTTCAGAACCAAGCGAGCCAACCAACCTCTATCTAAATGTTACAGAAGAAGGAGCGGTGTTCTTGCGGTGGGGAGCTCCAAAAAGCCCTGGAGGTCCGCTCAGTGGTTACATTGTTCGTGGAGAGTGTGACGAAGTAGAATACTTGGCGGAAACAACGAGAGAGACTTCAATTAGTCTGTCCGGTGAGAACCGCTTTATGCACTTGTACTAAAATAAATAAAATATTATTCTTAAATATAGGCAAAAAGAAAGATGGCGCCAATGAAATAGGCAACCACAGCTTCAATTTATTATAGCTCATGGTACGTCTATATTTATTGACAAAGCGGGTCTTACAGTAGAAACAAAAGTTGATATTTACCGCACGAAGCGATCTATCTGTAACCTCCGAGTTCAACAGGAACACGTCTCGAGTGTGGGAAAAGAAATTATATAACGGCTAACTAGATTTGCTATACCAGTTTACTTTTAATGGAAGTAATATTCCTGATAACTACAAGCTTGGAAGAGCAAACATAATTTCAGGGCCTAGATGCCTTTAGATGGATCGGGTTTCTGACATCGTGGTTTTGAAATGGTAAAAGCATTTATTATAAATGAAAGTTTGCCTCAGAGCCTAAGTTAAGATTTTATATTGTAGTGCCGAATAGGCCTCGGCTCTATTCATGCGACCTATATATTTTTCTGAATGTTATCGATGGGCCACGAAGATCATGAAATATATCCAAGAACAAACATAATTGAGAAGGTTCAGTTCACATTCCGATATTTTTACTTGAACTAGTCTGCTATTTTCCTATAGTGTTGATTCTATTTTGTTTGTTGTTACAAATGGAGGGAGGGGGGCAGGGTAGCTTCGCGGTCTCACTGCTGCCACCAGTTGTTTGATACCGAAGTCTTTGCCGCTTGGGCCATCCTCTGCCAAGACTTCGTCCACCAAACCAGAGCGAGAACACCACGGTCATAATTGTAATCCATCTATCTCACGGCTCCGTGTACAAGGGAGGAGTTGAACGCAAGGTTACTTTATACAATACACACAGGCATGGTTCAGGATAGCACTAAATCGGCACGGGGGCGAAGAGCTATTGGTTACAAGCGACTAGCACTGCATAGCGCCGGCCAGTGAGAATGTGTCACGTCCCCTTCGGCTGAAGAGCACAACACAATTTAGACGCTCACGATGGACTCTGTCGACCTTCGGCCGAGAGCATTATTTGATGTGCCAGAAAGCCGCTGGCATTCGCACTATCCAATCCGGACGCAGTAGTCGGCGACGGGCTAAGATGCCCAATAGCGAGCGCACTGGTCTCCCTTCGCGAATCTGTTGCGGCACGAAGGGGCAGAGGAGGACACGCCTCTGCGTCACCGGTGGTGGTGGTGGTACAAACTTTATTTATGAGTCGGCAAGGTGAAACACTAGGTCTGGGCCGACTCTTGATCTCGGCAGGTGGCCGGCAGGTGGTGCATGGCGGCGACCTTTCCCGCCCAGTCGACCAGCCTTTTTTGGCTATCCGGGTCCGAGCTGGAGACCGCGATCTCCCATTCCTCGTGGTCCGTTAGGCCCCATTGTGCCGGAGGTTGAAATTCTCTACAGATAAACATGATGTACTCGAATGCAGCCCTCGGAGCCTCGCAGAGGGAGCATTCGGGTTGATATTGAGTTGGGTGGAATAGGGCGAGTAGTGCTGGTGAGAGGAGCGTGCGAGCCTGGAGTTGCCTGCATGTGACCTGTTCTAATTTAGTAAGAGAGTGATGAGACGGAGGATAGCACATTCTTTGGGCACGGTAGTGGAGCGTAATCTTGTTGTATGTGAGTAGTCTGTCCCTGGCACTGCCTGGGTCCACGGTACCCGCTGCTCGGTTGACGTGCGCTCGAGCAGCAGCGTGGGCCGCCTCGTTACCGGGGTTACCCGAATGGGCAGAGACCCACATTAATTGTATGGGTCGGGGCGGTTTTGAGCTAGAAGTCAAAATGCGGCGGGCCACTGTGTAGCCTTCCCCGGGCAAAATTTTGAAAAGCGGTTTTCGAGTCAGTAAAGACTAGTGTGGTAGTGGAGGTTGCAACTGCTAGTGCCACAGCCGCCTCCTCCGCTTCCTCGGAGGTGCGAGCTCCGACTGAGCTAGAGATGATTTGGTCAAAGCAGCTTGAGAGAACCAAGATTGCATACGCCTGTTCGTTGCGGTACTCAGCCGCATCTACGTAAACCGCTTCCGTGTCCCCTGCATGCGCTCTGTGCAGTGCCTTAGGTCTGGCTTCCCTTCGAGCTTGGTGGTGGATCGGGTGCATGTTTTTCGGCAAAGGGTGTAAATTGAGATTCTCCATAATCGAAGCCGGTATGCGGTGAGTATTCTCGGGAGGAGTTCCAAGCGGTCTCATTTGGAGGGAGGATAAAATGTTCTGCCTGTGGGTGTGATGGAGAGTCGATTAATCTGCGAGATTCGGTGCACCTCCGCCAGTTCTCTAAGGGTGTTATGCACTCCCATGTTTAAGAGACGCAGTGTGGGCGTGCTCCTCGGTTGTGTAGGGAGTTCTTGTAAGCTTGGCGGATTAATGAGTCTACTTTCTCTGTTTCTCTTTTCGTAAGAAACAGGTAGGGTAGAGAGTATACTACTCGGCTAATAATAAGCGCCTGTACTAAGCGTTGTAGGTCGTGCTCTTGCACACCGCGTTGTTTGTTGGCTATGCGTTTGATCAGTCTATAATTGTTTCCTGCGTGGCTGTCGTGAGCTTGGATATGGTTTCTGTGTTAAGGCCATTGTCCTGTAAGAACATACCAAGCACACGGAGCCGATGTACTTCGCTTATCGGCTGTCCGCTCAGTGATAAGGTCAACCGTGGTTGATCTTGTCGCTTGGAGCCAGGGTGCATGACCAGAAGCTCTTACTTGGCGGGGGAGCATGCGAGGCACACCGTGGTCGCATATTTCACCACCGTGTCAGCCCCTGCTTGTAGGGTCTCTTCGATTTCCTGTTGTGGTCCACAGGGTGATACCGTCAGCATAGAGAGAGTGGAAGAGATACGGTATTTGTGAAAGTTGTTTAACCGGTGGTCTCTGGGGCGCCAGGGTGCTCGGCTGGCTGTCTTGACCGGGCACTCTTGACGTCGAGGCATCCCAATAGGCAGGTGCCATGCGGAGCAGCACCGAGGCTTTTATTGAGGCGCCTGCCGCTCGCCTGCACCCGCTCGACTCCAATCGTTGGCCGAAGCAGGAGCCACGCGAACCGCATCTAGGAGGCCAATTCTAACACCGTAATATCGTAATTTGTCCGCTTGATTCCTATACTATGACGTGCCAACGAACAATTTAATGTCAATCTCGCTTACAAGAAAACATGTTCCCTCTATATGTGTAACAATAATTCGTCAAAAAAATAATCTGATGATTGGGTTTGTGTCAGAAAAGGCAGCCCGAGCAAAGTTTGGCAGACCGAAAGACCTATTGGTTCTACATCAACGCATCGCTCTTGGGCTGTGTGCTGGCGGTAGTCTTCAGCAGCTAACTCGATACAATAATTCCTTGGTAAATTTAGTTGAGGCATTTTTTGCGGGTCGAATGATAGGAACTCGCGCAGGTCAAACTAAAGCCTACAGCGGTACGCGTGGAGAATCTCGCGCTTTTCACGGCGAAAATAATTGGTGGTGCCACTTGCTCACCAATATAATTTCTTCTTATTGTCCTGGCTTAATTTGAGAAATATGAGAGAGTGGGTATACCCTGCAGTGGGTATAGTTAGGCTGATGATGATGACGATAATTTTCTGGAATAGCACGTTAGAAGATGCGATTGAGTCTATGATAATGGAAGAAAGTTTGTTATAAAGGCCAGTGTGGTCGTTGTAACAATTCAGAGCACCGGGTTTAAATGTGTCCGGCATAGGCGTACGGTTAAAACACAATGTTTGACATCCCTGCTCATCGTCAAAAACAACAAATACAGAAAAGGATTACAGCAATCATTAGCTAGCTGGACGCTTCAAAAGTGATTCCACACAACAACACTTTAGATCTTTAGATCTAGGTTTCTTCTAAAGATCTTTAGATCTTTAGAAGAAACCTAGTGAGAAACCAGCAGTTGAAGTACTGCTGCCGCTATTATTTTCTGAAAATATTAGTATAAAAAAAATTGTTTTGCTTAGTTCTTCTTGCTGATCTCTACAGGGGGCGACTTTATGACTTTCGTAGCTGCAAAAGATGCGTCTAGAGTTGTTTTGCATGACAGCTGACATATCGAACATCTGGCGTATATAAATATCTTCACCTACCTCTCCCTCAATTTTACCAAAATAAATTTTAACCATAGCGGCAAACACGAAGGGAAATCCAGACTAAACTTCCTATGCCTCTTTAACTACGATCCTTGTTATGAGTCCTAATCCTAACCTCCCGCCACTTACAACTCATCGAAAAGACATTATCAAGCACAGTCTTAAACTCCCTATTAAACCGGAATTATTGCTTTTAAGTATTTTGTTTTTACTCCTTGAGGAGTGGAAGAAGCTGGTCTGAATTGTCATGCACTCCGTTTATTCTATTGACGAATTTTCAGGTCTTACTCACAGCTTCGTTCAGTATTTGTGTAGATATTATTGTTTTTAATAAACAGCCTTATCAGGGAGCTTAATGTTGTGGCGGGTTCATGACATTTTAAATTGGGACCTTAGTTTCAACGCACATATCTCCTGACGACAGACTGTCTTTTCCTACGCGTTCGACTTTATAAAGAAATTTACAAATTTTCGAAAAGTAATTTCCTGGAAACGTGCTTCATCTGATATCTGAATACTCACAATGTAGATGACTGACCAAACTGGGCAAGCAACTGGTAAAGCTTCAGTAGCAAAAACACAATGGTCAATAATAATAATAATAATAATAATAATAATAATAATAATAATAATAATAATAATAATAATTGGTTCACAGGAAGGGAAAGGCGCAGTATCTGTCACACTGACTCTGTGGACACCTGAACCGCGCCGTAAGGGAAGGGATGAAGGTGGAAGTGAAAGTCGAAAAAGAGAAAGGGGAGCCGTAGTGGAGGGCTACGGAGTAATTTCGACCACCTGGGGATCTGTAACGTGCGCTGACATCACACAGCACACGGAAGCCACTTCCGTGTGCTGCGCGATGTCAGCACGCCGAAGTGGCGTCCGTGTGCTGTTAAGTTAAATTGTTTCACAGGAAGGGAAAGGCGCAGTAACTGTCACACTTGCTCTGTGGACACCCGAACCGCGCCGTAAGGGAAGGGAGGAAGTTGGGAATGAAAGTGGAAAGAGAGAAAGAGGAGCCGTAGTGGAGGGCTACGGAGTAATTTCGACCACCTGGGGATCTTTAACGTGCGCTGACATCGCACAGCACACGGACGCCACTTCGTTTCGCCTCCATCGAAACGCAGCCGCCGCGGTCGGGTTCGAACCCGGGAACTCCGGCACAGTAGTCGGGCGTCTTACCACTGCACCACCCCGGCGGGGCTCCGTGTGCTGTCCGTATACATTTTTTTGGCAAACATGTTACTCCTTTTTTATTGTATATTATTTTGTGAGCTATATGTGCAAAGTGTATGCTTATGATTATCTGGATTTTTCTCTCCAATATTGCGGCAATATATTCCATCATTAGGGAACCAATATACGCTTCAGGCGTTTTTTCTTTTAGAAAAAAAAATGAAAATTTCTGCTAATTTTACGCACTTGACGTACAGTTTTCACAGCTTCTGAGCATGTAAATTTGCGCTTGGGGTTAGGCGACTAGTTGTGCTGCGCAGTTACGTGTAATTCGTAGTAATGTGTTAAGAATATGTTACAGGGCTTACAAGTGTGACAGCGTCGCTGCGAACTTTGCATTGTTGGCTTGCTTGATACCGCAATAGTAGCGGTTAGGGCTACTACAAAGGAAGTTGTTTTTATCAAAGAGTGGTTATCACTATATGTCCATATTCAGACTCTTTTTTGAAGGCATAAGGTTTCAGGACCCATCATAGTATAAAAAATCATGAAGTGTCGCAGACAACCGCAAGACCTAGAAAATTGCTGCTACTTTTGGAAATTTTTATGAAGACGAATAGAAATTTTGTATCCAAATTTGTCCTCCACAAAGATGTACTGGTTACTGTAAAAGCTAAAAGGAGCTGTGAATAAATATTAGTGAAGTCCTGTAGGCAACACGTAAGAAAGAATGTAACTGACTGCACAGCATCCACCTCCCATTCTTCTCTTGCGCAGGTATTCCATCTGACGCTTTCGACTGCACTTTCACTGTCAAGGCCTACAATGTAGACAGCGATGGTAGAAAGCTTCGTGGACAACCTTCAGAGCTGGTGACATTGTGGCCACCTGAGCTGTGACCGTCTGGGCCGACTTCAATGTGGCGCATTGGGCGGCTTCTGCGTATAAGAAGTTTCGCCCTCATTTACTGCTAAGACACTGAAACTAGGATAACAGGTCCTAATATGTGTATTTTCTTTTATGCCTCAAATATTTGGCATGGTGTATTTACATCGTAGGTCGGTTTAGTAACCTAATAAATATTGCCACTTAAATTGTGAAATTGTGCCAACAGCATCGGCGGTTGCCTACTGCGAACTGCGAAACGATGCTCTTCATTCTTTGTTCACGAGATCGAGATTTTCTGCAAAAAAAAAAAGTGCTTCGTTATAACTGGTTGAGCGCAAAATGTGCATTGATTCCTATTGCCTTAAAAAATATAAACACTGTCATGGAAGCTAGGTAAGAAAAGGAAGGTGGAAAGCACCGAGGAAGGAATTGGAGGAAAAATTGGATTAGAAGTTTCAACTCAGCCTCTGAGGGTGTGACAAGAGAGTGCAGCGGGTCTCTTCAGCGTCTCTTTTTTGGTTACGAAGGCGCGCGTCCATGCTTGTCGCACTTTAATAAATGATTCCTTAATATGTGAAATAGTTATTTGATAACTACTTTTCATCAAACAGTCAAAGGCAGCAAGAATATACAGTTTTGAAGTTGCCATATGAGAAATACCAGTCGACAAAGATATAAGCCCAGGTCAACTAAGCCGGACAGATTAGTCGCATCAGATGCCTGATTCAGAATGCAATTTTCCTGCTATGCTCGCTTTCACTCTCTCTCCCATCCTAATTGAGAAGTGCAATTTCAAAGCTCCATCATATCGCCAATTTTCACGTCTTCAAAGGATATCGCACAACTTCACGGCCACTCAACGTTCTGTTTTGTCAGCTAACGCCCAGACAGTCATGCTCGTATTATTTCGCTCATCACGCCATCATCAACGCAATCAACAACGTTGACGCAACATTTTGTGAACGGGGCCCGTAACGTCAAAAAATGTCTAGACAAAGAAGGTAATTGTCGATTGCATCAATTCCGGGTGGTGGTTTTGTTTCAAACGCGGCCGACAATGTCGCCGTATTATACTTTTACAAAGCCCAGTCCCACGCCCGAAGCGGTTGCATTCCGATGAAGGTTAACAGCAAGGTGCAGTGCTATATTCGTGAACGTGTTAGAACAAATGGTGGTCGAAATTTCCCGAGGCTCTACAATTGAGCACGCGTCTTCGCATAAGTTAATTTGGGACGCTCAATTGAATTTTATAAAGCGGATACGTAGAAAATTGAATCATTGTTATTGACCTTGCGCTACCAGCGGCCGCCATTTTACTCGATCTATTTCGTCGCTTCATTCACGCAATGCTACCTTTGCTGCCTTATACGCGGTTGTCTCCCTACTTGGTCACTTCTTTTGTGGCGGATTTCGACTGACTGTTGTACATTGAATGCTGGATACAAATATGAAATGAGGCTCAATTTGACTCGACATTGTACAGATATACGGAAAAGTAGCAATTGTTTTCGTTCTCACTCAACGAGCTTTTTCTGCAGCTTCTAATCAGGATTAATGTAGTCTGATCTGTATTTAGCTCGATTGGACGGATAAGGCATCAGGCAATGCTTCGCATTTCAGTGCCAACAACAATAATTAATTTTAACCAGTCTCACTTGTGCTGCTACAATGTGTAAAAAAAAGAGCAAAGGCCGCGGGTATAAGTTCTACATAACATTTACTTCACAGTAGCTGTGGCGTGAAGGTATGTCAGGAATAAGAATCACAATCACAATTTGTAGGATTTGTAGGAGCGCAAACTCTTTATAAGCATCACTTCAAATCTAAAAAGCCGTACGCGTCACGGCTTAGTGTTCCAGTCAAAGCAGACATTGGATGCTGCAGCTGATTGGAGAAGGCTTTAGCGAAAATCTTGTACTGCACATTAGAAAGTGTGACAGGTATTTAGCCCTCGACAGATCGCAATTCATCGTTGTCATCAATATTCGTTTTAAGACGATATGATGTTTTGTAAAACAAGTTGACGGAAATCTCAAATCAGTACTGGTCTCAAAACTTTGGAGGTGGGAGGGGTTAAGAAAGATAATATTTTTGTTGTAAAATTCGCCTTTAAAGACTGTCCGCTGCAGATTTTTTTGGAAAACAGCAGAAATCCAACTGCGTTTTCCAGTCCAGCCACGATTAGTGTGGAGCTCATTGCCTTGCACTCAACTTCAAAAAGCAGCCTACTTATAGACACAAGACGCTCAGCATGAATTTCTCAGCATTGCTTGTAGTGGCAGAAAAAGTAGGTATAATAACTGGCTATCTAAGGTAATTTTGGATCTGAATTAGTGAGCAAAGGATCACCACTTAAGAATTCAGGCACTGTTTTGCAGTAATCTATGGATTTTGATCACTCAATGCCTGTGTATTTGGTTCCTCAGATTTTAAAGCACACTTACTAGAGGATCCCTTGGAGTCAGCATGAATGAGTTCTGTATAGAATCTTTGAAGGAGCTATTTTACGGCGGTGATATCCTGTGTGCGGATGCCTTCCATTTAAGTTCGTGAAAATGATGAATTCTATAGGCAGCATAAATTTTTCTTCGCTATAATGGATACAAGGCTTCACTGAAGGAACCTAATAGCTATGCCAAGAAGTTCTGCCTTAGGAATCTCCGGAGCTGCTAATAATGGGATACCCGTGGTGAAGCAGAAATTCAATGCTCTTCTGACTCGCTGGGAAAACTCGTCCTCATTAAAAAAACTAACGGTGAAATTCTAAAGCAGCCACTGCGGTTGAAACTTCGTATGCTGTCTTTTCCCAACCCGCTAATGGCCACGGAATGATTAAAGAAAATTATGGGCTAACACAATATGAAATTTCTGTTTGAAGAGATCTGCCTAGTCTTCATAGGAATGGAGACGGGAAAGTCAGGGTCTTCGAATCTATTTGCAGCTGGATGAAAGCTCACCATCAACTCAACCTGCCTGTTTAGTGGTAGCTGATAAGATACCAGTGCTCTTTTCAGCGTAGTAACAAGGACATGTACGGTCATATTGGCCGCACGTACAATTGAAATCACCCATAAATACTAACACCGCTCGCAGGTTAAAAGTTGTGAGGTAGCAGATAAAACACTGATCGCTGCGCCAGACTGTATGAAGGATACGTACTGATATACCTCCACTGTTAGCCTTGCAGCCAAAAAAATCACAATGTATAATACGCCCCTCTGCGCCAACCTGGTACAAGTGAGAAACAGGGAGGCGTTTTGTTTAAAGAGCTAGAAATAACCCGCCGTAAGGCTGTTCAAATGAAATACTGTATGGGATATATTAGGTTAAAGAGGGTCGAAAGGCTGCCTGCGTCCAGTTCAGCTTTTATCTTTGTCTCTCGAACAACAATCCGACTGCCCCCGAAAGCAGCCGACAAAGTATACCTTCTTCAGAGCACACACTCATTGAGGTTTCCGACAATACTGCCTTACGCTCATCATCATCGCCAAATTGCTACTAGGTCAAACATCCGCGCTGTCTGACGCCAACTGCACTGTTACAGCACTCTGCAGCTGGCCCCATTTCTTCTCGGTCTAGAGCGGCGAGATTTCTTGCTCTTCGACCTCTAGCCGCGGGACTTAAACATAGCAGGAAAGGTGTCATCTTCAAATTAGGCAGAACTAGTTGGCACGCATGTTTTGTAACCGCACTTGGAAATGACACTTTCCTGTGCCAGGTCCTGAACTTCCAGGTTGGCAGCAGCTGCCTGCAGGGCACAGACGACAGTGAAATTAGAATTTGGGTAGTGGAGACACTCGACACTGAAGTCACAACACCATGTTCTCATTCTTCCGGCTCACTAACAAACCACGAAGGCGCCCCAAGGTTCTTATCGTTGACAAACTAAATTACAGCCGTCTCATCCTCCGGGCTCGCACGCTTGGCATCTGCTGACATCTGATCTGACAGTGAAAGCCGCACACACTCATGTTGCACAGCAGCAAGGGCAACACACACTGTAAATTTCGCCCTTGGTAATAGACTAATAGAAATGATGCCACACATTTGATAGGTCCAACCAATAGCACGTATAAACCTCGCCTTGCATCTGCTAATTGCTCCGGCAAAGTGCCCTCCATAATATTGGTGCCTCTAAGGCGTTTATCCGCGTAAAACACTACGCACTCAATTGTTCTATTTCCGAATTGCCGGCCATCACAGTGAGGATTACGCAGTGACGCCGTAATGTTCAACCCTGTGCAACTTATCCGGAACTAATCCCAGGCAATACAGACCGCAAAGTGTCAAAGATGAGACACCTTGTTTGCTGTTCCGCCATTAGCAAGCATCAAGGTATTATCACTATCGAAAACGCCCATTCCTTGCATTTCCGTTACTTTTCAGTACTCCACCGTGATGGATACAACTTCACAAGTTGAATGCGCCGTGGATGTACACATATAAAGTTCCGCGGAGCCAAAACAGGTTCAGCTTGACAGCTATTGGTTCCGGGTAAATGACCTTTACCCCTTCAACTTTACCGCCCACACGAGATTAGCGTTGGCAACAATGTCTCACATTCCACTAAACACGCATTGGAAATTAGGAGCAGTCCGATGGAACTAATTATTAAGTCACTAAAGTCCGGTACGCCAAGTAAGGCGGATCAAACGTCCTAGACGCGATACAGAAAACTCGTAAGATCGGCTATTAAAAAAAGGTGTTGAAAACCAGCTTACTACCAGGAAGGCGGGACAGCATGGTGTGGTGAGTATTCCTGGGGGAGATTCCGCGCAGTACCTCGGCCAGAGGCCGATTTATCCATTTCATCGGGGAACATAAAGGAGAGACCGATTGGAGCATATTCTTTGTATTTATATGCTAGCGCCACAGCCAATAATGCCTCGTGTAAAACTAAACTCAATTTCGCGCTGTTCCAGGTGAAACACTCTCGCGCTATGCAGTGAACATCGTCGTCTCCGTGAAGTTTTATCTGCACTGCTGGTGCATTTTACATGGTACATACGCCATAACATACGCCATCTGAGCGAGTGAGGCGCATACTGTGAGCGTACTGTCGGGCGAATAGATCAGGCGGCTTAAAGACACAGGTGGCGTGGCGTGAAGGCGTTCACTCACAATAAAGACAGGCAGCCATGCCGAGAGGCAGCTGAGAGGACCAAACAACTGGAAGCCAGACTAGCCTGCTGCCGAGAGCTTACCAAACGCGGAATCTAGCTAAGATCGAAGCGGCAGCAGAGAATGCTGCACATGCGAATGTCTAAAGCTCTTGACTTGGTTCAAGGACAGCTGAATGTCTACAATTTTTACATTCCAACTTGCGGGCACATTATGCATTTTAAGAGGTTTCAGGTATATTTGTCACCTCTCCTAGTTGTCTATAAAACTGCATTCGACAGGTGAGTTTGACCGAGATATGCGCTTGGGAAGTGGGTCTGGTTCGGATATGAGTGGACGCTCTACTCTCCTGGCTGCAACTACAGTTTGCCTGGTATCATTGAATGGCCTTGAGGTGCTCACAATGCTCCAGGTTGTCTTCTCTCTCTTCTCTTAAATGTTGGATAGGGGGAGAAGGACATTTGTTTTATTATATCCATCCTGTCTTTTCCTTAAGCATGATTTAGTGGCTGTTAGGATATTTTAGAGGGCAACCCCAGCATTTGCTAGGTGTCGGTGAATGACATTTAGGGCCTCGCAAGGTCAAACTAGGACTCTGTCCTTTCGATTACAATTTACCTAGTGCGCGTGCAACGCAGCGGTTTCGGGCCGGTGGGGTGCGAACTCGGGTACTCAGGTTTAGTAGCCCAGCATCTATTCCACTTAACCACCAGGACGGCTGCCTTTGCTCATTTAGTTGTGATTGAAACAAGCTACAGGTGAAACAAGCTAGTTGTGCAGCGGTGGCGTAGCGGTAGAACATCCGCCTCGCATGCAAGAGGACCGGGGTTCAAATCCCGGTGCCGCGCAATTCTCCACCGGATGACAAAAAAAAAAATCCGCGTGTCGATGGAATTGCATATACAGGTTTGGGGTGCGACCTGATGCCGGTAAACACCTCCGGCAACGCACTCCCTCACCAGAACAGGAGTTGGCCACCCTGGTGCAGTAATTGGCCACAACCTCCTATGATAAGCTCCATAAAACCCCGGCCCTCAGTCACCAGCGGCTGCGGAACAACTGACCACGGCGGCGGTCAGACCTGTGACGCAGCAGGGGGTGCTAAGAAAGCCTGGCTCCGCTGGACAGGCCGCCATTGGAAACTGACCCTGGCAACGTTTAATGCTAGAACCCTTGCTAGTGAAGCGAGTTTAGCAGTGCTGTTAGAGGAACTAGAGGACATGAAATGGGATGTCATAGGGCTTAGTGAGGTTAGGAGACCGAATGAGGCATATACTGTACTGAAGGATGGGCATGTACTGTGTTATCGAGGTTTACCAGAGAGGCGACAACTAGGGGTAGGTTTCCTTGTCAATAAGTATAGAGCGGGTAATATAGATGAATTCTATAGTATTAATGAGAGGGTTGCAGGCATCGTAATTAGGCTTAATAAGCGGTATAAACTGAAGGTTGTACAGGCCTATGCACCTACATGTAGTTATGATGACCAGGCAGTTGAAAGTTTCTATGAAGATGTAGAATCGGCAATGCGAAACGTAAAGACGCAGTATACTGTACTAATGGGCGACTTCAATGCCAAGGTAGGGAAAAAACAGGCAGGAGACAAGGCAGTAGGTGACTATGGCATTGGTTCTAGGAATAGCAGGGGGGAGTTACTAGTTAAGTTTGCAGAGCGCATTAACTTACGAATCATGAATACCTTCTTCAGCAAACGGAAGAACCGGAAATGGACATGGAAATGTCCTAACGGAGAGACTAAAAATGAAATCGACTTCATAATGGGTTCAACCCCCGCCATTGTGCAGGATGTAGAGGTAATCGGGAAAGTTCGATGTAGTGACCATAGGATGGTGAGGTCCCGAATTAGCCTAAATCTGAAGAAGGAACGCAATAGATTAGTAAGAAAGAAACCCATCAACGAATTAGCGGTGAGGGGGAGGGCAGAAGAGTTCAGGATCTCGCTAAAGAATAGGTATTCAGCTCTAACTGAGGATGGTGACATTACCCTAGAGGCAATAAACAATAATTTCAGAGATATCATTACTAAGTGCGCGGTAGAAGTAGGCGGTAGGATAGTTAGAGAGGATACCGGTAAGCTGTCTAAGGAGACGAAAGATTTGATTAAGAAACGGCAGAGTATGAAAGCTTCCAATCCAACAGACCAGATCGAATTGGCCGAGATATCAAAGCTAATCAATAAGCGCAAGGTGGCCGATATAAGGAAGTATAACATGGAGAAAATTGAGCATGCTGTAAAGAACGGGGGAAGCCTTAAAGCGGTAAAGAAGAAATTGGGCATAGGCAAAAACCAGATGTATGCGATAAGGGACAAGGCGGGCAACGTCATCACTAATATGGACAAGATAGTCAAAGTAGCCGAGGAGTTCTATACAGATCTCTACAGTAGCCAAAGTAGTCAGGACCGTAATGAGATTGGCGGTAGGGAAAAACAGTCAGACGTTCCACCAGTGATGAAGGACGAGATCAAGAAAGCACTAGAAACTATGAAAAGGGGGAAATCAGCTGGAGAGGATCAGATAACTACAGATTTGCTGAAGGACGGGGAAGATATCGTGCTAGAAAAACTGGCCACCCTGTATACGCAGTGCCTGGTGTCATCGACAGTACCGGAAGTATGGAAGATTGCAAACATTATCCTCATTCACAAGAAAGGGGACTCTAAGGACCTTAAAAATTACAGACTAATCAGCTTACTGTCTGTTACGTATAAGGTATTTACTAAGGTAAGCGCTAATAGAATCAGGACAACCTACTGCAATCAAGCAAAAGATCAAGCAGGGTTTCGGAAACGCTACTCTACTATCGATTATATCCATACCATCAATCAGGTGATAGAAAAATGCTCGGAATATAACCAGCCCTTATACATAGCATTCATTGATTACGAAAAAGCATTTGACTCAGTTGAAACCTCGGCGGTGATGCAGGCATTGCGAAATCAGGGAGTAGACGAGCCGTACGTGAAAATGCTGGAATATATATATAGTGGCTGCACAGCAACCATAGTTCTACATAAAGAAATCAACAAAATTCCCATAAAGAAAGGTGTTAGGCAAGGAGACATAATCTCCCCAGTACTATTCACAGCTTGTTTAGAGGAAGTATTCAGAGACTTGGAATGGGAGCAGTTAGGGATAAGGGTAGTTGGAGAATACCTCAGTAATCTACGATTTGCTGATGACATTGCCTTGCTAAGCAACTCAGGGGATGAACTGCAAATAATGATTGATGACCTAGACAGAAAAAGTAGAAAGGTAGGCTTGAAAATCAATATGCAGAAGACTAAGGTAATGTTCAACAGCCTCGGGAAGGAACATCAGTTTACATTAGGTAGCGAAATACTGGAAATAGTAGGCGAATATGTCTACTTAGGACAGATAGTAACCGCAGATCCGGACCATGAAAAGGAAATATCAAGAATAATAAGATTGGGATGGAGCGCATTTGGCAAGCACTCGCAGATTATGACTAGCAGCTTACCGGTATCGCTAAAGAGGAAAGTATACAACAGTTGCATCTTGCCTGTACTCACCTATGGGGCTGAAACGTGGAGGCTAACCAAGAGAGTTCTACTTAAGTTGAGGACAACCCAGAGGGCTATGGAACGAAAAATGGTAGGGGTAACATTAAGAGATAGAAAGCGTGCAGAGTGGGTCAGATAAATAACTCAAGTTACCGACATTCTAGTGGAAATTAAGAAGAAGAAATGGACATGGGCAGGACATGTAGTGCGAAGAGAGGATAACCGATGGTCGCTTAGGGTAACAAACTGGATTCCAAGGGAAGGAAAGCGTAGCAGGGGGAGGCAGAAAGTTAGGTGGGCGGATGAGAATAAAAAGTTCGCAGGGGTCAAGTGGATGCAGCTAGCACAGAACCGGGTTAAGTGGAGAAATATGGGAGAGGCCTTCGCCCTGCAGTGGGTATAATCAGGCTGCTGCTGCTGCTGCTGCTGCTGATGATGATGATGAAACAAGCTAAGCGAGCGGAGAATGCAGCTGCATTTATGCTGATTTCTGTAATTTGGGATATGACCGAAACAGAAGTTGCCAAGAAACTCAGTTCTTTAGAAGGAGCCGTACTCCGTTTTTTCTAACGACAATTTGAAATGACTCATGGGGCTGCTAAAAATAAGCTATGAAGAACTCCCTAAATGTTTGAAGTGTTTTGACAGAAGTACATCTTAAATAAAAAAAATTGCATGCAGGCGCTCTCGCTAAGAATATTTTTTCTCCAAAATAAACCTTGATTTTTTTTTCACTTAACGTTATTAGCACTTAATATATGCGTTCCTTACGCGCGGCTAAAATGTAAAGATAAGCTTGAGAACGCAAGGCGCACCTGCGGGACGCTTGAGTGGAAATAAATGAAACATATTACGCTAGTAAATCTGATGCTTCATGTAGATATGAAGTTGGGGTATAAGAAAGCGATGATATGAACTACTTATTATGATTTCCTTTTGACAGAATTGTATGTGAAATTTCATCAAATTACTCAGGAGAGGAAACTTTGCATTGCACTGACACAAGCCAATGAACCGAGTTCTTAATTCAGGGTATCGAGGTGATTGAATAGAAATATTTATTCGATATTTACAAATGTGGGCACCACGCAACGTAAGAGCTTTGAACAGAAAAAAAATGGCAAAATACGGAGGTGCACCAGTTCTTAAATGAAAGTTTGTATTTTGAACTATGTGGTGATTGCAGCCATATTTAAAGCATTTCCCGTGAGCATTATCCTGCTAAAACGCATTTTGTTTATTTTGAAAGACGATAAGAATATTTTCTTGTGTTTTAAAACACTGCATTCACTTTTAATTCCATTTAAGACATTTAGAAGAGCCGTCGCAATACAGATGCGCGCGTTTATCTATAATGTCAAGTAGTTTACAGCAGTGGACTCCTGAAAACGTTTGAAACATGTTCACCTGTGCATACAGATTACTTTCTAAGGACAAACAGAAGAGCACACTTGCACAGTTTATTCTTGCCTCACGAAGTTTACATATCAAAACTAAGGTGCAACCTTACTACACTAATTAAAGTTACCTCGTTTATAAATGGCAACAAAAAAGTTGAAGATATATAATTGTGCCTTCTTTGAGGGGCCTAGTAATAGAGCGCCTATGGCTTTTAGAATATTTTAATGTCCTAAAGTTTATGCAGTTTAAAAGTAACCTTCAATTCTATTGATTCAAAACGCTGGCTATATATCCATGCCAACAGATAAAGTATTGCCTGAAGCCCTAAAACACGCTGAGCGTGTAATATTTCCTGACGTGGGGAATTCGTTGAAAGTCATAATCTTCACACATCCTGCTCTAATGACAGGTTCATTGTTTTGCTAATTGACCTCCAAATACAACATACGGCACCTGCCAAGGCTGTCTTCCTAAACTACATTAGCTGAGGTGCAGCCTGGACAGCTGGGGCTGTCTATAATTCCGTAATCATTTATCACACCCTCTTTATTTGAAAGGGGCCTTGAATTCTCTGTAAGGTATATATCGGGCCCTCTACCCCTCTCATTCAATCGACCGTATTATGACATCGTAAAAAAAACAGGATCTTACCTGCTCCCTTCTTTCCTGCGCCAACAGAGAATGATTAAAAACCAAGTAATCTTAACTGCAGACAGGAAAAGATTACCTGCCGTGATAGTGCGTCTATACCCTCAGGAGACCTCCATTGCTGCCATGCCACACGGAACAGAGATGTATTGTGGTTCATAAGATGAGGTCTCAGTTTTTGTTTTCGGAACGTAGTTCAAATGTCCTAGGTTGTATGTGGAGGTCTAGCGTGCGAATTAGTGGAGAGGACAAAAATAAAACCATAAATTGCCAATCTTAGCGACTTCTAGAATTCTGGAATCCTAGCACTTCTAAACCGGTGCGAAAGAGGCCTTCATTTATTTAGATGAATCAATATCAGCTCTTACGAATCGCACATTCGAAGGACAACGTTTTTATGTTATTGTGAAAAGGGTTATTCTTGTTTTCAGAACGTAAAAAAATATAGCGTCTTGCTATCCTCGTTCTGTCATTGACCAGTTTTACGTAATATTCACTTGTCTCAGGGCATTTAAATCGTCTAACCAGCTGAAGACAAATCGATGCATCAGATCTTCATACGCTGAGCCTATGCGCTGCTTAAAGAGGGGTACGGTTAGAATGGCTTACGTTGCGTTACTCTTCAACGCCTCGTCAGTCGATTTTTAGCTTTCTTCTAATCGTACCTGCTGGAAACAGAAGGAAGCAACGCCCCTGCTGTATTGATGCGAAACGAACGCAGCGCATACGAGATAAAATGTTCCTAACACATTGCCATTGCAATAAAATTCGGTGAGAAATGACAACATTCACATATAATATGGTGGCCGACATGAAACATGAAGGAGATATGTGCACATTTACAAAAGGCCAACGACCATAACCATATTATGCCTTTCTCCTCAGCGGCTCACAAATACATTTCACAACGCCTAAAACAAAAATATATTGCTAAACGAAATTAGAGCAATAAGTTATTGCCAATTATAAACAAGTGAACGGGTGTCTATGATGAAAACAAATATCTTTTCGAACTCCAAATATTTTTTCTTGTGCTTCTCAATCAATTGAAGTAAGTAGTTCTCGTTTATTGTTTGCATACTTTCAGAACCAAGCGAGCCAACCAACCTCTATCTAAATGTTACAGAAGAAGGAGCGGTGTTCTTGCGGTGGGGAGCTCCAAAAAGCCCTGGAGGTCCGCTCAGTGGTTACATTGTTCGTGGAGAGTGTGACGAAGTAGAATACTTGGCGGAAACAACGAGAGAGACTTCAATTAGTCTGTCCGGTGAGAACCGCTTTATGCACTTGTACTAAAATAAATAAAATATTATTCTTAAATATAGGCAAAAAGAAAGATGGCGCCAATGAAATAGGCAACCACAGCTTCAATTTATTATAGCTCATGGTACGTCTATATTTATTGACAAAGCGGGTCTTACAGTAGAAACAAAAGTTGATATTTACCGCACGAAGCGATCTATCTGTAACCTCCGAGTTCAACAGGAACACGTCTCGAGTGTGGGAAAAGAAATTATATAACGGCTAACTAGATTTGCTATACCAGTTTACTTTTAATGGAAGTAATATTCCTGATAACTACAAGCTTGGAAGAGCAAACATAATTTCAGGGCCTAGATGCCTTTAGATGGATCGGGTTTCTGACATCGTGGTTTTGAAATGGTAAAAGCATTTATTATAAATGAAAGTTTGCCTCAGAGCCTAAGTTAAGATTTTATATTGTAGTGCCGAATAGGCCTCGGCTCTATTCATGCGACCTATATATTTTTCTGAATGTTATCGATGGGCCACGAAGATCATGAAATATATCCAAGAACAAACATAATTGAGAAGGTTCAGTTCACATTCCGATATTTTTACTTGAACTAGTCTGCTATTTTCCTATAGTGTTGATTCTATTTTGTTTGTTGTTACAAATGGAGGGAGGGGGGCAGGGTAGCTTCGCGGTCTCACTGCTGCCACCAGTTGTTTGATACCGAAGTCTTTGCCGCTTGGGCCATCCTCTGCCAAGACTTCGTCCACCAAACCAGAGCGAGAACACCACGGTCATAATTGTAATCCATCTATCTCACGGCTCCGTGTACAAGGGAGGAGTTGAACGCAAGGTTACTTTATACAATACACACAGGCATGGTTCAGGATAGCACTAAATCGGCACGGGGGCGAAGAGCTATTGGTTACAAGCGACTAGCACTGCATAGCGCCGGCCAGTGAGAATGTGTCACGTCCCCTTCGGCTGAAGAGCACAACACAATTTAGACGCTCACGATGGACTCTGTCGACCTTCGGCCGAGAGCATTATTTGATGTGCCAGAAAGCCGCTGGCATTCGCACTATCCAATCCGGACGCAGTAGTCGGCGACGGGCTAAGATGCCCAATAGCGAGCGCACTGGTCTCCCTTCGCGAATCTGTTGCGGCACGAAGGGGCAGAGGAGGACACGCCTCTGCGTCACCGGTGGTGGTGGTGGTACAAACTTTATTTATGAGTCGGCAAGGTGAAACACTAGGTCTGGGCCGACTCTTGATCTCGGCAGGTGGCCGGCAGGTGGTGCATGGCGGCGACCTTTCCCGCCCAGTCGACCAGCCTTTTTTGGCTATCCGGGTCCGAGCTGGAGACCGCGATCTCCCATTCCTCGTGGTCCGTTAGGCCCCATTGTGCCGGAGGTTGAAATTCTCTACAGATAAACATGATGTACTCGAATGCAGCCCTCGGAGCCTCGCAGAGGGAGCATTCGGGTTGATATTGAGTTGGGTGGAATAGGGCGAGTAGTGCTGGTGAGAGGAGCGTGCGAGCCTGGAGTTGCCTGCATGTGACCTGTTCTAATTTAGTAAGAGAGTGATGAGACGGAGGATAGCACATTCTTTGGGCACGGTAGTGGAGCGTAATCTTGTTGTATGTGAGTAGTCTGTCCCTGGCACTGCCTGGGTCCACGGTACCCGCTGCTCGGTTGACGTGCGCTCGAGCAGCAGCGTGGGCCGCCTCGTTACCGGGGTTACCCGAATGGGCAGAGACCCACATTAATTGTATGGGTCGGGGCGGTTTTGAGCTAGAAGTCAAAATGCGGCGGGCCACTGTGTAGCCTTCCCCGGGCAAAATTTTGAAAAGCGGTTTTCGAGTCAGTAAAGACTAGTGTGGTAGTGGAGGTTGCAACTGCTAGTGCCACAGCCGCCTCCTCCGCTTCCTCGGAGGTGCGAGCTCCGACTGAGCTAGAGATGATTTGGTCAAAGCAGCTTGAGAGAACCAAGATTGCATACGCCTGTTCGTTGCGGTACTCAGCCGCATCTACGTAAACCGCTTCCGTGTCCCCTGCATGCGCTCTGTGCAGTGCCTTAGGTCTGGCTTCCCTTCGAGCTTGGTGGTGGATCGGGTGCATGTTTTTCGGCAAAGGGTGTAAATTGAGATTCTCCATAATCGAAGCCGGTATGCGGTGAGTATTCTCGGGAGGAGTTCCAAGCGGTCTCATTTGGAGGGAGGATAAAATGTTCTGCCTGTGGGTGTGATGGAGAGTCGATTAATCTGCGAGATTCGGTGCACCTCCGCCAGTTCTCTAAGGGTGTTATGCACTCCCATGTTTAAGAGACGCAGTGTGGGCGTGCTCCTCGGTTGTGTAGGGAGTTCTTGTAAGCTTGGCGGATTAATGAGTCTACTTTCTCTGTTTCTCTTTTCGTAAGAAACAGGTAGGGTAGAGAGTATACTACTCGGCTAATAATAAGCGCCTGTACTAAGCGTTGTAGGTCGTGCTCTTGCACACCGCGTTGTTTGTTGGCTATGCGTTTGATCAGTCTATAATTGTTTCCTGCGTGGCTGTCGTGAGCTTGGATATGGTTTCTGTGTTAAGGCCATTGTCCTGTAAGAACATACCAAGCACACGGAGCCGATGTACTTCGCTTATCGGCTGTCCGCTCAGTGATAAGGTCAACCGTGGTTGATCTTGTCGCTTGGAGCCAGGGTGCATGACCAGAAGCTCTTACTTGGCGGGGGAGCATGCGAGGCACACCGTGGTCGCATATTTCACCACCGTGTCAGCCCCTGCTTGTAGGGTCTCTTCGATTTCCTGTTGTGGTCCACAGGGTGATACCGTCAGCATAGAGAGAGTGGAAGAGATACGGTATTTGTGAAAGTTGTTTAACCGGTGGTCTCTGGGGCGCCAGGGTGCTCGGCTGGCTGTCTTGACCGGGCACTCTTGACGTCGAGGCATCCCAATAGGCAGGTGCCATGCGGAGCAGCACCGAGGCTTTTATTGAGGCGCCTGCCGCTCGCCTGCACCCGCTCGACTCCAATCGTTGGCCGAAGCAGGAGCCACGCGAACCGCATCTAGGAGGCCAATTCTAACACCGTAATATCGTAATTTGTCCGCTTGATTCCTATACTATGACGTGCCAACGAACAATTTAATGTCAATCTCGCTTACAAGAAAACATGTTCCCTCTATATGTGTAACAATAATTCGTCAAAAAAATAATCTGATGATTGGGTTTGTGTCAGAAAAGGCAGCCCGAGCAAAGTTTGGCAGACCGAAAGACCTATTGGTTCTACATCAACGCATCGCTCTTGGGCTGTGTGCTGGCGGTAGTCTTCAGCAGCTAACTCGATACAATAATTCCTTGGTAAATTTAGTTGAGGCATTTTTCGCGGGTCGAATGATAGGAACTCGCGCAGGTCAAACTAAAGCCTACAGCGGTACGCGTGGAGAATCTCGCGCTTTTCACGGCGAAAATAATTGGTGGTGCCACTTGCTCACCAATATAATTTCTTCTTATTGTCCTGGCTTAATTTGAGAAATATGAGAGAGTGGGTATACCCTGCAGTGGGTATAGTTAGGCTGATGATGATGACGATAATTTTCTGGAATAGCACGTTAGAAGATGCGATTGAGTCTATGATAATGGAAGAAAGTTTGTTATAAAGGCCAGTGTGGTCGTTGTAACAATTCAGAGCACCGGGTTTAAATGTGTCCGGCATAGGCGTACGGTTAAAACACAATGTTTGACATCCCTGCTCATCGTCAAAAACAACAAATACAGAAAAGGATTACAGCAATCATTAGCTAGCTGGACGCTTCAAAAGTGATTCCACACAACAACACTTTAGATCTTTAGATCTAGGTTTCTTCTAAAGATCTTTAGATCTTTAGAAGAAACCTAGTGAGAAACCAGCAGTTGAAGTACTGCTGCCGCTATTATTTTCTGAAAATATTAGTATAAAAAAAATTGTTTTGCTTAGTTCTTCTTGCTGATCTCTGCAGGGGGCGACTTTATGACTTTCGTAGCTGCAAAAGATGCGTCTAGAGTTGTTTTGCATGACAGCTGACATATCGAACATCTGGCGTATATAAATATCTTCACCTACCTCTCCCTCAATTTTACCAAAATAAATTTTAACCATAGCGGCAAACACGAAGGGAAATCCAGACTAAACTTCCTATGCCTCTTTAACTACGATCCTTGTTATGAGTCCTAATCCTAACCTCCCGCCACTTACAACTCATCGAAAAGACATTATCAAGCACAGTCTTAAACTCCCTATTAAACCGGAATTATTGCTTTTAAGTATTTTGTTTTTACTCCTTGAGGAGTGGAAGAAGCTGGTCTGAATTGTCATGCACTCCGTTTATTCTATTGACGAATTTTCAGGTCTTACTCACAGCTTCGTTCAGTATTTGTGTAGATATTATTGTTTTTAATAAACAGCCTTATCAGGGAGCTTAATGTTGTGGCGGGTTCATGACATTTTAAATTGGGACCTTAGTTTCAACGCACATATCTCCTGACGACAGACTGTCTTTTCCTACGCGTTCGACTTTATAAAGAAATTTACAAATTTTCGAAAAGTAATTTCCTGGAAACGTGCTTCATCTGATATCTGAATACTCACAATGTAGATGACTGACCAAACTGGGCAAGCAACTGGTAAAGCTTCAGTAGCAAAAACACAATGGTCAATAATAATAATAATAATAATAATAATAATAATAATAATAATAATAATAATAATAATAATAATAATAATAATAATAATAATAATAATAATTGGTTCACAGGAAGGGAAAGGCGCAGTATCTGTCACACTGACTCTGTGGACACCTGAACCGCGCCGTAAGGGAAGGGATGAAGGTGGAAGTGAAAGTCGAAAAAGAGAAAGGGGAGCCGTAGTGGAGGGCTACGGAGTAATTTCGACCACCTGGGGATCTGTAACGTGCGCTGACATCACACAGCACACGGAAGCCACTTCCGTGTGCTGCGCGATGTCAGCACGCCGAAGTGGCGTCCGTGTGCTGTTAAGTTAAATTGTTTCACAGGAAGGGAAAGGCGCAGTAACTGTCACACTTGCTCTGTGGACACCCGAACCGCGCCGTAAGGGAAGGGAGGAAGTTGGGAATGAAAGTGGAAAGAGAGAAAGAGGAGCCGTAGTGGAGGGCTACGGAGTAATTTCGACCACCTGGGGATCTTTAACGTGCGCTGACATCGCACAGCACACGGACGCCACTTCGTTTCGCCTCCATCGAAACGCAGCCGCCGCGGTCGGGTTCGAACCCGGGAACTCCGGCACAGTAGTCGGGCGTCTTACCACTGCACCACCCCGGCGGGGCTCCGTGTGCTGTCCGTATACATTTTTTTGGCAAACATGTTACTCCTTTTTTATTGTATATTATTTTGTGAGCTATATGTGCAAAGTGTATGCTTATGATTATCTGGATTTTTCTCTCCAATATTGCGGCAATATATTCCATCATTAGGGAACCAATATACGCTTCAGGCGTTTTTTCTTTTAGAAAAAAAAATGAAAATTTCTGCTAATTTTACGCACTTGACGTACAGTTTTCACAGCTTCTGAGCATGTAAATTTGCGCTTGGGGTTAGGCGACTAGTTGTGCTGCGCAGTTACGTGTAATTCGTAGTAATGTGTTAAGAATATGTTACAGGGCTTACAAGTGTGACAGCGTCGCTGCGAACTTTGCATTGTTGGCTTGCTTGATACCGCAATAGTAGCGGTTAGGGCTACTACAAAGGAAGTTGTTTTTATCAAAGAGTGGTTATCACTATATGTCCATATTCAGACTCTTTTTTGAAGGCATAAGGTTTCAGGACCCATCATAGTATAAAAAATCATGAAGTGTCGCAGACAACCGCAAGACCTAGAAAATTGCTGCTACTTTTGGAAATTTTTATGAAGACGAATAGAAATTTTGTATCCAAATTTGTCCTCCACAAAGATGTACTGGTTACTGTAAAAGCTAAAAGGAGCTGTGAATAAATATTAGTGAAGTCCTGTAGGCAACACGTAAGAAAGAATGTAACTGACTGCACAGCATCCACCTCCCATTCTTCTCTTGCGCAGGTATTCCATCTGACGCTTTCGACTGCACTTTCACTGTCAAGGCCTACAATGTAGACAGCGATGGTAGAAAGCTTCGTGGACAACCTTCAGAGCTGGTGACATTGTGGCCACCTGAGCTGTGACCGTCTGGGCCGACTTCAATGTGGCGCATTGGGCGGCTTCTGCGTATAAGAAGTTTCGCCCTCATTTACTGCTAAGACACTGAAACTAGGATAACAGGTCCTAATATGTGTATTTTCTTTTATGCCTCAAATATTTGGCATGGTGTATTTACATCGTAGGTCGGTTTAGTAACCTAATAAATATTGCCACTTAAATTGTGAAATTGTGCCAACAGCATCGGCGGTTGCCTACTGCGAACTGCGAAACGATGCTCTTCATTCTTTGTTCACGAGATCGAGATTTTCTGCAAAAAAAAAAAGTGCTTCGTTATAACTGGTTGAGCGCAAAATGTGCATTGATTCCTATTGCCTTAAAAAATATAAACACTGTCATGGAAGCTAGGTAAGAAAAGGAAGGTGGAAAGCACCGAGGAAGGAATTGGAGGAAAAATTGGATTAGAAGTTTCAACTCAGCCTCTGAGGGTGTGACAAGAGAGTGCAGCGGGTCTCTTCAGCGTCTCTTTTTTGGTTACGAAGGCGCGCGTCCATGCTTGTCGCACTTTAATAAATGATTCCTTAATATGTGAAATAGTTATTTGATAACTACTTTTCATCAAACAGTCAAAGGCAGCAAGAATATACAGTTTTGAAGTTGCCATATGAGAAATACCAGTCGACAAAGATATAAGCCCAGGTCAACTAAGCCGGACAGATTAGTCGCATCAGATGCCTGATTCAGAATGCAATTTTCCTGCTATGCTCGCTTTCACTCTCTCTCCCATCCTAATTGAGAAGTGCAATTTCAAAGCTCCATCATATCGCCAATTTTCACGTCTTCAAAGGATATCGCACAACTTCACGGCCACTCAACGTTCTGTTTTGTCAGCTAACGCCCAGACAGTCATGCTCGTATTATTTCGCTCATCACGCCATCATCAACGCAATCAACAACGTTGACGCAACATTTTGTGAACGGGGCCCGTAACGTCAAAAAATGTCTAGACAAAGAAGGTAATTGTCGATTGCATCAATTCCGGGTGGTGGTTTTGTTTCAAACGCGGCCGACAATGTCGCCGTATTATACTTTTACAAAGCCCAGTCCCACGCCCGAAGCGGTTGCATTCCGATGAAGGTTAACAGCAAGGTGCAGTGCTATATTCGTGAACGTGTTAGAACAAATGGTGGTCGAAATTTCCCGAGGCTCTACAATTGAGCACGCGTCTTCGCATAAGTTAATTTGGGACGCTCAATTGAATTTTATAAAGCGGATACGTAGAAAATTGAATCATTGTTATTGACCTTGCGCTACCAGCGGCCGCCATTTTACTCGATCTATTTCGTCGCTTCATTCACGCAATGCTACCTTTGCTGCCTTATACGCGGTTGTCTCCCTACTTGGTCACTTCTTTTGTGGCGGATTTCGACTGACTGTTGTACATTGAATGCTGGATACAAATATGAAATGAGGCTCAATTTGACTCGACATTGTACAGATATACGGAAAAGTAGCAATTGTTTTCGTTCTCACTCAACGAGCTTTTTCTGCAGCTTCTAATCAGGATTAATGTAGTCTGATCTGTATTTAGCTCGATTGGACGGATAAGGCATCAGGCAATGCTTCGCATTTCAGTGCCAACAACAATAATTAATTTTAACCAGTCTCACTTGTGCTGCTACAATGTGTAAAAAAAAGAGCAAAGGCCGCGGGTATAAGTTCTACATAACATTTACTTCACAGTAGCTGTGGCGTGAAGGTATGTCAGGAATAAGAATCACAACCTGAAATGTGTAGCATTCGTTGAATTACTGAGAGTTGACAAGATAGATGTATTTATTGAAAGGAAAGGCAGAGAGGTTGGCCGGAATAATTCAAATCTAGCCTGCTATTTTGCACTGGGGAAGGGGAAGGGGAGAAGAAAGAAGATCATGATGGGTGACGATGTGGGAGAAGACATATAAAATATATATAGAAGCGCAGTAGATTGCCTCACAAGCGCGAATCAAGCCCGCTGGCGCACAGAAAACGGCAAAGAGCACGTACTGCCTGGGCACCGTTCCCCTTGTCCTGCCAAGCGCCCAGCAGCAGTTCCTCCGACAAAGGCCTCCTGTACAAACGCTTCAAGGAAGCGGCTAACACACTTCTTTCGCCCGCATACACTGGGCACACCAATAATATATGGTTCACAGCCGCTGGGATGCCGCAAGTTAAACATTCCGGCGAGTCCACCGGTCCAATTCAATGCAAGTAATTGCGCGTGAAAAATTATTGCAACAATGCCTTGGGTAGATGTTCGCCTTCATTACGAACGTAATATTTACTGTACCTCACGTAATATCATTTCGCGCTAATATTCGCACTTTACTTTTTCCAACGCGAATTTGCACGTGTTTTTTTTCTTTTATGACACCATATTTTGGTTAAACAAATAGTTCTACTTATCTGCTATTGCCGTTTCCGCTTTGCATTGAATTCTTAACGCCATGTGAGATTCTAAATGTTTATGCAGACACTTGGGCTTTTCTTCGCAGTGCTGAAACCGGGTTTGAAGTTTTAAATCAACGAAAAGTTCTCTGCTATATATGCTTCCTAAGTTATCTATAATAAGCTTTTGAAAGCGACCGTCAGGGACACGCACATCCTTGCCACAGGAAACTCTCTTTGATGCTAGTATTTTGAGAGCTGCTGCAAGCTCCGTTCAGTGCACCACCTACAAATTTTCTGAGTGCATTAACTTAGATCCAGATATTTATGTTAGTTTAAATATTTGCTCTAATCATTCTAAGCTCTGGTTTGCTTGGTAAGCCCATTAACTCGCGACATTTCCTTCGACACAAGCCTTCCTGCTGGCCAGATTCTGGTACTCTATATGCACTCTGTCATTTATTATTTAGGGATTATCAATTACACTTGCATTATTTGCACTTTCTAGTTCCTGCCGGTTCTGCCTACTATAGGCAACTTTAGATTTCATTGGCAGCTATTACTGAATAATGCTTAGTCCATTATTAAAAATACGGGAAGGTATAGTTTTGCCACGTCTGGCAGATTGCTATGAACCGTATTGTATATACATCAGAGCGATTAGTATGTCGAGTTGTTCACCTCATCGGAGTCAGCAGCCCTATAGATATGCACGATGCTTGACTCCCGCAGTATATATATCAATTTGGTTTTTTTTTTTCTCATATACATATAATCGCTGGCTTAGCATAAGTTTGCCACATGTAAAACTTCCATCCAAAACATTGATACAAATGGCGGCATCGCTCAATGCTTGGGCATGACGGGTGCACATGCTTGGGATAATGAAATACGACATTATATGACAAACAGCCTGCAAAAAGATTGAAGAGAATGCATTCTTAGTCAGCCAGGAGAACATTTGGATGTGAAAAAAAGAGTGTGGTTAGGAAAACTGCAAAAACATGTACTGCATTTACAGAGTCTAGCCTACTATGTGTAAATCTCGGGTTTGAGGTCTTAAAGAACATTGTCCTTTTCGTTTGTTTTTCAGTGCGTTAATATACGCCAATTTGTTTCTTTAAGCAAAGCTGAATGTTGCCACCTCAGGTCGCGGAAATTGCTGACTTGGTGCGATTAGAACGGTTTCTGTCGTTAATATTCCGTTTCATTTTTGAACCCAGTCGTAGAGACGTTAATTGTCTATATGTTTTAGCGTGGCAGAATGAATGAATCAATGAAGAAAAGAACGCATCAATGGGCCTTCATTTGAACAGAAAAGGGGAAAAGTGGCTAAGGAGTTGGGCGCCGGGCCTTCAGTCGCTGTTTAGGCATAAGAGAATACGAGGCGATGGGGGTATAGCTTCTTCCCAAGTCTTTTTTTCTCTGTTTTCCCTTCTTCCACTAATGTAGACCTGCGCGTTGTTAACTGTCCCCTTTTACGCTACAAGAAGCCACTAAAACGAAATAGTAGCCGCAGTTTACCGGCAATTCGTTATTGAGACTTTGTGGCTTAAATCCCTGATATGGTTAGCATCCGAAACCGCGTCGCTATGCAAGATGACCTGAGCTTAAGAGTCTAGTACTTAATCAATTTTTTCATGGCGATATTCAGAGAATGCGAACAGCGGGGCGCGTACTAAAGCAGCGGGCAAAAGGGCAAGTTAAACTCGTATCAGCACATCCTGTGCAGGCCACTTTCTCGGCTGAAATAGCGGTCATTGCAAATACAACGCGCAAGCGCCGCTTAGTGTTATCAATATAACGTCGACAATAACAATATGGTGTTCTACGCACTATCCTTCTATACACACGCTGGAAGCTGCATTTAACGCGCGCTTCGGGTGGTTACATGGACTATACACTTCATCTTTCATATTCATCTTTCTTTCCCAACTCGAAAAGAAATGAAGCAAACAGTGTACTTGTGATGAATTCTCGCTAAAAACCATTTAGTTCCTTCGGACACGTTAAAGAATAGCATATAAACTGAAAGGTATTTTGTTTAGGTAGCAGATCTTATTTGATTTGAGTGTAAGAAAGATGTAAGGAAAAGCGAAGCGTCAGGATAAAGACGGAATATTGGCAATTTCTCCCTTAAGTAGCGCCAGCGATCTTCATCTTACAGGAGGTCAAATCGAACGTGCCGAAGAGACGAGGGATTAGATACCGCCGGAGGCACTGCTATATCATTCCTCTTTGCTGTCTTCACTCGAGATGTCTTCCGGGTTCTATTATGTGCAGGATTAGCTTTGTCCTTTTTTTTAAAAAAAAGCAATGCGTTGGCGCCAAAATTGCCCGTACGTGCACTTTTTGTTATCACCAATTACCCTCACCGGTCAATAATGGCATGACCGCAATAAGTTATGGCATAATTATGTGCTGCATCATCAGTGAGTCATTAGTCAATATTCATATCATAAATGTGTCGAGTTGTGCAATCCTTTTTATCATTAGTCGTGTTGATTATTGCAACAAAAATACTGAGTGATGTAATGCGGTTAAGTAGATGCAGAAAGGCGTGGACTAAGAGCCGCCAACGTCGGGACAACTATCACGACTTATCATTTTACGAATGCTGTTTCTGCAGCGATCAGCAAGTTCTTGTTGACACGGTAAACGAAAACATATCACAGCCAACTTTGCGAAGGAAACAAATTTCTGCAACCAAGACAAAAAAGATATTTTTTTACAGATAGAAGTTTTAATAAAAATATGAGGAATTCTTGAATACGCCATGCTCTCGCCAAGAAACAGCATATAATGCAGTTCAGTGTCAAAAATTGTTTCTGAATGTCTTCTCATTCACTATATATCGATATTAAGATTTTGTAATAAAGCCGATTTCCTCGTATTAGCGGCAACAGCAAACAATGTCTTCGACTGCCTTAGTGATAAAACACTTGCGCGATCCATCGATGTTGCAGGGGAAATACGCTAACCAGGCGTTGAAACCAATGTTTCGCCGTGCCCAGGTTTATCGCCTTTTTTTGTGAAGACCGTGCACACTGATGGCTGCGCCATCTTCTTTTGGGGAATTGCGTAATCTCCATACCACCGCTTCTTCAACGTTGACCGGTGCGCCTTACTCCTAGGAAACATTTGTGAGTGGCGTGCCGAGTGCTTTTACCGCAGCTGCACTATCGCAGTCCCAGATAACAAACCAACTTTGCCCTACGCCTTGGGCGATGATGGTGAGATACAATTTCGAGGAAGTGAGTAGCGCCTGCAATATTTCCACTGCCAAGAGTGTCGGTTTCTGAGAGCATGGCTTTCATAAAGCTGACAAGCACGTTCGGCTTGGGCCGAGCTTAGCATATGCGCGCATAATATTCTTACGTTACGGCAAGCAAGAAGACGGCACAACATGTTGACAGGATGAACGATGATTTTAATGGCTGGCCTAGCGTGAAGACTCCTATTGCGCCACTGCCGCTCTTCTTCGTACTACTTTCCGGGGCCACCAAGCGATCGTCCCGATTGGTTGGTTGAAGTCAGTGGTGACGTGACAGTGAGGATGTTAAGGAAAAGATATAAGAGAATGATGCGCTTGCCACCACGATGACGATGATCATGATGATGTTTGTTGTGATCCGCCTTCCCTGGAGCTCTACCAAAGCATCCATGAGACCAATGGCTCGAGGTCGCGGGGGTTGAGTGTTCGTGTCTTGCGGTTCTTCCGGTCCGTCGGGTCATTGCTTTGATCTAGTCTCTGGTCAGTTTGTGTGTGCGCCTTGTCTTAAGATCTGAGCTGGGGGCTAAGCAGCGGTAGTTACGGTTGATCGGGTCTGGTCAGGAAAGGCTGGGGCTAAGCTCGGTATCCGAGGGCTCTCGGTCGATGGTCCTGTCTTACGGATGGCGTCGATACTCCAAGGCAAGGATGGGGACGACGTACCCTGCACCTCCGACCAAAAATGTTACCTGACGGCAAGCAAGAAGACAGCACAAATTAGTGACAAGATGAACAACGGTTTTAATGGCTGGCCTAGCGCGAGGCCTCCTCACGCGCCACTGCCGATATTCTTCTTTGTAACAATATTCACACGACACGCCCGCTGTGCTTAGTCTTGACTAAGAGCCGACCATGGGCAAAACCTTGGAAATTTTGAAAAGTCCAGAGTTACTTTGGGCTGGTCAATAGAGACTATTGGAAGAACGGCGTTACGTTTTCCAACGCTGCGAGGCACGAAGGGAAGCGGCCGCCAGCGCAGCACGATTGTAGAGATTTTAGCGCAGAGTCCACCGCGACCGACTTAGAGTAGCAGAGCCGAGCACTTTGAGTACCTATCTATTGGTGCACAGCACACTTGCTCCGAAACTAGTATAAATCAGGCCCTTTTTACTATGCTAACCTGCAAATTAAACAAATATTTCAATTTCTATTGCATTATTTATACCCCTGGCTCATTGTCGTGTTCGAAAAACAACTGACGTTTTCATTTTGCACGGGATGCCGCAATGTCACTTTATTACGACGTTGGCTCGCTGGAAGGGCTGCGCTGGCATTGTTACAAGAGTCTTGATATGGCCAGTTAATGCAAAGGTCACAGAAGATAGGCTCATTTCTCAATCGTGATGATAATCTGGCACGTACACAGAAAAAGCCTCCGTGAGTGATGCATTCCGTCAGACCATTAGTCGGGGGGCGGTAAGCTGTACTGAATTTATGATAGACCGAGCATAAATGAAGAGTTTCGTTTACCACTCTAACCAGGAAACAGGCCCCGTAGTAGGTTATCAGTTGTCGGGGAGCGGCATGGTGCAGGATGGCATCAGTCAGCCGGAAGTCGGCGACGTCTGTGCACAGATTGTTGGTATGGCTCTGGTGATGGCGTAGCGCGCCGTATATTCCGTCGCAACAGCATCCATTGGTTTCCTGTTACGGAAACTGAAAACGGTCCAAGCAGGTCAACACCAGCGCATGAAAGTAGAGTGGACGAAATGGGAATTGGTTGAAGAGCTCCGGAGAGAAGTACGGAGGGCTTGTTCCTGCGTTGACACAGCTCACAAGTTTATATATAGCGCCGCACAGATTGGTACAGTCCAGGTCAGAAGAAACGTCGACGTACGTTGTCATAGATATGGGTATCACCTAGGTGGCCAGCTGTTGGTGCATCATGCAGCTTTTTGAGAACGGTAGAGTGAAGGTGGTGAGGCACAACTAACAAGAACTCTGAGCCACCCGAGCGCAGATTGCGGTGGTAAATAATATCACCTTGGAGCACGAACTAAGAGACAGAGTGAAGCGTTGGGTTGTTGGTGAACAGATCGATTATCACAGCAATACAACAACAACCGAATATTCGCACTGGCGCACTCATACAAGTTGAGCCAGTCGTCGACGTCGACGTTGTCGTCAGTGGCACAGTATGTGCCAGCGTCGCTTGGCTGGACTATGCGGCTTGTGGGGTCATTGAGGAGGAGGCGGCAGCTTTTGGGTCGTCGGCAGTGGACATGTTGATATGAGCTATGTGACGACCAATGCGGAGGTCCGCGTGAGGTACGGGAATCGAACTGAAGCCTCCAACAAGATGTTACAAGAGCACTGATATGACCAGGTAATGCAGCACAGCACAGTTAGCAAAGTAGTCGACAGTTAACTGCACGCACACTTCAACGTTGTCGTCCCTGAGCACAATCGCTCCATTCTTCTTCCTCGCAGTATAACTGGACGATCGGGTGAACACAGAGCGCTGCAAACCTGCTGACCGCCTCACCGTTTCGCGAATGCGCAGGGGCATCCCCGCTGGTGCGCTCCCCTCCTAACAAAAATGTCATGCTAGATGTGTATTACATCATCGACGCAAAGTTTCAGCGTCAATACGCATGTATAAAATACTGTCACACTGGCTCTAAGACAAGCTAACATTGACGAAGGGCAAATACTCTTTACTCACATAAAGTGATAGCCATCATATGTTCACTGTCAAAGGGCAATTCACTTTCGCTTCCGGGTTGTATTCAAGCGGTATGTGCATTGTAGTTCAACTACACTCTGTGATACGTAGTGAGACGTCGGAGAAGTAGTTAATGAGCTCATGCTGAAGCCTTCCTCGATAGTCGCCATCGAGACCGTGTTATGGCGGAGATACATGATATTCGTGTAAAGCTTCGCAACTCGCACTTTCCACCAAATGTATAGGTGTTTATTGAGGCGTTACGAGGACTGGAGAACGCTGACTCAAGTAGATGGAGTAGCGGAGCGCACGACTGCGTCTGAAAAACCAGCTCGAGGTCTAAGTGGTGCAGAAGGTTGCATACAAAAATACCGTCTTTTCCTCGCCGTGGTGGTGCAGTGGTACGACTCCCGACTACTCCGCCGGAGTACCCGAGGTCTATCCCGACCACCGGCCGCTGCGTGTCGATGGAGGCGAAACAAAGAGGTGTCCCTGCGCTGTGCGATGTCATCATCATCAGCCTGACTATACCCACTGCAGTGCGAAGGCCTCTCCCATATTTCTCCAATTAACCCGGTTCTGTGCTAGCTGCATCCACTTGACCCCTGCGAACTCCTTAACCTCATCCGCCCACCTAAATTTCTGCCTCCCCCCGCTACGCTTTGCTTCCCTCGGAATCCAGTTTGTTACCCTAAGCGACCATCGGTCATCCTCTCTTCGCACTACATGTCCTGCCAATGCCCATTTCTTCATTTCTTCTTAATTTCCACTAGAATGGCAGTATCTTGAGTTATTTCTCTGACCCACTCTGCACGCTTCCTATCTCTTAATGTCACCCCTACCATTTTTCGTTCCATAGCCCTTTCAGTTGCCCTCAACTTAAGTAGAACCCTCTTGGTTAGCCTCCACGTTTCAGCCCCATAGGTGAGTACAGGTGAGTACAGTGCACGTTAAAGATCAACAGGTGGTCGAAATTACAACAGAGCCCTCCACTACGGCATCCCTTTCTATCTTTCCGCTTTCACTCCCACCTTCATCCCATCCCTTAAAGCGCGGGTCAGGTGCCCATAGAACAAGTGTGGCAGATACTGCGCCATTTCGTACCTATCAACTAATTATTATTTTCTGAAATATTTATTTTAGATTACACGGTCGTATGGCCAACTCCTTTGAATGTGCAGTGCTTTTTGATCGGTTTGTAGTAACGTTTTTCGTTCAGAGTTCCATTCTATGCTCTACAGCGTAGAAAAGCAGTTTTTGATGTCATTATTGAACCTCCTATGCTCATTAAAAGTGCTTGATTGTTCTCTTAAAAAAGCGCGAATTTAGTGCTAACCAGTCTGCAACTATTTTTGTCTAGGCAACACTCCGACCAGGCACGTAACCTTGCGACCAACTTAATTGCTTATCTAAAAAAACGTACACACTAGTTAATTTCATTGAGATTTTAGTTTTTATTTTGGAAAACAAAGTCCAACAATGTGAAGCTGACGACTCTCTAGCTACTCTCATCGCAGGATAGGCCTGTGTGGGAGAGAAGCGATGAAGGTCGTTTGACGTTTTTGCAAATTGTTTAGTAAGGCAGCTGAGTCATTGCTCGAAAAGCAGCTGTCGCTTGCATTTTGTCAACAGGCCTCTTGCCAACTTTCACTAGCTTAGATGTACAAAGGGTGAGAAAGAGGGTATGTGTGCGATTTCAAATATCACAACAAAAGACAAATTTACTGTCCCCATTATATAAAATGGCCCCCTCTTTATAAACGCTTCCGCACTGCTGCAGTGTAACACTTGCACTAAAATGGTACGGCGGCGTGACGCTCAACAGTTTTTCCCGTTTGATCCGGCTCTGTTATTTGCTCTACAGGGCTACAGCTGGCAAATATCAGGCAGCGATGTAGAGCAGCAAGCAGGGTTGACCACTGTGAGTCGCATTTCTTACAAGTGTGTTATACGCGCTTTATTCAGTCATTTTTTACACCACCACAAAGAGACGCAATCCTATATGACGCCAGTTACGTGTTGTATATCGCGGAAAAATTACGAACTTGTCAGAAGGATAGCCAGTTCTATGGACATATTACCTTTTAAATTGAACTGCTCGTTCCTTTATTGCGGCGCGATTTGCATCTCTTGGGATTTCTTTTTGGCTCTACAGGGTAAAAGAGTTAATAAGCCACCACATAAGATCCACTGGCGCGCGATCTTCTGTTCTGGGCTATCGCAACGGTTCGGGGCTACCGCAACGGGTTATCGCAACGGTAGTACATTAGCCGATGCCCAGTAATAATTTCTGAGCATAGGCAGTGGAAAACAGTATCGACTTCCGATTTTTTCATTAGGCTGGTCTGCAACTGTAGCTCGAAACAGTTACAGCATGAAACCTTTAACACAACAAAAATGGCGGATCTTATCGCGCTCTAATACTTGCCACAAACATACAGATTTTCGCGATTGCGCTCAACGAATAATCGAGCGCTGTTCAATCGCTGGTATGAATTCCTGAGGCACTTAAGCGCCTCTGCTGTCACACCACTGCGGTGTTACAGACCAGGTGATGGTTGCTTAAAGAAAACATTGGCAGTGGGTCAGCTCGGTTATGGCAGGATATACGTAGCGAAAGCTAAGGCAGGCGAATCGCATTGTCTGTTCTGTGTCGAGCAACTTCTTTGTCCAATGCAATGGCGGCCTGACGTGTCGCCGTTTGGGCCGCGCCACTCTTACGTCTATACTCTAGGTGCACGGCACGTTGGTCGATAGATTCTTAAGTCTGCTTAAGTGTATTTGTCTGATTCCATCATTGATCACGGGCCGTCTTCAGTGAAGCAGGACTCAGGTCTAACTTTTGGCTGCCGTCGCTGATACTAGCGGTCAAGACATCAGACGGGAAACGTGCCCGTCTCGTGGGGGAATATTGCGCCATAACATATATATTTTACCTTTATGAACCAGAAACATTCGGAAGTTGGTGATAGGGCATGCCACCATTTCTTGCCGCGGTACCCGCTATCGATATTATTACCACGACTTCAGCAATTGGGCCAGTCTGTAGGATTTCATCTTCGAGACCGGGCACGTTTAATTTAAAAAGGACAAACCACGAGCCTACGACGGTTCTTAAATAAGCGCATATAACTATAAGAAATGCAAATATGAAGACCAAACATTTTAAAGATATCTGCGAGCTCAGAATATGTCAGGCTGATGATGATGACATCGCACAGCGCAGGGACACCTCTTTGTTTCGCCTCCATCGACACGCAGCGGCCGGTGGTCGGGATAGACCTCGGGTACTCCGGCGGAGTAGTCGGGAGTCGTACCACTGCACCACCACGGCGAGGAAAAGACGGTATTTTTGTATGCAACCTTCTGCACCACTTAGACCTCGAGCTGGTTTTTCAGACGCAGTCGTGCGCTCCGCTACTCCATCTACTTGAGTCAGCGTTCTCCAGTCCTCGTAACGCCTCAATAAACACCTATACATTTGGTGGAAAGTGCGAGTTGCGAAGCTTTACACGAATATCATGTATCTCCGCCATAACACGGTCTCGATGGCGACTATCGAGGAAGGCTTCAGCATGAGCTCATTAACTACTTCTCCGACGTCTCACTACGTATCACAGAGTGTAGTTGAACTACAATGCACATACCGCTTGAATACAACCCGGAAGCGAAAGTGAATTGCCCTTTGACAGTGAACATATGATGGCTATCACTTTATGTGAGTAAAGAGTATTTGCCCTTCGTCAATGTTAGCTTGTCTTAGAGCCAGTGTGACAGTATTTTATACATGCGTATTGACGCTGAAACTTTGCGTCGATGATGTAATACACATCTAGCATGACATTTTTGTTAGGAGGGGAGCGCACCAGCGGGGATGCCCCTGCGCATTCGCGAAACGGTGAGGCGGTCAGCAGGTTTGCAGCGCTCTGTGTTCACCCGATCGTCCAGTTATACTGCGAGGAAGAAGAATGGAGCGATTGTGCTCAGGGACGACAACGTTGAAGTGTGCGTGCAGTTAACTGTCGACTACTTTGCTAACTGTGCTGTGCTGCATTACCTGGTCATATCAGTGCTCTTGTAACATCTTGTTGGAGGCTTCAGTTCGATTCCCGTACCTCACGCGGACCTCCGCATTGGTCGTCACATAGCTCATATCAACATGTCCACTGCCGACGACCCAAAAGCTGCCGCCTCCTCCTCAATGACCCCACAAGCCGCATAGTCCAGCCAAGCGACGCTGGCACATACTGTGCCACTGACGACAACGTCGACGTCGACGAATTGTTACGGGCGCGACAATATCATTACTGAATGATGAAAATACTCCGGGTTCTGACCTCTAACGAAGGACTGCTATCGCTAGTCACGTACGTCGTCGCCAAGATAAACTTGCCTAAGGCACATTGGCGTGTGTACACAAATGTCAGCGTCTAGCCCATTTTGTTATGGCGAACATGATGTCACGTCCAGCTAAACAGCACATCACGTATTTCACCAATGACGGCGTCAAGAAACATTATACGTTCTCTTTCTCACTTTCTCTCTCTTTGATTCTACTTGTTCCGTGGCATAGCTGCCAGTAGATTTGCAATGACGTTTCTGCGAATCCTCACTATAAACGCGGATGCTGCTTGGTTCGCAGTTACAGCTATGTATGGAGTCAGATGACAAAAAGTACGTCAAGCGCGCATAACCTACGCCGCTTCTGACGACCTTTATGAAAGACACCTTTGGTGCGAAAACGCAATGCGATACGGCGATAGAAGTGGTTTTGCCAAGGTTGCGACAGGAAGTGATGTCATTGTTTCCAGTATTGAAACCATTGCGAAGCTAGTTCATTGATCACTGCACGGTTCCACTCTAGTTTCACAAGTTAAGCAGTTTGCGCACCATGCGACCTACGTGTCGTGTCCTCACACCTGAAACCAGTTGGCACATCATGAACGCCCTCACGTTCAGCCATCGTTTCTAGTTAACGCTGAACTAACGCCGGACATTCATTTTCGGCAGCGTTGAGCTTGTTCTGTTTTGATTTAAGTTTTATATCTGGTCAGAATAATGAAAAGAGGAGTATCTTTCAGACATCTCGGTTGACGTCTCAACTTCGCCGTAAAGGAAAGGATGATGGCGCGAACGAGACAGCAAAAAAATGGAAAGAGGGGCGGGGCATTCGAAACACTTTCCGCCGCCTGGCGATCGTGTGCGCTGACAACGCTGATCACCCAGATATCTGTGTGGTTCGTTTTCATAGAAACGCAACCGTTAATGCAGTGTTTACAAATGTTATGTTGATTTCGGATGAAGAAAGGTGCAGTTACTGTCGCATTTCTGCTGTAACCATAAAGTTATGTTTAACGGCATACAATTTTAGGCGTATATGTCATCCGCCCGAATCTTTATCGAAGCTAGCCTCCAAAATGACTGACAGATGGATGCTAAATGGGATGCGAGGTAGCATAATAGAAATAGGCATAAAAATGGTACCATTTTTATGCCTATTGCTATTATGCTGCTTCGCGGTAAGACATTTAATAAGGGGCGCTTGTTCGCAGATAGTATTTACATAATAGTTTGTATACGATAAGAATTAAAACATATTCACTATACTTGAACCCTGCATTGGTAAGTAATTATGTAAAAGGAGATAGTAAAATTGGGGCAGATCAAGAGTGCGCTTTAAGCAAAAACGTGAAGCGCATAAGATCAGGATATGATTTGTACATAAGCACATAAATTATTAACTGCTGCATGAAGTTTCATGAATGAATGAATCATCGAATAATAAATGAACTCAGCTGATTTCGTTGTTGCGAATGTAAAAAAAAAACATAAAAAAGCCGTCATTATAGAAACGCTAGTCAGCAAGTGTACACTTTTGTTCATGAAGCGCTTGTTTTGCTTCAGGAACGGCAGTGTATGTAAGTGAGTTTTTATTTCAAGGGATGGAGACCTGACTTTATTTGTTCATTGCTGCCTTATTTAACGCCAGTCTGAGGAAATGGTCTTTGGTTCTCATTATTTGAATTTGCAAATCAGGCATTTTGTGTTTGCTATATATGAACATGAATTCTTTACCTTACCTTGGATTGGTTAATCTTTGATTTATATAGGAAAGCCTATCGACATTTTGTCTCTTACAGAACAGTTCCCAGCAGTGTTTCGTAGAATAATATTCTTTCCATAATGGTTTAATATGTGCCGTCGTGTGATAAATATAGATATGATTTTAGCATCTGAGCTGATTTCCTCCACGTGAGCACTCCATGCATAATTTTATAGGAGTATATAGTAATTTTAACAAAGCGATGCTGAAATTGGGCAGGAACTGCAAGAGGCGCAAAAAAGCGCTTTAGAATATGAAAAAGAGAGGGGCGTGAAGTATTTTCCAGTAATATTGGAGTTGCTTACATAGAATACGAAGCACCTTAGGCAAAAGGAACAAGTGGATGTAAATATATAAGTGCAGGTTCAAGCTGTCCCGAAAGTCGAGCAAATGAGGGTGCTTTAATCGTCACCCAAACAAATGGATACAATGAGAAACCGGAATAAAATGGAAAGAATTGGGGAAACAAACGACAAGCCTTATAAGCGAAATGGGAAACAAAAAAGAGGCCTCGATATAGATATAGATAGAGATATTGATAGAGCATAAAATACCTCGTAAACCCTTCTACGAATCACAGACCCATTTGCCCAACGCAAAGTATTCGACTGGCAGCCGGTGCTGCCTGGGTCAAAGAACTACCCGACTGCAACAAATGCTGCACATTCCCACCTCATCCCAACTTAGTGGTCTAACCCCGAAGTGCGGGGTAGTCACTCTGGTCGTCTCGAGAAGGAACCGCAGTACACGATACGTAGCGAAGCATTGGAAGTGGTTGGCGAATATGTCTGTTTACGATAAGGCGGTAACTGCAGATCCGGACCAAGAAAGGGATCTAGCTAAGAGAATAATATTGGAATAGAGCGCACTCTGGAACTTCTCGCAGATTATCATTAGCAGCTTACCGGCATCTCTCAAGAGAAACATACACAACAATTGTATCCTACCTGTACTCACCTATGGGGCTGAAACACGGATGCCAGTGATGAGGGTTCTACTTAGTTTGACGACCATTCAGATGTCCATGGAGCGAAAAACAGTAGGGGTAGCGTTAAGAGATAGGAAGCGTGCTGAGGGGATCAGAGAAATAACTCTTGTTACTTACATTCTAGTGGAACTCATGAAGAAATAGGCATGGGCAGAGCATGCAGTGCGAGGAGAAGATAACCGATTGCAGTTTAGGGTAAGAATTGGATTCCAAGGGAAGGAGAGAGTAGCAGATGGTGGCAAAATTTAGGTGGGCTGATTACGTTGAGAAGTTCGCAGGGCCAAAATCGAGATAGCTAGCACTGGGTAGAGTTAATTGGAGGAATACAAGAGAAGCCTTCACCCTGCAGTGAGTATAGTCCGGCTGATGATGATGACATTTATGCACAACTCTGAAATCTTTTCTTATACAAGCACCCCATCGCAATTGACGCCACTAGCTAAGCTTTCCTGGGTTCTTTCTCTCTCTGTCTACCAGCCTTATACCAAGCGATGACTTTTGGTACGGAAGAGGCAATTTTCTCCTGGGCGTAATGCTTACAAGGCAGGTTTCTTCGACCATTGTGCACCACAGTTGAGAGTATTCATGAACGATCACCGGTACAGCGTAATTTCATCGCAAAGCGACCGCACCGCCCCTCTCCCCTGCTGCGGTAGATGGGTGAGTCCATTGATCTAATACTAACCCACTTATTGCATCAATGCAACAGCAAATAAAATTGCTTTTGCGCTTTTTAAACATATCTTTGTACGCATGAAGCTCCACCGCGTTTGCAGACGTTTTTTTTAGCAGGAAGGCAGCAGACAAATGCTTGAGCTGCGCCTGCAACCTCCTTGCTTCAGGCGCGTCATTAAACGTGGTGGCTTACACATGCGTACAAAAGTGTGTTAGAAAGACAAACGTAAGTTTATTTTCTGTTGCATTGCGGAAAGGAGAGGATTTTTAGTATTCAAAAAATCCCCCTGTGTATTAGCTCAATGGCCTCACCAATCTACCGCAGCGGGGGAGAGGGGCGCTGTGGTCACCTTTCGACCAACTCACGCCGTACCGGCGATTATTTGGGCCCACTTCGCAACGCAGCGCGCCTGCACTGTTTTCCAACTGTCTATATCTGGAGCGTTGCTCTCTATCGATCCGGGTACCTGTCGCAGTAAAGTGCAGTATTTATGATTTCAGTTAACCACACATTCGAGTGAAACTAAATTCAATGTTCTTTTTAGTATAGCGTGCATAACCTGATCGAATGCGTTCGAGAAGTTTAATAGTATAGCGTTACGTCTGTTTGTTTCGGACTGTCTCTCTTCTGCGATAGATTTGGATTGCTTAAATTCGAGGCGCAGTTCTACGGTTTAAACTTCCTATCAGTATCTTTGTTGAAATGGGGATGATATATTTCTGTTTACGAAGAAAATGGTACAATTTTAAAGATAATATCTATGAGTAATTTACATGAAGCCCAAAATGTAAAGATGGGCCGCTACTTGATAGCATAACACACCGTTGTTTATTTTTTACATGAAATCTTATATATTGCCATTTGAATCGTAGTAGTAGTAGTAGTGGGAAAGTTAGTTCTACCTATTTTCTTGGTGCAGCATTTTGCAGCTCAGGAGCCAAGACGACAAAAACCGAAAGCCTTTCCTTTCTATGCCACAGCACTGCACCCGTTTATTCGGCAAGGAGAAAAAGGGTTCGTTATCTTCTCCGGACAAGCCGATCCAGTGCTTGAAGAAAACGAGCCTGATACTTTTCCTGGAGCCTTAAAGGCTGACGCACACTCCAGGTGGCATCTGGTTAGAGGGTCGATGGCCAATGGTGATATGCGTAAAAATATAATGGGCACACCATCAGCAAGCTCATCGCTTCTCCCAGATCCTTAGGAAAATATAACTGGCATCACATATTCTGAGCTCGCAGATATCTTTAAAATGTTTGGTCTTCATATTTGCATTTCTGAAAGATACTCCTCTTTTCATTATTCTGACCAGATATAAAACTTAAATCAAAACAGAACAAGCTCAACGCTGCCGAAAATGAATGTCCGGCGTTAGTTCAGCGTTAACTAGAAACGATGGCTGAACGTGAGGGCGTTCATGATGTGCCAACTGGTTTCAGGTGTGAGGTCACGACACGTAGGTCGCATGGTGCGCAAACTGCTTAACTTGTGAAACTAGAGTGGAACCGTGCAGTGATCAATGAACTAGCTTCGCAATGGTTTCAATACTGGAAACAATGACATCACTTCCTGTCGCAACCTTGGCAAAACCACTTCTATCGCCGTATCGCATTGCGTTTTCGCACCAAAGGTGTCTTTCATAAAGGTCGTCAGAAGCGGCGTAGGTTATGCGCGCTTGACGTACTTTTTGTCATCTGACTCCATACATAGCTGTAACTGCGAACCAAGCAGCATCCGCGTTTATAGTGAGGATTCGCAGAAACGTCATTGCAAATCTACTGGCAGCTATGCCACGGAACAAGTAGAATCAAAGAGAGAGAAAGTGAGAAAGAGAACGTATAATGTTTCTTGACGCCGTCATTGGTGAAATACGTGATGTGCTGTTTAGCTGGACGTGACATCATGTTCGCCATAACAAAATGGGCTAGACGCTGACATTTGTGTACACACGCCAATGTGCCTTAGGCAAGTTTATCTTGGCGACGACGTACGTGACTAGCGATAGCAGTCCTTCGTTAGAGGTCAGAACCCGGAGTATTTTCATCATTCAGTAATGATATTGTCGCGCCCGTAACAAGGCCACGGAGACCTTATGAAGAGTTTGACAAGCGAGGTTCAATTAACCAGCAGACATTGCCGCAGGTACCAGGAGCCAGGGTTCATCGTAGCCCGCACACTTCCATCTCATCTTCCTTCTTCCTTTGCCTGGCTCTCATGAATACTCAACTCAGTAACACACACCCCGTCGCAGACGAAGGCCTCCAGGTGATTAAAGAGTCAGGACGACGATGACATGGTTTCACTCTCGTGACCTGGGTAACATCAGTGTATGCCGAACGGCGGCCACTGTTGCTGAGGCACACAATCCGATAAGTAAGGTGACTGATTTTGTCCAAGATCACGTACGGACCGGTACAGAGCCGCGATCATTTTCAGGCCTAGCCGATCATTTCAGCGGCCGGCAGCAGTCATCGGCGCTACTTGTGGAGCCCATATTAAGTACGGCCGCCAAAAGCACGTTTTGTCTGATGTATTTTACTCAGATGGGCTTCCCTGTAAAGATATGCTAAAAACGATTCTTTATTACAATTTTTAGGCTGTTGACCTGTTCAGAAATCAGGAGTGCGGCCAGCCGAGACAGACTAGGCCTAGCGACGAGTACGGCAGGCAGACAGGAGCGCATATCATCGCCTGGCGCACCTGCAGGAGGCACCGTTGCCGAAGCTCCAAGCTTTGTGCAGGCATGCTGTTGTTGAACAAGTATATCGGTAATCCAGATAACCTTTTTATTGCGAAAGCAATACTACTCCCTTTTTTCAGCCCTTTGCGTAGCCACGGCATAGTCACGGGATCGCTGGGCCGTCATACCAGCTGCGAGAGATGGGCTACCAAGTCGAGTCGTCGGTTGGCGGCGGCGGTGGGTAGGCTCGGCGCGCTGCAGCTGAAACCGCGCTGCTTCCGAGTGGAGGCGCTGCTGTCGCCTCTTCTCGCATAGTTCAGAGGAAGAGGAGGAAACCGACGCTTTAATGGACGGTTTGAACAGTGAAGATTCTTTGTCGACGTGTTGACGCAGCAGTCATGAACGTTGGAATAGAACAAGGCGGCAACGACGCGTTCAGGAAACAGAAGAACGAAAACGACGGCTTGAAAAGGGTCGTGTTCTACCATGAAAATCTGCCATGACTGACCGACTAATCAAACAACGCAGGCTTATAATGCGTGGAGCACAGCTCATGCAGAAAAAGGGTGTGATTTTTATAGAGATTACCAGGTGAAATAAACAAGCTATGCTAGACGTGATATTTAGGGTAATAACTTTGCGTTAGATAAAAGCATATTTAGAAATAATATATCTCATTATATATTGGACGTACTGTAGAACATAGTCCACAATAAGGGCCAATATATAAAAACAGCTTTGCTATTCCATCCTTATGTCGCTCTCCTACACCTCTATCCGGTAAGGATTATTCTCCGCGTCCCAATGTTTTCCTTCGGAAGTTTATCTTCTGCCTACCCCTTGCGATGTGCGTGTTTGGCATTCTGTGAAGAAGCAAGGATGTGAGATAAGTAGCCAAAACCATCACGTGAAAGTAAACTTCACGTTGCCTAATCAGTCTGTGATTTCGTATTTAGAGAAATAAAACTTATAATGGCCGTTTCGGGGTAATGACTTCCGCTTCCCAACACTGCTTTCACTTCATTATCGAGGAGTCGGCAATAACTGATCCCTGCTTTCATCACCAGCAGATAACGGGAACAATCCGTCCAGGCTACGTATATACCTAAGAAATGATTCCGTGCCGCGTGCGGTTTACAGAACGTTGATCTGAGTGTTGATAATTTCCCCAACATCTTTTTATGCAGATTTCTTATTATTTGTCATCTATTTGCAGCTTTATCGAAGCAAGAACTTTGTCATGTATGACTGCGGACCTGAAGAAAACAAAAAGAGGTATGGAAAGGTAAGATGACCCATTATTAACCTTAATTTTTTTCCCTACAGTATTTAAAAAGATGCCGAAAAATTGCATCGCGGTGAGGACTGTCATGCTAGAAAGTTATTGCTCCGGTTGAAAATGAAAATATTGGTCCTTACTACCTGTCGAAAAGAAAGAAATCGTAGCATTTATCTTGAACCATTGACACTGGTAAATCGATCTTGAAATATACTAAAATAGTTTCACTCGCAGCATATGCTTATTGCTCTAGAGATCTGCCAGCTATGGGCAGCTTCCTGCTCAAAACGAAATAATCCTATAAGGTAGATAGGCGCCTTCCGCTAGAAGTAGCACTAATCTTGGGAATTAGCGCCCCAGAGAGGAATTGCGAGGCTACGCCGTCTTCCCTTAGAGTTGCATTAAAGTACAAGCTGACCTCAAAATTTAGCATAGCCCATCATGGGTTTCATGCAGTTTATATTGATAAAAAGAGAGCCTGGAAATTTGCCTTAATATTTAAAATCTCTTTTTCTAGTTAGCTCAACTGCAAAGGCGTTGAATGTTTGCAGCTGGTGCCAACACGAATGCATTCCAAGAAGCTGAAACGCTCCCTCGATCGCCTGATCATTTCATCGCCAGTGCGGTGCCTTCATTATAAACCCAGCTTGGGTTTGACGATCCACGATATTCACACGCCATCGGGGTGCCATCTGATAATCATATACTGCACCTATCAGTATCGGCTGCAATTTACTTCAACCACGGGGTTCCATAAATCACCAATAGAAGCTTGGGAATTGGTATCGGCATCAATAGATGCTTGCAGAAACTGTCAACGCGGTCAGCCAGTTGTACCTGTCTACAGAGCAGATTTTTACATAAGTTGAGACCTGTGTGCGTTTAGCTTCTTTACCTTCCATTTTGCGTTTGCCTTTTGCAACTGTGCATGCGTCAATGCTTGCGCTTTGGCTCATAACAAATAATTCAGTGATATCGAAAGAGTTCTAATGGAAATAAATATTTAAATTGAACGAACCGCTTACAGTAACTTTATGGATCTGCTCTGAGACCACATAAATTGCTTTTGTGAACAAACGTGTGCTTGACTGTTACCACAAGTCGTTAGCTTATAAAATTATACACATCCTGCGCCGAATAGGACAAACACTCTGGGGTTTTCTCCGTGAAACCGCTCATCGTGCGAACGAACGGACTTTGTTTCCTTTTAACCTCTTCAACTCAGTGTAATGTATATTTTTAAACAATATTCATCTCATCAAAAATGTAAGCGGTCAGGGTTCTCTTACACTTTGGTGTGAGCTTTTTACTTTACGCTGCCTAGGAGACCCCTCCCCCTCAGAGAAATGGCGGGGTCTCAATCCCTACTAAACGATCACTATCAAACCGCGGTAAGAGGTTTGGAAATCATTCGCTTCGAGGAGTTGATATTTACTTTCGAATGATAACAATACTACATGTCACGGTCAGTCGTTGGTTACTCGTAGGCCTCATTAGGTCTTGCCTATTGGCTGGCGAAAATGGAAGATCAGTCGGAGACATACACTGTTGAGCCACTAATCGAACTAGTTTTAATTACCCGAGAGAAGCCACGTGATTGCGACCTCCCTCAAAAGCTAGCCAATCAGACCGATTACACAAACAAGATTCGAATATATTCTTTTTAGGTGGTGGCAAACGTAGGAGTAGTTTGGCACTAAAAGTTTTGTTTAAGCTCGATAAATTGACGACGATGCCACCACATTGTACCTTATCGTATCCTTCCCATCGTGAGTGAGAAACAGATCTCCAGTTTTTTGTCGTCTATGAAAACGGCCATCAAATGTATACCTTCCTGCTCTAGTACAGCTGCTGAAGAAATAATTCTGTCATCTGTTGCTTGTTTTGAAAACACCTGTGTGGTAATGTCGGCGCTTTCGGCGTATCCCACTAAGTGGAGGTCGCACCGATTCGATATTGTAATGTGTCTTGGCGTCGCAGTGCTTTATTTTTTGTTGAATATTTTGATTCTGAAGTACCCGCTTTATTGTTAAATTGCTATTAGTACTAGAGCCTTGCATTCATTCGTCCTTTATTTACCTAAATAGTTTGATAGGCTCAAAGCAAAAGTAAACAGCTTTACTATAAAAAGTGGATGTCGCTATGTAGCACACCATAAAAGGAAAGACTAGAAATTGCGATGTCAAAAGCCTGCTTCCGACCATATGTTCTTTTGGCATCTTCATTTTTTCATCGATTATTCATTTTCTTACTGTTAAACAAAGAGAGACGATTTGCTATTTGCTCATGCAAGTTTTGTTCTTCCACTTTAGCTTAGGAGTGCGGCAATTTGACAATGTGGAATGAAGTATGTGACAAGAACCTACTCCATAAAAGTCGCTTCTACGAGCAATTAAAGATAACAACAGGGTACGAGAATCAGGCTTATCTTTGTGTGTCAGAGATCGTAGCCATCAAAATGTTTTTCCGTCATAAGTTTTAATACGCGCGATAAAGACGTGTACCCAAAAATTCACATCGCCTTTTTGAAGTATTTCTTTCCTTACACTACGTAATCGTACTTTTATTTTTCTTCGTACGGCCTAACAATAAATGCATCAATGTGGATGGGGTAACTTTTCCAGGTTAATGTTCCTGAATACCACATAGAAGACATCACCGCTCCCGTGGGACTGTTTTCTTCTTCGGGCGACATTTCTGCTGATCCAATAGACGTTGCTCTTCTGAAAGAGAGGCTGGGTGCAAGACTGCATTTCGACTACATCATACCTCAAGAGGACTTTCGATACATAGACTTTGCCTTCGGCTACCACGCAGCAGACATAGTCCACAAGCCTATGATCAGATATCTAGCGAGCGCACTGACACGGTACAGCAACAAACAGTAGCTGTTTTCGACGTCTTTATTCGCATAACATGCCTTTAATTCGGACGCCGAGGCTTTGTGATATAAAATTACGCAGCAGAATTAGGAAGTATATATTTACAGATGTTATGTTTCATTTACTAAAATATCTGCATTGACAACTTGGCCTATCAGAAACTTAGTCATTAGCGAATACAAAACGGGCATACATATTCAGAGGGCGCCCGTTAGGCTAGGAGTTTGCTATGCATGTCGTCCTAGTTATTCAGAACGCCTAAATGCGTAGGAGACCTTCCACGAGCTGTAGCTGAAGGAAAGCAGTGAACTGGAGCTACAGGCGTAGACTAGGATAATCGTGAATAAAAGTTCACAGTTACATAATTTCCTTTCTGCTGCCAGGAGTACGATATATATTACGGCCCCCTAAAGTTCGTCTTTAAGGAGGACCACTCAATTTTCTAAAGTGGTTTAAGTTAAGGCCCCTGGGAAGACAGCGGTGGATCCAAAGTACATTTCTCAAGCTCAACCACGAGCAATGATATTATATTGAATGAATCCAATGTAATCCTAATAAACGTTGCCTTCACTGACTGCCCATGGTGTCATATACAATTTGCTTGCGAAATTAGGCAAGTAAATAATTTATCTTGAAAAACAATTTTAAAAAAAGGTATAGAGTCTACCACGAATATGCAGGCTGTTACAGGTCTAAAATTACCCAGAATACAATAAGTGCCGGGTTAATATATAGCAGTGTGTATTCAATTGGAAATAAGGCAGATACAATTCGTAATTTAATAACGCCTGTTTTGAGAAGCGGCGTTACAAAGAAGACGATCACTGGCACAACCTATGCCATTTAGAGCACTACTAAGTTGCTCACTGCATTTATATAAAAATCTTAAACGTTGCAGCATGTTGTTGAGAGATAGATTGCAAGCGTAAGAGGAGGAAAGAACAGCCATACACTTTCGCAGCCCTGCAAAAAGACAATTTTTGTCCTCGAGTATTTGTCATTCATTGCCTAGCCAGTATACACAAGGCATCATTTTTTTACCCATGATAATTGGATCGGTTTAAGAGAAAACAAGAAACACTTGCTCAGAGGGCTTCAACGGCAAAACTAAATTTCAAGACAAACTGTTAATATGTTAGTTTATGTACATCGCCGCTTTTTCAGGGAAAGCGTTCACTGATCAATCTGAACAGAGTAACTGCAGAAACATTATAGATACCAAAGATCCCCGCGGCAGTGCACTAAATTAAACTAAAATACCTCTACTGCAATCTAGCTCGCTTTTTGCGCAATTCATGAAGGTATCAAATGACACCGCTCCAACACAATAAAGTGCTTTGGACAAGTTTGTATTTAGAGAAATAGGAGCACCTGGGAATAAATGTTTTGTGCTGCTTCCGGCTTGAGACAGCGGGGTCCGGCATCGGTGCCAGCTGATGTACCTAGCTGGAACCGTGAAACGCCTCAAAAATAATTTCTGAGTTCCATATCAAACCTTACATTGGCGTGGCGAAATTATTTACCCGTATGTAGTGATGGTATAATACTGGCGATCATGCAGTGCCTGACGCACTTTCCATCAATGCTACGACCTCCGAACATGCAGCCTCGTATATTTTTCCTTCATGCTGTTCATATCCGCAAGCAGTAAGCAAGCTGCGCAAGCTGCAGCGGCAGCGGCTCATGCTTTATTTTTCCGCTGCTCCCGTTGTTGCTCAGCCGCTGTCCATAGCGGCGTGTTCTGCACGATATATATATATACAATTGAAAAATTGCTTCATACTGTTTCCAAGTTTATTTGGAGGCGACGTTTCGGCAGGAGCCCAGCCTGTCTCAGTAACCTCTAGCAACCAAGTACGTCTAATTACTTATGCTATATATATATATATATATATATATTGTATTGTATATATATCATCCCTACCCCATGACAATATATATATATATATATATATATATATATATATATATATATATATATATATATATATATATATATATATATATATATATATATATATATATATATGGGGTAGGGATGATATATATACAATACAATATATATATATATATATATATAGCATAAGTAATTAGACGTCTAATTACTTATGCTATATATATATATATATATATATATATTGTATTGTATATATATCATCCCTACCCCATGACAATATATATATATATATATATATATATATATATATATATATATATATATATATATGGGGTAGGGATGACACTTAGGAGACAGGCATATGGACGGGATAGGAGCACACAGACACCGTGCTCCTATCACCGTCATTCGCCGAACACCGGCTTCATCGTCTTCATCACGCTCTCCCATCCACGCTCTGGCCCCCCGCGCTAGCGCCGCACTTCCTCCTCTTTCATACCGTAACTCCTTTCTAGCGGGGATGAGGGTTGCAAGAGGGGAAGAGGGCAGGGAACTCGCTGTGTCCGACCACAAACACAGGAAAACAGAATACAAGGGAATGGACGATAACAATAACATACAAGGCCACACCAATACATCAATCTGAAATGCTCAAAAAGATCACAGTCGATGTCTAAGTCCGGAAAATTACAGTTTCCAGTCGAAGTCCGTGGAGACCGGCCGGTGTGCAAGACAGTATCAAATAATGTCGTACCACGGCAACGGCCGCTCACTGAAGTGCAGCGGGGCATAGTCATCGCGTACAGGGCGCAATTTCTCGCTGTCGTCCATGACGCCCAGCAGGATGCCGTACTCCTTTGGGCACCCGCTTGAACTCCAGATACATGCGTCGACAGTGGCTGCACCATAAAGAAGAGACGTGGACCAGCATGATCTTGGCGTTGGCGACGTTGGGCCAGAAGCTCATGGTGGTCAGCTTGAGCGATGCTTCCGCTGGTGGCGCAAATAGCGAGTCCGTCTTCTCTGCCATACACTGAGGAAGTTCAAACATCGTACTGTTGCTTATGGCTTCATTTGTTGAGCACGCGGAGAAACTCCTCCACCGTTTATTTGTCGTATCTTCTGCTGCCCCCCCCCCCAATTTGCTTACTAAAGATGGAACCAACGGGTGTTACTTCATGTTTTTATTTAATCTTTCGACACACTGACTTCCTCCCATTGAGAAACTACTTCGTAATCTACATAAAAATATGGGCAGGTGCGTGGCACCATTAAAGGCCTACAGGCTTCCCTCAGCACTGCCGCGCGGGTTAGTTGTGTCATAAAAGAGGCGTGAATATTTGAGCAGGAGATAATAACAAATCGATTTGTTCACAGCCAATAATCCAACCACACCACTACATTCGGCCTACGTTAGAGTTGCTACATTACACGTGATGTCCCCCTGCTTCCATACTTAATTGACGCACAACGCAGGTATCAATGTCAAATTAGATTTCCGAAGGTCTTTATTATGAACCTTATTTTCGAATAGGAGAGTTGGTGGTGTTCGATTGCTTCAGGTTGTTCGAGTTTCAGCTTCATCTGAGAGGCTGAAATTTAAAATGTCCTGAAATTGTTTTCTTAATGCAGTCTCGGCACTGAGTGATGCATGGAGCACGTTTTGTAATTTGACAAAATAATGTCACGAACTAGAAATTTTAGGTACCATTTGAGGATGCATACTGAACTTTAATTTTAGAGTCATTCCTTGTACAACCTCGCGGTTGCTCTGTCATATATACCTTGACGACGGCCGTAAAATTTTAACTTCTGCAATAATTTATTGTTTCACCATATGCATATTTCGTTCATGCACAACAGCTGCTAAAACCAATGTTTAATTTTAGTCTCCGCAAAGTTGGTGTACCTGAAGAAAGTAGAAAAAAAAAAATGAATTTCACTTTGAAAGTGCGCACTTCTTTTAATTTTTATGCACGGAGTGCTTTGTTCACAGCTTCTTTTTGACTACTTTGAAAACAGCGATTATCTGTATATGCCCAACACTCTGAAAAAGGTCATCAAATTTTTATGGAATATATTTAAAAGAATTTTGTTTTCCTCGTTCTACATACTGCCACTGATTAACAAACCACAACAGTGAGTTTACGTACTATCTGCAACCTCTCTCTATAAGCAGCGACGTTATAACTCATAATCACTTATGTGACTGACAGGTCACACAGTATTATGTGCCTGGTGTTCGAAATGTCCGGAGCCTCCCTCTTAAATTGTCTCTAATAGCCTGAGTCGTACCCGGACGGTGAATCCCACTGACCAAAACACAAACTGAAAATCTTTCTACATAGCTAAGAATGGAGCTCTGCCATTAGCATTAGGCGTAGGTACCTACGGCCATTGAAACACAGCATGCTTTTTTTTTCATTTTAATGAAGCGGCCTTTATTCAGCATTATTGGTCTCGTAGCCGCACTAGCGAGCAGTCGCATTCTAAAATAAATGGTTGTTACTATGCTGAATGTACGCATCGCACATATACGTTTGTTGTAATGAATCCTGTTCAGGCTCTTTTCAAGAATAGTTTTTAGAACGAAATTTCCTTTTATTCAATATGTGCCAATGTGAAGTAGAGCTAACGTTTGGAGTTTATGCGCTGATATATATGCGGTGTCAGACGACGTGGCTAGATACGGAGAGGCTTAAATACAAATAGGTTGAGAAGGGGTACTTCTCAAGAGTATGTTTCTTTTTTCTTTATTTCAGGAGAATTACTGGTAAACCGGCTTTAAAACAACTGTATATAAATCATTCAATTCGCGGCATGTGCAAAAATGATTTCGGCAGTATTGGATATCATTTGATTGTCTGGTAGAAGCAGACAGTAGTTGCAAAGACCGATTTTTCTTAATGTGTCAGTTGTACATCACGTCGTCTCCTGTTAACAGGACAAAATAGTCGCCCGGCAAAAGCTACTTGTTCGTTATCTATAATCTACCCCAATGCCAAGCTCTACAGGAAAAATTTCTTCAGAGGTATCGGAGATTCTGCGATTAACGTTAAGTTCAGCTTGATTTGAATTTGGCTTACTGTACCCGATAACATGTAATATTCGTTCCTCTAGAAACAGGTATCCACAGTAGATGGAGGTAAGTAAAATCCTTAAAAAGAGACATGCTCATCACCGGACAAGTAGCTGACCTCGCGCTGATATTTAAAAGCAGCCATATAAATAAAGGTAAATAATTGCAGATTTGTAGTTACAATCCAGGTGACCGGCATTCCAGGCGAGGAGCAACTCAAGAGCCAGGAAGTGTCATTTGTGCGAATTGCGTTGAAGGAGCACGTGGGCAATGACTTGTCACCCGTATGATTTACTAAGAAGTGTTCGAGAAAAGCACGTATGTTACAATATTATCAACTGTGGCGCTTCGCAGCCTCTTTAGGTGTTATAAACCACGCGCGCGGTTTCCTATTTGTATGTGTTTTGCGCGGCCAGCGCGAGTGTGCATAAGCCAGCAGCTAATCTTGTGGGCGAGATGCTAGCGGCGAAAAGACGATTGTAGATAAGCGTGTCGGAACCAAGGCGCGGGGCCTTTTGCCCCGGCGGGGAGGCCAGCGCGGGCGGCCAGCGAGCGTCACGGGCCAGTGGGATGTGCACGGACGACGGAAAGAAGACCTGCGACACGACGATAGAAGGTGCGCCTGCAGAAACAGCCTAGGCGTATTCGCGTTAGTTGTTGCCATGCAAGGAGCAATGTCAGTTGTGCCGCAGCTTGTGCTTCAGCCATATCGCTCTCCCTTTTCGCGCCGCAGTGTGTTTGTTTTGTTTGCCGCGGTGAAGCCCTGACCCTCGTTCTGTTTTATCTTTCGTAGTGTAGTGTCGTGCGCGTCGACAGCATGTCTCCAGCGCAGTGGCGTTTCTATGTTTTGTTGTTCCTTTTAAAGAATGTTATTGCGGGTATCAGGAAATAAACTGGAGTTTTTAAAAGACACTGGACTTATTTGTCACTCGTCGGGCGAGACAATTGCTCACGGACTCATTTTTTGAAGGCTAGGCCTTCATAGCTTACATAGCTGAATAATTTGCACACCTTTTAAAACATTTGCGGAACCCTAAACTGGTGTTACTGGAGCTACAGCTTCAACAATTCAATCGAGACTTAGGCGTCGTTTTTATTTTAAAGCGAAAGCCTTGCTTATCCCACGGTTGATACGAACAAAACTTTCACAAGGAACTGATAAAAGATTTCTCCATCGAGAATCGAACAACTACCTTCCCCAGCCGAGCCCGCAACCATTATTCCGCGCTGTGCTTGTGGGAAACACATCGTAATTCTCCTTGTCTAGCGTAAGGATTCCAGCAGTGATCGCAAAGACTATGCAGGTAGGGATGACAATGATGACAGTAGCAATGATAATGCCGCTGCAGATAGTGATTATTGTAATGACGGTAGTAACTATAACAATGATTGCTTTAACCTTGAGTCTGGCGCTCTTTGGCCTGAGTCGCCCTTGCGCCATTAAAATCCATCATCATCATCATATAACAATGAGTGCGCATTTAGTTTATAATAAGAGAAGCAGCGATAGAATTTGATGATATTAGTAATGACTAAGAGATGCAGCTAGTGAGAGCAGTCCTATATAGTAGTTTTTGCCATTTCCCCAGTTAGGACCATTAAGCGAAATCCTATAATTTGTATCTCCGCTTTTGTTATTTTCTTTCAAGTCATTCAATGTAAACGGTACAATTGCAGCCCACGTATTTATTAAGGCTTCCCGTAAGATACGCGCGTTGCTACACAAAGCCACATTAAACGGACAGTCATTGTTCTTTATTAATGAACAGGTTACACTTCAATGCAATTTTTTAATGAATACTGCTCACTGATACAACTAAGGAGCAAAAAGTATAGCTATAATAGAGACAAATTTGATTTTATTTTTGAAAATATATTTCAAATATAGCAACTAGAAATATTGAGTAAAGGCCAGAGAATACCATTTCCCGCTGTCACGGGGCCCTGCCAGCGCGCCTTTCGAGCGTATCAATCATGGGCTTGTGGAGGAATTCCGTGGCCTGGTAGCCGGTGATGAAGTCGAAGTGACGAAAGTCATTCTGCGGCACCTTTTCCTGGTGAACGAGATTAGAGCCCAGCCTCTTCATGAGATCAGCTACGTCAGTCGGGCTAGCGAGTGTATCTCCTTGAGACCAAAAGAGTTCTACAGGAGTAACGATGCGCTCCAGGGGGTAAGGAGGAGGATTCGCCTGAAGCAAGGGGTTATAAAACGTAGGAGTATCAGTGTCAGAATACCACAAGCACAGCGACAATGAAAAAGAAAAGATTATCAATTAAAACATATTACTGTGAGAAAATATTGTAGTCTTGATAGTGAGCTTTAGAAGAAACAACCGGTGAACGAGTTTCACAAAAAGTAGGAATGCAGAGCTCGTTTTAAGTTTTTCCTCCTTGCTGATGTAGTTTTGTTTTCTTCTCTTGTAAAGTACTCTTATCAACGTGATATAAAGTAATGCAGGAAGTCTCAATGGATTTCCCAAACCGTTCTTTTCTATAGTTGTTCCAATCACTGGAATCTATTTTTTTCGTTCGCTCTTGTGATGCTTTCCCTTATTGGAAAATATGATCCACTAACATCATGCGTCATATTTACTGGCTCCCTTCTGCGAAGGGTTTTTGCAGATAATTGTTGCCGCACACTAAGGCCTCAACAGCCGCAATTTTGCTTTATTCAATTACTGGCCCCTAATTTGTTTCTACATTATCTCAAATATCGAAATGATACTGCTATAGGCTATCCGATTATCTGGAATATGCGTCAACGGAAATTTGAAGCTCAGTATTATGAAGGCCTACAAACGCTCCTGCGCGCCTTTTAGACCACGTGTGCGCCTCAGGATCCCAGTGTATCGACTTCGCTTGCATACGCTATGTATAATCTTGTTCAAAAGTCCTAAAGTCAAAGGATTTTGTCTCGTCCACATAATGAAGCCGTCACGGTGCCATTTAGGATTAAAGGGCATTCAAATGCTATGCGAAAGTTTCTTACTCTGATAATAAGACATTTGCTATTATATTAAATGCCCTTTAGCCTTTATTGACGGCATGAGGGCTCAGTTTTGTGGCTGAGATTTTTTGGCTTCGGGACTTTTGACCAAGACTGTACCTACCCACGTTTCCAAAGCCTACCGAGTCGGTCAGGGTGACAGGAATCTTCTAAAAGCATCCGCCTACCTGTCAGTGCCGGCCATTTCACAAGAGTGGTATGTTATAGCTACGAAGTTTGGTAAAACTGAATCAGTTGGTGAACTCCAGTGATGTAAAGAATGTACCAGGTTGCGTACGAAGCAGAACTGCGCTAATATTCCGGTTCTTTATTGTGCTTTCTCTCTCAATTTATTCTAATGAGCACTTTAAGACAAGTACTTGATAAGGGTTAGAAAGAAGTATTCGGAGCGAGCGCGGTACTACAAACAAAACAACAATTATGCGTAGCCAAGCTTTCGCCAGTAATATATCAGCCTGTTGACAGCTTAGACGGTCTGTAGGGCGTTCCTTAAGTTACCATAAAATCATAACGGCCACAGTCAAGTATTCTTAGATATTTGTAAACAAGTACGAGTTCAAATATGTCATTACTGTCTAAAAATACTATACAGAAGTTTCCAGCACGTAATCCGAGTTAAGCAAGTGAATAGTCAGGTAATATTATTGACATACTACTTATAATGTTTTTTTAGTAAAGCTAAAAATTAAAGAAAAGAATGCCCCGAACAATGCAAGCAACTGTTATATAAGGCGGCATAATAAAATGACCAATACCAAGGCCACAAGGTAAATAAGGGAACGTGTTCCTCACCTGGCCGTAGAGCTCTTGATTTCTCAGTACTCCGTGGTCATACATGACAAAATTCTTGGCCCTATAAATGTGGAAATATCGAGTGGAGATTTGCAGTAAGATAAATTTTAACGAGTATTTTTTGACACAAATAAAGACCAACTTGATTTCTCTTCGCATTATATTGGAGGGCATGTAAATAATTACTGTGATGCTAATAATCCAATTTATTGATGTTTCTCAATCGGCAAAAAATCAACCTAGCCATGAACAAAATGTGTACCGGGCATCGGGCCATCCTTAGAGAGAAAATTTTAGGGCCTTCATAAGATACTGAGTACTGAAATAAGAAGTGCATTACAAAATTCAGACCATAATTTAGGCTACATATAATGACAAATTGAACTGTTTGGAAATGAAAAACAGATTTATAAGACTGCAAGGATAGCATTTAATTTTTAAATAATGTTGGCGTTTTAGATCTTGACGCTACTAATGTTTTTTTTTTTTCATTTATTTACCCTAAAGGCCCAAGTGGGCATTACATAGGGGGGGATGTGGTAACGTCATGAAAATAAACACAATGAACAAATCGGAACAGTAACGTGGCGGCATGTAAAAGTGCTAAATATACAAGAAGCAATTAGGAAAAACATGATCACAATATGATGACACGGAAATATGCAAGAAAATACATGACACACAAAGGTTAAAGCAAAAGAAAAAATCGAAACAAAAGTAAACCACAAAAGGTGGAAATTTCCCACTACGCTGTTAGAAAATCGTTAAGTAATGAAGTAAACTGGTCATAATCGATAGTATTAACTACAGAAGAGGGGAGAGCATTCCATTCTCTTATTGCTAGGTGTAAAAACGAAAATTTAACTGAGTCTGTTCGTGCAAATGGGGGCTCGATTTTTTTATCGTGGTCAAAACGATGAAACGTGCGTGTGGCGGGCGTAATTATCGGTGCTGAGAAAGAGGTAGGGTTATGGTATAGTTTATGAAAAAAACGCAAGGCGTGATTGCTTACGTCTTCTTTCTAATGTTGGAAGTTTAAGATTCTCTTTTATTGCTGTTATGCTTGAATAACGTGAATACTGACGTGAGATGAATCGACTCGCTCTGTTTTGAAGTGCCTCTAATTTGTTAATAAGATACAGTTGATGAGGACACCAAATGAATGACGCGTATTCGAGCTTCGGTCTAACCAGTGTGGTATAAGCGATTAGTCGGGTATCTGTATTAGCTCTGCAAAGTGACCGGCGGATAAAACCTAGAGTTTTATATGTGTTAGTCAGAAGATTATTTATATGCACAGTCCATGATAAATTAGGGGTTAAATAAACTCCTAAATATTTAAAGGATTCGACAGGCTCTATTTCCGCGTTGCTAATATAGTAGGTGTTCGACAAAATCAGGCTGCAGGTACTGAATCGCATTAATTTAGTCTTTTTAGTGTTTATAGTCATTTGCCATTCAGAGCACCACATGTCTAACCTAGATAAATCATCCTGCAACATAACACAGTCAGTAAGATTAAAAATTGGACGGTAGAGGACACAATCATCTGCGAATAGCCTGATTGATGATGTAATGCTGGATGCAATATCGTTTATATATATTAGAAATAATGTGGGCCCAAGGACAGATCCTTGAGGGACTCCAGATTTCACGGGCTGAGGAGAAGATTTAAAGTCGTCAGTAATAACCGATTGAACTCTGGTGTTTAAATATTCTTCTACCCATCTGATAACTTTAATATTTATGTTAATGCTACTCATTTTATATATGAGGCGATTATGGGGCACACGATCAAAGGCTTTTGCAAAATCAATGAAGATGGCGTCAGTTTGGATTAACTGTTCTAAGTTTCGGTGAAGGTCGGTAGTTAGTTCAAACAGCTGGGTTTCACAAGAACGACCGCGCTGAAATCCATGCTGGTTGGGAAGCAAGATATGATTCTGAGTGATATATTTCATTATGTGAGATGATATGACGTGTTCTAGTAATTTGCAAACAACTGATGTCAGTGATATGGGTCTGTAGTTTGTCATATTATCTCTATCCCCTCCTTTAAATATAGGTAAAACATGTGCAAGCTTCCAATCATCAGGAATCTCAGCCGTATCAATTGATTGTTGAAAGATGAGTGCCAGGATGCGCGATGTATATTGTTTTGTTATTTTTAGTAGTTTTGTGCTAATTGCATCAGGGCCCGGGCTCGAAAATGCAGGCAGGCGTTCAATAGCCCTCTCTATACCCTCAGGATGTATTTCAATACTAGGCATTGTGAATTCAATGCTAGGTGCGGGTTCAAATGTAGGCAACGGCTTTTCTTCTCCAAAAATGCTACAGAAAAAAGAATTAAACTGATCACACATGTCAACTGGGTCAATTGAGGTACCATCTGCAGAGACTAAACACGGGAGTTCCTTTTTTTGTGCAGGAGAAATGACTTTCCAAAATTTTTTAGGGTTGGTCTTCAAAAAGTTTGGCATGTCAAAATTAAAAAACCTATATTTCGCTTCTTCAATTTTCTGCTTGCAGGATTTTGCAAAGTTCATATATGCGGTCCAGTCCAACGTTGCCTGTGTGCGTGCAGCTTTCGCATACAGGCGTTTCTTTTTGTTCAGGCATCGTTTGATATCCCTTGTGAACCATTCATTATTTCCTGTGGTTGAAAGCCACCTTTTAGGAACGTATTTCTCCTGCAAACTTTTTAACAAATCACGGAAAAGCAACCAGTTTTCAGAAACACTTCGATTACAATACGCAGATTCAAAGGAATAATAAAAGCTCTCAAGGTGGGTATGAATACTGTCTAAGTCTGCTTTAAAAAAATCATAAATCAATTTTTTGGACACAGATGCTTTCGGGGTAACTAACTGGAACATGCAGTGAACAACACGGTGGTCACTGATGGTCTCAAGCACATTTACAGAGGCACGTTCAGGGTGTGTTGTAAAAACTAAGTCAAGAATGGCATCATCCCTTGTCGGGGAACAAACAAGCTGCGTCAGTTGGAATAAATGCAACAAGTCAAGAAAATCAGTACAACCACGGGGCTGACAAGGATCAGCAAGTGAAACAGATGACCAGTTGATATGTGGGAAGTTAAAGTCACCGGCGAGGATGACAGGAGAGTTAAAATACTTGATCTGAACATGTGCTAATACGTCGTTTAATTCAACAGCAAAGTCAGTGGAATAATCTGGAATAATAATAATGTATGGTCTGAGATGATTGTATTGTATATTCAAAAGGGCACATTTGATCCCGAGCAAAACAATAGTTGTACTGTCACATTGAAAATACACTTCGCGTATAGTATATCTGGGAATGGGTTATAGAATGTACCGTCTTTGCAAAAGTACCCAGGCTGCATGTTTTGCTTCTCGCTTATATTCTAACGCCAACATAGATAACCACATTATTAACACTTGTTAAAAAGTGAGGACAGGATCTCGTCTTTGCTTTCCATAGGTTTAATGCTTCATAAGTGGTATGAATTCTCTCTAGTGGAAATTAAGAAGAAGAAATGGACATGGGCAGGACATGTAGTGCGAAGAGAGGATAACCGATGGTCGCTGAGGGTAACAAACTGGATTCCAAGGGAAGGAAAGCGTAGCAGGGGGCGGCAGAAAGTTAGGTGGGTGGATGAGATTAAGAAGTTCGCAGGGGTCAAGTGGATGCAGCTAGCACAGAACCGGGTTAAGTGGAGAGATATGGGAGAGGCCTTCGCCCTGCAGTGGGTATAATCAGGCTGCTGCTGCTGCTGCTGATGATGATGATGATGAATTCTCTACTACCAAACTCAAAAGCGAAGCACGCAGCCTGGTTACTTTTGGAAAAGGCGGTACCTGTATTCGTATGTGTATTCATTAAAATATTGCCCACATCATGCATGTTCATCAAAAAAAAAATTACTGATAGCAAACCGTAAAAATTTAGCCAGAAACGACGTGGAAAAAGAAAAGACAAGTCGTTCTCAGCCTGATTGTTCTTACAGAGAGTCTATTCTCTAGCAACCCTAGACGCTTTTGCCATCTTTTGCCATCCAAATAACCAAAGCGCGTCCTAAAATGCACGCACGTGATTTGTTATCAAATCTGTGATGCATTCAATCTCTTTGCAGCCCTCATAGTAGTTTGTTTCGTGCCATTTAGCTTCCAAATTAACCCTCATCTTCTACACAAGGTGGACTCTAGTTTGCGGTGGTATTTTAAATGGACAAAAGCTAGTCTTAGAAATTATGCTGTTCCCTTCAAGCGTAGGCGTTTCACGGAGCATTGAGGTAGATAATTTCGCTCCATTTGCATATAAAACGAATCCAACCTTAAATACATTAGCACAATGCCAATCTCAGTGCTAGCCCGTCATTGGAACATATTTTGTAAAAGCGGCCTCCTATCATTTTGTCTCGCAATAAGGCATGTTATGCTTCTTCCATAATTATCTGAAAAATCCTGAGGTAACATATTTAGCTTTATAATTATTGTGCCTTAAAAGTGGAACACTTATTCCTGAAGAGTATTTTAAGGATAAAGCCTTTAGTACCTCATCTTTGTCGACAGAAGGTTGTCAGCAGAGGTTTCACGCTTTCGAAAGCGAGAGTTGAAAATAAATGAATAAGCCTTCTCTCCACCGGGAGTCGAACCTCTATCCCTTCTATCCCTAGCCCAGCGTTATACCAACTGCGCCACGCCCCGGATTTTTCTTTTCTTTTAGTGTCTGTCAACAAACTACAAACAGGCATAAAAATCACCAGCCTATATTCGGCTTAAACTGCAGATGAGGGGGTCGTTCGATGCATTGCCGTTTTATACTTCTAATAATATTATACATGTCTATGATACTACTCGCAAAGTTTTAGTGCCCAGCGCGCGCCTCCTATTACAAAAAAATGCGGTAGATATCGAAATCGGGAAGCTCCTCTTACCGAGAGCGACCGCCATTTTGAAATTCTCCTGTGACGTCATAAGAGAATACGCGGCGCAGCGTCGTCTGCAATGCAGAATGCTGTATGAAAGAACATCTTTTTTCTTTTCGTAGACGATTGTCATAGCGGTCGTTTCTCATGCTGAAGAGCCCAATGAAGATGTTACCGGCAAAAGCGATACAGAGTATAAGGCATCTTTTCTTCAGCATAGATAAGGCACGGTCACAGCCAGTGGGCTGCGCGGCTAATTTGTTAGGGTCTTCAAAAACATTCGTTAGGGTCCCTAGCATATGGACGCATTAATATGTCGCATTAAACCGGCGACCACGCCAATAGGACCAACGGTCACCTATCACCGTAGTGTGAGGTTTTCGGCCCCGCGACGCCCACGGAACTGATCAGCGGACAGTCTCACGATCTAGTTTGGTCGGATCGGAGGCCGATCGAGAGCTTGACACTCGATGAGTGAATGCCTTAAATGCTGCGCATTTCTATAGCTTAACCGTGTTAGAAAAAGAAAAACAAGCAGATACACAGTTCGGGTCTATAGTTTAGGCGATTACGGAGCGTTTTTAACAGGCTTTAGCACATGGCCATCGAATGTATTTCTGAGTGACCCTAACTCGACGACTGCTTACATTACAAAGCGGGTGCACATTGAGCAGGAAGCGTCGATGTGACCCCGTCTGGCGAGCACAGCCGGTAGCGGTCGGCGCCCTTTGTGAGTATCCGGCGCAGGCAGGCGACGCAGCATTCACGGCGATTGTTGGAGCGCAGATGTAGTTTGTGAATAAATAGGGGTGCAAGCGGATTGAAAAGAATTATATAGTTTCGGTGTTGCTAGCACAGCTTGCATTTTAAGCCGTGCGAACTATAGCAGCATACATCCAGTCATTACGAAAGCCATGTAAACAACAACGTCGGGAGCGCAGTCGTTATCTGCTTATCGGCGCACTCCTGAGGGAGTTTAGGGCTCACACACTAAATACTAAATGGTCTACATTTACGTTGAAGCAATCACGAGTCATTTGCTGGACAAGACTAGGAATATGCAAGCTTAGGCTCGGGAGTCAGCCGTAGTTGGTCGCGCGGCTGCGTGGGAGGCGAGACGTAGACGGCATCGGATGGGAGGCTCTTCTTCGGTACGAGTAGTACAGAGCATTCGAATCGCGTTGCGTTTTGCGATGGCGGAACTGAAGCAGCGGCAGCGCAGCATGGTTTCGTGCGCTGCCAGCTTCCAGACCGAACATTGTTTGGCAAAACAAATATGGTTTACCAGTCAAAAATATTTAAGTTTGGCTAACAAGCGCATATAACAACTAGTTAAGGGATACCGCTTCATTTAAAGTTTTGTCTGCATCTCTAGGTCGCAAATTATGCTGTCGCGTCAACGCAGAACTGTATGGGCTTTCCGCTTACGTTTTGGACCAAACGTGCGATGGGAAATAGCTCAACAATCAACACAGCGCGAACCCCTCCCCCATTCGTGGCTCACGTACATGGGGCGGAAGAAGACGTTAGACGGCTTTTTATATGGGGGAGCGCTGGTTGCTAAAACAAGCTAACTGTCATAAAGTAAGGATAATATGCTTCTGATTGTATGCTGAAATAATACAGCAAGAGTCCGTCGATTTCAGCCTTCTCGACATTGTCTAGACGGTGCCCAAAACAACTTCTCAAAGAAAAAAAAAATATGCTAGTAGAATATTTTTGTTGAAAAAAACCCCTCTCAGTTACAACCATCTACGGCGTGTATGCAAGAGTGTAGGAGACAGCACGAAAAGCAGACGATATGGGAATGATATGCCGTTGGGACGTCATCGGCCAATAGTTGCCAGACCAGGAAGCTGATTTCGCAATTATTAATAAATATTTTTAACCATCTACTGCACCAAATGACCCTACATTTCGTGTATGTATAAGTTAAAGTGTGTGGAGTGAAATGCAATAATCAATTTATGCTCAATTGCTAGTTGTCATGACCCATTTAAGCGATGTGTTACACATTTTTCATTCCGATCAATCCGTCGATCGCATTCATCCACTGAGGCTGCTCAAGCTGACTGCGGAGAATATCTCATAGAAATGTTACGCAGTCAATAAAGTTGTAACTGACCGATCGCGCATTTTCTTCCGCGTTCCTAAATACCATCAGCGTTTTCCAAACGCTGTGGAGGCCCAGCACCATAATCATGTCGTATGGGACCTCGTCAAGTTATGCGGGCAGAAACCAGATGCCGTATGGATTAATAGGTAGTTCTTTTCTAAAGCTCTTTATATTCTATCTCAGGGCAAATCAGGATCCGAGCAGTCCATAAAAACGTAATCGAGGGTGTCTCGTTTTTTACAGATTATGCAACTGAGGATGTAAAGTACAAATGTACCATTGACAATAAGTCACGTTTTAACGGGAAGGGTACGAGAGTGAAGCTTAGAGAAAAACGATTTGACGGTCGCTTTAACCGGTATCTCCCTAAATCTATTTAGGATATCTTGTCCTGGGCCTCCACAATATATGGATCGGTATAGAGTTACGGGTACAAGTAGGTTGACCCCGTGAAACGCTCTTCGCAATTCCCATTGTCTACCGTGACGATAATAGCGGGATTCCGAGAGTAATCTATACTACGCGTTTACTTTCCTGTGAACAAGTTATAGAACGCTGGTAACTTTGATGCCTTCAATGAAACACTGGTTGTGTTCGACAAGGGGCGCGCGATGTACCATCATTACAGGTCATGACGTCACAAGATTGTGGTAGAAACATTTTATCGCCATTTAAACAAATAGTGGGGGTGAAGCCCCCCGCATGGCACATAGGTGCTCCCTTACTACATGGGAGACACCCTTATAAGGGAAACGAAAGTCCTTGAAAAGTAATCCCACTGCTAACAATAGAAATGATCTTACGTTGGTCTTGAAGTGCTCTTTATGATAGACTCCCAGTAGGACTCTACGACATTCGGTAAGGGGGATGAGGAAAGGTGGGGCATGTAAGAAGAATTTATAGGAATTGTACTGGTTTGCCGCAGAGTCTGCATGATGAGGAAGAATTGGTCTGGGTATCGGGCATGTAGGGGTGTAGGGTATGGAGCAGTCCGAGTCTGCAAGCTAGGCGCTTCCCTCATATACGAAGCTGACCCTGCCAAGCGTCCGATCCAGAAGTCCGTGCGACGCCTTTCATTTGCCGCTTGCTCGAACGCCGCACCACATATCAAACGGAATACAGCCCAGATGACTAGTAGGCGTTAGTACAGCAGGCACCAGTGGCGTCTGAAATTGCTTTACAGGTTAGAAAAGGCGCAGTATCTGTCACAGTGTTCCGCTGATATTGCACCATGCCGTAATAAAAAAGAGGAAGTTGGGAGTGAAAGAAGAGTGGAAGATACAGTGCCGTAGTGCAGGGCTACGATCCACCGCGCTATAATGGCTTTCGCCTCATCGCATTATCGTGATCCAAAGTGCACTTCAGGATTTTTGAACACAGGAACGGCTTGGGACTGCCACGTGAGTGTTTCTGTTATTGAAATTAGAAACGTTAAGGAACCGATTAAACGGAATGTGAAAACTAGTCATGTGGGTGCACCAAGACACACTGGTGCACTGCCCACAGCAAGTCGCCACTAAACGAAAGTTCGTCGCGTGAGTGCCGATTCTCAGGTGCCAAAAGCTAATCGTTTCCTTACAGCTTACGTACACCTAACAAAAACATTTAGCGGATTATGAATGATGTACTACCATATGGAGCAGTCAAGAACTCTATTTCTAACTTCCATTCAAACATGAATTGTAAATTGTGATTGTGTAATCCTTTTTGTGCTCCGATGAAAAAAGATGAAAAAAGAAAACGCCTTTATGACTTTCCCCTAGCTAGAGAGAGCTCATAACCAAAGCGGGTTTACCAGTACGATTTTCTATGTAATACTAAATTCGTTGTGTCGTAAAATGAGTTTTAGTGCATAATTGAAACTGGATACCAACGTATCAAATTTCCCATGACTAAAATGTGAAGATTTTTCTCACCTGTACATAGTGGTGTAAGTTTTGATACGATGTACCCACGGGAGCGTGGGCGAAAATTACTGCCGCTCTCGTCTGGAAGAAAGATATCCGGCATGTGTGATTATAAAGCAAATATATTCCTCCTTCGTTTATTACCCTTCGATATCGCTTGGCGTTAGTTGGAGGGTGTTCTCTATGGGCTCTTTCCACCATAATTTGGCTTAATATTGTAATATGTCAATCAGCTTCACTTATTAACCACTCCGGCTTGCTGCCGGAGGTTACCTCATCGCAAACTGCTTTCTTCTTTTACTTACTATGAACGTTAGTTGGATGTTTATAAGCACTTCCAATTCTCACGAATTGGAATCTATGCAAAACATTCAAGAGGACTGAGGTGTTTTCCTTACGCTGCAGATTGCCGCATTAAGCCTAACCCCTTCTTCGTCCAGCCGCTACACAGCAAGCATCGAATACGCGCTCAGATGGAATAACGGCTATTATCGCCTGGAAAGGCGTGTTAACAGTTACTTGAGCAGGGTTGACAATTGTTGAATATAACGGTTTTGTATCTATATATTTTTCCAATCTGTAAGGTAATTATTTTGCTCAGGTTTTATGATACCTTATTATTCCATATTGTATATCGATAATTATCGAAGCTCTTAATCCGGTGCGAAATGTCAAGAAATTTTGGCGACTTAATAAGTAAGTTTGAATGCAAAAACTGTGTAAGAAACGAAGCGGCAGTAATTTTTAAGAGTAAGAAGAAGGTTGGCAGAGCATTTCGATTCTTTATGTATTGTCTGAAAACCGTACCGCCGTAAGCATAGCGCCACCAATGACGAAGCACATGATTCTTCATTTGATATTTCATCAGTGGTGCACACTCTTTACCTTAGAGCACGTTTAACCTCAGCTGCAACTTCCCAATAAAAGTAGTCTTCTGTGCATGAAGGGTGCACCAATGTTCAATGGCCGTCGAAGCTGGAAAAAATATAGTTTACAAAACCAGTTCGATTAGACAAATATCTGCTTTGCAAACAGACCTTTTTTTCTAACCACCCGCCCCGAAATCCCCAGCGTGTCATCGGGAGCGGCGGTGATATTTGCTTTCTGGGTGCCGAATCATTCAGAACTGTTGTTCCCGACACGCTTTGTGATAATTGTTTTAGCTCCGTAGTCACGCCTATGTCGTTATGAGGCACAAATGAAAAATGTGACATTTGCCATCCGCGCGGTAAAGATTCTGGTTCGCCTCTCATGAAAATTAAAATTCCTTACAGCACATAGAGTGATAGCGTGCAGCAATGCGAAAGCTTTTTTCTTTATGTTGAAAGTTCGTTTCTCTAAGATTTTGCCTTTTCTAGCACATTTTGCGCCCAGGTTACGGCCTCTTCGCTAGAGCCACACGAGACTGTTGTGCTGGTATCTGTGAATTTCGCTAGATGAATCTACGCGTTTAAATTTTCTGTTCGCTTATTTCGGTACAAGTTCGTCTTCCTTCAAAATTATTCAGTAGCAGCGGTCCTTCAGGCGTCCTAACGCTGTAGAAGGTGAGTAGCGCAAAAGTTCTCACAGGTCTGACGTAGAGTAGTGGTTATCACGCTCTGTGGTGACTGGAGGAGCTTCCTTGGCCGCCCCAGGTGTTTTGTTAGTCTCGTGCTAGTCCATGACAAAGTATAACTAGAATATGTGTGAATATATGCTCTCTATTTCCACTAGGAAAAGGTTTCAAGCTGTGATTCTCAGTTGTAGATGAAAGACATTGCCTTGCTGGGGCTTTATTTGGTGACGAGTTCTCAGTGCTGCGCCACTCGTTTTCCCACCGCAGTGAACAAACAGCGAACGTCATGCCGACTCCACGTGTGCGTCATCAATCCCTCCTCAAGACATAAAAATAAACACATCTGGCGGGGGAATATTCGCTGTGACAGCTGCTTAAGACGCTCTCTTTAGAAAGCCGCCAATAAGCAAAGTGCGTCGCATACGGCCATATTGCTGAGGCATGGTCCGAATTTCAGACTTTCACACGTTTCAGAGCGTCCTAAATGAATTTAGGTCCGATTTATTATATGACAATTGGTTGAAGTGATTTTTATTTTTTTTAATTCGCGGATTGAAATATGTGATTGCGTACGAAATCTTCAGCGCGTTTTGTAAGGGATAGGTCACCAATTGCGTTGATTTAGTTTCCGCCGTTGGTGTCAACTGATTCATCTTTTCGTGCTAATATCGATATATCCTGAGACTCCACTTTTCTTTATCCTATCCAGCTGTGGACATGTTCGAATGCCGAGGATTGTGAAATGAGCCAACGTTAGAATAAGCTTGGACAATGGTATGGGGTAGCTGTGACAGCAGCTCTAAGAAATATATTTAAGCCCTTAATGGAAAAATGTGAAAGATCCATGCATTTGTCGAGCGTAAAATTTGCACGGGAGCCCGTTTGAACTCTAACGCATCTGAAAACATAACATTATAAAATTGTGCTCACAAGGAATCTCCTGGCCGAATTTCTTTCTGAGCTGTTAGTCGCGTAGGTGATTATGAGTTGTGAAGTCGCTGTTTATAGGTGTTGCACATAGCACTTTACCTCATTAAGTTGTTTTGGACTGTTTAACAGTGGCAGTATGTAGAACAAGGAACACGGAATTCCTTGAAATATGTTGCACACAAACTCAATGACCTTTTTCGGAGCGTAGGGTATATATAGATAGCCGCTATTTCCAAGTGGGTCCAGAAGAAGCTGTGAATAAAGCATTTCATGCGTATGAACAAAAAAGACAGTACACTTGCAAATTGACATTCAACGGGGAGTAATGGGTGTCGTCCAAAAAGCAAATAAAAGGAAAAGCAGCCAACGGTGTCATGTTGAGAAAAGTGTAAGCGAATGCTACAAATGGTAGATTAATGTCCCAATCCCGATGGTCGCAGGAGACACACATTGATATCATATCTGTGAGCGTACGGTTGAGGCGTTATGTGAGGCCGTTGGACTGATGATGATAGGCGGTGGTAAATTTGTGGTGGACGGTGCACACACGAAGTAGCTCGTCAACCACTCTGGAGCAGAAGCAGCGACCATAATCCGTGAGCAGTTCAAGGGCACCGTGTTGTAGTATCACGTCGTGGAGGAGGAAATCAGCGGCTCTGTAGCGCAGCTAGTCAGGACCGCGAGGGTGATGGCGTAACGTGTAGGAATATGATTCTGGTTTATATTTCTTCAAGGTACATTCATTTTCAGAAGATTAATTTTAGACATTGCTTTTAGCCGGTGTTACGCAATACCCAACCCTGTTCATGGGGCCACAATGAATGCATGCACAAAATAACAAGCTCGTCTTTTGAAGAATATGAATACTTACCTCGCCGCAAAAACAATTTTGAAAGAGTAATCGTCTCATAAAGGTAACTTACAGTTTTCGAAATCTATTTAGGTCTAAATGCTCAATGCTCAGTAGCAGAGACAAAAATTGTGTTATGCTATTTTTCTCAAGTATAAATTCGACATCATTGGATCTGTTATGGTAGGGGAGTTTTGAGGTTTCACATCGTCCGTCCAAGTTGCCTCACCGCGGTACCACCGGGGTTAAGGCGCTCATTTGCAGCACTCGAGGCTACGGAAACAAAATCGCAGCCATGGCGTTTCGCTTCGATGGAGGCGAAACGAAAAGGCCTCCGTGTGGTATGCTATGTCAGTGCACGTAAAGAGCACCAGTAGTCGAAGTTTTCGCAGTCGTTCACTATGGCGTTCTTTAAACGTCGAGTCAGTCTGTGAAAGTAAAACCTACCAAAAACACCAAACGTCTTGAAACCTAAGATGGTAGCGTTTGGGATTCGAGACAAGAACTTATGTTCATTTGAGATCTATGAAAGTAAATCTCCTCTTAATCCATCCTACTTTGTACTATTGACACTTCAAGATACAATGCATACAACTCCATCGTGTGAACATTAACACGGAAAGAGTATGAAATTATTATCCCAATCTATGGTGTTTTGAATCAAAAGCTATATTGTGGAGCCTAATCAGAAGCTAGATATCCCAATTTGCTCTGTTCTGGGAACTTGTTTCTCTAAATATCGCAGCGTCATCTTCCACTTTTGCTTTGACGAAGAGAAAAAAACCTTATTTATGTTTGTGGGCTGATTCTTTTTCAATTCGTATTATGTATGGTCTCTGCGAACCAAGGACAGTACATACAATCTGGTCCATACATTCAAAACTATATCCTTAGAAATTATTATTTGCACGCGGTCTCATTGCTGCACTTGAATTGAAAAAAACGATCAGTCCTACTGAGGAACCGGATGGTAATAGAATATGTTTAGTTTCCAGATCTAGTCAAAACTTGAAACACTTTTTAGACTAATTCCTGCCAAAGAATATCATTTCCTTATGAGTATTGCTGCTGTATGGGATAAGAGAAGTGTTTTGTAATGTTCTGAAACAGTATTCTCACATTATACCCGTTATGATGCAGGCACTCTCCGTGCTAGCACTGGCATAAATAAACATTTAGCCTCATGTAATAAAGATTAGCTCGATGTAATGCATGCTTAAAACAATTGACCATTTCATCAACGTTATTTCTCATTTACACACTTAATCCAGTTACTACAAACGTTCAAACATCATTCATACTATTTAAACCAACCTAAGTTGCCCCTGTAATTTTTGCTTCCGCACACTTTACTCGGTGACTTTATTAGAGAATCTGGCGTATGTTGGCTGCCTAGAGTGAAACATTGCAGCTTAACATAGATAAAATCCAATGCGCCTCAGACGGTTTTTTTTTAATTTGTAGGTAATTACGATAGAAGCTTTGATTTATAAACAGAACCTGCTCGGTCGACAATCGTTGCGACCTACTTCCGACAATCATAAATGGCCATTAACATTGTATTCGTATTTATCGGGTATGGGGGAGAGATTTCTGAAGCAGATATCAAGGTAATAATTTTGTGTCAGCATTTATATTAACACATCTTAACTGAAGATTAACCCAGCTTGAGATCCCCCAGTAGCTTGCGGAATACGCACCGACGAGCAGGGCGCATTTAAGACGTGATAAATATATTGCTATGTAAACATGAACTCGGTACTTTCGTAGTATGTGTGCTGCTAGGATAACCAGAGGCTGTGCGAGAGTGATCTCGTGCATGCATTTTGACCTCCCCCCACCCTCCGTCGTTCCCTCCTTCGCCGAAAATGTGCTTTGGTTGTCTGTGGAGTACGAATGCCACGAAAGCACCGCGAAGATAATGGCACCTCTGGCTCGCTTGAATGAAGCCGGAGATATTTGACCACTTGTGTTAGTGTACAGCGATGCAGACGTCTGAGCTAGTTGATGAAAATTCAATATTAAAAATGGCGCGCACTAAAGCACCAGACAGAGAACTGAAAGGAAAACCAATAAATGTTTACGAACAACTGAAGTTGTAATTTGGAAAACGAACAATTAGATAAAGTAAACGGCTCTACAAGTCATATAGGCCGCTAAAGAAACCTGACGAATGACATAAAATACAGTTGAGGAGCGAAGCGCGCCCGTACCGCTTTCTTTCAATGGCTGTCCTTTTTTTTTACCTTTTTTAACCTATGCTTGCGACGGTGCCGTTCTACGAATACGTCTGTGACCTGGGGAATCACTCTAGGAAAATTCTGCTTTTACGCTTGCACGTAGGCCTTAGTTTGCCTACTGCGAGATGCAGCACAATGGAAGGCAGTGATGTGCAAGTTCGTTTTTTATTTTCTTTTGTTGCGATTTTCGGATCATACGAGCCTTTTCGCGTACGGGATATAGGTTCCTGCTTCTTCTCCTGCGTTTTTATCGAGTGACGGGTGGCAGCGCGGACAGCAATTTACTTCCGATTTGCTTAATTTCTATTGTAAATGGTGACGTCCCACCTGCGTCTGCTGACGATGTAGTGTTTGTTTTGCGCCTTATCGGGGCTCCTGAGACCCGCTGGCGGAGAGCGGTGGCTCGGCGGGTGCGCTAATTTACGTGGCAATACGCAGCTTATGCAAAAGTAGAAGGTCTGCCACATAGGAATAGATCGAGCTGTTGACGTTTGTTAGCGGAAACCTAGGTGTTTTCTTCCTAATCGTCTGAGAGGGAGAGCTCAAGAAACTAGAGCAATTCCTAGTCAATGATTTTGTCCGTCATTGCTCTAAGCATGCTAATTTGATACATAAACGTTTTAATTTTTAAACGTCTAAGTCTTCGTCGTCATCCTTCGCCACTAACGCCAAAGAGAAGTAGAAACGAAGAACATTTTCCTATAACCATCAAATCAGAAAGTGTTTTCTAGATTAATAATATCAGGCATGATTTCTGCAATTACTTCAACATGGAGCGTGTGCTCTGATTTATATCGCGAATATTGCTTGTTCTTGTTTTGGCAAAGCTTTCTAATTGAGCGCCGTGTTCTCGATAGATACATTTTAGCGGCAAAGTGCGGAAGAATAACAGATATGTTCCTATTTAATACATAGTGGCTGCCTTGTCGGTTCATTAGGCTGAGGTCCACAGCGCAGCAGCAACACAGAGAGTTGATACATCTTGTTGTCCGAATATGCGCAGCAACACGGAACGTTCGTGTCTTTCTCACTTGTAGTGTCCGTGTTGCTACTGCACTGTGTACCTCAGAATACGCTCCTACGTTTGATTTCTTTCGTAACTCTATTTATTCTTAAGCCAAATTACAAAGTATTTGTAACATAACAAAAATGGGTTGGCAGTAGCATGAACTGTTTTCAAAGATTTCTGCTGTCTTCCACTAAGTTTGCGTAGTGACTTCATACTTCTTTGAGCATCGCACTATCAACTCTTAAAAAGCACGGACAACTAAAATATAAGAAGTTCCGCTAAAGCTGGACAACTCACGGATCTGCAAATGGGTCGCGTAAATATTAACTGCTTAGCATTGTATCATTATGAACAAATTTCAGTTTTTTAAACATCTGGTGAAATTTCACGTACCCCTGTCCCAAGGAAGCACAACCAAGGCTTTCACAGACGCAGTGTTCAATAGTACTGTGAAACTGCCTTATATCTGCTTCAAATCATACGGCCAAGATCTGAGCCCTTTTCGTGAACGTTTTCCATTACAAAAAGTGAAAGGGTAAACTTCAGTTATTACTCGCACTAGAAAGCGCCAGTACAGAAGTGTCACATCATTTTCATAAACGCCATACCAGAACGTATGTCCTAAGCAGTGTTTTCTGTAAGCAAGCACTGTTTACTAACTTCTTCCGCAGTTATTTCGCAGAACATAAAGGCTCTTGTTTCCACAGTTATGTTTGACAATATCACTTTGAGTCTCAGAGAAACCAATGTGCTTTTATCAGCATCGATGTCTCCGGTATAGTTTGCGTATACACTGACTGGAGGTACGAGCCAGCAGGCTGTTATTGCATAGCATTGTCTAATGTAAGGTAAAGTGTGAATCATTACTACTTAGAATATTTGAGGCTGTTGGTTTTTAATACATAATACGCCATTTCAAACGGCCAACCTATCTCAAAGCAAGAAATAAGCACATGTATAATTATTTGCTAAATATTTGAATTTTCTAGGAAAAAGAAACTTGCTAATATTTTATACTAGGTAAAGGATGTTGAAGAAAGCTACCGTACACTATTTTACTCAATTTATAAGAGACCCTAATAAATTTATAATAATCCAGGTCTTTAGCCTTTTCAAGAGGTATGTTTCAGGACTTACAAATAATGCATCAGAAACAGATATGATCTCCCGGAGAGGAGGGCCCATGTACGTCAGGTTTGCAACAGGAGCGTATCCTAGCAAAACTTCCACCTGAAAAGTCAATATTTTCGATTAAATTCTTCAAATATACCTGCCCTATAGAGGAATAGTGTTTAGAAAATAAGATATGCGCTGTCACATAACGAACATTAACTGTATTTAAGGGCATCCAGAAGTTCGGAGAGAAATTGAGGACGTTGCTTACAACATCAAGGGGCACTTTCCTTCACGAAGACTGGTTGATACGTCTGACCGTTTTTGTTCAATCTAGAGAATAAAATGTCCTTATTTCTCGTTACACTTTTAGAGGAGCATCACTGGAATTATTTATTTTGTTGTTTATTTACAACGCCCACAGAGCTCAGGAGCACAAGGAAGGGTAGTGGAGATCTAAGATTACAATATATATATATATATATATATATATATATATATATATATATATATATTGTTGGTATACAACAACCGTAACATACGAAACTTGAAGGGGTGAGCAGAACTGGGAGTAAATAAACAGAAACACAAAAATTTCCTAATGCAATGAGGAGAACTATCGAACAGATTTAAAACAGAAAAGGAAAACTATTTTAACGGTAAAAACATGCATACATTCAAAAAAATTAGTGGCTTTACGAAATGTTTTATTATATGCTTTAAAAACAATGTCATGGGTAAGGTGATTCAAGTTGACAAGTATTTACCACCCAGCAGTCACGAAAATATTGGTATGACATGATGGAACAACAGTTTTATTGCGGTGATCAATGCATGCTGATGCGTATGAGTTCTTTTCAGTAATTTTTTAGGTAGCCATTGTGGCAAATTTTATGGAAAATTATTAATAATTCTGCTGACCTGCCGTGAGATAGAAGTGGAATCAGAAAATTTTATTTCGTGGCGGTCTCGCTATTTTTTAGGTAATAGTTCGGACGTATAAAATGACGAGCTCAGTTTTGCTAAGCTTCCAAATTAAAGTAATCAATGACAGGGCTTCGGTGATATGCAGAATATGAAACTGATAGGCTTAATGTGCTCATGAGTATTACAGAAAGTGTACGTCCGCGCGAGGTGTCCACCCATGATATCGTTTAGAAGTATAATTATAGAAGAAAAAAAAATGATTGATTGAAATGTATAAGCAAGCATGAACCTAGAAGTCCAGTTTGATAGGTGTAGAATAAGTATTTGAATATATACAGCTACAAATGCGAAATTTTATTGATATAGCGCTACACTTTAATAAACTGAGGGCACTTGAAACAAGCTCGGATGTCGAAATAGTAAAAAAACCTCAGAATCTTGTTAGAAAGACTCAATTTGTGTCGGATTAGATTAACGTGTAATTAAGAGGAAGTAATAATAATCACCGCTGAATAAGGCAAACCTTGAGTCAAACACTAAGAAACTTGGATCATGACGTCGAGGCTGGTGAGATCTCACAAAATAAGTAGAAGTCGGGATATCTGTCGAAGTAGGCTAAAAACATATAACTATGAATAATTAATGTTAAGGTAATCGAATGGCCTCTAATAGAGTCACCTGGAATGACAACCAAGCAACGTAGATGGTGACGTAACGAAAAGGTCACGAAAGAATAGAAAATGAGCACAAATGAAAACAACGCAGGCAGAAAGAAAGCAAATGAGCACAATGGGAATGAATTAGGTCGAAAGTTGCAAATGAGTAAGAAGAGTCGCATAAACTATTCCGTCTTACCGTACTTCAAAGGTATCTAAGTGCCTCCAAAAAATTTTCTTAATATCAAGCGTTCCAGATCTTTAAAAATAATATATTCTGAGCAATATGATTAAACTTATTATTTTCTTGTATAATGCACAAGCATCCTGTTCAGCTTATTTATGATATAGATAACACTACTTTTTGAAAATACTTCAGAGGCGTAAGTAATTAGGTATTATACACTATGACTGTCTCATGGAAAACGTAAAAACACGAAGCAGTAGGTGCGGTTGAATAGAGCGAAATGAGCGCCTGCTTATATATATAAATAGTTTGTTTGATATTACTTTCGTTACCCTAGTCACAAACCTTGGGCATATCAAATAGATGTCAAAATAATAGACGTAAGGTTATTAATTTTATGCTAATAACGCAGTCATCAGCAGTATGGATAATAGAAAAAGAAAGGTAAGCAGATGAGAGAGAAGATAACTAATACCTAAGGCAGGCCATAAGGGACAAGTAAAGAATTGGAATCAGCATTGTTTTCCGCTGCGTAGAGCGAGTGGTTTGAAAGATAACGGGTCAGCATGAAACTTGTTTAGCGTTTATATTAAGTCAACTCTTTAAGAAGTTGACTCTCGTAATAGGCCTTGTCAAACAACTTCAAAATAAAATTGAGTAATCTGGCTGAGAAACGTAATCTGCATGAGGAGACTGCATCAAGGATGCAATCTTCTGATGTGAAAAATATTAACTTTTGCATATAAAGGGACTATGGAATGCATGCTGAGCTATCCAGAAAGAGACAATTGATTGCAAGAATGAAAACACATGCGAGTATATGACAGGTTCGATATTTTACACACGAATGCCAGGGAGCTGTATGGGACGAAAGTTGCCAGGACAATGTTCATTTCCAAAGTTATGCACACGGATCATCTTCCCAACTTTCTGGTAACTGGAATTTAACGTCTTTCGAAAGAGGATGATAGAATTTATTACAATATGTGGTACAGGGCGACTTTGTATTTCTAAATGTTTTAGAAATATTTTTCAGAACACTAAACAAAGAGGAAATCTTGGTCACCAGTTAGCTCTTAAAGGTTGGATCCAAACAACTTCAAGAACAAGGCACTCGCTATAACAAACGCAAAAACATTGCAACTAATAGGAGGGCATCCCATTGAGAAAAGCAGAATATTGTCAGTTTATACTAGTTGTATACTGCAGATGCATTTTTTAATTTACTAGAGACTATTAGGCAAAATGTATTTGAAGAATGCGTCACTGGCATTATTTCAGTGACGCATTGTACTCGATTTCCACGCGAAAGTATCCTTCCCATCGTTATTTAAAATTTATAGTGATACTTTTTATTTTCAGTGAGTCATTCGAAGAGAATAGTGAACCAAGGAGTTTCTATGTTGCACTTCAGCGACCTCTTCGGCACAAAAGCGTTCAGCGTGAGACATTCAACGGCATTCATAAACAACTTCCAGCTAATTTCAACGGAAGAACGTGACACATCCGGCAAGTACTCATTCCAAAGAAAAGAGATGTTTATCGATCAGTGGTGCCAAACTCAGCCCGCTTATCATCCTTAAGGCTCTAAATTTGATGGAGGTGGTTAAAAGCAGAAATTTGTTCTTCAGAATGCAGCAGGGAATGATGACTGAAGCCAAGTGGATGCGATACTGAAAAGGTAGTCTGTGGTACACTCTTTAAAACAAGACATAGAAAGCTAGATGCGGATGTAGTCGTTCGAACAGGCTGAGGGACTAGCTGTGACTGTTGAAGTCAAACCGATGAATCAAATGTTTCGCATTCACTTAAGAAAGGGCTAAGAAAAGACGGTGTCCGCATAAAGCTGCGGCAGTGAGTCACGATCTAAGTGAATAATTACTCTCGCAAAACGAGCAGTGAATATGTTAGGGGCGTCACGCACTTAGTTAACAAAAGTATGGCTAGAAAAAGGGAGACGCCAATACACGCCCAAATCATTTTCTTGTATGTGCAGGAATTTCCGCAAACATGAGTTTCAAGCTAATAAGGCGCCAGCCAACTGCCCCTCGCGCATCACTACGACGCAGAACAGGTGAGTCATCAATACATCGTGAGTTTCGTACGGATTGCTGTCTGTAAAAACATCCATACGGTATTAATGCTTAGTATGCAACAAGCTGGAAGCGAAATTGCAAGGTTGTCTCTCATGTTTAGTCGCCGAAATTTATTTTCCGCGACAACGCATTCACTAGCAGGGCTATACTGTAGTATTTGCTGCTGATGCACATTTTTCCCGACCCAACCTTCTAGTACAATACTCACCTTTAGCGAAGCCAAGCAACGTTTTGCAGGCCGGGTGTTTATCTCACGAAAAATCGTCACTTGTGGCGATACTGCCCTTTTGCAGTTAAAGATTCTGGGTTCTTTCTTCGTTTTAAACGAATGAAGCTTCACAGTAACCTGAAGGCAATTTTCGCCTCAAGTTTTCAGCAGCATTGAGTCTTACTCTTATCACAGAAGCCTGTTTTCGCGAGATTCTGTCTCCTGGTTCACTTGTGAATTCATAATGCAAATGACTCATACATTCAGGCTGTTCTCAGTGCCCACTCCAATGACAGCAACGTTCGCTGCTCAAATTTAAGGTCATATCATCCGCACGAAGCGCGAAATGCATACTGTAACGTCACAATGTAGCCGATACTTACTTTTTGCAAATGAAAAGTTGATGTGAAGCTCGAATAGGGAGGCTAGAAAAGATTTTCGCTAGTGCCACAAATAGTTTTGCAATCATTGTAAAAAAATTGTGATCCTCCTTGGAAAACTATTTCCAACTGGCAATGCACCAAATGCATCACCTCTTCTTTGAGTTAATCTGAACTCATGATCCTTCATTAAATAGCCGCTTACTTCAAGTTTCAAAATAGACTCGCATGTTCTTGCAATGAAGAAGGCCTGGGTTCTATTCCTGCCGCCAATTTGTATCCACTGCAGCTTTTTAATTCATTAATACACAGCGATCAATTCTCAAATGAATTTCAGTTACCAGTTTTCATTGCGATACCATAAAATACACTCATCTCTCACCGTATGAAACAAATTTAGAAAAAGCGATTATTCAGTGAACGCTTTACAAATGTAAGGCGTGACACAACTAAGAAATATAAGTAGAGGAAAAATGGGCACTTCTGGGAAACATCACAGTTGCGAGAAAGCTCATATGAATGTGCTGCAAAATATTGTGATATTGCGCTAATCGTCATACACCTATATTTCGAATACCAAATTCAGCGCACGAAAAATAACTTTTTACTAGCAGGATAAAACAAGATGCCTTTAATACACCCTGACACCAAAGCATATTTCAGTGCCTCCGGTTTAGGTGCGTACAAAATCACCGCATAACTCTCCACCTACCCTTAAATATGTTACGAAACTTATAATGTATTTCTTCGTAAAGCATTGCAGCAGTCTTGAAAAACGTACCTTGTCGCTGTACTCAGGCCTCATGGAGAGAAATATAAGGCTTGAAGCGAACCCTTGCGAAAAGCCCAACAAGGGCACCTTCGCTACTTTAGTTTCATTAAGGACAAGGTCCAAGGCAGCAGCTATGTCCAAACGACCAATCTCGTACAAACTGGGGGAAAAAAACATAAAATAAGGCTTGTAGAAATATCTTTAGCCGCATGACTCATGTACTCCATTCCTATTTAATGAGAATGGTCTGTTAGAGGCGGCAAGAGGACGTATGCGGTGAAATATAATATGTCGCGCATTTGAAGAATGATGGAGTGATGTTCAATAATCACCTAATGAAGTAGTTTTTAAGTTATTACATTTCAGCTACTTCATGCAGGCGCCCGATTGCAAAATGATACAACGACGGCCGCTATCATTAGCCACGGACATTTTTCAAATTCTGAAAGCTCGGGTACATTAGCCGCGGCGTGCAACTAAATTCGGGCTGTTTTGCGAGCCGAAAGAAGAGCGCTGTCAGAAACCCGCTACACGAACCGATTCTCACTCATGCCTATAATCAGTGCAGTGCTTTGAAAAGTGTTCCTATCCGCCCTGCTAACAACCTTTGCCGCTGCTCTCTGTTTCGACCCATGTGTGAAACGAGCAGTTTTGTGACCTAAGAGTATAGCTCAATGGAGGCGTTCATTTGCGTTCGCTATTTTGTGTGTGTGTGCTATCGGCGAGGTTTTGCCTGGGCTTTTCGCACCATCGCTCCGAGTGCACTAATTGTTTAGAAATTCTAAAAGCAGTCCTTTTATTACAAAAGATCGGCTTCGAATCTTTATTTGCATCCACATCTGTTAGATAAAGATTAACCTTGAAAATTATTCATCTCACAAGTTTTGAGTAAATGATGGTTTCATGTCAGAATTATTAGTTTCGTAGAGCCGCAGGAGCCTTCATTATCAATCAACATAGATATGAAAACTAATGGTAGGCTCTTACAAACACTGTGTAATGAAAGGTTGGAGCTTAGTTTGTGAAAGAAAAGGCATAATTTGGGCTTCATTATTAACGGAAACTCAGATATGCCCTAAAAAATTTTTTTTCACTGTAGTGTTTTTATATTGAGTTCAGTTTTGAAGCAATTTCAATTAAAAAAATATGCTTGATTTAAGAATATTGCTAGCTATGTGCTGCTTGAATAGACTAAAGGATGCATAGAGGCCCCCCTATGTATCACCTAAAGATTGGAACGCAACGGTCCTCATTGGTTTGGTTTGGTTTGTGGGGTTTAACGTCCCAAAGCGACTCAGGCTATGAGAGACGCCGTAGTGGAGGACTCGGGAAATTTCGACCACCTGGGGTTCTTTAACGTGCACTGACATCGCACAGCACACGGGCACTTTGCTTTTCGCCTCCATCGAAAAGTGGCCGCCGAGGCCGGGATTCGATCCCGCGTTCTTGGGAACAGTAGTCAAGCGCCGTAACCACTGCGCCACCCCGGCGGGGGTTACAGTACGTGATGTAGTGTATCACTTTAGAACTCATACACATGCTACTAGTGCACATAACATAACACATTCACTGAGCCCTCCTCCAATATTCACTTCCTGGCAAATCTTTGTGGCCTAATAAAGAAAACCTCCTTTTTTGCCGAGGTTTACCGCATCCGTCTAGCAAGCATTGGATCTAGGTTCAATCCATTACGAAATTTTGTTTCCGACAATTGCTTGTAGTTACTGTGCTCGAATCACTTCCGACGGATGCTACCGCCGACTACGGTATGGTTTCGGTGCAAAAAGCTCCCTAACAGTTGCGAGTTAAATATTTACCTTTTGCCATGATATTTTTTAAAGAAAAGAGCCTTTCGCGGCCGCTTAAGGATTTCAAGCTCGCAGGTATAATACAGAGTGCCAGCATTCAAATGCTGTCGAGACGGACGTTGTTAGTGAAAGTAGAATGTAAAACTCACCCTTCTGCATAGTATAAAGAATGTACGGCTGCATATCTCACCAACCGAAGTTCGAACAGAAAACTTACAGGATTGTCTCTAATAAACCGAACACTGTGCAAAAGCAGGGGAAGCAACAGTTCAGGTATTGTGCACGTGGCGCCATCAGGGAGCTACTGTGTCAAAACGGCGTACTTTTAACCATGGTTTGCGCATTGACCTAGTGTGAAAGAGAAAGCTGGATATTTGAGGTCACGCGGTTGACCATGCATGGGAGGCCATTTGGGAGAATAGCTGATGTTTAACCTTAATCGAATTTGGTTATCACGAGCGAGAGCACAAATCCTGTGGCTCGGTGGTTAAAACACTTCATCTGCTGAACTGAAGAGCATGGATTCGACTCTGAGCATCTCCAATAACATCAACAACAACAACAACAATAATAATAATAATAATAATAATAATAATAATAATAATAATAATAATAATAATAATAATAGTATGTATAACCAATAAACCAATCATTATTAATAATAGGTGTCACACTTGTTTCTGTGGACGCCTGACCCGTGACTTAAGGGAAGGGAGGAAGGTGGGAGTTAAAGTGGAGAGAGAGAAGGCTGAGCTGTAGTGGTGGACTACGGAGTAATTTCGACCACCTGGGGTTCTTTAACGTGCACTGACATCGCACAGCACACGGACGCCTTCCTTTTCGCCGCCATCGAAAAGCGGCCGCCGAGGCCGGGATTCGATCCCTCGTCTTTGGGAACAGTAGTCGAGCGCCGTAAACACTGCACTACCCCGGCGAGGTAAAGCGGACAGGCCGCTGTCTTGTGCTATCGAAGCTATGAACCCTTTCCTACATTTGTTACTAAGGTCAAAAATCCGTCTTCATTGCTTCTCGCGCATTATAGAAAAGTGAAAGCTTCCTCCCTTCTCGCGGCTCCCGCGGTATGAAATAACGCAACGAAGGGCCAGACTACTACCTCGATACTGTGCTAGCCCGTGAAAAATGGCTTCTGTGCAGTGTTGTTTTTTATTTGCTTTAGAAGAGGAGAAATATTCCTTGCATTTCAGTGGCCACGGTCTCGGGTCTGAAAAACGTACTGGTAGTTGTAGTTGTGTACTCTCTAATCTATTTTTTCATGTAAAAAAATTGGCAAAACGCTCCAATCACCCGACGAGTTTTCTTTTTTTTTTGTTCAAAGATTAAGTCTCTCAGAATCACAAAACAACAGCGTGCTACCGAAAGAGACCGGGTTTGAGGTTGACTCGGTGATAAGACGACGGCAATGACAGTGCGCATTGCTGATGCCTCTTATTAAAGTTATTGCCAAGGGAACGTTGCGGCATCACTCTTTCCCATTATTTCTTTGTCTGCATTTTTAGAGCCTCACTGCACTCATTCCTTACCCCAAAGGAGATTTAATGAAGACAGTTATCGAATTGAAATTTATTTCCCTATCTGTTGCGCTTTAGCCTAAAGGCATTATCAGCTCCACAGCATCTTGCAGTTAGATTGATCAGTAAGAATAAGCCCAATGGTTACAACAGACAACAGTGGTGTTTGTCCTTGATCTAATAAAATTGATGACTGAAAAATATCCGCCGTTTCTACGTGTCGTTAAGGAAAGCCTAATTAACAGCAATAATTTTGAAGATGAAAAGCTCGGGCTTTTCGACCAACAGTGCAACAATGAAAAAACGCCTTGCCTGAACTGCCAGTATCGATCTTCTTCCTGGCGGAGTTTAAGGTGATGTGATCGGAATATTACACCCCTTGGGTTCATAGCCCAAACTTCATAGCCACGGTCTGCCAAAAGGAAACCTGCAGCAGAAATCGGGAAATATATTAGGCAGTTTTGTTATCAACGAACATAATTTTTGTGGATGACATGGAGAGGTAGGTTAGAAGAAATATTTGTTTGAAAACGCACTATATTTTGCCTGACCTGACCAGCGATACTTCTGTTAGCGCTCAAAGCATAGAGATGAAACTGAATATTGCATGACAATAAACTGCTTCCTTCCGGTACATACAGACCGATTTGGTTTTCGTCTCCTCTGATCCTACCTATAGGGAACAGTCTACTGAGGAGAAATAAATTGTGATTTCATTTGTATTCCCTCAAACACACGTCGATGGACAAACAGCTGGAAATATTATACTAATTCGTTTGCTCTGTACCAGGAAACTTCATGTGCATCAGAGTTTAGAGACCCTGATTTTTTTGGTATATGCAGCCTATATTGTAATTTTACATGTTAATTATCATTAACGACTAAACTGTCATCCGTACGGAACTGATAGTTGCTTGGTTTGTGGTGTTTAACGTCCCAAAGCAACTCAGGCTATAAGAGACGCAGTAGTCATCCATCTTAGTGGGACTTTTCTCAAAACCAAGAAATGCAATTCTTGTGACTGTGCAGTAGTATTATCAAGCTGCTCACTTTATTGAATGGCTACTGAGTGCGCTATCGTTGCACTGTCAAGACTACAATGAGTAGGGTGGTCTTCAGGCCTGATTCATTTCAAGTAGCATCCCAGCTAAGACGATAGTGCGTGGCACAAAGCAGCCAGGCCTGACTTGCACATTTTCGCACAACCTCACTGGTTATGCTCGTAGTTACGAGGCATTCCTCTGAGAACTCACACTTCTCTTAGGAATGAGTTTTTCATTTTTGATTGAACGAAATGTATTGCTTGTATGTGGTTTTTGATGCAATGTGCATTGCTTACTCAGCATGTAAGTGCCTAAAACGTTTCGCCTGTTCGATTTGTCACCACCGTTAAGGAAAAATGCGCCTTAGAGACCACATGCTTCTACAACACTTGACCTGCCCTGTATGAATTCCCGCTGTATATGTTGCTCCTAGGTGGCTGCTTTTAAAATTGTCCATCATTACAGTACAGTAGTGTAATGGTGCATGTATTCCAGAAAACGACTTTTTTCCATGTTGCTAACTTCCTGGCATCGTCTGATCTGAAGCGTAAACACACCTGCTGCTTTATCGAGTCATTAACACAAAATCAGGGCTATGCAATTTGAAGAATGTATGGATGCGTGATGTGAAGTGATGTATGGATGCGAGAGTTGGACTGTGAAAAAGGCTGACCGTCGAAGAATTGACGCGTTTGAATTGTGGTGCTGGCGAAGACTCTTAAGAGTTCCTTGGACTGCCAGAAGATCAAATCAGTCGATATTGTCGACCATAAACCCTGACTGCTCATTGCAGGGTCAAATTCTAAAGTTAAAGCTCAGCTACTTTGGTCATCTGATGAGAAGAGAGGAGTCGCTGGAGAAAGATTTGATGTTGGGAAAGGTTGAGGGTCGCCGGAGAAGGGGTAGGCAGCGAACGCGATGGTTAGATGGCATTCTCGAGGCATTGCAGATGAAGCTATGTGATGTTAAGAAGATAGTGAGAGACCGGAAAGCGTGGCGTGACATGGTCCATAGGGTCACGAAGAGTCGGACACGACTGAACGCCTGAACTGAACTGATGTAAGCATGGAAAATAAAATATAATTTCTAATTTGAAATATTTGCGCTCGCTTTTGTTTAAGTTGCGTGTTCCAGGGCAGCTGCTGCAGTACAATTCGCAACGAACCAACGCATACGCAGACCAAGAGCCTTACCAACACCTCCATAGAACCAAACACCCTACGGAACCAATGGCCTATGGGGGGCAATATCCTATTATATTATTGGTTTTTGAATTAAAATTATTGCTCTAAAACAGGCCGCAAATTCTTATTTTACCATTTGTATATTTATAGGCGATTTTCTTCCATCCATTAGACCAGTTTTCACCTCAGTATCTTTTCATTTACATATCATGTCACGGCGTTTTTCAATATTTTCTAGCCTCAATATTGGTGCCGCATTTTGCTGGCATATCTAAATGTTTTGCTTAACGTTTCCTTATTATTATCATTGTTTCTTTCAACTACATTTCATTCTCACTTTTTGAATTTTGATTTGTGTTCTGCTTCATGAAGACGGGCCTCTACTCATGCACTTGTAAATGGTACTCGCTTTGCAGCTTCTTATTTATAATATGGATTTATTTTTCTTGTTAAGCACTACTTAAAGCAATTGGTGTCCGTGTTAGCCAGCAATATCTAATCAATGCCCCATACCCAGCTGTCGCAGGTGTGCAAGAACGCTGGTGCCAAATCATATTAATTTACGCGTATGCCGAAAACAGCATTCTTCACGTTATTGCTCTCTCAGAAGGACAGCGCCTTTGGGAGTTGGACATGATCGTCTCACGGATTCTGCAAGTTAGAAGTGCAAATGCAGCCCGTGTACTCGCTGCCACTGTCATCCTGGCGAGGCACAATAAAGGATAAACATCCCACCCATATTACTCAAAAACTATATTCACCTCACAAGCTGAGGCCTCTTTTACGTGCAAGATTGGTAATTTTGTCAAACACCAAATATTTTTGTGAACCCGTTATGCTTCACATTTTTTGAAGCCCACTCTTTTTCTAAGCCCAATTTCGGGCAGGTCTTTGCAGTTCGATACTTGCAGATTATGTCTGAAAGAAAACAATTTGCTGGAATGCAAATGTCCAGTCACCTGGGCTTTGCTGCGGGAAGTTGAGGAACCATACGCCAGATTCGCAGAATAACCCTGGTACCAGCAGGATGGGTTTCAGCTTCGTTGCCGTCGTTGAATTCTCCTGGTCCTTCGCACTCTGTCTATTTCGAGAACGTATCCATCGGTTGTAGTGGCCTCAAATGTCTCACAGGAATAGCCGAAGTCTTCGACCAATTCACACTGATTATGTAATGGAATTTTTGTAACGAAAGCAGAGATCAGCGTTTCCCCTTAGACTTTTTGAAGCAGTGCAGTGTAGCTAAATATATAGTCTGTAAAATATTAAAATATTCTTTGTGTGCCCGCAACTTTTCTTTTTGACAAAAAAAATTGTACCAATGAGAAAAATTTGTCCCATAAAATGACCAATAAAGTTTCTAAGGATATGTTGGGGTGCAATATAGCTATATCACTCATATTATTTTTGATTGGTAAACACATCAGAGAAATTTCTCATATTTTATCATTTAAAGTGCGTAAAGTTCGCTGCGGGTATATTTGGTAATGTTGTTTATTACGAAGAATAGAATTTTAAAAAAAATTAACTACCAAGAAGGACATATTGGTTGCTATGGCAGCCGCGACCTAAGACACCAGCGTAATTTAGAGAGGCTATGATTTATTGTCAGGTTCTGGCATGAAGAAAAAATAAGGCCATTTTACCACACTGCTCTCCTACGTTTCACCCGTAGCTCTACAGGAAGCTGCTACTTAACCGGATAATCGTTCTGACTGGAATATTTTATAGATAGCGAGTATTGTTTTCCGGCGGGCTTCTGAGAGAAATATAAAACTGGTCCTTTCGGTGGTAGAGACTGCTTTCCCACTCTTAATATGGCTATTGCAACGAAATAGCAAATGATCTCATCGAGAGAACCTCAAAGCTAGCCAGATTCAAAGGTGCGCTTAGGTAGACTATAAAAACATCGTATAATAAATGCAACATATCTAGCTCAGCGCAGACAATCAAGCAAGATGATTACAAATATGTAAAAAAAGAACAGTTTCATGACATTTTTCTCATTTTCAGCATTTGTTAGGTCGTTATAAAATTCAGGTGAGTTCCACAAAGTCATCCGTTAATTATCGACCTTAATTATTCTACAATAATTAGTCTTCTAAGCGGGAGGGAAGAGTCGCGTTAGTGAAGCGTCCCTTCATTCAGCCTTCTGTTGTAAATTCGCTTCGTTTTTCATGCTTTTAGTAGTATTCACTTTTATATATGACACTCTTTTTACGCTGTATAAAGTAAACTGATCAAATCGCTTCGTAAAGGAATAAACTTCGTGAAACACATTCCGCCATGTTTTGGTGACAAAAATTGCCTCGAGGATTTTTTCAGAGCTGTGGTAAATATTTTCTGTTAACAGCTTTGAAACAACAAAAAGCAGAGTGCTGTATGGGTCTAAAAGCAGTGCTGCTTCCATTGTTCACATACTAGCGAGAGGTACAATATTCTGTTTTTATATGACGAGCATGCGCAGGTGGTGCCCTAGCAGTTGTAGACTGCTGCCCTCCTTGACGCTGGCATGAATACATCAGCTTCCTGTGTTGGTTTTTTTAAAGAGTCTGTACAATCATTCTGTGTCCTGATTTGGCCCAGCTACAAAAAAAAAAAAAAACTATATGCCGAACGCGACCGTCTTCGAAAAAGGCGTTGTTTCTATGTAGAAGCCCATAAATTGGATTCGATGTCATTCATTATTTATTGAATAAACTCTTTTCCCGTGTTTGGTTGCTTGCAGGTGATACAAAAGCTCGTTTGCAATTTTTCAAAATGTTCGTTCTTTATAGAGTAGTAAAATGTGACCGGTGATTAGAAATTCGCAAGGTCTGAAATTGAAGCGCATTTCTTGTTCCATTTCAACCGCCAACACCGCACTAGCTGTCATCCACTCCTCTGTGCCGAATGACGTAATTAGTTCAAATGATCGGTGATTTACTAGCGGTCGTGTTATACTCAGTGAGGCGTCCTCGCAGCATAGATTACAGATGGCTTGATCGGAAAACATGCAGTGGCAGATGGTACTTTGTCTTTACTCCACACTTCTCCAAGGTAGTTTTGCAGGGACATTTTGAGCAATTATTTTTTAAAGAAATATGGGATTGCATTTGTCATTGATTTTATTTTATTACGTTCTTTTTTGTTGCCGTGTTAGGTTCAGCGGAAAGTTTTGTATTGTTGCTTCCCACGTATATAATCCCCTCGAAATAGGGCCTTTTTTACTTCGAATACATAAAAATAAACAAGTGCCTTCCACTCCTGCACACGCGTCATGTGTCTTCTTTGGAGCCGGCAGTTACTTGACATTTTGCAGTATTCAACCAAATTCACTCGTCGCACACTTCAAAACAGAAACCCTAACGGGCTAAAATGGCGAACTAATGCGAACAGACAACGTGGAATGTGAAACAGTGTCCGTTTTGAGCCTGCGGCGAATCGGTGAATTATTTAACCCCTACACGGCGAACAACCTTCCGTGCTCTACCGTAGCCAGCTGGCATCCGTCCCCTACTCTCCTCGTACTGTCGGAGCTACTGCGGAGACGGCGGGGGAGAATCACTAGAGTAGCCACAGCGCAGAGGCCATTCTTCCTCTTCCACTTTCACAGCAGCAGTGGGGCATTCGGCTTAAAGACGGCGCTCTGATGAGACCCTCCTCCTCAGGAAACGAACGCACGACAGCTACGTACAATCTGCTTGGTCCAGGTTCTATACCTAGGTGTGTCTTTCTTAACAGCAACCGGTGTGTCTCAAACTAGTTGCGCTTTGAACCAGAAAAGACCTCTAGAACTGCGTGTAGTACCGCGGCCCTCGCCTTCTCAAGGAAGCAAACGCAGTCATAAAGAAAAATGTCACTTAAATAAAATTTTGGAACCTTTTGAGACAGTTTTTACTTAATCATATACTGTGTCCAAGCTGATCGTATGGAATAAATCGTTTTCCTTATGCATAAACAATCGCCGGCGGAGTTGATAAAGAAATGTCTCAACGCAGTTCAAAAGGCAACAATACACTGCGAAATTTCGGGAAAACGATATGGCCTAATTTTTGGATCCCAGGCAAGCATTGGGCACGTTCAGCAAAACAACAGTGATAACCGCTATCGACCTGCACTGCACTTCATTGTCCAGAAAGATTAGCGCTTCTCAAGCAGGACGAAAAAGGGCAACGAGAAGTCATCCGTCTTGCCCTGGCCGCTGCTAAGATCTAAGGGATCCATGTCGACGGTTGAGGGGGAGGACATGGTTGGGACAGAGCTTCGCCTCGGATCCTCACCAACCTTTTGACCGGTGCAATAAATGTTATTTCACTCTCTCTCTAGCGTCTCTAATGCGACTTAGGTTATGAGAGAGGTCACAGTGGAGGGCTCCGGAAATTCCGACCACCTGAACTTATTTACGTGCACTGACATCGCACAGCACATGGGCGCATAGCTGGTCTCCTCCACCGTAAAGCAGCCGCCGCGACCGGTGTTCAATACCGGTTATCCCGGATCCTTGGGCACATGTATTCGAGCGCCCTAACGAACACACTACAACGGCGGGGCTCATCAACCTCTATCCTACTTAGTATATTCATGTCTGTTTTCTACTGATATTACTTAGCGCCTACTTCAAAACTTATAATTTAATTTATCGAGAGTGTGATGAACTTGGCGGGGGAGGGGGGGACGTGGCCACTGCATGTTGCTATTGACAAGAGTGTTTCTTCTATGACAACAAAGAAGAAATTATTTGAAATAATAGGTTCTTGTGACGAGAGGCTTTCAATATACCGAACCGCAATTAACGTTGACACATTTCAGAAAGGAGAAATAGGGCGATGTATAACAACCTGCCCAAAGAAAAGTTCATTACGATTTATTAGCAGTCTGTTTAAATGAATAGAAGGCTATGGTCCAATTATTGTGGCAGGGTTTTGCATTAAGATGAACAAAGTCTCAGGTTAAGAATACGGTCCTTATTTATGCTCGCCTTGTTTTATACCGAGTGCGTCCAAGAATTCCATAACGCTATGGAGACACGTATGTATTTAGCGATTACGCTTGAAGCGAGCACAAACACATTTACAGGCTCGTGAGTGTTAGTCCGTCCGTCCATGAGTGCGTCCGCTAAAATTATCTCACCACTTGACAAGAGTAAGCGGCTACCGCGAGATTCCGCGGGGTTCTGTTTACCTTTAGGCGCTGTCACCGAAGAACTTCAGTTAGTGTAAGTTTTGACCGATAATTAGAGTTAGTGGTAGCTTTTGTTTATAGGTTAAGCACGATCATCTCGCTAAAAAATAAATGTTAACTCACAGTAGTCATATCGACTTGGCGGTCAACATCAGAGGCATAACCAGTGGAGAAAGCTAGATACAAAAAACAAGTTACGAGGAATGCGAACTTGCACTGTTCATTCATTTTGTAGGCAGCGTACGGGGGAGCCATAGAGCGCATGTTTATATCGGGAATGTGAATAAAATGTTTCGGCGAACTTTTTAATTAAGGTATTTTTTTTCACAGAACTGGTGTAGTTATGAGTAATCTCTATTTTAAATTCAATTTTGGAACGCTCGGTGGATGACTACGTGTTGTGAGGAAATTTTAGTCCTAATGTAAAGCTTTCAGACCTTCATTTACAAGGGCATTGTTCTCGTCATAAATTATGCCTCCCCAGGGCAATGGTTCAGACTTGTGATATAAAAAAAATGATAAAAAATCGACGCATCTCGTAGTAAATGCACGATGTATCATGCGTCTAGTGGAAAGAGTACTAGAGAGGGCATCAAGCTGGCTTGTAGAGAAAAAAAGCTTTATTGTAAATGAGTTCCACTACATTCGTTAGCTCACTTACTCATACACTGCGCTCATGTTTTATAGATGAAGGGAATTTAAGCTTCTTTATTATATTATTCATGTTCCAGTCATGAAAGCTCCAAATCAAGGCACCTTTATAGCCTTTCAAAATTCTTGCGCGGTGCACAGAAATAAAAATTCAGGAATGTGACCCGCCGGTAGATATTTGTTGCATTTACGATTTTTAGGCAATGAAACATGTGCTAAACAAATAAACGTCTCAAATACGATGAAACACTATAAAAGTAAAACAAGGAGCCTTCTTTTTGCAAACGCACAAAGCTCCGAACTTAGTCCAGACACAAGATCTCAGATATCTCGAGTGATATGTCTTACATTTGACAAAATATATAGCCCAAAATGGCCGCTTGTTAGCCCTGCAATCTGTGAACGCTAAAGACCCGGACAGTTTTTCTGTGCCCTACGGCATTTCTCACAATGGAAATCTGCAATGAGCTCCGCTAAAACATTTAAGAGCAAACGCATTGGGCCGTGTGTTTTTTGCAAAAATGCTGCACACAGATATGGCGTACGTCACAGCCGTGATGGTTGAACCCGGTCCCCGTAAATAGAAAATATCAGCTGAGTAATTGCCGCAAACCGTGGATAAGACATCGCGTTCTTTTTTCATAATGCTTGTAACGTTTTAATACAATATTTACAATTTATGACAACTGGTACCAATTAGTACGTGCGCTGTAAAAATAGCATTGTGTTTTGGCCAGGAACCACACTAACTATAGTAGGCTCAATAGTAATTCAACAGTAGATTGTTGAGAAAGACTGTCTGCAATTGACGAATGTACAAAGCACCTGTCCATGGACAACTTGCTGTAACACACTGAATATGAGTTGCCGCTATTTTTACCAAAGGCGCATGCCTTCTTTCTCAAAGCTCTTGCTGCTTTACTGAAATGTCGCTTTAACTGCTATTTCTCTGTCACTTTAACTGCTTAACTTGTGGCTTAAACTGCTATTTCGTTATCCTCAAATTTACTACGTGAGGCGAGCATAGCATAAACCGAACAATCATTGACAGATATTTTTCAGAGGTATATTTACCAAGTCTATGGGCTCTAGAAATGCACTTCTCACTTGAATCAAATTTAGGTTCAAAGCAGAGTTTAAAATTTCTCACATTTCTGTCTTATGACTCCGCCCAGGTTTTGGACCGCTATCTGCGATGCCAAGAAATATTAAGCTTTGTTGACGTGAACCATCCTCGAAGCCGTCAAGGCGATGATTGAATGCAGTTAATGGCAGCTGGTTGTGTCGCAACCAGTCGCCATCGCACTCAACTCTGTCAACAAACAAGCCGGCCTTCCCTAAATGTACAAAGCTGAGCCACGAGCGTTCCTTTTGTTGACCCCTTCGATGCAAACACAGCCACTCGCGGTTAATAATGTTCGCCTAAAGGCAAACATGCAAAAACAAGGCCCATGATCAGCATGCTCACTGCTTTGGTTGTCGCTCTTCCCATCATCGACGAGACCAGTGTAGGTCATTGTTTTGGAGTTCATAGCCAGTTCTTTTCTTACTTGAACTTCATCCATTATCAACATTCCTCGGCGCTGGAAAGAAAGACTTCTTATAAATTTTTTACCCTAAAGGCTTCAAAGAAGTTATCGTCAAAACCATATTTCAGGCCCACCATGCCTATTTGCTACAGTACTAACGCATGGCAAAGGCAAAGTATTGCTTCCTAAAAAAGCGTACGAAGCAGTGCTGCGCATGTTAAGCAATAGGCAAAACAGAATCTAGTCACCTGTGTATCGCCGGTATCTTTTTGTTGCGCTCCGGGCAGCTGAAGTACATTCCTCTGCAAAAGCAGCTGCGCTGGTGGAATATTCAGGGCATGCACTTTACTTCTGACGTCTTCTTACTGCAGTTTTGTTACATCTATCCTGGTGTCTTGTATCTGCTTAATCAAGGCCTTGTTACGCTTCATAAATTGCTCTCGTGTCTGCTGCAACGATGACTTTGTACGGCGCAAAACGGTTGAGCTTCTGCTGTTGGGAAGGCCGCACGGTTCCTGATGCGCCTCAATGGTCGCTCCGTTTTCACTCTTATGGCAGTCGGCGTGCAACCTCAAGTGTCGGTAAGACTACGGCAGCGATGGCATATCACACCTCCAGGTGAAAATAGTAGGCATTTGTGCCTCCATCTCTTTTGGCAGTGGACGGAAGCGCACTCAGGATCCACAATAGGGAAGTCCTTCAAACTCTGCCCTTCCAGGCACACATTAAGGCTATCAATAGTTTTGAGCGTGCCTTCAGTTTAAGATGGCGATGCGGCAATCAAATTTATACCGAAAGCAGCACAATACAAACGCCTGCTAATGACATACACAGGAACTGTCGGTCACACATCTCTTAGAAACGATTGAGAAGCAGGCTATTGTTTCCCAGAATTCAGCGGGGGTGTTTGTGGATACATTTTTGGAATTGATTGCAGCCTATCTCAAGTCAACTTGTGCATCCAATGATGGAATATTGTATGTACAAAGGAGTGGTCTATGCATAGGTTCGAGAGTTGCTCCCGTTCTGAGCAATGTGTACGTAGCCGCATGTGACAGAAGGATTCTGAAGGCTTTAAAGATAAAGGCATTGTAAAGATAGTTCGTTACGTTGACGACCTTTTGGTATTGTGTGATTTAGAGAAAGGAAAGGCGACTGATCAACTAAAATACATAGCCCTTGATGTGTTTGAAGAAAGTTGCCCTGATCTAAGATTCACCTGGGAACTTCCAAAGCAAGGTGTTTTGCGCTTCCTGGATTTGAGTCTTGAATTCTTACCAGAACACTCATGTTGGACTTACCAGCCAAGAGAAAACAAGCAGTTTCTTGTGTACATGTCCAACATTCAAAGACAGTAAAAAAAGGTGTTGCGAAGGCTGCATTGACGTCGGCTCTCAACAAATCATGCCACCACCATGTTAAAAAAAGTTTTCTAAGCCAGACTGAGAGGCTTCTGGAGGCAGGGTACCCTGAGCATTTGCTGTGTAGCATAATCGAAAGCATTGTCCTCCCGATCAAGCATAGGATTCAAAACGAAAACGTTACTCAAGGAAACAAGTGGTCAGTGGCACCATATATGCATGGCTTCATCCATAATCTAATGAAGATTGGTCAAAGACATGGCATCCGGATTATTCCGACGGCACCAAACAGAGTTAAAGGGATGTGTGTGCAGGTTAGCAACCAGGACTTCAACTCTGGATGCAAAACTTTGCACCGGACAAGGTACTCTAAGTGTATTCATGGGCTTGTTTATGAGATTCCCTTGTATTGTGGAAAGAAATATATTAGACAGACAGAAAGATGCCTCAATGAAAGGATTAGAGAGCACGCTAAGGCAATATCGGAGAAGTCTTGCACAAATCTGGCTGTGCACTACAAAGACTGCGTTGATTGTAGAGATCAAAAATGTCTGGCTGACCTTCACAATGCTAAGGTTATGAAAAGGATGAAGGGCAAGTTAGCTAGAGAGATTTATGAATCATAGGCAATCTGTGACTTAGGAGACCAATGTGTCAGCATGCCATCGGTGGTTTTGTTGAAGAAGGAAGTAGAAGTTTTGCGAAAACCGGCAGGATGTTAACGACAAGAAAGAAGTTGGCTGCAGACGTGAAGTGAAGGAAGAAGATCTGCGGTTTTCAGTTAATATAGTTGTCACTAAATCAGCTCTTGATGCATCTGTTTCATGTACCATCCCTAATATCACCATTTTTTAAATGTCACGTTTACAGCGATATCAATACCTAGCCGCTACATGCAATGATTCTTTGCTATCTACAGCCAAATACCAGCCTCTCATATACTCATGGAAAGTTCTAGCATGTAAATCACGGCACTGTGAGGTAACGATGACTCTCCTGAGATGCAGGATTCCTCGCCTAAATCTTTATTTATGTAGATGCGGGATCGGCCCCACAAACCTTTGTGAGGCTTGCGGTGAAATTGAAAATATTGATTACCTCCTTCTTGCTTGCCGAAGGTTTTCACATCAGAGGAGGGTGCATTTAGAAACTCCAATTGCGCGCTTGGGATTTACGTTGTCGGTCCCGCTTCTACTCTCCTTCGGTGCCTCAAATTTGTCAGTACTTACATAACTACATCACAGCTACGGACAGATTTCCTTGCTAATTGCATTCCAAATTTACAAAACTACAAATTTTTGCTTCATATTTTTTCCTTCAATAACTTTAGTGATCTTAAATCTTATTTTTTTGTTTAGTTGTCAATTACTTTAATACACTAATTCAGTTTGTGTAGGACATTTGACAGTCCACACTGAACCCTGGCCAATCCCCCTTCGTGGGTATGTGCCAAATATCAAAGAAGAAGAAGAAGAGGTTGTCACTGCAGCATTGTCCTTGTCTGCGTGTGTGTGCATCTTGCGCTTTCTGTTGTTGTTACCTGCTCTGCTGCCTTGTTCCAAGAGATGGTTGACCAATTAGCTCATCATTCGACTCTATTACTGTGTGGTCAGTCTTCACATGCTTTCTTTCTGTTGAAAATTTCCGAAGCACCGTATTTTTGTCTGTGTGCTACCTGTGCATCAATAAATACAATATCCCTCACCCACCCCTCACCCCTCCAGCTTTGATTCGATGCACTGCCCATGAAGTTGGTGGTAGGCAAATTCTTCCCGCTTCATTGAAGAGCGTTGCAATTTGTGAGCTGTCCGTGACAGTCTCTCAGAATGGCGCAACGTTGTTTTCATGGGGAGCGGTTGTCGGAGGGAGAGTTTTGTCTGCTAGCAACGTTGATCCGTCGACACTACCGCTATTTTGAGAGGCTGAAGATACGGCACAATATACAGTCGCTTGGCTCTCATGCGAGGACTCTAGATTTGCATGAAGAGGTAGCTCAGCGCCCTTTCGAATATAGACGAAATAGCGTATTTTGTGAGGCCCGCTCTTTTCTTCCCGGACATTAACACGAGGCCATCAGCTTTCGCTGCCCACGTCTTCAACATTAAGTGGGGAGCAAAGTGTCTTCCGCAAACACGATTCATTACTTACAGCAAACGATTTTTGCGGAGTGTTGCTCACCGCCAAGCTTCAAAACTTGCTTCGTCGTCCGGTGCCTTGAAAAGCAAATAATTCTCCGTGCATGATTTCTAGCCGCTTTAACAAAAGGGCAGAAAGCATTTCACTCTGACGCCACCGAATACAATAACTTGATCAGAGAGATTCAGATTTCAATGAACATCAACACGATTGCAGGAGCAAGCCGCAGAAGAGAAACAGAAAACTCTAATAGCTCAAAGCGCGCGCGAAAGGCCAAAACGGGCAACAGTTACTAGCACCATCTGTTGAAGCTCCACGGAAGCAAATTTTTGGCCTCTCCTCTATATAGCGGCTCGCCCGCGCCGTTCCCTCACCTAAACTACTCATACATCGTGGCCAAGGTCGATCAATGGCGCCAAGGGCAGAATCTGCACCAAAGAATGGAACGAGCTTTGAGACGTCCACATAGCTGCTGTACAACCTTGCTCACGACACCCAGCACCTCCACCAAATGTCACCGTCAAACAGCCAGAAGGTTAAAAGTGGGTTAATTCACAGTGACGCGGCACTGGTACGCGGCAAGGCTGGAGGGAGCTCGAGAGAGAAGAGGACGAAGAAGGCCGGGGTCACTAGCGTGGTTAAGGCCATCTAAAACGTCGCTAATCCAGTCTGGCCGCATGACGGCGCCATGAGAATGATTAGTAATGCGGCATTTGCTCAATCGAAACAAGAAAGGTGCAGCTGAGCTTTTAATAGTTAATACAGTAAACTTGCCTCGGGAAAGTTTGCTATTCTTGTAATCTTATTTCCGGCAGTCTTACTACATAGCCTAAAAACAAAACCTCACGGGATGCTCACCTATATATATCAATTTCATACTCTTGGTATTGCAACAGTTAGATCATACTGAGAAAGAGAGAGACTTGGGGTGATTGTAAATGTACCTGCCATGCAGAATATTATCTTAAACAACCCACGTCTGAAATTCTTGTGTCCGAACTCCACGCATTTGTAATAAGCCTAGTGACCAAGGTAAAATGAATGGGAACTGGACGTGACACAAGACAGTTTACTGGCACGCACGTTAAGAAACAATTTTAATTTATTTTTAAAGAGTAATGACGTTTTGAGCAGACAGTCGCAAAATCAGCAGTCATGTAGAAATTGTTGTGCTAATAGAAGGAGCGAAATAGAGAGAAAAAAAAGCATTTGATGCTCTAGGCAAGCAGATACAAATATGCTTGACCTGCACAATCTCGACCGCGCCTACAACACAAAACCAGAAAGCATCTGAAGCGACGCGTCACCTTTTATTGGCGCTGTGCTAATTCAAAGTACCAGTTAGGCTCAGAGGAAGGTACTCACGTTGCACCGAGTATTTCAAATAAATCTGCGTCTAGTAAACTCCGCTTTACTATGATGTATTGGCGGATTAGTGCGCAGCATACAGTGCTTTATCCACAGTTTTCTGAACAAAAAGATACATTTTTAACAGCGTTAAGGCGCTATCGTGAGTTCTAAGGTTAATAAAAATCAGTGCACTACATGTTCATCCTACAATTAGTATTGAGCACATAAAGGTATTTGCCCTCACCGGGGTAGCGCAGTGGTTACTACACTCTACTACTGTTCTCAATGATACCGGATTGAATTCCGGCCTCGGCGGCCGCTTTTCCGTTCAGGAGAAAAGCAAGGCGCCCGTGTGCTGTGCGATGTGAGTGCAATGTGAGTGCACGTAAAAGAACCCCAGTTGGTCGAAATTTCCGGAGTACTCCACTTCGGCGTCTCTCACAGCCTGAGTTTCTGTAGGACGTTAAATCCCGCGAACTAAATCAAACCATAAAGGTATTTGCTCTTGTCTCTGATAGGCAATTTCAGACTGAGCACTGACACCAGGAAGAATATGCTCTCAAGAGGTTATTCCTATTCGACGAATTCAAAAAATTGTGCGTTAAAAAAAAGCCAGATTAGGACCATATATTGAAGTAATCATGATAGCACAAGGTGTCAATAATACCTATTAAGTGATCCCAGCACTTCTGCGGGAAATCTTCAGTTACATAAATGAAAAGCTTAATAAAAGGTATAATTTGGTTGTATCTTCCATAAATTTCCATTTTTTAAACGAAATCGGCTTCTCTTAAGAACCTGTGTTTTATTCTTGGCGGGAGTCTAGGTTTGTAACGAAAGCTCGGAGCACGCCGAACTATTCATACGATTATCAAAGCTGTGATCACTTCTCGTCGAGTTGTAAATTTCATAATCTCCTTTTATTGTCTGCCAAAGGCACGCCGCTAAGATGCAAACACGGCGATCTGGCCAGTAGAGCGACATGCGGTACTACAACGTCACTCTCTTATGCACATCCAGCAGGCGCAGATTTATTAAGCTCGCTTAAGAGAATCGAGTAGCCGCATTCGCTTCTTCATTCAACTGTTTAAAACTGATACCATAAGTTATTATGCCCCGTAACTTTGGCGGTCGTATCTTTTCGCCTTAGTTGGCGAGACGTCAAGCGTCAATCCATTCTGTGTTCGCTTGATTATCGCCTGACGTCATACATGTTTTAATTTTTCTCCTTATGTCATCACACTTCTTGCCAATACACTTGAAATTGCACCCCGGTTGTGCACGTACAAATAGTTAACCTCAATTAACTACTGTTGTCCTCGCTGCGGTCAGTGCCTGATAAGTAGGGCCAAGGACAACTCAAGCCGTGCTTTAACGGCTTTCCTCTTGGCTATTTTTTTACAGTATAGCGAGAAAAATATACTTAAAGAAATAAGGTTCTATACCTTTCAATAAATACTTGTGTGCTGTTTTTGCGCGATTTGTTTTTATCATGATTGTCTCCAATGCATTTTTCTTTTTGTTCACCACATGCAGTGTAGTCGTTAGCAGTCACTTATTACCAGACACCACTAGCTTGCTATATCACTTCAAGGTATCATTCCTTTCATTACCTACAGCACATTCTTCCCTGTTTTCTCCTGTACTTTCATTCCACTTATTACAGAGCCGTACACAGTAGTCACTATCTGGTCACTGACTGCCTCCTTAGAAGTACGATTCATTTTATACGCAACAGTGTATATTCTTCGCTTTATGAAATAATTATACCGAAATAATTACTTTAACTAACTGGTTCACTTGTTAGACGCTGTGTCTTATTCATAATCACTTTTTTTCTTCTCCTCAACTGCCCAGATGTTTGCGCTACTGCCTCTTGACCTTCTTAGCATCGAAAAGACACCGGCGCCATTGATGGCGTTTTTCGTTCAAAACCGACCACCTATAGCTTTTTCATACACAATCTTCAGTTCAAGAGCCCTTCCTTTTGTGATAATTAGGGTAGGCATTCCGCTTTATTACCTAACTACTGGTAAACATTTATTGATCACATAACGCGCATTCACTCACTGTACATTCCCTAGTAATTTTTTATTTACAAGTTCTGTGCATTAGCGAGCTCACTTAAGTTTATGCTAGAAAATGCAGTGCGATCGAGAAAATGAAGACATGAACTAGTGCTAATCCAGGTCGGGAAACAGCGCTTGTACATGTTGATGTTTTTAACATTTGCCATTCACCTAAACTCTTACACTCTCACTACAGTTTTACCATTCATTCTCTCCTGCCTCTCTTTGCCTGCCTATTTCTTTGCTTTCGGGTCTACTAGCAAAACACAAGCTGTAGTAGACAGGTGTTCGCTCATAACGAGGCTCTCAATGCTTTCACATTATTGACAATGGTTTCAGAAACGAGGGAGAGTTCAACTAACGAAAAAGTTTCTCATTATTCTCATAGAGCAGATCATATATTATTAGGAATTTTCAGAGAAACTTTCAATTTATCTTTTTCATCCGATAGCGGCTACGGATGCAGGGCTTCGGTGCGCCACTGAATATCAAGCATTTTCGTGCAATGATCGTGATCTTTGGAATTGCAACAGCATCTTGTTTTTTTTTGGTGCTTCTAATAGTAACACACGGCTACCAAAATTATTAAAGGCAATAACTAAAAGTTTTCGATGTGAAGTGGTGTGACCGCGTGAGTGTAGAAAGTCTGAAAACGTAATGCAGCAAAACAATGGTGCACTACATTAAAAATCAGCAGCGACGCCCAGCTCTGAAGCATCCCTTTGACGCGAAAGACTATTTGCATAGGAAATGTAGATGGCGCCTATCACAGCTTCACATTTCAGTTATCGACATCGAAATAGGTGTACCAGAGAAAAGCGAAAATCACTGTTTCTCAGATGCTTAGTGCACACGAGGGCATCCCAATGAGTGCTTTCCAAACTGGGTCAAAGGTATCGGTTGGTCTTGTCTACTCTGTGCAGCATTTGTAAAGCATACACTTGGTGGGTGGTATAAACTTACTTGCCTGTCTTACTTGACACAATGAAATTACTGCGAAATTTTATGTCACTAGGTTTTCATCAGCTAGCGCAAACGAGGTTGGTCAAAACAGAATTCTTATGCATTGTAATGACAATTAATGCAAAATTCAAGTTAAATATGAATCCTAATATTGTTCTTGAAATTTTTAATGCGTGATACTTTTTTTGTCAATACCAAGATATGGTCCTTGATCGCTCAGTGCCGAGACTCCAATATAAAAACGAATTTAGATCAATCTTTTAACTTTCAGCCACTCTTAGGTGACGCTAATATTCGAACACATTGAAGCAATCAAAGACCGATAAATCTTCTTTTCTAAAATAAAAATTTTTAATAAAGATTATTGACAATCAAATTTGGCATGCATATCTGCGTTCTGTGCCAATTAGGTACCGGGGTTATGGGACAACACATGTAAAAATCTCGCAACGTTAAAATTGGCCGGATGTAGTACGTGGCTGGAGAGTAGGCAGTGAACGACCCGTTTTTTTATGATCTCCTGCTCAAATATTCGCGCCAATTTAGGTCACGTACCTAGGCTGCGTGGCAGTGCCGAGGGAAGCCCGTGCGCCTATATGGGTGCCCACGCACCTGTGCATATTACTCTATGGATTGCAAAGCGGTTGCTCAAAGCGGAAAAAAAAGGTGCTGAAAGAAGAAAGGAAAATTATACATGCACTTTGAACCCTACAGGAAATTGCAGGTTGCATACTTCAAAAGCAGACATTGGTTACGTCTTCAAAAACAGAAAGTGTGGAAGCCAGAAGACACGGTAATGAAACAGCGGGATGCAATCCCGACAAAGGGAGCAAAAAAAAACGCCACAATTTTTCAACTCATACCCGAACTAACTAACTTGACATACTAAACACGTTTGAATATGCAGAAGACTAAGGTAATGTTCAACAACCTCGGGAAGGAAAAGCAGTTTACATTAGGTAGCAAAGCACGGGAAGTAGTAGGCGAATATGTATTCTTAGTACAGGAGTAACCGCAGATCCGGACCATAAAAAAAGAAAATAACAAGAAGCATAAGGTTGGGATGGAGCGCATTTGTCAAGCACTCGCCGATTATGACTAGCAGCTTACCGGTATCGCTCAAGAGGAAAGTATACAACAATTGCATCCTACCTGTACTCACCTATGGGGCTCAAACATGAAGGCGAACCAAGGTAATCAGTGTTTACAGTTGGGCTAATACATAAAAGACGACTATTATAAATTCACATGGTGGTGGCAAAGCGTTCGAGTAGAAAGGAAGGAAATTATTAGCCCTCATTAGCCCGGCCGGAAGGTGCACAGCCCGAGTTGGCATCGGTGGTTTCGTCTACCTCAGGGAATTCGTCATCTTGCGCGACTGTTCGAGAGATTTGATCCTGGGGCTCGACTTTCTGCAGGCAAACGGTACTGTGAACGACCTACACGACTTACATTCTCGACTAAACGGGCAGTGGCACGCTTCGACACCCGCGACCCCTATAGCCATGCTCTGCGTATCGTGGAGGAGGATGTCACGGTGCCACCACGGTGAAGTGTCCTGATGCGCGTGCAGACTGATATATTTCATGACATTGAGGGCATGACGGAGGGTCATATCCCGCTGCTGCTTGAGAGGGGTCTCATTGTTGCCTGAGGTCTCGTCCACCTAGGGTTGGCTTTAATACCATTCTGCTCACCAACGTTTCGAACGAATTTGAGCACCTCATCAAAGGCACGGTGATCTCCTCCCTCCAAGACGCCGCGGAGTGTCCACATTTGTGCACCGTGGAAGGAGCCCTGCCAGACGATACTGGACCTCGTCACGTTCTGCCACCTGTCAAAATAAACACCAAATTATCGCCGGCTCAGAAGGATCTGCTTTCGGCTGTCTTGGCAGAATTTGCAGACTGCTTCTCCACGACTTCCAAAGTGGGCCGAACTCCAACGAAAACACACGCCCCGTATGCCAACGCCCATACCATGTTTCTCCAACGGAACGAGCAGCAGTTCAGATACAGAGACAGGTCACCAAAATGCTTGCCTATGATGTCATTCAGCCTTGTACAAGCCCGTGGACATCGCCGGTTGTTCTCGTCAGAAAGAAGGACAACAATCTGCGGTTCGGTGTCGATTACAGATAACTTAATCTTGTCACTAAAACTTAGTGACTTAGTGACTTAGTGGGTAAGACTAACTTAGTCTTACCCACTTCCCCGCATAGACGACGCAGTCAATCGACTGCGAGATGCCCGATACTTCTCATCGCTAGACCTAAAAAGTGTGCACCGGCAAATAGAGGTGGATACGAGAGACCGGGAGAAGATGGCTTTCATAACACCCGATGGCTTGTATGAGTTTAAGGTGCTACCGTTCGGCCTGCGCTCGGCACTGGCCCCGTTCCAACGGATGATGGATACCGTTCTGTCCGGTTTTAAGTGGCAATCGTGTTTGGTTTACCGGGTGATATTGACATATTTTCCATCACCTTCGACCAACACCTAGAACGGTTTCCCTTTGTGTTAAAAGCGCTCCGAGACGCCAACCTGACAATCAAACAGTATAAATGTTACTTCGGCTTTGAGGAACTTTGCTTCCTTGGTCACGTGGTCAGCGCAAAAGGTGTTCGCCCGGACTCTGAAAAGACAGCTGGCGTTTCTTGTTTTCGGCGCCCGACTGACAAGGAAGCTGGTCGACGGTTCTTAGGTTTGTGCTGATATTACAGACGCTTTGTACGAGACATTTCGCACATCGCGGAACCGTTAACCCCACTGAGTAGAGATGACACGTCGTTTTTGTGGGTAAGTGAACAAGAGGCCGCTTTCTTTGAGCTTCGCAGCCGCCCACAGAACCCCCAATTCTAGGCCGTTTTGATGAAAACGCTGCAACTGACGTCCACACGGATGCCAGCAACGTTGGGGTTGGTGCAGTACTAATTCTTTGGCAAGACGGCGCAGAACGGGTCATCGCTTACGCGAGAGAACACTTACCCGCTTTGAAACCAACTATTCAACAACTGAAAAAGAATGTCTGGCGGTAATATGGGCCCTCATCAAGTTTCGACCATACCTCTGCGGCCGACCTTTCCGCGTTATAAGTGATCACCATTCATTATGCTGGCTCGCGAACAGTATCTGAGCACTCCAAGCAATTGCTGGGCATGTTAACCACTGAGCCACAACGGCAGGTTAATAAAATATAAAATTCAATTTATTTAGGTAAATCAATTTGTCAGCAATCTTTGTTTCCTGCCTTCACGTCTTTATCGCAGGAGCCGTACCGAGTATATAATAATACACACTAACACGTTATATATAAGGACCAAGTACGTACCTACGCGAGCACACTGAACACTAACACTAACCCTGGACTGACGCCAGTGACACGAAACATTAGCCGCTGCACCTCAGGTATAACCTCCGTAGGTTGATGGCGACTGATGATAGTTCTAGAACAGTTTGACATCATTTCCATTTTACCCTCGGAGGGATTCGCTATTGTTGGGCCCCCGTCAAAGCGTTGCACCTAACGCCGAGGTTGAAAACATGCGCAGAAGCACTGCAGTTTGCTTATCTTCGGAACAAGATATGGCGAGCGACTACTAATACGAATTTCAAGCTTGGTCTCAGAAACATACCTTGAAAGGAAGAGTAGGAAATGGAGATAAAACTCAAACTTGAGGTGCGCACAAAGTTAAATTAGAAATAAATATCACGAGTAGTTTGTTCAGACTTAAAAGGGCAACTTGTTTGCTTCTCGAGCTATCTGCCTGCTTAGATCTGAGACTGCAGCTTGAAAGAAAAGCGAGCTGTTGAGCACCATGCCTGGTTACCAAGACAAAAAATTGCAACATGTTTTATCTTCCAATTGTGTTTGAAAGGCGGCGACAGCGACCAGTGGAGACAGAACTAACTTTGGCGATGGGAAGCAACTCAGCAAACTACGTTTCAGATATAAACCGCAGCAAACATGCTCAGCCTTTGTTATAGCTCCACAGGCCAATATGCCGCGCACTGGAGTCTGTTAAGGCCAACAATATATATATATATATATATATATATATATATATATATATATATATATATATATATATATATATATATATATATATATATATATATATATATATATACATATATATTGAAAGGGGGTTTTTACTGTGCTTTAACAGGGATAATAGCCCTGTCGAAGTTTCACGGCGAACCACACAAGAACACAGCCAGTCTCAGTCTCCACAAGCGAGCACGAGCAGCGCAGCGGCACTTCGTCGTCCTTATCTTCGTCTTCGTGATGTTCTCGCCTACTTAATCCTCGTCTTCGTATATCCTCGTGTAGTTCACTACAATATATATATATATATATATATATATATATATATATATATATATATATATATATATATATATATATATATATATATTTAAAGATCGGTCTCCGATCGAAACGTCGAGTCTAATAAAATGTTTCTTTAAATGAAGCGTACCCTTCGCTCTATATATATATATATATATATATATATATATAATTTATCAGTTCAGTTCAGTCGTTCAGTCGTGTCCGACTCTTCGTGACCCTATGGACCATATCACGCCGCGCTTTCCGGTCTCTCACTATCTTTCTAACATAACATAACTTCATCAGCAGCGCCTCAAGGATGACATCTAACCACCGCGTTCGCTGCCTACCCCTTCTCCGGTGCCCTCAACCTTTCCCAAAATCAAATCTTTCTCCAGCGACTTCTTTCTTCTCATCGGATGACCAATGTAGCTGAGCTTTAACTTTAGAATTTGACCCTCTAATAAAGTAGTCAGGGTTTATGGTCAACAATATCGATTGATTTTATCTTCTCGTAGTCCAAGGAACTCTCAAAAGTCTCCGCCAGCACCACAATTCAAACGCGTGAATTCTTCGGCGGTCAGCCTTCACAGTCCAACTCTCGCATCCATACATCACAACTGGAAATACTATAGCACGAGTTATACGGATCTTGGTTGGCATTGTAATGTCTCTGCTCTTTACTAGGCGGTCAAGGCTAGCGGCTGTCTTTCCCAGAAGAAGGCGTCTTCTTATTTCATGGCTGCAGTCTCATTCTAGGGTAATCTTTGAGCCCAAAAAGAGAAAATCTGTCACAGCTTCCACTTCTCGTCTCCTGATGCTCCAGGACTTGATAGGGTAAGATGCCATGATCTTTGTCTTTTCAATGTTCAGTTTACACCCAAACTTCTCACTCTTGTCTTGTACGCGCATCAGAATACTTTCTGCCATTAATGTGGTATCATCCGCATATCTGAGGTTGTTGATACGTTTTCTGCAACTGCAACATTCTGCAGCTGGATAATGGTAAACACCTCTTTCTCCTTATTTTAACTCCAACCTTCCTCCCTTTCCTTACGAGTCGGTTAGGGTGTCCGCGGAGAATTGTGAGAAATATTGTGCCTTCTCTATCCTCTAAAATAATTTGAAACGCCATTGATACCTTCTGCACTGAGTCTGCTTCTATATGCTTTGTGGTGCGGCGTTGGAGGAAGATTTCTGTGAACCTTACTGCATTAGCGCAAGACATGTCATTAAGGGCTAGGTGTTTAATTGTACCACTTTTATGCAGTAGGTGCGAACATATGTTCGCCATTTCTGCGTTCCGCCCAACTCGTTTTGTAAGTGTTTTTAATTTACAATTTCAACCATATTTCTTTGGCACTAAGACATCTAATAACCACATAAAATCACACTCTGTTCATTTTTCAGATACTTTTATATAATAAATGACTGCTCACTGCCTCTCCGCATTTCTTCATTGCTTAACCTATCTTTTAAGTATATTACTGATAGCATTGCACCTTGTAATATATCTTGTTATTCATTTCGGCCATTTCGTGTTTCGGTGTAATGAACAATACTATATTGGACATATATTATGGTGAGGCTACCCCCCAAAAAAACATACATTAATGTGCCTCTGACCGTGCCACTAGTTATAACGGTATATTGGACATATATTATGTCCATGAAAAGGAATGAAAAGGAAAGAAAAATAAAGAGCCTCTGCCCGTGCCACTTAGTATAACGGGCTGGTATATTGGACAGACAAAACAAAATTAAAAATTAAAATATTTGTCGTAGCACCTGTTTTACGGCCCATTTCAACTCGAAATAACATTATTAGTGTCTGCAATGTAATTAAGAGAATCTTGCCAGTGACAGCATATTTTCATTTTTGCTCTCGGCTGCCAGCCTTTGATACGTCGTTCATCACCAGCTGCCGTTCATACTTCCTGAGAATTAGAACTCTACATAACAGCATTTTTAACTATATCTAAAGGAACTTTAAAACCCCTTAAATATTCCCTCTGCACCATAACAAGCCGGGAAAACAATCTCATATAAATTATTGAATAGTTTATTCACAGCACGTGTACACCCCAATCCCCCCTCCGGAATAGCATGAGATTCACATGTTTCTCCTAACACATTTCCTTCTTATCAGTTCCTACATTAAATGGCTTTTGAACCATTTTTTTTGCGTGGCAGGTGTGCTACACTGTCCTGGTATTATTCTGTTTAGCTTTACTTATCCCTTCATTGCGGAAAGCCTTTGAGAATTATTCCCCTGCAGGTATATTCCTTATCGAGACCCTACAGAATGCCTGTCCCTTTTTCTAGAAATGTGTGCCGGCAATGAACCTGCTTTGGGTGCTGACTTAACATCTACCCCGCATTGTGCAGTTTCCTGGTGCTGCCGCTTTTACTTTTTTTTTCAGGACACAGGATCACCAGGTCCTGGCTGAGAAATATATATGGAAGAAACTTTCTTTTTTCGTTCCTTGACCTACTTTCTTCTCGCCCAATCTCCTCCTCCGTAGCTTTCTACCGAAGTAACTTCCGTAGCTTTCTACCAGTGATGATAGCTCTTCCAAACGAAGACAAGTCCACTTGTCGAAACGTTGTGTGTACCTGCCAACTGAGGCTTCCTCACCTCTACCATTTTTAAGCGCTCTTTCGCACTTTGCAGAATGTCACAAGCTACAGCTCTTCAATGGCATGGAGTATGACTACGTGCGCCATACCAACGAATGGTGATAGTAATAACTTAGATATCTGAGCGCATTGCAAGGTTATTTTCATACTGAATATGTTTTCGTTGTTCAAGACGTTTTCGACAATTCAAGTTGTTACATTCTCTTTGACATCTTCTAAATGAAACAGCACTTATTGAATGTAGCAGTACTTCTTTCATTGCATCCAATATGAGCTGTAATTCACACAGGCTCTAATTCACTCGCCATCAGAGTCTTTGACTCATATTTCGCCCAGGCAGACCTATGTTAGAGACATTGAGGTTTACACTGTCATAGAACTTTGGGATAAAATGTTAATATAGAGGAGTCAAGTGTTCAAGACGTACAAGTAAATTTTATTAGCAGGAACCGGTACCTGTCATTACATATTGTTTTATAATAATGATTTCTTAGTTTATTCACGGGACATATATATATGAGAAAATAGGTTGAAGTTTTCTTTCAGAGGTGTAGTTCCGCCTTTATAAGTGATATAATTTTCATATCAGCATACCTGGCAGCCCATATTCGAGAAATTGACATATCAAGTGTACAGTAGCGCAGTTTTAAATAAACATATTGGCGAGAGTGGAGATATAGTTGCGTAGCTGGAATTAAATCTTTAGAAAGACTGTCGTCAATAAAGATTAAAAACCGTGAAAATTTTATTACCGGCCACAAGTACTGCTTTAAGATATTGTAAGATATTGTTAGAAAACTCACCCGAATACATTGCCGTACTTCTCAGCGAGTAGAGGAGGAAGAAGTTGTTGTTGTAGTGGGTATTTTTTGCATGTAAAAAAGGAAAGAAAAGATGTTTGCCAGCCCCGGTATCTGCTATCTTATATCTGAAGCACCTGAACTGGGGCGGCGGAAATAAAGGGATAGCGAAGAGAAGGTAGAGGAAATCAAAGAGGTGAGTGATAGGGATAAAGAAAAGGGCAGGTAGAAATAAAAGAAATATATACACTATGGCACAGTATACAGTAGTTTGCTTGAGGCCCACCCTCAAATGTCTTGTCACTGAGCACTCGGCACATCGGGCGGGCCTCCGCAATAGCTCTGCGTCCAGGCAACTGTTCACAACGCACGCACTGGCCCACTGCACAAAACACTGACGGCTGTCGTGGGCGATCGGCCGTTATTTTGGGAAATAGCACACGTGGAGAGTTCAGTCACAACGCGCACTATCTGGCGAGGTGAAATAGGCGGGCCATCAAGCCCGCCTGTTCGATGTACTCACACAGGCTCACGTGAGCTCGCTCGCGGACGCGCGCACTGCCCGGCGGCCACAAGCGCACAGCTACACTGTCCGGGATTAGCCCCTGCGCTCTGCAAGCCGGCAGCAACTTACGTCTGCCCACTGAGCTAATGAAGCATCGGCTCGAGTGAAGGAGGAAGAAGTTGTTCTTTACCAGAACGCTGTGTTCCCGTCTCCGCAGTTTTTTGGAATTTGTGACATAACCGGGAGGTGCCGCTCCTTTTTTCGCGGCGATGCAAGTGGACACTTATGGGCCTCCTGTGGAACCCGCTGCGTCGGCAGCGGTCGCCCAGAGGAAGCGCCTCTACAACTGGAGGGACGCAAGCAGCTAGGCCACCGTGCTGTACCCCCCTGCAATAATGCAATGATGCAAATGATGACTCTTCTGCCGATGACAATGGGTTTGTGCCGGTGCTTAGCACGAAAGCAAAGCGAAGACTACACCGCCGACAAATTCGTGCGCATCAAGCACTTCCACGGTCATCACTAGGCGAGGCCCTCTTACACACACTGTCTTGTTTGTGCCAGAGACGCCTACAGAAAATCTGAACAAACTAAACAGGAAAGTCACGTCTGTGTTCCTTGAAAGCCTCGTCCCTGGAAAGATTAAAGACGTTAAAGTGAATACTTACAAAAACATAATTGCCATTAATGTCATGGAGCGGAGAATATGGGAGTGTGCGCTCCCATATTCTTCAGGACAGTGGCACTATAGCCGGCGTCATCTACAATGTTGACGAGGCCATCGCTGACACCGATCTACCAGTCTTAAGCAAGCCAGCATCAAATAGCATCTCTATACTGCAAGTGCAGCGCCTCGGGAGATCGAAATGCATCAAGCTCACATTCAAGGGAGACTGCGTGGCATCGCATGTGAAGGTTGGACATTTCCGACACCCGGCCCGGCCTTTCGTGCCCAAGCCACTTTAATGCAGAAAGTGTATGAAGATCAGGCACTTAAGTGCGCTCTGCGAAAATTCCATCGTGTGTCATAGATGCTCCGAGTCGCATAGCAGCGACATTTGCCGCGCGATTGTTTTGAAGTGCGCCAACTGCCATGGCCTTCATGACTCCTCCTCAAAGGACTGCCGCCGCTTAAAGACAGAACGTGCAGTGCTGAAGCAAATGGTACGTGATTAACCTACACACAGAGAGGCCGCTGCTAAGTTGCGACGGCGTCGTTCGCGTCGCCGAAGAGCATCTAAGAAAGCAGTTAATTTTGATAGCAAGGCCTCGAGCACTCCCGCATCTTGTCCTACACCTATGCCTGCAGTTTTAAATCAAGGGACATCGGCGGGCGGTGAATCTGCACGTGGTGAATCAGACGTTAACTGGCCACCGCTACCAAATCCTTCCACATCCGCTGGGCCAGGAAACTTACCGCGAACCGAATATCCTGCACCTACTAAGTCATGATGTGCATGATGTGGAACATGGCCAAGACCTACAGGTAATTGCCATTCTCACGTCCATGATGAATGAAATCCGCGCTTTGCTATCTAATCTGCACACACCAGCAGCACAGAATGCGCTACAGGTTCTGGACGCGATAACACCAGTTCTAGCGGCTCTACAGTAGCAGATACAATGGCTCCCCCAGCATTACCATTTGGAAAAAAAAACTCAAGGACGCCTCTATTTTTCAAAGGAATGCCCGTGGGCTTCAGTCCCGAATTGCAGATATTCGACAATATGTTCATGCAAATCGCATCCCCATCTTTGTTATTGTGATCCGAATGCACCAAAGATCGTACGACTACGAGGCATTTGTATCTCCCACGCACCAGGGAAACAGCAAGATCATTATTTATATTCGGCGAGACCTCACATATGTAATCCATCTGGTTCCTCCCAGCAACGACAACCAGTACGTTTGCCTGACTGTGAAGAAGAGCAATCTCACGTTTACACTTGTGGGTACGTATATGTCGCCATCAAGTCGTTTTGACGCCACACGATTGAGCGACTTGATGGCGATTACACCTAGCCCTTGGATCATTATGGGAGACTTTAACGCTAACCACATGATGTGGGGAAGTGTTCGAATGAACCTAAAGGGAAGGAAGCTTATGTCCTTCGCATCTGATCATGGCTTGCAGTGTCTTAATGATGGTACACCGACTTTTATTCAAGGGGCAACTTACAGCAGCTCTCTTGATTTGGCTTTATTGTCTCGATGCCTTAACAACGTCCAATGGTTTGCAGATATAGAAACACACGGAAGTGACCACATTCCTACATATGTGATCATTAATGGCCTTTTCACGTCCACGTCTGTCCCACGAATACGCCACATTGATTGGTCGGCATTTGAAGCACTTATGAAAGATGCTTGCACAGCAGGCCTCTCTGCAAGTGTTGAAGAGAAAATTAAGGAGGCCATGACAAATGCGACGTCTTTCTTCACCCCAGTGCCTACCTACACAGAGTTTGATAGGGAAATACAGCGCCTGCGAGCATTGCGACGGAAGGCAGAGCGTAGATACCGACGCAAAGTCCTGCCTCGACCTCAGAGATGCGAAGCGCGTGCAAAAGAAAATTAAGTGCCGAATTCAAGTCCTCCAGGAAAAACGTTGGCGGTCCTTCTGTGAAACGCTTGATCTCCGCAAGCCTTTATCACGCATCTGTAATGTCGTTCGTTGTCTCCAAACATCCCCTAAGCAGCTCTACCCATTCAAATCTCTCGCACTCTATCAAAGACGTAGTGAGGTCGAGGTAGCAGAAGATTTCTGCGCTAAGGTAGCAGGCCAATCGACTCCAACGGCAACGCTACATTTCATCGATGTTCCAGCTTCACGAGATTCACGAATGGACCTTCCCTTCTTTGTGGAAGAACTTGATGCTACGCTGGCTTCTTGCAGACGGTCATCATCGCTGGGTCCCGATGATGTAACATACACTGCGCTTGGAAATCTTGGACACGAAGCTAGGACGCTCTTTTGGAATATTACAACAAATCATGGAGTGAGGGTACAGTTCCAGACGAGTGGAAGTGCAGTCGTTTAGTTCCGCTCCTGAAACCTGGCAAATCACCTCTGGACTTGACATCATACCGTCCAATTGCACTGGCTAGTTGCGTTGGTAAAGTACTGGAAAGAATGCTGCTTACACGTATTGATTGGTATCTGGAGCACTACCGCATATATCTGGATATAATGTCAGGGTTTTGACGTGGACACTCTTCAATTGACAAAGTGGTGGACCTGGTATCACCTCTACAACGCCCAAAAACTTTGAAGCGCTTACCCGCGACGTTCTTGGATATAAAGAGCGCATATGACAACGTCACTCACCAGGCCATTTTGACGCTCTGGAAGCTGCCGAGCTAGGCGGTCGTGTTCTGTCTGGATACGCAGTTATTTATCCAACAGATCTCACTTTACGCAGACTGAGGATGACCCAACATCTTCGCATTTCACTTCCCGTGGAGTCCCACAGGGTGGAGTACTAAGTCCAACAATCTTCAATCTTACTCTTGTCGGGCTTGTTGATTTAATACCACATTCGCCGCAACTTCTTTCAATATACGCGGACGACATCTGTATCTGGGCATCAGGAGTTACGCGCCCACAGGTTAGAGCGAGGCTTTAAAAGGTGGCAAGTATAGTTGCGTCCTACCTCCACCTGCAAGGTCTGCAGATATCAACTGAAAAGTGTTCGCTAATTGCATTTACACGCAAGAACATGTCACCTTACACCGTACGCATTGATGGTAAAGCAATACCCTGCGAAAGCAGCCATGGCTTTCTGGGAGTGATCATCGACAGAAATCGTTCGTGGACTCCCATATTTCACTCATGAAAAAGAAGCTGACAGCAATTGCTCACATACTTGCCTTTATTGTGGGAAAGTCATGGGGAGCATCCGTGCGGTCGATGCTCCAGCTGTACCACGCATTCGTTATGGGATTTCTTCGGTACAGCTTACCTGCACTTGGAAATGTCAGGAAAACGAACCTAGGAATTCTACACAGCGTTCAAGCTCAAGCTCTGCGAACCTGCCTGGGATTGCCGAAACGTGCCTCTACGGCTGCTACCATTTTCATTGCTCAGGAGCATCCTATATCTACCTACCTAACAGTTAATACCCTGAAGGCACATTTCCGATACATCGCCCGGGTTCCCTGTCATCATTTGGCCAGTCTTCCTATTACCAGGCCGCGTGCATCGTTTACAGAGACCGTTGATGCGCATCGCGTTATTCTGCCGTCCCAGTTTTTGCCCGCATCTAGACCATCCTCTCCACTGTGGAGCCTGCATCAACCGCACGTGCTTCTTTCAATACCCGGCATCAGGAAGAAGGTCGAGCTATTGCCGACAGAACTAAAACAAATCACTCTTGAATACTTCCATGATTACCATGCGAATCGTATGCACGTCTACACCGCCGGTTCAGTGAATGCGTGGAGTTCTTCAGGCTTCATGGTCATACCCGCAATTACTACAGAAATAAAAGCTAGGACAGTTCACCGTACTTCTTCAACCGCCGCAGAACTAACGGCTCTACGTGTCGCTAATAGGCATATCAGTCAGCAAAGCCCTCAACGATGGTCTATTTTCACAGACTCAAAAACAGCTCTGCATGCCCCAAAAGTGGCTCTTCGCTGTGGAGCCCATGAGCAACTCGCCGCGGAAATACGACTTTATCACTATGCCATAAATGAAGGACATGACATCATCTACCAATGGCTTCCAGGACACAGCGGCATAGCGGGCAATCTCCGGGCGGAAGAGTTCGCACGAACAGCCCACCAAGATGGCGATTGTGTGTTGATTCCATTTTCCAGGGCAGAAGCAGCGAGCAGGCTTCGCGCACTTGCGCAGGACTACACGCTCTCCTTGTGGAATTCTGGCCAGTTAGCGAACTGCCGCTTAAAATCCCTGGACTCTGACCTGAAGCTCCGGCTTCCACCTGGCCTACCTCGATGTGAAGAAACTGCTGTGCCGCCTGTGGGTTGGGGTAGCATTTACAAACTCTTATTCTTTTGCGATAGGTATGGCGAACAGTCCTGCATGCACAAACTGCGGGTGCGATGAGACTATAGGCCACATTCTTTGTGAGTGCCCCATATACAGCGAGGAAAGACATTGTCTTTGCCGTGCGCAGGAGCGTCTAAAGGACGCCCACAAACTGAAATTAAGATTCTAGGTCCCTGGCCACTGCGATCGTCTGCGGTGAAGGCTTCCCAGGCACTACTCCGCTTTATGAAAAGCACAGGACTGATCGAAAGGCTATGGTCTTTTATGTTACGTGATATGAATGTGACGTGATGTAATGTGACTGTACTGTCATCACCCATCCCTCTCTTACCCACAACGTTTACACCCACTTACCCCTCTCCCCCAGTGCAGGGTAGCAAACCAATTCCTTTACCGGTTACCCTCCCTGCCTTTCCTCTTCATCTTCCTTCCTTCCTCAGCGAGTAGCTCAATTTCCCGGTACCCAGCCTTAGGCATGAAAGAGAGATAGCCAAAAAACAGAATGCCACGTGGTCCCGGTGGAAGGTTCCGTCTTAGACGTGTCTTCAATAAGCTCCACACAATACGGAAGAAAGCAGTCATCACGCCGATAAGCATGCCCGTAAACACCCAGCTCGAGAACGAACTCATCCTGGCGTATGCTGGTGTCTTGGCGTAGTCAATGTCTCTGCACAGTGCCTGCATTCGAGTGAAGAATAGAAAGTTCATCCTGCGTTCATTTCAAGGACACCTAAATCACTGCCATTTAAGTTCTTATATTCAGCGATTTTGCGCTCGGCGACTTTAATAGGCAACGCTGATTAATTTATTTTCGTAAAAAGCATATTTATGGGTAAAAACACTATCGCATATTTCTGCTATATAATTCTAGGCTCTTCTACAAATATTTCTCTTCTGTGTACACTAACAAAATCTTCAAAAGGTTTTAGAAAAAAATGTTTGCTGTCACTGGCTGAATTGTTTTTCTAATATTATTGCCTCAGGGATTTGCGCCGTGAAAATATAATCACAGTAGAAGAAGCCATGTGCCGAAATTGTAAACGTTTCTTGTTCTTCTTTAAACCAATCTGTAGCGCAGGCTTTTCTATTTTATACTTCCTCTCTTCATCCTTTCTTTAGACAATATACGTAACACGTAACGTGTAATTTGAAGCCGATGAACATTCACAATTAGCATTTAGGGTTATTTTTACACATTTTCAACAGCATTTTATTCTCCCCCATCTATATATAACCGTCATGGGGTTTTCAAGAATACATCTTATAGATTTATTTTTGCTTCTTGATTCAATTTTACATCTTCTGGAAACCTTCTCATTTATATTTGTTCTATTTTCACGTGTGTCGCACACTATTTCTTCTTTTCAATTTCTTCTTTTTGTTTTATTTATTCGTTTTATATTGTCCTGTCATCAAAACGCCGCACCAATGTCTTCATGGAACGCCTCGTTTATTTCTGCTCCCTGCCTTCCTTGAAAATTTGCTGGCTGTCTTCCCTTGTATACACCACTCATAACATGGGCTAGGACACGTTGCAAAACGATATGACATTTTAAGAGGCTTTTTTCGCCCCTATAAAATTAAGTAAACTTTGTCCCCTTGTGTAAAACAAAGGCACAAAAGGTTTGTACAATTTCCCCTTCTTTCAAAATGAAACACAGAAAGAAGTTTGTATGTTGTGAAACTGGTGTGGTTTACAAAATTATTTTCCTTTGTGTACTAGCGTAGATAGGACAAACGGGCGTTGCTTGAACACCCGTCAAAAAGCGCACAATGATGACAAACCTTCAGGAGTGACTGAACACCTCCGGGAATGCAACAGTTGCCGGCCCATTTTTCGGGTTAACGGGTTAACAAAAGAACAAGATAGCTGGCAAAAGCATTCCACAACTCCTCTTGTGGAAACTGTGTCAGCGAGTCTTCGCTCTTTCTCTATCGAAGAGGGAAACCTGCTGTCTTAGCAGATTTTGATCGTCAATTATTTTTCTTCCTGCTCCAAGTGTTTCGTCAATAAGCTTCTGTTACTTTCTTAAAAAATATGTTGCGAAAAGGACTTCAGTCTCATGTTTTCTTCTCCGTGTATCTGTGTTCAACAGCGACCACCAAATCGTCATGCACCACATTTGTCTACAGCTGCCGTAACGGCAGTATTACAGATATTAGGCGTAAGCTGCCTTAAATTTGAGTACGCGCTGTTATGCATCTTGGAACTCATGTTCTTACGATTCGGTGTCACAATTCCTGCATTGCTGAAACGTGGTGTCACAATTCCTGCATTGCTGAAACGTGTTAATTAGGTTGTAATCGCTATAAAGGATATCATTGCTTCTTCCAAGCCCGCTGCCAACCTCTTGGCTAGCACTATAGATACAAAATAAAGCGTATTGTGTTTGCCTTCAAGCATGGAGGTTTCATTTTACTCATTCTGTAGATAAACTTGTAAGACCTATGAAAATTGTTTTGCTGCTCTTAGCATCATTATTCTGTTATTATTACTTTTTCTGTGTGCGCCACGCTTTTATGCTCTAGTTGTTCACACTATAAAGCTTGGATGGATATATTGTTTCTTAGATTACAATGAAGAAGTCAGTTGCAGAAAGTTCTTGGGCTTTTCGTACGGATTTATTTTCTAATAAAAAATAATTTCCGTCGGTTCTGCAATGAACATGTATGCTCTCCCAAAAATATTCTTGTACGTGCACAGAACCTATTCATACATGAATAGCTCTGGCACTTAAGGTGTATTCATTACCTGCGTATCATAGCCAGTAAACATGAAAAACTGCTAAACAAAATGCTAAAAATAGCACGTAATTCTAACCCCCAGAGCATACTTTTTTCCCATTGGTGTAATGGGTAAGCCACGATAACCTTCCCGACTACCTAAAAATCACGTTTTACAACTTTTAGGTATTTTAAATCGTGGTACAGGCTGCTGGAAGGATGCGTTGGAGTGCGAAACAGCTTTGCGGGCAGGGTGCAATAATCTCAAACCCCTTTCAGAGTATTTTATGTTTTACAGTATATAATAGCTTGCTAACATTATAGAATGCTTCGAATTGTAAACACGCCCTGCAGCATTGATTGACATCGAGTATTTGCTTTTCAGCATACTTCCTTTTTGAATTAGAAGGGAAATAACTTGCATCACAATAATCAAGGGATGGGTTCCAGTGCTAGGTATTTTTTAAATTTCACAGATATTTTAAATTTATTTTTGGTTTTGGGGTTTAACGTCCCAAAGCGACTCAGGCTATGAGAGACGCTGGGGTGGAGAACTCCGGAAATAACGACCACCTTGGGTTCTTTAACATGCACTGAAATTGCACAGCACGCGGGCGCCTAGCTTTTCGCCTCCATCGAAAAGCAGCCGCCAAGGCTGGACTTCGATCCCGCGTACTTGGGCACAGTAGCCGAGCGCCCTAACCACTGCGCCATCCCGGCAGGGCAACAGGTATTTTAGATGAACAATTCTGATCTATCAGCTGCCCTCTGTTCATAAACATGGGCGCGTTTAGAATAATGGATTTTACCAGTATTATTACTGTAATACGGAAAGTTGACCTAATTGGTACATGATTGCAAATTACGAGCGCTGCGACGAGAACAAAAACGAGAGAGTAATGACAAGGACAGGCGCTACTATCAACTGAAAGTTTATTTGAAGAACACAGAATAAATACTCGCAGAAGACAACCAAAGGCACATGCGCTTCACAGATTTTTCCTAGGTATCCAAATATAAAATCTCACAATCTTGGATGCTTACAGATGGTGAGCTCACGCACGTATCACTGTTTTTATGGATGTGATTTGACTCTGACAGTTCTCGAGTCATCTGATCTTTTTGTCTAAACTTAACCTTGGTTTTGTTGAAAAGCTGTAGGCATTTTTTCCTACTAGGCACATCTGACCCACTAGGTTTATTCAAATGACAGTCTCTATAATGAAGGGCCAAATTGGATGAAGGGGCACTATTCAAAGAAGTGTTATGTTGGCGCAGGCGCGTATTAATACATTTGCCAGTTCGCCCTATATAAGTTTTCCCACATTTAAAAGGTACTTGATATACAACCCCTTCTTCCCTCTCTCGTTGTTGTTCTCCGTCGCAGCGCTCGTAATTTGCAGTGCAGTATAATTAGTGTCAATCAACAATGCACGACATTTGCTCGCATCAGGTATCTCGCATGTTGGCACCTTCTAGCCCCAAGCACCAATAAAAGCCAGCACAGCTCCAGATGCTTGAACTCCCTAACAACAAAACAGTATCTGCCTAATGGTAACGAATTTATTAATTTTGAAGCACCGTGTGTTTTCGGAATAGAGAAGTTTAATTTTTGTGGACGTGAAGGCTTTCAGGTCGCATGTGAGGTAATTTAACCTGAGTGTATTCGAGATTGTTTAAAGACCTCCTTTTAAGGTATGCATTGCTTGTTTTTATTTTTGTAGCAGGATTGCACAATTTGCCTAATACAGAAAAACTAGTCTTTTTTTAATCGATATTTATTGCCTCACGGCATCAGTAGGGTATGAGATGAAGGATAAATAAATTATTAAATTTATGGAAAAAAAACTCTTATTTTAGTAAGTGTCTTTAGGGTTTTCAACAATTACGGGTAAATTTTAGTGTTTGCTTTCCGGCAAGTATAATATATTTTAAAAGTTTTAACACTATTTTCAAAGATATTGCGCCAGGCAGCGACCACCCCTTTGCTGTTCTAAAGCATATGAATTGTAGGGCATGTTCCGCGATAGCTTTTAGAAAACTGTTTCAAAGATTTGCTCTTTATTACACTCCCAAATCAATCGGCGTGTTATTTTTGTAATATTGATGTCTATAGTATGGGTCGACCTTCAGATAATTTATAAGGTGCACTTTTTATAAAGCATTTAGTGCCTCCTTTCATTGCCTAAAATGGAATGTTTCCTGCCTATTTTTTGCCGCGTGCAAATTTATTGCCTAAAAATCGGGCCTTTTGTTATACTAATTCTTGCAAATATTATTTGTTCCTAGTGCTTCAGATCTTTGGAATCGTTAGTCTGCCATAGCAGTCAATTATACTACTGTTGACTCAGTTGGGTACTTTGTGTGGGACCTTGAGCTTTGAAACTTGTTTTTCTTTACATAAATTTGTTTTCATTTAATCCTTGCCCTTTTTTTTTTCCTTCACTAATGACGTTACCGTACTGGATATTTTTCCTGTAAAGCTGTGCATCCAAGAGATTATGAGATATATTTGAGTTTTGAATAATACTGTAATCACTGCTACTCTGATCCGAAACAGAGGTATACATGAATATAATATAAACAAAACAAAAACGTTCACTGCTGTTCTCTAGAAAAGAGCTGCCTCAAAGAGCTTCAAACCATATTCGGGCGGATAGCCTTCCTACAAGCTGTATCCAACCATTCTATACGGGCCATTCTACGAGCACGGTGACATGCAAAATTACACAATTTTTATGTTCGCCAAAAATGTTAGGAACGAAGAGTCCTGTGAAAAAAACTGCATATTTTCATTTTTGCAAAACATTTCCTATGCTGATGTCATGCTCGAAATTGTCGGAAAACCACTTGTAACGGGAAACTTCTGAAACGTTTTCCTGTATCATAAAATCGCACACAGGCGACTATGACGATATTCAAAGCATAAATCTAAACGTTTTCTGACCTACAAAGATGAACCTTGCATGATGTCACAATGAATTCGAAATTCTGCCTTTTACTAGGGTTTTACTCAGTTTGCAAAATTTTACGGTACGTAGTGAAATGTCCACGACGTTTTGGTGTGTTGTCTGAAACCTGGTTTCCCAGTTCTCTGTATGAGCAGTTATAAATTCTAGAGAATATTTAGAACCTAAAACCTCAAAATCTACGCTTGCCGAAACCGCCAAATTAGTTATGGAAAATACCAAGTTAGCAAAAATGTTTTACGTTCTATGATAATCAGTTCAGTTGAGTCGTTCAGTTGTGTCCGACTCTTCGTTCTCTAGATAACGCATACTCTCAAAATCCTGCCTGCTCAATATATCCAGAATCTAGAACATAATGTTTTTTTTTTTATTTTTCGTGAAGTTATTCTTATAAAAGAGGTCAATGAGGCGATACCATCTGTTGCGCACCGTGCTCTTTTCGCATGTCATCGTTTTTTCTTCGTTGCAGGTGGAATACCGCTACCTTTTGTTTTATATTGTCTCCATGAGAAACGGGAACGCTCTAACAACACGTTAAATGTTCACTAGAGAGGGCGCATGCCTGCAGTGAGCAAACGGAAGCGGGAATTTCTCATTCTATACAATTGAAGTGGTATTTACCCCTAGTGCTGTACTAGAGAAATGCATCTCTCTTTCTAAGCAAGGTGTTCAGTGGACAAGGAAAAACTCCGTTCTTCTGGCTCTGTGTCCCCAACAGCACCAAGCGTGGCTTTAGCATGCAATTGTTGGTGCACGAAACGATATGCAAATAATTTAGACAAGTTAGCAAGTTTTGAAAATGCCTATTTGTGTATGATATGGGTTGTGACTACCCCTGAATGTTCGTGAGTCCACAAGGAGCGGACCGGCAAATAACATCAAAGAAACTCTGCTTCCGTAAACCTCATATATTTTCACATCACTAAACTAATTGAAGACAAAGGCTAAGGTGCTGAAGCTGAGATGTCTTCAGGTGTACTGCTCCGTCGCCAAATTGACGCTTCCCTGGTTGACCGCAGGTCTTCGCAGGACCTGCACTTCATCGCAGCCTCTCCTAGAGTGACACGTCATGCCGCACCGCGGTAATCCTGCTCCGGGAGCTGTTTCCTTTTTTCAAGGCACTCTTCTTTCTTCTCCTTCAGGGGTTTGCCTTGCCCATTTGTGCGTGCGTTACTGTGTCCCGCTTAGAATGATTCCTCGGCACGGAAGTGTCATTCTTTATCATGATAGTTAAACAGCTATCCTAAATTTCAAACTGTGCGTTAAAGATTCTGACGCGGCAATTATCGAAAGAAAGATCAAAATGATTTGGGCACTGACGCATGCATTTTCTCCCGGCAAAGAGGTGGCATACGAGCTGGTCCCAGCTCTCTACTTTCAGACTTAATCGGGGACCTCAGTAAAGGGAGCAAAGAACGCATATTTAAGTTTAGCGATCTGACTCAGAATTACAACTTCTAGCGTAGGACGATGGCTTCACCAGACGCATCACTTAAAAACAGACAAACCAACGCCCAGGACGAATCCAGACGTATATTTTCCGGAACCCAGTTTGGGGTAACTCTTGTTACCGAGACATATGATTAGATCAGTCTTATGAGTGTGGGACCAAAGGGTCTGTTTTTCACATAATATGGGAATGCTCCTTCTGGCTAGAGAGGGCCGAACATAGAGATAACGAAAGAACCTGGGAGACCCGAGGAGGCACCGTTCCAACCGGCCGAAAGGCCGTCGAGGAAAAACGCATTCTGGCCAGCATCCGAGGCTGAGCTTAAATCTAAACACCTCTGGCCAAGACCCGAGAGGTTGAGGAGCTGCACAACGTTTCTGTTCGAAAACATGTTGATATCTCCACCTCCTTATTCTCACTCCCCAGCTTCTTAGCAGAGATAAATCCTGCCGAGCATTCGGATGAAGGCAGATTCTTGGAAGGTGTACGCCGAAACACAGCACCAGCAGCGTCGACCGGCTGGTCGCAGGCTCACTATTCAAAAGTAGTTTGGTTTGGTTTGGTTTAGTTTTTGGGTTTTAACGTCCCAAAGTGACTCAGGCTATTGGAGACGCCGTTGTGGAAGGCTCTGAAAATTTCGACCCCCTAGAAGTCTTTAACGTGCACTGACATCGCACAGCCCACGGATGCCTTGCTTTGCGCCTCCATCGAAAAGCGGCCGTGGAGGGTGGAATTCGATCCCGCATCCTTGGGAACGGTAGTCGAGCGTCGTAACCAGTGTGCCACCCCGGAGGAGCCACTATCTTAAAGTGAACCAGAGCACACGTGCTGGACTCGCTCGCCTCTACTTCTCTGTACGCCGCACCGAAGTAGAGGAAGGGGATGTTGAGAGTCGCCCATGAAAAATTAGCGTCAAATCTTGTCTCAACAGGGCCGCCTAGTAAGTAGGATTTATGGTGGAGATATTCGGGCCTCCGTTGTCTTAAGCAGAAATATTTTAATGAGCGACAAGCAGCCCGTTGTACATCATTGTTAAATGTTTTGCGCATTGTCAGACTGATAGGCGCAAAGCACTGTCAGAGGGTGTATGACGGGCGATAGGTGGTAGTAACGTTAGATCAAAGACACGCCATGCGTGGGCACATGTTAAGCAGGATGGACACGTGGTGATAATGAAAAAAGAACCATGAATACGTATCATAGCCTTTTGTGATCGGAGGTGGGTTGGTTTGTAGGGCTTAACGTCCCAAAGCGACTCAGGCTATGAGAGACACCGTAGTGGAGGGCCCCGGAAATATCGACCACCTGGGGTTCTTTAATGTACATTGACATCGCACAGCACACGGGCGCCTTGCTTTTCACTTCCATCGAAAAGCGACCGCCGAGACCGGGATTCGATCCCGCATCCTTGGGAACAGTAGTCGAGCGCCGTAACCACTGCGCCACTCCGGTGGGGTTCTGTGATCGGAGTGACCATTTGAGTATCGTACAAACGCTCTCTTCGTTTTTTTGTTATTGAAATATTGCTTCTTTATTAAGAGTTCAATCATTAACGCATCGAAGGCCGCGTGGAAACTTTTGAAACTTTATATGACTTATAATAGCACTACTTTGCTGAGCGGATCTATTATTATGGCTTAGCGCCACGCACAAAATTACAAAGATAGATATACCGACGAAATGTTTAATGCATGTTTATTACTGTAAGTATCAACTAAGTTTAAAGAAGTAATACTCTTTACGTCAATATAGGAGCCCGAACGGAATGAAAACCACTTTATATGCTACGTATTCGTTCAGTCTCACTCTTAACTATTGTGCAGAGTAGGAAACAAAAACTGGGAATTTGTCCCGGTTTCCCCTTTACTTTTTTGTTTTGACGTTTTTGGTAAACTTGTGGCCACCTTCGCTATCACGTTCCTAGTACGTCGGGAAACAAAGCAATAAAACTCATGAGTTCCGGAAATATATTTCGCTCTTTCATGACGCATACTCAGCGCTCGTATTCCTGGAGTGACGGGAGTGTCAGCCACCCAGAGATGTTCATAAACCTCATCACTCCTCTAGCCCACTTGCACACTCCTCTTCTCCTCTTCGCGTAAGAATTCGCGGTCAAGAGGTCTTTCAATACTAGCTTTGTCTCTAGCCTATTCAGTGTCCTTCCACACCCCTTTCCCAATTTATCCAATGGACGTTTGTGATTCGATGACGAGAAGCTTCGTTTAGTATCCAACCCAGTTTTTTTGCAAACGGGGGTGGAGATAGCTTTCCTTTCCTGCTTTTTGTACTGGGAGGCTGCACCATACGTAATACAGTGTAGTGACTCAAGCCAAGCTTTTCGTTTTTAAAGGACAGTAACTTTTAAAGTTGAGAATACATGCGCTGCTGTATTGACGGATATTAGAAACTATTACGCCTAGATGATTCCACCACTTCACCGATGTCTCGAATGTAAGCTAACATGAGATGAATTATTGCTTAGTTACTTCTGCAGTGAAAGTGCTGCACAGCGTTCTGGATATTGCAATTCTCTGAAATTTGCATAAGTAGGAATGCCTCGGTTGGCCCTGACGTAATTTTCAAAAACCGAAGATTGTTCGACGGCGCTTCACTAAAAAAAATGTTGCCATTTAATTTTTTTCTCCTTATCGAGAAGCTCCTCCATTGCATTGTTGTTAGCTGCAACACTGTTTTGTGTGAGTACTATTCAGAACGCAAGCACAGCTTGTATCTAATTTGTTCTTCTTCAATTCTGTAGCTGCCAAACAACGTTTGGAGATATCTCACTTCTCGGAAACCTGGAACATGCATTGAGCCTGCCATTCAGTTCTTAGCGAAAGCAAGCCATCAGACCAATCAGCTCGTCACATGACTACATATGCACAAAGCATATTATAGGTGTTTATCGTTTCTTTGATATTTTTCTTTCCTTTACATTATAGTCCCTACCAAGACACTCAAAAGTAATCCGATAGGCGCTTTGAAGACTGTCACTTCGTGTTACCTTCTGGTCTTTTGAGAATACCTTTGCCTCCATGATGTCGGATAAATTGTATGCATATTCAGACGCGGTACATACCCGAGGGTGAAAAAAGCTAAAACGTTTATTGGGATCTGTGATTTATTCGTGCTACATCGGTTAATATATTTTTCAAAGTCAGTGTAGGTTATTAACGTGCTTAGTCTGAGCAGTAAACTTTGAACTCATTTCGGTCACAGTGTAGTCGTCTTTGATGCTCGCTGGTTTTCTGGTTGTGATTACTGATCTCGGGTCGGGCATCTTAAAGAGTGAAGTTGAATGGGCCTTAGCCAGCCTTGCTAAGAACAAAGGTAGCGGAATTGATGGCATTCCAGCTGAGTTGCTTCACAACCTCAACCATGACAACACTGTTAACGTTCTGTATACATTATGTCAGCAACTCTGGACAACCCTGCAGTGGCCACAGGATTGGAGGAGGTCAGTTTACACCCCCATTCCAAAGAAAGGCAGTGCCAAAGATAGTTTACCGCACGATCGCGCTTATTTTGCATGATAGCGAGGTGATGTTGAAACTCCTCCAAAGTAGGCTGCAGCAGTATGTGGGTCGGGAGCTTCCGGACGTGCAAGCTGGGTTTCGCAAGGGCAAAGGAACTAGAGACCAGATTTCCAACCTTCGTTGAATCATGGAAAAAGCAAAATAATTCCAGAAACCCATATACTTCTGCTTTATTGATTATGCGAAAGCGTTTGGCTGCATAGATCACAGCAGATTGTGGCAAGCTCTCCAAGAGAAGGGAGTTCCAAATCATCTCATCTGTCTCCTCAGGAACCTATATGAAGGGCAAGAGGCCACAGTCAGAACTGCGCATGGTCTTACTGATTTGTTTCCGATTGAGAAAGGAGTGAGGCAAGGCTGCATACTGTCACCCTGCCTATTTAACCTATATTCAGAGTGCATCATAAGGAAGGCCGGTCTGGACGAGTCTTCAGCTGGAGTGAAGATTGCTGGAAAATGTATCAACAACCTTAGATATGCGAATGATACCACTTTAATGGCAGAAAGTGAAGTGGAACTCAAGAGACTTCGGATGCGCGTACAAGAAGAGAGTAAGAAATTTGGGCGTAAACTGAACATTAAAAAGACAAAGATCGTGGCGTCTTGCCCTATCAAGTCCTGGAGCATCAATGAACAAGAAGTGGAAGCTGTGACAGATTTTCTCGTCTTGGGCTCCAAGATTACCTCGGAAGGAGACTGCAGCCATGAAATTAGGAGACGCCTGCTTCTTGGAAAGAGAGCAATGGTTAGCCTTGCCCGCCTAGTAAAGAGCAGAGACATTAGTCTGCCAACCAAGGCCCGTATAACTCGTGCTATGGTATTTGCAATTGTGATGTATGGATGCGAGAGTTGGACTGTGAAGAAGGCTGACCGCCGAAGAATTGACGCGTTTGAATTGTGGTGCTGGTGGAGAATCTTGAGAGTTCCTTGGACTGTCAGATGATCAAATCAGTCGATATTGTCGACCATAAACCCTGACTGCTCACTGGAGGGTCAAATTCTAAACTTAAAGCTCAGCTACTTTGGTCATCTGATGAGGAGAGGAGTCGCTGGAGAAAGATTTGATGTTGGGAAAGGTTGAGGGTCACCGGAGTAGGGGTAGGCAGCGAACGCGATGGTTAGATGGCATCCTCGAGGCGCTGCAGATGAAGTTATGTGATGTTGGGAAGATAGTGAGAGACCGGAAAGCGTGGCGTGCTATGGCCCATAGGGTCACGAAGAGCCGGACACGACTGAACGACTGAACTGAACTGGTGTTTTGGTAACATTCCTGGCCAAAACCGCATATTGAATAGCTTGACTGTAGTTATGGTAAAACTAAAGCTATAACTCGTCTTACCCACTATACTTTAAGTGTTTCCGCATGCAATATATGCCTATATTCTTTTTTGCCGGTGATAAAAGGTAGAATTGCGTCTATACAGAGGTTTGTTTAAACATGGCTTTAAGGCTAACGAGGCCTCTTCTTGGAATAATGAGGACTATAATATAACATGCTAGCTATACAGGGAATCAAGATATCGATACAGGATTTTATATTGGTATTTTCACCTTTGCTGTTCTTTCAAAAATAGCGAAAAGATTTAGAAGGCTAATTTTAAAATGTATGCATGTGTTTTTCATCTAATATGGTGCGCATCGCTCGCCCATAGTGTTAGTAAAGCAATATTCAGGGAAGGCGGACACGTTTTGGGTATTTGTATTGCTATTACGCTTTATTACTGCCATTTAAAACTAGGCGTCCGGGAATTACATTCCTAATTTTGCAACGCCATTTGTGGAAAAGATATTACTGCTTCGAACTTGCTCTGTTTAATCGGAAGGACATAGGGCAATCTTACGATTGTTCACTTCCTATAAAAGCGACATACAAATACATTTATGTCGGCAACTTCATCAATTATAGAGCACCTGTGAGGTTGTTCCACCGCTTTTTCACTCCCCGTTCGTCCATCCCAAGAAGTAGGAGAAGGGCACGTGCAGTACTGAACATTTCTTTTTTGTTCCCTGGTCTAGAATTACTAAATTTGTTGAATGACCTGCCCAAATCACAACTGAAAAAGTGGTTGTAAAGAGCGAGGAAAACTGCTTGTATATGCCTCATCTAGCGATAGCGTTACGTATGTATGTATATGTGTAATCTAACGATAGCATTCAGTATAGACCAAAGCAGAAAAAACTTAGTCGGACATCTCATGTCCGAAAAGCCTAACTCATTCAGTGTTGCAGTTTACAGAAGAACATGGAATAACTTTATTGTAATAATAATATATATCTTGAAGGCACTAAATACAATGCACAGATAATGAAATTTTGTTACAGAAGTGGCAAATGGTTCGCTTTACATAGAAGTAAATATGCCATGTCAAAATGTTTTATCATTCTTTTGCGGCTTGAGAGTGTTCAATGCTTCATTAGCTTAATACGCCTTTTGCGCGAGCATTGCTCCTGTATCTATATTGTGCAGGTAGTAGGCTACAACATATCTGCTGTTTTCAAGTATAAGCAGAGTGAGCCTATCAGGCTGATTTAAACCTTTATCTGTGCTCGCATCTGCGTGCTGATTAGATTAATCTGAATGAATGCAACTTCTATGCTCTCTATTGCCCGGCTGGTCTAAATAAAGGCATAAAACATTCGTTCCGTGTTCATTCTGGGCCAGTAAAATCTTCAGCATGGTGGAGTGTTGGAACCGATCCGAAATGCGCAGAAGTTGCATCATCTTGCATGACACGCAATACGTCCGTGCAAAGCGTTTTGGAAACTACGAGTTGGTATCGCTGGTCTACAGGCGAATAACTCTTTTTTCATAGGAGGCCATTGTGCACACTAAAACGGCTTATAGCTGCGCTGGCTCGGGAAGCGCGAAAGAGCGGCCGCAGACTGCTATCCCTTTGCAGTTCTGTTTTGAAAACATTCGTGTTGGAGAACGCTGACTCGAGGGTAAAAATATAATTGTCGAAATCGTCGCAGTCAGATCTGGTCGTACCCATTGGCATCATAAAAAGAAAATTTCTGTCTTCATGACGCCTCCCGCTTTTGTACACCACGGCAGTCATATTCCTGAAGCCAGAGTGCCCAGCGTGCGAGGTGACCACATGGGTCTCGAAGGTTCCGCAGCCAACAGACTTAATGATGGTCAGTTACGATAGTGAACGACCTTCCGTACAAATGTGAACGGAAACGCTGCACAGCGAAAACGACCGCCTGGTATTCCTGATCGGTGACTGTGTAGTTTCGCTCTGGCTTTCTGAGGGTACGACTTGCGTATGCCATAACATGCTCTCGTCGTCGTGCCTTTGGACAAGGACTGCACCGAGACCGATTCCACTAGCGTCTGTGTGAAATTCTCTCACTGTAGCAGGATCGATGTGACGTAGGATTGGTTTTGATATTAAAACGAACTTCAGTTGACGGAATGACGCGTCGCAGTCAGGTGTCCAGTCAAAAGTGGAGTTTTTGTTGAGAAGGCACATCAATGGGTAAGCAACATCAGCAAAGCGATGTATAAGGGGTCTAAAATACGAACACAACCCTAGCAAACTGCGAAACCCCTTCACTGACTGTAGTGTTTAAAAGATTCAACAGCAGCTGTTTTCTGCGAACCCGGAATTACACCATCACCATTGACAAGGTGGCCTAGCACTTACGCTTGGTGCTTTTCAAAGCGGCACTTTTTCGAGTTTAGAATTAGGGCGGCGTATTGGAGACGATCTAAGACGCGTACTAAACCGTCACTGTGTACTTGGAAGGACTTCCCAAATATGACGACATCGTCCAGATTATAAGCCGTGCAAAATTGTGTCAATAAATCGTTCAAATGTGGCAACCGCATTCCACAGCTTGAATAGCTAAACAATAAACTCATAAACGCCATCTGGCGTTACAAAAGACAGTTTTTTCTTATCCGCAGGTTTCATTGCAATTTGTCAGTAACCTGATCTGAGATTAAGACAAGAAAAATGGGATTCATTAGAGAGGCAGTCGAGGGCGATGTATATACGAGGAAGCGGATAGACGTCAGAATTTAGACACCGGCATTCAACGCAGAAACACCACAAACCGTCTTTCTTCCGTACAAGAATAACAGGGGCTGCCGAAGGGCAAGACGACTCCTTTATCACCTTCTTCCGCAGCATATCCTCCATTTGCTCATGAATTATTTCGCTCTGAGATGGGGACACGCGATATCTCTTTTGACAGATGGGACGTTCCGAACCTGCGTCGTTGGTATGATGGGTCCGAGGTGTAGGGCGCGAGGTTGGTCAATCTTTTTGAGAAAAGTCAAACACAGGCAAACAGGGTAGAACAACTGTGACCAAAGCAATGACACGGGGCACATCTGGTCCACAGAAGGCAAGCTTCAATCCGGTTGGTAAAACTGCGGGCTGATTGTCCATAACGAGGCACTACCGTGATGCATGGTTATCATACAATGAGGAATATTAACATTTTCGTCAGGCATGCAAGTGAGCTGTGTGCACCATGGCCAGAAATGAAATCTGGCCAATAAGTGCAGCGGACATAGTGAACGAACGAAGCAGATAAGAGTGGAACTACAATTTCTTCGGTAATACTAAAAACTGTTTCTTTATATGGCTGCTTTAAAAACGAGTCGGCAGATGCGAGCCATCGAAATGAATCTATTGACTATGGCAAAAATTCATTCCTAAAATGATGTCATGCGTAGAGTAGCGTAAGACGTCAATTTCGCCTTGAAAAATTGCTCCACCCACTGACACTTGCGCACTGCACACACCTAGAGGCAGCAACGCCTCTCCACTCACACCAGAAAACGTTGAATTATGGTCATAATCAAATATCACTGTGTCCCAGCAAGCCCGTAAACTGATTTCTCATCACAGACACAGTCACACGCGTATCCACCAAAGCAAATGTACACACGCCATCAATGAACACACGAGTTTTGTTTTTGAGCAACATAGTTGGAGGGATGTTGGTACACAGCACATTTTCAACGGCTTCATACTCACTGGTCGCGCTTGTTAGTTTTCCTGACGGGGTGACATGGAGCGCCGTCGGGGTGATGGAGAACGACACTCACGGAAGGCGGGTGGAGGAGTACCACTTCGCTGAGATGCAGGAGAATGGTCGCGGATATTCTCTTTCTAGATGTTGCTTTAATACCAACGCAGAGTATTGATTGCAGAAAAACAGTGCTGCATTGCCGATTGTTGATTACTGTTGGAGGCACCGGACGGTTACAGCGTGGCGGGAACCTACTGCGGCAGCACCTGGCATTAGGACCTTCGACGCCCCAGCGGTAGATTATCGGTGGGGTAGGTAGAAAATGCTGTTCTGGATTAGGGCCAGAAACAGCAGGGCGCATCGTAGGTCTGGCTGAAGGCTCGTACTACTTAGGAATCCTGGTAGATCGAATTGAAGATCGAGGTGCACTTGAGGCGAATTCATACATTTGGGTGTCAAGCATCGATGCATTCGGGTTGGCAAAATGCGTAGGCGGGTAGTCGATAAAAGCGCCAACTTCAAGAGTTTGGGAGAAAGGCTGCACCGCAATCGCTTGTAGCGGTGAATCCGGCCGTCTAGAGACCATCTGGACAGAGACCTCAGCAGATTCATGCAGAGAAAGTGGGTTGAACCATAGCAGTTTTTCGTGCCCAATTTGCAGGGTAGTCGACGGCAGATCAATTTGGGCGTTGGTAATGAACTAGCCATTTCTCAACGCCCTCACTTTCTCCTTAAATGGTCGTGGTTCCCGGTTAGACTTCGATGGAATAGGGCTGATGGAGGCAGGTGTGTCGTTAGTCTGGCTGGCAGAGTCGCGGCTTGGAAGTTTAGAGTCGGTGGGGTCCATGATGGTCGGGAGCGGTGGCTGTCCAGCAACACGCCGACTATGTCAAAACTCCAGTTGGTCTTGCATCGCCGTAGGTAGGAATCGACCAGAGCACCTTCCACCAAGTTGTTGCGGTGAAAATAAGAAAGGGGGTGTTTATTTACAGTAATCTCGAAGCGCGACAAGGTGAAGCCTATACCAGCCCCCAGAAACCAACGCTTCTTTCTCTATTTCTGCCACACCATCACATTCATGTATCGTCGTCAGTAGCGTGACAGTATATATATATATATATATATATATATATATATATATATATATATATATATAACCCTTGGATTAAATTAGCTGGGACACCTGGTATATATACATCCTATGGATGTGGGTGGCTCTAGTGGACAGTTTCAAGATTCGGTTTACAGGCACCACTATTACATCCAGCATTGATGGCCTAATCTATGCTACATCTTGGCTATTCTGCTTCACGAATGCATGCGTTTTGTACCTGTTCTCATGTCATGTACAAACTAGTGATTTTAAGAAAACCTAGGTTTTAATCGCACGTCTGTTGTGAACTGTTGCGCAGAACAATGAGTAGGGACATGTGGTAACGGAACGGACACGTAATTTGTGCTGGTTACATCGATGTGTCATTTAAATAATTATTCACGCAAGACGCACTTCTGGTATTAGCTTGAAGTGCGTAAGTAACACTTGTTTCTACGAGCAGTTAGAGCATAAACGGCTACCACTGTATATGTTTTACGCTGATGTGAAATAAAATCTTCAGCGATGATCGCGGGAGTGGCCTGTGCCTGCGCAGTGCTTGTGCGCACATTCGCGTAGCTGCCTGCCGAAGGCTTTCGCCCGCTCCTTGCGAAGGTGTTCATGTTATCACTCACCACTGGCATCCGATGTAGAAACCCTTGCTTGTTGCTTCCGAAGGCGCTCTTCTTCGCGTTGCTCTTTGAAGTTTAGAGTTCTACCTTGTACTTTTCAAATTATTTGTCGCCCTTGCTCCTCCTCTGACCTCAAAAGTTTCTCTTGGCGCTTTCCTCAGGCGATCACGCTGTGTGCCCTCTTCAATGGTCAGAGTTCATGACTGTCGCTTCTGAAAGCGATCCCATCCTTAACGATTGAAAGTAGCACTCGTGAAAGATCCCAACATTGATTGCGCCATTATGTGAAGTCATAGCGGATGGCATTTAAGTGCGATATTGAAAAAGAGAAAATGCTCGTTCACGCTGTACAATTTCCTCCTTTTTAGACACCTCATTAGTTATTTTTCAACACCTGGCCCAATGTGGTACCATTATCGCAATTCAAAATAAAATGTGTTACCCGTACCTGTGGCAAATGCTCCACATGCCCAGTTAATACCCTCAAGGCGCACTTGATACACATTGTAAAAAAACTCTAACAAAACTCACAATCTAGTGCCTTCATGATATGGGTTCATTATAAAATGTAGTAAAACAAAAAGGGTGTTCAAACTTAGGATCCCTTCATCGGTCATTAGTTTTAAGTCACTGCAACAACAGAGTAGAGTTTTTGAAATTCCTGTGATGGCCATTTCGGCACCACAAGATATAGTTTTGTCTTTGAGGACGGAGCCGTGACGGGAGCGGCGGTTAGAAAATATATTCACAGCTATTTACAGGAGAGAATGGGTACCGGCATTAGACACAGATCTTTACAAGTTCTAGGATGGTCCCCTGTCCGTGATTAGGCTGCAGCGGGGGCCCTAGCCACAAGACCTCTTTTGCTCTGTATAGTAGAGCAGCCGAGCAGGGTCGCTTCCCAAATCTCCGGTAGGTTAGGAGAAAAGAGAACAGGATTTAGGGAGGCTGCCCAAAACATAGCGGGGCACTCGCTGTTGAAAGCCGGATTATATTATTTCAAAAGTGGCGGGCACGATACTGTGTTGGTATATAAGCGAAGCCGCCTACGCTCCTAAGTTTTAGTTACCTTTTCTCAAGGGGATAAAAGCGGCTATTTTAGATTTGATAGCATTGAAAAATATCTGTATGTTATAGCCGGGATTGTCTGTGATACCCAAGGAGGCGAGGGCCGAGGCGATGCCTGGTGTTTGGGCTCGCGAGCTGAGGCGTCTTGTTTCTGTTTTCCCTTCAGTCCTCCTTGCGCTGGAACCCTGATAACGTGTGTATAGGCTGTAAAAGAAGGCGGGCAGACACCAAGGCTATCTCTGATTATCTTTAATGCCCGACTATCCCTGGCTATCGATGTGCGAACATGGCGCTCAGTCTTTACCGCGTGCCCCCGCTTCCAAAACTTCGTCTTCCTTCTTCTTGTTGTTCTGTCTGTAGGTTAATGCCTGAATCTGCAACACCGGCTGCGCCCTGAGATGAGAGGTAGCCCGAAGCTTGAACGGTGTCACCTCGTAAAACCCTGCCCGCTCTCAGTCATCTTAGCTCTTGTCGTAACAGCTGGCGCAACACGGACGGGATGCAGGACTAGGACGCATCTGCTGGTTGGAACCCTACTCGCCGGCTTGAAGGTCTTATTGTAACTTTGCCCCACTTCACTGTAAGCATAATAGACTTTCACCTAGTTCACCAGCATAAAATAGTTAATTCAATGCTGGGAGTTCACAGCTGCATCTCGAAGTTTTGTACGTACATCGTCGACATAAACGCTGACAAAACTCATACACACAAACACAAATATCTCACAAAACACTCTGGGTTTCCACCGTGATCTTTGTTTGCGCACTTGCCTTGCTTTCTTTCTCGGCTTGTGAAACTGTACCATCCATTTTCTAGGCTTTTCGATGGTTTTTTTTTGTCTTTATTCCTCTTCATTGCGCGCTGCATAAATGATTGTTGCATTGCCCTACCTCGTTCTTTCGTTTGTGTAATAACGCTGGAGACAAGAATTTCGTTTGCCATCTCTAAAACTTTAAAACTCTTCTCAAATTCAAAACGTCGGCGTCGCTACTAGAATTACTCTCGAGGCGTCTTTCTTTTGCACGTTATATTGAGAAGTTCCATTACTGAGTTCTTTGAAGGGAGCTCTCTGTTTTTCGCTTTCTTTGTCTTGCGCATAGCCAGTGAATGCACTTCCGTTTTTTTCTGTAATTTGCTTCTACATTATTTTGTATTCTCGCTCCAACGGTATATCATCAGTTAGAGGATCAAGATGATGCGCTCTTTGAAAGTTTTTGTCCGATGGCGATCCGAAATCAATCTCGCTTGTAAACTGTGCAGAATCGTCCGCCCGACGTTCAACGCGTGTAGTTGGCTGGATGCTTTCTTTACTGTCGGAGAGGTCCGTCTGTGTATGTCCGTAAATTATAATCATCGTCATCAGCCTGACTATACCCACTGAAGGGCGAAGGCCTCTCCCATATCTCTCCAAGAACTACCGGCCTGCAACTAAGGCGACTGTCCCACCTTCTGGGTCTAACCCCTGAAGAGCGAGATAGTTGCTCTGTTGGACGAATAAAAGTTCTCTCTCTCTCTCTCTCCAACTAACCCTGTTCTGTGCTAGCTGCATCCACTTGACCCCTGCGAACTTCTTAACCTCATCCGCCTACCTAACTTTCTGCCGCCCCCTGCGGCGCTTTCCTTCCCTTGGAATCCAGTTTGTTACCCTAAGCGACCATCGGTTATCCTCTCTTCGCACTACATGTCCTTACATGGTGATTACAGGGTGATTATAATACGTCTCACGAAAAGGTCACGAACAACTATCACACCTTTCCCATTGTAAAAATTGTTTGGACTCCTGGTCACTCCTCCCTTCCTGGCAACGAGAGTGCGCACGCGCTCGCCCGAGCAGCAACCTTCTGGGCGCTGTCGACGGAACAGGAGGGGGAACTAGACACAGAGGACGCCAGCACAGTTCCACAGTCTTACACTCACATTACACTATATTACCGCACACAAAGAACTCTGCCACCGCCGCACCCAACACTCACCAAGGCCGAAGCTGTGGCATGGCGACAACTGCAAACTCACACGTATACAAATTTGTACCACAAACATTTGTTCTTCCCCACCCGCTACCCAGATAAATGCCCCACCTGCCAACAACACCGACCTACACTTTACCATTCTTTTTGGGCCTGCCCAAAGCCACCCGGCGGCATTCCACCTGTACCTCACCCCACCCTCTCATCTTGGGAAGATGCCTTGTCCCGCACGGAGCTGGCCGAACAACGCCGGCTAATCGAGCGGGCCGAGAGGATTGCCGTGGCCCATGGGCTTATGGACTGAAGTGTATTTATTTCTTTCTGAGACCGCTTCATCAGCACCAACCCGCAAGACCAGCGACAGCTGTTCTGGCGGGCCTGGAGGATTGAGGCGGCACATGGAGCCCTGGACTGAGGGCTCCACTCAGAAAGAAAAGGAAGTTTACATAATAAATGTTTTTCCTCCTCCTCCTCCTCACCGTACAACAGGCGCTCCTGGGTGAGTGCTGACATCCTTATGGGCCATAAAATCATCATTCCTATCGATGAATTCCAGCGATATCTCGTTGTACTCTGCTTCGGGCACCGCTGTGGAAACTGTGGCACTTACAACTTGCCTCTCTTTAAGCTCAATGGTAGAATCGATAGTTAAATCGAAAGCTGGTTCAGTGAAAATTGCCGGTAAAGCTACGTTCGCAGACGATGCAGCTCCTGCAGGGAGCGCACCTGCTGGCTTCGTAAAATGACGGCTATCGGCAGTTGGAGTAGGCGGCTAAAGGCCCTCGGTGTGGCGGCTGAGGAGCATCATTGTTCATGTCGCAGTCTCCTCGTACTCCTCTACAGCTATGAAGTCTTCTGTACTAACGTCGAATTTGAAAGCGTGCATTTTCTCATTCAGAACGCGTAGACCGTCGTTTCAGTTGTTTAGACTGGTGTGAATTACCTTTAGGTCAAGAAAAGTTCATTCGGTCCATTTTAGTCGATTACTTGCTTCGTGACAGAGCCGGGACTGAAATTTTGTTGCATCAAGCGCTTCCTTATGATGCGGTCTATGGCGTATTGCTGACGCCTTCTCCTCTCTGTCCGGTGGGTTTCGATGGCGGAGCTCCTGGCATCTTCCTGGAGGGCCATTGTCGCTCCTCTTGCAACCACAAGGAATGATCCATGAAGATCGCATTACCCTTCCTGGTTTCGGCACCAAAAATTTAAAAGAAGGAGGGCAGACACCAAGGTCACCTCTGACTACCTTTAATACCCGACTGTCCCTGACTATCGATGTACCAGTATGGCGGTCAGTCTTTACCGCGTGCCTCCGCTTCCAAAATCTCGTCTTCCTTCTTCTCGACGTTCGGTTTGCAGATTCTTGCTTTAATCTCTAATACAGGCAATTCCGGTACTCGAATCTACGTAAACCTTTCGCAGCACTTCAAGAGCTGTGTCCTCCTCCTATATTCAAAGGGGCTTTCTGGTAATCAGTAATGTCCATGAGTCAGGTTCTGCAGCGCCGTGTGCTATGGTGATCAGCTCCACGTGTGTAATGTTTGAAGTACGGGAAATGAGACCATGAGAGTATGTGTTTTGATATATCACTGAGGCCGCACACAATCCCCAGTGTCATGGGCCAGCAGCATCCGCGTAGTTGACTTCTTAGCGAGAGCCATACAAGTCGTTAATAGCCATCACGCATTATGTTTGACGGCGTTCGTTAGTCTCCTTCGTCATGCTTTGTGGCAGAGGTTGCACCTGTAGCGGGTGGCGCCAGTCCTCTGGGATCTTGATCCTTTTCCTTGCTTGTCCTTTTTAGGCAGTGTGCAGGTGTCTGGGAGGATTTTGCCAGCTGACGAGTTTTTCAACCGCATGTATAGGTTTTTTATTTAAATAAACATCGCGCCTCTCAAATTTGTTCGCCATTTCGAGGTCGATAAACAGTTGATTGGATGTCATTGTAGTGGCATCGAGGGCGTGCTTATAGATTTTGGGAAGGATAACCTGTAGGGAGATCTCATTAGATTTACACAAATGGAGATATGGTACCGAAAAGAAAATGCGGCTGTTAACGAAGGCGGTGGCTAAGGCATAACGTCTTTACAATGATGATCCCATTTTTAGATACCACGCGGGCCACATGGCCCACATTCTCTCCAATATTGCTCAGCTCCTGCAGGGTCGTATTGATCTTTCGGCTGTTCTAGATAAAGAGACACGCTCGTATTCCATCGTGTTCATGAACGTAGCCAATAGCATGGACGAGGTCAATTTCGGCGGTACTCTTTGGAATAGGCCGAAAGTGCATTAAATCTATTTGGTCGCTAACTTCGTACAATTTCCAGGCTCAGCCTCAGGCAGCTACACTACACCTTCGAGAAACTGCTTCATTTCCTGCTACTTTGGAAGCGCCCTAAAAGCCTTCATCTTCACATTCCAAAGCAAAAGACAAATTTAAAAGCAGGGAACGGGAAACAGTATTAGAAAAGTTAAAAATTTAGAACTGTTTTATAAAAACTTCGTACCTCCATCATAAAACAATATAATAAAATATATATCCTTTTGTTGTCATATATTGCAATATTTTGTTTTATATTTTTTATTTAAGTTTGGGGGCCTCTCAGATTGAGGCTGCAGCCGGCGTAAAGCACTCGTCAGGTTAGTTTTTGCCAGTGCTTTACTTTTTCCATGGTGCAACCCCCAATGAGGCTGCAGCTACTCATGCTTTATCTTTCAGCGGCGCAAGCAGCTCTTTCCGCCGCTGAGCACAGAGCTATGACCTGCACCGTACGCAGTGGTATTCCCTGCTTAAACAGGTGCAGTACACGTATGACCCTAATTTTCAAAAATAAATTCAAGCAAATTTACACTTATGACGCAGTTAAGCTTTCTATAGCACTTTTAAGATTATGATACGCCTATGTGCGGAAAAAGCACCACTTGGGTTTGAACGCGGAGGTTTGCGGTCTGTTTTCGGTGACAGTAAAAATGCTTAAAGCACACTGATGTTCCAATCATAACGTTCTGCTAAGTATGCTAATAATCATCTGCTTTGTTGTAAAATTGGCGAAGAAAGGCTACAAGGATATAATCTTTCACTAAAACTTCTGTACACTTTGGAAATTTGCCTTCCATGTTGAGCTGAAGGTTATCTTCTGGCTACAGCCGCTCTAAATGGCTGCCAAGCTCAATTAATTGTCAAGGCAAGCCCTCTTTTCAAATCTTTTCATTATTTCGGAGCGATATTTCTTTGCTTTCTTGTTCCTCATAATATTTACCTTATCTGTCAAAAAGTATCTCACGAGATAGCGGGTTACAATTTCTATTGGCCTCAGCATTCATGATTTATTGAGTGAATATTTCAAAATATGCTTTTTGGATTTCATTAGGATAGTAAGTATTATATGAATGTTCAACACAGGTCACAGTATCTCTGTCGATAGAGTATCGAATACTGAAATTCGAAGTCTTTGCTTCAGACACTGAAGGGCTTAGTCTGTTTGGTTTGCAGTCCTAACGCATCAGATAGCAGCGTGCATTTCCCCTGCAAAAAACATTTCATTGACGCTTGACACTGTGAAACGAGCACATAAATGCAGACGCTGCCAAGGGAATATTTGTTCTCTCCATCTTTTTCAATGGATACTGATCGTGTAGGCCCCTATATATGTTATCATGTCTGTAGAAACTCTAACTGAACCTATACTTCCGACCAAACACCGTTTTGGTGGACTGTCATGATTCCCTTCTCAGCACAAGAGTACGTGTCGGCACATAACATTCAGTCACCTTTGTGCACGTTGTCTGCGGTATTTCCAACAAAATTGTTGGTCCAGCGTATTAGTGGGTAACCCATCGTCGTTGAGCACGTTATGTGAATGCGAGGACGGCGCTTGAATAATTCAGGACTAACTACTGGGTACACTTCCGTAATGCGCTTCTCTCTGATTTTGCGTGTAGTTTTTAGCCTGCATAGTTCCTTTGGTATATGCTTCTGTGTAAAGGTGTAAAGTTGCTCGCGGGTTTGTTACAAGTACTATTCCTTTAGATGCCTAAAAAGGGGTTTGCTTCTCCATAAATGGTCAAAATTGAATAAAACTTGTGAACGTCTGCGGGAAGTTCACCATCCTTTTCAAGTGACACCCTGTTTGCCGAAGTCCTTCTTAGTATTTAGCTGATGTTCCTGGTTCTCATTGTTATATCGGCAAAGGTGAAAGTTTACGTGGAGTCTGCCCTCTGAAATTAGGCTGTGACATTAAATCCATCTGCGTATTTAGTAACAACAAAAAATATTTGGAGACATTTACATCTCTGCTGTAATGCCACAGCCTTTCTGGGAATAGGCACTCATGGGCTGCTTTTTTTTTCTTGTTGCTGCTTTTTATCTTTTTAATCATTTGCTTCCTTTGCTTTCGTTTCTTTTTTTAGTGCTCACACATATTTTCTTTCCCGCTATATTTTTCCTCTCTTGCATTTGACTTACTCTTTGTTGAAACGCAATGTAGAGCCCTGACATTAAAGCTTTGCAACGTGTTTGCCCCTTTTCTGCACAGTTTCGACATCCGTGGGTGTTTTGACGTCTACACACCATATCGGCCTCCTTGGGTATTTTCACATTGAATTTATTTTCAGAAATAGTTAACAATTCTTCCACATGAACGAAATTCTGCACAAAGACATTGTTTCAACATGCAACCCTTCTTCCACTCATCTATCAATTCATTTCTCGATAGTGATGGTATGACACCATCCGCGAACGTGCAAATCCTGTCCCTGCTCACTAGCCTTAATGGTGTTGTCCCGGATATTGCCAACACCGCACCAAATATTCGTGCTGCCTGGTATGCACCAATGAAATTATTAAAATACTTTTCGAAAAGACACACGTTTCCCTTCGCGTGCGCATGGCGACTCACGCCTTTCATGAACAATATCTCTCGCCTTCCCCATGAATTTCCGCACGACGGCAGATAGCTCCTGTAACCTGGAATTTTCAATAAACATTAAGCTATTGTTACATGTATTCCATCGCAGAAGGCAGAATACGTAGAATGAGATAGTAAAGGTTGGCGCTAGGGGAAGGATAGTGCTGCTGTGTTTTTTCGTGCTGTGTGCTGTCATCAGCTGCTGTGCTTCTTGAGCTAACCTTGCCACGTATCACCTTGATGGAGGTGACTAAAAATCCTCGTGAGCACAGATAATTCCATTTCAGTAGCCAAAAGCTGGATTTCCGCAGTGGCAGCCACCTACCTGTGATCACAACGTCAACAACAGCCACTATGACCTCCGAGGCAGCCCATGCCACTGCGGCAACATGGGCTCAGCCACTCGTCTTCATGAAAATCCGCCATCCTCCTATCTTTAACGGCGAAGAAAAGCCAGATGAGGATTGGCTGGATTAGTACGAGCGCTGCAGCAGGAACAATCACAGGGACGCGACCATCATGCTGGCTAAACTCATTTTCTGTTTGGCGGGAACAACTTGCATGTGGTTCCAAAATCCTGCCGTACTGTCCTAACGAACAAGCTTTCCAACTTCGACACTCTGTCTCCGCTCCACTATATTTACTCGCCTACCAACAAAAGGAGCTGCGTATGTGCTCATATCCTCTCCTTTACAATATTGTACACGTAGTGAACGACTGCAGTTACATTCCAGTCTTGGATTTCAGCTTTTTTGTTAAAGTGCTTCCTGAGGGCATTTACCTCGCCGAATTGACCTCATTGTTTTACCTAATGTGTCGGCTCTTTTACCTGACCCAAATGCTGAAGTACCGCCACGACCTGCACCATTCCCGCTCCTTGAGCCCCGCATATCAGGAATGGTTGCTCCTGACTTGCGTCATGATCGTGTTCAAGCACTTACGAGCCTTCTGACTTCGTACACTGATGTATTTGATTCTGGTGTCCGCCTCTTGGGTCAAACGTACCCAGTTACTCATCGCATCGATATCTGAGATGCCAGCTCAATTCACAGAAAACTTTGCCGAGTCGTCATTTCTGAATGTCGCGCCATAAAAGATGATTCAGACAGGATATTGGCAAGAGCCATTATAGAGCCTTCGAGCAGCCTCTGGGCGTCACCTGTTATGCTTCTTAAAAAGAAAGACAATCAATACTAAGAAGTTCTGCGTTGATTACCGACACGTAATAAGGGTTCAAAGAAAGACTTTTACCCCCTGTCCAGGATAGATGATGCCCTCGACTGCTTTCACGGTGCCAGCTATTTCTCTTCAAATGGACGACATGCTTATGTTACTTCGATGTCGTCATTATATTTTCTTCGACCCTTGAGAGCTATCTTTATTGTCTTGATGCCATTCTTGGAGTCTTCGAAGAGCTGGCCTTCAGCTGAAATCGAAGTGAAGCTTCGGCCAAACGTGAACTCAAGGTGCCCGACAAAATTTGTGCCGTGAGTGTGTTTCCTACTAGGGACGTGCGTAGTGTTTTTGGCCTCTCTACATTTTTTTCGGCGGCTTGTCACCAACGTTGAGGAGACAACTCGTCCACTCACAATTCTTCTGAAAAGCAACGTTCAATTTTGCTGGGGCCAAGGCCAATCTCAAACCTTTTCTGCGCTCATTGCAGACCTCACTAACCCACCCGTCCTGGCACACGTCAACCCCTCAGCCCCAACGGATGTACGCAATGACGCCAGGGGTCACGGTATTGGTGCCATTCTTGCCCAACAGCATACGTGTCGCACTCGCGTCATTGCGTATGCCAGTCGCCTCCTTTCTGCGGCTGAATGGAATTATTCGATCACAGAGCGTGAGTGTTTAGCCCTTTGTGGGCCATTGCGAAGTTTCGCCCTTATTTGTTTGGCCGCCCTTTCTCTGTCATCACCGACCACCACGCCTTATGTTGGCTTTCTACGCTGAAGGACCCCGCTGGTCGCCTGTGGCGTTGGGATTTGAGTTTTCAGGAATACACTTTTTCTGTCGCCACATGTTCAGCTGGCTGCACACTGATGCCGACTTCCTGACCCGCAACCCGGTAGAATCACCGCCTGAAATCGAGCGTGACGATGACACCTGTGTGTTGCCAATCTCTGGCCTTTTAAATATTCATGATGAGCAGCGCTTCGATCCCAAGTTTTGCACCATTGTCAACCGTTAGCACTGACCACCCTGACGCTTCCCCTGCTATGTTTGTGCTCCACAACGGCACCTTATATCGGCGGAATATAAGACCAGATAGCGCCGAGTTTCTGCTCGTAGTTTCCGAATACCTGCGTGCCACCGTTCTTCAGCAGGGGCACGATGCGCCCACTGCGGGCCATCTTGGTGTATCTCTTACGTATGACAGCCTCCGCCGGCGCTTCTTTTGGCCAGAGCTCTACCGCTCTGTTCGTCGTTACGAGGCTTCATGTGAACGGTGTCAGCCGCAGAAAAAGTCCTCGGTTGTTCCAGCTGGATTCCTGCAGCCAATCTGCATCCCAGTAGACCCATTTTTCCGAGTTAGCCTTGATCTCCTCGGGCCTTTACCTCTGTCTGCTTCGGGGAATGAATAGATTGCGGTTGCCGGGTTCGTACATATCCAGCCAGACTCGAATGTCGACATTATCTGTGCAGCCAAATATGATAGGATCATGAGGCTGTGCCACTCGACAATGGTCGCTGGTTGTGCTTCTGTAGACAGGATTGCGTCGGAGGGAACATTGCTAGCAGCAAGCTGGCGGCCATAGCGAATATCCAGAGTGTGGTATTGGTGTCGCTCTCAGCATCTCAACTAAATTCTTACGAGGCGCACTCCGACGTAGTCTCAACAATTGCCGTTAGTGACACATTCGCAAGACAGAGCCTATATTCAGCGTGGTTGTTCAGCGCTATTCCAGCACATCCTCACCGTTTCTGATCTACTCACTGTATAATTATAAAAGAAACACGAGGTGCCTAGACATGGAACCCACTAACCATTATCTCAAATAACGATTCATCACTGATATAGCTCTGCGATCTAAGAAACTTCGGTACCGGCAGTGTTGCGTGCAAGCGTTAAGCTGCCAACGCATCTCTTCGATCATTCACGTTTGATGGTGTTGTGCTGAGCCCAACAGTCATGGTGGGCTCTACTGTACTCTGCGCTACATAGATTTTGATATGCGCTTGATACACGTTTTAAGCTGTACAAATACGGCTGTCAGGCCAAAAAGCAGGCGAATGAATTAACAGGCGAGTGCCGGCTTCTTCTGTACAGTGCGTCAAATAGTTTTAAAGCTTGGATAGGCATATCCATCCTGAGGGTCGTGCTGAGAAACAAATAACAGTTTCATATATAGGGGCATCATAGAAAAAGAACACGCATCAAAACGAGATACGAGACTGCTGTACGCCACCGTCTGTATGGTATAGCTCTACCCGCCTCCAGCACGGCGAGTTTCACGGTGACTGTGCCACAACAGTCCACATATCTCTAAAGCATATTGTGCCCGATTTACGAGTGTGGCTGTTAGCTTCCCCAGTTGGGATTAAGCCGTCGACAATTGTCCTGCCTTTGATCCCTGTTTGCCTCCCCATCTGGATTATCCATTGCTTTTTGTGTTCAGCATCTCATTTGACTGCTGTGAATATAGCCTTTACCTGACCTATTGTTCCTATGTGGGCCGCGTCATCGCCCAGAAGCTCAGAAGAAGCAAACCCGTCTTCACACAACCCTAACGCCATGGTAACACGAGTGATCTTGCTGCTTTGTGCGCAGCTCTCTCGTCTGGTTGTTGTTTTTAACGCTCCTGCTTTCTCTGCCTCTTCTCCACATACAAGAGATCCTTCCCATAGTTTGGCACGCGCTTCTTCGGTCAACACTCCTCGTTTCTGGCACTGCGTTAGTCGAGCTATGACGAAGGCTTTGGCAAGACATACAATTTCTTGTCTTTTGTAACATACCACCCATGCCTTAGGGGTTCAGTAGCCACCGAAGGCACATTTTGCGACCACTTGGTGTCTTGTGCGGATTTATCTGATTGCTGTGCGGAGTGCCTGCTTTACTGTGCCGCAGGATGCCGGATGAGGAAATTCAGAGCGACAGTGTGTTCTACAAATGCGAACGCTGAGACAACCACAATCGGACCTCAAAAAGCTAAGCTGTCTCAAGACCCTCAACCCATGCCCGTGATATTGTTATTTTCTATTTTTAAGAGGTGTTTTACCTTTCAGTTGTCATATTACATGACAATACGAATTATAAGATTTCTTTATTCTGTACTGTGCCCCGTACTGTTTTATCTCTAGTGATGCTAAGGGGTATGATTGCCTATTATTTACACCTTACATTTATCTCTGCTATGTGGCACCTTCAGCCGCGTTTGGTAAGGTGTAGCCCTATTGCCAGTTAGCCGCATGGCATTAGATATTGGACTAGGGGAAAACGCTTATGCGTCAACCATCTAAGCTGAGGGCACAGATTATAAAATATTTAGTACTACATTTGGCAATGGAGAGGTAATAAAGTTTTGATCAACTAATAAGCTTTCCTTAAAAAAAAGCATACTCAGATATCATGCACGGAATCATTCCACGTAGTGCCGCGGAGGTTTTCCTACAACAGCCCATTTAGTTCTCGAAAATGTTCAGGCACTGGAGCACATTTGAAACACTTAAGCTTTCTCGTATCGCCTCTAAGTTTTTCCAACGTGACGTTCGTGGCATGCGCAGATTTTGGTGCTCATGTGTCAATGGCTGCCTTGATACGGCGCATTTTCGGAGAACTGCTTCGAAACGAGGACTCTTTGATCCGAGATGTTGGCCAATATCAAGATTGCGCGCTACAAGAGCCCGTGACCCCAACTGCTTCAAAATGTCTCACTCATGAAACGTTTTACATTTAGTCGCTTGGTGAGGCAGCAGCATCGTAGCCGCATAAAAACGATATTTAAGATATAGGGAAAGCAATGAGCACGATAACAATTGCTACCACCCCGCTTCAAAGGCGACGGTCCTATATTCCATCCATCCATCGTGTGCAATATATAGCCCGTGATCATTCAGAGAGATCTGAATAATCGCAAAAATTGCACTGCCAAATGTGCATTTTAAACGTATTTATGGCACCATACAAAGGCGCTATCTCTCCTCCATGGGTAGTTCTTTTTCTTACGTAGCGTATCACAGCAGGCAAATTCAGAGCAAGAGAATATGTATGTATTTTTTCTGCTTTCAGTAAAAGAATAAAAAATATGTCCGCTTCTATCCTCCACAAATTTTGAGACGTGTATTTCTGCCGAGAGCGAGGCAAAATGTACTCATGCTCTTGTAAGTGCCGTATTCATGATATGCAACTTTTTCCTATGTAACAAATGTTAACACAAGAAACAACTCTTGAATATCATTTGATATGTGCCCGTTGGCAATTTTATTGCAGCAATATCTAAATTGGAAAGTTATTTAGAAGGTATAGCATCACATTCGCTGTTTTTCCTTTTGTACAGAGAGACGCCATATCTGTAGCATCTCCATCCAAAAACTTCTGTGCACGTTGCTGGTGGATGATGGTGAAGGTCTTCAGTCACCCAAAGTGTGCAATATGGCCTTTCTGAAAACCAAAAGAAGAGAACTGTAAGATCCAAGTAATACAATTTATAAACAACAGGCGCAGCTGAGCCTTACATCAAAAGCACAAATTTAAAACGCTCTGTACATGAAATGTTTGAACAATTCGCGTATATACAATCTCGGCATTTAGATTAAAGCGAAACTAGTGAATGCTATTATAGTTGCATAGAGAATAGAAGACAAGCCGAGGGAAATTTAGCCATTGCACTCCACGAAATACTCTACCTCAATATGCGGCATTGCATTACTTGCGCATAAACCTAGAAGGTTTATGTTATACTTACGGAGACATGCACATACCACACGTTCCGAAGATCACGTGCAAGAAAAGCATTAATTCGGATGCGATATTGACAAGTTATGTTTTGCGCTTGAAACCGTTAAAGTTATATTGTATTACATACTGTTTACGAAAACATTTAAAAATAAGCCCCACCCTTGCAGATGTTTATACCACAACAGTTTTGCCTACTACATGCGTCTCAGTTTTCTTTAAAAGTGCAAGTACTACAAATGAAAGAGTTCTGTTGGTCCTCAGCTATAAGTTTGACGACGACAGAGATCCCTAAAATGGACAGGACGACATTACTTCTACTAGCTAGTGACTCACTTTTTAAATACACCTGCATTTACATCTTTGGAATGATACGCCGACGTATATTGACTCGTTTTGTATGATGAACTCTTCGCACATGAAAATATGTGACCGTTTGTCGAATCTTGAACAACATCGCTGTGAAATTTAGGTTATGTGTCACAGCAGCAACCAAAACCAGCCAAAGCTCGAAGAGGCTTTATTATAATGTAAATTTGCCTTCATAATTCTAAGCACTTGAAGCATATGACTAACATATGAAGCTTTCGTTTCTGCCTATTGTTCCGCATTTGAGGTGGTGAGTGAGGTGTATTTTTGACGTGGTGCGCAAATCTCAAAACCGATCATGAAGAATTCATCAGAAGTGTACTTTGTAGAAAATACCAAGCATTGTTGTAGCGGCTGTACGCTTTGTAGGATATATTATGATGTGGTCAACTAAGTGTTACTCGTCTACGCTTTATAGGGCACAGTATTACGGGGACAGTTAAGTGTTACTTGTGTATACTTCACCAACTAAGTCTTCTATGCACCTGTTTCTGGGCGGACATATTCCGTAGCCCTGCTTCATGTCAACGAAGAATTTTTCCGGTCAACAGACGAGTGAACCAGCTTCTATCAGGGGGCATATTTCCCCTCGAATTCTTGAAATCGCAGCCTCTCCCATCCCATACTACTCGATGTTCCGACTCGTGCCACCATCTCAGCGACACTCCGTGCCCAAGCACAGGTTGGTGATGTGGGCTGCGCATCGGAGACGTCCTTGTATGACCACTCTTTACGACTAGAACTGCATCAACCAAAATTAATTATCTAATCGTTGACATTTTTCTACATGATCCATTTGCTGCAATTGCTTTTTCTTTAAATGAAGGTATACAAACAGTAACGATTTAGGTATTTTGCATAAAACGCGCTTTCATGCTTAAGTTCTGAAGCGACACCTCTTCACCTTACAGTCTCCACAGAAACCATTCGGTATAATTTGAATGTGCCGAACCTCTTAACTATCAGCCTACTGCGGTTGAGGTAGCATATTTGGAAAGTGGAAGAAACGCACCCTAACTTAGCATGTTCTTCGAAGATTTTGAAACAGATGCAAGAAATTTACCATCTAATAGTTGCTTACCCTTTCCCGACGTCGAAACGTACACTTGTAGCTGGCCAGTCGAAAATAGTTTTTTTAGGTACTTGTCCCTAATAAACTGTCTTCAGTAAATTGGAGAGCACTTTAAGATAAATTCAAAAAAGGATCAAGACCTAAAATTTGAATATCAATTTCTAAAGAAATGGTTTCCTGTTTGATATGTCTGGCAATGTGTTCGGCAAGCAGCTTCCAAACTCGTGTTGGGCTGGGATTATAAATGGATAATGCTAAACATTTTACCTCCTGGTGAGAGTTGATGTTCCAAAACGACGCATTTTTCTTCCGCGTGAGCAATTTTGTGAGTGCTATTCTCAGATACCGGAATTTGTTCAAATCCTGAAAAAACAACAGGTATGTAATGAACACTTCTAATGTAACCAACAAGTGCTCTAACGAAGCTGTACAGAACGTAATAGATCAATAATTTTTATTAATAATAGATTGATAAGCAAGAAGCGTGGCCTTGATCTTTTACTGATGTATTTGTACCAATTCATGCAATAAAGAATAAAAAAAGAAGCATGGCCTTGTTGTACAGCATCCGCCTCGTGTTCGGGAGGTACTAGGTTCGATTCCTGGTGCCACCGGGTACCCACCCGCTTCTTAATGTGTACAAGCCTTCCCCGGCCTGGTGCTTGGCTCTTTGGGGTGAAATGTTCAGGAAAGGCGCCATAGGTCTCACGAAGTTGCTCCGATGTGGCAGTGATCAGTTCAGCTGTCGGACCACAACAAGTCCGCCTTGTGCGGCATAAGTCTATTATGTGGCCCTTGTGAGGTTTGCCGCGACCTTCGCAGGACTTGTTCAAAACTTATAGCAATAGGGTTAGCAGAGCCTCTTCCAAGCGCAAACCCCTGAAAGAGCCGGGCGCCGGGCCGGGGGACGCTTGTATCCATTTTTATCGGTGGGTGTCTGGCGGCAGCATTCGAACTGATCCTCTCCCGCAGCCGAGACGGGCGCCCAAACAACTCGGCCACGACTGCAGTTTGGCTCCCACAAATATAATTATTGCTACCAGCTCATATTTCTAGCAAGCCTGCCGCCAGCCGGCTGCTCGACTTTGCAGTATGTAGTATGTGCGTCTTTAGAGCATTCTTTTTTGAACTTCAAAGGCTGGCTACTTAGCAGCTGCAAACGTTTACCTGTAATAGTAAACAAAATTTGTACATTAATAGAAGGCTATCAAAAAGTAGTTACGTTTTATCTAATCCACGTAAAACGGGGTTTTAGAAATGCTCACCGGCAGAAGATAGGTGTATCGTGGTGCGGCCGCCTTCAAGTAAAAGACGTACCTTGGCTACAAAATTCCTAGGAAAAATACGCAGTTACATATTTATAAAAAATTGTTTTATTTAGAGCTTCCTTTTGAATGTACTTTAGGCAAATGCATCAGTTTGTCCACTCGAGGTTCCAGAACCTACAAATTCTGCAAATAGTTTTTGTTTAAAAACGTTCTCGTGTTCAAGTTTCATAAATTATTGTATAGTGTCTCCGCAAAATGTATTAAAGCCAAGTGTTCATAAAGCGTTTTTCTAAAACTGAGTGAGACGTCAATCATGAGCGTACAAAGTATTAGAAGTTGAAAATATATTGTAGGGCTTCAGTTACCCAAGATAGTGGGAGCAGTGCTTGGCAAATAAGTTGATGTAGCATGGAAGCACTGGTAATGATTTTTGCAGCAACAAATAATAGCCAAACAAAATCTTGCCGCCAGGAAGTATAGTTCCTAATAATAGTGTGGAAGTTCAAGTTAGGATGGTGGAATGTTTTTACATAGATTGACGCTCGGCGCACATAATTTAGAACTGTTCTATCGATCTAACAAGCGGCCAATGGTTGATAGCTTCAGAGAATTTAGATTTCATTAAAATATTTTTTAACAATTCTTAAGATTTAAAAATTTTTATTACGTGCTGCAATCAGCGAATTCGGGGATATTTTGTATTCACTATTTGTAATGAGTGGTGCGAAATCGGGGTGTCCAAATCTACCGTAATCTAGACGTTCCTGTCTATAAATACGGCCACTCACATGTCGCATTTTTAATCTTTTTAGAGTGTTCATATACGCGGCCAATGATTAAAACTTCGCTAGTTCTTTCAAGAGTACGAAAAGGACGTATCCTATGCCATATTGTAGCTGTCGTTTTTAAAAGCAACAATCAGACTCTGTGACGCATTTTGAAATTCCTGGTATAGGCTCGTTCTTCACTTGTGCTTCTCTGATCTACAACAGTTTTCCGTGAACTAGGACATGTTACCGTTTGCAGTACATTTACTAGCTACCTTTTGTGTTTGAAATGTTAAAAAAGTACTTACTCCGGTGGCGGAAGTTCACCTTCTACATTAGTCTGGAATAAATAAAAATTCATATCAGTATTGAAACCGCAGAATATGGCAATAAACTTCATTTTCCATTGGAGTACTTCGATATGAGGTGTTAGACGCGATTTCGAATTAGGTAATAGAAGTCATCATTTGATTCTCTCAGGAGGGGCTACATTGCGATAGTTAATATGACTTGATATTTGCACGGGGTACGTTTGCACTGCTGTTTCTAATTTGCACTGAACTATACATAGTGTGCGAATTCTCGGCTGCAAATTTCGCTCAAAATACATCCATGGGTTTTTCAATCTTATGGCAGTCATATTTCCACTCCTACGGATAAATGGCGTGATATCCGAATCTGAGAACGTAAAGCTGTTTTATGGTTCCTCAAGTTTTGAAAATTTTCTTGAGATTCTTAAGGATAGCAGCTTTCTTTTTGAATATTGGGACACTTTCTACTGCCTGTTATATACATTTGCTTCTTCGGCCAAGTAGGCGACGTAGGAAAGTGCTGCTAAAATATATAACTAAGCTTATGCCTAAAAGCTGCCACGTTTTTTTTTAAATTTTGCGCTCACCACGGCACTTTATTGTGCAGCATATGCGTCTCTATATATGTGCCCTAATATGCGCACATATTCGTATATTCGCAATACTATTTACCAAGAATAGCACAAGAATTAAGAAGATAAGCTTTTAACAAAAACAAAAATACGCCAACAATTAGGACCGCCCACGTGCATAATTTGCGAACAACTTGTGTGGGTTGTTGCCCCAACGCACGCTCCTTGAACTAACTATTGTGGTGCGTACGACCACGTGACTAGTAGCGCAATACTCTCTACACTCTTCCTGCTTACAGTCACAAGATAAGATTCTCGTGCATTGGGCTCGTTAACCATAAATGCAAACGCCCTTATCTTCAGTGGAGAACCTTAACTCTAATGTATCTGCAAAAAATAATCAATTCATATAAAATAAATTTACCCTATATATGCTTTGGTTGCATGCAGCCCATACATAGCTCACAAAGCGAAATTAGCGCCACAGGTGCTTGTGCATGCGTTTTGGTGCGTGTGACTAACGTGTGATACAGTACTAATGTGTGCTAAGGTTAAAGTCACAATTAGTTTCCTAAATTTTATGAACATAAATAATACATATTTTAAATGAATTTGCGGTAAATAAGGGCGGCTTAAATGGCGCATTAAGGAACTATATAGAGTAAGCTTAACTGTCCTCCTAGTTACACTTGTCTTCTCTGATCACTCTATTGACCCATCTTTATCACAGTGCTCTCGCGATTATTTTGCTTCTGTGGTAGTGCCTGCTGTGCTATGTGTAGCGTGTTTTGTTGAGATGATAGAAGTTTAAAATTGCAGGTGTATATCACGTCATTGGTTATAACTTCTATCTGAAACTGGCGCTTCATTTCTCTGACAGATGTACGCTAAATGCGAAGGGAATTGAAACGATATGTCCTTGAACGGTGTCACAAGATTCCACCACAAGTTTCATTGTACATGGCGTTGTCCCACTTTACCCTTCGGTGCCTAAACTCCTGCTGTTGTTAGGTGGCCTGACTGTAGCATCGTGTGTTGACACCAATAATATTAACTCCCTACGAATTTTCGTTTCATTGGGTATTAATTCTCAAAATTATTAATCAAGAAACGTTGACTGTATTGTAAAGTATATGAAAGAATCCTAATGATCCCGTATTGTTTATCATTAGGATAGTGGCAGATATGTACATGCGTAATATCTCTTTAAAGCTGATGTGTTAGAAGGAAAACCGTTGGGTAAATACACATAATCCGCAAACAGTTGCTACGAGTCGATATCCTCAGCTTACTCATATATAAAGAGATTATGAGCCACACTCTACAAATCAGAAACTCAAAAGGTCTCTTTATTATGATGAACAAATACTGAGTTTATATTTGCCGTTGTTAAAAACTTTATATTCAAAATATCTTCTTTCAAGCGATGGAGTAGAACATCTAGCTAACAGAGGAGGAATCTGCCGCGGTCCTCCGACGCTATCTACGCATTTCACGCGCTCTTTTGAAACTGTTTATCTTTGTTGGACTATTGTTCGCAAGCAAATCATCTTCTTTATCTTGTAAATGCTGTACACGCCTTATCGTAATAATTATATACTAACCATGAGGAGTTGGTTACTAGGCTACTAGAGAGCCCCAATCAACAAGTGTTCTTCAAACGAAATATAGAACTAACCATCATATCTGAACAAATTATATTCAAAATTTAGTTCTCTTTAGGTAGGGTGTCCTATATTGAGACTTGCTATTACTTGCGCATGATTGTGTGAGAGCGGGTGCTATCCTTAAAAATTAATCAAGAAAATTCGCGCCGATTTTCAGGCATTGGCAAGCGCAATAATCGCTCTGTCTCAAAATACGAGTGGACTAAAGAGCAGATATTTGGGGGAAAAATAATTATATTCCTATCCCGTGTTAGCTGCTGCGAATTATCATTTTTTTAATGCATTATGGCGAAGCGTACAATATTTCAACTGTTAAATGTTCATATATCAGTATAGGAGTGTCATAATGAATACTCTATCTCGTAGAATGTTTTCATGCAAAGTATCAGTGAGACAGCAGCTCGACATTAGAAATTCGTTAACGAATACCCCATACTTGATACACATGCACGTTATGCATTATTTATGATGATGTTACCATTATACTCAAAACTAAAATATCAGTTTATTGCATAAATAATCTTCAATGGAAGCTGAAACGGTTTTCAAATTACTTATAATTCGGTGGGTGGAATGAAGGGAATTTGTTATTCATGTTTGTCAATTTTTTCTGAATTCTGCCGATAAGCCAATCCAAAATCGCTTGTTAAAAACTCGCCATGGTCACGCCCTCGTTGCTGCCGGGAGCAGCGGGGGGCGTTTAAACTAGGAAACAGGCGGATGTTACGTCAATCTCAGAATTCCGGCCAGCCGGCTAGGCCGGCCGCGCATTTTGCACGCTTGCTTCGCTCCATCCCGCACTTTAGTGATCGACGGATTATCCCAGTCTGCTGCTTGTGTCGTTTGTTTCCTCCAGTTTGGCCGTTCTGTGCTGAAGGTTCCCGGGTTAAATGATTCCACAAAGACAAACAGATACGCAGCTGTTGCGGAGTAGCGCGCCACGCGCTTCGACGCTATCCGACTGATGAGCCTCGTTTGCTGAGTTCTGTCATTTTGTCCTTGTTCCCGTTTCTAATTATGTCAGTACCGTTGCTGCACGGTTGGCTACACCATCGCTATTCTTAATCGAGGATACAGAACTTAAAACGCGATTCCTGGTTAGCTGTTGTTACACAGCTCGCCACCGTTCCGGCTACGTCAGCAATTACCAATTGGGCACACGAAACGAAATACATGATCAGTAGATTAACGCTGCTTTTTCAATATTAATTTGAACCGCAATATCTGAAATGCCGCGCTGCTTGCGCGGCAACAGCGCGCTCTAGCCTCGACCGAACGTAGCTATGCCTTCACATGTTGCTCCTTCCAGAAGCTGCTTGTGGACCCTTGCGCTAGCGTCAAGAAAGCGTGCTCGAATTCATTGTTATCTTAAATTAACAGCCCAGGGATCGTGGAATGTAAAAAAATTGGCAGTGACGTAGCTTGGTTAAGCTCGGATATCATAACGAAAAGCTTGGGCGCGCTTTTCATTTCTTCGCTGCTGTTCTGGTAACACACAATGTGTAGTTTGTTTGGTCACCTTCACACATTTCGCTTTTGTCAGTGGCCTTGGACGCGGCTAAAAGCCGCTTTGTAGTTTCTTTCTTTCGTCGTTTTACGAGGCGTTCCTCCCCTTCTTGGGGAATTTTGGCCGTTCGTTTAGCTCTGAGCTCCAACTCCCAAGCTAGCACGTCTAGATCGGTAGATTTTCTGCGTCGTCTTGCAGCAGCCACACTCTTCTCCTTCCATGGCGATGGCGCACGCCTGTTTTCTGGCAAGCGCATTTGTAGCCCTCCTTGCGCATGCGCAGTAACTGCGTTAATACAGCGGCTGCAACAAAAGTTCAAATGGTGGCGATGAAGCGAGCGCGCAGTAGTAGCGGCGACGCACATTCGCAATAGCGTGCGGCTGCAGCGAAAGATCAAGCGACGGAGTCGGCGGCGGCCACCTACGCAGCGCGTGACGTCACTCGGTTTCCCGCATTGGCGGAATATGGATTTTGCAGCATGTGGCTCACATGAAGCTTGGCTCCGACCCTCGTAGTGAAGCTTTTCTCGTCAAAATCAACCAAAATTAAGGAATTCTGACCCTTTCCGACAGGCTTGTACGAGTGATAACCGCCCCGCAAGCAAGTTTCTCTTCACAGCTGCGTAGACCGGCAGTCGCCGGTGCGTTGCAGCTCATCCGAAATTCTTGTAAAGTTTAGATCCTGTGATAAAGCGGCATCTTGAATAATGGTAGCTTTACTCTATTGGGAGACAAAGTGATTTACCTTAGCCAGTTCTATGAGTAGCATTTACTACAGCCCTGCTCCATCCACTAGCGTCGCCTGCTGTGGCACAGATGCGAAATAATATAGGCCTAGCGTAGATTAGAGAGTGCGCTCGGTCAGAGCGCCCACCCGCCGTGCTCGCTGCAGGCACCGTTGCACTAAGCTCGCTTCATCTGGAACTGAAGGTGCTACAAACTTGTCCGTTGTCCTGATACGGCTGAAGCCGAACCACTTTCGACTTTGCATTGAACAGCGCACCACGGAAACTAAGCTGCAAAGGAGGCAGGAGCAGCAGATAAACTACGCATGCGTTTGCCGTTGCGCCTTTGGGCGGTACTCGAAGGTCATATAAACGCGCTGTGGACTACGATTGCACCCTATTCCATTGGCTGCTACTAAAACGTCATATAGTGTTGGGCCCGCTCGTGCGTTTTTCGCACTTGGGGCTGATTTCCCACTGGCTCAAACGTGTTGACTTCGCTTTCGCGGTCGACGTACTCGACAGTGCTTTTTGTAGCGCTACATTTTGGAAATGGTGGTTGCTCGAACACGTACGGTAAGTGTCCAAGGTGTTTTACATTGTTAGAATCATCTATAACATTCTAAATCGAGATATCAAGTCACCTGAAGCAACGCGCGCCAAGCAACACCGCCGACGCCGGTCTGGCATACCGAGGATGACATCATGATGGGACCGGCTAATTACGGACAACAGCGGCGTTCGCTTGCAAGGTGGACCCTCTTGTGCTCGTTTTCTTGTAACAACTGTTGTTTGGGTTCCGTTCTACGATTTTATGCGAAGCATATTGCTAGAGGTAAACCTCAGTAATAGAAGAGACATCTGGGCGAGTTGGTATGGTGACATGATAGAAAAACAGCGCAACAGCCGTGGACGGAGGTGACGAACAGACAGGACGGGCACTGAACTCACAACTGAAGTTTACTGAAGCTTGGCTGGGTTATATATCTGTGTTTTTTCAATAAACTTCAGTTGTGAGTTGAGCGCCCGTCCTGTCTGTTCTTCACCTCCGTCCACGTCTGTTGCGCTGTTTTTCTATCATGTAAACCACAGCCCTTCGTGACGGTTACACGCCGTGCAAAGAATGTGGAATGCTACGTCACACCACGTGATACGCTGACGTCACGACAGAGGAGAGACGGGGGTCCAGCTCGCGCCGTCGGCTGCGGTTGCACGCCGTGCGGACCACGTGGTATGGGTGACGTCACACCACGTGATACGCTTACGTCACGACAGAGGAGAGACGTGGACCGGCTCGCGCCGTCGGCTGCGGTTGCACGCTGTGCGGACCACGTGGTATAGCGCAGGTTTATATATAAAGGGGAGACTGCGCTTGCCTCCAGTAGACCCTCACAAAAGGTGGCGATGTTTCCAGGGAGTGCAGCCGATCGGTGGAATGAAAAGCGAAGGCTGCGGCGTGCTGCAGAGAGCCCAGAAGAGCCGAGTTTAGCAATCAATATGCTTCGCATCTGACCAGGCTTAACCAAGCTAAGCCTCAGCCATTTTTTTATTTGACCAACAACTATAAAATGTCGCATAATTAAACCTTTTTTTCTGCGATCAAAATTTCAACTTATCTTTAATTACTGAAGAATATGCGATTTTGGTACATACCTCATTGCTTGTCAAAAACTCTATCCGGTGTGTGAAGGGAACTCTTGCGCCTCCTACATTTCTCGTCTTTAGACAACGGTATTTGCTGAGATGTAATGGCTCATCATGCCCCTGAATTAACACCAATGGCGTAGAATCATTGAGAAGCTGCAGGAAAAAATACAAAGAATTGCGCTGAAAATTTCTGATAAGCACTTCACTGAATCCAAGGTATTGCACAAGAATAATTTATCAAGGAGAATAAATATACAGGGTGTTCAAAATTACGCTTTACTGATTAATAAAAAAAAGCAAAATGCCATATGCTCATGCCGTTTTTTTACATTCGCAATGCGGCCAGGCGGACAGAAATTGGGGTACTAATCGTCCCCGTAAACGCAGTAATGAATGAAAATTCAAATAAATTTTTATTGGCTGAAGTTACCATGCATATTTATATTGAGAACGTGGAGGCAAATACTTTTTAGGGTTATTCCATTTTGTAAAATAGTAATAACGCACCTGTGTCCTGAAATGCGCGCGTCTAAAATTTCGTCCCAGTTCGTCTAATTACGCATGCAATACGATTGCTCTCGGCGTGAAGCACCTCCCACGTGTGACGCAGCTAAGTTTGGTATTTCTGATTAATAACACGTACCTGACTCGAACTTCACTGCCGGTGCACTAAATCTGGGCTGCGATATTTCTGAAAGGCGCTCAAGTGATTTTTCAGAAGCGAAACCCCAACTTGACAACCAATGATTATTTTTATAAGGGCTGTTGATATATTTCGACGCCGAGCTATGCATGGCAGTTATTTGCTCAAAACGTCGGTCAGAACGAAGTCGAGGTCGGGACAAGATACAATATTGCTCCTGCTTGGCATTTTCTGAGTGCATGCATAGCAGTCTTCGTTGTCCTATAAGGATCTTCGAAATGATCTTTATGTTTTTATATTTCAGGGTTAACACTCCATGTGCAATAAAAATAATTACCAGAATATAAATGTAGATAACCATTTTAAGCCTACTCTGTCTTCTTTTCATCGTTTCGTATTATTGAGATTGCGGAAGAAAGGTCCCAAGCAGGGGAATGACTGTGCTTCATAGTCCCGAATTCGGAACGTTTTTTGATAGCATGGAAAAGTACTCTGAAGATAACATACACTTTGTCGCTGGCAAATACATGGTGTGGACGTGTTTAAAGGAATACCTCTTTCTTCGTTTGATACTACGATGTGCTGTTATTTCTTATGATATAAATAGTATGCGCGCTGGCAAGTCAAGAAATGTGCCGACATTTCAATACTACCCTAATTACTGTGCTTTACTAGTTGCTGTTGCAAATCGTTTTCCGCTTCTAAGTATCCTCTTATTTTATTTTTATAAACCGTGATCCGAAGTCTAAAATTGCACCTCACACACAAAACAAGATTTAAAACATTGTTAAATAGCTGTCTAAATTCTGATCTGGTTGTCTTTTTCTGCGTGATTATGGCGTGAAGATGATGTATTTGCAGGCTGCTTTTCTCATCATTGAAATTGTGTTTGAGCACAGAAAGCTGATCAGGAAGGTTAGATATTGATAAAAGAAACCACGAATTGGAACCTGCGCTTTTTGCTAACTGCCAAATTCCTCAGTAAAGAAAAACATCCCAAATCGCATTTGAGTTCAGCTTAGTCAGCATTATCCCACGAGATGAACTAAATATTCCTTCTCAATTACTGCTTAAATATAAAGTTATGTGAACTTCCTTACCACACGGGCGATAGGGGGAACAATTTAGTGGGCTTTGAAAGCTTAGAAGTAAGGAAGGCCTGCGTCGCTATGTTTACCTGCTCCCGCGATTTTCTAGGCTAGTTGGTGCATTTCAGGAATTTATTTACTGGCGAAATGAATAAAGAAAAAATATTAGAGGTTAGAGGTAAGGTTGGCTGCTCAAGTTATTTTCAGCTTGAGCAATTTAGCTCCAATTGTGTCAAGTAGAAAAAAAAGAGGAAGAAGTGTTAGACAGGGGCTCAGACGGCACTATTGTGTCGGTTCTTACGGTTTCTCTTTCCAAAGCTATGAAGGATCCGGAAACCCGCTAGCGCGTGCAGCGAATCTGGGCTATTCAAGGCAATGGGGTAATGCAGTAAATCTTTCACTTTCTTGAGCAATTTTGTGCGCAGTCTTACTTTACATTTACAATTACATGGACACCTGGACACGAAGGCCTAGAAGGAAATGAGGTAGCGAATGATCTAGCCCGAGCTCTTACAAACCGGGCGGAACCCCATCCCTACCCCACCCCTCTCAGAGGAACCTACGGTGACAGGCTGAAACACCTTCGGTTAGAAAGAAGAATTTTCTCACCACCACACAAACAACTTCCTTCCTCGGACGCTATAGACTGGAGAAAAATACAAACAAACACATTCCCTAATCTTCACATTTTAAATAAGATATGCCGAACAAAATACACGAGTTACTGTCCTTGGTGCGGTGCAAGCCCCACACTCTATCACATCTCTTGGGAATGCCAGGACAAACCTGACCCAACGTTATTAGTGCCATGCCCGACACACGGGCAGTGGGAGGCGGCCCTGACCAGCGACAACCTGGACCAGCAAGCCTGGATTATCCAGCTAGTCCGCAAGTCAGCTGCTGCCAGCGGAGCCCTGGACTAGGGGCACCGACCACCCAGCTCCTGCGAATTCTTACTGATTATTATGCTCATTAAAAGTTTTCTCTCTCTCTCTCTGTCTGCGCAATAACAGAAGTCGATGAAGAATGCAAAATGAAAAACGCTAGAACGCGGTTGGATAAATCTTGTATTGTCAGCCTGTGGCAGTGGCTTTGTTACGGAAATCCGCTTCCAGGGAAAGTCACCTGCTTGCTCCCAAGTATGTTGCAGCCGTCTTCGCAGCCTTATGTTATATTTAATATGTCTTTTCAAATATGCGCCCATCATAAGGAGCATGACATCACTGTCACGACGGCAGTGTCACATGAGTGCTTGAGAGTTTTAAATCACCCATTGTTTTGGCGCTCGATCAATTGATGTTCCCATAAACGAAAGTAAAGCCATGTTTGTGCGGTGCGTTAGAGCAGAATCAATCTGTTCATCTTCTTTCCGCTGTTTTCCTTTTTATTTAATAACACGAGCCTGGAAGTTGATAAACTTAGTTGCCAGGAATCGTCAGGCAAAGAATATCTCGCGCTGATGGCTGTTTTAATGGCTTCTCGGCATCCATTTTTCAGTAGCTTACAAAGGCGACGAGCATAAAGCATGAAACTAACCTGCTTACGCTCAAAACTGAGGTTGCAAGCGTATTATCTATCTGACATCTAAAACAAAACGCACTCTATATTCAATATCAATCTTTTCGGCGCTGTCTTTCTCCGCAGAAAGCCAATTCTGGTAATTCACACCAATCAAGGAAAATGTCCTCACTAATAATCCTCTGCCCTGCTCCGTAGTCGATCCTTTCATCTACAACTTTCAACTGCGCTAACTTGATTTGTAGTTCTTCTTATGGCACCAAAAAGGATATAATATGGTTATTGCGCAAATATAGAGCCGATATATAAGTGCCATGTGATTTGATATGACTTATTTGACTTCCAATGTGAATGTGTAGTTTCCTAAATTTCCTGATAACAGTAGTGCCTATATACAAATCAGTGAGCTGACAGTAAGAAAATGAGATTTGTTAGCAAGTCGTATGTCCTACGAACATCTGCCCTTTCTGTGCTACTGTTGTGAGACCTTCGCAGTCACAGCTCGAACAGCTGTCCCTACGAAGGTCTCGCGTATAATACGGGGTAAGCATCTGTTACGACTGTTCTCGAATATAATACTAGGGCCCACTGCGTCGAAGCGCGCAAGCTAGTTATGATTTAATTTCCTCCTCCGCAGCTTATATACTCCATTCTCGCACGTGAAGCGTACTGCGGGTTGCTGCAGCGTCACAATTAACGAATCGTGCGAAAACGCCACGGATCTCTAACACAACGCATATGATTTCCCCCTGCATGTTTCATATAGTTTTGTTCTATTTAGTACCTCTATAGTAACAAAATGTGAACGAGAAAATACATTTTTTGAAAACTTGAACCGAACGAGCTAAAATTTATCTGCCACTCTCAAAAGGTTCCCAAAGGCGAGATACTTACGTTGAAAACGTGAGTAAGCAGTCGAAGTTCGTGCATGTCAGTTTTACAGGGATCTCCTCTTGCTGTAACGGAAAGAAAAATATTTTGAAGTAAAATGTTCTTACGTCAGCCAGTTCAAGCCTACAGCGTCAGTGTAGGTGCGTGCCTGCGAGTGCGCCAGCTTGGACGGCACTTTCATGTGGATGGGTGACATTGCAATGAGCCTGCCATGAAATTTGAATTCACATTACCAGGGTATGCCACGCAGGCATGTTTTTGTGGCTTAGTTAAAGCGGGGCTCTGTATGCGCGCTTGTAGCGTACGCTAGATGATCGCACCCTTAAAGATGGCGCTTAAGTGTGAACCATACTTTTATAGCGAAAGGTACACTACACTACTCTTGAGCATACACAATATTGAAATCAAATCTCACCTCTGCACGGACCATCGCAGCGTATTGTTTGGCATAAATAAAGAAGAAACCACAAATTAAACCTCGACTTAACCATGTGTTTAACCACAAGTCCTACAACAAGCGTAGCCAAACAAAAGGAGCTTCCGCTTCCGTCCAGGTGTAACCAAAGCTAATCCATAGTTAATTACTTTGTGCGCCAACCAAGCATGTACTGCTGCAAATGTAACTTCTTTGTTAAAATCGTAAATGTTGCCGAAAACTAAACGCATTGCGGGAAGAAGGCCATGAACTTTCCGATGAACATGGCACCCGCAAATATAATATAAAACCAAACTGACCGATAATTTCGATACAATCTTTGAGATTTTCGTTCACGCAAATGCAGAAGAGGTTACTCGAATTCACGTAAACACTGACTCTTTAGCCTTGTACTTACTCTGTGAGTAGAAGTTGTAATATAAAAGCCTAAAAGTATTATTGACCGAAAAGGGTTTGAGCAATTCATCGTCGTTGGCTGACATGGCTGACATCGTCGACAGGCATCTTTTAGTATTACAAGAATATGCGAGATCTTTTAGCGCAGTTGGCGGAAGTTATTATTACCGCACTACTTGAAAGGATTGATAACCAAATGCAAGTTTTTGCAAAGTAGCTTTCTGCGTGTAGCGCAGGCGCAGTGCCACGAACTGAAATATCTTTTATTCTTATCGTAGCTATGACACTTGACCTTAAAGGAAGCTTCATTAGCTATTTCAAAGGCATCTAGTTCCCATGCGCTGCAGTTGTATCTTTGAAGAAAAGTTTATAAGATATTCAGAGGACCTTCCGCTACCGATGTATATGTTCTACATAGCAATCTATGCATATTTTACTTGTTGTCACTCAGGGTACAATTAGTAATTTCTCTTACTCCTAAAATTTGTTTTTTTTTTTTAGGCATAATGATCCACTGATATTTGAGCGGATGAGAAAGCAGCCAAAAGGAAAAAGGCAGATTTGATGCTGAGTCGTTTGTTAAGACACAACGTTGGTTTAAATCATGAATGAACTTAGTTCGTTCATTAAAGCCAGAGAGGTGGACAAAAAGTACACGTAGTGATATTTCTATAATGTGTTTGAAGTTCACCGAAGTTACTCACAAAATAAAATTTCCTATTCTTCGAGTTTACGCGGGCGTCGTGGCGAGAAATACTGGGAGTACCAGCATTTTAACATGTCTTTAATACTTCCGCACCAATCATCTTTGGGAAAAAATATTATTCGTCACAGCACATTGGGACTGCCTTATTGTGGGAAGGGCACCAGAGCTTCAGTTTTGTGTATCTACACATCGGCAATAGCGTGTAGACCAAACTATAATCTTAGCTTTCTTTCCAGAACGCAGTTATTCGCTAAAAGTATTTATTTTATAAATTACAGGATTACCTTAAAATACAGGGCTTCCCACGTTCAAGAAACCTGGTTACGATGCACTCGTGGAAATGATTGATTGTGTTGCGTTTGTTTATGGTTAACGTCATACATGGCAAAATTACTTTTCAAAACAAATTAAGTTACATTACTAATTACTTTGCTGAAAATCGCAGGAAAGTAATTAAATTACATTACTCATTACTGCTCCCAAAAAGTGATGCAATTACATTACAATTATTTATATTGCGTAATTCAATTACTTTTAAATTACTTTATAGTTTCCATCCATGCAAAAACTAACTAAAGCTATTGAACAAAACAGCTTGTTCTCCAGACGCGAAGCACACACATTCTTTCGTCTTCCCGCCAAATTCCGTCCTAGAGACCTATTCCTTCCTTCTTTCCTACAGCCCTGCAGCGCTCTCAGCTAGTTTTAACTCCAACCTTTTGCACCATCTCTCCCTCCGGCATTCCCTTGACGCCTTGTATCCTGCTTGCTGCTTGAAAAAATGGTTATCATGAGATAGCCGCACTGTGCGAACCTACTACACACGAGGTCTCAGACGCACTGTTCTGCTCAATTCTGTCTACTTTTGCCGATCCGTTACGCTGGCTTCGGCTTGCCGCACGGCTTTCCTGCTTTCGCGGTACTCCACTTTCGTCGTCTATTGAAGGAGGAGTGGCGCACTTTAGTATAAGTAATTTTGAAAGGAAATAATTACTTTTTCTTAGAAATTACTACCAAAAGTAATTCATTACATTACTAAATTACCAACCCAAAAAAGGAATTCATTATATTTCAAATGACCACAAAAAGTAATTAAATTACAATAATTTCATTACTGTAATTCAATTACTGCCATGTCTGGTTAACGTAGCAAAGCTACTTATCCTATGAAAGGCGTCGTAGTGAAGGACTCCGGAAATTTCAACCTCCTGTCGTTCTCCAACGTGCACTGACATCGGAAAGCACATGGGCGCCTAGCCTTTCGCCGGCATCGAAAAGCGGCCACCGTGGGCGAGATGCGAGTCGACATATTTTGGGCACGGAAGTCGAAGGCGCTTATCACTGCGCCACCTCGGCGAGGTGTGGTAAAAAGGACTGTGAGACGCTGAATAATACGAATTACTGCAGAAAATGTAAAGGTTTGGCACCCCTCATTAATTTTCGATGTCTTAAATACACATTTAGAGCGCATGTTTCGTTTTATTTTTCATATTTTACAGTGAAAGGGAAGAACCAGATACTGATTTCGCCGCATTCAATGGAGAACCTTTAGAAGAATGTGATTTCAGTTTACTTAAAGGTTTAAAGTATCGATCAAATGTTGTTCCGCCTACCATTAGGCCTATGGCTACATATGACAGTTTTAGAATGCAGGTTGCATGTAGGACGGGAAAAAAGGGTTTCCGGATTTTGTGCAAATAACACAACAAATACATGCAGCTATCCTTGATAGCTTGGTGACAGGATAAGGAGGAAACTGTTCGTACTTATCCCGACATCTTTCAAATGCTCATATTTCTTCAAAGTGAAATGAAACGAATGATCTTTTGAATTCTGAAGAGCCTGGTAGAGAATGCTATGCTCCACAAAATGACTCAGTCCTCACTATGTAGCATATTCTTGAAGTCGATTAGTTGGAACTCATTTCAGATGAACTGTAAAGCCCAAGTACTTCATGAATTTTTAATATTTTCCTGTGTGTTTTAATTGTTAAATTGCTTTATTTGGTCGATGTGAAGAACGTATAATATTTACAGCTTTAACAATTACTTACCGTTTAATTCCTCCACCAAATGAAAGCATGATTATTAAGGACTGCTAACCTAGGGAAGCCATTAGAGTCTGAAATTCATGCTACCTATGAAATAAACTGAAACAGTCGCCTATATAATATTCTTCTAATCACACACGAAATTCCAGCTTCTTGAAAATTTTCGAACAAGTATTTAGGGTTGATTTACATATTGCTCTTATTAAGTTAACGTTTGCAGTACAAAAAGCTGCAGCTTCTAAGCAGGATGAGCGCTATATCAAAATTATACTGGACTGTCACAATAAGTGGACACTTATTGCAATATAGTGGTAGGCACTATTCAATACAAGAAAACAAAGTAGTATTCTAACGCCCTATTGATAGAGCTTCTAGTTATTACACAGAAATTTTATGAATCGAAGACTATTTAAACAATACTTACGTCCACTGAAGGCAGGTCTCGGCAGCACAGCTACAAATGCAACGGCCAAGGAAAGAAACTTCATCCTTGTTTTCTCTACTGCTGGCCTTAATCGCCAAATCTGGAAGTAGAAAGCGCATCAAGTTGACATTAAAATTGCGGTTCATGGGAACATTAGTTTGTTAGTTAATAAAGGCAATGATTAGCATGCATCGTTCACAATTTCCGTTTCCAGCACATCTCTTTTTCTTTGGTAGTGATTTTTTTTCTGGGTGGTTTTAGGCCTTATGTAGTTTCTGGCATAGTGACCATCCCATATGCGCAAATATCATCGCTTTGTGGCCTCTGTATTGTCAGTAAATAGTCAGCGGCTAGCTGTAAGGGACTAGGCATGAAAGTTCGTTTTGTTGCACGTGGGAACAACGGAGCTCTAGTTTTCTGCTAAAAGATTTGTTGCCTCAGCGAATTAAGTAGCATAAGACCTGAACTTTAGACACGAAACGGAATATCAGGATTGTTTTAATGGAGACAGAAACGAAACTTTCCTGTGTGCTGTACTGTGCCAATGCACGCAAAAAATGACTTCTCTAAATTGGCAGTTTGGGCAAGAAAACTATCGCTCAGTGATAATAAAAGCCAAAATCTAAATCTTTATAGGTGCTCTCCGCTAGAAATAGTGCATGCGGCAAAGCAGAAACCGCTCCAAGAGCACGAAACTTGGAATTGTTGTCCTGTTTTCAGCTCACCTACGTCGTCATTTTAGCTGTGGCGGCGCACAAACAATAAAATCATCAAAGACTCAATAGTAGGAAGCGTACTATAGGAAATCAAAAACTTCAAGCCAGCAAAAATATATCTGTACTTGACGAAGAGCCTAATCGTCTAAATGCAATTTCAGTGCTCCTCAACTGTGTTCCTGTAATGATTCAACCTAAACAAGCGTAACAAGCGATAAGCCCAAACGTTGGGCTCAATATAGAAATAAAAAGTTACGTGCTGCGTGCCTCTTCAGGAAATTGTTTATTTTGCCTACCGCACAATTATTTTCGCTATCCGAATCATACAGGAAGGAACCAGGCTCGGCTAATTTACTATTTTTATTTCTTTTTGCCCATTTAGGTTTCCTGAAAGGTGCAGATGAACAAAAGTCAATATAGTTTCGAAATCCTTTTGTCCTCTTTTTATATATGCGAATTTCTCGCCTTTTCCTGTTGGTACGGGTTTTCAAATAATATTACAAAGTGTAGAGCCCTTGACAAAAGTGTAGCAGCCATGGGGTCGTCTTTTGACCTTGTAGGGGCGCTTATGTAGCAATAGTAGAAGTCTTTCCCATTGGAGATGGTAGGGCAAAAACTGTTTACAATTAAGAGATACGGAGCACTGGTAATGCATGACAAGCCTCAAGAAGTGGCTCAGAAGTAGACCTCCGGGTTCTACACGTTTGACAAAGACTGTACGTAAAAAGGGGCACGAACATTATATAGGTTTTCAAAACGTGGCCCATGCGCGCTGCTCATCTTTTGTAGCCCAAAAACATTTCCTGACTCTATAGTATACATTCAATCAGAGATGATTACCTGGCAACATAGATATATTTCCTCTTGTCAGCAATTTGAATGCATCCAAATACCGGGTCTCTTACTTCATCTGTCTGCACTGATCTTTTCTACTTATTGAGGTTCGTATCTACCGAAATAAACAGGATAACAGGATCCTCCTGGAGATGTGGCCAGCAATAATAACAAAAAATGGGTGCACATCTAAAGTACCCCTGTAAGGGGATGATGTGATAGAATCAATTGCTCCCGTCGGCAGCTCCTTTACCGGATTTGTGGATTCACCCTAAGGTCAGTTAGTGTATGGCCATATAACCAGCAAACAAGCCTAAGCAAGAGCCCGTTATATCTCGCTCACAATACCGGAGCCGCAGTCCCAGGAAACAGTCATTTTAATGCTATCACGTTAAAAGGCAATTGCGTTCGGTCTCTAGCTTCAGTTCAGTTCAGTCGTTCAGTCGTGTCCGACTCTTCGCGACCCTATGGACCATATCACGCCACGCTCTCCGGTCTCTCACTATCTTCCTAACATCACATAACTTCATCTGGAGTGCCTAGAGGATGCCATCTAACCATCGCGTTCGCTGCCTACCCCTTCTTCGGTGACCCTCAAGCTTTCCCAACATCAAAGCTTTCTCCAGCGACTCCTCTCTCCTCACCAGGTGACCAAAGTAGCTTAGCTTTAACTTAAGAATTACTGTTTTGGAAACTGTAAACTTTTTCTGTACACGTTATCCGCATTTCTACTTCCTACCATCTCGTATGGACATTCGATCAGTAAAAAGCGATACAAACTGTGACACCTCACGATACAAATAATATGTTTTGTATTTGAGAGATGTGCAATGTAAATAGTTTTTCTTACAGTCAGCAAAACGTGCAATCTTTTGCACGCAAATAATGAAAACCAAGAGTAGTAAACTTTCCTTGAAAGGAGCTCTGCGCTGACCACCAATCTGAAGGGAGTAAATTAGAAACAAAATCATATCAAACATGTGTAGACTATGGGAACACTATAGTAATAGCTTTCAGGAAGCGGTACCTCCCACTTTCGGTGCACGCAACAACTTGAGTAAACTTTAGGTAAACTGGCATTACACACCTACAACTTATACAAGCGATATATACTTACCGTAATCATAAAGTCACTTTCCAGCTGAAATTCTGAGCAATGGTCACCAATTTATAGCACTTTCCCCCAATTTATCTTCTTTATATATTTAAGCAGACACGTACTGCTCTATAATATCAAGACAATGATGGTATTTATTAATCACGACATGGGTGGGACACGGATTTTTGATTATATTCAGGGCCTGTATTCGCCGTTCCTATAATATAATTCTTCACTTTACACCACGTCCGATATAAGCATTTAGCAATACTTCTACGTCCAATGCAGTGTTCTTACAGTCCATGCTCTCGTTGATTAAAATTAAGCAGGCCCTTTGATATATCTGCAGTCACTTTGCCGTCTTCAAGAATTATTGATTTAGCTTATGCTCCTAACTATTCACTCATTCAAATTAGCTTCATATATTCAAGCTCAACTATAAGAAATAATTTAACGAAGAGCAGGACTGACTTCTAAGGCCAGATTTTGCATGTACATACAATTGGCTTCTCAAGCAGTAAAAACAATTGTTAGCATGCGTCATGAATTGATCAACTGCATCAAGCATCTCTAAAAAAAATTAGTGTTACCTTTTGGCGTCACAGCTTGTAAGCGATGGTGCTTTGTGTGGCCCTTTTTTACGTGGATAAGTCAGATTAAACGCTGACACGGAATACCTTGCCTCGCCTTCACGACCTTGCCGTCTGGACCTGGTCTTCTTTCACAGTATCTTTATTATAAAGCGGTGTAATGAAGTGCTGTGAAATAGGCAATATTTCTGCAATGAGGAATAAATGATCCTCGCAGAGTTTAGAGGATATGCTAAGCAGCCCGAAAACTTCTGTGTTCGAGTGAAAAAGCAAAAATCCTTTCATATTACACCGCGAAATCAACCGTAGCTGATTTTCATCTAAAGTCACCTTTTCAAACTTGAAGTGTATCAGCCTAGGCCAAGACTATACTGCGTTAAAATTTAACACTGCTTGGTTCATTTTGGGAATTACCTTTAGAGAGGGGCTAAGGCTCTTTAATGACGGGGCCGGGCAAGGAACCACGGCATATCTAAGCATGGTCATTTGTACTGATGGCTTGCGTTCGTTTTCCTAAAATGTTTAGAAACATTGCACTTGGAATTCTATTGCACCTTGACCTGCGCAAAACCTACCATAATAACCATACCCGAACCCACTAGTAGGAACACCTCAACAATCAGGCGCTTATAAAAGTTGGCGTAGTTTATTACCACAAGCTGCAATGGTTATTCAACAATCCCGCTCTCAAATGAACACATACTTTTGTCGACAGATTGTTTATCTCTAATAAGGCAACTCCATGTCCTACCGCAATGGGGAATAACTTCCCCAAGGTGAGAAAATATGCAATATTTCGAATGCAGGATTCTTCAGAAAGAAACCTATTTTGGAAGACTGCAAAATCACAACAATCAACATCAATATCCACTGTGCAGACAGCGACACAACAACATTGCTCAAATGCTCCACCTTAGTAGGCCAGACTCGGTTTACAGGAGTTAGAGTGCCACTTCTTAACCGTCTTAGCATAGGTGTAACATAGTAGAGGTAAATGAATACCGTTTCTATCTATTATGCGGCAGAATGATTACTACTACAAATACCATATTTAGAAAAAGAACGGCGCGATAAAAGGACGAGTGAAATTTTACTATTTCTCTGTATTAAAGGTTCGCGTTTTGCAGCAGTGGCGACAAAAGGCGCTAATCGTAAGAGAATTTTCCGAAAGTACATTTAGACCCTTTCAGTGTGATGCTCGGATAAAATTGTTCAAGAGTTGTGGTCTCTGGTTTGGTATGTGGGGATCGCCACGTCCCGAATAAGCGGGCGTGACAAGCGCATCTAGGCCACCCACGTACCTTGGAGACCCTTCGATGCCTTTTAAGCATAGTGCTTGTTACTCGAGAATTGTCTGTTAGCTGTTCAGCGCTACAGATTGTATTTTGTCCGCCATCGTCTCCATTTTGGCATGGCTGCTAATTTCCTTCGAATGCAGACACTAAAAGTTATTTTCTCCAAATAATTCGCGGCACCAGATGTCACATCAGCGTTTCTATAGCGTGTTTACTACTTTCATGTCGGATTCGTCTTTTGAAGTTTGAGGTGTAATAATATTTTTCCGGCCAGTAAGCGCTGGCATCCTTAGTCTATTCCAGGTATAGCCGTCAGTTAGCTACACTTTCATGTCTCACTCTTACTCTCCCCATTCGATAGTACTAGCATTTTGCAAACAAATCTAGTTACTGTTTTCCCAAATCTAACTTGTCTTCTAACCTTTCTGATTTTCCGTATTTATGAGGACTATTTGTCTGTTCTACTCCTACTTGTTCATTTTCCCCCGAGTTCCTATTTTCAATCTTGAGGAAAGAAATGTATAATATGATTAAAATTTTCTCTTCTTCATTCTAACCATGTACCGTTGGTTTTATTTTGATTAGCTGGACAGAATACACTTAAAATATGCTGAAAATGCTCATCTTGCCATGTCCAAAGAAATTTTAAAAGCTAGGTACAGACTCTGTCCGTTAAAAGGTGTTTAGAAACAAAGAACATTCTTGTGGATACGGTAAATTGTCCTTTTCCTGATTCTCTAGAAATTATGGGGCATTGTTTCATCGACTGCAGAGATGTAATACTTTTCTGGGATGTTGTACAAAGAACATTAAAAAGGCTCTGAAATTGATTCTGAACTCATTACGATACCTTATTGCATTATCATTTGAGGATCAGCCTTGGCACATATTCTTCCTAACTGGATTTTCCAGCCTCTGAAAAACGCACTTTAAATGGTTATGGTGACAATTTCGGAATATAAACTGTTTATTTCATATTTTTCCTGATCTACATTGCAACTAAGCGTCAAAGTTTCAGCTGCATCAGAGCTGCAGATTTTTTTTTTAACTAGTAATTTCGTTTATACAAGAATGGCTTGCTAATCTAGACACCACTACAGCTGCTAACGACATAGGCTGACGCCGCGTCGTCTTCTGCATATATTCTGGGTACGAGCAGCGTCAAGCGTAGTTACCCGAAGCCGCGGTAATGTCGGCCAAACACAAACACGTCCAAACACTGAGGTTACCACAAACGGAGCGTTTCGGCGATCTTTGTTAGCGCTTTTAATGAATAATGACATATGTGGGCACCCGAGTACGAAAAATGCACGAGCTGACCCACTCGAATAGCGTACACATTGAACGCTGAAACGTCTCAAAAACAACTCCAAAAATGCACAACATATAGAGTGCTGTTCGACGGCGGCGCTATTGTAGAATTTGCGGCTACCGCCTAACGCGCAGCAGCGTAGTGCGTAGGGTGTGGCGCACGACATCGAGACACCCAGTACCCCGGTCGTCCCGTCTTAGAAGTTACCAGCATCCTTTACGCCGCTCGTTGTCAGGCCCTAGTCTGGCCTCAGCTGCATCATGACAGCAGACGATGAGCTCATGAGGCTTAAAGCAAGGGAAGCCGTAAGCCTAAATCTTCGCTTGGCCTAAATTACTTCGCATCGAAGCAGCGTCTGCGGACGGCACTGCATAATAAATCGGCGAAGCATTTTACTAAATCGACGACTCGGTCACTAAACTTCTTTACTTTCAACCCCACTGTATCGTAGCGAGGCATTTAAGCAAATAGACTACTCGATCATGAAACTTATTTTCTCTGAGCCCCACTGTTTTGTAGTAAAGGAAAATATTATTTTCTGTGTAGTCTTAGCAGCAGAGCTCGCGTACAAGAACACTCTCATCGCAGCGGCTGTGACCAGACCTCCCACCGTATGGGACGGAGAAGCATTACTTTTTGAATCCCTTTTCAGAGGGCCTAATATTATTACGTGAAACAAAAACACATTTTAAAATGCATTTTAACAAGAAACACATTTTCTTTACCTAAATTGTGCTGCAGAAGTGTATGACATGTTCTAGTGACATTAAAAAAAGACGAAGAATATCTGTTTTGCAATAAGCGCAATAACTGATACAGTTTCGGCATATGTTCTGGCGTGTACACAAAAGGATTTGAAAAAATATTAATCAGAGAAAAATCAAGGCTTGTGAGTGTGATACATGCAAAAAAAAGAATACTGCAAATGATTTTATATTTAAACTGATTAGGACAACAGTGATGAGTTAGAGGACACAAAGAATGTCTTATCCGAGTCCAGTCGTCACCACCGAGATTCTAACAAGGCCTTCGCATCCCCTTCTCTCTCATCAGCGAACGTCACGACAAGCGGATGAGCGATAAGGTGTCAGCCGCTGAATCTGCGCGTACAGGCTTGGGTAAAGGGGCGAGATGACATCATGTGACTAGACTCAGATTCGCGCTCGCACCTTCATTTGCTGGTATCTTTATCGCCATCCGCCTGTCGTGACGTAGGCTGCTGGGGTGCGCAGGCCTTGTCAAGATCTTGGTGGTGTCGGTCCAGTGCGCAGCGCTCTTTGACTGCGCCGATCAGCTACCTAAACCAGAAAATAGTAGAGGTCTTGGGCAGACTTGTCAATCTCGTCAACACAATCTTTCCTTTAAACCATATGCTCATATTCTTATCGAAAGTAGGCTTTTTACATGAAATTTCTTATCGGTGCGGGTCTCAGCCCGTTCCTCCTTGAGAGGATGGATGAGATCTTTTGAAGCATCTACATATTCTTTTGTTCACAGCTCATCATACATCTCGAAAACATTTTAGGCCTTATACACCACTGTTTTTAGCGATTTTACAGAGCGAATTAAGTTTTAGTCCCTATACACCACTGTTTTTATCCCTTCAAGGAACATCAAAACATAGCATAATAAATAAGCTTGAGTAGACTGTTCACCTTGTGTTTGGCATTCTTTGGCCCGAGACGCCCTTGCGAAAATAAAATCCATCATCATCATCAGCATCATAATGATTATCACGAAGCAGTGGATGTGTGCACTAGAAAGTACATACACGCATCACGTTTTGCTTTTGCGTGTGCAACAGTCGCTGCAGCTTGTACAATCTTGCGGTGCATCTTCATATCTGCGACTGAAGATCTGCCACCTTCAACGCGAAAGCGCAAGCAAGAACGTAGCGTTCCGTTAGCGAGGATAAAATACGCTCGATAATAAATGAAACACATCGCTGACCCTCGAAATATGCGCAGGTCAGTCGGATATCGGGAGTTGGTTCCCCGAATGTTTACGTATGCAAAACACTTCGTCGGAAGTGAATTCATTCACGTCGCTGCTCCGCTGGCAGCAGGTGAAGCTAACACAAGCAGTATTACAAGCATTCGTGCACTGCATATCTCTGTATCTAGGAAATGTTACATGCGTTCGAGGACGATGACACAACACAACAGCGCTAGTAAATTGCGACATTCTGAGGTTCTTGCGGGACACAATTAACCCTTCATGATAGCCAGGAAAAGGATTCAGCGTGTTTAAAGGACAATCCGTCAATTACGACCACAAATTCTACACCCCAAAAGTACACAAAGTACAAAAGAGCAATGTCGACTACATAGACAGAAATATAACCACAACAACATTGTCCCGACGTGCCGTAGCGTTTAGAGTGTGTGTTATGTTGGCCGTTGAGACCGAAGTTCGAATCGCATTTCGAATTTTAGTTCTTTTTCTTATTTTCCAAACGTAGTCTGTTATTTTTAGCTCTGCATGCTTTTTCCAGCCTGGCGTCCATTTTGTTTTCTGAAACAAGCACCACGGGCCATACAGTAAATTCCAGAGTGAGAGTTCCGCGCGGTTTCATTTCGGTTCAGCCTGTATCAATTAACCAAAAACCGGACGAACCCGTCATTGCCGGAATTGACAACGGGCCGAGTATTTCTGCTTCTTAACAGAGGCCGGGCCGATCGGCTTCTAACATCGGCCTCGGTTCTCAGAGCGGAGCCGCAGCCCCGTGAGAATCCCCACAACTCTCATTTTGATTTATGCAGGGCAACTTGAGAAGAGAGAGGAGTAGCTATATCTGTGAAAGATAACTCGGTGGTTCATAAAATGGCGGAACAATTACCTATTCAGAACTGATTCTCGTCACTCCAAGTAAAATAGACGTAATGTATACTATATGTTATATATACATACCGCCAAACATGAGCACAGATCGCTTTTAGAACTAAATTATCTGTTAAAGAAGCTCATGAATGGGCACCAGCTTATATCGGTTGGGGACTTGAATACCGACATAATGGAAGCACCAAAGGAAGCTCTGGCAGACTACACTAATTTACAAGCACAATATGGAGACCTAAATGCAATTACCGAATACACAAGAGAGGAATATTTGTGCTTGAAGATAACAAAATTATATATTGATCACATTGTAATCGACTAAGAAACCAATGTTACACAAGCCTTGTAATTAGGGTTAAAATAGCCTATGATTACTTAACGTCTCTTGAAGTTATGTCTGATGAGGGCAATGTGGACTGTGTTACAAAACAGTTTACAGGTAACCAAAAAGTTGCCAATTGCGTCAGCAGCACTAATAGGAATGCACGTTATGTTTTAGACCACGTGAGCTCATATTCTACTCTTATCGAAACTTTCTGGACGATATGTACAGTGTTCTAAAATCGTGGTAACCAAGCAAATAAACCCTAAAAATAAATGGATTACAAGTGGAATTGCTGAGTGTGGCTTTCAAAAGGAAAGAGCATGCACAAATATGGGAGAGAACCTGGCAATGAAAAATACAAACCGAAATTCCGAATATTACGAAACGCAGGGATCGAAAAATTGCGGTAAGAAAAATAAAATACATGATGCATCGATTTGCATACACCAAAAATGAGGTGACAATTTTGGGCTACGGTGAACAAATATAAGGGCACATCCAAAGGAGCCGGCGTCGATGATACCATCAAACGAAATTTTCTAACACAAAAAACTTCCACAAGTTGCGTGAGAAGTTTAATGTAACTTTTATCGCTGCAGCGAGGATGCTGAGAACAGCGCAGAGCAACCAACAGTTCTAATATGAGCCGACATGCGGAAGTGCGCCGCCTTCGTATCTCACGGAGATGTCCTAGGGGAATTTAAGCGCTAAGTAAGAAGCATGCCAAACTTTAAGCCCTCAGGATTTGATAAAAATCGCAATGGAGATTGATACTCTAACTTTTATATAATCAAACCGATGCTCCTAAAGATATTGAACGGGGTACACGAGACACGTAAAATACCTAAGGAATTGAAAATTTAGTTGTGAGACCGGTTTACAAAAATGGTAAGAGAAATGACTGTGCAAACTACAGGCGAATCGAAATATTAGCTGCACATGCACGCATGGTGGAAAAGTATATAGTCTCTGTAATTCTGTCATTACGAAAGGTATTACTGAATAATATAGCGCAAAACGGGTTCACAAAAAATAAATGCACAACTTTGTTGCTAGAAGCATTGACTGATATATAAGCAGAACAATAGAAATTAATCATACAGTTTTAGCTCTATTCCTAGGCTTAACAACATTCCTACACCCAGATTTATTTCTAGACTTAGCATTTGACACTGTGGAGCACATTATGTTGCAATAGGAGTTACTGAAGCTACGTTTCAGACGATTTTATCAAATTGTTCTGAAATATTGTTCTGACCAGCTACAGTGCGTTAAACTTCAGGACCGCTTCAGTGAACTGCAAATAAAGTATGGTGTGCCGCAAGGAAGCACACTAGGGCCAAACGCTTTAACATATTGTAATGTGGGGGTGATAATGCCGATAATGATAATGATAAAAGCACTAAGCAACCAGCGGCGGCGATAGGAACAATCGTGCTCAGAGATCGTCGATCTATGAATGCTATATGCACATGTTAGCGCTCAATTTAAATTCGGCAGAGAGACAATTAGACAAAGCCGCAAACGGTGACTACCATAACCTGGAACACTATGGAAACACACGCAATTGGTTGTAATCATTGACATACATCCCGACGCATCTTGCGTGGTAAGGAAAGTGATAAAGCGCCATCTCGTGACAACCAGAATAAACAAAGAATACAGAAACGATCCGGGCGCTGGAATCACAGTGATAAGGTCGCATGTGGGCGGCTGTCGAAAAAGAACAAATAAAATTTTATAAACCGCGGCAAGTGTTCTGATCTTGGCCTGTTACTGATCAAAAAAAAAAAAAATCAGTAAGCAGAAGACACCGCAATTCTACGTGAGATTCACGATTTTCGCACGTAACGTCAAAGCCTCCAAGAGGACATATCAGCGGTCGTTCAGAGATTCTCACAGAGTGCAGTATTTATAATCATAAAAACGAAACTAATGTGATTCAGGAATCCTCATAATATCTATTTGTTAAATAGGAGCATATATTTTATACCTCTAACTGTACCATATGCTTTTGCCACTCATTTCACTTCGAGCCTGTAGATAAGTACTTAGGAGCCTTGTTTGACCAGCATTTTTCCCGGAGCAATCATGGCCCGTACGTTTGCGAAAAGCTGAGGGCTGTTGAGGCAGTGATGTATTGCTGTAAAAAGTTCTTTCATCATTAAAAAAACGTGTATAAGGCATTAGCCGAATCAGTAATTGCATACGGTATCAATTTATGCGCCGTATGTTGTCATTATAAAAAGCAAACTATTAACCATGTAGTTAATACAATTGCAATAGCATAACCTATGAAACAGAATGGGAACAAGCAGAGATAAATGAGAAATACCACATTCTAGGAATACTTCTACAGCGCACGCTATTTAACTATACTCTGCTGATCCTGGCTGTGAAGGTGCCTTCGAAGTCAGCGTGCATGGGACGATCGCAGCACAACCACCAAATGTCACCGTCAAACAGCCACAGCAGCCAAAGTAGGTTTGCCCAGAAGATAGGTGTAATGAGGAAAAGTACGTGGGCAAGGCACAGGCAGCTCCGAAAGAGAAACGAAGACCGCCGGGGTTACTATAGTGTGGCTAAGGCCAACTAAAATCATGTAATGCTGTCCGGTCGCATGACAGCGCCACAAGATTGATTGGGTGGGGCAATATTGTAAATTTTGTCGAGTCCACAAGTGATTGGTGCTCGTATGAAGGAAGGCGAAAATTTTAGTCTTTGATCAAAGAGGCTCCCGATAAAAAGAAATTTACTGCTTTGCTCAGTCTCAACGGGGCGAAGACACGCGTAGCTCGAGTTGTTGGCGGTACTAGGCACACTGTCCTCGAACGACTTTGACAGTTTTCTAAAACTCCTCTGCAATCATTTGTCGCCGCAAATTTCCGCCATTGCAGAGCAGGCGAAGCTTGACAAGCGATCACAGCAAAGCAAGAAATATATTTAACAATGTGCTGCTGAGTATCGAAGCCTGGTGCAGAGTTACGATTTCGGAAGATTCCTGTATGAAGCGCTCCGAGACTGCTTCGTCTGTGGCCTGCTCTGCGAAAACATTCAGAGCATTTTGTTTACGGAAGACAAAAAGTTAACCTTCCAAGAAGCTGTAGATAAAGCTTTTTCCATAGAAAACGCAGCGGAAAGTGCGGCGTTTACGCGTAACAGCGTGCCTGCGAGGCAAGATGTGAACAAAGTTCGAGCTGAAAAACAGATGGTGAAGTCGTAAAGCTGTTTTTGATGCCTGTCACCCAGTAAGTCTAGCGAAGCGCGCCCTCATATTGGCAATACGTGTTGCAATTGCAACCGTAAGGGGCAGATTCAAAGCGCCTGCCCCCAAGGAAAGAAAGCTATGGAGACAAAGCATCGGAAATGAGTGATGGTGCTGGCTTCCATCCGAAACGCGCCATCTTCCTCGTTTCAAGCAGTCAATGCAGCCCCAATTACTGTGGCCTTAAGCGACGTCAAGCTGACGATGGAATATAACTCCAACGCAGCCGTATCTGTCAGTTTCTTGCGCGAATTCAAAGTTTTTCCACGTACGAAATTTCAGCCAGCGTCGTGCAATCTGCGGACTTGGAACGCTGGTGAAGCCGAAGAGATTGGCGGAAGTACTCAACCACAGAACCCAGAACGAGCATCTTCCGCTGTATGTCGTGGTCACTGCAAGACCAGCTCTTCTTGGCAGATAATGGTTGCAAGATGTTCGGCTGAATTCGAATAATCTGTTTTAAGCGTAGTTATTTTGCGCCAGTTGCTGCGTTTCGCGTCGTCGTTTCCGTCGCCGTCTGCCTTGTCCCACGTAACTAGCTCCGCAGCTGGGGCAGCGCCCTCCTGCCGCCACCGTTCGTCGCTGCGTGTACCCCCCTCTCTTCCTGCGGGGCGGCGCTGGTGTTCACATGCGCTGCATGGGTTCCAGTAATTATTGTATTTCTAGGCGTACTTTTCGATCATACCGGGCATACAGTCACCCTAAGGGTAAAGCAGCTCCCTTCATGGCAGCACCACGAAAAACATTGCGCACCCGCAACCCGTTGATTGTGGTAGGTGACTTCAACGCTTGACACGTCAGTTGCGGCTACACATCAAATTGCTGGAAGGAATCCCAACTCTGAACGCTCCTACAGAAAGAGGGCTTTACACTGGTGAACAAAATTCTGCAGCATAGGCTTAATGGCAACAAAAGTGTGCAGCGAAATACTACACCTGATTTTATACTTACCAAAAATCTCACACAATCCCAGTGGTCGAACACGCAGACATCATTAGTCAGCGACCACTACATTATCCAAACTTCCTTTTCTCTAAGCTCTGCCACCCATATGTCAAAAAGCGCTTCAAGATGACAAACCGGGACAAGTTCTAAAACCTCCGAAAAAATGCCCCCACTCAAATAGATCTCCTCGTAAATTGGGTCAATGAACTAACCCACGACATAGCCAGGGCCACGCCAAACACCAACGAGTTGAACGTCACCTATAACCGCCTTCTACGTGTGTGGGAGGCACCCAACACCTTACAAAAGCGATGGCTCAAAAACAAGCATAACCAATCTCTGAAAGGAAGGGTCTCAGGCTTTATTAAGGACATAGAGTCACATGCAGCGCAACTAACCAAACAGCAGTGGGGACCGGTGTGCGACCGCATGAAAGGCAATCTCTGACTGCGAGACATGTGGAATCCACTGAGGTGCCTTCTACACCCTAATCACACAAAACGCTGACAACGCCGCTACGTAACTTGTCACATTCACAGCTTAAAGATATATGATAGCATTTTAATACGAACCCTACAAGTCAAGTATCTCACAATTACGCCCCAAACTATCCTCCCTTCATACGCGGGCAAGCCCAACCCCAATATCGATGCAGCAATAATGACATGAGTTGTTCGAGCAACGATCCATAAACTCCGCACTACGTCCGCCCCGGGAATAGATGGGATAACAAATAAAGCGCTGCGCAACCTAGATGACAATAGTGTCGTAGCCGTGACAGACTTGTTCAACAACTGGAAGGCAGGTACTCTCCTCCCGAGCTGGACACACACAAGAGTCACCTTCAATCCCAAACCAGGTAAACCACTAGACATAACCCACCTCCGACAAATCTCCCTCACATCATGCATGGGCAAATATTTCGAGCATGTAATCCTTAACAGATTACACAACCACATGTATACTTGTATTCTTTCTCCACACATGATGCGGGGATTCAGAAGCCATGCACTTACAAACACGACATCACGCTTCAAATTTCCTCAGTAATTCTACATCCGCATCCTCGAACCCGCATGAGAACCTTACTCCCTCTGGACCTCACCAAAGCATCTGATAATATATAACATGACTCAATCCTTGACTCCCTCTCCAGCCTAGGGGTAGGAGACCGCACCCACTCATATATCGCTGCCTTTCACCGTGACCGCACTGCGGAACTCAAACTCGGCCCTATTGAATCGCCCACCTTCTCTCTAGGCAATTTCAAAACACCCCATGGATCAGTCTTGTCCGCCCTACTTTTTAACATCACCCTCATCCCGATGGCCCACAAATTAACACAAATGCCAAACCTCTCCCACAACCCACAACATTCCCCTGTGGACAACCACGGGAAATGTAAAACACATAGAGGACACTCTTCAATCAGGAGCGGACGTAGCGGCAACGCATGCACCATCCATCGGCCTGGCGTGATAGCCAACGAAATCCGAAATCTTGTTGCTCCACCAAAATCCCCGCCTTATCAAGCAAAAACATGCCTCCATACACATCACCTTAGATGGGCTCCAAGTACCCGACGTCAGCAAACTGAGTTCTGGGAATGCTTCTACAAAACAATGGACTTAACACAAAAACTATCCTGAAACTATCACTACCCATCTGACTATCAGACTCATCAAACAAATAGCGAACAAGCACAGAGGCATGCGAGAGCACAATATCCGGCGCCTTGTACAGGCATTCGTCATCAGCCGAATGGTTTATTCACTCCAGTATCTCTACCCAGTATTTCTACCTTACAAAGCCAGAAACGGAGAAAGTAGACGCACTCATTCGTCCGGCATACGAAACAGCACTTCACCTCCAGAAACATACTTCTACTACACGTCTCCTAAACATGACATTACACAACACAATCCAAAAACTAGTGGAAGCTCAAAGTACTGCCGAGATTAACAGACTTTCCTGCACAGAGATAGGTAGGTTTATCCTCGCCGCGCTAATACTCCAACTAAGTAGTCCAGGCACTCAAAACTGCCACCTAGTCCCCCAACACATTAGGGACAACCTTACCGTAGAACCCTTATCCAAATATATGCACCCTGCTCACCACAAGGAGCGACGAAGAGCTCGAGCCAAGGTGTTACAGAAAGCCCACGCGACTGACACCGAAGGGGCCTACGTAGACGCGAAAGAATACAAGCACCCTACGGCATGCGTCGTCAGTGTGATTTCTTATAAATTCAATCACACAGTTACTGCCTCTGTCAAAGCAAAAACTTCGACATAAGCTGAAGACGCAGCCATAACGCTAGCCATCTCCTCTTCCACTACCACACATATTTTCAGCGATTCTAAATTGGCCATTGAAAATTTTGCAAGAAGGAAAATTCACCACTCGCCCCATCAAATCTTAACCTCTTGCTCCACAGCTCCCCGACCCATTCACGTCGTCTGTGTACAAGGCCATGCAGGCAGCCCCGGCAACAAGCTGACTCAACTGCTCGAGTGGCGTCAACCGAGCGGCGTATACCGAACAAGCACGTGGGACAGGCTTCTAACTAACGTAACATAATGCTCCACTATAGAGAACTATATATCGCCCACCTCACACCTATCTCTCAAAGCCCTATCAAATGATCTGGCGACAGCTACAAGCTAAAAGCTTTCCTCCCCAGCTTAGTTGTCCTTGGCACACCCGGGCCGGTACGACCCCACATGCTCTTTATGTGGCGCCCCTAGAGCCACCTTCAATCAAGTTATGTTTTTATGCAAAGGTTTCAAGCCACCGCCCCATCGGGACCTCATAGACCAGAATGGTTGGGAGATCGCGGTCTCCAGATCGGACCCGGCCGCTCAACAGATTCGGGTTGACTGGGCTGAAGCGGTCGCTGCCAGGCACAGCCTGACAAGACACCAGCCCGATCAGGAACCTCCTCAATCCTTGTAATGTGCCCTAGTTCCCACAATTTTTTTACCACCACCACTTCTAGATCGCGGTTGTAGTGCGGAGCGGAATAAAGCCATCGTATTGTAGGTGTTGCGCTGTAGGAACAAGGAAAAGAAAAGGTACGGGCCCGCTACTGGCTTTGTATTCACAGTTCTATATTCACCGCCATGAAAACGTTTGTACTAAAATAAAATCGTTTGCCTTTGTAAATATTTAAACATCACTTGTTCTACAATTGCAATGTCAAACTTCTGTGTGTGCTACCAGTTTTTATTTTATATTTCATTGATTTCTCCTTTTGTTTCCTTTCCTCTATCCCTCAAATCATCTTTCTTTTTTTTTCATGTAAATATACTTCAATATTTTTCTTTGCTACCCAGTAGAACTCTCCCCGTTTGCAAACAATGCGACGTCAGGGAGTCGCTTGACGACCCGGCTTGGTGGGCAAAAGTGCTTTCAGCCGGGTCTCCCTGCTGCAAGGAGCGGCGGGAAGCTGCCCGCTGCTGTACAATTTTTGCTTCAAATCTTGTGATAGTCACATTCGAATCCAGCCCAATATGTGGCACTCCTTAGTACACGCACCCATTAGCACTTTTTGCCTTTAAAGAGATGACAGTCTCGGGAAGCATGCATGCAATTATTTTTGTTCATGAACTGGCACGGCCGCTTGCAAGTGAAATCCTACCAAACTCTTGAAACGCATAGGATGTAAGCATGCTGGAAATCGGGTAAATGCAGGCATACAGGCATCATTTTCTTTCCTTTTTTTTGATCTTCACAAAGACGACTGTCAGCCACACGAAGCGTAGGTTGTTATGAGCGAAAGCAGCAGCTCACGCGCGAGCTTCGTTCTTGGCTGGACGATTTCCATTCCAAGGGCAGACATTTTTAGTTTTTGTTATGTGTGGCCAGACAAAGGAAAAACATTATTTCCGTCTAGTTGTGCAGTACTGTATCCAAAACTGTGTTACAAGGAAGCTAGCAATAACACGCGAATGAGTCCCGTGGTATGGAAAGTAACATAGTGCAATTTCACGACATAATATTATTCATACAAATTACACAAATATTCATAAGGGCGCCTAATGATTTCCGTTAAACACTTTTTTCTTGGGAGCTGATAGCTTTTGAACGAGCTATATAACGAATCTGTCAAGGGATGCTGTTGTATACCTGCGATCATGCCGCTGGCATTACCTTGGGAGCCGTTTTGTGAAGGAGCTAGCTCCTTCAAAATGGCCTACTGAACTGGAATAAATTCAATGCAGAGCAAGAATCTCTAAAAGCGCTGCAATTGATCGCATGCTGTCCGGGCTAGAGCGTGATTAGCCAGCACTCAGCACTATTCGTTCGGGAGGGCAACAAAGCAAACTAATAAGTACTCGTTCTTTTTCACGGAATTACGAGAATGCACTTGCATACAAAACCAAAATTGGCTTACGGTCGAGAACAATTTCGAGTTCTGCCGGCCCACGATGTTTGTCGTTTGCATCTTTGCACAGTTCCTCCAAAACATCATTCGTGACGTATGCCGGGAGAAGTCTATTCTTGGTCAATCCCCCTATCTGGGTATGTGCCATATGTTATAGAGCCACCTCCGCTGCCACGTGCGGACAAAAGAGAAAACAGAAAAAGAAAGAAGAGGGATAGAAAGATATGTGCTGTAACCACGATCGTCCACCACCGAAGCGGTGGCAATGTCGAACTTCAACAGATATATTCGGTTGTAGGCAAGCGGCGGGGACCTACCTGTCCCAGCCCCATCAGGGGCAAGATCAGCCACCTTCCAATAGGGTTATCGATATCGCGCATCACAAAACAGTACAATTCTATATCCTGAGTTTCAATTCATTGTCGTGCTAAAGAAAGCGATGTCTTAAGCATCAAGGCTCCTAAGCTGAAGTAGTAGCGCTTCATAAAGTTCATAACCTCTTATTAAAAGGCTTTTACATGTTACCCCTTCATGGATCACTGCCTTGTCGTGGCGCAGGGGCTTGCGAAACCCGATGAAGTCGTGAGCTCTGCTGTGCATTGTCACCCAAGATAGACAGGTCACGGCAGAGAGTTCGGACAAAATGTGATTCGCTGGATAAGGTAATGGCAACCCACTCCAGCATTTCCTGCCAAGAAAACCCTATGGCCAGTCACAATACCATTAATGATATGGTGCCGGAAGATGAGCCCCAGGTTTGAAGGCATCTCACATGTTACTGGGGATGAACAAAGGGCGATTCCTAGTACCTCCAGGATGAATGAAGCGGCTGGGCTAAAGCCAAAAGGACGCTCAGTTGTTGATGTGTCGGGAAGCGACCGGAAAGTCCTATGTTGCAAGAAGATATGTCACGTACCAACATGGAATGTAAGATTTATAACTCAAGGTAAACTGGATGTCGTCAAGCGAGAAATAGACAGATTGAACATTGATATCTTGGGTATCAGCAAGCTGAAGTGGACCGGAGTGGGAGAATTTAACTCCGGCGACCATTATGTCTTTTATTGTGGGCACAAATCCAGGAGAAGTAATGGGGCTGCTCTCATAGTAAACAAGAATGGGCAAAGCAGTGCTAGGGTACAACCCCGAAAGCGACCCAATGAGTTCACTTCGGATTCAAGGTCACCCTTTCAACATAACAGTTATCCAGGTCTATGCACCAACCACTACTGCTTAAGAAGCTGACGTTGAGAAATTTTATGCGGACCTGCAATGCTTTATAGACCGCACTCCATCATCAGACGTAGTTTTTCTCATAGGAGACTGGAAAGCTAAGGTCGGAAGTGAAGAAATATCCGGAATTACAGGCAAGCTCGGTCTTGGTGGGCCAAATGAAGCTGGGCAGAGACTAGTAGACTTTTGTCAAGAAAACAACCTGACCATAGCCGATACTCATTTTCAACAGCACAAGAGGACCTGTACACGTGGACTTCACCTGACAGTCTTTACAGAATTGTGATTGATTATATTCTTTGCCATCAGAGATAGAGAAGCGCTATACAAGTAGTAAAAACAAGGCCTGGGGCCGATTGTGGCACCGATCATAAGCTTCTTGTTGCAAAATTAAGCTTCGATTGAGGAAAACGCAGAAAACTAGAAGGCGTTTCAGGTATGATGTGGATTAAATTCCATCAGAATACGCTGTGGAAGTGAGGAATCGATTTCAGAATTAGATTTAGAAGACAGAGAGCCTGAAGAGATGTGGACTGATGTTAGTGAGTTAATATAAGAAGTTGCTACTAAGGTAGTTCCAAAGAAAAAGAAATGCAAGAAAGCAAACTGGCTATCTGAAGAGGCTTTGCAAATAACGAAGAAAGGAGGTTGGCAAAAGTTATGGGTGAAAGAGAAAGATACAAGGTTCTCCAATGCGGATTTTCAGAAAATAAGAAGGAGGTATAAGAATGCCTTCCTGAACATACAGTGCCAAGCAGTTGAGGACAACAGCCAATTAAGGAACACAAGAGCTGTGTATAAGACAATCAAAGATATCAATGGAAGGAACAAACAAGGCAAGGATCTCACTGAAGCCTCGGAGATAAAGACGAGAAGGCAGTAATACACACAGGAACTGTACAAGAAGGACTCGGATGTGGAAACCCAACATAAAGCGGTTGTTATTATTTATCTCGAGCCGGGCATCCTGAAGAGTGAAGTTTAATGGGCCTTAGCCAGTCTTGCTAAGAACAAAGCTAGCGGAATTGATGGCATTCCAGTTGAGTTGCTTCAAAACCTCAACCATGACGACGCTGTTAACGTTCTGCATACATTATGTCAGAAGATTTGGACAACCCTGCAGTGGCCACAGGATTAGAGGAGGCCAGTTTACATCGCCATTCCAAAGAAAGGCAGTGCCAAAGATTGTTCCAACTACCGCACGATCGCACTTATTTCGCATGCTAGCAAGCTGAAGTTGAAAATCCTCCAAGGTAGACTGCTGAAATATGTGGATCGAGAGCTTCCGGACGAGCAAGCTGGGTTTCGCAAGGGCAGAGGAACTAGAGACCAAATTGCCAACCTTCGCTGGATCATTAAAAAGGAAGAGAGTTCCAGAAACCTATCTACTTCTGCTTTATTGATTATGCGAAAGCGTTTGACTGCGTAGATCACAGCAGATTGTGGCAAGCTCTTCAAGAGATGGGAGTTCCAATTCACCTCATCTGTCTCCTCAGGAACCTGTATGAAGGTCAAGAGGCCACAGTCAGAACTGGGCATGGTCTTACTGATTGGTTTCCGACTGAGAAAGGAGTGAGGCAAGGCTGCATACTGTCGCCCTGCCTATTTAACCTATATGCAGAATGCATCATGAGGAAGACTGGTCTGGACGAGTCGTCAGCTGAAGTGAAGATTGCTGGAAACGTATCAACAACCTTAGATATGCGGATGATACCATTTTAATGGCAGAAAGTGAAGTGGAACTCAAGAGACTTCTGATGCGCATACAAGAAGGGAGTGAGAAGTTTGGACTTAAACTGAACATTAAAAAGACAAAGATCATGGCGTCTTGCCCTATGGACTTAAACTGAACATTAAAAAGACAAAGATCATGGCGTCTTGCCCTATCAAGTCCTGGAGTACCAAGGGACAAGAAGTGGAAGCTGTGCCAGATTTTCTCTTCTTGGGCTCCAAGACTACCCCGAAAGGAGACTGCAGCCATGAAATTTGGAGACACCTGCTTCTGGGAAAGAGAGCCATAGCTAGTCTTGACCGCCTAGTCTTTAGCAGATACATTAGTCTGCCAACCAAGATCCGTATAACTCGTGCTATGGCCTTTCCAGTTGTAATGTATGGATGCGAGAGTTAGACTGTGAAGAAGGTGACCGCCGAAGAATTGATGCGTTTGAATTGTGGTGCTGGAGGAGACTCTTGATAGGTCCTTGGACTGCCAGAAGACGAAATGAGTTGATATTGTCGACTATAAACCCTTACTGCTCATTGGAGGGTCAAATACTAAAGTTAAAGCTCAGCTACTTTGGTCATCTGATGAGAAGAGAGGAGTCGGTGGAGAAAGATTTGACGTTGGGAAAGGTTGAGGGTCGCCGGAGGAGTGGTAGGCAGCGAACGCTATGGTTAGATGGCATCCTCCAGACGCTACAGATGAAATTTTGTGAGGTTAGGAAGATGGTGAGAGACCGGAAAGCGTGGCGTGACATAGTCCATAGGGTCACAAGGAGACGGACACGACTGAACGACTTAACTGAACTGAACACGTGCTGCTAGGCACAAATGCACAGGCACTGAGTAGTAGTAGCAGTTGCATCACTTCTGTTCAGCGGGAGTAAGAAAAATTAGGGTTGCGGAAAAAATTGTATTATCGTAATTTTTCGCTTTAGTGATTGATTATTGACTGCTGTGTGATAGGCAGTTCGCGGTAATGTAATATTTGCAAGTATTTCATTACCGATCGAAATAAATCAAAATTAGCGAACTGGGAAATGTGAGCAAAGGTGTCAAATAATTATAATAATTATTGGATCACTCACTCACTCACTCACTCATTCACTCACTCACTTTCTTTCAGGGTTAGCTCCCAGTCTGTGCAATTTAGTTGTGGCTTTCGAAGCGCAAGACGAACCGTAACCATCACAACGAGTTGCGCCATACCACAGGTGTTCCGCCGCTGGGCTTGCTGCAGAGAGGAGTGTACTGACATTCCAGTAGTTTTACGCGTCGGCGCGTGGAGAAGGGTGGTTTCCACACTACGCGCTCGCGCGCTGCCAGGGAAAGCTATGTGAGCGAACACAATCTCTTCAGGTCAACAGATGAACCGCACTCCGCGCCGGTGGCGCAGTTGTTACGGCGCTCGACTACTGTTTCCAAGGACGGGAGAACGAATCCCGGCATCGGCGGCCACTTTTCGATGGAGGCGAAAAACAAGGCGTCCGTGTGCTGTGCGATGTCATTGGACGTTAAATAATCTCAGGTGGTCGAAATTTCCGGAGTCCTCCACTGCGGCGTCTCTTATAGCCTGAGTCGCTTTGGTATATAACCCCCCAAACCAACCAACCAACGCAGCACACAAATGGCCAACGCAATGCAAAGGAGCTATGAGCACAGCATAATTAACAGAAAAAAGTTCCCACAATTACGTTACTTCCTATTGCGAAATTTAGACGCAGCTCATCAGCTATTTCACTTTTTCGATAGTTTGTGGCAACGATTTCGACCAAGACACGTAGGTGCAATAACATAAAACGTTTTGTTATTTTTCACACGTATTCCTTCAAGAAACACTCCACTAATATTTCCTGGCTGTCATGAAAGAAGCTTTGTAGTCGGAGAAATGAAAAGAGCAATTAAGTTATCGGGAGGTTGCGGGAGGCAGCGCGTGGGCCTATTGGAACGTTGCGTGACGAACAGATAGCAGCAACTGACTGATGCCGCTGACGCCGCTAGCGACTGAAGAGAACGTAACTCTGCGTTTCGGCTTGGGATGCGTCCGCCGTGATCCGCTGATAGGGAGCCAGCGTTTTTGCAACAGCAGAGCACCGTCACCGGCACGCACGTGCGGTTGCCGCCACGGTGGAAGCGGGAGGGGGTGGAGGAGGAGCGCGCGCTTCCCTATCAGCGGATATGGTTACAGGGACAACGCCGCCGACTCCGACGACGACGCGAAACGCAGGAAGCGGCGCCAAAGAGCTTCGATCTAAACGAGAATCCATTGTAAAGGCCTTTGGAGTATTTTCGACCACCTGGGAATCTTTACGTGCAATAACATCGCACGGCACAAATATGCCTCTCCATTTCGCCTCCACTGAAACGCAGCCTGCATCGGGATCGAACACAAGAACTCAGGCAAAGTAATCGGGCATCTTGCCACTGTACCACCTCCGCGAGGTGTGTCGAAATGCACAGAAAGACAAAAGCAGTACTTAATAATAATATTTATTTTTAGAAAGAATCAATAATGAATTGAAATAACTGAAAAAAATATTATTGCCAAAGAGGGGTCAAAGTGTCACATGCTTAGAAGAAAAATCGAATACTAGATGCTCGGTGATGCTAGTCAGAAAATTGAGAGCCTGTAGTTGGCCCATTAAATTGATTGAAATAAAAAAGTGAGAATTTAAGAAATATCTAAGAAATGGGCTAAGATGCTCTGGAATAAAATTGAATGCGGATAATGAAAATAAAGATTTAAATGTGAAATTTATCAATTCTTTGAAATGATTGAAAAATACCACATTGGACAAACGATGGTACAAAGGTGCCGCTGTCGCAGTGGTGTAGTAGTTTTGTTTTTCGAAAAGTTTGCCACAAGGCATAATATAACATTTTGGGCGAGTTGGTTACATACATTCATTTTAAAGCGCAAAGACGGCACAGGACAAGAGGAGGACACAACAGCGCTGACTGTCAACTAAATTTTATTCGAGACCAGTCAGTTCAGTTCAGTCGTTCAGTCGTGTCCGACTCTTAGTGACCCTATGGACCATGTCACGCCACGCTTTCCGGTCTCTCACTATCTTCCTAACATGACATAACTTCATCTGCAGTGCCTCGAGGATGCCATCTAACCATCGGGTTCGCTTCATACCCCTTCTCCGGCGACCCTCAACTTTCCTCAACATCAAATCTTTCTCCAGCGACTCCTCTCTTCTCATCAGATGACCAAAGCAGCTGAGCTTTAACTTTATAAAATATCGACTGATTTGATCTTCTGGCAGTCCAAGGAACTCTCAAGAGTCTTCGCCAGCACCACAATTCAAACGCGTCAATTCTTCGGCGGTCAGCCTTTTTCACAGTCCAACGCTCGCATCAATACATCACAACTGCAAAGACCTTAGCACGAGTTATATGGATCTTGGTTGGCACACTAATGTCTCTGCTCTTTACTAGGCGGTCAAGGCTAACCATTGCTCTCTTTCCCAGAAGCAGGCATCTCCTAATTACTTGGCTGCAGTCTCCTTCTGAGGTAATCTTGGAGCCCAAGAACAGAAAATCTGTCACAGCTTCCACTTCTTGTCCATTGATGCTCCAGGACTTAATAGGGCAACAGACCATGATCGTTGTCTTTTTAATGTTCAGTTTAAGCTCAAACTTCTCACTCTCTTCTTGTACGCGCATCAGAACTCTATTGAGTTCCACTTCACTTTCTGCCATTAACGTGGTATCATCCGCATATCTAAGGTTGTTGATACATTTTCCAGCAATCTTCACTCCAGCTGAAGACTCGTCCAGACCAGCCTTCCTCATGATGCACTCTGCATATAGGTTAAATAGGCAGGGTGACAGTATGCAGCCTTGCCTCACTCCTTTCTCGATCGGAAACCAATCAGTAAGACCATGCTCAGTTCTGACTGTGGTCTCTTGCCCTTCATACAGGTTCCTGAGGAGACAGATGAGGTGAATTGGAACATCCATCTCTTGGAGAGCTTGCCACAGTCTGCTGTGGTCTATGCAGTAGGGTTTTTATTCGAGGCCAGTAGGGTTTTTATACCACCTGGCGATCAGACAACTTGTATGACGTCAATCGCTTGCCGCCATTCGCAGGTGGTTGACCGGCCGTGTAGCGTGGCTGCGGCGCTCTGAATGACGACTTGGTCCCCCGTCTGTCGCTTAGGTAGGACGTCAGTAGTTATGTAACCGGCCACCACCGCCGCTAGACTGTACAGCGTAGCTACGGCGCACCGAAGAGCCGACTTGCTACCTCGTGTCTCGCTCTGGTATGACGTCAGTAGTTACGTGAGCAACCACCGACTGTGAAGGGTAGGCAACAGTTCGGCGAAAAGGCAAAACCTGGCGTTGAGATGCTTTCGTAATAAAATATTGCTACGAAGATGACGAAGCGGCCTGTAGCGCGGGGTGGAGCGCTCGCGTCAGGCCCGCTGTCCATAAAAGGATATTTCATAGTCATGTCATCAAGTCGTTCTGTTTCTGTTGTGTCGCCGTGTTACATCGCTTGTCATGTCACCACGTAACATTTGGTTGGAGGTGCGGTTCGTCCACATCCTCGCCTTGCACCATCGAAGCCAACCGTATGCCGAATCCATCTGCCGAAAGCCCGTGGAGAACGCCGAACAGCTCTGCCCCAGCCCTTTTTGCTCAGACCCGACCAGCCGCTGTCGCCAGCCTCGTCCCCAGCCCTGACCACAGCACACGATGACCAGACAGAGCCCAAAGCCGACCCTACTGACCCCATGACTAAGCGACCCCACGACAACTCGAGCGAAGACAGCCCCCCCCCGCCCAAGCCGTTCGGCGTGTCCATGAGCCTTGCCTTCGGCAAAAGGTGATTGGACTTGATGCTCCGGTGCAAGCATTGCTCCCATCTTCGCATTCAGTGTGGTGTCCAGCGTTTCATGTCCCAATCCTGTGTCTGTATTCAACGTCACGTTACGTTATGCATCGAATTTCTAGCAATCGATCGGGACAATCGCTCGGTGGCCGCGGGTAATGCTACGAAGATGACGAAGCGGGCAGTGACGCGGGGAGGAGCGCTCGCGCCTGGCCCGCTGGCCATAAAAGCATATTTCATAGTCATGTCATCACGTCGTTCTGTTTCTGTTGTGTCACCGTGTTCCATCGCTTGTCATGTCACCACCTAACAATATATATAATATAGCACAATATACCGTAGTTTGCTTGAGGCCCAAGCGGTATTTGGTCACTGAGCACTCGGCACATAGGGCGGGCCTCCGCAATAGCTCTGAGTCCATCTAAGTGTTTATGACTGTGTGCACCCATGCGCGTGCACACAGTACAAAACACTGATTGTCTTTTCCACCGGTGCCGACACTCATCACCGACCGGTGTCTATTTGCTCTGCCGCTCACTTCCCCGTTTCGCTAGTTTCTTGTAGAAAACTGAGTAGTTCAGACATTCGTGTTTCGAATGACACCGTGAAAGAAGATTGGCTTAAGCAGACTTTGCAAGTATTGATGCTTGTGCGTCGTCTGAATATTGGGACGGCTGGAGGCGTCACCATTGCCCAGCCTGTGATCATGCCCTAAAATCTCTGGCATCAAGCGAGATGCGCATGGTGACTGCCAAACTTCGCATTATACACCATTCCCAACGGCGCTGACGGGTGCCTGGATGGAAGAATTCCATGAATGAGTCTGGCGTCTGCTGCATGCATCCTCTTTAATGGCGGCAGCGTGAGTTGGTTGTCGTATTCTAACAGTCTGTCCCGATGGGCTCCGATTCACAAGTAAGCCCTTTGTACGCCCTTCTGGAATCCCTTCAATTAAACATTCCCCCAATCCACCAGTATAGCCACATAGAAACCTCTCTAGGACTTTATTTGTCATTTTATAGCTGTTGCGCAATCCCTTATGTATCTAGCGATCGCCTTGCAACACACAAATTCTAAGGAACTTGCCTCAAATTAACTCTGAGTATTATGACACCCTCGTCGCTCCGCCGTCCACTAGTGATAACAAAGATTTGTTGAATTCGATAAAAAGCAGTTCAGCACCTGGGCTAGGTGGTGTAGCAGTGACATTTTACGCCTAGTTCCAGAATCCGGCGGGCCCCATTTCACACAGGTAGCTAAGCTCTATTTCAGTCAAATGGTTTCAGATTCCTACCAAACTAGTCGCATTGTTTTCAAACTTAGCATGACACTTTTTCGTCCCGTCATACAGATTGGCGGCCCATTACTTTGTTACGATTGAATATAACTTTATAAGGTATTTGCGCAACTATGTGTCCGATGTTCCTCAAACGTGCTATAATTTGTTATTTTTGTCACAAGGCTTATTCAGTTAATTGTCGCGATCGAAATCCATTTGATCTCTTCGGCAACATGCGGTATTATGCGATATTATAGAGATAACCATCCTTCACTACTCTGAGGCCTTAGTCATGTCCAGGGACTAAGAAAAAGTCTAATTTTATGGACCATACTAACCCGTATGATTTCGAATTGCCAGCTTGTATTGTTCTTCTAATTCAGGAGATCTATACCCTGTCGGAAAAAACTACAGAAAATTTTTTGATGTTACGACAGAATTTCTGTGCGGTTTTTGACGGGAAACCTGTTGTGACAACAGAACATTCTGCAGTAACATCAGAAATTTCTGTATTTACAACAGAAAAGTGCAACAGAACTACAGACAACAGAAATATACTATAGAAAAACTACAGAACTACAGAAAACTACTACAGAACTACAGAAAAATCTGTTGGTTACGACAGAACTACAGGATATTTTGTCGTATTTTTGACACAGTTCTGTAGGTTTTTTCCACTGGGTAAGGATGCTTGCAGTGCATTATTTCTTGAAGGTCTAGAAAGTGACCCGCTTTTTCTAACCCAGAGTATTCGTAATGAATGCCCGTTCTCCCCTTTTTTGTCCTGGTATTGGAACATTTCCTCTTGGCGGTACTTCGTAACCCTGGTATTAAAAGTGCCTCTATCAGGGAGCGGTAGAGTGCGTGTTGCAGCATATGCAGTATGAGCGCAGAGTACTAGAAGACCTTTATTATAGTGCCTTTATTAACGCGGTAGCGTTAAGGAGCTCGTGTCGCAGAAAAGCCGGTGTCGTCGGCGGCGTCGGCCGTGAGCGATAAATCCCGGCATGCACTTCATAAACGGCAAACACAGAAGAACCCCTCCTCGCAATGTGCGGCGCTGCCCCGACACGTGGCGCGCCACTCGCCCCTGACGTTTCGCCGTGCACCCTCACGGGTTGTAAAATCAAGCGTCTTTCCTTTCTTTAGATCACTATCTTCACTCACCCGCTACTCCCCTTCGGGCCGCGCGGGTACCGGTGCGAGGATGCCCCAATACCCTTGCGTTTAATAAGTTTTCTCGCTCTCTCCCCTTCCAACATCCAGCGTGCGTCACTCGAACAGTGGTGTTTAGGCGACGCGGCTTCTCTTTCCGCTCACAGCGCGATTGCTAGGTGCAGCGTCTGATGCCGGACGCCTCTGACGTGATCGCTGCGCCGTAGCGCTTCTGCTGGGAAAACGTCCCCTGCGATGTGTGCCGAGCTGCTTCTGATGAATCATGCTTCTGCGTGGTGCTCCCAAGCGAGATAGAGGACGATCCCATGAAGGCGGCAGCCACATGACCGGTCCGCCTTCATGGCGCGTCGCTGCCCGGCCTTCTCCCTCCGAGACACCGAGTTCTTTGATTCGTTCCGCTTGCTCAGGCGCACGTTTCGTTGCCGCGCCGAACACTGTGTGACTCAAGAGCATACCGAGCGAATGAGTAGGCAGTGCGAACGAGGTGCAATAATGCTATCGCGTTCCACTCTTGAAGGCGAAGCTTAAGATTCGTTCAATTTTTTTCCGAATGTATTGCGCTTTGTAAGAGGATGCTCTTAATTACTCTCAAAGCAATTAATTTACCATACGATAACCCATACGTGCACATCAGAGATCTTGTCGAAGTGATGCGCGCGGATGCGTATTTTAGGTGTAACCTGTGACTATTTATGCATATGGGAGAGAACGTGGAAATCGGTTGCGGAGGGCCTGAAAGGTAGCACCTGTTAGCCTTTATTGGCTCATGCTGTCGTGGGATGCGTCCCCGCCATCTGGAATGCTACAATTGAACCAACACCTCCTATATCCAGGAGGTGTTGATTGGACGCGCGCCAAGGAACGCCACGCTATAGGAGTTATGGTTTACCGTCATTCCAAGCGCACACTTGCCGGAGGAGGTGTCATATGGCGTCTAAGTGGGTCCCGCTTTTGCTGTGGCTATCGCGTGGAATTCTTTGGTGCGCATTCAAGTGTGGGATTGCAGATGGCAACAACGCTAGACAAGATGAGACTTCTGGAGGAAAGGCGTAGTATCTGTTGTTGTTGTTGTGGCTGTAGGAAGAAGGAAAAGAAAATGCACGGGCCTGCTACTGGCTCTGTAGCTGAGCCACCTCCACTACCTCGTGCAGACAGAAGAGAAAATAGAGAAGGAAAGAGAGGGGGAGAGAAAGACACGCGCCCCAACAACAGCCGTCGTCCGCCACCAGCGGTGGCGTGTGCAATGACGGCCTACAACAGATAAAAATTCAGTGCCAGGATAGCCCCCGCCGCAAGTGGCGGTAACCCACCTGTACCAGCCCAGTCAGGGGAGAGCGACACTCTGACAAGTGTGCGTTTGGATGGTATGCCATCACTCCTGTCGCGTGGCGTTTCATGGTGCACGTTCAAGATCGGGATTGCAGATGGCAGGAGCACTAGACAAGATAATAATAATAGTAATTGGTTCACGGGAAGGGAAAGGAGCAGTGTCTGTCACACTTGCTCTCTGGACACCTGAACCGCGCCATAAGGGAAGGGATGAAGGTGGGAGTGAAATTGTAAAGAGAGAAGGGGGCTGTAGTGGTGGGCTACGGAGTAATTTCGACCACCTGGGGATCTTTAACGTGCACTGATATAGCACAGCACACGCACGCCACTTCGTTTCGCCTCCATCGAAACGCACCCGATCACGGTGGCTGCGTTTCGATGGAGGCGAAACAAAGTGGCGTCCGTGTACTGTGCGATGTCAGCTCACGTTAAAGATTCCAGTTAGCGGCTAAAGCAGTGAGATTCAAAAGACTGAGAAGTCTCATCTTGTCTTTAACGATGTCAGCGCACGTTAAAGACAAGATAAAACTTAGGCTTTCTAGTCTCAATGCTTTAGCCGCTTAAGTCCCTCGTAAGTTTTTGGTCCAGAAGGAAGGACCTCCAGCTCTTGTTGTGCAAGACAGCCACGCTAGCGAGGAGAGTCGGATTTAACCTCTCGATGTCCTCATCGATGTTAGCATATGAGAATTTTGCGCATTATACTCGGCACCACGTCTCCTGCGTGAACCCTGGCAAGGTGTTTTTTGCCTCCTCGGAATTGGAATTCGGTGCTACGGCCCTTGGTCTTGGACGAATTTACAATTTTGTTCTACAGACATTCTAGATACATCTATCCTGATATCAGTATCGTGGAAATAATAATAAATAATAATAATTGGTTCGCAGGAAGGGAAAGGCTCAGTATCTGTCACACTTGTTTCTCTTGATTCCTGAACCGCGCTGTAAGAGAATGGAGGCAGCTGGGATTAAAAGGGGAAAAAGAGAAAGAGAAGTCCTAGTGGAGGGCTGCGGAGTAATTTCGACCTCCTGGGGATATTTAACGTGAGCTGGCATCGCAAAGCACACGAACGCCTCTTAGTTTCGGCCCCATCAAAACGCAGCCGCCGTGGTCGGGATCGAACCCGGGTACTACGGCACAGTAGTAAGGTGTCTTACCACTGCCCCACCGCGGCTCGGTGTGGCAGATTGCGTAGTCGATATTCTGGGAGAGCTATTGTTGTCTTTTGTACCTGAAAATCAGCGTTCACCAATGCATCGCGTCCGATGCGAACGCATAGCGTTGTCGTGGCTCCAAGACCATCTACTAAACTTTGCTGAGTCACTTAGGCTAGGCTGCCCACTCGAGACTGCCTGGAGTGATGGGGCGTTCTGCACTCAAGTGTATTCTCGAACTGCGTCCTCAACGAATTCTAAACACCATTCAATGGCCACCTGCGTTATGGTGCGCGTCGTCTGGCGCACTGTTCATTTGCCATAAAGCGAACAGGGTAGAGTTTCATTTGTTTCGCGTGGTGGCTATAGCCATTGACCGTTTATCTCCTGTTAGGAGGGGCAGGCTTGTTCAGTTTAAAGGGAAGCCATTGTACAGCTGCGTCTGGTGGGTTTTGGCATTGTGCCGTGTGGCCAATACTAGGTGGGCTATATGCCATTAACGCATTACTTACATGTCAGAGATCTTTATACCGAGGGGAGCTCCGCAAAAAATGGTGTTTCATTGATTTCTCCGAGATACTAAATTGGACTCCATGCGATATTGTAGAAAGTGCATCTCCGTATGGCCGCGCGTTTCCGCAAGAACTGTAATTTAATCTCCTTAAGTCACTCCACATACCGACGTACACTTGTCTAGCACCATTTTTCGCATCCAGTGCTTATCATCGTCTGGTGTGAAGTTTGATTTGTTGTGTAGGCGATGAATCGTAGTTTGTAAACTTTGCGCACACGTTCGTTTCACCACTTAACTGGTCCGCATTAACATGCTCATTTTGTTCTGACACTTCTGTGAGGCGGAAAAAGCAAACAAATTATTATTGCGAAAGCAATACTAAGATCACTTTTTAGCCGTTCGCGTAGCGCGGCAGTGCATATGAAATGACATTTTGCGTAACCCCGTGTGACGTCACGCCGAAAAGCTGGGCGACCAACTTGAGCCGTTCGCGAGGGGCGGTGGTGCACATGAAGCGGCGTCCTAACTCCCGGTCTCTCCACGAGGAGCGCCACAGGTTTTGTGACGTCACGCCGAAGAGAGACGCGACTAACGCGTTTCATGGAGCTTAACGACCTGTGGCCGCACGAAATGGTTGGGTGCCGGCCCGGCCTGTGCACACAGGACGTAATGCTCCGCTTGAAACACGATATCATAGAAAGCGAAACCAGGGACGCGAGGGTACTACTAGGTCTAGACCTGACAAAGGCGTTCGATAAAGTAAAACACGCGGCAATTCTTTCTGTCCTCCAAGAATTGGGGTTCGGAAAGAAAACGTACGACTACGTAAAAGACTTCCTGTCGGGTAGAACGATAAAGTTAAAGTTTCAGGACATTGAATCCTCCACCGTCAAACTAGGAAGCAGGGGTACGCCACAGGGTTCGGTGCTGACCCCGTTCCTCTTTATTGTTGCCATGCGAAACCTCCCGGCAGAACTGAGGAAAGTGGAAAACTTGAAATTCAGCATGTACGCGGACGACGTCAACCTGTGGGTCACCCAGAGGAGTGACGCGAGCATCGAGGAGCGCTTGCAAGCGGCGGCGGACACCGTGGTGTCCTACGCGGCCAAAAGGGGCCTCTCGTGCTCTCCACAAAAATCAGAACTGTCTATCTACAACCCGAAAGCGCTCAGGTGTAAACGCCAGATAAACATCAGCGTAACAGTAGACGGCCAAATAGTGGCAAAAGTCGAACAAATTAGGATCCTAAGGCTGTTTCTACAAGCAGATAGGTACAACGATACAACGGTAAAGAAACTGAACGCGTACGCCACGCAAGTCACGGGTCTGTTCAGGAGAATCGCACTCAAGGGTCGGGGCCTTAAGGAACGAAGCCTCCTGAAACTAATGCAGGCTTACATCACTAGCCGCATATGTTACGCCACACCATTCCTAAACATTAGATCAGACGAAAAGCAGAGAATAGACGCACTAATCAGACGATGCGCGAAGAGGGCTCTGGGACTACCCATCTCGACCTCAACTGAACGCCTCCTCGAAATGGGGGGGCACAACAATTGGACGAAACTAGCGGAGGCTGTGCGCATGGCGCAACTAGAAAGATTGTTGAGCAGAACCACCACGGGCAGAACCATCCTCGGCTGGGTGGGACTACAGTCAGATAGAGGAACAAGCCACAAAGTAGACATTCACCGAAAGTGTCGCGAATACATAATAGTGCCGCCCCCTACCTAAAAACATGCACCCTACGTACAGGGTCGTCCACTTCTAGCAAGAACACGGTCACTGCTTTTAAAGCAAGATTGTATCTGACGCAGGCAGATATCGATGCAAAGCGATGCAAGCCAGCAGAGACACGGATGTGCTGCTTCACATGGCCAGCCACTTTAGATTACTGCGTGGCCGGGTCGGATGCAATGACACCTTGAAAGCAGTGACCGTGTTATAGCTAGAAGTGGACGAGGCTGTACAACAAGGAGAGGAGACAAAAGAGGGCCGATACTCTCGCAAAGAAAGCGGGGAAAATGCAGCCGGGATAGGTCGCCTACGTGGATGCGGCTAGCGGGAAGTCGGGGGCGGCGGTGGCACGGGCATCAACGGCGCGGCGTGCCCGCCGCCGCCGCGTACGTTAGAAGCCAAAATGTAGACACGGCTGAAGAAGTTGCAATAGCGCTCGCTTGCGTTGGAACGGAAGCCAGCATAGTTATTAGTGACAGCGAAACAGCTGTCTGGAACTTTGCAAAAGGAAGGGTCTCGAAGGAGGAAGCCAAAATTTTAGAGAAAGGAAAACTTTAAAGAAAGATTCGAATTATTGGGACCCCCGCGCACGAGTCCGTCCCCGAAACGAGGCGGCGCACGATCTAGCCCGAGGTCTCTACTTCCAGGCAGCCGTAGAGCCACCTGATTGCGATTGGATGGACGAGAGGCTGCAAACGTATAAGGAAATTTTAGAACACTACAGACTTAGCAGAAGGTCCCTGCCACCACCGGACCGAACGCTAAAAAAGAGGCCATCGCTTGGCGGCGCCTGCAAGCTGGGAATTTCCCAAGTCCCGTCTGGCTTTTCCACACGCAAGTGGAAGAAAAGGCGGACGATTAATGCGAAACCTGCTGAGAAAGGGGTGCTCTGGATCATATAATCTGGCAATTCCTTGATTCCCCTGGCGCCAAGGAAAACATAAATAGTGGAGAAGCCTGGAAACTGCTACTGCGGAGCGAGTGCCCCGCCAAACAGCAGCAATCTATCCGCCTGGCGGCTGAATCCGCGAAGAAACACTGTCGCTTCGCCTGTCTTTAGTCGCGGAGGCCCTGGCCTCCGTCCCATAGGCCTGCGTGCCGAGGGCGGGGAGTAGGGGGCCTCCTACATCAGCGGAAAAATAAAGTTCATAACAACAACAACAACAACTGGGCGACCAACTTGAGCCGTTCGCGAGAGGCGGCGGTGCACATGAAGCGGTGGCCTAACTCCCGGTCTCTCCACGAGCAGCGCCTCAGGTGTTGTGACGGTCACGCCGAAGAGCTGGGCGACCAACTTGAGCCGTTCGCGAGGGGCGGCGGTGCACATGAAGCGGCGGCCTAACTCCCGGTCTCTCCACGAGGAGCTCCACAGGTATTGTAATGTCACGCCGAAGAGCTGGGCACAGCCGACAAGGTTGCCCTACCACCACAATGTCGCGAGAACATCATTGTCCGTCCTCTCCCTCGCAACATGCACCCAGAATACCACAAGGAGAGACGGGAGAAGAGAGCAGAAGCACTGGTTAAAAGTGCGAAAGAATTCAGAGTAAAAGAAGTTGCCTACGTAGACGCTGCAAGCGGCTGATCAAGGGCGGCAGTCGCCGCGGTAGTCGATGGTAGCGGCGCACCAGTCGTCTCCGCCACCATCCGAAGCAGAAACATAGACACGGCTGTAGAGGTCGCAATAACGCTCGCTTGCGTCGGAACGAAGGCTAGACTGATCTCTAGCGACAGTAAAACTGCTCTCTGGAATATCGGAAAAGGCAGGGTCTCGCAAGAAGCCACCCGAATTCTAAAATCTGCAACTAAAATCGATCGCAAAATCACCCTAATTTTGGTCCCAGCACAGACGTCCTTCCCTGGCAACGAGGCGGCCCATGATTTAGCCCGAGATCTCTACTTCCGGGCAAACGCGGAGCCGCCCGACTGCCAGGCGATGAACGAACGTTTGCAAGCCTATAAAGAAATAATCGAAAATTATAGATTAGGAAGACGTCTGATGCCGCCACCGGATCCTAGCTTAAATAATAAAGAGGCCATAGCCTGGCGGCGATTACAAGCCGGAAATTTCCCGAACCCTGTCTGGTTGTTTCACACTCAGATAGATGAGAGAAAAAAACGATAAATGTAAAGCCTGCGAAGCGAGGGGGACCCTCGATCATATACTTTAGGAATGCCTTAAGTCTCCGGGCGCTAGGGACAACATTAAAAGTAGAGAAGCCTGGGTAACCCTGCTGCGAAGCGACGTCCCCGCTGACCAGCAGAAAGCCGTCCGCCTGGCGGCAGCGGCCGCGAATAACCAATGTATATTCGCCAGTCCTTAGGCGCGGAGGCTCCAGCCCCCGTTCCTCAGGCCTGCGTGCCAGGAGCGGGGAGTAGGGGGCCTCCTAAATCGATGGAAATTAAAGTTTTTTAATCTGGACGGCCAACTTGAGCCGTTCGTGAGGGGCGGCGGCGCACATGAAGCGGCGGCCTAACTCCCGGTCTCTCCACGAGGAGCGCTACAGGTGTTGTGACGTCACGCCGAAGAGCTGGGCGGCCACCTTGAGCCGTTCGCGAGGGTATAGCGAGGGTGCGGCGGCTTAACTCCCGGTCTCTCCACGAGGAGAACCACAGGTGTTGTGACGTCATATAGTTGTATAAGTAGGCGACCGACTCGTGTCGTCTGTGAGAAGAGGTGGTGCACACGACTATGATGGAGCCTACTGCTAAGGCGGCTCGTCGTAATAAGAGGTTGAAACAACGGCGTGCTGTGGAGACAACCGAGGAGCGAGAAGCGAGACGTGCGAAACAACGTGCTCAATATGCAGCTCGGCGTGAACGTACAGCCTCTTTGGCACAAACTGAGGATGATGTCGGGGAATGCGCGGATTTCTCCTGGTGTAAAGAATGCCGTTACGGCCGGTGCTGGAGCGGCAGTGGTACATTCTGTCATAGCCTCACCCACAACCAGGTACATCGTTGCAGCCACGACACTCCTTGCCTTTCCACTAGTTATACATAGAATATCCAGGTAGCACCTTGTAATAACGATTGTGACCATATTCTATAGCCAGAGTGATTACTCATAGCAATAGTTCACCACAGTCTCGCCACCAGCTACACATTAGCTGAACCTGGGCTTAGCCATGGGTATTGCTTTCGCAACCTTCCGGGCTTAGCCAAACTAAGCCTCTGCCCATTTTTTTGTGCCACATCAGAAGTGAACTTGTTTATCCGATTTCCTACATTTCTTGGAGGTACACGGTTGGGAACCAAGAAAACACATTCATAATGGGGACTACCACATTAAGAGCACGTAACATTGCGCAGCAATTAGGGTGTTCTAGTGCTCTACCTAGTAATTGCGGCATAGAATCCCCGCAGCGTTTTGGTGACAAGGTGCAAGGGGGCCGTGTGCTGGGCGTGGTGAACGCATGTTACAGTACCCCAAGTTGTAGAAATTTCCTGAGCCCTCCACTATGGAGTCTTTCATGGCCTTAAACATTTTCGGACGTTAGACCTCATGAACCACATCGTACCGCATCACGTGGTAGATTGAGCGCCCCTGGATGCAGAAAATCCGGTTTTGCTATCGCTGTTCTCGCCAACAGAAAACCGCAGTAAGAAGGCGCGCACACTGTGTACCATGTATGCGGCTCTCCGAAAAGCAAGAGGTCGCATTATTGCGTTTTAATAGAGATAGTGCGCCAGCAGTACATAAGGTGCTCGTAGTGCATGGGTTCATGTATGAATATACGCTAATATACGACTGTGTCATTAGAAAATTAGCGGAATGCACAGTGCGGTCTTAAGGGCGCGCACCCCTCTATTCTTACCAAGAGCATCCTATTTTCGCAAAACAATTATAAATATCCATGCGGGTTTGGCGGCTGAGGTTATAGGTTTGGCGAATGAGACAGTTGACCTTGTCTTCCTCGGTACGAGACAGAAAGAGGTAGGGGAGGGAGTAGACAAGGCGGCTTAGCAGAAAGGCCTGAACAAGACGACGGTGGTCGTGATCGCGCATGCCGTAGTGTTGGTTAGCGACCCGTCGGATCAGCCGTACCGTCTGCTGGACGGTGGTAGTAAGGCGGGAAAGGACAGTAGTGTGTTTGCCATTGGATTGGAGAAAGAGACCGAGAATACGGATGCAAGAGACAGAAGGGATGGGATGTCCGTCGATAGTGAGGTTAAGGTTAGGAGATGAGGTTGGAATTATGCCTCAAGCCAGGAGGAGCAGGAGCTCCGACTTGGACGGGGAACAAGCTAGCCCGACCATGCGAGCATAATCGGTGACCGTTTTAGCACCCGCCTGGAGAGCGGCTTCCATCTCACCAAGATTGCCGGTAGTCACCATATCATCAGCGTAGAAAGCATGGGAGAGGTTAGTAATGCTAGCTAGAGAACGTGTTATAGGGAAAAGGGTGATGTTGAAGAGAAAGGGAGAGAGAACAGAACTCTGGGGGGTACCTCGATTTCCAAGAGGGAAAGCGGGAGAGGAGAGGGTGCCGAAAAAGATCTCAGCCGCGCGATGGGCAAGAAAAGCCTTGGTGTAACCATGGATTCGGGAACCCAAGTTAAGGGTATAAAGGGCGTCTAGGATGGCGGTAAGGAAGACATTATGAAAAGCTTTTGCCAAGTCCAGTGTCATGATCGCGCAAGTGCGCTTGGCGTGAAGAGGGTGAAGGACCTCTTCGGAGAGCTGGACCATGACATCCTGTGTAGATAGGCATGGCCGAAAGCCGAACCTCGAATCGGGGAAAAGATGGTTGTCCTCGAGGAAGCTCTGCAAGCAGTCTAGAACGACGTGCTCAATGAACTTACCGAGACAAGAAGTGAGGGAAATAGGACGGAGATTTTGAATGTCTGTGGGTTTGCCGGGATTGGAGATGAAGGTTACCTTAGCGTGGGTCCACTCAGAAGGCAGAGTGCCTTCGTGCCAATGTTTGTTAAAGAGCTCCGTAATGGCCTCTAGGGATCATTTGTCCAGGTTACGGAGGGCCTTGTTAGAACATTTGGTCTGCTCCTATTGCGGAAGTGGTGCGGAGCTTATGTAGCGCCGCACAAACCTCCCCCAAATCGATATCTGCGTCAAGCGCAGATTTAATGGTGCCAATGTAGGAAGGGAGGGGGGATGGGAGAAGTGCAGAGATAGCGATCTCGGATTGCAAGAAGGAAATCGGGATCGGATAGCGGTGAGGATTGTAGGAAGCGCGTCACATCCCTGCGTTGCGTGGCCTTGGTATGCGACGGGTCAAGGAGGACATGTAAGAGCGCCCACGTATCCCTCAGCCCGAGGTTACCGGCCATGCGGCCGCATGTATGGCCCCTCTGCTGCCTGGTGAGGTATGAACAGTGCTCCTCAATTTCCATACCCAGGCGGGCAAGGCGGAGGCGTAGTGAGCGATTGTGTTTTGGGAAAGCCAGCGGTGGTGCAGGGAATGATGCGTCTCCTATAGGTGAAGCCAGCGGCTATCAGCCGTGGAGAAGTGAGGAGTTGTAGGGAAGGTAGAGGTGGCGGATGAAACATCTTTGAGCAAGGTGGAAGTCCATTGAGAAAGGTCTGAAATGGAGATGGGGGTATGTGCCGTGACTGGAGTGGCCAATCCCAGTCGACTACCTGACTCAGACGCTGGCGGGAGGATAGGCTAGGAAGAGAGAGAGATGGACAGAATATAGTGGTCGCTGCCGAGAAAGACCCAGGTGTTCATCCACGCTGCGTCCACGACGTTTTTGCAGATGGAAAGGTCCGGATTAGAATTGCGTTTGACGCTGGAGCCGATGCGGGTAGGTCACAAAAATCATTAAGGATGGTTAACGGTTCGTTCTGGATGAATGTCCACAGCGCGAGACCTTTCCTACCGTTCGCGGGATAACCCCAGCTGACGTGATGTGCATTTAAATCCCCAAGAATGAGGAGCGCGTTGCGATGTGCGCGAGAAAGGTCTTTGCGTATGTTGCAAACGCCAGCGGCCGGCGTTCGCCTGCCAATGGGTCGGCGGCGGCGAACCCGTTAGAGCCCAACGAGACTGATGGCTTGGGCAGAAAGAACTGGGTTTATTGTGTGGCTTGGGTTTTTATACCAAGCCAAAGAAAAAGAAGAACGAAAGGAAAGCTGCAAGCAGAGGCTGCCGTGACGCTTGCTGATGATGAGCATAGCGGAGGCGGGCACACGTGGCGCTGACGAAGCATTTAGCAGTTCGCAGCATCCCCCTTTTCTTGGAATCCATATCTTACTACGGGTCTCCTGACACGTGTTGACCGCCGCAGCACCGGACCCTCGATGTCGCTGGCTGTGGGAGCCTCCGTTCTCTCCAGCTCCACGTCTGAGTGATCCGCGGGTACTCCAGGGCAAGCAGGGGGAGTTGAAGCAGCAATGGGTGCATCGGTGCTTCTTCTGCGGAGCTGGTCCATGTGACGGTGAACAACCCCGTTGTCTGTCTCCACTTTCACGACACGCGAGCCCGTGGTTTTCTTGACCTTGCGCGGCGTCCATTTCTCGCCGCTGCTATAGTTGCGGATGTATACCGGATCTCCTGGGGCAAAGCTCCAGCCGGCGTCTTCCCGTGACTGGGCCTGGTCGACTGTCTTGCACCTGGGCGGGAAGCACATATCTAGTCTCGTGCGCAATCTGTACCCGAGCAACATTTCGGATGGCGAGCGCCCTGAGGGTAGCGGCGTGCTTCTATAGCTGCACAATATTCTTGCCAGGTCCTTCGTTATATCCCCTTCTGAGCACCTTTTAAGTCCATCTTTAATGGTTCGTACAGCGCGTTCAGCCAAACCATTGCTTTGTGGGTGATACGGCGGTGTTCGAATGTGTGTAACGCCGTTCCGCTCCATAAATTGGGCAAATTCCCAACCGATAAAAGGCGTCCCATTGTCAGAGACAACTGTGCGGGGTAGACCAAACTGACTGAAAATTGTCCGGAGGGCCTTGACTGTGGTGCAGGAAGTGGCGTTGGATAGGGGTATGGCCTCAACCCACTTGCTATGCGAGTCTACGATGACCAGGATCATCTTGTTTTGAATAGGTCCCGCAAAATCAATGTGCAACCGCGACCATCTTTCCTGCGTCTCTGGCCAGCTAACAGGTGCGTGGGTAGGCGCCATTGGAACCGCTTGAACGCAGGTTTGGCACCCAGCAGCCACCCGTTTAATATCTGTGTCGAGACTGGGCCACCAGAAAGTAGACCGCGCAACGGTCTTCATGGAAGAAGCCCCTTGGTGTGCTGCGTGCAATTACTTCAAAAATCTTCCTCTGGCTGCTACCGGAATCACAACACGGTGGCCCCAGTAGAGCAGGTTCTGACTAACGGACAGCTCGTGTCGCCTTTTCGAGTATTCCGCCATCTCCCTCCCTTCCATAACCAAGTGCCTCGGCCAACCCTCCAAGACACACCTACAGACCTTCGAGAGCACTGCGTCTGCTTGCGTGAGCACTTGCAACTCCTTTAGGGGCACGGCAGGCTGGTCCCATGCGTCCAAGGTCAACACGTACTCTGCCTCGTCCTCCGAATCCTCGGGAACCTGCTGAGATGGTAGCGGTAGGCGGCTTAAGGCATCCGCGACGAACATGTGCTTACCAGGCTTGTACTGTAACTTATACTTGTATGCGCCAAGCAGAATGGCCCATCTCTCTATTCGAGCAGCTGCCATGACGGACGTTTGCCTGTCATGCTTTAGGAGACCCAACAAGGGCTTATGGTCTGTAATGAGCGTGAACTCCCGCCCGAGTAGACAGTCTCGAAAACGCTGCACACCGAAAACTAAAGCCAGGGCCTCCCGCTCAATGTGAGAATAATTCCTTTCAGCGGCGTTTAACGAGCGCGACCGAAATCCGATCGGACGATGTTGCAAAGTTGCAGTTCTGAGCAATTCGTCGTATTTCGACAATAAAATCTTGTACTGACTCCCCTTCGTGCTGTTGCCGGTGAAAGAACTTGAAGCTTTCGGAAATCTCGTTCGGCGTAGGGTCGTAGTACTTGCTTAACTCGTCTACTACTGACTGATAGCTCAAAGAGTTTGGCTTCTGCGGGGCGACTTGTCCGCAAAGAATATCAATGGTTCTTGACCGAAGCGCGGCGACTAGCAAGGCTCTTTTCTTGGCATCGTCAGTTACTTGGTTAGCTTCGAAATAGGCTTCAACTTTGACGAGGTACGATTGCCACTTATCTTTCACGTCGTCGAACTCAGGCAGGTGGTGGCCCATGGCTGCAGGAAGGTCCGAGGCCTGGATACTATCGATAGACCCTTGTGTTATGAGAATCCTCGTAGCCACTGTTGCAAACGCCAGCGGCCGGCGTTCGCCTGCCAACGGGTCGGCGGCGGCGAACCCGTTAGAGCCCAACGAGACTGATGGCTGGGGCAGAAAGAACTGGGTTTATTGTGTGGCTTGGGTTTTTATACCAGGCCAAAGAAAAAGAACGAAAGGAAAGCTGCAAGCAGAGGCTGCCGTGATGCTTGGTGATGATGAGCAAAGCGGAGGCGGGCACACGTGGCGCTGACGAAGCATTTAGCAGTTCGCAGCAGCGTAGAAGGAGAAGGAGAGGAGCTGAAGGTATGCGAGGAGGGCTGTAGACATTAAGAACAAAGAAACTAGCATCCTGTCGCCGCCGGGGGAGGAGTTCTGGGCAAAGGTGCGTGCACTCTGGAACGTCGAGAGGATGCTCTATCGCCGTGTAGGTGCGGTGAACCAGAGTGGCAATGTTCGGGGGTGATGCGGAAGGAGGATGGACAGCAGTGAACTCGCGCAGCTTAACTGGGGAGAACGTTTCTTGGAGGGCGATTAAAGCGGGGAGCTCGGAGGGAGAGATGTTCTGGAGGTGGAGCTGCAGCTGCCGCGGAAACCACGGCAGTTCCACTGCCAGAAATTAAGGTGTGAGGGGTGTCTGGCCATCACGAGGCCTGGGTGCCCCTGCTGGTGCAGGGTGATTGGGAGATACGGAAGAGGGGAGGAGGGATGACACCATTAATGTCGTCTGGGCAAGTTCGGCTTCGTGGGCACTCTGGCGGGCCTCAATTCTGGCTACGCGTTCGTTAATTTGTTCCATCCATCTCTGCGTGTCGGTACGCAGCGCAGAAATTGCGGCCATGAGGCGTTGCTCATGGGCATCAAGAAACGAGGCTGTGTGGTGGATGACGGCTTCCACCTCCAGGGTAGATGTGGGCTGGTTGGTGGATGGCCTCTTTTGTGGAGGGGTGAGGGAAAGGGAGGTGGCGTGGGAGGAAGCATTGGAGGAGATGGACATGGGGTTGGGTAGGGCGGCGGGGGCTTTTAAGTGACAGTTGGAGAAGATCTGGGGAGTTGGGGGTGGCCTAACAATGCCTGCAGCTGTTGTTTTAGCAGGGTATAATCTCCCTGTTTTGGGCAGCGACTTGAGCTTTGAGCTCTTCTTTTTTGGGGTCGGGGGTGGGACGCTGCAAAGGCCGGCTCACCTGGGAAGACATCGATTAGGTGTCTTGACTCAGCAATGGCGGAAATAAGACGGAGCGGCGGCGGGGGCTGCGCTCTTGGCGGGTCCGGGAGTTGGACCGCTGGCGGGGTCTAGATGTTCGGGAGTCTTCGGTGGAGGGTTTAGATTGCGGTGAGGTGGATGACGTTGACTTAAGGCTGGAGTTGGTTGGAGAGGGACCGGTCCGCGCGTAGCGAAGTCCACACGGGCAGGATCCCGTGACATGTGTGCGTTGGCGCAAGATTAATTTAGGTGTGCAGTCGGGGAGCTCCCGAATCTCGTGCACGGCTCCGCAGGGAGTGCAGCGTCCGGATCTGGGATGGGTGCATACATCGGAGCGATGGCCGTAGCTCCAACAATTGGTGCAGGCTTCGGCCTTGCGGCGGAAAGAGTGGCAGATAAAAAGGCCGCAGTTGAATACCACGGTGCGGGGTAGTTCTTTTGTGCCGGCGAAGGTGATCAGGATGGACCGCGTACGTCCCATCTGTCTGCATCGGCAATGGCGTAGGTGTTGCTGGGGTTCATAGCTTGAATGTCTCTATGCTCTCCTCTTGGCTCTGTTTGTGCACGGTGTTGTAGATTACACCGCGGAGAGCGTTGTCAGGAGCGGCAACATAAGCGAACAGGGAGTACAAATTGGTTGCGAGATGTAGCTCAGAGGTTCGTACATATAACCGGGTGCGTTGGTATGAGGGTGAACTAACAGTGAATGAGTTGTTGTATGGGTTGATACGTACACGATCCTTGGCACGGGCGGTGGCTTAGTCAGGCACGAAATGTGGTCAGGAGGACCCCATTGGTAGCGGTGCGGAGGTCGAGGCCGCTGCCGGGGTGGAACACGACCTTGTGGTCTTCTTGTGGAAGTCGAGGTAGGGGGACATGGTGAAGTAATCGGGGAGTCTTCAGTGATGGCGGGTGCGCTATGGCGGACTTGAGGGGGTCGCTTTGAGGAGTAGCGTCTCCTCTAGGGTAGTCCGAGCGCTGGGCCCTAACAATTCGGTTCCAGCGGGGGTCGTCGTCAAATTCTTCTGGAGTGATGGGCGTACCGTCGACTTGGTTCTCCATGTCGACGTCTTCGAGGCTGCAGCAGCTGCGGCGATGGCTCAGCGGCCGCAAGGGCCGCGTGAGACGCAGCTATGCGCTGCGGACGAAGCGGTGCCACGCCGAGCGTTAGGCTTACCTCGGTTACTTTGTGGCTGGTTAAAGCTGAGGTCCTAGTCAACCGGCGGTAGGTCGGATGAAGGCAAATGAGGTGTCAGATGAATCGTTACACCTTCACGGGCTTGCTCACAAAAATGGGTGAGTATCCGAGGCGAAATATGAAATCCAGGCGCTGAAAAATGCGGATCCCATGTGAGGTACGTTCGCACCCGTTCCGAGCTGTCGCGTGCCCTCCTTTATAACAGAATCAGCTTGTTTTCACGTGCGCATCGAGACCTCGTGTTGTTTAGGTGCCAGTTGTTTCAGAGCTGTGACAAAATTCTGAACTTCGTAGAGGCCTGCTTACAGCTTGCAGTTTAGAAAAAGTGTAATTCCGTTATCCGCAGTTTTTCTAGTTTGTTTTGGGGGCTGAAAATTAATATTGATGAATCTATGCACGCCTGGCCCTCATTTTTTACTAACTGATCGGGATAGAGAGAGGTACTAAGAACAGAGTGGACGCCACCTAAAATTTGTTTGTGTTTCAGACTATCATGAGCAAGATTTTATACCAGAAGCCATAACTGCATTTTATCTGATTCCGGCATTATATTCACGTCCTGCATTGACTAGGATCATCTTTGCTCAGATGTAGACAATAAATATTTGATCATGGTTTAGGATTGCCCATTTTACAATGCGAGAAAAAATGCCATATCTATTGCCACTGCACAGAAGCATCCCAATTTTATTATTCGCTTAGATTAGCTGCATTAGCTGGCTACAGATATATGCCTGAGAAGTCTCGCGTCCTTCCCAAAGTTGCACCTGCTCTTAATTTTGTCACCATAATTTCAGAAAATAAATTTCTCGCTTTGTTGGTCGATCAGAGAAGCGTGATTAAAAGCTGCTTGTTATTATAAACGAATATTTGTATAAAGCTGACAATGTTTTAACACAAAGCGACCAAACCGAGTGCTGCGCACCGCGCGAAATTATTGGTTACTAAGACGACTATATGACATTCGAGATTTAGCCGCACGCAGTTTCAATGCTACTATGCGCAGTGACCTGAGATTACCGCTCAACGCGGCAAATCATTTGTTTTGTATGGCCTAGTTTATTTTCTACGATCGAACAGCAGATTCTTTTCACCATCTAAAAAGGATCTATACCAGCTGTTCTTAGACAATGGCCCTCAATATATGTGTTTGCCTGTCTAATACGCTCTACTCACAGATTATTCTACTCCAGACATGCATGCGTGCTGTCTCGAATGTTCTGTTGGTACAAACAAAGCACAGATTGTCAGGAAACGTAGTTTTATTGACACGTGTTGCCCTTTCGCGCAGCAGAGCGAATAGCAGAATATAATAACAGAGGTAGTACACATAGTTTATGCTGCTTACATCAAAAGGTGGTGCAAATATGTAATCAATACAAGTTGCGATTTTGATAGTGGATTGAAGTGGGTCATTTAAAAAAAATTCCCAGCGCACTGAAGAATCTGCAGTGGGGAAATGCGTAAGCGTATGACCCCATGCTGTATACAGTTTATCACGCGCCCCTTGTAATTTCACTCTGCAGAAATTGTGATAGCAGCTGGTAATTGAAAAAATGCAGTATTCCCCACGGGCTGTCACGTTGCTCTAAAATAAGCCACCACATTTTCTGTACTGGCCCTGCTACTGGCGCTATTTCTTTGTTGTTGTTGTGGCTGTAGGAAGAAGGAAAAGAAAATGCAAGGGCCTGCTACTGGCTCTGTAGCTGAGCCACCTCCGCTGCCTCGTGCAGACAAAGAGATTGATTTATTTATGGGAAGGGAAAGGCGCAGTAACTGTCTCACTTGTTTTTTTTTTGTGGACACCTGAACCTCGCTGTAAGGGAAGGGAGGAAGGTGGGAGTGAAAGTGGAAAGAGAAAAGAGGAGTCGTAGTGGAGGGCTTCGGACTAATTTCGACCACCTGGGGATCTTTAACGTGCGCTGACATCGCATAGAGACAGAAGAGAAAATAGAGAAGGAAGCAAGGGAAGAGGGAAAGAAAGACGCCCGCCGCAACAACAGCCGTCGTCCACCACCGAAGCGGTAGCGGGTGCAATCACGACCTACAACAGATCAAACTTCAGTGGCAGGCTTGCCCAAGCCGCAAGCGGCGGTGACCTACCTGTCCCAGCACCGTCATTCCTTTTCCAACGCGCCCAGGCAGGCTTCGCTGCCAGCTGAATCGACTACTGTAGTTGGAACTTTTTAACACGCTACCTAATTGAAGCCCACAAGACAGCACAAGTGACCCGCTTGTCAGGCAGCCTTGCAGGACGCGCAATTCTTGACAAGCTCCACATACACCCCACTGAGGAGGTGTGCATAACATCTCATTTATCGGCTGACATTACTAGTAGACTAGTTGTTAAAACAATAGGCAAAAACATGCTACCAGGCAGACATGATACCCGCAGGGAGACAAGGTTACAGACCATTCAGAAACAGTGCGAGGACGATCCACAAGCAGTGTACGTGGATGCAGCTCAACACATCATAAACGGAGCATACGTGGCACATATGGCCCCTCCAAAGTCAACCTTCATTAACGCCATACCATTTCATGCTAGCTCCATATGCGAGGCAGAGGAAGTAGCTATCGCAATGGCCATCGCGGTGCCCGCACCAAAACTATTTTAGGCGACTCAAAAAATGCCGTTAAAAATTTCGCCAAAACTTTTGTAAGCGCACTCGCGGCGCGAATTCTGCGCAACCGATCTCTCAATCACAACATCAATCTCGTATGGGTTCCGGCTCACGCCGGCAACTCCGGAAACGAAGGGGTCGACCGTCTAGCCCAAAGCTTAACAAACCGGGAGACGGGAGATCTATCGGGAACGGACGCACCTGTCGAGGCGCCGCGCACATACGCGGAGATAAATTTTTATCGCGAGCTAATACGCACATACCCCGCCCCTCACCCCGACCTCGACCGGGCGCAAGCCACGACACTCAGACGCTTACAAACAAAGGCCATACTTAGCCCCTACCCATTATCGTTAATTACGAACGGAGAATTCAACCCTGCATGCCGGCACTGCGGTGACGGGACGCAGGCCACTCAAGGAGTACATATACCTTGACTATATAGGGAACGGGCGCCTGTTGTATGGTGCCACCGTCGCCTCGGCGGAACAACGCCGCCCGCGGCGCAGTGCCGAAGCAGCGAAGTGCCGAGGCAGCTGAGAGGCGCAGTCGTTTTCGTTCTGCGAGGCGTTTTTGAGCATGTCCCTATCGCGTATTTGGGTTTGCTCGGTACGGTGGCTCCGCAAGGGACAAAGCAACAGAAGAGACGAAGAAAACGGGCTGTTCCGACTAGCTTCTACCGCCCCCAGGAGCCGAGGAGCCTAGCGATTAGCGGCGCATGCTTTTTCAGTGGGCGTCATGTTGGACGCGACACTAGCTTGAGAGAGCCTATAATACTATTAATACTACTACTACTACTACTACTACTACTACTACTAAATAATAATAATACACAGTAATATTTTTCTGCTAATTGTTATTATTAATATTATTATTATTATCGTTAGTAGTATTAGTAGTATAGAGAAAGACTCGTTTCACGAAGTTGGCACTGATTTGTCTAGTTAACGGCTGAATTAACTGGCCAAATATTTTCATAGTTTTAATTAATAATAATAATAATGATTGGTTCACAGGAATGGATAGCCGCAGTATCTGTCACACTTGTGTCTGTAGACACAAAAGGATGAAGTTGTCCACAAACGCAAGTGTGACAGATACTGCGCCTTTCCCTTCCTGTGAACCAATTAATATTATTATCATTATTAATTAAAACTGGGAAGATATTTAGCCAGTTAATTTGGTCGGTACCTACAGACAATTCAGTGCCAACTTAGTGAAACGAGTCTGCCTCTGTACTACTACTACTACTAATAATAATAATAGTAGTAGTAGCAGTAGTAGTAGCAGTAGTAGTAGTAGTAGTAGTAGTAGTAGTATATGCTTTGTCAAGCTAGTGCCGCGTCCAACATGACGCCCATTGAAAAAGCATGCGCCGCTAATCGCTAGGCTGCTCGGCTCCTGGGGGCGGTAGATGCTAGTCGGAACAGCCCGCTTACTCCGTCTCTTCTGTCGTTTTGTCCCTTGCAGAGCCACCGTACAGAGCAAACCCAAATACGCGTCCCTATCCGTCGGTTTGCGGTGTGACTTTGAGAGCTGCGAGCTGCTTTGCGTAATCGCAAGGAGGAGTATTTTTCCATCGGGAAATCTTGAAAAGGAAAGAGCCGTCCTCGGCAGGGCGTGCGTGTTTTTTTTTATCTGTTTTTTTTTAAACCGCTTGGCGCATGGTATTTCTGTTGTATACTAGAAAATGCCGCGCACGTGATTTCACCATGCGCTTAGAAACCCCTTCGTTATTCGCTTGTAAAGGCGACTTCGAAGACGGAAATTGCGCCTGCGCTTCGCGTTCATCTTATATTAGGTCTAGTCGAAACATGCCTGAAGATCAAATACCGCCGAGCCGTGTAGCCGTGGCGCCGTAGTAGTGGTAGTTTTAATGGTCACCGTTCATGTAAAACGAAAAAGATGCAGCACCTGTTTTTTTTTAATAGCTAGGCTCAAACAATTCAGAGCAGCATAATAGCAAATGACATTTCAGTTTCAACCTTGCAACGAGAGCTGGAAAAGAAGAAAATAAACAAGCAAGGCAACAGCAGGATCCTCTTTATGGTCGGAAAAGCTAACACACATATACTTACAGGCCTCCCTGCACAATTACTCTACAATAGCTCACTGAATCCGGCATTGAGGCTATCAAGCTTAATCATAATATAACCCAATTGAGTAATACCACCTCAGCATCATTTTTACATATACGACAATGCTCTTGTTGAACACGTCTGAGCTATTACATATAATTTAGAAAATATTATACTATAAATACCCTTCCCTCGACATGCTGCGGAGGTTGTGAAAAGAAAAAAAAATTGAATTTCCTGCCAACAGCGGCCCAATTTTTTCGGACGCCTGCTATGATAGAGAGATCTTGGTAGTATTTTTCGTTTGCTTATTTAGGCGTTCTCTCAGCGCAGGAAGTTCAATGCGATTGACCGCAGTTGCCTTTAACATTTGAAGACAATAGTCCAATACTGTCAAACTGTTAAATACAATCGAAAAAAAAATACATCCACATTGAAATGTGTTGTAAGATAATTAGCCACCGATAACCAAGAGAGCGTTCTATTGTTAAATGAATCCGATCTGATGGCTCGTTCGCTAAGGTGTTCTACTTTCTCAGCGTACTATGAACTTGCGGGGCAATACCTGACCTCGATACCTGATGAGTGTGAAGGGACAGGACAATGTATGTAGTTTTCTATTTGCACGTAAAGGAATCTGGATAACTGAAAGCCATTCCTTTTACAACTTTGTCACTGCACCTTGCCGGACTGCCGCTAAATCTGCTTACATTGGCCATAGAAGCAATTTCTGAGGGAGGTAAAACGGTCTTTTCTTACTACGCCACAATCAAGAAATCTTACATTAACTAAAACGCCAATGAGAAACACATTTATTTAGGCAGGCCAGGAAATGGGCGCTGCTGAGAAAATACGTAAACCCGTGTCAGGTTTAACGGGTATGCGAAAAAAGAAAATTAGCTACACGGTCTTCGAAATTAAAAAAAAAAACGCTACGTTTATGCTCGTTTCCACAAATTAAATTGTATTTTTTCTTGTTCGACTTTTATGTGAAGGTGATAGAAGATTTTGTGACCATGCAGTATTGATTGAGCTGTGAAATGAGTGATTTTATTTGGCGAAATGAACATGCAACAAACAAATGTTAACAAATTCTAAGAGTATCAACGCAGAGCTCTCAGCACATTTTCATTGGTTGATAAACGAAGAGAGGAAAAAGGACAAGATCATGGTAATAGGAATTGTTCATGTCTCCTATCTGCTCTTTCTGTTAGGAGAAAAAAGTAAATTATCTATAAGTGTAAGCGGCTAACATTGTCTCTGCCCATCACTGAAAATTGTAACGCAGCCCGAACGACGATGGGTGAGCTGCCGTTTCTTTCTCCATGCTGGAGTTTTCTTGTACACAGGCTGGAAAATGCTTGCGTGGTAACTTACGCTGTTGAGTTACTTCGATTTCCAATTGTCAATAAAGTAACTACAGATGAAGGAGTGCGGCTGCTTCGACTCCCAGACTTTTGTGCCGTCACTCCTGGGGAACAGAAGGCACAAAGAATCCGCTAGCAACCATAATTTTAAACATTCGGCACTTTCCATGACCACACAGTAACCAAATGCGTAGATTCGTGCCTCTGCCTTTCATAGAACCATGCTTAGGTCACCCGCCACTCATGCTTGTGTGGAAACCTGTAGAAATGAATGGACTTAAAAGTGCCCGACGTGTTTGCGTAGCTGCCAGCGCAGTCAACAGCTCACTCGTTTCGCCAGCCTTGTTTGGCCAGACTTCGTTTCTCTGGACATATTCACACAACTAGCCCAACTTCCCCCCCCCCCCCCCCCTTGAGGATATATTCACGTACAACATCATCTAAGCCTTATGATTTCCAATTTTCACAGAAATCAAAGACAAACAGCGCGCTCCAATGCGCCCAGCCTGCGCATTCCAGCGATTGAGCGATGCGCCGAGAGGCGGCGCCACCCGTTCAGCTGCCCGCTCCCATGCGCCAGCAATTCCCCTCCAAAAGCATTCTTGCCAGTTCCCTCAGCGAAGGAATGGGACAAGCTGTTAGCCAGCCAAAGAAAAACTACTCAACTGGCCCTTGTCACGCAAGCTGGAGAGTCTCTCCCGACTGGAAGCCACCCTAGACTCTCCCCACCCCGAAATAATAACTTTCATTCTGTGGCAAAAAAAGTTTCTACCACCACCACCTGCCGGCGGTTCATAACGTCACTCCTTTTCCAATGCGCCAAGGCAGGCTTCGCTGCCAGCTGTCCATGACGTCACCCTTTGACATAGTCGTTCCGAGGCGGCACGCGATTGCTAGGGACGCCATGGAGATGGCTCCGGCGATCATCATGGCAACGTCACCGAGGTGACGCCGCCCAATATGCGTCTCTATTTATGCTTTGGTTTTTACTCCTAGTCCTCTTGCCTATTTATGCTTTCTTTTAATTGAGGCTCATTATTCACTTTTTGATAATCTCGACCACTTATTAATTCATTTTCACTCTGAAACACAAACCGCCTTCCTTTTGTGTTGCCCTGCCGTAGTGGTGCAGTGGTAAGACGCCCGACTACTATCCGGAGTTCTCGGGTTCGAACCCGACCTCGGCGGCTGCGTTTCGATTGAGGCGAAACGAAGTGGCGTACGTGTGCTCTGCGATGTCAGCGCACGTTAAAGATCCCCAGGTGGTCGAAATTATTCCGTAGCCCTCCACAACAGCCCCCTTTCTCTCTTTCCACTTTCACTCCCACCGTCATCCCTTCCCTTTACGGCGAGGTTCAGGTGTTCACGTAGCAAGTGTGGCAGATACTGCGCCTTTCCCTTCCTGTGAACAAATTATTATTATTATTATTCCTTTTGTGTGAAGTCACGTTTCTTTGGACGTCGAAATCAGATTGCACGCCTCTTTCGACATCTGATTCACGTTTTGGATATAGATAAATAAATATCTCCACTTCGATCACTGAATTGTTTTCAATATCTTTTTTGGTCAAGTATCAGTACTAACTAATGACTAGCTGCTCACTAACTGGAATTAGGCATTAGTCATGACTAATTAGTCATGAGTAATGATAATGACCGGATATGATTTCATTAGATGGTGACATCATCGGCTGTGAGCTCGCGAGCGGATTGTCGTTACATTCTATCATTTTGTAATAACCTGAAGTGATTTTATAATGACGGCATTTCCGGTCAGCATGAGTGGATGGATGGATAGCAACTTTTATTGCCCCCCTTAACTGAAGGACCCTTACTCCCCACCCCTGGTACGCAGGCCTAGGGGATGGGAGCTGGAGCCTCCGCCACTAAAGGCTAACAAACATTTTTTCTCTTCGTACCTCGGCGGCTGCGTTTCGATGAAGGCCGAAGAGGCGTCTGTGTGCTTTGCGATGTCAGCGCACTTTAAATGTCCCCAGGTGGTCGAAATTACTCCGTAGCCCTCCACTACGGCTCCTCTTTCTCTCTTTCCACTTTAACTCCAACCTTCCTCACTTCCTTCACGGCGTGGTTCAGGTGTCCACAGAAAACGAGTGAGACAGTTACCGCGCCTTTGTCTTCCATTGAACCAATTACATAAGTTACAATTCTCTTCGAAGCTTCGGCCCCGAGGGTCTTCGCTCCGCAGCAGGGCTTCCAGCTCTCTCTACTATTGATATCTTCCTCGGTTCCAGGAGAGTTGACGCATTCCCATATAATGTAGTAGAGAGTGCCCCTCGCCCCACATGCTTTGCAAACGTAATTTTCCTGTTTCCCTGGTAACATGTGAAAGACCAATACTGGATTAATCAAATTTCCAGCTTGCAGTCGACGCCATGCGGTGGCCTCTCTATCACTTAGTGTCTTATCCTGTGGTGGCAGTAGTTTTGTTTAATCGATAATTCTCAACGTTGTCACAATATGCGCGCGTTGAACCAGGGTCTTGCAACCCGGCGGTTCTACGGTTACCCGGAAGTAGATAGCTCACGCTAGCTCAAGTGCCGCTCAATTGCCGGGAACCAACGCATGCACTGGGCTCCATATTAGGCTCACTTTGCGGGTCAACTCTTTGCCGGACAGGATCCTAGCCGCATCCGGCGAGATTCTACCCTTAATGAAATGCAGGAGGTCACGACTGGGGATGTCGCCAGGCAATTCACGCAAATACGAAGTTCACCCTCCCGAGCGTTCGATCCAGGCGTCCATGCGAGGCATTCATTTGGCCCTTCCTCGAACGCCGCACCAGATAGCATATGAGGCACAGTCAGTGCACCAGGTATCAGTAGCATTTGAAATTGGTTTACGTGCAGTATCTGTCACTATTCTCCAGTGACACCTTAACCGAGTGTATAGTGAACTAGAATACTCATCTATTGGCGCGAATGGAGGCGCGTGCCAGCGGAACGGCTGAAGCAAAACAGCTCGCCTCCCGCAAGGGGCGCCGGTGGTGGTGGTGGTGGTGAAAAGATTTATTATAATACATAGAGGTATATACACTAGGTGTGATGCCTAGACAGGCACTCCATTGGCGTTTGCGCAGCCCGGGCCCGCTGCGTTAAGACCTTTTGGGCCTCTAGGGTACAGCAGCCGGACAGGGTCGCCTCCCAGTTCTCTCGGGTGGGGTTGGGATAGGGGGCAAAGATGGGGATTTCTGGCAGGCCCACACCATGTGGTAGGTGTCAGACACCTCCCCACAGTGCGAGCACAGCCCGTCGAATTGCGGATCAAAATGTTTTACAGTAGCCGGGCACCACATGTATTGGTGAGCAGGCGTAAGAGCACCCGCTCGTTAGCCTTCCCCAGCCCTTTGCACGGGGTAGGAAGAGTTTGGTAATCAGGTCTGTAATATTCACATATTTCTTTAAATTTGTAAACTGGGCTGAAATCAAAATCCTTGTCTGCGTCGGTTCCCATGGGAAATTCCCGGAGAGAAAGCACGCGGGCGGCGGCGTCGGCTGCCTCATTCCCTTGGAGACCTTGGTGACCTGGAGCCCAAACGAGAGATCGTTACGCGGGATCCGAATCTCGACTGCAATTTTGGTCTATGCGGTAAGCTAGAGGAGCAGTCCACCCTTGCTGAACGTTCCGACAAGCCCCTCGCTAGTCGGTTATGATGTATTTGGAAGAGGAGTCAGAGGCTGCGAGGGCGATGGCAACCTCTTCTGCGCGTGTTGGCGACTGGGCCTTGAACGTAAGGCCATCTACTGTTTTGCCCTTGTGGATTACCACGGCTGTGTATCAACCCCTAGGGTTTGGGCCGGAGACGTCCACATAGAAAACTCCTGGTTTGCTTCCATAATGGCGGTTCAAGGTTTCCGGCCGCGCCAGGCGCGACCATTATGGTCCTCTTTCGACATGTTGGCGGGGAGAGGCCGCACATGGAGGGTGCGTCTCCATTTTTCGGGAATGCGACATCTCTCCTGTGTGAGTTGGGCGCGTTGGATATGAAGTCGGGCAAGAAGATGGCGACCCGACTCTGTCTTTGTTAGACGCGTGTACTGATTGGTGAGGTGGGCCTCCCGAAGCTCCTTGAAAGTATTCACCACACCCAGCGCCATGAGACGGCTGGTAGAGGTGGAGACCGGGAGGTCCAGTGCTCGTTTCATGATTTTACGGAGGATAACTTTGACAGTATCCTCCTCCTGTTTCCGCAGGTGGAGGTAGGGAGTCGAATACAAGATTCGACTGGTCACGAATGCGTTCGCCAGCCGCAAGGCGTCCTTGCATCGCAACCCACCGAGCTTGTTGTAAACCCGGCGGACCATGCGGCCCACCTGGTCCGCCACCTGCCGGAGCTTGGCGAATATTGTGTCGCATCGTCTCTGGTTGTGTATAAAGAGCCCAAGAACTCTGATTTCCTTAGATTCTTGAATGGGACCGCTTTGCAAGGTGAGATTGATATGAGACGAGCATGAGCGCGATGGGCGCAGATGCACGAATTCAGATTTCTGCGGTGAGCATTGGAGACCACAGCCGTGGGCATAGCGGTCCATTATGCTAGCAGCCGTTTGCAGGCTCGTCTCCATGTCCCCCAGACGCCCTTGCGTGGCCCAGAGGGTGATGTCGTCGGCGTACAGCGCGTGGTGCACCCCTTCGACCGCATCCAACAGAGCAGGTAAGCCCATCATTGCAACGTTGAATAGCAGAGGGGACAGCACTGCGCCTTGCGGAGTGCCCCTCGTGCCGAGAAAAAAGGTCAGTGTTCTTGATCCTGTATTCGGATATAAGACAGTCTGTCTATGAGAAATTGTTTGATGTAGCTGAAAGTGTTCGTGCCACAGTGCGTTTGACTGAAGTGCGTGAGTATGACCTCGTGTGTTACATTGTCGAATGCCGCTTTGAGATCCAGGGCGAGGACGATTTTGTCGTTTCTTGTGCATGTGATGGGATTCAGTATTTCGCGGTCGAGTTGGAGCAGGACATCCTGTGTGGATCCGCGTGGGCGAAATCCGAACATGGTGTCCGCGAAAGTGTTGTGTTGTTCAAGGTACTCAGACAGCCGATCCCGCACCATCGTCTCCATCAATCTGCCCACACACGAGGTGAGAGAGATGGGTCGGAGGTTGTCCGTGTCGACTGGTTTCCCAGCTTTGGGAATAAAGGTGACGAGAGCCGTCTTCCATTCAGTGAGAAGGGGGGTTTCCCCTTTCCAGATTCCATTGATATAATCAAGAAGGCACTGGTGCGCCGTGTCAGGGAGGTTCGCCAGAAGTTTAACGGTAACCTTGTCCCTGCCTGGCGCAGTGCCCTTCTTCATTTTGGCCAGACTGGCCCGCAGATCGTGGAGGCGGATTGAGTTATCCAACTCCGAGTTTTCCCTGCCTGCATAGGAATAGGCTGATCCGCGGGGGTCCTGAATTGTGCACAGGTAGCGATCGCGTAGCGCCACTGCCAGGTGTTTTTGCGTTTTCGCGCGTGTCTGTCTTGGATTGATAAAGGCTCGGAAGCGCCCCCACGTGTTGCGGCTCGACATTTGCCTCGCCACCGTGTTGCAACGGTCCACCCAGTTAGAGTCAGCGAGTTGGGCCGCGTACTCTGCCGCCTGCCTGGTGAGATCTACAATGCGAGCTTTCAGCGTCTTGTGTTTCTGACGCTTCAAGCGGCGCGTGAGGCCACGGCGTGCTTCCCAGATATGCAGGAGGTGATTGTCCACCTCCGTAACTACCTATGTGAGCTGTATTTGTTTCTCATGGGAGTGAAGGTGCGCCATGACTGACTGAGACCAGGTCGTGTATCCCTGCTCTGTGATGTTCCTGTTAGTTTCTGTTGGGAAATTTTGGCGAAAGGTAGTCCAATCGGGGATGCAGGCTTTCGTGTGGGGGCGCTTCAGGGGGCGCGTGTAAACTGTTGTGTTGAGGATACAGTCGCCGCTACCGAGGGTCTCCTAGGTGTTGATCCAGTCTGCGTGTCTTATGTTGCGAGTGAAGGTGAGGTCCGGGCATGTGTCTCGGGTCACCGAGTTGCCTGCGCGGGTGGGAAATGCTGAGTCGGTGTGGAGGGTGAGGCCCAATGTGGACGCCAAATCTGCCAGCATGCGTCCACGCACTTCCTCCTTACGATAGCCCCATAGCTGGATCCGATCGCCTAAGAGGGAGGATCCTCACCATCATGTATGAATAGGGTATGTTGAGATCGAGGTCAATTTTGGTGGCTGTGTATGATTTGTGCACGAGGAGACACGACAAAGGGTCATGCTGGAACGTCGCGTAATTAGTCAACTTGGCAGCCGCTCCTGGCTCTTGGAGCGCGACCGCGGCGGGCAAAGCTTCGAATGTTTCGAGGTAGAGACGCAGGTTCGCGCGTTTCTGCCGAGCCTTAAAGCCTATACAGTTCCACTGCGTTACGGTTATGGAATTGGGAGCTTTGGGAAGGGACGCCGCGGCGCCTTTTACTAGCCACGAAACGCTGCCATTATGCAGCTGAGGGGCTGAGGGCAGTCGAAGCGGACACGGACGCAGCATGCTTACGTAGCCTGCTTGGGGGTCCTGCCTGCGTACGCGGCCTGTGGACGCGGTCTGCGGACATAAATCTGTGATGATAGCGAGGTAATGCTTTAATGCCGAAACTTGGGCGAGTTGGTTAACATTCATGATGGAAAATAGCGCGAGAGTACGCGAACGACGGAAGGAAGACACGGACAAGCGCTTGTCCGTGTCTTCCTTCCGTTCTTCGTATACTTTCATGGAGGTAATGTTTTAACTTTAATAAATCGTCTCTTGTGTGCTGTCGGTATGATTGTAGTGCTGTGTAGTCCGTACGGAGTGGTACAATGTCGAAAAGGAAGACGGACTCTCAGTGCTTTGCGCCCGGCTGTCGGATTGGTTACCCGGGCGCTCCGAAGGCACCTCTGTTCCCCGCTCCTAGAGGCGATGACCTCAGGAAAAGGTGGGAGCGGAATCTTCATCGCACGCACAAACCACTGACAGGATCTTGAGCGGTCTGCGAGCGCCACTTTGAGCCCGAATTCATATTTCGGCCCTACGTGCACGTAATAAACGACTCCGAGGTGCGACGTCCTCGTGGAAAACCTTCTCTGGCACCTGGTCGGGTGCGTATACGTTCCTGCCTGACTGCCCCTCTTACTTTTCTGTGCGAAGCAACGTCATGCACATGCTGCAAGTAAAACTTGCCCGAAATTGGGTCGGGAATATTTTAAATCCTGGATAAAAGCGAATCAAATGCGTTTCAGAGGCCGCTGAGCCGTTTCAGAAAACAAGTCCGCAAATGTACATGAGCGTATGTGCACGGACAGTTTAATCGTATAGTTCACCATATGCGCAGTTCTAATGAATTAGAATATTGTCCGCAGGCAAGCAAATTTAGCCTGAGAGGTGCATGATAATAGCTGACATCCGGCAACAAATCAAGCATTTCGTACTGCCCCATCATGATAGCAGACAACACAGAACGACGCAATTGTTCACCACTGCAAAACTGCTCAGAAAGGCAAGGTACAAACAAAAATGCTTACCCAATTACACTGAAGCTAGTTAAAACAGCGGCATGCAGGATTATTTAATAAAGAAGCATAAATGCACCCCAATGGGGCGACGACACAGAGAAACACGCACAAGTGTCAGTAGGTCGTGGTCTGAAGCAGCCGCTAGAAGAAGTTGCAGTGGCACCATCTCGCGGTTTCTTTGCAAACGAGAACGCCTGCACCTCTCCGTTGGCGCCACTAGGATAATTTTCTAGTTCATATAACCGAGTCCTAAGAATAAGGAGCAAGGTGGGAATGAAAAACAAGAGAAAGAGGTGCAGTAGCGAGAGCTTCAGCTCGCGACAGGCGCTTTCTCCTTATTGCACCTTAGTAGAGTTACTATATAGGGTTTAGTAACTATACACTTTATAGGTTAAAATTGCCGCATATGGCCTACATAAAGCTGTCTTTCATTTCATGCTGCTTCCCTCTAGTTCGAGGCCTGACTATCTGCCTGGCATATTGGTCACGGGAAGATGGACCAACCGCTACCAAGTACTAGGCCTTCCAAGGCCCAGTGCTTCAATTTTGATTTGCCGGAGCCAGCTCCGGCAGACGACCTGATTGATGCGTTCGAGAAGGTCATCATTGTCGGGCGGCCGCAGTATTTGTAGCACTTTGGCGGAACTAAGTTCCTCGCTGATGTGTCATTGATGGCACAAGCGACGAAAGTTGTTGCTGCGGGAGCTCTGCACGTCGGAAATCACCATGAACAGTTGATGCAGCTAGCTGCACCAGTAGTTTTTGTTTTCAGGCTGCCGCCGTGCGTCAGCGATGATGTCCTGGCTGCAGCCCTGGCGCCATACGGCAAGGTGCGGACAATCACGGAGCCCTTTTTCAAGAGGAAGAGTCATGTCCGCATTGGGTGCGACTTGTGGAGATGGAGATTGCACGAGCACCTTAGAACTTCCTCTCCGTCGCGGGCCACTGTGTCATGCTGGAATATCGCGGCATAAAACGTTTGCGCCCATGTGGCCATCCTGTTTGCGGTACAGACAGGATGGCTACATGGGCGCTGCTTCCCGAGCGACCAAGTGTGGACGATGCTCCACCTACAAACATGAGACGGAGGCCTGCAACGCCGCAAGAAAGCGTTGCGAAGGCCTGCGTGTAACAACAGAGTGTGTACTGCCACGGTCCTAAGCGAACATTATTGCTGCCACTGGGCGTTCCATCAATGCAACAATCGTCGCCAAAGCTCCTTCAAACGATCCTGATGTCTAGCTACATAGTTCCCCATTCCCTTCCATCACGGAAAAGGCGGAGCAGTCAACGGACGCCTCATCAGCGGAGACCGCCGAAGAATTATCAAGGGCGAGACATCCTCAATTAACCAACGAATCAGATTAAACATTCAGTCCCCTCTGGCCGAGCAGCTCACCATGGAGGAGTCATTCTATGATAAGCCCAGTGCAAGTCAGCACAGCACGAAAGAAGTGATCGCGAACGCGTCTACTACATTTGAATCAGACGACATCTTACACGGGACTAATAAAAAATACCAACTCTGTGCGGACATGGCGGGTGCCACAGTTCCAATCACGCATATTCCGGAGGTCCCAATTCCATATATTAAGCGTTCCGCGCTGCCAGCGACTACACGGAAGAAACTGCATGCGGACGAAGGGGATGACAGTAAGCGACAACATTCTTCGGATGGCATCACATTTAACCGTGCTTTTCGGTGGAGGCGAAAAGCAAGGCGTCCGTGTGCTGTGCGATGTCAGTGCACGTTAAAGAACCCCAGGTGGTCGAAATTTCCGGAGTCCTCCACTACGGCGTCTCTCATAGCCTGAGTTGCTTTGGGACGTTAAACCCCACAAACCAACCAACCAACATTTAACCGTGATGACATTGGCTGCGCCAAAGAAGACAAGCAAAAAGCTGCGTTTTAGGGTGTCTCCATGGACACCTCGGAAAACAAGTAGGCATCATGGCGTACTTCATGAATAAAGCGGGCCGTAGCGGACCGCTTCTTCCTACGGACCGTGGTGGCTCAGGCGTATCATATCAGACGTGAGTCGCAGACCACCGACAATACCTCGGTGCGTCAGCTCTGTGGCATATGAAACGAACGCAGGACGGTGCACAGTTTGGAAAGGTATTGGTGCGAGTGAGACTGTGTACTCGTTTTACGCCATTGCGGGCATCGGCCGGTTGCCATTGTCTAGCCGCGGCGCGATTGCCGGCCGGGACGGCGCGTGTCCTGGGGTTGTTGTGGCTGTAGGAAGAAGGAAAAAAAATGCACGGGCCTGTTACTAGCTCTTCAGCTGAGCCCCCTCCGCTGTCTCGTGCGGACAGAAGAAAACAAGAGACGAAAGTAAATGGAGAGGGAGACAAAAATTGGCAATTGCTTAGCTTGCTTAAGCCTCGTAATTGCGAAAGCAATAGCAATGGCTACGCCTAGGTTCAGCTGGTGATGTAGCTGGTTGTGGTGCTTGTGGTTATGCTTATGGATATGCAGTGATTCATTCTGGCCACGGCATATGGATCAACTATTATTTATTGCGGGGTGCGACCTGGTTACTCTATTTATAACTAGCAGCGATGCAAGGAGTGCTGTGGCTTCAACGATATGCTTTATTGCGGGTGAGGTTAGGGAACAATGTACAACTGCCGCTCCGGCACCGGCTGCAATGGCATTCTTTACGCCAGCAGAAATGAAGCATCCCTGGAGAATGCGTTGGTTCCACTTGGCGCTAGGCCATCTCCTATAGTATCCAACTTTCCCCCCCGTCGGTAACTGCGGTAGGAGTGGGAGTTAGGCCGCGGTTGGTAGCTACCACCCGCGAGTTGACGGTGCGAGTTGGGGGCCCTGTTTGTACCATCCCCCATAGCGGGGGCAGGAGGCGTCCACGTAATAAAGGCCGAAGAGCTGCGCTCTACAGTGTCTAATTCTAATAATGAATACAAATACTTTAGGTATCGGTGCATCAAATAGTGAGTTACGAATTGAAACCATAAAATGTGAACTAAAGTGACCATGTGTCCGAAATGCTATTTCGTCACACCCTTCTGGTATAGTCTCCCAAAACTGCATCAAACCAATACAGCGCTCTCCGCTAAATGCGCAAAGAGCGCATCAAATTTTAAGAAAAGTCCGAGCTTACAGGTGATCTCATTGTCCGGCAATATATATAGGAAATATAAAATTAAGTAAATTAAAAAAGTGAAAACACATCGTTTATGAGGTTTTCCTATAAGTTCATTGCTGCATGCCATTTTGCTTCGTTATTGCTCCTATCTGCGCAACTGCAACAGAAATGTGTCAGCGAGGCATGACGCCCATGGTAGCCCGTGTTGGCATTTGCATGCGTATTCCTCGAAGAGTGGAAGCGTGGGCGAGTTGGTGATGGTTCGATTGATGCATAGCGCTAAAAAGACAAGGACACAGCGAGCGTCCGTCCTGTGTGTCTCGCTGTGTCCTTGTCTTTTTAGCGCTATGCACCAATCGTATTCCTCGAAGTCATGGGCTGTACATCCAAGTTGGAAAAAAATGCACGCCTGTCACAATCGGCACTTCTGTTGCGGAAGCAACACAACCCTCATCGGTGAGGGATGTCGCAGAGCCCCAGATGAGCCCATCTGCGCACGCGCGAGGAGCGGCGAACGTCACACAGCGCATGCCTGAAGCGCTGCCGACTCCTCCGCTGCACGCACGACACAGAGGTACTGCCGCCACCGTTCCATCTGCGCATGCACCATGAGGGAGTTAAGTGACATGGTGCACAGCTGGCAAGCCGGGACCACCGCAGACTCCTACGCGGCGAGGTGACTCAGAGTTGCCGCCACCTCTCCGTTCGCCGCGCCGCACATGCACAGTGACGTCAGTGTTCTTCCAATACACCGTAGCCAGGTGGCCTAGCGGTAGGTTTAACCAACGCAGTCTCCAGGGAAGCTTTCATTTCCGCTGGCGTAACGAATGCCATTGTAGCTGGTGCCGGAGAGGCAGTTGTACATTCTGCCTTAACCTCACCCACAATAGAGTATATCTTTGCAGCCACGGCACTCCTTGCCTCGCAACTAGTTATACATAGAATAACCAGGTCGCACCCCGCAATAAATAATAGTTGATCCATATCCATAAGCATAACCACAAGCACCATAACCAGCTACACCACCAGCTGAATCTAGCTACTGCTTTCGCAATTTCCAGGCTTAGCCAAGCTTACCCACTGCCAATGTATTCTCAAATAATGTGATAATTTTTGTATTACATGCTACAAATTTTTTTACCACAATTAAGCATTGCATTTTCATGCTTGTTTTGACAACTTTGATTAGCCATTTTTGCATTTTTTTGTTTATTTATTTTACCTAATTGATTACTAACAACATTCTAAATTTTGATAATCACTATCATCAAGCATCGTCTTTGCATCCTGAGCATGTGAAATCCTTGATCTCTTTTTTTTTAATTTGTAACCTGTCCATACTTATTAATTATTTCAATTATTATACACGCTACATTTCCATAACCATCATCAGCAAGCATTGGCTTTTTTTTAGCAATATCACGTAAAACGTTTATTTGGGGCCTGCACTAGAACGCGCGCTCGCGCGCGCGCGCTCCGGACGGGGCGGGGCCTACGTCGTTCTCTGGGCACCTGCCGCGAGACCCTCGCTGGTTCTCTACCGGCCCAGCGCCTTGATGATCTGCTGGGCGGCCCAGAGTTGCTCCTTTTCATTGTCGCTCCCTGCGGCTGCTTCCAGTCGCGGCGGGATCCTCCCTGACTTAGCTTCTTCCTAGTACCTGTTGCAATTCCACAGATTTTGTGCGAAGCCGGCCGTCTCCGCTCGGCAGATTTTCTGTACATCAGCGATGGGCTGGGGAGTGAGCTCGCCAGTAGCTGTCTGAATATAACGGCTTGCTCTCGACTGAGCCCCGAGCAAGGGTATGGAAGAGTTCTGCGAGCTAGGCGGAACGCCTTGGTTATTTCATTGTAGTCGATCATTCGGTCCTTAGTGCTGAACCACAGCGGTCAGTCGACCGAGGCACGGTCCGTAAGCGCGCGCGCCTCGGTTACAAACATTTTATTTCTTCATCGTCTACCGCGCCTATGAATCATGAATCACTTTACCCACAAATTACTGCGACATGATTATATGCAGCCCCTATTACATAAGACATTAAGAGCCAATGACTACTAAATACGACACCGATGGCTTTTCGGCCAAACCATCTGTGTCAGCTACCGTTTAGAAGCAGTGAAAGCTAGGCACGGCCTTACAGGCACCAGCTGGGACAAGGAACCACCTCAATTTAAGTAATGTACCCTGCTTCCCACACTAAAAGTTTTACCACTACCAGCCGGGCGGACCGTTATGTGCTTCTCTGCACAGCCACGACTGGTCAAAGGACACTGGTCTTGTGACATTTTTGACCATATATCTCTGCTACTGTTTTGGATTTCGACGCATGAACATGAATTAGAAGTGAACAGCTATTACACCGTTGGTCACCAAGAAAGGCAGTGATAATCATAGAGAATTATTGTTGGCCTATTCTTATCTGCCGCCAAAATGCGTGGGGTGGTAAAGCGTCAGGCTTTGGACGCGAGTTGAAACAGCTGACTTAGCTTTTTGACCTTGCTCGTTCCCGCAGCGGCGACATGAATATGTCCTAAAAATAGCGCCACAGGCGCATCAGGGCACCCCGAGAAGATGCAGGACTCGTAGATTAGTCTCCACGTGCAAGTGTTTGCATCATCTTCAATTTAAAATAACTGGCGCTTCAGTGAGTATTGATGAAGACTGAAACACAAAGTGTGATAACTACAGGTTGTTTAAGAGATGCTTTTTCATGCTTCTAAAATGAATTGGTTGCCTATTGCAGCATCCCAGAATCTGAACTGTGCACTTCGCTGTGAGTTCAAATCATGTTGGTAGCCGTATGTTATTTTAAGGAACAAATACTGTTAGCTGCAGTTTATTGGCCTTGAGGTGGCGGCTAAAACGAAACGAAAGTCACCATGAGGGATGGATTCATCATCGGGCATCATATTGCGCTTATAAGATTACTCATTGGTATGCATCGGAGTCCAGAAAACTGAACATCCATGCACAGAACTGCATTTACCGAGATATATTCGCCTTCCAGTGTTTCATACAAGACCCCACGCAAATGTTATGTGCACCACGAGCAATTTTACTTACTGCGTCCAAGCTTCTTAGCGCAATGCTGATAGGCGCAAAACTTATTTCATGCTAGAGCTGGTCACTGACATGCGCTGAAAAGAAACACGCGCTACAGGCCAACTGCAATGATATTAAAGTGTAGATCATATTTTAGGGCTGCTATGTTTGCTGGAAACTTAAAAACTCTTCATCTGCACTGCGCATCCGCTCTAAGAGTGCCGACAAAAGAATTTAGTAACCAGACAACCACAGTGCTCTACCCAAAATGCCGAACAAATTAATTCAGCAGCCAGAACAGAGCTTTACGCATTCAACACACCCAAGCGCGGCTTTAAGATTTAGTCTGTCGGTATGTCTGGGTAGAATAAGACAGCGTTCCTTGCAGGCCATGTAGGCATCGTGTCCCTTTTATCAACGCATGGAGATCTCTGTGCCTGGGCTAGCTCTAATAAGAAAAACATTTCTCCATCAAGGAGAGCAGGCGTGTTTTCGAAACCTCCTGGGGCTTTCCACGCAAACCCCGACCCAACGCCCCAAGTGGGGCCCCAGCTCGCGGAATATCGTCTGCGCCTGGCCGGGATCACTCTGCAGAGGATGTGAAGACGATTCTAAATGGAGACTTACGGCACGTACCCGGCCCGGAGCGCCCCGCTCGCCCGGCTGAGACGCGCCCTCCGCTACTATGAACATGCGCGTACAAGACGACGGTGAGACCCTCGGTAGAGGAGATTTTAACCCCAATGAATGGACCAACATCATGAGTATCTATCATTCATCGCGTTCGATAAAATCGTGATTCCACCGACAAGACTAAGGGCTCACCGATCCAGGGGAACGCCACATCGCACTCCGCATACCAGCCTAACGGAGCACAGCTACGAGAGACGCGCGGTGTTCTTAATCGCAATCGGCGCATGGCACAGCTTCCGCGACAGGCGTATAATGTTGTGTTCAGGTCTCAAGGTGGACTCTACCTGTCAGAACTACAACCACAAGCCCTTCTTCGCAGCGTGCGCGCCGCTGTCGACATCCTACCCAAGAACCAGCGGTAACTCCGCTTCCATTTCAGCAACAACACCTGCACGATAGCGACGGAAGACTCTGAACTAACAATGAAGCTCGTACAAGTTAAGGCGATCAGCCGCGCTGGAAACGATTACGCCATGGCAACGTATCTCGCCACGAGCGCCGCAACCACATGGGCAGTCATTATCAATGTGTTTTGGGACAAAGCAGAAGCCGAAGTGACCTACAATGCTTAAACACCTCCGAGAAGATTGTCGCAGCCAGACGGCAAGGAGCGTTCCAAATCCATAATGATCACCTTCGCCCGGAGACCAGTTCCCAGGAAGATTTATACTTTGGAGGGGTCCGCCTGTGCACCATCTATAGGCCCAGACAAGAAGGATGCACAAACTGTCGACACCTTGAACACCGATACAACGTGTGCCCAAAGTCAAGGCAAACCCGATGTCCAAGATGCGGCAACGACCATCCAGAGAAGGAGTAGCATGAGCACTCAAACATGCATCCTGTATGGAGGAGCCCACCTCACCGGGACAAGGACATGCCAGTCAAAGCAGCGTCCAAGTAGGACCAAAGTAAAGCGCCCGGCAACCGAAAGATCACGCGGACAGAAACGCAAAAGAGTGAGACGTTCTTCACAGAACTGAGCAGCCACGCCCTGGCGCAAACCAAACGGATTACGAATAGATCTCATACGGGCAGACATGGTCGCCCGCACACAGAAACCCTTCGAACAGGAGCTGGCTCGCCTGCGGGAGGAGGTAAGACGCCATCAACACCAGCTTCACAACCCACCCCACCCCTGCCCATCACATCCCTCCATTCGGCAGCCACCTTAACATCCTGCTTAAATTCTGCCTCGACAGCACCAGAATCCCCCTCCCTTAACGCCGCCCCTCGAAAACGAAGTGAAAAGAACAGGAACCACATCTAAGCGCACTTGAAGCGCTAGAAGCCCAACTCGAAGCGAAACTGCAAGCAAAATTCATCATCATCATCATCAGCCTGACTATACCCCCTGCAGGGCGAAGGGCTCTCCAATATTTCTGCAATTAACCCGGTTCTGTGCTAGCTGCATCCACTTCACCCCTGCGAACTTCTTAATCTCATCCGCCCACTTAAATTTCTGCCGCCCCGCGCAACGCTTTCCTTCCCTTGGAATCCAGTTTGTTACCCTAAGCGACCATTGGTTATCCTCTCTTCGCATCACATGTGCTGCCCATGCCCATTTCTTCTTGATTTCCACTAGAATGTTAGTACCTTGTGTTATTTCTCTGGCCCATTCTGCACGCGTCCTATCTCTTCATGTCAGAATAATCCCCATTCCAAAAAACGTTGCACCCGACACTAACACAGACAGACGTTACGCTCGCGTTTCCAACCATGTTCACCCAACAGATTCCACGTTCTACACAGATGCATCAGGAACTAACGTCGGAGCGGCTGCTTACCCAATTCAGGGCTGTAGCGATGTAGTGACGCATACCCTCGGTCCTTACATAGATCCTCCTTCTACAGCGACTCTCGAAACCCTAACAATAGTTACCAGTATTCAAGACCTCTCACAAGCACCCCCTAACCCTTCAGGATATACCATATACACTGATTCAATACAAGCTATACGCGCCATTCACACCGGTCGCATTCCTGAAGAACTACACTATGATCTACACAGAGCTCTTACCAAACTACGTCCCCACACTGTAACACTGAGGTGGATTCCTGGTCAAACTGGAATCCCAGGCAATGAGGTAGTGCATCGCCTCGCCCTCGAACTTCAACACCGGGCGCCTGGGATTCCCTGGCCTTATCCACCAACGTGGGACACTACTCTTCACTACAAAAAAGAAATCAACGTTCACTACAACATTAGAGAAACTCTCCGTACACTTCCTCTTCCTGATAAATCTCTCACTACCACGCAAATCCGCATTCTTAGACGCATACAACTAAATACACTTCTTACTCCTGCCCGATCTTTTCTATACAGAATCATACATTCCCTTGCATGCCCAAATTGCCCAGAACAGTATGCAAACTTGGAGCATTGCATCTTTTCATGCCCTGTCGCCCTCCAATCTCCTCACTTTCCACACCCTCCTCCCCCAACGTAGCGGGCTTGGTTAGTCTCTGACCAGCTGCAAGATCAGTTGGCCTTGGTTACCCTGGCCCAGGACATTCTTAACGCTTAATTTAATGCGTTAAATAAAGTTGTTTCCTCTTCCCCCTCCTCCTTCATGTTACCACTTCCATTTTTGGTTCCATAGCCCTCTGCGTTGTCCGCAACTTAAAACCCTCTTGGTTAGTGTCCACGTTTCAGCCCCTTAGGTGAGTACAGGTAAGATGCAACTGTTGTATACTTTCCTCTTGGGCGATACCGGTAAGCTGCTGGTCGTAATCTGTGAGCGCCTGCCAAATGCGCTCTATCCCAATCTTATTCTTCTTGTTATTTCCTTTTCATGGTCCGCATTAGCGGTTACTACATGTCCTAAGTAGACATATTTGCCTACTACTTCCAATGCTTCGCTACCTAATGTAAACTGCTGTTCCTTCCTGAGGCTGTTGAACAGTAAGTTCATCATCATCATCATTATCATCAGTCTGATTATACCCACTGCAGGGCGAAGGCCTCTCCCATATTTCTCCACTTAACCCGGTTTTATGCTAGCTGCATCCACATGACCCCTGCGAAATTCTTAATCTCATCCGCCCACCTAACTTTCTGCCGCCCCATGCCATGCTTTCCTTCCCTTGGAATCCAGTTTGTTACCCTCAGCGACCATCAGTTATCCTCTCTTCGAACTACATGTCCTGCCCATGTCCATTTCTTCTTCTTAATTTCTCCTAGAATGTCGGTAACTTGAGTTATTTCTCTGACCCACTCTGCGCGCTTTCTATCTGTTAATGTTACCCCTGCCATTTTTCGTTCCATAGCCCTCTGGGTTGTCCTCAACTTAAGTAGAACTCTCTTGGTTAGCCTCCACGTTTCAGCCCCATAGGTCAGCACAGGCAAGATGTAACTGTTGTATACTTTCCTCTTGAGCGATACCGGTAAGCTGCTAGCCATAATTTGCGAGTGCTTGCCAAATGCGCTCCATCCTAATCTTATTCTTCTTCTTATTTCCTTTTTATGGTCCGGATCTACGGTTACTACCTGTCCTAAGTACACATATTCGCCTACTACTTTCAGTATTTCGCTACCTAATGTAAACTGCTGTTCCTTCCCGAGGCTGTTGAACATTACCTTAGTCTTTAGTATATGGATTTTCAAGCCTACCTTTCTACTTTTTCTGTCTAGGTCATCAATCACTATTTGCAGTTCATCCCCCGAGTTGCTTAGCAAGGCAATTTCATCAGCAAATCGCAGATTACTGAGGTATTCCCCATCTACCCTTATCCCTAACTGCTCCCATTCCAAGTCTGTATAGATCTGTATAGAACGTCTCGGCCTTTGTTGACTATCTTGTACATATTCGTGATGACGTTGCCCGCCTTGTGCCTTAGCGCATACATATAATTTTTGCCTATGCCTAATTTCTTCTTCACCGCTTTAAGGCTTCCCACATTTTTTACAGCACGCTGAGTTTTCTTCATGTTATGCTTCTTTATATCGGCCCCTTTGCGCTTATATATTAGCTTTGATATATCTGCCAATTCTATTGTTCTGTTGCATTGGAAGCTTTAAAACTCTGACGTTTCTTAATCAAATCTTTCTTCTCCTTAGACAGCTTACCGGTATCCTCTCTAACTAACCTATCGCCTAAGTCTACAGCGCACTCAGTAATATCTCTGAAAGTCTTGTTTATTTGTTCCAGAGTAATGTCGCCATCCTCGGTTAGAGCTGAATATTTATTCTGTAGCGAGATCCTGAACTCTTCGGCCCTCCCCCTCACCGTTAATTCGTTAATGGACTTCTTTCTTACTAACCTGTTCCTTTCCTTCTTCAGATTTAGACTGATTCGGGACCTCGCCATCCTGTGGTGTCTGCATAGCACTCTCCCGACTACCTCTACATCTTGCATAATAGCGGGGGTGGAACACAGTATGAAGTCAATTACATTTTCAGCCTCCCCGTTAGGACGTTTTCATTTCCAGTTCTTCCGGTTGCAAGCAAAATTAGACAAATTTAAACAGCAGATAAAGGAGCGATTTCCATCATTACCTCAACAATTAGAAGCGAAATTTACCTCCGTTTGCGAACAGCTTACCCCAAAGTTTGAAAGCATGATCGAGACCGTAATCGTGTGAAGCATGCAAACAGTCGACGCCAGACAGGCTGCACTCCCACTTCCGCTCCTCCACCCTCACCCCCACATAATTCTTCCACACAACCCCTCAAGTATACTCCTGCCGTCGGCACTAGGTGAGCAGTGGCATGACAGCTAATTATTTCCATCCAAAACCAACCGAAAAATCGCTATGCATTTGGCACTGGAACTGTCGCAGCCTACGGCGAAAGCGTGACGCCTTCACACAGCTGTTAACAACACACCCATGCCCCCCTGACTTGATCCTCCTACAGCACACACAAGTTTACATAAATATACTAGGCTTTATTGCATATCACTCCCCAAATAGGCACAAATCAGCCGTCACCACTTGCGTTAAACGTACACTCCGGCACTCTATCCGAGACTACACAAATAGCTTGGCACAGGTCACCATCGAAGTCCTCTTCGATAATATTACTAAGGACTCTCTCATAGGAACCAACATATATAATCTGCTCAGCAGTCCCGCGACGGTCTGCGCTAATGTTATATAAACCATCACGCAAGACACAAAATATACACCTTTATTGATCGGAGGAGACTTTAATTGCGCCCACACAGCCAGAGGCTACAACTGCACCAGTAGGTAGTGGACAAGCACTCTACAACCAGATACAGCAGTCACAGCTGACTACCTTTAACGATTTCGACCTGCCCACGTGACAGGGCGAAATCGGCCAAATGAACACCAGTCCAGAGCTAACTCTAGGGAAACCTCTCGGGTACCTGAAATGGGAACGAACACCAAAAACCCTAGGCAGTGATCACTACATCATTGCACTGAACGTTACAGTACCTAAAGGGCAGAAGCGTGCATATAAACATCGCGTTGCAAACTGGGAAAAGTTTAATGAGCGCCGTCAGCGTCTATCCGCAGAGCCAGGGGAAACACTAAAGGAATGATGCCAACTATTCCTCCATCATAAAGACTCCCACACACAACATTCAACACAGAAAGATGTCCCACGCTCGACACGAACATGGCTCACTTAATAGAAGCCCATGCCAGCTTAACCGAACGTCTCACCAATCAGAAGTACAATATGAAACTTCAGCAGAAAGCACAAGATCTTACCGCAGAGATTGAGGAACATGGCTACCAGTTGTGCCGGCAAAACTGGGCGCAGATATGTGAAGGGTTGCGGGGACACCTTACTACCGCCCGCGCATAGCAACTGCTCAAAGACCTTCTACATCGCAACGAGCGCAAAATAGTGAAACAACACTTTGGCACGCCTAACTCACCAGTACAAAGATGACACGCGGTCACTGTGGGCGCCACTAAACATATATACACCACCCCGGGGCAGCCACAACGGCTGCCACCCTATGCTGGCACAACTAATACTAAGCTAGCCGCGAAGATCAGTTTCACCGAAGTAAAACAGCTCTCCAGAAAGTTCGAAACAGCACACCAGGGGAAAACCGAGTCACCAACGCAATACTCTAAAATCTTGATAACAGATCACTTCATACACTCACAGACATATTCAACCATCACTGGGAAGCCGGTACACTCCCAAACGCATGGACGCATGGGAAGATAATCCGTATACCGAAACCGAACAAGCCAGTCACCCTTACAATCATGCGCCCCATAACGCTGACATCTTGCATCGGGAAACTCATTGAACATGTTGTGTTAGGACGTCTTACAGCATACATGGATGAAACCTCACAGCACCCATATATTATGCTAGGCTTTCGACCTCGGGTCTCTGTTCAGGATGCCTTACTACAGATAACTACTGACGTACTCGACCCGAGCGCACCAGTTCACACGAAGACAATTCTAACCATTTACTTCAAAAAAGCTTTCGACAACGTCAAACACACCGCCATTCTAAAAGCACTGACGGAACTCAACGTAGGTACCAAGGTACGCGGATACATAAAGGCCTTTCTAATAAACCGAACAGCCACGCTGCATGTCGACAACATCACACTCAACCCAGCACATTGGCCAGCATAGGAACGCCACAAGGCTCTGTCCTATCTCCCTTCCCATTTAATATAACGCTTATTCACCTTGCTTATAGACTACAAGCTATCCACCACCTTCAGCAGACGCTATATGCTGACATTAGTCTCTGAACAACACATGGGTCCGGCGGACAAATCGAAAATACCCCTCAAATCACAGCGGACACCATAGCTACTACCACACATGCCATCCGTCTCGAATGTTCTCGGGGAAAATTGGAGTTTCTAATCCTGTCGCAGAAAGGTGGGATCTACGACACGAACAATAAGATACGCATCCAGGATAGACGCCTCCCTCTTGTGAACACGCTAGGTATAATTGACATGTATGTGCAAAACAACGGGAATAACAAGGAAACAATAAAAGGCTAAAATAAACCCTGACCGCAACCGCGCAACTAATGAGACGTGGCACGGGCAAAGCGCACGGACTCCGAGAAGCTGATAGTCTCGCATAATCCATTCCTACACAGTCCTCTATGTGGCCCCTTATCTTAGACTTAACTCAGGCGAAACTCAACAGCTAGACGTCATGATTCGACAAGTTACAAGAACGGCTTGTAATCGACCAGGGAACGCCATAAATGAGAACCTGCTCTCCCTGGGGCTCCACAATACGATACGCGAATTAATTGAAGCACATCTTCAAGCCCAATACATACGCCTTGATGCCACACCCATAGGTAGACAAATATTGCACAAACTCAACATCAGGATCCCTGTCACCGATTCCAAACTAAGCACGCTTCCAACATAGGAGAATCTCTCTACATCAAACCGCTACCTCGAAACATGCACCTTTTACGGAATCAAGGCCGCAGGACTGTACGGGCGAAAGCACTGCACAAGTGGTACGGCGACACCCCAGATGCGGTCTGGGTAGATGCAGCTGTAGACAACCGGAGAGCCCTTGCGGTAGTGTACCAACAAATACCAACCCCACTCAGTTTCGAACTGCCACCAGACACCACAGCAGAAGAGGCTGAAGAGACCGCCACCGCCATAGTCCTGACAGACAATAGTGCCAACTACATCATCAGCGACTCCAAAACCGCAATCATAAATTATGCTAGAAATAGAGTACACCTCCCTGTCAAATGTCTGCTAGCCACAACAACCCCACCTACCCCCGACGCGTTGAGCTCATCTGGGTGCCTGCGCACTCGGGAAATCCCGGCAACTAGGCGGCCGGCGCCTTAGCCCTAGGGGCAAGAACCCGGGCACAGGCGGAACTCGGGGGGGGAGGGATTTCTCGAAGGAGCGCATGCATATCTTCGCTGAGCTCACCGTATACGTCCGCGCCGAACGGCAACAATATCCACAACCACTCTCCTCCCTTACCACCAGGGAGCAGCATCTCTGGTGACGATTGCAAACGAGGACCCTCCCCACTCCCTCCATATTACCTCACTACCAATCAATCCCGCCAGCCTGGCCCCTCTGCCAAGCCCCTAAAGCGACACTGACTCATATCCTACTAACCTGCCCGGCGTCTCCTAACCCCGGCGGATCGGTGCAACTCCGGACTTGGGAAGACAGGGAGACCACACTACGCTCCAAGGACCCGGCGAAGCAAAATCGAGGGTTCTCGAATACCATAGCGAAAATAAATGTTTTGTCCTGCTCCTCTCAATTCCCGCGAGGTGAATCTCAAGCAATAAATCACAGAAGGAAAAAATTAGAACGGTGCAATGCTGCGGAAGAAATTGCACAGCGGATACTTTAGCTGCGGTCGACCGAGCGCACACAACCACAGAACCATGTTTTGTTAAACGCATCAAAGTTCACCGGCATCTTTGGCAGAATTGTTTTATGCCCTGCGCTTGCGTTGCTGACAGACGCTTTTTCCTAACCATCAGCGGCGTGTACCCATGCGTGCGGACAAAAGTAAATAAAGCACGCTTTTCCTTTTATTATGAATGCGAAAGCAATACTTCACTATGCTCACGTATTTCTCTCCGCAGAACGTTGCCGCACACGTACCGTGTTCGCAAACCGTGTCCGCAGACCGTGTCCACTTACCATGTCCGCAAAATCGTGTCTGCAGCAGTTGTAACTGAGAAGCAGTAGAGGTTAGTGAGGGGCGTGATTTGATAGAGGGTGACATAGCGTTTTGTTCAAAAATATTTAGGCCAATAAGTTAATTAGGCAATAATTAGAATAACTGGTTCACATTAAAGGAAAGGCGCAGTATCTGTCACACGTTCTGTGGACACCTGACCGCGCCGTAAAAGAAGGGAGGAAGGTTGGAGCGAAAGCGGAAAGAGAGAAATGACGTCACGCAACTGGAAGTAGAACCAAAAAAGGGCATAGGAAGGGATTGGAGCGCAATTTTAAAGTAGCCAAGACTAAAATGTGTAAAGAAGTGAATGTGATGTAGAGAATGGTGACGTGACGCAACCGGAATTAGAGCCGTAAATGCCCAAGGAAGGGATTGTCGCAAATTTTAAAAGTACCAAAGAGTAAAATGGGTAAACGAAGTGAATTAAGCAACTAGAAGCAACCAGAAGCAAACAACACAAGCATCCGTGCTTTCGGATTGCTCCAATGCAGATTATTCAGTGCTCTTTATTTTTTTTCAAGCGTTGCATAGCTGAAATTGGCAATCGTGGTATGTGCTATCCGCCCCACCGAGGTGGTGCAGTGATAATACGCCTGACTACTGCCCGGAATTCCCGAGTTCGAACCCGACCTTGGCGGCTGCGTTTCGATGGAGGCGAAACGAAGGGGCGTCCGTGTGCTGAGCGATGTCAGCTCACGTTAAAGATCCCGAGGTGGTCGAAATTACCTCGTAGCCCTCCACTACGGCTCCTCTTTCTCTCTTTCCACTTTAACTCCCACATTCTTTTCTTCCCTCACGGCGCGGGTCAGGTGTCCACAGACACAAGTGTGACAGATACTGCGCTTTTCCCTTCCTGTGATCCAATTATAATTACGCTTTGTGCGATCCGGTACTAGAGGCCAGTGCCTTTATACTTGGACAAATATTGTTTTCTTATCTCAAGTGTAAAATGCGTGATTTTAATTTGAACGAAAAAACCGTGCTCCGTTTACTTATGTCCGCACTTGTGCATGGGCACTGTGGAATCCCCTCTTCCTTCTGCTCTCTGTAGCGAACGCAGTGGCGGAACCCCTATGGAATGCTACAACTCGTTGTCATAACAATATCGCGTGCGCACTAGCGACCTTTGCCCGGCTCCGCGAAGTGCGCTTCTGCTAGCCTAGCGTAGTTTATTATTTGAGCGAGGAGGTGGTGAAGGGTGGCTGTTCCTAGCCCTATGGGGCCGGAACGGTAGGCCAACGTCACTTGCGGCGGGGGCTAGCCAGCCACCGAATTTGTATTTGTTGTAGGCTGGACGACGGCTGTTGTGGCGCGCGTCTTTCTCTCCCTCTTCTTTTTCTTTCTTCTCTACTTTATCCTGTCCGCACGAGGCAGTGGCAATGTCCGCCCCGCCGGGGTGGTGCAGTGGTAAGACGCCCGACCACTGTTCCGGAGTACCCGGGTTCGAACCCGACCTCGGCGGCTGCGTTTCGATGGAGGCGAAACGAAGAGGCGTCGTGTGCTGTGCGATGTCAGCAAACGTTAAAGATCTCCAGGTGGTCGAAATTACTCCGTAGCCCTCCACTACGGCTCCTCTTTCTCTCTTTCCACTTTCACTCCCATCCTCCTCCCTTCCCTCACGGCGCGGTTGCGGTGTCCACAAAAATCAAGTGAGACAGTTGCCGTGCCTTTCCCTTCCTATAAATAAATCAGTTTTTTCAGTGGCAATGTCCAGTGTCCACAGAAAACAAGTGAGACAGTTACCGCGCCTTTCCTTTCCTATAAATAAATCAGGCAGCGGAGGTGGCTTCGGCGGCTGCGTTTCGATGGAGGCGAAACGAAGCGGCGTCCGTGTGCTGTGCGATGTCGGCACACGTTAAAGATCCCCGAGTAATCGAAATTACTCCGAAGCCTTCCACTACGGCTCCTCTTTCTCTCTTTCCACTTTCTTCCCACCTTCTTCTCTTCCCTTAAGGCGCGGTTCAGGTGTCCACAGAAAACAAGCGAGACAGTTACCGCGCCTTTCCCTTCCTATAAATCAATCAGCGGAGGTAGCTCAGCTACAGAGCCAGTAGCAGGCCCGTGCATTTTTGTTTCCTTCTTCCTACAGCCACAATACCCCACCAACGTAAATTATTCAGAAGAGTGACAGCAATTATATTAAAAGCACGATGCTCATGTTGTTGTGGCTGAAACATCGCTGCGCTTTTCAAAAGCAGACGTAGAAAATGTTACGAGACATAGGAGAGCAAACTATGAACTGAAATATTATTGCCGAGAACACACATTTGAAGGCTTTGCACATAAAAACGTCACAGAAACCGGCAAACCAGCAATTTGGCTATCTTATCATTGGCTAAATGTGATAAATCTGTCAGAAAAAGTCATTTTTCTTTTTGTTTTTCAACATTTCCTTTTCTTCTTTTTCATAGCGTAACCGAAGGGACGCTTGATCATGTCCCTTTTGTGGATTAGATACAGTATGTCTCCCATAGTTCTCTGGTTAGCTTGTCTCTGCATTTAAAAAAAAAAATGCCGCCGCATCATAGAAATGTGATGCGCAATATTTGCATTTAGCGCAATGCGGTGCCAGATTTCCCGTTACACTAATCTGGCTGCGGTTGTGCCTGCGCTCTCTGAACCTTTCGTTGAGGCATCTACCCGTTTGCCCCACATATGCACGACCGCATGAGAGCGGGATCTTGTAAACTACTCCTTCGCAGCACTCGACAAACCTTGTTTTGTGTCTAACGCCACAAGACGCCTCTGTTACACGCATAGACTCCTCATTTGCTTTCGCGCGCATTCCTTTAATTTTCTTGGTGCAGAAAAAACTACACAAATAGAGTGCCGTTCAGCTACCTTTTTCAGTCTGTGTGAAAGGGACTGAACGTACGGGACTATCACAATACTGTTTTTTATTTTTTTACCTAGCCTAAGTCGCTTTTTTTACTAATCTTTTTAGCACTTTCTGTGCCACAGAGACAAGGAGTGGTGTCGAGAAGCCAGCTTCTCATCTGACAGCCTGCGCGCCGAAACTGGATTGCACCTTATCGCTACAGGACGTCTTAATGGCTTGTTCGAAACAAGATGTGGCCAAGTTTCGCTTGATCACTTTTGTGTGATCCGAGTCGTATGGAAATAAGCCTTTCTCATGGCGCGTTTTGTATTTCCAGCATAGGTGGGTCTCCAAAGACTATATGTTGCCTTTTTCAGTAAGTTCATGTGTAATATATAAGCCCTTAATGGGTGACATTGAAGAGTTCTAAATGTTTATGCGAGTTCAGGGAAGGCCAAGATCTTGTAAGCCCATGCTAAAAAGTCTAAAGTATCTGAAGCATTTCGCAACACCAAGCCAGGGGAATGACTCTCCTAGCTTCTTGTCTCGCTTGTAAGAAGGATGTGACACAGCACTGGGACTATGGTGAATCCGATGCATATCCTATCATTATCGGAGTACATTGAACCGTTACAACTCGACGCACAAAGACGATAGGTGTGCCTTGAGCAGAGCGAGGAAATATTTAATCGAGATGCCGCACTCGTTCATGAACTTGGTGCAATCGTGATAATCTATGCACATTTCTACACTTTCCAGCGCCTGATCTCTGGGAACGCTGTGGAATAGGTCTGTGACGCCTATGGAAAAGCAAGTCACTCCAGGGTCTTTGTTTAGGTATTGGATGCACTCGTTCGAATTTCTTATCATAATCAGGCCGTTCACCTGAAGTTTGTTCAAATGGGTCAGCAGGTATCCTGCTACTTTATGTTGCCAAGTTCCCCCGTCTTCAACTATCATTCGAAAAGGAGGACAATGGCATTATTGCCAGGATGGGTGTAGAATTCCTAGATTCCTTTTAGGGGCTGTTAATGTTGCCAGAAGAAAGCGATCGAGTGCTGCTAAGGCATTATTTCGTTACGTGAATCGTAATGAACTTCAACTACAATTGTTTCTAAGCACGAAACAATTGCATAACCTTATAGACAAGAGGACAAAGCACATGACTCCGCAAATACAAAAATCACATCTGTTCCTGTACATGTCAGTTCCCCCTTTGTAACAACGAGCTCTCCATAAAGCCCTCTAAGTGGCAAAACACTCTCCATTTGTCGGCAAGGATGGTATATATCTGGGTGTCCAAGACTATTCAACGGTATTATAATGATGTGGATTGAGTACGCAAACAACTACCACATAAAACATCACAGGGCAAATAACACCTAGACAGGCGGAGGTGGAACTTGAGATTGTTGATGACAATAGTTGGGGCAGACCTTGCGTGTATTGCACCACCGTAAAGCTTCGAATTCAATTCGAACCATCGTCGCTTACGTGTAAGAGCGGCTTGATACCTCTACAAAATAGAAATGCAAGTTAATGGATTCGTAAAATAAAGCTTATTTAGTGTTAGTTATGGTGCTTTGCTAAGCCACATCACATTACCAAAGATAAAGTGTTTTACAAATAAGCTTGAATAAGCTTGGTCAGACACGAATTACTTGACCCTAACTGACCCATGGGTGTGTTCGACACCCTGAAACGCCGCTGAAAAATTGCTTACAGCGCGGGACTATTCGACAGCTATGTGCGAAGCTCAAGGACACCATAGTCGGATCTAGACGGCGTGGAGTTGTCGTGGTGAGATGCCAGGAGGCAAGCCAGAAGGACATTGCCGGTGGATCGTACAGTAGAAAAAATACTGGAAAGAAATTTGAAATTGATGATGCCTTGTATATTTGGAGAGACATCAACTGGTACGACTATATTTGCCAGTAGTGTGAATAAGAAGCAGCAAGGATGCGATTTAGAAAACCCGAGCGCTCCAGCGAGCGGTTTGGAGAGCCTCCACACGGCACACGTGCGAAGACAAAGCAAGGCGCCGGCTTCTTGCGCCACACCATAGGTCACATTCCCGTCACCGATTACCTCAGCTGTACAAGGCTGATGAAGTTTTGTGCTCCCTCTGCATCGGTTTGTGGAAGAGAAGGACATTGTACCTGCTTTGAAGGGGTCTGTGCCTCGACTGTATTGTGCATGTTCTCAGATTGCGCACCTCAGTCAAAATCAAATGTGCCCGGAGTGTCTAAATCCGTTTCTTGTCTGCGAATTTCTAGAAGTGACGTAATAAGATGACTATAAGGTCTTAAGCGGATACCAAAATATTTTAATACTATTGAGACCGTGTGACACTGAACATCGGAATTTCGCTAATTCACTCATGTTTATGTTCAGCTGGAGGAAGAAGTTCGTAAACAATCTTTTGTTAGAATAAAACTAAAACGTCAATATAATGGCATATATAAATCTCCACGTAGCTAAAAAGGCTTCAGTAGGACCTATTTTGAGTAGACGCATGAAATTCGTATTCGAAGGGATTTGCCAAAAGACATGAGACCCCTTTGAGGGATAATCTTAAATTCATTTCATGTCGTCATATTATAACTGTCATTTTCTGCTTCATGAGGCGAAGTTTGATGACAAATGTTTGTCAGTTCTTTTATAGTGTATATACTAAATATATGACGACAGTTTAGTAATAGCCACAGCTTGCCCAGTGAGCGAAATGAGGTAGGACATGTTTAACATTTGAATGTGACATTCAGTTTCTAAAACTTTTGGTTGACCTTCACCCTACATGTTTTTTCGCTGGGTACGGCTTTAAAAAGGTAAAAGCCATTCACTTTCTCCATGGGTTTTAGGCGTATACTTACTGCAGACAGTGAATTTTTAAGGCCCCCAACTGACAAGATTTCTGCCCGTTCCCCGTCAAATGCGTTATCTGCACGCCTGACTTTGTCCTTAATAACATTCATCCGCCTTCACTGAACCGCTGAGTGAAAGGTCTCCTACAGCCGAATTCAAACTCATAATATGCTGTACATTAGCAAAAAACTTTCACTTATCTCGGTGACCTAAGCAAGTTGGCCGAAGTGACATTTAAGAATATGTGAAGTCTGAATGGTTTATTCCTTAGTTCAATAAGTTCTGGAGGCGTTTAGATAGAGTTATGACACCTGACTTGCTACAGTGTGAGGTATTGCTTTTCGCATCAGGCCTTAAACTAAGTGATGACTTATGTGTCGCATTGATGCAGCGGTACTCCACGATGAAGAGTGCGTTGATGATATACGCCGAGTTTTGCTTGTCGGCGGCCGGTGTTAGCAGCGTAACCCCTGCTACTTGGGACGCGCTAAAAACGCGCTGGCGCGATGTTCTTGTTTTTGCGGGGAAGGCGCGGTGTGTCCGCATTACGACCATGCTTATTGACGTTCAGCGCCGTATGCGCATCGTACGTAGCGGAGAAACGCTTACGTTCGCGATGCGCGAATACCTCGAGACGCTGCGCGAGCGTTATCACCTCATCCTCGAGGACAGTTCACGCGCATCGCTCTCCGCGGTTCCATCCAACGTGCCGCTTGAGGATGGCGCAGACCTCGGACACGCTCGAGTCGTTGTCCAGCGTACGAATATGCCAACTCGCGTGGAGAGCGTCATGCCTGAGGACAGCACTACATCTTCGGACTTGTTTAGCAAGCATTTTGTGGCCCCCTTTCGTCGCAAGACCTCGACCAGGAGGAGGAGCTTTGAGAAGTGGTCGGCGCCTTCTGCGGGCCTTTTCCTCAGCTTCCAGAAGACGCATGTTTGGCACCTAATGAGCCGGCAACTTTTGAGTAGCTGCGTTTTGCCTTAGGCGCCATGAACCAGTCGGCCGCTCCCGGTCCTGATGGGCTATTAGACGGCTAAGCCTCTGCTCCTCGAGCGCGGCGGTGTGGCGACCATTGACCTTTCATGACCTACCAAGTGATGCGTGACGTCACGACAGAGAGAGACCGGGCTGCATCTCGCGCCGTCGAGCGCGGCGTCGCTACCAAGGAGTACCACGTTATGCGTGACGTCAGAGGAGAGTAGAGATGGGCCGCCGGCTCGCGCGATCGAGCGCGGCGTCGCTACCAAGGAGTACCACGTGATGCGTGACGTCAGAGCAGAGGAGAGATGGGCAGCCGGCTCGCGCGGTCGAGCGCGGCATCGCTACCAATGCGCTTCCCACTTCTACCGTTAGGTGCGCTGTAGTGAAGATGCGATGCCGGAGCGGCGGTTATATAAGGAGGGTGCGGCGGGGTACTCTGCCCTGATGGGGCTGGTGCAGGTGGGTTACCGCTGCTTGCGGCGGGGGCTGGCCTGGCACCGAATTTTTATCTTGTAGGCCGTCATTGCACACGCCACCGCTGGTGGTGGACGACGGCTGTTGTTGCGGCGAGCGTCTTTCTTTCCCTCTTGCTTTTCTTTCTTCTCTATATTCTCTTCTATCTGAACGAGGCAGCGGAGGTGGCTCAGCTACAGAGCCAGTAGCAGGCCCGTGCATTTTCTTTTCCTTCTACCTACAGCCACAACAACAACAACTTCTGCTAGACACACACGGGGTTGAGATGCCTCCTGAAGACAGGGCTGCCCGTTCGAATGAGAAGCGTAAGCTGCGGCGTGCTACAGAGACCACTGAAGAGCATGAATAACGTCTAGCCAAGCGGCGTGCTAAATGTGCGGCTCGGCGACAACGTTCTAGAACACCTGAAGAACAAAGCGAGGTACTTGTCAGCAATGCTTCCACTAGTGCGGCCAGTGAGTCTGATAATACTTCTACCAGTTCGGAATACTGGAATTCTACGAAACGAATTAGGCGTGCCCGGGAAACTTCTGAAGAGCGACGGCAGCGGCTTGACAAAGAACGACCAAGGCGAGAAAGGGAAAAGAAGACGCGTGATTCGGTTTTGAACAGTTTTCGTAAGGACCGCTTTATGGGCTTCGGTGGTGTAATTGAAGGACCACCGTGGCGGTGATATGCCTCGAAGGGTATACATGACGTGACCTCACAACCATGCCTAGGGAAGACGAAACGACCGTTGCTGCATGTCAAGTCAGCTGGACATGGGTAGTTTATGGGGAGGCTTTCCCATATGACCGTGTTGTTGCCGATAAATTCATAATCGTTGATCCCTTCAACACGTCGATGTTCTAAGAGCTTTTGGTACGGGTACATATTCGCGTAGTGGTAATCGATCAACGTTGGCCCGGGGTTCGTCATGTTCCTTGTGTGTCGGTAACACAGACATACTTCTGTATTTTTCGAGATGAACGAGTCATGCTATTGCCGAGTTTAACCAAGGAAAACCGTGTATTTCCGAGTTTAACCAAGGAAAAACCGTGCATTTCCAAGCCTAGCCACCAATATGCTTCGCATCTGACTAGGCTTAACCTTAGCTAAGCCTCAGCATTTCGTTTTATTCCTTTCTTCGACATTCTCAGTCCTTCTTTACTTAGGCTTGTTAATTGTTTCCTCGAGAGCGGAGCGAAAGGCACCCTCTTTCAGTGTCAGCCGTATTTCTCCAATTCCAAAGGAGGGCATGACACCGTCGAGTCCCTCATCGTGGCGACCGATTACCCTCCTTTACACCGGGTATAAACTCATAGCCACATAGCTCTCCCGTAGGATGCGAATCTACCTGCAGGATTTGGCTAGCCCATATCATTCCTGCGGGGTACCAGGACGGTCGGTGTTCGCTTCGCTGACACAGACGAGAGACGTCTTCGAATACGCCTGTGCCAAACAGGTCACTGGAGCTTTCTTGGACCAGGCGAAGGCCTTAGACTGCATAAAACATGGTTACTTGTTCGCCATTCTTCGCTTATTTGGTTTTCAGGTCCTACGCGGCCTTTACACAGACCTTAGAAGTGAACTATTACTGAATGGCCAAATTTCCGGCAGCTTTCCGATTACGCGGCGAGTGCGTCATGGGTGCACGCTGTCGCCGGTACTCTTCACACTTTCGCTCGACACGCTGTTGCTTAGGGTCACTTCGGACAGGCGTGTTCGAGGTATCCCATCAGTAGGACAGTACACTGTCATTGTATCTGCATACGTGGACGACATATCATTCTTTTTATGCAGCTTCATCGCAGCTTTATATGGAGCGCTACTTTATATGCAGCTCTATCTGGAGCGCTGCCAACACGTAGAAAAGTAAAGCACTCCGCTTCGGTCAGTACAGAGGCTCTTTAGCCGCCGATGTACCTTTTGTGGTCGCAGTACTTGGCTTGCTGTTTGAGCCAAGCAGGGTTTCTCCCCGTAGCTGGGACGCAGTTGTCTCGCGAGCAATCCACGCCCTTTCTGACGCAGCGCGTTTCAACCTCACGCTCAAAGCTAAAGGCAGTGTCGTTCAGACAGAAGCGTCCGCTTTCACCCTTGTTGTGGGGCGTATCGCGACAATCCCACGCCGATGACGAACAGACTCGCGTCCCTTATAGGGACTTTTGTTTGTGATGGCAGGACAGCGCTAGTCGCCTGTCATATCCTGCACCTTCCGAGGTGCAGGGCCTGCCGTGCATCCCGACTATAGCTCGAGTACTCGCGTTAAGGCTGGTGGAGAGGCCACTGGTGCTACAACTACATTACTCCGCGCACATCAGAAACTTATCTTTATTCTCCTCGTCAAGACTTCCTGCTGCTTTCATGTTATAGACGATAGAGTTAGTGATAAAAAATTTGATTATAGTGAAAAAGATAATCACATTGTATTTAGTGATAATGATAATGATGGTAAAGCGATAACAGTGATGTTTTATCTTGCTGATAATGAAGATAGTAGCGCAAGTCACGATCATCGCGATACTGCGGACGAAAATGACAAATCAGTTTTGAAAAGGGTATTGTAAAGCGGCTTTAGGCATTTCCATCCTTAACATTACTCAAACATACTCTTGTCATTGTTCACTGCCGTACTCACTTTGGAAAGTTTGTATCGCTTATAGGATTAGTATATGCGCTACGAAGTGCATCATTAATAATAATAAATTGGTTCACAAGAGAAGAAAGGTGAAGTACCTGTCACACTTCTTTCTGTGGACACCTGACCACGACATAAGGGAAGGAAGGAAGGTGCAAGTGAACGTAGAAAGTGAGAAAGAGGATGGTTGGTTGGTTTGTGGAGTTTAACGTCCTAAAGCAACTCAGGCTATGAGAGACGCCGTTGTGGAGGACTCCGGCAATTTCGACCACCTGGGGTTCTTTAACGTGCACTGCCATCGCAAAGCATATGGGTGCCATAGTGGAGGACTACGGAGTAATTCAACCCCCTGGGGTTATTTACGATTCGCTGACCTCGCACAGCACGCGGCCCCTCTTCGTTTCGCCTTCATTGAAAAGGGTAAGAAATGTGAACATACTTTATTAAATACCTAAACTTTCTTGAAGAAGCTATGATTTTCCACTCTTCATGTATTCTTGGACAGTAAGAGATTGTGGCATGTTAGTCAGCTGCGAGCGTAATGCACGATGTGAGGAATCCTGTTCCGACACCCTGGGCTGTACATTTGCTTGCTCTCACTTGGGCACTTCTGTGTGTACACTCGGCTGCACTCCGGTGGAAACCCAAGGTGCACTGTGCTGCTCTTCTGGAGAACACGGCATGCTGTTTACAGAGAGAAAAAAGAGAGTCCATAGTTTCAATTTATGCAATTAAACGTTATTGTATGGGAACGTTTTGGCATTAGTCATCTGCGTTACGACTGCGCTTTGAAACAATATGCTTAGTTCTGAGCTGCTTTCACGTTTGTTCATCATTTAGCAGTGCTGAATTATTTACATTAGGAGCGTCACAAATATGGCGCACAGTGATGAAACAAAGCATAGTTCAAACATATCTCGCCTGCCAGCCTGGACTAAGGTTTTGCAGGAAAACCGTCAATTATACTAATAAACATTTTTTTGCGAAAGATGGTATTTGCTATATTAACATTTCTCAATGGCCGCGCGTTTTCTGTATTAAAAGTAGCGTTTTTCTCAGCCATTTTCTCATTTTGAGTGTCTGTTTTCAGAGGGATACATTTCAAGATTAGTACACCCAATATCTCCACGTTCAATGAAGGATGCCATGACTTGAGCTCGAGAGCGGAATTAAATATCATGTAATGCCTTTATAAAGACACCTTGGTGCGAACAAATTTCCAGTGTTAGCTTCAGTTTGACACGAAATACCTTACATTTTCTACTTTTGCGAAGTCAGAAATTAATAAATTGGGTGATGCAACTACACAGTAGCCAACCAGTAGCATCTGAATAGCTATAACTCGCAAGCATTACTCGCGCTAAATGACTTCTTGCGCCATCTTTTTTGAAGAAACACTTACCTCTTGTGCTTCCTCTGAACGAAACAACGAGAATGAAACAGCCACTTTGTGAGTCAGCGTACATAACCTTGAATGGAATCGCATGAGAACCTACAGTATGGAGCCAGAAAAAAAATTGGATTCAGTACAGACATTCATGTTATCAAAAAGATGATACGATAAAAATTTAATCTGAAATATTTAAGGCGTAAACTTCATTACGAAGTTTCTATATCTTTACCTAGTGACGCTACTCTGCAAATGTAATTTGAAGAACGCGCAGCAAAAATCAATGTCGTTTGGCTTTTGCAGACTAGAGTGTTATTGGTGGGCGCATACTCTGCTGTCGTAATATAGCTGACAGACGACAATTAGGTACGGGATTGCTGGTCTGCAATCATATAGCTAAAAGCAATTATGTAAAACATAGCCGCGGGCAATTTAAGCCTTGTTGCTTTTAAACAGCCGCTGGCATGCTGCTTCGCCACTGTGATTGTGGCGCATGAACCGACTTTGTAGTTTTTGTTTGTTCATGCTTGGCATCTTTAAATGCGCATTTATTAATTTATATGTAACGTGAGATGCGCCGAGATTACACTATATTGATGACAGGCAAGCAATCGTGTTACCGTAGAGTTCCCGGGTTTTATACCACACTTTACATTGCGCACTCAGACTATATTGAGCACTATTGAGTCCTTTCATTTGTCCTCTGTGGCATCGCCACTGCCCCGTGACGCCTTTTGGAGGTCTGGCTTTCATTTTCTGTACATCTCTTGCAAGCCGAAACCACAGGCCTTCTCGTGTCGCATTGGAAGAACGACCCGCTGTTCACCGAGCCAGTCGCCGACTCAAGGGTCCAACCTTAAAACGGGGTACCTGATGAAAACGCCGAAACCACCATTTATACCGTCGGAAGCAATATGGGCCTTCACGCCGTACTCGTTCAGAAGAGTTGCGGAGAGGAGAACGTTATCGCGTACGCCAGCAGGTCCCTCTCAAAAGTTGAAGCCAGTTACTCAACGCCCAAGAAAGAGTGCTTCGCAATGATCTGGCAAACCTCAATGTTCCGCCATGCATATATGGTCGACCAGTCAATCCGGAAAGTTATTATTACACACTCTACTGAATTGCCAATATGAGAGACCCCTCCGGCCAATTTGCTCTTTGGAGCCTGGGTCTCCAAGAAGTTGGCATTTATTTAGTCTGCAAGTCTGGCCGTAAGAATTCCGGCACTCCTTATCTCGAGCACGATCGGCGTCCTGCAAAAGATGAAGACGACAACGTCTTCTTGAGACCAGTAATCGCCGAGAGGTTCGCACAACACACAACACCAGCGGGCAGACCGTGACTTGAAAGACATGGCAGATTACCTAGAAGGCGAGAATGCTTGCTATTCTGTTCTGTTCAAGAACTATTTGTCGTCTTTCTCGTTAGGCATGATTTCGTCGTGATGAAAAACTTTGCATCGCACAGAAGCGCTCAGATTTATGCTGTTTCTAGTAGGCTCCAGCAGGAAATGCTGCATTTGTTCCAAGGTGAGCTGACAGCCGGGCATCTCAGCTTTGCGCACAGGTTACAATGAATACAGTAGTACTGGTCGCCCTTACCTGCTGACGTTGTCCATTAGATGATAACAAATCGTGCATGGCAACGAAGCAAGACGCCCCCGATCAGACCTGCTGAGCCATTGAACACCATATGGCCTCCGAACAGGCCATTTCAGCAAATTGAGTAGAGACCCCTTGACCGCTTTCCAGCTTCATCTGCAGGAAATAGACGGACCGCCGTGGCCACTGACTAGTTTACGCACTACGTCGAAGGGAAAGCCCTGCCTAATGCCAGCGCAGCAGAAGTCGCGACGTTCGTCGAAATCATTCTCCTGCAGCACGGTTCCCCCGAAGTGCTAATGCTGGACAGGGCAACATCATCTACGGCGCAGCTTACTTCAGCCACCTTCACCTTAATCAATACGCCAGTGGAATATAACAGAGTATCATCCCCAGACTAATATTCTCATGGAGGGCCTTAAAAATAATTGCGGACATGATTACTACGTATTGCGACTGAGACACAAGACATCGGACGCCATCCTCTCATACGTATTCTTCACGTATAATAAGGCGGTCCAGGGAAGAACCAGAGCGACCCTGTTCAAGCTTGTTTACGGCAGGTAGCTCATGTAAAAACTCAACGCGATGCTACCGCACGTGGCAGAAGACAACCCCGGCGTCGCTGCCCATCTGCAGCGTGCAAAGTAAGCTCGACGACTCGCCCGACTGCATATTAAAATGCAGCAACGCATCGACGATCGTAGATACAACGTGCGACGACGCGACGCAGAGTACTAACCAGATGAGGAAGTGTGGTTTTGAACGAAGAGGCGCCGGCGCGAATTGAGCAAAAACCTCTTCCGGCGGTACTTCGGCCTACACAGTCTCATTTGGCGTATCGGACGACGTGTATACAAAGCTATTCACGACGGGATGATCGTCCCCCTGTGGCGCCGGGAGCACCCAGAAATCGTTCATGTGGTGTACCTGAAGCCTTACTCGGCATTCTAAAGCCCAATATATTTTTCGTGCTAAAGTTTAGATTTCCTGTCTATTTATTTTTTTGACCTCGAGGGTAATGCTTTTTTAAAGCCGCGAACCAGTCAAGTCCTTTTTTGTTGCTTATCAGCAGCCAACATGCGGCCTTGTTACTGTGATTGAGAGGCGCAGGCCGATTTTGTACTCTGTTTATGTGTCGTGCAACACGCCTTTATCTATTTCTTTTGCACCACGAGAAGCGACCAGATTACAATTGAATGGTAGCTAGTAAGCACAAGTATTTTGGTATATCTAAATTTTTAGCTGTGACTTCAAATTGACCACGGCCGATTACAATGGGCAGTCATACATCGACGACAGCCGAAAAGCCTTTTTGCTATTGTTGCGCCAATTCTTTTAGCCCTTTTGCTGGCCCAAGGCAGCTGAAAAACAGCTTCATTTCACGCAACGCTAGCCCTTCGTTTTTGCTCTACGGCGTAGTCACTGCCACTTGAATAATTTTCTAATATATAATTTTGTTAGCCAACACATGGGTGAAAAGCAGATATGCCACTTCACTTCTACTGAGGATTTAAATCTCAACGTAAGCCAGAGTGAGGTTACAGATATATTTCTGATTGTACACTCAACAGTTTTACAAATAGGGGCAGTTATTATTGGACTTCAAAGACCAAAATAGTTTACAATCATGAGTGTTTTCGTCGTAAGTATAATAAGCAGCATTCACGAGAAGGTCCGAATTGGGGATATTTGGATGAGTACTTTCATATTGACCCTCATCTCAGGTATATTTATAATGTGTGGGTTCTCTAGAAGGCGCAGTGATGCGACCTCTGCATTAAAGATCTCTGCTTTCCATATGTTTAGCAGAGCCCGAAAAAAGTATTATGGAAGTATTTTCTTATAGTATTACTTGTGCAAAGGAAAGTATAGATAAGTTAGGCTATGGTTGCAGAACACACATTTTTCTTTCAGCGGTAAAGGTGACCACTAGGTACAGGCATTCCTGAATAATTCTTCCAGTAATATGAGAAAGCCCACTCTAGATTATGAATCTTCACAGGACTGCGGTAAATTATTTAGCAAAATGGAGGAATTCTCCTGGGGAAATAAGAAGCTGCCAAAGCCTTTAACCCCACAGGGAAGCTACTACAGGCAGTGCTAGCAAAAGCTGTGTATAAGTGAGAACTTTCAGGCATGATTTATTATTGTGTTTTGTCAGTATATATAATATACTGAAATTTCGGAAAGCTACTCTTGGATATAAAATGCTGAATTTCATGATTTCCATCCAAGCTTGCGATGCACAAGATCATTCTTTGTCAAGGTGCTTTTTTAAATAAGAGAATATTGTGGAATTAAAACCGGTTAATTATCGCAAAAAAGCACTATAATTATTTCAAGTTTCACGCCTATTACCACATGCTCTGAAGAACTTGTCGTCCTAAAGAATCATATAGACTCTGATTACATCAAGCTGGAATTTTCTTTTTCTTTGAGCGCCGTCCAGCTTGACGGAAATAAGCTGATTCATTCATTGTCAGCCAGTCTTTCAAACTATTAAACAATTTACGTTGCATAATGATCACACTCACTCATCTAAATGAAGAGCAAAGAAAACATGAACAGAGTAGGGTGATTATGGTGATGAGTAGGAGTTAGCTTTATATTACCGCTGCCCAGAGGCTCAACATGCCGCCTTCGGGTAACACTTTGAGCATAGGGCGTTACGAACACGCCATTTGGCCCGATATTCTTTCTGCTTCCGCCATTTCTCAGATCTAATACGTCATCCTTTCCGGACCCACTGATAACAAGCCGACAATCTCCCCTTCACGTTCTCTAAGCCTTCTGCCCACTGTTTTTCGTCTCCCTGCACCTATTGTACTATGTTGAGAAGATATATACCATGTCGCTTTTATCAGGTTTCAGCTTGAGCATGCGGTAAAACGAAAACCAAAAGCGTTCACAATAATTTGACGCGCATATGAATGGAGATTTCAAGCTGCGCTTCCAAAAATATGCAAATGGTTTCGCCTAGATAACCAATGGAGCGATTGACAATTATTATAACTACTTGAGATGTTATAAGACTAAGCTTGTCGATTATGTTCTTCTGTTTCATTGCGCCAGTTGCCTTAGTGTGATGTCCTCCTCATAGAGTTATTTTTGACTCAGGTTGATTATTCTCTTATTATGCAAATTTTCCGGTAATAAAGCATCTAGTCGGCCAACAGCATACCAACCGCTGCATGGGCACCCATAAGTAGGCACCATAGGGAAGGTTATGCAGCAATACAGCCTCAGGGTTCTTTCTTCTGACGTCTGTTTTACGCTTACCAAAAGCAATGCGGAACGTCGTTAGTTTATGCATAATTGGAAAAGTGTATATATTTCTTCTATCTGTTGATGTTTGCAAGATTTTTGACATTGCTATTTCTGTTTTGAACATTGAAATTAGAAAAAAAAAAGTATATTGATTGTTGACCAATCAGCGACATTGAGGTTCCTATTTTGTGATATTTTTGTTTACGATGGTTCGCTAAATAAACATTTGTCACCTTTCTGTTCCTGCCATTATCTTGTCACATTAACCTGTAACTTATGTGTTTGTATTTACGAGTTTGCTTTGATGGCCCGTTTTCAAGATAGGCTCTAGCAGAGATCGCTGTGTTAGCCATAACTGCTCCTTACACCTCGTCTCATGTTTCTCTATCCGCGCGCTTCTCTATGCCGATCGTCGCCTCTTTATCAAAATGAAGTTAACTTCATATATTTCGACCTCAATGCAGAAATATCCCGGATAAATTTTCAGCGGCCAGAGAAAGCAAGTATTACTTTGTGATGTCCGGAAAGTTATAACATTGGGATGCTGACGGTCGCCCCTTTGTGTTGCAGTAGTGCTGGTGGTAAGCTCAGTAACAAAGGCTTTCCTGCATAAAGAACAGTGGCGAAATTATATACAAATAATTTGCCAAACTCTGGTTTCGAAATAATCACGGAGGAAGAGAATAAAAGGAACTGTTAAGCACTCACAAATTTCTGCGTTCCGTCACAGTGGAAAAGTACACAATATATTCGAATGTTCCAGGCCGAACATGACGCGCCTTCATCATCGCCTGGCAGGCAGATCTGGGCATGTAGACCCTGCTTCTGCTCTGTCTCGTCACCCACATCAGCTCAGTAACGCTTGTAAACTGAAAATAAAAATTCCAATGGCTTGACGTTGCTCTTCTTACACTCAGATACAATTTTCTTACTCTCACATACGGAATATAATTACGGGTAGAGTTGTATGCATTTTTGCATGTTATGGAGCGGTACAACAGTGTACAGTAGCAAGCAATGCTGTAATGATGGCTAGTAACTTTAACTCAAGACAATTCACTAACACAAAACAAGACTTGTACGTGCGCGAACTTTCAACTGTTTATTGCAAGTACTTCTCTCCTTATATCCACACATACAAAGAAAACATGTATAAACACGTGTCAGAAACAAGTTTATAAGTGCAATTCATCAACCCGTAACACCTGAAGCACCGCTTTCCATCACGCTGCCTGTTAAAAATTGGATCACTCTGCGCGTCAGCGCTATCGACGGACCGCTTACGCATTCCGTGGAACCGGCCCTTGCCATTTCATATGCTTCAAAGATTATTCTTTCGCGCCGGTCTGTGAAATTTCCGATTACAGCAGTTACTTAGAATATTGGAATGCATTTTTTACAGCTATTAACGTGCTTGGCGAGGTTGCTTTTTGGGTCGTTACTTTTGCCGCAGTTCCTTCGATGTTCACTCAATCATATGTTTATGCATCTTTCGGTCTGGCCCACGTATCTCTTGCCGCAAGACAGAGGAATGCTGTACACAGAAATGTACACAAAGAATGCTGTGTAGAAACTCCCGGGATATGAAAAAAGAGAGTTAGCACAACATGCGGAATCGACTACCAGAGGAAGGTCATAAACTGTGATAAGCGTGATAAATTACAACCGTATGGCCCGGTATCGACCTCACGATACGATTTAGCCGAGATCGGACACCAAGGCCTATGTGAGGCCTATATTCAGTGTTTTTGTTGTTTGTGCTCTCGTGCGACGATCTAAGGGTTCCAGGCCACCAACGGAAGCACGTCAAGCGACCTCCTAGACATTGTCGCGACTTTTGATGTGGGTAGAGGACATGTTTCCAGTCTATCACAGATATTTACGCTGTTATCGGGTATTGTGCTATGAATGCAGGATCAAAGTTTTAAAACTGCTGGTGACAGCAGCGTTCTGGTGTAAAGATGGAGAAGTATGCTTCGCTCCACCTTTGTAAGAACCTTACAGATCTTAGGATAACTCGCGTGGCTAAATTTGTATAATTGAGTAATTTCTTGAACTATGACAGTAGGATGGGATTCGGTATCCGTTTCAGAAAGTTTTTGAGGCTTTGACCAAAGAATGAGCGCGTGGGTGGCGGGCAAACGATGATTCAGGGCCAAACGACGTTTTCTGAGAGTAGAATGACGCGCTATATCTCTCAAGCATGCCGATAAGCAGGTGTGGTTAAGACGTCAGACCTGCGTGTACGCAATGGCCGAAACCGCAAACGTATTAGTCGAAAATGATAATCAACGGTTTCATGTGTGTGGCAATGCCATAACTTTCACTGCAGCTGTAGGGGCATCAATGCCACTAAGAGTACTAAGCCGTTCGCAATAACTTTCTTCATCATCACCCTCTTCAGCCGGGCGTTGGCCCCTTCAGAGCAAAGGCCTGTCCTATAACTCCTCTAAGTGACCCGGTCGTGGGCTGGCTCCATCCAACTTTCCTAAACAAACCTCTTTACCCCATCTGCCCACCTAACCTTCTGCCGGTTCCTGCACTGCTCTCCTTCCCTTGCAAATTCGTTAACACAAGTGACCATCGCTGTTTCTGTCTAGGTACTGGATGCTCAACCTATGCCCGTTTCGTCTTCTAGATTATGACTAGAATGTCATCAACTCCACTTATTTCTCAGACTCACTCTAAGCGCTTTCTAAATGTTAACGTTAGAGCTACCATTTTTAATTCCATAGCCTTCTGCATTGTCCTTTACTTAAGTCGAACCCTTTTCATTAGCCTCCACATTTGAGACCCATAGATGAGTACAAATAAGATGCAACTGTTGCATACTCTTCCCTTGAGCTATATCGGTAAGCTGCTATTTTAATATGGGAATACTTCCAAAATGTGCTTCATCTCAAACTTATTGTCCTTGTTATTTCCCTTCCATGACGTGGATGAGCGGTTCGCCTACCAATTTCAGCGCTTCACTACTGTTGTGAATTGGTGATCCTTCCCGCAGCTGTTGAAAATTACCTTAGTCTTCTGAGCATTGATTTTCAAGCGTACCTTTCTGCTGTTCCTGTGTAGGTCCTCAATCATTATTTGAACCTCATACGTTGGTTTACCTACTAAGGCAATGTCATCAGCGCATGGCAGAGTACTCGCAGACGCTTATCCGCCACTGCTTCCATTAGAATTTTATGAGTACTTCTTATGAGTAAGCTGTGAATATTACTTGGGAGATTGTGTCTCCTTGCCTACACGTTTGTTATTAGGAATTTTATTACCTTTACAGAGAACACTGTTTGCTGCGCAGCAGCTATAGTCATATTCGATTATTTTCACATATGGGTCTTCTACACCATGATTTCACATTGCCTGTAAGCCTGACGAGGTTTCTCTTAGAGCAAATGCTTTTTTGTAATCAATGAATGCTATGTATAAGCGCTGGTTATATCACGAGCATTTTTCAATCACCTGGTGGACGGTATGGATATGATTTACAGTAGAGTACCCTTTTCGACTCACCGCTAGATCTCTTGCTTGATTGAAGTGTAAGATTGTCCTGATACTTTTAGCGAATACCTCAGTAAACACCTATATAATAATTGATACTAAGCTGATTGGAATGTATATTTCAAGTGTTTAGCGTCCCCTTTCTTATGAACTAAGATAATGGTGGCATTCTTCCATGGCTCCAGTACCATTGGTGTCATCAGGCATTGCGTATGCAAGCAAGTCATTTTTTCTAGCATGATAATCTCCATCCTTCAACAAATCTGTAGTTACCTGCACCTCCCCAGCGGCTTTCCCTCTTTTCGTAGTTTCTAAAGCTTTCTTAATCTTGTCCTTTGTCCTTGGCGGAACGTCTGACTGCTTTTCGCTACTGCCTGTCGCATTTTTGTCCTGACTACATCGACTGCTACAAAGACCAGAACTCCTAACTTCTCGGCTAATTTTACTATCTTCTCCATATTCATGAGGACATTGCCTGCCTTGACCCTTAAAGCATACTTCTCATTTTTGCCTCCGCCCAAGGTTTGCTTCACTGCTTTGAGGCTGCACCCGTTTTCTAGAGCATGTTCAATTGTTCTCATGGTATACATACTAATGTCGGCCACTTTACGCTTATTGATTTCTATGATATCTTTTACTTTTCTCTCCTATCGGTGAGAATTTATTTGAAGGTTTCAGTCTTTGGCATTTCTAATGAAATTTTCCTTCTATTTAGATAGTTTACCGGTATCCTGGCAAACTATTCTACCGCCTAAAACCGCACACTCAGTAATGATATCTCTGAAAAAATTGTTCATTGCTACTAAGCTAAGGTCAACATCACCATTTCAAGCTGATTATCTACTGTGTAGCGAGATTCAGAATTCTTCTGCACTACCCTTCACTGCTAATTTGTTGTTGAACTTCCTTCTCGCTCATCTATTCTGTTCCCTCTTCATTTCTAGACTAATTTGAGACCTTACCAACCTGTCGTCACTGCATAGCACATTTTCTATTACCGCTACATCCTGCATAATGCTGGGATAAGAACACAGTGCGAAGTCAGTGTCATTTTTATTCTCCTCGTTAGTCCCGTTAGTGCTCTTTCATGACACTTCTGGTACTTCCGTTTGCTGAAGGAGATGTTCATGATTCGCAAGCGCTCTGAAAATTGAATTAGTAACTGACAGAGCTATTCGAAGAACAAATGCCAGTCACACATCGCCTGGCCTCCAGCCTGCCTTTTCCCTACCTTGGCATTGAAGTCACCCTTTAGTGAAGTATACTGTGTCTTTATTTATCCACTGCCAGTTCTCTATCTTTGTAGATGGTCTTGATTTCCTGATCATCATGCCTAGATGTAGTCATGTTGACCTATATAACATTTTTTTATAGCCCCTATTGCGCTTTAATACGGTGCTTGCAACCCTTTCATATATGCTATAGAATTCTTCTATATTACCAGTTATATTCATATTGAAAAGTAACTGTTCCTATAGTTCTCGTCTCTCCTGTAAACTTCGTAACAATACTTGTCAGCCCTTCAGTATAGTATATGTCTCATTAGGCCCCCTAACTTTACTAAGGCCCATCACATCTCAATGATTTCCTTCTAATTCCTCTAAGAGTAGTGGTAAGCTGCTCTCACCAGCTAGTATTCTTGCATTGAGCGTTTCTAGGGTCAGTTTCCATTGGCGGCCTATCCAGAGCCAGACATTCTTAGCATAATTTGGTGCATTGCAGGAATGACCGCCGCCTTGATCAGTTGCTTCGCATCCGCATGGAACTGAGCTCCGGCGATTTTTTTAGAGAATTCGTAGGAGGTTGTTGCCAAATACTACAGCAGGGTGGCCAAATCTTGTTCTAGGGAGAGAGGGCGGGTTCGGAGGTGTTCGCCGGATAGGTCGCACCCAAACCTTTTTATTGAATTCCATCGCCATGCGGATTTTTGTTTTCTCCGGGGGGGAATCGTGTGTAACTGGGATTCAAACCACGGTCCTCTTGCATGCGAAGCGGACATTCTATTTCGACTCCACTGCAGCACAGTAAGTAAGTAGCTGAAAATGCATTATTTCTCAACGTACAGAGCGCTGCATTTATCCTAGCCCCTGAGCTCGATACACGTGAGCAGAACAGAAAGTCGAAGCACCAAGCCAAGAAAGTGCATACTTCAAATGCATATTACCCTGTAAATACCAGCGCATCATGAGTATAAGAACTGAGGCTTTAGTGCTTATGTGCTCCACCGATAACCTGGTCTTGGGCACCTGCTGACACATCTTAACCACAGTGGTGGGCTTGTCGCCCGTCACCATGACATATATCGGTGCATAACGTTTATACTCACCACGTGCCGTCCAGCTCCAAGTTTAGCACTTGTACACTATTTTTTAGCTTGTTTATTGAAGTTTATTTACACATATCCACTAAGATATTTAGGAAAGGCGTGAATACACATAGCATGTTTTGAATGTCACGCGCAATGAACCTTGTTTCTACGCTGAATCGAATGATCGTTTACGTCATTTCAGTGCGCGGAGCCACACTGTAATAAGACTGGCGTTTGCAGTTGCAGAACTGCAGTCACATGAATTCGTTCAATTTGTGCAGACTCAACACTGGAATATCAGACAGCGAAGCAATAGATGTCGCTGCGCATGTCGCTTAACACCCTGATGAAGAGATTGATGTAATTTTTTTCGTCCGCTTCGATGAACTTATGAATCTTATGAAGAAAAAGAAGACGATGATTTCACTTGCAAATGTCTTTGTAAATGTAGTTTGGCGGGAAAATCTTTTATCTTATTTCTGACATGGTCATAATTTAAATTGGTTTCTATGTAACTTTTTCCTTTTCAGAAACTGCCACTTAAGAAGTGCACTGAGTTAGCCATTAGGAAGAAAACTTTATTTCATCCCTGCTGTGACGCGAGGAAAACTTTGAAATATCAAATAGGAGTGAAGTCGTCTACGTATGCCTCTGGCAAGCAAACAAATAATGTTGCTGTAGAGCGCAATTAGAAGTTCACATTTAAATATGCTGGACATTCGCCAAGGTAGCGCATGCCATTTTCCTTTAATTAGCTCTGTACAGATTATTAAGTAAGAGACATAATAATATGTGTTTCAAAAACGTATGGTACACAATTTCTACAGCAGGCTTAGCCGACATTTAGAAAGTCGTTAATAGAGGCGCGCTTTTCAGCCTTTCGGTATACCCGAAATCTCGGTGAGGATAATTACTGCCACAAACAGTAGTTCAGCAGTGTAAATTTTCGTATTAAATTTTGAAATATTTCCATCAACATCACCCTTGTTTCAAGATTAGGATATCGTGCGCTATAGTACGCTCACATTTAGATTACATTGTTAGGTGAGATGTAATCGTACACAATGTTACTAACAGCATACATACCCGAGTAGTGTCAGCTGTGTAATATGCTATAACTACTTGAGGCCTATGCTGTTTATGCTCATCGTAAAATATTGGCCATGCTGACTTCTCTACAATGCTGTTATATTAAAATAACACCAGCAATTTTTTCCACAAACCGCTTCTGCATGCACGGTAGAGTTTCGTCAAACCATCGTGCTCATATGCACATAATGGGCTCAATGGCTCACAATGGACAAATCATGAGCATACCAGTGGAATGCAAGAAATTTCAGATATCTGACATTCTCCGGTTAGCCGGATGGCGGTTTGAGGCTTGAGGCCATGAACGACATCATATTGGCCTGCCTGTCGGGAGGGGCCAACTTGGGCGCTTTCACTGGAGCGTTCGAAGGAAGAGAGTTTTGATTCTTGTAACTTTGTCTTCAGACTCAGACCCGCTGATGCTGTGCCGCTTACTCACTTCCACACACTGGTTATTTTTGCAAATCTTTTTAAGAATGTCTGTTGCTCTTTCACAAGCCACGCTATACATTTGGTTATATCCAAAACATTAGTGCGCTATTTGAGCGACACAATTAATACGACTGTATCAATGTGTATGTAAGCAAACAAAATTCAGTAATTGAAGAAATGAGTTTAGTCTCTACTGCTGTCACCACATGTCCTAAATTCCACCAAAACAAATAAAGTTGGAAAAGAGCCTCTCAGATTTTTCTGTCATTTTTCTTCAAACCGCAATACACAACTGTAACCAAAGCAACCAAAAAAGTTCTCAACTCACTTCATTTGTTCGTTGCCTCTCGGCATAAAGTGCATTATCTTCATAGAGCACGCCGGAGGTAATTACAACCGAGCCCAGGACATATAATGCAAACGAAAGCACCATATCGCTGCACATTTAGATGGACTGAAATGAGGATTAGCCCAGACCTCGGCTTCGTGGCGAGTAGTATCTTTAGGGGGCGCCCCGTGTATTTTTCTGCAGCAGTCGAAAATGCAATTCCCACATTATGTTCGAAGCAGCAATGCAAATGATTGTCTGACATCACGTTGCTTTTTACTGTTTCACATCATAGCAGATCGCTAATTATTTTACACAAAACAGTACTGCCGACACAGCTGACGATTTCCTTATTTATGTTTGAAACATGCATAAATAAATTTGTTGAATAATAAGCAGAATACATTTTGGTACACAGAATTTACATATCTGTTGAATATTGGGACATTATAAAGCAAAACTGGAAACACGAATGTTGCAATTTATTTTCTAACGTCAGAGCACCGAAGGCGGCTCCTATTTGCAACTTCTCTCACAGAGTCTCGTTTTCAAACGTAAACCTTGATTCTACCTTTAATATTAGTGTGCTACGCTGCACATCATTACCTCAGTCATAACAATTGTCATGTAGGAGTAAGCTAACAGTCTGAAAACGATCAGCCTGCGTAGGTATAAAGCATGGCTTCACCAAAACAAGTGGGTTGCAGGGCTAGTGTTATCGCATCTTACCCAGAATATACTGCCATCTTTGAATTTTGCGCAGTTATTATTTATTGGGGCGATATAAATTCATTTTTTTATTTGACTATTTGATATTATAGGAACACCTGCCTAAACTCTAATCGAGCCTCGAACATGTCAACCTCAATTCCGCGCAGCGAACCACCGGGGCAAAAATAATAAAGGAATCATGGCTCCGAAATAGTGCATGCAGGCACTATTCGACCACACCTGTACATACATATAATATAGTGAAGCAACCAAAAAGAGAATAAAATAATATGCCTCTACATACAGTGGTTGTGCTACAGGGTGTAACAAAATTTACAGCAAATATGTGGACAAGCATACACACGTGCGCTATGTTCAACTATGCGTACGGCCGATGTTCCGGGGTCTGGATGTTTTGGAGTTATCGGTCGACGAATGAACGCTAGTGCAACAATATTCTGTCTAGAAGTCTACAAGTAATAAATGTCAATGCTTTAAAATATGTGAACTGCATTTTTTCTCTATTGGCCAGATATACAATTGGTATTTTGTAGTGTATTTGATGCCGACAGGATAGGTATTCATTGCGGATAGAGCTGAACAAAGCCAACAAATGAGACGAAAAGCAAATGGACACATGCGCTTTGTTTGTTAACGGTAAAGCAGTAGCTTTCCCAGGGGCACCAAGAATAACGAAATAAAGACCGTTAAGCAGCAGGTAAAAACAAATCGGATAAACATGGATCATCGTTACAGAAATGAAGGAGAATGTACAAATATACCGAAATCAAAAAGGTAGATCGGGAAAGGAATATTTCTTGGACAGCACAAGATGCAGTTCCCTATTTCTCAAGCGAGAGCAGAGGGCAAAACACGCAGTTGGAAAAAATGAAATGCTACTAGAAATATTACACGCGTGCAGTATATAAAAAATCTCCAGAAACAATTGCGCATGCTAAACTCCAATATACTACTATCCATCCTGACATCTATGCAGGCGCGGTCGCTCTCCATAATGCACTACAGTTGCCTTGGCTATAAATACCACTGGTTGGGCAAATGAGTTTGAGATGGAGTGAGCGAGATTAGATAGGAAGTTTCGCTACTGAAAAGCACGAGAATAGCACAAGGTTGGAAATGTCAACATAAGAACTTCACTGAAATGACAAAATTGATGAAAAATTTATAAAAATATTCAAGATACATTTCGAGATCAAAAGTCGAGCGTTGTGAAACTGTTACCGCCCGGGTTAAACAAGATGCGCTTAAACTTATTCGACTCATTTAAACAACGTCGCTGTATCATTATTTTGTGAAATCACTCGAGCTTAAAGATCTTTATAGCTGAAAGCTATCGACCCTAAATTTTGGTCGATAGTAAATAGTGTCTTATATCATTGCAAAATTATATGTCACTACGCGGGTGTGCGCGCTGGGTATAATTGTAGGTTCTACTTTGTGAAGAGTAATCCCATGGATGCAGCAGCGGTCCTTCACCTGTGAATTTTAGTCTTACAAGCCGACACAATATTGCGTATCTTTCAAATCGGCTTTTTCAGCCGATGAAGAAATTAATATGCTTTGGAAGAACATATGGCGGTGGACGGTCCCAGCTGCATCATATAACCACAACTTAGGGCGCAACGCTTAAAAATCAGCAAAAGTACTCTGTCACATATTGTTTGACTACTAAGAAAAAGAAGGTAAATAAAAACTGTATGTTTGCAAATTACTGCGGATATTTATTATGATGCATTTTATTCTGAATTTATTTTAGTTTCAATATTACGGAAATATCCTAAAAACAGCATTACAATGCATAAATGAATTTTGTACATAAAAATATACTCTCGTCCTAGAAACCGTGCGTCACTCGGATAATGAGATACTCTTAAAATAGACCTATTATCTGTCTGGATGCTTTGTGTTCCAGGCACAGTCTGCTCAGTGCATATGCTCAACACAAATTATATATTTGTACAAGCTACTACAATGAACAGGATTTGAATTTCAACACAATGTGGTTGATATTAAAGGGTATGTTAATCATCTAACTGACGTTCACATACGTGCATTCCTTGTCCAGTTATGCGATTGATTCATAAGAGCCAGCAACCGCGCCATAAGCGAAGGGAGGAAGGTGGGAGTGAAATTGGAAAGAGAGAAAGAGAATCAGTAGTGAAGGGCTACGGAGTAATTTCGATCACCTGGGGATTTTTAACGTGCGCTGACATCGCACACCACACGGACGCCTATTTGTTTCGCCTCCATTGAAACGCAGCCGCCTAAAGCCGTTAGGTGGCGTTCCTGCCTGTCATCGGCGCTCAGTACGAGGGTGTAGAGAGTGAGCGAGAGAAGGTCCCTCGCTCTCGGTTGAAGAAAGGAGATGTAGGAGCACTGGCTGTGTGATAGTAATTGCAGGTTAATAATAATAATTGGTTCACTGGAAGGGAAAGGCGCAATATCTGTCACACTTGCTCTGCGGTCGCCTGTAGCGCTCCGTAAAGAGAGCGAGGAAGGTGGGAGTGAAAGTCAAAGGAGAGAAAAGGGAACCGTAGTGGGGCTACAGAGCAATTTCGACCACCTGCGGATCATTAACGTGCACTGAAATCGCACAGCACACGGACGCCACTTCGTTTCGCCTCCTAAGAAAATCAGCCGCCGCGGTCGCGGGTTCGGACCCCGAACTCGGGCTTCCCGTTACTCTAGACCGTTACTCATTTGTTATGTCTTCGCGAGGGCGCTTGCATCAATTCAGTGAGCTGAATCTCACTCACTACACTCACCGAAGTGCGCGCTCGGTGCAGAGGAAGCACTGTCACGGGCGCTAAAAGATAAAATATTTGCCGACGATTTTCCTAATGCAAAGTTTTAGCACAGCTCATCAGCAGTTTCACCTTTTCGCATTGAGGCAGAGATGTCGAGAAAGACATGTGCAAAACAGACAACGGGGTTTTAATTTCTCACACATATTCCTTCAAGAAAGGCTCCCCTAATAGTGCTTGACTGTCATAAAGGAAGCTTTGTGGTCGTCTGAAGCCTTCCACTACGGTAACTCTTTCTCTCTTATTTCACTCCCACCTTCCTACCTTCCTTTACAGCGGTACATGTCTCCGCGGAGAATTCTGATAGACACTGCGCCTTCTTTACTCTGTAAACCAATTTAAAACTGTGCTGATTCCAGCGTACCAACGCCTCCTAGACATCTGTGTCCGCTTCTGTTTGCTTTGTATTGTGGCATTCAAGGAAGTGGCAAATGGATGGCGCCTCAGGGACGCCTGGATTGGACGCCCGGTGGGGTCCGCTTCGTATTTGCGCGTTGTTGTCGTTATTGTTGTTAAGAACTTAATTAACGCAAATACATTATTTCGCTATGTTCACAGATTTCTGTCCGCAGACCGCGTCCGTAAAATCGTGACCGCAGCAGTTGCGGGTTATTGAGAAGTTCTAGAGGGTAATCAGTGGTGTCAATAGATAAAGGCTGATGTAATGTTGCTGAAGAAAAAGTATTTAGGTCAATTAGGTATTTCGGTAATTCATTACAGGCAGCAAATGTAAACGTTGTCAGCAGCAGTTGTGAGTAATTGGGAAGTAGTAGGGGTTAATTAGTGGTTTCAATTGATAAAGGGCATCGCAATATTGTGTACGAAATACAAAATTAAGCCCATACGGTAATTCGGTAATAGGGGCAAAAACACGGAAAACCGTGTCCGCAGCAGTGGTGAGTAATTGAGAAGTCGTAGATGTTAATAAGAGTTGTCAATCGATAGCAGGTGATGTAATGTTGTGAACGAAAAAATAATGAGACTAATAGAATATTAAATAATTATTAGAAACAAAAAAATGAAAAAGTAAAGGCGAAAATGGTCTCATTAGCGAACGGCTTGGCGCCATATATGAATGTATTACATACTAAAGTAGGTAATTAAATCAGTCATTTAGGGGGATGTCAATGATGTGAGATCACGCACCGGAAATGCAGCCGAAAAAGGGCATAGAAAGGGATTGGCGCGAAATTTGAAAGTACCAAATACTCAAATGGGTAAACAAGAAGTGAATTAATGTGACGTCAATGATGTGACGTCACGCAGCCGGAAGTAAAGCCAATAAGGGACATAGCAAGGGATTGACGTGCAATGTGAAAGTACCAAATACTAAAATGGATAAACAAGAAGTGAATTAATATGATGTAGAAGATGTGGCGTCACGCAACCAGAAGTAGAGCCGAAAAAGGGCATAGGAGGTAATTGGTGCGCCATTTTAAAGTACAAAAGACTAAAATGGGCAAACAAGAAGTGAATTAGGCAACCAGGAGCAACCAATAGCAGCATCCATGCTTTCGCATTACTCCAATGCAGATCCTGTAGTGCACTTAAAAATTTTTCGACCGACGTAGGAGGCCACCTAATCCCCGCTCGCGGCACGCAGGCCTATGGGACGGAGGCTGGGGCCTCCGCAAGTGAAGACAGGCGAGGCGCGAGTGTTTCTTCCCGGCTTCAGCCACCAGGCGGATAGCTTGCTGCTGGTTGGCGGCGGACTCACTCCTCAGTAGCAGTTCCCAGGTTTATCTACTATTTGTGTTTTCCTTGGCCCCAGGGAAATCAAGGCATTGCCAGATTATATAGTCCGGGGACTCCTTTCTCCGCAGGTTTCGTAATTATCTCTCGCATTTTTCTCCACTTGAATGTGGAAAAGCCAGATGTGACTTGCAAGAATTTCCAGCTTGCAGGCGCCGCCAAGCGACGGCCTGCATGTTATTTAATGTTCGGTCCGGTGGTGTATATGCGTGAATCGCCTGGTGACGTCATGACCTCTCGTGACGATAAATCGCGCGCCCCTTGTCGAACGCAACCAGCATTTCATTGACCGCATCAAAGTTCACCGGCATTCTATAATTCGTTTACAGGAAAGGAAAGGCGCTGTATCCGTCACTCGCGGAATCTCGCTATCATCCTCATGGTAGGTAGCCGAATTATGAAGAGCGCTTTAAGATCCGAGGCGAGGCGCAGTTCTTTATAGTTCTTCGAAGTACTTTCCAAAAATAAACCCGTTCCCAACAGTGAAGAAATAAATTAGCGTTTCTGGCTGCTTACAAATTAAGCAATGTGAAACGCGAGGAGGAAATAAACCTTTCTTGCAAAAACACGTTTACTGGCAAAGTTCCAGTGTGCAACTTAAAACAGAAAGTTTTAGTCGTTATCTATTAATCCTTACGGAATACTGTACTTACCCACGCAAATTGAGCTGGGGGTTCCATATGATCCAATCATGCTAATGAGCCTCCACAGTATATCGCGCTCACGCATGGCAGGATATCATCGGGATCCTGATTCGCGTCCTGGACGAAATTTTTTCACGATGCTCTCCATTGGCTAATCGTGATTTGAAGTTTGACAATAATAATCCTGAGTGGTTGCCAAAGGCTGAATCTTTGATTGATCTAAACGAATTTTAGAACGACGAAGCCAACCCCTGGCAGGCTTATTATATCAATGTCTTGTGTGTTTTTCTGTTTTCTTGCAAAAGTCAGGCAATATACTTCAAGGAAGAAGAAGGACTAGGCCATTAACCCCCACCCCCACCCATAACCGCTCCCCCACCCCTACATCCATGAAGCAACTTAGTTCTGCCGCAAGGTAAACGCCTATCGTAAGCAGAAATAAAGACGTAATAAAAAAAAAAGGAGTAGTGGCGCACTTGGTAAAGCGGTCTGTTGGGGACCCAAGGATTGGAGGTTCGATTCTCAGTGGAGAGAAGGGTTAATAATTTATTTTTAACTCTCTAGAAAGCGTAACACCTCTTCTGACAACCTTCTGTCGACAACAATGAGGCATTACAGGTTTTTATTCCTTCAAACGTGGCGGCTGCTTAACGTTACAACCGGCTTAGTGGCTCAGAGCATTTCTTGCAGGTTCCGTCACGAAAACACAAACAAGAGGTGACAAGTTCTGTTAGCTCCTATCCGCAAGACATCCGCTGCACACAATATTTTCAGGCTCTTTTATTCTAACTGATGTTTGCTGCAAGTTTTATTCGCGATCATTTTCATTAATTCTGAAGGAGAGAACCTTAAAGGAGCCATTAGCAATGACTACGAAAACCCTCTGGCGACCAGAACACGATATGCAAAAAAACAGTGTTACGTTAATTGAACAGTAACATGGTTGCTCTGGTCCATCAAACTACTGCGTGGTGTACACACTGAAGACATTATAATATGTTAATTTATTGGCAGACAAACCTGAAGTAATTACAAATTGCATTAAGATAAGCGAATATGTCTTTGGAAAAATTTGGAATTAGCGAGTTGGTTTAGAGTACAGTTGGTTAAGAGCGTATTCTACTGAAGAGGTAGAAGATTTGAGAGGTGGCAAGGTTGCAGTGTTGGTCAGCTAAATAACTAAAGTTACTGACAATCTAGTGTAAATTGAGAACAAAGGGGCATGGGCAGGACATTTAGTGCGAATAGAGGGTTATCAATGGTTGCCTAGTGTAACAAACTGGATTCCGAGAAAGGAAAAGGTAGCAGAGTTGGGCAGAAAGATTAGGTCGGCGGATGAGTTCGCAGGGGTCAAGTGGATTCACCTAGCACAGGACCTGGTTAATTTGAGGAATGTGAGATAGGCTTTTACCATGAGGGCGTACTGTACGGCTCATGATGATGATGGTAATGATAATGATAACAACTATGCCCATAGATTAAAATGGATTCGGTTGGAGTAACGTCCTTTGCGGTGTTTTAGTGGTATACTATGATAAATCGATGTTAGATTAAGGTGCATTAATTTAGAATAGGCGGTTTACGAGTACAAGCCTTAAGAATTTCATGCGACAATGTGTGGTATACCTTGACTGCTGTAGCGGAGACTGCCAATGCAAGCCTTGTGATAAGCAGGTCCTCGTGAGACAAACATTAGGCCTATCTTTGCGAATGTGACGTTTTTCGATAGCGATTTGCACTGGATTTTGAATTCGTTTAGAACAGCACTACAGTCGTCACCTCGTTACTCATAATGTGAAAGCAAACTGCTGATCACTTTAGCATTTTACTCAAGCTGTCAGCAGGAATTGTTGCGTTAACGTTTGTAATCCAGCAAAGCATTGGGCAGTCCAGGCAGCAGCGCCGACTGCAGACCTATGGCTGTTCATCCACTCCTGGTCGGCAGCCAACCTGGACGGCATTGGGTGCTCGGCGAATGGCGGCTCGTGTTTGGCGATCTACCAGGTTGTGTGTGAGTCGGTCATGAATCAAGGCTTAAACTCTGGCACCCAACTGAACGCCGACGAATTAGATCACGATTGCTCTGCCATCGGGTGGCCCAAGGACAGCCATATACTAAGTTGGACAGAAGTCTCCAGCATAATTCATCATCATCAACATCAGCCTGACTATAACCCCAGCCGGGCAAAGGCCTCTCCCGTATTTCTACACTTAACCCGGTTCTGTGCTAGTTGCGTCCACTTGACCCTTGCGAACTTCTTAATCTCATCCGCCCACCTAACGTTCTGCCGCCCCTGCTACGCTTTCCTTCCCTTGGAATCCAGTTTGTTACCCTCAGCGACCATCGGTTATCCTCTCTTCGCACTACATGTCCTGCCCATATCCATTTCGTCTTTGTAATTTCCACTAGAATGTCGGTAACATGAGATATTTCTCTGACCCACTGTACATGCTTCCTATCTCGTACATTACCCCTACCATTTTCCGTTCCGTAGCCCTCTGCGTAGAACTCAACTTAATAGCACCCTCTTGGTTAGCCTCCACGTTTCAGCCCCATAGCTGAGTACAGGTAATATGCAACTGTTGTATACTATCCTCTTGAGCGATACCGGTAAGCTGCTAGTCATAACATGCGAGTATTTGCCAAATGCGCTCCATCCCAACCTTATTCTTCTTGTTATTACCTTTTCATAGTCCGGATTGCGGTTACTACCTGTCCTAAGTAGACATATTCGTGTACTTCTTCCAGTACTTCGCTGCCTAATGTAAACTGCTGTTCCTTCCCAAGGCTGTTACACATTACCTTAGTCTTCTGCATATTGATTTTCAAGCCTACCTTTCTGCTTTTCCTGTCTAGGTCATCAATTATTATTTGCAGTTCATCCCCCGAGTTACTTAGCAAGGCAATGTTATCAGCAAATCGCAGATTACTGAGGTATTCTCCATCTACCCGTATCCCTAACTGCTCCCATTCCAAGTCTCTGAATACTTCCTCTAAACAAGCTGTGAATAGTAGTGGGGAGAATGTGTCTCCTTGCCAAACACCATTCTTTATCGGAATTTTGTTACTTTCTTTATGCAGAGCTATGGTTGCTGTGCAGCCACTATATATATTTTCCAGCACTGTCACGTACGGCTCGTCTGCCCCTTGCATCTTCTTGCATCACCGCCGAGGTTTCAACTGAGTCAAATGCTTTTTCGTAATCAATCAATGCTATGTATAAGGGCTGGTTATATTCCGACCATTTTTCTATCACCTGATTGATCGTATGGATACGATCGATACTAGAGTACCGTTTCCGAAACCCTGCTTGATCCTTTGCTTGATTGAAGTCTAAAGTTCTCCTGATTCTATTAGTGATTACCTTAGTAAATACCTTATACGTAACAGACAGTAAGCTGATTGGTCTGTAATTTTTAAGGTCCTTAGAGTCCCCTTTCAATGAATGAGGATAATGTTTGCATTCTTCCATGGTTCCGGTGCCGTTGATGACACCAGGCACTGCGTATACAGGGCGGCCAGTTTTTATAGCACGATATCTCCCCCCCCCCCCCGTCCTTCAGCAAATCTGTAGTTATCTGATCCTCTCCGGCTGATTTCCCCCTTTTCATAGTTTCTAGTGCTTTCTTCACCTCGTCCTTCGTCACTGATGCAACGTCTGACTCTTTTTACCTACCGCCAATCTCATTACGGTCCTGACTACTTTGGCTACTGTAGAGACCTGTATAGAACTCCTCGGCTAATTTGACTGTCTCGTCCATATTCGTGATGACGTTGCCCGCCTTGTCCCTTATCGCATACATCTGGTTTTTGCCTATGCCGAATTTCTTCTTTACCGCTTTAAGGCTTCCCCCGTTCTTTACAGCATGCTCAATTTTCTCCATGTTTTACTTCCTTATATCGTCCACCGTGCGCTTATTGATTAGCTTTGATATCTCGGCCAATTCAATCTGGTCTGTTGGATTGGAAGCTTTCGTACTCTGGCGTTTTTATATCAAATCTTTCGTCTCCTTACACATCTTACCGGTATCCTTTCTAACTATCCTACCGCCTACTTCTACCCCGCACTCAGTAATGATATCTCTGAAATTATTGTTCCTTGCTTCTAGGGCAATGTCGCCATCCTCGGTTAGAGCTGAATACCTATTCTGTAACGAGATCCTGAACTCTTCTGCCCTCCCCCCCACTGCTAATTCGTTGATGGGTTTCTTTCTTACCAATCTGTTGCGTTCTTTCTTCAGATTTGGGCTAATTCTGGACCTCACCATCCTGTGGTCACTGCATCGCACTTTCCCAATTACCTCCACATCTTGCATAATGGCGGAGGTTGAACACATTATGAAGTCCATTTCATTTTTAATCTCCCGGTTAGGACTTTTCCATGTCCGTTTCCGGTTCTTCCGTTTGCTGAAGAAGGTATTCATGATTCGTAGGTTATTGCGCTCTGCAAACTCGACTAGAAACTCCCCCCTGCTATTCCTAGAACCAATGCCGTAGTCACATACTGCCTTGTCTCCTGCCTGCGTTTTCCCTACCTGGGCATTGAAGTCGCCCATTAGTACAATATACTGCGTCTTTACTTTTCGCATTGCGGATTCTACTCCTTCGTAGAAGCTTTCACCTGCCTGGTCATCATAACTACATGTAGGTGCATAGGCCTGTACAGCCTTCAGTTTATACCGCTTACTATGCCTGCCACCCTCTCAGTAATACTATAGAATTCATCTATAATACCCGCTATATACTTATTGACAAGGAAACCTGCTCCTAGTTGTCGCCTCTCTAGTAAACCTCGATAACACAGTAACCAGCATACATAGTCAGATCTTTTACAGCCGATCTGTGTGGCAATGGTTGCTTATGCATTTGGAGGCACACGGTCGTCCCCGTGCAAGTTGGGCCAGGAACCGGCTAGCATTCACGGCTTAGCTGTACACTTGTGGATAGCTTTAAGAAAACTAATTAAATTGAGCGCTGAATCTCTAAAACCCAGCAATCGCACCACATTGCGTTGTAGATTTCTTTGCGGACACTACAGAGATTTGTAGTCCTAAGTGAAGTTAGGCAGTTTCTAACAAACTTATAAAATTGAAGCACAGAAACCCCAAACAGCAATAACTGCATCATATTACTTTACATAGTTATGGGCAGACATTACAGAAACCTGCTGTCCTAATCGAAGTTCGAGTGGGCAATTAAACATGAATAAATATTACGTTCCACAATCCGCACCGCCAGAGGCAAAGCGGGCTTGAACGATTATAAAATAAAAAATGGGTAAAAGAAGAAAGTTTTGCATCGAAGGCAAGAAAGCCAATAAAAGTTAACTGGACCATTCATTCTTTCTTCGCTTTATTTTAGGAGTGTAAAACTATAGCTTCGGACAGATGCCGGACACTGTCTGATTTCCTGTTCTGCGAGCTTCTTAAAGCTTCGGCGTCGATAAATAAAGCATGTTGAGGCAAATAAGCGAGACAAAATGCGCCTAAAGATCTAACGTGCCAAGAGTTATCGTGTATTGCTTCATCAGTGATGAAATCCTTTAATAGAAGAAGATTCGGAATCGGGCAGCGGCGCGCACACGACTGTACATGTCTTTGCACAAATCTTCTAGAAAATCCACGTTACACCTACGTTTTGATGAGCGAAACTGTAAGTATGGAATATATTTGCTATATTATTATATACTTTTTTTCTATGGGTTTCAGCATAGGTATGCAGAGGTCCGCAAAATATATAGGCGAAACTTAACAATGTCAGCAGCGTAATAAATGTGGCCGTCAGGCCAACCAATGGGAGAAATAGTGATGAAGAGCGGAATATTTAGCTTTATGTGGTCGACGACGGCAAAGAGTGAGGCCCCCTTGGTCCGCGGACCTTGCTCGTGATAGCAATACAGATGGTTCATGATAGCCCCGAAAACACACACGCAAGAGAGAGAGAGAGAGAGAGAGGGAGACAGGAGGGCGGGCTTAGTTGCGCTTGATTTTCAATGGCATCGCATAGCATTCGAAGGCGGCACCAACCGTCTTCCTGCGCAATTTTACTACTACCAGAGATGCCAGTGCTGGCCCAGCTATGTCCTGTTGAACGACAGTGGCCCAGTCGAGCGGCTCCCCATTCCACTTCGTTCCTAGTTTGCGTTGGCAAGCCTTGAACACTGGACTCAAACAGCACCAGACAAGAACATTTGGTTGAGTGGTGGTCCACCGTGGTCCGCCCCATGGATGAAGCGGCACGCCCGGCTTCCACAGCACCCGACGGCCATGTTACTCAGCGCTTTTGTTCAACGAACTCGTCTCCCCGAACCCACTCACACTAAGAATTTCGCACACATCTCTCATCTGGTGGCGGATACCTCAAAATCTCAATTGTGTGCCTGTTGTCGGTGTACAACGGAGATAGCTTGCTTTGGGTATCATGGGCTGGGGTCCGGAGGAGGTTGTGATGCTGGATATCGTGGCGAGTGCGCGGGTTGCTCGAGAAGAAGTGAAGTGCGGCCGCGTGCGGGGCGTGCCAGTGCGCGTAAGTTTGATCCGAGCAAGAGAACGTGACGGACGTTCCTGAGCGTCGCTGGCGGTGGAATTCATCGTCCTGGGCTTGGCGTAAAAGCCGGCTCGCCAGCGCCTGCCGGGCACCTGGTCGGGGTCTGGTGCCGCAGAGCACATCACCAGCCTATGAACAACTCCCGGAGACAGCTCGACGGCTCCATCGTGCCTGCTCGCCGCACTTTTGCAGCCGCACTGGTGTCGTTGCAGTACCCGGCGTGGCCCACCGCAGTACCTGGCACCGAACACTGGGACGTCGGGCGCGGCCTACCGCGCGACTGGTTACTCGGATGCCTGGGCGCGAACAGAGGCCACGTCACACCTCGGCCGCCGGTTTCTCCTCCACCGTACTTCGAGCATCGCAGGACTCGTCTCAACAGGACTCCGAGCATCATCGGACTCGCCTGCACCGGCGTCGAGTCCATGAGAGGACCAAACAGAAGTAGGACGTTTTTTCGGACATGTCCTGTTAGATGTTATGCCAGGCTGTATGCGTGTGTGACACGTGATACGTTAATGGCCAAGAAAAGAAACGTGAGTGTGACCGTGAACCTGATCTGCTACCTCCCCAGAGCTCCTGAGCGGACCTGGGCCCATAACATCACAGAGGTATTCATGGTGACGAGTCCTCCTCTTAGTCAGCCAACTTCGTCAGCAAGACTCATGTTGGATCAGATATCGACCGCCTCGAAAAGCTAAGGCGTCTAAACTCTTCAAATCTTGTTCTGAATTTGTAATTTTTATTCTGAATTTTTCGCTTTTTAATTCCAATCAGCTATCGCTGTTCTTGTTCAGTCAGAACTATAAAATATATCCTTTAGTATGCAAGTACTCTGTTATGAATATCAATTCTAACTAGAGAGAGAGAGAGGAGGGTGATCCTCTCCTAATTGCATTAATTCCCGACTGCTATGTGGTACCGCCATACAGAGTAGGCATGACCCATCGTGACAGACACATCTTTAGCACTCTGATGCACTAATACATTCAGCGTGGCCTCATTCATGCAACCGTCCAAGGCACCATATATGTGGATTTCTTGGCGTTGCGCGAGAGGTGTTTTGTTGAAGTATTTCTTTACAAATTGTTTTCTTGCAGAAGCGCGGTTAGAATGTCTCGGAAAGGAGGGATAATTGTCCCAAGAATAAAAATGTTAAGTTATTTGTGAAATACGATGCAATAATATATATTAGTATTTTAAAATTTTCAGTTCACGCAAATCTTATTTGCTTATGTGTGTTTTGCTCAATGTGTAATGGTTTATACAAAACTTAGCTCTAGAGAAAATATGCGAACAATATTTATAGGTGGTGACATCTCAGTGATCTGCCGTGACGTCAAACTTCGGCTGCGCTTCGGTGTAGCTGGTAATGGATTTGAAACAGACTACCGAAAACCAAAAATCACTCGCACAAAAGATAATATGTTGTAGTGAATAAGGACATATCTCGTTTTTTATCTGAAGTGTCTTGACTCCTATTAAAGGCCTGAGTACAAAGACAGTCACTTGTCGCGGAATATGGAACATTTTTCTTTATAAACCGTTTTGTTCAACATGACTGAACTATCATTAACGTTCAGTAGAGTAAACTATAGTGGCGTAATTATTGATTTCAAACAATTTCTCGTGGTTAGCACTGCTATGTCCTTGCTTACTCCGAGTCTCATTCGAATTAAAGAATGTTGCACAATATGTTTAATCAATTTGACTTCTGACCACCAAAACTATTGCAATTAAATCGCTTCAGAAACTCGGCAGAGTGGTAGGACTTAAGTTCATGTTTGAAAATATTGACCTTTAAAGTTACTGTATGTTAGAAATGAATAACCGGAAAAAGAATGCGTTACAATATTAAAGAATAAGAACACTTATCAAATTTTTTCCCGAAGTTGAAACATAACTTTTTTTTCGGTGTTTTTTTAGTATGTCTATGAGGCTATGTTTCCATGCTTGCCAGTCATGAAAGCAAATGCGCGTATTCACCTCATGACAGATCTAGATGTGTGCCCTCGCTCTATACTGTAGACGGGCAGCCGGCAGCAGTAGCAGAAATGCACGCGGTGCAGTTTTTTTTTTCTAGCTTTTCGGCGCGTTTATTGGCAAAGAAAACTCGTCCACTAAGCCATGAGCAAGTTACTGGCTAGAATAGTCTAATTGTTAAAGAGAAACTGTAGAATTGGCAAAAGCTAATGAAAAGACATGCGGATTGTAAGATTGCCCGGCATTCGATCACCCGTATTTATACTTGTTGGCATAGTTTTTTGCGCATTTTTCAATTTACCGTGCTGTTGGTCCTGTATTTTTTTTGCGTTACAGTCACCCAATTAAGATTTTTTTGCGGTCACTTTTTCACCACTGTGCACGTGCGAGATGTTGTATACGTGTGTAAGAAAGTCAAATACAATGAGCATAAGTGCCACTGTTTTGGTATGAAGCGACACTGAGCAGAAAATTGAAACACGAAATCTAATTTCTGCGAACAAAGTAGATAAAACTCGTATGCTTTCTCTACCCTTTGTCTATGGTTGTAAGTTTAAACAGTTGCGCAGTGCGCCGGTCTTAAATGACTGTCGTATTGCAAGGCATCCTTTAAAATCTGGGGAGATAATAGTAGCTGAGATAGCATCTTCCGATCCCCGACAGATGAAATTATTTTGCTCTTACCTGCTTTGAAAAAATGGGACACAGTTTAATTCCCCGCGTAGTCCAAGATTCGAAGCTTAAACCAATTAAATACAGCCTATTGAATGCATACAGCACGCAGAGTATACACTGCATGGCGAGCTTACCACACCGTAGCTGTCACAGCACAGTAGGTCTGTCGAGACAAAGGCGACACTGCAGCAAGCATTTTTTACCAAAAAATGATGTCCCACCGATGCAGAACAGCAACTCTAGCAGCATATGTATCTCGCCGAGTGGACGTTCGCTTAACTCGCCAATTGGCGAGGACCTAATAGTAAATTAGTAGAGTATCGACTGATGAAAGTGAAAGTGTCACTATATTTGACGGTATGAAAGTAAAATTTCTCACTAGTTAAAGTTAGCACCTTCGATTTTCTGCAAATATTTTTTATTGAAACGCAAGTTACGAATATTAGCAGCAGCGAAAAAATCTAAAATTTTAGCTTGGATGCGGTTTCGCTCGGGCAATTTTGAGAAAATAATTTGTTTTCACCATAAACATCAACCAGTGGTCTTGTTATTAAAAAAAATTAAAATATCGTAACAGCGGCCAGATATCAAACAGCTTTGAAAAGAAATGGATTATCTACTTATTCCTGCGACCATCAAATTTATTTATCCTTAGTACAGCTAAGCACTTAGCTGGCGAAGGGAGCCAGTTCAGCCCGTAATAAAATTTGATTCTTTTCATAGACCGTGACGTTGAACTGAAGAGAGCAGCCACATTTAGTCACACAGCGATTTTACCGATACGACTCAGATGGCGAGCGAAAGCACTTCAACTACTTGATCGTGTATAAGGCTCTGAGTGGCCCTTCAATCTGCATCTCAGTGTAACCTGCATGCAATGTAAAGAGTCACCATCTAGTCGTCAAGAGTGTTGTGACCGACTGATGTTACAGTATCTGCCGGATTTCAAGCAGGAGCGAATGTAGAATGTCTGGGCACTTCCATAGTTATAGGAGCGTCGGCAATTTTTAAGTTTTGTTTCGACATACGTGTATTGACACCTTTGTGTTTGAGACGCCGAGTGGCAAAGAACTTTAAGCGCCAAATGGCACAGCACAGTATACTGGATAAGAACAATACCACTGCTGCATGGCAAACGACACGAGCGCGCAACACTGAGTACGTTTTGTCGCTACGCCGCGATGTAGTGACTCTACTCGATTTCGAGGCCTATGGTTTAGTGATGAAAAGCAGCCGCAAGAAAGAGGGATTTCGGAAATGCTGCAGAGTTCATTCCCTATTAATTCATTACTATTGAAACTTTTTTTTTTACGTTCCTTGTCGGTGCTCCTAGAGACGGCAGTTGCGGGATTTACATCCGAAAAAGTTTTCGTATGCGAAATTAAGAAGACAATCTCAAGAATTCCATCACGAAAACGCTGATCAGATAAGCGCTGGTATCACGTCTGATAACAAGGTCTTGATTCAGTAATGCCTAACTCTTTGTTGAGAATAGTGGAACAAGTACCGCTCTGAAAAAAAAAAAAAAAGACTACGACGGTGCTAGCATCCTCCTTTCTGAACGCATATATTTGTGGAGGACACTTCATAACACCGGTTAACAGTTCAACTGCCCCACAGAACAATTTTTGGAATTCGGTTCCAGCAAGCGGGGTAGTAGATTTGCTTAGCTTCCCCAAAACAGTTTTCTGTGTAAACTCGATTGCACTCTTGAGGAATTGGCAGAGATACCGTTCGGCTTGTCTGGACCAACCGACAACCTGTAAAGGAGAGAGAAGAAATAAAGGTTTTGGTTGATTTTACGCAGTATAGCCTGAATAACAGTTAGTATTGAGGACATGTTCAATGTTTGCGTGACCATTCCAATCCGCAAGCTGATATAATGTCAGTACACTGTAGGTTTTGGCTTCCATCAACATATGATGTTAGATGTACTACAAAGAAGACGCGCATATGATATCATGCGATATATATTGAAAGGTCTTATTTCGGCCTAAACTACACTGAGTTTAATACAAATTCTGTTTTTCGACCTCGTTATGTCTCGCCCATGACCATTATAAATTGTGAAGAATGCTACCTTTGATAGTCGAGCTAGTTGGTCAGACGACATGGTGCACCACGCTGCAGAGTAGGCGACGACAGACAGGAGAGGCACACAATACACACAAACACATAAACAGGGACAATGCTGCAGTGACAACTGATTAAAACTAACCACAACATCCTCTTCCTTCTCCACTTCTAAGGACACACACCACTTCTTCTTTAACGATCCTTTTTAGGAATGCCCCAATAAAAATGATATCTGTAGCACTGGCTTACGTAACGCTATAGGCTTGTTCGATTAATGGATTTTAACCTCATAAAATGATTCATGCAATGAGAGACGTCCTAGATGAGGGCTCTGAAAATATCAACAACCTGGAATTCATTAAAGTGCAGTAATATCGCATCGCACACATACACGGGTGCCTTGCTTCTCATCTTGATGCAAAGGCGGCCACCGCAACCGCAATTTGATTACGCAACCTTGACACAATAGTCGAGCGCATTTACCCACTGCACCATCGCTACGCAACTTTCGACCTTGGTCTCTTCCCCACCACAAAGGGTTCGAGATTAGGAGCTAGCTTTGTGTGCCCGCGAGTGCTCTAAATTGATTACAATCAAACTTCTTATACACTGTAGAAACGCGATATTCTTCTTTACTTTATACCTGTTTTCCTATTCAGATAAGGCTATTCGGAAATCCTTGGCAAGGGTTGTTTTACTTATACTATGTGTAATATTGGGAACTTCATTTTCCGCGCCTCTGATATATAGCCATAGAAATGTTTCTCTGCGTTATTACGCAGAAGCAGTCCGGCTACGGCCATTTCAGATTTATTATTTGTCCCCTATCATGCTAACTATAATGCTTCTGCGCCCACTGCACCCACCTAGGTTCGACATGCTACACTTGATTCAGGCGGATATGATATCGTCCACAACAGCAAATGAAGGAGACGTGATTTTGGCAGATAAATTCACGCTTGCTTGGACGAAGGAGTAAGGCGAGTACCTAAAAGCGAGAACTAAAAGGTAAGAGCCCTTCTGCATTAAAATCTGTGTGAGCGTTTTCCAATGTTTTTTTTATATATATCGGGAGTTCCAAATCTTATCTGATAAGATACTGTGTCGTCCGCATTAAATTTACTTATTTCTTCATTTACTTATACCCTCAGTACATTATAGAGAGGAGGGATGAGGAAGGAAGGAAACACCTGTATTGACAGCCCTGTCGTGCACTTTTGCTGCTTGCATATATGCGGGCATCTAGCCACACCACAATGACGGCGGCCGAGGAGGGTGCTGGTTCCATTGTCTGTGATGTATGCCGTAAAGCTTGGTTCTTGGACCTAAGCTAACAAACACTTCAAGCTTTGCCCAGTTCACAGCGACGGCATCATTTACTAGAGACCACGGAAGGACCCAGCAGTTGTAGCTGGCCGGGCGAATGGCATGTGGAATATCGGCGAGAGCCCTGATTTGAATGTGAGAATACTCTTGGCAGTCCAATACTATAAGGACAGCAGTCGCTGGACTTCGGCAGTGACGGCACATCCCTTCGTCGGGGTTGTTGAGAAATAGTTTTTGCCTTAAAGACTCGGTTACCGAAGTAAGAGTTGCAAGGCGGTAGACAAATGTCTGCGTTGCCCTCGATAACAGCTCCGGCATAGGGTGAATGGGGCGTGCCTGTTCCTCGGCATGCTCCTCTCTTCAATTACGGAGGTGCTGATGGGCTTCATGCCATCGCTTCTTTGCGGTCACCTTGAAGGTCTAGGGTTCCAACGGGCAGGTTTCGGTACCCGCCATGATGAAAAGTGCTTTCGGAGCGGTTGATATTTTGCGTGCTGCTCCTCGCGCCTCGCTGTCGGCCCACTCGTTGCCTTCAATGCCTTCAATAAATTCTCGCTCTAATGTTTATCTTCAGATTGTGGTCGTCGAATGTCTCTAATAAAGCTGCGGTCAATAATGTAGTACCTACAAAGATTATTCATTGTTGTGAAAAGAAGTCGGTTTCACTGCAGCGGACCGCCGCCGAGCATTCGATAATCGCGTGTCATAGATACGCTGGAAGGGCGGCCCCCTTGCCGCACTCATCATTCCACACTATACCAGGGTAAGTGAAGCTATGGGACTATGAAAGATATTTTTAGTAATTTTCACAACTATTTATCTCAGTAAAGAGTTTTCGCTGAATTATCTGCTTGTAGCTCTCAGAATGACAATGGGGCCTAATGTTGCGATAATACAGAATGATAGTAGATATTACGCTTACATAGATCCCTCAAATCTTAGGAACTGCTTTACATTAACTTTAAACTGAAAATGACTTATAAAGTGTTTTTTGCACGCCACTAGCACATTTCTCTGAACGGTTATCTCTGCCTTTCGTCTTCCCAGTTCCCCGTTTCTCTGATCTGTTTACGATACGTTATATTCGGTAACAGTGAAATACAACAACAGTATTTAAAGATTAAACATTATATGTATTTCAAATTTATTTTTTGCTGTGAAATCTAGATCGGAAGTGTACAGGTAATAATATAATGTTTCCCCAAATTTGGATAATGTGCGAACGAAAATCAAATAATTTGTTCAAAATTCTTGCTAAATTCGGCCGGGGGTATAAAACGCTGTAGTTGATAAGATCTACATGGGTAAATAAAGATATTTATAATTCTTTCCCACATTTTGCAGGAAAAACTAGACAAAAGTCACAGTTTCCACATTTTTAAGGTGTCAAATTTGTCACAGCTTCTTAGAAATGCGCACCATATTTATATTCTTTTTTCATAAGTCATGTTATATCCTAATTTCGTGAAACAATATTCAAATTTATTATGTCGAGCTTGAAAGAAATATTTATTCAAGGTAAATATTTAGCGCGCTAAATAAAACTTTATGTGTAACACACATGCCTCTTCTCCTTATTCTGCGAGAAGTAACAAAAATAAAGCAGCCGTTGGGTTTATCAGCGTACATTAACTTGAACTGACAAATTTCGCCCTCTGTTGAGTGAAAAAATGGAACAAACATTAGTTACACAGAAATCAGTTTAGCTTAAAGTTTATTTTTCTTTTGCCTGATAAAGGCTTGACGGTATTACCGCGCTATAACGTAAACGTCTTGAACAACAAAACTTATCGCGATGATTCCGTTATCTCAACGGTAGAGCAGCGTTATTTAGTGAGAAGTAGAATAACAATTGTTACAACTACTAAGATCGCATTCAAACTCATTCTTCAGACTTTAGCTATGGTGGGAACGTGCTCATCTCTCAGCCTTTTAATAATGGAACGTTTTTGTAGGTGGGTTAGGTTTTACAATTGAAGTATGTTACTCACGGATCAGCACCTTCATTTTGGTTAAATAGAGCCCACCTTGATGGAATCGCATGACTTGGAAAGAGTGTTCAGAGAGCACAACTAAATATTATTAGAAGCCGTGTTAAGATATTATTACACAAAAATATCAGAGTACTTTGATTACGTAATGAATACGGAATACTGTTGTTGAAAAATCATCTCATCATGTGTTTAATGATAAACGATGGGCTGTTCCTTCCAAGGACGGTTTAGAATCTTGCGGAATGGATACATGCACTGATCCATCTAGTATTCTTGCTGCCCGCTTTTTCTATTATTGGGGATATTTTGTGGTCAGTGGGTCTCATTTCAGTCAGATAAAACAAACAACTTCTCGTGTCGATGATAGAAAGCGAGCAATGATTGAAGGGCTTATAACTTTAGACGATATTAGTTTGGCCGTTTTGTCACTACTTTTCAGAAATCACGTGGCGCGGACCTTCGCGTTAGTTTGGTCTATAAAGCATTTATGTCGTCTCAACAGCTACCTTATTGGCAGCTATCATTATGACAATCGCCTTTTTGTCTCTGACTTTTGATACTGGTGATGCCATAATAATCCAGAGAAGCAAAGACAAAGATTGGTTAAAAATATTTTACTATACCCTTGCATAGTTGGTTTTGACATACTTGCAAAGATTGTTTCATCTCGTCTCCAGCGTGATTCATTGTATTTAATACGTGCAGAATCAAAGACCGTGTGGCAAAACCCCTATTCAGATCGCATGTTTCGTGTTAGAAGCACTGTAAAATGTATCAGTCAAGAGGCCCTCCTTCATATTGATCAGACATAAGCTTTTTAGAATGTTCATCATGATTCTTTCTTTGTTGTGCCAAAGGGTGACAGCATTGGTGATGTCTGTCTTTTAGCCATCAAGCTATGATATAAATCTCCCCACTACAAGACTTGTAGTTAAAAAAACGTTTAACGAATCTATTCAGCTTAAGTCGCCACTTCGAAGGCTGCCCGCTACCGCCTTTGTTATTCTCTATATGCCCATCCTCTAATTTTCATTACTGTCAAGAAAACAGCGATTCGATGCTCTTCACTATCACACTGCCGTTTCCTTTCTGGTAAAAAGATTTTGAGCTAGGTTTTTGTGCAACCGAGCAGTTTTATGATAGTTCCACTACGTCTCTTACCCTTATAAACCGAAAGGATTTGGACTATGTAACCGTGACTAGGTAACGCCACCTGTTTGGTGGCGTCAGCTAGTACTATGATCTTCATGGCTGTTACCTTGCTCCAGTATCGGAATACTGAGCCTCACTGCAGTTACGAAGTGTCTTCAGTTAGAGGACAAAGCTTGTTCTGGATCGGTAAGACTCTATTTCTATTTGTACCAGCAGGAAGTTATAACGCCTTCTTGGCATGAAAGGTTATCTGCATTGTTTTGCATATTGCAAGAACATACAGAAAATGCGTAGAATTTCTAATATATTTTGTGGAGCTCTGTGGGAGCCAATGCTTCGGATCAAGTTGTTTTGTTTCCCAAAAGTTTGTGGAGCGGGTCTTCATGCTTGTTTGTTGATCAGCTTGTTTTAGGCACTCACCTCTTTTTGAAAGCCAAGCCATCCGTTTATTCTAGAGGCGTTTACCAGACGATTAAGCGCCTATTTACTATCTTTCTTGCGCGTAATAATCATAGGAGTGAGGGGCCTTTGTGAGGCTGTCTTAAGGAAGTTCACGCCACACTCCATTTCATTGCTCTCTGGCGTTCCTTGAATACCCATGTAGTTTGTCCCAAATACATACGAAAAACAGTATCATTCAGATGTTAAGTGCATAGGTGTCGGCAGCCTTACGCCTTGCGTAGCTGTATTTCTTCATTAAAGTTCACATGTCATGTCAAAGGGTGCTTCATTGGAGAAAGGTGTTTTGTGTGGTGGTCAATGTACTGCGGTCTTTTGTCAGTGGCCAGAAAATAGAGATCATTTCTTTGTGTATAGTCTTAATGAAATGGTTTGGTCATATATTTAAATGCAATCTTAAAACAGACAAAGATATTATATCCTGTACAGTAACATTTTTGTCTAATAAAGGGGGTTTTAAGGTTGCTTGAAAACTTCTGTGTTCATGGGACTCCTAAGCTTCTGGTAAAGCCGCTTGACAGATCGCCACGTTTAGCCACGACGCTCATCGCAGTAGCTGTTCAGAGAACAGTTCACCTAATGCTGAAGGTATATAAGGGTCAGGTTCCACCTGCTATAAAAGTTTCCTTTACTCGATGTACATATGCAGAATGTTGATGTGTTGACAAAGTGCGGGCTGGATGTTGCTGAACTCTGTACGACAGGTCGCGGCATACGAACTGGTTAAGTCTGGCTTGGAGCCTGCCATTATTATTGTAATATCATGCGATAAAGCTAAAAATAACTTGGAATATAAAATAGTACAGGAAAGTTCTAATTTTATTTCTTCCGCTTTCTATTCTGAGCATAAAATAAATTTCGAAAAGCGCACCGACTGTATGGTAAGAAATGCGGAAGGGTGTTGTCCAATTTTTGTAATGTAGGCTAGAAACACAGCTAACCTTTTTGTCCCCGTGTGCTGCTAGTAGACACTAACATAACAGGTTATTACCAGCTATGTGTTATTAGAGGCCCCAGTATACAAACTCATCATATTTCACTTTCGGTGTTTGGGACCGTATCGAATGAGGCTGGTTAAGAAGTTCCAAATCAGACTGATTGTGAGAAGGAATTTGGTGAAGTCTCTAAATGTGTCTGCTTCACGTACTTATAGTATGCAAATACTGGTGACATTGCACACACGCGCATTCAGCTTTGCTAAACGCACTCTCTATAGGGACAGGATTGTTGGATGTTTGGTGGCTTATTTCGGCACCCATTCAGGAATGCGGCAGAACCAGCCGTAGTATTTGAGTGTGCAGTCTGTCGCTGGTTGGAGTGCAGATTACTTCTCAAATGGTAATGTTTGGTTATGTGCTTAAGACTGGATATGTCCTTAGCAAAGCATAACGTCTTTGTGGTGTGAATATGACCGTTTAAACGAAGTCTGGGAAACGTGTCACGCTATCACGTTATCAGCACGAGCAGCTACGCAGATTCTCGGACGCTTTTAAGTCGATTGTTTTTCCGCGGCTTCCCAAAAAGGAATGAGCATCAAAAAGAATGAATGAGAACCAAAAGAATGAGTTAGTTGCAACTCAGTCACACGTATCTTCGCATTTGTTTACTCTCTGGTTGAACACCTTGTCGAACCAAACTTTTTGCCTTCTGTTCCCCAGGAGTATCGGCAAGGGAGTATCAGATTCTAAGCTACAGTTTTGCATCTGCAATCATCATTTTTCGACAGCTGTATATTGGGGATCCAACAGCCTAGGTTACAATGCTTGCATTTTCCAAACTTTGTAATAGAAAAAACTGGAATGGGGAAGGAAAAAGCCGCAACCATCATCGCTGTAACCCCATTACGCGCTCTGCATGCTGCTTTCGCTGATATGATATTTCTTTCATCCCTTGACAGAAAGGGCTAATAGGAGGCTGCAAAATTTGTTATATATTCTCCTAGCCTCTCCCTTACGGAAATGCCATATCTGGACTTATAAAGAAAAATCCTGATCAGGTATATCAGGAATTGGGCAGATATGGTATATTAGGACAGATCTGGGCCAGATAAGGCATATCTGGTTATATATGCCTGATCTGCCCAATTTCTGATTTCGAGTACCAGATAAGGCATATCTGGTCAGATATGCCTTATCTACCCAATTCCTGATTTAAAGATCTAGCCCGCATGGCAGGTAGGTTTTGAACTATAGATCTATATATCTGCATGTCAACATAATACTTTATTACAACACACATAAAACAATTTCAGTATTCCAGCTAAACGCACACTCAATCAAGTTTGCCAAGGGAAACCTGAATTTCCCCTTTTATTTCAAACCTTACAGGAAAATAGCTTTGAAACCACAGGTTTTCTTTTTTCCCTGCCTATATGGAATCGCTCAAAGACGGTCCTGAATTACGTGTGTATACCGAGGGTCAAAGACATGCTCATCCATTAATAAATATTGAGACTCTACTTATTTACGCGCGATACGATAACAAACTACTGAGATAGCTGAACAGAATAATTTCTACACGAGTAGCTAAAGTGAAAGACATTAACCTATTAAATTAGATATTACATTTTTATTCCACTCTTTTACACACAAAGCTTTAACCAGTAAATGCTTTTAGTTTGAGCTAGTTTACTTGCCAAGCTAAAAAAAATAAACGGCTATTAATCAAACTAGACTATTAAAATGAAATTTAAAGGTTTGTCGTTACCCGGAAAAAATACAGCTAAACTGTTGGGTGATAAAACACACACTGCTGGGACAGCTGATAATACCTAAACCTTAGCAAAGTACATATAGGCTGTCAGGAAGTACTGGTGTTACCTTAAGCAGAAACTGCAGTGCAAAATGAGTGAACGCGCCTAACTCGTGGTTGCTTTTCAAATTAGGAGAGAAAACAAAAAAAGCATGCCCGATGGCATTTGTCATCACAGCGACAACTCTGCCCCTAAACAAAATCAACCATGAAGCTACTTAGGTAGTGCAAATAATAATAATAATAATAATAAACAACGAAGGACCCTATCCACTCGCTGAAATTTGTCAAAAATGCTAAAGCTAAAGACAGATTAGCAACGAAATGTACGGAAAAATATCACATACTGGCAATTACCATCCAATTTACTGATTGGAAAATTAATTTTCCATCAAAAAAATTATGTGAACAATATCCTGAGGCTGGCAAGTGCTAGTTCCCGACAAGAAGTATCACGCTCACGGTTTTGGCGATCGGGCGTGAAGATGAGGCGGCACGATGAGGGTGCGATCCGACACAATGGTGAAGATTTGGCCGGGACACCCAGCGGAGAATCCCCGAAAAGCTCAATCGACCATCAGGTTCGCTGCCAAGGCTGGGGAGGCAGCTTGCACCCGCAGTGGTACACAGTTATTTCCTCTGAGCCAACGGTCAGACTGAAGTTCTTGTAGATTTGCTGTCGCATTTTTATTACGTGCACACAGCTATTAGCGAACAGGCGCTGGCACACGCGCACACACCAGCATACACAACATGCAGCACGCCCGCCAGCCGCGCCGAACTCCGATGTCTGCCGCCGAAAAGGAACCAGATACCAAGTGCTTAGGCGCACGAAGTTGAAAGGGGAAGGTGAAAGAAGCAAGCACACACAAAACAGAGAGCGCGAGGCCTACGCGGTATAGAGCGTGGCAGCGAGGAGGAGAAATGAAATGCGAGCCAGCGACGCAGGGGCCGCCGCTGTCTGAGAGGGAAGAGGGGAACGCAGGAGAGGAGGAGTCACTCTCTAGCCACTGCTGCCCTCGACGAAGCAACCGCCAGCTGTCTCTGAGGGTGAGTCACCGGCTGACAGCGCGGAGGGGGCCGTATACTGAACTGCCATCATTTTCTTGATATTTTGAATCGCTCAACTTAACCGACCATGCTTTTGTGCACCGGACTGCGGCCGCATTTTAAATGAAAATGCGAGTTAGTAGGCGGAAAGAGGAGCATGTAGCTTTAACCCAGCGCCCTCCTGGATTAAGGAACACATGGTGTAATAATTATAGTGCGGCGAAATCTGCAGAATATTTGAAATATGAGCCGTAGCTATTTTCTAAATTGGATACAATTAACACGCAGGCCATGCTGAGTGTAGAAAAATTGAAGCTCCACCACATGATGCCAATATTGGATATTTGCAGAAAGTAGTCGAATGCCATATATTGCTAATATACAATAACTATGGCGCCTACATAATTAAGGCCCCAATGAGGTTATATAAAGTCCTGTTGATGCCAGGCATATGGCCCTGGTCTGTCTATATAAGGTCATGACGATGCCATATATGCCCTTTATCAGGCCACATAAGGTCGCAAGGATACCATATATGCCCCTGATCAAGCCATATAAGGTCCCGTTAGCCATTCAGATATGTATTATATGTTGCATGATATTGCCAAATCTGAGCCATATAAGGGCAACATTTTGTACATATATGACCTTATCTGGCCCAGATAAGGACTTATTTGCTGCCCTATATATTTGTATCCGGCAGCATATGTTCCATATCTGAAGCAGATATGGGATTTCCGTAAGGGCTGTGCCATTTTCCCTCTTTTTTTTTTCAACAACCAATGCAACAGTCCTGACACCTTTGTGAGGAGGCTCTTCAAATTTGTTCAGTTTTATTTTTAAAATGTCCTTATTCCCTACTAAGTGCAGTAAGTGCGGTGCTCATCAATGTATGCTGTGTTCAGGCGTCATTTGTCATCGCTTTAAGCAATGACGTCCTCGTGAACTTTGCGCCCAACAGAACCGTTTATCTTATTGTTGTGGCTAAAAACCACCGGCAGGATATTCTACACGCGTTTAACGATGACCCGACTCCAGGGAATCTTGGGCTTGTGCGCACATTGCAGCGAATCCAGGAAAACTACTAGTGGCCACGGTTGCCTGCCGAAGTTACTCATTACGCAAATACATGCAATGCGTGTCAGCGAAGTAAGCTGCCCCAATCAGACCTAACGGGCTAGTAAACCCCATACTACCCATAACCAGGTCATTTAAGGAAATTGGAATGGATCTCTTCGGCCTCTTTGTAACTTCTTCGGGTAACAAGTGAATCATCGTGGCACTGACTACCTTACCCGCTACGCAGAATCGGAAGCTCTGCTAAGCGGTACCGCTGAACACGTTGCCAAGTTATTTGTCGAACGCATTCAACTGGGACACGGCGCCCGAAATACTTATCACGGATCGGGGAACATTATTTACAGCAAAGCTAACGCAGGCCATCTTGTCATCTTGATCTACAGTCATCAAGTGACCGACGTAGAACAGCGTATCATTCCCAGACCACCGGACTCACTGAGCGCCCTAGCAAAATGATTGCTTACATGATTGCCCTGTGCGTTGACTCCGAAAACAAGACATGGGACACTGTCCTGCCTAACGTGATCTTCCTGTATAACATGGTCATCCAGCAGACAACAAGAGCGATCTCCATCATGCTGGAGCCCACGACGACGTTCGGCGCGATGCTTCCGTGCGGTACAGGAGAGAACGTCGAATTTGCCGCCTACCTGCAGCGTGCTGATGAAGTCCAACCACTCGTCCGTATGCGCATCAGTGACTAGCAGTGCACAGATGCCCGACGCAACAACGTGCGGCGACGATGCGGAGTACAACCGATATCAAGTTTGGGTTTCGACGCCGATACGCCACCGCGGACTGAGCGAAAAGCTCTTGAGGCGGCACTTCGGCCCATACAAAGTCTTTCAGCGCATCGGACAGATTATATATGAAGTCCTCCCCGACGGCACGACCACATGCCAGCGGCTCTGGACGCACCCAGAAATAGTCCATGTTGTGCGCCTAGAGCCTTATTACGGGCTCTAAAACCTCGTGGTATTTTAATTTCTCGTGTTTTTTACACTTTTCTGTTTTACCTTATTAAGGGGGAATAATGCTTCGAACCACTAAAATCTTTCTTCGTTCTTTTTCGACAGTTGACGGTAAGCAGCTTTCTCATTGTGAATGTAGTGAGCGGCTTACTTCTCATTTTTTGTTTTTTTCATGCTCGTTGTCATGAGACGCGCCTTTATCATTGTGGCAGATGAATCTAGATCTATCTCGGTGGATTCCAGCCACGCACTTCTATTTCTACAATGCTCCTTGTTATGCTAGCCACTTTACGCGGTTTTATCTAAATGTTTCTGCATAGCTTTTTAACTGAGCGCAGACGAGGGAAACAGGAATTCTTATTTCTACGACCGACGAGCAAGCGCTACTGCAGCAAGTTAGGATCTCCCTTCTGAGAGCGGCCCCAAGTTATGTTAAAGTTACCCCGGAGTATCGCCTAAATCTCGAAATGTCTCCTATTCCTATTCCCAAAACAGATGGACCCGGAATACCACGCCGAGAGTCCGGCCGACCGGGCACAATTCGAGATACCGTCCTGCGGACGTCACGTATAACGACGTTTATTACCATCCCTCGAAGACAGCGATAGTGGCAACAGCTTTCACCCCTCACCGCAGCTGTTGTACTGGCTGCAGCATTCGTAATGCAGAAACAGTCACCGCAGTTGAGGAGGTTGCCACTGCGCTAGCGCTAGCCGACCCTGGTACCAAAGTCGTCATCAGTGATTCTCAACAGGATATTCCCAACTACGATGCTGGCCGTATCTCGTGCCAGGCAGTACATATTCTAGCTTCTTCTGCACCCTCTTCCACACCACGCTTACTTCTTTGGGCTCCAGCCTACGAGTCGCTCAGAGAAAACGCCCAGGCGCACCCGCTCGCTCGAGATCTTAGCTGACGAGCCGACAGTATGAACAGCCACCCTGCTTCCCCTGACACTAATATCTCACGCGCTTCTCTACTCACTACTATCATGGACCGACTCAAAAGATGCTCATATCTTCCCGCACACCGCGATCTAACAAAACGCGAGGCCGTACAATGGCGCACACTACAAACCTGCAGCTTCCCACACCCCACCGTATACAGGCGGATCTTTCCGGAACAGATAGCCCCCATGTGTAAACACTGCTCAACTCCGGCCACTAAGCATACACATGGCGTGGACTTGTACACACTACAACACAGACAACTCAAACACCCCAGAGACGTGGGAGGGTCTCCTTCGTACTTCCGAACCAGCGGACCAACGCTGGCTTATCCAGCGCGTGGTGGAAACCGCCGCATCCCACCTCCTCTGAGCCAGCGCAACCGGCCCTTGGACTGGTCTGCTGCTGTTGGGCGTAATAAAAGAGATGCCTTCATAGATGCCGCTTCCCCTCCCACTGTGCTACAAAACTGAGAACATCCCGATAGACGTGCCTTTGAGACGCAGTGATGAGTTGCGCTAATATTTTCTTGCGACTGTACAAGCTAAGTGAAACTAAATGAATAGCTAAAATTACGTATATCTTTCCTTAACACTGTTTCAGAGCTGCTAACAAACATTACCACTGTTCCATAAAAGGCGATGCCAAGTAGGCTAACTATAACTATTATTACCTTGGAATATTGAAGGCATTTGAGTGCATTTCTGACTGTTTAAACTGCCAGGTGAATCTATGTGCATAATGTAGGAAATACACGCTCATAAGAAAGTCAGTAAACAATGTAGCGTAATATTGCGACTGACCCTGCAGAACAGATGAAAGCAACTTGTCGCACGCGAAAGAAAACCATTACCACTGACGTATTTAGTGCACGTGGCCTGGTGCCTTGGCAGAGAAAGACAATCAAGTTGTGAAAATGAGAACCTTAACTTCGTTACCTTTATTCAATCCGGACACTATTAATATGCCGTTCTCCTCTTCAGCCTGCTCTATCGGATCATTTTGCTTCCATTTCATTATTCGTCTTCCGGTGTGTCCTGGCTATAACTACTGCCACCTATCCGCCCAGAGAGTCACAATTGTCATCCGCCTTGGCATTTTCGAACAAACGCTGATGACGAACAGGCTGGAAGATATATTTTATTGCGTGCGTTTACTAGCTGAAAACTTCAAAAGTACCATCTCCATTCGGCTTCAGGTATTATCGAAGGAAACAAAGCTTGGAAAATACCAATGATGCAAAGTATATTTGGTTAAGTCTTCGAAAGATTGCAGGCAGCAATTACAATCTATCGAGTGGGACGGAAATTATTTGATGGTGGGCCTTAGTGCGAAGTGCTCTTGGCTATAGTTTGCTCTTATATGATCGTTCGAATGCTCAGTGGAATGGACTATGATGTGCCTTGTGAACCGAATGCTTTGCGGAGCTGTCACATATATTTACTTCTTTACGTATTGCGGTTGAAAACAAAGGGAGTGCACGCACGCCCATGTCCAACTTCAAAAGATTGGTCAAGGCGTGGGAAGTAACGTTTCTGCGCACCTTTGTTTTCTGCTGAACGCCGATGGCATACGCCCTGTTAACTGAATTTACCACGGGTGAGACAAATTGTCTGCCATACTATTGACAGTTTCCCGCACGATTGCGTTTCGGTGAAGCAGGCAGTTTACTCTTGAGCGAGCTTTGTCGGTACATATATAATGAATAGTTAAAGACCAATCGCAGTTCAGTCTTTGCGAACAGCTGACGGGTTTAGCTGTTTTTATGTACCCATGAAATACGGTTACTACGGTGATATATTACAACATCAGCGCACGGCATCATTATGGCGATCCTAAATATAGAACAGATCAGAACTCCCGTTTTAGAAAATGGCTTTCGAATCAGGGTACCTATCAGGAGGCGGCATCTTAAAAAACATTTCGAAAATCAGCAAATTTAAAGTACCGTAGGATTGCTCTAAAGGGCTCCCGATTCTGACACTTCTGGAACCCGCGTTTAATGGGAAGAACTGCGTACTTATGAACGCAACTCTGGTTCGTTATTAAATTTTACAGATGGTCCTAATCCTTGTCATATTCGTTTTTACATTATTACAGAAAATTATACAAACGCATTTACATTTGCGTGTTCATTTAAATACTCACGTTGAGTTTTCTTGTAAAAGATGGCATTGTGATATAGACGGTAACCAGCTCTCAGGGCCGTGATGCCCGTAGTTAGTGTAGTAACGAATGCATTTCTGAATACACAGGAGGAAAACAAAAAATATGCTAGAAGATGTTAAACAATTTTCTGTGGAAATGAGACCAATGATAGGGAGAAGAACAATGGTTGTCCGTCATCACTCACACAGTATTCCGTGCTGGGGGCCAGGCGGAGTAGACAATATATTGGAATGTGTTCCTACCAGTATATCTTAACTTTAACATCGCCTGGCAGAGAGTGGAAGGGGCATGGTCAAGGCCTACGTTCTGCTTCCTAACCCATAGCATCTCTTCGACGGACGTAAGCTGAAAGTGAAGGAAGGTAGTTCAGTGTATAACAAATAGCCCTTTACTAGGGATAATAATCTTTAATACAAAGCAGTTATAACATATCTATCCTATGTGGAATAATAAAAGTTATACACTTTGAGCGAATGTCTCCGCTTTAATATTCAATATGTGCAAATATGAGGGGTAATTGAGACTGAGGACGCTTATGTCAAAATGGAGTTGAGAGAAGAGATAAAACATTGCAAGGAAGACTTGGTTAGCTCCAATATTTAGAGAAAATTTGTATTGCGTATAATAAACAAGCTCTTTCAAGAAATACAGGCTGTTTACACCCCCCAGTATATGAAATAGGCTTAACCAGTTGAGCTCTTAATCAAATGCCGATCACTTGAATGCCAAGTTTGAAAAGGTCTTGCAAGGCCATGGAGGCGAATTCACTGGCGTATTGAAAGCCGAATTTGTGACATCTATGTCGAATGATCTTGTTGGTTTGTGGGGTTTAACTTCCCAAAGCGACTCAGGCTATGATAAACGCCGTAGTGGAGGACTCCGGACATCTCGACCACCTGGGATTCTTTAACGTGCACTGGCATCGCACAGCCCACGGGCGCCTTGCATTTTCGCCACCATCGAAAAACGGCCGCCGTGGCCGGGATTCGATCTCGCGTTCTTGGAAACAGTAGTCGAGTGCCGTAACCACAGCGCCATCCCGGCGGGTATAATCTTCGCATTATATAAAGTAGCTGAATGCATTTTGCCCAACGAAAAAGCTAATGGAGATAATGAGAACAGTGGCAATGATGCTACCACCTCGAACATAAGAGTGAGTTATTTTTTTCTTCATGAATGTGTTGTAATTACTTCAACTTTGGTTATATATTCGCTTTATAATGCGTTCTAGTTAACTTCGTTTTGCAATATTTACATGTGTACTACTAAAAATTTGTTAACTTTCGCAATAAATATATATATATATATATATATATATATATATATATATATATAGACTGCCAGTCGAAGCCATAGGTAGCGTAAGAGGGTTCTAGCACAGCTGTCGCCCTACTCTTGATCACGTTCTACGTGACGCTGGCGGTAACAAAGGGCGTTCCACGTCCGCCGCTATGGCTGAGGGTGGCGCTGGTGAACACTCTCAAGGTTCGTATACAGACAACATAAATTCCCAAGCAAGTAGCAGGGAGGACAGCGGCCGATGTAGCTCAGTTGGAAGAGCACCGGACGCGATATTCGGAGGTCGTGGGTTCGGTTCCCACCATCGGCACGTTGTTTTTTCTTCTACTTTGTGTTTAATGATATTTCCCCTAAACAGATTACATTATTAATTTCTGTGATTATCCAAGTAAATATTAAAAAAATAAAAAAAGACAAACTACCATCCCCAACGCTTTCCTTGGCCTCTCCGACTGTTGGCTTCTTTCCTTCATATATATATATATATATATATATATATGTATATATATATATATATATATATATATATATATATAGGATGCGAGAACATTTAACGTACTTGGCCGCTTAAAAAATAATAGAGCGAAGGGCACGCTTCATTTAAAGAAACATTTTATTAGACTCGACGTTTCGATCGGAGACCGATCTTTCTCAAGAGTGAATCTTCTTGAATAGTGTTGCGGCTTTTTAAGCATTTGGACATAGACCACACCTGGGTAGGAAAACAAAACGTGGGAGACAGAGGAAAGAGACAGATACAGTAGGGAAGGATGATGTCCAGGTGTGCCATCGCAGGTGCATCGCAGGTGCTGGACAGGCCTGTCGAACTGCGCTGACACAGGTGCCTGGATGCATAGTCTCTGCTGCGAAAGAATGTGGGCTATTTTCACTCTTCCTGGCCACGACAGCCGAAGAGTGGGAGTAGGGAAAAAAAATATGGTCATCACCTTTTTTGAATACCAAAGTGTTGGTGTGTTCTGGTCTTGTCAGGGCCACTTACCTCCTACCGCCCTCCCCCCCTTTTCTTTCGCTTGCTTCCGACACTTTTTTTTTCTAAGCTAACACCTTTCCTTATCCACCTCCATCCCCCCCTCCTTTTTTCTTTTTTTATTTTTTTTATTTATTTATTCATTTTTATTTTTTTCCCTACTCCCACTCTTCGGCCGTCGTGGCCAGGAAGAGTGAAAATAGCCCGCATTCTTTCGCAGAAGAGACTATGCATCCAGGCACCTGTGTCAGCGCAGTTCGACAGGCCTGTCCAGCACCTGCGATGCACCTGCGATGGCACACCTGGACATCATCCTTCCCTACTGTATCTGTCTCTTTCCTCTGTCTCCCACGTTTTGTTTTCCTACCCAGGTGTGGTCTATGTCCAAATGCTTAAAAAGCCGCAACACTATTCAAGAAGATTCACTCTTGAGAAAGATCGGTCTCCGATCGAAACGTCGAGTCTAATAAAATGTTTCTTTAAATGAAGCGTACCCTTCGCTCTATATATATATATATATATATATATATATATATATATATATATATATATATATATTGTAATAGGGCGTTTATTGACGCTCAGATGGAGAGCTTTGAGGAGAGGACCGTGCAACGGCGAGCCGAACGTATTTCTTTGTCTTCGTCGCAAAACGCACTGGTGCATGTCGATGGCTGAAGTGCTGACTATCACAGTACATTTTCCCCCCGGGTAAAAAAAAGGAGCCATCCTGGCGACTTATGGCGCGGAAAGCACAGCGGGGTCGTAGAATGGCTTCAATCGGTTCAAGTGAACTGTTTCACGACCACGGCGACGCAAGTCCGCCGAGGGCGTGACGGGCTCAACTACGTAGTTAACTGCAGATGTTTGCTGGAGGACCCTATATGGTCCGTGGTAGCGAGCAAGAAACTTCTTTGAAAGGCCAGGGCTTGTGGATGGCACCCAGAGCCACACCAGAGAGTTCGGGAGATATGACGAAGCTTCGCCGGTATCACGGAGGTATTTTTGTTGCCACTGATTTTCTGTTGTGAGAGAGCGGGCGAGCTGACGGCATTCTTCTACGTACGTGACGGCATCGGATAGCGGGGAAGATTCGGAAACGTCAGGGCGATAGGGAAAAAGTGTGTCCATAGTACAGGGTGGCTCGCGCCCGTAAAGGAGAAAGAATGGACAGACTCCAGGAGTGGTCTGTGTCGCGGTGTTATATGCGCAAGTTACAAACGGTAGAACTTGGTCCCAATTGGAATGGTCGGTCTTCATGTACATAGCCAGCATGTCACTGAGAGTGCGGTTGAAACGTTCTGTCAGTCCATTCGTCTGAGGGTGGTACGAGATAGCGGTTCGGTGTATGATGCGGCATTCTTTCAGGAGAGCCTCAAGAGCGTCTGATAAGAAAACGCGTCCGCGGTCACTGAGCAGTTCGCGAGGGGCAACATGGCGAAGAACCAGGTTTTTCAGAATAAAGGCAGCCATGTCGCGCGCGGAAGCAGAGGGCAATGCTGATGTCTCAGTGTAGCGGGTCAGATGATACACTGCCACGATAATCCAGCGGTTGCCAGCTGAAGTTGTAGGAAGGGGACCGTATAGATCTGTGCCGACACGATCAAATGGACTGGCAGGACAGGGCAACGGCAGCAACGAAGCAGGAGACTTGAGAGGAGTTTTTCGGCGTTGGCAAGAGCGGACAAAATGGCGGACAAAGCGGTACATTCCACGCCAGAAGAAGCGTAGACGCAAGCGCGTGTAGGTTTTCAACACTCCGCCGTGGGCGCAATGGCGATCAGTATGGAAAGCAGCACAAATTTCGGCGCGGAGATGACGGGGGATGACTAAAAGCCACTTCCTTCCGTCGTAAAGATAATTGCGACGATAGAGCAGCCCGTCACGAATTGAAAAATGGTGAGCTTGGCGGGCAAGCGCCCTAGACAAACGACCTGGAGAGTGACTTGAAAGGAAGTCCAGAAGTGTAGATATCCACGGGTCGCGCCGTTGTTCCGTGGCCATGTTGATAGTGGCAAGCGAAGACAAATCGTAGGCGCAGATCTCATCAGACAACGAAGAAGGAGGCAGCGGTGAGCGCGAAAGAGCGTCCGCGTCAGTATGCTTGAGGCCTGAGCGATATATGACACGAATGTCGTACTCTTGGAGGCGAAGAGCCCAGCGAGCAAGGCGGCCGGACGGGTCCTTGAGGGACGCCAGCCAGCACAGAGCGTGATGATGAGTGACCACATAAAATGGTCGGCCATAGAGATGCGGACGGAATTTGCCGATGGCCCAAATAATGGCCAAGCATTCTCTTTCCGTAACAGAATAATTGTACTGTGCCTTGGTCAAGATGCGGCTTGCGTACGCCACCACATAGTTTAGGATACCAGGTTTGCGTTGGGTGAGAATGGCGCCTATCCCAATACCGCTAGCGTCAGTGTGAATCTCAGTTGGCGCATTCGGGTTGAAGTGGCGGAGGATGGGAGGTGAAACCAAAAGACGGCGTAAAGTGTTGAAGGCGTCATCACAAGCAGGTGTCCATGCGGAAAGGTCGGAGCTGCCGGAGAGGAGCTGGATGAGAGGAGCAATAATAGAGGCGAAATTTAAGATGAAGCGGCGAAAGTAGGAGCACAGACCGATGAAACTTCGTAGCTGTTCAGTGATTTTGGGCGTGGGAATTCGGCAACTGCACGAAGTTTGGTGGGATCGGGAAGAATGGCATCCTTAGAAACGACATGGTCTAGAATAGTTAGACGGCGAGCAGCAAAGCGGCACTTCTTCAGATTCAGTTGGAGGCCGGCGGTAGCGAGACAAGTGAGAACGTCCTTCAGTCGGAGCAGGTGGGATTGAAAATCGGTAGAAAAAACTACGATATCATCGAGATAGTAAAGACAGGTTCGCCACTTGAATCCACGAAGCACAGTGTTCATGAGGCGTTCAAATGTGGCCGGGGCGTTGCAAAGCCCAAAGGGCATGACGTTGAATTCATATAATCCATCTGGTGTGATGAAGGCAGTTTTAGAGCGGTCAGCATCATCCATTGGCACCTGCCAGTAGCCAGATCGTAAATCCAACGAGGAGAAAAACTCGGCGCCCTGCAAGCAGTCTAGTGCGTCATCGATGCGTGGCAGAGGATAGACGTCCTTGCGCGTGATCTTGTTGAGCCGGCGGTAGTCGACACAAAACCGGAAGGAGCCATTTTTCTTAGGTACCAACACAACTGGAGACGCCCAGGGACTGTGGGATGGCCGAATGTCGTCCACATGATCAGCAATTACTTGGCGCTCCGAAGCCGACACGCGATAGGGGCGCTGGCGCAAAGGTGCGGTTTTACCGGTGCCGATGGTGTGCTCTACGAGAGACGTGCGGCCCAAGTCAGTTTGAGGAAGGTCGAATGAAGAATCGAAGTTGATCGCAAGTAGAAGATCAACTTGCGCAAGTAGAAGATCAGCATCAATAGCATGTTGGAAAACGTCGGAGGGCGTCGAAGTGGTCGCAACATCGCAAGAGCACAGACTAATGTCGAAGGAGGGGGTTGAGTCAGCAAGAGTGGTGATATGACCGGGATCAAGCTCTTCAAGACATTCAACGCATTCGCCACGGAGGAGGACTGCTGGGCAAGAAAATGGCTTCTAGGAGTAAAGTGCACTCTCGCCGTCTTCAATTTCGAGAACTGCGAACGGAAAAAGAAGGCAGGGATGACGGGAGGCGGCTTCGGAAGGTGTAAAAATCGCAGTCAAAGGAGTTACACACACACAAGACAGTGGTACGAGGGCAGCAGAAAACGGAGGAATGTCGGCGTCATGGGCGACGAGAAGTTTTGCAGTGCGGGGAGGGGTATCACAGAGGGGGCGAAGGCAATAACGGCCTGATGAGTCGATAGAAAATCGTATCCCAGGATGATATCATGCGAGCAGTTGGGCAGAACAATAAACTCGATGGGGTACAAGACGTCTTGAATGAGCACACGGGCTGTGCAAGATGCGGAGGGGTGAATGTGCTGTGATGAGGCGGTACGGAGTGAAAAGTCGGAAATCGGAGGGGTCACTTTGCGAATTCGACGGCAGGGCGCTTCACTGATAACAGAGACGGCTGCACCGGTATCGACGAGAGCGAGAACTGTGGCGCCTTCTACAGAAACTTTGATAACATTAGCGGGACGACACGGAGGACTTGAGGAATTCGAAACAAGCGCAGTTCTTGCCCCCGGAACTGCGACTGTTAGTTTCCCTCAATGGTGCTGGTAGGACGTCGCAGCATTGGAGAAAGCGATCGGCGCCGAGGAGAATGTGATCGACGAGTGGCATAGGTTTGGCGGCCTTGTGAGAAAAATTGAGAACCGGGCGGAATCATTTGCGAGCGTGAGTCTGCATCGTACGGGTAAAGTCGAATGTCAGGCTGTGAAGGTTGGAGGCGCTGGCGACAAAGGCGTGCAACATGGCCCGGCCGACCGCAGGCATAGCAAATCGGAAGGTTGACCGTAGTACGTCAAGGTTTCATAGGATGTGGGCAGAACCTTGAGGATGGGGTTTGGAACGAAGGCTCAGCATGCAGCTCGCAGTTCCAGTTTAGATGGGATCGTTTCCGGCACCTCCACCAATTGTAATAGGGCGTTTATTGACGCTCAGATGGAGGGCTGTGAGGAGAGGACCTTGCAACGGCGAGCCCAACGTACTTCTTTGTCTTCGTCGCTCAACGCACTGGTGCATGTCGTTGGCTGAAGTGCCGACTATCACAGTACAATATACAATATATATATATATATATTTGTATATATATATATATCATCAGCTTGACTATACCCACTGGAGGGCGAAGGCCTCTCCCATATTTCTCCAATTAACCCGGTTCTGTGCTAGCTGCATCAACTTGACCCCTGCGAACTTCTTAACCTCATCCGCCCACCTAACTTTCTGCCACTCCCTGTCACGCTTTCCTTCCCTTGGAATCCAGTTTGTTACCATAAGCGACCACCGATTATCCTCTCTTCGCACTAGATGTCCTGCCCAAGCCCATTTCTTCTTCTTGATTTCCACTAGAACGTTGGCAACTTGAGTTATTTCTCTGACCCACTCTGCACACTTCCTATCTCTTAATGTTACCCCTACAATTTTTAATTTCATAGTCATCTGGGTTATCCTCAACTTAAGTACAACTCTCTTGGTTAGCCTCCACGTTTCAGCCCCGTAGGTGAGTACAGGTAAGATGCAACTGTTGTATACTTTCCTCTTGAGCGATACCGGTAAGCTGCTAGTTATAATCTGCGAGTGTTTGCCAAATGCGCCCCATCGCAATCTTATTCTTCTTGTTATTTCCTTTTCATGGTCCGGATCTGTGGTTACTACCTGTCCTAAGTAGACATATTCGCCTACTACTTCCAGTACTTCGCTACCTAAGGTAAACTGCTGTTCCTTCCCGAGGCTCTTGAACATTACCTTCGTCTTCTGCATATTGATTTTCAAGCCTACCTTTCTACTTTTCTTGTCTAGGTCATCAATCATTATTTGCAATTCATTCCCCGAGTTGCTTAGCAAGGCAATGTCACCAGCAAATCGCAGATTACTGAGGTATTCTCCATCTACCCTTATCCCTAATTGCTCCCGTTCCAAGTCTCTGAATACTTCCTCTAAGCAAGCTGTGAATAGTACTGGTTAGATTGTGTCTCCTTGCCTTGCACCTTTCATTATGGGAATTTTTTTACTTTCTTTATGGAGAACTATTGTTGCTGTGCAGCCACTATATATATCTTCCAACGCTTTCATGTACGGCTCGCCTACCCCCTGATTTCGCAATGCCTGCATCACCGCCGAGGTTTGAACTGAGTGAAATGCTTTTTCGTAATCAATGAATGCTATGTATTCGGGCTGATTATATTCCGAGCATTTTTCTATCACCTGATTGATGGTATCGACATGATCGATAGTAGAGTACCGTTTCCAAAAGCCTGCTTGATCCTTTGCTTGATTGCAGTCTAAGGTTGTCCTGATTCTGTTAGCGATTACCTTAGTAAATACCTTATACGTAACAGGCAGTAAGCTGATTGGTCTGTAATTGTTAAGGTCTTTATCGTCCCCTCCCTACTGAAAATCTCCCATATGAATTTTGAGCATACGGTATTATTGGATATGGGGGATATGTGTCATATGGGACATATGGGGAGTACGGGTGATATGTGCAATATGGGCATATGGGCGATATGTGTGATATGGGTATATGGGCGATATGTGTGATATGGGCATAAGGGAATTATGGGTGATATGGGCATTATGGGCAATATGGGCAATATGGGCATTATGGGCAATACGGGCATTATAGGTGATTTGGGCAGGATGGGTGACGTGAAATCCACGACCATATAATTTCTTTTCAGGTGGTGACATTTGAGCAGGTGTCCTACATTATACAATAAGAGAAGGCTGGTAATGACTGAAATTTTCGGTAGTATTTATTTGGCTTCTAATATACATGACATATGAAGTTTCAAGCTTGCATTTTTCATCTGTTCGTCTTTCAGCATTTCTGTAATATATCTTTAGTTTCTGCATGCACTTGCTTGGAGGCAGCTGATCAATAGCATTCCTGCTAATATATGCGACAAATCCATCTGGAAAGCAACAAATGAGAAAAAAGTCCGAAGAGAAGAAATGGTCAATTTTATATCATTGTAAAAATAAATTATTGAAATCAGTTAGGAAACACCAAAACAATTCACAGCAATATAAAAGAAATGGAATTGAACATATAAATTCTCCACAAATGTGAAGGATGTTGAGCTGTGTTTATGTAAAACAACATGAACTTGACTAAAAAAAAGATAATTAGATCACGATTGAAGGACTCACTTGTTACAGCTGCCAATTTGTGATAGGTCAGGGCTTTTTTGGAGGATGAATGGACTAGAGTTCGGAAAGCGGCGACACGGGGCCCCTATCACACTCCTGTTTCTGAGACACAGGCAGCTTTCACTGGTTCTTTGAAAAACAGAGAATCCTTGGGCAGCGTCAGGAGCCACTGCCATCTCTCTACAGGAATGTACACACAATTGCCAAGGTGAACCTGCATGGAACAGAGAAAAGCATTACCCTCCGCATGCATGCAAAAATAAAATATGGACAATAAAGGATAAAATATGCACTTTAAAGAACCCTTAATCGAAAGGCAACTTCTCTTAATATATCTTGCAAGGATATTTACCAGTCATGAGGCAGTTATAAATATTTTTCTAAGTTATACATGTTATGACAATCTGATTAAGCCTTGTATTGTTCACCAATTTAATGTGTTTTGAAAAAAGATGTAAAACAGATGAATCTTTGGTTAAAAAAATCACTCTACTGGCACTTTTTGGTGCCTGATAAAAACCTTTGTTCACAGATTGTCTGCAAAAAATTTCAGTGTGAAAACATAATTTAACTTTTCATTAGACTAGAAAATTCAGAGGTGTTACATGATAGCACCTTTAAAGAAAATTGGCTTTGAACAGTTCAGTAAAAACCACAAAGATTTTGGAAGAAATCGCAGACCGTAGAAAACACAAACTGGTACATTTGTAGTATCAAATGACTCGTTATTTTCGATATTAATAAACAAAATAAATAATCCTCTATGCTTTCCTTGTTACGAGCGGCAGTAGGCTCACCTTGTATGCGCCATACAATGAGCCGCTTATGTCCCTACAGTTCGATCACTAGCCAAGTAGTGATTTAATATAGGTTATATAGTAAATGTGGTGAAATGAGTAATTATTTCCATGTGTACCCAAGCACATGGTAATAAGCAACAATAAAAACATGAATGAATACGTAGACTTCTTGACCTTTCTTTCCCAGTTTTTAAGTGAGATGGCATAGCAAGAAACACAAAACAAATGTTAAAAGGTGTTTTTCTGGGTCTTATGGTCTCCTCGTTACGTATTTCTGTCTGCACAGTTGGACAAGTATAAGAGTGGTAAACATATGCAATTCCCCTACCTGGTCGTTTACTGTTGCCAGTACAGGTACCTGGTCCCCAGGCACATTTGAAACCTACAAGGAGAGGAAAATCAGTGAAACACGTACCAAACTGAAATCCGAAGTCACACATGTTTATAGATGGGCCACAGTAGAAAGGTAAAATGAACAAAAAAAGATATTGCTCTTGGTTTTGATGTTAGCTATGTGTTGTCTACAGCCACGAAGAAAAACCACCCTTACAACTCTGATGTGCAAGCAATAGTAAACACATGAATGAATGAACACATAGATTTCTTGGCCAATCCTTTCCAGTTTTTAAGTGGGATGGCATAGCAAGAAACATGAAACAAAGTGAAGCAGTGCACATTAAAAAGAGTTATAAGTTAATCTGGGTGTTATGACTTTGTTAGGTAGTTGTGCAAGCATAGGAGTTGAAAGCATATGCGATTCCCCTACCTGGTAGTTTGCTGTTGCCAGTACAGGTACCTTGTCCCCAGGTGCATTCAACACCTACAAGGAAAGGAAAAGCAGTGAAACAACAAACTGAAATCTGAATTCACACGTTTATTTATAGATGGGCCACAGTACACATGAAAGATGAACAAAAAAAGACAATCCTTTTGATATGGATAAGGTTAGCTATTTGATTTCTACAGCCATAAAGAAAAGCCATCCTTACTACTCTTTTGTTTGCATATTTTCAGTGCATTGTTCGCACTGTTTCCTAAAGAGCTGCAGCATGTCAGTATGTATGCTGCTGGAAAAGACTGAACTCCTTCCAACACTGCGCTGCTCACTCTCCCACCCCAAATGCTTTGCCTGCAGCCCATCCAGCAGTGCAGCAAGAGCTCGAGTTTAACCGATGCCTGCATCAACAAAAATCCCTCTCTCGTATGCAGACTCTCAATTTCCATACTCCTCTCCTGTGTCTTTGCCTTTGAGAAACTAGTTGGCTTTGAACCTCCATGCTTTTAACCCTGCAAAGCTGTCTTGCCAGGCCAGAACACAGATCTATTGCATAAACTTTCTTTTTGGGGGGGAGATGTGTGTTTGCAGACCCTCAAAATATTTTTGCAGACCCCCATTTGAGAAACACTGGAATAGGCCATCTGGAATACTTCCACCAGATTCCAACTTATCTTTTTTTTTTCCAACTTACCTCTTATACTGTTTTCAGCCTTAATGCTCACTAATAGTTTTAAAAGCCATGCAGATGCACAGTGGCAATATGGTAAACTATAGTAATCGTTGAGCAGTGGATATGCATAACATGCACAACTACAGCCAAGATTTAAAATCAAAAGGCACTTCAGAGACAACTGTACTGGATGTTTCATGTTGACATAGACTACTGTAACTTAGGGTAATTTTTAATTCCCCATTAACTGACTTATTATGTAAGCTTAATTACTGAAAGTTGTAAATATTTGCTGCAGAGCCAGAGTGGAATATGCAAACTTGTATAGTGCCAGTGAAAACCTATCATTAAATTGTTTCCTATATTATATTTCTCATGCAGTACTTTCTTGCATTCTAAAATTCACAGAATATGAGAAACAAAAGCCATGTGACCAGATGCTTATGCCAAGCTCCTGTGCTGCTCTCAAGCATGCAGTGACTGACTGCGATTCCTGCTTTTTACTGCACAATGGCACAATGAATGTTCCTGACCGAGCATTTCGAAGGAGAATGAAAATGCTCTTTTTTTTTGTAGTCAGCAATGGTCAGTCATTGCGGCATGCATTTGCACCTTCACATGACACAGGCTAGAGATCCAAATATATACAACACTGTTGCGTCACCATGCCTACAGTCGTACTGCTGCTAACCTTGCCCACTCATTACATATTCTCGACAGCTGCATAATAGCAAAGCTCAAGCGCCCAATCAAGTGACCTTTTCTTTCATATTTTATAGGCTTTAAAATGCAAAAAAAAGAAGTTTGTGAGGCATACCGTGCAAGAAACAATTTAATAGGTGTTTTCTGAAGTTCTTATAAAACCTTGCATATCTCACTTGGGGGCTGCAGGGAATAATGTAGGAGTTAAGCAAATATAATCAGGTAAGGGCAAAATAACCTTTTTGAAATCGTAGCTCAAGTTGCTTGGAAAGCTTGTATAGCAGAAGCACTGAAGGAAGTCATACACTGCAAGTCCCACACTGAAGACCTATTAGTGATAGAACGTTCTGCTCAGCAAAACTGTTTTAATGCTTCAAAGTTTGGCACTGTCTACGGAAAGTGATAGCAGATTGACAAAGAATGATGATATGGACTTCTTATCAGCATCAATTTTACAGCAAAGTTGGCACAGCCCAGTGATCTCACAAGCTGTCTTTGTCAGGTTTGCAGCTACTATACAGCAATTATGGCACAAAGCTCATATCTGGATGTCAGAAGCAACACTAAAAGTGTGAAGTGCATGCACGCTGGATGCAACAAAAGGAGCATTCGTCTATTTTCATTGATACTCTGAAGAGGAGTCATTTTGACAGCTGAATAAAAATTGGTTGAAAGCATTGTGTACACATAGTTGAAATCAAAATGGTACATGATGGTTTCACTTGCAACTGCAGTCTGCTTAGTTAGGAAGCCAGACCACAGACCATCTATGCATGGCCATCACTTCAGCTGAGCAGGCAATGTCCTTGAAGTAATTTATGAGCCACATTTACAGCACCACAGCATTATGCTGTGGAACAAATCCTAGCATTCAACTGCATTGTCTAGGGCAATGTGCTTGTTACTTGCTTTTATTCTTATGCAGTATTGCTTCAATGAGAACACAGACTGAAACCTGCTGTAAAATGTCACTTCCTTTGCTTTGTAGACAAGCTCGATCACGTCTATGCCCTACAAAGTTAAGTCAGTGTGTGTGCCAGAAGCTTGAGGTCATGAGTAGTAGACATGGGCATGTTCCTGTTTTCTCTTTGCCAGTGAGCTGCAGTTTACTGATAGCATGAATAAACTTTCTCTTCATCAATGAGTTCATCTGACCTAGCTTGATGCTTTTTTTATTATTAGTGAAGCGCATTCACGACGAGGACGAGAGGAGACACAGACTACTTAGCGTAAATGCACTGCACCGATGTCTAACCAGCATGCCCAAGCATCTACTATGTCTTCATTTTTTTGCTTGCACCCAGGTTCCTACTTTCTCAGATTCACTCAACTATTGCTGCTCTAGCTCTTCATTTCATGTAATATCTTGCAGGAAACACTAAATGTTTAAATATACACTGCACCAGGAACAAAAGTAAAAATATAAAGGAAACGAAAAAAAAAACGATGCTTTAATTGCAGCATTGACTATGACAAGGTGTGATTTGACAAATTTCGCCACAGTCATTGATTTAAAAGGAGGAAACCTATGATGCCATTGGGAATTCTAAACTGGAAAGTGGTCACCTCTCAAAAATGCCACAACCACATGACAACTGGTAATGTGGCTAACTTGCCACTTGCGAGTTTTTGCATCAAAAGCTGCCTTCACTTCGGGCTTCGGCCCCGTTAGCATTTTTTGTGCGATGTTGGTTTTTGTGCCCTGGCCTTTAACTTTTCTTCCAGATTTTTCATGAAAAAAGAAACATGTGGCTACTGAGATTATATCTACTTTGTAGGTGCGTTTGCACGTTGATGCCCTTCTGTCAAATGTAAAGCGCGAATCAAAACATCCAAAATCATGTTGAAAGTTCAGCGCATTTGTGTAAGTGTATCTCGTCCTTTTGTCCTTGTCTGCCAGCACTGCAATACCATAATGCTCGACAACCACTAACTAGCCCAGCAACATATCCTGCATTAGTTTTAATAGTGCTGATTGCACAAATTCAGCGATTTTTGCAATTGTTTCAGTTTCATGTTTTAAAATTGGAAAGTGGATCAGCAGGCCATGCAAATTTCAGCCATCACAGCTTGCAACATTCTCGGAGCTGGATTAACAGAAATAAGGGCCCTAGGCTAGAGTGCATGCCACCTCCCCCCCCCCCCCAATTTGGAAGTCCCTCCTATCACTTCCATATTATACTTCTGTAAATACCCCATTTCATTTTACCCTACACCAAACTAAAAAAAAAACAAGGTGTGATTACTGTGATTGGCACGAGAGTGATGGATTATTTTTAGAAAAAGACCTCTCGAGTGAAGGGGAATTTCTGTTTTTGCAGCTCGACAAGGTCTGACAAAGGCAAAAGCTAAACAAAGTAAGATCAGGTGGGGGCCCCATCTCTTCATTCTGATTTTCTGTCTTCATATCTGTCGCTCAACATTCAATACTTTGTGGTTCGGGCTCCCTTCTTACATCCTCGGAGATAAGGTTCTGTGCTTCAGCATCCTTAGCAGTGCTACATTCTATCCTATTCCGTACACACAACTGTCACAAATTTCTGTACAAAAAGATATGAAATACAACTAAAGAGTGCATTTTTAGTACACAATGACAGTTGTAGTTTCGAAGCGTGCCGTAAGAGTACGTAATTTTCAATGCAGCACACATTCTTCAACAGTACCTAGTACTATTTAGATATTCATACTCTCTCTTGCAACACGGCCCCCTCTAGTGACATCAACATCTACATTTACGCCATAAGACAACAGAGACAGCGCCACTGCTTGGCATCATCTGTGTTCGCTCCAAATGTGCAAAGTGACCTTGGGTGCCGCCGGCACCTCTTGTGCTGGATGGACAAACCAGAGGCTTAGGCTTGAGGCTGTGTGAATCAGTATCATAGAAAGCAGTTACTGCCCTTATTCATCTCACAATTTCTGCATGTATTATACTTTCAAAATGTAGACACAACAGTTTATATGCTGCAGGAACACAAGTAAATCGATGCCTACAATAAGAAATCATATTGCCTAGAACAGCTGCAAGGTGAATACAAGTACAGTAATAAGGTAGAAAGTTGGGCGAGTTGGTATATAGACATGGTTGAAAAAATCCATTGCACCAAAAATGATGACGTCTAAACGCTTAAAAAACAGGACAAGCGCAGACTCACAACTATGGTTATTTGACTAAACAGATGAGATATATATGCAGAGAAACAAACAGATGCACCTGCGCAGAACCACCAGACAGTAAAAAAAAAAGATTATGTTTCAAATTTTATCTAGGTATAAAAATGCACACTCTGCTAGGGAGACAAAGGCTGGGTGATGCATCTAGCACCTTTTTTCCTGATACAGTAGGCCTTCTTAAGTTCTCATATTAGCCTATCTCGATGATGGAAAAGAATGCTAGTTTATGAGAACTGCGGATAGCAGCCTTGTCTATCTTTATCACCATTCTTATTTTTTCCTTCGTTGAATTTCCTGCAATGCACAGCCACGTGCAAGTAAGTGTCGGACAATATGGCCTCCAAATGCTCCTTCAGACATACATTTATACATCGGCCCATCTGGCCAACGTACACCTTACTGCAAGATAAATGGAACTCATACACAACCGCACATGCAGGGGACGTGCCATGATCTGTGCCTAATAGTAAACTGAAATGGGCCAATACTCTGGGACAAATCAATTTTTTTCTGTACACAGGCAAATCTGGACAATTTGAAGGGTGCAGAACAAACAACTGTAATCTCATAACAACGGGCGACATTCTTTATGTTATGAGAGTGTTGTGCTTATAAGGTATGATCTATGTTTAGAGTGTATAGTCGTGGTGTTTTTTAGCACAGTGGATTTTTTCAACCAAGTACAGTAATAACTGACTGCGATGATGCCAATAGAGACCTTATTCCCACAGCTAATATCACTGATTCACCAAAGTTGCTGGCTACACTCAAGGTCGGTGAACACAGATGGTGCCCAGCGGCGACTATGTCTCTGGTGTCTTCCGGTGTAACTATACATTTTTGTCGATTTCTGACATTTTTGTTAGAAAACATTGCTTGCTACAGGCAAAATGACAACAAAGTTTGAAACAAGACTCCAAGCACAAATAGTATTTTGGCCTGTCCAAAATTGAACACATTAAAATTAATGGTTAGGAAATGACAGGCTATTACAGCATGTTACAGAGACGTACACCCAGCTATATATAATGCAGATTACTGTCAGCACATATCAAACAAATGCTTATAATTCTGCGCTTACATCACTGCATTTAAAACTTAAAAACAAATCATTTCGCTTAAATTTCAAAAGAAAAGTGTTTATAACTTGCCAAATTTCTTGTGCAGCAAATCCTGGAGGCGGCTATCTTGATCTTCAACCATTTCAGCTTCTCCTCCAGCTTTCTGACCTTTCTTCGCAGGGTCTTGCTATTTTCTTGCTGTTTCCTTAGCAACCATCTCTCAATAAGCTCATCACCCGAGCTTTCAGGCCATGGGAGTCTTGTCCGAGAAGGAGCAGATTTTTTTTTTTTTACTGCGTTTCACCTTCAGAATACAGAAAGTATAGATTAGCAAGTACCATCTTCAAGCATCCATGCAGCGTCTGAGCAAATAAAAGCATTAAGGCAAAATTCACCAACTTACTTTATCAAATAATCACCACAAACATTTTTGCCCCCAACACAAATACCTACATGTGCTATCTATAGTAATCCAAGATCTTGATCTGGCTGGCAGAAGTGCTGGCTCATGGCATCAGTGCCTCTGCCAGCATAGCGTCTGGACAAATGCACCCCCCCCCCCCCTACTGGGATGAGCAAGTTTGGCTCCATAAGAAAAAAAAAAAAAACATCCTGCCATCGCCCATGCACTGATGTGACATTCCAATAGGATCTGTTTTTCTATAGGAGAATTGCGCTGCGTTTGCAAACTACTTGCAAAAAAGGCCCTGAGAGACACTGCTCAAGGGGACCTTTTTTCTCATTCCTGCAGTAGCTAACAAAAATGCAACAAGACTGCAAAGAGATGAAGCAACGCATGAAACAATGCCGAAGTATCAAGATCACCTAACAGCAGCAATACATTTCTAGTAGGTGCACTGGGTGCATGCTGATCTGTGCCTTTACAATAATGGGCCACCACTGTAATGAAGAACTCAAGTTGCTTTATTTCAGATATGAAACTGGAGAAAGCAAAAACATGCATCCACAGTACAAGTGGCATGGTGATCAGAGACATTTTGTTATTGCAATCATTGCTGCAAATGTGCATGACCGAAAATCTAGCTTCACTGAAAAAGTCATAGGTGTAGTGATTCCGTTAGTTCAAATTATATAGCCCATCACGTACAAGCAGAATAAGATTGAAATTTCAAGCTAACTGCTTGAAGAGCCTCGATATATGTTACCTTTTGAGAATGGTGCATTGACTGTCAGCAAGCGTGCTCACGCAATGGATCTATAGGCTTTGAATTTTTCTCAAGTAAAAAAAAAACTGCACCACGTCAGAGTCTATGCAGTGATACGTAAGTGTCAATATAGTAATAGTCCAACTTTTTAGAAACATGTGCTCTTTTCTGGTGCACACAGATTACACACATACCCACTGAATCACACTGTTGTAAGCCAGAAGCATTGAAGTACTACAGCAGCTTCGATTGTGCAGGATGAAGCAGCTAGGGACCAATAAGTTGATTATACGTGTGCGCCATGCCTCCTGACGTGTTACACTCTGCCTGCATACTAGAATGGCAGCCACTGTGGCCCAAGTGCAAGCTCTCTACATATCCCAACAATTGCCTTTTTTCCCCATTAAGTTTACATTACTCTCCCCCTACATTTCTGACCATTGATTCAATATGCTCAATATATGCTTTTCTGGAATCCTGTACACTTACTGGTCAGTTTTCTAGCTCTCTTCCTCCACTGCAAGTCTGCACTCTTCCTATACAAATATTTAGTTAATACCTTCGTTGCCCGTCGGTTTTGCCCATTCTCCATACCCATCCTTCTTATCAGCATTTATTCTGTGCTTCTCAAGCTTTCAGTGATCTCCGCTTTATGTCACCCTGTACTGCCGCATCAGTGGTTTATTTCTAGCAGCGCTGGTCCGACTTCAGGAACAACTCTCCCCTTCTGAAAGTGACCCCTGGTGCCAATACTCCTTTTCTGATACCTCTCAGCACCTCTTACCCATTGTATTTTCATGTTGCTCTGTGCTTCATTACTCTGACATGTCTGTTCCCTTTCAGTTAAATACTGTTCCTGCTTTCCCACATACATATTGTCCTCGTTTGTCCATCCTGCAAGATATCTATTTTTCTAAAAGCCTGTCCTTCCTTAAATATTGATGACATGCTGTAGCAGACGACCACACTGAATGTGACCGCGGTTGGATAAATTTTAATGGCAACAAATAAATGCGCAACAGATGCAGGTCCCTTTTTGTCATTTGTCTGCTAATTGTGCTAGCCTATGTGGCATGCAGAGAGAGAAATTTATGGGAGCTAAACTTATTGCTAACTAAAGGGCACGTTACACAGCACTGCAATGGAATATGGAATGTATGTACACATTCTATTACGTTTTCAGTGGTCAGCGTCAGATAATATGAGTATAAACAATGAGCAGATAAACTAGCTGGCCGCACTTCTATTCGGCAAGCTCCGCCGCCCGTGCAACGTAAACGTTTGCTTGCGAGAAGACGCACGCGGCTCGTGTCACCGTCCGGGACAGCAAAAATGTCTAAATATGTTTCCACGGCCATCAGCACGTCGAACTGTATGCGACTTCTACATTGCAAAATATGCGCCGATTATAATATGCCGCGCACGCACAGTGCAGCGGAGTGCTGCAAGTTAAATAATTACATGCAAGCAGTTGCATAGTACACTGAGCACGTTCTTTTATCAGACACTATTCAAGCCCTGCGCACACGCAGGAATGCTCCAATAAAAGGGCAGGAAATGCGGCAATTACTGTGATTATGCGTACTCGCTGTCCGTTATTCCCTTATTCAAGAAGGATTAGGGGGGATGAGGCAATTACTCTGAGCATGCTTACTAGGTTTCCGTTATTGGTAAGTACTTTGGTGCGTATGCGTGGTTGTGTTTGACCGTACACACAGCGTTGACGGCGGGCCGACACCGATCAAAATCTATTCAACGCCTCCATCACCTTTTGCCGAACAATAATATAAGAGCCGCAAACTTACACAGAAGCTACATCAGCAGGCAGTAATAGTACGATCGAGACAAAAAGTATTGCAATATGCTTGTAACACATGCAGACTTACATCCAAGAAGCAGAACGTCGCCGGGGGGGTAGGATTCTTGTACCTCACCGTTGAACGTCTCCTTCCAGTAGATTCTCTTGCATTTAGCACAGTCAGCGCATGTGACCGGGTTAAAATCTTTGATTAAGGAGGAGGAGCTTTATACCCATCTTGTATGCTGTCCTCCCTTCTCTCACAACACAAGCAGCAGAGGCACCGGCGAAGCACCTTGCGTGGGTATAAATGGACGCGCGCCAGCAGCAGTAACACTACACCAACAAAAGTCGTTTCGGCGGGAGCAAACCGCGGAGGAGGAGAAAAGAGGAAGCAGACGGGAGAGAGAATTTAAGAATGCGGCGGAAAGGCGAGAGTGAAGAAAAAAAAGCGGAGAGCGAAGTTTTTTTCCGGAGAGCGATAACTCGTTTCGGCGTGAGCTATGTGGAGAGAGCACGGGGGACTGCGGAGCAGCGTAGGAGGAGGAAAAAAAGGAAAGCGCAGCAAGTTACTAGATGTGGAGAGAATGACAGAACGCGGCGAAAAGTGAGGGAGGAAAAGAAAAAGCGGAGAGCTTGGACAAGTTTTTCCTAACCCGGGAGACGCGAGGAAAGAAACATGGTGACGGCAGAAACTTTAATTGCCATATATACAAACGGGGAGGGAGAAGCCCACTGCGTGCTCTGGAGGAGACATTCCTTGCAATGCAAAATAAATCCCTTGGATCGCAAATTCGCAATCCCTTTCATGGCACTGGAAATGACGCGGCGCTGGCCTACTTCCAAGCTCAAATAAAATAAATCCAGTTATTTCATTCACGAATTATTAAGAGTATCCATGCTGCAGTGGAGGTTGGTACAACAATACGACAAAAAGAATGCATCATATCATAGCATAGGTTTGCAAACCAAAAAACAAAAATGTACAGTTGAACAAGTACAAGACGTAGAGTCTGTCAATAGGACATTCCGCTATGTTTTGTGCACATGTATCTGCAAATACCGATGATACGAGTTTTCCCAAATAATTGCATTGCCGTCAAGTTGGAAAAAAAAAAAAAACTGAAGAAAGGCTATGTCTGATCAGCTTCCTCCTTTCGTCAAGCCTAGGAGGTGACGTGTTGAGATAAACCGAATGTGAGGCAAGGACTTTCGATGTTCTGTTCACTTAGTGTTGCGACAAGATATTATTCCATGATATCGAAGGAAAGTTAAAGTCATCGAATAAAATGAAGGTGTACAGATATGATGTAGTTTATAGGATGAAGCATATTGTGGAATTCCGGTGCAAATGAAGCTGCCGCGTGTGGGAGCCGGTAAAAGCAGCCGAAAATAGCGGTTAGGCTAAAAGCTTTAGAGTGAACGTGATTCAGTTCAAAAGTTTGGGACCTTATTTATGGGGCGGCAGAGCAAACTTTCATGAGTAACGATAATGATGGTGCCGCCGCCCCGTATGCTAAAAGAAAGAAAGGAGTAACAAAAACATTGCGTAGCCGGTTATGTGTTCCCAAAGACCATCTAGAGAAAGACCTCAAGCCATTGTTTACAAAATACAGTGGATACCACTTATAACGTAACCGCTTATTGTGAAGGAGGTACCATGTCGTGGGGGGCCACAACAGTGCACTAAACACTAAATGAGGATTCCTCTATCCCCCTCACCGCACAGCTTGTGTTCCAACTAAAAGGCCTTGCTCCGAGACTCCTCATATCATTTGTTTGAATTCAAAGAGACAAGGATGCTTTAGCCCACTGCTTTTGTGGCTGCTAAGGTTAGCACCAACGCCTTTGCGAAACTGAGCTTGCGTTCGCGCATACACAGTTCCGCTCGCGGCGGTCGCGGTATTTTACGCGGTCGCGCGCTGCGTGCGGTATGCTGAAACTAATCTGTGTTCAGAGGACTTAGTGCGTTGCGTTTTGTTCATTTATTAATGAGATGCGTGTGTAGCTTCAGGTAAAAAGTGCGGTACCGCTTTCAGTGCAGCGTTCGAGGTCCCGCGACCTACGTTATAAGCGGTCTACACTGCATGTATACTAGTCCTCAACTGCAAACTGGCAAATAAGTGCCTAAAAAATATGCGGCAACGTAAAAATGGTATACAAGGAATTTCTTAACAAGTAGCAACACCATAACTGAACATTCCGAAGACTCCGACAAAAAAAAAAAAGAAAAAAAAAAGCTCCCAAGAACCATCCGTCCTGGAGACCGAGACCAAGTATCGGAAAAAAGCGACTTCTTCAGTTAGATGACCCCGAACCACGTGAACCGTACGAGCTAGCCACAACGCAGAAAAAAAAAAAAAAAAAAAAAGATGACCCCAGCGAGCACCGCTGCTACCCCACACCTGAACCTGCCGGCACCTTGACTCAATATAGGCTTTTTAAATCTCCCCCCCTCCCCTTCCTACCCCTTTAAACCCCACTCGCTCTCTTTTTCTTTATTCGTCCCTCTTTGCCTCTTCTCAACAAGCCCTTCGTCACCCGCGCCGGAGTCGAGCAGTAGGAATTTAAGAAGTGATGGTTGGAGAAGTCTCAAGTTTAGAGAGCAGATGCGAGCGAGGGGGGAGTGGTGGGGAGGGCTTTAACAATTAAGCAGCTGCAGCAAAAGAACTGACCTCGAACAAGCAAAAAAAAAAGCAGACAAAACGAAGGAAGCAGCATCGTATGCAGGGGTTGAAGGCGATGGGAGAGGGACAAGATGGCGGTACCTGCACAACACGAAAAATGGGGGGGGTGGGGGGGGGGTGATTTCAATGGCCCCAGCAAGCACCGTTGCTACCGGACACCTGTACCTGCGGGCACCTTGACTCATGACTCAAATAGGCTTTTAAGCCTCTCTCTCTCTCCCCCCCCCCTCACTTCCTACCCCATTAACCCACTTCCCCTTTCCTGTATTCTTCCCTCCTTGCCTCTTCTCAACAAGCCGTTCGTCACCGGTACAGAAGTCGAGCCGTCTCCCAATCATCGCGTTTCTGGGAATTAAAAAAAAATAAAAATAAATAAACCACCGGAAGTTTCAAGTTTAGAGAGCATCGGATGCGAGCTAGGGGAGAGCGGTGGGGAGGGCTTTAACAATTAAGCAGCTGCAGCATGGGTACTGACCTCTAACGAAAAAAATAAATAGGCAAAACGAAGGAAGCAGCGTGGTATGCAGGGGATGAAGGCGATGGGAGAGGGACAAGCTGGCGGTGCATGACAACACGAAAACATTTGGGAGGGGGGAGGGGGGAGGCTGATCTTTCTTTTTTCTGTTTTTAATGATTACGTGTCGTTGTGGAAACCGAATATTTCTCTTGATCTAAGAAAGGAATTGGATTATTGAAATTTTGTTATGTATATTTTTGTGATGATGGCACATAAAGTGCAATGACCTACTTTATTACATCAAATGAACAGCTTCCTTCAAGCCATTTAATTGTTGCATGCAGATAAGCAGAATGTAACTACTTTTGGCCATTGTCAAGCATCCAAAAGCACTCTCTATTCAAGAATGCATTTTAGTATTGTACGATTAAATAATCACGCCTGTAACTATATACTTTATTATTAATTGCTTCACACTTTCTTTATGTAACAGCGCCCTGTTGGGGAGTGATAAATTGTACCATCACTGTAGTATATATGTTTTGATAAGAGTTGAGTGATTTCGACATCTTGGCATAGTTAAAGGTACTGTGTTGTTTACATATGGATGCCCAGGTGATGTACATTTTCAAAATAATACGACAAATGAACCATTGACAATCAAAGTTTGGTTGATATATGGGCGTCCATATGAACTCTGCACCCATATGCCTAGTGCCCATATGATCCATATGTCCTGCAATGCATATGGATATGGGCACAATATGGGCACAATATGGGGCACATATGGCCCCATACCACTTGCCCATATAAACTGCGCCTAGTCCTATATGCCCCATATGGTGTGAATTTGACCCCATATGAATCAATATGTGGCCTATATGAATTCATATGTGGCCTATAAGAATTCATATGTGGCCTATATGAAAATCATATGGGTCTTTTTCAGTAGGGCTTTCTTATGAATAAGCATAATGTTTGCATTCTTCCATGGTTCCGGTACCGTCGATGAGACGAGGCACTGCGCATACAGGGTGGCCAGTTTTTCTAGCACGATATCCCCCTCCGTCCTTCAGCAAATATGTAGTTATCTGATCCTCTCCAGCTGATTTCCCCCTTTTCAGTTTCTAATGCTTTCTTGATCTCGTCGTTTGTCACTGGTGGAATGTCTGACTGTTTTTCTTTACCGCCGATCTCATTACGGTCCTGGCTACCTTGGCTACTGTAGAGATCTGTATAGAACTCTTCAGCTACTTTGACTATTTTGTCCATATTCGTGATGACGTGGCCCCCCTTGTCCCTTATCGCATACATCTGGTTTTCGCCTATGTTCAATTTCTTATTTACGGCTTTAAGGATTCCCGCGAGCGACGTAGCTGTATCTGTTTCTGCCTAGACCGGCTCCGCCACACGTTGAGTGTTGCAACAAACAGCTGCAGGGCTCTTGCCATCGGGACAAAAGTGTAATTAGGTCAAGCCTCCACGATGTCTGCTGCCAATCTGGAAGGTGAGGGCTCTCTGAAACTGGCATCGTTTCTCCTCGACCTGGAGCGACGAGATTTCTTGTGTTTCGACTTCCGGTTGTGGGACATTTGTTTTGCAGAAACAGCATCTCCTTTAGAGGAGGCACAACTCAGTTACACGCCATGCGTCGTGGCCACATTCATACACGACACATCCAAGCCGCACTTGCCGTCACTACCAGGCTGGCAGCTAGGTTGCTCGAGGGTGGAACCGAAAGTTTCATTAAGAATGCGAGCAGAGCAGCACCCGGCACCGCCGCTGCCACAGCACATTTGTCTTCTTTCTCGCGCACAGCACATGCAGGCGCACCAAGATTGCCACCAGATGCGCATAGAATTACCACCGTCTTCTCCTGCAGACTCTGGCACACACCTGCTGACCGTTGAATCAAATTTGAAGGCTGGGTAGGCTCGCGCTGCACAGCAGTAACGTCCTCAAGGGGCATTGAGCCTCTGGCCGAAGATTCAGTAGACATTACTGCCATGGCACTAGCCGCCTTCAAAAACCTTTATTCCATTCAATAAATGATCTTGAAGAGTGTCACCTACAACATTGCTACTACTGCGGAAATTATCCGCGTACGACACTACGCACTCCCGTGTAGCGTGGCCGAATCGCTGACATTCATCACAACGAGGGGTACGGCAGTGTCGTTGTATATGACCAACCGTGTGGCAGCGAAGACACAAGGGAGGCCTATCTGACACTAAAACCAGATACTGTATACTGCAAATTGTCAAAAGATGGGACACGTCGTTCACAGTGACCCCTAAGACAGAGTCAGGGCAATATCACGAATCAAAGTCCGTATCCGCTTTATCTCCTATACACGATCTCCAGTGCTCCAATTTGATGGAGCTAACTTTAGCACAAGCACAGAAAATGTCACGGATGTAAATGTCTTCCATAAGTTCGAGGAGCCAAAGAAACTTGAGTTTTACTATCTTTGGTCCAGGTTCAACAACAAGACATCGACGGCCGTTGGCCCGCAACTCTTTGGAGTTAAGGAGCTTAGCTTTGGCCAATGCTGTCTTTCATGTCATCATCCACCCATGGGACATCTGGAACTGTCCGATTAAACTAACATCACTGATGCGTATGACACTTCGTAAGGCATCTCGCAAATCTTGGGCACGGTAGGGAAGGCCAGCGAAGCCGACATGCAGCACAACGGAGTTGAAAACCAGCTTACCGCATGCAGACGGTCAAGAACGGTACGGTAAGTATTACTGGCAGCAGAGGCTGCAGTATTACCTCGGCCTAATGCCGATTTATCCTTTTCGAAGGAGAACGTCAAAAATTCGAACGTTCCGATACAGTTTTCTGCCTGCTTTCTCGGCCCCATGCCCAGGATCGTGAAACGCTCACTATAATTCCTCTGTCTACCGTGAGGATAGCGGAATTCCGGAGTGAGAGATACTGTGTGTTTTCTCTCCTGAAAACAAAATATACAACGCTGGATAACTTTGATGCATTCAATGGAATTCTGGCTGTGTTCGACAAGGGGCGCGTGATTGGCTGTCACGGCTCCTCACGACGTCACCAGGCGATTCATACCCGCCGGGGTGGCGCAGTGGTTACGGCGCTCGACTACTGTTCCCAAGGACGCGGGATCGAATCCCGGCCTCGGCGGCCGCTTTTCGTTGGAGGCGAAAAGCAAGGCGTCCGTGTACTGTGCGATGTCAGTGCACGTTAAAGATCCCCAGGTGGTCGAAATTTCCGGAGTCCTCCACTACGGCGTCTCTCATAGCCTGAGTTGCTTTGGGACGTTAAACCCCACGAACCAACCAACCGATTCATGCATATACGAAGCTGGCCCAACCGGGTGTCCATTTCGCGCCTTTCACTTGGCGCTTCCTCGAATGCCGCACCACACAGCAAACAGAAGCAGACCCAGATGTCTAGGGGACGATAGTACAGCAGGCATCACCGACGTTTCAATTTGATTTACAGGAACGAAAAAGCGCTGTATCTGTCACAACTATCCGCAAACGCAAGTACTGCGCCGTGAGCGAAGGGAGGTAGATGGGAGGGAAAGAAGAGAGGGAGATTGATGGGTCGTAGTGGAGGGCTACGATCCAGTGCGCTATAGTGGCTATTGCCTTATTGCATCTTAATGGCCCAAAGTAGTATATAGAAATTTTTCATCACTCCTTTCACAAAAATGAATGGGCGGCATAAAATCTTTAAGCCAAAATAATATGAAAGATATCCTACACACATCATTGACGCGCTGATGTTCAGCATAGAGGAGACTATCCTCGTAGTTAATAACCGCCGCCACACTTGCGGCAGATAATGTATATAATGTAAAAAAAGTTTTCATATTGTTATTTATATTTTTAAACGTTAACTAGGAAAACCTGTACACCTCAGTGCAGTTACTGTTAGTTGTTGAGGAGATGGTGATTTTATATTTCTCCTGCAGTAGAGGTGGCTACCACATGAATTCCGCCATCAAAAGGGCATTTTAGCAAAATATAAAATGTGTAAAGCTTGATTTTATATGCCGTCAGCATTTATTTTGTATATCTTTTTAAATCCTGAATAAATCTGGAAGGCGGAGGTTAGTTAAAAAATCTAGATACAACTGCAATTTTTATCAATGACAAATTCAATATATTAATCTTACATGCAAGTGTTTTCCCTGAGAAACATTTTGCATGACCCGCAAAACGTTTGACAATTGGTTTACGTTTAAAAAATGAAAAATGTTGCCCCAATCTTTCATAAATCTCGCACTAAATTTCTAGTATAGATGACGAAAATTAAATTGCCCGATATTTTGGTTGAACACTTCGAGATGCTGGATTCTTAAGCAATATTTAAAATATCGCCGCCATTGGCAATTTTCACTTTTGGTCGTTTAAATATTTAAATGTCAATGTGCATTTGCTGAGGTAAATTAGAATTTTCAAAGTGAAAATTGTTCAACTGCTACTAAAGTGTCGCTGTATACTGATGTCATCTTTCGTCACCCAAGTAGATAAATTTTCTTTAGAATATTACTGAGCCTTTTGCGATTATTTCTTCTTAAAGTTTTGGCTAGGCGAATGCTTGTAGCTTTTCTTCATCCAAAAAGCACCGGCCGGCCAGGTTGTTTTGACCTTTCTCAGTTAAGTCAATGATACAACTGATGAATCTTAATTTATACATCAGATTAACGCAGGTATTAAGTAAATTTCTCATTTTGCTGTTATAATTGTTTAAACTGGTGTAGGTGCTTTGAACAAGTGCATTAACTTAAGCCGAACAAGTGCGTAAATGTGCTGAAATGTAAATTACTTGAAGATAATACTCCCCGTCTGATCAACAACGCATAAGCAAAGAGGTTATGATGAAGGGGGCGACAAAAGGTTAACTGCTAAGGAATTAAAACGCATTTGCAGATGAGTACCAGTGTTAAGTGTATGCGTCAGGAAAAACACAAAAGAAAGTAACAGTTCTTTAGAATTATTTGACCGTAATAAGCAGCTGTGGATAATATGCCTCTGATTAATAATAATTAATAAAATATTAACAATATTTTACTCCTCATCACAATATTAAATATACATTTATGGTATGTTAAAATAATATGTTCATAATAAGGTATCTGAATGCTGAAAAGTTGTAATGCATCGTGTCGAGCGCACATTCATGTAAACGAAAAAAATATATTTTATTTTATCTGCTACAAAATGCTTTGTATATCGGAGCTGCACTCATCACAAATTCCTTGACATTATGGCAGCTAAAGAGGTTTGCTTAAGCCTGCCTATACTCCGTTTCATAGATCAAGTGCAACACTACCAAAGCTACAGCTCTTGTTTGCGCTCTCCGCATCCGCGATAAAAAATAGTGCCTGCTCTTGACGAGAAAAAAATAATAGTTGCTTTGTCTGCAAGCTTAATACATTTTGCATTTGCCATCAACTTAATAAAAAGTACCTTTTTTATGGAGAAAAGGTCAGATTCGGCTAATTTGTATGTTTTTTTATGTCGTTTTTGTTCGTGCCGCGTCTTGCTGCCCCGCAACCTTGCCAGCTGTGCCACCAGATGGCGCTGGCTGTGCCCTCCGCGCTGCGCATCTCTTTTTGAGAAAATGGTTCTTTGGTGCGCATTTTTTCTATAAGATCCGCGCTGTGAAGATGTCTAATCATGCGAAGCATGTTATTGCAAACGTGCATGCTCGGAATAGAGCCCGTTTCGGCAGGAACCACTCGCCTACAGAACGAGCGCGTAGTGATACGCCTCCTGTTTTTTTTCTTGCGGACTACTTGCGTAGCTTTCGCTGCGTTGCACCTGATGTATGAAACGGAGTATAGAGCAATTTTTTGAAACAGTGGTTTAGGTTCAATTTTTCGTGTTTTGTTTCCTGTAATATAAATTGACTGTAGTATGACAGCTGAATGGAACCCTTCGAAAGAAATGTGACCGACAATAATTATACTGGGCAATGGAAAACTTTAGCGCGGTGGTTCTGTTGCCTTTTTTGCAATGTTCTTAGACAAACATTTTCAGATATGTTTCTATCAGTATGCAGTTCTACATTCTTTACATTTGTTTTAGATAAAGAATCTTCAACCATGAGCCAATTCTGATTGAATGTTTTATTAAAAAGGTCGCGCTCTCAAGACATATTTTGCTGCGCCACCGTGATTGCATGGCGTCCACTGCCATCGCCATCATCCTACCTCGTTGTCGACCTTCAAACCTTTAACTACGGCTCACTTGACCTTCCATGTAATTCCGCGCTGCAAATTACAATGCTTACAAAGCTTGCAATCCGAGCTATCCTACTATAGTACACTTCGCTTCGCCTTTAGGTGTAGGATGCCATTGCGTTCAAGGTCTTAGGGATTTAGGCTCCCCCCATTGGCAGCCAACTGACAGTCGGGGAAACTGTTACACATGATGATGCCTTCTTGTGGGAGGCAGAGGATAATCGTACTCCCTACGTTGTTCTGTTCAAACACTCATAGGCAGGCCGGTGTCTGACGACCATCAGTTACACCTACTGCGGCTCCAATCAACTAAAGAACGGCCACCGAGAAATGGCACAAAAAATCTGTACCCCTAAACTTGCTTGTTAATAAAGATATGTTTTCATGTCACCTTCAGACGTCGCCACTGAGTTTCGATGGATTCAAAAAACTTTTTCCTCAAATTATACCTTGCAATTACATCCGATACTATGCAACACCGCCCACCTCATTATTGTGCACCATACTTTTCAATGATTTTCCGGGCAAGCTACAATGTTAAGAGCGCAATCTGTTTTGTTGCTCTTTAGCCTTTAAACTATTCTCTCTAACATAGACAGGACGTGGTTTGTTTTTCTTGTCTGATAGTTCTGAAAGATTTCAAAACGGTTCACACAACTGGCCACTTATATTTAAAGGTCTACGGCTTGTACGGCTTGTGTATACCTTTCTAGAGGTAATTACTTAACAAAAAGAGGGTAGCGGTTCGACATTCGGAGAGTGCGGTGAGAAACAATGAGGACACCAGAGGACAATGAGGATACGCGCGAAGTAATACTAAAAAAAAATTGCTTGCTGCGGTATAAGTGGTTCGGGTTCCTTTGGGGCCTGGTCGTTTTCTAACTACACGCTACTAAATAGGTTCTGTTTTGTAAGCAACGAAATATAGTATTTTATACTTACAACTCTACCCGTGAGCTTATGATGGAGGACGAAAAGCTAGGCACCCGCGTGCTGTGCGATGTCAGTGCTCGTTAAAGAACCCCAGGTGGTCGAAATTTCCGGAGTCCTCCACTACGGCGTCTCTCATAGCCAGAGTTGATTTGGGACGGTAAACCCCTGCCCAAACCAAGCCATACCTGTGAGCAAGCAAGGTCAGCATCATAGATACTTGAGTGTTTTGCACAATATTGCTACGGGCCAGCAAGGAGGAAGAAGCGGGCAGTGGCGAAGGCAGGAGCGGTCACGCTAGGCCCACTAGCAATTCATTAAAACGTCATCTACCATGGCCATCGGTCATGTTCTGTCGTATTTCTTCATCGCTTGCCGCATCGTAACATTTGGTTGGAGGTGCGAGGTACTTCATCATCACCCCCTCATCTTGGTCCGGAACTTCGGCGCCGTGCGACTTCGTGCGCCGTCGGTTGAAGGTGAGGAGTCCTCATGGGTGTTCCCCAGCCTGCCGGACCCAGCAAGAGCTTGCCGTTTCCTCAGCTCCGTACCCCCGCCCCGACACGAGACACGAAGAAGGAGAACCAAGATACTTTGTTGGGCGAGTGGGTGCTTATTCATTATTAATATCTTTAATTTTATATTTATCTTGTCCTTTGTCTTCGGGTTCGCGCTATTTATACTAATAATGAACGACGAAGGAGATACTGACCCGAGATGGAAAGGGGGAGGGAGCACACATGACCACAAGACACAAGAAGAGACCCGAACGACCATATGTGACCTCACCGACCTGATATGCCGAACAACGACCCCAAGACCCTAGACAACACTACACTGGAAGACATCCTCCCCTGCCTATGCCATGCGGTGCGTGCCTTGGCCTCCCCCATGCGGTCGTGGCGACGTGCGGCCTGAGTGTCCTGAGCCAAGGTTCATTGGGAATCATCGTCCGGCAAGCCGTTCTCTTTTTCCTTCTTCCTCTCCTTCTTAAAGCATCCAGACAACACGCCCATCTTCTTATTTTTCCTCGTTATAATGGCTCATACCCACAGTGGGGGGGGGGTTGGCCAGAATTCGTTGTAGGTGACATAATATAATCGATAATGTCATGATGCCACCAACTCATCAACATCGATAAACGTCCTCGTCCATGTTCGGGACGATCGCGCGGTGGCCCCGGGTCATGTTACGGACCAGCAAGAAGGAAGAGGCAGGCAGTGGCGCTCGAGCTAGGCCGGCTAGCAATTCAATAAAGCGTCATCTACCACCGCCATCGGTCATATTCTATCGTCTTTCTTCATCGGCTTGCCACATCGTAACTATATTACAGGCTACTCTGCGGTGTGGCCTCATACAACTGCTTGGAACTCACGAACGTTTTGTCAGCGTTGAATGGCATGTGTTTGCTATGTCTGTCAAGCCCAGCCACATTGTGGTGTTTTACGGTGATCGCGGTGTTCATGATGTTTGACAGTCTCCGGTCAGGCAAAGAAGGTATGTTTACATGCCGTATTGAAGCTGGGTTTCTTATATCTGCGTCATATGATCTTCCAAATTATAACATATATACGGACTATGTTCTCATTACTAGATACGAAAAGGGGCTGTATCCAATGATTTTGAAAGTTATAATGAAAATTATAAATTCGTGCTCCCTACTAAAGACGATATGTCAGTGGCCGGTACGTCGGCCATTCTCCAGCTGGCGTCAATCCGATACATCGGGCTAACATCGGCACGCCAACCTATAGCCGGCACTGACCTTACTAGCCGACACGTCGGCCACGGCCACAAGGTCAAGCAAGAGCCGACCAGTAAGGTCGGCCCCCTAAGTCGGTCATGTAACCATGGCCGGCACGTCGGCTGGTCTAAAGCCAGTGTCAATAACTACGCTCGGGCCGACCTTGGCAGCGAACGACGGTCTAGTTATAATACGGTCGGAAAAAGTAGGCTGGGATAAATCGCAACGAGCTCTTTTGTCTGCTCGTGAGAGCCGTGTCTTCCTATTCCCTGAAAACTGCAACAACGGAAAAGCCAGGTTGCGTCACTAAAAAATAAAACAATAAAAAGAGGTTAATAAAGCTATATATTTTAAGTATACATTGCAGTGCATAAACTAAAATGCATACGCAATAAAATATTTTGTTGGATTACAATTCCTTGCAGTAATCCTCTGATCACGCCAGTTTCGTTCGTGGCGCTATCTTTACTGTGTTGAGTCAAAACGTATAAGAGCGCATTTAAAGACCGCACCACCCATCACACTGTTGCCCAATAGATTAATACAACGCACCTGATAGTAAGACATGTGTTCGATTCCTGTTGGTCCAATTTTATTTTTTTCTAAATTCACAACATTCCAATAAATTACGAACATGAGGTATGTTCCTATTTAGGTTGCATAATATCACGTTTTTGTCTTAGCAGCTAAACCAGCCGCGAAAGCAGCCAGGATTCTGACGGTATGACAACGGTTACATATTGAATTACCTTCAACATAATCAATTTCTGTTTTGAGGGAATGTACTTTAAGTTTAGGCTGCGTTCAGAGACAGCTTTCAGCAGCAATCGCCTTTAACCATGCTTTAAAAGCTCTCTTTAGGAATTTACGCCACAGCGCTTTTTCAATTTAACTTATTCAACGTCGCGAAGATGGCGCGACGGACGCCATTGATGTATTACGCTCTTTGCAGTAGGTATTTTATTCCATCAAACAATTTTATTAATATTGCATTTCAGTTTCCATACTGCGGTTCATGCTGAACGAAACGTAATTGTGTTTTATTTCATAGCAACGCACGGCGATACGCTGGCAGAACGTCGGAACGAGCTCTTGTGTCTGCTTGTGTGGTTCCTTTTCACTATTTGGGAAGCACCTTCATAATGGAAGTCGACGCCTCCAGTGTTCATATGTTGATAAGTTTCTGTGCAGTTATTGTGAATCAGTGCCGCCACTTTGTACTGAGGGCGGTTTGTTGGTGTATGAGGGTGTAATCGATCCGTTTTACAGAGAATTTTGCTTCTTGCAATGCGATGATAATTTGATCGTCCGAGAGCAATTGACTATAGAGCTTTTCAGACTACTACGCTTGGAGCGAACGCTTCTGCAGTTCCACTCCCAGACAATAATGTCCTGTACATGTCCTGCTATCTTGGAGTTGAGATGCTGAAGTAGAGCGTAGCTTTTCTAGAGCAGTTTGAATTTGGAGCTGTTGCTGCGGCGTCTGCCACTCCAGCACCACTATCCGCGCCTATACACCATCTGCTCATGCGTCATGCTGGCAGTCATGGACAGAAATTATGCGTCAAGATTATTTTCAAAAGTATGAGTGTTAATGGTAGATGCTGCGTTGTTCCATATCTGAGGAGGAATTGGAAGTGGTGTCTATAATTAGCGTTTGCATTTGCTCAGTAAGCTTTGCATTATGGTCATAGAGCTTTTTTGTTTGGACATTCTGTGCCTGAAATTGCTTGCCCTAGGTAACTAGCTTTCTTTGCCTGGTTATTTTCCAAGACCAAGAAGGGAGATCGCCGGCCTCGCCTTACAATATTTTCCTGCCGAGGATGGTTGGTCTGAGGTGTGAAACAAAGAGAGCGGTTCCTGGCTTTACTGGAGCGGCGGACGTCGTGTACCTCGAGCGGAAGATGATCGTGCAATTTCCCCGGTGCTAGCTTTGGAATTGCCTGGTAGCTTGCACGGCGACTGCACCAGCCGTCGATAGTGTGAGTCTCATGTCGCCTGATCTGTTGAGATGCCGTGAGCAATCGCGAGAGTCCGTAAAATGGGAGCCGCCGCATAGAATACACTGAGGTTGAAAGATTCAAAGGTCAGTAGGTGCATGGTTGATTGTTATAAGTATTTTTGGGGAGCCGAGCACACGATGTGGGCTCTCCCGCATGGCGGCAGTTGAAGCAAGCTTCTGCTTTGGCAAGCAATGAATGACATTGGTAGAGCAACCCATTAAAAGCGTAGCTGTTTAGAAATGATTTGGTGCTGGCGACCAGGATTGACTTGTTGCGGCCGAGTTGGCGTTCAATGGTGATGACATAGGAGGGGCTTTGATTCAATGTTTTCAGTTCGAGTAAAGATTTATTCAGATGTTCGGAAATGGCATTTTAAATAATGCCACAAATAGCGTTGTCCAGAAGAGCGATGTGTATTTTCTGTGGCTTTTCATGATGAATGGTCTTGAAGGAGTTTACGTATCGGTGAGTACGGTCTTCGGCTGACGTGCTGATGGTGAAGAAGTTGTCTCGGTTCATTCGAAAGGCATACAGTGCGAACACTGTACGCACTGAATCTATCAGTAGCTGGAGTACGATGGGTAACGATAGGCAGTATATATACTTCGTTGTGTTTACCGAGGTACGGGCCTCGACTGGGGCGGAATATGATTTTAAGGTCTCATGTCGGGAGCTTAGATAATCGTGGGAAACGCTTTACAGTGGTAGAAGAGGACCTTTTGTGTAGGCTGCACCGGTGTGTCTGTGCCGGCGGCCGGCTAAGCAGGTGATCTCATGTTGGCTTCTTGTGCTGAGAGGAAGTCGGGGTGAGCCACACGTCGACCCTACATCTCCTGGTCTCATCTGGATGGAGTATCATAAGTGATCGTTGAGGTTACAGTCTCATTTTCAGTGCGCTTGTGTCGCTGTTGGTCGGCCATGAAATCTGGCGAGGCACATGCGTGGGGTGTTAGGCTTAGACCTAGTGTGGCAGTGCGCGGCTTCAAGAGCAAACTCAATGTTTCACCGTAAAATCCAGAAAGCGAAACCGAAAGGACGGTGGAAAGGTGCTTAACACCTTCATGCGTCGATTGCGACTGCTCGAAGCCTGATACAGTCAATTCACCACTTGCAGGCAAATATCGGCGAAGCTGAAGCAGCTACTAAGCGTCCGTGTCAGCCATCAAGCAGACCTCACGTATTCAGAAAGGGCCGTGAAAGAAACTTGGATACTCCCAATAAATAGCTTGACCTTCCTGCTATGCCTCAGCATCTCCTTCCTTCCTACCGCGGACACTGCGTGAGCGAGCGGCATTGCTTTCGGATATGATAGAGGAGCCTGAGCCTTATTAGAACACCCACTGGCAGCAAGATCAAACAAATGGAGGAAATCAATGCGGTAAATCGTCTGATCTGTAGGCTGATAGAGTCTGGCCAGTAAGTGGTCTATTAGATTGCACAAGATTCTCACTGCGACGTTGATACGTCTCGACTGAATCCTCAGGCGTTGTCCCCCAAACGAGTCAATCTTGAGGCGATCCTAAACTTCTCGTCAAGCTGCTGCCAATTGCCGACGCCACCCCTTCCAATCCGCTAGGGCAAGCCGACCATTCAGTCTAGCTCATGTTAAAGTGCCCATTCTACCCAACTGCCATCAGAACCACAGATGTGGTGAGGTGTGTTTCCCAGCTGCCTCTTAGCCACACTGTATATATTGCCTCAAAATAAAAAAAAAATTGTTTTTGTTGTTTCTTGGCAGCTGCCGGAATGCGGCTTTGTCCAACACCACCTAGACTAAGAGAAGGCCGGCGCAAGTCCCCCTTTCCACTAGTCCTACGTCACGACAGTGAGATCTGGGGATAGATCGGCGGCGCCGAGAGCAAGCGCACGCAAGCAAAGCGATCTGGAACGACTCGCCCTGTGTGTGCGTGTTTTCAGCCTGTGTTTGCTGTGTTCCTAATCGGTGCTGCATAGGCGCTTGCGAGCAAGGTATCTACAGTCTCGGTGCTGTTGTACGCTAAACTGTCGCTCGGACTATGCCAATGGATTCAAAGCGCAAGTGTACAAGTTTCCGTCGAACTCGGCTCAAAATGCATCGTGGACAAAGGCTGTGTCATGGAAAAACTTATTACCGATGAAGTGCTCTGTGGTAAGAAAGCGTTCTTGTTTGCTTCCTAATAATCGTGCCGCTATTCACCACTATTTGATTTAGCACAGTGTATTGAAGCCTAGGCATGCCAATATCGAGCACATAATTTGGACAGCACAACTACTAATAATCGAGTAGCCTCCGCCCTGTTTTGAGTGCAGAACAAAAATGTTTTGCAACCTAAATTATTTTCCTATGGAAACAATTTTATTTCGCTAGTGGCCACGTGATCGTAGTTGCTGTAGTAAATTACTGGTTTAAAGCCGAGCTAGCTGCTCGCTGTGGTAATATACTCATCGATATCGCTGCTCCCAGCTAAGCAGCTTTTTTATATTTACGTTACAGCTTTGTGACCAGCACTTTCGTGAAAGCAACCTCATATTCACGACAAGCTACATTTAGTGCCGTCAAGGCCACCGTTCTGAGTAATATCTCTGCCTACCATTCTTATCTTTATTTACCCATCTAATAAAAGGTGCTCTCAGATGAAATTTGAGCCCGTCTTAATGTTTATTCAAGCAACTCTGAATGAAGGTGAAAATGTCCTCGCAACTTCATTTCTGCTATTGAAATAAATGCCAGGTGGATTGTGTCAAACTTCTAGGTAACCCAAGTATAACCCTTTTCCTCGCTATCATTACAGATTTCAAAAGGTAGCTCCAGAGCACCATGGAATTAAAAAAAACTGCAACCGCGTAGGGTGAAGCCGACTTTCAGTATGATCTCACTACGATGACGTCATATAAGCTTGCACAGGCCTTGTATTCTAGGTGGTGTTGCCTTATCGCTCTGATTCTGGCTCGCGTATCAGTTCTATATTGTTTGTTTGTTAATGCTCGATGTCGCGAGGCGCACCTTTATCAGTTTCGTTGTCCGCAAGATACGCCGAAATCCGTATCGAAGATTCCGATCACTGGCGTATGTTTCTACTATATTCCAGGTTGTGATAGCAGCAGTTTGGGACGTTATCTAGATTGTTCAGAGCAGCCTTTAAATTGAGCGTTAAACGAGTGCGACGGGCATTCTTAGTTCGACGATCGACGGGCACGTTTGTTGCTATCGCCGCCGCCAAGTTGCTCAATTCTTTTGCCTGCGCCAGTCATCCCAATAACGAAATTTTTCGGTGCAATCACCGAGATTTCATTTGTGTCCTCGACCTTGTCACAACCACGTGGCAATATGATGAAGAATGCTGGCGAAGCGCGCCCAGGCCAGGCTAAAAGTTCAGCGGCTCAGAAGAGTCGAGAGCCGAGGGATCGCAGCAGCGTCGCACTCCCGTTTGGCAGGTCAGAACACGGACTGGTAGGTGCCATTCAAATGGGAATATGAATATGCGGTTGAAGATGCGATGTCATCAGGCGCCGCGCATACCCAATATGAGGCTGCTGCTCGCATCGAGCCGCCCTGTTGTAGAAGCTTACAGATCAACGGGAGAAAACCACTTTTCTTGGCGAGGTATTGAGCCCCAGAACACGTGCATTTTGTAAGAGCGGGAAAACCCCTCCAGGTTGCGTACAGCTGTTAACAACTTGTCGCGCGTTTGTACTAAGGCTCCATTTTGTTGCGATATCTACACTGGGTATTTGGCAAGTAGTTTTCGGTCGAGAATTTTGCGGTGGCCGTGATACGGCAGTTGCGTGTAAGCGCCATTACCACAACCGGAGAGGAGCAGCAATGCAGCGTGCGGTTAGCCATCGCCGCGGTCGCGTGCCCGCTGCACCACCGCAGCCACGCGTGATGTCACGCGGATGAGCACTTGTTCGCATGCGCCGATACCATGGGAACCAGAGAGGCGCCATAGGTTTGCTGCGCGCTTCGTCGCCGCCTCGCCGCAGGAACAGCAGTTTACGTAAGGTAGCGAAGCACTGGATATAGTAGGCGAGTTTGTCTACTTAGGACAGGTAGTAACTGCAGATCCGGACCATGAAAAGGAAGTAACAAGAGGAATAAGATTTGGACGGAGCGCATTTGGAAAGCACTTGCAGAATATGACTAGCAGCTGCCGGTATCGCTTAAGGGAAAGTATACAGCAGTTGCACCTTACCTGTACTCACCTACGAGGAGAAAACGTAGAGGCTAACGAAGAAGGTTCTACTTAAGTTGAGGACAACGCAGAGGGCTAGGGAACGAAAAATGGTAGGGGTAACATTAAAAGATAGTAAGCGTCCAGAGTTTGATCAGTGAGCGCAAGGCGTATATATTCGTGGACGCGTGTTTTAATAAAGTAGGTAGTTAGTTGGTGCTCTGTGGTGTATTTTCTACGTCTTGTCCTTGTCTACTGCCCCGCAGCATTTCTTGATGTACTGAGGAAGTAGTTCGTGAAGACGTATTACTTCAATTTTTGTATTAGGGATTTAAAGCATCTTGCGTTCTACTGAAAGAGCGCGGTGCCTCTGACCTCTATATGCAATGGGGAGCGTTGACCAGCATTTGGAGTTTAAGGATCTAGAAGTACTGGACCTAAGGTATCTAGCACCACTAAGAAATTTTCAGCAGTTGGGAAAAGCATATCCAGTAGTAGAGGTCGAATGGCGTTGACCACAATTTTTAAAATCACGAGGGTTTGGTGACCTTGCTCCATGAGTCCGTCCGGAGTGGTGGATCAGATCGTTTATGGGGGCTTAAGTTGATATGCCTCAGAAGGTTTTCATAGTTTAAGCGTTTTTCAAGAACCCGAACCTGGCACCATCTGGTCTTCATTGTCCGCAGGGCTCGGACAGGCCCCATTGTGATGACTTTGTACAGGAGGAGGGTGAAAAAGAGAGCCAGCTGCGCACTTGTGCGATTCTTCCTGGCGGTGGCCTCTGGAATTCCTCTGGCACCGTGCACGTCTTCTGCGATTTATCGCATCGGCTTCGCGAAGTGTCGAATCATCTAGGACCCTTTGCTACAGGAGAGCCCGCTCACATTTTACACGCAGATAAACCCTAGACGAGACGTCATGGGGATCGTTTCAGTTTGAACACCTCAAAATCTTCGCGGTACATTACTCAGTGTCATAACGTTCTACACAACAGGAACACCAACTCGCGTTGCTGGATACTTCGCTACCATGGCCCAGCTTCATACATGATTCAAACAAGGTTGACGACTGGGCACGTTGGTATGGGTTCATACTTAACCAGCCAAAAGACGAGACACAGCATAGAGGAGGACAAGACAAGGCTGGACTATCTACTGAATGTTTATTGATCGCAAGAAAACGAAAACCTCGCGCGCAACCCAACCGGTGGAATGGCAAGGCATTGGAAGGAAGATGAAGACGAAAATTCAAAGTTAATTCAAAGTCAAGGCCTAACTAACGACTTTTCTAATATATCAAATTCCTTACAATGAAGGCTAACCGACGCCTTAGCACCACACTTGTCCTCGGCTTTAGCAATGTAAAATGCTTCAACCAACTCCCTGCAGAGTTGATTACCATTGCTGTAAACTACACCCGTATTATTGAAGTCAGGCGCACAAAGGGACGGGCCATGCTTCGACTTACACTCTCGGGATTGCACACGCAGCGCAAGATTGGAACTCGCCTCCCCTCCCAGAGAATTAGAGTGTTCCGTCAGGCGCACATTTAGACGTCTGCCTGTCTGCCCGTAGTAGCACCGGCCACAATTCAGCGGAATGCGGTAGACCACATTCTTTCTGCAGGTGGTGAATTTCTTCTTATGTGACACTGCACAACGAAAACTATCACGAGGTACACTGTCGAGCCCCTTTCTAACTCTAGCGCACAAGCCTCCTATCTTGTTTCTCGCTGTAAATACAACGTCAACGTCGTACCTTGCCGCCAGTTTCTTAAGTCGGTGAGAAGCGCCGTGGAGGTAAGGTATGGCAGCCACCTTCTTTCGTGGCGTCGCCACACCAACATCACCCTGCACCGTTTTACTCTTCCTCAATCGCGTTAAAACACGTTCTGACAGACGAGCGAGATGGATAGTTGGAAAGCCTGCCGCCAACAACTTCGAAATTTGCTTTGAAAAAGCATCTTCGACACGGTGATGGCAAGATTTACGTAATGCGGACTTGATGCATGCGACCGCCAACCCATCCTTTACCAACCTCGAGTGGTCCGATTCAAAGCTAAGCAGAGGCTTCCCTGACCTGGGGCTGTAGCTCCAACACACGTGATTGTCTTCAAAGCACAAGTACAAATCTAGAAACTGTATATGGTGATCTTTAGGAAACTCATACGTAAAAGACAGACCCTGACCTTGCTCTTTGAACATTCGTAACACATCTTGCGCCAAACTATCGAAACCATCCTTATCCAAGAAAATAAGGTAGTCATCAACGTAGCGAAACGCTACTATACCGATGGCGTCCAAACCTGGCTTCAATGCGGTGTCAACGTTTGACAGAAAAATGTCGCTGAGCACAGTAGCGACTTGCGAGCCAATACATACCCCTGACATCTGGATGTACGTGCTGCCTTGCCAACAGACGAAAGTGGAACTAAGGCAAAAGGATAACAGCTCCAAGAAACTAGCAACCGATATACCGCACGCATTAATGAATGCCAGTTCATCATTATCAACAGTGATGCAGTCTTGCACACACCTTAGAAGTCCGTCATGCGGCAAAGAATAATATAAGTCATCCACATCAATGCTCATTGCAGAGCACCTACCCGGATTTACAGGGTAAACTGCTAATCCTGGGAGATGAAGAGTTGGATGTAAGGCACAGGCGGATCTTGGAGCGTGGGCCAAAGTTTTGCCTGCAACCAGAAGTAAGTCCAGTTGATCTTCTGGCGGTGTCTCGAGATATTGCTCGTCATGTTTCAGAAGATGAGAAAAGTCGGTTTTTGAGTGAAGCCACGGAAGTAATATCGGCACGGAATTGTAAGCAGAGGCCACGGTACAATCTGAAACCAGTATGTGACTACCTGGTTGACAACCGATTGCGTCTAATGGTATCTGATAAGGAAGGCTTCTTTGTTGTTGTACCTGACAGCTGTTTCTCTGAAAAAGCCTCGGCCGCGATTGTCAAGAATTTTAAGAAGGTGAAAGCGAAGCCATCGTCTTACAGGAAGCAAGCTATCGCTTGGTTAGACGATCACAACCTGAAGGCTTTAAGTTCGAGGGTGAAGGCAGCTACCGACGCCAACTTGGATGTTTTCTTCTCGGCGAAGACGCACAAGGCGGATATACCTTTCAGGACCATTGTTTCGGAACGTCGAACAAGGCAGTACGAGATTTCGGGATTTTTGAAGAAGCATCTAAAGATGTTAAAAGTTAAGGACAAATTTTTGATTCCGAGTTTTTCTAAGGTGCTAGAGTTTTTAATGGACAGAAATCCGGGTAGGTGCTCTGCAATGAGCATTGATGTGGAGGACTTATATTATTCTTTGCCGCAGGACGGACTTCTAAGGTGTGTGCAAGACTGCATCACTGTTGATAATGATGAACTGGCATTCATTAATGCGTGCGGTATATCGGTTGCTAGTTTCTTGGAGCTGTTATCCTTTTACCTTAGTTCCACTTTCGTCTGTTGGCAAGGCAGCACGTACATCCAGAAGTCAGGGGTATGCATTGGCTCCCTCAGCGACATTTTTCTGTAGAAAGGGGCTCGACAATGTACCTCGTGATAGTTTTCGTTGTGCAGTGTCACATAAGAAAAAGTTCACCACCTGCAGAAAGAATGTGGTCTACCGCATTCCGCTGAATTGTGGCCGGTGCTGCTACGGGCAGACAGACAGATGTCTGAATGTGCGCCTGACGGAACACTCTAATTCTCTGGGAGGGAAGGCGAGTTCCATTCTTGCGCTACATGTACAATCCCGAGAGTGTAAGTCGAAGCATGACCCGTCCCCTTGTGCGCCTGACTTCAATAATACGGGTGTAGTTTACAGCAATGGTAGTCAACTCTGCAGGGAGTTGGTTGAAGCATTTTACATTGCTAAAGCCGAGGACAAGTGTATGGCTAAGGCGTCGGTTAGCCTTCATTGTAAGGAATTTGATCTATTAGAAAAGTCGTTAGTTAGGCCTTTACTTTGAATTGGCTTTGAATTTTCGTCTTCATCTTCCTCCCAATGTCTTGCCATTCCACCGGTTGGGTTGCGCGCGAGCTTTTCGTTTTCTTCCGATCAATAAACATTCAGTTGATAGTCCAGCCTTGTCCTGTCCTCCTCTTTGCTGTGTCTCGTCTTTTGGCTGGTTAAGTATGAATTCATACATGAGTGGCACTACAATGTGACGAAGGTGGCCTAGCTACTTATATTACGGCAGGCTGTCACTTGTAAAGATGATCTGCAGACAGCAATAATTTTCAAGACGCGTCACCCGAATGTCACAGTGTCCTCTGTCAATTGTTATAATTAGAAGTTATTTAATGATGACCTATGGTGCACACACTCGCGGACACACTGAAGGGGTTAGCTGTTTCCGTCTCAACATAGATGCCCTAAACATAGATGGCAAGCCCAGCTGGAAGCCAACTACCTTGTAGTGGCAAAGGGGGTGGCCGTTGGTTGCCCAGCTTTCGGCGGTTCAAGCCAGAGTAAGGTTCGGAGTCAGAAAAATAAAGAAATACAAACTCTATAATCAACAAGAGACGATACAGAGAAATACGCACTAAGAATACACACACGAGAGGTTCACAAAACAGCAATGCTAAGCATGCATATAGAGGCCTTCAATAACACAGAGGCTTTATAACACTCAAAAATAGAGGAAAGAGTCAAATAAACAAACACCAAATTATTCCCCAGGCCCTACCGCAGACCAATCTGGAGAGTAACGATCCGGCCGGCATGGAAGACAAGCGGCGTTCCCTCGTAGATATGTGAACTTGCACAGCAGCAGGTGAGCTATGGAAGCCGACCAGTAACTCTTGCGAGCTCGCCCTTTAATAGCTCTAACACCAGCTTAATAGGATAAGCGATGTGACCGCAATAAATAGGACGCGCCACGTCTGCCGTTGTCAGATGGGAAGCGGGATTGACAATCGGAAGTGCCGTGCCCCAGAGTCACACATAACTATGCAGCCCATTACCATCCATTCAACACCTCCGACAGGCTCCTCCTTCCAGGGCGAAGTGGACACTTTGAGAACTGTTTAGTTCGAGATAAGGGCCCTGTCCGGACAAGGGGGTCGCCGCGCAATGCCCCACAAGAGAGAGTAGCATCTTACGCGAAGACGACCTGCAGCGCCTTCGTGGCCATGAGCCCATGAGGCGGACCTTCATGACTGCACAGCGGGTCTCATTAAGGACGATCGCAATCGCATTCCCCGAAATTGAGTCATAGAGACACAGAGTGTTTCACCCTTAACCGTAACATCACCGACAGACCACACCAAATCTTCGAGAATATCCGATCACCAAGAAAGCGGCGTTCCCGCAGTAAGTAGAACGAGACCTCCTTCCGTGTCTATGCAGTTACTTCATGGAGGCCTGGAATCCTGCTGTTGTATGGGACCGCGCAGCGTGCTAGCCATACTTGGTACGCATACTACATGAGCAGGAGTACGAACTGGTTAAAGGCCACGTTTGGAAACAAAATCAGGTATCGCTCAGTCTGGTATGGTATACCCGGAAACAGAAAGAGATTAGCTACACGACGGAGAAGCGTTTCAAGAAGAAGACACTGCGAGAATATCTGCACAGTGTCCTCTCTACCACCACAAAGCGGACATGTTGGTCGCAAGCTTGCCCGCGTAAACGCTGGCGCCTTGATGGGGAGGACTCCTCTTGCAAAGCGGTACATAAAGGACGCTCTGATTGCTTCCAAATAGTCCGCTATGATGTACTGCCAGCTTGGCGTAACATTGGCAAGGTCATACTGGTGGAGTGGGGGAGGGAGACTTGAAGTCAGAAGTCTAACCTATTTCTTAAGGGGAACCGAAACCACATCAATGGCCGCCTCTGCCTTACGGAGGGGCTCAAAGCTAGTAGCTGCTTGAGAATAAAAAGTGGATTGAGAGCGCGACCGTGCCACGCAATAAGAATACGTGCTCTGTTCGAAAAGGCGGAGTCGAGTACTCAGAAAAAAAGCAAGTCAGGCTTCGAGTTAGAAGCATGGCCCAGTCAAGTACCACTTAGGTCCACCTGATATGCAAAGCTGAGGCTCCGATGCCCAGGTCGGAGATGCCAAGGCCTCCCCTGTCCCTAGGCAGCTTCACCAGATATCTTTTGACCTTGTTCGGAGCTAAACTTCACAAGAAACGGAAAAGGATCCGCTCCAGGCGGTGCTTCATCCGTGCCGACAGAGGTGTTACACCGGCGAGATAAGTCAGCACCGAGCACACGAAGGACTGCGTTATAGTGGCCCGAGCCGTGAGCGGACACAAGAGCTTCTCGTACTCTCTTGCCATGATTCAATTTTCTCTTGAGCTGAGGATCAATTCTTGTCTGAAAGATCTTCCGAATTAAAGTGAAAACCTAGGAGGCGGACAAGAGCCTTCATGGGAAGACCATGAGCAGGCTGAGGACTGCATGTTGCACAACAAAAATAGAGGGTGATACTCTTCGACCTATCAACCTTATCACCGCTCGCCTCACAGTACACCTCCATGACATCCAGACGGGAGGAGACAGAAGCCTTATCCGGCACGACAATGGGTAGGTAAACTGCATAGGCAAAGATGGGAGCTGGGGGAGAACCTTGTGGTAACGAAAAATGAGCTGTTAGACTGTCACAGAGAGCCGTTGTAGGAGGGGTTCAAATGCGAGCACGTAGAGGGCAAGAGATAGAGGGCATCCCTGTCGAACTTCACTGCCAACGTCGAAAGCTTCTGAGGTGCGACGTAGCACAGCAATGGCTGAAACTGGCCTAGAATACAAAACTCTGACCATTGTTATGACCGTGCATCATCCGCACTTGCACGCTCTATTGTTCGCCTGTGGGCATGGATAAGTGCTGTGGATATGTGCTGTTGGTACAATGGCTCTAAGTGAGCCTGTTTCCATGAATCCTTTTTGTAAGCCTGTTTTGCTATGTTGAGACCCTGCAAATGAAAATTGGCCCTGTCAAGGGAACGTCTAGAAAAATACCAAGAAATGTCCCCCTGCGGGAAATAGCTGGAAGTGCTTTCGTTCAATTGTTCACCCTTCCCGTCGAGAAGCGCTATTGTCCAGTGAGGAATGCCTACTGTCCAAAGGAGACGACAGAGTGACACGTCCGCTGACGTACAGGAGAAGAAAGGAGCAAGGTGATTACGGCCATTAGAGGATTTCCCGGGAATGCAGGAAAGATTTGCAATTGCTGGAAAGGGACAATGCTGGGAGCAGTATGTGGCGCGTACGTGCACTTGGGTTTCTGAGAAGAAAATCCACTTACCGGAACCAGCTTACCGGATCTTTGCTGAAGAATAGAAATGTACCTCCTAGCCATTCCCAAGCTCTTCCCGCCAACAAGTGACCACGCCCATCGAAACAATGCATCAGACCATCAGTGCAGTGATGTGTTCGATTGGACGCCAATATTTGAGGGCCGTGCCCTGGAACTGGTTGGTCAGCATCTTCAGAGAGGGGCTGGACATAAGGGGTTTTAAGGACATTGCAGAGCACGAAATGACGCTCTGAGCCGTGGGTAAACGGCTCATCCAGAAGCTTCTCGCTATGAACTCTTAACGCTTGCCTTTTTGCTGATGTACCCTTCTTTTTCATGTAAATAATCATGTAAATAATTTTTCTCAAAGTGCCATCAAACCTGCTTGTATATATTTTAACAACTTCGAAGATTCAATCCTTCATGAACCCGGAGTCTCTGCACGCTACCAAGTGAAGGCCGGGTCGACTTAGCCCCAGCGTCACGACAACTGGTGACCAGCGTTGGGATCTGAATCTACAAGCAACAACATCTGGTGATTGGAGGTGGATCTGAAGCTACAAGCCACAACATCTTGTGATCGGAGGTGGCATCCCAAGCAACAAGCAGGAGCAGCAATCGGCAAACAAAAGAGCAGCTCGGAACATCGATCGCATGTGTGGGTGAGTGCTTGGCTTTTCTTCTGATGTGGACCAGGTTCTAGAACAGGGTTAGATTTTAGAACTGGTAAAAAGAGTGTGGAAACGCCTTTAGGTTTGGTAGTTTGCACAGTTGTTTTGGAAGTAGCCGACACAGTTGTTTTGGAAGTAGCCGAAAGAGAAGCAAAAAGGCTGGAGCTAGAAATTGAGCTTCGGAAATTAGAACTAGAGTTGAGCAAGAGGTCGGGCAATTGTCCCCAGCTAGCAGTACCTCTTCTCAACAAGGAGGCAGATTTCAAGATGTCAAAGTACATGCAGCCATATGTGATATCAGGGGATATCGGTCTGTATCTGGCTAACTTTGAGCGAACCTGCGAAAAACTGTCCTTCCAGCGAGACACTTGGTCTCAGAGATTATTGACGGTTCTGCTCTGCGAGGCAGCGGAGGTTGTCGCGCGGTTAAGCAAGGAGGACGCGGACAACTACGAGAAGGTCAAAGCTTGCCTTCTGAGAAAGTATAGGCTTAGCGCCGAGGCGTTCAGACAACGTTTTCGGAACGCTACTAAGTCCAGGGACGAGAGTTACCCTGAATTCCTATACAATTTAAGAGTCAATTTGGGCGAGTGGCTAAAAAGCACTGATTCCTACAGTGATAGGGACGCTGTAGTCGAGCGAATTCTTTTGGAGCAGTTTTATAACTGCCTCCCAGAAAAAGAAAGAAATTGGTTACAGGACCGAGGCGAAATTAAGTCGGCAACTGAAGCTGCCGAAATCATTGAGGAGTATGCTTCGCGCCGACAATTCAGCAACCCAGCAGTGGATAGGCCCCGCAATCCCAAGTTCAGTGTGAATAACCGTCAGAAAAGGCACTTTGCTAGATTTGCAAACGAAGAAAGGAAGGCTTCTTCAAGCAAACGCCCTAGAAAGGACGGCAGTGAGAAAAGTGGGGAAGTGACCAACGCGCAGAACACAAAGAACAAGCTTGGGGCTAGGAAGCCGCTCACATGCTTTAGGTGTAATGAGCAGTGTCACATTGCCGTGAACTGCCGGAAAGAAAAGATTGCTTTCTCGTATGTCAGTGACTGCGATGAAAATATGCAGCTTTTGGAACCCTACCTGCATGACCTAGTAGTCAACGGGAAGCCTTGCAAGGTACTGCGCGATTCGGCCACAACGATGGATGTTGTCCATCCGGCATATGTGTCGCCTTCCGACTATACAGGACAGCGTGCATGGATCCGCCAGGTAGTGGAGGAACAGAGTGTGTGCTTGCCAATCGCGAACGTGGTCATCGAGGGCCCTTTCGGCTAGTTAACAACCGAGGCTGCCGTTTCAGGAAAGCTTCCTAAGTGCTATCCGTATTTGTTTTCCAACAAATCGGACATGCTACTGCGAAAGAGGGGCATCCTTTTCAGAGACAGAGTTGTGTAAGCCTTAACACGTTCAAAGGCGCGAGAACTAGCTACACTGCTCATTCCAGAAAAAGCCACATCGAAGGAAACGGCAGTTAAAACAGTGGTCGATGCGGAAGATAGCAGGTCAGAAAACTTTGAGAGCGAGGCATCTCAGATAAGTCAACTTGAAAGTGAGCTTGGTGAGACGCGGAATGAGGAAGTTCTTGAGAGTAACCTCTTGCCGCCAGTGTCTAGTAATCTCACGAGACTTTTAAGTGGAACCCGAGAGGACTTAGCTATGGAGCAAGCCAATGATCCTAAGATACAGGAGCTTCTCAAAAGGACGGAGGAGATAGGAGAACTAAAGAAATCTCAGCTGTCCGATCTGGGGGAGCTAATAACAGAGTTTGAGGCCTGCTTCGTGGACAGGCCAGGCAGGACTGATTTGACTGAGCACGATATTGAGCTGACTTCAGACGTGCCAGTGCGATCAAGGTGCTACCGATTCTCTCCAAGGAAAGAGAAATTCTGGATAGGGAAGTAACTCGCATGCTGGAATTGGGAGTAATAAAACCCTCGGAAAGCGATTATGCTTCGCCTATGATCTTAGTAGAAGCTCCAGGTAAATACCCTAGGCCTGTGGTAGACTACCGAAAGCTAAATTCTCTCACCAGGGATCAAGTGTATCCTATTCTGAATATTGAGGAGAGAGTAGAACAGGTCAGTAGAGGGGCATATGTGACTACGCTGGACCTTACTCGAGGATACTGGCAAGTACTGCTCACTGAACGCGCCAGCAGATACGCGGCTTTCGTCACTCCGACGGGCAGCTACAGCCAACAATGATGAGTTTTGGGCTCAAAAATGCTTCATTTTGTTTTTCCCGACTAATGGATAGGGTTTTAAAGGGGTGTGAAACATTCGCGGTGGCTTATTTAGATGACATTGCGGTTTTTTCCGACTCATGGGGGGACCATATGGTACATCTAAGAGCTGTACTGAGCCTTTTGCGTCAAGCTGGACTAACCGTAAAGGCCGATAAATGTTGCCTGGCAAGGGCGACCGTGGACTACTTGGGTCACAATGTAGGTCAAGGTTTCAGGAAACCCAGCCAGATTAAGATTTCTGCGGTAGCAGACTACCCGCGGCCGAGCACGAAGACGGAAATTCGGGCATTCCTGGGGCTGACGGGATACTACAATCACTACATCCCTAACTATTCAGCTTTCGCTAGCCCTCTGACCGACGCTCTCCGCAAGACAGAACCGACAAATGTAGTCTGGGACGAACAAAAGGAAGCCTCCTTCGTAAACCTGAAGGCTGTGCTGATTAGCCGTCCGGTATTGCGAGCTCCAAACTATGACCAAGAATTCACGGTCCAGTGTGATGCAAGTGATCGAGGGCTAGGTGCTGTTCTCTGCCAGAGAAATGACGACGGTAATGAGCACCCCGTGCTCTACCTGAGCAGAAAACTGAGTTCTAGAGAGAGAGCTTATTGCGCGTCAGAGAAAGAGTGCGCTTGCATTGTATGGGCCATTCAAAAATTGCAGTGCTATCTTGGAGGGGCCAAATTCACCGTAGAGACGGGCCATTATCCCCTGGCTTGGCTGCAAACTGCGACATAGAAGAACAGTCGCCTTATGAGGTGGAGCTTGATTTTACAGCAGTACAATTTTGAAATAAGATACAAAAAGGGGAAATTAAATGGGAATGCGGACGCGCTTAGCCGCTGTTTCTAAGCGGTCCGAGGTGTTCCTCACCATGAATCGAAATTGATAATCAGGTTTTTTTTTTCGTGCACTTGTATATGTGGGACTATGTAAAGCAGCACGTTTGGTTTTCTAGGAATACGTGGGTCCTAAGCGTCTTGAGTGTGGGCTTTTCTCGAACAACGAGGCAGTTTTCTTTTAACCTGGTCTCTTCAGACGGGAGACGAGTGCTTGCTTGGACATGTGGTTGAGTTTCAGACAGCTCAAGCAATTTGGCCTACGACAATCAAGACAACGCGACAAGCAACAGCGAGCTTCAAGCGTTCATGTGCAGGCCATTAAGTCGTCTCTTCATGCAGCAGCTGCGACTGCTGCCCTCCGTGACTCTTCTGGCGGGGGAGGAGGCTGTTATGACCGTGCATCATCCGCACTTGCGCGCTCTATTGCTCGCCTGTGGGCATGGATAAGTGCTGTGGATATGTGCTGTTGGTACAATGGCTCTAAGTGAGCCTGTTTCCATGAATCGCCCGTGTGCTGTGCGATGTCAGTGCACGTTAAAGAACCCCAGGTGGTCGAAATTTCCGGAGTCCTCCACTACGGCGTCTCTCATAGCCTGAGTTGCTTTGGGACGTTAAACCCCACAAACCAACCAACCAACCTTTTTTGTAAGCCTGTTTTGCTATGTTGAGACCCTGCAAATGCCAAATTGGCCCTGTCAAGGGAACGTCTAGAAAAATACCAAGAAATGTCCCCCTGCGGGAAATAGCTGGAAGTGCTTTCGTTCAATTGTTCACCCTTCCCGTCGAGAAGCGCTATTGTCCAGTGAGGAATGCCTACTGTCCAAAGGAGACGACAGAGTGACACGTCCGCTGACGTACAGGACAAGAAAGGAGCAAGGTGATTACGGCCATTAGAGGATTTCCCGGGAATGCAGGAAAGATTTGCAATTGCTGGAAAGGGACAATGCTGGGAGCAGTATGTGGCGCGCACGTGCACTTGGGTTTCTGAGAAGGAAATCCACTTACCGGAACCAGCCTACCGGATCTTTGCTGAAGAATAGAAATGTACCTCCTCGCCGTTCCCAAGCTCTTCCCGCCAACAAGTGACCACGCCCAACGAAACAATGCCGGACCAGTCAGTGCATCAGACCATCAGTGCAGTGATGTGTTCGATTGGATGCCAATATCTGAGGGGCGTGCCCTGGAACTGGTTGGTCAGCATCTTCAGAGAGGGGCTGGACATATGGGGTTTTAAGGACATTGCAGAGCAAGAAATGACGCTCTGAGCCCTGGGTAAACGGCTCATCCAGTAGCTTCTCGCTATGAACTCTTACCGCTTGCCTTTTTGCTGATGTACCCTTCTTTTTCATGTAAATAATCATGTAAATAAGTTTTCTCAAAGTGCCATTAAACCTGCTTGTATATATTTTACCAACTTCGAAGATTCAATCCTTTATGAACCCGGAGTCTCTGCACGCTACCAAGTGAAGGCCGGGTCGACTAAGCCCCAGCGTCACGACTCCATGCGCTGAAAATCAGTCTATTCCATCTTCCTCCAGGACTTGGAATAAGTATGGATGACTGAAATCAAATGCCTTTTCCTGATCAAATGAACAAAGTACAACCTGACGAGTTCTCTGTTGAGCCCAAAGGAAAAGGTCCATCAGGGCAAAACTGTGAATTTGAGTGAAACGACCAGGAGGAGGAGAAAGAGGAAACCCGGCAACTGTGGTGGAGGAAGACAGAGTGGATTTGCATGTCAGCTGCGGCGACAGGTAGCGGCGGTCAGTCGGTACGCATTCCATCCGAGATCGAAAACAAAATGCAGAATGCTGGCCAAAGCCTGCGCGCTGTTAGAACACCAAAGTAAGATAATTTTGACGAGATGTTGAAAGACCGGCCGTGATGCACCAATTTGGTGAAGCTCCACATAGACGCATGTCCTGGTCAGCACGCGCTGACTTGGAAATGAAACAAAAGGCCTGTGAGTGCTGCTAAAAGGCAAGTGATATAAGAGGCGCTGCATGAGTTGCTCGATGCTGGTCTTATATTTCGTTCTGAATGTCCCTGGGGATTCACAGTGGTGGCGGTGCATAGAAACATCTATCTTAGAGGAGAAGAAAGATGAGGAGGAAAGGCAGGGAGGTTAACCCGTAAAAGAAACCGGTTTTCTACCCTGCACGGGGGGAAAGGGGTGAATGGATGTAAAAGTTGTGAGAGAGGGATGGGTGAATTTAGCAGTCACATCTCACTCGTCTCGCGATCCTAAAGTCCCCATCTTGCGCTTTAACATAGCAGCTTGAGATATCGCAACCCAGATTCTAACAATACATCTCCGCCGACATTTTACGGTTCCGCCAAGTTTTGTTTTGACATTGCATTGCATTTTTTACAGTAAAGTTTTTACATAATGTAACAAAATTCTATTTATTGAACTCCTTTGTTCAAACAGAAAACGCGAAGATGAACTAAGTTATGGCAAGGCAAAACAGAAGGAGCTTTTCGATATCCCTAAATTCCAAAAGTCACTGGACAAACTTGTCAGAAATGTGGACACATGCGACAGCAAAATGGATCGTAGAGAGTATTAAATAGTGTTGCTGTCTGAGTGAGTGATTCAGAATAATAACTGAAAACAGTGCAAAAAATACACAACAATTATCATATTTAATGCAATAGCATAAAATAAACGACACGGGAACAGAAAAACCTCGACCCTAAAAGCTTTTATACCAAAGAAATAAACTACCAGCCCGATCCATCAAATTTAATGTAGGCCGACGTGTGGCATAGTAGTAGAACTATAAACCGTTTCTTTGAGTTATATATGTTATGGGTTAAGGGTGGAGTTGATCGGATTCTCAGTGCGGGCCACTGTAGGCTGAAAAATTCCTTATTCCTACCTAAGTGATAGAAACCTCCAGCTTTTTGCTACGACTGCTCTGATGCCGCTCGTATTTGTCACCTTTCTATGAAATTCATTCCTAGACTGTCATGTAGGGCTTCATTGCCCCTTTAGTCTTATCAAACTATCGCATGCCGCTACAGTCCGATCTTCTGGCCCAAAAGAAACCACGATCTAGAGCTTTGCTCTGCATGAGGCAGTGCTGGCCTGTAATATACTCACGACCTTGTACAACATGAATGATTGTTCCTGTGGACGAAAATATTGGAAGCAAAGCGCATACAGCCAAATAAACATCATTATGTTGGGAGTTTTATAGCACCAGTAAAAAGACTGCTGCTGCAGCCGAATAATTAAAGCGAAAGCAGGCGACGCCTAGCGTTATCATGATTATGGGCTTGAGTGCAGCCTATTCGATATGATAATTACAGTAACTTTAATTTGATGCGCGAATGTAGCATGCTCATATATAGGCGAGATCATCTCATTTTCAAAGAAACAGGTAAGGCGGTAGATTAAGGGCGTTTTCGCAATTATGAAGCTATTCCTAGATTCGGTCTTTTAAGTGTACATTGCAATAGGTATGCTCTATTCTTTCATCTTGTCTAACTCGTGACGCAAGATAACGATAATTGGTTGCGCTTGACAATCACATGCTTACTAGCAGTTGTTTCGTACGCTCTATTATTTCTCTTCGAAAAACTGACGGGTATTGATGTTTACTTCATGCTATCACCTGAATGTGGCTTGTTTTGCAAACAGTGCAGAAATTACTTACCGCTTTTGTTCACTCCTGATTCTCGCACTACCGATCAGGTAGCCAGTGTCATGTTCCCTTCATGTGGCATGTTCATAGTGACACTTACTCTTCGCATATAGCAAACATTTTAAGTGTTATTTACGAAAACCCATTTCATGGCTCATCAGTGGCGTGCCCAAATAGTGAGTCTGCGGAATAAGTGACTATGAAGCTAGGACCTTGAGGCTTCTACTTGATGTCCAGCTATCATCCTTCAAATCACCAGCCGAACATGCCAAAGAATGCGGCGTTGCTTTATTTTTTTATCGCCTGTCTTCGACACAATACACAGGATACAAAATAATAATTACATTGATCCTCTTATATGTAGCGATTTTATAATCAAGCAGCTACATCGGAGTTCTTCATTTGAAAAATTCCCTCGGTGATAACAGAGGCTGTACATTTGAAAGTCATTCAGGAATTGTGTCAGCTCTTGTCTGTATTTCCATACACAAGTGCATGCTTTCCCGGACCTAAATTCTACTCCGCGCTCGTTAGAAATGTATATTAATTGTCTTTGTCTAACGTTTCTGCCACCCTGCCGTAAAAATACGAAATGGTTAGTGAGAGCATTAATGATAATACTACCAATGATGATCACGTTAATTTAGTAATAATTGTAATGATTTCTAGCGATGACAATGATAGGTGCATATGGATCATAAATATGAGGTTAGCTGTAGTTATGCTAATTACAGTACAGATGAAAATTACAATGCAGCATTTAAAAACAGTTTTGCAATGAGGTTTTCTCTATCACCGCTCATAAGTCGACTGCAATGCAGTCTTGTGATTTTGCTGCAAGACTGAGTTTTGAAAGGTTCCACGGTTTCCATCACAGAGTTGTGTGCTACGCAGTGCATAAATAGTGAAGGAAATGCACACTGATTATCTAAATACCTAGTTTTTTATCAAAAACTAGTCATTTTTTATTCATGTATTTTTCGACAGAATTTGTGCAGGCTGTAATTTCGGCCTGCTAGTTAGCTGAGCGATCGTAATGTACGATGTGCGAAATCCGGATCGGACACGCTGAGTTGTACATGTACTTGCTTTCTGTTGGACAGTTTTGTGCGTAGACTCGCCTGCACGCCGGCGGAAATCCACGATTCACTGTGCTGCTTCTCTGCAGAACCCGGCAAGCTGTTTGCAAAAAAAAGAAGATAAACCATGGTCTGCCTCTCGACCAAAACAACAAAAAAGTTCTTTTGGTCATAGCCAATACCGTTGCGAAAGCACTTCCAAGCAATGCTTTTATTTCCCAGTTGCCAGTATGTTTTATAGTTAGTTTCAATTGCGATAAGTGTGATATTATCAATTTCACATACATCGTGCGCACTCATAAATCCAGAGCAATTCCAAAGTATCTCGCCCGCCAGCCACGAATAAGATTTTCGAGGCAAAAAACGTTTTCTTAAATCCTATTAAGAAACATTTTAGTGAGGAAGGGTGGCCTTTCCTACTTTAGCATGTCTTGACTACTGCTCCATTTTTGTACACAGTGTTAGCGTATTTCATACTTATGTTGATTGTTAATTTTCAAAGGGATACATTTCATGATTATGTGCGCACAAAAGCTAAGTGTTCAATAAATATCGGCATGTGTTCAATTCGTGATCGGAACTAAATATCAGGCGAGGCATTTATAAACAGCCCTTGGTGCGGAGACATTTTTACTTTTCAGCAGCAATGTCGTGCGACAAAGGTTACATTTACGATTTTTTACAAAGAAGACAGAATAGAAATAGCAGGGCACAGCTAGAACACAGCTCATGTAGCATATGAATTGCTCCATCTCGCAAGTGTTATTCTCACTTAATTTCTCATATGTTCGTTGGAAAAAAAACTTACCTCTTATATTACCTCGGAATGAGATGACGAGAATGAAACAGCCATTTATCGCGTCAGCGTACATCACCTTGAATGGAATGGCCGGAGTTCCTGACAATGTTAAACATTAAAAGAAATTCGGTTTCACTCAGCGCATTTGCGCTCAAAATTGTATAATAATAAAAAGACTATTTCAATTGTCTTGGTCGAAAACTGCAAACGAATGTTCTATATCTTTATCTAGTGACGCTACTGTATCAGTGGAATTGGAGGAACTAGCGGCAACAGTCAGTATCGCTCGGCTTTTATAGGCTAGGGCGTAATTGGAGGGCATATATATTCTACTGTCGTAACATAGCATAGATAACATTAGATGTGGTATTCCTGGTCAGCAATCACATAGGCTAGAATATAGAGCCAGACTAAAAAAACAGTGGGTATGTTAAATATATACACATGACAAATTCACATTCAGTCCTAAGCCAGTTATTTCCTAAATGTGTGGCCGCTCGATAAAAGATATCGACTTGACATGGGTATTAAAAGGGACTGAAAAGTACCTTATCATTGTGTTACCGGTAAAAAAAATATATGTAATTTAGGGCGTCATTTCAGAGGAAGATATTCGGCTTTAACACGGAAAGGTGGCCTCTTAGTAGAAGCATTGCTGGTTGTCGTTTTGCCGTAATATTATTGAGCATGCACGTGAAGTAAGCATATACAATTATGCTGGATACCGGTAAACATTCAGAAAAGCGAGTTTCATATCGGGTAAACAATAAAGTGTTAAAGCTTCCAAACTAACTTTAGGATGCAAAAGGTAATATTAACAAGAGTAGCCAATAAGATTAAGTCAAGAAATGCATAATATGCTAAAAGGATAACATGATTTTCAACAAGAATACAGCCTAAAAGCAGCCGAGAGGAAACTAAATATTTATAAATGTAACGATATTCGCTAAAGTGAAAGCAAATGTTGTCTTTACTGACAAGAAAATACTCAAATTTACCGAGGAGCTCGACATGTTATTTATAGATTAGGCTAAACAGTCATTACTATATTAACCTGGCCATAATGAAGAACTAAAAGACGCTTCTCCCTAAACCAGGAACAAACAAAAGAGATAATAGAGCCAATAAACGTTACAGCAGTTGGAGAGGATTGCGTTATAGCACATGTTTGGAAAGATAGCATTGAGACTGATAAAACAACCTGGTCATGCTGCATATTGTTACGGTATGAAAAAGGAGGAAGTGCGGCGCTAGCGCGGGGGGCAAGCGCGTGGAAGGAAGAACGCGATGAAGAAGACGATGGAGCCGATGTTCGCTGAGTGACGGTCTCAGTGGCTTTGTCTGTGATACTACCTCTTCTATCCCCTGCGTGTCATCCTTGCCCCGTAACATTTTGGTGGCAGCGGTGGGATTGCGCTCACTACCGCCCAGCGTCGAACGCCATACGAAACTGTCGGTAGACAAAGACGGTTTGGAGAGGCATCAAAAGAGACCAATAGTTTAACACCATGCATACAAAGTGAATGGGGTGGAGGATTATCCTGCTCTTCGATCCCCGCGTGTCTTGTTTGGCCGATTTTATTTGCTCTCTTCGTGCATTGCGAGCGCTCTGGATGCAACAAAATGAACAGATATCCAGCGTGCGACGTCCGCGATCAACACTCATGTGTGAATGTGCCCTAATTGCCCACACCTGCCTTTTCATTTTCAAACCTACCAAGAAAATATCTAAGAACGAGGCCTTTTTTGTTTCTATGGAAGGAGGGTGGGGGTTGCAAAACATGCCTTGCTGAAACGCTTTTATAAATATCTGCAAATTGGCCAATAAGTGAACCAATTCATATTATTAGCGAATGTATGTCGGAAGTGCAATACAAAAGCGATCCTAGTTATGACTCGATTGACATTATACTCGCACCGAGCGCCCCATTCGCGTTAGAGGTTTCGTGAGTGCAAACCAAATATCATAATTGAAGCAGAATCATTTAATAAGAATCCAAATAAAACTCGAATGTTGTACAAACTTGGATATCCCCTATCTTCCGAGTCAGCGAGCCGGTTATATCGCGTGCAGCGCACGGAGCATGCACGCGCTTTAGAGACTGCTTGCGTTGGTGCTTTGAAAGGAACACCTCCTTCGGACTATATACTTATTCTGCCGCTGCAACATTTCCTTTATAAGCTATCGTTTAAATCCTCTAAAACAAATGACGCGGTTTTTGCAATGTGGTCGTTGACTTCCGAAGCTCACATCCTGCCCAGTATTTATCGTGGTTGTTTACTGCCTGCTCCAGGAGTGCACATTGTCAACAATCTCCTCCAGTTTTTATTTAAGTTCGATTTACGGAAAATGAATGTCAAGCAAGCAGATGTTTCTCAGGCCGCGCCGCCTACTGTACTCTGCGACACGCCGAAGATTCAGCGCGAGAGCTCGACATGTGCTTGGAAGGGAGGGGGAGTGCGGCAGTGCAAGGAGAATGCGCCGCTGGCGCGGCCCCATATTCCCAGTTTCAATTTTTCTGCCATAGATGGCGCTTCCCGTCAGCAGCAGCAGCGCAGCCTCGCGTTGCTTTGGAAGCCTATAGCATCAAACTTCAGAAAACTACTGCTGAAGAAAAAAATAGTGAAGTAAATAATTTTGATCAAAGGATATGGTGCGCATGCTATTCTGTGCCAAGCCACTACTTTATTTGAACCACTATTGTGCAGGTAAAGCCGCTTGTTGACCACAAAAACCACTACAGCTATATCAAAATACATGCCTATAGCCTATATGCACTGAAGGAGCTGTCGTCCTGTAGAATAAGGGGGATACGAACTCAATCAAGCAGAAAATTTTAATATATTTGGAGCCCCCTCCATCTTGACGGAAATGAACTTTTAATTATTAATTTACTCTGAGCCAGTTTTTGAAACACATAAATGTTTCGCTTGCATTATAATTACTCTAACTCATCTAAATAAAACAATGAAGAAAGCACGAACAGAGAACGGGACTTATGGGAATGAGTAGGGGTTGCCTTCGATGTTCTAACTGCACAGAGGCAACACATGCCGCCAATTATGAACCCCGAGCACAGGGCGTGACTCAGGCAGTCAGTTGGTGTCATTCTTTGTGCTTCCTCCTTTTGTAAGATCTGATATCTCATCCCTTTATGACAAACTGATAGGAAGCTGCCATTCATCCTGTTCACGTTCTCACTGTGCTCTCTCTACAGATTTTCTCTCTGTACCTGTCCTATGTTGAAAACAGGTATGGCTCGCTGATTTACCAGATACCAGCTTGAACATGCGACATAAAAATGGAACCAAAATTATCCACGATAACTTGACCCACAATATCTAAAGTGATTTCAAGCTACGCCTACACAAGGTATATAAGCGATTTCGCATAGATTACCAGTGGAGCGATTAGCAGTTATAACGATGTGGACCTGAGATGTTATAAGATCTGCGGTCGTCGAATGTAGGCTTGTGCTCCATTTCACCGGTCACCTTAGTTTGATGACCCCACACATCACAATTTTCGCCTTGAGTTTATCCTGCGGAGAATTGGCAAATTTATCTATGAAAACGTGCCTTCTGGGCTGTCAGTTTGACAGTGGCTGCCGCACGCCAGTAAGTTGCTACAATAGGTAGGTAAATCCGCTAAACAAACTCAGGTTTTTAGAGCGCAGTTATTTGCCGCCCGTTTCTGCTTTTCACGGCGTCGACTCTCGCGGCGGTTGCCACTCAGAGCCAGCTCCGTAAATAAACAAATAAATGCAGTCTCCATCGGTGATGGAATCTCCATATTCTGTACCTCTAGAGGAGCGTTTTAACCAACTTCACCACGCTCTATTTTTCTTTCATTATTGCCAGACTTATGCCACAGAATGCGTTGAAACAGACCAGAAATATAGTTGCTGCGCAAAAGGGCAGACTGCCGTGCCTAATGAACTTTCATTTGAACCAGTTTGTCCAAACACTTATTATAATATCATCGCACTGCTCATGTCTCAAGACTTCTTTCAACACACTTTAAATAAACTAACTGCACACCGGCTCGCCTTCAGGTAACAGTGGCCAAAATTCCACCCTGCTACGGAAAATGCTGTACAGGCGCAACAACAGAATAAATGTCATACAGGAAGGCTAGTTTACAACTGTGCGCTTTTCACAATTCCGGACCCTGCCACGCCCGGATGGTGAAAAGTGCATCCTGATTCTCCTTGTCCATAGTGAGGATGATAGTCGCTTTGACAATTACGGCGCAATTAGTGATAATGACAATGCTGACATTAGCAATGATAATTACGGGCATTTAGTTTAAAAGGATAATGAGAGCTAATGCGATTAACTGTGTACCTCAGCAACTCTTAGGCTTTCGCATTTCGGCTGTATAGATTCCACAACGCTCTCGAATTTTAAGAGTGCAGCTCATTGGGGCATGTTCCTGCGTTTCGCAGCGTCGCCGTTGTCCCTCGTAACCAGCTCCACAGCAGAGACAGCTCGCTGCTCTGGCTGCGTGCGCTCCAGACTGGTTTCGCAAGCGCATGACTTTGTCGGCGCGGTCAAAGTAAAACAACTTGGTATATCTAAAAAAGAACAGTACCATAGAGTAGTGTGTCAAAGAAAGGTGTGAAAATCACAAAATGTTGGATGTGGTTTATTTAGGTAATTATTTAGAACCAATAACAATAATAATTGGTTCTCAGAAACGAAACGCCGCAATGCATGTCCTATCTGTTCAATGGACACCTTAACCGTGCCGCAAAGAAAAGGAGAACGATGAGAGTGAAAGCAGAGAAAATGAAAAGGGTGCTGTAGTGGAGAGTAACGTTGCAATTTCGCCCAGCTTTGGATCTTTAATGTCCAGTGATATCTCACCGCCTTTTTGTTTCGCTTCCACCAAAATCTAATTAGAGCCAGTTACCTGAATCGTCTACCGGAATGGAAAAGCCAGTATCTGTCACTCACGCAAGAGGAACTAGTTGTTATAAAATATGTAAAACATAAAACATATTGTCTGTAGCTGTACCTACATATCTTGCTTTAATGCTTTACTTAGTGAAACAGTTGAAAAAGTGAAACAGTGAAACAGTTGATGAGCTGCTCTCAAATTTCGCTAGAAAGGGACGGAATAGTCGGCAAATTTTGTTTTTCAAACCTTGTGAATTTATGTGTAATTGGAAATTATACACATGTCTGCTGTCCGTTAAAATTTGCTCCAATTCTGGCATTTTTGCTCTTTTTATGAAAAATGAAACTTTTGTCCATTAACCGATTGTTAAAGTTCCTATTCCCTTATATATTGAATACTGTGTTTATCTAAATTAACACTCCTAACCTTTCTTGCCATTCTTTGATCATGTCACATATGTCTGCCACCTATGTTCTTTTTTACGCGTTTAGCTTTAATGGCCATTTTCGAGGCGGCATCTTGCTTTGTTTGCTGTTAGTCTTAGGTTAGGCTAACACCTAAGCCTGTTAGGCTTACACCTCGTCGTCTAACTTCTTTAGCAGCGCGTTTCTGCATGCCATTCGTTGCCCCTCTTCTGTTGACGTGAAGCGAACTGCGTGTCATCAGCGCGGAATATTTGGGGATAACTCTAAGAGATCAAACATAAAAAAAGCTTACTTTCGGATGCCCGGAAAGATAAGACATTGGGATGGAGACGTGGACCACTTTGTGTCGGACTAGTGCTTGTGGTAAGCTGAGTAACAAAGGCTCTCCTGCGGAATGAACAAACGAGCAAAATATATAGCATATTTTATTTATCAAATTTCAGTTTGGCAATGAGCAGAGCACAGGAGAATAAATAATAAGAACTTTTCACCACTCACATATTTCTGCGCTCCGACACAGTGGAATAGTACACAATGTATTCGAATGTTCCGGGCTGAACTTGACGCGCTTTCATCATCGCCTGGCAGGCAGTTCTGGGCATGTAGGCCATGCTCCTGCTCTGTCTTGTGACCCAAAGCAGTTCACCAATGTCTGTAAACTGAAAACTGGCACTTTATTGGCTGCGTGCTGTAGTATAAATGTTCAATTCTGTTACTCTAAGATACGTTGGGGTAATTACATTTATAGTAATTTAATTTACGCACTTCTCTATATCTTATGCATGGTACAATAGTGTACAGTGGCGAATTTAGGTTTTACATCGAAGCATATGATGCTAAATATGGCGACAGAGTTTAGAGACTAACACATAGTTATTCGTAGTCATGGCTATTCACGATTACATACTTTCATAGCCATAGTTACTCATAGTTAGGCATAGACATTACTAATCGCTCTCACCGACTCCACAACTGCCAGGAATTGTAAAGTACTAATACCACCCATAGGCAGTCACATTAACCAAAAATTTAAAAGAAGTTTACTGATTTCGCATGCCTCTATGATTTTGCCCCTGGACCAGCGCAACTAAGAGCATCCTAGTGGAGATTATAAAAGCATAAAGCTTTATTTGAAAGGAGGAATCCTTTTTTAATATTACGAAACATCGGAGTAAGCCGAGCCAATGTTTTGACAAGTGGACTTGTTTCGACTGGGCAGAGAAAGAAAATGCATCTTCGTACTGCGTAGCCACCGTTTTTCTCTTGTTCTACCCAAAACGTGTAGAAACATAACGCGGCACCTTATAGAGATCCCTAGGGCGAAAGGTTCTCGTCGTAGTAGAAGTGAGCCCCATGTTGTGTAGATAATGATAGGCGGCGTAAAAAAATTCGATCTTTGTAATTTATGGATCCAGCGACTGATATGGGAGGTATTATCGAGATAATGAATTCATGGTGATTAATTGATTATAGATGAAATAAAGAAATACAGATCGGATTGAAAAAGCTTCACAATCTCGGAACTCAAAGACTATATTTGACAATTTATTAAGATGTTCTAGAGTGTGCAATGATTAAAACAAATAACTTAAAAAAATTAACAAAAATAAAATGGCTTCAATGCTCTCAAACTGCTCTGATTGGAACGAAAATGGTTCCTGGTGCTAAGGATTGGTGTTCAGAAGTCTTAGATTATTTAAAATTGAAATGTTAGACTGTGAAAAACATCACCTTTGTGTGTGAAACAAAACCGCGTGTTGTACTCAAAAGCGCAATTTTTCTTCTTTTACGGGAAATAAAAAAAAATTCGAAGGGGGCTTATGTCCCTTTACCTACGCCAAAGCCAGATAATGTATCCCCAGAGTATGCAGTCACTCCACCAATATCTCAGCATACAATGGGGGCAGCTACATTGAATTAACAGGCCAGACATTCCACGGTCCGGATACAGAAGTGGCAGTAGCCGTGATGTTTTAAAAATACATAACCTTTCAAGTGATGTAGCGTAAATTGCCACGAGTTTCTTGAAAGCACCTGCAAAATTACACCTATAGGCTACATTTATTGGTGCCTTGCGAATAGAAAAGACCTATACGATACCATGACTTGCAGGTGAAAGCAGACTGGATACTGAGACACGCGGCCTGCATCAGAAAGGAGGCCGCGCTCGCGTTGGCGAGCCAGAATATAGATGTCGAATTCACCAACCCACTACATTCGGTCCAACCTGCCACGGTTGACCCCTACCGATAACATGTGTTAGCGAGGCCAGACAGGAAATGCAGCGTACCCTCGATGCGCAGTCTCATGTTGATCCCCACCCCTACCATCTACATTACCTCTAGGGGCCCAAGTTCCCATACATAGGACGCGCACGAACAACGCACTCATCACAGATGTGGTTGGCTGTCGAAATAAAGCCCAGGCAACATGACCTCGCAGCTGAGCCAGATCTGCAAAAATACGTCGACAAGCACGTGGTCACAGTTTCATGCAGTCATGCAACATGGAGCCCCGCCCAACGCTGCCGCAGATGTTTTGGACTGCTTTGCTTACCACGACATCAGAAGAATACACCTACATAGTTTACATTTCATGCTTGTAATTAATTAGCTAAGTAACGTATTGGCCTAATTATTCTTTCTACAACAACATGAAGTCCCCTCTATTGACTGATACCACTCATTACCCTCTACCACTTCTCAATTACTCGCAACTGCTGCGAGTACGATTTTGCGGACACGGTCTGCGCACACGGTCTGCGGACAGAAATCTGTGACATTAGCGAAGTAACGCTTTCGTGTTCAAAAGGCGTGTATTTCAGTCCTGCCGTGACGCGAAAAAGGTTTCGAGGGTTAACTGGCAGTGTAGTCTATGTATGCCTGGCCGCTTCAAATTTATGGCTGTAGAGCGAAATGAGACATTTAGGTTTACATATGCGAGACATTCGCGCACCAATTCAAGCCATTTGCTTTTAATTAACGCTGTACAGATGTTTCAAAGGAAGAAACAGAAGTACTTGCTTATACTTATTTGAAGAAAATATATGCTACAGATATTTTACAGCAGCCTTAACTGATCAGCACGCGTCGCTGCTTTTTAAACATCGACGTTTAAAAAGTTATTCAAAGCAGCGCAATTTTCATAGTTTTTCTATGTAACCGGAATTTTACCTGACGATAATAACTGCCACAAATATTAGTCCAGCATATAATAACAGTGTAAATGCTGTTATTATTTTGGAAATATTTTCATCAAGTTCGTTAATAGTTTAGGATAACTTGTGTGATATACACATCGGTTGGTGAGATATCCTCACAGTTGGGATCCTTAACAGCCTATATATTCGAGTAATGAAGTCAAGCAAAAACACTAAAGAATCGAGAGTAAATATTATCCTTAATCGCAAGGTCGTCTTGAAGTTGCAGCTTCTTTGTGAGCTAAAAAGGAGTTTTTGCAATGAACTCTTTTGGTCATTGTTGTGCGCGAGGACGGGTGCAGTAGGTGGGATAACGCACGCTGAACAGCTTCTGTGTTGTTCTTTCCTAGGCAGTGTAGTTGGGCGTTAATGCCGATTTTTTTTCCACTAACATTCACTTCGGCCTAGGCCTCTTGGAGGCTGTGGTATTAGGTCATCTGTATTTGTCAAGAAGGCATTTCACAGAATTCGTGAGATGTCAAAGAGTAGCTCGGCGAGTTTGAGATCCTGCTGCAACGTATTGTCGCTGCTGTTAAGGAAAGTGAACACTTGATATATCGCTGTCAGAAATTATGGTAATCATTTTACGAAAATTACGCGCTGCACTGCTACATCGCTGCTTTGCGCGTTAATTATATCTTTCTCTGCTAGAGGAACGGAGCACACAAGCCGTGACAGATGTGGGGTACTTCGCACAGTGCCATCAGAAGCGGAGCCATTCAGTTCGTCCTTAAATACTCAAGTTTTACAGTGGGGCTGTCGCGAATTTTTTTTTAAAACTTCGAGCCAACTGAGAACGATCACTGGCACTCAAACTTCGGGCAGGGTGTTTTTTTTTCGCGTAGTTTTGTTCACCCTTACATGAGAAGATCATGGTATGCAAGGTTATTTGTTTTCTCGGTTGTGTGAAATTACTGCTGAACTTGCCGAGGGCGAGCCACAACGTACACCGCACCGCGTGGCAGCAGAAACTTTATTTTCGGCTATCAACACCTTTATTGAGAAGAAATTTGATACCTCCGCACTTTCGCACAACCATTGCTTGCTTTGAATAGGTACTGCTTTGCGAAGAAGCCAGTATATTTTCTATCCCGCCAAATCATAGACATTTTTATCTTCACAAGTGATAAATTCAAGCACATAAACTGTAATTAGCGCCAGTCCTTCGGCCGCAACTCACGAAACTCTCCAACTCCATATAGAATTAAACTAAAGTAACAACAGCGATGAAGCAAGAGGAAAGTGTGTGGTTCTGGCACACGACAAAAAATCAAAACTGCAGAAAAAACGCGACTTTTTGCTTGGAAAACGCACTAATTAAACCCAGCGCCTACTTAAGCAGCAGTAAGCGGAGTCACGAGGTCCATCTTGCTTCCGTAGGTCGACACTAGCTATGCCCGCTCCAGTGGTGGATGTCGCGTCCAATTTTGAATAAAATTATACCTCACGTTCAAAACGAAGAGATTGAGTAAAAAGTAACCCAATCTACTGATGCTATAAATTCGTCAACTTCAAATTCTAACTGCTATTACACTTCTTAAAAAAACAAAAAAAGGCTCGTTACCATCTGGAAAAGTCTCTTTCTGCACTTGCAATCTGCCGGGCTAAAGCATATTCTCCATCAGGAAAAAATCTGGGCAGCACGGTAGAAAATATTATTCGAGGCATACGTTGTTTGCTCTACTCATAAAGTATAGGTCATAACTGATTTCTCAACATTACTAACCGTCAGTTATTTCCACAAATCTGCTCTGCATGCCGGGTGGTTGGTTGAAATCGTAATTAATTATGACCACACATGCTGTATGCAACAGATTTAAGATGACATCGAAATTTTAACAATCGTCTTACGGCAGTTTTAGGGCTTTAGCTACATCAAATAGGCCCACTTATCAGCAAGGGTCCAATAGGACGGCTCCCCTCCACTATTAGAATGAGAAAAGCTTTGATCAGCGTAGCCTTGACTACAGAATGAGATATGCTAAAGCTATGTCAGGTACTCACACCTGTACTCTGAATATTTTTGCTAGGATTTTAAGAATCTAGTTTGGTCTTTCACAAACATCGATAGCGTAGGTTATGTAGAAAAAATAAATGCGTGATTTGTGCGACACAATTATTACGCCTATAGCAAACTACATGTAAGCCAATGAGGCCCAGTCTTCGTAGGCAAATTGAGTTCGGTCCTCTCCTTCGGCCTCGACATGGTCTAAACAGCATGCTTCGACATTTCTATAATTTCAATCCAAACTCAAAGCCAACAAAAAAAAAAAAAAGCAAGTTACAAAAGCAGCTCTCAGAATTCTTAACCATTGTTCTTGAAGTGCAATACAGAAAAAATTGGCAAATAAAAAAAAAAGACGTTAACTCACTTCTTTCGCACGTTGCCTCTCCGCATTCAGTGCATTATCTTCGTAAAGCACACCGGATGTGATTGCTGCCGAAACCAGGGCATACAATGCAAAAGAGACTACCCTGTAGCTGTTCATTTAGATGGCAGGTGACGGGCAACAGTCCAGACCTCGGTGTAGTAGCGAGAAGTATTGGTTCGAACGTGCCTCGTGTATTGGTCTCCTGCAGTCAAGAATACAATCGCCAAATCAATTTCGAAGCAGCGGCGGAAATTTGTATCCGGCATCATGTTGCTTCAGGTTATATTTCACATAATCTCATATATTTAACAAGTCCACACAAGAAAACAGGCGAAGTTGCCGGCACAGCTGAGAATTTCCATCTATATATTTAAAACCTGCATAAGTGAAGGCCTTGAATAATAAAGAGAACATTTTCTTTGCTTCACAGAATTTGCATGACATCTGTTAACTATGGAGACATTATAAAAGCAAAATTGGGAACACGAACGCTCAAATTTATATTTTGATTTGAGAGCACTAAAGGCGGCTCCCGTTTGCTGCCTTCCCTTGCGGATCCTCGTTTTCAAGCTTAAACCTTGCCTCTAGCTCGAACATTGATTTGTTAAGTGGCACATCATTATCCTAATTATATAAAAAATTAGAGTATCTTTTTTATGTCTCTTAAGAAAAGAACAGCGAAAGCCTACTCTCCGTCTGCTATCATTTGCGTCTTATCGACGGGTAATAGTTGCAGTGCTACATATGATTATAACTGGTCTAGAGGAAAGAAAAGGCGCACTATTTGTCACACACCTGTCAGACGACAGACCATCGCTGTTCTCGCGTAGCTTTCTTGACGCACATGCAAGTGTGCAGTTAAAATAGCCGAACACCTAGACACGAACAAGTCTCATGGACTCTCGCGGATTATGACATATCTCTGTCACAAAACTCTGGCTCATGGAATTTGGTTCCATGGGCCTAGAAATGATTTCGCTTTGTAAAGAAGAAGTTCCGATTATGCGGGCAGATCGCTGAGAAAGAGGAAGTGCTTTTGGGAACTAGCTTGCTATGAGTTAGGCCACCTCCGCTCCGGTCTTGCTCGTTACCAGTGCCCCCTACCAGAGTCTGAATCCCCGCTTAACACTTGGTGGAGGGGAGGGGGAGACGGGGATTAACTTTTCCTCGTCCTGGAGCTCCGCAGCCGCCAAATTCCGACATCAAAGACTGACTCCAGCACCACACTCCCCAAGCACCACAAACATTGGGCCCACCCTACTGAAAAGCCAAAAGGTCTACGGGGCAATAACCTCATAAAATTTCATCTAATCGAATAAACTCTCATACGGTGCACATCATTATCATAAAATATTGTACATAATTTATGATAGCCTCATAGAATTTTTTCAGTAGGGACAGTGTTCGTACTACGTCGGTAACGACTGGTCTTACATTGGCCCAGACATTGCGAACACCGTACCAATGCTGGGCCCAAGAGTTGCGCTGCCTGGGTCGGCCAATTCTACTCCATACTCCTGGGTGCGTCGACAGCGGGACCCGCCGGTCTTGCGCTGCGGATGCTACTGATATCGTGCTTTTATCTGTTGTGATTGTGCCTGTAAACTGTGCCTCTCTTCATGACTGTACAGTGTTCTTTACGCCATCTTCCTTTTTCTTCTAGCGACGCTGTCTTTCCCTGCCCTGCGACGTCCTTAGTGTACGAAGTGGCCTCATCGAACTGGCCATTAGTAACGATTCGTTCTATCCACTCACGTTGCAACGCGGTGAGTGCATTGTGCATGCCGAGTCTGTTCGATCAGAAAATTTTGTAACCGTCCCGCCGCTTCTCTCCACCTGTGCCAACACGATCTCCGACAGCGTCAGTGCCCTTAGCCCACCTTTTCCTCGTCCCCTTCATCGCCTCAGGCTGCCTTTGTCAAAGCAATCGACAGTGCTTTCGCTCTAGATCAACGCCCCAAGCTCCTCAACCTTCTGAACCGATTCCGAGCTCTCTTTGACATCCAGCAGCCATCCTTGAGTCGGAATTCAACTGTTGCCCACCATAGCTATACTGGTATGCACGCCTCGTAACGCCAACGTTGTTATCGTGAGTAAGCCTCACAGCGCCACATTATTGATAAATAAGTCGGCGAGATGCTCAGTAGAGGTGTGATTCAGCCTTCCAGTAGCCCTTGGGCGTCCCCGGGCGTTTTATTTAAGAAAAATACTGGTAAATTCGATTCTGTGTGGACTACCGTCGTGTCAATGCGATCACACGAAAGGAAGTCTATCCGCTACCACGCATAGACGAGCACTGGACACTTTGCATGGAGGGGAATATTTTTCTTCAATCGATTTACGATCTTGCTAATGGCAAGATCCAATAGCTGAAGACGATCGCCCCAAGACAGCTTTTGCCACTCCCGATGAAATCTATGAGTTCACCATCATGCCGTTTGGCCTGCGTATCGCACCCGCCACCAATCAACGCATGATAGACAATATTCTTCGAGGTTTGAAGTGGCACACACGACTCTGCTGCTTGGATGATATCTTCGTATTATCAGACTCTGCGACCCACCTAACTCACCTTGAAACTGTCTTGCAATGTCTTAGCGACGCCGGTCTGCAGCTCAATCTCAACAAGTGCCATTTAGCCACTCGCCAACTCACTATTTTACGGCATTCTGCGTCCAAACATGACATACTTCGTGATCCATCTAAACTACGTGTTGTCGCTGAGTTCCCGAAGCCAACATCGATCAAGCAGCTGCGCTGCTTTACAGGCGTATATATGCTCCTATTTTAGGCGTTTCGTTCAGAACTTTGCGACCATCATTGCCCCTCTGACGCGACTTCTCAGCCCTCACAAAGATCGTTCTGCCTGGTCGCCAGCTTGCGATGCAGCTTTTACGAAATTCCGCACGATACTTACCTCACCTCCTGTATTGCGCTATTTTGACCTGGCTGATCTAAACGTAGTGCGCCCATGCCAGCAATGCCGGCCTTGGCGCTGTTCATGCCTAACGAAAAGCCGGTGTTGACGAATACTTTGTGACGTACGCAATTCGAACGTTGACCAAGGCCGAGACCAACTACTCGGTGTGAGAAAAGGAATGTTTCGCCTTTGTTTCGGCGCTTCAGAAATTTCGGCCATACTTGTATGGGCGCCCATTTGATGTTGTTACGGACCGTCACGCTTTGTGTTGATCGTCTACACTAAAAGACCCCACTGGCCGCCTCGCCCGCTGTTCGCTTAGACTACAGGACTATGATATCCGTGTCATCCATTGTACAGGGCGCAAGCACTCTGACGCAGACGCTTTATCTCGCTTGCCAGTGCTGCCTGACACTCCGTTGTCCGCTGCCTCCAGCCCCGCCTTGTCTTTCCTGTCCATTGAGGACATGCCACTAAAACAGCGCAAGGATCCGCGGTTAACATCAATAGTCAATCTTCTTACGAACTAGTCACTTTCACCGGCACCTCGCGCCCTTCGTCGTCCGGAGCAGCATTTCGTCATTTGCGACCGTCTCCTCTATCGACGCGGCTATATGCCACATCGCCGTAAGTGGCTGCTCGTTGTACCGCGCCACTTGCGTAGTGATATCTGCACATCTTACCACAATGATCCGCAGGGTGGCCATGTGGGTGTATTTAAGACGTATGAACGGTTGCGACAGCGCTTTTACTTCAGCGATATGTATACCTTCGTCAGTAAGCATGTGCGTTCGTACATCGATTGCCAGCGTCGCAAGCCGCCTCCTCTCCATCAGCCGGCACCACTGGAGCATTTTCCGTGCCCTTACCTGCTATTCCATGGTGTTGGCATTGATTTGTGTGGACCACTGTCCTACATTTCTATGCTCGCTATGCGGAGACAGGAGCACTTCAGGATACCATCGGACGCACTATCACGTCCTTTCTTCTTCATAATTTCATTCGGAGGCACAGAGCCCCCGTGAACTTCTAAGTAATCGAGGAAAAGCTTTCCTATCCCAGGTTGAGGAAGCGCTCCTACGCGAATGTCAAACCATCCACCGGACAGCCAGCGCGTACCACCCTCAAATCAACGGCCTGACAGATCGCTTCAATTACACACTGGGTGACTTGATGTCCAAATATATCGCGTCCGATCACTTCGATTGGGACAAGGTTTTCCCATTTATAACCTATACCTACCACACCACCGTTCAAGCAACTATCGGGTTCTCACCATTATGTCTGCGATACGGGCGTGAACCTTCGTCTCCACTTGACACAATCCTTTCTTACCGTCCTGATATCTCATCGCTTTCAGCAGCTGCTAGGCACGCTGAAAATGCCGCAAGCTGGCTCGCTAGCTACTTCGGACGAGCAAGCCCAGAAGAAAGCGCACAGCGACAGCAGCCACTCTGTCCACCAATTCTCCCCCGGTGCTCACGTGTGGCTCTGGGTCCCATTGAAACCACCAGGTCTGACTAGCAAGTTTATTTCCAAGTACTACGGACCCTATCAGTGCTCCAACAGACTTCTCCTGTCAATTACCTTGTTGAACCGGTAGCCGCTTCCACCGACCTTCGCAGCCGTGGTCGTAAGATTGTTCACGTCGACCATTTGAAGTCTCCTTGAGTCGTCAGGACGGCTCCTCTTTTCTGCGGGAGCCAGATTTTAAAAAAAGAGGTTCCGGTTAAGCGGGCAGATTACCGAGAAAGAAGAAGTGCTTTTGGAAACTAGCTTCCTATATCATGTCTCCTACAACGAATTCTGGCCAATCCTCCACTGTGGGTATGTGCCATTATAACGAGGGAGAAGAAGAAGAAGAAGAAGTTAAGCCACCTCCGCTCCGGTCTTGCTCGCTACCAGTGCCTTAATCCCTGCTTAACAGCCTTAGAACTTTCATGCTGCAGTAAGCTAACACATTATGTGGAAGACCAGTCTGCGTGGATATAAAGCCTGGCTTTACCAAAGCAAGTGGTTTGAAGGGCCACTGTTATCTCGTCTCCTCGGCGGCCGCTTTTCGATGGAGGCGAAAAGTAAAGCGCCCGTGTGCTGTGCGATGTCAGTGCACGTTAAAGAACCCCAGGTGGTCGAAATTTCCGGAGTCCTCCACTACGGCATCTCTCATAGCCTGAGATGCTTTGGGACTTTAAACCCCACAAACCAACCAACCATCACCCAGGATCCTAGAATACCAGATTTGTTATGATGTCCTGCCATTTTGGTTCACATTTTCCAGAGCATGAAATATTGACACGTAATAAGTAATGAGGCAGGACCAGTTCATTATTTATTTAAATATTGTATGTTATAGAAATACCCGCCCTAATTTGAATCGAGCCTGGAAAAGTGTAAACCTCTATAAGGCGCGGAGAGCCGCCGGAAGCCGATAATCTAAACCCAGGGCTGAGAAATGGCGCACACAGGCAGTCCTCTACCACATTTGCATATTTAAAGGCTGTGTTCGGCTTCAGGGTGTAGCATAATATGTTGAACATATGCACAAGCATAAATTGGTGCGCTATGCTGAAATATGCGTAACGGCCGAGACTCTAAGGAATATACTGTTCGACGAATGAACGCTATCGTAACAATATTCTCTCTAGACGCCTCGAAGCAATAAATGGCAAGGCATTAAAGCTACCTAAACTTCATTTTTTGTTACCAGTAGAATATACATTGGCAATTTTGTATTAAGCAGACTGTTTGATGCCGAAATGATAGTTATTCTCTGCGGATAAAGCTGACCAGCGTAAATGAGACGGCAAACATTAATGAATACATGCGCTGTACTGGTTAATGGTAAAGCAGGGGCGTTCTAAGCTCACAACGACTAACGCAATAAATAATGATAAATAACAGGTAAACACGAATAAGCTAATTCTGGAGCAACTATAGAGAAATGAAACCCCCCCCCCCCTTCCACGTAGGTCTATAGGAAACTAAAATTCAAGATCAGCAAGGAATTATTTCTGTACAGCTCGAGAGACAGTTCCCTATTTTCCAAGCGAGGACAGAGGGTTAAAGTTTGCAGCTAGAAAACATGAAATGTCCCCGGAAATATCACCTATGTGCAGCATGTAGGAAATCTTCCTGAACAATTTATCCTGCTAAACTGGAATATGGTGGCATTCATTTGCATATAGATCCAAGCCCAGTCACAACCCATGAGGTAGTTGAGTTCCAATGAACATAAATACCACTTGGTTTAGTGAATAAATCTGAGATGGTAATGAGCAACAAACGATTTCAAAATTCGTGACAGAAAAGCACAAAAATGACATGAGGTTGAATTGTCAGTATAACTACTTAAATAAAATATTCATGACCGGTCTGTAACAAGGTTCTAGATACACTTAGAAAAAATCCGAACATGGTGTAACGGCCAGCGCCCAGATTAAACAGGATGCTCTTATATTATATTCAATCCACTATTAACAATTTGTCTTTGATAATATGTAGTTTCCAATACCAGGACACTATTATATGTTACTATGAGCACGTGCGCGCTGCCCATGTTGGAAGCATCTGTTTGTGAATCCTAATCCCATGGGCGCACGTAGCAGGCGTCTGTCGGTGCATTTTATTTTGCATAAGGCACTAATTATCGCGTATCAATCAACTGGCTGCCTTCGCTATTCCCATGAAGAAATCGTTATGCGTTGGAAGACCAATATACGCAGGTGGACAGCCTAGCTGCATCCCACTACAACGCCATCGAGCACAGCTCCTAAAAAGAAACGAAAAAATGCTTTATCACATATTACATCACATATTATTTGGCTTAAAATGAAAAGAACGTAACGAAAAACACAATTTTCGGCAAATAAGTGCGCATATTTTTTGTGGGCTGCAGTAATGTTAAATTTTAAATATTACACAAACTATCCGAAACAAGGCTCTGTATGCGTAAATGAATTTTATACAGAGATATGCTACCTTCCTAGAAACCATGCGTCACTGGTAGACGGAGGTAGTCTTAAAATAGGACTATTATGTGTTTGAATACTTTGTGGTCCCATGCAACGGCTGATCATTCTATGTGGCCAACGAGTGGAACACATAGTGTAATATGTTAGTACACATCGCTAAAATAACAATTTAGGGAGAATGAATATCCTTTTTCGCAAATTGCTTTGTTTACTCGTGCTGTACGTGATGAATTAGAACAAAACCTCAGCAAAACATGGATGAAGTACTCGTTTGTTTTCTTTCGTATAGATAGGTATGGGGGGGGGGGGGGGCGGAAAATTGTGAAAGTCTCCAGTGCCACGTATGGAGCGGCATTGGCTCTAAGCAAAAATACTTGGCATTCAGGGCAGCTTAACAACCAAATGTATAGCGGAAGCTTTGGCCGCGGACCATCGATCTTTGCATCGAACGCAACTAGTTACCCGGTGAAAGCAAAGTTCACTGGTGGTCAATTTATATAATATAATAGGTTCATAAGAAGTTAAAAGCGCATTATCTGTTACACTTGTTTCCGTGGACACCTTACCCGCGCCGTAAGGTAAGCAAGGAAAGTGGGAATGAAAGTGGAAAGAGAGAGAGATGAGCCGTAGTGGAAGGCTACAGAGTAATCTTGACCACCTGGGTATTTCTAACTCGTACTGACATCTCACAGCAGACCGACGCTTCCTCCTTTTGCCTTCATCTAAACGCAGCAGCTGCAGTCCAGTTTAAAACCCAGCAGTTGAGCATCTTAACCAATGTACCAAAGTTGAGGGGCCGGCGCTCAATAATAATAATAATAACAATAATAATTGGTTCGCAAGAAAAAAATACGCAGTACATGTTAGACTTGCTCTGTGGGCACCTGTCAGTGTCGTAAGGAAACGGATGATGGGAGTGAAAGCGGAATGAAAGAGGCGCTGTAATGGAAGGCGACGAGTAATTTCGACCACCAGATGATCTTTAACGTGCAAGTGACATCGCACAGCACACGGGTGGCTCTGAGTTTCGCTTTCACCGAAACGCAGCCACTGGTGGTCGGGATCGAACACGGGAACTTCGCAATGGGAGCTTCGGCACATTAGTCGGACCTACGGGAACACCTGCGTTCACAACAGAATTCACTGTCATACAATGCGCAATACCATGCAAGCAGAAGCTTTACTGACCCATTCGGTTAGCGCTGAGCGGTGGTGTGCGCATGCGCAGTGGGCTACCAACCATGCTCCTCTTCTCCGCGCCGACTTGCGCTATTGCGCATCAGTTCAGTACGCAGAATCACGCTCGTCACGCTCTCCGAAGCTCGTGTGCGATGGCAGAGGCAGCACGGTCACGGGCGCTGAAAGCAAAAACTTGGCGGCTGCTTTCCGCTACTGCCGGGTCAGTGGCCCAGAGCATTGCATGAATGCTCCGAGACGACAAAACAAAACGAGAGATGTCAAGTCCAGTTAGCTCCTACACGCGAGATATCAGCTGCACACAATTTTTCAGGCTCCTTCATTGTAATGGAAGTTTGCAGCAAGTTTTATTCAGGATCATTTTGACTCAAGAAGAGAGCCTTAAATGCGCCATTAGCAATGAGCGCCAGAACCATCGAGTGACCAGAAAACGCGGTCCCCAAAAACACGGCATCACGTTGACAGAACATTGACATGGTTGCTCTGTCAATCATAAAAGGTAATGTGTGGTGTACACACTTAAGAAATTGTATTCAATTAATTTTTCCAGACAAACTTCAAGCAAGTACACAATGCATTAGATTAAGGGTGCATGTCTTAGAAAAACCTGGAATGAACGAATTGGCTTAGAGTAAGGTTGTTTAAGACCATAATCTGGTTAAGAGATAGCATTGTGGTGTAGGAAGCGTGCTAAGTGGGTCAGAAAAATAACTAAAGTATTAACATTATAAATAAAATCAAGAAATGGGCATGGGCCGGACATAGAGCAAAGAGAGAATAACCGATGGTCGCTTATAGCAACAAACTGGATATCTTCCCAAACCCATATATCCTACACAAATGGCATCCCAATGTCTACTCTTCCAAAGGTAAAACCTGCGAAGGCACAGCTACCCTAAAGCACATGATCTGGGTTTGCCCAGCGCTAAACGGGATACATGGAAATAGAGTCATGGGAATCCTCCCTTCACTGCCAGTAAGAACAAATGTAAAAACAAGTTATTCGTCAAGCCAAGGCCGCCGCCGGAAGCCAACTGATTCTTATATTTAATCTCTTATTCTGAGTTTATTGCTCGTATGACCATTTAGTTATCACTTTGCTTGTTCAATCTAAACGACAAATTTTATGAATACAATCTGTACGATAAATATGAATACAATCTGTACGATACTTCGGAAGATAGCCCAATTTGCTACTACTGTGCTTACGTTGGACATGTGGCCCGTCGATGTCGTCATCGCATGGCCGCGCCTCCCGAGCCTGCGTCTTCTGATTACTCCCCACCGCTGCTTAGTTCTGCCCACTCTCTGCCTGCGTACGCCACAGAACAGCGTTCGTTCGTATATAACCCATCGTTCTCCTTCTCCGCGTCGCCGGTCACTGTCACCAATTCTTCGGCGACCACCACCTGCTGACGAGGGAAACTAAGCTCCACGGTTCCTTAGGCAAGAACTGCGTGCTCTGCGAAAAGCTCAAGGCCTCATATTTTGCTGACGAACGTTATAGTGATCTCTATCGTTGGTCTGTCCGTATATGCGTTGGTCGATACAGGTGCTGCAGTGTAAATGATTCATGAGTGACTCTGCTGACAATTACGAAAAGGTACGACGTCATTTCAAGGTTTGTCGCTGCGCACTGCTAGCGAAGAGAGGATCGCACCTTTAGCAGCAAGCACAGCACGTGTCGTCATCAAAGGTAGTTTGTACAGTGTAGAGTTCATAGTTTTGTCTTCTTGTTCCCACGTCGTGATTTAGGATGGGATTGTTTGTCGAAAAATGACGCTGTGATTGATTGCGCCCGAGCCGAAGTCGAATTTTGTGCACTATGCGACGCACGGAACGACGACAACCATTCAGTGTGTCCTCAAAAGCTCACCATCGCTAAAGACGCCGACGTACCACCAGAGGCTTGTGCCCTTGTGCCTCTTTCGTGTCCTGCCGTGTCAGCTGTTAATGGTTTATTCACGCCGTCTGCATCCTTCATCCACCGCAAGCACCTACCGCTCCCGTCTGCTGTTCTCCATGTTCACGGTGGCTTCACCCAACTACTCATCTACAATCCGTCTTCGCGCCCGCTTTCTTTTCTACGTGGTGAATCTCTCGGTTCTATTCAACCAGCCTGCCTCCTATCCGATCTGGACGTCCCGTAACCTACCGTACTAACTACATTGATGCCCTGCAGTCCAACCCGACGTCTGATCCGTTGCCAGACGACTTCTTCCGAACCTTCATAGATGACGCTCTTCCTTCTATATACCGCACGCAGCTTGTGGACCTTTTACAGACATTTTGCTCAGCTTTCGACGCCGCCCACACACCTCTCGGCCGCACTTCCACAGTCGCGCATTACATTCAGACCGGCTCTAACTCGCCTTTTCGACAGCGACCCTATCGTGTGTCGGCGGCAGAGCGTCGCGTGATCAGTGAGCAACTTGAGGACATGCTACAACATGGTGTAATCCGCCCGTCTCATAGCTCCTGGTCTTCACCAGTGGTGTTAGTAAATAAGAAAGATGGCTCAATTCGCTTTTGTGTCGATTACCGTCGCCTGAACAAAATTACCCACAAGGACAATTACCCCCTTCCACGTATAGACGACGCTCCTGATCACCTCCAAGGTGCCGAGTACTTTTCATCTCTTGATTTACGTTCCGGTTACTGGCAAGCACCAATGGCCCCTGTGACAGAGAGAAGACTGCATTTGTGACCCCGGATAGCCTCTATGAATTTCATGTAATGCCCTTCGGTTTGTGCAACGCACCCGCCACATTCGAGAGGTTGATGGATAACATCCTGCGGAAGTTCAAGTGGCACATCTGCCTCTGCTACCTGGATGACATTGTTGTCTTTTCCATCTACTTCGCTACGCACCTAGGGCGCTTGTGGCAAGTTTTTGTTTCTTACTGACTCCGGCCTGCAACTGAACCAGCGCTTGTTCCTGTTGTTTCTTCCTGTCGTCCCCGTTTGTTCGCGCTGTTTTTTGGATGATGTATCACCAACTCGCCCGCTTAACTATCCTGTTGAATCTCAAGAAGTGTCACTTCGGTGCCCGGGAGTTTACCATTTTGGGGCACATCGTCTCTAAGGAAGGCGTTCGCCCTAATCCGGCCAAGCTGCGCACAGTGGCGGAGTTTCTTAAGCCGGTCTCGCTCAAGCAACTTCAAAGCTTCATAGGTCTATGGTGCTATTTTCGGCGCTTTTTGCGAAATTTTGCTTCTATGATTGTACCCCTGACGAAGCTACTCGGGGGAAACAGTGACTTAACTGCGTGGTCGGTCGAGTGCGACGAAGCGTTCACCGCATTGCGCCGCTTTTTGACTTCGCCACCAATCCTTCCCCACTACGATCCCACAGCACCCACCGAGGTCCACATTGATGCGAGTGGTGTTGGCCTCGGAGCGGTCTTGGCTCAACGGAAATATGGCTTTCACAGTACGTCGTCGAGTACGCGAGTCGCTTCCTCTCCAAAGCTGAATGCAGCTACCCAGTTACGGAAAAGGAGTGCTTGGCTATTGTGTCGGCACTAAAAAAATTCTGACCCTACCTACACGGTCGCCAGTTTGACGTCGCCACGGATCACCACGCGTTATGTTGGCTGTCCTCTCTCAAAGATCCCTCTGGCCGCCTCGCACGATGGGCTCTCCACCTTCACGAATTTTACATTTGCGTTATATATCGTTTTGCCCGTAAGCAGATGGATGCCGACGCTCTGTCTCGTTCTCCGCTATCTAGCGATGTTGCTTGCTCCACGGCGGCTGGTCCCATCCTCTCATCTCTAACCATCGCTGATATGCCTGCAGAGCAGCGAGAAGACCCGTGTCTCGCGTCTCTTATCGACGTCGTGTCCACTTCTCCCAATGCTGCGCCTTCTTGAACTTTACGCCGTCAAGCACAGCACTGCGCTGTACGAGACGGCCTTTTATACCGCCGCAATTATATACCTGATAGTTGACGGTGGCTTCTCGTCATTCTCCGCCATTTACGACATGAATTTTGCACCTCTTTCCATGCCGACCCTCAGTGTGCCCGTGCAGTCAAGATGTTTCAAAAAAATTTCTCAACGCATCTATTGGCGCGGTATGTACGGTTATATTCGCATATGGCCGCTCCTGCATCGCCTGTCAGCGCCGGAAGACATCCACACCTCGTGCTTCTGGCCCCTTACAACCACGTCCATGCCCGACCCACCCTTCTGACCGCATTGGCGTTGACCTTTACGGGGCACTTCCGTGCACGGTCTCTGGGAACCGGTGGATTATCGTCGGCATCCACCACCTCACCCGGTATGCCGAGACCGCCGGTTTACCCGCCGCTACTGCCCGTAAAGTTGCTGTGTTCTTGTTGCATCATTTTGTTCTTAGCCACGGCGCGCCGTGAGAGCTACTGAGTGACCGAGGACTCGTCTTCCTTTCCAACGTCGTTGAAGCTCTACTGGACGAATGTCGAATCATTTATCGGACCACAACAGCCTACCACCCTCAAACTATCGGGCTGACTGAGCGCTTCAATCGTACTCTTGGAGATATGCTCACAATGTACGTTGCCGCTGATCAGACCAACTGGGACACTGTTCTTCCTTTCGTGACGTACGTATATAATACCGCCACGCATTGCCAGTTTTTTTTTTATTGCATAAAATTCTTCAGTAATGTGTTTGAAACAAAAAAAATCACAGAAACAATTTCTGGCAGATAATTATATTTTATTAGTCATTACCTGCCCCCTTGGCAATACTCCATATATTACACCTTTGAGGAGCATTGAGAAATAAAAAAATTAATTCTTGAAAATACAGATAGTACGAAGTGGCTTAGAATTGCTTTGCAAAAGATGCACCATTGCATCTAGATGCATTAAAACTAGATGAGACCACTATCCGTGTGCTGCGTTCGAAGCATGGCACTGCGCAGAGGGCCTTCTCGAACCACCTGCACCCGACCCTTTTTTCCTTGAGGATGTTCTTCCCACTGCAGTCTCGCTCCTGTAGCACACAGGTAAAAATGTCATCCCTGTCCACTTCACTTGAAGAACAAAAAACGGCATCGTCATCACTTGCGCTATCATCCGACGCAGAATAATCTCCCGCACCAGATCCGCGCATGCATGATGCCATGTTTTAGAAAACGCGGGAAATGGGATGCAGGAATTCCGCCATCTAGTGTTCAAAATCGCATTCAAGAAAAACGCCCACGATGAGACGCGTGCTGCCATCTATGCTTTATGTGGTAAAGTACCGTTTCAAGAGCTGGGCTCGCCAAAAGTCCCTTGAAATATTGCGGAAATGTTAAGACGGACCTCAGCTCGTCATAAGCAAAAAAAAGTGCCGATCGCTTGTGACGAGCTGAGCTCGCCATAAGCCCTTAAGGGTTGCACTGGTTGCACTTTGAAAAACCAATGTGCATGTATTTTTCTTCTTTTCATTTGTTCACAACAGACTTCAGAAGGATTGCAGGGCTGAGGAAATTAGCGATAGCGTTGCGTGGTACTTAGTAATGAAAAAAAAAATAGTGCTGCATGCACTGAACGAATTCAGCGGTTGCAAGGGACCTTGTGTATGGGTCGTGCAAAATACAAGAAATGATGTAAGTGCTGAGCAGAAGCATGCATAATATTTTGAACCGCTTGAAGAGACATTTATACTTTGTCCCTTTAATTTCAATACAAGCGCTGAATTATCGAAATTGAGCGAGACGCATTTTCAATGTCAAATTTCGCTATTACACATATTGCTCTAAAATATGCAAAATGTTTTGTCATGTTGACCATTCAAAAATATTGAAAAGTTATCCGTTTGATTATTAAAAAAAATGCCGAATTTCCATGGATTTATCTCTGCATTCTGTAGGCATTACTACTGAGATCTTGCAAGCGAAATTGCACAAATATTTTAGTTTTGGGGCAGATTGGGCTTTAATTACCTGAAGATTCCCTTGAAAGTCATCAAAGGCACTTTACACGATACTTGTAATATATTTGGGAATTAACTGAAACTTCTAAATTCCAACCTAAATCCAAAACGAACCTTTTGGCTAATACTTTGAGATATTATTTATCACGTTAACCAACGAAGTAGTAATTTCCTTAAAAGGCTGTGATAGCCGAGTGCAGGTTACTTGTAACTTGGTAAGGCCTGAGTGCAACCTTACCGCCAGAGCTGCTTCTCTTCTCTTGAAAGAGAAACTTTGCTTTCACTTTAGCCTTCCTTTATAGCCAAAAACGCAGAATAAGGCATTTCTGTGCATATTTTTCAAGAGTACAGAGTCCTGCAGCTGTGAGGATGATTGCATTGAAGGAAAAGTCCTGTAAGCTCTCCACGCCATCTTCTTGCCAGAGGGAATAAGTTCTGTCAATTTGACTCTCATCTGTGGGCTCAATAATTTGAAAATTTTGAGGAAGCATTCGTAGCATTGTTTCTATAACATTTTCACGTGGCGAATGAAAATGGAATGAGGTACGTCTTTATGCACAGCACATCGCAAAGAGCACAGCTTTTTAGATATAAAAAATAGTTTTCTGTAATGTAGACTGTAAGACCTTTGGCGAATAACAATGCATTACAATGCCGTCATTTCTCAGCCAGTTTGCGTGGTATAAGATAAATATTTCCGCTAGTTGGCTCTAATATTTTTATATCTGCGAGCGATTTCTCTGCCGAGGGAGACGCCAGACTCACACACACAGCGGGCCGGGGAAGCAAAGTGTCTCTCACTCAAGGGTCCGTCCATGCAGATACGGGGGATTAGGGGATCGTTTTCTATAGAGGAGAGGAGCCAGGCAGCGGTCAGCAGGAAAGCGAAGAGCGAGACGTCCGCGCGCGTCGTTTTAAGGGGTCCCAACGCCATTTCTAAAGGTTTCAAGCAAATAGCTTCTCTCGAAAGACTCCTGAGCCAAGTCTTCAGTGCAAACTTCGGCCACACACAAAGGCTCGACGACGGACGTAGGTTTTCACGATAAAAATGATTACTTCGTACGCAAACAACACTACAGCAGACATACTAAACAAGCGTGAGAGATAAATACCTTTCAGCTATACCTCGTTTTCTTGCCCAACTATCAGTGAAGTGTAAATGTGATCCTGTCAGCAATGTTCGATAGGACAAAGATGCGGATACGATACATCAATCACACATCTTCCACAGGCATCGACCACTTGTCGCCATCTTATATCCATGGGCGTGTACATTGGAATTGCTAGTAGTCACTTCAGTGTCATTTGTACGATACTTGCCTGAACACTTGCCTGAAATCAAAGGAAAGAAATAGAAAAAATATCCCCTGTCCTTGCGGATAAACGATATTTAGTGAACATTGATTAACTGAAGTTCAACAATCAGTGCCTTTATTTTCCAGTCCCTCGCTCTCTACATTAGTTGTGATATATATATAAAACCAAATATAGGCAACTGATAGTTAAGATTATGTATTGGATTAGATTGCATTTACAGGGGCTATAAAATGATGGCACATACAATTTCCTTTTTACAAACTAAACCATATCAGTTGTAGATGTTTTTTTTTTTTCATTTGGCATAAGACCAAGACATACTCTCGAGGCGTTGAGTCTGCCCTGCCGCTGAATGTTTAGAGCTCGGTTTTGGTGCTTGAGAGCTAAATTTTGTTTTTGAGATAATTTAATCTCTTGGGTTAAAAGTTAAAGCTTGGCAATTATGTTTCAGACTCAGGAATAAACCATGTTTTGATACTGCTTGACTTTCGGTTACCTAATAATTACCCATGCTCCAGCTTGACAAATAAACGATTTAGGATAAAAGCAACACTACGTTTTGTCAAATGCATCAAGGATTTATTGTAAGCAACCAACATTGAAGCTTTTTTTGTGAAATAGTGCCAATTTCAATTTTGCTGAAATAGCTTCTACTAATAAGGTGGGATGTGTCCTTGACAACCATAAACGCCAAATAAATATGCATTAACAACCTGAAGAGATTTTATGCTCGGTGTTCTCGCATAATATATTTCTTGTGCATGATATGTAGGGAAATAGTATCCGCATTATTTTGCCGTTTAGCGGTTCCAATTAACGATGTGCGGAATGCGAGTCCCGCACGCAGGGAAATAAATTCGTCGGTCTTGTGGCGGACAGTTCCTGCTGTAGACTCTGGCGCACTCCTGTGGAATCGCTAGATGCACAGTGCTGCTTGTCCGGAGTAGGCGGCAACCTGTTCGGTTAAAAGAAAATTTTGATTCAGTTCAGCGCGAAACCCGAACAATTTTGATGATTTTAGCATTCCTTTTGTTTTATGTCGTTCTAAAAACTCGCAGCACTTTCAACTTTTGCCTTCGAATATTGCAGATAGGCGGTCACCAGTCCTCTACATCCGCCTCAAATGAATAGCGGAAGACAGTTACAGCTTTCCCATCTGCAAGGACGATTTGAGTACCACCGCTGATGTAACACGATACTGCCGTACGTTTGAAGGTTTGAAGCGACGCCGTTTATCCCGAAGTTTGGTGCGTTGCCGGATGTCACAACTGTCGCCTGTGTTGATGTGCCTGAAGCGACGAACTTGGCAGATACAATTCCACAGATTGTCCGCGAAGAGCTTCGAAGGCACCACGATATTGGGGGCCACGTCAGATCCGTCTACAGTGGAATCTCCTCGGCAGACAATCGTCTGTTTTCTACCTGTTATGCTTCCTCTGATGCATCTCCTTGGGACATGTGATGCTCAGCTACTCATGGCACGAACATCCAACCTCCCACCATCAATGCACACAACAGAGAGCACGCTGATCTTCATCGTCGACATCCAGACGATGAAGCGTTTAACCCAAGCGACGATGAGCCATATTCATCGCGTTAATGTGAGCCGCCGGTGTGTTATGCTTGTGGAATGATGGGCCACATTTCGCATTTTGTCGCTATCGCCGTCCATACCTGCAGTATCGTCGACAGTGGGTGAACTCCCGTACAAGGTTTCCCACTGACAAGGCTGTTCTATATAGAAGAAAACCCGGCCGTAATGAGCACAAAGCAGCACCTAACCCACAAGGGAACAAAACGGCATTGAACCGAAATGGATCACCTGCTTCTGACCGCAGCCTGACACCACAATCTCGGCGCCTACGACGCTCATCTTCTCCTCGACAATGGCCACCACATCAGGGAAACTAGTCAGTGCACCGAAGGAGGTCAGGTCAAAAATAATTCTAGCTTACCTATGCCTCTGCCCATATCGATGTTAAAGAATGGAATTGAAGTCATTGTAAACGTTGTATGTGCTATGGCGTTGGTGGACACAGGTGCAACCATTTCTGTTATAAGCCTCGCTTTCAAAAACAGCTTTGGTCGTAAAGTTATGTTTGGTTGGGATAGCACGGTGACACCGTGTGGTGTTGGTGTCGCACCGCTTAACTCACTTGGAGTCTGTTCCGTGAACCTCGTAATCGCCGGCCACATATTTCGAACCGAATTCTCAGTACTTGCGAGATCAAAGCATAACATGATTTGGTATCGAGTTTCAGGAACAATGTGGGGTCACTCTCTACTTTCGCAATGGAGACATTTCTGTTAGTACTCGCTTTGAATCTGCTTTCTGTAAAAATTCGGTGACCAATCCTAACACGCTTTCGGTTTCGGACGACATAGTTATTCCTGCAATATCAGCAGAGTTTATACAATTTTGTTAGTTCAAGCTGCGCCAGTGATGCTTTTGATGCTGTAGTTGCACCACTCATTCTCAACTACGCGAAGAAACATGTTCTGATTACTCGTTGCATCTTCTCAGTCACTAATTGCCATTCTTTTTTTGGACGACTAACTGTTGGAATACCTGTTGTATTACTACGTGGCCTAAAACTTGCCAACTTTGACGAAGACGCAGTAGAATCAGTGGCAGTGCTCAGTACATACGATTACAATTTCTAGCCTACCGTTTGCTCCGAAGTAGATAAGACAAATTTCTTGTCAAGGTTAACAAATCCCTGCCAGCAAGTGACACACAACAGTTAGTGGAAGTTCTATCGAAACATGCAGCAGCTTTCGATTTCTCTCAGGACTGGCTACCACGGTTAACCATTTCCCGTACCTACTACAGAATCAATACTGGGACTGCTGAGCCAATCCATCAGAAGCCTCCCATCAGAGCGCCAGAAGATCGAATAACAAGTTCATGATGTGCTGCTTAAGGGAATCATCCAGAAATTATCTAGTCTGTGGACTGCCCTGTGATATTAGTCAAAACGAAAGAAGGCACATGGCGGCATTGCGTCGATCACAACAGCTGAATACTGTTCCCAAGAAGAACGTATATCCTCTGCCACGAATGGATGACGCGATTGATTGTTTGTAATCTGCTTCCTATTTTTATCAGTTGACCTGCGATCAGGCTATTGGCAGATTTCTATGCACCCGAAAGATAAAGAAAAGAAGGCATTCATCGCCATAGACGGACTGTACGAATTTATTGTGATGCCGTTTGGTTTATGCAACGCAAGCTACATTCGAAAGATTCATGGATAGTTTTGCGCGTACTGAAGTGGAACAATTTTATATGTTATTTGGACGGTGTAGTAATATACGGAATTACCTTTCTTAAACACAACAGCTGATTAGAAATTGCCTTGGTGTGTATTGAGAAAGCTTGTTTGGTACTCAATTTCAAGAAATGACGTTTTGCAGAACGCCAGACTGTAGTACTTGGACATTTCGTAGACAAGGATAGTCATGTCTGATCTGAACAAAAAATTGAAGCTGTCACTTGTTTTACACCACCGAAATTGTTAAAACAGCTAAAACTTCCGGCTTTTTGCTCCGAACTTTGCTGACCTAGCATATCCACTTACTTGTCTTCTACAAAAAGATGTGCCTTTCAAGTGGACTACTGATTGTTCCTTTCGTGTGTTAAAAATATTTTTACATCAGGACATGTAAAACCCCCTTCTGCCCATCAGCTCCAACAGAACTTCACACTGACGACAGCGAAGTCGGAGTTGGTGCAGTGCTCATACAGCGCAACCATTGCATTGAACATGTCGTTGCATACGCGAGCCATTTTTAAGCAAGGCTGAGCGTAATAACACAGTAACTGAACAGGAATGCTTAACCGTTGTGTTCCGTATGCAACTGTCATACCTTTATCATACCTTGGTCATACCTTTAAGGATATGTATTCAAAATTGTGGCGGACCATCATTCCTTATCAGTTCAGTTCAGGCGTTCAGTCGTGTCCGACTCTTCGTGACCCTATGGACCATGTCACGCCACGCTTTCCGGTCTCTCACTATCTTCTTAACATCACATAGCTTCATCTGCAATGCCTCGAGAATGCCATCTAACCATCGCGTTCGCTGCCTACCCCTTCTCTGGCGACCCTCAACCTTTCCCAACATCAAATCTTTCTCCAGCGACTCCTCTCTTCTCATCAGATGACCAAAGTAGCTGAGCTTTAACTTTAGAATTTGACCCTCCAATGAGCAGTCAGGGTTTATGGTCGACAATATCGACTGATTTGATCTTTTGGCAGTCCAAGGAACTCTTAAGAGTCTTCGCCAGCACCACAATTCAAACGCGTCAATTCTTCGGCGGTCAACCTTTTTCACAGTCCAACTCTCGCATCCATACATCACAACTGGAAAGACCATAGCACGGGTTATACGGATCTTGGTTGGCAGACTAATGTCTCTGCTCTTTACTAGGCGGTCAAGGCTAACCATTGCTCTCTTTCCCAGAAGCAGGCGTCTCCTAATTTCTTGGCTGCAGTCTCCTTCCGAGGTAATCTTGGCGCCCAAGAACAGAAAATCTGTCACAGCTTCCACTTCTTGTCCATTGATGCTCCAGGACTTGATAGGGCAAGACGCCATGATCTTCGTCTTTTTAATGTTCAGTTTAAGCCCAAACTTCTCACTCTCTTCTTGTACGCGCATCAGAAGTCTCTTGAGATCCAATTCACTTTCTGCCATTAAAGTGGTATCATCCGCATATCTAAGGTTGTTGATCCGTTTTCCAGCGATCTTCACTCCAGCTGAAGACTCGTCCAGACCGACCTTCCCCATGATGCACTCTGCATATAGGTTAAATAGGCAGGGCGACAGTATGCAGTCTTGCCTCACCCCTTTCTCAATCGGAAACCAATCAGTAAGACCATGCCCAGTTCTGACTGTGGCCTCTTGCCCTTCATAAAGGTTCCTGAGGAGACAGATGAGGTGAATTGGAACTCCCATCTCTTGGAGAGCTTGCCACAATCTGCTGTGATCTACGCAGTCAAACGCTTTCGCATAATCAATAAAGCAGAAGTAAATGGGTTTCTGGAACTCTCTTGCTTTTTCCATGATCCAGCGAAGGTTGGCAATTTGGTCTCTAGTTCCTCTGCCCTTGCGAAACCCAGCTTGCACGTCCGGAAGCTCCCGATCCACATACTGCTGCAGCCTACCTTGCAGGATTTTTAACATCACCTTGCTAGCATGCGAAATAAGCTCGATCGTGCGGTAGTTGGAACAATCTTTGGCACTGCCTTTCTTTGGAATGGGGATGTAAACTGACCTCCTCCAATCCTGTGGCCACTGCAGGGTTGTCCAAATCTTTTGACATAATGTATGCAGTGTGTTAACAGCGTCGTGGTTGAGGTTTTGAAGCAACTCAGCTGGAATACCATCAATTCCGTTAGCTTTGTTCTTAGCAAGGCTGGCTAAGGCCCATTCAACTTCACTCTTCAGGATGCCCGGCTCGAGATCAGTAATCACAACCGTCCTATGTTGGGTTTGCCCATCCGGGTCCTTCTTGTACAGTTCTTCTGTGTATTCCTGCCACCTCTTCTTTATCTCTGAGGCTTCAGTGAGGTCCTTGCCTCGTTTGTCCTTTATCACGCCCAGCTTAGCACAGAAGCTTCCTTTGATATCTTTGATTGTCTTATACAGAGCTCTTGTGTTCCTTAATTGGCTGTTGTCCTCAACTGCTTGACACTGTATGTTCAGGAAGGCATTTTTATCTCTCCTTGCTATTTTCTGAAAATCCGCATTGAGAGCCTTGTATCTTTCTCTTTCCCCCATACCTTTTGCCATCCTCCTTTCCTCAGCTATTTGCAAAGCCTCTTCAGATAACCAGTTTGCTTTTTTGCATTTCTTTTGCTTTGGAACTACCTTAGTAGCAACTTCTTGTATTATATCACGAACATCAGTCCACATCTCTTCGGGCTCTTTGTCTTCTAGATCTAATTCTTGAAATCGATTGCTCACTTCCACAGCATATTCTAATGGAATCTGATCCAGATCATACCTGAAAGGCCTTCTAGTTTTCTGCGTTTTCCTCAATCGAAGCTTAATTTTGGCAACAAGAAGCTGATGATCGGTGCCACAATCGGCCCCAGGCCTTGTTTTTACTGCTTGTATAGCGCTTCTCCATCTCTGCCGGCAAATAATATAATCGATCTGATTCCTGTACAGACCGTCCGGTGAAATCCATGTGTACAGGCGCCTCTTGTGCTGTTGAAAATGAGTATTCGCTATGGTCAGGTTGTTTTCTTGACAGAACTCTACTAGCCTCTGCCCAGCTTCATTTGGCTCACCAAGACCGAACTTGCCTGTAATTCCGGATATTTCTTCACTCCCGACCTTAGCATTCCAGTCTCCTATGAGAAAAACGACGCCTGATGATGGGGTGCGGTCTAAAAGGCATTGTAGGTCCGCATAAAATCTCTCAACGTCAGCTTCTTCAGCAGCAGTGGTCGGTGCATAGACTTGGATAACTGTTATGTTGAAAGGGTGACCTTGGATCCGAAGTGAAATCATTCGGTCGTTTTTGGGGTTGTACCCTAGCATTGCTGTTCCCATTCTTCTGTTTACTATGAGAGCGATCCCATTCCTTCTCTTGGATTCGTGCCCACAATAAAAGACATAATGGTCGCCAAAGTTAAATTCTCCCATTCCGGTCCACTTGAGCTCGCTGATACCCAAGATATCAATGTTCAATCTGTCCATTTCTCGCTTGACGATATCCAGTTTACCTTGCGTCATAGATCTTACATTCCATGTTGCTATGTGATATATCTCCTTGCAACATCGGACTTTCCGGTCGTTTCCCGACACATCCACAACTGAGCGTCCTTTTGGCTTTAGCCCAGTCGCTTCAGTCGTCCTGGAGCTACTAGGAATCGCCCTTTGTTCATCCCCAGTAACATGTGGGACGCCTTCCAACCTGGGGACTCATTTTCCGGCGCCATATCGATAATGGTATTGTGACTGGCCATAGGGTTTTCTTGGCAGGAAATACTGGAGTGGGTTGCCATTACCTTCTCCAGTGAATCACATTTTGTCAGAACTCTCTGCCGTGACCTGTCTATCTTGGGTGGCTCTACACAGCAGAGCTCACGACTTCATCGAGTTTCGCAAGCCCCTCCGCCACGACAAGGCAGTATGTTAGATTGTAAACCTTTCTGACCCCTGTGGACGCCTTGCGCGTTGGGTTTTGCGCCTTCAAGAATTCAATTTTACTTTATTTTTAAGAGTGGTCATAAGTGCGATGATGCTCACTGCCTGTCACAGTTGCCCCTTGAAACTACTGATAGCGAGAGCGAGACCTTGAAGAGAATATATAGCTGCCATCTCTCCAAGCTTCCTCGATGTTGGTGAACACTAAATTGCACAGCGGAACGACAGTGAGTTGGCGCCGCTTTTTGATGGCGTATCTTCCCGGAACCCTGTGACCTCATTCTGCATTCGTGACGGTCTGCTATACAGGAAGAACTACCCGTCAGTAGGTGTGCGATTTCTTGTGATAGTTCCAACACGTCTTCGGAGTCAGGTTAATCGGGTAATGCTTGACAATCCCACGGCTCAACACTTGGGTTTTGCCAGGACATCGGACAGGACTAAGGAACGTTTTTTATTGGACAAATATGAGTAAAACAACTCGACGTTATGTGGCAGCTGCCTCCAGTGCCAGCGTTTCAAGCACCCAACCTGCTCTCCGCCGAGCCATCTTCAGTCTATAACCCGCCACGAACCCCGTTCGAACAGCCGAGAATTGACACTCTAGACATTATTGATATAAACAGCGCGAACACGAAAACAAGGGACTAGAAACACGAAAGCCACAGTACATGCGCTGACTCACAACTAAGCCTAAGCCGTTTACTGCAAGGCCCAAAAAAACAAACATGAAGAAAAACGAAACAGTCACGTGAAAAACCCCTGGGTTCACCTGCTGCATAAAAATTACTTTAAAAAATCACTTAAAAAAGACACTTCTTTCCTTGAAAGAGCAAGAGACGTCTTGCTGATACACTTATTGTCCGTTGAAATAAAATACGCTTCCACTATCTCTCTCGTTATCTTCTCTTTGTGGCGATATAAAATCTTAACACTGTCAAACTTAGGAGTGCATTTCTTCTTCTCCTTCTTCATTATTTCACATGACTGGCAATGGGATACTAGAAACGTTTTGTCCTTTCCAATTTCCAAGTTGTTACAGTGTTCCTGTAGTCTCTTATTTATACACCGTCCGGTTTGTCCTATATAACTGGCCCCACACTGTAACACTGGAACACTGTAACAACTTGGAAATTGGAAAGGACAAAACGTTTCTAGTATCACATTGCCAGTCATGTGAAGTAATGAAGAAGGAGAAGAAGAAATGCACTCCTAAGTTTGACAGTGTTAAGATTTTATATCGCCACAAAGAGAAGACAACGAGAGAGATAGTGGAAGCGTATTTTATTTCAACGGACAATAAGTGTATCAGCAAGACGTCTCTTGCTCTTTCAAGGAAAGAAGTGTCTTTTTTAAGTGATTTTTTAAAGTAATTTTTATGCAGCAGGTGAACCCAGGGGTTTTTCACGTGACTGTTTCGTTTTTCTTCATGTTTGTTTTTTTGGGCCTTGCAGTAAACGGCTTAGGCTTAGTTGTGAGTCAGCGCATGTACTGTGGCTTTCGTGTTTCTTGTCCCTTGTTTTCGTGTTCGCGCTGTTTATATCAATAATGAATAAGTACCAACTCGCCCAAGAAAGTATCTTGGTAAGCCATATATCTTGACACTCTAGAACCATTTCGCCGTTCCACCAACGGGAATCGCAAGGGCATTGTCTGCATAGCTTACCTTACTTCGGTAATGTGAAGCTGCTGCAATAACATCAGCCACTGCTTCTAATGTCTCGGCTTCCTCCTACGGTTCATCATTCTTCAATATGAGCCTCCTCGTGCGCTAGTAAGTGACCGGGGGCGACAGCTTACGGCAGAAGTTACAGAAGAACTTCTTCGTCTCTGCTCATGTCCTTTTTGCCATTTCACTCCTTACCCGCCACAAACAAACGGCCTTAACGACCGCACCAATGCTACACTTAGCAACTTGCTCTCAATGTACGTCGACTCCCGCCACAAAAACTCGGATGAAGTCCTTCCGTTTATATGATACGCATTTAACACTGCTAAGCACGAAGCGACAGCTACAGTCCGTTTTTTCTTCTTTATGTGCGACTTCAACTATTTACTCTGGACACAATTTTACCTTTCTCACTCCCAGCTGAATCTTCATTAGCGCATACTCTCTCTTTAGCTGAAGAAGCTTGCCGACTCACTGGACTTCACACTCTAGCCTCCCGAGGACGCTACTAGCAACGCTGCGACAAGCGTCACGATGATGTTAATTATGTCCCTGGTGACGTATTGTGGCTTTGGACGCCGTTGCGTAAGCGCGGCTTGTACCAGAAACTGTTGCACCAGTATACTGGTCCTTTCGTTGTACTGGAACGCATCAGCGCAGTCAACGTTGTAGTCTCTCGCCTGACCAATCACGATGGTCGTTCTCGGAAGCCTCAAGCAGTTCACGTAGCCCGCATGAAGCACTGCTATCAGCGTGACGAACCTTGACTCCTCCGGCAGGCATCGTCTGCGAAAGGACAGTGTCAATCGCTTCTCTGTCCTGTATTACAGGAAGATGAGGTGTGGCGGGAATATCTGAAGAGGAAGAGGAAGCTGGGTCGGTAAACTCTGATTGTGCAACTAACACCCGCCGTGTAAATAAACCAAGTAAAAATATTTAACCATTTCTTTTCTTACCAACTGATTACCGAACACAGCACACGTTGTTTTGAGTAACCGTCACCGAAATGCAGGTTGTAAAGGAAAAATCAACCCTAAAGCTTTACTTCAAGTTCGAGCTCCATAGACAATAATTACAGCTCCTATCCCAATACTTATGCATCACTACATCCAGTGACCAAGCCTGAAGTCAATCCCAATATGTGGCAGGAAAGGTAGTAGTAGCGTAGGTCATGAGTAGGTATAAAACCTAAAGCAGGAAAACTACGCAGATGCAAGCGAGAAGGGCGGTCTCATTGTTGCCAAAGATAATTTAATGGTGAAAGTTTTGGCTAGCGCGTTAAAGGGGTGCAGTGACGTTTGTCAGGCCGCTAAGTTGAGCCAAACTCTAGTTTATTTACATTGCACCGACGTCACTTCAAAAAGAATTACAAAAATGGCGCACGGGGAGGAGAGTTATTCGGTTTATAAAATTTTAAATACAAGACAAAAAGAACAGCGCGTCTGAGCTGGCGTAAGAGGGAACCCCTCTCATATTTCGCTCGACCAGTGCTCGACTTGGGCGGAACCTATCTGAAACTCAGCTTTCCTGTGACGTGTCAGAAACTATCCACCATGGTTCCCTGTCCAGCTCGACCTGTAGCCGTACGTTTTGGAAATGTCGTTGTCATGGTAACGACGCTGCGAAGCTGTCGAAGGAGGACCGGCTTCTCCGTCGACCGAAAGCTAGCCTAGCCCATCAGATGCTGTTCTACACCATTTCTGCGGGAGTTTTTGCAGATTCGTATAGGAATCTGCAATAAGAACAAAGTGAAGGAAGAGAACAAAGGGGGGCGAGCAGGAGAGAAGAGCACCATGCTGCCAAAGAAGCATTTCACCTGGACGTAGTGCAAGTATTATCAAAGCCGGTACTTGCAGAGGTGCTTCTCTGGTCGTCGCAAAACAGAACTGGAATCTGTGCACATCGTGTAGCATTGACGAGGGCCCATGGCTACGACGACACTCAAGCATATCAGCAATGATACCGATTATACCTTAAACAGTTGCAACCACCATTGGTTGCCACTCGGCCATGACCACGACGCGAAACTGAAGCCGATGCTTGACGAGCACTAGGAACTTCGGGTCAACAGCTATTGCGACATCTTGGGCAACATCCACCAGGCTCAGATAGTCATCATAAGGACTGCCACAGGCGGCGAGACAACTACCCAGACGCCGCAGTACATATTACTCTAACGTGAACGAAGGAATACATGTATTGTGGTCACCCAGCCCGACGAATCAGCGCAGTCTGTTGCGACACGTATAGCAGACGGTGCGAAAGAACTTGGACTCAAGTGTAGGGTACAATATACGATTTTAATATGCACTCATACGTCCCTCTTTGTTCTGCCCTGATGGTGATAGTGATGCGGAAGTTTTAAATCGGTTTTTGTAAATTATCTCAAATCATACGAGCGAGATGTTAGTACCGACTTCACCGTAGTGGTCATCAGATGACATTGAAGTGTGGCACTATTCCAGCTTCTAGCTATTGCTTACCTCAGGAAGCGGAGCATGTTGCAGATTCGCATAGGAGTCTGCCATAATAAATAAGAGATGGAAGAGAAGATTTGTGAGGGGGGCGCGCGGAAGCGACAGAGTGCCATGTTGGCATATTGATAGACGTGGCGACAGCTGGTGATTAAACGTATTCAGAGGCGTTCTGATGCCTGCCCTCCTTCAATAAGTTTTTCCAACAATGCCAGTATGCCAACAGGGGCGTCGACGAGGTTGACCCGATGGTCAACAAATCTGCGTCGCCGCTTTGGTGTTCCGCCGGCGTCTATCGCTGCTGCTGCACGGATCACTCGAGCGCTACTTGCGCGTAAGTTCCAAAACGAGTACGAAAGGCGGCGATGGAGGGGTGGCGTACAGGAGCTAAGGGGAAGCAGGCGAAGGCTACCCTGCAGTTGTACAGGGCAAACAAGGAAGTCATTTGCTGGAAACTACTTTATGACAATTTCCCGGGCAGTGGCGTGCTGGCGGAATCCCTCTGCGGACTCGGGTGCGGTGAGCGCGGTTTAAGAAAGATCTCGACAGAATCAGTGCCATCTGTGGAGCGTCGGCAGAAACGATCAGCCAATTGATTTTGAGACTGCCCAGGGATTTTGTCTACCTCCGAGATCCGAACATTGTCACCTGCCTTGGGATATAAGGAGCATGCAGTAGCGACCTTTGTGCTTGCGACCATAGAGCCTGGACAGCGAATTGGTGGACTTTTTTTCCATTTTCTTTGGCTCCACTGCGCCAGAATGCAGCGGATAAGCAGCGCCACCCGGCTACAAGGGGCAAAGCAACCATCACCATCATCACAGCAAGCAGACGCTCCATGTGAGCTTCACCGCGATTGTTGATAACACCGCATTTTACCTGAGTTTACAGTCTCTATCTTTATTAGCACTTCAAGAACACGTGCGTAATTAAAACACCTATTTGTTTTAGGCACGGTAACCTGAAGAATATTCGAATAAAAAATCTAAACTGCGTGCCCAATCAATCAGTGAAGCAGCGCCCAAACGAGGAGGGGTATGTGCCATTATAACGAGGGTGAAGAAGAAGAAGAAACGTCATAAACGTTAACGAACTTCGCTCTTTTTTCCGATTTTTTTTTCCGATGTAGTTATACATCTCAAAATCTAATATCTCTGCACCCCAATTCTTGGCCGATCCCCCTATGTGGGTATGTGCCATCACATTAGAGGAGAACAACAACAACAACAAGAACTTCGCTCGCTGGCCACCCGCACTGCTGAATGACGATCTTCCTGAGCTCGCTTGACGATCGGCTAAGTATTGAGTTGCTGGCCCTGATTTTTGTATTTCCCCTTTGCTTCTTTTGCTCTCTGTTGACTAACGCACGCTCTGACGTTGTCAATTTAAGGTAATGTCGATCTAATCCCCCGGCCAAGGGCACTCCCCTTGGTCTGCTTCCCTTCTGACCGATAATTTGCCCTTGGAAGCTTTTCAGAGCTACGTTGTTCGCAACATCCCTGTGGCGCTCGATCGCTCCTAAAAATGGTGGCACCATTGAAATGAACAACCCAGGAGCTGTTCGAGCTGCCCTTCAAGAAACCACTTCCTTCTACGAAGGAATAGCCGAGGTCCGCCAATTTGGTAGCGGCGGGATTCTTTACCGTTCACCAGACCTGTCATGTATAAAGGATCTGCTAAAATGCTCTAGTTTTGCATCTGATCAGGTAAGCAGTTTTATCCCTTCGCACCTGGCCTGCAAAAAAGGTCTAGTCTGAGGTGTAGATTTCCTATTAAGTCCAGAAGAAACCCTTGATTTTCTTTCCGCGGCAGTTGTTGTTGCGGTCTATCGCTGTAGCCGGGAGGTCAATAATGTTCGTGTGCCGACAGAATCGGTTATTGTTACCATTGCAGGTACAGTCTGTCCATCAGAGAATAAAGCGTGGCCTTTAATATTTAGAGTCGCTCTCCTACCATCAAAGCCTCTGCAGTGCAACAACTGCTGGCGTTATCGCCATACTGCTGGCGGTTGCAAATCCACTTTGCGGTGTTGCAAATGCGGCGATGCCCATAAAGCACATTTTTCCTCTGGTCAAAATGTCAAATGTTGTCTTTGCGGCGGACTTCACTCAGCAAATTCTTTGCAATGTTCTTCTAGAGCGCATGAAATGCAAATTCTGGCGATTAATGACCGAAAATGTTGCTCGAGGCATGAGGCAATTAAAGAAATCAAGGAGAGAGCTCATGGGCATGCAGGTGTGTCAGCCCGTTCTGGAGCATCATTAGATTCCTCGATGTATAGAGCCATAATAACTGCTGTGGAAGCAACCATGACCAAAATGGTGGATAGGATTGTGACAACAGTCACAAAGTGCATATCTAACGTTCTGGCAGCTCACATTTCTCAGGCTGCTATGGTTTCTCCTACGGCGCCTGGATATTCACTATCAGTGCAGAACTCATTAGCCGCAATGTCTTGCTCGCAAAATGAATCTCTTTCCGCATCACCTATGCAAAATTCCGACAAGTCAGACGAGACTCATGATGCAGGTATGGGAGACAGATGCACGAATCCTAAAACGCAGTGGATCCCTGATGTCAAACCCGTCATCACCTCGCCCACAGGCAAAATCAAAAAAGCAACAGCTAGGCTCTAAACCAATGAAAAACATTTTGGGGCAGGCTGTTGCTGCTGCCCGGATTACATAACCATAGGAACGTTAAAAGTTTTTCAGTGGAGCTGCAGATCTCTTCTTTCAGCTACTACAGATTTAGTTTATCTTTCTTTAAAACATAATCCAGCCATAATTGTTTTGCGAGAAACTTGGCTTACAACTGCAAAACATTGTCACTTACAAAATTAACGATCTTAACAAAATTAACGGTGGTGGGTTACTAATTCTAGTTACTTCAAAATTTTCTCATAGGGCTAAGACTTCGTTTCAATATTCTACTTTAGATTCTGAATTATTATCTTTATATTTTGAAATTCCAGGGTTCAGTCCGTTTACATTAGCGAATATTTATTTCCCTCATGGTGTTCAGGACACCAGATCTCTAGACCACCTACTAATTAATTGTTAAAATTCGGTTATTTCGGCTGGAGATTTTAATTCGCACCATCTATCGTTGGGTTACAAGACGGATCCCTGCGGCAAGCGTCTGTGAGATTGGCTTTCAAACAATAACCTTAACTGCGTGAATTCTGGCTTACCAACTTTTGTACGTGCTCACAGTCAATCTGTGATAGATTTAACTTTTTCCAGCACTAGTGTTTCTATACTAAATTGGTCGACAGCTGATGGTGGCACCTCTACCGACCATATAGCTATTGTTTTTGAGGTTAACTGCCGCTTAACGCCGCCGACATCTCAGTTGAAATCATACGTTAATTAGAACCATCTTCACTCATTTTTGATTTCGTCTCTTCAGTCAGTGGTTGAGGCGACGGAAGAGTTGAAATCGCAAAAATTATGCCAGGCTTTTGCATCCTGTCGTAAGAAGTGTGAATTGTTAGTATGTGCATCAAAAGGTAATACATTAACAAAATGGTGGAATGCAGATTGTTCGCGTGATTATAGAAGAAGAATGGCTGCATGGAAGAAGCTCCTTCACAAGCAGTGCCCCAAACATTGGCATGATTATAAATTTTTTGCAGCTACATTTAAACGCACCGTCGCACAAGCGAAAGATAATTATGATACTGAGCATTTCAATTACCTTTCACAATCTAATAACCGACGTGACTTTTCAGGTTTTTAAAATCACGGAAAAAGATCCCTGTCTCAGAAAATTTACCCTCATGTGTTTCGACTCCTAATTAAGCTCTTAAAACAGTAGAAAGGTTTAGAAAACCGTTTTTTGTCAACAATTCCCAAATACCCTACGTTTGTAGGCCCAGTAGATACGGTTAAGGATGTCCCTAAAATTACATTTTCTCAGCTTTCTTCGAATTTAATGGCATTGCCAGCTGCTGCGCCTGGCCCTGATGGAGTAACGTCAAAAATGTTAAACATACTCTTTGAGGTGTCCCCAAATTCCTTGTTAGAATTGGTGAATTACTCAATTATTCATTCTTGGATACCTGGTGATTGGACAATAGCCAAAGCGATTTCTTTACTGAAACGTAATGCTGGTGGCTATACTTTGAACAATATCAGACCAAATTCTTTAACATCAAACTTGTTAAAATTAATAGAAAGGATCGTACTACAACGGGTTACTGAGTTTGTGAAACAAAAAAAAAATATTCTTATTCCCTGTCAAATCGGATTTCGCGCAAAATGTTCAATAAGGAATGCGCATACCGACCTTGAGAGTCGAATTCTTCTTGCGCAGCGCAAAAAAATGCATGCTGCATTGGTGACTCTCGACATAGAGAAGGCTTATGATAGTGTAGAGCCCCGAATTTTTTTGCACAGATTAGAAACTCTACGTTTTCCACAATATTTAATTGAGTGGATATCTACATTTCTACAAAACAGACAATTTTACTGTTCATTGAATGGTGTGCATTCTGGCAGATATCAACAAACCAGAGGTGTTCTTCAAGGGGCAATTCTCTCGCCCGTGCTCTTTAACATTTTAAAGAGTTCAATTCCCACTCATCAAAATGTTCGCACGTATGTCTATGCGGATGACATCGCGTTCTTTACGGCTGCACCTGACATTCAATCCCTCAACAGGAGCCTGCAATCGTACCTAAGCTCCCTTTAAAATTGGTTATGTGACTTAAGATTTACATTAAACGTTAAAAAGTGCCCTTTCCCTGTTTTCCAATTCAGGGCACGGTAAATGTTTCTCTAACATTTAAGCAAGAAATGATTCCTCAAGTTGTCTTTGAAATATCTAGGGGTGATTTACGACAACCATCTGGCATGGAGGGATCACATTGAACATGTTGCATTCAAAGGGGCTCGTGCTGTGGGTATGTTGCGCAGGTTAAGCAATCCAAGGTCTGGGATGCGGCGAGACGCTCTTTTAATGATTTATGTTATGTATGTCCGCCCAATTATAGAATTTGGATCTGTGTTATTTTCTGGTTCACCTACTTACAAAATTCGTCCACTTGTTCTTTTAGAGCGGGAAGCGCTTAGATTATACCTTGGGCTCCCCAAATTTGTGGCTAACAATGTATTGTACCTTGAAGCCCGAATACCACCGTTCTTAGCTAGATTACAATTCTTGACTGTCCAGACGTATCTAAAAATATATGAATCACAATTCCACCGCTCCCTATCAATTTTTTGTGGCGAGCCAGACTCCTTTTTTTGGAGTCAGATGGCCTCGGTTTCATACCCCGCAGGTAATTCTAGTGCAAAATCTGTTACAACATTTGCACGTAGCCCTTTCTAACATCCTTCCATTGAAAGGAAGTGCATCGTTGGTTCAAATTGTCTATGATGACATTTTCCCAAAAAATGCAAAACACTTATCACCTCACATTTTAAATGGAGTATTAGAAGATCATTTACAAAGTCTTCCCGTTAGCATAATGATAGCAACTGTAGCTTCTCAATTTCGTGAATAGGCCGGCGTTGGAATATGCTGTCCGCCTTTAGACTGGGTTTTTTCAGTTCGTCCTCCGGATTTTACCACAATTTTCCACGCGGAGTTGCTGGCGGTGGTGCTTGCTCTCCGCAAACTAGATCCACCATACTCAACAGTGGCTGTAATTACAGAATTTTATTCCTTGTGCTTGTCGCGTTCTTCGAATATGGATTCGCCAATGCTAAACATAATTCTTTCATTGCTCCCCTCAGATTTTAGCCTCATAATATAGAGTGGGTAACAGGCCACAGTAATGTGACAGTCAATTAGGTTGCTGATAGACTAGCTAAAGAATCTCTGAATGGCCCTGTGTTGCCCATCCTCCGGCAACAGCGTACGTAACAGCAGCACAATTTCGGAGGCATTCCTTATTAAGCACGCAGTCTGGATCTGTTTTATCATCGGATGACTACCTGCATCTCAAGTATTCCTGGAATAGGAAATCATGTCAATCAAGGCAGACGGAGGTCTCTCTAACCAGGCTACGCTGTCGTATTCCGCCCCTATATTTCTATATGCACAGGTCTGGTTTGGCGCTTTCGCCCGTCTGCGCATTCTGCGGGGAACCGGAAACAATAGATCATTTCTTGATATTTTGCCGCCGTTTTACCATGATGAGAAAATGGCATTTAGAGAAGCCGTTACAACAGTTGGGTCCTACTTTGAGCAGCGAGATTTTATTATCGTTCGGTGCCACCATGCTTGGGTACGGCCACAGGCCTGATTTTAACGCCAATCAAAACTTCTTAATAGAAACAAAACGTCTACCTTGCTAATATCGTTTGAATTTTTAATCTGTACATATAAATCTTAGTATACTCCTGCTGCATGCGTTATTATTTACTCTTTTTTATTTTGGTGCTTTTATGTATACACTTCTTTCTCTATTCCCTAGCATTTATTTCTAAAGTGAAGAGGAAGAAGTGCACGAGGAACATTCCAGCCAGTGGCATCGTGATCGCTGCGCGTGACTGTGTTCGCTGTCGACGTGTTCGCCGCTGATCTGCCCAGTCCTGCTGATCGAGTCCTGCTGATCTGCTGAATAAACCCCCAATCTTACGTTTGGTGGAGCTGCCGGTTAAGATCTATCATCTCGCTTTGGAACTCCGCAGCCGCAAATTACCACCTCCTGCGATGCCTGAGGACGTTAACCACCAAGCCGTACAAGTTGGCTCGGCCATCATCTATCCCGGCACCCTCCGCCAGCGAGACCCCGCCATCTTCAGCTGTACTGACGACCACGACGTCGAGGACTGGCTCACATCCTATGAGCAAGTGAGCGCCTACAACAAATGGGACGCGGAAACGAAGTTCAGCAACGTGATTTTCTATCTCACCGGCGTAGCAAATCTATGTATTCCATCATGGTCCGCGTTTGAAGCGACCTTCTCTGAAGTTTTCGGCCGTCCGGCTGTGAGAAAACTACGCGCTGAACAGCGCTTGCGTGCAAGGTAACAGCCGGTAGGTGAGAAGTTCACGAGTTATATTGAGGACGTCGTCGACTTGTGCAAGCGCGTTAACGCACAGATGTCAGAGGCCGACAAGATCAAGCACATTCTGCAAGGCATCGATGACGACGCCTTTCAGATGCTGTCGGCTCGAGATATCGGCACCGTCGCCGAAGTGGTCACACTGTTTCAAAGTTGTGATGAACTGCGCAAACAAATGGCCATAACTCGCGCAAACACCATGCACTCTGAGTCTCTTGCTTGCCTGACAGATGCAGGCGAACATTCTGGGCTCCTGCCGCAAATTAAGAGCTTCATTCGGGAAGAAGTTGCTCGACAGCTCTCTCTTATGTCCTGCCATCAAGATCCTTCCTCACACATAGCTCCCAGTTGGAGCCAAATTATTCAAGAGCAGGTAGCTGAATCTCTTCCTCCAGCCCCTCAATCCATGCCTGTCGCATCCCCGTAACATATGCGGCTATTGCTGCCCGACCACCACCTACATATGCTCCGCTGCCACCTGCCTACGTTCAGCCGCCTCCTTCGCCTGTGCGAGAACCTGCGCAGTTTATTCAACCGGCTCCAAGACCACGTAATCCCTGGTGCACGACGGATAACCGGCCAATTTGTTACACTTGCGGGCTTGCTGGACACATTTCTCGTTATTGCCGCAACCGTCTCCCAGTGTCGGCACCACCTACTCATGGTTCTGGGTACTGGTCTCCGACGCCTCAGTACTCCGCGCCTACTGAACTTCCAGCCCGCCGTCATTTCTCCCCAGACCGCTCAGCCATGTCCGTCCGCCGTTCACCATCGCCGCGACGCCGCTCTATCTCTCCGATGCGACGTCGACAGAACGCTTCACATGAGGAAAACTAGAGACCGCAGTTCCTGAGGCGAGAATTGCGACCCCGTCGAACCTCCCAAATCCTCATCTGTCGCCGGCAAACCTAATTGAAATTTTCGTCGAGGATGTTGCTGTCATGTCTCCAATTGACACTGGTGCTGCGATTTTGGTAATGGACGCAAAACTATGCAGCACTTTAAAGAAAGTGAAGACGCCAATAGCGGGACATTCGTTGCGAGCGGCCAGCGCTCAGCATATCAAGCCTTTAGCAGCGTGCACCGCACGAGTAGTTATCCAGAATTGCCTTTATACGGTTGAGTTCGTCGTGCTGCCAAGTTGCTCACACGCTGTAATTTTAGGCTGGGATTTTCTGTCGCGTCCCGCTGCTATTATTGATTGTGCTCGAGCTTAAGTGGGGTTCTCGACTGTGCCCGATGCCTTACCAGACGCTGATCAATCAAATTCCTGTGCTAAAGCCCCCGCCGCCGAAGATATCGACCTTCCTCTCTGCTCTTCAGTGCTTGTTCGTGTCACTTGTGCCTCTGTTAGCGATGACACCGTTCTCTTCACACCAGCCCATACTTTCCTGCGCCGCAGGTGCCTTCCATTGTCCTACGCAGTGCTCGCTATTTCCGCTTTCGTTTCCATGTTATGGGTCTCTAACCCATTTCACTCCCCTACTGCTTTGCGCCATGGTGAATGCCTCTGAAGTATCCAGCCAATCGCATCCTCTTCTGATCTCCGAGGAACCTGATGACGTGCCGTACTCTGCCGTGACTGCGCTCAACCCCCCTTCACCTGCGCCCGCTCCCCCCTCTACAGACTTGTTCCTCCGTTCCATCGACGCCGATCTTCCTCCAGAGCAGCGCACTCCGCTTTTGATCTTACTACGTACGCGTACATCACTTTCGCTCCTCCTCCGACTCTCATCAAAGTTCTTTGGGTCAAACTTCTACAGTCGCTCACCGCATCGACACCGGCACCCACGGATGGATGGATGGAATATAGGAGCGTCCCCTTTGAAACGGGGTGGTAGCAGTAGCTATCATGCTCATTTTTCTCCCTATTTCTTAATTATAGATTTAGAATGGTTAACTAAACCATCATTCTATTTATTAAATTTTGTTCCTACATTACTAAGATTATTTCACTTCTCTGCTTTTAAGCCACCAATCTTCCAGTCATATTTTGCTAGTTTCCACCGCCGGTTTATTCACCCGGCCACTGTTATCTCTAAACCCCAGAGCTTCAGGAACAGTGATTGCGCCTGCACCAACTTCCGGATGGATACCATTACATTCGAGTATAATATGGGGAATTGTTTCACTGGAGTTTCCACATACAGCACATGCGTCATCTCCATTGTTAAATTTCTTTTTGTAGCTGTGTGTTCTAAGGCACCCTGATCTAGCTTCAAAAGTAGGGCACTGCCTCTTGAGTTATCAAATGAATCTTCCTTCCTGATCTGCATTTTCCACTTTCGGTATAATTCCATACTCTGTTTCTTTTCCATCGAATTTATCCAATTTTTACCTTCTGTGTTTTTTACCTGTTGCTTAATGCTCTTTATTTCTCCGTCCTTGTTACTGGCATACTTACTAGTTAGTTTCCTAGTTCCTTTCCTCCATTCTGAGTCAACGCTTTTTAGGTACAGGTATTTAAATACTTTAGCTGCCCATCTGTTACTGTCCAATTTCCTCAGGCGTTCCTCATATAATATTTTACTCTGAGCTTCCCACACTTCGAAAAGATGCCAGCCCATATCTCCCTGTACCGCCTCATTTGTAGTTTTGCCTTCGGCACCTAGTGCTAATCGTCCAACGGATCTCTGATTTGTTTCTAATATCGACTGTACCTCTGATTTTAGGCACAAAACCGCATTTCCGAAAGTAAGACCGTTCACCATAATTCCTTTCCAAATACCCCTCAAAACCTCATACCTACTGCATACCATACCTACTGTAACCTAACCTCATACCACGCACCACTGCGACAGCGCCCCTATTGTGTGTCTCAACCCAACGCTAGACTATTGAAGAGCAAGTCGACCTAATGATCCAGAATGGCGTGATTCAGCCTCAAGCAGCCCTTGGGCGTCACCTGTTGTCCTCGTAAAACAAAGATGGTTCTATCCGCTTCTGTGTCGATTATCGCCGCCTTAATAAGATTACGTGAAAGGACGTCTATCTTCTCCCATGCATCGACGACGCTCTCGATTGTTTGCAAGGCGCCGAGCTCTTTTCTTCCCTAGATTTACGTTCCGGGTACTGGCAAGTTCCCTTGGAAGCGGCTGATCGCCCCAAAACTGCCTTTGTAACTCCCGACAGCCTGTACGAATTTACAGTTATGCCGTTTGGCCTTTGTAATGCTCCGGAAACATTTGAACGGATGACAGACACTATTTTGCATGACCTAAAGTGGAAGACGTGCCTCTGCTACCTCGACGACATTGTCGTCTTTTCTCCTGACTTTGACACATACCTCTACCGTGAAGCACGTTTTGACCTGCCTATCTGATGCCGGACTGCAGCTGAATTTGAAAAAATGTCGTTTTGCCACCCGCCAGCTCACTATTCTCGGCAACGTTGTTTCCAAAGAAGTTGTATCTCCAGACCCTGCCAAACTTCGTGCCCGTAGCAGCCTTTGCCAAACTGACTTCCATAAAACATCTACGTAGCTTCCTCGGGCTGTGCTCTTACTTTCGCCGCTTTATTAGGAATTTTGCTTCCATTGCTGCTCCCTTGTCAGCACTTCTGTCCGGCAGTTCTGACCTTTCGTCGTGGTCACCAGCGTGCGACGATGCCTTCAATTCTTTACGCCACATCCTCACGGCACCGCCTGTCCTACGTCACTTCGACCCTACAGCGCCTACTGAGGTCCACACAGACGCCAGTGGTATTGGTGTGGGCGCTGTGCTCTCTCAGCGCAAATCAGGTTATACTGAATACGTGGTCGCCTATGCTAGCCGTACACTCACGAAGGCTGAATCTAATTATTCTGTCACTGAAAAAGAGGGCTTAGCGATTATTTGGGCTCTTACTAAATTCCGCCCTTAACTCCGTGGTCGCCCTTTTGACGTAGTGACGGACCACCATGCGCTTTGCTGGCTTTCTTCACTGAAAGACTCTTCCGGCAGACTGGCAAGATGGGCTCTTCGCCTTCAGGAATATGATGTCCGCGTTGTTTACCGCTCCGGCCGCAAGCATCACGACGCCGATGCACTTTCCCGCTGCCCCCTTACAGCTGAGGTGGCGAGCCTTTCCTCTTCCGACGATTCCCCGCCATCGCTTCACATCAATGACATGCCGTCAGCGCAGCGACAAGATCCTTGGATAAATTCTATCCTCGATTTTATCTCCAATCCTACAGCTGCTTTTCCATCGCGTGCTCTCCGCCGCCATGCTTCCCACTTCGCCATTCGTGATAACCTCCTCTACCACCGCAACTACTGCGCAGATGGCTACAAGTGGTTGCTAGTTATTCCCCGGCAGCTACGTTCGCAAATCTGTGACTATTTCCACGCTGGCCCGCAATCCGGTCACGCCGGCGTCTTCAAGACATACACTCGTCTTCGGCTGCGTTACTACTGGCAGGGAATGTACACCTTCGTACTCAAGTACGTTCGCTCATGCCTAACCTGTCAACGTCGCAAGCCATCTTCTCAACGTTCTGCTGGAGAGTTGCTGCCGTTACCCAGCCCACCACGCCCTTTCGACCGCGTCGGCATTGATTTGTACGGGCCGCTTCCCTACACTGCGGCCGGCAACCACTGGGCTATCGTAGCCGTTGATCATCTGACGAGGTATGCAGAAACCGCCGCACTTCCATCTGCCAGAGCGTCAGAAGTAGCTTCCTTCATTTTGCAGCGATTTGTTCTTCACCATGGCGCACCGCGAGAGCTGCTCAGCGACAGAGGACGCGTTTTCTTGAGCGACGTTGTGAAAGCCTTGCTCACCAAGTGCAACATTATTCATAGAACCACCTCCGCTTATCATCCCCAGACTAATGGCCTCACTGAGCGTTTTAATCGTACCCTTGGCGACATGCTCTATATACGTCTCCTTCAACCACTCAAACTGGGACCTCGTCCTTCCGTATGTCACGTACGCATACAATACCGCAACGCAGTCTACTACTGGCTTCTCTCCTTTCTTTCTCCTCTACGGCCGTCAACCCTCTGCTACAATCGGCACCATACTCCCGTATCAGCTAGACATATCAGAGTATACTCCTGCGTCTTAAGCAGCCCAGTATGCGGAAGACTGTTGACAAATTGCCCGCGCATTCATGGCAAACACCCAGTACCGCCATAAATCCAGCCATGACAGCCAACACTCGACACCAGACTTCTCGTCTGGCGCTGTTGTGTGGCTGTGGATACCTTCCAATGCTTCTGGACTGTCTTCAAAATTTCTTACTAAATACCATAGCCCACACCGAGTTCTGGAGCGCACCGCTCCGGTTAATTATGTGGTGGAACCTGTTACGCAGTCCCATGATCTACGCCGGCGCGGACGCGAGATTGTTCACGTTCAGCGCCTCAAACCCTATACGACCCTGCCGTCTTGCTCACGCCGTAAGTCGCCAGGATGTCTCCTCTTCGTCCCGCGGGTAATTGTGAAGAGGAAGAAGTGCACGAGGAACATTCCAGCCACTGGCATCGTGATCGCTGCGCGTGACTGTGTTCGCTGTCGTCGTTTTCGCCGCTGATCTGCCCTGTCCTGCTGATCGAGTCCTGCTGATCTGCTGAATAAACCACCCATCTTACACTATTTTTGCGATATAGTTATACATCTCAAAATCTAATATCTCTGCACCCCAATTCTTGCCCGATCCCCCTGTGTGGGAATATGCCATCAAATAAGAGAACAACAACTTCGCCGGCCTGTGTTTCTCACATCGGTGCCACAAAAAACTGATTATTTAAGCCGAATAAAATATTAGGTGCTACGATTTCGTCATTACGATTGGGCTTTGGGGTATTGAAAAGGTGTAAAGAACCTAGAGACCGGCTAGAATTAGTGCCCTGGTGAACGTCACGGCGTCCCTTTAAGTTGGCACTTCTTTTATACATGTGTTCTTTTGTTCTCGCGAGACACATGCCTTTTTCTACCTGCATAGAAATATTCATTTCCAGAGACTGTTTTCAGGAATACATGGGCGAAGACAAAGAACATATCAAGTGCGGTATTTGTAAGTATTGTTAATAGATACTATATGAGTTAACGCACACATCCAACACTTTTTTGCAAATGTGCATCTCGTGTCCTGCAATTATTTGCCTGGTGCAACGCTCTAGAGCTGGTAGTTGTGATACCTTAAAATAGCATACTCTTAGTAATTATCACTCTTGCCGTACCCTTAAGGGAAATCTCAAATTCTAAAGAATCGTTATAACAAGAACGGCCGCAGAAATGTTTGGGAAAACAAGCATACCCCTTCGATTGTATCCACCAAAACCAACAAGAATGAAACAGCCGTTGACTGGGTCAGCATACATCATCTTAAATGTATTATAAACACCATCTGTAGAGAGGAGTCAAAAAGCTGCGATAAGTAACTTTTCGCCGAGGCACAAACTAAAGATACACGCTCTCGTAACTTGCCACAAATATTACTACGACGAAGACAGCTCGTTGTAGAAACAACGTAAGAGAAAAAAAAATAACAAAAAGAGAACTAATATCCTTCTCTCTCAAAGCAGCTGTAGGATCTCAATTTGCAGTATACGTATGAAGTTATGCCATGATAGATCCTAAAACAACTGATTATCGAGAGTTTTCGCAACTTGTTATGTCATGCGCTAATACGTTGCCGCACTACGCTGACCCTTCATCGCAGCATATTAAAAACTACCAGCTGGATCTTGGTAACAATAGAGATATTTAGTATAGCCTATGAACGCTTTCGTACGATAAAGGCCAGAAAATTACGGGACGCTACTTCGTGTGTTCAATCCGTGCTTTTAGTTGGCCGTACGAAAGCGCGAACGGACGCTACGTTTGCGACATCTAGACTTAAAACAAAAAACACATTCAAGCTTTTCCTTTTTCTCCCATCCAAAACTAGCCAAGTCGCCCCAGAATTTTAGCCAGTTTGTTTGCTGCGACAATTTCGTTGTACTCCCCAACGTTGGTATTCCTGTGATGAATACTTTTACCTTGTATTGCCGTCATGTTGAATACCGGACTCCTTTCAGCCCCGCACTGCCAAGCATATTTTTACGGCTACACGCGTGTAAGCAGGTAAGCCAAAGCGATCCACTTCATTGCGTTTCCAGGCCAACAAAGCAACGCTACTCGTCAGGCTTAGGGACTGCGATGCCGCCGTTCAAAATAAATGAACAAAGCAAATTTTTTAGTAATTATTTGAGCTGAGTGCTACAAGGCAAAGCGAAGACCCCGTGTGCCATTTATAGGTTGCAGCGTGCCCTATAACGCGGTAACGAAGACGATTTAACTCTGAAGCGGGCGGCCTGAACGCCGCCATCTTGTCAACGCTGACCTCCCAACGTACGTGAGGGCCGTGCACGAGTAACTCAAGTTTCGGCATACGCTGGCCGATCGTACGAAAGAGCTCGGTCTCGGGTATCGTATAGTGCGTCACGATATTTTCTGCGTACGCTCTTTGTCTGAGTGTGTCTGTGCGCGCTATACTAAGAGTCTCTAATATCAAATGTATATTAGTTAACCCGTTTATATACACCTGATGGCTTATGAATGTTTCTGGAGCTTTTCTAACCTGGGTGATGGCATTGTTATAGGATATATAAAACCTCTCTTCTGTACTAGCCAAATTATGGGCAGATTATGAATTGGTCTTGTTATGCGGAGTAGGCTTTCGCAAACCTGTTCTTGCAGGGTGGAGCAGCCGCTGGATTTTATTGATTACAAGAAGGCCAGAAGCTTCAAATTGTGCACCGCTCCTATTACGCTGTCAGGTGTAGCAGGAGAGAGCCGATTAACCCACAATCCAAAGCTTTTTGCGCTGAGATGGCACTACACAGAAAATGCTGAAACTTCATTTGTTTGTTCTCTTAATATTATCGGAGTTAAGACTTCGGTTTGGTTTGGTCTGTGGGGTTTAATGCACGAAAGTGGCTCAGGCTATGAGAGATGCCGCAGTGGAGGACTCCGGAAATTCCGAGCGGTGGGAGATCTTTGACTTGCATTGACATCGCACAACACAACTGCGCCAAGCTTTTCGCCTTCACAGAAAAGCGGCCGCCTAGGCAGGGATTCGATCGAGCATCCTTGGGCACAGCAGTCGAGCGCCGCCCCAACCACTGCGCCACCCCAAAAGGGAAAAAGACTTAGGAATTGAAAAAATGTTAGGGTGACAGAACAGCTAGGGGCTTTCAAAACTAAGGTAAACCATAGCAGAGAAGGAATTTCAAATTTGTGAAATTTGAAGACTTCGTTCTGAATTTTAATTTCTTTATTTTTATAATTTCAGAGCATTTAAACTAATCGGAACAAGCGTTATGCAAGCGGAAAGGAAGTCAATCATATTTTTAATCGCAGACATGAAGGTTATTCATATTCAGTATATACAGAAACATGCAGTATACGAAGTGTTAAAGTTAGAAAATATTCGGAACATGTTTGCAGAATAAATACTGTACTTACACTGTACGCAAATGAAAGCAGCTGTATAACATTTCAAGTCCGGAAAATACAGGCAGAAAAACTATATGCGATCTAACTACAACAACCAGCATCGCATTCACGATAGCATTTAAATATCGAATATCAATCTGAACTTTCCGATATGCTTCTCGCATGGCGAATTCAACTGTATGGGCATGGAGATAAATTTTTGTGGGTAAATCGTGTGTGATCTTGAACGTTGATGAACTGATTTGTAACTATTTCTGCATGTCGTAAAATCTATTTTCTTGGGATTGGCACTGAAACATATGGGGAATATCACCATTTCATAGGTCAAAACGTAGCCCAGCTTTAAAGCGCCTTGAATAAAATCACATCACGATAGAGTCAGTAAAACAGATACTGTGAGCGACTGCAGAGTTAGCTTAGCACTCTCAGAAAATGAAGTTGCCTGATTAGAACCTTTACTACAAATTCTATCACTTGACGGAATATTTCAGGGAACTTGCTCGCTCATCGATAGTGAAACCACACCAGCCATCCTGAAGCCACGCATCCACTCTAAGGCCATACTAATGCTCTCCTTATTTTCTTCTTTGTATCAGCCACTCTGGCCTTCAATAATACGCCTAACCACGCTCTGCACTAGTCTAGACCATCCCACTTCATGTTTTCCATGGAATTGTCTTCACTTTTTATTTATTCAGTATATCTTACAGGCTCCTATGACGGAGCATTAAGTAAGGGGGGCATATTAAGGATGAAACACAAAAATGATTGATTACAGGCTACGGCAACGGAGAAGATTATACAAAGAGAAATGCAATGTCAGACAATAACCCCCAATACAAATTATTAGAGCAAATTATTAGCAAATAGAGCGTGTGGCAGCCTTCTCGAATTAAATTATATCAGCCCTCTGAGAGTCCTTCGAGGACATTTTCCAGGCGGCCCTAAAACAACCATTCCTCAAAACTGTGGCCAACGTTACTTACTCAATCATTAAGACTGGGCAGCCCTGGGCCAGCCCACAAATTAAGAACACTTGATGCGACTCCCCGCTCCTCAATCGCAAGATGGCCTCACGTCAGTCAGCGGAGGAAAACTGTTCAGGGCCGGCTCTCTGTGGTTCAGTGTGGTCACCGACTGGACGGCACCGCCTCCCGGCCCACGTCCGACCCTCGCCCTTTATATTAAATTAGTCATGACTTGCCATTCTAACTCATCAACAAATGTTTGAAAAGTTGGAGATCATCCAATGAAACTACAGGAAGTTACGGCCATGGAAAAAGCGGTCACACCTCTAACTCTGCATGCAGTCCCCGGGTGACATGCCGGTGCTCCTTGCCCTGCAGTAGCATGGCATGGATGTTAAAATCTCAGGCTACAGCCCTTTCAGTGGGCCCATACACGTGCATCCTGATGAATCAGGCTTATACCGCAGGTAAGGACGACGTTTACTTGAGCACCGAGCGCGAATACACAATGATACGGGTACTGCCTCTCAGACGCCACTAGACATCAATACATATCCTCAATACATACTGCCCAGGCATAAACCGCGTCTAACTTTCAGTTAAATCTTTGTTCGCGCAATCAAGCTTACAAAGAAGCCCCAGAGACCGTTGGAGACATCAATGCTCCTAGCCTTCAATGGGGCTATCACAGCTATCACTCTTCGCTTTACATTGCTCACGTACCCGGCGTACCCCACAAGGGTGGCGAACTCGGTAACCTGGGACACGTGTCCTCTTCTTTCTCTAGTTAAAAATACTAGATAGGCTGCATGGGATAATTTGGGTAATTCTCTAGGCAGTGTGCACTGCCTTCTCCGTGGTACACGCCTAGCAAAAGCAGCGCGCAATAAACAGAGTCAAGCCAAGCTGACCGATTGGCACAAATTTCGAAAGCTAGCAATCGCTCCGGTACTCTTTTCAGGCGGCTACGCGGGGTGGGGCTAAACATATAGACAGCATCCAGAAGCACTACTCTAGACTACAGACTACCGAAAAGATCCTCGCAGTGGACACTCACCTCGTGAATTTGTGAGAGGCGCGCCGGAGCTTAACTAAATGGGAGACAAATCAGAAGACTGATCGCAAACTACCAGCCTGCATAGCCCAACTCACAGAGCAGGCTGCAGCGTATGCTGTGCAGCTCTTAGATTGAATCTGAATAGCACGCTTTGACATTGCAGCTAATCAAATGAGCTCGAATGGGACATAGCGTCGCAGTCTCATTGACCCCTTTCAAACGAGAGGGGAGACGCAAAGCAGCTTCGGCGAGCTCTGCACGGGTACCAAGGTCCGAAGGGGCCGCTTGCGAACACCTTGTGCGACAGATTTCTCTGTACGCAGGAGCCGACTGGGCACGAGTACACGTACTCTGGCAAGCGTAATCAAACACTCGATGCTCCTTTTGAGTTACATGACCGTAAGACGGCCTTAGCTATATTGCGCCGAGGTACGGCTCCGGGAGGGGCCATCATAACAGTGAACCTGTTAGCGAACCTCCCGGGCTCAGCACCCTTCATTTGTTAGACTACAAGAACCAAATCTCTGATAGGCGTCCACTCCATCCCGAATGGAAAACGTTCCCCAAAGCAGGGAAGTCCGGGAATGCAGACAACCTGAGGCCTACATCAATGACCTGTAACGAGATCGCTACTCTCCAAACCTGGAGGCCAGGGGCTTCTTTGCAGCCACCACGTTCGGGTTTCCACCACATATGAATGCGCACGACGTCCTCCTCCAGCTACACAGAGACCTAATACAACCCACAACTATACAACGTAATTACAAAGCCATCCTTGCCTTTAGCAGAAGAAGGCTTTTGAGAATGGCAAACACAGTAGCATACTGGCCGACTTCAGCTCACACAATTCCAGCACTAAGGACGCATACACAACATATTTCCTCTCAAAACGCAAGTTCTTTAACCAGACTGAGGAAGAGGATTACGTCCTTGACAACATGGGAACTCGGGGAACTTTTAAGGGAGCGGTACTATAACAGCTTATGTTCGACGTAGCTATACTACATCTCTCAATTCAACTGGACCGGGTGGAAGGAACTCAGCATGCATCATATGCAGATTACATTACTATCTGGGCCACCGAGGGGAGTTTTATTAAATGAAGGACCGCCTTCAGCGGGCCGCTTCCAAGGTCGATGCGTATGCTATCGACTGTGGGATCCTATGCGCTCCAGCAAATCGGAGCTTCTGCATGCAAAAGCGAATTCAAAAATAACATAGCAAAACGCATCTCTTTGTTGAGAGGTACTATCATTGAGGTAGAGGAGCTCCGGTTTCAGGACCTGTTCATTCACCACAGACTCCGACCCGACTCCAAAGTCAAGGCGTTGGGGCTGCTCAGCTCCTACCAGGATCTGGAGCAGGCCCGCCTGCTTAACCGCTTAGGCACCTAACATGCTTTTTCTCCAGGGGAGGCATAGAGTATCCAAGATCTGTGGCGCCATATTTCCTGGGTCTCACCGCTACCCCTTAACATGGCCACCGACACGCACGAAAGCAGATGACAAGCACGGGCTCGGGCACTTCAGGGGCGGAAAGGCTCCTGACCTGGTGTATATTATGCAGACATAGCAAGGCCGTCGCCAACTGTATTTTACACGGCCGCTGTTCTTCACCAGGAAAAACTCGTTGATGGAGTCTCCTTCTGAGCACTGAATTCAGTGGGAGCTGAGGAAGTGGCAATAGCGCTTGTTGCTGCGGACAACAATACAATGTTTATCATAACAGACTACTGAAAAGCATGTGATCATTACTTTGCAGGGACGATCTCCCCCTCAGCGAGTCGTATTCACAGGGGGACTGCCGCAGATCCAAAATTAAAGAAAATTATTTTGGTTCCTAGCCACGAGGAAACGAAAGCTCTGACGCAGCTGCCCGAGTGCTTGCTCACCAGCCTCCTCATGAAAGCTCTTCTGGCTCGGAGACAAACCCGCCGCTTCTCTGGGTTTCCAAGAAATTGTAAAGCTTGAGAGCGACCACCACCGCCTTTTCCTGGCTCCTGCGTAAGATTGAAGAACGAGCTTGAAGGCGCGTTCAAACTGGCACTCTACACTGTCCTGCAATGTTAAAGCATTATGATCCAAACACGGATGGGAGATGCCCCCGCTGTGAGGAGAGCTTAGATTTCTTCCACATGGTATGGGCATGTACCTGAAATCTTCCCCTTCCCCTTCCCCTATCCCTTCCCGAGAGACATGGGCGCTGCCCTCCTCAACTGCTCCACACTGGAGTCTCAACGGGCTCTGGTGAAACGAGAGCAAGATGGGGCCTTGTCATGCAGTGTCGCGGACAGAGACGCCAACTATGTACCGGAGCCACTCTACGATTCCTAAACTGTAATTAATCAATAAACGTTCCCCACCATCACGACCCTGCAAGGGTAGTGTCATCCTGTGAAGTGGTCAGTGCCGCCTCGGAAGTGGCGGCCACCCCCCATTGTACTGCCCACTCTTCACAGTTCCGGTTGGGCGAAGCACTCGCACTATTTTCGGACAAAATGCCCGGGTGTTGTGTTCTCCTATGAACGAACCATTCAAGAAAAAGATGGAAAATGTTCCGATTTCCGAGAGAAGCAAAAAGAAGACTACTTTGAATTCTAACAGTCAGGTGAGACAAGTGGTAACCTGAAAGGTAATATGCGTGCAGTGAAGTAGTTTTCTTTTTGTATAAAACCAATGGTTACTTCTATGTACTTCCTCGCAGCATTTATTCTTCATGTCTTCTTGGTCTCCTGCGTATGTGCATGCGTGTGCTACTTTGCTTTGACTTCTGAAACGCTAGCTTTTTTATTCGCTTGTGCACGGATTTGCGTGTGCTTTAGCGTGTAACCGTTGTTCCGTATTTTCCGGCAAAGCTAGTAAAGCGCAAAGTGGCAAAGAGCTTGAACTGTGCCAGCTCACATCCGCTCATAGTAAGCGGCGTTTGCACGGTACTTCCTTGGCTCTGTTCGAAGCGATTAAAAACGAATGTTATGTGGCTGTAAATCAAAACTGGCTTTATCGTCTAAGAAAATAAATTAGCAGAACCAGTAGCAGGGCCAGACAAAGAGACACTGTGGTTGCGGGGACGCTTTGTGCACCGCGTCTAAGAACGAAGTGTCCCTTCATACCTTTAAGGCTTGAACTCCGCGCGGAAAATACCGGTCGTTTGGTTGCGACCCTTGAAATGCGGGGTGGAGCCGCGACGAAGACATTGAAACCAGTCGCATACGTAAATCGAATGGCTTACAAATCTTGTAAAAAACAGTGTGCATATAGAGCAGTTTGTAAGCGCATATGCTGTAAAGAGTGCTGTAGGTAGATTTCGGTTTAAATCTATTGTTCTGTCTATTTACCCTTTGTCACCGTAGCTTGGTGGCTGAGCAAATCTTTTTTATTTTTTGCTGCCCACGCTTATTTGTTCCTGTAAGCATAGCCTAGAAAATATATTTCTCTACTGAGCTGTACTTTCTAAAGAACCCTGAACGGTATAGCAGCGTGATTTTAATACTCCAAGCACTCACCTGCAGTCGCGCTACTAAAGAATTCTCTAAAACGTCTACCTATTTATGTTTGCAAGGTTGTCTTGCTTGTTTGTTAGGTTAACTCCGCGAAAATTTGATTTTAAACAGTGTTATGATGGGTCACTGTTGTTTTAGTTCCTGCGCTCAAGGCACACTTTGAAGAAAATGTGTGGCACCTTGTGAACAACACAGAAATTTTGTGCAGACGACTACGCCAGAAGGAGGCTGCGCACATACCAGCGCCATCAAGAGCTCGCAAGTCTCGGCGGACGCGGAACCAAAGCTGCTGTTTTTGATTTGCAGTGAGTTGAAACCCTGAATTATCTTTGCAGTAGGTTTCGAGTTTCTCAGCAAACCAACCTAACATCGCGTCAGCGATCCACAATTTAGCTCCTGCTATTCGTTTCTTTTGTGGTGAAAAAACATTACCTATTATTTAGTTATTTTTCAATAAGGATCTTGTTGACAAGTTTATCATTCGTCGCTTAGATTAAATCCCTGCAGAATATATCTACAACACGACCTCACAGTCATGCAAAGTTTTTTTTTCAACTCCACTTCATAATGCAACCGTAGCACGTAAGGTTTTGGGGCAAATATATGCGGTGGCTGATTCTCTATTGAATATAGAAATCATCGAGCGTAGACCGGAGACATTTTTCGTTCATCATGTGTTTGTTCCATGTTTTATCATATAATTACCGCAGAAATTTCTTTTTCGTAACCCGTTTAATGCGCGCTGGCCGTGGGTTTCCCATGCGTTGGGCATCAGAATGACCGACCCCGTAGCAGACAACGCGGTTGTCTCCACCCTGCAACGCCGGCCAGGTGTGGGGGTAGGGGGGGGGGGGGGGGGATAGAGGGGTGCGTACGCATAGAGGCACCATAAACACCGCTAGATTCGCGTGCCACAGTTGCGGAGGAGCCTATGGCGTGGTGCCCGCGGCTGCTGCCACGTACAATGACGCATGAAGCACATGCTGACGCAGCTCAGGAATGGTGTCGTAAAGTTTTCACTTAAAACGTATTGCAAATTGTACTACCAGTTTTCATTAATGTGATTGATAGCTGACAGTTTATCACGTCCATATTCAAGTCGCCTGAGCCGTGGTTGTACTTGCCCAGTAAAGAACGCTTGTAATTAATTTTTATATCTTGATTTATAGCAGCACACATACGCATGCACACCTTCATAAGATTGACCATTATGAGAGCTATAGATAACATATTTGGAAGCATATACCGCCTGATAAACAATTGATGCCTCTCGCGAACACAGTCAGAAAGAGAGGCGAAACAATGCATAAAATTCCTAAAACACTTTTGATGGCTTTACATAAAGCCTTTACAGTAAAACGCAGCTAATTCCACCAACCTTAGACGAATGTACACATTAGGCTGCAGGCGTCAGAAGGTCACGGAAAGACAGTTGCAGAAGGATTATCGCACATCCATAAAGTGCCATATAAAAAAGGAGTGTCATATATTCAGTGGTAAAATTTTAATTATAAACCTTGCAGGGAGAGAGAGAACGCTGAGAAAAACAGATGCCAAATTCTGTAGCTCCCTTTCTCACATTCCAAACGAGGAGAAAGAAGTACATAAAACTATGCGCAAAAACAATTTGGCGCGTAATAACAACCCAACAGGAGCAATACACGAGAAATATTTTAGCCATCCCCTGTGGAGACATAGGCCTTCTGCTGGTCGTGTCGGTTGCTCAGGCAAGATGTGGTTTCTTGAGCATGAATAAACCTTCGATTATATTCTAAGCACCTAGAGAAATCGGCTTTTTTCACTAAAAACAAGGGTGCAAGGTGAAGCCGTTTTTATGCAAGACGTCGTCTGTCTGTTCTCATTATATTGGACCGATAATTTCAGTTCGCACTAGCAGCTATGACGCGCCGTTACTATGGCTGCACTCTCCTTTTGTGGTACAATTGTAGTAGAGGCATGTTTGCCTCTTTTGCTGCCTATTTAAGTTACTGTTCCTGTTTTGTTGTGGGCTTCTTTGGTATAAGGTAATAGTTTGCTGATATGATGCAGTGTTCGATATTCGCTGTCGGATCTAGCTTCTGTTACCTCCTTGATCTCGAAGGCTCCGGTGCCTCGAAATAAGTGCGACAGGCTTCCCAAACCAAACTGGTCATCCTGAACCTTGACATCTATACCATCTATGATCCTGAATAACAACATACGTGTTTCAGGCATCACATGCCGTTAAGGAAGTGGGCTCATATATATATCTATATATGTATATATATATATATATATATATATATATATATAAACTTACTCTTTTCCCCTTTCGATGTCTGCTTAGTAGCTTGCGGTAATCAAGGCTTTGGCAGTCTGGAGGTCGAAACGGAAGTGTACGTGGGCTCTGACACAGCTGCCGCCTTTCCTAATGATCACGTGCTACTTGACGGTCGCGGCATAAAAGGATGTGCCACATCCACCACTAGGGATAAGGGCGGCGCTAGTGAACGCTCACAAGTTTCGGTCAGGCAACATATATACCCAAGCAAGGTTTGACATCCGTCGGCGTAGCTCAGTTGGGAGAGCACTAAACGCGATATTCGAAGGCTGTGGGCTGACTCCCATCTTGGCGCGTTGTTCTTTCTTCTGCTTTGCATTGATATTTTTTATCCCGATAATCGCCATAGGACTAATTCTTGTCAAATATATAACTGCAGGCCAAGTTCTGTTCTTAAAACGTTCGCTGGATTTCTTAGAATGTTTTCATAAACACAGATGATGTGCAGAAGTTTCTGTGCCAGCACATACGTTCTGATGTCTGAAACTTGATGGTGTTCGGATGCTGACGATGTTGTCTTCCTGTAATACCGGTGGTAAGTGTCGTAACAAATGCTTTTCTGTGAATAGAAAGCGGAAAAGACATATGCCACATTTAAGGAAATATTCTACACAGCTAATGATGAAAAAGAGCCCAATAATTAAATGAATCGTCAATACTCACAAAGGTGTCGTTGCAGATCCAATAGCGGAGTATACAATGTAGTTGAATGAGCCACCCTGAAGGCGCCGTAACTTCATCATTGCCTGGCACATGGGTATAGGCATAGCGTTTATACCCTTGGACTGCATTTCCACGAAGATCAGCTCAGAAACTGATGTGAACTGTAAATTATAGTTTCGAAAGCTACATTTATTACTGAATTTTTGTGAAATTTATAATTTTCGTCTACATTGCAAAAAGTTCATTCCCATCTGCTTATGCATTTTACAACACAGACTTTCGATGTACTCATTCGTAAGTCATAATATACAATACACCTGGGAGTGCCAGGTAGGTGATAACCAATGAAACAATCATGCAAAAATTAGTTGGTGCAGTTGGTCAGCTACCGACGCATATTATATATATATATATATATCTTGTCACGGGGGGGTTGGAATGCCGTTAAATCATTAAAATCATTAAATAAATCATTTGTGGTCTGACTTGTGCCCAGAAAATAACTGCACAGCTTGGCGGCGCTACAGCAAACGTCCTGGCTTGTCGCATTACTAGGCAGTCATACCAACAAACGTTCAAATTAAAGGCGGGGAGGAAACATCTACATAAAGTCGCAAGCGATGACTAGTACAACCTGGAACATAGTAGAAACGCATGCAAGATGCCGGAGTGTTCGAGATACAAAACGGCGCATCCTGTGGGGCAATTAAATAGGCAAAACAGCATCTCGCGAAACGAGCATGAGTATACAAGGAATACAGAAACCAACCATGGCCTAGAATCGGGGATATAAGGCGCGTGCTGGCCGCCGTCGAAAAATACCAAATAAAGGTTTCGACGGTTCGCTCCAATATATATATATATATATGAAGGAAAGAAGCCAACAGTCGGCGAGGCCAAGAAAAGCGTTTGGGATGGTACTTTATGCCGTTTTTTTTTTAATGTTTACTTGGATAATCACAGAAATTAGTAATGTAATCTGTTTAGGGGAAAGATAGTTAGACACAAAGTAGAAGAAAAAACAACGTGCCGATGGTGGGATTCGAACCCACGATCTCTGAATATATATATATATATATATATATATATATATATATATATATATATATATATATATATATATATATATATATATATATATATATATATATATATACATATACATATATATATATGTGTGTGTGTCTGTGTGTGTGTGCGTGCGTGTGTGTTTGTGGAGCCTGACAGCGCACAGAACCTGACAGACACAACACGAGGGCTCATGCTGTGTCATATATATATATATATATATATATATATATATATATATCAGGGTACTTGGTGTAACTGCCATATATATAAAGATAGGTCATTATGCGGGTATTAATTAACTTTTGAAATTAAAAATATTTCAATCAAGCCCGGGCAACTGTGCAAAGCTCCTAAAGAGTTTCCTTGAGCAGTAGTAGGAAGTGGTTTTATTATAGAAAAAAAAAATAAAAATAATAAAGGAAGAAAAAGATTTCTGCTTGCCCCGGTATCTGCTATCGAAATGAGCAGAAGCACCTGAACTGATGCTGCGGAAATAAAGGGATAGCAAGGAGAGGTATGAGATATCAGAGGTGAGCAACAAGGAGAAAGGACAGTGTAGGTTAAAATGTAAAGGAACATGTGTTTTGTAACTGGATATATCTGGACATGGTATATATATATATATATATATATATATATATATATATATATAGACAGAGAGAGAGAGAGAGAGGGAGATAGAGAAGTTGGGTATAGTTTCTGGGGTTTAACCCACAAAGCCACTTAGGATTTCAGATGCCGCAGTGGAGGGCTCCGAAAAATTCGTGCACATCGGATTCTTTAACGTGCCGAAATCATCCGGAACATGAGCGCCTGGCTTTTCGGCTTCACAGAAAAGGTGCCGGTGCGGACAGGATTCAATCCCGCAGAGACGGGCAAACTAGCCTATCGGCCGAAACACTGCGCCCCACGGCGGGGCAGATATATCCCAGGTAGCTCATGCGACCGGCCCGATATTGGCAAATTGATTGGCGACGTCTGGTCCGCCAGTGGCCCGGCGTTGCCAATGCGGTACCGATAATGGGACAGCCATGCACTCTTGAACCAGTGATTTACATGTTCCCCCCATGAGTGGCATTCATGGGCTATCAATGGGCATTAATTACCTTGCGTATAAATGGACACTAATATAAGTGCGCAACAATGACGAGACAAAGAGGAGAACTGGACAACGACGGCGCAGAACTGACAACTGATTTAATGGAAGAACGGAATAGCATATATATATACACACTTGTGTTACCACCATGCGAATTGTCAAAATTTATAAAAGTATACATCAACACATGTAAAACGCCCCACATCACACGCACGTGGTGAAACCTGCCGACGCACTATCGATTGTGCAGCATGGTCATCTCTTCTTCTGTCAATGCGACGGACGTTTTACTGACACAAACATGTTTCTTCGGGTAATATGGAAAGCCTCGGCGATTTCTCGAGTAGTCTGGTCTTTATGAAGAAGCAGTATATTAGCATCAACAAAGAAAGGTACACACTCACACGCATTACAATGTTTTGCTAAGTTTGTTTCATTCTTTTTATAGATTGTGCGTGTTCCATCAACCTAATGTTGATGCGACGGCCTGTCTGCCCAACATACGTACTGCCACGGACAACGGTATTTGATACACTACACCCATCCTACACCTAATGAAACTCTTGGCGGGATTGACCTGGCATCTGTTCTTACTTCTTGTGCCCCCCCACTTTCTTTGAACTGCTGCACCTACTTTGCCAATCTTATTAGGGGCGGAAAAGAACACCTGTACACCCACCTGTCTTGTAACGCGTGTGAGTGTGTACCTTTTTTTGTTGATACCAATATACTGTTTCTTCATAAAGACCAGACGACTTGAGAAATCGCCGAGGCTTTCCATATTAACCGGAAAAAAATGTGTCAGTAAAACGTTCGTCGCATTGACAGAAAAAGAGATGACCATGCTGCACAATCGATAGTGTGTCGGCGGTTTCACCACGTGCGTGTGATGAGGGGCGTTTTACATGTGTTGATATATATTTCTATAAAGTTTGAGTATGCTCATGTGGGTACACATGTGTGTATATATATGGTCTTCCGTTGTTCCATTAAATCAGTTGTCAGTTCTGCGCCATCGTTGTCCACTTCTCCTCTTTGTCTCGTCTTCGTTGCGCACTTATATTGCTGTCCATCATGGTTCACCAACTCGCCCAATCAGCCGTTCTTCTTGCGTATAGAATTGCTTGCCGCCATTGTATACACAATAATATATAATGGCCGATATTACTCAGCCATCGGCAATGTCTTGCCCATAATTTAAGAATCATGGCATACATTCGTAAATATTTTCCTTCCAGTATATATGACTTGTCGATATTGAATATAGCTTAGCATTCATTGGTCAATATCATCCCGCCAGTCTTAGTGGCTTGCCACATTGTATGCATTATCAGTTACAGTGGCCGATATTGCGCAACGAGTGGTGGCCACTCGCCTATATTGGACATATCGTGGCATGCATTGGTAAATTCTGTCCAGCAAGTACTGAGAGCTTTTTAACATCGAATATAGCTTGGCATACATTGGTCAATATCCCCCTGCCAATCGTGATGGTTTCCTAACATTCTATATATCTCCAGATAAAATGGTCAATGATAATATACAATGGTAAATACTATCCTGTCAGCCTGACTGCCTTGTCGGCATTTATCATATATTGGCATATATTGGTTATTGTTATCCCACCTGTCTTAGTTGCTTCCCAACAATGTATGCGCGTTGGTTCCTGTGGGTAATATTGCCCAATAAGCTGTGGCAACTGGCCAGCATGGCACCTATCTTGGCATACATTGGTCCATATCCTCCCGCCATTCGTCATGGCTTTCCAACATTGTATATCTGCAATTACAGTGGTCGATGTTGCCTGACGAAGAGCAATGGCTTGCCAAAATCCACATATCTTATCTTAGGTTTATGCTTATTCTCTTGCCATCATTGATGGCCTGTCGAGTCAAAATATTTACTGACATACTATGGTCAATATTTTACTATTAGTTGAGATGATTTTCCAGCATTGTATCCATCATGGGCTATAGTGGTTAATATTTTATGGTCAGCTGCGATGGCTTGCCAACATTGCACGTATCATTGTATGCATTGATGTGGCCCCTTCAGTTTTGCGGACATTACAACAATGAATATGACTGTGTTATAGTTGCCGATATTGTTCACTGAGATTTTACAGCTGGAAAAACATTGCACATATCATGACATGTGTTGGCTGGAATTGGCTTGCAGATATGAATTATCAGTTGTGAACTTGTATATCCTGATATATTTTTAATGTCCTGAACCATACTGTCGTGTCGTTCGTGATGGCTTTCAAGTATGTTTTATACATCGGCATTGATATAGTAGTAGAGAACATTTATTCAAGAAAAATGGCCTAAGCTGTAAGGGCACGGGCATGTAGGGTCCTCCCATATTTCTACGGTGGATTAACCCCTGCCGGGGTTAAGGTTTAATTTTCTTGACAAACCCATGCCATGAGATAAAGGCAGAGATTCTTGAACCAAAACCCTTTGAAAACACCAAAATGAATTATTAGGTGGCACTACGCATGCAAGCAGGGCATGCTTCGTGTGATGTTGCCATCGAGTCGGACGCGTGGCTTACGCCGTATACAAAACGCATAGAAATCCCCGACTGTGTCGCTGTTCTCAATTGTGAAGAAGTTTAGTACAGAAGTGGAACGCACAGCAGTTACAGAACCTACCATGCCTTCCATACGTCTTCAGCGTGATGCTTAAGGCCACTCATATCTCAAAATTTTAACAATACTTCGTCGCCCTCTTCGATAAAACCGCAACAAAAAGACACATTATGTTTTTCAAGCTGCCAACTGTCGCTGCTATGCATAGAAACACAATACGGTGCAGTATACAAGTATACAACCATACACAATTCTGCAATCTACAGTAGGCCAGTAAAACGCAGCACCTTCAAACCCAAATATACTATAGGCTGTCAGCCCGGGTTAATTCGTAGCGATGAGGTTTTAGATCCGCATCCTGAAAACTTGTCCATGACTGGAAATTTACACATAAATGCTTTATGTATGCACTATTTCATTTGTGTGGTGAAAGAAAAGATCAGATGCAGGAAAACAGAGGTCAAAGAGATTGAACCAATGAAGCAAATGCTGCACCGTTTCGTCATATACGCTAGCTGACTCCTCAACGAGGCGCCAGCATCAAATGTATTGCGCCGTAGCTGGTCTTGTAAGCACAGAAGACGGGCTAGCTGCAGCATATTTTGTATTGTAATTTACATCAGCCATAAACTTGCACTTGATTTCTATATGCCGGCGTGCTCTGCTTTAAGTGCTTCAGCAAGGGACGAATGATGAAGAAACCCTTTAGGCTGTTGATGCAGCATAGCTCATAGTCAAAAGGTAGATCCGCCCACATTAAAAATAAAAAGCATTTTTTCTATACGCTCTCTACCTTCGCCTGACAAAGAAAAACATGTAGCTATCTCAGATGTTCTGGAATGCAGTGTATTTAAATTCAATAGCATTGCACACAGCCCAACTTTTTACTATAAGTGGTGTACTTGTGGCAGCTGTTTAAACTATTTCGGACTTGCTGGTAAAGACTTAAAAGAGGAAATATTGAAGAACACTGAAGCATAGCAACCCCACAATCGCGGACTGAAAATAAGTGTTAATGATTTTTTTTTCCCAGAAACAAACAAAGCATGAATGCCTGCTTATCACCGAAATATTTGTCATAACATTATTGATGCCTAGTCTTGCTGCTCTTCAAGGAAATTAGTTTTGTCCGAAAACTGTAAAAGCGCGTGTATAAGTCTAATAACCTGCCTTCGATTATTTTTGCAAAGTCGGCTTAACATCATGCGTTTAAAGACTTGTTTCTATGCAGTATTCTGGGATGATTCTCCATGGCATTATGGGAGTATCATCATAACATATTGCGACTAGAAAGAAGTTATTTCAATTCAGAAATTACGTTTGTTCGCTCTAACAGTTTAGAGAAAACGTATGTTCTTTCTAGTAGTAACAGACACGCGGCTATTTGCGACGCAGCCAACGCAGCAGCGCGAGCCTTCGCCATGGCATCGTACGCGTTCTCCGCTCCCACGCCTCAGCAGCGGGCAGTAAGCGTCGGTGTAATTCAAAATTGCGCGGTCATATGAAACCATGTGGACAGCCCTGCCGCGCTCGCCCGACTGAAGCCGCTAGCGCCGGCGCGCTCTCTCTCTTCGCTCTTCCCTCTTCTCTCTAGAAGCATAGGTGCGTGCCTCGCGTTGGCTGCTGCACTTCCGCTCACACACTGAGAATAAACAGTGGAACCACGACATGCCTCGTCCTGTCTCGCGGATCTTAGAACAGTCCGCAACTCAGTGTGAGTACCTCTCACCCTTTATTTTAAAATATGCGTTCGTAACAGAGTAGGTTTCAGGAAGCGAGCACGGATTCTGCGTGGTGTGGCTAACGGCTTAAAAGCGTTGAGGAAGTGTGCTTTCGCGGGCCTTGATAAATAGCGGTAAGTACTGTCCGATAGCGCTGCGCTGCGTGCTGCAAAGAAAACAAAGACAAAAGAGAGTAAGAGAGAGGTGATAGGCACGCGCGTGTTTCAACTGACTATAATATTCAGCATGGCGCCAGTGCTGCTCCCGCGCTTTTTACGATCGGCAGCTAGAGCTGCTGGAGCCTACCATATCTAATTTAGCGACATTAACAACTTGGAGCGACTCCCGATTCACCTGACTGCCTAGTCTCGCTGTCTAGGTTCAATCGCCGAGGAATATGCTATTATCTGACTCATCGTCGTCGTGGTGGTAACTGCCATGATCGGCCTCATGAATGAATGGCCTGCCCGAGTGCCTCACTACCTGACGACTATCTTGTTCCTCTGTTCTTTTCTTGGAAGCACTGTCGGTGCACTGCCTCTAAAGCGATCGTTCCCGCAGCGAACGTTCTTTTTTCCGCACAAATGTTTTGTCTGGCGTCCTAATTTCCGTTTTCTGTGGCCCTTTTGGGTGTAAAACGGACCCTGCGCTCATATGAACTGCTTGCTTTGGCCTTCCTGTGCAGCAGCCTGGAGGAACAATACTGGGTGGCAGTGTGCTTGCCAATTTTTAGAGCGTGTGAAGTATCTGCTCTGAACTGGTGGGTATTTTACAGTGGTCAGACATCGATTACCCACTACACGCAGGCAACTTCAACAGCGAACTTCAAAGTGGATAGGATTTTCACCACCTCTCAAAGCTAACGCATCTCAACTTTCCAATATGTTGTCCTGAATATGGAGTTTTGTATCCTAAAGGTTTTCTTGTATTTCCCTTGAAGTTGTCAGTATCATTGTTAACTTTCAACGCTAAAATTTCTTACCTCTGTACTGGCCGCGTGCTGTGTTGTGATACCGATGCTAAGGGGGAGTGATCTTTTTTAATATGCAATAAGTTCTAATCATGACCTTTATGCGGTATATTCTATGCGAAAGATCCTAGGCCTAAAAAATATAATGTCGTGGCAATTGCGTCGAAGGTCGTTCGTCGAAACGTTTTATTTTCTAAATATGTTTTCTTTGTAATTTCCGGGAAGAAGAAAACATTCGCCTAAGGACCCATTTTTAAATTATCCTCAAACTGAGATGTACTGACATATAATATTTTTATATTTTTCACTTCCACTGTTTTGTCAAGTGACTTCATGAATGACTAGACAAGAATTTTTCACAAATTACAATTTTACAACAAAATAGTTTGTTTTCATGTTTTACTTGTTTCTCTCTCAGTGTTACAAATATTTCAGTTGATTCAGAGGGTTTTTAAAATGACCGGCTGCAAACTCCCCAAAGAGTGACTTTTTCTTTTTATTCAGGCCTGTACTGGCGAACAAGGCCCTCAAGGCTCATGAGATGGCTCATTGTACACACCAATGTCTTAGCTCTACTCTTACTCATTTTACGCGAGCAATTTTTTTCAGTAATTTGTAGTTAATTCATACTTCAGCAGTGAGCCGCTGTGTCTTATAATGAATATGGAAAAACAATCTGTCAAAAAACAAAAAACACTCCCCTAAAATCTAGACTAAAACATAAGACGTTGAGGATTATCACGAGTCATCTAGTTTTTTTGAATCTGAGTGTTTTTGATTTTTAATCCGAACATGTGTAAATGAAGTCTTTTTTCGCAGAATTTGCAGCACTTCGTTATGTAAACGTTTTCGTTGAACAAGCTTGGATCATTTTAACTTTCGTTATAGACGCCTATAAATGCGAAGACATTGAAGAAAAACCCTAATTAAAAATTACCTGAAACTTCACATGTTTGGCATTTTCAGTTACCGCAGGAAATGCAAAAAATTATGTTTCGATCATAAGGTCACATAGAAGGACGGAAGTGAAAAATTTTGAAATAATATCCGTAATATCACATTCTTCTGCGCATAATTTTTAGCTTCGGTTCTAAGGGAATATGTACTCTTTACCGGAAACATGAAGCAGTGCATGCGCCCAGAAAAAATCCTCCCGGTAAAAAAAAAATCCCAAAAGACACATTTGCCAAAAATTCCAATACGCGGAAGTTTCTTCATAAAATTGACGGTGTGTCACTTTTGGACCCCTGGACGTTTCGTATCTAATGGTTTCGTGCAGTTTAGACTAATTAACAAGGAACTATGCGAATGCTATGAAAATGATCGACTCCAGGTAGCAACGATGACGTTGCCTTAGGATAGCCCGTGTAACATGTAAAAAACGAAACACGTCAATGTTTCAAAAAAAAAAACATCACCTTGTGATCTGCTGCCCCTCCGCCACGATTCCTCACTCACATTGGGGGCTTGATGTAGGGATTCCAGGTCAAAGCTTTGAGCACTGCTATTTATATAGTTTGGCTTTGCAACTGTCGCGAGACAGACCTGTGCTTCTGTTGATACCGCGCTGTTCCTGCGCTCACTGCAGCGCTGGCGCTTATCTCTGAGCAAACAGCAATCGAAACCTGTCGCACTAAAACTGCCAACGACATTTCCATACTATCAGTGCGGGTGAAGTTTATAGGAAGCCAGACAATATGCACGTAACAACGTTCGCCTATAGAAATTGTGCTAATTATAATTTAAAAATGTGAATTCTTTGTGATATTTCGGGCTTGATTATTGACCGCAAGTTAAAGCCGTCAAAACTGACGTTCAGATAATAATTAATATCTTTAACCAGGAATGATCAAAATAACAAAACTTCAGAAGTACTCATTATGAAGCTAGGATGATATTTCGGCAAAAATGTGGCCCAATTGCGTCACTGACCACGGCATCATCGCCTCAAATGCCGATTCTTCATCATCAAATAAATAAATGTAATAGGAGTACTAACATGTGAGATGGACGCTATTTTTACCGTTGTCTATTCCGAACGACACTACAATCTAAAAACATTCTCAAAACAACACACCTTCGGTGTTGCCAGCGTTAACGTTTTGCTATAGCGGCAATTGCTCCGCATAAATAATAAAACAATTACTGCTTTATTCTAGTCACGAATGTAGCTCCGTTAAGCACGTAAAATCCGTATTTTAGAAACATCGGAGTGACAAGACTCTAGTCATATAAATAAGGGGAATATTTGAATGCCAAGCTCCCCATATATACAGCCTCCTCATTCAGCTAGACTTGTAGTTGTCCTCCTCTTCCCGTAATGCTTGAGCCAAGGGTTAAAAATAAACTGTCAAATAGAGATGATAGTAGCCAGTCGCATATTGTTGACAGAAATATTGTGCAGCAGAGGCAATGTTTTGTTTAGTAAGCAGTGGAATAAGGTTCTTTGCATAAAGATAGTGATTCGGCCTGCTTATTAGGGTCTCATCTTGAAAGTATCAGCGCGCGCAAAAAGACGTATACGGATCAAGACAGGCGCTTACTGAATACTCAATCTTATTGACGCAAATACAAAATACATACAGAAGCCAAGCAACACCGGAAACAACTCAAAGGGCGATAAGCATACAGCCAAACCTAAGGATACTTAAATTCCCGAACTGCTCCCTGATCTAGATTCCTCAACTCACTGCATGTTAACGGGATGGGCGGACCACTGACATTCGCCACCTAGCCGTAAAATGTGTCTAGTTTCAATGATTTTCCGGTTGATTTTCAATGAATCAACAGCCAAAATGCGCGTAAGTGAAAGCCATGGAAAGCAACCAGCACATTACCTTCAAATTTAACCTTACTGGGTCATCTACGTATATCTGCAAAGCTCTCGTGCTCCATAAATCGTATATGTAAACACCGTCCAGTTTGAGCTACATAAATCCGAACGAAAGATAAAGTTATCCGGTGCACAACAGTCGTTTTGAATGATACGAATTCATAGTCATGAATCACTCAACATGCGTGCTTTTCCAGAACTACATTCGCCGACATATTCATTAAGTATTTCAATTCTTGAAAAGTTTTTACTGTCGGAAGACACCAAACTAACAACATATCATCAAGCAAAATTTTTCAAATTATGCGACAGTTTGTGCACATATGATAAATCCATAGGTATTTTATCATCGCACAGTCTGGCCCCTGCCTGCTCCCACAAGTCCCCGAAAACACTATTGCCATTTCTTCAACAATATGTCTCACTTGGTTACAATACCATGAATTTAAATACTTGCGTATTTAGTCTATACAACCTGCTGAATAGAACATCGTCGTGCGGCAAAAAGGATCAAAGAGTGTGGTGTATGGAGCCTAAGAATTCGTTGGCTATGTAAAATAACTCAGAACAGTGGTGTATAGGGCCTAAAATTTATTTGCGATGTATAATGAAATGTGCAAAAAATTAAAAAAAAAGGATATGTAAACGCTTTAAAAGATCGCATCCATCTTCTCAAGGAGGAACGGGCTGAGACCCACGTCGATAGGAAATTTCAACTAAAAAGCCTACTTTCGATAACAATTTGAGCCCATTTCTAAAGGGAACATTGGGTTGTCACCAAGAAAAATGTATGGGTGGGCAGGTATTTGGCAAGTGTACCATGAGGGGAAATGCCGTCTTCTTTCTGGTTCGAGTTGTGCACATATAATTAAAACATGAATGACAATAAGCCGATCCCCAAATCTCAAACAGTGTGGTGCAGGAAAGTGTGTTAAAAGATACGTATGTGTTCTGTATGTGTGACCTATTCTCAGCCTGCACAGAGCTACTTCTTTTAAATCTGTCTTGTTTTTCTGTGGTGTACCTGCCTATCCTTGGCTTTATTGTGTGTAATTTATTTTCTGTCGCTGTGTCCCATTCTTATTGCCATTGTTGCCCAATCATGTTTATTTATGTGTGGCTTGAGGTCTTGATCAGTTATCTTGTTAATGTCTGTGTCATTTCGAAGTGCAGCTGGTGCAGCAAGCCTATCAGCAACCTTCTTGCCTGGTACACAAAGGAGTATAATTGTAAGTTCTAATTTATGGGCACACATGAGGTTGTAAAAGAGAGAAATTAAAGTGAGTTCTGATGCAATTTTGAAGAAGATAGAAAGGTTAAAACGCTGAAGGAGTCTGGGTACTACATTACTGCTGTAGGAGGAGGAGGAAGATGAGGAGGAAAGGCAGGAAGGTTAACCAGTAAAAGCAACCAGTTTGCTTCCCGCACTGGAGGAAGGGGATGAGTGGATATAAAAGTTGTGAGAGAAGGATAGCTGAAGTTAGTACAGTCACATAGCAGATACGCCACATCACATCACGTCACAGTCATGCCATAGCAAACTCAGTCTTTCGATTAGGCCTGTGGTTCTCATAAAGCGGAGGTCTGGGAGGCATTCACCGCAGACGATCGCCGTGGCCGGGGACCTAAAATCTTAGTTGTACATATTTTGTTTTCAATAATGTGTCTCACAGCTAGCAGGATTCCATGGCATTCAGCGGTAATTATATTTTGTATGTCTGTTCAGTGTTTCTGAAAGTGAAAACTGCGTCAAGTGAAAGTTGTGTCCAGCAGGAGCCGTTCACATAGATGATTAACTTGACATAGTGCCTTTGCACCATAAATTACACCAGTATATTGTCTACTTCTTTGCAGTGACCATGGGTTCGCCTCGACATAGAGGCCAGCAAGTGGGCTAGTTGTGAGAGCACCCATGGCGAGGCGAAGGCCAAGGTGGTGCACTGGGTCGAGCAGGTTTAAAGCAGAGGATGATGCTGATCCATAGACCATCGAGCCATAGTCAATGCGCGATAGAATTACGTTATTGAGAAGGCTCAGGAGGCAGTCGAGGTCTGTGCCCTATGACTGATCAGACATAAATTTTAGTAGACTCGTTCCCTTGAGACATTTTAGTCTTAGCAGGTTTATGTGTTCAATGAAGAAAAGCATTTCGTCGACAAATGCACCAAGAGATTTATGTTCTTTTTGAACGACAAGACTTTGACCATGCAGTGTTATGTTGGTTTACGGTCTAATGCCACGCTGCTTGGCGAAAAGTATGCAAACACTCCTTCGAGCATTACATATGCAACCATTATCATCAGTCCATTTAGACAGTTTAACACCTAGCTGAATACAACGTTCACAGACGGCCAAGTTGCAAGATTTGAGGCTTATCTGGACATCATCAACATAGACAGAGCAAGAAATAGCTCTCGGCAGCACGCTTTTTAGAGAGTTCATTTTGACTGTAAAACGTATGCAGCAAGGGACACCACCTTGAGGGACACCATTTTCCAGCTTTGAGTATGTATTGCCAACACGGACTTTGAAGACCCGTCTAGTCAAGTAGCTTTGTATAGTATTCAACGTGTTCCCTGAGATGCCGAAAGAGAAGTCGCGGATGATACCATAGCTCCAAGTGGTATCATATGCTTTTTCAATATCGAAAAGGCAAATAAACAATATTGTTTGTGTACAAAATCATCCATTGAATAAGGCTGAAATGCAATGAGCTGATCCGCTGTTTACGTTCCAGCCCTAAAACTAGCTTAGTTTTTGTCAAGAAGACCATTGTATTCAAGGAAATGAAGAAAGCGACGATTTACCGGTTTTTCAAAAACCTTGCATAGGATCGCCATAGGAATAGAAAGAACCCGAGATCTACCGCCGGTAGAGGCGGAGGAGATTGCAATAGCCATTGCCATTGCATGACCAGGCGTAAAACACGTCATCAGCGATAGCAAAGCGGCGGTTAGAAATTTTAGTAAGGGTAGAGTCAGCAATCGTGCTGCAAAACTTCTGAACGAGTCGTCTCTCGCCGAAAGCGTGACCATAATCTGGACCCCAGCACACGCCGGTCTCGTCGGCAACGAGGCTGCCCACATGCTCGCCCGCTCCTCGCTACCTCGGGGTGCTGCCTCCACAACATCTAAAACCAAAGAATGTATAGGTACCTTTAGGGATGTAACCGCCACCGGTTAGATCCCTGAGTAAAAAGGAATCGTACGACTGGAGAAGACTCCAAGCTCAAAATTTCTTTTCGCCCCTGTGGAGGAGTTGGACGGGTGCCAGAGGGCGGAAGAGGGATGGTGCAGAAACCGAAATTTGTAAATTTTGCGGCCACGTGGCAACATTAGATCATATAATATGGAGATGCGTTCGTGCCCCAGGGCGCAACGCGATTAAAACTAGCGATGAATGGGAGACCACGCTAAGAAGCTCCGACGAAAAAACACAGCGATTCGCCGTCCGCCTGGCGGCCGAGGCTGAAGACCTCTTCTCCTAGACGAGGCCGGGTGTCCTCTGGCCGCGGTGTGACAGACTGCCTCCCCGGACGCCTGCGTGCGGACTCGTAGGTGTCTGCTGCACCATATTCGGCGGAAATAAATGTTCTTCCTCCTCCTCCTTGCATAGGCGGCTGGTTAAAGCAATAGGCCGATAACTGACAGCAAGTTTGGGCTGTTCCGGGTTTTATTATTAGAATAATGATAGCTTCTTTCCATGCTTTAGAAAAGCGTCCTGTAGTTCATATATTATTTAACAGACAGAGTAGGGTTTTAAATCATGTCCACATGCAGGTGCCTGAGCATTCCGCGCTTGATTCTGTCAGGAGCTGCTGCTTAGTTTTCCCATGTGCCTAGGCCAATCTTCAGCTCCTGGACGGTGAATAGGCTATTGTACCCTTCTGTGCACTGTCTTGTATAGTGCATAGGCTTTCTCTCCTCAGTTGCCTTATGCCGAAAAAAGGAATCTGTATTGTGCGCCGAGCTGAATATGTATTCAAAGTGTTTCCCTAGAGTGTCTGCTTGATGTTCAAGGGAGTCAACATTGGTGCTGACAAAGGGTGTTATGAGAGTGCTATATCCTTTGAGTGCTCTTATTTTGTTGTAAACATTGTGTGCGTCAGAATAAGAGTTCACAGAGGAAAGGAACGATCCCCAGATATGTGTCGAATACGCCTGCCAGTCGCTTTTGCACGCCTAAAGGCTATTAGGTTTTCGGCTGTGAGGTATCGCCGCTGCTTTGACCAAGCCCTCTTTTCAGTTTCACGATCAGTCCCACATTCCGCGTTCCACGAGGGTCTTCGTTTATTTCGTGGCTTACCTGACATTTGTGGCATGTATATTTCTGCTGTCCCTCTATTATATTGTCACGTAGTGGTGACGAGGCCGACGACACAATTGAAGGGTCGATGATTGCACTAAAGAAACTCTTTATTTGGGCTGACTTGCGCCCGCAAAAGAACTAAGCAACTCGGCGGCGGCGATAGAAACAAACGTGCTCGTCGATCGTCGAACAAAGAATGCCCGTCACACTCGTCAACGCTCATTTTAAAGGGTGCACAGAACAATCTAGATAACGTCGCAAACAGCTACCAGCACGGGCTAGAACATTGTGGAAAGACACCCGAGTGGCCGGAACCTTCGAGACAGATCTCGGTGCATCTTGCGCTACAACGAAACTGATAAAGGTGTGACTCGCGACATCGAGCAATAACAAACAAAGAATACAGAACTGATACGCGATCCGGAATCAGAGTGATAAGTCTGTATGCCGGCGGCTGTTAAAAAAACAACAAATACTGTTTGAAGGTTTCGCGGCATTACTCCCCCCTTAAAAAAACATCGCCTCGATGTTCCAAAACAAAGAAACTTAAACATAAACACTACCACGGATTTTTTGAACGCGCGTAATATGGCTTCAGTCGTACAACATGTACAATTTCTGGGCGTGCGCGTCGCCTTTGTGATGCTGACGTTCCGTCGGCAATGACTTCATAGTCCAGTGGTCCTACGCGGAGAATGATTTTGTATGGCCCAAAGTATCGACGCAACAACTTTTCACTTAATCCGCGACGGCGAATTGGTGTCCAAACCCACACTTGGTCTCCTGGATGGTACTCTGCGTGGCGTCGTCGTAAATTGTATCGTCGTCTGTCGGTGCGCTGTTGGTCTTTAATACGCAGCCGTGCGAGTCGTCGGGCTTCCTCCGCACGCTGCAGGTAGGCGGCGACGTCAAGGTTGTCTTCGCTGGTTACGTGCGGCAGCATTGCGTCGAGCGTCGTCGTGGGCTCCCTGCCGTACACAAGCTTAAAACGCGGTCGCTCTGGTCGTCTCCTGGACTGCCGTGTTATACGCAAAGATCACGTATGGCAAGATGGTGTCCCAGGTCTTGTGTTCAGCGTCGACGTACATAGCGATCATTACCGCGATCGTTTTGTTCAGGCGCTCCGTGAGGCCATTGGTCTGGGGATGGTACGCAGTTGTTCGTCGATGGCTTGTGTGACTGTATTCCAGGATGTCTTGCGTCAACTCTGCCGTAAACGCCGTTCCCCTGTCCGTGATGAGCACTTCTGGGGCGCCGTGTCGCAAGAGAATTTGTTCGACAAAAAATTTGGCGACTTCTGCCGCGGTACCATTTGGTAGTGCTCTTGCTTCGGCGTAAAGGGTAAGGTAGTCAGTGGCCACGATGATCCACTTGTTACCCATAGACGAAGATGGAAAGGGGTCGAGGAGATCGATCCCAATTTGCTGAAAGGGCAGGATTGGGGGCGGAATCGGGTTTAGTAGTCCTGCTGGTCTGATCGGTGGCGTCTTGCGTCGTTGGCACTCACGACACGTCTTCACGTAGTGGCAACTTCGGAAGGCAGTCGCGGCCAGTAATACTTCTCTTGGATTCGACGCAACGTGCGCGCAAATCCCAGGTGGCCTGCTGTGGGCTCATCGTGCAACGCCTGCAGAATTTCTTTGCGAAGGGTTTTAGGCACTACGAGAAGCTGCGCGGTCTTGTTGGGTGCGAAGTTCTTCTTCACGAGGAGGCCATTGCTTAACGTGGAGGATGATAAATGTCGCCTGAACACACCAGGAGGGGAAGCGGTCTTTCCTTCCAAGTAATCGGCTAGCGCTTTCAGCTCAGGGTCTGATCGCTGTAGTTCTGCGAAACTGCTGGCGCTTACCGGTCCCAAAAAGGCGTCGTCGTCATCGTCCTTCGGGGGAGCATCGACGGGAGCGCGGGATAAGCAGTCTGCGTCGGAATGCTTTCGGCCCGACTTATAGGCTACAGTCATGTCAAATTCTTGAAGTCGTAGGCTCCATCTGGCAAGGCGGCCGGAAGGATCTTTCAAATTAGCCAGCCAGTAGAGCGCGTGATGGTCGCTTACCACCTTGAATGGTCGGCCGTATAGGTATGGACGAAACTTAGAAGTGGCCCAGATGATTGCAAGGCACTCCTTCTCGGTCGTCGAGTAATTGACTTCGGCTTTTGTGAGTGACCTGTTAGCGTAGGCGATTACTTTCTCCTGTCCGGCACACTTGTGGACGAGAACGGCTTCTAGGCCCACACTGCTCGCGTCGGTGTCAATTTCGGTCTCGGCGCTTTCATCAAAGTGGCCAAGTACGGGAGGGCATTGCAGGCGGCGCTTGAGTTCGTCGAAGGCTTCTCCTTGCGGTGCTTCCCATTTAAAAGATACGTCAGCCTTTGTAAGCTGCGTCAACGGTTCGGCGATCCGCGAAAAGTTTCTGACAAATCGTCGATAATAAGCGCACAGCCCAAGGAATCGGCGCACAGCTTTCTTATCGGCAGGCGGTGGGAATTGTGCGATTGCAGCTGTTTTCTCCGGGTTTGGGCGAATACCGTCCTTGCTAACGATGTGACCTAGGAACCGGAGTTCTTCGTAGACGAAGTGACACTTCTCTGCTTTTAGCGTTAGTCCCGAGGACTTGATCGCTTCCAACACTGTCTGTAGTCGTTTTAGGTGGTCTTCAAAGTTTGACGAGAAGACAACAACGTCGTCCAAATATACCAAACAAATTTGCCACTTCAACCCTGCCAGGACTGTGTCCATTACTCGTTGAAACGTGGCTGGTGCGGAGCAGAGGCCAAATGGCATTTCCTTGAACTCAAAGGCCGTCCGGTGTGATGAATGCGGTCTTCTCGCGATCTCTTTCGTCGACCTCAATTTGCCAATATCCGCTCTTCAGGTCCATCGATGAGAAGTACCTTGCATTGCAGAGTCGGTCGAGAGTGTCGTCGATGCGGGGAAGCGGGTAGACATCCTTCTTCGTTATGCTATTCAAGCGGCGGTAATCAACGCAGAAGCGAAGTGTGCTGTCTTTTTTGACCAAAACGACTGGTGCCGCCCAGGGGCTGTTCGATGGCTGGATTACGTCATCACGCAGCATTTCCTCAACTTGATCGCGAATGGCCTGCCGTTCTCGGGGCGATACACGATAAGGGCTTTGGCGCAGAGATCGGGCGTGTTCGTCCGTTAAAATGCGGTGCTTGGCCAGTGGTGTTTGTCGTACCTTCGATGATGACGAGAAGCACTCCCCGTAGCTTCGAAGAAGACTGAGAATCAGGTCTTTCCTGCTGTGGGTCAATGCCGGGTTGATGTCAAATTTGGGTTGACGGAATTGGTCCGGTGCGTCTTCCAGCGTTTGGTCGTGGAGGGCGAATACATCTTTGAGGTCGGCTAATTCGTCGAGAAAAGCGATCGTCGTGCCCTTGTTGAGATGCCGGTATTCTTCGGTGAAGTTTGTTACCAGCACCTGAGCTTGACCTCTCCGGAATTTCGCGATGCCTCTTGCGATGCCGACACCTCGTTCTAAGAGCAATTGGATATTTCCTTCGACGATGCCTTCAGTGGTTTCGATGTTTGCGCTACCTACGTAGACTGCGATGCTTGATCGGGGCGGGACGGTCAATTCTTCATCGAGGACGTTTAGAGCGATGTGTTGCATCGACGTCGTCGTAGCAGGAATGGCTTTGTCTGCAGAGAGCTTGATGAGCTTGGATCGCAGGTCGATGACAGCCCTATGTTCATTTAGGAAGTCTATACCTAAAATCTCGTCGCGGGAGCACTGCTGCAAGACCACAAAGCTTGTGGGGTAAATACGCCCATTTATGGCTATTCTTGCAGTGCATCGTCCCGATGGAGTAATCAGGTTGCCACCTGCGGTGCGAATCAGCGGGCCATCCCAAGCGGTGGTAACTTTTCTGAGCTGAGAGGCTAACGGTCCACTAATGACTGAATAGTCAGCTCCGGTGTCTACTAGGGCAGTGACTCTGCGACCGTCGATATCAACTTCAAGGTCACTTGTTCGCGTCCTCGCATTGCACGTGGGCCCTAGTGTCCGATCTCGGCTCCGTCGTTTCTTCAGGTCATGGCCGGGGCATACCGTTGTCACTTCGCTGGGCGGTGGTGTCTGCTTGCAGCCTGGTCGTGTTGTCGTCGATGACGTCGTGTGGAGCGGCAGTGAAATGGCTGTGTCGTTGTTAGTGGTCGTCGTCGGCGGAGGATGTTCGTCTTTTCGCCGTTGAGCAACCTCACCTCCAAAGGTCGCTCTGTTTAGTTTCCCCTGCGCGGGCTTGGGGACCTTCCGCGCATACTCTCATCATAGGTACGGCCTGGCGACACAAAGCGGGCCCTGTACGGCGATGGAGATCTGAACCGACGGCTTGGTGGCTCAATCTCACCGCTACGCAGGTAGTTGTCAATTTCTTGTGGTCGTTCACCTGGGCGTGGTTGTGGAGCGTCGACTACAAATCCGCGGAGACCGATTCGTCGGTACGGGCAGTGGCGCAGAATGTGGCCGGCCTCACCGCAGTGGAAGCATAATGGCCGGTTGTTTGCAGTCCTCCAGGCGTTGCACTTCCTGGGGTTTGGGAGCGACTTTCGGGAACAGGACGGTTGCGGCGAGGGCTCGGAAAGTCATCACGTCGGGGTGGAGGGCGACGTAATGCACCAGCGTAGTTCATCGCTGTTGCCTCGTGTGCTGGAACAGTCGCAGCCGTCGCTTGAACACCCAGCGCCTGCTGGACTTCTTCACGGATGACGTCCGCGAGCATCGCCACCTGCGGTTGTTGCGATGATGGCATCAGTCGGCGGAGCTCTTCTCGCACGATCTCTCGGATGAGGTCCCGAAGGTTCTCTCCGCTTGTGGATGCGTCGGAGTAGTGGTTTGAGCAGTCCGGCTGAAGCGGTCGCTCGTAGTGGCGCATCCGGGTGGCCAACGTCTTCTCGATAGTAGACGCCTCCGTTTCAAATTCCGCCACGGTTTTTGGCGGATTTCGGACAAGGCTTGCAAAAAGCGATTCTTTGACGCCTCGCATTAAAAATTTGACCCTCTCTCCTTCGGTCATGTTAGGGTCGGCGCGGCGAAAGAGGCGCTTCATCTCCTCAACGTATGCCAGGACAGGCTTGTCAGTAAGTTGGAGTCTTGACTGAAGGAGGGCCTTGGCTCTTTCCGTTCGGACGACGCTTGAAAATGCAGTAAGAAACGCTTCCTTGAAAGTCTCCCAATCATTCATAGTTGCTTCATGATTTTCGAACCAAACTCGGGCATGTCCTTGCAGAACAAAGTAAACTTGCCTAAGTTTCGCGGCGTCGTTCCAGCCGTTGAAATCTGCCACACGGTCGAAAAGGTCCATCCAGTCTCCCGCATCTTCATCCGGTAGTCCATGGAAGCAGGGGGGCTCACGGGGTTGGACGAAAACAACCGGTGCTGTAGGCTGGGCCATTGTCAGCGTCGATGTCTTCCGAGATCGAATGGGGTCAGGCAGCAGACCGTGTTCAGGTTGTAGGCCTTGAAGTCGGCGGCTGGCTCGGTGACCTGTAGGCTGGTCTTCCAGGGCGGCAGGAACACGGCTTGGGTCTTCGCTCAAAGGATCAAAGGCAGCACCTCCACCAGATGTCACGTAGTGGTGACGAGGTCGACGACACAATTAAAGGGTCGATGATTGCACTAAAGAAACTGTTTATTTGGGCTGACTTGCGCCCGCAAAAGAACTAAGCAACTCGGCGGCGGCGATAGAAACAAACGTGCTCGTCGATCGTCGAACAAAGAATGCCCGTCACACTCGTCAACGCTCAATTTAAAGGGTGCGCAGAACAATCTAGATAACGTCGCAAACAGCTACCAGCACGGGCTGGAACATTGTGGAAAGACACCCGAGTGGCCGGAACCTTCGAGACAGATCTCGGTGCATCTTGCGCTACAACGAAACTGATAAAGGTGTGACTCGCGACATCGAGCAATAACAAACAAAGAATACAGAACTGATACGCGATCCGGAATCAGAGTGATAAGCCTGTATGCCGGCGGCTGTTAAAAAAACAACAAATACTGTTTGAAGGTTTCGCGGCAATATGCAGCGTGATCATGTGCTGAGTTTTATCAACGGCTAAGTCAGCAACTCATGAACAAGGCAACAATGAGTGTTCCCTGCACATCTCTCAGTTGGGAGAGATGTTCAGATGAACATATCCTTTAAACTTTCTAGGGTAAGATACAATTTCATTTTTATTGCCTGCATACTTTACAGAGATTGGAAAATGGACACTTCCATAAAGATTGTAATTAGAACCCACTCTGTAGCTGCTAAGAGCACTGGGGAGCCAATAGCTGAATATGCGGCTATGTATGTGTTACGTACTATGTTGCAGTATGTTGGCTCTTTTGTGTTAAGTAAGCATGATCCAGAAGACAATTGAACTTTTTCAATTAGCACACCTCGGGAGTCCGTTCTTGTACCTCCCCATAGTGGGTGGTGAGCATCGAAGTCTTAGACCAGCAGCCATGGTTCTGGAAGGTGGTCAATCAGCTTATCAAATCCCTTTGCTACATAGCCTATAATCTGGAGGAATATGCAGAAAACACAATGTTGTTATTTTTTCGACAATTAAGGTTCGCATCGCTACTGCCTCTAAGTCTGTATTAAGCGAGATGTTTCGACATATGATTCATTTTTGAGTTACTATGGCAACGCCGTCAGAAGGATGAGTGCTGCCTTGCCTATCTTTCCTGAACACAAGATACAGCTTCAGGAAACTTGTGCCTGCTAGTTTTAAGTGAGTGTTTCGTAGACAAAGTATGCTTGGTTGGTGCTCGGCGAGGATTTCATACACATCCTCCAAATTATTTAGCAGTCCTCGACATTTCTAATAAACGATGCTCTCGGTAGCCATTTTTGTAAGGGCGGAATGGAAAAGAGATGATGGGTTTAAGACTCGCCGTCTTTATCAGGTGGCTCAACCGGCGTATGTTATTTGAAGCGGTCAAACAGTTCCCGCCTCTCATCGGCGAACTCCATAGGCTCCACTAGCGCTTTGGAGCACACGCTGACCTGCATCGCCTCTGGTGAAAGCATGGAGGCCGGAGGTTTTTCAAGAGGAACCAAGTCCCTCTCAGATGTCTTTGGTGCCCGGATGTCTTGGAAAAAGTGATGTGAGCGATTGCGAAGATTGGTGCAGCCTGTGGCTTCTTAGTGAAGCGTCGTGGTGGGAGAACGTCAGCAGCAATGCAGTGCGTGCCCACCGTTACTAGACCCGACCTGGCCACTCTGCGGGCTGCGTCAGCATAGGGAGCGGAAGTAAGCATTCTGTTTTTTTCGCGCCTCTCCGTATGATATATTCTCAGTGACCTTCAAATTTATCACTTCGTTTTCTGCCTGAAAGGCCACACAGGACGGTGAGTACGCCGGGTGTGTGCCCTCACAGTTCACACATTTGAAGTCATTTGCACTGCAAATATCGGTTGCATGGTCGTGAGCGCTGCACTTTGCACATGTAAGGCGTCCTCGACATGTTTGGCTACCGTTCCCATTCCGCTGGTACTTGAAGCAACTGGGGGGGTTCGGTATGTAGGGGCTTACTCTGCATCGAATGCATTCAACATTGATGAATTTAGGAAGTGTGCTCCGGCTGAAAGCGAGAACGATATGTTTTGTTCTTATTTCCTCATCCTTTCCCCTGATTGATATTCTTCGAACCGCAGTTATACCTTGGTTCTGGAGGCCTTCAAGGAGGTCTGATTTTATTTCATTTAAGAGGTTTCGCTCAGAAATCACTTCCTAGCAGCTGTCAAGACTGCGGTGAGGCGATACATGAATTTCAAGGTGAGCAAATATCTTTGTTGTGAGGAGCTTGTCTAACTGGCTTTTGCCTGATACCTCTATTAATAGGTCAGCAGATACTAGTTTTTTTGGCTTTAGAGTTTGCCCCAATGATGGCCTTCAGCGAGCTGGCTATAAGAAAACCTGATAGCTCATTTACAGGCTTGGAATCTGGTAATGAGTGCAGGACAATAAACTTTGGCAAGTTCTCAGGTGGCGCCAAGATTTGTGTGATTACGATGCGGCTCTTTTTCGGAGGTCGATCAAGTTTTTCTGATAATTGTTTTTCCGTGCATTATGGGTAGTCTAAAGGTTCCTGATATTCTGTCGCCTATGTTTCACCCTTATATGTAGAGGAAGGTCCCGGATCCCTTCACCTGGTAGACAGGCGGGGAGGCCGTCGGCCGAGGCTTGACTACGGCTTCCACCGCCACTGTTCACGGTTCCTTCCCTCCACCATTCAACCTATCGGCACGGTACCAATTACAACTTCGGTATGGAGACTCAGGGTCCGTGGTGGCGCCAAGCACCAACACCTCATTACACAAGGTGCCCCTGCGGGGCACAATAGAGTAGCGGATTAGCACTCCTAGGGGTCTATCAGCAGCGCAACTGGTACGTACAGAATGTCAAATTAAAATCTAAATCTTGTAGCTCATTTTGTTAGGTCATGTTTTCCACCCTAAGCCTAAAACTAAGACTTTTTTCCATAAAATTTGTAAGCCTATCTGCAATTCTTAATATATCACACCGATTATAGAAGATCAAAAGATTATCTACATAATGAAAGATATTTTCCTATATCCCATGAAAGGACTTGGCAGTCATTCTGTCCACACTGCTAAAAGCAAATGTCGAATAAAATAAGATCATTCTTCGAAACAATACTCATACCGAATTTCTGAACATATACTTTATTGCAGGGGTCTACAACGACGTTCTTCAAATAAAATGCTGTAGGTTCCAAAGAAGGCCCATTTAGAATTCCCCATTTTTTTCTAAACGGAAGCTCGTCGGTATGCTCTAAAATACACATATTTTAAGGTGCAAGGTAGACAAATGTTTCTTCAAAAATTACGAGACAAAAGTTTGCCATGCACCTTTTTCTGAAATATTCACTCTAAATGGCTTACCTGGCTTTTTTGTCAGGTAGCTGAGTGGGTTAGACGAAATGATGCTGCAGTATGTATATTATTTTTTAATGTTCAGCAAAGGGTGTGATAGATTGAAGCGTGCGAATATTCTGAAATTATTTAGGTAGCAAGGCCTTGGAGTTAGGTTTATGATGAAACAAACGGCTGAACATAAAGATTCCAGTATCTAGACCTTACTGTGCCGTTCTGTATGCACCATGCATGCTAATGATATTACTTAGGTATGCTAAACCGCTACTTGATATCAGGTACAGCCGATAAAGACTATGAAACTGTAAGGATGTAAATGAGAGGACCACTATTTGTAAGTCGTAAAAAGAACAGCAAGTATAGTCGCGTTGATGATTTCCTCGACGTGGACGTTTCTAGACCTTCCGCTGCGCTGGCACGTCGAATCAAGGCTGCAAGTAAATTTTCTCTTCATGTGATTTTTGTACTTCCTAGGTTTTCAATTTATCTGGGGAAACCATGTACGCATGAAATCTTTTATGGAAAATAATGAAGTGGGGGTTTGTGGAGGAGCTCTTGATTGAATGTAACAATTACATTGCATTGTCAAAGGCTAATATTATTGTTGCTAAAAAGGCGTGTGAAGGCCGCAGAGCCGGTAACACAGGCAGCGTGGTGTTTGCGAACTCCAGGAACGAACGGTACGAGCGAAAACTCAACTTCGTCGCCTTCTGCTTCTCTTCCTTGTCTTCTTAACACGGGCAGCATTATTTAGTAATTTAGGTAATATTTGCAAGTAAAAAGTGCGAGAAACTTTTCTGTCATGCTCAGGGTTGCTTCACTGGAACACTTTCTGCGGGAATTGGTGCATATTGTACAGCAAAACGTTACAGCGCAAGGAAAGACAACCACACACAGGCAGGATGATCACACATAACAGAAACGTTGCCGACCTTAAATCGCATCCTTCATCTTCCTCTGAAATTTTATTTGTTAGCCTTTACACCAAATTAGTGGGGGCACGCTGTAAATGTGTAAATACAGCAGATACCACATTTCAATCGCCTTCAGATACTTTACGATGACTACAAGATGAAACCTCAGCACTAATTTGACTGACGATCCTGATGTTATTGGTTAGAGTGACAGCCTTTCATCAATTTTCACGGGCTGAAAAAATACTTTTCTTTTGAATACAGAATAGAAAGTTATTTTCGTTCGTATATTTTCGAGTATGCGTGAGCAGGAACAACTGCCCATGAGCAAAGTCCTGTTCATGAAGATCGTGAGGACAGCGGTCCGCGAATGGCTCTTTAGAGCGATGGAATGGAACGGCGAGTACAATGAGCTAGTAAAAGTGGTACATTCAACACAGTCTAGAAGCTGAAAGCCGGAATACATTACTGTGAAGTTCGCAAACTCAATAACTTTAAAAATAATACTACTTTTTTATTAGGAGAGTTTTTGGTTCCTTGCGGGTGTTTAAAAATAGCCAATGATAGTAAGTTTTGAATCTGCCCTGGTTGTTCTACAGCCTCTTTTGAGCTACTTACGTATGCGTTGCTTTTCGCCTGCCCTATGAACTAAACGAGCGTATATTGTCGCTGGTACAAAGCTAGAGCCCGCTTCAAGCAGAAGCTGGGCATCTAAAATCTTGCCTGGTGAACACTCTCAAGTTTCGTATACCGACAACGTTAATACCCAAGAAAGTAGCGGGGGGGGATAGCGGCCGATGTAGCTCAGTTGGAAGAGCACCCGGACGAGATATTCGGAGGTCGTCGGTTCGGTTCCCACCATCGGCACGTTGTTTTTCTTCTACTTTGTGTTTAATCATCTTTCCCCTAAAGTGATTACATTACTAATTTATGTGATTATCGACTTAAAGATTAAAAAAAAAGACAAAAGTACAATATCAGCTTTCCTTGGCCTTGCTGACTGTTGGCTTCTTTCCTTCATGTATTATAACGAGCGCCCTCATTTCCCCTTCATTTATCTCAATTTACGTGCACAATTGAGCTTGACAGGATTGCATGGGTAAATAACATGACATAAACGTGTATAGTGCTGGCCATGGATAAACCACAGGATAACCAGTACCATCAACGTAGCCAGACTGCGGCTATGAGTTCGGCTTACCAACTCATGGCCTAAGCATGAATCGACTGCGGCAGTAGGCGGGCCAAGTTGGCGATACTCGTCTGCTCGAGGTTAATTGCCGATGTTCGGCCGTTCGAAGGCCATATAAATCCCTTAATTCGGGCTGATCTGGGCGGCCGAGTTTGGCCCGAGGAGGCGTTTTAGCTGGTCATACTGACTAAGGTCTATCTCGGGCCAACCATAGGCTTGCCGCTTGGGCCCACGCTGAGCGTTTTGGTAGCAGTTTGGTTGAGGTTGACGTGAGCCGATGCTAGATTATCCGTTTTGTTAATGCCTGCCTTGTCCTCTGTAGCACGTCCTTATTAAGTGCTGCTGTTGCGATGTCAGTCGAGGTTACCCTCTGCTCTTCGGACAAACACAGACCCAACCCGCCGCCATAAGAGAACCAGACCAAACGGTAACATCTGAGCTCTAGTAATATTTGGAAACCAAGGTAAATGTTAAGTGTGTCTAAACACAATGCCGCACGCGTTATAACTCTGTCGAAAGCCACTTCGCAAAAAGAGAAAACAAAAGTTAGCAAATCCCATTGGAATTACCTATTTTCGAGAAAACCTGGTCTTTTGTAGCACCACAAAAAGCGTAGAGGTAACTCCAGAAACTGCTATGACAGAATGGGAAAACTTTCGCGCTGTCGTTACATTCTTTATCCACAGTCCACGGCATTCTGCATGTATATAGTCACTACATTAAGATTCGACTGCTACTCTTCTTAGACCGGCGACTATATCCATCAAAATAGTTTAATTTTAGTAGAAACACATCAGTGTTGCGTGGAATTAAGGGTAGCGTGACACTGCCTTCAAATTGGCCGCCTGTGCGAAGTCATCAGAGCAGTGATGTCATGCCACATCATCACACGTCTTGATTTTGCATACCTTAGGACACTGTGACATCACGTCGCATGACCATTTAGGTCACATAATTTGTGACTATGACAACGAGTCAGAGACGTCATTTAACCAGCGATGTCAATGTTTGCTTGGAAGCAGCTTTTTGTTTTTTTTTTTTTTATTTGAGTCTTTTCTCCCGCTGATGCTGCGGTCGTTTTCCTACCGCTATATAGCTTCCTTACACTAGACAAAGAGATTAACTAAACAATCCCACGAGCTCGCGCAGAGAAGGGATTAGAGCGTTCAGCTTCCATTTGATGGGATGCTTATTCGAATCATGGCGTTGACTCTTTATGTATAAATGCGAAGGATGTTTCCAGGTCGCAGTTGCTTGTCTCATATTCCTGTCACACGAAGCATGAGGTAACATATTGTCACTCGGCGTGACATCGGAGGGGCACAACTACAAGAGACATATTTCCAAGACGCTTTCAAGGGAAACTTAGGAAAATAAAGCCTTCGCACTAATAAAACATGAGCTCAACTATACCTTTTCCAAATTTTGACTAAAAAACCATGAGTACGTAGAATTGGCTACGGTGCTTAGCGCGATAGAAAGGTATTATGCTTATTGCGCGAATAAACAGAAAGTTTTTTACTCACATGGCTCGAACGTTGGTGCCCTGCGTTCAGTGGATCATCTTCGTAGAGAATTCCGTACGCGAGCCTGGTGGTGGCTAACATGTAGAACGCAAGATCTATTCCCATTTTTTTTAGAAATTCAACGAGCAGCACCGAAATGGTTCTTTCTTGTACTTAGCTGTTTATTTACAAACCTGCTTTGTATTTAGTTCTGCTGTTGTCGATAGATGAACTACAATCTCCCCATCTAAGAATAATTAAAAGTTAAACTTCGAACCAAACCGCCAAGCGATTGTAACATCAGTTACTATTTCATATTTAAATTAAACCTATGCAATTTCATGTGGTGGAGGAGCTGCTGTGGCACTTTCGCATTCAAGTGAAATTTATATCTTTTGCATGAAATCTCCATAAATTACATACAATTAAGAAAGCGGTTGCACAAAAGAATTTTTTTATCAGGGCAGAAAAGTTTCAAAAAAGGGCACATTGAATTCCCGGAAAAAAAAATAATTTTAAATTCCTAGATGGCCGGCAATACCTACATTACGCATTCTTCGCCGACTGAATCAAAAATTATACTTCCAGAAGAAAAAAAACATTAAAGATTTTCATTATAACTAACATTAAAATTTTCTGTTCGAAACTCATATCATTACGCAAAAATTATGCGCTAGATCGTTACGTGGTTTATAATTGCCATAACATGGGTAAAAGAAATATTTTCATTTAGAAGGTTTATATATTCTACTGAACAAGTCTTATTTTGCTCTTACAATATACCATTGCTCATTGTTTCCCGCGTCCTTATAGCTTTGAGGAGTAGTACACCTGAAAGCCACTGGAAGGCGGCTTGATTAGATTCTCTGTCATCAGGTTGCAAATCCGGAGTACTCGGGTTCGATCCCGACCGCGGTGGCAGCGTTTCAATGGAGGCAAAACGAAGTGGCATCTGTGTGCTGTGCGATGTCAGCGCACGTTGAAGATCCCCTGGTGGTCGAAATTACTCCGTAGCCCTCGACTACAGCTTCCCTTTCTTTCGTTTCACTTTAACTCCCACCTTTATCCCTTCACTTACGGCGCAGTCAGGTGTCCACAGAAACAAGTTTGACAGATTCTGCGCATTTTGCTTCCTGTGAACCAAACTAACCTTGGGATACCTTTCCATGGTCAACCATTGTATGCAGCATAGGTGTCGTGCATGTCTTCAAATTTTGTTGGAGTCATTAGTAGAGAGAACAGAGTGTCTTGCACGTCTCTTCAGTCACCTGCAAGACCAACCAAGTGAGTGCTTAATTTCTCCGTTGTCGGACGCTAGTATTCACAATCAATGCCCCCCTACGCGACAGTTTTGTCTATCATAGTGTGTAACTCTTCCAACCTTGAGCCTGATGGTGGTGACGCGAACTTATTTCGAGTGCAGAGGTGGTCACCCCTTCATGGTCGTCTGATTGGTATGTACGTATATGGTGAATTTGGCGTAATTCAGGGCTGTTGGCAGTAAATACTGATAAGGCAGGCTTTTTCATGGCAGGCAATGGCAAGATGATCTTTTTCTTCTTCATGCTCTTCATTTTTTTTCTAGCTGGCCCAGAAAGCAGCCTTTATTTTCACGCCTACCTGCAGCATATAAAACAAAACAAAGTATGTGTTTGCCTACTCGTAAATGAATAATATTCCACCAAATCACTAAATTAAAATATTTGCTAACGCCTCGGGGCATAAAAGCTGGACGACCTCGTATATATTGTAATGGTGCTGGATGGTACTTAGGACAGAACGGGCACAGGCATACCACCGACTCAACCATCCTCTCTTCTACCTTCTCTTCTCAACGCTCTCGTTCCGCAATCTCGCAATGCACTTCCCCTTCAGTCACAGCGCTCTCCCCAGTGCATTAGCATGTTTCCACCGGGGACAGAGGACAGAGAGTGCACTAAGGCGCCTGACCACACACACATACGCGGAAACACAGACTGCATAGATGATGAACGATAACACATGCCACACTAATCAGGAATGCCTGAAAAAACTCTAATTCCATATCCGTAGAAGCGGGTCGGTGTGCCTGGAAGTGTCAATTAATGTCACCCCATGGTAATGGTAGCTCACTGAAATGCATCAGGACGTAGCCATTGCATGCAAGACACCATTTCTGTTTGATGGCCACCAGCTTTCCCAGCAGCACCAACAGGTCTCACCGCCGCAACATAGTTGCAGCGCGGCGTACTGACATTTTAAATAAAGAACCTCAAGAAAGTAACTCTTCATATAAAAATCAATAAAGACCCCCAGATTAATTCGACACCACGGGCAGGAGAGCGTCAGCAAATAGAAACCCTCGAAATTAAGAAAACAATAAATGACTTTCAGAACTTATCCCACTTTGAGGGTTGGAAAAGAAATGGCTTCTAAAACCCCAAGTTTTATGAATTTCCTGTTCAAGGAAAATGAACAATATTGAGGCTGCTTGATTCATTTTATGGTTTCCAGCCCTATTGTCTTATTCAGCCTAAGTAGCTGGAGTAATCAGACTGCACTGCAAATAATGCTTAAAAACTCGGCGTACTTATAGATTTAGGCTTCTCTGTGCCTTTTTATTTGTTATCTGTTAGAAGGTGAAGAAATGTAACAACGCAGGGTGGCACATAGGACACCAACACTGCTAGAGGCATACTCTCGCACTTCGCTTGGTCTTCTGCAGGCGCTGCACTCTTCCCCGTGTTACGATGTAGCAATATATGCAGAGAAGTCTAAAGTAATGTTGTGCCACTCAGTCTGAATAAAGTGTTTGCGATCGTGTTCGAACGAGATAGTTACTCAGGGATGCACAGCATCACAGAGGCGGCGCGCGCGCCAATATATTGTGCATGTTGTGCACTATGCACTGTAAAGATGTTTTGAGCGCTAATAAATGCTTAGTGCTTTGATCAACACGTATTTTATGTTATTATGAGAATTGGTTTTCAACCTCTCCTTTCATTTTAAACTTAAAGGACGAATACATTAGTGAGGGCAGTACACATAATTCCAGAAATTTTCATACGGATCTTTCAAGCTCAAATTTTCAAGGAATTTTCTTGTCATTGTCGTTGTAAAGAAAGATGAGCCTACACTGTTCTGAAAACTTCTATCTTACTTCGCGTTTCTTTCAGATCCTTCGAGATTATTATTGGTTTTGCAGATTTATCTTGATGTCTGCATCCTGCATTAAACTGGGGTAGCCGACGGCAGTAGGCAATCTGTTCCGCGACGAGCAGCAAGCTGATTTCCAGCTATTGCCGCCCCCCATTTTGTATGCAGCTCTGCCATCTCGAAAGTTAGGGCATTGAATAAATTAAGATTTTATTGGTAGAAGGAGGCCAGGGCCGTAGTCTGGAGATGTAGAAAAGGAACAGATGGGGAATTATTAGTGGAACTTCAGTTCACGAGGGTGCAATTAGGGGCAACAACTGAGTAAGTTATGTTGGGGGTGATAAGCCCCCCCCCCCCCCCCCCCCCAAACACAGGCACATTTATTATAAACTACGCTGTTTACCACAGAGAGCAAGGTTTTGATGCCTTGTATGCTGAATGAAAGATGTTTATAGAAGGTGATATCACGTATTGGTGTACCGCGGTTGGTAACCAAGGCGTTCTTACCTCGATAAAAGAAGAAATATTTCCAAATTAAACAACAGATGTCTGGTTAGAATTAGGTGGCGGCTACCTTGGCCGATTTGCTAAGATCGTGAGGCATGTAGGAAAGTATTACCACAAACCCTAAAACGAGAATATCTGCTCAAGAGCTTTGGGGCATCCGCGAAAAAACTGTGAAGGATGATAACATGAAGTCGGCGGCAACTTGCGTTCCTGTCGTGGGTCATTCATCTATGTTCGATGGCAATGTTATTTAGGCCACATGAAGAATCATTTGAATAAAATAGTTGAAAAAAAAACAACTTTTTTTTCCTTTAGGACTGTCACGCTAACATCCGTCTTAAGTGATATTATGAGGAGTTTCAAATATTTGTACTCTATTTAGCGAAAAATCATCAGTTCGTCTCATTGAGGTACTGAAGATGCACGCGCAGTTATGTCAAAATCATATTTGGAACACAACAGTTCAAACGTCCAAAACGAAATGCGTAGTAAAGTACAGAGAAGTTGACAAATACAATTGCCGAACAAGGAAGGTAACAAATGCCCGAAGTTGTTTCCTAAATAAGACTCTCTAGATAGAGCACGAAACATCATTATAAATGCGAGAGAAATTGCATAGCTTGGTACACGTCAGTGACAATATTGGCAGCTTTTCTAATATTGCTCGCATTTCTCGTCTTACGACCAATCATTTTCAATTTTCGATTGCAAGAGCATCTCTTCATAGGCAACGAAAGGTGTCGTGGATAATTTATGACTGCTCCACCGAGGCAGCTTTACCCGTTTGCTTCACATCTATTGTAATAATGTAGAAACACAGGAAAGTTTTTTTTCGTTGGCGTGACGAAGATTGTGCTAATATATTTCTTGGAAAACCACAAGTAATTCGAGAAGGTCAGCTGAGGCATGCTCCAAAGATAGATAATTGTCAAATACAAAAAATACGGCTTCATGGTGCTATTGGTTCTTATAAATCTTCTTATAATACCGGAGAAACGAGAACTAGGGGTAGGCTTTCTTGTCAATAAGTGTACAGCTGGTAATATAGATTAATTCTATAGCAAAAAATGAGAAGGTGGCAGGCCTCGTAATTAAGCCTAATTAAGCATAAACTGCATAAATTAGCATACACTGAAGGTTGTACAGGTCTACGCAACGACATATCATTATAATGACAAGGCATGTCGAAAACTTCTATGAAGATGTAGAATTGGCAATGCGGAAAGGAAAGACACAGTATACTGTACTAATGGATGACTTCAATGCCAATATAAAGCCAAAACAGACAGGTGATCAGGCTGTGGGTGATTATGCCATTGGTTCTAGGAATAGCACGGGGATTTACTAGTTTATTTTGCAGAGCGCAATAAATATAAGAATAATGAACACCTTCCTCAGCAAACGGAAGAACCGGAAGTGGACATGGAAAAACTTTAACAGAGAGCCTAAACTGAAATTGACTTCATACAGTGTTATATCCTCTGCATTATGCAGAATGTAGAGATAATCAGAAAGTAGCGATGCAGTGACGACGGAATGGTAATGTCTCTAATTAGTATACATTTGTGGAGGGAGCGGAACAGATTAGTAAAAAAGAAGTCTATCAATGAATAAGCAGTGGTTGGAAGGGCAGAAGGATCTAAAATCTTGCTACAGAATAGATATTCAGCTTTAACTATAGTATGATGACCTTGGCATAGAAGCAACTAACAATAAAGTGAGAACTTATCATTACTGAAAGAGAGGCAGAGTAGGCGGCAGGATAGTTAGACAGGATACCGGCAAACTATTGAAGGAGACGAAAGATTTGATTAAGAAATGCCAAAGTGTGAAAGCTTCAAACCCAGCATTCATAATAGAACAGGCACAGATATCAAAGCTAGTCGATAAGCGTAAAGTGGCCACCATAACCAAGAATACTATGAGGAAAGAGGGAAAATAAGCCAACTTTAAAGAACTGGGGCAGTTTTAAAGCAATAAAGAGAAAGTTGGGCATATAGTCAAAATCATATGTTTGCATTAGGGACAAAGCGGATAATGTCGTCACTAAACTGGACAGGATAGTCAAAGTAGCCGAGGAGTTCCCCACTGATCTAAAAAGTAGCCGAAGTAGTCAGGCCAACAATCAGAAGGCAGTAGCAAAACGCAGTTCGACGCTTCGCCAGGGATGAAGGACGAGGGCAACAAAGGTTTAGAAACTATGAAAAGTCGGATTGCGACTGGGGATGATCAGACAACTACAGATTTGTTAAAAGACGAGGGGATATCATGTTAGGGAACCTCACCAACCTAAATACGCAATTTCTAGTATCACTGACAATATCGAAATCATGGAAGGCCGCTGACGTTATCTTAATTCATAAGAAAGGGGACGCTAAGAACTTGAAAAATTATAGACCACTCCGCTCACTAAGTAGAAACTTGGTGGTCATATAGGCATTGAGAAATCAGGGCGTAGACGAGCCGTATGTGGAAGTACTGGAAGATATATATATATATATATATATATATATATATATATATATATATATATATATATATATATATATATATATATATATATATATATATATATATATATATATATATATAGTGGCTGCACAACAGCCACATTCTGCATAAAGAAACTGGAAGATATATATAGTGGCTACACAACAGCCGCATTCTGCATAAACTAAATTCTCCTAGCTATAGGTGTTAGGCAAGAAGGCAAAATCGCCCCAGTGATTTTCACAGCTTGCTTGGAGGAAGTATTCAGATACTTTGATTGGGAGCAATTAGGAACAAGGGTTGATCTGAATAATCTGTGATTCACTGATGACATCTTACTAGGTAAGTCAGAGATGAACTGCAGTGGATGACGATTACCTAAACAGGAAAAGCGGAACGGTAGGCTCGATAATCAACATGCGAAAGACTAAAGTGATGTTCGATATCCTCGGGATGAAACAGTAGGTCACAATGGCAGCGAAGCACTGGAAGTGGTAGGCGAATTTGTCCAATCAGGACAGCTGGAAACCGCAGATCAAGACCATGATAGCAAAATAACTAAGAGAATAAGATTGGTATGGGGCGTATTTGGCACGTATTCACAAATTGTCACTGCAAGCTTACCAGTACTGCTCGAAAGGAAAGTATATAACAGTTCCATCCTAAATATGCTCATCTATGGGGCGGAAACGCGGAGGCTAACGATAATGGATCTGCGTATGCTGTGGAAAATGCTGAAGGCTATGGAACAAAATATAGTAGGTGTAACCTAAAGAGATAGGAAGCGCGCAGAGTGGGTCAGAGAAATAACTCTCTTTAATAACATTCTAGTGCAAATTGTCAAGAAGTGGGAATTGGCGGGGCATGTAGTGCGTAGAGAAACGCGTAACGGGGCGGCAGCAGAAAGTTAGGTACACGGAGGACGTTAAGACATCCGCAAGGGTCCAGTAAATGTAGCTAGCACACGAGCGGATTAATTAGAAAAATATAGGAAGGCTTTTACCCTTCAATGTCTATTCCGGCTGCTGATGATGGTGATGATGATGACCGATGCTTGTGCGCGTGAAATCAAGGCCTTTAACGTGTTCTTTATAAGCGTTATCGCAGCCACAGATCTACTTTTATGGTCTGAGATGCAGGAACAATGACATTTGATCACATATTCATTACTGCTACATTTTAAATGGCTTGAGTGGCCAAGTTCATAAGCAACTGGAAAATAAATACGACCGTAAACTACAGGTCCGTGCTTAGAGTCCATTATCCAACTTACAACCTTATACAGCTAGCTTGGTTTTTATAACCTAAAAAGATAAAATAAGAGGTTAGTTGCAGCGTTTAGCTTGCATGTTTACAGTAAACAATAGGAATAGCGGTATTGGGTTAATATATTTTCTATCATGTTGGCCTCTCACCTGTATAACCATAAGCCAATAGCACGAGTTATACGAATCTTGGTTGGCAATGTAATGTCTCTGCTCTTTACTAGGCGGTCAAGGCTAGCCATGGCTCTCTTTCCCAGAAGCAGGCGGCTCCTACGAGAATTCAAATTCAATGTTGCACAATACTTTGCAACATAAGAAATCCTCTTCCGAAATGTTTGATTCAAATGTGTGAAGTCTTCACAGTTAGGGAATTGGCGGGGGCCTAGTAGTTTATGCAGTGGCATGTGGCAGGAATGAAGTTGGCTCTTCGTCAGCTTTCTCCATGCTGGGCACACTGGTGGTACGGACCCTGAATCTGCGCTAAAAAATGCCTGTATTGATTCCTGAACAAATCGGGACAGAATAATAGGTAATAACGTTGTCCCCCAGTTTCGTAGAACTATATATTATTTTGGCATGCTTCTAAAGGTTCCTTTACATTTCTATGTAACATAAGCAGGCGAAAACATATTCGAACTTGAATGCATCTCTTTGGAAGGGTCTCTCTTAGCTGGATGTCACGTGGACAGGAATCGGCTCTTGCACCTTATGTAGCGCGGGGATGATAATATTGCGCACAAAGACCAGTCTGGCTTGAACTGAAATAAATGCTTCATTAGACTGGTTCTCAACCATAAAGCTAAAGCGTGCGCTGGTCGTCTAACTGCATGCGAACAGTTGCTTTTCAGTGCGGTGCTGTATTGAAGGTGAGATATATATTTGAAACAAACCTGTAAAGGCAGCTACACCAATTTGCAACAATGTTAAATTAAATCAACTTTCTTCGCTTCGAGGTAGTGATGAATCAGCGCTCGGTGACAGTGATCATTCACTCAATCCTTAAGATAGTTCTGCGCACTGCAGCCAAAGTTTTACTACTGTAGGGGAGAGGGTGCTGGTAGAAGCAAATGCAGAATGAATAGCTAACGTCAGTAGCCGAACATCTGTGAGTCAGAATGATTTGGTCCGGTTTGGTTTGTGGGGTATAACGTCCCAAAGGAAGTCAGGCTATGAGAGACGCCGTAGTGAAGAACGCCGGAAATTTAGACCACCTGAGGTTCTTTAACGTGCACTGACACCGCACAGCACACGGGAAGCTTGCTTTTCGCCTTCAACGAAAAGGGACCGCCGAGGACGGTATTCGATCCCGCATCCTCGGGCACAGTAGTCGAGCGCCGTACCCACTGCGGCACCGCGGTGGGGCTGCGCAGGGGTATAAATGGCATACCAGAATGGTATAAATGGCTAGTATTCAGAGTCGATGTGCGTAGCAAGCACGTCCGCAACAATGGTAAATAACTTGGCGCAGGCTAGTAACACAAGAAACGGCAACACACGACAGGACAAAATCTGACCTGCACCGCGTGTTCTCTTCTTGCAGTATTTTTCTGCTGCGACAGTATTTTTCTGCTACCGTTTTCAACGTATTCAATACATTCGCATTCACGCTCTGTAAATCAAGTGATCTTAATTGGCTTTTCCGATTTTATTACAAAATGACTTGCATGACTTCTGCAGTAAATAAGGTTCTTCTTTTAGTGATTACCACTTCAGCGGCGCAGAAGGGTAAGGCAAGCACTCGACTGAAATGGTGCACAGTTTTGGTGCCTTAAATTTCGCATAACTTTTCCTTCGGTGCAGTGGGCTACGCCGTCAGTTGACATGATGTTCCAGGTGTCGTAAATTTATTAGTTAAAGAAGGGGTGAAGATAACTATTCTTTTTTGAACTCCTGTACATATTTTCTAATCACTTGTTTACAGGGCTGTTCTCTTCAGCAGCCCAAAGTTTTCAAATGCAGCCGAGTTACTTTTCTCACATGATCCTAACGTTTTGCAGTAACGTGTAATGAGAACAACTAACTTCGAATAATGATACTTGTCCTTGGTTCTGAGAAATGAGCCTAAAGGCTCGAGCTCGCCATTGACGGTTCTTTTTGGGCACAAAATATTTGGGCACAAAAAAAAGTTATTGCAGTACTGCGTACGGAGATTTTCTTCCCTTCAATGCCGCGTAAGGCGATAGGAACTAAAGGCGTCTCCTGTCTTCATGAAATGAACAAGATTACCTGCTCTTAATATAGCAGTACTGATATTCTGTAATTTTACTTTAACTACCCTTGAGCGTCTTTAGGGCAACAGTATAATAAATAAATTATTAGGTAAATACTATTGCCGCTCAGTGTTCAAGGGTTGTGTCTGAACGTGGTGGAACTGACCATTTAGCGAAGGCATCGTTGTCTTCTTATTACTCTAGTGTGTCGATTTTAATTGGATTGCTTGCATCGATATATTTGGAAGACAGAGCATTGTTGAACTGAGAGCTTTTCAAGCAAGGCAACCAAAATGGTGCTTCTAATATCAAGGCAAAAGACAGTGTGGTTATTGCATATTGGCTTTAATACCCGACCGTATAGCAAAACACGTACTTTTGTTGAAGTCCTGAGAATTGACGAGTAAATGTTCAGTGGAGCCATTCTTGCAAAATGGCCAAATATAGGGCAACTGCAAGCGACTCTAAATTTCCTTGAAGGCTTATGCTTTCAGCAGTTCTCATTTTAAAGGCGTCTTCCCATGTCAGCTGGCCCGAAGATTCGGCATTGAGTGAGAAGTTTGCGCGAATCCTCCTTTAATTGCAACCTTTGTGTCTGCTCGTAGTTTTTGACCTGACGCACTGCCAGAAAAGAACCATAGAAAATAGTGACGGCAAATAAAACTGCGAACATGCTTATATTTATCTCGGGTTATAGATTGCATGATAGCGTTCATGGCAGCCCTCACTTCCACGGCGGACAAGATAAAATTCCGCCAGCCCTTCACTGGTGTTCTACTGAAGAGCGTTAGAAATTGTTCGGGGTGCTTCGCGTATTGGTTCATGCGCAAAGCATTTTCGTGGGTCCTCTGTTGCTGCGGGTCGTAAAGCAGCTTGTCAGCGGTGGTATATTGTTGTAATACGCTGGCCGGCTCTTTCCACTTCCTCTATTGCCTCGTGTATGCCAAGAGCGCTCTATTATGAGTCCCCCTTTATACGCCTCGGCTATTCCTTCAGTGCCACTTGTGCAGTTTATATGGTACAAGTTCTCCGTAGCATCCTTCAGGGTTTCGGTCAAGCAAATAGAGAGAGCATGCGCGAATTTCAAATGATACAGAGCCGTAAATCAGACACATTCAGAGCCTACTCAGCAGGAAACAAATATCCGCGACCAAGAAGACCAACAAAATCTGTTGACCGGTTCACCATAGTCCTTGTGGCGGAGGCCATGTATGCATGTATGCGAGGACAGAATGGTTGGATAGCTGAATTTTCATCTTTAGGAGCGGTTCGGCCCATACATTCCTAATGACACTTGCGATTTTGTTGACTTGATATTTTGTGATCTTTTACCTTTTTTATTGTTAGCGGCAACTTGTGGCATTCTTACCATATAGTGGTGGTGCCATTATTTTGAAAGAATGTGTTCGGAGCTTTTAAAATATTTCAGTTGATAATGGATACTTTTCAGTCCTTCGAACTGAGGCACATCTCCGGAGTTGTGTGGAAAATGGGTGGCGTTCTAGACCTCTGCATACAAAAAGAATGAAAGATACTTGCTTAGCCATTGCATGTGTAGATGCCTCAATTCCAGTTCGGCTGGATACCAGTAGTGCCCCGTGCCCCGAAGCAAGCCTTTAGGTGGGCTACTGACTTGGTATACTGTAGAAGAATAACCTCAAGAATCAGGTTTCGGGCTGTTTACACATCTTGTTTAAAGTGTTCCCTGCATAAATAAGATACATTACTCTATTGTTACGTCCTTAGCGTCGCGACGGAGACGTTCTAGTCGGTTCAGTACGCTAGGTACACACGGCTAGCGGGAACGACACAAGTGCCACAAGACAAAGGTCGAACGGGCGCGCACACTTCTTCTTCCTCTTCTTTCTTTCTTACTCCGTGCTCTGTTTGAGAACAAGTCCGTAACACTTCCCCCGTCGCAGGCGAAGCCCTCCTGGCGAGTCAATCGTCAGCACGAGGATTACAGGGTTTCAGACGCGCGACGTGGGCAAGCTCAGTTCGTGAAGAACGTCGGCCACTTTTGGTAAGGCGCGCAATCCAATAGGTGAGGTCACTAATTGCCTCGAGGATAACATAGGGACCGATATAGTGCGCGAGCAGTTTCTGACTTAAGCCACGCTTCCTTAGTGGACGCCAAAGCCAGACCATATCGCCAGGGAGGTAGGTGATGTGGCGATGGTGGTCGTCGTAGCGGGATTTCGAGCGCTTTTGTGAGGCGCGAGTTCTCAGGCGGGCTATCCGGCGGGCTTCTTCAGCCCGGCACAGGATCTCAGCAATCTCAGGTTCGTCATCTGTGGAGAACGGGAGGATGGTGTCGAGGATGTGTCGAGGAGACCGGGCATAGAGGAGAAAGAATGGACTCTAACTTGTTGTTTCCTGTTGAGCGGTGTTGTATGCGTATGTTATGAATGGTAGCACAGTGTCCCAGTCCTTGTGGTCGGCGGCGACGTACATTGAAAGCATGTTGGTGAGTGTCCGGTTGGTTCGCTCGGTCAACCCATTTGTTTACGGGTGATACGGGGTAGAATGTCAGAAATGCGTTTGGCACAAACGAAGTAGTTCTTCGACAACATCAGCGGTGAACTGACGCCCTCGGTAGCTGATGAACATTCGGGGAGGCCCATGGCGCAGTATAACAAAGTGCAGCAGGAAGAGAGAGACTTGGTGTGCAGTAGCCGATGGAAGGGCTGCCGTCTCACAGTAACGAGTGTGGTAATCAGTGCAGATGACGATCCAGCGGTTGCAAGAATGAGACTTGGGAAAGGGTCCCAAGAGGTCTACCCTGTCGTGACGCTGGGGCTATGGCGACCCGGCCTTCACTTGGTAGCGTGCAGAGACTCCGGGTTGAAGAAGGACTGAATCTTCGAAGTTGGTAAAATATGTACAAGCAGGTTTACTGGCACTTTGAGAAAACGTATTTACAAGAATATTTACATGAAGAAGAAGGGTACATCAGCAAAATGACAAGCGTTAAGAGTTCATAGCGAGAAGCGACTGGATGAGCCGTTTACCCAGGGCCCAGAGCGACATTTCGTGCTCTGCAGCGTCCTTAAAAACCCCCTATGTCCAGCCCCTCTCTGAAGATGCTGACCAACCAAATCCAGGGCACGCCCCTCAGGTATCGGCATCCAATCGAACACATCACTGCACTGATGGTCTGAAGCACTGACTGGTCCGGCATTCATTCGTTGGGCGTGATCACTTGTTGGCGGGAAAAGCTTGGGAACGGCGAGGAGAGGAGGTACATTTCTATTCTTCAGCAAAGAAACCACAGGCTGGTTCTGGGGGTTTTACTTCTCAGAAACCCGAGTGCACGTGGCGCCGCATAGGGCTCCCAACATGGTCCCTTTTCGACAATTGCAAATCTTTCCTGCATTCCCGGGAAATCACTTAATGGCCGTATGAGTCATGCTCTTCTCTTGTCCTGCACGTCAGCGGACATGTCACTCTGTCGTCTCCTTTGGATAGGAGGCATTCATCACTGGAGGATAGCACTTCTCGACTGGAAGGGTGAACAAAAGAAAGCACTTCCTGCTATTTCCCGCAGGGGGACGTTTCTTTGTGTTTTTCCAGACGTTCTCTTGACAGGGCCAATTTGGCATTTGCAGGTTGTCCACAAAGCAAAACATGCTTACAAAACAGGATTCCTGGAAACAGGCTCACTTAGAGCCAATGGACCATCACCACATATTCACAAAACTTTTCCATGCCCACAGGCGAACAATAGAGCGCGCAAATGCGGATGCTTGGTCGTAACAGCCTCCTCCCCCGCCAGAAGAGACTCGGAGGGCAGCAGCCGCAGCTGCTGCATGAAGAGACGACTTAATGGCCTGCACGTGAACGCTTGAAGCTCGCTGTTGCATGTCGCGTTGTCTTGATTGTTGTAGGCCAAATTGCTTGAGCTATCTGAAACTCAACCACATGTCGAAGCAAGCACTCGGCTCCCGTCTGAAGAGACCAGGTCAAAAGAAAACTGCCATTGTTGTTCGAGAAAAGCCCACTCTCAAGACGTTCAGGACCCACGTATGCCTCCAAAAACCAAACGTGCTGCTTTACATAGTCATCTATATTCAAGCGCACGAAAAAAAAAAAAAAAAAAAAAAAAACCTGATTATCAATTTGGATACATGGTGAGGAACATCTCGGACCGCTTAGAAAGAGCGGCTAAGCGCGTCCGCATTCCCATTTAACTTCCCCTTTTTGTATCTTATTTCAAAATTGTACTGCTGTAAAATCAAGCTCCACCTAAGAAGGCGACTGTTCTTCGATGTCGCAGTTTGCAGCCAAGCCAGGGGACAATGGTCCGTCTCTACGGTGAATTTGGCCCCTCCAAGATAGCACTGCAATTTTTTGAATGGCCCATACAATGCAAGCGCATTCCTTCTCTGACGCGCAATAAGCCCTCTCTCTAGAACTCAGTTTTCTGCTCAAGTAGAGCACGGGGTGCTCATTACCGTCGTCATCTCTCTGGCAGAGAACAGCACCTAGCCCTCGATCACTGGCATCACACTGGACCGTGAATTCTCGGCCATAGTCTGGAGCTCGCAATACCGGACGGCTAATCAGCACAGCCTTCAGGTTTACGAAGGAGGCTTCCTTTTGTTCGTCCCAGACTACATTTGTCGGTTCTGTCTTGCGGAGAGCGTCGGTCAGAGGGCTAGCCAAAGCTGAATAGTTAGGGATGTAGTGATTGTAGTACCCAGTCAGACCCAGGAATGCTCGAATTTCCGTCTTCGTGCTCGGCCGCGGGTAGTCTGCTACCGCAGAAATCTTAATCTCGCTGGGTTTCCTGAAACCTTGACCTACATTGTGACCCAAGTAGTCCACGGTCGCCCTTGCCAGGCAACATTTCTCGGCCTTTACGGTTAGTCCAGCTTGACGCAAAAGGCTCAGTACAGCTCTTAGATGTACCATATGGTCCGCCCATGAGTCGGAAAAAACCGCAATGTCGTCTAAATAAGGCACCGCGAATGTTTCACACCCCTTTAAAACCCTATCCATGAGTCGGGAAAAACAAAATGGAGCATTTTTGAGCCCGAAACTCATCATTGTTGGCTGGTAGCTGCCCGTCGGAGTGACGAAAGCCGCGTATCTGCTGGCGCGTTCAGTGAGCGGTACTTGCCAGTATCCTCGAGTAAGGTCCAGCGTAGTCACATATGCCGCTCTACTGACCTGTTCTACTCTCTCCTCAATATTCGGAATAGGATACACTTGATCCCTGGTGAGAGAATTTAGCTTTCGGTAGTCTACCACAGGCCTAGGGTCTTTACCTGGAGCTTCTACTAAGATCATAGGCGAAGCATAATCGCTTTCCGAGGGTTTTATTACTCCCAATTCCAGCATGCGAGTTACTTCCCTATCCAGAATTTCTCTTTGCCTTGGAGAAAATCGGTAGCACCTTGATCGCACTGGCACGTCTGAAGTCAGCTCAATATCGTGCTCAGTCAAATCAGTTCTGCCTGGCCTGTCCACGAAGCAGGCCTCAAACTCTGTTATTATCTCGCCCAGATCGGACAGCTGGGATTTCTTTAGTTCTCCTCTCTGCTCCGTCTTTTTGAGAAGCTCCTGAGCGTTGCTTCCTTTTCCGCTGAGGCAAATCAAGTTGTCCCCCATCTCCTCGGGAAGGTTTAACGTTAGATTTACCACGGCTTCCCTCTGCACATAAGGCTTCATAAGATTGCAATGATAAATGCGCACTTCTTTACGCCTACCGGGAATTTTCACTGCGTAGTTAGTGTTAGAAAGCTTTGCAACGACTTCAGCCGGTCCTTCCCACTGTACTTCGAGCTTATTCTGCCTTGAACTTCTCAGCAACATCACCTGGTCCCCGATACAAAACGTCCTTTGACGGGCTGACTTATCATAGTACACCTTGGAACGAGCCTGGGCTGACTTCATGCTGGCCTCAACGAGTTCCTTAGTGTTATGTAAGCGATTCAAGAGGTTCAGAATGAATTCTACTACTGTTGGGTCTTCTCCGCGCCCCTCCCAGGCTTCGCGCACCATTCGCAAAGGTGAGCGCAGTGACCTTCCGTACACCAACTCGGCTGGGCTAAATCCAGTGGATTCGTGCGGCACTGACCGCAAAGCGAAAAGCGCTGCAGGCAGGCAGGTATCCCATTCGCGCTTGTTTTCATAGCACAGTCCCCTCAGGACTCGTTTGAGAACAGAGTGCCATCTTTCTACGCTGTTGCTCTGCGGATGATGGATCGAGCTATGCACTACCTTAATGCCGCATCGCTCGAGAAATGAGGTGGTGAGGACACTCGTGAAAACGCTACCCTGATCACTTTGTACCTCGGAAGGGAATCCAACTCGTGCAAACACTGACAGCAGCGAATCCACTACACTCTCGGACGTCACCTCGCGCAGCGGAACAGCCTCTGGAAACTTTGTGGCTGGGCATAACATAGTGAGGATATAACGGTACCCTGACTCGGTCACAGGAAGTGGCCCAACTATATCTATTACTAACCGGTGAAACGGCTCGGTAATGATTGGTACTAACACCATCGGAGCTTTCCACTTATCTTGCGCCTTTCCAACCCGCTGGCACGTGTCGCATGACCGTACAAAATTTTCCGTGTCCTTAAAACATCCAGGCCAATAGTATTCTTGCAACAGCCTCTGCTTTGTTTTCTTTATTCCAAGGTGACATGACCACGAGCTGCCATGGGAAAGTCGCAGTAAGTCTCCGCGGTACTTTTGGGGAACGACTAATTGGTCCCGCTCTACTCCGCGCTTATCCTTGAATAAGCGATACAGCACTCCCTTTCTCATCTCGAAAGAAATATTGTTTGCTGTCTTAGTGGCGCGGTGGCGCTCCCTTATCTCCTGTATATTGGGATCATTGGCTTGCTCTATAGCTAAGTCCTCTCGGGTTCCACTTAAAAGTCTCGTGAGATTACTAGACACTGGCGGCAAGAGGTTACTCTCAAGAACGTCCTCATTCCGCGTCTCATCAAGCTCACTTTCAAGTTGACTTATCTGAGTTGCCTCGCTCTCAAAGTTTTCTGACCTGCTATCTTCCGCATTTACCATTGTTTTAACTGCCGTTTCCTCCGCTGTGGATTTTTCTGGAATGAGCAGTGTAGCTAGTTCTCGCGCCTTTGAACGTGTTAAGGCTTGCACAACTCTGTCTCCGAAAAGGATGCCCCTCTTTCGCAGCAGCATGTCCGATTTGTTGGAGAACAAATACGGATAGCACTTAGGAAGCTTTCCTGAAACGGCAGCCTCGGTTGTTAATTCGCCGAAAGGGCCCTCGATGACCACGTTCGCGATCGGCAAGCACACACTCTGTTCCTCAACTACCTGTCGGATCCATGCACACTGTCCTGTATAGTCGGAAGGCGATACATACGCCGGATGGACAACATCCATCGTTGCGGCCGAATCGCGCAGTACCTTGCAAGGCTTCCCGTTGACTACTAGGTCATGCAGGTAGGGTTCTAAAAGCTGCATATTTTCATCGCAGTCCCTGACATACGAGAAAGCAATCTTTTCTTTCCGGCAGTTGACGGCAATGTGACCCTGCTCATTACACCTAAAGCATGTGAGCGGCTTCCTAGCCTCAAGCTTTTTCTTTGTGTTCTGCGCGTTGGTCACTTCCCCACTTTTCTCACTGCCGTCCTTTCTAGGGCGTTTGCCTGAAGAAGCCTTCCTTTCTTCGTCTGCAAATCTAGCAAAGTGCCTTTTCTGACGGTTATTTACACTGAACTTGGGATTGCGGAGCCTATCTACTGCTGGGTTGCTGAATTGTCGGCGCGAAGCGTATTCCTCAATGAGTTCGGCAGCTTCAGTTGCCGACTTAAATTCGCCTCGGTCCTGTAACCAATTTCTTTCTTTTTCTGGGAGGCAGCTATAAAACTGCTCCAAAAGAATTCGCTCGACTACAGCGTCCCTATCACTGTAGGAATCTGTGCTCTTTAGCCACTCGCCCAAATTTACTCTTAAATTGTACAGGAATTCAGGGTAACTCTCGTCCCTGGACTTAGTAGCATTCCGAAAACGTTGTCTGAACGCCTCGGCGCTAAGCCTATACTTTTTCAGAAGGCAAGCCTTGACCTTCTCGTAGTTGTCCGCGTCCTCCTTGCTAAGCCGCGCGACAACCTCCGCTGCCTCGCAGGGCAGAACCGTCAATAATCTCTGAGACCAAGTGTCTCGCTGGAAGGACAGTTTTTCGCAGGTTCGCTCAAAGTTAGCCAGATACAGACCGATATCCCCTGATATCACATATGGCTGCATGTACTTTGACATCTTGAAATCTGCCTCCTTGTTGAGAAGAGGTACCGCTAGCTGGGGACAATTGCCCGACCTCTTGCTCAACTCTAGTTCTAATTTCCGGAGCTCAATTTCTTGGTCCAGCTTTTTTGCTTCTCTTTCACGCTTCTTTTCCTCTTTTTCCCACTCACGTTCGCGCTCCCTTTCCTCTTTTTCCCTCTCAAGTTCACGCTCACGCCTCTTTTCCTCTTTTTCCCGCTCTTTCTGCTCTTTTTCCCGCTCCTTCTGCTGTCTGAGCTGTTCCTTTTTTTGACCGATGAGGTTCCATGCTTCACTGAGCTCCTCATCATCGGCTCCCAAATCTGTGATTGCCTTTATAATCAAAGGTTTTCGTGCCAAACCACTTGTATCAATTCCCAATTCCTCACACAATTGCAACAGTTCCGGTTTCTGCAGCTTTTGTAGGTCCATGATCGCTCCGAGTGTCGGCTACTTCCAAAACAACAGTGCAAACTACCAAACCTAAAGGCGTTTCCACACTCTCTTTACCAGTTCTAAAATCTAACCCTGTTCTAGAACCTGGTCCACATCAGAAGAAAAGCCAAGCACTCACCCACACATGCGATCGATGTTCCGAGCTGCCCTCTTGTTGGCCGATTGTTGCTCCTGCTTGTTGCTTGAGATGCCACCTCCGATCACAAGGTGTTGTGGCTTGTAGCTTCAGATCCACCTCCAATCACCAGATGTTGTGGCTTGTAGATTCAGATCCCACCGCTGGTCACCAGTCGTTGTGCTTGCAGATTCAGATCCCACCGCTGATCACCAGTTGTCGTGACGCTGGGGCTATGGCGACCCGGCCTTCACTTGGTAGCGTGCAGAGACTCCGGGTTGAAGAAGGACTGAATCTTCGAAGTTGGTAAAATATGTACAAGCAGGTTTACTGGCACTTTGAGAAAACGTATTTACAAGAATATTTACATGAAGAAGAAGGGTACATCAGCAAAATGACAAGCGTTAAGAGTTCATAGCGAGAAGCGACTGGATGAGCCGTTTACCCAGGGCCCAGAGCGACATTTCGTGCTCTGCAGCGTCCTTAAAAACCCCCTATGTCCAGCCCCTCTCTGAAGATGCTGACCAACCAAATCCAGGGCACGCCCCTCAGGTATCGGCATCCAATCGAACACATCACTGCACTGATGGTCTGAAGCACTGACTGGTCCGGCATTCATTCGTTGGGCGTGATCACTTGTTGGCGGGAAAAGCTTGGGAACGGCGAGGAGAGGAGGTACATTTCTATTCTTCAGCAAAGAAACCACAGGCTGGTTCTGGGGGTTTTACTTCTCAGAAACCCGAGTGCACGTGGCGCCGCATAGGGCTCCCAACATGGTCCCTTTTCGACAATTGCAAATCTTTCCTGCATTCCCGGGAAATCACTTAATGGCCGTATGAGTCATGCTCTTCTCTTGTCCTGCACGTCAGCGGACATGTCACTCTGTCGTCTCCTTTGGATAGGAGGCATTCATCACTGGAGGATAGCACTTCTCGACTGGAAGGGTGAACAAAAGAAAGCACTTCCTGCTATTTCCCGCAGGGGGACGTTTCTTTGTGTTTTTCCAGACGTTCTCTTGACAGGGCCAATTTGGCATTTGCAGGTTGTCCACAAAGCAAAACATGCTTACAAAACAGGATTCCTGGAAACAGGCTCACTTAGAGCCAATGGACCATCACCACATATTCACAAAACTTTTCCATGCCCACAGGCGAACAATAGAGCGCGCAAATGCGGATGCTTGGTCGTAACAACCCCGACTTTCTCAAAAGGGGATCTTGGAGGCGTCACCGGATGAAGAACACAGGAAGAGTGCCGGCGGGGCGTTTGTGACTCGCACGGGGTAAGTAGAAACGTTCTTGGATGCGATAGAGCGTCCGCGCAGATCCCAGGTGTCCCGAAGTGGGGTCGTCGTGCATAACGCGCAAAACAGAGGAGCGTAGGCTGACGGGCACCACCAGAAGGTAGCGGAGACCAGTGGGAGAATAGTCCTTTTTGTACAAAAGACCACTTCGTATACAATAGGGAGTGGAAGCTGTAGGGTCCTTTGCAGTGTTAAAGAATGGTTGGAGATTCTCATCTTTCCTCTGCTCAGTGCGGAACGTACGGGTATCGGGGATTGGAGGTAAAACCGCAGCGATGTAATGATCAAAATTGTCGGCGTCACATTCCGTTGTGGGAAGCGGTAAACGTGAGAGACAGTCCGCGTCAGCGTGCCGGCGTCCACTCTTGCACGAAACTGTATAATCAAACTCTTGTAAACGAATTGCCTACCGTGCAACACGGCCAGATGGGTCACGTAGGTTTATCAGCCAGCACAGGGAATGATGGTCAGTGACCACTGTGAAGGGTCGCCCGTATAGATAACAGCGAACTCTTGTAAACGAATTGCCCACCGTGCAACACGGCCAGATGGGTCACGTAGGTTTATCAGCCAGCACAGGGAATGATGATCAGTGACCACTGTGAAGGGTCGCCCGTATAGATAACAGCGAAACCGCTGAACGTCGAAAACTACCGCGAGGCATTCTTGCTCAGTGATTGTCTAATTGCGTTCAGGTTTGCTTAAGGAACGACTGGCGTAAGCAATAACGTGTTCCTTGTCGCCCTAACGCTGAATCAGCGCAGCACAAATGCCAACACCACTGGCGTCCGTGTGCAGTTCCGTTGGAGCAGAAGGGTTGAAATGCCGGAGAATCAGATGTGACGTTAGTAAAAACTTGAGTTGGCAAAGAGTCACACTCCGATGTCCACTCGAAGGGAGCGTCGTTGTGGAGAAGGCACGTAAGCGGGTTAGCAATGTCAGCAAAACGGGGAATGAAGAGGCGGAAATATGAGCAGTCCTAGGAAACTTCGGAGTTCCTTCACGTTCTGAGGTGTTGGAAACGATGCAACGGCCGCGGTCTTTTGAGGGTCAGGTCTGAAGCCTTCACGATCGACGAGGTGTCCTAGTACCAAAATCTGACGCTCACCGAAGCGACACTTCTTCGAATTGAGTACTAGACCGGCGTTTTTGAAGCAGTCAAGCACGAGAGCGAGGCGTTCGTTGTGCTCTTCGAATGTCCGGCCAAAAATGACGACATCATCGAGGTAGCACATACACATTTGCCATTTTAGTCACCGTAAGATAGCGTCCATAAATCTCTCGAAAGTTGCAGGAGCATTGCAGAGCCCGAAAGGCATTACATTAAATTCAAACAGGCCACCGAGTGTGATAAATGCCGTTTTTTCCTTGTCGTCAGGGTGCATAGGGATCTGCCAATATCCCGATCGCAGATCGATGGATGAAAAATATGATGCCGAGAACAGACAATCTATGGCGTCATCGATCCGCGGAAGGGGATACACATCCTTCTTTGTTGCAGCATTCAGACGGCGATAGTCGACGCAAAAGCGCCATGTACCATCTTTCTTCTTCACCAGATACAGGGGCGGCCCAGGGACTGCATGACTTTTGAATGAAACCCTTTTCCAGCATATTCCGAACCTGCTCATTGATGACGTGGCGTTCTGTTGGAGACACTCTGTACGGCTTCTGTCGAATTGGGTGTGAGTAGCCTGCGTCAATGCGATGTCGGGTACGTGTCACGGGAATGCAACGTGAGCCGCTAGGCTCGGAAAAATCAAATATGGAAGAATACTTGACCAGTAAGGCCTCCAAAGCGTCACGCTGATCCCTGGTTAGAGAGCGGCTGAACATCGAATGTAGTTGCGAGTCAGGGGCAGGAGCGGCAGCACTTTCGCCAGGTGCATCAGTAAGCAAAGCCACCGACGGGGCGTCGTCTTGGCTACAGGTCGCAATCTTCATATTCACAGGCAAAACTACTGGTTGCGAAGAACATTTAATGGCCCACAGCCGTGAGCAGGCCTTGACCACCGACAGTAGTCATTGAGGAACCAGAATGTATTTCTTTGCACAGTTAGAATGAAGCGGTGCTACTGTAGCGTCGAAGGTGTCGGAAGCACGGCTGGGGCACAAAACTGGGACGCACACCATAGACAAGGCTGGCACATTGGTATCCTCTGTTACACAGAACACATCCTCACGGACGTGCGGCTTCTCTAAGAGTCCAGAAGGAAGGGAACCATCAATGCAGAGTTCCCGAGAGCGGCAGTCGACCGTAGCGCCACACATTCTCAAAAAGTCAACACCTAGAATTATGTCATGCGTGCATCGCGAAAGCACTGCAAACTCCGCTGCGAATACCGTTCCACCAGGGGACACCGAAGCACTACACATTCCCAGGGAACACAACACCTCACCACCCGCGCCATGAAAATTCACATTTCTGTCCCAAACAAACATAACTTTGCGTCCATACGCTTCTTAAACGATAAACTCATTATTGAAATGGTTGCCCCGGTACCCACTAAAGCCATTGTCGCCACACCATCCACAAGGACATAGACCGTATTCTTTAACATAACATATGGAGGAATTTCTTCAGGCAGCGCACAGTCTCCAGCGGCCTGACCTCCAGCGGTCGCACTGACTAGTTTTCCGACAAAGGCGATGCTGACCGCCGTCGTGGCAGTGGTGACGGAAAGCGGCGCGCAGAAGAGGCAGGTGGTGGTGAGACACTTCGTTCGGAAGCAGGAGAGTGGTTGCGCGGTCCATTGGTCTGGGGATATTCATACGAAGATGGGGGCCATTGCCAATTAGATTCGTAGAAACGGTTACGTGGCGGAGCATTTTGAACGGGCCGATCGTAACGTGTGAGTGGGCGGCTGCGGCAGTATCGAGCTATGTGCCCCTCAATGCCGCAGCGTCGGCACACGGGGGCTGTGCGACGAAAAACTTGTTCCCTGGAGGGCTCCGAGGAGACAGGGTGCATTGGGTAGCGAAACTCATCTTCAGGTCTTCGGGTTGGACGCCGGAAATAGCGAGCAGGTGGTGGTTGAGGATGGTACTCATAGTGCTGATCAGAGTGCGACAAGAAGTTAGTCGGGCGCGAGTCGTAGCGAGGCGGGTGACCAGGGCTATCGAACCTTGGCGTCGGGCTGTTGGAGTAAACGTCCGCGTGTACCGTATTGATAGGATTCACAACGGGCATCGAAGGGAGCAAGGAGGGAGGCCCTCGAGAGCCGACAACATCAGAGGGCAAAGATGATGGAGACCGTACAGGGGGCTCAAACCGCTGCAGTTCCTCGCGAACTATTTGCCGGATCGTCGACGACAAGTCCATGAAGTTGTCTTCAATGCTCGCCACAGATGGAACGTTGGCGAGCCGCCCAAATTTTGGCGTTATGCGACGAGTCTTCAATGTCTCGAATGTGCGAACATGACGAATTACATCACAGACGGCGTTCAGGTCACCTTTGGCAATTAGAAAATTATAAACATCATCTGCGATGCCCTTCAGAAGATGTTCTACTTTGTCTTCCTCGGTCATATTAGCGCTTGCAGTTTTGCATAGCTTCAGGACCTCCTCTATGTAAGTTGTGCATATTTCCCCAGGTAGCTGAGCTCTGTGCGTAAGCGTGTGTCACCGGCTAGTCACAATATGTCATGCAGACTTTGGATTGGTACTTTTCATTTCAAAGCTGTCGCCGAGCTGATGTTCGTGAGGCTTCAAAGCAGAGGAATAACCTCGATGCCAATACCCAGGTGCTAGGCGATGCTGAAGTTACAGCATGTTCGTCCATACTACTTTCACTACATTGTATACTCCACCACGGGATCTAGAATGGCTGATTTGAGAGTACCGAAAACTTCGTATTTTACAGTTCGTCCGTTTTACTGTTTCCTACCAACGATTTCGTATATAACGTTCGTTGCATTTTTTTTTCAGAACAGCATTCATTTCTAGACTTACTGCAGGCATGACGTACACACAAATTGGTGCGCGTCCACATCATGATGTAGAGAATATTTGGATACATACCCATAAATTGCAATTCTACATTTGCTCTCATTTGTACCTTTGAGGGTCCAAAATAGTGGAAATTCTCGTTTACAGAATGGGTACATATATGGAGAACCATTATTCGTACACACATTCATGTGATATCAACCGAATGGTCTAGGCGAGATTTATTCGAAATTAGGTTGCGGTAGATAACTGCTTAAACTCTTGCATTTCTACGTCTGTCAGCACTGCCAGCATTTTTCACTCTTAGCTCTTATACGTGTATCCAGGTCGAGCACATAACAAAATTTTCCTATGGCCATCAGAATCCCACATCTGGTCACTCCACACCTTCACGTGTGATAATGTTGAGGGGCCGGATGTGACAGAAGCCATGAGAGTGGCTTTAATTCGTTTCGGATATAACGGGCAGCATAGAGGATTCCGTGTTCACAAATTACATTTTAATTAAACTCTAGTTTGCTCAGATAAATCCGGCTAAGTGTTGCCCGCTATAAACTATGCCTTAATTTGACAAGCAAGTATAAGCAATAGATATTAAATTTAGTACTTAAGTATCACGTAGAGACAAGTTATTACGGAACGATAATATAAAGCGCACTACGAAACAGATGAACGTGAATTATTTCGTCAAACTACCATAATCTTTTTAAACAGTAACTTGCTGTCGACAGCTTTCCAAACTTAGCGCCACAATATGTAATTTCCATCATTCGGGGAAAGCGCGGAGAGGTTGAAAAATATTGGTTTTTATATTTTCTGTAGAAGGAATTAACATTTATTTATGAGAGCAGCCCGAAGGGATTGATTGAGTCTGTGATTTCAAAAAAGAAAGCGTTCCTGATTTTTATATCGACAATTATCTCGTCTGATTTAAAGAAACTATTACGATGGTATGGGTGAAACGCATATTAGGATATTTTATGTTTAATTCGTGTGAGGAAATGTGTTTCCCGAAGACTTTTTTGCATCGCGTCATCATACTATCATCATCATACGCGTCATCATGCAGCAGGTCACATTACTTATTTTGTCTTACCGTGCGTTTGTGCGGTTTAGTGCATGCATGATGGAAAACGCTGCTGAACAAACGATACAAAGGACACACTTACGGAGAAGCACTATGCTGCATTGAGAAGTGAATTATTAATTTTTCCTCAAAATTAAACTAAAGGGGCGAGCATATGGTAACTTCGCTGCACCCGGCCTTTGCTAATATGGCCAACTAATACTCATCGCTCGACCATCGGCCGCCCATCTATAACCTAAGTTGGAAGAGGACAATGGCCTTAGAACGGTCGGTTTTCGACAATGAACACGGACCGATAAGTATGGCCGACTTGGCCAGCTTATTGTCGCAGTCGGGCTATACAAGGCCCATGGCTTACACACGCGAAGCCCAACTTTGGTTGGGCAAGTGGGTATAGTCAGGCTGATGATGATGACTAATCAACTAGTCAGTAAATAATTTATGAGGTAATAAATAAATGGCAAATAATTACTAATTTGTGTCTAAATATATGATTTGTAACTACTGACAATGTCGTAAATAATAAATAGCATCATCATAACCCTGAATATGACCACTGAGGGTGAAGGCATCTCCCGTATTTCTCCAATTAACCCGGTTCTGTGTTAGCTGCATCCACTTGACCCCTCTGAACTTCTTAACCTCATCCGCCCACCTGAATTTCTGCCTCCCACTGCTCCACTTCCCTTCCCTTGGAATCCAGTTTGTTACCCTAAGCTATCATTGGTTATCCTCTCTTCGCACTACATGTCCTGCCCATGCTCATTTCTTCTTGATTTCCACAAGAATCTGAGTAACTTGAGTTATTTCTATGACACACGCATGACGCTTCGATCTCTTAATGTTACCCTACCATTTTTCGTTCCATAGCCCTCTGCGCAGTCCTCTACTTAAGTAGAACCCTCTTGGTTAGCCTCCACGTCTCAGCCCTATAAGTGAGTACAGGTAGAATGCAACTGTTGTATACTTTCCTCTTGAGCGATACTGGTAAGCTGCTAGTCATTATCTGAGAGTGCTTGCCCAATTCCCTCCATCCCAATCTTATTCTTTTTGTTATTTCCTTTTTATGGTACTGATATGCGGTTACTACCTGTCCTAAGTAGACATATTCGCCTACTAATTCCCTTGCTTCGCTACGTAGCGTAACAGAGCTGTTGGACATTACTGTCGTCTTGTGCATATTGATTTTCAAGCCTACCTTTCTACTTTTCCTACCTAGGTCACCAATCATTCTTTGCAGTTCATCTCCTGAGTTACTTAGCAAGCCAATGTCATCAGCAAATCGCAGATTACTAAGGTATTCTTCATCTACCCTTATCCCTAACTGCTCCCATTTCAAGTCTGAATACTTCCTCTAAACAAGCTGCGGATAATACTGGCGATATCGTGCCTCCTTGGCGAACAGATTCCTTTATTTAAATTGTTTTACTTTGTTATGAAGAAGTATGGTTGTTGTGCAGCCTCTAAATATATATTTCAGCACTATCAAGTATAGCTTGTCTACCCCTTGATTTCACAATGCCTGCATCACCGCCGAGGTTTCTACTGAGTCAAATGCTTTTCGTAATCAATGAATGCTATGTATTCCCCAAATCTGGCAATTTGTTGAAGGTTGTTGTATTGGTATTTGTCTTGAAGCTCAAGCAGGAGATCCTCTCTAGCCAGTTTAGTTTGTACCTGGGCCCTAGTGTGGTTTTTAAAACTTGGATACTGCAAAAGGAGAGCCCCGCAGATTGCAATACATTATAAAAGGTACTGTTGGACCTCATCAATCATGTGGAATAAAGACCAGAAGCATATTTAACAATATTCATGTAGCGTGTAGTGTGTTCGAGCGCTGCGATGCTCTAAACAGGAGCGTGGCCATGGTTCAAGTTGATTTTGAAAAAGAATTTCATCGTGTGTCTCATGAAATATTGTACTGTTTGTTGGAACACATTGGTGTTGGTGCCGTTGTATTGAAAGGCGTTAAAATGGCTTATGCATGTTGTTCTACACGCCTTATGATTAACAAAACATTATCTGAAAGAATTGATGTAAGAGCATCTGTGCGGCAGAGTTGTCCACTGTCTCTTATCCTCTTTGCTATATATTTGGAACCATTGTGTAGAATGGTGACTGCTAACGAATACATCCGTGGTTTTAAGTTGGGAGTATGTGAAGTGAAAATATTGGCATTCGCTGATGAAGTGGCGCTTTTTTTGTCAAGACCGCGAAAGCGTTTTGGAAGCTTTGAAAGTAACACAATGGTATTGCAGGCAGACTGGTAGTGCTGTTAATTTAAAGAAAAGTCTTGGAGTCTGTCACGGGGAATGGGAAGAGGAACCGGAAATTTTCTGTGGAGTAAGATGGGCTACAAAGCCCGGAGTTTATTTAGGAGTCCCTTTGCACAAATTCGGGAAAAATACGAATTACTGGAATGAAAAAGCGGAAGAAATACGGGAAAGTACGAAAGGATGGATGGGACGTAACCTCTCTATTTTCGCCCGTGCGACTGTATGCAATACCTTTTTGGTGGCAAGAATAATGTATTTACTTCAAGTATTGTATTGTGCTCGAGTCAATATACAAAGGCTCCATCGTGTATTTCCGGTCTTGATTTGGTCGTCCAACTGGGAACGAATTAGCAGAGATAATCTCTTTCGGCGATTTAAAGACCGATGGTTGTCTCGAATTCACCTGTATGTGCGGCAGATGGTTTCAAGGTTTTGTTTCCTACGTGACCAAAAAGATGCATTCCTGAGAACCTTTATGCAAATCATGCTATCCAGTGCTATTAAAGAGGTTATAGTCTCTTCATGCTCTGCTCAGGGATACACTGTATCACGCTTCCTGCGAGAAGTGGTGTTGTCGTTCAAGTTTTTACGCGTGCGATACTCTGTAGAGAATTTAGCGACGGTACCACCTAAGCGGCTGTACAAGGATCTTATTTCACAATTGTTCCAAGCTCCATTGTACAGAACCTTATACTGTGAAGGCCCAGGGAAAGACGTGCTCAAGCGAGTTAAAAACATGACTGTTGCACCGGGCGTAAAAACATTCTTTTTGAAATTGCATACAGGAACCCTCCCCGTCAAAACATGGATGGAAGAAAAGGGGCTTTCTGTACCTTGGGGCTCAAACTGTCTGCTATGTACGAAACTTGAAACAGTTGGGCACGTGTTCCTGGATTGTTGGGATGCGGTGTTTTACTGGGATGTGTTACAAAGGACACTTAAAAAAGACCTGCCATTGACGCCAAGTCGAATTCGGTACTTGAATACTGTTAATGTTGAGTTTCAGTATGACCTCATCATGATATTGGGCCTTCACAGTATTTGGAGGAGTAGGGTGGCTTATAGACACTGTGATGTCGATCACGATCTGTATGTGATTATTTTGTTGAACAATTGTATAAACTAAAAGAAATTTTGAAGCAGCAAGACGCTGATCACGAATATCTCTCAGCGCTGGCAATACTCGATGGCACCCATATGGTTAGCCTCGCAACAGCCGTTGTCGAGTCACCGAAAGATGGCAAGTGGAAAATGGCGTAACAGATACCACTGTAGCAGGGAGCCAACCAACAACGGACCTTAATGGGGCGCCATTAGCTATCTTCTTGCCAATCGAAATTGCTACGCAGCCGATCATCGGACAGCGTTTTCGGGGTTGCCATACCATTTCGCTTATCAAAATCTACCTAATGTTCATATAAAAATCAGTTTGCAGTAGAAAATAGAACAGACGGCAAAAATATGTCGAATTGTTTGCCTTCCAAATAAGGATTCGGCTGGAAAAGAGAAAATTAGTTTTTTTCGTGAACTTATTTCGGTCAGTGAAGTAAAATAGATATTCTCTGTACTGGTACATTCTTTTTTTAAATGCCTGTAATTTCACACCCATTTTTACAGTGTATATAAGCAGATAACTTCAAAGGAAATGACGGCCTCGTTATTACAGAGTTTAAAGGAGCTGACAGTGCAGGAATCTAAGGCCCGTCTTACTACAGTCAAGCGTTCGAATATAGGCAACCGAATCCAGTTACATACGCATGTGAACCATCTTACTCACCAGAAGCAAGTTTTGGTTCGCAAATAATTCATCAGTTAATTTGGTAATTTTTTCTTATTCACTAATCATAGCTTTCATATAAGAAATATGATTTCAAAAACTAGAGTGCCCCTTAAAAACCAGATTTGGTTATTTGCCTTTGCCTTTGATTATTTGCCTTTGCCTTTTGTCTTTTGTCCAAGTTATAAACAAATACCTCGGGATACTAATAAAATGACGGGACTATAGTATTCTATAAATCGTGCTCTAAGCAGTGGTTTGAGTGAACAAATATAGCTGCGGCTGCATTTTCGCGGCCTCTTTGTAGAAAGATTTCGACATGCCTAGGATGGCTTTCTCGCCCGCGCCAATACGCGGGCGAACGTTACGGTGCAAATTGCAGCGAGCGAACGGAGTCACCGAGTAACAGCTGCCGCTTAGGTTCATAAAAATCACAAGTGAGAACACCAGAAACGTGGCTTGCTAATATTCTAGCAACGTGATGTTATTTGTCTTCTGTGGACCTTCCTTCCAGCCTAGTTACAAAGACTCGCGGGAGGCTTTCGTTACAGCAAATAAATAGGGGATTCTGAAGATTTTGAATGAATTGAATAGGGTATTCTATTTGCAGGTCACATTTATGACTAAAGCCAATAATTAAAAAAAACAATAATACCCTAAAGAAATATTTGATCACTTGAAAAACAATGAGCTGCTTGTGGTGCACGAGGATGCTGAGAGAAGTGCGCAACTAATTTCCCTGGCCTGCCTCAAATATTTAAGTTTTTTCTTTGCTCATGTTAACTTTGCTTAAATTAAAAAGCCGTTGAACATCTCAAGTCGTTGCAAAAGTTTATAGGTCAACATTTGACGTGTAATAATGTTACAAGCCACTTTCGTTCTTTTTATGAAGAAATGAGCCGAACAAATTTGACGCAGAGCTTTCAGGAATGAATGATATGCTTTGCAAGAAATGACGATTCCGCGAGGTCTGGCGTGACAACGCGGCGATTTCTTTGCATCTCATTTTTTTTTTATTCTCATGCTCGGCGAAGTAACTGCGCTTACTTAAGTGCAATGCATTTGTCTTTAATCATGTTAAATAGAGCTATTCTTGCTCAACCCACGTGTGCGCCTCTGTTCCTCGCAATCCAAAAAAAAAAAAACAGTTGTTTGAGGAGCGCGTTTCAGTAATAACATCTTTCGCCTTAATCTATCACACTTCCAGCGAAATTTAGTGTTTGTGTATATTTATATCTGGCTTCCGCAAAGCTTGGCAGAGTATATGCCGCCAATTTCAGGAAGTGAAAGGATTATGATGGCTATCTACTTCGTTATATGCATCCTAATTGTACCACGCTATGTTTCAGCTATCATAAGATATGAAGACAATCCAGTGAACTTCAGACACCAACGCGCTGCTGAGGCAAGTTTCTCGTCATATTTTATTACCTGTAGTAATTATCTTGCCAGCACAGTCCTCATCTGTGATTCTGAATATCGCGTAAAGTTACAAATTGGTTATAAAGAGTGTTATGCAAGGTGCACGTGTACAGTAAAGCAATCGTCACCCTTCGTGAGCATGTTCATATAAACTCATGTGCCACAAAACAATTCCTGCCGACGCCTTGAATTTCCTCATCAGTATAAACCTGCAGTTAGTTGCAGTGAATAACAAAGTGAAAGGAGAGAAATGTGCGATAAAATGTGCTATCAAATGCTGTATTTTACAAACACTGAAAATAATACAGGGGGAATGTCCGGTGTGCATTGAGAGCAAAGCGTACTGTTCCATCGGGCATACATCCGAAAGAATCTAGTGCCTAAAATGCGTAGCATGGCAGTGCTCGGCCAAGAAAGGCAAACTCAAAATCAGAGGGCTGTTTCAACCTAATAAGCGCTGGCATTCCCTGATTTGTAGTTACAAACACTGTAGTGAATTCTTCAGGAGCTGACACACTCTTGTTGCTTCATCCATAGCTTCTTTGCTCAAAGAAGCCGAAACAATCTGCAATATGTTAGCATTGTATCTGTAAGCGCCTTTCTTACATTCATCCTCAATCTGTTTTGTAAAACACCAGGAGACATTAAAGCGAATGCACTCCAATTACGACGTTGTACTGTTGTGAGCTACAGGAACTACAAATCAAGAATCGCGTGCTGGTGAAGTATTTCAGGCTACCGTTAACTTCCTGTTGTTCATGACAACTGCCTCTTATTAGAGAGCTCTTTATTCAATTGAGTTTTCAATTTGAGGCCATCCCGTTTTCAATGCCACCTCTCTACGTGCAATCTGACTGCTGATCGTTGCCTTTGTATATTCTCATTTTCTATATTGTCCCACAGTATATACTCTTTTAGCAAAACACTTTTGTACAAAGCTAAAACTTGTATTCAGACTTTGACTTTTTGATCTGGGAATCTGGGAAGATTTTTGCGGCTCGCACGTTATTTGGGATTGCCCATGCCCCTTGCACACTATCCACGTAATCAGCGACAGATTAAGTGCAGCTCAATAATTGTTTACAATTACTCCAAATACATTTTTGATACAGGTTAGTCGTAAAAGAAATTTATCGTTCTAGGCAAAAAGGTCGGCCACGGAATGCGGGACATCACCGGCAGTTTATAGATACAATAATTTTTACCGATAATTGAATTATTAATATCATTTTGCTAGATGTATACACCCTCATAAATGTATATTTTAACATCCAATCTGGAATACTTTCTTGCTATTCGGGACTCGCTATCAACACCAGTACATCCGTCTAACTACTTTAACAATAGCTGGTCAGGCCATCCATCTCAAGTCATCATACTAGATACTTGGACTTACCATCCGCGAAAAAACAATAATCATGCTTTGTATCACCACTAAAACTTGCAATCAGTTCGCGCATATAGTCGTCCACTCTCATTCAGAACGCCAACTATACTATTCAAATTAGGAAGCTAGCCGAAGCATGTTTAGAAACCCCTAATCCTTGTGGATATCCGTATGCACTTATAAATACAACCTGTAAGCGTCATTGATACAGTGCAATGCCCTACGCTTACCTGTCACCAGACCTTAGATTGAGATCCCGCTGCATGCTTCGCACATGCCCTTCCTTAGGTTTTCTATACACATTAATGGAGCTCATATACTCTAAGTGCACATAGCAGCTTAGCAGGCGTTGCAGAAAGTTGGTCGGGCGGATGAGTTTAAGACATTCGCCAGGTACAAGTCGGTTCAGCTAGCAAAGGACTGGGTTAATCGGAGGGATAGGGAGAGGCCTTCGTCTTAGAATAGGTATACTCTAGCGTAAAATGATTATTCCGACTGTGCATGGCTGTTCGTGTGCTTGGGATACTTATTAAAACAACTTCCAGAAATGCGAATGGAGCATTTTTGTTGCACCACACAAGGGCATGGATGCTTACGCAAGATGAACGAACACTTACTGAACTTCTTTACAATACCCGTCCCTCCCTGCCCCCTCAAACCCCCATAATTGCACCTTATCGGAAAATTTTGTTTTCCTTATTTTAAGGCAGAAAGACGTCATCGTTGTGTTTATTCTCAGGTTCATCCTACCGATTTGCTGATAATTGAAACACGCGCATCATGTATGACATTCATGTAGGGGCTCGCTTGGTTGCGAGTAGCAGTGATGTGGTGACACATACTCTTTGCTCTTGCATTCACCCTCCTGGTATAGAGAACTTAGAGAACTGTCAGTATTGGTGACCTGCGTCTAGCGCCTGATATGCGTACAGGGCATTCATTTAAACTGTTTAAATACACCTGTACGCGACAATCATGCGCAGAAATACAGGAGAACTTATTTATTTATTTATTTATTTATTTATTTATTTATTTATTTATTTAGGTTACCCATAAAGGCCCTCTAAAGGAGGGTATTACATAGGGGGGGGGGGATACAATTGTAAAAAAAACACGATGCAATAAGCAACAATTACAATAAGAACCGTTATATAACATCAAAAAAGGAAAGAAAAACAACACCAAATATTCTACACATTTCCGTCACAGCGAAGTAGCTCTTGGAATTTATTTATGTTAGTTTCTGTAGCGATGTGCGATGGCAAGTTATTCCATTCAATGGTAGTGCGAGGTATGAATGAATTGGCATGAGATGATAAATGACACTTGGCGCGTTTAACTTTGAAAGCATGATCAAGTCGTGGAAAAATGACATCAGGTAACTGAAACAAATCACTGCGCAGTAGTGGATGGTGATAAAGCTTATGGAAAAGTGTTAACCGAGCGTATTTATGACGACATGATAAGTCTTCCAGTTCAGCACGTTGTTTTAATGCTGTGACGCTAGTGAAAGGTGAGTAGTCTGAAAAAATAAAGCGCACAGCATGGTTCTGCAAGGATTCGATGTTGGTGATAACATGGGCTTGATCAGGGTCCCAAACAGCCGCAGCATATTCAATTTTAGGGCGTATTAGAGTGATATAAGCAAGGTTTTTAACATGGATAGGAGCGTGTTTGAGAGTACGTTTAAGAAGACCAAGTGAACGGTTAGCAGCAGCTAGGGTGAGGTCGATATGGTGATGCCATGTTAGATCAAACTGAAAGTGCACGCCAAAGTATTTGTAAGTGTTTGTTAGTTCAACAGCATTGTCATTGAGCATGTAAGTGGTTGAAATGCGAGCGGTACGACGGGCGAAAGATATAAGTTTAGTTATACAAACGTTTCAAGTCATTAACCAGGTTGCGCGCCATGAGCTTACTGCGTTCAGGTCCGACTGTAGGAATTGGCGGTCACTGTTATTATAATGTTACGGTAAATTACGCAGTCATCTGCGAAAAGACGAACTCTAGATGTTACAGAGACCGGTAAATCATTAATATAGATTAGAAAAAGCAAAGGACCAAGCACACTTCCTTGGGGTACACCAGATGTCACATAAGTCGAAGAAGAGTTAGAATTATTAACTGAGGTATACTGAGATCTAGGAGAAAGAAAGTCCTTAATCCAGGCGAGCATATTAGGGTGGATGTTAAGCTGTGCTAGTTTTAGAAAAAGTCTGTGATGAGGGACCCGATCGAATGCTTTTGAAAAATCCAGAAAAACTGCGTCGACCTGAAAGCCTGCGTTAAGTGATGATTGTAAGTCATTAACAAAGCCCGCTAGTTGAGTGTCACATGAAAACCCCTTGCGAAAACCGTGCTGATATCTGGAAATAATGTTATGATCTTCGAGGTATTTAATGACTTGGCTATGAATGATATGCTCTAGAAGTTTGCAAAAGTTGCTGGTTAACGAGATGGGTCGATAGTTAAGTGGGGAGGAACGATCACCTGATTTGAATATAGGTATTACCTGTGCTGCACGCCAGTCATTAGGAATTAGTCCGTTCGATAACGACTGCGAGTGTAAACAGGACAAGATAGCAGAGATGTTTCTGGATGTATATTTAGTATCTTATTGTTAAAGCCAAGGTGATCCGAGATACTTGTAATTTTGAGATTGTTTAATAAAACTGAAATACCTGCTTCGTTAATAACTATGTAAGGCATGCAGATGTCATGAAATGTAATTAAGATAGGAGATGAGCTAATGTCTTCGTTGGTAAATACTGATGAGAAGGTAACGTTAAGAACCTGAGCACAATCGGATTCATTGATTATGACGCCGTTACTGTCGGAAAGCAAAATGTCAGGGTAAAAGCTAGGATTTATGATGCGCCAAAATTTACGAGGGTTGTTGGTTAACAGAGAGGATAAGTCATGATTGAAAAACAGACGTCGAGTGGATTTTAATAATAACTGGCATTTCTTATACCTTTCCCACGTGCCTAAACTACCATCTTTTTTGCGCTTTTTTTGTTATTCATACGCCACAGCTTGTGATTAAACCATGGTACATCTAATGGACGTATTAGGCACAAATTTGTCGATAAGGTTAGTAAGGGCAGTTTTGAATAAATCCCAATTTTGCTCAACAGTGCGCAATAAATATTGATTTTTGAACTGGACAGCGAAATAATCTAATTCAGTGTTAATTCTTTCATAATTAGCTCTGTTGTAACCTCTGACTTGTTTAACAGTAGTTTTCTTTTCGTTAAAAGAACCGGTAATGCGTCCTGTTATTACGTCGTGATCAGAAATGCCGTCTAAATGAATTATGTCTGAACAAATATCAGGATTATTTGTTCGTAATAAATCAAGAATGTTTGCGGTGCTCGATGTGCGACGTGTGGGATTGGTGATAAGTTGCGACAGCGAAAAATCAAGACATGATTGAAGTAACATATGAGCTTCGGTTTCACTCGCTGTGACGGATCGTGTAAACCAGTTTATGCTAGGGAAGTTGAAGTCTTCAAATATGAGCAGTGCAGAGTTAGGGAAACGCGTACAAATTTCACACAGGATTCGATTAAATTCAGCAGAGTTCTAGCCACACTATCTCAGAAGGGCCACATTCAGATGGGTTCCGGCGACAGTGGAATCCGAGACAATGAGGTAGCCTATCGCAACGCCTGCGATCTTCAGCACCGGGTGCCTGGAAAACCCTGATCTTATCCTCCCTTATGGGACGTTCCTCTGCATTACAAAATGAAATCGATCTTTTACTTTGAGAACATTAGAAAGCCTGTTTGCGCACTTCTAATCTCGGGCCAATTGCTCACTACCAACAACCATCAATCCTTCAACGCATAGGTTTAAATACACTCTAATCATTCCCGACATTTTCTCTATCGTATATGCACTTTCCCGCGTGCGCCAAACACCCTGAATACTTTGTTAATTTCGAGCACTGCATTTTATCCTGCCCCGTTGCAATTTAGTCCACTCAATTTGACACTCGTCTTCACAGTGTGCGGCCTTGGCTAACCTACGATCAGCCAATGGGACACTTGTCCTTAGTTGCCTAGCTGCATCCACTTGACCCCCGCGAAATTGCAACCTCATGCACCCACCTAACTTTCTGCCACCCTTTGCAATTCTTTCCTTCCGTTGCAATCCAATTTGTCATCCTAGGCGACGACCGGTTTTCCTCTCTACGCACTACATTCTCTGCCCATGCATATTTCTTCTTGATTTCCACGAGAATATCTCTAACTCATAATATTTTTCTGACCTACTCATAGCGCTTCCTTCTATTAACGTTATATCCACCATTTTTTGTTCTATAGCTATCTCTGGTGTACTCAACCTAAGGAAATCCTTTTAATTAGCATCCACGTTCCATCCCCTTATGTGAGTAGAGGTAGATGCAACTGTTGTATACTTTCCACTTGGGCAATGCCGGTAAGGTGGTAGTCATAATCTGCGAAAACTTGCCAAATGCGCTCTATCCCAATCTGATTCACCTAGTGATTTTCCTTTCACCGTAATGATCGTCAGTTACTACTTGTCATAAGTAGACTTTAACACCTACCACTTCCAGTTCTTCGCTACCTATTGTGAACTGCTCTTCCCTCCCGAGGCTCTTGAACATTACCTTAGTCTTTCAAATTTGTAATTTCAAGCCTACTTTTATGCTTTCTTTGTATGGGTAATCAATCATTTTGCAGTTAATCCCCTGCGTTACTTAGCAGCACATTTTGTTCAACGAATTGCAGGTTACTGACGTAGTCTCCATAACACATATCGCTAAATCGTCCAATTCCTAGTCTCGGAATGCTTTGGTAGAAATTTCCGGAGTCCTCCACTACGGCGTCTCTCATAGCCTGAGTCGCTTTGGGACGTTCAACCCCACAAAACCAAAACCAACCAAAATTTCTCTAAGCAAGGTGTAAATAGTACTAGGGGGATTAAATCTTCTTACCTAACACATTTCTTTATGGGTATTTTGTTACTTTCTTTATGTAGAGCTGTGGTTGCTGTCAAGCGACTATGGATATCTTCCAGTACTGTAACATACAGTTTGTCTATACCCTGATTTCACAATGTCTCTACAACTGTTGAGCTTTCCGCTCTATCAAATGCCTTTTGGTGATCAATGAAGGCTATATATAAGGTCGGGTTATATTCTGAAAATTTTCTATTATCTGGTTCATTGTATGATATCATCGATAGTAGAGTACACTTTTCAAAAACCTGCTTGATATTTTGCTCGACTGAAGTCCAAGGTTGTCCTGAATCTTTTAGAAATACCCTCAGTAAACACCTTGTATGTAACAGTTAGTAAACTAATTGGCTTATGATTTTTCAAGCCTCTAGAGTGCCGTTGTTATGAATTAAGAGAATGTTAGTATTCTTTCACAACTCAGGTATACTTTATGACACGAGGCATTACATATAGAAGGAAGGCAAATTTTCTAGCATGATATTACCCGTCCTTTACCGAATCTAGAGTTACCTGATCCTACCTAGTTTGGAAGTCAATGGCGCTAGAGGGGTATATTGGTATAAATGGCAGCCCTAGGTTCTTCGTTAGCACTGCAGAGGTCAAAGTCAAAGTCACATGACCGAATGGCCGCCATGTGATTCTGAAGCATAGTGCTGTGAGCCACAAAGCCGCCTTTCACCACTATCGAGGTCAAGGTCATGTGAGATGATGTATGTGTCCCGTAGATGTATAGAGTGCTAGATGGACAATGCGTGTATAAATAGGGGACCCAGGGCTCCTGCCTAGGTTACAACACTGCGCGACATGTTGGAGGTTGAACATCCTGCAACACAAGCGTATCTGAACGCGAATGCACGTCGGAAAGAGGCCCTGAAAAGGCGGTGAGCCGAGCAGACCAAAGAATAACTGGCGTTATGTTTACAGAAGCACGCATTGTGCCTAATCGAAGCTTGGCAATGTCCTTAGCCACGTACATGAAGGTTTGGCTTCCCTCCGATGTTAACCAACTAATTGTTTTGCAGGCGCACTTCACATATTTCAACTGTACCTTCCTACTAATAATTCAAACTGTTCTGAGAACAAAAGTCACTGTTTCCAGCACAGTTGTGCTTCCCTATGAGCTTCAAGTCTATTAATGCCGCTGTGTGATCATCTAAAAGCACTGAGTACATTGCCCTCATTTCTAATATAAAGGGTCGCAATCCGCGTACTATGGCACAAACTTTTCCCTTACCCTAACTTTCACGGCGCAACTATTGCGATGACCGAACCAAGCAGCAGAATCATCAGCAGATAGAATTTTATTTGTTGGCAGCCTTTTTTCTAGGCTATGATGAAGTTTGAAGGGTAAAGAAGACTCGCCTCCCTCCGAATCAGCCTTCGGTCACGCTCGTATGCTTTTCTTGAGTACATACTAGCATATATCTTGCCATCGGTATACACATGCTGTCATGGAGTCGTGTCTATGACACGGGATAAAGGGAGACAACAATGCGCTTTTCTAAGAAATTACTTATTAGTCGAGCTGCGGCTATAAAAGAACAGTTTAACAAAGTACAGGCTCGAGCAGCAAACGTGGTCAGAAGTAACGCAACTGCGAAAATCACTCGCTCTCTGCGATGCGCACTTCAGTCAGGGAAGGAATCATCGATATCAAACAGCCTCGGACAAATAAAAAGGCTGTTACAAAGTAGAAGCCCTCGTGAATAATGGACTCTGACGCCCATGACATATAGCACAATTGTCAGCAATAGAAGCAGTCGTGCGTTGGGCATTTCATCAAAATAAATTACACTTTGCGCTGGGAAGGAAGTGACGAAGCCTGCTATCCATGACATGGAACGTCAAAAAATGCTCAATGCATTTGCATCCAAAACACATTCCACTTTGCTCCTCTTCCTCTTTAATATCTTTTCTGTTGTTCTTAATTCACTTGTGGTCACAATTTTATAACTCATTTGGTCAAAAACCCTTTATGTAACGAAATGTGTGGGTAATGCGCTCGAATATATCTGTTTAAAATGTCAAGCATATTCATCAAGATGTTTTTCTATATTTATTTTTGACGTGAATTTTTACAGGTGACTTCTGTGAGAGATATCCTTGTCGTACTGAGACAGTCGCTAAATGAGATTATGCGCCCTTTCACTCCATGTCAAGCACTGAGAAAAATAGGCTTTGTTGGTGAAAACCAATTCCAATACAAGGTCTACGGCACACCCGCGGGGATGCCAAACGCACTGTGAGCTCTGAAGAGTGCCTATTTGATTACATTGTCTCCCAAGTGATTTATGTTACCTGCAATAATCACTTTATTTTCTCACAATAAGGTTCTCCTTCTACACAACTATGAGGATATCAATTACTGCACTTCATCGTCAGTATAACGTTATATCCTACCAGACCATTGAAGGTGGGTTGGCTATTTATTCGAGCACGAATAAAATTAGAAATACCACGAACTAGTTCGGAAACAAGGTCTGCATATCGGACAGACATTTTCAAATAAGAACGCTTGTGCTTACAATCTTCTTTGTGGCATGTGACGTCCCCAAAATAAGAATAATAGAAAATGCAAAGAAAAATACGAAAGTTGTTTGGTCCCTAAAAAACAGCCCTATATTCTGTTCAGCAGTAGAGAAAATCCCGGTGAATGCTGTTGAACATATTCATACACTGCAATGTTGTAGACAGTACCTGCATGAGGTTAAGGGATCTTTTTTTAGGAAATAAACTCTTTATGGGGGCCGTAGCCAACTTGGTGCTGGTAACATATAGTTGAGGATATATCAAATAAAGCTTATCCAAATAAAATACTACAAATATTTATCGCGGAGTTTTCTATCTTATGAATAAACATTCGGATAATGACCAAAGCAAAACACAGCACTGACAAGACTATATCAATGAGATTACTACACGTCTAGGAACTCGAGTCTGCTAGGTGATCGTCGCTAAAAGGAATCACCTTTGCATTCTGGTGATTTGAAGTTAACGAGTTTAAAGAAATCTTATTCTAACATTGTCCGACAGCCTTCTGAAATAAGGAATCGCATAGAATCAGTCGCACATGACACATATTCACGAGTTTGTGTCGCCTGGTGTCCCAAGAGAAGCTAATCAAGGTCAGTGTCGGCGGCTTTCAGTATGAAGTTGTAAACAATGAATAGCTTTACGGTAACGTATAATCTGCGAAAATTCGCGAATCGCGACAACCGCATTTGTAAACATACTGGATAATGTATCCTGCATCATCGACAGGTACTTTAGGTGACTTGACGAGCTTATCATGGTAAAATGTTCTGCGTAGACTGGAGTACTTTAGCAAACTATTACCACTAAGCCATAAAGCTTTATGTGGCTTTATGTGATCCACACAAGAATAAAATAAAAAGAATAAATGTGGGCGTGGCAAGATTTTGAGGCTTCGGCGATATGACCAGAAAATATCGCTTGGTACCAAGTGAGCTTGACACGCAATTGCTGCAACAAAGCATACTACGTTCGTGAGCGCTACTTTTTCGCGAAGTCATTAACATGTGGTTTTCTTCAGAAACTATCCCCAAACACTAACCAGGATTCAAAACCCTGTTTTTTATGAGCCATCCTAATGTGCGCGTAGCCCTCCCTACGGGCATACTGGGCCACATGTAATATTAAAAGCTTCCCATGTTTCCACCTTTGCCTAAATCTTCATGTCAAATAATCAAGCCCGTACAGAAAAAATGTGAACCACCCTTGCTTGCCCCATACTATGGATCACATGGATTTGTATTCAGTTGCAATTATTTGAGTGTATATATATATATATATATATATATATATATATATATATATATATATATATATATATATATATATATATATATATGTGTGTGTGTGTGAATCGGTTTGAATTATTGCTGCGAATACCTGTCCCATACACATTAGTACTTCATTGTCTTCACCTTCCGTAGTGATTTCTTTGCGCGTCAAATATGATTGCCAACATAATGCCAAAACGCACCTGAATGTGCGTTCGATGTCTTAAACATGTTATGGTATAATAAGCGCAGAGATGCATGCATAAAAAACGCTGAAAATATTTTGTTTAAGCATTTCGATCATGAGTAAATATTTTTATTGTAGCTGAATGTAAAAAAAAGAAATTCCTAATTTGCAATAACCGTTTCTGGCAATTGGGAAGCAAAATAGAACATACATAATACCCTAAATCTTCAGAAGTATTCAGAAGCAGGCTATATAGTGAAAAAGCTCTGCGCAAGCTTTAAGGGCTTGCACACGTTTGCTTTGTACTGTCAGAAATTTCGACGAGACATGAAGGGGGCACGTGCAGCCCCGTGCGAATGCCTGCATGTTACTGTCAGTATTGTGGAGCATATTTGTGACAATTGTTATATGTGTTTCTGCCAAGCTAATCGTGTTGTCATGCAGCAGATCGAACTAACCGCACTAGTAGTGCTGAACCATTGGAAAAGGCAATTTAGAGATAGTCTATCAATATCAGATAAGAGCCAAAGCCCATTGCCAAGAGAGAAATATGTGAATGTAGCATGCAAGATATGAAGGAATTTGAGAACGAAGTTTTTAGTTATGATTGCAAATTATCAATAAGATTGGCGGTTGAAAACAGGAATCTGTAGAGGGGACCTGCCCGCCGGGGTGGTGCAGTGGTAAGACGCCCGACTACTGTGCAGGAGTACCCTGGTTCGATCCCGAGCCCGGCGGCTGCGTTTTGATGGAGGCAAACCAAAGTGGCGTCCGTGTGCTGTGCGATGTCAGCACAGGTTAAAGATCCCCAGGTGGTCGAAATTCCCCCGTAGCTCTCCATTACGGCTCCTCTTTTTCTCTAACTACTTTCACTCCCACCTTCCTCCCTTCCCTTACGGCGCGGTCAGGTGTCCACAGAAACAAGTGTGGCAGATACTGCGCCTTTCCATTCCTGCGAGCCAATTATTATTATGATTAATGTTAGAGGGGACCTGTCTGTAAAAGGTTCATATATGAAGAACACAGAAGCATGCCTGAAAAATATTCAAAAGATATGACCGTTTTGTAATGAACTGATGTGAAGAAAAATAACAAAACATCTAAAAAGCTCACGAGCCTAAAATTGCGAATTCAAAACAAGAGGCAAAATCCCATGATATCTGACATTAAAGAAGGTATAACTTTCAGTTGATTTTTAACTGGTATATTTGGGTAAGATGCACTGATGATGGCAGTTAGCACGTTCGAAACAGTAACGGCTGAGAACAAAATCAATGCTCAGGTATGAATAGTAATTACTTGCGGAACTAAGCAAATAAATTGTTCTGAAAAAGTGGGATTCTATATTTTAGACAGGTATATATTGCAACCAAAGGGAGGGTGAACCGAAACTGATATGAACAGCTAAATGCAGGCGTAGGGTAAGGTGCTCCCTAATGGTTAAGTTGTTGCCTGTTCTTAAAGTGAACGCATATATATGGACAATAGCTCTCCAACACTCGTAAATAATGTAAACAGACGCTGAGAAAATAGATGAAGCCATGAAGATTTAAAATTTTTAAAAATACAACCGCAATAAAACAATGATTTAGCTGAACAAAGAATAACAAGTAATGGGAAGTATTCTTAGTAACAAAGAAGCAAAATGAGAACCGCGATAATGAAATATGAGGGTCATGCTTGCTTTACAAGAACAAAAACAGGAATGTAACGACTATACAGCAGTTGCTTGTTGCGCTGAAAACAGTGGGAAAAATTATTTCCCAACTTCATGAATTTGCTCTAGGCGGCGTAAAAGGAAACAGAATTTGGGCCCGGTCTACAAGCACTGCTACAATGCTTACTACACATAAACGATGATGCGGCTCCTGCATGCAAGCGGCATATCATGACGCATTTTGCGCGGAGCGACCACCTGTTACCAGGAGCCGCATCGGCATCCGCTTCAGCTCCGGACATTCCCACAGCAGGGGATGGGTATTGGCTTCGGCATATCGAAAGAGGCAGAAGGGTCATCGAGGTTGGGTATTCAGATCTTGAAATAGGCCACGTTCAAATCACTGCAGCTGTTTAAGGCTACCCACTCTAATCATCCGAAGTGCACCCTCCTCTGCACGGATTATATTAAGGGGCTGCTTTCCGTAGACGGAGGCGAGACCACGTGTGCGACGTTGGAGGTGCGCCTTTTTTGTTAAATGCAAGGTAGCATAATCCAGTTTCAGCAGTTTTGGCAATGACGAGCTTGGGATGGAAAGGTGGGTCGTAGAATTCGCACGGCTATAGAAACTAAAATCGCCACGCATAACGCATTAAATACAAATTGTGTGCAGAATACGTTTTGTCAGAAAGTAAATATTTTGGTAGATTTCTGCGCTGCAACTGACGCGTTTTAGTAGCTGTGTCACTTGAAGGGTACCGGTGCGTATGACAATATGTGACATGAGATGCACTGGACTAAAGTTGCTTGAGCGAATCTCCTCTTCAACAGCAAGCAGCTTCGAATAAAATGAAGATTGATGTTGTGGTAAGTGAAACCTTGTTTCTCTGCAGACTTTCAAAGGCAGTAAACTGCAGTTGTCACTAAACAGGCCTTGATACTTACATGAACGTAGATTGTGGTGAAATATGTATTGAGTTGTTTTGCGAAGCAATAGCCAAGTGATTGTTTAATATTGCCAAAGTTGAAAACCCAACAAATGAATTCTTTATCAAAATTTCAGGTAGCCTTTACACTTCTTTCAAAATCATGTATGCGAACGCACAACTTGGCTGCTTCATCTTCGTTTTTAACGACAGGGTATATGGAAGAGGTAAGTCAGTTATCTCCAAAGTTTACAGCGAAACTGATATTGTTGTTTTTTTCTACAGCAGTGAACTAGAAAAATATTATTGCTACCAAAGTCAATTTCATTCAGTTCTAAGATATATCCAAGCTACTAAACCTCTAATGTTACCCGTTTGCTTACAAGTGTTTCTTCTTTTACTTGTACGCTGTTGGGAAATCATTGCCGAATAATATTACAATTTGGCCCTTTTTTGGGAATCAGACTAGGCTTGCGTAGGATTTATAAATAGAATGGAAATAAATATTTCAACGTTTTATCATTCCGTACCTTTGTTGAAATAAGGAATAATTAGGCATGGATCATTTAGACGTACGTACCTGAGAAAAATCGTACTACTAATATGTGTATTTTAATGTATAACTCACGTTATAGCGCTCGCATTGATAAATACACAGGAAATAGTGATATGAATGACGTTTATTTGAAACTTTATAAGCAAATCTTAGGACGTCCTTAGATGTACCAAAGAAAGTATATTAGTTGCAGACTTCCTCTCGCCGGTGCAACGAAACGATTGCATTTTTCATTGCAGTTCTCCATATATCTCTGCTGTGCTTCTTTCTATCCTTCAGAAATACTTGGGTGGTCCGCATTTTAAGTTCAAAACATTTAATTGTTGATACTATCGGCGTCCGTCCGGTCACAATGTACCTCGTAATCAAATGACATCATGATGACATCATAAAAACTCTCTCTCCCCTGCAACTTGAACCCCCACCCCTCGTATCACCAGGCGAGCTCTTTAATCAACTACGCCACGCCCGGAAAGGTGAAAAGCATATCGTACTTGTACTTCTCTACCGTGAGGATTATAGTAGCGATGACAATGGCGATGCAATTAGTGGTAATGACAAAGATTGAGTAGATATGATAATCATGGCGCATTAGTTGCAAATGATAATGAGATCAAACGAGATTCACCTTGTGCAGCAGCGAATCTCAGTATTTTGCATTTCTGCAGGGTAGAATCAACAGGGCCATCAAAAGTCTTGTGTACATAACTAACCTCTTATGAGCACAAAACAAGAAATAAATATTAGACAAAAGCTGTTGAGTGCTGGGATGGCATGTATATTTACAGCACAATGATTTTGTAAAACATTTTGCTATTCGCGTAATTTCGGGGCTATCCGAAAGCAACACTTTTCTTATTGTTAAACGTTGTTACGTGCTCAGTGCGTAAAGGGAGTGTTCATTTGTCGTCTAAAGCGCTACGAGTCCCCCGAGGAACACCAGCACACGCCACTGTGGCTTCTGTTTTCTTCTTCTCCCCAGCCTCTTCTTTCTTTCCTGACGCCCCGAAGCACGTGACACTTTCCCCCTCGCCGCCGATGCCTCAGGGCAAGCAGTTTAAGGAAGGTGCAGGGGATAGAACCTTTTTAGAGGAGTCACATGCACCACCTGGGTTCGGCGTGAGCATCGGCCACTTTCGGTGCGGCGCTCGAAATCAAAGCGACAAAAGGGCCGCTATAGCAAAACAGCAGCTTCTGGGCTAAACCACGCTTGCGCTGCGGTGTTCACAGCAACACTAAATCACCAGGCACACAAGATACATGTGGGCCTCGGTTCTCATAACGCTCCTTCGAACGTTCCTGCGAGTCCAGAATGCAGAGGCGGGCAACGCGGCGAGCTTCTTCGGCTCAACGTAAAGTTGTGGCGATAGAAGGCTCGTTGTGGAGGGAGAAAGGATGGATGGTATCAAGGCAGCTGCGGGTAACCCGAGTTCACAGGAGGTAAAGCGGACTGTAGCCAATTGTCTCATGCTGTACAGTGTTATACGCGTATGTAATGAAAGGAAAGATGTCATCCCTGTTCTTCAGAGTGCGGTTTGGTCCGTTCAACAGGTCCATTCATTTGTGGGTGATACGGCGTTGTATGACGGTAATCGCAGGTGCATAGATGAAGGAGTTCTTCGATAACTTCAGCTGCAAATTCGCGCCCACGCTCACTGATCAGAACTCGAGGAGGGCCATGGCGCAGGACGAGAAATCTCAAAAGAAATAGGGATACTTCGAAAGCAGTGACTCAGGGTATTGCGGCAGTTTCTGAATATCGAGTGAGATGGTCAACACATACCAATATCCGGTGGTTACCGTTCGAATATCGCGGAAAAGGACAAAAAAGGTCGATGCCCACCTGATCCAAAGGTGCAGTCGGAGGCGCAATAGGGTGCAGCGGTCCCGGTGGACGGGATTTAGGGAGCTTGTACTGCTGGCACTTGACAAATCTGGCTACATAGCACTGAATGGCTTGACACATTTTCGGTCAGTAAAGGCGTTCTTTTGTGTTATGAAGGGTCCGGGCGACACCCAACTGGCCCGACGTGGTATCGTCGTGGATCATTTCAAGAACGGGAATGCGGAGGTTATCCGGCACGACGAGAAGAAAGCGTGCATCTCCGGGGTTTAAATTCTTCTTGCAAAGCAGGCAGGCGCGACCGCAGAAACACGCATCTCTTGAATCATGAGCGGCCGAGAATAGCGGTGCCAAAGTCTGATTGTTGCTTTGTTCTGTCTAGAAAAGTTCAGGGTCAGTAAACGTTGCCGAGATAGGCGCCAAGTAGTCATTAAATTTGTCATCATCACTAACATTTGACGAAAGCAGCAAGCTTGACAGACAGTCAGTGTCAGCATGTTGATGGCCGCTTTTGTATTCCACAGTGAAGTTAAACTCTTGCAACCGCAATTCCCATTGAGCGAGCCGGCCGCAAAGATCACGAAGATTTACGAGCCAACAGAGCGAATGGTGGTCAGTGACGATAGTAAACACATTGCCATATAGGTAGGAACAAAATGGTTTCACCGCAAAAACCATGGCGAGACACTCGTATTCAGTAACGGTGTAGTTACGCTCCGCCTTGCTCAACGAACTACTAGCTTAAACTATCACGTACTGATCGGTGCCATGACGCTGGATGAGCACACGCCAATGCCCACGCCACTAGCGTCGGCGTTAACTTCAGTGGGGCAGATGGGCAGAAGTGACGTAGGGCAGGTCCTGATGTCAGAAGGAATTTGAGGCGGCGGAAGGCAGAGTCGCAGTCAGTAGTTCAATTGAACGGCACATCAATTGAAAGGCACGTGAGCGGGTATGCGATGTCAGCGAATCTGGGTACAAAAAGGTGAAAATAGGAACGGTGTCCAAAGAAGCTGGTTACAGCCGCAATCTTCTCATGATCTGGCCGAACACCATCCTTATCGACCAAGTGACCAAGAACAATTGTTTGGCGTCCGCCAAAGTGGCACTTCCTAGAGTTGAGGACGAGGCCTGCTCTCTCAAGCAATTAAGAACGATGGCGAGTCGGCTATAGTGTTCCTGAAAGGTCTTGCGAAGATCACAACGTCGTCCAAATAGCAGAATCATATTTTCCACTTCAGTCCGCGCAGAATGGTTTCTATATGGTTTTTATATAGGTACGCTGAATGGGTATCTAAATACTTACCAAAATATTTCAGTCTTCTTTTACTAGCGGATGCTTCCCAACTGACTGGAAGCGAGCAAAGGTTATACCAGTCCATAAAAGAAGAAATAATTCTGTTAGCAATCATCGCCCAATCTCGCTCACTAGTACAGTTTCGAAGTTGCTTGAACATATATCTAAACACCTGCTCAACTACCTCGACCAGCATGATATCCTTTATTATCGCCATCATGGCTTCCGAAAGGGACTGTCCACAACTACCCAACTGATAGAAATAGTTCATGACCTCGCAGAAGCAATAAATTCACGTGGTCAAACAGACATTATATACCTTGACTTTGCGAAAGCATTTGATAAAGTTTCACACTTAAAATTGTTATATAAGGTTAATGCGGTCTTTAAAAATCAAACACTCACACAGTTGTTTTCCGCGTATATATCTTATCGTGAACAGTATGTATTTGTTAGAAGTTGTGAATCTAGCACTCTTCCTGTTGCTTCTGGTGTGCCGCAGGGTACCGTTTTAGGCCCACTCCTCTTTTTCATCTTCATTAATGATTTGCAAAGTAGCATTGATGTTCCAATAAGACTTTGCTGACGACTGCGTGTTGTACAGTAGCGTAAATACGATTGATGATCAGATTAAATTAAATTTAAACCTAGAAATAATAGTCAATTGGTGTAACGACTGGCAGATGGAGTTAAACTTAAAAAAGTCTGAGTTCATGTCAGTAAATAGGAAAAAGAATGTTTTTAATTTCAATTATCAAATAAATGGTTACATGCTTGAAAAAGCTGATCAGTATAAATACCTAGACTTAACTTTTACATCAGACCTACGATGGAATACCCACATTTAAAATGTCATCTCCAAAGCTTTTAAAACACTATGGTACCTGCGGCGCACAATGCACAGTGCTACCCCGGATGTAAAGTGCCTGGCTTACAAAACCCTAGTCAGACCAATTATTGAATATGCCAAAGTAGTATAGGACCCTCACACAGCAACTAACATTCACAAGCTAGATAGGATTCAGCGGCTCGCTGCAAGATTTATATATAATAAATACCGCCGTAACCATTCTTCAACAGACCTCTGCCAACAAGCCCAACTACCAATGTTAGAAAGCAGAATCGGATATGAAAGACTAAAAACTCTTTACCTCATTATCAATAATTATCTAAAAATTAATAAATCAGACTACTTTAAGATCAAAAATAATGAGACATCAAGGCATCGTCATAGTAGGTTCATTCCATTGCCGGCTATAAAAAATAATTGTTTCAAGTTTAGTTATTTCCAGCGAACTTGTAAGGACTGGAACTCTCTTTCAGATTCTGCTGTTCGATCATCATCATTATCTGAGTTTGTACGCCATTTAGAAAATTTCATCTATGGCACTACCACAGGGTGATGAGGTTCTATTGCTGTTGTGTAGGATGGCTGTTGTTCCAATTTCTGTGTAATTCATTTTTGTTTTGTTTGTGTGTATATTCAGAGACAATTTTTGATTGACTATTGATTTTCATCGTGTTCTATATTGCTCAATTTTCGTTTTGTATTTTCCACTCCTGTTACAACCCCTTATGGTGGCTGACAGTATTAATAAATGAAATGAATCGTTCGAACGTGGCAGGCGCATTGCACAATCCAACGGGCATTACGTTAAACTTAAAGGATCATCGGGTGTCGCAAATGCCGTCTTTTTCTTTTCGAAAGATTTGCCACAAGGCATAAGTTAAGAAAGGGGAAATGGGATGCAGGAGATGGAAAGTTATAAGAAGGAGGGAAGTCCAGTTGAACTTAGGTATTCGGAGAGGTTGGCGGTGTAGTGATTGTCCATTGTCCACTTCTCGTAATCACAATCGCGATTCCACCGCAGGCCCACCTTCATGAGAATCCGTTGTCTAATCGAAGTCGTTGCTGGACACGTTAACAAGTGACGCACATCACAGATCTCAGGTGCTGTGTCACAGTGAGTGCGCCTGTCAGTCACTTGCAGATCTTTATCACGCTAACGATGTCGTACAGATGCCGTCTTTTCTTTGTCGCTTGAGTTCATTGTTATCTGCCAGTACCCCCATTTCAAGTCTACCCAGGATAAGTATGATGCCGAATGAAGAAAGTCGATTGCATCATCAATACGTGGAAGCGGATATACATCTTTTTTGGTGATGGCGTTAAGGCGACGATAGTGTACAGAGAAACGCCATGTGCTGTCTTTATATTTAACGAGAATAACTGGAGCCGCCCAAGGACTTGAAGATTCCTGGATAATGCAAAGTTCGAGCATGTCATGAACTTGTTCGTCAATAAGCTGACGTTCGGTCGGAGACACACGATAAAGCTTCTGTCTGATCGGGCGAGGGATTCCAGTATTAATCGAATGATGGATGCGAAAATTTGGAATCGGTGGCTGATGATCTCTGGCCAAGTCGGAAACCGAACCATGCTTGGAAAGCAGGTCAGTCAAAATTCGACGCTCCCGTGTTCCCAAAGAGGTGTTTATCATTGCCTTGGTTCGAGACTCTGCAAAGTGGGATGTTTTTTCTTCAGGAGCATGGTTACTTATTGCCGCCACGTAATTGAACACACTTTTCTCGTGATGAGCGAGCCTCATGCCACGAAGCAACACGGCTGGCTCGTCTGAATAGTTTACAGTCCATAGTAAGCTGTAGCTTCTGGTACCTGAAGCTATGCAACGAGGCACCAAGACACTCTTCGTTGCACAGACCAGTGTTGTAGGTTCCACTACGGCGTCGGAATTCTCACACAAATTCATAGATGAAATAACTTGAATGAATTCTCCAAACATCGCAGGTAAAACTGTATCTAGAGACACAAAAAAATGCTTCTAAATCGAGCGGCGAGGTTTCTACAAGGGCCGACATCAACGCAGCATTAAGCGAGATCTGCGCACTACGGCAGTCTAACGTTGCACCACATTGTTGCAAAAAGTCTATACCTAAAATTACTTCATGCATAGAACGAGGCAACACTGTGAATTTGGTTCGAAACGCTTGGCCACCAATCACAACTTTCGCATAGCACACACCCAAAGTCACCAAGGCTTCACCGCCAACACCAGGGAATACTACAGCTTGATTCACGCTAAATATCACTTTATGTTCAATAAAACGGAGAGTTGAACTAGCTGGTACATTTGCAGTGCAGGTGTTGTCTGCTTCCTTGTCGTTCGTCTCCACACTGGTATTTTTAATTACTTGATGTCCTAATCGATTTTTGAATGCTAAACTCATAACAGAGACTGTTGCTTCAGTGTCAATTTGTGCCATGGTGTGGATGCCGTCAGTGGATACTTCGAGTTTACTCTTTAACAGAAACACAGGCAGAGGTATTGTGAACGTTGATTTTCCGGCGACCTCACCCCCACCGTCCGCGCCTTCTAGTTTCCCGAAGGGGTAGAACGGCGCCAAGGAGACGGTGAACGTGGCTGTGTTTGGATTGGCGGCATCAAGCTGCGGCCCGAAGCAGGCGATCCGCTTCGCATCTGTGCCGGGCGGTATGAATCCAGAGTCGGTGTTGGATAAAATTCAGTGTCGAAATGATCAGAAACGTTAGGCAGCGGGCGATGACCTTGAGGAAGCAGACCCCGCCGACGGCAATACCGGGAGATGTGTCCGGTCATGCCACAGCTATAACACACACGTTGCTGGCGCCACCGGTTCGAGTAAATGCGGGCGCAAACTCGTTCTGGTTGGCGGTAGTAATCGGGACGGCGTTGCTCACAAACCGCCTGGCGCGTGTAGGTGGCTTTTCGGCCCATCTGTGGCTGAGAAGTGCTTAAATCGTTATGCTCTCTGCACTCGCCAAGGCGTTACGCATTTAAAGCCGGAGTCCAGGAAGTTGATGGGGTCGCGGATTATGCTTGCAGCGCGCAACCGTCGTACTGGTGTACGTCCCGGCACGAAGAATCTTTATTATACAGCAATTCTTCCAGCACAATCCGACGTATCAGGTCAACCATGGACTCTGGAGCACTGACATCAGGCTCGCAACAGATGCGACGTTGGCCAGCCGCCCAAATTTAGGAGTGATGAGGCACAACTTCAAGGTTTCGAAAGAGCGGCAATGCCTGATGAAGTCAGCTGTGGGGTTCAAATTGTCTTTGCTGATACGAACATTATAGAAATTCCCAGCGATACCTTTGAACAAGTGCCCCACTTTATATTCCTTGGACATTTGATGGTTTACAATCTCGCACAATTTCACAATATCGTCGATATATACGGTGCTTGTCTCGCCAGGCACCTGGGCCCGCTGCATCAACGCAACGTTTGCTCTGCGCGTTTCTTCGCGGATCCGTCGCCAAAGCACTCCTTTATCTCTTCTGTGAAACAATCCCAGCTGGTGAGTTTTCATGATTATCAAACTAAACTAGGGCAGTGCCTTCGAAGAAGAACACTACGTTCGCTAGTTTCACGTTCGCATCCCAATGATTGTACCGGCTCTCCCGTTCGTAGATGATTAGCCACTCGTCGACGTCCTCGTCAGATTTTCCACCAAATATGCGCGGCTGGCGGTAGCGCTGCCAGTTGCTCACCGCAGCTGTTGCTCGATTAGCGTCACTATCTTGAGCCATGTTAGATGGTAGGGGTGGCAAACCAGCGAGTCGGCGGCTTCGTCGAAGACAACGGGGATCCGTGTTGATCTACCTCGCATCTCCACCACAACTGTTACGTACTCAGCACGTAACGGGTGCATATTTGTCATCTAAAGCGCTGAGAGTCCCCCAAGGAACACCAGCACACACCACTGTGGCTTCTGTTTTCTTCTTTTTCTCGCCAGCCTCTTCTTCCTTTCCTGACGCCCCGAAGCACGTGACAATATATCAAACTTGCGGTGCTCATCAATAGTGTTAAATGAAAAAGCATCCTGCTATCGTACACTGCCATCACTGCAGAAAACAAAACATACTAATCTACTTAATCCACAGGGTGGCGAACGTGCAATAAAAACCTATCTTTAAAAAAATTTACAAAGTCTGTTCATAGAGCATTAGCTTTACAGCGATCGTTTGCGAATTTCGCGTTATTCCTGAAACGAGTACCTTAACCGTTCCACATATAGGCCGAGGTAATCGTGCGCCGCTTGTTGGTTTACCTCGCGCTACGCTGCTAACACCTTGGCCTTCATCCTCGTGGCGAGGCACGAGAGCACTATGCTCTCACTACAGCTGATTATGCCTCGTGTAGGAGAGCAAGGTACTTTCACCTTGTGAGCTAAACATCGTCGTCGGCATGAAGTTCTAAATGCAAAATTTTGTACATTCAACAACATCGTCTTCATAAAATGCAATACGCAACGTTACTTATTTATCCGAGTAAAATACGCCAAACAAATATTTCAACCTCGCTAGAGATGGGCACCTCAGCTGTCTCAGGCAGGCTGCCGAGGCTGTCGAATAACGAGAAACCAGACTAGATCATTGTCAAAACTAACAAGCACAAAAGAGAGCCTATTTAATTATTGTGCTGAGTTTGCCACACGGCATAAAAGGTGGTGGTAGAGTCACAAAAACGTGTGGAGTGCAGCCATGTACAAGTCACACAAACTGTGTGCATAAATGTTGCTTGTTATCCATAATTGGAAAGTCCAGATTTTTGTCGAATGGCCATGCGCATATGCGAAGTTCCTGGGCATGCCCATATTAGATGCCGGACGGTGGTGTCGCAAGCGGGTTCTTCGCAGTGTGGGCATTTGTCGGGAATTGAAATTATAGGACTTTGCCAGTGCTGTCGAACGGCGGGTGTAAGGGCCACTCCGACCCTCAGCAGTCTCAGAGATACCTCCTTCACCCTTGTTACATTTTGGGGAAGGGGTGCGCACACGGGGGAATCAGAGCACGTGTACGCTGCCTGAGAGATGCCAATGACGTCAAATGGGTCAGAAGTGGATCCGGTGACAAGGAATCATGAATAGGTTGCGACACGTCTGCTGCATGGGGAAGCACGTCTGCTGCAATAGTGCAATGCAAATTGTGTTGTCTTGAACCCAGTGAATGATTATATTCACTGGGTAACGGTGACAAGCAGCATTTATAGTCTTTGCGACCTTAAGAGTGTCATGCACTTTATTAAAATGCTTTAGGGCTTCTTTGGAGTGAGTAATTATGTGTACTTGTTTAAACGTAGGGTCAGCAGGTAACACTTCTATGGCGTTCAAGATAGCTTGCAGTTCGAAGGCATGAGTTGATTTGGTAGCGGTAAGGTAAGTTCGAGTGGAGTTCAGGTGACGGTGGATTGAGCTTATGAAAGCAACTGAACAACCTATTAGGGTACGGCTGTATCAGTGTAAATAATACAGTCATCAGGTGATGCGCAAGAAGCGCTTGGAAATGATGAGAACAGCGACTTCTTGTTGAATAGAGGTTTATTAGAAGGTGGTAGTAGTCCCATGGAGGTGGCTGGTTTTCTAATTCAGGACGAAGGGAAGCTTTCCTTGCTCTTTGTGTCTGTCTTTGGGCAGTTAATTCTGCCAGCGAGTTAAGGTGTGCGTACTCCTGCAGAAGACGAATAGGCGTTGATCGAGGCAGTCAAGTAATTACTCGCATGGCTTCATGGTTGAGCGCCTCTAGTATGAACCATTGCCGTTTTGTCGTTTTCTAAAACTGTGCCTGGTATAGAAGCCGCGGTTGAAAGACAGCACGAACACGTCGGCGAGCGGTATCTGATCGGGCACCACCAGAACGATTTGCTATTCTTCGAATTAGTCCAATTGTGTTTATGGCACTTTTGCGCATATATGATAACCAAACTATCAATCCATCAAAGTGATCTTTATTTTTATGAAATGAAGTACATAAAGAATATGTGGACCGATAGCCGCGGGGCTAGTAGTCGGTCCAGTACAGAATAAACTTAATCAGGCAGCCGTAATGAGCGCATACAAACACACACTTAAAAAAAAAGACAAAAACAGACAAACAAAAAGAATCAACACCCACTGAGGACAATACATTTCAGCAAACAATTCATAGGCAATTAATACGAAACGCAAGCGCACAAAAAAATTGGGGGGGGGGGAGGGCGGGAAGGGGATCATAACTCTTCTTGGCTATTAATAAAGAACATTTTACAACTCATTTTAAAGTTTCACATTAATCAGCAACGTGTTCCAATGTTTTGCTCCAGAAAATTGCACTAAACGTTCTTCGTATACATTGTGGCATGCCTTTTCCTGAAGAATGTACATGCAGGCCCAACACCCTGGTATATTCAATTCCAGGGAGGGGGTATTGGGTCAATTTTCAACGCTAATGGAGTGGCTTTGAAAGCTCTGCGGCCGGGATAATTGCCTACATGGTTATAGCACGTTTTGGGAAGGTTGAGGGATAGGCCTGTGTTAGCGAGAAATCCTTAGAGGAGATTTATGGCATTTTGCAGGGAGTCTTGCTGTATCTGGACTGCGCGAGGACCACATAGTAATGTCATCTGCATAGACTGGCACTTCAATATTAGGAAGTAAGGAAAGTGCATGTATGAGAGGAATAAATGCAAAATTAAATAAAGTTGGGGCTAAAACTGAGCCTTGCGGAACTCCACGATTAGAAATAAAATGACCTGTTGGTTTTCCATTGACACAGATAGCAAACGTTCGGTGGGAGAGGAATGCGTGAATTGCACGATAAAGCTCTAAGGGCATTTCAAGTGATGCCGTAGTATTTAAGATCGCTGTGTGAAGGATGTTGTCGTAGGCTTTCGTGATATCCGTTACTACGACTGTGCGGACGAAACGGCTTTGAGATAAACAATATATTACTTCATTGGCAAAAGGCTGAAGACCCTCTTCAGATCCGTACCCAGGCCGAAAGCCAATCTGTGAAGACGAATATTTGTGATGATGGTCAAGCCACCAGGATATTTTAGTGGCAAGTAGCTTTTCGTACAGCCTGCAGATAGATGGGATAAGAGAAATCGGGCGTAGAGCACCAAAAGTTGTGGGTGGTTTTCCGGGCTTTGGTATGGGAACTACTATAGAATGATTCCAACTTGGTCACATTTCACGGAAATCCAGATTTCATTAAAACTTCTGAGAAGTGAGGTGAATGATTCACCTTCTAGATTGCGTTAGAGTGTATAAGGCACACCATCATGACCGTGTGTGGTGTTTGGACGGATTTCTTCAATCGCAGCGATCAGCTCAGCCTTGATGAAAGGGCTAGTGATCTTATTTTCTGGTAGAGGGTTGGCGAGTCTGAGTGAAACCGGTGCAGGTTGGCAGTCATAATTGGGGAAGAACTGAGCAGCTGCTTGCTTGGAAAATTCTTGCTGTGAAAGGCGCAGGGCTATTCGAGTACTCTCGGAGTAGTCTTTAACTGAGTCTTTTCATTCCATAGAATGAAACACATGCAATAGGTGGTGGTTTCCGATCGGAGCGCTTATGTGAGAACACGAGTCTGTCCAACGTTTGTGTAGTAAGTGCTTAGAATACCGACGGGCCTCAGCGGTTAGTTTATGTTCTGCTATGGTAATATTATTCGACGGATGCTGACTGACGTATACGTCCATTTGCTTGCGCCATACCCAGACGTTAAGGAGGTGAAGGTCAGGATTTAGTTGGTCTTCGTTGATAGTTGAAGACAAAGTGTGCTGATTTAGAACTTGCATGAAAGTAGAAAGTGCCGAATAAGGAGTTATTGAGATACATGGAGTACGTAGAGTATCCCAAGAAGTAACGTGAATGTTTCGGCGAATTTTGCCCAGTGTGCTTGAGGTAAGATAGAAGAGAATGGAGGAGTGGTCACTGCCCCAGGTGTCTGGTTCGCAAATCCAGCGAGTATTCCCAGTGCCCAGCCCCCACGTAAAATCCGGAGTCGACGCCGGTGCATCAGGGCGGGTACATTGTGAAAAACTGTTGAGAAGTGTTAACGACTGGGCAAAAAATGTGTCTTAACGTTGACGTCCAGGTTTAGAGCCTTGTATAATATCCCCAGGCTGTGTGCAGTCCATTGCAATATTGCAATCTCCTCCAACGAGTATGGGTACACCTGGGTATGAGGTGCGCAGATATGTGAGCCATCCAAAGATGCGCACAGTAGATATCGATCGTGCGTAAAATGATGCCACTGAAACTAGAGTATGCTGGGGCTTAGGGTCACTTGTTGACGGGTATTGCACCACCGAGATAGGTCTATAGGAAAATGAGAAGTCTTTGAATGAATATATTGCCGCTTTACCGGGAGGAAGACTACTGCGGTGGTCGGGTATCAAGAGGCAATGATATATGCAGTAACCAGATAGAGGTGGAATAGCGTAAAAGCACTTGTAAAAGGAAAGCCCAGGCCCTAAATTTTCCTTCCTGAATATGGAGCTTCAATTCAAGGAGTTGATTAGTGAGATCCCTACAATTCCATTGCATTACAAGGGATCTATGTTTAGTGGCCATTATTTTGCAGAACAGATGCTATCATCTGAGGCAATTGCTGCAGCAGCGTAATCAGGGATGTCATTGAAGTTGTAGCTGCAGATTTCTCAGGTTAGGCATATTTTGAATCTAAATGACTGTACTCATTAGAACAATGATGTACTTGACATGTAGGCTCAATAGGCGATTGATGCGAACGTTGCAGTAAGATTAACCGACGTTTGCACAAGTGATCAAGCTGCTGCCAAACTTTCGCAATCCCTTCATCTTTGACAGAAATATCGTTAGGCATAAAGGAACTGTTTGGTGGAAATTCATCTTTTGTTTGACGAAGAGTACAGAAACTATGCTTCGAAACAGACGCATAAGATGGGCGGATTTTCAACAAGTGAAAATTGGCATTGTGATGGGTGCGTATGGAGGGGTCATCGCGGAGCTTTCTGGAGCTCACAGGATCCTTAGGCAGCTTTAACAACTGACATTATAGACGGCGAAGTGACGACAGCTCAAAAACGAACAAAAATTGCCAATCAGTACAGACAGGGCCGATGGCCCAATTTCATCTTCATCGTCGTTCCTGAGCACAACAGAAAGGGTGGATGGAAGCAGCAGCAGTAACTTCGGCTCTTTTGCGACAGATAACGCTCGTGAAACATGATTTACGGATAGTTAAGCATCTACACTTTTGCCAAACTCGTATTTTGCAGTCGAACGTTATCCGGCAAAACTACTTATCCAAATTCCTGTTTCTTTTTCGTGCAGCGTGCCGCCTTGTTCGGACTTTACGTACAGCAGGGCAAGGAATTCCACGTTCCTGCTGGAGCGTTTACAAGAACAATTGCCCGGAGGAAGATATGCTAATCTTCGAGCCCCAGTGCCGACTGTTGATATCAAGTGTTCCAGTGTAGAAAGTCCGGTGCATGTTGAAGGCACGTGAAAAAAATAACAATAAATTGATTTTCTTATTTTTCGTTTCATAGCCCATAGATAAGGCAGAGCATCAAGATAAATATGCATGTATGTATGATCCAATGATATAATTTTTAAGGGACTCGGTATTTATGCACATGGAAAAAGTACAAGAAGATTCATGTTTTGCTTATCAGCCCCATGTGTCTTCCATGACCTTTACTTAAAGCTTGAATGTAATTTGATGAAAGCCTAAAGTGATCCTACATTTTCGCATTGCTCTCTGGCTTGCATACCATATGCTACCTATTTGTTCATATAGTCTATACAGAAAACCTGATATTGTTCGACTCTTTTTTGAACGCTCAATAGGGCAGGTACTTTTTTAAATGGCGTACAGCCCTGATTCTTACACAGCAACGCTTAATAAGTTTTAGGCTCCTGTAAGAGCAAAGGTGAACAGTTGATTTTTGCTTTTAAACTGTCATGAAGGGAGCTGGGGCAATTATGTGTAATCATATTTAATTATGCTCTAAATAGGTAAAACATTTTGCAGAACTGCTGCAAATAAATGATGGCAGCGTTTGGGCGAGTTGGTTAGGCATGTTAAACCTGTAAAACGCATAAAAAACACATGGACAACAGCAAAAGAGAGACACACGAGCGCTTACTTCCAACTGATTTTAATTTCATGCGAGAAGCAGAATATATGTACACTTGAGATCACATGCGCATGCGAAGGAAAAAACTCAAACAGGAAAAATATCTGGCTGCACATGTAAAAGATGAAAGATATGCAATCTCTTTCTCAGGCAACAAACTCGACGCACCACTTACACAACCATCGCCAGTTCGTGCTATCTCACTTGCCTCAACAATTTCGCGTGTTGTTTTACACTTGCTTTTATAAAGAACTTCACATTGAGGAAAGAGAGGACGACAGATCTTCTTGCTTTTGCACTTGCTCAAATGCTCAAATGAATGCTCAAATGCCCACCTTTTTTGTTGTCCACAGCGTAATTATGTTCACCTAATCTCTCATTTAGGCATCTACCAGTTTGGGTTATGTAATATTTACCGCAAGTCAATGGCACCTAGTACACAACCCCTTCTGCGCATTTTACAAATGGCTTTTGGTGCTTGATCTTGCAACCTGACTTCATCCTGCTCTCTGACGTGCTCTGCTTACTTAGCGCACTCAGCTTACGTGGGGCAGAGAACAAAACATTTACATTCACTCGGTTACCAATTTTCCTTAGGTTGTGTGACAACCTGTGCTTATAGGGTATGACTGCAAACTTTCTTTTATCTTTTGTCTTATCCGACTCTAGCTGTGAGTTAGCTTTCCTTTTGTTTGTTTTAACAAGTCCTTCTGCAATAGACACCAGCATGTGCAATGGGTAGCCAGCGTCTTGCAACTTTCTTGACTGTGAAAAGATGCTTTCTTCAACAGAATGTGGGCATGACTTTTTCAAACAGTTTACGAAACCTAAACTAACTGTGTTACGTTTAATGAGTTTTGAGTGCGCGGAGCTGGAAGCTAAAGGCACTTTTCCATCCCTTTAAGATCATACTTGCTGGATTCATCATCCCAGGGATGGAAAAGCGCCTTTACCTTTCCGCTCGGCGCACTCAAAACTCATTAAACGTAACATAGCTCGTAACCTAAGAAAAATTGGTAACCGAGTGAATGTAAATGTTTTGTTCTCTGCCCCACGTAAGCTGAGTGCGCTAAGTAAGCAGAGCGCGTCAGAGAACAGGATGAAGTCAGGTTGCATGATCAAGCACCAAAAGCCATTTGTAAAATGCAAAGAAGGGGTTGTGTACAAGGTGCCATTGACTTGCGGTAAATATTACATAGGCCAAACTGGTAGATGCTTTAATGAGAGATTAGGTGAACATAATTACGCTGTGGACAACAAAAAAGGTGGGCATCTGAGCATTCATTGCCTCAAGTGCAAAAGCAAGAAGAACTGTCGTCCTCTCTTTCCTCAATGTGAAGTTCTTTATAAAAGCAAGTGTAAAACAACACGAGAAATTGCTGAGGCAAGTGAGATAGCACGAACTGGCGATGATTGTGTAAGTGGTGCGTCGAGTTTGTTGTCTGAGAAAGAGATTGCATATCTTTCATCTTCTACATGTGCAGCCAGATAATATTTTTCCTGTTTGAGTTTTTTCCTTCGCATGCGCATGTGATCTCAAGTGTACATATATTCTGCTTCTCGCATGAAATTAAAATCAGTTGGAAGTAAGCGCTCGTGTGTCTGTCTCTTGCTGTTGTCCGTGTATTTTTTATGCGCTTTACAGGTTTAACATGCAAATAAATGCCAACTAGCTCCACTGGGTTTTTACAATGGTTAGAGCGCTCGACTGCCAATCGAAAGGATAAGATATCAAATTAGGGCCGCAGCGGCCACTTTTCGAAGGAGGTGAAAAGCATTTAACCCGTGTGCTGTTTGAGTAAAACCAAACCAAATGAAAGGAAAGTAAATGGCAAAGTGCACCAAACATAGAGCTAAAGTAAAGTTTACTTTAAATGCATCTATATAGCCGTAGTGGATCATAGAGTCCCTATGACCCCTTTGGACCGCAACTCTTTGTTTCCCGTTCCTTATTTTTTTTAGTAACTAGTGACTAAGGTAAAAATGAGTAAGAGAACCTGTACGAGTTATGACAATGTATCAGACCTTAGCCTGGGGTCTACTTGTGAGGAGCGACAAGTGGGTTCTAGAATGAGCTTTCTTCATAAAGATCAATAATGGTATATTTTGTTAAAGAGACATAAACGAAAACGATTTCTACAAAGAAACAAGCAAGGTTATGAAAGGCCAGCTTCGTGCTTGTTACGCTTGATGTGCGATTATAGTTAGAATTAATCTGGATGTATTGTTCTCCACAAGTTCGGGAGATTGATATAAGTTAGCATGGTTAAGGTCCCATATGGAAGCAACATATTCGAGACTCAATTTTATAGGCCGGGAATACAAGAAAGACGGTGTATCTTTGAGAGAAGCATGCAGAGTTTATCAAGGAATGACCGCAAATTATGGACATGTACTGAAAATTAAGAAAAAGAAATAGAGATGGGCTGATGATGCAATCAAAATGTAACAAGAACAATGAACGTCAACGTGATAGGCTAAAAGAACGCTTCGGTAGGAAGTAATGGTAGAATGGGAGATTGGTGGATTAGATTAAAAGGTATGCGGTGGTTATATGAATGTAGTTGACAAACGGCTCGGTGTATTGGGGAATATGGGAGAGGTATATGCGCCTCCATTTATGTAGTCAAGGCTGTGATGATGAATTCTTGAACCCGAAATCTTTGCTATAGTTTATTTATTTCTGGGGGCGCAGACATAATTATCACCTGCAGCCGCCTTCTTCGTGCAGTGTTGGATAAAAAAAATGATATAGGCTTCCGACTAATGATGTAGCATGAATGATTCGGATTAACACATGTACTCAACTGTTGCTTGTACGTAATCAATATACAGAGTGGTAGTCACAACATAGAAGCTGATTGTAGATCACAATGATATTAAGCAATGCAGGCAAGTTTTGGAAAGTTTTAACACATACGCTTATTTAGGAGTCGGCAAAAATGGCTAGTAGAAGTTTCATAAAATGCATAATAATATAGGTCTTTGAGTGTAGGACTGTAAGAATGATTTTAATTTAGAGCAAAAATACGACCAATACGGCCATCTGCATTGTATTTCTAACACCAACATGTTAAGGCAACCTACCAAAAGACACGACTTCTACTGCACTATGCTCACCCCTTAATTATGAATATGTTCGGATCAAACAATCTGTGGAAAGAATGCAAGAGGATGAGAGCATAGATGTGGACAAACGATATTTCCTATGAGAACGTAGTCAGTACATATGCTGCACGGCCAAATAGAATTTTTGTTTCCTTCCACCCCATCAACCTGCTTGTTCTCTCTTCCATCTTTTTTTCTGCTTTTGAAGTCGGCGGCTAATCTTTTCTTCTCTTTCTTTTATAATTTCAATAAGTTATGTTTCTGAAACGCTTCCCAGTTTCTTCATTTGTGCTTTACTCAATATTTCCGAGGAACAACAACGAGGGTCCAGGGAGCACACGCCTCCGTCACGTATGACCGTCTCTGATACAGCATAGGTGAAATGCTTACTACTTTCCCTACTGTTTTTCGTGTCACTTATGGTGGCATTCCTGCTCTAGTTTGAATCTTTACAGCTCGTGTGTCGATCTACAGCCACCGTACTTCTGTTAGACAAAAGCAGTTGCGAGTGAGTGTGTATTATCGACGATTCATAACGACAGCGAAAAAGACAAGACAAAGGCAGGGCAGGACAGGGCCGCGCCGTGTGGTGTTCCTCCTTCATCTCGGTCCTGTACTTTGTGCTGTAGTTAAGGGTACTTTTGTTCTCTTCACTGTTTTTGAACATTGCCTTTATTGCCTCGTCCTCGGCCTTCGCTTTCTCTCCAAACGTTTGGCCCTCATTGATTGAGCCCCAAGTGTCATTCAGCTTCTCATACATCTTACGGAAGAACCACCATGTCCTTTAGTAGTCAATTTTCCTAAGTACAGTCTATGTTCCCCGCCTGGACACGGAAACCGTAAACTTGGTATAGTTCACGTCCGTCGCACCAATTCCCGATGGCAACTACACTGTTACACCAGCCCTTGGTGTGCCTCTTAACGGAGTGTCGTTCTCGCGCGCATAATGGTAACTGTTTGTAAATCAAGCAGCTCTTCCTGTCTTCACCTGCATCGCACACTCAGCCACTTCCCCAAAGGATGTAGCTCGCCATGCTCTGCTCCCCTTTAGCATGCGTTGTGCCAACTTTTAAAAGCTGCCTTGGGTCAGACAGCCCACCTCTTCACCAATCAGCAAAAATGATTCCTCCCTAGCTCTTGGATGAGATGAATGGACGAAATACAAGAGCATCCCCTTTGAAACGGGGTGGTATACCGGTTGCTATTATGCTCGTTTTTGTCTTATATCTTAATTACCCACACGAAATTGCGCCCTCATATGTCTCGATTTCCTAATTTCATGACGTCTTCGTAACTCTGTGGTTACGGATCGCATAAATATCTGTGACGCCTCTAATAATCACCGACGTCCATACAGCGCCAACAGTAAAATCGGAACATCATTCATTATCAGGTGGACAATATGCTTAGAAAAAATATCACACAACACTGGTGGATCCCCTTTGCCTCACCAGTTGTCCTGGTTAAAATGAAGGATTGGTGTTGGCGCTTTTGCGCTGTTTACCGACACATCAATGGCGTCGCAAAAAAGCCGTGTATCATCTGCCAACAATCGATCACTCTTTGTAGTCTATTCGCGGAGCCAAAGGTCTATAATCTTTGTCATCTAGAGCAAATTGCTGTCGATGACTAAGACCATAAAATCACTGCATTCGTTATACTGCACAGAACAAAGCAATTTAAGGTCATGGCGCTCGTTCTCTGCAATGCGCCCACTACCTTTGAGTAAGTGATGGACTCCTTGTTTCAAGTCCTTAAAATGTTTACTCAGTTTTGTTACCTCAATAACGCTATTGTTTTTCATCCCACATTTTTCGGTCACCCCGAAGGACTGATTGGCATTCTTTCTGTCTATGTTAGAGGCCTGTTGCAACTGAACTTTTCAAAAATGCGAATCGGTCGCCGCAAAATCAATGTCCTTGGATGTCTGGTCGATCCTCCTGGTAACTACCCAGATTCTGCTTAACATCAAGCCGCCAAAGTCTTGATATGCGCAGCGTTCTCGACCTGTGGTCTTATTTTCGACGTTTCATCAAAATATTTCTGGCATTGCCCATCCACTCATTGTCCTACCTAAAAGAGACACCCCATATATCGGGAGGTCTGCCCAGGGAAACGCCTTTTATTCAGTCATCTTCTTGTTCAGCCCCACAACTTTAGCGGCCCTTTTCGACCTGCTCGTTCAAATTAGTTCTCACAAATACCAGGAAATATGGAACCGGCATTGTGCTAGCGAGCATCATCAAAGTCAACACAGTGGCATTGCATATGCCAGCCGCCTTCTTTATTTTCTTCAACCGAATCCGAATGCCTAGGCCCACCTTTTTGCTGCGTCTAAATTTCTACCTAGCCAGTTTGGCCATTCCTTATCTATAGGGGACGATCATTATGCTGTTAAGTTGGATTTCATCACTGAAGGACAGTAATCTCTGACCGGCCGTTGGGTGCAGCGCCTCCAAAGATATTCTTACACCGTTTTATACAATTTAGGCACATACACCAAGCACCGCGCACGAGCAGGGGCAAGACTCCTCCTTGCGTCTACTCCTCAATAGCCGTAGTGGTGCCAATCCAGAGCCATAACATAAACTCTATGTTATTTAGAACGACATCCTAGACATACACAATCATTACCCTGACGTACTTCCGTATTAACTCGTCATTCCCCAGCATCTTCACAGGTATGTTGGAGCAAAAACGACTTATTGTGTCTCCAGAATAAGCAATTGTGCCCGACGCCGGTTTCACCTGAGGTTGTAAGGAGTAATCTCGGTCCACTACAAAGATTACCACCTGGTCGTTTTTGCCGGTCTCTATGACACATATTTGTCTATACTCCCAATTCCATTTCCATTTCTATTCATATCGCGCTTTTCAGATATCGATTGATTACCGTTACAGATTGTGTGCCTTTCCTTCCTGAGAAATCAAATAAACTGTCAATGCTAACTTTGCTTATTTTTGTTTATATGGAAGAAAGAGCGCAGTATCTGGCACACTTCTCGCTTGACAAATGAACAGTCTAGAAAGTGAAGGGAGGAAGGTGGCACGACCTAGAGCGAAAACTTCTTTGTCGGGAGTAGTCTTAGTGGAAGAGCCAAGTGGCCGTTAGCTGGTGGCTTGCGGTGACTTCTTCGGCGCGGTTTACGGCGCCCGCAGCACTCGCGTTACGCAGCACTTCCTACCAGGATTCAAGTGCGGAAGCTTCTATGAGAGCCTTGGGAGGCAGGTTCTCTGAGCTATCCCACAGGATATGATTAAGGTCGGCTTTCTCTCCGCACTTAGCGCATGATGAACTTATGCTGTCCGGAAATATGTGTGAGTAAGCCGCAGGGTTGTGGAAAGAGTTCGTTTGTAGTTTCCTCCAAACAATTTCTTGTTGTCTTGTTAGTGATTTGCGTGGTGGTCAGTGTACTCTCCTGGAGAGTTTTAAGTGTTGTCGAAAGTCGCTGTATGTGAGCAATCCTTCCATTTCAAGTTTCTCGGCATTAGGTCTCACCGCTCGGCCGACAAAACCTCGAGCGTGTTGGTGAACGCTTCGCCTCAATCGAACCCCGGCTTTTGCTCTCGTTTGAACCCGGGAACTTCGATTCAGTAGAGGAGCATTATTGCCAAAAAAATCACCAGACCAGACCAATAAAGCGAAACACGATTCACAAATAAAGTGATCCCAAAATGTCACGTGACTTTCAAATAAACATTTCGGGTCAAACATTTCTTGCATAGCGCTGAAACACGTATCATATTATTTTTTTTTCATTCACTGACCATCTTTTAATCTTATTTGATAGATTTTAACAGACCATGTATGTACCTCCCATCTTATGCCATTATTGATATGGGTGGATCCCCGTCTACAATTGACACAAAATGTATGCCCTTCGTTTTCTCTAAAACGAGCATTAAAGTTCCCCGCTGCGGTGCTGCAGTGGTTAAGATGCTCGGCTATTGTACAGGCGTACCACTATTTGATCATGACCGCTGTCGGCTGTGTTTCGATGGAGGCGAAACAACGAGGCCTACATGTGCTGCGTGATGTCAGGGCCAGACACCCACCGGTAAAAATGGGTACAAGCGTCCCCCGGCCTGGCGCTCGGCTTTTCTAGGGGTGTGTGTTTGGGAGAAGCTCCGTAAACCCCGCTGCGCGCCCCTCCTCCGCGGTGAGCCCAAACCCAGCTTCGAACATCGCCGCCTGCAAAGGTGGTGCAGTTTGTCTTGCTAATGTACTTCCTTTGAGCCTCACCTGAAGTGCTCCTTTGGATCCTCAGCTGCAGCAGTCGAAATTGCTCCGAAGACCTCTGTTTTCTCTCTATTTACTTTCACTTCCATTTTAAAAGAGCGGTTCAGGTGTTTACAGAAAAAGCGTGACCGAGGAGCGGCAGAGGAAATGGTGAAGGGTGGCTGTTCCTGGCCTTAATGGGGCTGGGACAGGTAGGTCACCGCTGCTTTCAGCGGAGGCTAGCCTGCCACAGAATGTTTATCTGCTGTAGGCCTTCATTGCACCCGCTACCGCTTCGTTGGTGGACGACGGCTTTTGCTGCGCGCGTCTTTCCCGCCCTCTTCTTTTTCTCCTCTATTTCCTCCTGTGTCCGCACAAGGCAGCGGAGGTGCCAGTAGCAGGCCCGGGCATTTTGTTTTCCACAATAGCCACAGTAACAACCACAACCGATACTGCGCCTTTCCTTTCTTGTGAACGAATTGTTATTTTTGTTGTTAAAGCCGTTTAACACCTTGCCAAACGCTCTGACAGTCAATTATATATCGTTAAGAAACACCACTTGAAAACAGTGCTTTTGCTCGTTATAATGAATTTAGGTGGAGTTAAAAGCCGGCTAGTTCTTTTTAGTAAGTACTGCTGCTGTGCAAGACCAATATATATATTTATATATATTAATAAAGATGCTCCGAGCTTCATACGAAGCAATTGTCTGGCTCTATTCGTCTTCTTAGGCAGTTCGTAAGACTGCGATTTTCTCGGTGCTTAGCGGCTTCCTCACACCAATCATGCTTGAATAAAGACCCAGCGCGATTTCGATGGGGAGGTCTACCCTGGTGGCAGTCATTGAGGTTTATTGCATTTGCGCATCACATCCGACAAAAACTTAAGGAACCCGTCGGGAACACGATTGAATGAATGAATAAAAACTTTATTTCCACCGAAAAGGAGCCCTCATCTCACGCCCCCGGCACGCAGGCCGGGGAGCGGGTCAGGAGGGCCCCGCAGGCTGAGGTCAGGTGAGGTTACAAGCACTCTTCACGGCCTCAGCCGCCAGGCGGGTCGCGTGCCGCTGAACGATGGGATCTCCGCTCCGCAGCCAAACCTCCCAGACTTCTCTACTATCAATGTTAATGCCGGCGCCTGGGGAATCAGCGCATTGTCATATTATATGATCTAGCGTGCCTTTTTGTCCGCAATTTATACATTTAGAATTTTCTTCCTCCCCGGTCTGTGTTAAGAAAACCCAGACAGGGCAGATGTAGTTATCGGCTTGTAATCGCCTCCAGATGCGTGCTTCATTGTTGGTGAGAGACCGATCTGTGGGAGGGTATACTTTTCTATCTAATTTGTAAGATTCTGTGATCTCATTGTATGTGATAGCGCAATCTTTAATTCCCTTGCATTCGGGCTGTTCTACCGCTGCCCGGTGGTAGAGATCTCGGGTCAGCAGGTGCGCAGCTTCGTTGCCACGGACAGACTCGTGTGCTGGTATCCATATGATGGATATGGTTCTAGTAATGGGATTTGTGAGAAGAATCTTTTTCGCCTCCTCTGAGATCCGTCCTTTTGAAAAATTCCAGACAGCCGTTTTGCTGTCGCTGATTATAGTTTTGGCCTGTGCACCAGTGCATGCGAGCGCTATTGCGACCTCTTCAGCTGTACTAATGTGACGGGTGCGTGTTGAGGCCGCAATTTTAGGTGCACCTTCTCCATTTACTACTGCCGAGACAGCTGCTCCGTGTCGTCCACATGATGCGTCTACATAAGCAACTTCATCGACTGCTTTGCGTTTCATTTTTTTAGCGATGGCTTTGGCTCTGTGTTCTGTGCGTTCTTTGTTGTAGTCTGGGTGCATGTTTCGAGGTAAAGGTGGTACCAGCATGTGTTCCCTTATGTTGGGTGGGATAGATGTTTTCGTCTGTGGGCCTCTGTCTGATTGGAATCCGACCCAGTCTAGGATGGCTCTGCCTGTCTCCGTCTGACTTAGTCTTTCCAGATGAGAGATTCTGACAGCTTCAGTGGGCTCTTGCCATGTATTATGAATCCCCATTTTCTCCAGCTTCTCTGTTAATGTGGAGACAGGGAGGCCTAGTGCGCGTTTGACGCATTTTCGAATTATGGCGTCGATTTTTTTACGTTCTGTCTTTTTGAGATTGAGAAAAGGTGTGGCATAACATATGCGACTGATGATGTAGGCCTGCGTCATTTTGAGTAGACTAAGTTCCTTGAGACCGTGTCCTCTAAGCGCTACTTTTCTGAATATGCCCGTAATCGGGAACACGAGTTCTGTGCTTATATCATTGTCAGCATTGTCTGGAATTTGTGCTTAACTTAGCGTCAGGCAAAGAGATGGGTGACCAGTGCTGATATATTGATCGCACTACCTTAAATCTATACGGTACCGACGTGCGTCCTACCTGGGCCACAACTGACAACGGCAAATAGCGCGCCACAAATTTTACGACTGATGACGGATAGCCCATTGATATTGCTCGGGTGAGAAAGCGGCTGCTGCTGTGAAAAACAACACTTGTCATTAATTATTAACAATACATTGCAACTCTCCATCTCCTCCTAAGAAGCCCTTTCGTGCTCACATGAAGTTCTATATAACATCATAAGCTCAAAAACTCCCTTCCAAATTTCACACTCGCTCGATACGACCACCATGTACAGCTCATCTGTGCGCCTGTGCATTTGAGAAACCCGGCAACGAGACCCGAATGGCTTAACGAGAGGTATGAAACGCCGGGCTCAAGTGGTCCGCACATCGTATTTCTTCCAGGAGCGTATGCATACGTTCAATGAGCTGACACAGGCCTACCGCGCAGAGATACACCACCATCGACCATTACAACGAATTAGGCAGTCACCTACAGACGCAAGCCCTCCCACACAATTATGATAGGTCCAAATACCATCTAATCCTAAGCAACAAGCCTGCACCTATTTCAATTGTGGCGCATCCTCTTCAACAGGGTCCAGCGTAGGTCACCACATGAGAGGAGTGGGAAAGCGTGCTACACACTGATGATTATTAACATATTACTTATAATCTTGTCACTAACTGCCTATCAGCAATCATCTTTATAAATATAGTTATCATTAGTAATCATTGTAATTATTTATCACTTTGTTTCAAATTATTTAATTATCATTATTCACTTTTATGTTGTTTTTTGAGTGTCAGCCGCTAAAAGCTGAATAGCAGATTGCCTGTCCTCCAGTTTTCCTCGGGCGAAAAGGCGCATTCCGTGCGGCGTATGGCGATGTGATGATGGCAGGATCGCAGTAAGATTTCAGGTGGCTACTTTGTACTATCTCATTTTTCGGCGAAGTTGGTCAGCGGAGAGCTTAAGGGGTATGTTGAGATAGTTGACGGGGGATGCTTGCTTGAAAATATTTTAGAGGCCCTAGCACTTGCTAAAAAGTTTTAAAGAAAGGCCGGGACTGAATGAAGGTAACCATCGCGAGACTAAAGAATCTGGATGGTAAGCAGGCAGAAGTGCAGTATAATACCCAGAGATGTGGCGCAACAAACACAAACACAAGCGAAGAGACACAACACACGCGTACACTACCAACTGTAATAAGGATCTGAAAACACTTCCTTATTACAGATCCTTATTACAGTTGGTAGTGTGCGCGTGTGTTGTGTCTCTTCGCTTGTGTTTGTGTTTGTTGCGCCACATTTCTGGGTATTATGCAGCACCAACTAGCCCCTCAAGCCGTTATTTTGAAGAAGTGGAGATTTATCTCGAGTAGTTTCGTGCTGCTTCTGGTGCTGCTGCTGCCGCCGCTGCCGCCGCTGCCGCCGCCGCTGCTGCCGCTGCAGCGGCAGCAAGAAGAATAAGTCTACTTAGGAGAGGTATATATTGCCGCGAAACCTTCAAAACAGTATTTGTTGTTTTTTAACAGCCGCCGGCATACAGGCTTATCACTCTGATTCTGGACCGCGTATCAGTTCCTTAATCTTTGTTTGTTAATGCTCGATGTCGCGATTCACACCTTTATCAGTTTTGTTGTAGCGCAAGATGCACCGAGATCTGTCTCGAAGGTTCCGGCCACTTGGGTGTCTTTCCACAATGTTCCAGCCCGTGCTGGTAGCTGTTTGCGACGTTATCTAGATTGTTCTGTGCAGCCTTTAAATTGAGCGTTGCCGAGTGTGACGGGCATTCTTTGTTCGACGATCGACGAGCACGTTTGTTTCTATCGCCGCCGCCGAGTTGCTTAGTTCTTTTGCGGGCGCAAGTCAGCCCAAATAAACAGTTTCTTTAGTGCAATCATCGACTCTTCAATTGTGTCGTCGACCTCGTCACCACTACGTGACATCTGGTGGAGGTGCTGCCTTTGATCCTTCAAACGAAGACCCAAGCCGTGTTCCTGTCGCCCTGGAAAACCAGCCTACAGGTCACCGAGCCAGCCGCCGACTCCAAGGCCTACAACCCGAACACGGTCTGCTGCTTGACCCCATTCGATCTCGGAAGGCATCGACGCTGACAATGGCCCAGCCTACAGCACCGGTTATTTTCTTTCAACCCCGGGAGCCCCCCTGCTTCCATGGACTACCGGATGAAGATGCGGGAGATTGGATGGACCTTTTCGACCGTGTGGCAGATTTCAACGGCTGGAATGACGCCGCGAAACTTAGGCAAGTCTACTTTGTTCTTCAAGGACATGCCCGAGTTTGGTTCGAAATTCATGAAGCAACTATTAAGGATTGGGAGACTTTCAAGGAAGCGTTTTTGACTGCCTTCTCAAGCATCGCCCGAAAGGAAAGAGCCCAGGCCCTCCTTCAGTCAAGACTGCAACTTCCTAACGAGTCTGTCCTGGCGTACGTTGAGGAGATGAAGCGCCTCTTTCGCCGCGCCGACCCTAACATGACTGAAGGTGAGAGAGTCAAACTTTTAATGCGAGGCGTCAAAGAATCGCTTTTTGGAAATCTTGTCCGAAATCCACCAAAAACAGTGGCGGAATTTGAAACGGAAGTGTCTGCCATCGAGAAGACGTTGTACACCCGGATGCGCCACTACGAGCGGCCACTTCAGCTAGACTACTCAAGCCACTACCCCAGCGCATCTGCAAATGGAGAGAACCTTCGTGACCTCATCCGGGAGATCGTGCGAGAAGAGCTCCGCAGAATGCAGCCATCATCGCAACAACCCCAGGTGGCGACGCTCGCGGACGTCGTCCGTGAAGAAGTCCAGCAGGCGCTGGGCGTTCCTGAAGCGACGGCTGCGACTGTTCCAGCACAAGAGAAAACAGCGATGAACTACGCTGGTGCATTACGTCGCCCTCCACCCCGACGTGATGACTTTCCGAGCCTTCGCCGCTACCGGCCTGTTCCTGAAAACCGCCCCTTGGCTCCCGCCCGCCAAGCCTACCAACGACCAACAAGCCCCAGGAAGTGCGACGCATGGAGGACAGCGAATAACCGCCCATTATGCTTCCACTGCGGTGAGGCCGGCACATTCTGCGGCACTGTCCGCACCGACGAATTGGTCTCCGCGGATTTGCAGTCGACGCTCCACGACCACGTCCAGGTGAACGACAGCAAGAAATCGACAACTATCTGCGTAGCGGTGAGATTGCGCCACCAAGCCGTCGATTCAGGTCTCCATCGCAGTACAGGGCCCGCTTTGCGTCGCTAGGACGTAACTATGATGATAGTGTGCGCGGAAGGTCCCCAAGCCCCCGTAGGGGAAACTAAAGGCAGCAACCTTTGGAGGTAAGGTTGCTCAACGGCGAAAAGAAGAAGATCCTCCGCCGCCGACGACCACTAACGACGACGCAACCATTTCATCGCCGCTCCACACGACGACATCGCCGACAACACGACCAGAGTGCAAGCAGACACCGCCGCCCAGCGAAGTAACAACGGTATGCCCCGGCCATGACCTGAAGAAACGACGGAGCCGAGATCGGACACTAAGGCCCACGTGCAATGCGAAGACGCGAACAAGTGACCTTGAAGTTGATATCGACGGTCACAGAGTCACTACCCTTGTAGACACCGGAGCTGACTATTCAGTCATCAGTGGACCGTTAGCCTCCCATCTCAAGAAAGTTACAACCGCTTGGGATGGCCCGCTAATTCGCACCGCAGGTGGCAACCTGATTACTCCATCGGGACGATGTACTGCAAGAATAACCGTAAATGGGCGTACTTACCCCACCAGCTTCGTGGTCTTGCAGCAGTGTTCCCGCGACGTGATTTTAGGCATGGACTTCTTAAATGAACATAGGGCTATCATCGACCTGCGATCCAACCTCATCAAGCTCTCTGCAGACAAAGCCATTCATGCTACGACGACGTCGATGCAACACATTCCTCTAAACGTCCTCGATGAAGAATTGACCGTCCCGCCCCGATCAAGCATCGCAGTCTGCGTAGGTAGCGCAAACATCGAAACCGCTGAAGGCACCGTCGAAGGAAATATCCAATTGCTCTTAGAACGAGGTGTCGGCATCGCAAGAGCCATCACGAAAGTCTGGAGAGGTCAAGCTCAGGTTCTGGTAAAAAACTTCACCGAAGAATACCGGCATCTCAACAAGGGCACGACGATCGCTTTTCTCGACGAATTAGCGGACCTCAAAGATGTATTCGCCCTCCACGACCAAACGCTGGAAGACGCACCGGACCTAATCCGTCAGCCCACATTTCACATCAATCCGGCATTGACCCACAACAGAAAAGACCAGATTCTCAGTCTGCTTCGAAGCTACGGGGAGTGCTTCTCATCGTCATCGAAGGTACGACAAACACCACTGGCCAAGCACCGCATAATAACGGACGAACACACCCGACTTCTGCGCCAAAGCCCTTATCGTGTATCGCCGCGAGAACGCCAGGCCATTCGCGATCAAGTTGAGGAAATGCTGCGTGATGACGTAATCCAGGGCGGCACCAGTCGTTTTGGTGAAGAAGAAAGATGGCACACTTCGCTTCTGCGTTGATTACCGCCGCTTCAATAGCATAACGAAGAAGGATGTCTACCCGCTTCCCCGCATCGACGACACTCTCGACCGGCTCTGCAATGCAAGCTACCTCTCATTGATGGACCTAAAAAGCGGATATTGGCAAATTCAGGTCGACGAAAGAGATCGCGAGAAGACCGCATTCATCACACCGGACGGACTTTTTGAGTTCAAGGCGATTCCATTTGGCCTCTGCTCCGCACCAGCCACATTTCAACGAGTAATGGACACAGTCCTGGCAGGCTTGAAGTGGCAAATTGAAGTGAAGTGGCCTAGGAGCCGTTCTCGTCCAGAAGAGTGCCGGACAGGAGAACGTAATCGCCTACGCAAGCAGGTCCCTCACAAAAGCCGAAGTCAATTACTCGACGACCGAGAAGGAGTGCCTTGCAATCATCTGGGCCACTTTTAAGTTTCGTCCATACATATACGGCCGACCATTCAAGGTGGTAAGCGACCATCACGCGCTCTGCTGGCTGGCTAATTTGAAAGATCCTTCGAGCCGCCTTGCCAGATGGAGCCTACTACTTCAAGAATTTGACATGACTGTTGTCTATAAGTCGGGCCAGAAGCATTCCGACGCAGACTGCTTATCCCGCGCTCCCGTCGATGCTCCCTCGAAGGACAATGACGACAACGCCTTTTTGGGACCGGTAAGCGCCAGTAGTTTCGCAGAACAACAGCGATCAGACCCTGAGCTGAAAGCACTAGCTGATTACTTGGAAGGAAAGACCGCTTCCCCTCCTGGTGTGTTCAGGCGACATTTATCATCATTCACGTTAAGCAATGGCCTCCTCGTGAAGAAGAACTTCGCACCCAACAAGACCGCGCAGCTTCTCGTAGTGCCTAAAACCCTTCGGCAAGAAATTCTGCAGGCGTTGCACGATGAGCCCACAGCAGGCCACCTCGGAATTGCGCGCACGTTGCGTCGAATCCAAGAGAAGTATTACTGGCCGCGACCGCCTGCCGAAGATGCCCACTACGTGAAGACGTGTCGTGAGTGCCAACGACGCAAGACGCCGCCGATCAGACCAGCAGGACTACTGAACCCGATACCGCCCCCAATCCTGCCCTTTCAATAAATTGGGATGGATCTCCTCGGCCCCTTTCCATCTTCGTCTGTGGGTAACAAGTGGATCATCGTGGCCACTGACTACCTTACCCGTTACGCCGAAGCAAGACCACTACCAAATGGTACCGCGGCAGAAGTCGCCAAATTTTTTGTCGAACAAATTCTCTTGCAACACGGCGCCCCAGAAGTGCTTATCACGGACAGGGGAACGGCGTTTACGGCAGAGTTGACGCAAGCCATCTTGGAATACAGTCACAAGCCATCGACGAACAACTGCGTACCATCCCCAGACCAATGGCCTTACGGAGCGCCTGAACAAAACGATCGCGGACATGATCGCTATGTACGTCGACGCTGAACACAAGACCTGGGACGCCATCTTGCCGTACGTGATGTTTGCTTATAACACGGCAGTCCAGGAGACGACCAGAGCGACCCCGTGTAAGCTTGGGTACGGCAGGGAGCCCACGACGACGCTCGACGCAATGCTGCCGCACGTAACCAGCGAAGACAACCTTGACGTCGCCGCCTACCTGCAGCGTGCAGAGGAAGCCCGACGAATTTCACGGCTCCGTATTAAAGACCAACAGCGCACCGACAGCCGACGATACAATTTACGACGACGCCACGCAGAGTACAATCCAGGAGACCAAGTGTGGGTTTGGACACCAATTCGCCGTCGCGGATTAAGTGAAAAGTTGTTGCGTCGATACTTTGGGCCATACAAAATCCTTCGCCGTGTCGGACCACTGGACTATGAAGTCATTCCCGACGGAACGTCAGCATCACAACAACGACGCGCACGCCCAGAAATTGTACATGTTGTGCGACTGAAGCCATATTACGCGCGTTAAAGAATCTGTGGTGTTTAAACTTTGCAGTGTTTATGTTTAAGTTTCTGTGTTCTGGAACATCGAGGCAATGTTTTTTTAAGGGGGGAGTAATGCCGCGAAACCTTCAAAACAGTATTTGTTGTTTTTTAACAGCCGCCGGCATACAGGCTTATCTCTGATTCTGGACCACGTATCAGTTCCGTAATCTTTGTTTGTTAATGCTCGATGTCGCGAGTCACACCTTTATCAGTTTTGTTGTAGCGCAAGATGCACCGAGATCTGTCTCGAAGGTTCCGGCCACTTGGGTGTCTTTCCACAATGTTCCAGCCCGTGCTGGTAGCTGTTTGCGACGTTATCTAGATTGTTCTGTGCAGCCTTTAAATTGAGCGTTGCCAAGTGTGACGGGCATTCTTTGTTCTACGATCGACGAGCACGTTTGTTTCTATCGCCGCCGCCGAGTTGCTTAGTTCTTTTGCTGGCGCAAGTCAGCCCTGATAGCAGTGAGGCCAGATGAGGAGTTAAAATCAAACTGTTTATTAATACTTAAAAGTTAAAAAGAGATTCGCTTGATCTGCAGAGGGTCGCCTGGCTGGAAGTGGCGCGCCTTCGTGCGCGTCCGTGCTTCGTCTCGTCTCGGCTCCGAATGCCTTCTCCCCGAGGCGTCGGGTCCTCGCGTTTCTTCTCCGAAGTTCGAGGGGAGACATTACTCAGGCGGGGTTCGCGGGGCGCGAAGTCTCCGCGCCGTCGTAACGGTGGTGTGAATAGACAGACAACAGACCGACCGAGCGAACGTGCTCTTCGCGGTATCCGCGCGGTCGTAACGTAGGCGTGGAGCGATGAACACACCGACCGAGCGAATGTGCTCTTCGCTGGGTTCCGCGTGGCGTAAGCACGCCCTCTCGGGTCGCCGCGGTTACGGGAGAGTTGGGTCGTCTTGAGCGTTGTCTCAAGTGATGAGCTGCGTGCTGACTCGGCCCCTCTAAATTTTGCGCCTGTCCTCTGGCACTCGTATCCGCTGGTGTCAATTCATCGGTGTCCAAGGGGCATTCCTTGTACCGTCTCAATTGTTCAACGTTGACGGTTTTTTCGTTTGTTTTTCCAGGAAGATGGGGAATTCTGCTTATAACAGCCATGTTGGGACCAATCAGTTCCTTTATCTCGAACGGCCCCTCGTATTTGGCGTCTAATGTGGTCCTCGCGCCGAGCTCGAGAAGAACACGATCTCCACACCAGAAGGTCGGCGTCCGACGTTTTTCATTATACCGTCCCGCTGTTTCTTGCTGACTTTTTTCGAGAGAGCTCTTCATGTCGTGGCGCCCCTTGGCCATGTCATGTAGTCTTTGTGCGTCATCGATTTCTTCACTAATAGTTCCGATGTTAAGTTCCCTAGCCACTTTCGGGATGTAGCCGTGCATTAGCCAAAATGGGCTTTCTTTGCCGTAGCGATGTTTCGTGACGTTGATGGCGAATATAGCCTTGGGTAACCCCTTTTTCCAGGTTTCAGACTTGCTTATGAGCTTTCGTAGAACTTGTTTCAATGTTCCCACCATTCTCTCAATCAGTCCGTTTGACTGTGGCCAGTACGGAGGTGAATTCAGGTGTTGGATTCCAAGTCTGTGGTGGATTTGCGCTGTTCGCCTGTTCACGAAGCCCCTTGCTTGATCTGTGATGATGATGCTCGGGACGCCGAATCTGTGAATCCACCGGTTCGTGAGGAAATCCAGGTAATGTTTTGAAGAAGTGCTAGGCACTGCTACCGCATCCATGTACCTAGTAGCGTGATCGATGCACACCAGAATATAACCTTCCCTTCCATCGAGGGGACCCATGTGATCGAGAGAGATGACAACGTTAGGCTCGCTCGGAACCTCTCGAGGGCTGAGGCGTCCTTCGGCTTGAGTTGTTCGGGAATTGATCGTCTGGCAAGTGTAGCATGACTCGACGTAGCGGCGGATATCGTTCGCAATCGACGGCCACCAATACTTTCGTTGCACCAGGTTTCTTGTTTTTTCGCTTCCCAGGTGACCGTTGTTGTCATGAAACACCGTCATGACGCTGCTACGGAGCGCCGCAGGAACTACAACTCTTTTGCAAACGCGTCCTCCCTCGACTGATTTTCTCAGGACGATGTTGTTTTCGACTTCATAGCTGGAGTTGTTCGTTCCAGCCTCGACACGGAACTTTTGGCACTCGGGGTCGCTCTCTTGAAGTTCGCGTATTCGGCTGTGTTTGCTCACGATCACGGTAAGGCAGGTGAGATCATTGCTGATCACTTCGTCTTCGCTTGGTTCCGCTCCAACCGCCTGTCTCGAGAGAGCATCAGCAGCCGCGTTTTGCCTTCCCGGCCTGTGTTTAACATCGAAGCTGTATTCCGCGAGATCGAGGGTCCATCTTGCGAATCGGCGGTTTTTCGCCCCCTTTTCCACCAGGTAGGATAGACTGAAGTTATCTGTATGCACTGTGAATCGAGGGCCTCCACGCAGATAGATGGAAAACTTTTCTGTGATGGCCCAGTGCAGCGCCATACATTCGAGCATGTTCGAATGTAGATTTCTGTCATGCTTGTTCAGGGATCGGCTGGCGTATACAATAACACGTTCTCGTCCGTCTTGTGTTTGTGTCAATATCGCTCAAAGTCCTGTCTGAGAAGCATCGACATGCACTTGCGTTGGGCAGTCTGAGCGAAAGTTCGCCAATAGCGGTGGATTCTTCAATGCACTTTTGATTTCGTCAACGATTTTCTGGTGCGCTGTCGTCCAGAGGAATGGCATATCGTTTGAGACAAGTTGACGCAGTGGGTGCGTGAGTTTCGAAAACTCAGGGATGAACTTGCGGTAATGGTTTGCGAATTGCAGAAACGAGTACAATTTCTTGGCGTTGCTTTCAGGCTGGAACTTGTCCACGGCTGCGACTCTCGACTCGTCCAGGGTTCGCCCTTCTGCGGAGATCTTATAGCCAAGAAATGAGATGTCGTCTCGCACAAATTGACACTTCTTAATGTCCATCTTTAAGCCGTTGACGACGACTCTTCTTAGCGCCTCATCGAGCAGTGCCAGCGCTTCGGGGATCGTAGCTGCTCCCTGACCGACATCGTCCATGTACGTGGATGTTCTTTTCATGCCGTCAAACGTGTCTCGCATGACCCTTTGCATGGTCTGCGGTGCCTTGCAGAACCCGAAAGCCATTCTCAAGTATTCGTACTTTCCATCCGGCGTAACGAAGGCGGTCTTATGGATGTCGTCGGGCCTTACTCGCACTGTGAGAAAGGCGGACTTCACGTCCAATACAGTGAAGTACCTCGAGCCTTCTCGCATGATGTCGTCGATTACATCTTCCATCACTGGTATTGGGTACGGTGGGTTGATGGTCTTCTCATTCAGTTTCCTGTAGTCGTGGACCATTCGTCGGGGCGTGGTTGGGTGGTTTGGTTGGTCCACCACAATGGTAGGAGCACAGTACTGGCTTTCGCTTGGTCGGATAATCCCCTTAACCAAGTAGTCATTGACCTGTTCCTTCATGAACTGTCGGTCCGCGGGGCAAGATCGGTACGGCCTTGTGGCGACGGGAATATTGTCCCTAAGTTCAACGCTGTGCTCTACGTGAGTGCAAAGCCCCAGCGCATCTGTGCTCGTTGTGAATGCGTCGTGATGACGAGTCAGAATTGAGCGGAGCTCATCCCTTTCGTTGGCGTTCGCGTCATGGGTCATTTTAGATATAGTCTCTTCAACCAGGTCAAAGAAATCTTCGTCGGGACCCGGGCCCTTCGAGTTCAATCTAACGAAGCCGATGTCGCTCTCTGGTGAAATTTCTTCAACGACCGTGCGGTTGCTGAAGGCTGCTATCAGCGTCTCGCCAGTACGATTCACACTGCATGCGCTTGGAGTGTGTACGGTAGATTCACTCACCGACGGCGGTATTGGGACGAGGGTGACATCGTTCGTAGGGTGGAACGTGACGTCGACGTTCGCGGCACGGCGCCAATCTGAACCAAGAATCAGATCCATGGCACTGGGCAAGGACGCGATCACGACCTCTTCGAGCCGCACGGTCGATGTTCCGACAGTCACGTCCAACGCTGCCACTCGCGTCGGTCTGATGCATCGGTCAAGCACTTCAATGTGATCTGGGGACGTCCATGGTCGGGGGCGAACGTTAGGGCCCACAGAGCTCTCGTTAAGGATGGACACGTTTGAGCCGCTATCGATGCAGACTCTCACCGGTTGGTTGTCGACGAGGCCCTTGACGATGGGCAAATTGCCTCCCGTTGATTGCAGAAAACAATTCGCTTGCCTGTTTGTCGTCCCGGTATTGCCTGCGCCGTTGGATCTGGCTGCTCGGCGTTGTTCCGCAGCGATCGTGGCTTCCGTCTTCGGCCTCGTGCAATCTCTCGAAAAGTGGCCCGTTGTGCCGCAGTTGAAGCAGGTATGCACTCGCGTGGCCCGCATCGGTTCTCGCTGTTCTCGCGGCGTTGACTGTTCGCGGAGATCGCTGCGCCCGTCTGTCGCCGTCCTTGATCCGTCGCTGCTCATCTGGTTAGACCGCCCAGGACCAGATTGTCGGAATTGCGTCTTGACTGTCTTGCGTCGCCTGGTGTCGAGCAGCGCTGCACGGTCGATGAGTTCAATGACGTTGCTGCAGGGCTGGGCAGCCAGTGGATTTGCCCATGTGTCGTCGTTAATTCCGCTGAGAATCAGCGAAATTCTCTCTTCGTTCGCCATCGGGTACGGAGATTTGTCAAGCAGAGAATTTTTCGAATACATGTACTCAACCAATGTCTCCGAATTGCGTAGTCTTCGATCAGCCTGCAGGTCCAGGAATTCCTGCATCGTGAGCCTCCTGTCGAAGCGCGAGGCGAAGGCTTGCTTCCATGAGTCCCACGATTCGCAACTCATGCCGTAAGAGCTGTGCCAATCCTTCGCAGCTCCTTGCAGCCGTGTTGCTGCAGTAGCGAGCGTCAGTGATGGGGACCAGTGTGCCAAGGCAGCTACGCGCTCCACCTGCGATATCCACGTCTGGACATTTTGTTGCGCATTGCCGTCGTACTCGGGGATGGCGGACGCGGTGTCGTTCGTTGACTGGATCAGAATCGGCTGAGCTGGCTCTGACACTCTCGACAATACCTCCGTCATCTGCAGTTGCGCGCGTGCGAACATGGCCATGATTTCATTCAGGCTTGGCGAACCTTCGGGAGCTGGAGCGTTGTTCTCCCGCGAGGACTGCTGAGGTGTACCACGATTCGTGTCTGCCGGCCGTTGGTTCGTTGTCGTAGTAGGCACGAGACTTCCGTCGTTGCGTTGGGAGTCCGTATCGTGCCCCGTTCGTGTCGACACTGGTAGTAGTAGCCCCGTTGCGTCACTCGCTGCGTGTGACGTGCGTCGTTGGGCTACAAGACGTTCCAGTTCGTCAACTCTTGCCTGCAGAGTTTCGACTGTCGTCGGTCCCTCCGTGTCCGTTCCGTTGTCATCGCCTACTGCTTCAGCCTGGCTGGTAACTGAGTCGGACGCAGCCAGCGAGGCCTGAAGGCGAACGTTGTCGTCCAGGAGGCGTGCGACAAGAACATCCTTACGGCCACTGCACGGTAGTCCACGGGTTCGAAGCTCGTCGGCCAGCCGCTGTTTTTTCAACTCGATGAGAACACTGCGCATTGTCGATTTCGCTGGTGACCAGATGAAGGTGGTCTCAGAACTCGTCGAGGTTGTTCTGCTGCGCACTGTGGATTCCGGTGGTTCTTCGCGCGCGCGAGACACCTCTGCAGATCCTGTCGGCTGCGCCATGATAGCAGTGAGGCCAGATGAGGAGTTAAAATCAAACTGTTTATTAATACTTAAAAGTTAAAAAGAGATTCGCTTGATCTGCAGAGGGTCGCCTGGCTGGAAGTGGCGCGCCTTCGTGCGCGTCCGTGCTTCGTCTCGTCTCGGCTCCGAATGCCTTCTCCCCGAGGCGTCGGGTCCTCGCGTTTCTTCTCCGAAGTTCGAGGGGAGACATTACTCAGGCGGGGTTCGCGGGGCGCGAAGTCTCCGTGCCGTCGTAACGGTGGTGTGAATAGACAGACAACAGACCGACCGAGCGAACGTGCTCTTCGCGGTATCCGCGCGGTCGTAACGTAGGTGTGGAGCGATGAACACACCGACCGAGCGAATGTGCTCTTCGCTGGGTTCCGCGTGGCGTAAGCACGCCCTCTCGGGTCGCCGCGGTTACGGGAGAGTTGGGTCGTCTTGAGCGTTGTCTCAAGTGATGAGCTGCGTGCTGACAGCCCAAATAAACAGTTTCTTTAGTGCAATCATCGACTCTTCAATTGTGTCGTCGACCTCGTCACCACTACGTGACAATATATATATATATATATATATATATATATATATATATATATATATGTATATATATATATATGAAAAATATGTCTACTTAGGAGAGGTAGTAACGGCAGATCCGGACCATGAAAAGGAAATAGCAAGAAGAATAAGATTGGGATGGAGCGCACTTGTCAAGCACTCGCAGAATATGACTAGTATCTTACCGGTATCACTCAAGAGAAAAATATGCAACAGTTGCATCTTGCCTGTACTAACCTATGGGGCTGAAACGTGGAGGCTAACCAAGAGGGTTCTACGTAAGTTGAGCACAACTCAGAGGGCTATGGAATGAAAAATGGTAGGGGTAACATTAGGAGATAGGAAGCATGCAGAGTGGGTCAGAGAAATAACACAAGTTACTGACAGCCTAGGGGAAATTAAGAAGAAGAACTGGGCATGGGCAGGACATGTAGTGCGAAAAGAGTATAACTGATGGTCGCTTATTGTAACAAACTGGATTCCAAGGGAAGTAAAGAGTAGCGGGGGGCGGCAGAAAGTTAGGTGGGCGTATGAGGTTCGCGGGGATCACGTGGATGCAGCTAGCACAGAACCGGGTTAATTGGAAAAATGTGGGAGAGGCCTTTGCCCTGCAGTAGTTATAGTCAGGCTTATAATGATGATGATGTAAGAGGGCACATGGCCGTACAAAAGAAAGTATGGCGAGAATCCGGTGGTCCCTTGGGTGCAGAGTTAGAAGCGAAGGTGGCGAATTGAGGAACGCGGTCATAATTGTTGTGGTCTGAAGAAATATACACTGCCAGCATGTCGCCCATGGTTAAGTTGAAACGCCATGTCATTTTTCTGCTGGTGCTACGCGGAGATGGTGCCATGAAAGATTTTGCATTCTCACAGAAGAGCTCCGATTACCTAAGAGAGGAAGGTAGGTTAGCTACGCTTTGGGAGTTCCCTGGCGAAGAATCATATTATGGAAGATGACGGACGCAATGACACGGGTTGTAGCAGATGGCAAAGGCGACGTTTCGGCGTAGCGAGTCGAAATGATCAATTGAAACGATGATCCAGCGATTGCCTGATGATGTGCTGGGCTCAAAGGGCTAGGCTGGCCAGTTAAGCCGCTGCAGAGGAGCGGCAGGCAGGCAAGGTGGGTTTCTGCAGCGCTGACATTCGGGGGAGATTTGGATGAACTGACGAACATAATAGTAGATCCCACGAAAGTAGTACCGCTGTCGCAGGGGAGTGAAAGTTTTCAACCATTCGGGTTGAACACACTGGGGATTATCGTGGTAGTGGGAGCAGATTACAGAACGCACGGGGGTCGAAAAACAAGCAGCCACTTAGTCAATGCGGGTGGAAATTCCTACGAAAAAGAAGCTCGTCTGTGATGGAGAAATGGTGAGACTAGGAACGGAGAGCGCGGCAGGGAGGCTGGGACAATTGGCCTAATAGGAAATCTAGCAGTTAAGCGATTCGTGCGCTTTGCTTTCGCTCGGAAGTCATGTCGATGGGCATGTCGGTTAGCAGGAGTGGCTTCAAACTCCCCTTCATTGGATCACTGCCTTCTCGTGGCGGAGGGGCTTTCGAAACTCGATGAAGTTGTGAGCTCTGCTGTGTAGGGCCACCCAAAGATAGACAGGTCACGGCAGAGAGTTCTGACAAAATGTGATTCACTGGAGAAATTAATGGCAACCCACTCCAGTAGTTCCTGCCAAGAAAACCCTATGGCCAGTCACAATACCATTAATGATATGGCGTCGGATGATGAGCCCCCCAGGTTGGAAGGCGTCCCACATGTTACTGGGGATGAACAAAGGGCGGTTCCTAGTAGCTCCAGGACGAATGAAGCGGCTGGGCTAAAGCCAAAAGGATGCTCAGATGTGGATGTGTCGGGAAGCGACCGGAAAGTCCGATGTTGCAAGGAGATATATCACATAGCAACATGGAATGTAAGATCTATGACGCAAGGTAAACTGGATGTCGTCAAGCGAGAAATGGACAGATTGAACATTGATATATTGGGTATCAGCGAGCTCAAGTGGACCGGAATGGGAGAATTTAACTCCGGTGACCATTATGTCTTTTATTGTGGGTACGCATCCAAGAGAAGGAATGGAGTCGCTTTCATAGTAAACAAAAGAATGAGCAAAGCAGTGCTAGGGCACAACCCCAAAAACGACCGAATGATTTGAGTTCGGATCCAAGGTCACTCTTTCAACATAACAGTTATCCAAGTCTATGCACCGACCGCTACTGCTGAAGAAGCTGACGTTGAGAGATTTGATGCGGACCTACAATGCCTTTTAGACCGCACCCCATCATCAGACGTCGTTTTTCCCATAGGAGACTGGAATCCCAAGGTCGGGAGTGAAGAACTTTCCGGAATTATAGGCTAGTTCGCTCTTGGCGAGCCAAATGAACCTGGACAGAGGCTAGTAGAGTTTTGTCAAGAAAACAACCTGACCATAGCGAATACTCATTTTCAACAGCACAAGAGGCGCCTGTACACATGGACTTCACCGGACGGTCTGTACAAGAATCAGATCGATTATATTCTTTGCCGGCAGAGATGGAGAAGCGCTAGACAAGCAGTAAAAACTAGACCTGGGGCCGATTGTGGCACCGATCATCAGCTTCTTGTTGCCAAAATTAATCTTCGATTGAGGAAAACGCTGAAAACTAGAAGGCCTTTCAGGTATGATCTGGATCAAATTCCATTAGAACATGCTGTGGAAGTGAGGAATCGATTTTAAGAATTAGATCTAGAAGAGAGAGAGCCCGAAGAGATATGGACTGATGTTCGTAGTATAATACAAGAAGTTGCTACTAAGGTAGTTCCAAAGCAAAAGAAATGCAAGAAAGCAAACTGGTTATCTGAAGAGGCTTTGCAAATAGCTGAGGAAAGGAGGATGGCAAAAGTTATGGGGAAAAGAGAAAGATACAAGGTTCTCATATTCAGTGCTAAGCAGTTTAGGACAACAGCCAATTAAGGAACACAAGAGCTCTGTATAAGAGAATCAAAGATATCAAAGGAAGCTTCTGTGCAAAGCTGGGCGTGATAAAGGACAAACGAGGCAAGGACCTCACTGAAGCCTCAGAGATAAAGAAGAGGTGGCAGGAATACACAGAACAACTGTACAAGAAGGACCCGAATGTGCAAACCCAACATAAGACGGTTGTGATTACTGATCTCGAGCCGGGCATCCTGAAGAATGAAGTTGAATGGGCCTTAGCCAGCCTTGCTAAGAACAAAGCTAGCGGAATTGATGGCATTCCAGCTGAGTTGCTTCAAAACCTCAACCATGACGCTGTAACCATTCTGCATACATTATGTCAAAAGATTTAGACAACCCTGCAGTGTTCACAGGATTGGATAAGGTCAGTTTACATCCCCATTCCAAAGAAAGGCTGTGCCAAAGATTGTTCCAACTACCGCACGATCGCGCTTATTTCGCATGCTACCAAGATGATGTTGAAAATCCTCCAAGGTAGGCTGCAGCAGTATGTGGATCGGAAGCTTCCGGACGTGCAAGCTGGGTTTCGCAAGAGCAGAGGAACTAGAAACCAAATTGCGAACCTTCGCTGCATCATGGAAAAGCAAGAGAGTTCCAGAAACCAATCTAATTCTGCTTTATTGATTAGGCGAAAGCGTTTGACTGCGTAGATCACAGCAGATTGTGGCAAGCTTTCCAAGAGATGGGAGTTCCAATTCACCTCATCTGTCTCCTCAGGAACCTGTATGAAGGGCAAGAGGCCACAGTCAGAACTGGGCATGGTCTTACTGATTGGTTTCCGATTGAGAAAGAAGTGAGGCAGGGCTGCATACTGTCGCCCTGCCTATTTAACCTATATGCTGAGTGCATCATGAGGAAGACTGGTCTGGACGAGTCTTCAGCTGAAGTGAAGATTGCTGGGAAACGTATCAACAACCTTACATATGCGGATGATACCACATTAATGGCAGAAAGTGAAGTGGAACTCAAGAGACTTCTGATGCGCGTACAAGAAGAGAGTGAGAAGTTTGGGCTTAAACTGAACATTAAAAAGACGAAGATCATGGCGTCTTGCCCTATCAGGTCCTGGAGCATCAAGGGACAAGAAATGGAAGCTGTAACTGATTTGCTGTTCTTGGGATCCAAGATTACCTCGGAAGGAGACTTCAGCCATGAAATTAGGAGACGCCTGCTTCCGGGAAAGAGAGGAATGGTTAGCCTTGACCACCTAGTAAAGAGCAGAGACATTAGTCGGCCAACCAAGATCCGTATAACTCGTGCTATGGTCTTTCCAGTTGTGATGTATGGATGCGAGAGTTAGACTGTGAAAAGGCTGACCGCCGGAGAATTGACGCGTTTGAATTGCGGTGCTGGCGAAGACTCTTGGGAGTTCCTTGGACTGCCAGAAGATCAAATCAGTCCACATTGTCGACCATAAACCCTGACTGCTCATTGTAGGGTCAAATTCTAAAGTTAAAGCTCAGCTATTTTGTTTATCTGATGAGATGAGAGGAGTTGCTGGAGAAAGATTTGATGTTGGGAAAGGTTGAGGGTCGCCGGAGAAGGGGTAGGCAGCGAACGCGATGGTTAGATGGCATCCTCGAGGCACTGCAGATGAAGTTATGTGATGTTAGGAAGATAGTGACAGACCCGAAAGCGTGGCGTGACATATGGTCCATAGGGTCACGAAGAGTCGGACACGACTGAACGATTGAACTGAGGCTTGAGATGCCAGAGGAGAATGTGACAGGGCATCAACATCGGCATGTTCGCGACCAGAGTGATAGACGACGCTGATGTCTGGTTCTTGGAGCCTCAAATGGCAACGGGCCAGTCGACCGGAAGGGTATTTCAAAAGACAGCCAGCTGACGAAGTGACGATTGGTGACGTCATCGAAAAAAGCGGCCATATATATAGGGCTGAAATTGGGCTTTCGCCCAGACGATAACTAAGCACTCTCGGTGACGGAATAATTTGCTTTCATTACTGCACCGAGACCGGCGCCGCTGTGAGAAGTGGGGTTTTTCGTAGGAGAATGAGGGTCGAAATGACTTAGGATTGGTATAGTCGTAACAAGGCGGAGGAGTGTCGCGAATGCTACCTCACAGTGTGGAGACGAGGCTGAAAGGTCATGAGTGGACAGAAGCTTGTTCAGGGGGTGGATAACCGTGGCGAAATTGCGAGCAAATAAGCGAAAACAGGAGCAGAGGCCGATGAAGCTGCGGAGTTCGTGTATAGTAGTTGGCTTGGGAAACTCTGCCACAGCGCGCATTTTGCCGGATCGGGAAGAACGCATCCTTGGAGACACGTCCTAGAATGATGAGCTGCAGAGCTCCGAAACGGCACTTCTTTAAATTTAGTTGGAGGCCAGCGTCTAACAGGCATCGCGGAACAGTCTCATGGCGCTGGAGGCGAATATGACAAATCCAGAGAAAAGGTGAAGTCGCCCAGATAACAAAGGCAAGTGTGCCATTTGAGCCCTCTGAGTAGGTTGTTCATTATGCGTTAGAATGTGGCGGGGACACTGAACACTCCGAATGGCATGACATTAAATTCATAGAGCCAATGTGGTGTGCGACGGCTGGATCTCGATGCGATGAAGCATGTCGCTCACCTGTTCGTGAATAATGCGGCGCTCAGCGGCTGAGACACAGTAGGAACACTGACACTTTGGGGAATAGGTGCAGGTATCACCACGGTGGGTAATGGTAGTCTTCACTCAAACCAATGTTACTGGAAGTCGAACGACGCCGCGAAACACTGTAGGATGGGGTCAAACTGGGCTTTTTGTAAGGGCGTCCGGCCAGCACCAATAGACGGATGAATGACTTCGATGGAAGATGATGTGATGACAGGAAGAGGCGTTATGACGCTGATGTGAAAGCCGGCACTGTCATCAATGAACGGATCAGTAGCATTGAAATTGAGCAAGACAACGCTGCCAAGCCATTCGCCACGGAGTAAAAGGGCAGGCCAGGGACATGGGTTGCGACATTAATAGCACTTGAGCTGCAAAAAATTGTTATCATGACATGGGCCAGCAAGCCTGATTTCTAGTCAGCGCTTCTTAACGATGGTGTATAAAGTATAGAGGCGTCGGAAAGAGCAGCACAAGACGGAGGCACATGCCCCGAGGAGATAGACCGAATGTCGATGTCCTTTGCGACATGCACGATAGCAGCAGCAGCGCCGGATACATCGAAGCGAGAGTCACTGAGGGGTGATAACCCAAGTTGAGCTGGGGGGGGTAGACTATTACGGCGTGATGATTGGAGGATGTCTCAACCAAGGATGACGTCGTGTGATGAGCGGGCGAGGAGGATTAATCATATTGTGCATGGAACAATTCGATGAGAAGGCTGGCAGTTTAGGTTGTTAATGGCCGAATATACTGAGCGCTGGCGGTGCGAAGACAAGCGGCAGGAAGCCACTCCATGACTTTTTATAACGAGAGCTACATTACTATAGTCTCGCAATTTCGCCGTGCCTCTCTATGGTTGCCCTTGCCTGTCCGGAATTGGCTCATTCCTGTCCGCAGAGCATACAAAAGAGAAGGTGAAGGAGAGGAAGATAAAGAAAACGAAAAAGAAGAATAAGTCGCGGGAGGCAGTAGCTGGCACCTGACATGGCCGAGAACTCCAGGACGTAGGGCTTCCTTACACCATGTTTGGCGGGAGCTTCAAACTCGGGCCCCTCCACTCTCATGCGAGGGCGACATCAGAACCAGCCTGCCAATACCTTTGCATTCTCGTTATCCCTAGGCCACTCAGGCGCGTTCAAATGGCTTGGTTAAGGCAGGGTTTTATATGTTGGCAGGTAAGTTATGCATTCGACTCATTGCGAAGTTGTGACTGAAAACTGGGTGAAAGAGGTGCCGTAGTAGAGGACTTCAGACCACCGCGCGATAGAGGCTTTCGCCTTATCCCACTTTAGTGGTCAAAGGTATTACCTAAGACCTAAATAAATATAAAAGCAAAGATCAAACTTCTATATGCAAAAGCTATATCTTTACTTTCAAGCCTAACCTAAGCGTAGCCATGCAGATAGGTGTCGCGTAACTTCAGGTTTTAGCAGAAGTTAAACTACAGATTATTTTTTGTTTGTTTGCAACAGAGGGCGTAACTAGGAACCTAAACGACTGCGACAGTATCTACAAGTGCTTCGATAATAATGCCCTCAATGAACGCTGTAATAATGATGTCGGTCATGGAAAGAGGCCTTGAGTTGGTCCCTGACGACGCGGTTCTTGCCTCCGGAACTGCGACCGTTAGTTTCCGGTGTGGACGGCTTTAAAGCGTCATTGAATTCGCATTAGTGACTACTTAATACTCGAATCTAATCCAGCTGTCCAGAACACTTTAACTGGACAAATATAGCTTAATATTTATAACAACGAGGTCGAGTATTGAGATCTGAACCCAAATTATTTGGGGGCCACGCACCATAGAGATTGAGATAAAGCAGTGCGGGAACAAATGCATTAGTATCGTATGCGTTTCCAATTCACTTGTCTCAAAAATTTATTTTTCTATGCATTTCATTCAATATCACATTGCGAAAACGTTTACGCGATTTTGTTTCATTTCATCGCGTGCTCAAAACAAATTCCACCGTGATTCGAGCGTTATATTTATTTCCGTTATTGTCTCTGGTCTTGAGGTATATTTAGATTTTAAAAGGAGATTTTTGTAAGGGTGAATGGCTGCTGTAATAAAGGAGCGTGAATGATACTTCAAGCTACCGATGCAGAATCCATGAATTGTGCAACCTTAGCAGCAAACAATCAATAGATATAAAACACCACCTAAAATGGTGAGCACCAAATTAGGCTAAATGTTTCAGCGCTTGATGCCATCTATGTCATCTGCCAATATTTACTAATGCTAGTAGGCGATATTTATTTTGTGTTATTTTGTTGAAGCGCTTTGCTCGGCTTCAAGTTACCCATATGTCTGTTTGTGCGATGTATGTGCACAAAAATTGAAATGATGCGTTGCGCTTGGTTCAGAATACTTTCGAATAATGTCAGCTATTGTGAAGAAAGAGAGCATGCATTTATGTTTTGGCCTTGGGACTTGCTTTCACCGGAAAACCTTAATATCCCACCTTGAATGCTTCCTGTTACCTTAATCTTAACTTCACTGTATACAAATATACGCAAATTGATTGTATTCAGTCCACAATTAACGGTTTATTTGACACTGCTCTCATTAACCTGTTGTGCGTTTCATTTAGGTACTCTCTTGAGACTCATACTTGATCTTAAAAGCTTTGCACTTAATGAAAACCATTACATATAGGTTATCGGTACTTGAATAGGTACAGATAAGATGGTAATTATGGCACAGTCCTCATCAGGTGCCTTCGCAGTGAATTGCTCAGTATTCTAAACGTTGGGTCAATATCTGACGCAATAAATTACACATATAAAAGAGACACGAGGAAAAAACAAAATATTCGTCTGCTAGAACCTCACATATACAGATGCTTTATGGACGGTATCTCTATAATCGGGTAGCACGGCGAGGAATATATCTTTGCGGTTATTGCAGATTTCAATAACAGTAATCCATCAGACGTTTCCCGCACTCCTACTCGACGTCATAAATCTGTTTTCTTAACGTGGAAGTCACACTTAAAGGTGAAAAAAAAGGGAAACCTACTGACTCACAACAGTAGCCATGTAAAGCATTGCTAAACCAGATTGCATACAGTAAGGCCGTTCGAAATATTTCAATTAACTGTGCCATGTGCTGCTGCATATTCATTTCTTTACACTTATACCTATCTAAACATACGTTTTGTTTTATAAATCAAGCATTATACGATGTGCACTTGCTGCCGCCTGGTCAGAACTGAAATGGAGCGCTATGCTGCTTTGAGGCAACCTCATCAGTTGGAACAGCACATATATCCTTTTTTTTTTATTCATAGAGTTTGCCATCAGGCATAGTAAAAAACTGGGCGGGAAATAGGAGAAAGATAGAAGGAGTGTAACAAGGTCTTCTAAAGAATTTATGTAAGTGCCCAATAAACTGATTGAGCGTCCGATTGAGGTAGTCACAACCAAGGTCCCGCCGCTAGTTTACTTACTTAAGTAGCACTGTGTCAGAGATGCCGTGGCTGCAGGTCCACAGCCGATACTTCGCATCACACACTTCCGGTGATTTTTCGGTCACCTTAAGGCGTTCGTCACGCCATCGATGACTTTCAGAAGGGGTCAGAGCCGCTCATGCACGATTCCGGTGCACCAATACCTCCTCTTCCTGAGCAGGACTGCGAGGGAGAGGTTACGAACATGGAGGAATTAGGGCGCGTGTTGCTGTCGCAAAGATTCTTTCTCGGAAAAATGGAACAGGAACGAGTCTAGGAGAAGAGGGGAATTTGGCGGGATGTCTGGTATGTGAAGGTCTGTCATTGTATCCACATGGATATTATGTAGATTGTGAGCATGGACGGAATTGAAATGTATACACACAGGACAGGGCTATTTTGCAGAGCTTGTCAATGGATTGTGCAATTTGAAATGTGCGCAGAACAGCCTTAAGCTGCTTAAGGGTAGCTTGGTAGTCAGTCTAAATATTAATTGTATCAAATGTAAGTTCGAGCGGGAGAGAAGTAATTGATTGTGTATCCCCTGAAGCTCCAATGTAAGGGGCGTTCAAGCAGCCACGCTATATTTTGCGCGAGGGTTAAGATGACGAGGGTAGGGAGTGTACACAGGGGTAACTCTCTTCAGTGCTATGTGTAATTCATCGGTGTGTATTATGCTCCCTGAAGGTATTGGTGGCAAAGCTGTGGAGCGATTGCATGCAAGTACACAGTATGACCGAAGAGTATGACTCCGTAAGCTATAGACATTAAGACACACTTTCGTGCTGTGGTGGTCTCACGCTGGTCGAAGAGTTCAGTAATGTATTAAGTTGAGAGCACTCTTGCAGGACGGTTATGAGTGTAAGAGAAGGGAGACAGGTAATCGCGTGCAAAACCTCACGATCGATAACTTCAAGACTCCCATTTTCGACGGGTGAGGCGAAGAAATTGTGTCTCGTAAACAATCTGCGGCTGAAGAATGGAGCGCATGAGCTTACGAGCAGTATAGGAACGCACTCCGCCTGAGCGCATAGCTATGCGACAAATTAGACCAAGTGTAGCGTGAGCCAATTTCCGAGTAGTGATTAGCCAAGTGGTTCCTGTCCCAGATGTCTAAAGAAGACCTAGAACTCGAACACTTTCCACTTGATGAATTTGAGAATTATCTACCATGAAAGTAAAAGTGGCGGCTTTCCTAAAGCAGGATTTGTTTCCGATGGCAATGAAACGGGATTTATTACACGATAGAGAAAGACTTAAAGCGAGGTGTCGGTATGGCAAAACATACAGCACATGCTGAGTGACAACTGTTGAGCAGATGCATCGGCATGAAAGGGCCACAAGGTTAGGTTGTCGGCATAGGCAAGAACGCGTATGGCAGGCATGTTCCAAGGGTTCTGATGAGAAGAATAAAGGCTGCACTGTGCTGCACTGCATAGTGGCACTCCTGAAAGCCACATTCAGGACATAACACCCAAACCATTGGTGCTGTGTACGGCGTTACGTATACCTCAGAGCACCTGTCATTGGGAAGAACGTGCACTACGCCAGTTACACGAGAGCCGGGAAAACATGGCCAGAACACTGAAAGAAAGGACAGCAAGTTCCTTAGGGTGCTCATTCGTTTTGGTGGAAAATAATATCCTATTGTTTGCCAAAACTTTATAACCAGGGAGAACATTATACCTTTTATGTTCATCGTCGAACACTCTTTACTGATTGCGGGCTGGGCCGTATTACGGAGAAAAAGTTGCATCACCGTATGGGCTTGTGGCATGCAACCAATAGTCATACGTTTAGGGGATGTTGAACCGGTACAAGATTGAATAGCAAATGGTAGATACTAAGAAGGAATATAAATTGCCCCTTATATATGTACGAATTGCTGATATTTGTAGTTCAATAAAGGGTACTTTCAATATAAATAGAATATTCATAAGTGTTCAGAGTACAAGAGTAAATATTGGCGTCATATTAACAGGATGTGCGCACATTCCTATTATTATTGGTCATTTCTAATGCTACAAGGTGGAATAAAATTTGGAAACAGGTATATAGGAAATAAAGATGCTGTGCTTGCCACATTTCTTGGAAGCCTCCTAAATCACACCGTAACGGTAGGGATGAAGGCAACACAGAAAAAATAAGAAGAGAAGAGTTGCAGTGGATGTCTATAGAATAACTTCCTTAACTTGGGGGTATTTAAGGTGCATTGAAATCGCACAGCAAATGGAGAACTTTGCTCTTTTGTCTTGATTGAAACCCTACCAGGAAAGTTGCGTTCAAACCCGTGTACTCCAGTTAAGAACCCAGGCATGTTCCACTGAGCCACAACTGTGGATTCGAATAAATGTTTAGTGAGGAATTTCTGCAATTTGCACTCAGTTTAGAACTATAGGGAAATATTTTATATATGCTTCTCCAAAAGGTATGTTTAGAGACCCGGACGTTTAATTCTGTGTGTAAATGTATTTGTGGAATGTGAACGTGTAGTTGAATATTTGACATCAGTATACATCTATATCAGGTTGCAGAATGCTCGTATACTTGTGATTGCATGTGCAACCTGAAGTTTTTTCAATTTATTTTTTTAATTATGTTCAGTTCAGTCTTGTCTAAATCTTCGTGACCCTATGGACCATATTACGCCACGCTTTCCTGTCTCTCATTATCTTCCTAACATCACATAACTTCATCTGCAGCGCCTCGAGGATGCCATCTAACCATCGCGTTCGCTGATTACCGCTTCCCGGTGACCCTCAACCTTTCCCAACATCAAATATTTCTCCAATTTATTTCCATTGGAGAATAATTCTCCAATTATTCTTCAATGTTATTTTTAAGCAATTGATCGAGATCGTTATGTCAAAAACAATTGGCTGGTGGGTAAGCTCGAGTTAACTAAATGGTGTAGCAAAATCAACTTGCTTGGCTACACTTAGGATAGGTAAGTGGTTAGGCTTTAGTATGCTGATGTCAATGTGGCTAATTTCTACAGTTTATACGCGCAAAGACACATAGCTATGGATTGGTTGCAACCTTATTTACACGAATGAGTAGGATTTAATGGTTATTGAAGTACTGAGACTTTGTTTTTTAACTTTCAATGATGCAGTTTGACTAGGCCAAGGCTAGCTGAAGGACCAAGCCTAAGCGACTTCCCCATTGAATTTTGGAATCTAAATGCTGTTGTTTAGCTTCTTCTCGAGAAGCAGAACTTGAACCCGCCTCTTTCACAGTTGTTGTAGAGCCCCTTTGAGAGGCTGCGCGACTTTTTCTAGCTAGGTATTCGTTCAGACGCTTCTCCAGTCATGCAGCGCGCTCTTCATCTGTCTCTTGAGCACGTTGTCTCTTCCTTGTTTCGTTCCATTGTTTTCGCCTGTTTTCTCCCCACTTTGTGCTCTCTATAACAGCTAGATTCCACTGAGCCAAACTGAGCATTTAATCTCGAGACGACACCTCTTCCCACTCTACTACGCTCATCTGGCGAAGCAAGCGCCGGCGGGGCGCCGTCAACTGCTCCTGACACATCTGGCGAAATGAGCGGCGGCGCCATCTGGCGAAGCGCAGCGGCGGCAGGTGCTGCGGTTGTTAGGAGCGGCTCCAAATCTCTCGTGAAGTTAGTGCCGCGGCGGAGGTGCGACCACACTGATGAGGCGAAACGGCAGGCGTAGTGTTGCTTTCGCAACAAGAAACATCAGCTTATATAGTTTATGTGGCAAACTTATGTGGTTTCATCTGAGGAATATTAATCGCTGTAACAATTGAAGAAAAAAACCTCAGTGAAGGCAGATGCGGTGAGAAGTTTTGTTTAACATGAAAAATGAAAAAAATTACATAACATTGTGGTTAATTAGAGCGTATATTTTATACTGAAACCAAGATTCTTTGTTTGCAATAGAAGCACACTACACAGTTCATGAAGGCTGTACACTCTGGCATGCTACAAGAGGACATAGTCAATGCATTTTGAACTTTGACTTAGCGGCTTGATATGCATATGTGCGCACTGATGTTAACGCTTTATAAGACATGCTAATTAGCGACTGGTAAATATGCACAAAGAAACATTGTAATTGATAGCGCTCGCCATTAGGAATAAAAAATAAAAGAACGCGCTGGCTAAAACAATTGTTCTCAGTGATAACATTCTAAGCAGTGGCAGAAAATGAGAACTAGGAAGGGCACTAAAGAAGGTATTTAACTTTATCATGTTGCGTCTTAAGAAGAAATTCCCTCCAAGATTTTACCCTTTGTCAGCTGCTCTTATAGTAGAATTCCACATTCTTTCAGTCATTTATCATCAGTTTTTAGGAACTAGTATGTCATGTGCTACAAATGGTGCAGGGATTAGTTTTGTGTGTGAGTGCTCCTCTTATTTGTTCCTATTACATGCTGCTTGCTATTGCTAGCTAAAAGAATTCTTATGTGAATGTTTGAAATTGTGTTGCTCCTTTTGCAAGGCTTAGTCTTTTAATATTAACTAGGTGTTTATACAAAGCGTAATTCAGAAATTGATTTCATTTTTTGTTTACCACGATTCAATATCTTCGATGATTTCGGAAATGTTTTTGTTCTCATGTTTCAAAAAAGAAACAGCTGCTATAAAAACGCAACGGATCATTTAGAAGGGCTCATGTTTTCCTTGTGTGCCCATCTCGCTACGCCATTTTTGCAATTGTAGATTTGAAATAATGCATCGACATGCCCGATTCTCCTTCTTATTTTTTTCTAGATGCTCATATATTGGACAATGTGTGCGTGTTGCGTGTTACGGATACTGATATGATATAGACCAACACCTGACATGTCGTATTAGCAAGATGTAATGGCACTATCCTTATTAACTGTGATAAAAGTTGAAGGTAAATTCTGGCCTTGGGAATGCATGTAAATAACATTTTATTCACAGTGACCCTTTTTAAAAGTCTTGTAGATTGTAGAAAAGCTTGAAAAAGTTTCGGATGTTTCTTAAATAGTTTCAGCAACAATATGTGTGAGCAGGACTCTGGCAGATGTAAGGGATGCAGAGCAGGAGTGAAGCTTCAGGATAGTAATTTTCTGACATGACAGTGCAACTATCAATGTGGATATTCATGAATGGAAAGCAAGCCTTTGTATGGTGGCCAAGAAGGGTATGCAAGATTATTAATTCTGCAGCTGACATTCTTTTAAAGACCATAATGTAGATTGTTTGATAATGGAAATATCCTTTCAATAATGTTTAGAGGCTCGACCAGTTGATGGTTAATCAAGTCGGGCAAGCTGGTATAGTCCGATATGCAACTGCATGCACTACACTTGTAAAACTCAAATTTAGAACTGCTCTCATATTTCGCATATACCAGACATAATTACAAATATTTATCCATAGTATGAGACACTTTCACTAAGAAGTATATCAAAAACGTGAAAGAATTAAAAGCAAGGCAGTTAGGTTCAATAACTTTAAACTAGAAATATCAGAACCTCCTACTGACCTCATGACGACCAACAATATTGAAGCACTTGAAGTATAAAGAATAGTAGCGCGGCCTTATTTTCCTGTTTCCCTGCTAAATCGTACACTTTCTTTATACCCTTCCTTATACATTATACCTTCCTAGCCACACGACATAACAGACGTGACCAAGAATATTCACTGACACTATGTTTTGCGAAAAGTGACTTTATTACTTTTTTTTTCGTGACCGATATCCGATTGGAATAACCTTAAACTTTTGTCACAGCTTAAGCGACATTGCATATTTATTTTTCCACATCTGTGCAATTGTTCTGTTGCGTATTGTTCCTGAACATTTCTTTAGACATGCCTGTCTTGCTTGGACACTGTTGTGGTTTGCTGTATGCGATACAAAAACAATAAAAGCTCTCTTAAAATGTGTACAACACACAAGACCAGTACCCACCCCCAACCTTAGCCTAGTCCCGTATGCATTGGCATAACACTGTAGCCAACTCACGCACTATGACCGAAGCCTCACCGTGGGGGTGTACTGGTTATGGCGCTTGACTGCTGTGCCCGAGGATGCTGGATCGACTCCCGGCCGCTGCGGCCGTTTTTCGGTAAAGGCGAAAAGCAAGTCGCCCGTGTTCTGGGCTATGTCAATGAGTATTCGAGAACCCCAGGTGGTCGAAAGTTCCAGAGCCTTTCACTACGCCGTCTCATAACCTGAGTCGCTATGGGACGTTAAACCCCACAAACCAAACGACACCTGTGGTGGTCGGAACACTCCAACTCGGTCTGATGCGCACACTACCCCACACTAGCTTGGTCTGGTACTTACACTGAAATTCACTTACACTGGAATTTGAGAGATTTCAGCCATGTTGGAGATGTTGTGCACTGGTGTGTGCACTAGAAAATACTCCAACACACCAGACCATTCGATATATTTTTCAACTGCCATCAAAAGCAATTATGCATGTAATGAAGATTGACAAGCCACGTGTTAACAAAATCTGCAACTAGTTTTCTCAATTCGCACATATATTTGCTTACCTGCTTTTTATGTGTCCAATAAGATGGACACAGTCAATATTTGAAAGATTTCAGCCATGTTGGAGATGTTGTGCACTGGTGTGCATGCTACAAAATATTCCAACACACCAGACCATTCGGTGTATTTTTCAACTGCCGTCAAAAGCAATTATGCATGTAATGAAGATTGACAAGCCACAGGTTAGAAAAATCTGCAATTAGTTTTTCAATTCGCAAATATACTTGCTTACTTGCTTTTTATGTGTCCAGTAAGATGGACACAGTCAATATTTGAGGGATTTCAGCAATGTTTGAAATGTTAGTACTTGCAGTTTTTCCTCACGCAATAGAAACTTCCCAAAAGGGTCGGTAGATCGGGGTTACCTCACGCATGGAAGAAACTGGACGCTAAATGTTATGATGGAGATCTTAATCAGGATGTATTGCAGCTATAAGAAACGAAAGTAAATGCAAGACAGGAGATAGGTCCTGGTTTGGATCTGACTTGAAAACATCTGCGAAAAAAGTATCCTACCTCCCTAATTACCCAAACAGCAACCGAGAGCTATCTCTTCTTCACGTAAAGGCTTCATTCAATCATTCATTCCCTATTTTGACCAAATGCTACAAGCAAGAATCGTGAGCACAGATTGAAAAATAAGAGAAAGCGAACTGCTTCTAATACAATCCTTAAGTGTTGTATAGTAAGAGTCTCAAACCATACTACAACCCATGTGTGTTGTTATCCCCGTGAGCTGACAGGATTTCTCGTTTTGTTCCCCGGAGGCAATTGTAAAGAGGGAGATGAGCTCTGGCAGAAGCCCTACAAAGAGGGCACAGCACGAGATGGAGTTGTTGGCACGAAATGACAAGATGGTCGCTTATGTGACGTCTTTCTCGGTCCTTTTCGCTGCAAGAAGCAGAGTCGAAATTTTAAAATACTACATTCTAAATGTGACTTTCTGTATGGACGTATGGAAAACTTGGCAAGAGTGTGAACGTCCGGATTTCTTATGTTTTGAATTATGACCTGCAAAGAAAGTAATTATTGTCCAAAACTGCTATCGTTTATTTCTTCCCCGGGGAGAAAGGATACCTAGATAGCATAACTGAAATTGAAGCAAAGAAATAAACTTTCAGATAGGTTTTTATGTTTAATGCAGAATATTCGTTATTACTATGAGGACTTTGTCTAGCGTTAGCTTACGGGCTGCAGCCTGCTGCATGTTTTAGGAGCTGTAAAGTATATCTTACGGTAGCCAGTGTGATCTTAAAACATTGTGCACCTAGTTTTTAACAGCAACATTTGGTATTTTACCGAAAATACCTTGACATTAAAAAAGTCTCAATAATGCACTTTGAGCATTGAGTGCTGTTTGCTTGTCCTATTTGTTTAGCATAAATGGCACGAAGAAAAATACCGAACTTGATGAAAAAATAATCAGAAATTCTAGCGAGCCTCTGGATTATAACAAATGTAAGTATCTCGGCTCATATAATCTGAAATTTCAGGACTGTTTATACGTCAGTGGATTCGATATATTCCGCGACATTTTCAATACTGGCTTCAAGGAAATATACTGACATTCAATTTTAGACATATGGCGACACATTTGGATCCGCGTAATGCCAGAATTAACTACCGCGGGTCTCCTCAAAGTCGCTTTATGTGCAAAGTACTGACCCGTCTCGTCAGCCGTCACTTTCCTGTATATAGCCAGAACCAAGACTCTAAAGATCAAACATGCTCCGCGGAAAATTTCATGAGTTTGACTTTAGAAACTGCGAGTGCTTGGAACTATATGACTCCTAAAATACTCTGAAGATAAAGTAGGCGATTAGACTTAACTAGCCTGATTGTACATCGTGAGCCCTAGCTCTACTGTTCGCCACAACTTTGATGAAGTAGGCTTAACAACGTCGCTTACCCTATATAATTACTCAAAACGTATTTCGTCGCTCGGTCAGTTTTGAGGGCAGAGTTGACGGTTGGAATCCCACGAAAGAATTCCTTATTATTCATCCTTAACCATACCATTTGATTTTCGTTTTGATAAGAGCAAGCTTGCAGTACTCTCCGCAGCTTCCCATGTGCGCTTTTATCCTTGAACCGATGAGAACCCACGTGGCAGCTACGACGTCACATCCGCTGCCACCGGCATCGCCCCCGAAACCGAGATAATCACGCTGTCGCCTGTGCCTAGTCAGTTGACAACCATCACGGCCCTCTACCATTGTTACGCTGTAGCCGTGGCGCTTGCTCTGTCTGATGGCCTCAGCTGCCCATAGCCGATTCTAATCAATATGAGCAGTCTTCTACAATTGAACGTAAGCATTCGTCATGAATGATCCAGTCGACACGTCTCGTGAACTGTCTGCATCCAAGAGATTGTGAGCACGTCACACCGAATTCGATCATAGATTGCACATAGCTCGCAGAGAGGCTGCCGCACACGCGAAGGGAGGCGGGTAGGGCGAAACGTGCCGCCGCTTTTTGTCGGGTTACTTATACTTATCAGAGTTAAACCGCGGCCAAAGCCCAGTTATAAGGTTGGTAGTTATAACGAACGCCTGCATGATGTGAGCAAAGTTGGCATGAACAGCAATATATAAGATGGTAATATGGCTTCAACATTTACAAAGTGCTTGAGGGTAAATAACACAGATAAGTCAAACAATGCAGAACTGAAACCATGCTTGTAAAGATAAAAACTTCCCTTCGCCAAACATTTTGATACTTAATCAGGCGCCCTAAACTTGTTGACGGCACGGATGAAAGACGATTTCTGCGACAATACGAAAGAAGAGATATGAGATAAATCATGCATAAATTTCACCGAAGCATCCACACATGGATTATAACGCAATCATCGTATGCTTGTTTGCTGCCTGGACATAAGCTGTTTTGTGCGAGAGCACGCTATGTGGGTGTAAAATATTGCTGCGCTTTGAGAAAAGGTACAATTCAGCGTCGATTACTAATAAGACGCAGCATGTTTAGAAGCTCGCATTGTTATTCTGCCTTGAAGGAGCAGTAAATCATATGTTCTAGCTAGTAAAATCGCGTTAGTGCAAGTCGCTTTCTGTTAGGCTTGTAACCTAGGTATGCTACTGCTATCAGTCATTACTCGCATAACAGTCATTTCCTATTCATATAAACTAATGGTTTACATTCTCTCGTGAGTCCTGCTTTTTACTATCATAATGTGGGAAATTAAAAAAAAATGTTAACACCTGGCATTGCTTTTGAGCATTTATCGCTGTAACAAACGTAGTTGATAGCATCGACACCTTTTCAATTATTTATCTAACAATGAACGCAAGAGAGACCCACATGTCAGTTTGCTGATAAAGATTTTGAACACAATAAACATTTTAAATGCAGCATTAGTGAAAGAATCCAGAGTTCTGAATGTTCCCTCTCCTGTCAAAACCATAAACCTAGAATCGGCACAAAGTTTAGGCAGCGGCTGTAGAAAGATAGCAAAAATTATAACCTAGATTAGGCGAAACCTACTGCTTCAATAAGCAATTAGTGTCCAACAGTTGAGTGGCTATATTGCATCATAGTGTGCATGAATATAAGGCGAAACGAACAACGCGGCAACTTCTGGCTAAGAGAAAATTAAAGGAATCGCGTACCAACGAATAGCACCCGTGAATAAGCACTGGTGAATTAACTCCTAATTTTTCAGGATTGGCAAAAAATGGGATTAGTATATCGGAAGCTGGCAGCTTGAATTATGGTATCATAAATAGGTATTTGTGCCATGTCGCCGAAATTCACACAATTATTGAAGCTGCGTAGGGTAGCGCTGTGCCGAGGATGGGATGTTTGTCTCAATTTTATTTCGGAGATGCTGGCTAGAAAACGACCGGAAAAGTGACAAAACAGAGTTATATTGTCTTGTTGCCACTGTAATATTTTTGTCGACATTTTTAACACGTTTATGTTATACTGGATAGAAAACCGGCGAATAATTTTCTGTACACTATTAGTACTCTACTGGGAAAAATACCTTTTCGTCGGAGTGCCTTGAGGAAAACATCGGCATGAAAACTAAAGAATGCTTCGAATGACATGCTTGCATTCAATGCATGATGAGAACAGGCAGGAATAGAGAGAAAAAGGGATAATTGTTTTGGGAACCTAAATTAAGCTTTCAGCAAATCTGGCGCCTGTTGGTCAAAGCAAATCAGGCTTTCAGTCAGCACTACCGACGATATCCAGGTATTCCAGGAAATGATGATGGGAGGAATATACAGGAAAGCACAGGGGTTAGGACATGAGAAGAGGCCGTGTTGTAGATTGGCACACAGAATAGAGCAATGTAAAAAGTAGGGATCAGAAAGAAGACGGAAGCCGAGATTCTCCGAAAAGTGTAACGGGCGTGTGTGCTGAAAATTGCAAAAAGGATCTCTAGCGTCATTGTGAGATGCCCAACGGGCTGTTGTGTTGTTTTAGTTTGAAATTTCAGGTACGTTATCCTAGTTGTGAAAAAAGTTAGTCAGGCGCTGACCAGCCCATGTAAGAGAGAGGAAAGGCGGAGTTTAAAGGAGGAGACACTAGAAAAAATAGGGTAATAGAACATTTCTCCCTAGCATTTTGACCATTTGAGAATGGCAGAATAGCGGTAAAAACATTTATTTATTCAGATATCTTTTTTTACAAAAACCGGCGGTACGAAGCATTTGCAGCGTCAAATATTTATCCAACTCGGCCAGCAGGTCGAATAGTAAGGCGACAGCGATTCCATCCAGAAATGAAAATTATACGTGTGCTGATCATTCTTTAGATGAAAAACCAAGCTTGATAAGACTTTTGATAGGCGGAATATTAGCCATCATGAATTTTCAAATTGGCAGGTTTTCGGATGCAATGACAGAGGTGGTTATACGTATATTTAGGCATACAACGAACACGAGGCGATATATATCTTTGTCCAGATGCACATTATTCTTAATATAGACAGCTGCCGAATCTTCTGCTCGTAAAATACAAAGCGGACCCCCTCAGTATTTGCCAAAAAACAGGTGTAAACGGTGATCCCTTCGGAGGCTTCTGAAAGCTAAATGGCAATATCTTTCTGTAATGAGAAACTGGGAATGGAGAAGTCATAACTACACCTTTTATACAAAGTACTCTGTCAACAGGTCAACATAGATCCTAAAAAGCAAATGCATTTTTTTAAAACAGCTGAAATGCCAATTAAAACACTGAGTGTCAGATAACCAAATAAAAAATAAGCCAGTATTTTCCCAAAAGAGGACGTCTCATGTTATGAACAATAATTTAGACTCCAGCATTTAGACTCCAGAAGCTTCTAGGCCTGCCGTTCTGCTTTTCCTGTAATGGTCCAGTACACTCATCTAAAGAGCAAGGCATTGGAACGAGATAATTGCAAATTATTAAGATATCCTCTATTACCTTTCGCGCCTAATTTTTATTCATTCCGCTAACTGAGTACATTGAAGTCAGAAGGACTATAAAAAAATCAAATCAATATTTGCAGTTAAAGCCATTGGACCTTGATAGCCTTTACACAAGACACTTATTTTGTTAAAATGAGTAAAGCAGGTGCTAAGAATCATTTTCGTAAAAATAAAAATGGCGCCGAAAATAAAACGAACAAAATTTAAGAAGGTGCAACGAGTGTCCTTAATACATTATCTGAATGACCCTCATGCACTGTTGAAGAGACACATTACGTGCATGCAATTATTCTGAGCCGAGGTTTGAAATCAGCAGCTTAAAGAGTACTAAATACGTAGGTTTCAAAGCATCTCTAAAATATCGCGGCACACCGGCTTCTGTCCACTCTGTGAAGTTCGAAGTAAATATCAGGTTGGCCCAATACTCGTCGCGCAATTTTTATTTCCTCTAAAGTAATGTTTTTACCGTTTCTTCATGTATGGCATTGACTTCGAGTAGTTTGTTGGCGGCATTTTCCAAGCATTTTTTTTCGCTCTTTGATTTAGCGCTAAAGCCGTAGCAAGTTCCCTATATTGTTGACCATTCATTACGTAGGACCACGCAGCGGAGTTGGATGCATAGCATATAAAGTTCTAACACGGTTAGTGAATTCAGTTTCTGCTCCACTTGCGGTCATGAAGCTCATGAGAGTAGTCTGGGTGTTCTTTTTACTAACAGTAGGCTCCTATGGAGAAGGTGAGAAAGCATTCTGTATATTTCACTATATTACGTATTAACCTTTATAGTTGTTTTCCTGAGAAGCAGACTTAACGCTCGAATGCAAAATTCAGCCAGTCTGGAATGGCGAATAGGGTGCGTCGGTTTTCCCACCTTGAGATTAATGCTGTTTTAATCCAGAAAAACTTGCCTTCTGCCTACGTGGTATCTCGTATCGTTTTAGGGCTAACCATTTCTGAGCGTTCAATTGTTAAACACCAGCAAGAGCATTTTTGACTTTTAATATTTCCGACTGCCTTGGTTTATGCGAACTGCTGAAAATGTGTACATTTGAGTTCTTTCTGCTTATTCTCTTTGTTAGCATACTGTTTCGCATCTGCATAAAATGCATAGTGTCAGTAATTTCGGTGTGCTATTTTCTGTTTTACTGCATTGAGAAATTGTTAGTATTCGGACAACACAAGCAAAAATGAGAAACTCCCAGCTTTTTTACCACCTACTCTGAAGGCACATAGTGTGTGCTTCAATGTGAGTGCTTATTATTTTCAAAATATCGGTGTTACTGGCGGGAACTTTTTTTCTTGATGGGTGAAAGCAATGCAGATGTTTTTAGGAATTCACTCATTTTTCTCTATAGCTTCTAGGGTTGTGTACCCTAAGATGTTAGAAAGCAGGACTGCTAATGGCGGAAAAGTGCTGAAGATATCTGAAGACTTGACGCTGAATTTGGAAAAAAGCAGTGTTTTTCCAAGAGAATTCTTTGTCTACACAACGCTGGAGAACACTCCGATAACATACCATGTGCGTATATACTGTTCCAAGTGGCATGTGTATTGACCTTTCTTGTTGCACTGAAACATTGCTGCAAATTTTGCGTGCGTTTGCATGGCGTAACTATAAGCGTAACCTAAGAATGTTGATATCAACTTATTCTAACCGCCGTCAATCTATCGCTTTGATTTTCATTCGCCAAATCCAAATACGCGAAACTAAATTACGCCGCCATCAACCGCTTTTCCAAAGAGGCGCCAGCAAAGAAACGAAATTCCAGTTCAATTCAGGCCGCAGTAAATAAACAATTACTCGCAGTATAAATGGCTTTTAAATCTCTCAGAGCAGTGCAGCACCTTCATCGGAGGAATGCAATTTGTTTCTTGGACTTTTTTTTTGCAATTTTGAAAACATTTTTATACTTTTGCATTATCATTGTTTTTAAATTGTAACGAAGACAGGGATTTATGGGAATCGGCAACAGGGGCAGATACACACAGTCAACACAGAGGTTCACGGGAAACGGTAACACAAAGACACAGGCTCAAGAGTCGACAGTCCTAGCTGGCCGAAGCGCGCGAGAGTCTCCAACTTCTTCGTCTTTCAAGCTCTACCTCAAACCGCCAGGTGGTATTATTCTCCCCCTCGAAAAAAAAACCGCAAGCTCACAGAAAAAAACTGATCCAGATGGCCAATACAACTTTCAGCGGGTAAAATACGGCTTCATGCGAAGCACATGCACTAGGTCAGACGAGCACTGACGACTAGAACGCGGTACAGTTCCATCTGGAATAACCTCGTACGTAACTTCTGAGAGGCGACGCAACGCTCTGTAGGGTCTGAAGTAACGATTGAGAAATTTTTCTGACAGGCCTGGGCGCCGGACAAGTGTTCACACCGAGACTTTGTCACCAGACTGGAAGACGACATAGCGATGGCGGTCGTTATATCGGCGTGCATCTGTTGCTTGCTGTTTTGTAATGTTATTACGGGCGAGTTGTCGAGCTTCCTCAGCGTAGTTGGTGAATTCTTCTGCGTCAGCGGTAAGCAGCTGGTCGTCAGCCGCACATGGCAGCATAGCGTCGAGCATGGTCTGTACATCGCGTCCGTATACTAGGCGAAACGGAGTGAATCGAGTTGTTTCTTGGACGGCCGTGTTATATGCAAATGTGACATAAGGCAATATCTCGTCCCATGTTTTATGTCGCACATCCAGATACATGGCGAGCATGTCCGCTATTGTTTTGTTTAGTCGCTCAGTAAGGCCATTTAACTGAGGATGGCAAGCAGTAGTCTCTCGGTGATGTGTCTGGCTTAGTTGAAACACTTCTTCAAGAAGATGCGTTGTAAATGCCTTCCCACGATCAGTGATGACGTATGAAGGGGCGCCATGGCGGAGGACAATCCGCGTCATGAAAAATTGTGCCACTTCGGAGGATGTTGCACGTGGCACCGCCATAGTTTCCGCGTAACGTGTCAGATAATCTGTATAGCCACGATAATTCACTCATTGCCAGCTAACGATAGAGGAAAAGGGCCGAGAAAGTCCATACCAATTTGGTCGAACGGTACTAGCGGTGTTGGAATAGGCTGCAGGAAACCCGCTGGCTTCAATGGCGGTGTTTTGCGTCGCTGGCACTCGCGGCAACCTCTAAAGCGTGGCCCGCATGGAGCGTTTTTTGCACGCGAAAACGCGTCGCACGCCCGACGCCTGTGCCGGCATCGACGATTTCACTCTCGTATGGTCAGCAGCCGAGCGGCGTTTTTTTTTTTTTTTTTTTTGCCGCCCAGTTGCGCGACGCACGCGCCCCCATCCGGCCGTGCGTCGAGTTCGCGCACATCTTGTTTTCCCTGTCGCTGCGAGCTTCAAGTTGTGGTTTCCTCTGTTTCTTCTGGGTCAGATGTGTCAAGAAAACAGGCATAGGCATTACTTCCAACAGCTATGGATCTAAATGCAGAAGCCAAAGCTCAAGGGAGGTATCAGAGGTCCGCTGGCAAGGCTAGCAGCTCATAAACAACCTCCGAGCTCAGCGTAAACACTCGTGGCCCCAGTGAACCTCCCACCTTCACCGAGCTCTAACCTAAAAACCTAAAAAAAAAAAAGGAAATGCCCGATGCCCGGACCTTGCTGTTGTCGCCTCGTGCGCGGAGCGACTCCGAAAGACTACATTGCTGCTCGGCCGTTTCGGCCGAGAAACCCGAAACCCTCGGCGCCGTCGGAGCGCCAAACCGCCGCCGTTCTTTCCGCTCTTGCGAGCGAGTCTCTCAGCCGGCGTGGGCGTGGCTCCGACCGGAATCACGTGACGGCTGCTCCGGCTCTTATTGGCCCTCTGCCGCTGCCGACTTCCGGCGTCGGCGCGTCGTCGGCGTTTTTATCTGCTCAGCCAGATCCCGACGATTTGGTAAAATCGTCCTCTCCGGCGGCAAACAAACGCTCCGCTGCCGTCGACGCCGGCGAATTGCCCGGAAAAATGCTCCACGCGGGCCACGCTTTACATATCGATGAACGGTGGCGGTAAGTTTGGGCCAGTAGTAGGCCTGGCGCACTTTGGTAAGAGTGCGTGCAAAGCCCAAATGTCCAGCGGTGGGTTCATCATGGCACGCATGAAGGATTTCATCGCGGAGATCTGCAAGGGTGACTAGAAGATAGGCTCGGTCACTGTTGCCGGCGCTTTCCTTGTAGAAGATTCCGTCGCACGTACAGAAGGATGACAAGTTCTTAGCAAACAGTCGAGATAGTGTACAATCGAAACCCTCCAGATGATCGATCACAGTTTTGAGGTCTGGATCAGCCCGTTGCCCGGCCTTTAAATCAGAAGAACTGATAATGCCATGAAAATGGGCGTCTTCATCCGTACTGTCATGGGCCAACTCCACGGGTGATCAAGACAGTGTGTCAGCATCTTCATGTTTACGTCCAGATTTATTAACGATAAAGTAATCAAATTCCTTCATACGAAGACTCCACCGTGCAAGACGTCCTGATGGATCCGAAGACTAGCCAGCCAACACAAAGCATGATGGTCTGTCACAACTTTAAATATACGGCCGTAGAGGTAAGGTCGGAATTTCATTGTGACCCAAACGACGGCGAGACCATCCTTTTCAGAGTGAATATGTTTATTTCCTTCAACGCCCGCCAGTCAGCGTCCTTGCGCTTGGCAATGGTAATTTGTCACCATCATCATCATCATCATCAGCCTGATTATACCCACTGCAGGGTGAAGGCCTCTCCCATATTTCTCCACTTAACCCGGTTCTGTGCAAGCTGCATCCAATTGACCCCTGCGAACTTCTTAATCTCATCCGCCCACCTAACTTTCTGCCGCCCCCTGCTACGCTTTCCTTCCCTTGGAATCCAGTTTGTTACCCTCAGCGACCATCGGTTATCCTCTCTTCGCACTACATGTCCTGCCCATGTCCATTTCTTCTTCTTAATTTCTTCTAGAATGTCGGTAACTTGAGTTATTTCTCTGACCCACTCTGCACGCTTTCTATCTCTTAATGTTACACCTACCATTTTTCGTTCCATAGCCCTCTGGGTTGTCCTCAACTTAAGTAGAACTCTCTTGGTTAGCCTCCACGTTTCAGCCTCTTAGGTGAATACAGGCAAGATGCAACTCTTGTATACTTTCCTCTTGAGCGATACCGGTAAGCTGCTAGTCATAATCGGCGAGTGCTTGCCAAATACGCTCCATCCCAATCTTATTCTTCCTGTTATTTCCTTTTCATGGTCCGGATCTGCGGTTACTACCTGTCCTAAGTAGACATATTCGTCCACTACTTCCAGTATTTCGCTACGTAATGCGAACTGCTGTTCCTTCCCGAAGCTGTTGAACATTACCCTAGTCTTCTGCATATTGATTTTCAAGCCTACCTTTCTCCTTTTCCTGTCTAGGTCATCAATCATTATTTGCAGTTCATCCCCCGAGTTGCTTAGCAAGGCAATGTCATCAGCAAAACGCAGGTTACTGAGGCATTCTCCATCTACCCTTATCCCTAACTGCTCCCATTCCAAGTCTCTGAATACTTCCTCTAAACAAGCAGTGAATAGTACTGGAGAGATTGTGTCTCCTTGCCTAACACCTTTCTTTATAGGAATTGTGGTAATTTGTACACATTTCTATCTCCTGATCTCATATTCAAGCCTGAAGCCTGATCTTATAATCGTTCAGTGTGTTTAGCTTTTACGCGAATTATACTGTTTCAGCAAAAAGTAACGAGCCGGAAAGAACCCTCTGAGTTCGGGAGCATTCACAATGACCTGCTACGCTTAAGGAAATTTTATCATCTTGAATTCTTTTATGAAAGTGAACCGAATGCCAGTGAAGGGTGCGCCTCAGTTTGCACTCCAAGCCAACGTTTACACAAAGGCGCTTGTGTTCGTCTAGTCATGCGGTAGCCATTTGCAGGCTTTGTTTTAATAGGTTCACGGGAAGAAAAAGGCACCGTATTGGTCAAACTTGCTCTATGGATGCCTGAACCGCGCCAAAAGGGAAGGGAAGGCAATGGGAGTGGAAGCTGACAGAGACAAAGTGCTGCAGTGCCGTAGCGAAAGGCTTTGAAGTAATTTCGACCATCTGGGGATCTTTAACATGCTCTGACATTGCAGAGCCTTTTCTTTTCGCCTCCATCGAAACGCAGGCGATGGCAGTCGTGGTCGATATTTTACGATATTAAGCATATTAACCACTGCACCACCGCGGCGAGGTTCATTTGTAAGATTTCATTGAGTTTTCGCTTAGTAAGAACGGCGACGGAGGGAAAAAGGTAGCAGGGCAGCAAACGAAAAACTTGGCAGCGACTTAGCTCTGCTATGTCTGGATATACGCAGCGTAAAGCGCCCGCGGCAGTGCGCTTTGGGAACATTCAGTCTTCTGGGTCTCCCTCGCGGCCGCTCTGGGACAGCGCCTTGTCACGGTATATCGAGCGCCCCTAGTTTACCAAAACCAGCATTTCATTGAACCCAATGAGGCTGCTATGAGTCTCACCCGAGATATCTACACCCGGGAGGCTGTGGAGTCACCCTTACCCAGGTCGAAGGATACGCTCATCACGTACACGGAAATCACGGCTGCAGTCAGGAATGAAAGATTAGCACTCCAGATCAAACTCTCACACCTAAGAAGAGCAGAGACTGGAGAAAATTACAAAAAAATCGATTCTTTCCATCTTATCTAGAACGTTCTGCACCAAATTCGGAATAATAGCCAATCAGGATCATCTCAGTTGGGAATGCCCTAATTCTCCTGTGCATGTTGATTGGATCAGATAGAAAGAAATTTGGGATGCCCTCTTCCGGAGCCGGGCTCTGCAGCAGCAAGCTCGAGTAATCCGTCTGGCACGGTACGCTTTGAAAAAGACGTTTTCCTGCGGGGCTCCCTCTCCCTTCGAGGCTCCCTAGGGTCTTACGGAGGGAGCGGAGGGGCCTTTCCATAAACGGCAATAAAGTTATCTTGAACTTGAACTTGAACGCAATAATGTTCACTGACATTCTATAATTTATCTGAAGGAAAGGTGCAGTATCTGTCACTCGCGGAATCCCGCTATCATTCTCACTGTAGACAAGGGGAGTTGTCAAGAGTGTTCCATGATACGGGGCGTGGCGTTGGAGACAACAAACTCAGGCAACAGGCGCCGCAGCATAACTGGGCAGACGGTGCGCCAGAATGGGTCAGAAACGGCGCAAAAACAACAACAATCGATTGATCACCTGGCGTACGAAAAAATGCCCGCACACCTGACCCCCATCTTTAAAACGCCGGAACAGATTCGTCCTCTTACAGCGTTTCCATTCTGTCACCCAAATGAAAACGGCAGAAATCCTGCGAAAACGTTGTACGTTTACCCGCGAAGAAAGAAACAATGCAGCCGGAAACAATAGATCATATTGTATGTTAAGTTGTTTGAAAGGGGTATATTTTGGGATGTATTACAACGGATCATAAAGAAGGATTCTCCGCTATACTCACACGGCATCCGATATTTAGGCATAGAGAATGAGGATGGGGTTCCATTTGATGTAATTATGCTTGTGGGCCTCCGTTGTATATGGCGCTCCAGAATGGCAGATAATCACTGTAACAGGAATGCCAGACCTGCTCTACTTTATTTTCGAGAAAGTATGGAGTGGTTTATTGCCATTCAAAAAGTGTCCGCAGAGCCTTCGGAATGGCTCTCAAGGGTAGATCCTTCATGTCGCGGCGGGAGCTTTAAAGCGACGAGGCCAGTCTAATAGTGGCTGCTCATGACATGCATTCATTACATTGCCATGTGTGCCTTCGTGTTTTTTTATCAGAGTTTAATTTTGTGTTATGCTGTGTGTCCAAGCCAGGAAATAAAGAAAAAAATCCGGGGCGTGGCGCAGTGGTAAAGCGCTGGCCTGAGTCCGGTGGAAGATAAGCGTTATAATTTATTTTGTAGCGGCGATTCAATGGTGATTGGCCATAAGACGTCTGATTGGTCGCTTTGAATTTGGCAGCTGTCGCACATGCGCATAACGGGCGGCCAAGACTCGCGCGAAACTCGGCTCTGTACCGCGCAGTGTAGCTTTGCGATACAAAATATTTCCTTTGGTAGGAAATTGTGTGAACCTGGAACTGATGGTCCCATCATTTGAGAAGAAACAAAAAGGCGCCAGAAAGTAAAACGCGAGATGGAATATGAACCACGACGTCAAGGTGGTTCGAGGCTCACATGTGTTTCTTGAAAGAGGAACAACATTCCAAATGTACTCGATAAGCGATATAGCTTCATCAGCACATTATTCAAGAGCATTCCGGCACAAAAATGGACAATTGAAAACAAAATAAAAATAATACGTCATAGTAAGCCGTACCTGCAAAGCGGGCATTATAGGAAGAAAGACATTGAACCAGGAACAAAAGAAGGTAGTAACAAAAAGTAAACATGCTTGAAAAGAGCGTGCCGCCTGCACTATTTGAGGGGGGGGGGGGAGGGGGCGTGTAGATCATACGTTTTTTCTGAGTGTGTTGTACAACTTCCCCGTCTTGTGATTTTCGTCCCCAATAATTATACCGAGGAGGGAATATAGTTAAGACATTCTGATGTTCAGTGCGAGATATTTATTCCTGTTGGTTCTGATGTTCTAAATTGATGGATTAGAAAAGCCTATTTATATTTGGTGTCTCTTTATAGAAATAGTTTTTAGAAGAAAAGGGCATTCCTATTTGTCGAATATATCAGGAAAGCACGTGTTAAAGGGTGCTTTCGTTTGTTTCTTGCTTTCAGATGTTAGGAGCCGAAGCGGAGAAGTTTCTTTACCATGACACTGAGAAGTTTGCAACGTTGCACGTATCTGATGATGAGGGTTTAGAAATTGTAAGTTTAATGTGAGCACTTCATGCATCTCACTGCTAAATATCATCTAACCTTTCCCTATAAATCGTTTGGAATCATTCAGTTTTCGTCCTACATGTTTTGTATCGATAGTATGTTATGCGTCAACCGACAAAGACCTGTAGTCAGGTCGTCTGCAAAACCTAAAATTACGCCAAATAATTTGGGTTTCATTTTTTTTTTTGTCGTGAACAAAACTGGTCTGTATAATTTAAGGAAAGAGTTTTTCCTGAAAAAATATTTGGGAACTTCTTTCGCCCTTGTTTACACCTGAAAGGTAACTTTCGTTGAATTATAGTAGCAGCTATCATGCCTTTCTTTCTTTCATAAGGAGCAGTAATTTAATCATTCGGTATGGTTGCGTGCGCATTGGTTCTTTGCCAAAAAATATTGCATACCTCTTGGGATAGCAGTTCCCGCCTTCTGTTGCCTGTACAGGATAATCCTTCATCTTTCCGCTATTGATCAAGGGATAAGTATCAATAAAGAGGATTATAAGCACAAAGCACTCCACCATTTTTATAATGTAGTGAACCTAATTTTTTGGCATAGCATTATGTTTTTCCATGGAACCAAAACCAAGAATGAAACTTGGGAACTTACTAGTAGATGGGAAACAAGAGATGATTTTATTTGGCTAATCTGAAGTTACGTCTTGCTGCAATAGTATTATCGGCGTAATAGCGAAATATTATTCAGAAAATGTTGATAACAGACGGGCGCAATCGCACTGGAATTGGTATCAATATTTTTGATGTCGCTACCAAAGTTTGTCTTTTAGAGAAATTTCACTCTGTCAAATGCAAGCAGAACTCTTGCCCTGAAGCCTCTAGTTTATAGTTCTCTAGGGCACTGAAACTGCTGTTTGGATTTGCAAGTGTGTTGTTTTCTTCCGAGGATTATTACTAGGATCATACACTTCCCTGCCACCTTAATTTCTCTGCTTGTGTGGCCAGAGAAAGAGCACTACAGTTTTCAAGCAGACCTTTTTAAAGGCCACCTGTCCGCTGCCTATGAAATATGTAAATTTTTGGCGAAATGAATTTTTAACGGACGCTTTAATGCAGGAGGGTATCCTAGGTGACACCTTGCGCATCAAGCCAGCTGAGAGTGAGCCGCGATCAATTGATGGCCACAGAGCTCACATCCTGTACCACGCTGAACAACCAGAAAGCAGCGAACCGTCGCATAAAGATTACGGTAAGTACTACTGTTGCTTGAAAAGTCTACCATGAGTCGCACCAAAGCACACTGACGGAATAAAAAATGATATAGAAAAGATAGGCGAGAAAAACATGTTGCACATATATAGGCAAATTACGTTGCGCTCATTAGACAATGTTTTCATGACTGGCTATACGTTTCAGTGTGAATTTATTTCTCCATTTAGGACTACTCATTTCATTCCCACAATAAAGCTCACGTTTAACTTTCTATAGCCATAATTTTGACTCAGGCAATCTTCACCTGCAGACTTTTCTGAGTTTTGCCGCGGTATTGAGAAAACCAATAAACCAACGTGACGAACAGAATTTTCGCAACAAACTCATTAGAGAGAGACAGAGAGAAAATTTTATTGTCGGCAGTAGTCGTACTGGGTCTTAGTGGAAGAGTCAAGTGGCCGTTAGGCGGTGGCTCAAGAGTTTCTCATTATGGGCCTGAGGCAAAACTATCTGCTTGCATGGTTCGGATATCCCCTTACTGAGTTGGACCTTTATCTTGGTGGGGGCTCCGGCGCTCTCGCAAGTCAGTCTATTCCAGCGACAATGCTAGCTGCAGCGAGCACGTAGCGATTTTTTATGAGAATATAACCTTAACTCTAAAGTAAAATAGGATTATTTAATTGTTTACTTTCTATAGCCATAATTTTGACTCAGGCAATCCTCACCTGCAGACTTTTCTGAGTTTTGCCCCTTCATGGATCACTGCCTTGTAGTGGCGGAGGGGCTTGCGAAACTCGATGAAGTCGTGAGCTCTGCTGTGTAGGGCCACCCAAGATAGACAGGTCACGGCAGAGAGTTCTGACAAAATGTGATTCACTGGAGAAGGTAATGGCAACCCACTCCAGTATTTCCTGCCAAGAAAACCCTATGGCCAGTCACAATACCATTATCGATATGGCGCCGGAAGATGAGCCCCCCAGGTTGGAAGGCGTCCCACATGTTTCTGGGGATGAACAAAGGGCGATTCCTAGTAGCTCCAGGACGAATGAAGCGGCTGGGCTAAAGCCAAAAGGACGCTCAGTTGTGGATGTGTCGGGAAGCGACCGGAAAGTCCGATGTTGCAAGGAGATATATCACATAGCAACATGGAATGTAAGATCTATGACGCAAGGTAAACTGGATATCGTCAAGCGAGAAATGGAGAGATTGAACATTGATATCTTGGGTATCAGCGAGCTCAAGTGGACCGGAATGGGAGAATTTAACTCCGGCGACCATTATGTCTTTTATTGTGGGCACGAATCCAAGAGAAGGAATGGGGTCGCTCTCATAGTAAACAGAAGAATGGGCAAAGCAGTGCTAGGGTACAACCCCAAAAACGACCGAATGATTTCACTTCGGATCCAAGGTCACCCTTTCAACATAACAGTTATCCAAGTCCATGCACCGACCACTGCTGCTGAAGAAGCTGACGTTGAGAGATTTTATGCGGACCTACAATGCCTTTTAGACCGCACCCCGTCATCAGACGTCGTTTTTCTCATAGGAGACTGGAATGCTAAGGTCGGGAGTGAAGAAATATCCGGAATTACAGGGAAGTTCGGTCTTGGTGAGCCAAATGAAGCTGGACAGAGGCTAGTAGAGTTCTGTCAAGAAAACAACCTGACCATAGCGAATACTCATTTTCAACAGCACAAGAGGCGCCTGTACACATGGATTTCACCGGACGGTCTGTACAGGAATCAGATCGATTATATTATTTGCCGGCAGAGATGGAGAAGCGCTATACAAGCAGTAAAAACAAGGCCTGGGGCCAATTGCGGCACCGATCATCAGCTTCTTGTTGCCAAAATTAAGCTTCGATTGAGGAAAACGCAGAAAACTAGAAGGCCTTTCAGGTATGATCTGGATCAGATTCCATTAGAATATGCTGTGGAAGTGAGGAATCGATTTCAAGACTTAGATCTAGAAGACAAAGAGCCCGAAGATATGTGGACTGATGTTCGTGATATAATACAAGAAGTTGCTACTAAGGTAGTGCCAAAGCAAAAGAGATGCAAAAAAGCAAACTGGTTATCTGAAGAGGCTTTGCAAATAGCTGAGGAAATGAGGATGGCAAAAGGTATGGGGGAAAGAGAAAGATACAAGGTTCTCAATGCGGATTTTCAGAAAATAGCAAGGAGAGATAAGAATGCCTTCCTGAACATACAGTGTCAAGCAGTTGAGGACAACAGCCAATTAAGGAACACAAGAGCTCTGTATAAGACAATCAAAGATATCAAAGGAATCTTCTGTGCTAAGCTGGGCGTGATAAAGGACAAACGAGGCAAGGACCTCACTGAAGCCTCAGAGATAAAGAAGAGGTGGAAGGAATACACAGAAGAACTGTACAAGAAGGACCCGGATGTGCAAACCCAACATAGGACGGTTGTGATTACTCATGTCGAGCCGGGCATCCTGAAGAGTGAAGTTGAATGGGCCTTAGCCAGCCTTGCTAAGAACAAAGCTAGCGGAATTGATGGTATTCCAGCTGAGTTGCTTCAAAACCTCAACCACGACGCTGTTAACACACTGCATACATTATGTCAAAAGATTTGGACAATCCTGCAATGGCCACAGGATTGGAGAAGGTCAGTTTACATCCCCATTCCAAAGAAAGGCAGTGCCAAAGATTGTTCCAACTACCGCACGTTTGCGCTTATTTCGCATGCTAGCAAGGTGATGTTAAAAATCCTTCAAGGTAGGTTGCAGCAGTATGTGGATCGGGAGCTTCCGGACGTGCAAGCTGGGTTTCGCAAGTGCAGAGGAACTAGAGACCAAATTGCCAACCTTCGCTGGATCATGGAAAAAGCAAGAGGGTTCCAGAAACCCATTTACTTCTGCTTTATTGATTATGCGAAAGCGTTTGACTGCGTAGATCACAGCAGATTGTGGCAAGCTTTCCAAGAGATGGGAGTTCCAATTCACCTCATCTGTCTCCTCAGGAACCTTTATGAAGGACAAGAGGCCACAGTCAGAACTGGGCATGGTGTTACTGATTGGTTTACGATTGAGAAAGGGGTGAGGCAAGGCTGCATACTGTCGCCCTGCCTATTTAACCTATATGCAGAGTGCATCATGAGGAAGGCCGGTCTGGACGAGTCATCAGCTGGAGTGAAGATTGCTGGAAAACGTATCAACAACCTTAGATATGCGGATGATACCACTTTAATGGCAGAAAGTGAAGTGGAACTCAAGAGACTACTGATGCGCATACAAGAAGAGAGTGAGAAGTTTGGGCTTAAACTGAACATTAAAAAGACGAAGATCATGGCGCCTTGCCCTATCAAGTCCTGGAGCATCAATGGACAAGAAGTGGAAGCTGTGACAGATTTTCTGTTCTTGGGCGCCAAGATTACCTCGGAAGGAGACTGCAGCCATGAAATTAGGAGACGCCTGCTTCTGGGAAAGAGAGCAATGGTTAGCCTTGACCGCCTAGTAAAGAGCAGAGACATTAGTCTGCCAACCAAGATCCGTATAACCCGTGCTATGGTCTTTCCAGTTGTGATGTATGGATGCGAGAGTTGGACTGTGAAAAAGGCTGACCGCCGAAGAATTGACGCGTTTGAATTGTGGTGCTGGCGAAGACTCTTAAGAGTTCCTTGGACTGCCAGAAGATCAAATCAGTCGATATTGTCGACCATAAACGCTGACTGCTCATTGGAGGGTCAAATTCTAAAGTTAAAGCTCAGCTACTTTGGTCATCTGATGAGAATAGAGGAGTCGCTGGAGAAAGATTTGATGTTGGGAAAGGTTGAGGGTCGCCGGAAAAGGGGTAGGCAGCGAACGCGATGATTAGATGGCATTCTCGAGGCATTGCAGATGAAGCTATGTGATGTTAAGAAGATAGTGAGAGACCGGAAAGCGTGGCGTGACATGGTCCATAGGGTCACGAAGAGTCGGACACGACTGAACGCCTGAACTGAACTGAATTGTTTACTCGCATAAATGGAAAAGAAATAAAAGAAAGGTGGATGTTCTTTCTTAGATGGGCAACAACAGAAGCAGTGGCTACGCTAACATCCTTCAGTGTGTGTAGTAATAATTACACAACGACCCTAAAGAGTTCGCAAGTGCCGCGATATAGCTTAGAGTAATTCTGCTTTTGTTTTAATGTAGTTATGTGCGCGGTTCTCTCATACTTTGATATCTCCCCATGACAAGGTTGCGTGGACTGTATCCGCCTTTTTCCTTCAAACTAATAAACGTACCCTAGAGGTGTTATATAAGATATTTTGGCTGGGTAGTTCAGGAACTCTAGCTTTCCTTTCATACTCAGGGGTAAGAAGGCCTCTAGTTGAAGAAACAAAACTTCGCTGCTGTGTATTTAGGCGATATACCGCTTAAAAGCTATAAAATAATCGCAGCACGGGTAGATCTAACTATATCCGTAAACTAGGCTTAGCGGAACTCGCCTATGCAGCTCCCTGCTTTCACTTTTCGGTAGTAGGAACGTGCTTGAATCAGGTTCCTATGAAAGGTTTTCATAGGAGCCTCATAACATGAGTAGAGAAATATGGAGATATATGGGAGAGGCCTTCGCCGTGCAGTGGGTATAGTCAGGCTGATTATGATGATGATGAACATGAGAATGGATCTACACGTGTGCTGAGGGGAATATGCCTTATGCGGTTTTATCGTTCATCGCGCCGTCAGTTATACATTCTGCTCTCATCAGAATGCTGTTAGAGATGGAATTACGTTTTTTTACTATGTCATCTAATAGCAACAGGCTGTCAGAGAATCTGAAGGACCATCGAGCTACTTCTTCCACTCAGAAGGCAACTTAAGTTACGAAAGCTTTGGCGAGAGAACATAGTGTAGCTTTTAAAATGTATTTGTACAAGAGGTCTAACTGACGACAGCAGAATGACCTACAAAGTGTATTGATGTCATATTTTGCTGCATCTGCACAACAATAAGATGGGAGTGTCACCTCACCAATATCCATCACACTGGTTTTGTTGACAGTCCAGTATACTTTAATTGGATTTCTTGGGGCTACTCTGACAGAGGCATATTAAAATCCATTGCATTGTCCTCAGCCTATGGGGGACAGTTCTTTTCTGCGTGTTTGCAATGCTGCCTTTTACCATGGTCTCTTAGATTGCCGGTATTTCAACCATATTTTGTTGATTGATTCATTGGTCACTGACCATGGTCAAAAAACAAATGACGTTTCGGGAGTGCTACTCCATGAAAAAGGGAGCAGTAGCGCTCTCGAAACGTCTTTTGTTTTTCAACCATGTTCAGTGACCAGTGAATCGATCATCAAAACTTGATTCCTGACCAGACGGTATGCCGTCGAGCCCTCGACTATGTTTCAACCATATTTTATAGCCCTGAGGAACGATGCTGTCGCAAAGGGCCTTCTGCATACGTCTTTTATTTTATCATTGAGAGGTAATAACGTTAATAAATCTATATTTCTGAACCTATTTTCTAACTAGATGACAAGCTGTCTGAAATGCGAAAAAACGTATTCCGTTAATGCCGGCGTCAGACATAGCTTATATCTCGAAAAGACCTCGGAAGTCATTCGGTACAGCTATTTTAAGCGAAAATACTGTCTGAAGTAAGCAACAATGTCGCTGCAGATTCTCCGCCGCCTTACTCTAATCGTACATTTCTTCTACATTGGTAATTCATTTTTGAGGTGATACTGCCAGACACATCCCAGCTCTCGGTGTGTTTAGAAACAGTTACGAATGAGGCTGAGGTTCAATACATGTGCGTGACAAAATATTTATGTTAACTGTGATGTTACCAAAAATTATTACTTTCAGTTTCAAATATTTGGTACGTAAAAGAAAACTCAAACAAGTTTTAGGAGGTGCTAGAGACAAATAGCCAGTGTCGCAGTAAGTGACCTTGCCTACGCGTCGCAGCGAATGGCTATCGAACGGCTTAGAAAAACCGATTACATTAATTGGTGGGTACCATAAAAATACATTTCTTCAAATAAATTCCCGCTTATTTCGCTTGTGCTAACAACTTAAAAACACTAAAGGATAAATAAGTTGAGTACCGAGAAATCGCTAATCTCGCTCTGGAGTCTTTATTATCCGGCTTGCTTTGTTTCTGAAAATAGGCGTCTTATTAGTTTTCACATATTCTTTAATGAACTCATGTAATGCGATGTACTGTTCAGCTTAGCAGCACTCGGAAGTGCATAATTATCCAGGAATTGCGAGACGGAAAAAAAACAGGGAGTAAGAAATGCAATTAGAATAAAAAGGAAGAAGCCTTCGCCCTGCAGTGGGTATAATCCGGCTGCTGCTACTGCTGCTGCTGCTGCTGCTGATGATGATGATAATGATGATGATGATTGTGAAAAAATAGAGTCACACGGGTGGCTGTTGTGACTTCTGTGAAACTATTGAAGTATGACAGCCTTTTATGCACATTCAGCACAACGCTAGAAGATAAAATTTTGCACACATTTCCAAAACAATTGTTGAAGAGCGCTAATTTTTTGTTACTTTTTCTAGTTAGTTTGTAATGCGGCCGTTTTCAGTATCGTTCAGAATTTCGGAATATCATTGTATTAAATGCTTTAAAACACTTGCTTATGAGAAAAAGAAAGCATAAGTATTTTGTAAATAGGGGGTCCACCCAGCTAGAAAATCGCGACAGCATATACTAAGCCTTTAATAAATGTTCATTTCTACCGCGAGGTCTAAAACAAAGCTCGAATGCTTACATTTCGCGTCTTTTGTTTTTTCAGGAACACCTTTCGATAACCAAACCATGCTGGAATTCGAATCGAGAAACTCAGGATCTGGAGGTAAGAAAAGTTTTCCAAACAGGTAAATAAAAAAGTACGACAACACAGCTCTCTTCTAGTTATTGCCAGAAAGAAGTAGTCAAAGATATGCATTTTGTGTTTCCGAAATTTAGGCATTTTAGAGGGAGTAGCCTTATATACTTTTCCCATTCAGGCTATAGTTCCCAACACTATGATAATAAATAAATTATTGTTTTGACATCTATATCAAAACCACAAAGGTTATAAGCTTGTATCAATTACAACAGCGCATTCCTAAAATTTGAAGCGCGCCTCTTCCTGATAGTGCCCGTATTGTAATCTGAATGGTGGTTTAAAGAGGGTTAAAAACATATTTTTTGATTGACATTCATATCTTCATTTCTCGTCAAGTTTTGCTATGTTAAGCGAGAATTTACCGGATGTCTTAGGACACAAAACATACTCAATAACTGGAGCATTGGTCTTGAATCCTGTTTTTTTCTTTATATAATCGGAAGTTTCAAGACAAGTGTTGGTTAATGTGCATACTGAAAGGGGGTTTTACTATGCTTTAACAGGGATAATAGCCCTGTCGAAGTTTCACGGCGAACCACACACTGAACACAGCCAGTCTCAGTCTCCACAAGCGAGCACGAGCAGCGCAGCGGCACTTCGTCGTCCTTATCCTCGTCTTCGTGATATTCTCGCCTACTTAATCCTCGTCTTCGTATATCCTCGTGTAGTTCACTACAATTTCCCCCGGAGCGAGGAGGAGCCATCCTGGCGACCTATGGTGAGGGCAAGAGGAGCGGATCGTAGTACGTTTTGAGGCGGGTCACGTGCTCAGTTTCGCGGCCGCGATGACGCATGTCCGAAGAGGTAGTGAGTGGCTCCACGATGTAATTCACAGGGGAGGTTTGGCGGACAGTGCGGTAGGGGCCGTGATACTCGGTTCGAAATTTTGATGACAATCCCGGTGGGGTGCCGGGAACCCAAAGCCAAACAAGGGATCCTGCAGGAAAAACGTGTGGCGTCTGATCTTTGTCGCGGTGATGCTTTTGGCGGCCTTGAGATTCCGATGTAAAACACCGGGCCAACTGGCGACATTCCTCCGCATGTTTGGCAACGTCTGAAAGGAAGTACACTCGGAGGAGTCGGGACGATATGGTAAAATAGTGTCCATCGTGGACGACGCCTCACGCCCATAAAGGAGGAAGAAAGGGCTAAATCCAGTAGTTGACTGCATGGCGGTGTTATAAGCGTATGTCGCGAAAGGAAGGACAGCGTCCCAGTTAGTCTGATCGGCGGCAACGTACATCGTCAGCATATTTCCGAGAGTGCGATTGAAGCTCTCAGTCAACCTGTTTGTTTGAGGGTGGTAGGCTGTTGTGGTCCGATGTATGATGCGACATTCGGCCAGTAGAGATTCAACGACGTTGGAAAGGAAGACGCGTCCTCGGTCACTCAGCAGCTCTCGCGGCGCGCCGTGGCGAAGAACAAAATGATGTAGCAAGAACAGGGCAACTTCACGGGCTGTAGCGGCGGGTAAAGCGGCGGTCTCGGCATACCGGGTGAGGTGGTCGATGCCGACGATAATCCACCGGTTCCCAGAAACCGTGCAGGGAAGTAGCCCGTAAAGGTCAACGCCAATGCGGTCAAAAGGGCGGGCCGGGCATGGAAGTGGTTGTAAGGGGCCAGAAGCACGAGGTGTGGATGACTTCCGGCGCTGACAGGCGATGCAGGAGCGGACGTATTTGCGAATATACCCGTACATGCCGCGCCAATAGTAGCGTTGAGAGATCCTTTGAAACGTCTTGACTACACCAGGATGGGCACACTGAGGGTCGGCATGGAAAGAGGTGCAAATTTCATGTCGTAAATGGCGGGGAATGACGAGAAGCCACCGTCGACCATCAGTCATATAATTGCGGCTGTAGAGAAGACCGTCTCGTAGGGCAAAGTGTGGTGCTTGACGGCATAAAGCTCGAGAAGGCGCAGCAGCGTTAGGAGAAGTAGACACGATCTCGATAAGAGATGCGAGCCACGGGTCTTTTCGCTGCTCCGCAGGCATATCAGCGATGGTTAGAGAGGAGAGGACGGGATCAGCCGCCGTAGAGCAAGCAGGTTCGTTGGAGACGGGAGACCGAGATAGTGCGTCGGCGTCCATGTGTTTACGGCCAGAGCGATATATAACGCGGATGTCAAATTCCTGTAAGCGGAGAGCCCATCGTGCGAGGCGGCCGGACGGGTCTTTAGGAGAGGACAGCCAACATAACGCGTGGTGGTCCGTGACGACGTCAAACTGGCGACCGTAAAGGTAGGGTCGGAATTTTGTTAATGTCCACACAATTGGCAATCACTCATTTTCCATAACTGAGTAGTTGCGTTCAGCTTTAGAGAGGATACGACTCGCGTACGCGACGACGTTTTCGTGAAAACCGTTTTTACGTTGTGCCAAGACAGCTCCGAGGCCAACGCCACTCGCATCAGTATGGACCTCGGTGGGTGCTGTCGGGTCGTAGTCACGAAGGATTGGTGGCGAAGTCAAAAGACGGCGCAATGCGTTGAACGCTTCGTCGCACTCGACCGACCACGCAGTTAAGTCACTGTTTCCTCCGAGTAGCTTCGTCAGGGGTGCAATTATCGAAGCAAAATTCTGCACGAAGCGCCGAAAATAGGAGCATAGACCTATGAAGCTTCGAAGTTGCTTGAACGAAACCGGCTTAGGAAACTCCGCCACTGCGCGCAGCTTGGCCGGATCAGGGCGAACACCTTTCTTAGAGACGATGTGCCCCAAAATAGTCAACTCCCTTGCACCGAAGTGACACTTCTTGAGATTCCGTTGCAGGCCGGCGTCAGTAAGGCAAACCAAAACTTGCCGCAAGCGCTCTAGGTGCGTAGCGAAGTCGGTGGAAAAGACAGCAATGTCGTCCAAGTAGCAGAGGCAGATGTGCCACTTGAACTTCCGCAAGATGTTATCCATCATCCTCTCGAATGTGGCGGGCGCATTGCACAGACCGAAAGGCATCACATTAAATTCACAGAGATCATCCGGCGTCACAAATGCGGTCTTCTCTCTGTCACAGGCGGCCATTGGTACTTGCCAGTAAGCTGAACGTAAATCAAGAGATGAAAAGTACTCGGCACCTTGGAGGCAATCAAGAGCGTCGCCTACACGCGGAAGGGGGTAATTGTCCTTGTGGGTAATTTTGTTGAGGCGCCGGTAATCAATAAAAAACCGAAACGAGCTATCTTTCTTTTTCACTAGCACCACTGGTGAAGACCAGGGGCTTTGTGATGGACGAATTACACCACGTTGTAGCATGTCCTCAACTTGTTCATTGATCACGCGACGCGCTGCCGCTGACACACGATAGGGGCGCTGTCGAAAAGGCGAGTTAGAGCCGGTCTGAATGTAATGCGCGACTGTGGAAGTGCGGCCGACATGTGTGTGGGCGGCGTCGAAAGCGAAGCGAAATGTCTGTAAAAGGGCCACGAGCTGAGTCCGGTAGGTGGAAGGAAGAGCGTCATCGATGGCGGTTCGGAAGAAGTCGTCTGGCAAAAAAATCAGGCGTCGGATCGAACTGCAGAGCATCAATGTAGTTACTGCGGTAGGTCTCGGAGGCATCCAGGTCGGAGAGAAGGTGGGCTGGTTGAATAGAACCGGGAGATTCCCCACGTAGCAGAGTAATCGGGCGTGGGGACGGATTGTAGATGAGTAGCTTCGTGAAGCCACCGTTAACATCGATAACAGCAGATGGCAGCGGCAGGTGCTTGCGGTGGATGAAGAGTGCAGACGGTGTAAATAAAACACTAACGTCTGACACGGCAGGACACGAAAGAAGCACAAGGGCACAAGCCTCTGGTGCTACATCGACATCTTCAGCGATGGTCAGCTTTTGAGGACACACTGAACGGTTGTCGTCGGGTAGTGCGTCGCACAGTGCAGAAAATTCTACTTCAGCTCGGGCGCAAACGATCACGGCGTTATTTTTAGACAAGAAGTCCCATCCGAGGATCACGTCGTGAGAACAAGATGACAAAACTACGAACTCGACACTGTACAAAATACCTTCAATGACGACACGCGCTGTACGTGCTGCTAAAGGTGCAATCCTCTCTTCACTGGCAGTGCGGAGCGACAAACCGTTAAATGACGTCATAACTTTTCGTAATCGTCGGCAGAGTTGCTCATAAATCACTGACGCTGCAGCACCCGTATCGACCAGCGCATATACGGACACACCATCGATAGAAATCATTATAATGTTCGTGGGCGGAATATGAGGCCTTGAGCTTTTCGCAGAGTACGCAGCTCTTGCCTCAGCAACCGTGGAGCTTAGTTTCCCTCGTCAGCAGGTGGTGGTCGCCGGCGCATTGGTGACAGTGACCGGCGACACGGAGAAGGAGAACGACGGGTTGTATATGAACGCTGTTCTGGGGCATACGCAGGCGGAGAGTGGGCAGAACGGAGCAGCGGTGGGGAGTAATCAGAAGACGCAGGCTCGGCCATGCGACAACGACATCGACGGGCCACATGTGTAGCGAAACCACACTAGTAGCAAATAGGACGATTATCCGAAGTACGCCAAGGGTTGTAATAGCGCGGAGTGGGAGGATGAAGCGGGGTCGTTTGAGGAAGCGGTGCAGGGCGTAGGACAGGCTGCATGGGTGGTGACGGCTCAGGCGGTGGCCGCGCAGCCAAAGCCGCGTAGGTCAAAGGGGCTGGAACAGCAGGTTGACTATACTGGACTGCTGCTTCGACGTATGTCATAGGAGCAACAGAAGGAATTTCAGGAAGCGTGGGGAGTGCTTCCGCAACTTGTTGGCGGATGACTTGCTGCAGCTTTGGCACTAAAGGAGTGGGAGCGCCAGGACGTTGGCGAACGAGGGATAGTTGATGGGCAACTTCTTCTCGAACGAACTGCTGTATTTGTGGCAGCAAGGTGGACTGGTCTGCTTCAGGTGTTAAAGCTGCAAGCGGCGCCGGGTTTGAGAGCGAAGAGCGAGTGATGTTACGGCGCTTGCGTAATTCATCAAAGTTGTGGCATGCGTTGATAACGTCGACGACGGTGGCTGGATTTTTAGCCAGAAGCATCTGGAACGCGTCATCATCAATTCTTTGAATAATGTGATCAATCTTGGTGCTCTCTGACATTGAAGCGTCCACGCGCTTGCACAGGTCTACGACATCTTCAATATAGCTGGTAAAATTCTCACCAGGAAGCTGTGCACGGCCGCGCAGGCGTTTCTCAGCGCGCAACTTGCGCACTGCAGGCCGGCCGAAAATATCGGCAAAACTAGCTTTGAAAGTAGACCACGATGTGATATCGGCCTCGTGGTTGCGGAACCATAGGTTTGCAACGTCCGTTAGGTAGAAAATGACGTTATTGAGTTTTTGGTTGTCGTCCCAGTGGTTCTGAATACTGACCCGCTCATATGAGGCCAGTCAGCCTTCCACGTCATGGTCGCCGGTTCAGCTGAAGATAGGAGGATCACGCTGGCGCAAAGCTCCAGCGCAGAACACCGCGGATGAGGGGCCGGTTGGACTGGGGGTGGAAGCGTCGGTCATTGCTTGTGTCGGGAGTGTGCGGCTGCGGAGCTCCAGGGCGGTAGGAAATGCTCACCTCCACCAAGTGATAGGGGGTTTTTACTGTGCTTTAACAGGGATAATAGCCCTGTCGAAGTTTCACGGCGAACCACACAAGAACACAGCCAGTCTCAGTCTCCACAAGCGAGCACGAGCAGCCAGCGGCGCTTCGTCGTCCTTATCCTCGTCTTCGTGACATTCTCGCCTACTTAATCCTCGTCTTCGTATATCCTCGTGTAGTTCACTACAATACTAACACCGAAATTTGAAACATAACAATCCAATCTATGGATTGCGAGGTTTATTTTGGAAATTTCTTCTCTTGTCGCATCTAGGAAATGTTAGAGCCACTTAAATCCTATAGGGTTTTTGTTGAGACAGTGACGGATCGTAGTCTGGAGAAGTGACAAGCCTTTGTATGGACTATCGCTGATACATTAATTGTTTTAATAAAAGTTCACACGCAAACATCGTTGTCGAGAAGCTAGATGTTCCATATTACAAACAAAGGAATAAGAGCTTGTGGCTCGCAGGTTCGTTGCGCCGGGTATTAACAATTTTTGTTACCAACTAGCGCGAGCAAAAACCTCCATCACTAATTTGAAGTTGAAAAATGGACTCACCTGAATTTCTGCGAATGCAGAGATCCTTCATAAAATTGTGCGAAATATTTCCTCAGAATAGTATATTATTCCTCATTTTTGTTTTCTTAAGTCCCCCTGATTACTGTAAAGTTCTTAAATAAAAAACTTTCCTAAATTGAAATGTTACAGTTAATTGGTATATCAACAAAAGTCAACAATTTTTCATCCGCAAGAATATCGAATTCAATGATGTCGAAAAGGAAACCTTCGCCGTAGCACACTTGTGCACAGAAGTCGTTGTGACGTCATTGCTTCTCGACTCGGCACTTGTGAATTCTGTTATAGTTACATGATGAAACAACAAATTACATGATGTTACTACATGATGAAACAACAAATATGCAAAAGCAGCAACGACCTCTGGGTAAAGGATACCACGGTTTGAGCCCTGTTTTGAGCTGAAGATAGGAAAGTGTGATATCCCTGTGATGATGTACAACACTGTGATACCAAACCTTTTTATGTGAACAACGTAATGATATCCAGTCACCAACCTATGCAAAAAAATTTATAAAGGTGGCACTGGCAGCTGTAGAACAACTTGATGTATATACTATCTCTTGTTGCGACAAACAGCCACACACGTATATATATATATATATTTATATAAACTAGCTTGTATAATCACAATGAGCTTGTCTTTGATTAAGGCGGTTTTTAAAACAACTTCCTTCCTGTTGAGCGAAATATTCCAAGGAATATTAAGATATTGCCTAACGCGGATTTCATGAGAAATTATTACACAATTTTTATATATTGCGGCAAAGAGTTTGAGAGAAGCTCCTTTTGTGTATGAAAAGTTGACAAAGGAGCTTTAATTTTCTAATCATTTAAAGAGAATTTCTAAGAGGAAGAGAAACAAGAACCGCGAAAGATTCCGCCACAGGCAAAGCACGAGCCGCGCGGTAGTAGCTCCTCTTTGGCTCGTTACTTCCGTGTAGCACGTTGCTTGTGACTCCTTCGCTCGCTCGGGTACGCCGACACCAACGGTGACGTGTTTCGACAACCAAACATGCGCTTCAGAGATGCACTCTAAAACTCATCGATGGTTTATTGTCTTTTATTCCTGAGCGTTATACTTTTGGACACTTCGCCCGAATAATTTGCGGTCCCTTTCCGCTAGAGTCCTCAGTCTAATAGCGGGATTGCGGCCTTACTTGTGTTCACGACATTCTACATCCACCACCAAATATAGGTTGCACGCTCGTAAATACAAAAAAAAAAAAAATTGAAGAATGAAGTCTTCTTTCTACAGCTCAGGTTCTCGCAGGTTTGAGTTCCGATCATACCGCTGGCATGCGGCTGTTGTTTTTTATATTCTAATCGAGTATTCTCATTACAGTTCTTTTTTAATTCACCTTTTCTGTTCCAAAGTAAACGGCTTTTGCTTAGTGTCAACGTTGTTGCCTATATCCTTAAATGCACTTCAATATGCATATTTTTCTAGACAATCGCCTTCCAAACAAGATATACCCAGAAGTTCATGTTGTTGTGGATTATCACATCTCCATGGCACTTAAATTCAGCATCCCAAAAATTGTAAAATATATGGCGATAATGACCCACTCGGTAAGTTCATTTCCTGAATTGAAGACATTAGAGCAATACATATTTTGCAGTTAAATTTATTGATTACTGCTAATTGTTCACCATTATATTTTTTTTTTCATTTCCCGGCCGTAATAGCACATAGTTTCTTTTGTTTTAGTTCAGAAAACCAGTAAATCTGACTCTTCGCAATGCCAAGCAATTTAGAGTGATTAACGCTAAATGTTTTCGTCGATGACCTTTTTTCATTCAAAAGGTGCAGTAAGAAATGATAAATGCGGAAGCGTAAGAACAAAGCGGAAAACAATGGTACGCCAGCGGCAAATAAGAGTGGTACCGTTGAGTTACGTCTGTGTGATGATTCCTAATATTGCAATGTAATTAAGGCTGCCTGTAAAGAAAAAAAAATCCAGTATTGATGTTGCAGCTGTCCCGCTGAGGAAAAAGTTAGGAGCTCGACTATCGCAAGTAATACTTGCCAGGCGGTAAAGTACCATCTTGCTCACTCATTTCAGATAAGAACAAAATGCGGAGCCCTGTATAGACTCAGACGGACTGCCTACAAAGCAAGCAGGGAGATACGTTTCAAGCCTAAAACATAGTTCGTTTAAACAATTATAAGGGCAGTCTATACAGAGACTTGATACTACATGAGAAATATATTACGGAAAATGTACATGCGGCGGTGTATGTTTGGTACCCAGTAAAATACTTGAACAGAATTAGTGCGTACGAATCACATCCTGTTTTGTGTTTTGTTCATTATTAAATTCAATCCCTAAGGACTCAGCAGATTTATTTCTTTGTTTGAGAGCATTGTGACGGCAGAAAAACTGCTCTCAACATTACGCATTTCAACTCACGCATAGGATTATAAAAAAGGCCTAGGCAGCTATTATCGAAGTTTTGCAGTTGTAGGAACATTCGTCTTCGTCTAATTGCTAAAATGACACGTCACGCTGCTCCTCTTGTGTAACGTGATATGGTAGCCAGAGCAGCTACTAAATCATAGTAATTTTACTTCACGGCTTAAAATATCATTGCGACCTCTCATCGGATGTCTGACATTGGCGACCGTTACAAATTGTTGATATTGTAAAAAATCTGCACATTATTCTACTGTATAAAATATTATTTCAAAAAATACTTAAAATCAAGTAACTTGTTTAAAAAAGAGATATACTGCAGAAAGTTTTCTTTACGAAACAATACTGCTGCGAAAATCATTGCCGGCATCCTATTCATTTCGTTTCCAGGGGATATGACAAACTATAAGCAGCAATTCTGGTAACATAGCTACATCACTAGGTTGTTAACGACCGAAACAAAAGAAAGTTTATTTGGTTACAACGCATTTGGGATTACTGATTTGAATAGGGGGAGCGGGCTTGTATTGTGAGCGCTGGTAAATGTCGCAGCAGTAGGTCACTTTGCTTGAAAAGTTTTCCGTTATACGCACAAATAATCTGTAAATTCGTTTTTTAGCTTGAACTGTGAAACCTATTATCTGTAGCGCTCTATACTATGGAAACCTTACCTAGTAAGAAGGGAACAAATCACTGTACCTATGATTATAAGTTCGGATTGTTATATTCCTCATTCTGTCCATGTAGAGAGCTTCACGTTTGAAATATTTTATATAGGTGGGGTTAGAAACAATGCTAATAGTGTAATAGCAAGATTATTTTTCAAATGTCTAGCTATGAATACAAATCTGTGCATTTAGAGGACAACCTCTTGGAGATTTACTTCTTTGGCATTTTGTCATGCCATGCTTGAGTGCACCTCTGGGACGGCAGTTATTTCCTGCATGGCGACATAACTTCCATAACGAAAGTCTTTTTGCGACAGCATCAGTTGTAGAGATAGGCTGAAAACCCTTATCTGCTCAAGGACTAACGAGCTTAAAGCACTCCATTGACGCAATTTCTTGGTATTAGCATTTTGTAAAATATAATGCATAATACAGAAAAAGAAAGCATAAAATCGCTGCAAAGTTTAAGATAACCCTTCCACACCTGACTTCGGCATTCTCGAAAATTTGCAATCTAAATAAAATAAGTCATTCGAAAAAATACGCCATGAACGATAATATTGTGCAAAAGATTATTCCGCTGATACGTATTGTGCTATTCACTTAAGCTATGGTAATTATTACAAAGCGCAAGTGTTCCAGTGCATTCCGTCAGGGGCGCTTGGGCATAAAACGCATCGGAGAACGTTGATATATCCGAGTGACGGCTTATCGTAAATGCTGAAACCGCTTTATTGCTTTTGAGAAAAGACAATAACCTCTTTTGCTCCTTGAAATATAGATTGAAGATATAAAGCAAGATTGGAAGGTGAACAAAAAACATGCTAACCTGCTATAGAAAGCATTCGTTTTAAACTAATGAAAAGCTGGCTTTCCGCAATGATTTATTATCAGCAATAAATTATATTAGCTCCTATTTAAACCCCCCGGAGTATATTAAGACTTTTTTTCTGCATCGGGGCATATGTTTGAACCAGGGGAAAATCCGATTTTTTTCGCTAATGTGTTTAGTGTATTTTTTCGTCCTTGTTTTCTGCCGTATTCATCAATCATCAGGTATTCATGAAATAATTTGACTACATTTGGAAAGCACGGGGGAATATAAAGGTGTTATACTTTAGAGGGGATATTGGCGCCATGTTTTGTGCAATAAATTTCAAATAATAATTTTTATGCGCATTTTATCGCATCATTTTTTTCTTAGGCTAATCTACGCTACGCGAGCATGGTCCAACCAGAAGTAAAATTGAAACTTGTTGGCATCACAATAACAAAGAGGGTATGTAATGTACTGATTTTTGTGGTATATTTTGCAACCCTTTTGAACTAAAGAAAGTTAAGAGTATTGCTTTGGACAGAGACCGAAAACTAATTATACTGCTTCAATATCAAAAAGTAAACAATGAAATGGTTGTTTTTTCCCAACACGAATCGTAAGAGAAAATCTCAAAATTTCCTTCTAAACGTTATCAGAGGAAATGTCAGCTAAACATAGACTTCGTCTTTGCGGCTGCTGAATGCAGCCAAAAATATACGCTCCTTCGCAATAGGAACTGAACATGTGTACAGCCTCTGTAAAGTATGTTCCGCAGCCCTACAATTGTTTTTAATAAATACAGTGCCTTCTTTGAACTTGGGAAATCTTCTGACCTCTTAAAGGTGAATTTATGTAATAAGACTTTTTTATCAAAAGCTATACCCTATATACCTTGTAAATCAGATCGATTTTGCCTTTATCGCCCTTTTTATGTGTCTACAATCCTTGTTCTCCTTCCTATTAGCAACATCGTGTACCTTCATGTATTAAGCCATAGAGATTTAGAACGGTAATTGCTCTAGCAACTGCTTGTCGCAAACGCCTAATTTATTTTTTGCGTTTGCAGTTACATGGAATGAACAAAAATTACCGATTATGTGCATCATTCAGAAAACACACAAACAGTTTCTTATATTTTCCACGTCTCACAATAATTGAAAAAGCTAGGTGAATAAGCATACGCTCTCATCCCCTGGTTAGTTGGTTAAAGCCTGGAAGAAATCAATCAACGGAAAGTTGAATGCCTATGTCATAAAACTTAGAGCGTTTGTATCGCACTCGCATGGTTACCTTGGTTGTCTACGCGCCATAACATCCAACACAACACAACACAAGCTTCTATCACACAGCCGTTCTACTAATTTCTAATCCTCAAATGCAAGAATTCCGGAACTAGGAGATATAATAAAACTGTGAATTTGTACCTTATATGAATTTGAGTAGGCATAAGATTCAATTCTATTTTAATATATACTCGCTTTATTTGGTAGAACGGGCATGATAAAAACGATAATCATGGTGTTCATATTTTGGACACACTATTCGATGCTACATGGTCACTCCTTATTCCAGTGTCCAAGTGGGCATAGGTCTCTCCAAGTAGATACTCCGGACCTAACACACACGCCAACTGTAAGAAAAGTGCCTTGAAATGATTTCTCGATACACAGATACCTTCCCCAGGACTGTTTTTGAACGGGCACATTGATCAGGGTATAATTTATTCGATGAACTCGAAAGGCCCTAAAGAGAAGTATATTTATGTTGATTTCTATTTATAGAGGCACTTATCGATTCTTCTTTATTTTAATAGTAACACGGCAACCCGAATTATAGTACCGCTAGCAAAATACTGGCAGAAAAAGATTTAAAAAATTATTCGTCGATCTAAGAGGGCGTTTTATTACGTGGGGCATTTTGGGCGGTAAAATTTATTTGGTATAATTGTAGTTTTCTACCGGTCTAAGGGGCTATGCTTGAATTCAACCCCTTTTCTTCAATTCCTATAACTTCGGAACTGCTATGGACCCTTTGCAGGGGGCAGTTCTGCTGCCTCCAACAGATGGCGCCACTAGGACGGCCGTCATTTTTTGTCTTCAGAACGCATCGGTGGGAAGCGCGGAGAGCTGCTGTGCAGCTTGTGTAAGAATGTCGACTGGCCCTCAAACACCGCTGCTTTCGTGCGTGTGTCCTCTGTCTTGACAATGCAATCTGCGAGGAAGTAGAGCTAATGACCCTGTGGTTATTAGCAGAATCATCATCATCAGCCTGACCATATCCACTGCAGCACAAAGGTCACTCCCATATTTCTCCAATTACCCGGCCCGGCGCTAGCTGCATCCACTTGACCCCTGCGAACTTTCTAACTTCATCCGCCCGCACCTAACTTTTGCCGCCCCTTGCTACGTTTTCCTTCCCTTGGAATCCAGTTTGTTAAACTAAGCGACCATCGGTTATCCTCTCTTCGCACTACATGTCCTGCCCATGTCCATTTCTTCTTCTTAATTTCCACTAGAATACAGTGACTTGAGTTATTTCTCTTACCCACTCTGCACGTTTCCTGTCTCTTAACGGTATCCCTACTAGTTTTCTTTCCATAGCCCTGAGTTATCTTCTACTTAAGCGAAATAATAGAAGACGCTTTCTACATATATTGGACATCATGGCCGAGGGCTTCGTTTCTTTTGTACGTGTGTCGCGATTTGACGTTTCTTTTTGGGAGAGAAGAGCGCCTATGAGTTGTAAGAAAATGACTATTTTGAACCTCACCTGCCATTCCATCTTATCACCGGCAGTAGCTGCGGAAATGCAAGAACAACCCGGACGTTCGCTTAAGAGTTATATTGCGTCTTTTTATTGCTACCACGGTATTTTAGTAGAATATTAAAAAGTATATTCTTGTGGCTATTGATATTTGCGCATTCATAATCTATTTATTGTGCAAAGAGGGGCGGTCAGTCACCGTGTGCATGCCTGCGAACCGGCATTCATGCTTACTTCAGCCAAGCTCTGATACTATACATGCAATAACTTTTGCTTTCATATAACTAAAACACGGATCAGTGGTGAATTTTACCACAATATGATTTTTATATCTCCGCTTTATCAGGTTCACTGCATATGCGGGTGCTTAGCTCCGGTGTAGTTCAAGTCTCTTTCGCCCGAGAGCAAGCTAACGTCGCTGAGCGACTGAGGTGGGCTTTGAGTCGCATAATGTTTTTTTAAGACAGATGTTGCATGAGGTAAAATAGTGTATGGGCAATTGTCGGGAGAATATATAGAGCCTCTTTCTGAATATAGAATATATTCAGAATATATTCAATTGTCGGGAGAATATAGAGCCTCTTTCTGAATAAAAAAAAAATGTCAGAAGTCTTCCTATAGGCCCCGTGCGCATGTAACTCTGGAGCGACACGCGCGCCACGAGAGGCGGAGCGCACGATCAGAGTGAAAGGGCGCCGCGAACTCGCCACAGCGGATGTATGATGACTACTTCACTGCGGTACGCCGGCGAGGTCGTTTCGGACAGCAATGGACCCTGTGAAGAGTTCAAGAAATTGTTGAGTCATTGGTTTTACCAACGACCAAGTTTTACAGCTTCTCGACTCGAGACTTGGAGCAGAAACGACGCCTACGTTGGATTCAACTCGTTTTCCGTCAGTACTTAGAAGTAAGTTTTATTTTTCCGCAATTACTATGACAGCATACCGTTTGTTGATTTAGAATACCTATACAAGTCTGCTGCTTCTTACATGTTGCAGAGCTTTCTGACTGCAAACAATATGTCGTAATATCATCGTTTCTTTTTCCCGAGGCTCATTTGTCAGTTGCCTGTGGCAAGCGGTGCCGCTTATTCTTGTTTTCTTTTTACGATTCAGTGATGACGGAACAGAGTGGCAGCCTTGAATCCACCCATATGCAGCAAACGTTTTGTTGGAAACGCGAATTGAAAATTAAGACACTTCTACAAGGTGCCTGATCAGGTGACAGCTGAGTAGGAAAAAGGAACATGTAAAACAGCGAAATAACGAATGTTACTTTCAGTTTGATGGATTTTGGGGGTGCCGAGACGCACGTCTGTGCGAGGCACCGCCCCGACACTTCGCTGCTGTTTTCTGTCAAAAACTATTTTGCATCGTCAACATGTCCGGATTTCAACAGTTTGATGCCTTTGGCTATGCTCGCACCTTGTAAAAAAAAAAAAAAAAACTTGTCAGCCCAAAGGCAGGCTGCAGAACGGCAGCTATCACCAGAGGCGCGCAGGCTCCCGTTGCTATGGGGGCGAAACTCGTCTGCTACGGCGCTCACTTGGGACGCCAAACTCGCCACTGGTGGCGCTGAAAGGCGCGCCGCCGGTGGACGCTCCTGATGGCATGCACGGTTCCTTTAGGAATTGGATAATTTATTATCTATGATAATACCGGATGGTCAGGTCAGCTGGACACATCAAGCTTTGTGGACCAGGGTTAGGTACATTATATTGTTTCGGTTTCTTATACTGGCAACCTCGGGGTTCAGTCTGAGGGTCTGGGTTAAGCTAGAGTATTTAAACACGGCAAGTTTTCAGGCTTCAGGACAAAGTATATGCAGTACATGTGCGCAGTGTTCTTAGCGCTGGTTGGGGGGGAGCAGCGTGATACATAATCAGGATTTTTTTGTCGCCTAACCGAACTGCATATCTGTAGACGAGTAGTAGACATATTTTGTAGCGTAATGAGAAGGGACGCGGTTCACAGTGGACACTTTGCTATTTACCTTGGACCTTTGCTTTTGGGCTCCGAGGTTAAGACTTTTGGCTATTTCGCAGAACCTTTAATATTTTTGGACGAGTCTAGTTACCTTAAATCAGGATTCCGTTAGTCGTCATGCCTAGAACCAGTAGTAAGATGTGTTTATCCTCACCTCTGAAGTGTGGTAATGTACTGATTGTAAAAAGGTGGTTGATGATTTTAGGTTTTTACCACGAGCAGAAAAAGCTACTGAGTGCTCAGGCTGGTTCTCGATCTCTAACTTTACATAAGACCGATTTTTATAACCGACACTAAAACAACAGAACGGAATAAAACCTATATTTTTCATCTATTCGGCTTCTCGCGAAAGCAAAAGCGCTAGGTCCGCGAAAAGAGGCTGGTACTTCAGCGTCAAATGAATAGCTCAAGCATAAAGCATACATTTCGTTTGTTCCCTTCACTCAGTACTCCCGTTGGGCGAGAGGTCAAAATTCGAGAAGGCAATGCTCGCAATACAGAGTTGCTCCGCCGCACCCAGTAGTTTTCTCATAGACACTTCGCGGAGGTTTACCTGCATGTGGGAATATACAAGTTGCAAAATAATACAATCGTCTTAAAATTCCTTTTTTAACTGTGAGGATATCACCCTTGATGTGGAGATGCCGCAATATATTGGCCACTCTAGATTCGCTATATCATTACAACCGAACAGAAGACATAGTGTAAAAACTGAGTCATTGGAAACATAACTTCATACATAATGTGGGCCTGACATCTACATGAGCGCCCTAGGAGGGAGAGTAAAGTCGCCTGACTACGTCCGCAAGGATTCATCGTTCCCAAGGCTCATAACTGCTTCTGACAATGCGGCGTGAATTTCTTTCGTAATATGTTTCCTTCTTACCTGATCTCTTTGTTTCAAACTGTCGTTTTCTAGCTGCCTTTGTAGCGTTACCAGCCTCGACATCCTTACAGTTATAACTACGCTCTACGTTTTTTTTTTCGTGCAGACGAGTATTTTTTCCTTTTAACCAAATAAGTTAGATTTATGGCTTTTAACATCACAAAGTAACTGAGGCTATGAGAGACACCGTAGTTAAGGACAGCGGCAATTTCGACCACATGGGGATGTTTAACGTGCCCTGACAACGAACAGCACATGGGCGCATTTCTTTTCGCCTCCATCAAAAAATGGCGGCTGGTGACGGAAACAAAGTATGTATTTAAAATTAACAGGAAGTGATAAACATGATAGCATTTAAGGCTTAGCCTGGTATAAAGCGGACGTTTCATCTGGAACAGATAAGTTGTCATTTTTGTCATATTGGTAAAAACTTCCCAAGAACCTAATTTGTTTCCCAGAAATTTTTAATCAAAACATATTTTTGTATTGAGCTATATATGCTTGATGATTCGCAATTTTACCCTAGTGGAAAATCCCGTATCACGCTCATACCGGTGCTACCAACTTTTATAAGTGGAAAATCCCATATAAAGCTCTTACCAGTCCTATATAAAGTATAAACAAGTTTATATCGGACAGTTTATGCCCGGTATGAATCTCATTCGGACATTCCAGTCCGGTACGCATCTCAAACTGGGTCGACCTGTCCGGTATGGAGCTCACATAGCGGACGCGCTATGTCCTGTTTAACTGAACCACAAGAACCTTTCATTTATGGAACTGATACCGGATAGAGTATTTCAACTTCTCAACTCAACCCGAGCGGATCATTGAAGCCCAATAGAAACGACCAGGCAGGATCCTCCTTGTACGCTAAGTAAGCATAAACACCATACATATTATGTGTTAGAACTATTCTGTATATGTGCAATACGCGTTTTTTTCACAAGTACCGCGTCGGTATGAAGACATCGAACTGTGGTCTGGCAAGTACAAACGAGCATCGCATCGCTTTTGCGCGGGTAACTGTCGCTGCAGCTTGTCTGGTCTTATGGTGCATCTTCATAACTGCCACTGAAGATCTGCTGCCTTCAATGTGAAAGTGCGAGGACGAACTTAGCGGTACGTTAGCGACAACAAAAATAGCTGGAGAATAAATTACACATCAGGGACCATCACAAATTCTCAGATAGCCGCATACCGGGAAACTCTCGCTAATGTTTATGCATGCAGAACTTAGTCGGATGTGCAATCAATTGACGTCGCTGCTCCGCTGGCAGCGCTGGAAGCTGAAACATGCAGTATTGAGGTATTATTACTCCAGATATCCCAGTATTTAGCAAAAATTACTTGCATTCCAAGACGACGACAAAGCACATTCTCGCTAGTGCAAAACGATATTCTGAGGTTTGCCTGCAAGAAAGCCATGCAATATAAAGATGCAGGATATCGATGGCCTCTCATGATGCCCAGGAAAAGGAATCAGTGTGTAGAAAGGGCAATCGGTGCATGACGACCACAATTCTACACCAGAGAAAAATATACAAAGTGAGATAGAGCACTTCTCGCTACATAAAGAGAAATATCAACATCATAACTATAATTGTTCGTAGCCTAAGGAATGAAGTTACTGTCTGTGGAGTGTCAGGGCCAAGCGTCAATACCAGCGCATGCGCGGAATTTTTCTTTTTCTGATTTGTCAAGTGTTGGCGTGTTATTTTGTAGCTCTGCATGTTTTTTTTCAGCCTAGTGCGGGTTTTCCTCCAGAAACCAGGGCCAAAGACCATACAGGACACTCCGGAATCACAGCTCCGCAAGGGTTCATGGGGGTTTAGTGTGTATCATTATCATTATCATCATCATCAGCCTGACTATACCCACTGCAGGGCGAAGGCATCTCCCATATTTCTCCACTTAGCCCGCTTCTGTGCTAGTTGCATCCACTTGACCCCTGCGGACTTCTTAATCTCATCCGCCCACCTACACTGTAAAAACAAAAACACCTTATTAGGTGTTTTCGCATGTCTATAACTAACACCCATGCACCCTTGAAAAAAAGTGGCTTCAGAGTGCCAGTACACCCTCAAAGATGGTGCTTCGGTTGGTCATAACACCCTTCTATGGGGCCAATGCACTGGGGTGTTTTCATCACCTTTACACCCTATTGCAGGGTGGAAGCAGTGGCATTGCACCCTTACACCCCTTGATAAAAATCAGTGCGGATAACGTCCATATATTGCATTCCCTAATTAGGAATTACTTTTGCCACTACACGTTCCTTAATGCTTTTCCTATGTGCACATTTGCAATCAAGCTTAATGGTATTCCTTTTAACCACCTGTAATGCCAAATGAGCATGTAAAGAGATGCTGCATGCCATTATTTTGACATCTCGAATGGCCCAAGCCAGTATGATTGTTTTTTCAAATTCACAAAGCATGTTACAAAAAAATGTCACACAGAAGGAAACTGGAAGTCTTTTATTCGGCCTAGAAGGGTCAGGGTTCGGGCTAGTGGGTGCTCGGGTGCTGGTGGAGGGGGGGGGGGCAGGGGGGCGCTTGGGTTCTGTTTCTTCATTGATGCGCGCTATGGAACCTCATTTATTTAACGATACTGCCACTCTCCACCGAGAGCCTAGCAGACGGGCAAAAACATACATGGTATGTACGTAAATACCTAAAAAAATGAAAGAAGCAAAACAGTTCCAACAAATGCAGACAACAAAGTATACAATTTTTTTCAAAAACAGAACCGAACAATGAACACAGCAGTATGGTGACATTTCTTAAAAAACAACAACAAAACTTTTAGTCATATGCAACAATAACCGCAGTACACAATATTAATCCTATGCTTTGTCAGTGTCAACGCGTGCGCTTGCATAAAATTCGGCATTAAGCAATAAAATAAAGCGTCGTGTAGCGCATCTTGACTTCGACACGCAGACGCCCAAAAAAGAGGTGCTCTATAAAGCAGCACAAATTGTCGGACACCTTGTCATATGTCAGATTGAACAGCCAAAATCGACCCATTATTGGAACAATACCCTAAGTAGAGTCGATGACTCGAAGAAGCTTCCGCTGCTGAATGAAGGGGAAATGCTCTTCAGCTTCTTTGATGCTGCTCCCAGTATATCCGACGCACGGCGTGGCAGGCTTTTCTTCCTGTTCCTTGATAAAATTGTGAAAGAAGTGCATAACAGAGCAGCTGTATAAATATGCCCTGCACCTGGCAAAAAGAAAATTCAACATATTTTCTACTCTATGTTTAGAATACGCCAATGCCCCTTTAGTGTACAGCAGTTTGCTAGAGAAGGGCCCTATCGGAAACCACTGGTGGTTATCTCACAATTAACGATGCAGAGTATACTGTTATGGTTGGTTCAGGAGGCACAAAGCCAGCAGTCTGATCAAGTCATAAATGAGAGCACATAAGGTCAACCCATTTTTATTCTTGCAGCATGCTGTTGCATGGTAATTTTAGATTATGCAAGCTATTTTATCAAACAAAAATGGCTACACTCATCAAAAGCACCTGGGTTAGAGAACTTCTATGCTGCCCTACGAACTTTTCATTTCACATGAACTGGAATGCTTATTACGATAGTTAAAAATGTAAATAAACAATAAACAGCTCTGGAGCAGGGTGTTTACTACTAAAATAATAACAGCTGGCTCAATTGAAGGCACTGGCCAAGTAGATACTGCAGAACCAAACAAAAATACGTGGAAAGAGCATACTTAGTGATGGGGCAGTACAAAAAAAAAAAAAAACAGTGCATGTAATACATAACACATAATGCATTTCTGAACTTTTGCACGTCTTCTTGTGCTAAGTATGAACCAGCCAAGCCCTAGGTCATCGCAATGCTTCCTGAAGTGTTTACATTTAAGGTTTAGTAACAAGGAAAAAGTGTTCTCGCTGCTCTATGTGGCAGTTCTGAAACTTCATCACACATTATTCATTGAAAGTGTACACTGGAACTTTGAGTTGAGCAACAATTACATGTGCAACAGCAGAGCATTACCTAACAACCAAACAGCAGAAGCTCTAAAAAATATCAACACTGAAGCATGGCATGTTAAAACATTTTCCACGCATAGCACATTGTATGCACAGGCATCCAGAACATCAGTGGTGAGCCTCAAGAGGCGGCAGGAAGCTCAAGTGTTCAAGAAGTTGTAATCGTTATAGCGGCAGGCAGTCTGAGCACTTTGAAATACTAAAGGTTCGAATACTAAAAATATGTTGACTAACTTGAAATGCAAAAATAACAATTTGAATTTATTGAGAATGTTTACTATAAATGAGAATGTCTATGACAGTGTCACATGGTCAATGCATGAAATGTTAGCATCTGTAGTTGAAGGCATTATATTTATACAGCATGAACCTTGAAACACAGCACTATTTTCTCCCAGTCAATGTGGTAAACCTAATCTCAGAAGAATTAAAATTATTACATCATTTCAAATTTGGCTAGCAAATTACAGCATTTTTTAAAACAACTATTAAACTGCATTACCCACCTTCAGAAGCCTGTAGGATAAGACAATGTGGCAAATATTTCTTTTGAAGCAGTCTCAGATTATATATTCCAGACATTAGGAGCATGTTAGGAACTAGCAACCCCCTTTCCAGCAAATGCTAAACCCCACCAAGCTGCCTGCAAGAGCCATTTGATAAAGCAATGCTGGTCCACTGCAGCAGAGTGCTTAGTCAAATGGCACACTTCACCAATCTTGACATTACCAGTGCTTCATCAGGTGACTCTTGTATGCAATACGACGTGGTAAGCATGTGATGGCAGGAGTCTTTTAAAAGTGCTTTTGATTGTACTTACAGTGCAAATAATCCTTTCACAGCAAAGAATTCACAGTTGTGATGAAAACTTGTGTAGTATTTCTATTTGAATTATGAATCACTAATACATATTACAAGTTAGACTGTAAACCATTTTAGAACCAAAGAAAATTCGCTAATAATGTCGGTTTCAAGTAGGCTTCCTGAATATTCAAATGACAAAGATAAAACTTACAAATGATACAAACAACATCCAGAGCTCCCGGCTGGTTCCCAATGTTTGCCAAGAGTTGCAGAATGCATACTGTCTGTACATCTACAATAGAAATAAGCAACACAACAATGGTGTACCTCCTTGCAGGTAAAAAGAGATAGCCGAGTTTTGAGGCGATACTTTATTGTCTAATTTAGGAAGGCAAATAAACAAAATTGAAAACATGTAGAGGCACGCAAACTGAAAGCCAAACATCTGACAGCAAAAATTAGCAAAGCTTGTGAAGATTTGAATCAGGTATCACCTAATTCGCTGCTACTAGTTGAACAGATTCGAAAAGGCTGCACCATTACAATGGAGAAGAACAATAGGTAATTTAAATTTAGCTAATGCGAAAATTTTTACATATGAAGAAATGCACAGGCTAGTTATGGTTTTATTATTCTTTCTGATGCTCAGCCATGTTCTTAGTATATCTATAAGGCAATGCAAAATGGCAAAAATGTAGGCATTTAGCGAAAAACTGCCAATTAGATAGCACATGCAGCAAACAGAAGGAAACAGCTTAATACTTACGCTTCTTTCTCCTTTCACGCATTCCCTCAGAACATACTTCGAGCACCCGGGCAATGTCCTTTTTTCTTGCACGAATGGTGTCCTTCAGAACCAAGACAAATGTCTTGCTAAGGCCAATTTCAACTGCCTCTTTGCCGTCCTTCTTGATCAGCATGTAGACGTCACGTAAGAACTGCAAGTTTGTGTGAATGGTAGCCATAAAGAATTCATTTTACTCAATGTTTCAAGTAGCAGAATATTAAAAATCATTGTACAAAAGCTAAGGCAATTGATGCCTTTGTACATATCTGAAAAAAAAAAAACTGGCATTAGCAAACAGCAAATACAAATATTTACTAAGGTTAGAAAACTGCAAAAACCATCAGTATTTTGTCACTCATGGCCAAACTGCAAGCAATATTAAGGAAAGTCTAATATAAAAAATAACAAAGCAAAAATTATGATCCTCCTTCCCTCAACTTGGCACACGGCTGAATGGCAATAAAATATGTAATATATCTTTAAATTAAGGATCCCCGCTAAGCTTTAAAAAGTAGGCTTCAATTCTTAGAGACAATCTACAGACATGCATCGTTAGCATATGAAAGTCAAATTGTTTTCTGCACCCTTTAAATCAGTAAACTGCTTTCAACACATACATTACAAATTTTTTAATAACAGTAAGTCACAAATTTGCCTGCAATATGCGCACTGTGATGAGCAAAGAAGGTAAACATATGCGACTAAGGCTATGATAACCGCTTCATATGTACTATTAAGCAAAAGACAAAAAAAAATGTAAACATCTGGTCAGAATCAAACTCTGTAATAGCAACATCCGGTACAATATTTGGCCACAGAATTCAAGCTGTCGACCTCTACTTGAATGCTGAGGCATCAGTATTGAATATCCATTTATTCTAGTCTAAAGACACTACAAAAATCGAGTAATGCGGTCAAACAGTTATGTTGAAATGTGACCACAAAAATAATGAAAACTGGATGGTTTGAACCACATCAGCTGACTTAGCACGTGTACAAGTGCCTTAATTGAAGTCTTGCTGAAAATAAAATACGTACCTAAATGATTCTTCGAGAGCGAAAGTAAACGCCATAACAAAAGCAGCATAATAAAAATGCAAATTCACACTCCATGCAACCGCAAAATATGGTCCCCGTAAAATGAAAAATGCTCCCATTGTGATTAAAAAAGGCAAATCCAGACGCGGGGAAGTTAACATAGGCTGATGATAACGGCATATAGTTCACGCAGTTTGGAATAAACTATTATGCAACCAGGCCGGCCGGCCAGCGCACTTCGATGCCGAGAGCACGAGCGCAGAGCCGTGCCGCGCTGAACGGCCGCCGAGAACGAACATAGCCTCCTCGAACAAAACGTTTAAACAGAAGGGCTGCGGGAGGACGCTCCCCGAGCAGCAGGAGGGTGCGCGCCTATGCTCCGAGTAAATAAAAAAAAAGGGGGGGGGGTCGCAGCGCTCCGAGTGAAAGATGACGAAGCATGAAAGAGGTTTCGGGAGAGCGAGCGCGAAGTGTAAGAGATAAGGGAGGAGGGAGGAGGGGGGAGTCGAGAGTGCTAGGAGAATTAAGGTAATACGCCAACATGCCCTTGCCGCACGAACGGAAACGGTAGAACAAAACCAAGTCGTTGCGAACTGAGCGCAAGTATGAAACTGTCAAGAAACCAAAATCGTTTCGTGAACCTCCTGCGCGTACAAAATGCAAGGAAACGTAGCACATACATTATTTCTGTTCAAGAAAGTTGAGACATGTTCTTGCGCGAAATCTGCGTAACTCGCCGCGACATCTACCACATCTGCGATGTCATTTTGGCAGCCAGGTGAAAACAAGCGCGTGTCTCACGTTTTCATTTCAGCACATTCTGGAGCGTTCCGGCACAAAAAGACACAGAATGCAGCAATCTGGTAGGACACTGTTCCCACAAAGCGCAATATGCGTGAGAATAGGCTTACCTTTACAGACGATTGCGTCAGCCGCAAAGTACGCTGTCCGCCTTCGTATCACCGGCACCGAACCAACCAGTGCGATTTCAGCGCGAATGCAATGTAGTCGCCGCATATACCTCTTAGTCAAGCAGAAAAAAAAATCGTTCATGCCTTCTTCTTTCGAACATCTCAAACATAAAGCGGTGCAGCAGTCCTTCGGCCTGAGCAAAGCAAAAAGAAGCCCGGACACTTGCCGACACAATAAATGCCAGTTTGCGTTAAACACCACATGTAGAAGCCACTTCACAAGCGTACACACTTCTGTAACACATATGCATGGGAAATGCAACACATTTCACGAGGGTAAACAACCGAAGAAGCACATTCAGCATTCGCTGAAACGTGGTCGAAGCGCACCCCACATTGCTAACGGCCATATTGTGAAATTTGAAAAGAGCGTTCGTACATACCGGCGGCCTCCTGGCGGTGAAATTTTGTTTCAGTTTCTGTTTCATTTTTTGAAAGCATTCGTGTGTAATTTCAATTTTAGCGTTACTTTTGGTGCTTTATTCAGGTGTTGGGTTATATTAGCAGCGCCGCTTGTGTATAAAAGGCTACGAAGTTACGCAGCCATATACCCCCAGCATGTTAGGTGATATTGCTTGCCCGTAACACCCTAAGGCATATTCTCCAACCAAAGCACCCCTTTGGCATGCAAGAGGTGATTTCCAATGGCACGAACACCCTAGACTCAGGGTGTAAGTGTGTTTTGAATCAGACAAATGCCCCAAAAGGTGTTTTTGTTTTTACAGTGTAACTTTCTGCCGCCCCATGCTACGCTTTCCTTCCCTTGGAATCCAGTTTATTACCCTCTGCGACCATCGGTTATCCTCTCTTCGTGTATAATAAACCGGTGTACTAAATCCGGCATGATACTTATAAAATATGTTTCAGTAGGGTAGCCGCTCTATTTTTTTGACTCCTACATTTAATGCGATATATGAAGAGAACGTAAGATGTATGCATACTTTTTTGAAATCGAGCGTTTGTGGTATTAGAATTTATGCATTGCATGAATTTCAAGGAATATTCTATGTAGAGTAGCATAATGAGATATTTATTTGAGGTAATTCATTGGCCAATCTATGGACAAAAGTCATGCTTGGAGCCCAAAATGGTCTCAACATAACGTATTTACCTTTTTTATAACGAATGGCAGAAAACGGAGTTTTTTCTCCTTAAACCTCGAAATGCACTCCTCATATGTAACGTAAGCACATATTTTCTACTCTGCGTTTCAGATAGAAGATGAACCATACATGGTACCTGTAAAAGGGTATGAAAGCACAAGAAATATCCTCTATGGTCAAACCATCAAGAACTTTAATGAGTACGTGAAGAAACAAACATATTACTCGGGTTCGGATATTATCTTCCTTCTTACAGGGTAAGCAACAACAACATTTGCAAAATAAGACTTAGGAATAGCAAAAATATTATAATGGCATGATATCAAGATCTTGCGCTAAAGAACATTCGCGTGTAAGGCATCACAAGTAATTACACAGCTTAAGTAGGTTGAACAAAGCGCGAGATTTTTTTCAGGGTGTTGATTAGCGGCCGCTAAGCGCATGATAATAAACATTAAAACCACGTAGATGTGGAACCTTGCCGCATCGCATTCATTTACTAATTGAAAAGTTTTTTAAATGCGCCAAAAATACATTGCCACGAACCACACGTCTGTGCAATAAAAATTTAGTTCAATCATTTTGGCCACAGGTCAGCGCTGCAGCTACAATCAATAGACGTCGTCATGTCTTAGAGGAGCACTTCAAGTGCGTTGGGTGGGCGAACGCAGACTGCAAGGCACAAGAGGTGCCAGAGAAGACTGCCAATTCTCACGTCATGAACACGTGGCATATACGGAACCCCTTCTCTGAACCAAAAACTCCTCTTGCAGCGTCCATATGTCACGCCAGAGTGTTACAGAGTGACATTGTTTAATTACTGGCGAAGAATGTTTGTCAGCGCTTCGTATTTGGGGCAGAAGCTTCCATTTCAAATATGATGAACTCTGTGGAGATGAAATTATATGCTGTATGCATTCTTGCTTTTACAGCACTGAAGGTTAACTATTCGAGACTAATAGTTTCATAACTTACGCCTAATGTGAACACGCTTCAAAGTAATATTCAGTAATATCAGTATTTTCGTGTATCAGTAACATAGGGTGAAACTGACTCTTTTTCAGGCGGAACATGTCTGAATGGAATGGAAACACCTTGAATTCTTGGGTTGGCGGCAAGTACCCCTTAACTTCCATACCATTAACAATTTATTATATGTGCCAACATGAGTCCTTTCAACTCTAAAACAGGATGCAGTTTAGAGCGGCGGCGAAAACTATCTCTTATCTCTGAAGCTATACCTTCATAGGTGCGGGTAAATGTGACGAAAAGAAGAAAATCAAACCGTTTCGATGCTAGTCTTTAAACTGTATCCCAGGCAGCACCAACTTTGGGCCCAGCTTTAAGACTGTGCTGGCAATGATCAGCCCTATGTAGGACCGGGTTTTGCCAACCTAATACCAACACTGGGACCAAAGTCTGCGCTGCCTAGGATTTTTCTTGACTGTTATCGGCAACAAATTCCTTTCACTTGCCGGCAGGACTCATGCCACAGCCTTCACGTTCGACGTATTATCAGGATAGGTGCAGAATACTCCAATTGGTTTTCTAACAATGTGCACTTATTGTCATTAGTTGGAATCTTATTTTTAGAAGCCTGCAGCTAGGCCGTGTGTATTGCGTGATTTTAACAAAGCGCAATGACATACATTATTGACCAATAGCTTTCAAGTGAACCGTGACTTGAATAGGGTCAAGTTATGAGAGAAGCTACTGATAACATTATTGTCTGCATTTCCCATCGCGCTAATTTCTTCACAGTAATATGGCGAGCATGAATTTTGATTTTTAAGGATGGAAGCCAGAACTTATCGCATGTTTAGGAGGAACCACCCATGTGAATACTGCCGAGTTTAGTTTGGTGGGTAGTACACATCATTAAGGCAGGTCCCATGAAGGACACCGCTTGAAAGCCACAACCCTCATTTTTGTGCCCGAACCTCTGGATAGTGCTCTGTTGGCTGCCTCTTCACATCCACATATAAACAAATCTTCTTCGGCTCCTCCTTTTTGGCCTATGCCGTTCGCTGTCTATTCCCGAAATGCCGGAGCTCGCTCTTCCTACGTTTTCAGCTTATATATGTGTGGGACACTATACTGTATGGTATGTTGGGCAATGATCTAGCGCCAAGGATTTAAAAAACAATAGTTATTTTACCATCACTGCAATACTTTGCTTGTTCTGTTCATATAACAAACATAAATATATATTACCGTGATTCAGAGAAGAAAAACAACTGCAATCAAATATTCATTACGAGACAAAGAGCTCATATTTTCTGCACCGCAATTGGCAACTGTATTAATTGCCAGAAAACTATACCAAGTTGCGGCTGCAAAACTATGGGGCATTTCATCTTAGCATGGTCAGCAAGCCGGGCCCAGAGCGCCTTCACGTAAGTAACCCTCATTAGCTAGAGTGAATTGTTGTCTCGCAAGAGAACTTAATTTTTAATCTTTGCTAAGTGAAATTTTCTATGATGCTTTAATTATTTTGAGCGCATGGCGAGCGAAAGAGAAGAAGAGATAAGAACATAGCTACGCATAAGCACTCTTTTTTCTAGTGCAATAGAGGAGTAGAACTTACTGCGTCCTAAACTACCGATAGCAAATATTGTAAATAAATTTAAATCCAGACTGACTTATCTTTTTTCAGTGGCTGAAATACAAAGCTTAAAATTCAATCGTGGTCTGTTTGTGTTCTAAATGTACACCCTTTGTAAAAAGTTCAGAGCCCAGGGGGCTTACTTCTGAGCCATAATATGTGGCTCGTAATACATTCTGAGGTATGCAAACTTGCTGAAGGCAAGAAAACGTTTTCGTGCTACCCTCTCCAATGGATAGGACTTCCACAGTTGTTAAAGAAGCCATAATAAGAAGTCATAAAGACGTCAAAGAAGTCATAACAAATGACAAAAGCTGTACTTTGTTTGCTGGTTGTAAGGTATTTGTTTTATTTTGCGACTCTAGAATGATGCGATCCTGCTAAATTCCTCTTTTTGCTTGCTTCATGTTTGTGCCATTTATTGCAAATTCAGCTTTCACGGTCTACTTTCAGGATAGCATTACTACTATTCTGTATTGCATTGCAACCACCATGTAACCGTCTCAATACTAAAGTATTAATAAATAAACAAACACTTTTGTTCAAATGCGTGATGATCTCAACAGGGCCCTACTAACGAACACGTACCATCGGCTTGGTTCCCGGCGTGACTTTTCTAACCGTAGATTATAAACAGGCAATTGCCATTAAACCATGCCAAGGGTTAGACAGCAGCAGTGCACTGAAGTGGTGATACTATTGATTCATTAGTGCGCATATATTGCAAATCAAAATTCGGGCGTAAAACTAAGGTGTAGCCATGAAAGATTGAATGTCATCCTACTCTGTTACAATGCACGCGCATAACTGATGTCAGACAGGTAATTAACTTATTCTTTGTCATGTTCGCACAGATATATATGCTTCTTTCACCGCACCTATGTTTGCATTTTCAACAATCAGCTTTTATCACTCGCAAATAATTGGTGGATGGTTCCGATCAACGATTTTAACAAGTGGAAGGGCCTGCTTGCATCTCGGCTCTCGCGATCTTGCCTGTCTACCTCATAGCTGCTTATCGGGTCTCTAACAAATGCAACACGGGGAAACGAGCTTGTGAATGTCTCAGATGGGTGCCTTAGTCAGGTCGACGCGACCAAAGTACACAGTGACATTATCAATAAAGGTACCACTGTATGCCTGGACGAATATGGTTTAATGAAGGTCCTTCATGTTTCTAAAAAATGATAACTTATCGGCCTCTGACGCCTCATTCGACTATTGTGCTAATTTTTACTGCCCAATAATCAAAGTATTATTTTGACACGATCCTGAAGCTACAGATTCATGTCGTTCATGAAACTTATTAACATAATTTCATCAATGTTTTACCGCGCAGTTCATAAGCACCGTTTTATGATTTACTACTGCATAAATATTGAGAAAGATATTTGAAGAGTTCATATAACCTATACCTTTTAACTTCGACATTAGCCGCGCATAAGGCCAATTGAGCATCAATAAAGTATGAAAAAAAATGCTTGTAAAGTGTGAATTGGGACGGGATCCATGATAATGAAGCTCCGATGACAAAAGGGAAGAAAGCTGCAGCTACGGCCAAGGTCAGCGCTATCATTCCATTTCAATGACGAAACTTATCAAGCATTTAGAAACACAAGCTTCCATGCATTGTTACAGGCAGCACACTAAAAAATGAATCTCTAATCCCGCTGCGAGATCAGTTATACACAGAAGAGCTACATAGCAGCATCAATCCTGAGGAAACATAAATGTATAGACAGCAATCACACAAGATGATTGCGGTCGCCCGTAATCCCGACTGAATCGCAATGAATCATGTAACCTTGTAGCAACAATGTTCCTCCGTACCAATTGAAATGAAATATTATACCGAGCGAACATCAGCACCCTTTATTGCTCGCCAGCATGAGGGCTAGTAGCGTTTGCACGAACAGTTTGAAGTCTCGCAGCATCGATAATTAATATGTATGGTTCCACCATTTCGAGTATAGCAGATAACAAACACCAGCACTCTTGCAAACCGCGCGTGAGGCCACACTGCTTGAAATATCCCGAGAAGGCATCAGGCTGGAAGTATGTTGCGACTTGCATACCTGGATAATGCGTGCCTTGAGGTGTACCAGCGCACTGTCGTTCGTTTACTATTCGCGCATGAATGTTCCTGGGCATATGCCTGGTCAGCGGCTGTATGGCTTCGCGCAACCCTAGGGACTGGTACATCGTAAGCAGCTCCCAACTCGGGTAGGTATTTTTGTATGGCAGGTTCAGATGGAAATTTAACATGCAGAGACTGATGCACATCAAGCTTGAAGCTCTTAAATCACAAACATTTATAAGCATTGCCTAAGGCAGTTGTCAGGAGAGTAGCATTTCATCTTATGACAAGAAAATGGTGGTCCTATTGACCTTGATACTATCGTGTCAAAAAACTGCCGGTTATTAGACACCCTACCCCCCTCATGTCGTGTCACCTACAATGAGTTAACTCACAAAATAATAAATGCAGAGATTCTAACTCGACCGCGGCGACTGCAATTCGATGGAGGTAAAACAGATGCATCCGCGTTGTGTGCAATGTCAGTGCAGATTAAAAATCATCAGGTGTTGGAAATTATTGCATGTAGCTGAACTGCGGCACCCGTTTCACTTTTTTTTTTCTTTCGGTAACAACTTCCTTTCATTCCATACAGCAAAGTTCAGATATTCACCAAGAAGTATGTCAGATTTGCCGCCTTTTTTTGCCATGAATCAAACGAAACCCGTCTGGAAACCAGCATTATTAATACGAGAGCATTACTTCGCTATGTGCCCAGGCTTTTGTCCGCAGACCGCGTACGCAGGCCGCGTCCGCAGATGCGTTCGAAGGCCGCGTCCGAAAGTCGTGTCCGCAGCAGTTGCAAGTAATTGAGAAGTGGTAGAGGTTAATGGTTTGGTTTGGTTTGTGGGGTTTAACGTCCCAAAGCGACTCAGGCTATGAGAGACGCCGTAGTGGAGGTCTCCGGAAATTTCGACCACCTGGGGTTCTTTAACGTGCACTGACATCGCACAGCACACGGACGCCTTGCTTTTCGCCTCCATCGAAAAGCTGCCGCCGAGGCCGGGATTCGATCCCGCGTCCTTGGGAACAGTAGTCGAGCGCCATAACCACTGCGCCACCCCGGCGGGGTAGAGGTTAATGAGTGGTGTCAGTCGATAGAGGGTGACGTAGTGTTGTGCCCAAAATAATTAGGCGAATAATTATTTTGGGTAATTAATTAGAGGCAAAGCAAGCAAAATATTGCCCGCAGAAGTTGTGAGTAATTGAGAATTGGTAGAAGTTATTGAGTGGCGTCCATCGGTATAGGGTGACGCCATTTTGTGTTACAAAAAATAGTTAGGCCAATAAGTTATTTAGGTAAATAATTAAATGCAAAAAATGTAAAGGTGAAGGCGAAAATGATCTCAATAGCCAATGACTTGGCGCCACATTTCAATATATCATATACTGAAATAGTTAAATAAATCAGTCAGTTAAGGTTGCACCAAAGATGTGACGTCGCGCAACCTCTAGTCAAGCGAAAAAAGGGCGTAGGACGCGATTGGTGCGCAATTTGAAAGTATCAAAGTGTAAAATGGGCAAATAAGAAGTGAAATATAGTGACGTCAAGGGTGTCACGTCATGCAACCGAGACTAGAGCTGTAAAAGGGCATAGAAAAAAATTGGCGCGAAATTTGAAACTACCTAAGACTGAAATAGGTAAACAAGAAGTAGTTTAATGTGAAGGAGAGGATATGACGTTATGCAATAAGAAATAAATCCGAAAAGGGGCATAGGAAGGGAATGGCGCGCAATTTGAAAGTACCAAAGACTAAAATGGGCAAACAAGAAGCAAATTAAGCAACTAGAAGCAACCAGAAGCAACCAATAGCAGCATCCGTTCTTTCGCCTTACCCCAATGCAGACTTTGCAGTGCTCTTTATTTTTGTCTTTCTTTTATTTTATAACAGCTGGTACCTAATTGCTTCAAATGGCTGATAAATAATATCCATGTGTATATGCCGCATGTTTGTCATGTCATTTCTAAACATTTTCCTTAGCAGTATCGTGTTGAAAGTAGCTAGCTGAATGAAAATATTCTTTACTTAAACACAAGATGAATATCGTGGACAGATACAACTTAAGCGGATATTCCTGTTCCCGCAATAATTACGAAATAGAGCTCGCTCTAGATATAGGCTTACGGCTGTAAAAATGTAGAATTGGTTAATACTTCCAGTTCCAGCCGCGTCGCTGTCGTGAAAACTGGAAATACAGGGCACATTGGCGTTGCTCCTCAGCGCCAGCCACCTTCCATTCTTTCTACATTCTTTCTGAGTGCTTTCCGACAACTGACAAGAAAGGCTAATGCAGACAGCGCGACCTGCTCTGTTACTATTTAAAGCTGCCACGATGATAATTATATCCGGCAGCTGGACGCTATGAGGATATGCTTCATAATAAGAAGCAAAGCCTAAAGCAAACAATGAGTACAGTGTACACTATCCGCTGTGCGCTAAATACAAAGAGCCCTCCTCCAGTACTCTGCACTGGCGAAGCAAAATCACTTATGATTTTGCTTGCCGGTGTGGATAACTATACTTTTTCTGTTTGTATAAAACTAATTCTTCACTTTAATGCATGTTTATTGTCAGCTTACGTTACATAGATTTCCGTGGTGCTGCACTGGAGAGCTGTATACGACTGAGTAAATATTAGTTTACCCAAAGTGTTCTTACATAAGGGTTCCTATCTTTGCAGGTTACGCTTATATAGGGGCGGCATGCACTCAGTGGAAAGTCGGCATGTCAGAAGAAAGAGTTGGTAGCTACTATGGAGTTTACACCTACGCCCACGAGCTGGCCCACAGGTAAGGGTTTGTTTCATAGTTTAGCAGAGAACCTGCTTATGGTATATGAGTGGTTCCGAGCGCTTCTACATGGGGGTATATTGGAGCTCTTGCTTTGGGCTGTTCACCTAAGTATGAAAATAGCTTTTACGTGCTACATGTGCAAGACACACTTTCGCTCTAGAAAGCACGGCGTTGGCACTATGTGTCGTTGCTTCAAAATACATATCATTTTTATGATGTTACGAAGTAGCCAATGAAGAAACATTTTTATTTCACTTCTTTGGGTCCTTTTATGCCAGTCACCAAACCCCAGTAATCTATCTGCTCTTCTTTGGAGTCTTACCTGATAAGTTTCATTTAGCCTTGTCTGCATCAGATAATATAACAAATTTTGTGTATCAGTATTCTGCACTCATTATCCCAAAACTTGAATTGTTGAATTTCAGGAATCTTATGGACTGCTGGTAAACACTGTAGGCCCCCAAACTCAGCTACATTCTATCAGGTGCTACAAAATTTTTAGTGCACTGGTGAGAGATTTTGCAAGTACATTTCACAGTTCGTGAGTTTTCACACTTGAGCTCAGGCTCATAGTAAACTTACAGCATATAGATAAAAATCTGTTTCGCTAAACGTTGTCCATCTACAATATGCACGTTTCTCCATTGAGGTGTTTGTACCCTAGTGTATTTTTTTTACAATGTACATGATGTTAGAGTGAATGTTAGTCTGTAAAGATTCGGACATTTTCATGCTGCTTTGTTAAGCGATCATACTTATAGCGGCTTTAGTTTCCAATATATTATGTTACCCATAACTAGATTACTTATATTGATTTTTGATATATAACTTATAGATGTGATTTGTCGTTGCGTATTAGAGGTATTTACATAATACTTTGAAGGTATACTGGATGGCTTTCAGCACATTCCTATGTTTTCATTACAGTCTTGGTTGTGCGCATGATGGTGATAGACCAGAGAACTGGCCATCGGGGCATATTGGATCGCAGGACTGTCCCTACGATGACGGCTACATGATGAGCTATAAGTTTGTGAAACCACACATGTATTCCTTCTCAAAGTGCTGCCAAAGAGAAGTCTTGAACTTAATAAAGTGAGTATTTAGGAGAGTTTAGTTCTCGATTTACGGATTGTTGGGAGGCAGTAATAGGATTCTTAGTTACGTGTGTCTAGTCGAATGATTAGTCCCTAACTGCAGAGCGAAAGCAAGTACATTAACCCTGATGTCCTGTAGAATTTTAGGTCACGCCCTACCTTAACTAAGGCTGTATTTAGGTTAAAGCACAACCTGAATCACGGCAATGCCATAATAGTATTCTAATGTTTGAATGCTCCCACTTAGAGCACTGTCTTGCAGAAGAGGTAGAGAAATGTGTCGGTTACCTATGTGTCCCAGTCGAAAAAAACAACAAAACTGTGTCAAAAATACGACGAAATATCCTGTAGTTCTCCGGTAAGCGTCAAATTTTTCTGTAGTTCTGTAGTTTTTATGTAGTATATTTCTGCTTTCTGTAGTTCTGTAGCACTTTTCTGTCGCAAATACAGAAGTTTCTGACCTTACTACAGAATGTTCGGTTGTCACAACAGGTTTCCCGTCAAAAACCGCTCAGAAATTCTGTCGTAACATCAGAACATTTTCCGACTGGGGTTAACCTCAGCAGTATCAACACATGCAAATTAATCCTCCACATATACTTCATAAGACGCAGTGTAATAAGCGTCAAAATCCCATCATATTTGCTAGGTATTGGTAGGCCGTGATATGACCAACTACTAATGGCACACAAATGCAAGTTATGGATACAAGTTTGTTTTCTAAGTGCGGATAGAGCATGTCTCCTTATGAGCGCAGCGGTGTTTGCAGCACCAAGCACCAACCAACACATTCCGTCTGCTGTTTCTCGACTTTACGGTTCTATCTCAAACATTACGACCCATTTAAATGACTTCGTGGGGTGTCACGTCCGGTGGGGGGTTTTACCTGAGTGTGAAGTTTGTAGACTTTATGTCAGGAACTGTTTTTTACTCGAATAAAGAAGGAGGCCATGTGCATTTGTGCATGCTTCTTTAAAGGAAACCTTAGGTTCATACCAGAGAAAAGAGTGAACAGAAGGCGAAGGAAACTGCATCCTATCCTGTTTCTCAATTGTTGTGAAAAAGATACCTCATGCCATTTTCTATCTAGCATGGAAGCGGCGTAAGAACAGGTTGCAGTAAATAGAAGCTCATTTTACTTAGTTTCGACAGCTGGACTAATTTCCTGTTTTTACAGCAGAAGTCGCTGTAAATTGACAGTTCAGTTCAGGCGTTCAGTCGTGTCCGACTCTTTGTGACCCTATGGACCATGTCACGCAACGCTTTCCGGTTTTTCACTATCTTCCTAACATCACATAACTTCATCTGCAGTGCCTCAAGGATGCCATCTAACCATCGCGTTCGCTGCGTACCCCTTCCCCGGCGACCCTCAACCTTTCTCAACATCAAATCTTTCTCCAGCGACTCCTCTTCTCATCAGATGACCAAAGTAGCTGAGCTTTCACTTTAGAATTTGACCCTCCAATGAGCAGTCAGGGTTTATGGTCGACAATATTGACTGATTTGATCCTCTGGCAGTCCAAGGAACTCTCAAGAGTCTTCACCAGCACCACAATTAAAACGCGTCAATTCTTCGGCGGTCAGCCTTTTTCACAGCCCAACTCTCGCATCGATACATCACAACTGGAAAGCCCATAGCACGAGTTATACGGATCTTGGTTGGCAGACTAATGTCTCTGCTCTTTACTAGGCGGTCAAGGCTAACCATTGCTCTCTTTCCAAGAAGGAGGCGTCTCCTAATTTCATGGCTGCAGTCTCCTTCCGAAGTAATCTTGGAGTCCAAGAAGAGAAAATCTGTCACAGCTTCCACTTCTTGTCCATTGATGCTCCAGGACTTGATAGGGCTAGACGCCAGGATCTTTGTCTTTTTAATGTTCAGTTTAAGCCCAAACTTCTCACTCTCTTCTTGTACGCGCATCAGAAGTCTCTTAAGTTCCACTTTACTTTCTGGCATTAAAGTGGTATCATCCGCATATTTAAGGTTGTTGATACGTTTTCCAGCAATCTTCATTCCAGCCGAAGACTCGTCCAGACCGGCCTTCCTCATGATGCACTCTGCATATAGGTTAAATAGGCAGGGCGGCAGTATGCAGCCTTGCCTCACTCCTTTCTCAATCGGAAACCAATCAGTAAGACCATGCCAAGTTCTGACTGTGGCCTCTTGCCCTTCATACAGGTTCCTGAGGAGACAGATGAGGTGAATTGGAACTCCCATCTCTTGGAGAGCTTGCCACAATCTGCTGTGATCTACGCAGTCAAACGCTTTCGCATAATCAATAAAGCAGAAGTAGATGGGTTCCTGGAGCTCTTGCTTTTTCCATGATCCAGCGAAGGTTGGCAATTTGGTCTCTAGTTCCTCTGTCCTTGCGAAACACAGCTTGCACGTGCGAAAGCTCCCGATCCACATACGGCTGCAGCCTACCTTGGAGGATTTTCAACATTATCTTGCTAGCATGCGAAATAAGCGCGATCGTGCGGTAGTTGGAATAATCTTTGGCACTGCCTTTCTTTGGAATGGGGATGTAAACTGACCTCCTCCAACCCTGTGGCCATTGCAGGGTTGTCCAAATCTTCTGACATAATGTATGCAGAATGTTAACAGCATCATGGTTGAGGTTTTGAAGCAACTCAGCTGGAATGCCATCAATTCCGCTAGCTTTGTTCTTAGCAAGGCCGGCTAATTCCCATTCAACTTCACTCTTCAGGATGCCCGGCTCGAGATCAGTAATCACAACCGTCTTATGTTGGGCTTGCACATTCGGGTCCTTATGTATAGTTGTTCTGTGTATTCCTGCCACCTCTTCTTTATCTCTGAGGCTTCAGTGAGGTCCTTGCCTCGTTTGTCCTTTATCACGCCCAGCTTAGCAGAGAAGCTTCCTTTGATATCTTTGATTGTCTTATACAGAGCTCTTGTGTTCCTTTATTGGCTGTTGTCCTCAACTGCTTGGCAATGTATGTTCAGGAAGGCATTCTTATCTCTCCTTGCTATTTATGAAAATCCGCATTGAGAACCTTGTATCTTTCTTTTTCCCCCATAACGTTTGCCATCCTCCTTTCCTCAGCTATTTGCAAAGCCTCTTCAGATAACCAGTTTGCTTTCTTGCATTTTTTTTGCTTTGGAACTACCTTAGTAGCAACTTCTTGTATTGACAAGGTGTCTCAAACCTTAATGCTGCGCTATAAATATTTCAAGTTTTGATGTTCACATAGCAGGCAACCCGATAGAAATGCGCCAAAAAGACTACTTGGGTGACACCATTGGAAGTCGCTAAGCGCTGCATTGTTTGAATTCCTCCTGCCATCCATATAATATGTACACTTGCTGTATTTAGGAAAAGACACAACCGTGGCAAGGCATATCACGACCTTACTTTTCAAGTTTCCTTCCATCGCAGTTGTTTGTGAATGCGCTCGGTGGAATCGACCAACAATGAAATGAACAATAAATAATAGTCCAAGACACGCAGAAAAGAAGAGTTGAAGTAACTTCTAAACGGACATAATGCAGCGTCATAGAGAATACATAAATATGTATCATAGCAGCATGCGAGAAACTTCAGAGAAATGTTTTGCGCTGCGTACTGTTCGGTACAGCTCTAGAAACTTAGTTCTTTTCTTAGGACAGAAACGAGTGAGGCAGGATGAAAGAGGTGCGGACGAGTAGCGGTAAAACGTTTTTGCCAGGTGCCAATCTGCTTTAATGACAAGACTGATCACAAACTGGCCTAACTATATATGGCGGTGTAGACCACGCAAGGCGGTGTTGTAGCTTTACCGGTTCATAATTTGGGAGGACCCAACTTGGTGGTGCAATGGTTACGGCGCTCTACTACTGTGCCCAAAGCTCTGGGATCAACTTCCGGCCGGGGTGGCGGCTTTTGAGACAAATAGCAACGCCCCCGTGTGCTCTGCGTTGTCAGGACACGTTATAGAACTTCGGTTTGTCGACATTTTCGCAACACTCCACTACGGCGTACCTCATGGAATGAGTCGCTTTAGGGTGTTAAACCCAATAAACCAAACCAAACCATAAATTAAGAACACTGCAACTTATAGGAAACATACTTCATATTGGTGGTATACCTTGAATATTTATTCGTGCTTTGTCATTTCATAAAAAAAAAGCCGCAGTAAATATCTACTCATTTCTCCCTATTATTGGATTTAAGGCTTAAATATATCTAATTTAAAACATTGCGGCAAATATGTAAAGGTTATTTCACAGTAACTCGTGATTGCTGTGGACCAATGGGAATCATACCGGCGTATTTTTTTCATCGTTCAGCCGACCCGACTATCGTTGCCTTTTGGAGAAGAATAGCCTTGAAACGGGAGCATCATCAAGCCGCCTTCCAGGAGAGGTATCAAGCCGAGATACTTATTGCAAAAAGGTTTACTACAGCTATCCTGACGCCCGAGTAGACAGGGTAAGTTTATGCCTTGATACAGTCTGAGAAAATGTGCCATATATATATATATATATATATATATATATATATATATATATATATATATATATATATACTATTCGTGCCTTATATTAGGCGGCAGCATTGGACATGCTGTTTCATCAATATAGTTCATTTTGGGTTAATGTTTTTCCCTAGTATTTCTTTTCAGTAAATAGGTCTTTGTGCTAAAAAACCCAGCTTACTTATCTTAAGTATGACCCAGGTATCGGTATTAACGCACCAATTCATGAACGTCATTCCAATTTGTATCAATTTGTATCAAAACGAAAGTTATTTGAGACATTTCGTGAACTAATGCAGGCCTGCTGCCTCTCATGTTTGCTTTGAACAGAGTAAATTTGATATTGCTTCTTATTGTTTGCAGGCACATAACATGCAAGACTGCATTGTAAGGTGCTACATAACAAAAGAGCTTGACAGTATGCTGATTTCGGCTGTTGACGGCGTGAAATGTAGTTCCGGAAAGGTAATACTATTTTAATGTTTAATGACTCTGTCAGGGGTCCCTGATAAAATGATCAGTGAATGAGTGGAAGGTGCCGGTAATTTGATATTGCTTACAACTGATAAATAATTCGAGCAACCAATGTCTGCCTGTAGACTTGCGTAAAATTGTGTCATTTTTGCATTCCATTGAATTCTTACATTCATAATTACTCCGTCAAGAAAATAATTATTGCTGCTTTATTAACGCAAGTTCGAAAGAAGGAATAAAACAGGAAAACTTGGTTTTGATTTGCAAAAGCTCGACATCAATAGTTGTACGTTGTAATTTTAAAATTACGAATACCCAATTTTAACACCTACCTCAGACGAGGTTTCCTTTGAAGATGTTGTCTGCCCTTGGGTGGATTGTAGCGAGTATTTATTCATTGGTTAAGATTTTACTACACCAAGGTGATTTCCCATAATGTTCGCACCCGCCGTTCTGCTTTCGATTTTTTTATCAATCGGGTATTTCCCTCGGATGTAGTTTTGTCATTCGGGTTAGCTAAGCAGTGCAGCGGATGCCGAGGACAGGTGGAGGTCTCTTGTTGGATCCCACCAGCATATCGAACGTTTCTGCGACTAAAGGGCATGTGATGAAATTGTACAGCTTTACTTTCGGGTCAACAGAATACTTTAGATAGCCCTAAAGGTCTAAAAACTTCGCAATTACCAATTTATTCGTGTTGGTATATTCTTTGAGGATCTCACTAAATTCATTTGTCGTTCACCTGCGGGTGTCTAAAATTTACCCCTAGATAATGTCAAGAATAATTTTATCTAAATATTTCCGATTCACGAATCCAGTGCGGATATAAAGAAATGGGTGTAGGGTAACAAAATGACCTATAAACACATGAGAAGCTCGCAAAACGCTGGAAGGTATTGAATTTTTCATTTCCGCCGCTGTCTGCTTGGTGATCGAGTTCATTTTTCGTGACGTTTGAAAAATAGTTGTTAGTATTATTCCTTCCGGAATCAACTGTCAACAAATGCATTTCAAGCAAATTTAGCGCTTGTGACAACCTTCAACATCATGAACAGCATCTTCCTTTCTGAGAAACATGAGCTCATGAGCATCTAGGCATTCGGATAGATGATAAGACACAGCTGAAAAGGCATTCAAATAAGAAATGCCAGGTATTCAATGTCGTTACGTACTTATAAATATTTTTGTCAACATTATTTGACAGTACTTTTTGCAAAAGAAGTTGTTGTAGGACACTGCAAAAGGGAAAACTAACCTTGCGAAGTTTCTTCTGCTCCCGCATAGCGTGATCCGTGAACTAGGTGACCAGCCAATGGTTACGTACTGCAAGCATAAATTTTGTGCTAGAAAAGAGCACAGGTTATCAATGGACGCTTCTTATACTTATATGAAGCATCTTTTTGTACAAGTCCTTTTCTGCGTAGTAATTATTGCATATGCAATCTGTTAAATCATGCAACGGCTAAAAGTGCTTTTTTTAGCTTGTGGGCTTTGGCTCCTACCACCAGCCGTTATCTGCACTGGATGGCGCAGCGGCAAATCATTTTGTTTGTTTGCAATATTGATGTTAGTATGGCGGTATCGCCGGGGAAGGTCCTTCAACAACACAATATTGTTTTAGAGTTCATAAAAACGCTATAGTAGCGGCAAAAGAGAAACATTGGTTTGCAAATTATTTAAGAGCTCGCATTGAACATTGTATTCTGAAATAAAAACGGTTCACTAAAGGAAAAAAATAAAAAAAAATGCGCGTTATTTGAAGTAATCCAACAACTGATATTGTAGTTCGAATTGAAATACTCCGACGGAAATCGGCCAGAGAACGAAGTTACAAAAGGCAAGCCAAAGTAAAAGCTTCAGTTCATGTGATCCTCGACCCGATTATATACTAGGAGTACTGAAATTAGGGCTAACATTTCCTTTGTTTACTATAATAGCCAGTCCTTATTTTCGTATCTCTCAGTGTTAAAACGCCGAACTAAAACTGTTCTTCGCAAGGCATGACGTACTGCTTGCTGCCTTATTGGCGAAAACCTTCGTCGTTTATTGTACACAAAGGCGCTTTAACGAATTCCGCAACAATGCGATGCTGACTACGGATTCAATATGTGCAAAGGAATCTCCACAAAAGAGTAACCTTCTGTCGTTCACATGATGTAAGAGTATGTCTGTGAGGATTAGTCGTCACACTTTGTATACTTTGCAGCTACAATCTAGAGATCGTAGAGCTGAGCGATGACACGAAATGCTCTCAGCAGTATGACTCAAGTGCTCGAAAAGCACACCATCTCAAACTGGGTTACCTGTCCGAAAAGCGTTTCATAAGCTGGGTACTGCTTAGCTAATATAAAATCAGCAGATAATTTTTATGTTAGGTACATGCTCGTTTGCATTTATCTTGAGAATAAATTTTGGTTTCAGCTCAAGAGGAGTTTTGTGCATAATCTTTGTATTGAAAGGATAAATTATAGGACGAGAATATTGGGGTATTGTTGCTACGTCGGTAGGAGATAATATGATTTCTCAAAAATATAAACTTACTTATGCTCTTTTATTCGTGTACGTTTCTCATCTTTCGAAGGGTGACCAACAGTTGACAAGAGCTCGTACATATAAAAGAAAATTGGACACGATGGCATTTTTTTTTTTTTAGTGGGCAAAGTATTTGTAAAGTTCGTGTAACTGTTGCAAGGCGCCCATGTTTGTGGCCCTGTATTGGGCAGACTTGTTGTAAACTGAACTAACATTTGATTTTACACTCGTTTTAGACCTTGCCTTTACCAGCAGGTACATGAGAATAGCATTCTGAAATGAAAAATACTTTCCAATTTCTCCACAGTATTGCATTCTGGGAGAATGCAAAAAGAAGCCTAAGAAGAGGAGATCTAAATAAACATGAACCACCCTAAGTACTACTGCTGTCACGATTTCACATTTTTCAGCACAATGAAGCAAGGAGGCCGGAGAACGCGATTTTTTTATCTCCATTTCAGGAACTTTATACTAAACATATTGTCAATAAATAGTTCTAAGCCTGTTTTGAGAATAAATCATATTCAATCTATTTTCTTGTCCTATATTTCTACTACTACTTGCAATCACTTTAGATTACCTACCTACTTAATTTCAGAAACTTATTAGCAGCATTCCTTATTTTGCCTTCATAGCTCTGAAGCTACCTTGAAACGATTTCTTCTAAGCCGTATTGCCGCCAGTGAGTTACAAACGAAGTCCAAAGTGTAGAGATCCGGATGAAATGGTGTCATATTCGGTCCCTTTGCTTCCATATACTGTAATGTCTAGCATGACATGTTGACTGTCTTTGACGCGGCGCTTCACATCTTATATCTGCACCGAATTTATCGCTAGTTAAAAAGCTTTAATAAATACCTTACTTAGCGTTCCTGCATTCTAGTTAGAACACAAAGTTGCTTTGAAGTATCTAACTAAACATTACAAATTGTTTGACAAAGCAAGTAATAAAGGAGAGAATGACATCTCAACAAATATTCAAAATAGCCTGTAGATTTATGTTCTGGCTTAGGTAGGCTGCCTGTTATTTTTCGTGCTTCTTTTTATTTTATTTTACTTCTCATATATCTCTCCGAAGAGAAAAATGTCTTCGGCTCCTCACGTCAAGACTCAGGGTGCACAGAATCTTTTAGTCATATGGAAGCCGCGCGTTTAGCCAACCAATGTGCCAGTGAACACAAAGTAATTACAAAAAATTCATTCGACATCCACAAGAATAACGTGGTAGTTTGTGTGACCACATCACAAGATTAAGTAGGAATACAGGTGCAAATGAAAGGTGTAAATCTTTGTGAGAAGCTGTTCAGCTGAAGAAAAATCGAAACATCTTAGCAGGACCAAAGTCTCAGCTATAATGTTTCCGAGAAGTGTTGTGTACCTTTCTTTTATAGCCATTTATTTGCTTTGAGTGCACGTTATTGAATATTTGCTATCTTGTTACCACCTGTTTTGTGACATCTGAAGAGTCGCCTAGCGTGTCATGTCCATAAAACACAGGAAGATGGTGCGAGAACGACCCTGCATCTCAAGCTATTCAGTTTACTCAAGTATAAACGCGACCTAAGTCTCAATCTCGCTGCCCCAGACCTTTTTTGTGCTCAAACAGTATCATTTGCGATGGCTGGCTGCGCGTCTATGAATAATTCAGCAATTACAACCCGCCAGATCGTTGCATTTGGTTAGCAAATGCAATATTTTATCTTAGACAAAATGGCATTGCAAGTCTTTGCTAACAAAATCCAACAGAGAATAACGAACAAGTTTGGACATATGCAAGTACATTCTTTTATTAGTGTTGGGAAGCCAGCTCCATACAAAAACATAATAGCTAGTATATTTCGTCCACTCATCGAAGGCAACTTACGTTGCCTACATCCAGACGCTTTGGCACTGTCAGAATGTCGAAGTTCCCATGGATGACATTGGAAAAGGGGGGAGGGAGGAGGAATGAACACGAGCGAAAAGAGTTGTCATCATTATAAGGGTGCTCCGAAATCAACGTAAATGTTCCCCGTCATACTCTGCAGTTTTCACAACTTCGGAACACACTAGCAATATCGTCCGACAAGGAACAGCGCACTCACCACGAGAAACCTTCGGTTCAGAAAACGCCGAAGACCGAATCTTCAGCACTGTTCACCCTGAACGAGAAGGCCTGACACTTATAATACCGTCAAAAATCACAACGTTGTGGTTGCTGAGTCAGGCTGTCGTGAGGCAGGCGTTTGCCACCCTTGTACCACCCCTCAATAGTGTACGACGCTGTCTGCAGGCAAGCCATGCATCAGCATCTTTGCCCTGTTTTTCGACCGACCTACTACTGCTCTATATGCTACCGCAATTTACCTGATGACCAATCTATCAATATTTAACTTTTCCCAGTTGGCTATATTTACCGACATTTCAGCCGACCGCACCTTAGTGCTAAGCGTGGACTATTCTCGTTACCATCCTGGCTCGACGCATCGCTATTATACTCTCTCCAATTTAAGGCATACCGTCCGAATCCTTCTTCCACTGACCTCACCGGCTTTCGCACTGCTTTTGGGAAGACTCCGGTCGCTTTCGCACATCACAACTTTCAGACCTTTCTGCTGCTGCCCCTTAGGACTACTCTTTTGAGGAAACATTTAATATAGCTCCCGAAGGCGACGCTGCTTGAATGCACCCACAAAGATACCCTATGACTGACTCCTGCAAAGCACTTACCAGACGTCGGCGTTGACGACGTTCCTCTACTCGCCAATCAAAAGTATGCACATATCTGAGATGAATACGGCATTTTTCCCACGCCTCTGCACATTTTTTACGCCTGCTATGTCTAATATATATGTCCCGGCTTGTGGCACGCTTATTATGTCCAGCTGTGCACTGCTCTGATCCACATAGCAGACTGCGGTATATCGGTAAAATTCACTGGTTTTAATATTTGTTCCCGTTACTTCATCCTCGAAGGAGAATTTCTGGCTAGCATTACTGCCCTCATCATCTCCAGAAATTTTGGCAATATGCGCTTGTTTAATGCGCACTGACCACTTGACTGTACTAGGGATTTAACAAGCGCTTCGCCAATGTGTGTGTTTCACTCGCGACATGAGTGGGGTGTGTGTCGTTCCAAGTTCACCAAGACTTCGACACGTAAGTAAGACTGATGCGTGTCCATGCTTACGCTGCATGAAAGAGCACTCAGTTCGGAAACCAACGTTTCGGAAAAGGGGCATGTCTTCATCTGTTCAGCATCACCATCACTGACGGGGTTCAAATACACGTTTGCGCACTAAGAACAAAAAACTAAGTAGGGATAGGAACAGGGAGAAAGAAATAATCAAGGGGCGGAATGAAGGAATGTTTCTTTGGGTATCAATTTAGCAGCCCGGGACCGGTGATCTCGTGAGTAGAAAAAAAAACAACATAATAGCGGGGTGGTTGTGGAGTCGGCACCTAAATCAGGTTTGATTCTGAAACACCTTTCTTGAAGTCATTTATTAATAATGATTTATTATTAACCCTAATATATTATAAGAGTTGAACTTCTCGTTGTCTCTCCATTATGCTTGCATTTGCATGCTTTCACTTGAGAAATTGCGCAAAAAATAATCAATATTATTACCTGTGTTACTTTCCATATCCCGCGTTGTCACTTCGTGGTCGAAATATGTGTTATATGTATATTTGACAGATGGTCGCCATGTCAGGTTATTCTCGCGAACCGCTTTTGTGTATCTTTAATATTTTATCTTGAAGCGCGCTTCAATAAAAACCTTCAAACCTTAAAGCATCGCTGGTGCCACTCTTGTCATCCCGGCACATAGGTCCTCCTACGCCTTCCCTTGCCTTTTCCCTTGTTAAACAGCGATTAATTGCTTTGTTTTCAGGCTATAGATTGTGACCCTTCCGCATTCTCTACATTTTCTGCATCATGCAGAGTTGCACTTACCGGAAACTCTCCGCGCGTTTGTTTCAAACTAAACCTATTACAGTCTGCGCTATTCACTTTTTAAGTGCACTTTACAACCTCGCTTTCAGCAGCCGATGGAAAAACATCGCTGCTGGTGGTTTCCAAACACATGCAGATCAGAGAGAACAGCTTCACGGGAACTAACTTAGGCGACCGATGCATTTTAAGATATATTGATGCGACGGACCGAATCGCGAAGTGATCGGTGGTGTGACATCAGATCTGCGGTCCATCGTTGCGCGGCGATCATTCTCACAAACAGAGGAGAAGCGGACACCTCTGTCCCTCTCTTTAGCGTTAGTTACCATGAGCATTTTCATGGCGGGAGAAAATAGCAGACGACAAACACGGCCTTACTCTTTCTTCCAGAGCACTGCTCGAGAGGAGAGCCTCGTGCGGGCGCGATCTTTTGAGGGTAGCCTATGTTATAAACCGTGGGTGAACGCGGGGAAGTTGCGGCCTGCAACTATGCTGCTGAGCCATTTTGCCAAAGTATTATGTGGTGACATCAATACTTTGGTGGTGGTTCGCGCTTACTCTATGAGAGCTACATAAACATGCTGCTTTCAACCTTTCGACGAAGACCATTCGGATTGCTGCCCCTATGCTCCCAGTACATGTGAAATGCCGAAGCTTATATTGCGTAACTGTAAGCGCGCTAAATGCTTGAGGATAGCGCTGAATACATTCAAGCTACGGCTCTTGGAAACCTCAACGCTCACTCATTCGGTGTCGCGCTGTAGCAAGAGGCTGCAACGGTAATTACGTTTGCAAACCATGTACTGCGAATGAATACAAAAAATGGCTTTAAATACAAAATAGTTCAACCCCAAAAGCCCCACCGGGGTGGTGCAGTGGTAAGACGCCCGACTACTGTGCCTAAGTTCCCGGGATCGAATCCCGGTCTCGGCGGCTGCGTTTCGATGGAGGCGAAACGAAGTGCCGTGCGTGTGCTGTGCGATGTCAGCGCACGTTAAAGATCCCCAGGTGGTCGAAATTACTCCGTAGCCCTCCACTACGGCCCCCTTTCTCTCTATCCACCTTCACTCCCACCTTCATCCCTTCCCTTACGGCGCGGTTCAGGTGTCCACAGAGCAAGTGTGACAGATACTGCGCCTTTCCCTTGCTATGAACCAACCAACCAACCACCCAACCAACCATCCACCCCAAAACAGAAATAACTGCCGCGTGGTACTAATGAGCTCCTGGTTGGTTTGTGGGGCTTAACGTCCCAAAGCGAATCAGGCTATGAGAAACACTGTAGTGGAGGACTCTGGAAATTCCGACCACTTGGCGTTCTTTAACGTGCACTGACATCGCACAGCATACGAGCGCCTTGCTTTTCGCCCACATGAAAAAACCGTCGCCTAGGCCGGGATTCTATCCCGCGTCCTTGGGAACAGTATACGAGCGCCGTAAACATTGCGCCATCTCTGCGGGTCACAAATGAGCTCCTGCTGTGTTTTTAGGTGACTGCGGGTAAGCAGTCGCTGCGCGCAATTCAAGCATCGGGATAAGATGATTGGGATGACGCCCATTGGTGCTTGCTTCGCGGCTGTACATGCCAGTCGTTTGAATCGTTTGCGCGTTCTTCCAGAGTTTTAATGCAATATATGTAACGTTGTGCATGGTTTGGTGCCGGGAGTATAGCCAAAAATCGTTCCGCGAGAGATGTAAAAATAAAAAAATATTGTTGGTGAAGAATCCGATCTGTGAAAAATTCTCGTGACCTTATCGTGAATCGCTGTTCGCGCGGACTGAAGCGAAGCAGCGGAAATCACTGCCGTACCAGTCACATCGAATCCTGAGGGCGCTTCGTGATTTAGTCCGTCCTGTGAATCCATCTTTTAATAGCATGTTGATTCACTTGTAAAGTGGCCAAATTGTAAGGTGGCGCTAAAACAATCATTTTCTTTCTCGTCGTCGTCTCCATGTATTCTAGAAAGTTTATACTAAGGCCATAACTAGACCTCATTTTCATACAAGAATACCAATGCACCTGGTTAAAAGTAATCTAATCATGGAAACACGTAAAAAACAAGCATAAAGAGAGCAATAGGTAAAAAAATAATAAGTTAGCTTCGGCATGCGTCTCGTGCCTTGAGGTGCATAACCACCGCTTAACTTTTTCGGTTGGAAAGAAACTACACTTTCTTTCCCTCTCTGCCCGCAGACGGAATATTGCCTTCCTGGAAAACAAGATCCTACTTTCTTCCTTTCTTTCTCTTTTTCGGCTTTTTCGCCCCTCTCCAATTTGCTCTTTCTTTTCTTACCTCTCTAACCTTATACTGAACATTCTTGGGTCACAGGTCACCTCAGAATATTATGGTTCACGACGTAAAGGTGAGGAACTATTCAAATTTGCACAACAGTTTGTGTGAAAGGAAGTCGAGCTAAAGAATCTTCTTAACGGCACTACAATGAAGCTCCCTCTATGTTTCTACGTACCACTTCATCAAACTGGTTGCTTCTAGACAAAGAGGCAGTTGTGCACGTTGGACGAAATTCAAAAACCTAGGCTTCGCACGAAAAGCCAGTTAGTTTAATTAAAAGGACAGTGCCGGCAAAAGATCCTAAAAACTTCCAAAACACGACAGCGTCTTAAAAATAACTTTAATCATCAATCTCAGATCACGAATATTCTGACAGGTGTCGTCGCAGTCAGTGGTATGTACAAATTTTAATCAGAAATCGCGCATGTTAGGGCCGTACACTTGGTACTTGGGCGATGAGCCGCAGTTTTCATCATAGATGAACTCACAACTGTCTTCGGGCTGTTGCTACGTTCCAGAGCGGCGCCACAAAGATTATCCATGGCCTATTAAAATTAACAAAAAATAAAACGAAGGGACAAATAAGAGTTCTGAGTGTATACACATCAATAGGTAGCGCATTTTCGACCTCTCTTCTAGGATTTCTTTGGTTCGCGTAGTAAACAATGTGACGTTCGTCCCACTCCTTCTGGCTGGCATCATCAGCTCTATAGTTAGGCTTTTCCAGGGAATTATATAGAACCGCTTTGTGAGCTGACAAAGCGGAGTGTATAATGTGGAGTGGAACAACCTGCTCCAACAATAAAAAGGTTTCACCCTCGTAGTGAAGCTTTTCGCTTCAAAAATAAACCGAATACTTCACGCGCCCTGCTGATCGTGCTCCAATTCAAACCACTGCCTTTACGCTTCATCATGAACCGACACTCTCGGGGATATCTCAGAACCTTAAGTAAAATATACAGTGAAAGCGGCCAAGTGCCGATGCTGTGTCTGAAATTACCACAAGAAACGGTGGGCGCAGAACGTTTGCACAAGCTAAATGTATCCTTGGAGACACGCAAAGAACGCATTTACTCTAATAGGATTACAGCTGTCAGTACGACACAATTTTATACAATCTAAATGCATCAATCTACTTTTCTTCCTCAATTGTTGTCACTTATGCATAGCTCACTTCAAATCAAGGATCATGCTTTAAATGTTGTGATTATTTGACCTGACTTGGAAGAATGGGCTGCAGCAGTGCTACAACGAATGATAGTGTTCCCCGGTTCAAATTCATTGATTTAGTATACATTCTATAAAGTTGTTTTTTACCTGCCGTGCGCTCTCCTTCATTTAGACACTGTGTATGTGACTAATGTATCGATGACATTTCAAGGAATATATTTTACTTAGTATTCCGACGAATGTTGAATTTCCTAAAGAAGATCAAATAAACCAGAAGTAAAAGAACATGCGTGTCTAACAACCCCCTTGAAGAAATGGAAACAGAAGCTTCGCATGTAAAGAAGAACAAAGCCCTGAACCGCCTTAATGGGCAACCGGCTAAATGCGTGACTGGCCTTGAGCGGTACTCCAGCATGAATGCTGTTGTCGTAGCTGTAAGAAGAAGAATAAGAAAATGCTAGTGCCTGTCATTGGCTCTCTAGCTGAGCCACTTACGGTGCCTCGTGTGGACAGAAGAAATAATAGAGAATAAAGAAAAAGAAGAGGAAGAGAAAGACGCGCACCGCAACAACAGCCGTCGTCCACCACCGAAACGGTGGCGGGTGCAACGACGGCCTACAACAGATAAAAATTCACCGACAGGCTAGCTCCCGCCGCAAGCGGCGGTGAGCTCACTGTCCGAGCCCCCTCTCGAGCATGAATACCATCGATGAAACGATGGCCTGTTGCACAGGGGGACGATGTTCAGCTATTGTGCAGTGCATCGACAAAACGATTACCTGAACTGCCGCTGCCACCGACCTACACCGTGCACACCTATGCAGCTAAGGAATGACAGAGCATATTTGCTAATTTTATTGCACGAATGCACCTAAGGGCTACATTTTCAACTCCCATCGCACACCACGATTGGCTCCATCGAAACGCAGACCCTCGAAGGTGCGCTAAGGAGGCTCACAGGAGCTTTAAAAGTTTTTCCGGCTGTGTTATAAGTGTTACTTCAAAATATAGTCATGTGAAGCTCAAATAACTTTGCAAGGTTTTTATTTACTACCTGCAATATCGATATTGCGCAGAAAAAAAAATTCAGTAGTGGAAGAGCGGTGCTAGCGCTTGCACCCTAGCACTAAGTGTTCCAGACACCGCACGATCGACAGCCGTTCAAAGGAACATAGCGATGGTGGCGCTAGATGGTGCCACTTGTCCGCGAGGTGGACAAGAATCCGTTATCTCGGAAGAATGACCACTTCTGCACTGATCACTCAAAATTCGATACTCAGCTAACTGTAACTGCTGCTAGCAGCACCCATACAGTTTTGAATATGTCACCCATCTAACGCCAACTCTATTGCTGAGACGCTACGACGTCATAAATCGCCATGGTCATCGGTGGAACCATCAGCGTAAACCACTGCCTATTACCGAATATGCGGCCACAGTGAACGCCATTGCTTTCGGCAGTGACCGGCGAGAATACTGACCGCGCAATGTGATAGACAACGTGATTGCGTAAGAAGTTTTATGAATTACGCTAATAAAACAGTGTGGTTGCCAGTGCTCATTTGCGAATTACTTAAGGCTACAATTTTAACTGACTCCCATAATTTCATCTTGTATTCATTACATTTTTCCCTTAAATGTCATGTAAGCAGCACACCCTACGTCTGGTATTCTGTTACCACGTGGCGATACGCGCCGGTTTGCTCGACAGCACAGATCTAGAGCGGGAATAAAAGTTTCCTAAAAACTTGCACATTGTTTTTTGGAGACAGTTCGGTCAATGAGCATGCATAGACTACTGAAGTGGAATAATATAGGCGTGCATGGATTAGAAAACTAATCATTTGCACTCTTACAAATGTGGCTGAGTGCAAATACAAAGCAAAAGAAATCACCTCGCATTTCTACCGAGATGGGAAACAAAGTTAGCGGCAACGACCGGCTTAGTTCAGTTCAGACGTTCAGTCGTGTGTGACTCTTCGTAACCGTATGGACCATATCACGCTGCGCTTTCCGGTCTCCCACTGTCTTCCTAACATCACATAGCTTCTTCTGCAGAGCTTCGAGGATGCCATCTAATCTTCGCATTCGCTGCCTCCTCATTCTCCGGTCATGCTCAATCTTTCCCAGCATCAAAGTTTTCTTCAGCGACTCCTCTTTTCTCATCATATGAACAAAGAAGCTGAGCTTTAACTTTAGATTTTGACCCTCCAATGAGCAGTCAAGATTTATGGTCCATAATATCGACTGATTTGATCCTCTGGTAGTCCAAGGTACTCTGAAGAGTCTCCGCCAGCCCCACAATTCAAACGCGTCAATTCTTCGGCGGTCAGCCTTTTTCACAATCTAATCTCGCATCCATACATCACAACTGGAAAGATAATAGCTCGAGTTATACGGATCTGGTTTGGCAGTGTAATGTCTCTGCTCTTTACTAGGTGGTCAAGTCTAGCCATGGCTCTCTTTCTCAGATACAGGCGTCTCCTAATTTCATGGCTGCAGTCGCTTTCCGGGGTAATCTTGGAGATTTTCCACTTCTTGTCCCTTGATGCTCCTGAACTTGATAGGGCAAGACGCCATGATCTTTGTCTTTTCAATGTTCAGTTTAAGCCCAAGCTTCTCACTCTCTTCTTGTACGCACATCAGAAGTCTCTTGAGTTCCACTACACTTTCTGCCATTAAAGTGGTATCATCCGCTAAATAAATATTTTCACGCAAGTTTGCTATGTTCTCATATCATTGCGGTGTTGCATCCGCGCTGTGAGGTAGCAGTAATGACAAGTCAAAGCATGTATCAACATTTGTTTAACTGAAAAATTAATATTCTGATGCTTGTCAGTGCAGCCCGTACACATAGGCATAGAAGAAGGTAACCCTCAGCAAAGTAGATTTTGCGCACTGGCATATATAAGCACAGTGCATATGTCCGTTGAACACCACTACCAAGAATGTCGCTGCGACAAAATATTTCGAATTCACCTTCAGATGCCTATAGAAGTCAATTCAGTGTTCTCGCTATGATGAACATTGTTTCGGGTTATTTCTCACTTTACCAAAATTTTCGTGCAGTGAGCTGGCCCTAGAAATTTATTTCAGGTATAACTAAGCATAACGCCAATCGTCTGCAGCTTTTCGTCTATCCACTTTACTAAGTTTCATCGAAAACATGTGCCCATTGCAGCACTTATAAACAAACTTCCAGAGGGGTGGCATTGCTGGGGGCAGACATTTTTCTGACCATCTTACCAAAAAGCGCAGGTCTGGTTTGCCAAGCTACAGCTGCAGCCAGTCGTTATTCATTTTAGACCACGAGAATCCAGGCACGATGCGGAACGGGGTGACGTAGAGTTGGGCTGATTCATCTGATTCTTCATTTGTGCCCACGTTTCTTCGCGCTCATTTTGGCCGAATAGTAGATCTCTGACTTTGTTTTCTTGAAAAATATTTGCCGGGACGTTTGTTTATTGACCGCAGCCAGTCGCGTTGGATCAAAATTGTTGCATGCTGCTCGCTTCAAGTTTGACCAGTTTATGTAGCTGTTTGTTCTCTTAGTTTACACAGAGCTCTGCGAAAAGCTGTGGGCATTGATATTTCGATCATCTCTCTAGGATTTTCGCTTATAGCATCACTTTGCTTAGTTCTTCACGGATACAAGTCTGCTCAATATAAAGTTTGTTTAATTTGAACTCCATTACCTTTGTTTGGCGTTTACTGCCTCTTTATGATCAAATTTGGTTTGTTTAGTTGAGTGTCGTCAATGGGGCTCATGTTCCCAAACCAACTCTGGCAATGCAGCCATGCAGCGCAATGTGGGTTATAAAATGAGGGTCCTGGTGGGTTTGATGTGGGCACTGAATGGCGGCCTTGGTAAGATCGACGCATATACGGTAACGGGGGCCGACGTAGAACCGATGTTGGCGGCCGACAAGTGCCCTGTGGACCCCAATTAGGACCGATGCCGGCAGCCCTTGTCGGGCTGACCACATGCCTCCACATTGCCAAATGTGCACATGCCGCCAGCTCTCCCTGATGGTTCTGCTTCGCACAGATATGGGCAGCTGCGCTGGATGAAGTACGAGTTATATTTTATTTTTATCAGCCCATCAGATAATCACATGTGACAATTAGGGTTGCTTGTGATTGTCCCCGTTATTCCCTTAGGCATCCGAAGCAAATTTGATGGGCAGCGCTGTCACATTTCTCCCAATTATTAATTAGGCAAATTTTTTATATATAGTTGCCCTTTCTAAATAGTAACAACATGACATTTAACCATAATTTATTATGATAATTCAAGACTGAATGTCTTCATGTTCCACCTTATTCAGGCAATGGTGAATGTTCTGAACGGTAATATTTTATAGAGCGTGTCTGGCTTTCCATGGCGAACGGTTGGTTAGCACCACTTAGGGAAGTATATGCTTACGAGGTTTTTAAGTGCAATGTACATTAGCGAGTTAACTTAAGCCATGCAATTTTTCGAAACGACTGCAGATGCTATTATACAAATAATCTATATAGTAATTTAAAGCAAAGTGTAATGCAATTAAGGGATGGAGAAAATGCGTGAACATTATTACGTAGAACTACTCCGTTGTGTTAAGAACCCCTATGGCTAATGTAGGACCCACAACGACACTGATTCCGCAATTCATTGGGCAAGCACGATAATTCACTCGAGCAGATGCCTCATTTAGTTTGCGCCAGGAATCATTTTTAATAAATCAGAGGAACATGCGGTGTCGTGAGTTTCCTATATGGGAACTAAAGCGGCTTTGTGTGGGCAGCCTCAACTGAGCTAGGGGTTGTTTTTGAACCTACATCCCTCTTGCTTTTACACGTGCCTTCGATTTCACCAAAAGGCACCGATTTAGGTAAGATGGGGGCAGCACCGCCTTCTATCCCCGTTATCGCCGATGTTTGACCTAAAGCGGTTTAGCTGATGCGGCCTCATTCGGGCTTCGCGAGGTCTTGCCCAAACTAAGCTCTCTCTCGTATTCCTGCTCCATTCAAGTAACGTACAATTAAGGGACCCAGTGCGGAGCATTGGGTAATGCCCTTTTTGCATTACTACAGTCGATGAAGGGGGAGCAAATATGTAATAATGGCGGCCAATTCCGGACCTACGAGGGCTTTCCCTAAAGTACCCATATTAGGGCGGATCTGGCCACATATGTCCCACAAGGAACCCTTGTAGTCTGGATACACGAATGTGCTTTGCGTTAGCCCGAGCAACAGTGATACGACACAAGTATAGCAGAAACTCGGGGAAGCTAAACTGAGTCTTGCCAACTTTAGCCCAATGCTGACCGGCGCAAGTATTATGATGTTTGCTCAGTCCTACTTCTACACATCCGGCCCAGTCGGACCCACATTCTTTGCTACCTGGGGAGAGACGACATAGTACAGAGCTTGAAAAATTTGGACTATTTGGGTTTTTATTGCGAAAGCAATACTACGACAGCCAAAGCGAGACCTCGAGTGGCCACAGTCGGGCCGCGAAGCGACGTGGCTACGTCGCCTCATAAAAAATTCTGCCTGCCATGACATTTCAATTCACGTTACGGCTACGCAACGGGCAAGGGCGGCCAACGTGGGTCGCTCATTATATTTGGGAGGGTGATATCAGAATCTGCCTGCCAGAATCGTATGCATTCTCGTTACCCCTATAACACGCAGCTACCTCCATGTGGCTTGGTTGAAGCATGACTATCGTGGGCTGTTAGCTTACGCTCACGCGTCATACCCTTAATGGATGAGCGGAAATGTCCCCAATTATGTAGCACTTTGCACTGATAGGGCGTGATAGGGTAATATTGCAGCAGGCTAAAGAACTTCTGCTGTTGCTTTCGCGTCATGCAGACGCAGATTGTCTTTCTGATGCCAATGGCAATGACCGGATCTAACAGCCACGATTTCAACAATTCCATATCGACCCTCGAGGCAGCGTTCCCCGACACGAATTTTTCAAAACAGAACAGCAAAGGGATAGCAGTCGACAGCCTCTCTTTGCCGCCTCCCAAGCCAACGCTGGATTGTAATTGGTGTGGACTACCTCACACGTTACTGTGAAACCGCCGCTATTCCGTCTGCTACGGCGCATCAAGGGCTACTTTTCCTGCTGCACTCAGTTATCTTACAACACGCGCCGCCACGAAATGTCATCACTGATCGGGGTTGACAATTCACCGCTGATATTGTTGAAGAGCTCATGCGTTTATGCACCGTAACTTCCCACACTCGACGCCATTCCTTCCCCAGACAAATGGCTTGACTGAGCGCCTAAACAGAACGCTTATAAACATGCTAGCTATGTATGTGGATGCAGGGCATAAGCACTGCGACACTATACTACCCTATACCGCGCGCATGAGACGACTGGGTACAGTCCATTCTTCCTGCTGTATGTCACACAGGCACGCTACTCCCTGGATACTATCTTGTCCTTCAAAGGCGTGAAGATCCCTGCCTGGCTGAGACCATCTGTTGCGCCGAAGAAGCTCGGAGAATCGCCCGCTTACGGTCTGGTGCTTCACAAGAACGTTCCAAAGCATGGTATGATGCCAGTCACTCGCGTGTAACGTAATTCATAGGTGATTTAGTCTGGCTGTGGCGTCCAATGCGGCTCCGCTGCCTGCATCAAAAACTCTTCGCCCACTATGACTGCTCATATGTGGTTGTCAAACGCACCAGTGATTTAACGTATGCAGTAGCCCGCCTGACAGCATCGGGTCATCGGTCTGCCAAAACCGGACTATGTCATGTTGCCCGCTTGAAGCAGTGTCCGCCTCGCAAGACTCACGACATGCCCAGAGGGCTTCGTCTGAGTAGGGGGGAAATGTCACGCTACTGACGACGATGAAGGATTGTGATGGTGTGGCAGAAGAGCAGGAATAAGCGTTGGTTTCTGGGGGCTAGTAGGCTTCATCTTGTCCCGCTGCCTCAGCACTGTAAACAAACAACCCTTCTTATTACACCGTAACAATGTATATATATATATATATATATATATATATATATATATATATCCAAGGATTCGAAGGATTCAACATGACAATAGCCGAGGGATAGTGCCATGTTACGCTGTGAGAGTTGTGCTGGCGCGTTAAAGCGAAAGGATATATATATATATCCTCGCTGGTATCTGATGACGTTGCTAAATAATTATGAATCGAATTTAGTGCAATGTGGGTTTTCATGGAAGCATATTGGTAATGTGAACAATGCTCATGAATAAAAACAATGGGTAACTCTCCTCATTTCTACGCGATCGCATAACCAAGTTTCGCCTCCGCGATTTTCTCCCCCATCATTTCCCCCTGTCTTGTGATAGTCCTTAGAATGATATTCTTTCATCTGCCCTTTTTATTCCTGGAATGGCCTCCATATCTGGGTTTTATGCATGTATCCTCAGCTAAGAATATAAACTCTATGCAGGCGACATTATTCTTTTCTGCTCCTCTGGGTCTCTCGAAGCAGTAAAGGACACCCTGCAACAAAATACCGATGTAGTCACTAGTTATGTAGGAGAAGTAGAACTATTCCCCGCACCTGCAAATTCCGAATTCCCGCAACAGCAAAACCTCGCTTTAACGCCAGCACAACTCTCACAACGTAACATGGCACCATCCCTCGGGTATTGTCATGTTGAATCCTTGGATTTTTTATCCATGAGTCAAGTAACTAGTCAATAATGCAAGCACGGGGGCCAGTTGGCCCCCGTGCTTGTAACAAGTAACTAGGCCAATATGTGCACAATAGTTAAAGCTCGCAGTCAGAATATGCAGCTTGTCCGTCGCATTGACAATAAACACGCCAGGATACGCGAAAGTAAAGACGGTCATCGTGTCGAAGTTAGCACTCAGGACATTTTCTGTTAAATTTCATACCTTACTCTAAACATACACCAAATCTATAGGATTGAGGATGCTCTTAATAAATTGTTCAATATGATGCACTGTTTAAGTGTACACCCCGCTGCCTGGCAGCCGCGCTGCGTGGAGAGCCCCCTTCGATAATCGGCGAAAATTCGAATCACCATGCACTTACAGAGCGAGCGCAAAAGGCGGAGACAGCCTAGCGTCGTCTGTTACGGCGCTCTCCCGGAACAGGCCTCCTGGAGTTGGAATACCTAGAGTCTGACAACTAGAATGGAATTATAAAACCACACTATACTCGCGGATATATAGTATAGGCATTTTTTTTCTAAATGGTGTGAGCGCTGTGTGGCCCTTCATCTTCCACACGGCTGAACGTGCTGCTTCATCTTCATCCTGCTCCCTCTTGTAGATACCCATCGTCATCGCGGAGTGTGTTTGGCTGCAGTGTGCGACCAAGGCTTCAGGTCTGCAATAAAGCCTGATCCTCCAAGTCCGACCTTCGCGTTACCTTACACGTGGTGGAGTTGCGCCTTGATTTCCCCGCTGCTTCGTCACCTGCATCTACCTGGAGCTTCGTTGTGGCCGCCGTTTCACATCGACCACCATCGCCATGACTCAAGAGGGCCACTCCGCTACTTCGGCTCCTACCAATTCAACTCCAGCTCCCCTTGCCACTTGGACTGTGAGCAGCCGTCAGCGCGACCCGCAGATGTTCACCGGTATCCGCGGCGACGACGCTGAGGACTGGCTCGACAGCTACGACCGGGTCAGTGCTTTCAGCCGGTGGGACGATTCTGTTAAACAAAATAATGTATCCCTTTATTTGACGGATGTGGCCAAAAGGTGGTTCCTAAATCATGAATCGACGATTCCGGACTGGGCTACCTTTTAACAAAAGTTACGGCAGATTTTCTGTGCTCCTACTGTTCGCACGGAGTTCGCCAAGAAGAAGCTAGAAGCCCGACTTCAGCGGTCCAATGGGACCTATACCTCTTATATAGAAGATGTACTTGCACTTTGTCGGCGCATAAATGACACCATGCCAGAGGCCGAGCGGGTTCGGCACGTCCTTAAAGGTATTGGGCCACTCGCCTATAACGCCCTGGCCGTGCAGAACCCTACCACAATTGACGCCATCATACCGATTTGTCAACGGCTTGACGAACTACAGTCAATAGGCCTGCAGCCTGATCCCACTTCATTTGGTTTCACTGCCGAAGCTGATCTCCGTGCGCTTATTCGCGGATTAATTCGTGAAGAGCTCTCGGCTCAAGGTAATTTGTGCCGCCCTGCATCTGAGCCCCGTCCTACAAGTGCCGGCCAGCGTAGCATTGTCAAAGAAGAGCTGGCCTCAGTGTCCTATTCCCACCCCAACATCGGTCGCTCCTACCATCTGTCAGGTACCAACGTACGCCCAGGTCACGTCCTTGGCGCCTGCAGTTGGAGCCCTACGCCACCGGCGCCTACCACTGCTCATGTCGCTGCATTGGCACCAACTGCCGTGGCGCGAACATACTACCCCAACTGGCGCCCAGCCCGCCCTGTTTGTTATTTCTACGGGTACCGAGGCCATATTTCCCGCTTCTGTCGTCGCAGGCTCCAGAATGAACGCCGCGGCTACGACTCATTTGAAGCAGACTACCCTCCTCACTTTTCCGGCTCTAACCACCGTTCATTCCCTGATTATCCCCGACATTCATCACCCCCGCAAGAAAGCCCCGCTCCGCCTGCTGGTGCCTTCAATGCGCCGTTCTTCGCCGTTTTGCCGCTCAACCTCGCCTCTCCGTCAAGCTTCTCTGACGACCCCCCGCCTATCGGAAAACTGCACTCTTCGGCCATCCCAAAAATCCTCCGGAACGTCCCTGGAATGTTATTTTAGAGTGGGTTGAAGGTTTATCAGTTGAGGCTTTGGTTGACACGGGCGCCGCTGTGTCTGTGATACACACTGACTTGTGCTCCCGCATGCGAAAATTGAAAACGCCTTATGATGGACCTGAACTCCGTGGAGCTAATGGCGCAATAATACGGCCTTTTGCTAAGTGTACTGTGCGCGTTTTTGTTGATGGTGTCCGCCACCATGTACAATTTGCCATGATGTCACCGTGAGCTCACCTAATTATTTTAGGCTGGGATTTTCTGTCTGCCGCATCAGCCAGCATTTCGTGTCGCGACAGGGTCATTTATATGAACGACAGCGATCCGTCTTCTAAACCTCCCGATCCCCGTCATCGCCTGCTTGCCGCTACTAACTCAGTGTTGCCCCCTGGATGCGAACAACTTGTCGCGCTTACTTCTGCTGACATTGATAATGGAGATGTGCTACTCGTGCCTTCTGATCGCCATCTGACCCGTGGAATCACGCTACCACCAAGTCTTGTTCGGTTTGAGCATGGCACAGCGCTTGTCGCTGCTTCGAACACTTCCCCAGAGCCCATTGTGCTGACTAAAGGGACATGTTTTTTTTGTGCCCTGAACATTCACCTGGTGTCCCTTACCACCCTTGCCGCCCCCTCTTCGTCACCAGCAGCTTCTTCCGATGCCTCTCTGTGTTCTCTTTGGCACCATCAATCCTGACCTTCCTGCGACTCACCGCCAGGCTTTGCAGCAATTACTTCGAAAACACCAAGCCTCCTTTGATGTCACTTCTCCGACCTTGGGCCGAACGTCTTCTGCACAGCACCGCATTATTACAGAAGGTACTTCTATTGTTAGCCGCCGCCCTTACCGTGTTTCCTTATCAGAACGTAAAATCATAGAAAATAATGTGAATGATATGCTCCCGACGAGACATTATTCGGCCCTCACCGAGCCCCTGGTCATCTCCGGTTCTCTTGGTCAAAAAAGGATGGGTCCGTGCGTCTTTGCGTTGATTACCGCGCACTTAACGAAGTCACTCGCAAAGATGTTTACCCTATGCCACGAATTGACGACTCCCTCGACTGTCTTCAGGGCACCGAATATTTCTCCACTTTGGATTTGCGTTCCGGTTACTGGCAGATACCGATGCACGAAGCCGACAAAGAAAAAACCGCATTCGCTACTCCCGATGGGCTTTACAAATTCAATGTCATGCCTTTTGGACTTTGTAATGCCCCCGCTACGTTTGAGCGCATGATTGACACTGTTCTTAAAGGACTTAAGTGGAAAACATGCTTGTGCTACCTGGACGACATAGTTATTTTCTCTGCGACTTTTTCTGATCGTTCATGCTGCCTTGATCAAGCATTAACGTGCCTGGCATCCGCCGGTCTCCAGCTGAACACAAAAAGTGTAATTTCGCCAAGAAAAAAATCAAGATCCTGGGCCACCTCGTCAGCCGCGATGGCATTCGACCCAACTCTGACAAGTTTGCTGCAGTTTTGAACTTTGCACTCCCTCAGCGGACTAAGGAACTATGCAGTTTTCTTGGCCTGTTTTCGTACTTTCGCCGTTTCATTCGCAATTTCGCTACCTTTGCTGCACCGCTCCACCGCCTCCTTACCGACCGTACTACTTTCAATTGGTCCGAAAAATGCGAAAAAGCTTTCCAAACCCTAAAGAATGCCCTCACTTCGGACCCTGTTCTCGCTCACTTCGACGACACTGCTGCCACCATTTTCCACACCGATGCCAGCAGCCTCTGTATCGGCGCCGTACTTCTGCATCGTGAAACCGCTTCTCGGTAAAAGGTAATTGCGTTTGCCAGTCGAACTCTAACATCAGCGGAACGCAACTACACCATCACTGAGCAAGAGTGCCTCGCCGTCATTTGGGTAGTTCAGAAATTCCGCCCCTACCTCTACGGCCGCCATTTCACGATCGTTACCGATCACCACGCTCTGTGCTGGTTATCAACCCTCAAAAGTTTAACTGGACGCCTGGGCCCTTGGATTCTGCGTTTGCAGGAATACCACTTCGATGTCATCTTCAAATCGGGTCGCAAACATCGAAATGCCGATGCTCTTTCCCGCTGCTCACTCCCAGAATCACCACCTAGTGCTTCTTAGCGCCTTCCTGCGTGCACCCTCGACGTCCGAATGTCGTTCATAGCTCCAAACATCACCTGTGCTACTCCTGCCGCGCTCCAGATCGCTACGCCATTATTTCACACCAGCGAGCCTATCCCTACTGTCTTTCCCTAGTCAACCTTTTCACCGGTGCTTTTCACCCTCCTAGCGCTAGGATGCGCAGGCAACTCCAAAAGTTTAAACTTGACAACGGCGTGCTCTCCCGTTATATTTATTGCTCTGAAGGCACCCGTTGGGTCCCCGTTATTCCGAGAGCCCTTCGCACCCGTATCCTGGCGGCTTTCCACGATGATGCTACAGCCGGTCACTTAGGCTTTCATAAAACTTACCACCGCGTGAAAACCCGTTTCTTCTGGCCAGGCCTCGCCTCAAGTGTGGCAAAATGCGTCGCCTCTTATCTGCCATGCAGCGCCGCAAACGGCCCACTTCTCCTCCTGATGGCCTACTACAGCCGCTACCTTGCCCTGCTACTCCTTTTGCCGTTGTTGGCATAGACTTATACGGGCCACTTCCATTGTCCGCACGAGGTAATCGCTGGATCGTCACCGCCGTCGACCACCTAACACGCTACGCTGAGACCGCTGCCCTGCCTAATGGCTCAGCACATGAGGTCGCGACCTTCATTTTGGAATCGCTCGTACTGCGCCATGGGGCCCCTCAGGTGCTTCTCAGCGATCGTGGTCGGACATTTCTGTCGACGATTGTAGCCAATGTTATTGAGGCCTCAACCACACATCACAAATTGACCTCCAGCTATCACCCGCAGACCAATGGGTTGACTGAGCGGTTCCACCGCACGCTTTCTGACATGTTGTCTATGTACGTCGACCAGAACCACCGAAACTGGGACGTAATACTTCCTTTTGTTACGTTCGCCTACAATACGGCTGTACAGCGGACCACAGGTTACACCCTGTTTTTCCTCGTTTACGGCCATTCTCCCGCTACCTTTCTTGACGCCTCTTTCCTTTCTACACATGCCAGTTCCTCATCCTCTCTTCCTGACCAGTTCCTTTCCCGAGTGGCCAAATCTCGCCGGCTTGCTCGCGTCAACACGGAAGCTAGCCAGGAAGACCGCAAGTGCCGCTATGATGCAACCCATCGCCAATTTTCGTTCCGTCCCGGCGACGAGGTGTTACTTTGGACCCCATTACGCACTCCTGGCCTTTGTGACCAGTTACAGCACCGTTACATTGGTCCTTGTACAGTTTTTGCAAAACCCTCCCCGGTCAACTATCGCGTCTCCCCTGTTTACCCTCCTCCGGACTGTCGTTAGCGTGGCACTGCAGTTGTCCACGTTTCACGTATGAAACGTTTTATTCGGCGCAATCCTGCGGATTAATTGCGGCCAGGCTGGCCGCTTCAACTACGCGGGCGAAATAGTGTGAGCACTGTGTGGCGCTTCATCTTCCAGACGGCTGAACGTGCTGCTTCATCTTCATCCTGCTCCCTCTTGTAGATACCCATCGTCATCGCGGAGTGTGTTTGGCTGCAGTGTGCGACCAAGGCTTCCGGTCTGCAATAAAGCCTGATCCTCCAAGTCCGACCTTATCGTTACCTTACAATTTTTTCACGAAGACAGGGTTTTTTGGAAATCGGCAACTGGGGCAGAGACCCACAGTCAAAACAGAGGTTCACGGAAACGGCAACACAAACACACATGCTCAAGAGTCGATCCACAGTCCTAGCTAGCCGAAGCGCGCTAGAGTCTCCAACTTCTTCGTCTTTAAAGCGCTACCTCAAACCGTCAGGCGGCAATATATTTGTTTCATTGTCGATTCTTCTAGTGCACTTTTTGTGCATTACAGAGCTGAAGCAGACTTCCCACTTACTAACCTAAACCTACGACATTCTCCCGTTTCTGCAGTGGGCCTATAAGAATGGGAAATCTTTTAGGTAACCCATAATTGGCTACTTCAAGGGTTCAACTTCCATAAGTTTACCGACCATACCCTTCACCGAACCTTCGCTTATGCCAGTGTTCTTTAGCATATATGGTAGGTTTAGAAAAAATGACCCCATCCACGGAAGACGGTTCCCAAATTGAAGAAACGACCTGTCCTTATCACCGAGCACGTGGAAACTAAACCACGGCTAATATTCCAGTTTCGCGTTGAGGCGATAGTGTAAGCTACCAGCCAACATATAAAGCCCCTGTTTAACCGAGCCGTATGAGCGTGTCTGTGCGCCTAGGGATAATATGAATATAATGCTTTCAAAACGCTAAATGTGATTCTTCTCTTTTATATGAAAGAAGTGGCCCGAGTTATCAGCGCCTGCGGAACGTAATGCCAAGAAGCCTTACGTCCAGTTTGTGATCGGCCATGTCAGCTGCCAGTAACTGCCTCCCACGACGTTTCCTTTTGTAGCGACAGCTACATTACCCACTCTCACCATTTCGCCGTGCCTCTCCGTGCCTGGTCGGTGGATGCCTGTCAGTGTCTGTCCGAAGATCAAAAAAAGAATATCCGGATGGCCGGACGGCGGAAAACTTCATAGAAGCTGGCTTTGAACACGGATCATGATGGAATGTCCGCTTCAAGGTTCCGAAACCATAGGTTTGCTACGCCGGTAAGAAAGAAAATCACGTTGCTTAACTTTGTTTCCGCGTCCGATTTGTTGTAAGGGCTCACTCGCTCATAGGATGTGAGCCAGTATTCGACCTCATGGTCGTCAGTGTCGCTGAAGATGGCGGGGTTTCGCTGGCGGAGGGAGCCAGGACAGATGATGGCCAAGCCAACTTGAACGGCTTGGAGGTTAACGTCCTCAGGCATTGCAGGAGGTGGTAATGTGCGGCTGCGGAGTTCCAGGGTGACAGGATAGATCTTAACCGGCAGCTCCAGCAAATGCAAGTTGGGGGTTTATTGAGCAGGTCAGCAGGACTCGATCAGCAGGACTGGGCAAATCAGCGGCGAGCACAGCGACAGCGAACACAATCAGTTCCAACACGCTCAGAGATCACGATGTCACTGCCTGGAATGTTCCTCGTGAACTTCTTCCTCTTCACACTACGATCATTTTGTTGAGGCGCTCCGTGATGCCGTTGGTCTGGGGATGGTAGTAGGCAGTTGTCTTCTGATGACTCATTTGGTTCTAGTAAAAAATGGCCTGCGTGAACTCCACCACAAATGCATCTCCTCTGTCCGTAATGAGCACTTCAGGAGGGCCGTATCGCAAGACAATTCGCTCGACGAAAAGCTTAGCAACTTCCGCTGCGGTACCTTTACGCAGTGATTTCGCTTCGGCATAACGGTCATGTAATCGGTTGCCATCAAGATTAATTTCTTCTCCACTGATGAAGTTGGGAAGGGGCCGAGACGGTCCATCCCAATTTGTTGATATGCCTTAATCGGGGTCGGTATTGGGTTCAGTAGACTAGTTGATCGAACTGGGGGCATCTTGCGTTGCTGATACTCCTGGCACGTTCCCACGTATGAACAATGTTGGTAGGCAACCGTGGTCACTAACAGTTATCTTGCATCCTGTGCGACGTGCGGCAAAGCCGAGATGCCCTGCTGTAGGCTCATTGTGCAGTGCCTGCAGAATCTCCTGTTTGAGGCTTTTGGGCACAACAAGGAGCTGCGCGGTTCTTTTAAGCTGCAAACTTCTTGAGGACGGCGTTACTGTTGAGAAATAATGACGATTGGTGACGCCTGAAAACAGCGCAGGCAGAATCGATATTTTCCTGGAGGTACTAAGCAACGGCTTTCAACTCAGGGTTCGAGTGCTTCTACTCTGCAGAACATCTGGAACTTACCAGCCACAAGATGGCGTCTTCATCGTGGTCTTTCGGAGGTGTGCCAACGGGTTCTCGTGACAAGCACTCTGCATCGGAATGCTTACGGCCAGACTTGTAGACGACTGTTATGTGGAATTCTTGAATACGCAGGCTCTATCATGCAAGGAGGCCGGAGGTATCTTACAAGTTGGCGAGCCAGCACAGAGCATGGTGGTCGCTCACAACCCTGAATGGTCTTCCCTATAAATAGGGGCGAAATTTTGATGTGGCCAAAACCGTGGCAAGGTATTCTTCCTCCATCTCAGAAAAGATGGCTTCAGCTTTCAACAATGAACAGTTAGCGAGCGGGATAACAATTTTCTGTCAATCAAATTTCTGAACAAGAACGGCACCTTGGTCAAAGCTGCTTGCTTCGGGGTGAATTTCTGTATCCGCATTTTTGTCAAAATGAGCCAGTACAGGAGGGGACTACTAGAGGCGTTAAAGTTACTTTAAAGCATCATATTGTGGCGCTTTCCACTTAAACGGTACTTCAATATTTGTAAGCTGCGTCAACGGTTCGGCGATGCTCGAAAAATTCCTGGAAAATCGCCGATAGTAGGCGCACAGTCCAAGGAACCTACGTACAGTTTTCTTGTTGGTGGTTTTGGCCACTGTGGAATCGAAGCTGTTTCCTCCTTGTCAAGGCGAACGCCATCCGTGGTATAGATGTGGCCTTTGAACCGTAGATTTTTGTTGGCGAAGTGGCATTTCTCTGATTTGAACGTTACCACTGATGCCTTAATTGCTTCGATCATTGTCCGAAGCCTTTTCAGATCCTGTTCAAAGGTTGAGGAGAAGACATCATTCAAGCATACCAGGAAAATCTGCCACTTTAAGCCCGCCAGCACAGTGTCCATTACCGGTTGAAATGTCGCTGATGCGGAGCAGAGGCCGAATGGCATCAGCTTGAACTCAAATAGGCCATCCGGTGTGATGAATGCGGTCTTCTCGCGCTCCCTTCTTCGACCTCAATTTGCCAATAGCCGCTCTTCACTTCCATTGATGTGAAGTATTGCCGCACAGCATTCAAATCTGTATTTCTTCTTTCGTCGACAGCCTCAGGCATGCGGCTTTGTCACTCTGATTCTGGCATGAGAATCAATTGCGTGTTATTTGTTTGATCATTCTAGTTGTCGCGAGACGCCACGTTATCAGGTTCTTTGTCACTCAAGATGCTCCGAGATGTTTCTCGAAGATTCCGGTCACTTGCGTATATATTTGCAATGTTCTGGGTTGTGCTAGCCGCCGCTTGCGGCTTTAACTCGATCCTCCTTTGCAGGCTTTAAGTAGAGCGTTGACGCCTGAAACCGGCACTCCCAATTCGATGATCAGAGAGCACATTTGTTGCTATCGCAGCTGCCGAGATGCTTAGTTCTTTTGCGTCTGCAAGTCAACTCATTACAGGCTGAATTTCGGTACACCAGCTTGATGCGTTTATAGCGAAGGTAGATGATCGTGCTCTTTTCTATCAGAAAATTCATACCCAAAATCACGTCACGTGAGCATTGGTATAGGACGACGAAGCTGGTAGGGTAACTACGTCCATTTACACGAACCCTTACAGTACAATGCCCTGACGGCATTATAACGTTACCACAGCGGTACGGATTGGGGGGCCATCCCAAGTGGTCGTGACTTTCTTGAGCTGGGCGCCGAGCGCTCTGCTGATGAGATAATAGTCCGCTCCAGTTTTCACTAAGGCGGTAACCGTGCGACCATCGACAACAATTTCGAGGTCACTTGTTCGTATGTTGGTATTGAATGTTGCCTTCTGTGTTCGATCTAGGCTTCGCCGTTTGCTGAGGCCGTGGCCAGGGCACACCGTTGTCACTTCGCTGGGCGACCGCGTCAACTTGAAGTCCGGTCTTGTTCTCGTCGACGTCGTCGTCGTGTGAAGCGGATATTTCACCAATGAGTCGTCGTCGTCACTTGCCGTCGGTGGCGGAAAATCTTCACCTTTTCGCCGAGAAGCAACCTCACCTCCGAAGGTTGCTCTATTTGTTTCCCTTACGGGGGCTAGGAGATCCTGCTCGGACACTCCCATCATATTTGAGACTTGGTGACGTAAATCGGGTGCTGTATGGAGATAGAGAGCGGTATCGACGGCTTGGTGACTCTGCCCTCTACAAGTGGTTCTCGACTTCTTCCGATCAATCTCCAGGACGAAGTATTGGGGCATCGATGGCGAAGCCGCGCCGGCCGATGCGCCTGCAAGGGCAGTGGCGCAGAATATGGCCCTGTCTTACCACAGAGGAAGCATAGGGGGGTACCGTTGATAGTCCGACAGGCCCTCACATTTCCTGGGGCTTTGACTTTGGTCATAGGCGTGGCGGGAAAGGGCCAAGAGGCGTCGTTCGGAAATAGTATGGAAGCGACAGGGGCTTGGCGCCGCACGTAGTGGATGCGAGCTACGTAGCGCGCCGGCGTAGCTCATGGCTGTTGGTTCCTCAGAAGCGGTCGTCTGAGTTGCGTGCCAAGTACCTGGTGAACATTTTTGCGAACGATGTCCGTAAGAGTCGCTACCTGGCTCCGTTGAGGCGGTGGTAGCAGCCGGTGAAGCTCTTCATGTACGACTTTGTGTATAAGTTCCAGAAGGCTGTTTCCGCTCGCGGATGCGCTGCTCTATTGCCTTGCGCAGCCCGGTTATAATGGTGGACCATAGTGGTGCATCCGGGTTTCCAACGTTTTCTCCATGGTACGCGCTTCGTTTTCAAAAACGGCCAAAAGTTTTCGCCTATTTCTGACAAGTCCGCCATGGAGCGACTTTTACAGCTTCTTATCAAAAATTTCAAATTCTACCCTTCGGTCATGTTAGGATCAGCACGGCGAAAGAGGTGCATCATCTCCTCGACGCAGGCTAGGATAGGCTAACTTGGGAGTTGAAGTCTAGACTGAAGTACGGTCTGTGTTCCTTCCTTCCGGAAGATACTTACAAAGATCGGTAAAACCTGAGTCTTTAATGTCTTCCAATGATTCATGGAGGTTGCATAATTTTCGCACCAAATTCTGGCAGTTCCTTCAATAGCAGAGAATACTTGCCTTCACCTTGCGTCGTCGTTCCAGGCGTTGAACGTTCCCACGCATTAGAACAGGTCGAGCCAGTCTTCCGCATCCTCAATGGGAAGGCTGGAATGTCGGGGGCTTCTGGGGCTGCACAAAGTTATGTGGTGCTATTTACTGTTAATGTTGAGGGCTTCTTCAGCGCTAGAATGGGGTCAAGCAGCAGACCGTGTTCGGGTTGGAGCCTTTGAAGTAGCCGGCTGCTCCCCAAGGGCGACTAGAACGATGCTGAGGTCTTTTCTTGAAGAGGTAGGCATGGTTTCGAAAGGCAGCCCTTGCTCCAGGTGTCACGTTGTGGTAACAAGGTCGGTGACTGAAATGAAGTCCGGGGATACACTTAAAAAACTCTATATTAGGCAGACTTTCGCAAGTATAAGAAGTAAGCGAGTCGGCGGCGGCGAAACGACAATCGTGCATGTCGGTCGGCAAACAAAGAATGCCGCTTTCAGGTGTCATCGCTCGATTTAAAGCCTTGAAATAAAGGTCAAAATAAAACTACACACGCTGACAAGCACAAATAGAACATTGCAAAAATATACGCGAGAGACCGGAATCTTGGAGAAACATCTAGGAGCATCTTGCGCGACAAACTGATAAAACTGCGTCTCGCGATAATGAGCATGATCAAGCAACGAAAACAAAATTGATAGTTTTTCCAGAATCAGAGCGATACAGCTGCATGCCAGCAGCTGTAGAAAAAAGTACAAGTACAGGTTTGAATAGTTTGCGTCAAAGTTATGAACTGCGGAAACAAAGGGCCGTAACTCGCGCGAACACCATGCACTCTGAGTCTCTTGTTGGCCTGACAGGTGCAGGCGAACATTCTGCGCTCCTGCCACAAATTAAGAGCTTCATTCGGGAAGAAGTTGCTCGACAGCTCTCCCTTATGTACTGCCATCAAGAACCTTCCTCACACATAGCTCCCAGTTTGCGTCACATTATTCAAGAACAGGTAGCTGAATCTCTTCCTCCAGCCCCTCAATACATGCCTGTTGCAGCGCCGTTAACATATGCGCCTGTTGCGGCCCGGCCGCCAACTACATATGCTCCACCGCCGCCTGCCTACGTTGAGCCGCCGCCTCCTGCGCTTGCGCGAGAACCTGCGCAGTTTATGCGACCGGCTCCAAGACCACGTAATCGCTGGCGCACGACGGATAACCGGCGAATTTGTTACACTTGCGGGCTTGCTGGACACATTTCTCGTTATAGCCGCAACCGTCTCCCGGTGTCGGCACTACCTACTCATGGTTCTGCATACTGGTCTCCGACGCCTCAGTATTCCGCGCCTACTGAGCCTCCAGCCTGCCCTCATTTCTCCTCAGAACGCTTAGCCATGTCCGACCGCCGTTCACCGTCGCCGCGAGGCCGCTCTATCTGTCCGATGTGACGTCGACAGAACGCTTCACATGAGAAAAACTAGAGGCCGCAGTTCCTGAGGCAAGAATTGCGACCCCACCGAACTTCCCAAGTCTCATCTGCCGCTGACAAACCTAATTGAAGTTTTAGTCGAGAGTGTTGCTGTCATGACTCTAATTGACACTGGTGCTGCGATTCTGGTAATGGACGCAAAACTGTGTGGCACTTTAAAGAAAGTGAAGACGCCAATTGCGGGACTTTCGTTGCGAACGGCCAGCGCTCAGCATATCAAGCCTTTAGCAGCGTGCACCGCATGAGTAGTTATCCAGAATTCCCTTTATACGATTGAGTTGCTCGCACGCTGTAATTTTAGGCTGCGATTTCCTGTCGCATCATGCTGCTATTATCGATTGTGCTCGAGCTGAAGTGGGGTTCTCGACTGTGCCCGATGCCTTAACAGACGGTGATCAATTAAATTCCTGTGCTAAAGCCCTCGTCGCCGAAGATATCGACCTTCCTACCTGCTCTTCAGTGCTTCTTCGTGTCGCTTGGGCCTCTATTAGCGATGGCACCGTTCTCTTCACACCAGCCCATACTTTCCTGCGCCGCAAGTGCCTTCCATTGCCCTACGCAGTCCTCGCTATTTCCGCTGGCCTTTCCATTTTATGGGTCTCTAACCCATTAAACCCCCGTACTGCTTTGCGCCAGGTCGAATGCTTCCGAAGTATCCAGCCAATCGCATTTCTTCTAATCACTGAGGAACCTGACGACGAGCCGCACTCTGCTCAGCCCCCCTTCACCTGCGCCCGCTCCCCCTCTATCGACGTCGACCTTCCTCCAGAGCAGCGCACTCAGCTTTTGAACCTACTACATCACTTTCGCTCCTCCTTCGACTCTCATCAAAGTTATTTGGGTCAAACTTCTACAGCCACTCATCGCATCGACACCGGCACCCACGCACTACTGCGACAGCGCCCCTATCGTGTGTCTGCAACCGAACGCCAGGCTGTCGAACAGAAGTCGACCTAATGGTCGAGAATGACGTGATTCAGCCCTCAATCAGCTCTTGGGAGGCACCTGCTGTCCTCGTAAAAAAGAAAGATGGTTCTATCCGCTTCTGTGTCAATTATCGCCGTCTTAATAAAATTACGCGACAGGACGTTTATCCTCTCCCACGCATCGACGACGATCTCGATTGTTTGCAAGGCGCCGAACTCTTTTCTTCCCTAGATTTACGTTCCGGGTAATGGCAAGTTCCCTTGGAAGCGGCTGATCGCCCCAAAACTGCCTTTGTAACTCCCGTCGGCTTGTACGAATTTACAGTTATGTCGTTTGGCCTTTGTAATGCTCCGGCAACACTTGAGCGGTTAATGGACACTATTTTGCGTGGCCTAAAGTGGAAGACGTGCCTCTGCCACCTCGATGACATTGTCGTCTTTTCCCGTGACTTTGACACACACCTCTACCGTCTGAAGCACGTTTTGATCTGCCTATCTGATGCCGGACTGCAGCTGAATGTGAAAAAAATGTCGTTTTGCCGCCCGCCAGCTCACCATTCTCGACCATGTTGTTTCCAAAGAAGGTGTATCTCCAGACCCTGCCAAACTTCATGCCGTAGCAGCCTTTCCCAAACCGACTTCATTCAAAGATCTACGTAGCTTCCTCGGGCTGAGCTCCTACTTTCTCCGCTTTATTGGGAATTTTGCTTCCATTGCTGCTCCCTTGACAGAACTTCTGTCAGCAGTTCCGACCTTTCGTCGTGGTCACCAGCGTGCGACGCTGCCTTCAATTCTTTACGCCACATCCTCACTGCACCGCCTGTCCTACGTCACTTCGACCGCACAGCGCCTAATGAGGTCCACACAGACGCCAGTGGTATTGGTCTCGGCGCTGTGCTCGCTCAGCGCAAAGCAGGTTATACTGAATACGTGGTCGCCTATGCTAGCCGTACACTCACGAAGGCTGAATCTAATTACTCTGTCACTGAAAAAGAGTGCTTAGCGATTATTTGGGCTCTTACTAAATTCCGCCCTTACCTCTATGGTCGCCCTTTTGACGTAGTGACGGACTACCATGCGCTTTGCTGGCTTTCCTCACTGAAAGCCCCGTCCGGCAGACTGGCAAGATGGGTTCTTCGCCTTCAGAAATATGATGTCCGCGTTGTTTACCGCTCTGGACGCAAACATCACCACGCCGATGCACTTTCCCGCTGCCCCCTTACAGCTGAGGTCGCGAGCCTTTCCTCTTCCGACGATTCCCCGCCATCACTTCACATCAATGACATGGCGTCAGCGCAGCGGCAAGATCCTTGGATAAACTCTATCCTCGATTTTATCTCCAATCCTACAGCTGCTTTTCCATCGCGTGCTCTCCGCCGCCATGCTTCCCACTTCGCCATTCGTGATAACCTCCTCTACCGCTGCAACTACTGCGCAGATGGCCGCAAGTGGTTGCTAGTGATTCCCCGGCAGCTACGTTCGCAAATCTGTGACTATTTCCACCCTAACCCGCAATCCGGTCACGCGGGCGTCTTCAAGACATACACTCGTGTCCGGCTGCGTTACTACTGGCGGGGTATGTACATACACCTTTGTACTCAAGCACGTTCGCTCATGCCTCACCTGTCAACGTCGCAAGCCATCTCCTCAACGTTATGCTGGAGAGTTGCTGCCGTTACCCAGCCCAGCACGCCCTTTCGACTGCGTCGGCATTGATTTGTACGGGCCGCTTTCCTGCATTGCGGCCGGCAAACGCTGGGCAATCGTAGCCGTTGATCATCTGACGAGGTATGCAGGAACCGCCGCACTTCCATCTGCCACAGCGTCAGAAGTAGCTTCCTTCATTTTGCAGCGATTTGTTCTTCGCCATGGCGCACCTCGAGAGCTTCTCAGCGACAGAGGACGCGGTTTCTTGAGTGACGTTGTGAAAGCCTTGCTCACCAAGTGCAACATTATTCATAGAACCACCTCCGCCTATCATCCCCAGACTAATGGCCTCACTGAGCGTGTAAATCGTACCCTTGGTGACATGATCTTTATGTACGTCTCCTCCAACCACTCAAACTGGGACCTCGTCCTTCCGTATGTCACGTACGCAAACAATACCGCAACGCAGTCTACTACTGGTTTCTTTTCTTTTTTTCTCCTCTTCGGCCGTCACCCCTCTGCTACAATCGACACCATACTCCCGTATCAGCCAGACATATCAAAGTATACACCTGCGTCTCAAGCAGCCCAGCATGCGGAAGACTGTCGACAAATCACCCGCGCATTCACGGCTAGCACCCAGTACCGCCATAAATCCAACCACGACAGCCAACACTCAACACCGCACTTTTCGTCTGGCGCCCTTCTGTGGCTATGGACACCTTCCTATGCCCCTGGACTGTCTTCAAAATTTCTTGCTAAATACCATGGCCCATACCGAGTTCTGGAGCGCACCTCTCCGGTTAATTATGTGGTGGAACCTGTTACTCCGTCCCATGATCTACGCCGGCGCGGACGCGAGATTGTTCACGTCCAGCGCCTCAAACCCTATTACGACCCTGCCGTCTTGCTCACGCCGTAAGTCGCCAGGATGTCTCCTCTTCTTCCCGCGGGTAATTGTGAAGAGGAAGAAGTGTGCGAGGAACATGCCAGTCAGTGGCATCGTGATCGCTGCCCTTGCTGGACCTGATCACTGTGTTCGCCCCTGATCTGCCCAGTCCTGCTGATCAAATCCTGTTGATCTGCTGAATAAACCCCCCATTCTTACACCACATACCCTTTGAAGTCACCATGAGCAATAACAAAATGAAGAGGCGTTTCCGAATTCCTGAAAATTGTAGGATTTTGTGTATTACTAGAAGAGATGATTGCTGTAATTGTGTTGAAACCTTCCTGTTCAAAAGAGAGTGGGCCTCAATAAACGTGTCTTAAGCCAAAGAATCGTAGGCTTTCCTGTATTACTAGAAGAGGTGATTGCTGAAATTGTGTTGAAAACTTCTTGTCCACAAGAGAGTGGGCATCATTAAACATGTCTTGAGCCGGCGAAAACTGGATGTTGTGCGTTTATGCATTCACCGAAACATACAATGAAAAGTGTAGCAACAAAATTCTGAAATTGCCATTCTAAGTCCCTGGAACATACCTTTCATCAAAAAAAAAAACATTTGCATTGGAGGTGTATCAAGCCGTTCGTCTGGTATGAAACACTTTTCCTGCTTAAAACATCCACTCATAAAAGCTCAGATTTGTGATACTGCCGAGGGAGCATACAGTAGCCTCTGATTCGCCTCAGGTTTTACACACATTCCTCAACACTGCTTGAAATGTTCCTTACCTCATTTCCACAACACAGAGTAAACTGGATGAAAAAAAATGTAAACAGCAAGGGAATTGAATCTGGCAAGATATCATACTCTTCTTGTCTACATGCATCAGATGGACAATGTGTAGATGGTGCCTATATATAATAAACATTTTTTCATTCTCCATGATTATTCATTTGACCGTGGCAATAAATGAGTCTTGTCAACCATGTTTTGCACACGTCAAAGCATTTCTCCTTCGTACAATTTCCGTTCATAAATGAAAAAACCTGAATAAATCGCTGTACTTTGCTTTCTGGCTGTGAATGAGCTCGTTTTTGTCGAACCTATATAAGTCTTAACCGTCAAGTTGGTCACAATGCAAATATATCAGGCAAGTACAGTGTGTCGTGATCCACCGGTCAAGCTTTCAAGGGAAGGACGTAACGACGTGTCTTGTGTGTTTGCTAAATGGTTTATAATTGCTGATAAGTAATTTCCTCTCGCAAAAAACGACAATAATACCTTGTTCATTCTTAGTTCTTTCCCACAAAAAATATAGATGAAAATATAAAAATGTAAACTTTCTTTTATCTGCGAATAATTTTGTTGTGCGTAATAATTGAAAGCATGATTGTCCGGTATGCTACTTATCACAGGCTTTTGTACGCACCCACATATTTACAAATGGCTACAAAAGAATGCTTTTCTCAAAAAAGCAACACTGAGCCTCATCGAAACTCTTAAAATAGCTTACAAATGTTGTGAGTGTTACATATCTCTCAATTTCAGACTGAAATTGAAATATGAAAACAACCATTGTGTTTTGCTAGAATCAAGCCAAGTCTTCAGGTGAAAAACATTTTAGGGCCTGCTTAATAACTGAAGTTGGACCAATACATAAAAGAGTTATCTCAGTTGTCTACTTGTTCATGTGTGCCAAATGACGGGTCCAATATTGCAACTTTAAACAATTTAAGGGCACAAGGCGACTTGCATGTATAATATATTCAAGATGTTTTGTCGAAACAACACACAATGCAACTTCACGCATGCTCATATTTACACTTCATTAATGTAATACAATGTTTATAAGGTCGGGAAAGGTAAACATGCATCTGCAATCGGCACATACTTCTGCAATGTACAAATTTGGCTTCATTTGGCCTACAGGAGAAGGTAAACACATAGGGACAAGTCAAAATGAAAGGCTTTAAGCGATAGTACGCACTTTGAGGCTTGTTGGTTCATTGAAAATAATAATACAGTGCACTAGTAACAATGACGAGAATGACAGATGCAAATACAGGTGCTGACTGACATGGGTGTCAGCAAGAATTTTTTTGCAGGGGCTGGTGTTGCTTCGGGAGTGCAAGTGCATCCTTTGCTCCCTTCTTCCGGCGAAACAGCCCCTTCCTGCCAATCTAATATAACATGCTCATGGATGATTAAAAACAATCCTTTCTCCACAGCTGCATGGATGGTGTGCTGATACATACCAAAGAAATCTGAAAAAGCATCCACTTCTGCTATCAATCTTGTGGGGGTATCAGAGAAATTGTACAGAACGGCTGTTCTTTCAAGGGCAGGTCTGCAGTTCTTGCATATGCTGCAGCGTTTTCTCAGCTTACCTGAGCTGAAACCTTTTCGAGCACCTGGGGATTTTTAGCGTGAACTGAAATCCCACAGCACACGAATGCCTCTGTACTCCGCCTCCATTGATATGCGTCCCCTGCTGTCCGTTTTAACCCGGTAAATCCTGATCAGTAGCCGGATTTCCTAACCAATATGCCACTTCGGCAGGCTAAGGAGATGTGTTCAGTCTTTCTCGACCCAGCGTTACAAGTGTCGCATTCTGGACGCTAGCTAGCTTATGTTTTGTAGTAAAATCATTTATAGAATATAAAATTTCGGTGAAATTCATAACGCCAACGTTTTAGTATGACGTTTTTTGTGGAGTATGAATTTGCTGTGGTATTATTAACACGAGCAATTACCGTGAACGACTTAATGGCATGTTCCTACTGGCATAACCTATAAGGAATGAAAAAAGAAAATATCTCTATGTACGGGACCTGGTATACGGCCGCTGAATTATGACTAAAATAGACTCATGACATTGGTCTTCCATGAAAAATTACATATTGGCAAATTAAAACTTTTTCGTGCAATTTCTTTATTGCCTTGAAAGAATTTCGGTATATTTTTCTTTGTCAGGTAGGACGTTACTTTCGAACGTCTTTGAATTGTCATATTGTACTGTCGCATGTCTCCTCAATGTCTTTTTGTTCCTCAAATAGCAAGCAATGATCTCTATTGTGGACAATGTCTTGCTATTAAAAGCAACCTAAAACGATGCTATGAAAAAAATTGCATACATCTTCCTGCAAACTTATGAGTTTTAACCTCGAAAATAGCAATGGACGTTTGGCCTTTTTTGACCAGTTGGGACACAAAATATTCAGATTTTTGATCTGAATAGGTTTAGTGCGGGTCAGGCGTCTGAGCTGGGCTACTGTTAAATGCAGATTTGTCCCAAGAGTACTTGTCTGCGTCAAGCACGAAAATAACATTTTCCGGTATTTTTGATGGCAAAATATCGTTCCGTTTGCCAAGCTCTATTGATACTAACGTCTTGGCGTCTAAACATTAAAGTAACAAAGGTCCCAATTTTGACATATTCGTCGCCCAACTTAAATACTTTCTTCCTACACTTATGTTTAAAAAGTTTTTAACTGCCCAGTTTGTTACAAAGGTGTGCGAATTACCTAAAAAATAGTGACAGTTGAAATATACTCCTGCAATCAGTTGAAATCAATTTTGACAGTTTTCAACAGCTGCCATCTCGTGGCATTATCACTGTTATTTCAGCGCACGGAAAGATCTTGTTCAGTCGTGAGGTTTCGAGACTCTGCGTTCTCACTTTGAAACGCGAGACGCGCTTAGAGTTTTCGCCGAAAGATCGCTGCGAAGAACAGCTATTTCTGTATTTTTCTTGACTTTTCCGGATTTCTTCAGGCCGCTATCTATACGGGTCTCCACCGACTTTAAGTTAAGCGCTGCCGATTTCGGCATGCATACGTAGTTCGACGTCTGCTGAGCACTTCAGCGGTCGGAAGACAGCCCCAATAAATATTTTATTTCAGCGAAATCCACGTATTATCACTTGTGCCTACATATTTGTCACGACCCTGTGCCAATATGTTAGAGTAAAGCCTCTGAATCATAGATACAAATAAACGCTGGCCATTACATTCGGAAGCGCCGATGCATGCGAGAGCGTGAGTCGGGTACTGCAAAAAAGCAACGTATTTTGTCGGAGCATTTCAAGACGTAGCATACAAAAAGAGCGGAAAAGTCCAGCGCATATCCAGGCGCCCAGAAGTCTTGAATAGACTGTCAATGGATAGCACCTGGCAAAGCTTTGTCGTTTCACGGCAGCAACAGGGAGAACGGGGATGTCAGGCACAGTTACTGTACCAGGAACTCGAAAGGAATTACGTTCATACTAAAGGGTGTCGGCCAAATATAACCTGCCACGTCAGAGTAGATATGTACAAAACCGGAAAGCGACAGCTGATATTACAATGTAGAAAATAGCCTTCAATATTTACAGTTATCTGCTTTTTGGTTTTCAGTTTAGTTCAGTCATTCAGTCGTGTCCGACTCTTCGTGACCCTATTGACCTTGTCACGCCACGCTTTCCGGTCACTCACTATCTTCCTAACATCACATAACTTCATCTGCAGTGCCTCGAGGATGCCATCTAACCATCGCGTTCGGTGCCTACCCCTTCTCCGGCAACCCTCAACCTTTCCCAACATCAAATCTTTCTCCAGCGACTCCTCTCTTCTCATCAGATGACCAAAGTAGCTGAGCTTTAACTTTAGAATTTGACCCTCCAATGAGCAGTCAGGGTTTATGGTCAACAATATTGACTGATTTGATCTTCTGGCAGTCCAAGGAACTCTCAAGAGTCTTCGCCAGCACCACAATTCAAACGCGTCAATTCTTTGGCGGTCAGCCTTTTTCCCAGTCCAACTCTCGCATCCATACATCACAACTGGAAAGACCATAGCACGAGCTATACGGATCTTAGTTGGCAGACTAATGTCTCTGCTCTTTAATAGGCGGTCAAGGCTAACCATTTTTCTATTTCCAAGAAGCAGGCGTCTCCTAATTTCATGGCTACAGTCTCCTTCCGAGGTAATCTTGGAGCCCAAGAAGTGAAAATCTGTCACAGCTTCCACTTCTTGTCACTTGATGCTCCAGGACTTGATAGGGCAAGACGCCATGATCTTTGTCTTTTTAATGTTCAGTTTAAGCCCAAACTTCTCACTCTCTTCTTGTACGCGCATCAGAAGTCTCTTGAGTTCCGCTTCACTTTCTGCCATTAAAGTAGTATCATCCGCATATCTAAGGTTGTTGATACGTTTTCCAGCAATCTTCACTCCAGCTGAAGACTCGTCCAGACCGGCCTTCCTCATAATGCACTCTGCATATAGTTAAAATAGGCAGGGCGACAGTATGCAGCCTTGCCTCATTCCTTTCTCAATTGAAAACCAATCAGTAGACCATGCCCAGTTCTGACTGTGGCCTCTTGCCCTTCATACAGGTTCCTGAGGAGACAGATGATGTGAATTGGAACTCCCATCTCTTGGAGAGCTTGCCACAATCTGCTGTGATCTACGCAGTCAAACGCTTTCGCATAATCAATAAAGCAGGAGTAGATGGGTTTCTGGAACTCTCTTGCTTTTTCCATGATCCAGCGAAGGTTGGCAGCTTGGTCTCTAGTTCCTCTGCCCTTGCGAAACCCAGCTTGCACGTCCGGAAGCTCCCGATGCACATACTGCTGCAGCCTACCTTTGAGGATTTTCAACATCACCTTGCTAGCATGCGAAATAAGCGCGATCGTGCGGCAGTTGGAACAATCTTTGGCACTGCCGTTCTTTGGAATGGGGATGTAAACTGACCTCATCCAATCCTGTGGCCACTGCAGGGTTGTCCAAATCTTCTGACATAATGTATGCAGAATGTTAACAGCGTCATGGTTAAGGTTTTGAAGCAACTCAGCTGGAATGCCATCAATTCCGCTAGCTTTGTTCTTAGCAAGGCTCGCTAAGGCCCATTAAACTTCACTCTTCAGGATGCCCGGCTCGAGATCAGTGATCACAACCGTCTTATGTTGGGTTTGCACATTCGGGTCCTTCTCGTACAGTTCTTCTGTGTATTCCTGCCACCTCTTCTTTATCTCTGCGGCTTCAGTGAAGTCCTTGCCTCGTTTGTCCTTTATCACGCCCAGCTTAGCACAGAAGCTTCCTTTGATATCTTTGATTTTCTTATAGAGAGCTCTTGTGTTCCTTAGTTGGTTGTTGTCCTCAACTTCTTGGCACTGTATGTTCAGGAAGGCATTCTTATCTCTCCTTGCTATTTTCTGAAAATCCACATTGAGAACCTTGTATCTTTCTCTTTCCCCCATAACTTTCGCCATCCTCCTTTCCTCAGCTATTTGCAAAGCCTCTTCAGATAACCAGTTTGCTTTCTTGCATTTCTTTTGCTTTGGAACTACCTTAGTAGCAACTTCTTGTATTATATCACGAACATCAGTCCACATCTCTTCGGGCTCTTTGTCTTCTAGATGTAATTCTTGAAATCGATTCCTCACTTCCACAGCATATTCTAATGGAACTTGATCCAGATTATACCTGAAAGGCCTTCTAGTTTTCTGCGTTTTCCTCAATCGAAGCTTAATCTTGGCAACAAGAAGCTGATGATCGGTGCCACAATCGGCCCCGGGCCTTGTTTTTACTGCTTGTATAGCGCTTCTCCATCTCTGCCGGCAAATAATATATTCGATCTGATTCCTGTACAGACCGTCCGGTGAAGTCCATGTGTACAGGCGCCTCTTGTGCTGTTGAAAATGAGTATTCGTTATAGTCAGGTTGTTTTCTTGATAAAACTCTACTAGCTTCTGCCCAGCTTCATTTGGCTCACCAAGACTGAACTTGCCTGTAATTCCGGATATTTCTTCACTCCTTACCTTAGCATTCCAGTCTCCCATGAGAAAAACGACGTCTGATGATGGGGTGCGGTCTAAAAGCATTGTAGGTCCGCATAAAATCTCTCAACGTCAGCTTCTTCAGCAGTAGTGGTCGGTGCATAGACTTGGATAACTGTTATGTTGAAAGGGTGACCTTGGATCTGAAGTGAAATTATTCGGTCGTTTTTGGGGTTGTACCATAGCACTGCTTTGCCCATTCTTCTCTTTACTATGAGAGCGACCCCATTCCTTCTCTTGGATTCGTGCCCACAATAAAAGACATAATGGTCACCGGAGTTAAATTCTCCCATTCCGGTCCACTTGAGCTCGCTGATACCCAATATATCAACGTTCAATCTGTCCATTTCTCGCTTAACGACATCCAGTTTACCTGGCGTCATAGATCTTACATTCCATGTTGCTATGTGATATATCTCCTTGCAACATCGGACTTTTCGGTCGCTTCCCGACACATCCACAACTGAGCGTCCTTTTGGCTTTAGCCCAGCCGCTTCATTCGTCCTGGAGCTACTAGGAATCGCCCTTTGTTCATCCCCAGTAACATGTGGGACGCCTTCCAACCTGGGGGGCTCATCTTCCGGCGCCATATCGATATTGGTATTGTGACTGGCCATAGGGTTTTCTTGGCAGGAAATACTGGAGTGGGTTGCCATTACCTTCTCCAGTAAATCACATTTTGTCAGAACTCTCTGCCGTGACCTGTCTATCTTGGGTGGCCCTACACAGCAAAGCGCACGACTTCATCGAGTTTCGCAAGCCCCTCCGCCACGACAACGCAGTGATCTATGAAGGGGTTTTTGGTTTTATAGATCTGCAAAGTTACATGGAAAAGACAGCCATTTCGGAGAGGTGTGGCGCTGAATCCCGCATCTTTGGGGCGGTTCGGCTTTCATCGCGTGATAATTACAGCTGCCGTCTACATGTTTCGCGAGTTGGCGCAGCGCCCTTTTGTGTGTAGCGAGTTCTTGGTCTTTTTTAGCGACAGCTGATATAAATAGTCTGGCCGAAAAACCGTCCTCGTAGCAGTCGGCACCGCGTGTGGAAAATAATCGGCGGCTGGGGATAAAATCTGTATTATGCGTTCTGGTTGCAGTGATTGACGATTCTTTGGTGTCTGGTAGGGGATGATGATTTAATGAAATCTTTAAAAATAAAATAAATTGTATAAAGGAGTTCTCATGTGTCAAAATAATCACATTGAAAAACCCATGTTTGACGATATGAAGTAAAAACGTTCAGACTGTGTAATTGATCAAATATAGCATTGAAATAATTATAAAGCCTGTGCTTGCTAATTGTACCGATGCCCCGCAGGGGCACCTTGTTTAACGAGGTGTTGGTGCTTGGCGCCACCACGGACCCTGGGCCCCGAAACCGAAACTGTCATCCTTACCGTGGCAAAAGGTATAGAGGTCGAAGGAGGAAACCATGAATGATGGCGGTCGAGGCTGTGGTCAAGTCTCGGCCAATGGGCTCCTCGCCTGTCTACCTGGTGAGGAGCTCCGGGACCTTCCTCTGCGTGTAAGGGTGAACCAGATGCGACATATATTAGGGCCCCTTAGACTATCCATACTGTATGAAAAAACTATCTTCAAAAACACATGATCGACCTCCGAAAAGGAGTCACACCGAGGTTACGCAACAAATCATGGCACCTGATAACTTTTGCGCTCTATAACAGTTTCTTCTGCGCTCTATAACAGAGTCTAAACATGTAAACGAGCTATCAGTTTTTCTGATTGCCAACTTGCTGAAGGCCATCATTGGGGCAAACTATAAAGCCAAAAAACTAGGATCTCGTGACCTACTAATAGAGGTATCAGACAAAAACCAGTCAGACAAGCTCCTAAAAACAAAGACATTTGCTAACCTTGACGTTCAAGTATCACCGCAACGCAGTCTGAACAGCTGGCAGGGAGGGATTTCTGAACGAGACCTCCTAAACGAAACAGAATCACATCTCCTTGAGGGCCTCCAGACCCAAGGTGTAACTGCAGCTCGAAGGATAACAATCAGGCGAAAGAATGAGGGGATAAGAACGAAACATATTGTTCTCACTTTCAACCGGAGCACTACTTCTTGAATTCATCAACGTTGAATTCATCTGACGCAATGTTAGCCCATGCATATCAATGCCCCGCAGGTGTTTCAAGTGCCAGCGGTACGGGCATGGCAGCAAAAGATGCCGAGGACGCCTTACCTGTGCAAAGTGCAGCGCACACGACCACACAGCAGATAACTAAATTGCACCTGACTACAAATGTGTGAACTGTGACGGCAACCACACCACGTACTCACGGTCCTGTGCGGCCTTTCAGGCCGAAAATGAAGTATTGAATATAAAGGTAACTGAGAAGATAACATACGGAGAGGAACGAATAAAGCACAGAGATGTTTTCCTCCGCTCCCTATGTTGACGTTGCCCGCAGAGGGGCCAGGCCGCGTCTAGTAACGGTGGACACGCTGTACAATGCTGCTGACGTGCTCCCACCACGGCTCCTTACTAATCAGCCACCGGTTGCACCAATCTTTGCAGTCCCTGAGGTCACTTTCTCCCAGACGTCCGGGGTACCAAAGGCATCTGAGAGGGACTTTGTTTCTCTTGAAAAATATCCTGCCTCAACGTCTACACCAGAGGCGAAGGAGGTGAGCATGGACTCCGCAGCGTCAGTAGCGCCTAGGGCGTCCGCCAACGAGAGGGGGGGCCTGCTAGACCACTTCAAATAAAGAAAGAAACATAGACCAGTTAAGCCACCTGATAAGGGCGGCGAGTCTTAAACCTACTCTCTATTCTATCCACACTTACCAAAATGGTTTTTATTTTTTCTCATTTTATTGGCTTATCATTTATTGGGACTGTCGAGGAGTCTTAAAAAACCTGGATGACATTATGAATTCCTCGCCGAACACCAACCAAACATAGTTTGTCTGCAAGAAACGCATTTGAAATCAACAGACACAACTTTTCTCATGCAGTATCATGTATTCAGGAAAGATAGGCAGGGCAGTACTCACCGCTCCGGTGGCGTTGCCATTGTAACTCAAAAGTCAATCGCTTGTCGAAGCATCTCGCTTAGCACAGACTTAGAGGCAGTGGCAATACAAGATTTAATATTCCGTAAAATAACAACAGTATGTTCGCTGTATATTCCACCAGATCATAGACTATGCAGCAAAAACTTTGAAAAGCTGATTGACCAACTTGAAGAACCATGGCTGCTGGCTGGAGACTTTAATGCCAACCACCCATTATGGGGATGTACATAAACAGACTTCTGAGGTGCACTAATTGAAAAGTTCTTGTTGTCCTCAGGATCATGTTTGCTCAACTCAAAACAGCCAACATATAACAGCTCAGCTCATAGTACGTACACAGCCATTGATCAAGCTTTTGGCTCCCCGATGCTCTTGGCAGCTACAGAGTGGGTTGTTATTGACAATCTCTATGGAAACGACTATTTTCCCATCTCTTTGAAGCACACAGGCAATAAAAAGTAAATGTGTCTAGTCCCAAGAAATTTAAAGAATATGCGGCCAACTGGAATATGTTCAGGAAACACTTAGCTCTGCCCTGTTCAATAAATACTGTCTTAGGCATTGACGAATCTCAACTCTTCACGCTGCACATTATAGATGCTGCAGAAAAATACATTTCATAAACATCACGTTAACCACGAAGCAAACGAAGACCCCGGTGGAAGGCAGAATATCAGACTGCCAGTGAAGCCCAAAACAGGGTATGGTCCAAGTTACGCCAATACACCACGGCTGAAAACCTAATAGAACTTATGAGCGCAAAGGCAAATGGCAGGCGTGCGCTACGCGTTTCCAAGCGAGAAAGCTCGTCATTATTCCTTTCTTCTTTGAACTCCTATTCTTATGCTCAGAAAGTATACAAGAGGATAAGAGCACTCAAAGGATATAGCACTCTCCCAACACACCTTGTCAGCACTAGCGGTGACTCTCTTGGACATCAAGCAGACACAGTAGGGCAACACTTTGAATACATATTCAGCTGAGCGCACTATAATGATTCCTTTTTGCGGCACAAGGTAACTAAGGCAAGGAAGCCAATACATGATAAAAGAACATGCACAAGGGGGTGCAATAGTCCTTTCACCATTCAGGAGCTGAAGATTGCACTAGGCGCGTGTGGGAATACATCACCAGGTCCTGACAGCATCACATATGAAATGCTCAGACACCTGCATGCGGATACGCTTGAAACCCTACTCTGCCTGTATAATAAAATATGGGCCATAAGACGCTTTTCTAAAGCATGGAAGGAAGCGATCATTGTCCCAGTATTAAAACCTGGTAAAGAACCCACACTTGCTGCTAGTTATAGGCCTATTCAACTAACCAGCTGTCTATGCAAGCTTTTTGAAAAAATGGTAAATTGTCACCTTCTTCATTTCCTTGAATACAATGGTCTTCTTCATCAAAACCAAGCTGGTTTTAGAGCTGGGCGGTCAACAGCTGATCAGCTCATTTCATTTGAGTCTTATGCAAAAGATGCTTTTGTACATAAACACCATCTTTTATCCATCTTTTTCGATCTTGAAAAAGCATATTATACCACTTGGCGCTATGGTATCATCCGCGACCTCTTCTCTCTTGGCATCACAGGGAACAAGTTGAATACAATACGAAGTTACTTGTCTCAATGGACCTTCAAAGTTCGTGTTGGCAATGCTTACTCAAAGCAGTACATAAGGAAAATGGTGTCCCTCAAAGTGGTGTTCTCAGTTGCACACTTTTCATAATCAAAATGAACTCGCTAAACAGCATGTTGCTAAAAAATAAAAACGATTTCTTGTTCTGTTTATGTTAATAACATCCAGATAAGCTTCAAATCTTGCAACCTGGCCATCTATGAATGACAAATTCTGCTATGTGTTAACAAATTGTCCAGGAGGGATGATGACAATGGGTTTAAATTTAACTCTGAAAAGAGTGTGTATTTTTCTCTAAGCAGCGTGATTTCGGACCTGACCCCGATATTACACTTAATGGTAAGAGCATTCCCTTTAAAAAGGACAAACATTTCTTGGCACAGTTGTTGACGAAAAACTTTCCTTTATTGCCCACATAAAACATTTACGACTGAAGTGTCTTAAAGCAATGAATCTGCTAAACATTCTCTCTCACCGGTCTTGGGTCACACACCGCGACTGCCTTCTGAGTCTTCTGAATAGTGTAGTTCTATCACGCATTGAATATTGCTCGATGATTTACAGGTCAGCATCATCCTCTGCTCTAAAATTGCTCGATCCCGTGCACCACCTCGGCCTTCGCCTCGCCACGGGCGCTTTTCGAATTAGCCCAGTTGCCAGTCTTTATGCCGAGGCGAACCGATGGCCACTGCAACGAAGAAGAGAATTTTCTTGTGTAACGTTTGCCACGAAGGTACTATGCCAACTGGATCATCCATGGCACCAGCTCCTACTTGACACAACTCGCACAAAACTTTTCTCAAGAAAACCATCAATAACACCACCATACATAATCAGAGTTGCCACGCATATTGAACATCTGAACATTAGTATTCATACAACTTCCATGAAAGATCTATTTCCTCCTTGGGAAGTACATGTAGTAATTGTAATCTATCATTCCTTGAAGTCGGGAAACATGCGTCCCCTGTTGCCATACACCAGCACTTCGTGTCACTTCAGGCAAAGTACATATTCAATGATACACTGACGCTTCAGTCTGCTCAAGTCTCCTGTAAAGCACATGGACCAGTTTTCACAGTCAAAATCGCTGAACAGATATACAAGTATATTTACTACTGAATTCCATGGTCTCCTTTTGGCTGTGAGACCACATTACAAAAAAAAAATACAGACATCGATCATCTACACAGACTCTGACAGTGTTTTACACATCCCTACCTTTTTGGAAGTGGCATAATAAGAACCCAGTCCTGAATTCTCTTTATAACACCCTTATGTCTGCCCATAAACTAGAACTTAAAATTACACTGTGTTGGGTGCGGCCACCGCTGTATACCAGGTAACGAGGCAACTGATAGGCTTGATGCATCAGCTGCCCTTCGAAACACTAGACATTGACCACATATCATATCAGAACCTCAAGCCACACATCAAAATTATCATTCGACAACAATGGCAAGAGGAGTGGGACACAGCAACTTAGAATAAACTACACACGATAAAACCAAGGATAGCTAGATACAACACAGAAAAACAAAACGGATTCGAAGACGTAGCTTTGTGCAGGCTCAGGATAGGTCACACATATACAACGCATTCGTACCTTTTAAAAACTTTTCTTGCACCACATTGTTCAAGATGCGGTGAGCGGCTAACAGTGATCCATGTTTTAATTGAACGTCCGAGACTTCAACAGCAAAGGAAACATAATTTTCCTAAATTACACAAGAAACATATACCCACACATCCGTCCATCTTTCTTGGTGATGATCCAGTGTTTCCTTTAGATAGAGATTTTAAATATATAATAAAAGTGGGCTTTTTATACGGAATTATTGATGAACACGAGCGTAGGCCCGTTTCTTTTATTTCGATAGCTTTCTTTTTCTTTTTACTCAGACCACTATACACCGCAGTTGAATGTTTAGGTCCTATACACCACTGTTTTTAGACTATACACTCCAAAATAACTTTTATGCCCTATACACCAACGTTTTTAAGTACATCATTACACACCACAACTTGGACATTTTATTAACTTCAGTCGACACCTGACCTTGTGTTTGGCGCTTTTTGGCCTACGATGCGCTTGCGCCATAAAAATCAGTTCATAATCATCATTTGTATCGATCTTTAAACATTGAAATACCAAGAATAAAAAAATAAATATTTTCAAAAATAGAAGATACCACCCATGTGTGTGGAAAACTATCGCATTATCATCTAATGGCAAAACTTTTTGTGTCCATCTATTTTTGATAGGCGCCACGATAAGCGCAGTTACACAATCGCTGCCGTTGGGAGGCATGAAGTGACCTGCCAATATCCTTTGTGTGGAGGCACACAGCTCCGCGTCTTGACAACCGTTCTACCCTGCTATCTTGCTTTCAAAGCAGTATGAGGCGGCATGTTATTGGCCATCTTGATGTATTTTTTCACACGATGTTTTATTTTGCACGAGGCAACACATCAGCTGCTTTAATCTTGAACCATGTCTTCCTGATTACAGTAGGTATACTGCATGTTTTCTGTACCTGGTGGAAACGTTCATTGGCTACGAGGTGTAGGATACAAGCGCATGAGCCGTGCCGAGCTTCAAGTGCCCTGTCATTCATGTGCGAGAATGGGTGGGTGAAGGTACCTAAAGTGCGTACGTAGCGTGCCCCACATGGGCACAGAAACTTTTCTGCTGCCTTTAATTGTGCCTTGGTGCAGTGATTATAGTCTGGAATGAAGAAAGTCTATGGTTGCACTTGTTTATGCATCCCTCTCAGTATCTCCCTATAAAAAAAGACAAACCTCGATGTGAAATATGCGGTGGCGAGCCGTTCAATAAACCATATTTAAATCATGGTAAATATTTATGAACTGAAGAACCAATGCTTTCCTTCATTTTAACAAGAACATGTCCAATTTCATCTACCGTAGGTACAAGCGCTTGTCGATTTTTTCCACTCCAGAAAGCCAATATTTGATATGTTCGAAGAAATAAACAAAAATCTAGTCATGTGAAACATAATTTATAACGTTATGTATTGCCCTTGACAACTACAGTTGTTTATGCGCCAAACATTTCTACATCACTTGCTTTGCATAGACTTTCAGTCAGGTTGTCCAAAAATATTTTCCAGCGAGACCCTAAAGTAGTAGCAATCTGGATACACAGATAATTTAAATCTTGGCACACTTATTTCCCTCGACTGGATCAAGCGTTATGTATTATATTGTAGTGTAGTAGTGACAGCGCCGTTGGCAACACATGAAGAATAATTGAACTTCACTTGAATAAACTGTTTATTGGAATAACGTACGCTCGCAAAGAAATATTCGACAGCGGCAACAGCAACAACCTTGTTCGGCGGTCGTCGAAAGAAGAATGCCGACACATCGCCAAACGCACCATTTAAAGGCGGCGGGAAAACATAAAGATAAACCCGCAAACGGTCACTAGCTCAACCTAGAACATCGCAGAAGCATACTCAATTGGCAAGCAATCTTCGAGAAATGTGTTTGCGCATCTTGCGTGACAAAACAAAACCTGATATAGCTACGCCTCGCGACAACGAGCATGACCAAAGAATGCAGAATTGATACGCGTGCCAGAATCGGAGTATTAGGGAGCATGCGAGCGCTGCAGAAAAAAAAAAACAAAGATTTCACTGGTTTGCGCTATTACTCCCCCATGTAAAGGCACTGACGCGATGCTTAAAAAATAAATACAGAAAGATAACAAAACACCAGTTATTAAAGTAAATTTAGCGCATCTAAAAGATTTGAGGCACACAAAATAGATGAGTTATGGGTGCGCCCGGCGCCATTGGAACGTGGTCGTGCCGGCGGGGATGACGTCGCAGTCAAGCTGTCCAATGCGTTGAAGGACTGTGTATGACGAGAACTCTTGGCGACGCGTTCTCTGCACTCCGGCGGAAATCATCGATTTCTTACGATCGTTCACCGGGGTGGGGTCGTGGGGCGTCGACTGTAAGTCTGTGGGGGTTGATTTGTCGGTACGGGCAGTGGTGAGATGTGTCCAGCCTCACCACAATTTAAGCATATTAGGCGGCTAGGTTACCTCTAGGCGTCGCAATTCCTGGGGATGGGGGCTCTTTCGTATGCTTGGTGGACGGGGGATTAGTGGTAGTGTTCAGAAGCAGATTTAGCGCGTGAAGGGGGCCGTGGAGGAGGGCCTCATTGGAAGGCAAGTCGTCGTAACGCAGCAGCATAGTTCATTACTGTTTTTTCTCTCGACGGACCTCTCGTTTCATAAATGAGAGGTGCCTACTAGACTTCTTTGCGGACGACATCAACGAGCGACAACACATGAGTTTCCATGAACGATGGAAGGGGCCGGCACAGTTTTTACGGACGACATCGTGGATGAGTCTTGGAAAGAGTTAAGCGCTTGTATTTAGATCGTCGTATTGGCTTACCCTGGAAAGAATGAACAATAATTTCAGAGATATCATTACAGAGTGTGCGGTAGAAGTAGGCGGTAGGATAGTTATGGAGGATACCGGTAAGCTGTCTAAGGAGACAAAAGATTTGATTAAAAAACGCCAATATATGAAAGCTTCCAATCCAACAGACCAGATCGAATTGGCTGAGATATCAAAGCTAATCAATAAGCGCAAGGTGGCTGATATAAGTAAGTATAACATGGAGAAATTTGAGCATGCTGTAAAGGACGGGGGAAGCCTTGAAGCGGTAAAGAAGAAATTGGGTTAAGGCAAAAACCAGATGTCTGCGATAAGGGACAAGGCGGGCAACGTCATCACCAATATGGACAATATAGTCAAAGTAGCCGAGGAGTTCTATACTGGTCTCTACAGCAGCCAAAGTAGTCAGGACCGTAACAAGATTGGCGGCAGGGAAAAACTGACGTTCCACCAGTGACGAAGGACGAGGTCAAGAAAGCATTAGAATCTAAGAAAAGGGGAAAATCAGCTGGAGAGGATAGGATAACTACAGATTTGCTAAAAGACGGGGGGGGGGGGGGATATCGTGTTAGAAAACATGGCCTTCCTGTATACGCAGTGCCTGGTGTCATCGACGGTACCGGAACCATGGAAGAATGCAAACATTATCCTTATTCATAAGAAAGGGGACTCTAAGGACCTTAAAAATTACAGACCAATCAGCTTAATGTGTTACGTATAAGCTATTTACTAAGGTAATCATGAATAGAATAAGGAAAACCTTTGACTGCCACCAAGCAAAGGATCAAGCAGGCCTTCGGAAACGGTACTCTACTATCGATCATATCCATAACATCAATAAGGTGATAGAAAAATGCTCGGAATATAACCAGCGCTTGTAAATAGCATTCATTGATTACGAAAAAGCATTTGACTCAGTTGAAACATCGGCGGTGATGCAGGCATTGCGAAATCAGGGGGTAGAAAGTGCTGGAATATATATATATAGTGGCTGCACAGCAGCCATAGTTCTGCATAACTGAAGTAACAAAATTCCCATAAGGAAAGGTGTTAGGCAAGGAGACACAATATCCCCAGTACTATTCACAGCTTGCTTAGAGGAAGTATTCAGAGACTTGGAATGGGAGCAGTTAGCGATAAGCGTAGATGGAGATAGCCAGATGGAGATAGCCTCAGTAATCTGCGATTTGCTGATGACATTGCCTTTCTAAGACTCGGGGGATGAACTGCAAATACTGATTGATGACCTAGACAGGAAAAATAGAAAGAAAGGCTTGAAAATCAATATGCAGAAGACTAATGTAATGTTCAACAACCTCGGGAAGGAACAGCAGTTTACATTAGGTAGCGAAGTACTGGAAGTAGTAGGCGATTAAGTCTACTTAGGACAGGTAGTAACCGCAGATCCGGACCATGAAAAGGAAATAACAAGAAGAATAAGATTGGGATGGAGCGCATTTGGCAAGCACTCGCAGATTATGACTAGCAGCTTACCGGTATCCCTCAAGAGGAAAGTATGCAGCCGTTGCAGCTTACCTGTACTCACCTATGGGGCTGAAACGTGGAGGCTAACCAAGAAAGTTCTGCTTAAGTTGAGGACAACCCAGAGGGCTATAGAACGCAAAATGGTTGGGGTAACATTAAGAAATAGGAAGCGTGCAGAGTGGGTCAGAGAAATAACTCAAGTTACCGACATTCTAGTGGAAATTAAGAGGAAATGGGCATGGGCGGGACATGTAGTGCGAAGAGAGGATAATCGATGGTCGCTTAGGGTAACAAACTGGATTCCAAGGGAAAGAAAGCGTAGCAGGGGGCGGCAGAAAGTTGGGTGGGCGAATGAGGTTAAGAATTTCGCGGGGGTGAAGTGGATGCAGCTAGCACAGAACCGGGTTAAGTGGAGAAATATTGGAGAGGCCTTCGCCCTGCAGTGGGTATAGTCAGGCTGATGATGACGATGATGATAATGATTGGCTTGCAGTAATCATGTGCAGAGGCCGGTTATACTGGCGCATCCCGGTGTCCAAAGTATTTTCAATTGTTGCTTCTTCCTAGCAGAATGCTCGCAGTTTGTGGCTGCTGTAGTAGAAAATATACAAATCACTTAGATTTCACATCGCGTATAAGAAGGTTTGCTTTAGTGTCTTCGTTCACGTTGGGAGCAGTGGGCGAAAGAGTTGTTTCATCTCTTCAACGTAAGCCGAGACCGACTCATTAGGCAGCTGAATCCTTGATGAAAAAACTGGGCTCTTTCATTTCTTATTATATTCATGAAAGCCTTCCAAATTTATTGTGCCCCAATCTTAAATGTGCCCCAAACCTTCAATTACGTCTCATTATTCTGACACCATATTCAGGTTTTCCTAGGAGAGCAAAATACGCTAGCCTTAGCCTCGCTTCGCCGTTTTATGCTTTGAAGGTTCTCATGCGTTTGAACAGGTCGAGCGCCAGCCTTCTTCATCCTCATCTGGTCGTCCTTGGAACCAGGGGGGCTCATGGTGTTGAACGAAAATAACTGGTGGTAAAGGCGGTGCCAATGTAAATTTTGAGGCCTTTTGGGGTCGCACGGGGTCCGGCAGCAGACCTTGTTCGGATTGGCGCCCTTGAAGTCGGTGGCTGGTTCGGTGACCTTTTGGCTGTTTCCTCAGGATGACAGGAAGTGTTGTGGTCTTGGGTTTAATGGGTAAACCGGGATTCGAAGGGCAGCACCTCCATCTGATGTCACGTAGTAGTGACAACGCCACTAGTGACAGATAAGGAAGCTTGAACCTCATATTAGTATCTCTTTATTGGACTGACTTGCACTCGCACAAGAACAAAGAAATCAGTGGCGGCGATAGCAACAGTCGTGCTCGGCCTTTATCAAGCAAAGAATGCCGTGCAGCCAAAAACGCACAAATAAATGATGCTATGAAACACATAGATAAAGGCGCCAACGGTGACTTGCACAACCTAGAACATTGCAGAAGCATTCGGTAGGGTAAGGAACCTTCCAGACATATCTCGGCGCATATTGAGCAACAAAGAGTCTGATAAAGCTGCGCCTCGCGACGGCGAGTATAAACAAAGAATACAGGACTGATCCGCTAGCCAGAATCAGATTGATAAGGCCGCAGGTTCGTGGCTGACGAAAAAAGAAACAAAAAAAGATTTGAATGATTTTCCAGAGTAGAGAGAGACCTTGAAGCCCTCGAGCAAAATATTTTGTGACTTGCTGGCTTTTAGAAATATATTTGTTGTTACGTAGATGAAAGACATTCAAAACCTTCTAGAATTACAAGTTACATGTTTCTAAGCACACAGGCAACCTTCAGCTCTGTGTGTTCACCAGTATCCACCATGTTCACATAGTTTCCGGCCATAAAACATCATTACAAGATTCTTATGTATCTACACCTTATTTTGTTTTAAAGATTTCCTGAGAATTGTGAGTGCCTTATATTACTTTTTTGTTATTTCCCTGCAGATATTGCTGCTATCGCGCATTCTCTAAGAATACATTTTTCTAAAATATCCTCGATTGCATGAAGCCTCTTACGTGACCAATGCGTAACCCCTTGTAGATGCGTACTGTGGCCCTTGCGCAATAGAACCCGATTCCTATAGGCCTTTCCAGCTCGTGTTTGAGTATAGTGTCACAAACTAGGTCAACATATCTTAAATATTTAATTTGCGAGAATTTTGTGACAGTGTCTTACTAAAGGTTCTAGATCAGGCGAAGACCATCGTAGTTGTGCACAGGCTTGATGATATGTGTTCATAGTCAATAAAAATAATTTCAGTATGCAATTCTATGGGTAAACTATAAACGTAGCAGCAGATATATACATCTCTAGAGGGATGAGTTGGTGGTCATTCCGTTTGCCGATCTGAGTGAGATAGTGTATGGAAACTAAAGCTGGATAGAAACACATGCTGAAATATACAAATATATGCAGCGAAAAGTCATGTATACTTGTACAGCCAAAAATTTATGAGCGTGAACGCGGGAAAGCATGCCAAACTGTACAATCAGCGCAGTCTAGCGCACGCTAGCCGTAACTTCGCAAACGAGATATTCTCGGCTAAGGCTGTTATATCAGTAGATGCACTCCCAAGGCGGATGTAAATTGGTGGCGAAGGCTGGGCCCAAAAACGGTCTAGCGCGACAGCAGCACAGCCACTTTGGGGGGGCGAAATACTTAGATAATGAAATTCAGAAGCACAAATAAAAACGCTATAAAACAATGTAAAGAAATAAATATTTTAATGACACGTTTTATAAAATAGGTAAATTAATTCAGCAAAACATTACGCCACATTTTTAATTTTTTGCAACGTTCTTGTTACGCCCCCTGTTGATGAGTGTGCGGTGCATTTGCAGCTTGACTTTGCAGGCCTTGTTTCGGCACCCGGCCACAGTGGCCGCGGGAGCCCACGAAGCGGTTTCTTATCGCCAGCTGTCTGCAACAGCGCACCTGTTAAAGCTTATAAATTTAGCTCGCCAGTCTCGAAATGCCCTTTTTGCGAAGTTTTCCTTGTCCTTACGCGTCGCTTCTCAGTCACCATTTTTTAAAATTTGTACCCCGCCGCACCGCTGCGGCAGTTTTCTCAGTTTTGTCGTTTCCTTCGACGTGCGGCCAGTGCGAAGTCTTTTTCCGTCTTTGCACGCATCGCGCTGTTCTTTTAAAGCGCTTAGCACTTTATTTCAAGATGAGCTTGCGCCGTGTGAAGAAACGATGCGCCGTGGCACATTGCGACAGCATGGACAGTACTGTCGGTGTCAAGCTACATCGCTTCCCTCTGGACTTTCACAGGTGAGCTCTTGTCAATGTCGTCTGCTACAAGGCGTCTTCTCTAGGTATGCTCCGAATGCTTTCGTTGGGCTGTTCGCTTCTGTTTCTGTAACCAGTCCGTGCGCAGGTGGCTTCGTTTTTTCGGGGATATTAATGTACTATACTACAGGGCACACACTTTAAGTGCTAAGCTGTGCGAAAGAGGCCCACCATTTGTTTAATTTATGGTGAGTTTCATGCAGCCGGCTATCACCAGCGTTAACTTGATACCGGGTTCTCAGGAGCAACCACGCGCATGCCACTGACCGGAAGGCCAATTTAAAATCAATTGTGCTGCCTGACAAGTCTGAGCACAACACTGTTGAGTTTTCCAAAACCGCCAAGCCAATTTGACCCTCGCAACTGGTAGTATCGAAATTCAGCCACGTGTATATGCGCGGCATTAAGGGGGCTTTAACTGAATTCACTCAGCAGGAGTTACAGCCTGTCTTGTTATTGCTATTCTGCATATGCATGACCGTTAGGGTAACTTTAAACGCACTTCATTATCGTCAATCCTAACCATAGAAAGGTATAGCTACCCGCATTGCATGAGGACGAGCGTACGTAACCGCACTCTTGGGCGCTGAGAGCTTGGGGCGAGCATTTACTACCATAGTTCAGATATAATGGAAGTATAATGTACTGCAGTTAGCATTGACAGGAATAATGACGCATTAGCGTTTGGAGTAGGCAGTAGGCAGTACTCCTTACGGCGCAATTGTGAATAACTTGCGCGTTGCATCACGTCCAGGTGCCGAGCGTGGGTGCAGTTCTGCCACAACGTCAGCCTGGAGAAGACACCTTGGTAGCTGCGATCCTTGCGGGTTTGTTCCACGCACTTCGAACCGTCTGCGTATCTGTCGTCAAAAAGGCTGCGACCCGTGTTGATGCGCCTACTTATGTCATGTCATGTTTGCCTCAGTTGGAGCTGTCTTAGCACTGTCTTCTATGCTTTTCAATTTCCTACCTGAAAACGTTCGTGGAACTGCAGGGCTTTTTTCTATCCGCACTGTGACCATTGAGATGAATAGCCAGCTTAAAGAAACTAATGCTTGAGCTGCCTGTGGCGCGTATTTTTTGTTGGTGTACTTTATCACTGTATTTGTTTGGTGGCTGTAATAAACCATGAATATGAAAACCATACTTGCCGTACACTGTATTGCAAACTGTTCACTTGAGCCTGTGCTTTGTGCATCATACCTTGTACTCAAAAGTACTAGCACCAGCATTTCCACCAAGGTTTCCACTGCGAATCATGCATGATTGCATGCTTAGCCAGCCAAGGTAAGCCAGCGTCTGAAAGTGTTGCTGCCTTTCTATGCTGCCTTTTTTGCCAGTCACTTTCATTGGGTTCCGAATTGCACAATAACAAGGCCATAACTAGCAGGAACTCGAGCAAATTTGACTGGCAAAGGTTGGTGCGCACTGAAAGGCAACCATCATTAGATACCGGCTTGAAAAGGCGGGTTCTATAAAAAGACCACTTTAAAATTCGCGCTAAAAATAGAGGCATGCGTGACGTCATTCAACGTCACTCATACGTAGTTGCCCCCCAATATGGCGGTGCCCATGAGCCGCCATTTTTTGGACCAATGGGCGTCTATGGAGCCTTCGCTAACATTGTATATCTACCTTGGCACTCACAGCCAGCTCCCGCTCACTGTCTACTTCGCACAGCGATAACGGATAACTGATAACAAAGGCGCGGACACTAAACTGCTGTCACATTCCCATGCATGCGCAAAGCAATAATCTGATGCGGGTTTCCAGCCGCTAAAGCAACATGCGTTCCTTTACAAAAGGAGCGCCTGGATATTGGGCGTGCGAATTTGTAACCAATGGCGAAGAAGCCTATGCATATGGTCATTTTGATGCTATTACCGTTTCATTGCCGCTCAGATATTCTCAACAGTGGAGTATGGTACAGTATAATTGCATATCGACTTTCCGGGTGTGAAAAGAAAATAATAAAATTACGTTTTAAAATAACTTTTACCAGTGGTTTCATCGATGTGGCGCCTTCAACAGTCATGCACTACTACAACTAAAGATACGTTTCGACACCTCGAGGAATGCCATTGCTGCTTCTCTCAATATTTCGCGTTGTAGTGGCCTCAGCTGTGTGAAAAATTGACCATAAGCTAAGTCTGCAAAGACGCTCACGTTTTTCGTTCTCTTATGTGTGAATATATTTTATATATATAGATATGTTTTCAAGTAAAACACTACTGTCTGTATTTTGCGTGCATATATGTCAAAGACAAAAAGCACAAGCACTGCACAGTTTGCGGTTTGGAGAATCATTTTATTGAGAGTGGAGGAGAAAGAAGAATTCAGCAAAAATCAATTGCTACTCGCACTACAGTGAGAACTGTGGAAAGCATCCTGCACTTAAGGTAACGTTGAACATTTTCGCCTGCTCCTAGTAGCGAGTAGCACCGCCTTTTAGGCGAACGAATCAGCCATCCTCTTCGGTAAAGAAGAGTAGAGGGAGGCAACAAAAGCGCCATCTTCACAAGCGCTCTCCCATTCTTCTTGCACCGCTTATCAAAGGCTGTCTGCATTCGTACTTTGAAGTGGACGCCGCGGCAAGCGTTGCTTCATCCGCCCCAGACATTCTCTATAATATTCAGGTCAGGACTTTTTGGAGCCAACTGCAGGACCTCTACACTTTCGTCTTCCAGCAGCTCCTTCACACGGCGAGACGTGTGTATAGGGGAAAGGTCCTGTTGAAAGATGACACTGCCGTTGGGAAAGGGTCCGTGGCGAGCGTATGGCAGCATAACGTCCTTTAGAAGTTCGCTGTAACGGGCGGATGTCAAGTGGCCCTCGATACGGACCAGCGGTCCCAGTCCGTGATGCCAGATGGCTCCCAAGGTATTTACTGTTGTGCGGCCGCTTGCGGCTACGCTTTGAATATTGGTCGGATAGTGCCTGCAAATAAAGAGTGCGCACACGGACAATAAGCACCAATGTTCAAAGAGGATATAAAGCTTCTTGAATGAGACTGGCGAACACTAAACTCATTCTAGCATTTGCAGCCGAAGATTTCAATTTAGAGCAGCAGTCGACATCGTTAATTAAGAAGCCATTGATTGCGTGAAGCTTTTATCCTCTTCCTCCTACTACATTTAGAATAATTCTATTGAGACGACTCAACGGCAAATAAGATACAAATGCAAGCATCACCTCTCGTTTCCGAGCCGCCAGACTCTCTTCCTTTGGGCTTGTTTGGAGCAAAAGGTGGATTCATCCTTAAAGATTATTCTTTTCCACTCCTCAGACTTCCAGGACGCGTGTTGTTCTGCAAACTGGTGTCGCTTGGTCTTGTGCGTACTGTTGAGGAAGGGCTTCTGTGCGGCGACGCGACTGTGCACGCCCGCTTCTTACAGCCAGTTCCGCACAGTGGCTGGGTGGGCATTGACTCCGGTGCTTTCCATGATTTCATTCGCTGTCTGAAAAGATCGCCTGCCACAGCCGCAATGATCAATTGATCCTCCTCTTCCGTCGTTGCTTTTGGTCGGCGCCGGTGTGGAGCATCGCCGATTCTTCCTTCTGTCTTATAGGCTTGACATATTCTGTTGACAGTCTTGAGCGGTCGGCCGGTCATGGCCGCAATAGACCGTTGGCTGTATTCTTTCAACGCTATGTCAATGATGTGCCGTCGCTCTTCGTCGGGTGCAAGCGCCATGGTGTGGCTTCCGAAGAAAAGAAAGAAAACCGCGCAATGAATTTTTTATACGCAAAACTGTATCAGCGTTATCAAAGCATATGTGTTTTATTTTATGATCAAGAAATTTAACCAATCACAAACGTTTCAACCAGCGAGCGACTCAGAGTTCTTGGCTCTTCTTTCGCCCGTTTTTAGCTGCCCTTTCGCAAGGTTACACCGGGAACGCCGACGGCGGCGCGGTTAAACCAATGAACGGGCGCATAAGAGCTGCGCTGTAAACAAAGGCACAAAAACTCCAAAATTCGACAGCACGTCAGTACTCTTATCGTTACGCGCTCGGCATGTAGGATTCATAAGAGTGCGCCTTTCTTCAGCTGTTATCACCACGTGTTGCAGATAGCTCACGCAGCAGATTGCGGGTCTAGAAGAGACAACACACCGCATTGATGGTAGCGAGTGCATCCGCTAATCTAACAGCCTTAGCCGCGAATATCTCCTTCGCGAAGTTCGCGAATATCTCCTTGAAGTTACTGCCAGCGTGCCCTAGACTGCACTGATTGTACAGTTCGGCACGGTTTCCCGTGTTCACGCTCATAAATTTTATGACTGTACTTTCTGTTATTGTTAAATTTTGCACGTCAAGTACATGAAAAAGATCATTGCGAATGAAAATTTCCCCACTTTCTCTAAGCCGAGCTGCATCTTAGCACGGCTATCCTTTACGTCACCGACAGAAAGACTAGTGATTTGTATCTGTTCTATTTGGATGAGTACCTTCTGCAAAGCAAGGATTTCAGCATTACGCCGTGTTGTGTATTGTGATCATTTTACTGTTACATCGGGAAGCCTAATTCTTCTAAGAAACGTATATTTTCCAGAAAGCATGGTCCGAGCCATGGTTCTACAGCTTTATCATTAAAATGACATGCCCTTCATCAGTTGAATGTCAGGCGACAGCCCATACAAATGGCCGTATCGCACGTTTACATTGGACTGCTTGCATTCAGCTTATATGCAGCTGACGTTCATGAGTGGTTCGCCACACACCACTGTAGAGGTCGTGTAAGAATGTCAAATAATAGTCTGACGCAAACTTTAAACTTATCAACTGCAACCGCATTTTCTAAGCGAAAGACAATACATTTTTAAGCATATTTTATGCGAAATAGGCCATCTATATGCTTCTGCGCCAGATATGGGCATATACAGGTACTAAAAATAAAATAATTGATCTTGACTGACGGTACACGATTTGGCGTTTTGTCGTCAAATATTTTTGGCATCAAATTTAATAGCAGTGAGTCTTTGTCGGCCGTAAAAAAATAAAAAGATAAATAAATGGGTCCTTATACACGAACATTCATCTACGTACTCGGCTACTAATCAAACTAAATGCTAGCCTTATTGTGCAACATCGTTTGTGGAGTAGAATGGTAGAGTTGAGGCGTATTTATAGACTATATGCAGAGAAACATTGTTACGCTCTTCACGAATATGCAGAATAGTTCTTCGTCGAGGACAGACGTTAAAAGAACATGATAATTTTAGATCCATACAATAATTGAAGAATACTCAAAGCAATGTGAAATTGATAATTGTAGTAGATGTGAAGTATAGGTCTGTCGTGAAAAGGAACTGCAGCCCAGGTTTAAGTACTGCTAGAAATTTCATCATAAATACAAATTTAGGTTTTTATGGGATTGCCTCACTAATTATTAGCCAGGGCGTGGTAACAGTGACTTCAACCTACAAGGCATGCTCTCAATTAAAATAACGATTTGTACCCTGGCTTAGTAAGAGACCCAAACTTTCTGTATGAACACAAAGTATCAACCGGCGTCACTTCGCCCTTGCTGGCTGCAGTGTAGCCAAGACAGCAGTCAGACCAAAGACGCACTGCAGGGTTGTAGCCATCAATACCTTGGGTGTGGAAACATTCTGAACCTGATTGAACACTGAGCTGCTACAACTAGGAGTAAACTCGGCGATAATCGAGTGTATGATGTCTACGATTATGTATCAAGCCTGCCGGCATATGCGCAGTTTTGTAACTACGGTTGCCATTGTGTCCGAACTCATTCCACACCCTCTAGTGGATTCTTCGAGGATAACCCGCGTCGGAGACAATAATCGCTTCCAATTTGTAGCGCGATTTGTGGAGAGCTGATCGTTGCCCCTCTGCAGGAATTTAACCCTAGACAAGCTGTTAAAAGAACGACTTCGCAGCGATGATCGACTGCATTACATCAAACTTCCGCAGCTCGTTTGGCGGATTCTGCGCAGCGTCGTCCCTGCCGTATTGCCATCGGGTCCTAATTCATTGAAAGCCTCCCCTCTTTTATGGATTTTTATAGGATGAAATACTTTGGCGACAACAACCGCTTGTAGTAGAGGCTGGATAAAGGCCAAGACAGGATTTTTGCCTTCCTACAGGGCACCTTCACAGCACCTACAACAAGCAGCCAAGCTGTTGAAGCAACGACAAAAACGAGGTGATCATGGACTGCGTATCATAAAGATTTCGCATAGGGCTTTACGGCTTCTGCACACCTTGAATCGGCTATGTTATCATCCTGTCCGAAAAAAATCCTTCCCAACTTGTGAATTCTGGGAGGTTAAAGGGGCCTGAAACATGAATAATTTGTAGTCGGTGGAGGGCTTTGGGCTGGAACGCATCGTCGACTTCCTGAGGGGCTGATCTCATCAGCCACTGCAAGCAGACAAGGCGCTGAAAATGGGACGACATTGGGGCAATTTTTTATGATACGACACTCCATATTACGCATCCTGCTTGGCGGCCTAAGATATACAATATAAATTATGTACAAAAATATGCAATACAACACAGGCTATATGACAGCATGTGGCGGAGAAACAGATTAGACATGAAATAATATCGTATTATATAGAGAAAATTAACAAATATTATTTTTTGTTTAACTCTCGTGAACCATAGCTGTATTGCGATAGAAACAGCGGAAGCTACTTTTGCCTGCTACATTATTACCCTATCACGCCCTATCAGTGTAGGGTGCTACAGTATTGGGGACACTTAAGATCATTCTTTTAGAGTATGACGCGGGAGCTTAAGCTAGCAGCCAACATATAAATAAGAAGGGGTCAGTGCTTCTAAAGCAGATGAGGAGCGACAGCAATAGCTGCTGGTGACCGAGCGTTCGTCTTCTTCTTTTCCTTCCTCTGGCGGAGCTCAGCTGAAGCGCTTCCTAGGCAGCGGCATAAACCGTGTCGACGGCAGGTGCTACGCGACGAGGCGAAACCTGGAGTAGAATTGCTAACGCAATAAAAACACATTATATGCACAGAATGAATATATATATATATATATATATATATATATATATATATATATATATATATATATTCATTCTGTGCATATAATGTGTTTTGTGTGTAATGTGTGCAATAATGTGCAAAGGCCCGACCGTGTATGTATATATATATATATATATATATACACGGTCGGGCCTTTGACGGAGTGATAATGCGGTGGTGTTGCGGTGGTGATCCTCAGTGGTGTTGCGGTGCTTCGTTAGCGCAACTTGCCGCACCTTCGATGACGAAGAAAAGCACTTGCTGTAGCTTTCAGGAAGAGTGCGATTTCGGTTTTGTCTGCCTTGGGGTAGTGGTGCGTCAATGTTGAACATGGGCTGCTTTGCTCGATAGGGAGCATAGTCTTCAGCTTGGCTGCGGTGGGCAAATATACCTGTGGTTTTCCTTAGAACGTATAGGAAAGCGATCTTCATGCCCTTCTTCAGATGCCGACATTCTTCGATGAAGTTCGTGACCAGCATTTCAGCTTGCCTATGACAAAAATGAGCGACCCCTCTTGTGATTCCGAGTCCCCCGTTTAAGAATAGCTGGGTGCTTTGTTGATGACGCCTTCGGTGGTTTCGACGTCTGCGTTGCCCACGCAGGCGACGACGCTTGATCGGAGCGGCATGGTCAAGTCTCCGTCGAGGACGTTTAGAGCAATGTGGTGCGTCGAAATTTTCGTGGAAGATATGGCGTTGTGCGTCGAGAGTTTGATGAGTTTTGAGAGGAGGTCACTGATCGCAAGATGTTCGTTCAGAGCATGCAAGCCAAAGCTCACATTGCGCGATCATTGTTGAAGGACGAAGAACCTGTAGGGTAGGCACGTCCTTTTACTCTAACACTTGTGTTGCATCGCCCCGACGGCGTAATAGTGTTGCCACAAGCGGTACGGATTTTACGGGCCATCCCAGTGGTCGTCACTTTCTTGAGCTGGGCGAAGAACGCACCACTGACGACAGAATAGTCGGCTCCGGAGGTATCCACTAAGGCGGTAACCTTGCGACTGTCGGCAACTTGGAAGTTAGTTGCTCACGCCATCATATTTCATTCTGGCTTTGGTGTTTGATCTTTACTTCGCCGTGTGCTGAACTGCGGCCGGGACACACCGTTGTCACTGACGTTGTCGTTGGGCACACCGGCGTTTTGTTGATTGCGGCGTTGTCACTCGTCGGCGGCCGTGAAGGATCTTCGTTAGCTCGCCGTATAGCTACCTACCCCGTGTGCGGACTAGTGGACCTTCCTCGCGTGTAGATCTGGCCCTTAGCACAAAGCGGGACTTGAAGGCGATGGGCAGCGTGATAGACGTCTTGGCGATTCATGCTCCCCCATTCTCAGCAAGTCTCTCAATTTTCTGTGGTCACTCGCCAGGACAGGGTCGTGGGGATTCAAATCCGAAACCTCCAATGCTGATATGCCTGTACAGACAGTGACGGAGGTTGTGTTCATCCTCACCACAATGGAAGCAGAAAAGTCGGTTGCTAGACGTCTTCCAAACATCGCATTTCCTGGGGCTTGGGGGTTATTCGTATGCTTGGTAGGTGGGGACCATGGAAGTTTTTCAGGAGCAGGATGGTAGCGGAGAGGGCTTGGAAGGACACGTCGGGGGACAGGTCGGTGTAATGCAGCGGCATATTTTATCGCTGTTGCTTGCTGCGCTGGAGCATTCAGAGCCGTCATTTGAGGAGCTCTCATTGCCTGCTGGACTTCTTCCCTGACGACGTCCACAAACGTCTGCACTTGGAGTTGCAGGAATGATGGCAGTAACCGGCGCCGTTTTTGGACGACGCCGCGTAAAATCTCACGGAGGTTATCTCCGCCAGTAGCTGGAGCATCGCTGTTGCTTGCAGAGAACACTTGAAGAGGCCGGTTGTAGTATCAAGTACGGGCGTATTGGGTCCGTTTTATTGAGGTTTGTTGCAAGGCATGCAAAAAGAGATTCTTTGAAGCTTCGCATCGAAATTTAACTTTAATTGTCGTCATCAGTCATATTTATAATGGTGGGGCCGGAGGAAGAGACGTTTCATTTTTTCATCGCAGGCGAGGACAGGCTTTTTGGGGAGCTTAGCTTTGGACTGAAGAAGGAGCTCTGCTCTTTCTTTTCTTACCATGCAAGAGAACTGCTTCAAAGTCTCCTTCGTGAAGTCATCCCACGTCGTTAGCGACGACTCACGGCTTTCATTCCACGTCCGCGCTGTTTCATCAAGAGCGACGAACACGCTTCCTTGTTTCAGGATGTCGTTCCAGTTTTTGAAAGCGGCAACTCGTTCGTACTGGCCTAGCCAGTCCTCTGGATCTTCTCCTGGGTTGGCGTTAAAAATTGCGCTGTCGGGCTGCAGGATGACAACCTGTACCGTACCTTGACCCATTGTCGACGTTGGGATCTTCTTCCGAGGTCTAACAGAATCCGGCATCAGACCGTGTTCTGGTTGGAGCCCTGAAGTCGGCGACTGGCTCGGTGACCTTTATGCGTGTCTCCCAGGGCGGCAAGAGCAGGGCTGTCGTCTTGGCTTGAAATGACACCCGGAACACGAGGGCGCCACCTTTAACAGATGTCATGTTTTGGTGACAAAGCTGTTGACACCAAAAGAGAAGAGGCGTAATCACACAGAAAACAACTCTATTGGGCTGACACGCCCGCAAACTAACTAAACAATCGGCGGTGGCAATAGCAACAAGCGCGCTCGGCGATCGTCGATCTATGAATCCCGGTTTCACGCGTCAGTGCTCGATTTAAATTCTAAGAAAGATCGAGAAAGCTGCAACCGGTGACCAGCATACCTTGGAACATTTTAGAAACACAGGCAAATAGCTGGAATCTTCGAGATATATTTCGGCGAATCTTGCGCGACAAATAAATGATAAGGGTATTTCACGCGACAAAATAAATTAATAAAAGAAATAATATATATTAGATTCGTGCGCTGGAATGACAATTATGATGCCGCATGCCGGCGGCTGTAGAATAAAAAGAAATAAAGGTCTGAATGATTCGCGGCAATATTTGCGCATATCCAAGTGATCTTCACTGTATTTATGTACTTAAGGCCATTATACCTAGTTGCACGGGCAGAGGCATATTATTTTATGTTACTTTTGGATAGCCTAAACTAATGTATGTATGTATGTATGTATGTATGTATGTATGTATGTATGTATGTATGTATGTATGTATGTATGTATGTATGTATGTATGTATGTATGTATGTATGTATGTATGTATGTATGTATGTATGTATGTATGTATGTATGTATGCGTGTATGTATGTATGTATGTATGTATGTATGTATGTATGTATGTATGTATGTATGTATGTATGCATGTATGTATGTATGTATGTATGTATGTATGTATGTATGTATGCATGCATGCATGCATGCATGTATGTATGTATGTATGTATGTATGTATGTATGTATGTATGTATGTATGTATGTATGTATGTATGCATGTATGTATGTATGTATGTATGTATGTACGTACGTACGTACGTACGTATGTATGTATGTATGTATGTATGTATGTATGTATGTATGTATGTATGTATGTATGTATGTATGTATGTATGTATGTATGTATGTATGTATGTATGTATGTATGTACGTATGTATGTATGTATGTATGTATGTATGTATGTATGTATGTATGTATGTATGTATGTATGTATGTATGTATGTATGTATGTATGTATGTGTGTATGTATGTATGTATGTATGTATGTATGTATGTATGTACACCTTTCTTGCTCAGAATGGTTCGAGCTGAAAATGAGCCTCTATGACACAGATTTTGCACTTCTGCCAATATAGACCGTTTACAGCGAGTAGTTTCACTCTTCCCTAACAGGTGGCGCCACTAGGACGGCCGTCATTGCTGGCCTTCGCAACGCATCGGCGCGCAGTGCTAACTGCTGCTGTGCACAGCGCTGCTTTGATGCAGATGTCATCTGTATTGTCGAAGTATTCTGCGAGGAAGTAGAGCTAATGACCCTGTTGTTTATTGGCGGAAGAACAGAAGACGCTTTCTACATAAGGTGCACATCATGGCCTAGGCAACCGTTTTTCTGGGAGATGTATCACGAGTTCATGTTCCTTTCTGGGACAAGAAAGCGCCTGTGAATTGCAGAGAATGGCTATACCTCACGCCCCAGCTCGTTTTAGCACCGGCAGTAGCCATGGGAATGTGAGAACGACCCTGAAGTTTTCTCAGGAATTGGATATTGCGTCTGCACTGCTGCCGAGTTTTTTTTCGCAGAGCGTTAAGAGGTACCTTGACGTTGCTATTAATGTCTATGCAGTTATACGAATTGATTGCGCAGAGAAGGAAAGCTAGTGTGGGCATGTAAGTGCATCTGTTTACTTTAATTAGGTACTATTCCCTAGGATATGCGGGATCGAATCTCGATCGGCCTCGGTGGCTGCTTTTCGCTGGAGCCAAAAACCCAGGCGCCCGTGTTTTGTGCGATATCAGTGCACATTAAAGAACCCCAAGGGGATGGGAATTTCCGCATCCTCCAGCTCATAGCCTGAGTCGCTTTGGGACGTAACACCGCACAAACAAAACCAAACTTTAATTAGACAAGTACTGCTGAAATACATGTAATAACTGCTGCTTTTATGAAACTAATGCACGGGCCAACGATGAAATTTACCATGATAAGATTTTTTTATATCCCCGCTTGCTTTGGCTGCGTACTGTGCGTTCTGAATTTCGGTGCAGTTTCCAGTCACCTTCGCCCGAGCGCAGATGAACGCCGCTGAGCGTCTGATGCGGCCTTCAAGCAGCGTAATAGTCTTTTGAAGCCAGGACGTTTACAGGAGATAAAATTATATCTTATCAATTAACGGGGATTACACGCGCGTCCATACTGAGCAGTAATTATTGGGCACAATGTTAAATGAACATTCATAATGCGTCTCAGCCAGCATAGTCTGAGCAATGCATGCGTTCGCCCTTTGCGCAAGAAAAAAAAAATAAGTTTGAGGGAATAATCAGTTTGTAATCTATTCAGTTTTACAGAAAGTCACGTTTTCCACAAAGAGCATTAGAGAGGGAATTGATAAAAAAAAGCAAAACAGAAAACCGAGTCGACGGCTGATGGGTTTGTCGAAACGTTCTAGCCAATGCAGACATTTAGGAGGACGCAATAAATGAACTACGTGGTTAAATTAAACATTTTTTAGCACCTACACATACTATAGGCATACACATGAAGTTAATTGCCTGTCTACAAGCTCGTTGTCCCCAGCGAAAGCTGGTACGCCGCACCGTGCAGCCGAGTACGAGCGGGCCGGAAGCCGTCAAACCAGAAGGCCGGCGATGGCGGAAGGGTCACGTGATCAAATATTGCAGCGCCCATGCGCTCGCGCTGTAAAGGGTCTATACAGGCCTTTCTCACAAAACGCTTAGGCTTTGTTTTCTCATAGTTACCACATTCCGAACCGAAATGGTAGAAGGGACAGATTTGTGAACTTAGTGATTTCAATATACATATCATTTGTTTTCAATATATACACACAGGGCTGTATAAGGTAATCCCTAGTCGACTGTAAATTATCATTTTATTTACCTATGCGAATAGAGCATGAAAACGACGACGGAAGAGAGATAATAGAGCGCTGAGTTCCAACTTTCTCAGTATTTTGTCATCATCCTTTCTGTACACTGTTCGCACTGCAGAAGGTACATTGAATCAGCTATCCCGAAAAACAACCATTCTCTACACTCTCATTTCTGCAGTTGCAAGACCTTATTTCAACCCCTTTACTCTTCAATAATAAGAAAAAAGAAATGATAGGATCCATGGCCGTTAATTAGGTAGATATAACCAGGCGTTTTTTGTCCTAAATAATTCGGCACCAATTGAGATCAAATAGTAGTTTTAGATGTAGGGACATTTGTTATTCTTGAGATAATATTTCACTGTGGCGCATTAGTAGAGCACGTTAACCCAGAAAACTGTCTTTGGAGCACTTTTTTAAGTCCCAGTTTCTATGTCAAGTGCCTCTGAAAGTGATGGTTGTCAAATATTTGTAATAGAAATTTTTCTTGGCTTTCAAGAGCTATTCTAAGGTTATTGGAGAAAAGGATGCCTTTTGGGCACGTTCCAAACCCTGTTCCAATTACACGCAGCTCAGAAATAAGATTCAGGTTGCACCTGAATAAAGCAAACTTCATGATTTCTTGGCAAGGTAATCTTATTTCAACACGTAGAATCTTGGGTAACTTTAATTCAAAGTTTGGAAGAACTCATGCAATTTAAAGAACTCTTGTATTCAATAAGTCACATCTTTGCCTTGTATGTGAACCGCGTGCCTACTGCATCGTCTGAAGTAAATGCGGACGTTTGTCAAGCCTTTAGCATATCTCCTGTGTCCCCTTAAGACTCCAATCATTCATTTTATTTCACTTCTTCCTCTATTTTCTTCACTTTGATTACAATAAAATGCCCTCGAAGTTTCTCTGCGGTTTCGATTCAAATAAGTCTGCAGGAATCGCCAAATGCAAACTAAAAGACCTCAAGTGCAAGTTTCGCGTTTGCAGTAAGTAGGTCCATATATACTTCATGGCTTCAGTGACGGTTATTTTATTCCAAAAAAAATAGCCATTACCTAAACCTTGGTCGTTGAAATAAGTTGCAAAATTTAGCTTAATTTCAATTCTAAGTGCAAATGCACACATTCTCGGGAAGCATGTGTTCAAAAACATGTGTTCGTTGATTTTTCTGGTAGAATATATTATTTTAAAAGCAGTTTCGTCTTATCCAAGGAAAGCTCAATTTTCGGCCTCAGAACCATTTGCTTGTGCTATAACGTACTCTGCGTTTGACTACAGTCAGGCTCTTTTCTTCATTCTCAGGTGCTAGAAACGCCTTCGGTAGCAACCGGCATAATCTATTATTTAACAATATGAAATCCTTGGATTTGTAGGCCTATTTATTCACAAATGGGCAATCATTGTAGTAGAAATGCCTTGTTGTCTATGAGAGTGCAACATGGATATGTTTTATCATATCTGGTTTTAATTATTTGTTAACAATTTGCTGCACTGCTACAAATTGAGTTATGTTTCAGCATGCTAATGACGCAGTCCTCTTTTCAGCTGATGCGTCTCATAATAAAGCAATGGATGCGGTTTCAACCAACGCTATGCATTTTAAGAAATTACACTTAAATAATGAAATATATAAGCAGAAAAAATATCCGTTTTCATTTTTATAATCCACATGAAAACCTTTCTTTTGGGCACCTGTTTCTTTTACAATCTTCCCGTTTATATCTTTCCATTGCTTTGCTGCCGTTTTTACTGACGATGTTAAATCTTTAGGCATGCTATTCGGCAATGACCTTTATCATACAAACCATTTAAGATTTGTATATAGCAAATGTTTTTCAGCATAAGTTGTGTTATAAAACACCAGCTTCTTGCTACACCTGGAAACTCGCAACTTAGTCACACATTCGCTCATTTATAGAGTTCTCAAATATGAAACTGTTCAATTTATTCTTTGTTGCTTCAGATGGCGGTCGGTAGTAATCTTAGTTTTAGATCACATCTTTCGGTCGGTAAGTTAAATGTAGAGATTCCGCCGGATAGCAGTTTATTTGGTGCTTTGAAACACCGTTTCATATGTTTTGCTCCTTCAGAAGTTTTTTCGTGCGTTTCTTTTAGTCTTAGTGAGTTCTCAACTATCCCGGTGCCGGTCCATTCTTTTCGCAGTCAGTACAGGTAATTCGTCTTACGCTACTTCATTCTTTATGGCAGTATTATTATAAATCGCTAAGGTACCCTAACCTTTCAGTACTTTGCCTGATACTTTGTTTTCCATTTCGTCAATTGCCGCCGTACAGATAAATTTATATGCAACATGGTAGCTTGAAATTGGTATGAAAACTATAATTATCCTTATTAAAAGCAAGTTATCCTGTTTGTTTCTTGTATAAGACTAATTTGTGCGTATGTTTAGATCTGTAAATATATGTAGCCCTTTTTTCCCCTCGACTGCCTGGTGCATCTGGCAATCTTTTTTTGCTGGAGTTAACCTGCCCTAATCATTTTCAAGTGTTGCATATATAAAAGCGTAACCAAGAAGACTGCTATTATCACGAATAGAAGAACAATGCAACTAATAGCTGCTAATTACATAAAGGACAAAACTTTATCCATATTTTAATTTATCTGGCCAGGGGGCGCCAAAGCCAGCACGAAGTAGTTGCTGGACACACACCTCATAATAAAAGAGCACAGATACTAATTCCATTTTATATACGGCCAAGGAACAAAATATTCAGTGTCAGGTTGTTAAATCACATGGGATAGCCGTATAAAAAGCAGGGATTTCAACACTGGGAACATGGCTTGGAGTTAAGACTATGTTCGAAACGTGAAACTGAAAACCACATTGTTTTATAAAAATGGAGTTCCTTTTAATTGTTCTGATATCGCAATGCTTCCTGCACACGACCATGTATTGTATATAAATTTCACGTAGTGTACGGTCCGTAGGGTCCCTGACCCATCAGAATGAGAGGAAGTAAGTATATGGGTTACTGACCACATAGGAATAAAGAGTTTTTATTACGGCAATAATGAAGAATATCCAAAGCATGCACCCTTAACAGAATGGGTCGGTTTTCTGTACAATATTGAGACCTATACTGTGCGCTCGGCTATGCTGTTCTCAAAGTGGCAGATTATAGAAATCTGCTGAAGTGAAATTCGTCCATACCGGCCATTGAGGCTTGGGTGGAGGAGTGGCGCATAAATTGGTAGCGGTCTGCGAATGATTCGGCATTGTGTAATTGCAACAGGTTTCAATTGTTTCAGGGATGTTGAAGTTCTAATGCAGCACAGTGGGATATAAGGCGAGCCATATAACGTCTCCGGAACAATTTCAACCGTTGGATTTCTTGACAGCCGAATAATATGCAGAGTTGGCACGGGTTTAGAGCATCAGCTCATTCAATGAAAAAGTAACTCATCGTTTTTTCTTAAACATCTCCTTCAGCTCAAAATATATGCAAAACCTTTGAGTCAAAGCATTGCAATGCAAATGTTATATTCTCTAGACACCAGTAAAGCAGAAGAGCTACTGCTGCATAGTTTCTGCCAATACTGCATATATAACATAGTTGCCTCGGCAAAAAAAAATATAGTCTTTAGTAATCGTATAAATTATTTTAGAACAGTTATGAGAAACGTACGCAATTATTGGCGCTCATAATTTGAAATACGTAAATAAAATACTACCTTTTAAAAAGAATGGAGAAGTGTCGGGTGCTAAGCCCAGCTACGGCCAATTCAAGGGCCATTGTGGCCTTGCATAGGCGAACCCAGTTGGGCTGATCTGATTTTTACCGCATATAACTCGACTATATGTGGCACATTTGCCCCTAAGTGCCCCAAAGAGCATGTGTGGGCAAAGCTGCAGAATTTCCGCTTTTCATCCCGGCCGCGACTCATGCGGGACCTATTCGGCTTTTCAGTGGGCAGCCTCATTTGGCCTAGCACATCTTCTCTTTGCTTTAAGCCCATATTTGCGTCGAATTTGCCCTGAAATCACCCGCAAGAGACCGATGTGGGCAGAAGCGCCAAAATGGGGAAAACATGAGCTATCCCGATTTGGGCTTGCCCGCTTGACTATGTTTTATTGTTTTTGCTCAAGCCCTACTTTCCCATACAGTCGCCAGGTGGGCCCGTTTTGTCAGGTATTTGGGATTGATGTGTAGCTAATTAGATCAAAATTATGTTCTATATATTGCAGATCTTTACTAATTGAAGTTGTTTAGACGTATATAAGTAAGTTGAAGCTCTATAGTCTAGCACGCACATATTTTGTAGGAGAGCTCATTAGGAGTATATTAGCACTGCACTGATTATATGAGGTTATTTTCCGCCTATAAGTTAACAATTATTGATATCAAACTTTATCCCATAGTGCCAAGTTACATCCCTTAGGGACAGCTCATATCGAAGGTAATTGCTCTACACTAAAGTAATTTCACTGCTCTAAAGAACTGATTGCCGATAACAAACTTATTGCGTATAAAATGTACCAAGTAAGCTATAAAGCATATAGTTTTTAAACGCATGGACCAGTAGAATCCAAAATGAGTTGCGAAATTACGCAAACATTGTGTAAATTCGAGCTAACTTTCTTCGGGTTTGGTTTATGCTAACTTAAACCAGTTAAATTTGATTTTCTTTGCTCTAGCAGTCAGTAGTATCTGTGATAGTGACCGGGTCGATCACCGCGGGATCAGCACATGGATAACTTTGCAAAGGTCCACTGCAGCGAAATTTACGAGCTTAATCCAGGCACAAAAATACTTAAAACCAGCCTTATTACTGGCAATGGGCATGGTATAAACTCGAGATCAGCAGCTTCGTTTGCGACACTGGAGCTGATGCCTACCACAGAATATCTGACAGAAACAAATATATAGGGTCATGATGACATCCAACACGAGATATTTAAGAACACAGTAAAAGTTCGCTTCTCATTTTGACGCAAAATGACGCAAAAGAAGCAATGACGCAAAAGAAAGAGAGGAACTTTGGAAGGCGAGCCATTCGGTCCTCGTATCATTAACGCTGACAATCGAAAAAAAAAATTCAAAAGACGGTTCCCACGGGCTTATTGTGGCTTCAGTGTGAGCAAGGTATCAGGTGCGAAGAAATGTATTGGGATAAAATCTACGCTGATAATCAATGATAGCTGCATTGGCTGAAAACGTTCTACACCAGGGCGGACGGTGCTAGATACACGTGCAAAGGCATATGACAATGTGTCAAACGCCTGGAGAGTTAACAACATGGAAGATACTGGAATTTTTTCACGTTTAGAAATATGTTTTACTCTTGCTTTACTACGAGGTATTATCTTTTCGGCCAAATAAGAACATATTTAGAAAAGCACAACGTCAATAGCTTTCACGCCTTTTAGCGTGAAACTAAGTTATGTTCAAAAATATAAAATGTTTATTTATTAAATGATAACAACACAGACCACTCACTGAGACCTACATGGGCCAAAACTTTATCTACAACTACTAATAACGCATTGTACATGCATGTTCACGAAGCAGGCCAAGAAATTGTGGCGCAGAAGTCGAGATTTGTTCACATGGCAAACTATAACAGAGGAAATGTGGCCGGGCTGAGAGCCCCCAGAGCCTGAACTACTTGCATCATGTAAGGGAAGTGATTGGCTTCCTAAGACAAAAAAGTATCAGCCGCAATGCGCTTGAACAAACGAATCTCATGGAGAGAATGAGGGGCTCGTGGCGATATACCTAGGCGACCTGTATGGCCAGTACTTCATCCCAGGTATACTGTAGCAAATCAATGCCATAGAATCAAGAAAGAGCACTGGGTGGAACTAGTAAGAACAAATATAAAAGAAAGGACAAGACTTACGAATTCCCCAATAGTTCAATAATAGACACAGTTGAACGCTATGAGTGAAATTATTCAATATTGAAAAGAAACAAGAATGGAGGAAAAAGGGTTTGCTTTTGCGGGGTTTAATGTCCTAAAGCGACTCAGGCTATGAGAGACGCCGTAGTCGAGGACTCCGGAAATTTCGACCACCTGGGGTTCTTTACCGTGCACTGACATCGCACAGCACACGGGCGCCTTGCTTTTCGCCTCCAGTAAAATGCGGTCGCCAAGGCAAGGAGCCGATCCCGCGTCCTTGGGCACAGTAGTCGAGCGCCGTAACCACTACACCACCTTGGCGGGGAGGAGAAAAAAAACCTCCAGTGCTATTTCCAGATGTCAGCAGCTAGGTTCAAGCTAACATGAAAATTATATGTTCGGCTCCCATGGCCTAAACAGAGATTACAACTAAAAAGGCTACTAAACTTCCTCGTGGTGGGTAATCAGAACACAACCGGTGATTGATAAAAAGTTTCTAATTTTATAGCTTACGCAGCCACATCGGGCATTGGAACGGGTGAAGAAATGATAACCGTTACGAAAACATTCAAAATTTTTAACACACCATGATTACGTAACGCACCACCCACTTTTATTTTCAATGGACCTTAACGCTCTCTGTGAAGCAATAGAGTCTAACAATGTCATAACATCTCTAAATGATGTTGACATTTACGCCAACTCCTAACGGCTATGAAATGACTCGAAAGATACAAAAACTTTAGTATTACTCAGAAGAAACATGCCGTGAATAATAATGTAATACAATATATTCAGATACATCGGATACAAATGCCCCAGTTAGTTAAGAAGAAACTAAACAATCATTTCTTTATTTTAATATTGTGTCGGTATGTCATGCAGGGTAAGATCTTTTCCTTCCCAAGCAAGCACCGAAATGCTCAAATACTTTTTGGAGTATAGTTGTACACTTACGCATGCAAAACATCAGAGTTATAATGAACTTTTGCTTTTTCTCGCAGCCATCACCTATTTGTATGGTTAAAGACTGTAGCAGGACATACATGAATGTGGGTGCTATATATTACCTCTAGATATTTGATTACGAAGGGATGTCGCAAAGATATATGGAAGCGTCTTCCTCATGCAATAAAAGGAGGGCGCACATAGTTTTCAAAAGACAAGCCACTAATACCACTTGACCACAAACCCTTTTTATTGATGTATTTTAGCCCATTTAATGACTCCGGCCCCACCCCGCAGCTGGCACAGTCGTTATCGCCTTCCTCTTTAAAGGATGTTTTGCGGCACCGGATGACATCATAGCACTCCCAGGACAAAAATGTACAACGAACAAGTACTAACATTTAGTAGGAAAATGAAACACTGGTGAAACACACTTCTTCAAGAGTCTTCCCATCTGGCTTCTTAACACGTACCAAGAAGTGAACAAAGTACCGCGATTAGCCTCCATGTGGTCACGTGAGACCATACTTGACACCTAAGTGACCAGCCCTCGTATCCGAATAAGAACAGCTCTTTTTTTGCTTTTTTTCTACTACTACTGACATGAATACATCCAAGCGCACCAACAAAAGGTCTTTTTTTTTATAATACCTTCATAACACTTTCATAATAATTCATAAGTTTCAGTTAGCTACAACTTCACTCAAAATTCTATAGTAATTTTATATTGCGTCCTTTAAATGCACAGTACGGACTTTAGTTAGGTTTATCTGAAAATTTATTCTGAAAATGAAAATAACCAAGCTTACCAGCAACCACAATATTCTTGGTCAGCCTTTGATATGGAATAAAAACGTAATTTCAGTCAGGTAAAACTTCGCTCCAAAAAAGTTACCACATCGAATTTGTTTTGCGGCCTTGTAATTTGTTTTGCAGCCTTTGTGTTAACAGCTTCAGATTTATTTGAACGTTTATTCTCACTACGAACATAACCATGCCTAGAAGCAACAAACATTTTATTTATTATTCTTTTATACTAAACAAAAAAATGAATTTCATTTAGTTGGAATTTCTCTCACGAAGTTATCAGACTAAACTGGTTGTGCAGCCATTTAATGCACACAAATGCCTGTCATTTCACACAACTCTTACAGCTTCAGCCAAAAATTTATTCGCATAATGAACAGCCAAGCCTCCTAGCAAATAATCTTCTTGATTATCATTTGCTATTGAAGGAAACAGTGAATTTACGTTTGGTAAATATTCACTCACAAATGTGTCTTAGTTGATTTGTTCTGTGGCCTTTTATTCAGCACAAATGTTTGTGTTTATCTGCTACAGATTTACCTGAACAGTTATTCTCACTATACTTCAGCGCCGCGACTGGCTGTTTAACGTATCCAACAACTACCTATTCTACTGGTATGTTGACTGAGGTAGCAAAGAAAAGTAAATTTTACTCGTTAATAAAGCTGCAGGCTTCCCATTGATGCCGTTTGGATGTTCCAACGTTCGCATTCGATTCGGTTCTGATATTAGGTCCACGCAGTTCGCAATGGAGGTTCACCTTTTGTGAAAGTCCACATTAGGAAAATCGAAATTACTTGCCAGCAGCCATCAATCAAAAGAACATAGACAGAAACAGCGGCCTAAGTTGCCTAAGTTACACTACCTCGCCAGCCTCAAATTTCATGAGGCGTTCAATATTCCATACATAAATTTAATCTAAGCCGTGTCATATAATTTGAAGTTTGCAGTATTTATTGATGTACGGAGCAAGCACTTCCACCCAAAGCACAGTGCACTGAGCTTTCCTATGTGTCAAGTTCAGTTCGAGTTTGGGTTCACTAAATTTATTTCATAGTGTCTTTTTTCTCTTGTGACGAGTCTTATTGCTCTTACTCCTAATGTCATGACGTACGCGCATTGGTGGTTCTTTTATTGACATTTTCTAACGTTTGCTTTCGGTCGTACCTTTAAAAAGCTGTGCTGTGTTATTTTTGAGTATTGATTTGCATGTGATGCAGAAAAAATTTCCTTTGACATTCCATGTGTAGATCGTTGAGTGTAACACCCCATGTATATAAAGCTTTAGCGCCAACTCTCCATTCAGTTCATTAGCTCATTTACAGACATGAATAATCTGGGTGTTGCTTGGTTCATCTTTTCGCTTGCAGCATGCTCCTGCAGGGAAAGAACAAAACTTTGTATCGCTTACTTCTTTAAGTGCAATTTAATTCGTCGCCCTTTTCTTGTGGAAACAATCTAACGCATACTTGACGAATGCGGCTGGGCTAATATTGAAGTGTGTGTCTAGTGGTTGATTTTTGGTTTCGCACTTTGTCGTAGCTAGTTTATTAGCCAATTACGAACCACAGCGCTTCGCAATCCTCCACCGGGTTAAAAAACAAAAAAAAAACATTCTTGTGCTGATGGAGCCATACAAACAAGATCGGGGTGTGATCTGATGCCGGTGAGCACCTCCGACAACGCATTCTCTCACCATAACAGGAGTTCGCCACCCTGATGCAGTGATTGACCACAGCGTCCCATGATCAGTCCTATAATACCCTGGCCCTCAGTCTCCAGTGGCTGCGGAGCAACTGACTACGGCGGTGGTCAGACCTGTGACGCAGCGGAGGGCGCTAAGAATATCTGGCCCCGTACAGGCCGCCATTGGAAATTGAGCACGACAACGTTTAATGCTAGACCGTCGCTAGTGAAGCCAGATGAGCAGTACTGTTAGAGGAACAAGAGGGTATGAAATCAGATCTCATAGGCCTTAGTGAGCTTAGGAGTCCGGATGATGCATATACTGCGTTGAAGTGGTGGCATGACAGTGTTAACGAGGTTTACTAGGGAGCAGAGATCTAGGAGTAGGTTTTCTTGTCAATAAAGATATACCTGGCAATATAGAGGAACTCAATAACATTATTGAGGGGATGACAGGCAACGCAAGTAGGCTTAATAGGCGATATAAACCGATGTTTGTACAGGACTACGCACCTACATGTAGTCATGAGGAGCAGGCATTTGAAAGCTTCTACGGTGGTATAGAATTGGCAATGCGGAAAGAAAATACAATAGTGTACTGCAGTAAGTGGCGACTTCTATTCCAAGGTAGAGATAAAAAGAAGCAGGAGACCAGTAAGTGGAAAACTATGGAATTTCTTGTAGGAATAACAGGGGGAGTAACTTGTTCAGTATGCAGAGCGTCAAAAATTAAGAATAATGACTATCTGCTTCATGAAACGGAGGTGCCGGAAGTGGACATGGAAAAACATAAGCAAGGGGAGACTAAAATAAATTTGGCTTCATACTGCATTCTAACCCCACTATTATGTAGCATGTAGATGTAATCGGGAAAGTGTGATTCAGTGACCACAGGATGATGAGGTCTCGAATTAGTCCAAACCTGAAGAGCGAACGAAAGAGATTAACAAAAAAGTCTATCGACAAATTAGCGGTGAGGGAGAGGGCATAAGAGTTCAGGATCTCGCTACAGAACAGGTATTCGGCTCTAAGCGAGGATGACTATTACCCTTGAAGCAAAGAGCAACAACATCAGAGATATCGTTACTGACTGCGCTGTAGAAGTGGGTGGTAGAATAGTCCAAGGAGACGAACGATTTGATTAATAAATAGCAATGTATAAAATCTTCCAAATCAGCAGACCAGATAGAACTGCAGAGATATAAAACTAATCAATAAGCGTAAAGGGGCGGATACAATGAAGTATAAGATGAAAATAATGCATGCTGTGAAGAACGGGGGAAGCATTAAAGCAGTGAAGAAATAATGAAGCATAGGCAGAATCAGAGGTATGCGCTAAGGGACAATGCGAAAAATGTCGTCAGGAATATGTACAAGATAATCAATGTTGCGAGGAGTTCGATATTGATCTGTATAGTATCCGAAGAAGCCAGGACAATAATGAGGTTTGCAGTAGGGAAAAGCAGCCAGGCGTTCCGTCAGTGACGAAGGATGAGGTTAAAAAAACTTTAGATGCTGTGAAAAGAGCGATAGCCACTGGAGGGGATCAGGTAACTGCAGATTTCTTGAAGAGAGAGGGAATATTGCGCTTAAATATCTGGCTTCCCTGTATACGCAAATCATGGTGTGATCGACGGTACCAGAACCATGTAAGAAAGCGACCGACATCTTAATTCATAAGAAAGGGGGTGCTAGGGACCTTATAATGTACAGAACACTCAGGTTACTATCTCTTACGTATAAGGTATTTGTTAAGTTGATCGGATATAAAATCAAAAACCGTATACTTCAATAAAGGAAATGGTTAGGCAGGTCATTGGAAAGGGTACTCTATTTTCGATCATAACCATACCATCAACTACGTGATAAAAAAATGTTCGGAATATATCCACCCTCATGCATTGTATTCATTGAATAAGAAAAATATTTTCGCTTTTCTAATAACTTCGGCAGTCATGTAGCCATTACAAAATCCAGGTATAGACGAGCTGTTCGTGAAAATACTGGAAAATATCTATAGTTGCTGCACAGCAACCATACTTATGCATAAAAAAAGTGAAAATGTTTCTATAAAGAAATGTGTTTAGAAAGGGGACATGATCTCTCTATTACTATTCACGCTTGTTGATAACATTGCCTTGCTGAGTAACTCAGGGGATGAACTGCAAACAATGATTGATGACCTAGACCGTAAAAGCAGAAAGGTAGGATTGGAAATCGATATGCAAAATACTAAGGTAATGTTCAACAGCCTCGGAAAGGAACAGCAGTTTGCGTTAGGTAGAGAAGCACTGGAAGTAGTAGGCGAATATGTCTACTTAGGGCAGGTAATAGCCACAGACTCGGACCATGAAAGGGAAATAACATGGGTAATAAGATTGAGATGGAGGTCATTTGGCAAGTACTCGCAGATTATGAGCAGCAGCTTACCGGTACCGCTTAAGAGGGAAGTATATAACACTTGCATCTTACCTGTTATCCCATATATTGGCTGAAACATGGGGGCTAACAAAAACGACTGTACTTATTGTGAGGACAACGCAGAGGGCTATAGAAAAGAAAGGTATAGGAGTAAGGTTAAGAGATAGGACGCGCCGAGGGGGTCCGAGAAATAACTCAAGTTACTGTCAACGAATGGAAATCAAGAAAAAATAGGCTTGGTCAGTACATGTAGCGCGAAGAGAGGATAACCGATAGTTGCTTATTGTAACACCCTGTATTCCAAGAGTTGAATAGCGTAGCTGGAGAGACAGAAACGTTGGCGGATGAGGTTAAGAAGTTCACAGGAGTCACGATTATGCACCTAGCACAGGACCAGGTTTATTGGAGGCATATGGGTATAAACCGTCGCCCTGCATTGAGTATAGAACGGGTAGATGATGACTAATTAAATAATTTCTTTGGTCCAGCACCAAGGCTTGTTTATCCTCAGATGCTTGAAAGCAGGACTTCAAATGGCGGAAAAGTGCTCAGAATAACCGATGATCTCACGCTGAATCTCGAAAAAAGTACGATTTTTCCAAAAGAATTCTTTGTTTATACAACTCTGGAGAACACACCGATAACTTACCACGTACGTATATTACCACGTTGCACCGAAGTATTTCTAATGTTTTCTTAAGGCTAATGTATGTGCTGGGATATAGTCATTTGTCGTGCCTGCCTCACCTTTGTTAATACATGCAGATGTATCATTCGTCGCCTCGCCTCTGAATGTTAAGCTATAATACGTGAGCGGAGACGCTGAAGGTAATGCAAAAAATCTTGTTCTCTGTACCATTGCTCAACGTGGTAAGAAAGGAAATCTGGAGTACTTTTTGACACCCTTGTCCACTAACCTGCCCCTTCTAGATAGCGTGAAGGTTTTAACACAGAGCCCGCGCATGGATGCCAAAAATTTACTTTAACCGTGTCCTTTTATGACTTCTTTCTTTACTCTGGTATGCTTGAATCGAGTAGGCGTAACGCCTACACAATGACAGTTTGCCGCCATGCTTGGCTGTCCTTCATGCAATATGCTGTATATTGAACCTCTCCTCCCGTTTAACTTGTAGGCATTGCTTTTAAGGCATAACCTGCGAGTTCATAACAGTGAAGAATATGTCTTCTGGAGCGTGACATTTTCCTTAGCGCCATCATTTTATTGCACTGTAATAATCGGTTTGGTTTTGCTTGTGGGGTTTACCGTCCCAAAGCGACTTAGGCTCTGAGAGACGCACTATAGAATTCATTGTAAGAAATTATAAAGGGTCCTAAATCACCTTAACTTTCAAATGAGATTGCAAAACAATGCTGCTGCACGTTTGGGCTCCTACAGCTCGAACCACTCTTTAAATGTTGAACCACAGCTGATGAGTATTTCAAATCTGAATAGTTCATTAACCTTTCTGACCCCTCCGTTTCAGCTGCCGCTTCGTGCAGCATTTATCTGTGCCAGGAAATTTTACCTTGGTTTATAAACTCTTTAATCAAGTTATGGATTCGAGAGGAAGATCTCGAATCGCATTTTTGTTCCGAAGCTGTTATTCGTTTTTTTCTTAGCTATTATATATTAGCTTGTTCTGAATCCGGCACAAGGGCATTGTTTTGTTTTAAGTGAGAGGGTAAGGGCCCGTGTCACAGAAAGGCTGGTGTCGGCATTGGTGTTGTCCGGCATAACGTAAGTGTCCACAATTGATAAAAGAAAAATATTAAAAACATCCTCCGTGCTTGTGAAACGCTATTGCATAAATAATGATGATGTCTCCTCGGCGTTGCATAAACACTTAAAAAACTACTTTAGCGTGTGTGAAAGGCTATCGCATCTAAACCTTAATAGCGGAGCTACGGCGTTCCCCTAGTTTTGTTTAGCAATAATACACACATTCGTGGTCGAAACCTACACCTTTACATCCTGATTACCGCAGTTCTCGAGTTTCGTCTGCACAATGCTGCTGAGTCCATCGCCGTGAATAGCCTTATCTTATAACGTGTGCATTTGCGAACTGCCACTGCAAGTCCCTTTTCAGCAATGGATTGTGGTATAGTTTTGTCATATAAAACGCTGAACAATAATGACAGGCCATTCTACCAGGTTCCTGCTATGTGCCAGTGAACTTGCTGTCTTGTATAAAATAACTCTTTCCCCTTCTTAAATTAAGACAGCAGTATTTAGCCATATCAGGTAACGTTTTAAAGTCATCCACTTCTCTACAATCATATATTGTCTTCGAACAATCCCACACCGTAAAAGCTTCGAATCTTTCATAATATAAAAACTTTGATTTGGCCCATCTTCTTGTATGTCACTTAGCTCCCCGTCATTTGTAGTGAATTGATACAGGATAAATATTGAATAAATCCTTGTGTGCAGGCAGCACTTATACCTGCTAAAGAGCTTAACCCTCGCCATTTTGGAATTGCTAAATATCCTTTCTCCTATATCATACGTGCTGGCTAAAATTGATTTAGGCTTGTGTTAAGAATAAAATTCATGAAAGCGCACAATTGTTTTAGCAAGAAGGCAGTGCAAAAATGAATTTCATTGGTAACACGGAAACATGAAAAGCCTTCAATATATTTTAGGACTTTACAGGTTTGAAGTAAAAGAAAACTACTCTAGAAAGAAGCTGCCCGTTTCTTTGCGACGCAAACAAAACGTTTTCTCTTTCCAGTGTTAGAGTGAAGCAAATGAAATCTTCATATTGTTCTGGCAATTCAGCATTATAATATTCACAGGTTTCTAGTAATTAAGCCCTAATAGTGGCTTTAAAAGCGTAGAGTTTTTTCAGCGCCATCAGTTACTTAATTTCTTGTTCTTCTCATCTATAACTGCAATTTATTTACTAATAACCCCAAAATTCTGTTTTTAAGTCGCACTTAAAACAGAGCGCTCAAATGTATGTTTCTGTTTAGGGTGTATGACATATCCACTTATTTTCGGCACTACGTATTGCGCAACGCGGAGCGGTGAATATACTTACCAGACATCATATGACCAAACATTCTAGAAATTGTATTTACTACAAGAAACTGAAGTTATGTTCAAGGAATTTCACAGCAGAAAGCACCGGGCGAAGAATTTCGCCTTCAGCGCGAATCACTATCGCGGCACATAAAAAAATAAGGTGATAAATAAACGAATTCTTTCATTGGTACAGGACAGAAAGCTTAGGAGCGAGGAGATTTCGCGCTGACTTCACGGCAGGAAGAAATAAATACCTTAAAATCAATCCCCCAATTATGCCATTCCGAAGAGCGTCGTTCTGACTTTTGAATTGTACATTTGTATTCTGAATTCACGTAACGTATGGGAGTAGTCATTATTGATTTGGGAGATATAGCTCCTATCAAGTTACCGGATAATTGGCAGGTTTGCGGCCGTACTATTCAATTAACTGCCTAACACGGTGAAGGTGAGAGCGGCAAGTGGAGAGTTTAGGCTAGGCGCTAGTATCAGAGTGGAAATGCAGGAATTTACATTACTTAGCTGCAAGAAAATTGTTTCAATAAACAATTATTTTATAGTGTTGTGAAGCCATTAGGCATTTCACTTTCTACACTGTATTAGGGCTATATTTCATTTGTCATTGTTGGGAACCGCTTTTGACATGAAAGTTGCTTTAATTCAGAAACGTTTAGAAATAGTAAATAGAGTAAATCTCCTTCCGGCTATCCAAAACACCAAGCAATGATTCAGCAATTAAAATTTTATGCAAGAGCAAATCTAGTTCGATTTGTGACATCTAGTAAAAGCGATGCAAAATGAGAACAGCAAGATAAAGTATGATATCTTCCACACTGCGTGCAATTCTAGAAATATTTTCTTGTTGCGGTGTTACACAGTTGAAAAATAGAACACCTCCACAGAGCTGCATCTCTGTTTCCTCCAGCTAATGCTGCACTGTTCTTAACACATCCATACGGTAGCATAGCAGAGGATACCACGTTGTTCTTTATGGCGACGTACAGGTAGGTACAGCAAGATCAGTGCAGGGGAAAGCAGCAGCACACGTGGTTGTAAGTAAAAGTGTTCAAAGCCAAAGAAACCATTTCTTACTCAACAGAAGCGATCAGGTTTCTCTTAGAAGGACGCCGCTATATATTTGGTCTAAGCACGCAGAAGCCGAAACGGTAACTTCTGAAATTTGCGTGCATACGGTAAACTTTTTTCGACGTTCGTGTTGTACTTTCTGGCACTTTAGACTCGTTATTCCGCTAAGCACACAATGTAAAGTTCTCTAATGGCCATCATTATTGTCGTCTCCCGCTAGAGTTGGAATTTTTAGCTCGGCCGCCTCGACTTCTATGTCGCCCTTCTTTCACGGTTATTTCAACCAAATTCTACAGCAAAAGGGTAACCTCTAATAATGAGGCATTTCCGATGTGCGTTCAACACTTTGAGGACCAGCACTCGTAAAATTTGCATTTTGACACTGTGCTAATCAATGAGCGGTACTACGACCTCTGCTCGTACCACCAGCACAAAAGCCAAGCTCATGCAGGTGATTTCGTATCTGCCGACTAATGTTTAGATTTTTTTTCTTCATTTTTCACGAGACCTTAATACGATGCTGCTTTATAAAACTATCTCCCTTTGAGTATTGGTGTCCACTCAAACCAATGTGCTGCAAATATGCATAATAATATACGGGGTGTGGTGAACGTTTCTTGAAGCTGTTATTAGTTTCAATTGTATTGCGTTTCGTATTGTGCGTCATCCTATGTTAAAACAATATTGAAGGAATATAATATTTTAGTATGATTTAACATTATGACCACTTGTCGGCGACAATACGTAATGCGACACAACGATATCTCTCAAATTCTTTGGAATGTTGAAGGCTTACCATGACATGCATGTCGTCAAACTTCGTAATCATCACCTTTTCATTGTACTCAGCTCGGAAATCTAGGTCTGGCAGCATATAATGTCATAAACATGCTTATCACCAAAATTTGTATGACGTAAAATACATGAATTATTTGTAGTGTAATTTAAAAAATGTAGTGAGAGTCGTATTAGTCCTACATGGTAGTATGCCTAGGTCGAAGAGGAGCGACCATACATTTTCCTAAATAATGTGCAGTAGCTGCAATTAAGATATTGGCAATCCCCCATGATACAAGATCGATATACGCGTTTTGCAAGTGAAATTGTCTTGTGATGTTGACATGCGCGTTAAATTGACTCTGTCTCTATAGCTAAAAAATGAGGCTTTGATAACTGAGGTTTTTTGGTAAAAGCGGTGTGCACCGTGCATACACGAATAACTCTGTATGTCCACAGTCCCTATTATATTGCGGGCCTATAGGAGCATTTCTGACAATCATCGTGCCAAGGACCAAATTATAACGCATGAGACATGCATACTAAAAGAGGCATTGACAGAAAAATTCCTATTCTGGCCGAGAATGTGGACGACATGAGAGTCTACTGAGATATTTTCAAGCGCTTCAGACTTGTTTTCACTCAAGTGATATCTTTAGGTTGAAAACAAAAACGGCTCTCACATTTTTAATTTTGAAATGAGGCTGCCGCAGCGGCTACCTTCAAGAACATTGTGTCCTCGTAAAGCCAGTGTGAACGAGGAAGAGCAACCAAGGCTGCCCTAGAGAACCAGCCAAAGCGGCTGATATCTTCCCAGTGCAACATGAATGAAACCTTACGGTCAGTTCCTAAGGCACTTAGCTTTACTCATATCCCTCGACAAGCAGACAGGCAGAAAATTGCTCCTGTCTAAAACAAATCATAAAATGCTGTTAAAAGTTGCTACAGGTAAAATTGTGGGCTAAGCTCTAAGTATTGTTAATCCAGGGGTGGAATGTGAGTTGTGTGCTGTCAGACACGTACTTCTCGTTAGCTGGATTTAAATTACAATTGTTCCAAAATTACAAAAATGTTTTCTTTTTAAAACTATCAACGTCTGGGTATTGAAAAAATTACCATTTATTGATAAGCGGCTTTAATTATTTGATGTTTGTTAAAAATACAGCAGTTTATTCACTGATACATTTTTAGATTCTATACTACAGATGAGATCAAAAAGAAAAATCACTATAATTGTTTTAAAATACATCTGAAGTTTATAATAATGTGCATATATTATGCATTGGAAACATTTCCAATTTATTTACATTAACCGGAACCGGACCCGTTAGTTACAAGGCATAGATAGGCCTTTCCCCCCGGAGCACTTTACTGTTTATCAGGCTGTTACGTTCAGCTGTGTGAAATCTGCAATCTTTGCGGTTATCTAGTTAAGGTAAAGCTAGCTTGATTTTGTAGATAAAAGTTCCTAGTTGTAAATGCTCACCCGCAGTATTTTTTGGTGAAGAGATTTTATTTCATAGCATTAAAAATATTTCCAATAATGTGTTCCCTGGCTCTATTTTCTTGCAGATGTTGGGAGCCCAGGCGGAAAGGTTTTTGTACCATGACGCAAAAAATTTAGCATCATTGCATGTATCCGATGAAAATGGCCTAGAAATAGTAAGTTCCTAAACTGAAGTGATGAATGCCCTTCTGCTAATTAGGCTGCACATCACTTTTCCTCGTCTGTTGTTGAGATAAAAGGCGAAATAGCGAAAAACGATGAAGCTTTACAGAACATTTACGTTGTTTTATTGTTATGTTTTGAATCTTGTGATAGTGGATGAACGTCTTCGACATTTCATGAAGTACACCCAGTGTTTTTGTTTTTCTGTTTCTTGTTGACTACAAATTTTTAATTTGTACGGATTGTAAATTCATCCACGTCGTAGACATTTGGTACTTTTTTAAGACAACTGGTTTTAATTTCAGGATAAACCAGGACGGCTGTTTGGGAAAAGAGGCCAGAGTCTTTTAACCGTCCATTTTTGGTATTCATTAGGTAGATCGTACCAAACATTATTTCAAAGCTGCCACCAACTAACTCGTGTTCCTATAATTCTGCTTGTGGCCTGGTTCCGAAAATGTCACTGCTATTCAAGAGATGAGCAGTAACCAGAGGAATATTAGCACAACACCGCACCAAGTTTCTGAGGACAGGAAATATTCCCGCAAGTTTTTTCTCAGTTCGTATTGGCATACATGGGAAAAAAATATGCCAAATGAAATCTATAAATATTTGCGTGCGAAAGAAATCACCGGCAATATTGCGTGATTCAAATTGCCCCTGTTCTCTATTTTCCTTCACCAGATATCCCTTGGCGTCTAAGCATAATTATCGTTTTTGGCATCTGTTCCTTGTATGGAAAAGGCTTGGAAGCCTCACTGTAACTAATCAACATTGCATTGTCGATGCCCATGCTATACTTCCTGAAACATTAAAATGTTTCTAGCCAGGGATAAAAAACTGTATTGATTCCAAATTTTTGGCTGCTTCGATAGTCGTGTTCAGCCCTTCAGCTGGATCTTGCTGCTCCTAAATAATCTGTCAATGTTCCTCCATACATTATTACATTCGCAAGAAGATCTTAGGGGAATATCCCTAATATCCTCTAGACGGAAAGAAGTCATTACTGTTCAAAAGTACTGTTGATGCTGTGCACTAATTGTCAAACTTGTAAACAACTGCTTTTAAGATAGAAATTGTTTATTTAAGACTCCATGTGTTTTATACAGGAGGGTACTCTTGGTCACACTCTGCGCATCAAACCAGCAGATCACGAGGAAAGATCAACTGAAGGCCACAGAGTTCACATCTTGTACCACGCAGTTGATTTACAACACGATGAGCTGTCGCTCAATGATTACGGTAAGTGCGCCCTTTCAATACATACTGTGCACCATGTTCAAATTTCAGACGACATCCTTAGCGCAAAAAAAAAACACACGCACACGAGAGAAAAGGCGGGACAAGGGACAAGCGCTACCAACATCTGCCTCATTCTTAAGAAAACTAACAACGCATCAACGTGCCGCGCAAGATACATCGCATTCTGCCTTCGAAAGGGTCTTGTACCATCGGACGTGAGTGCCTTGTTTGGGTTTTTGAGACCATCTCTAGGGCTACTCAGGCGTGTTTGCAGGTGCTTGAAATCTGAACTTTGGCGGCAGGTGCGACGCTGTCAAGACATGTTACGTGTTCTATGTTTTGCCTTAGATCCAGGTCGGCTGACTGAGATTAAGCTGCGTTCGATCAATCAGCTTTCCGCCCGATTGACAGACCTTTGGTGGCGCCTAACCCTTAACTCCGTGCTACTGTCTGAGAGGACCAAGAAACACAAGGAGCCTCAGAAAAAAGATGTGCTGAAGGTGATAGGCGATGTGCAGGTTCCTGACGATGTTAGCGAGGTACTGGAGAAAGGGCCTAAATTCAGCTTTGAGCCGCGCGTTGTAGCACATGAGATGCTTGCGCTGAACCGGCGTATTGCAGGGAAGACTAATGAAGAGGACTCCCAGAGGTGCCTTCTTGATGGGGTGGATGCCTTGATGAAGTCTACGAGCTTCAACTCTACTAGAAGAAGCACGGATTACACAGCCAGCGTGGTTTCTTACTTTCGGCAGAATAAACTGAGACTTCTGCAGTCCGACAAAGAAGGTGGATTTGTGGTTGTTACAGGAGAGGAATACCGAAAAAGGGCGGATGAAGCTATTTCCAAGAACTTTGTGCCTGTGAAGTCCAGTGAGACCAGAGTTAAAGGAAAGGCCGTGGGGTTGTGCAAAAGCTTGGAACTCGGCAAGTTGGCTAACGCGATTGGTGATAGCAGGTGTAACTCCTTATCGGTTTTTTTCACAGCCAAAACACACAAACCGGGCGTACCTTTTCGGTCTGTGGTCAGTGAGAATGGTACCTGGCAGCATGTCCTGAGTTTGTTTCTTAAAAAGCACCTACACACCCTTAGTGTGCATGACCCCTTCTTGACAAAGAGTTCGATCGATGTTGTTAGTTTTCTTAAGAATGAGGCAGATGTTGGTAGCGCTTGTCCCTTGTCCCGCCTTTTCTCTCGTGTGCGTGTGTTTTTTTTTTTGCGCTAAGGATGTCGTCTGAAGCTGAAAACCATCTAGCCCGTCTAAAACTTCTTTTAAACCATGTTCAAATTAGGGGTAATTAAGCTCTTGAAGAGAATAAGGGGTTTAGCCCAGTGCAAGCTTATAAGCGATGCTGAAATTCACATGCTTTATTTAAAGTGGTTTGCCAAAGATGTTAGTAATGAAACAAAACTTAGGCACTTGTCTAATTACTGACTAGAAGAACAAACTGTAAACGCACGTTTTTAGATGTGTACAAAAATTTTAAAGCTTACGAGCAGAGGGATATAGCGTATTACGTTTTACATATATGCAATATTGATTGAAAATCTATCGAAATACACCTGCACCGTTCTAATGCATAAAACAATCACTGCGCTACAATGGGCTTGCCTGTACTTCTCATTAAAGAATTTACCTTGCAATTTAAATAATTGAAGTTAATAGATAAACTTCCCTACATTTTATAGTAGAGCATTGATATTCCATTATGCGAATATAAGGACATCTACAACCTCTATAGTATTTAACTTAAACAACATATTACACTTAACTATACATAGCATGCTGCTCCCATGTACATTAGGGAATCAAGCTATGTGCATGTTACGCTATTCCGGACACTGAAATAAGAGTTACATTACACAGCATAATACGCGCTTACTGTCAGTACTGTTCTTTGCCTGTATTACGATAAAGCATGCTATGTACAACTACTGTACGCACACCATTATATTATAGAAGGGGGCATGTGTTAGCTTCCGCACAAACGCAGCTGTACCAACGAGCATTGCCGCTTAAGAGTAGTCCTCCCATCGGGCACGAATTGCGTTCGACTCAAAGCCTGAAATTAAGGCTCGTGGTAGACATTTCTTATATATAATTTATTTATTTACAGTTTCAATATGATTGCTTATAGATGTTATTATTTACCCTTTTTTATTTATATTTCTTGAATATTCCATGAGACTAGCCACCTTGCCCATTCTGACGCAACTGTACCGTAAATGGTTGAAAGGTTTTTTGAATCCTCAAATTATTATACTTGACTTACCTCAAAACCCCTCTGCAAAATTCCAAAAGTAAGCCATTATTGGGAGCTGAAAATCTCAGGTATTTAACGTTAACCTTTTCATTCTGCATTGCCAAACGGTACGATATAACCTACATTACACTTCTATCTTGACTGCATTCATATTGATAAAAAAGTTGGACCCCCAAAATTTAAGATCAAAAGTTAAACAAATATATCGGATAATCCGCATTGCTGTACATTATACCTAGACCGATTGCATCGACCTTTTCTTGAAGGGATTAAAATAACGACCTGAAACGTAAAAAAAAAATCATGCGGTACATTATCGCACTACCGTGAAGCGCCCCGTTCTGTCATCTCGGTGTTATCATCGTCCCCGTTACGAGGAAATATTTTGAGCCTGCTTGTACGAGGTGGTAGTTGGCTGGCGATATGACCTCTCGTTCCTCGTGGAAGTGTGTTGAGAAGCCACAAGAAACACATCACATGACAAGATTATCAGGACCGCTTCGCTCAGAGAACTCAGGTGAGAAGGGAGACCAACGCTGTTATTGCGTGGACGCTTTGTTTGGTGCTGTCATGCAAAAGACGTCCTAAGCTACTTCCCACTCTTAGTGATTTCTTTGACACAGCCCCGATTAAATGACATGATTGCTCGTCTTATGTGTAAGGCGCCTGGAAAAGCATATTGCTGTGGTCCAGATCTCTAAGACGCCGCTGGCAATGCGGCTTCTATGCTTTAAGATCGGTTGCCTTGGTTTTGTATTCGTGCCCAGGATAGCGTCAGGCAAATTGACGAACCTTCAGGGTAGATGACGTGAGGCCGGAAAAGGTAGTAGCGAAAATGTTGCGATTACTCAGCTGAAGAACAGCTTCTTTTTGTTTAAATGTGTGCCGTCTTCTACGGCTACTGAAAGTATCTACTGACAAAGGAGGCAGTATTGACCTTCTTAGCTGTGAATAAAATTTGTTTTATTTCGCATTATTGGATATTGCGCTTACTGTGTCCACCATATAGTAAGACGATTTAGTGCCGCTGAAAAAATTGTGTTATGCAAACAACGTGGAGTAACCGTTGGTCATAACGCATGCGCAGACCTACTGGCAGCTAATTATATGTATATCTTGACCTGGGATGCAATAGGTATTTTTAGCGCTCGGTATTGCTGTCGTTTGGCCTAAATATTCCTCAAACTTCATAAGCTATATGGCTCAGCGACGCGCTGCAATTCATTCTAAAAACGTTTCTAAAATATTGTCTGGGGCGTTTTATACAAGACATTAGTCAAAGGCTTATATGTGTCCAAAACGCTTAATCTGGGAACTAATATTTTAAGCCTATTGAACATATTACTCAGTTATAGTATTTCAGCAACTCTTTAATAGCAGTGCACTTTTTGAGGCGTTTTGGGGAAGTAAGTTGATGGAGGAGAATCATTTTTAAAAACATGTTCTCTGTCAAAAGCAAGTACTACAGTATACAAGAGGTGATAGTAAAATATAAGTAGAATATTTATAGTAATTTCTGCAATGCATTGGATATCTTTATCGAAATGCAAATGTTTTTCCCACCCTCTGTATGAATTCTAGCGCTGGGTAACGATTTCAATTTTTTTCAACAGGAGTACCACCTAATAACGCAACTTCGCCTTCTTTAGAATCCAGAAGCCTGAAATCCGGAGGTAAGAGAAGCTCAGGTACCAAGAGTAGTTTATTGGGGCAAAGAGAACGGGCATCACAACTGGAAAGACCATAGCACGAGTTATACGGATCTTGGTTGGCAGACTAATGTCTCTGCTCTTTACTAGGCGGTCAAGGCTAACCATTGCTCTCTTTCCCAGAAGCAGGCGTCTCCTAATTTCATGGCTGCAGTCACCTTTCGAGGCAATCTTGGAGCCCAAGAAGAGAAAATCTGTCATAGCTTCCACTCCTTGTCCATTGATGCTCCAAGACTTGATAGGGCAAGACGCCATGATCTTTGTCTTTTTAATGTTCAGTTTAAGCCCAAACTTCTCACTCTCTTCTTGTGCGCGCATCAGAAGTCTCTTGAATTCCACTTCACTTTCTGCCATTAAAGTGGTTTCATCCGCATATCTGAGGTTGTTGATACGTTTTTCAGCAATCATCACTCCAGCTGAAGACTCGTCCAGACCGGCCTTCCTCATGATGCACTCTGTATATAGTTAAATAGGCAGGCCGACAGTATGCAGCCTTGCCTCACTCCTTTCTCAATCGGAAACCAATCAGTAAGACCATGCCCAGTTCTGACTGTGGCCTCTTGTCCTTCATACAGGTTCCTGAGGAGACAGATGAGGTGAATTGGAACTCCCATCTCTTGGAGAGCTTGCCGCAATCTGCTGTGACCTACGCTGTCAAACGCTTTCGCATAATCAATAAAGCAGAAGTAGATGCGTTTCTGGAACTTTCTTGCTTTTTTCATGATACAGCAAAGGTTGGCAATTTGGTCTCTAGTTCCTCTGCCCTTGCGAAACCCAGCTTGCACGTCCGGAAGCTCCCGATGCACATACTGCTGCAGCCTAACTTGGAGGATTTTCAGCATCACCTTACTAGCATGCGAAATAAGCGCGATCGTGCGGTAGTTGCAACAATCTTTGGCACTGCCTTTCTTTGGAATGGGGATGTACACTGACCTCCTCCAATCCTGTGGCCACTGCAGGGTTGTCCAAATCTTCTGACATAATGTATGCAGAATATTAAGAGCGTCATGGTTGAGGTTTTGAAGAAACTCAGCTGGAATGCCATCAATTCCGCTAGTTTTGTTCTTAGCAAGGCTGGCTAAAGCCCATTCAACTTCACTCTTCAGAATGCCCGGCTCGAGATCAGTAATCACAACCGTCGTATGTTGGGTTTGCACATTCGGGTCCTTCTTGTACAGTTCTTCTGTGTATTCCTGCCACCTCTTCTTTATCTCTGAGTCTTCAGGGAGGTCCTTGCCTCGTTTGTCCTTTACCACGCCCAGCTCAACACAGAAGCTTCCTTTGATATCTGATTGTATTATACAGAGCTCTTGTGTTCCTTATTTGGCTGTTGTCCTCAACTGCTTGGCACTGTATGTTCAGGAAGACATTCTTATCTCTCCTTGCTATTTTCTGAAAATCTGCATTGAGAACCTTGTATCTTTCTCTTTCCCCCATAACTTTTGCCATCCTCCTTTCCTCAGCTATTTGCAAAGCCTCTTCAGATAATCAGTTTGCTTTCTTGCATTTTTTTTGCTTTGAAACCACCTTAGTAGCAACTTCATGTATTATATCACGAACATCAGTCCACATCTTTTCGGGCTCTCTGTCTTCTAGATCTAATTCTTGAAATCGATTCCTCACTTCCACAGCATATTCTAATGAAATTTGATCCAGATGATACCTGAAAGGCCTTCCAGTTTTCTGCGTTTTCCTCATTCGAAGCTTAATTTTGGCAACAAGAAGCTGATGATCGGTGCCACAATCGGCCCCAGGCCTTGTTTTTACTGCTTGTATTGCGCTTCTCCATCTCTGCCGACAAAGAATATAGTCCATCTGATTCCTGTACAGACAGTCCGGTGAAGTCCATGTGTACAGGCGCCTCTTGTGCTGTTGAAAATGAGTATTCCCTATGGTTAGGTCGTTTTCTTGACGAAACTCTACTAGCCTCTGCCCAGCTTAATTTGGCTCGCCAATACCGAACTTGTCTATAATTCCGAATATTTGTCACTCCCGACCTTAGCATTCCAGTCTCCTATGAGAAAAACGACGTCTGATGATGGGGTGCAGTCTAAAAGGCATTGTAGGTCCGCATAAAATCTCTCAACGTCCGCTTCTTCAGCAGTAGTGGTCGGTGGATAGACTTGGATAACTGTGATGTTGAAAGGGTGACATTGGATCCGAAATGAAATCATTCGGTCGTTTTTGGGGTTGTACCCTAGCACTGCTTTGCCCATTCTTCTGTTTACTATGAGAGCGACCCCATTCCTTCTCTTGGATTCGTGCCCACAATAAAAGACATAATGGTCGCCGGAGTTAAATTCTCCCATTCCGGTCCACTTGAGCTCGCTGATACCCAAGATATCAATGTTCAATCTGTCCATTTCTCGCTTGACGACATCCAGTTTACCTTGCGTCATAGATCTTACATTCCATGTTGCGATGTGATATATCTCCTTGCAACATCGGACTTTCCGGTCGCTTCCCGACACATCCACAGCTGAGCGTCCTTTTGGCTTTAGCTCAGCCGCTTCATTCGTCCTGGAGCTTCTAGGAATCGCCCTTTGTTCATCCCCAGTAACATGTGGGACGCCTTCCACCCTGGGGGCTCATCTTCCGGCGCCATATCTTTAATGGTATTGTGACTGGCCATAGGGTTTTCTTGGCAGGAAATACTGGAGTGGGTTGCCATTACCTTCTCCAGTGAATCACATTTTGTCAGAACTCTCTGCCGTGACCTGTCTATCTTGGGTGGCCCTACACAGTAGGGCTCACAACTTCATCGAGTTTCGCAAGCCCCTCCGTTACGACAAGGCAGTGATCCATGAAGGGGAACCTGATCCTTACATAGTTCAATACTGAGGTGAAGAATCTGACCTTAACAATAATGATAAAAAACTATAAACATATGTAAAACTTTTAGAAACATTCACAACTCAGAACGTCTTGCAGAACTCCCATTTGTGAAAGAAAAAAAAATTACATAAAGCCGGTGAAACAAAAGAACCTATACATATACCAGCTTCCTGCAGAAACAAACTGCTGGTCGGTTATTATAAAGCAGATTGTAGGTAAAATTGAAAAATGCCTACCATATTATCAACGTAGACGCCCACAATGTTCTGAAAACAAACACGGTCATTTCTTTTATTGCGATCTCTGATAGCATTAGGCAAGGATTCGCGAGGAAGAAGAAAAAAAATCAACAATGTTCTTTGCAAAGGCGCGATAAATATCTGGTTTGTGACTTTAGAAAAAGGTCAACTTAAGTCTTATGTTTTCGTAAAAAACAAGTCTTCTTTTATCAGATATATATAAATATCAAACAAGTACAGGCTTAGCTGCGTCTGCTGTTACGACCATGCATCCGCATTTGCGCGCTCTATTGTTCGCCTGTGGGCATGGATAAGTGCTGTGAATATGTGGTGATGGTCCAATGGCTCTAAGTGAGCCTGTTTCCAGGAATCCTGTTTTGTAAGCCTGTTTTGCTTTGTGGACTCCCTGCAAATGCCAAATTGACCCTGTCAAGAGAACGTCTGGAAAAACACAAAGAAACGTCCCCCTGCGGGAAATGCAGGAAGTGCTTTCTTTCTTTTGTTCACCCTTCCAGTCGAGAAGCCCTATCGTCCAGTGAGGAATGCCTACTTTCCAAAGGAGACGACAGAGTGACATGTCCGCTGACGTGCAGGACAAGAAAGGAGCATGACGCATACAGCCATTAAGTGATTTCCCAGGAATGCAGGAAAGATTTGCAATTGTCGAAAACGGACAATGCTGGGAGCGTATGCGGCGCCCACGTGCACTTGGGTTTCTGAGAAGTAAACCCACTTGTCAGAACCAGCCTGTGGTTTCTTTGCTGAAGAATAGAAATGTACCTCCTCTCCTCGCCGTTCCCAAGCTTTTCCCGCCAACAAGTGATCACGCCCAACGAATTAATGCCGGACCAGTCAGTGCTTCAGACCATCAGTGCAGTGATGTGTTCGATTGGATGCCGATATCTGAGGGGCGTGCCCTGGATTTGGTTGGTCAGCATCTTCAGAGAGGGGCTGGACATAGGGGGTTTTAAGGACGCTGCAGAGCACGAAATGTCGCTCTGGGCCCTGGGTAAACGGCTCATCCAGTCGCTTCTCGCTATGAACTCTTAACGCTTGCCATTTTACTGATGTACCCTTCTTTTTCGTGTAAATAATCTTGTAAATAACTTTCTTAAAGTGCCATTAAACCTGCTTGTACATATTTCACCAACTTCGAAGATTCAATCCTACTTCAACCCCGAGTCTCTGCACGCTACCAAGTGAAGGCCGGGTCGACGTAGCCCCAGCGTCACGACAACTGGTGACCAGCGTTGGGATCTGGATCTACAAGCTACAACAACTGGTGACCAGCGTTGGGATCTGAATCTACAAGCCACAACATCTGATGACTGGAGGTGGGATCTGGATCTACAAGCTACAACATCTGATGATTCGAGGTGGATCAGAATCTACAAGCCACATCTTGTGATCGGAGGTGGCATCTCAAGCAACAAGCAGGCGCAACAATCGGCCAACAAGAAAGCAGCTCGGAACATCGATCGCATGTGTGGGTGAGTGCTTGGCTTTTCTTCTGATGTGGACCAGGTTCTAGAACAGGGTTAGATTTTAGAACTGGTAAAAAGTGTTGAAACGCCTTTAGGTTTGGTAGTTTGCACTGTTGTTTTGGAAGTAGCCGACACTCGGAGCGATCATGGACCTACAAAAGCTGCAGAAACCGGAACTGTTGCAATTGTGTGAGGAATTGGGAATTGATACAAGTGGTTTGGCACGAAAACCTTTGATTATAAAGGCAATCACAGATTTGGGAACCGATGATGAGGAGCTCAGTGAAGCATGGAACCTCATCGGTCAAAAAAAGGAGCAGCTCAGACAGCAGAAAGAGCGGGAAAAAGAGGAAAAAAGGCGTGAGCGTGAACTTGAGAGGGAAAAAGAGGAAAGGGAGCGTGAACTTGAGAGGGAAAAAGAGGAAAGGGAGCACGAACGTGAGAAGCTTGAAAGAGAAGCAAAAAAGCTGGACCAAGAAATTGAGCTCCGGAAATTAGAACTAGAGTTGAGCAAGAGGTCGGGCGATTGTCCCCAGCTAGCGGTACCTCGTCTCAACAAGGAGGCAGATTTCAAGATGTCAAAGTACATGCAGCCATATGTGATATCAGGGGATATCGGTCTGTATCTGGCTAACTTTGAGCGAACCTGCGAAAAACTGTCCTTCCAGCGAGACACTTGGTCTCAGAGATTATTGACGGTTCTGCCCAGCGAGGCAACGGAGGTTGTCGCGCGGCTAAGCAAGGAGGACGCGGACAACTACGAGAAGGTCAAAGCTTGCCTTCTGAGAAAGTATAGGCTTAGCGCCGAGGCGTTCAGACAACGTTTTCGGAACGCTACTAAGTCCAGGGACGAGAGTTAGCCTGAATTCCTGTACAATTTAAGAGTAAATTTGGGCGAGTGGCTAAAGAGCACAGATTCCTACAGTGATAGGGACGCTGTAGTCGAGCGAATTCTTTTGGAGCAGTTTTATAACTGCCTCCCAGAAAAAGAAAGAAATTGGTTACAGGACCGAGGCGAAATCAAGTCGGCAACTGAAGCTGCCGAATTTATTGAGGAGTATGCTTCGCGCCGACAATTCAGCAACCCAGCAGTGGATAGGCCCCGCAATCCCAAGTTCAGTGTGAAAAACCGTCAGGAAAGGCACTTTGCTAGAGTTGGAAACGAAGAAATGAAGGTTTCTTCAGGCAAATTCCCTAGAAAGGACGGCAGTGAGAAAAGTGGGGAAGTGACCAACGTGCAGAACACAAAGAATAAGCTTGAGGCTAGGAAGCCGCTCACATGCTTTAGGTGTAATGAGCAGGGTCACATTGCCGTCAACTGCCGGAAAGAAAAGATTGCTTTCTCGTATGTCAGGGACTGCGATGAAAATATGCAGCTTTTAGAACCCTACCTGCATGACCTAGTAGTCAACGGGAAGCCTTGCAAGGTACTGCGCGATTCGGCCGCAACGATGGATGTTGTCCATCCGGCGTATGTATCGCCTTCCGACTATACAGGACAGTGTGCATGGATCCGACAGGTAGTTGAGGAACAGAGTGTGTGCTTGCCGATCGCGAACGTGGTCATCGAGGGCCCTTTCGGCGAATTAACAACCGAGGCTGCCGTTTCAGGAAAGCTTCCTAAGTGCTATCCGTATTTGTTCTCCAACAAATCGGACATGCTGCTGCGAAAGAGGGGCATCCTTTTCGGAGACAGAGTTGTGCAAGCATTAACACGTTCAAAGGCGCGAGAACTAGCTACACTGCTCATTCCAGAAAAATCCACAGCGGAGGAAACGGCAGTTAAAACAGTGGTAAATGCGGAAGATAGCAGGTCAGAAAACTTTGAGAGCGAGGCATCTCAGATATGTCAACTTGAAAGGGAGCTTGATGAGACGCGGAATGAGGACGTTCTTGAGAGTAACCTCTTGCCGCCAGTGTCTGGTAATCTCACGAGACTTTTAAGTGGAACCCGAGAGGACTTAGCTATAGAGCAAGCCAATGATCCCAAGATACAGGAGATAAGGGAGCGCCACCGCGCCACTAAGACAGCAAACAATATTTCTTTCGAGATGAGAAAGGGAGTGCTGTATCGCTTATTCAAGGATAAGCGCGGAGTAGAGCGGGACCAATTAGTCGTTCCCCAAAAGTACCGCGGAGACTTACTGCGACTTTCCCATGGCAGCTCGTGGTCATGTCACCTTGGAATAAAGAAAACAAAGCAGAGGCTGTTGCAAGAATACTATTGGCCTGGATGTTTTAAGGACACGGAAAATTTTGTACGGTCATGCGACACGTGCCAGCGGGTTGGAAAGGCGCAAGATAAGTGAAAAGCTCCGATGGTGTTAGTACCAATCATTACCGAGCCGTTTCACCGGTTAGTAATAGATGTAGTTGGGCCGCTTCCTGTGACAGAGTCAGGGTACCGTTATATCCTCACTATGTTATGCCCAGCCACAAAGTTTCCAGAGGCTGTTCCGCTGCGCGAGGTGACGTCCGAGAGTGTAGTGGATTCGCTGCTGTCAGTGTTTGCACGAGTTGGATTCCCTTCCGAGGTCCAAAGTGATCAGGGTAGCGTTTTCACGAGTGTTCTCACCACCTCATTTCTCGAGCGATGCGGCATTAAGGTAGTGCATAGCTCGATCCATCATCCGCAGAGCAACAGCGTAGAAAGATGGCACTCTGTTCTCAAACGAGTTCTGAGGGGACTGTGCTATGAAAAACAAGCGCGAATGGGATACCTGCCTGCCTGCAGCGCTTTTCGCTTTGCGGTCAGTGCCGCACGAATCCACTGGATTTAGCCCAGCCGAGTTGGTGTACGGAAGGTCACTGCGCTCACCTTTGCGAATGGTGCGCGAAGCCTGGGAGGGGCGCGGAGAAGACCCAACAGTAGTAGAATTCATTCTGAACCTCTTGAATCGCTTACATAACACTAAGGAACTCGTTGAGGCCAGCATGAAGTCAGTCCAGGCTCGTTCCAAGGTGTACTATGATAAGACAGCCCGTCAAAGGACGTTTTGTATCGGGGACCAGGTGATGTTGCTGAGAAGTTCAAGGCAGAATAAGCTCGAAGTACAGTGGGAAGGACCGGCTGAAGTCGTTGCAAAGCTTTCTAACACTAACTACGCAGTGAAAATTCCCGGTAGGCGTAAAGAAGTGCGCATTTATCATTGCAATCTTATGAAGCCTTATGTGCAGAGGGAAGCCGTGGTAAATCTAACGTTAAACCTTCCCGAGGAGATGGGGGACAACTTGATTTGCCTCAGCGGAAAAGGAAGCAACGCTCAGGAGCTTCTCAGAAAGACGGAGCAGAGAGGAGAACTAAAGAAATCCCAGCTGTCCGATCTGGGCGAAATAATAACAGAGTTTGAGGCCTGCTTCGTGGACAGGCCAGGCAGGACTGATTTGACTGAGCACGATATTGAGCTGACTTCAGACGTGCCAGTGCGATCAAGGTGCTACCGATTCTCTCCAAGGCAAAGAGAAATTCTGGATAGGGAAGTAAATCGCATGCTGGAATTGGGAGTAATAAAACCCTCGAAAAGCAATTATGCTTCGCCTATGATCTTAGTAGAAGCTCCAGGTAAAGACCCTAGGCCTGTGGTAGACTACCGAAAGCTAAATTCTCTCACCTGGGATCAAGTGTATCCTATTCCGAATATTGAGGAGAGAGTAGAACAGGTCAGTAGAGCGGCATATGTGACTACGCTGGACCTTACTCGAGGATACTGGCAAGTACCGCTCACTGAACGCGCCAGCAGATACGCGGCTTTCGTCACTCCGACGGGCAGCTACCAGCCAACAATGATGAGTTTCGGACTCAAAAATGCTCCATTTTGTTTTTCCCGACTCATGGATAGGGTTTTAAATGGGTGTGAAACATTCGCGGTGCCTTATTTAGATGACATTGCGGTTTTTTCCGACTCATGGGCGGACCATATGGTACATCTAAGAGCTGTACTGAGCCTTTTGCGTCAAGCTGGACTAACCGTAAAGGCCGAGAAATGTTGCCTGGCAAGGGCGACCGTGGACTACTTGGGTCACAATGTAGGTCAAGGTTTCAGGAAACCCAGCGAGATTAAGATTTCTGCGGTAGCAGACTACCCGCGGCCGAGCACGAAGACGGAAATTCGAGCATTCCTGGGTCTGACGGGATACTACAATCACTACATCCCTAACTATTCAGCTTTGGCTAGCCCTCTGACCGACGCTCTCCGCAAGACAGAACCGACAAATGTAGTCTGGGACGAACAAAAGGAAGCCTCCTTCGTAAACCTGAAGGCTGTGCTGATTAGCCGTCCGGTATTGCGAGCTCCAGACTATGACCGAGAATTCACGGTCCAGTGTGATGCCAGTGATCGAGGGCTAGGTGCTGTTCTCTCCCAGAGAGATGACGACGGTAATGAGCACCCCGTGCTCTACCTGAGCAGAAAACTGAGTTCTAGAGAGAGGGCTTATTGCGCGTCAGAGAAAGAGTGCGCTTGCATTGTATGGGCCATTCAAAAATTGCAGTGCTATCTTGGAGGGGCCAAATTCACCGTAGAGACGGACCATTGTCCCCTGGCTTGGCTGCAAACTGCGACATCGAAGAACAGTCGCCTTCTTAGGTGGAGCTTGATTTTACAGCAGTACAATTTTGAAATAAGATACAAAAAGGGGAAGTTAAATGGGAATGCGGACGCGCTTAGCCGCTCTTTCTAAGCGGTCCGAGATGTTCCTCACCATGTATCCAAATTGATAATCAGGTTTTTTTTTTTTTTTCGTGCGCTTGTATATGTGTGGCTATGTAAAGCAGCACGTTTGGTTTTCTAGGAATACGTGGGTCCTGAACGTCTTGAGAGTGGGCTTTTCTCGAACAACAATGGCAGTTTTCTTTTGACCTGGTCACTTCAGACGGGAGCCGAGTGCTTGCTTCGACATGTGGTTGAGTTTCAGACAGCTCGAGCAATTTGGCCTACGACAATCAAGACAACGCGACAAGCAACAGCGAGCTTCAAGCGTTCACGTGCAGGCCATTAAGTCGTCTCTTCATGCAGCAGCTGCGGCTGCTGCCCTCCGAGACTCTTCTGGCGGGGGAGGAGGCTGTTACGACCATGCATCCGCATTTGCGCGCTCTATTGTTCGCCTGTGGGCATGGATAAGTGCTGTGAATATGTGGTGATGGTCCAATGGCTCTAAGTGAGCCTGTTTCCAGGAATCCTGTTTTGTAAGCCTGTTTTGCTTTGTGGACACCCTGCAAATGCCAAATTGACCCTGTCAAGAGAACGTCTGGAAAAACACAAAGAAACGTCCCCCTGCGGGAAATGCAGGAAGTGCTTTCTTTCTTTTGTTCACCCTTCCAGTCGAGAAGCCCTATCGTCCAGTGAGGAATGCCTACTTTCCAAAGGAGACGACAGAGTGACATGTCCGCTGACGTGCAGGACAAGAAAGGAGCATGACGCATACAGCCATTAAGTGATTTCCCAGGAATGCAGGAAAGATTTGCAATTGTCGAAAACGGACAATGCTGGGAGCGTATGCGGCGCCCACGTGCACTTGGGTTTCTGAGAAGTAAACCCACTTGTCAGAACCAGCCTGTGGTTTCTTTGCTGAAGAATAGAAATGTACCTCCTCTCCTCGCCGTTCCCAAGCTTTTCCCGCCAACAAGTGATCACGCCCAACGAATTAATGCCGGACCAGTCAGTGCTTCAGACCATCAGTGCAGTGATGTGTTCGATTGGATGCCGATATCTGAGGGGCGTGCCCTGGATTTGGTTGGTCAGCATCTTCAGAGAGGGGCTGGACATAGGGGGTTTTAAGGACGCTGCAGAGCACGAAATGTCGCTCTGGGCCCTGGGTAAACGGCTCATCCAGTCGCTTCTCGCTATGAACTCTTAACGCTTGCCATTTTACTGATGTACCCTTCTTTTTCGTGTAAATAATCTTGTAAATAACTTTCTCAAAGTGCCATTAAACCTGCTTGTACATATTTCACCAACTTCGAAGATTCAATCCTACTTCAACCCCGAGTCTCTGCACGCTACCAAGTGAAGGCCGGGTCGACGTAGCCCCAGCGTCACGACACTGCATTATCTATTTTTCATAACTGTAGTTCTTAAAAGTATATCTGGCTCAGCATTTTTGCCGAGCAATACTTTCAAAGCAGTTGTTATGCTTTTCGCAATCTGCTTACCAAGAGGGGCAAAACAGACTCCTAACCGAAGTGAATTTCACTGTTCTTAGGTTTTGGAGATTTCACTCTAATAGACTTACTTTTCTTTTACACTGCCTCGGCTACTCTTTCTGAGCTACTCGGCTACTCTTGAGACATCTACACAAACCGGCCCTCTTTATTCCATTCCACTTTAACATTTGTGCTTTATTCTTGAACGGGTATTATTTCAGCTGATTCATTAGTATTAGAAAAATAGGCGACGTCTTCACAGCATGAACATGCGGGCTAGAGTAGAGTGATACAAAAGCAAATTATAACATCTATGTGATGTTATGTTCATCCATTATGGTAGCACATTGTCCGTGAGGAGATTTCAGCTTTCACCAAATGTGTTCATGCCAAAAACCAGGTGCACAACGCCGTATTAATAGAAGACATCTTTTTTCACACTGATATATGAGGGCCGATGTTTTCTGTGATCACTGCTGCAGCGTTGCGTTAGCTTTGCCTGAATACAAAAAAACCTCCTTCGAATTTTTTAAGATGCCTTCAGAATTACGACCAGATTTATTGCTTCCAGTGGTCCAATTTATTTCATCATTTAGTAAACAATATAGACGAATGGAATTTCTAAATTCAAAGTTTTGTGCGTGACGGAAGAATTTCACTTATATTTGATGTTACGCAATGGACTTCAAATTGTAAAAGCTTCACAACCTAGGATTTGAATGCAGTCTTATTCCATTTCGAAGTATAATGTGCGAAAACGTTGGAAAAAAAATGGAATGTATGCAGTGCTGAAATGCCTGCCGGTCATACACGCGTTAGAATGACTCAAATTATTGCTCTAGTAGATCCTACTTGCAATTGAGAGTAACTCCGTAAAGAAATGTTCAAAACGTACAGCGTGCACTGAATCTTTCTTGCACATACCATTTCAAAGTTAGGTGGGTTTTCCCATGAATACTTGAAGAAAAGTTGAACACATCTCCACTGGGAAGCCACACACTTATTTTATTTTTAGAAACACATGTCAATGTTTGCATTTTAGTGAGTGATGTAGCAACGCCATTAGAAAATGTCTGTCTCTTTCATTAAAGTCTAAACTTCTAATTCCAAATATGCACAGGGGATCGCCTTCCGGACAAGATATACCCAGAAGTGCATATCGTTGCAGACTTTGAGTTCTGCAAGGAGCTCAGCTTCAACGTGCCTAAGATTCTGAAGTATTTGGCAATAATGGGAAATTCGGTAAGTTATATGTCACCACATCAGCTGATAAGTACAATGCCCATCAAGATGTGCAATGTTAACGCGGCACGTAAAGGAGCTCGTGCGAAGAAGCTCCTGTGACATCCTTAGGTCCGGAATCTGCCAGAAAAAATGATACAAGATATTCACATTAAGGTCAAGATTGAAGAGTGCTAAAAAAAGCTATGATGTATTTACTACTGATTCAAAAGTACTGATGTTTTTTAACATAATGCGGTTTATATTAAGGTTTTTGATACCAAGTCAAATTCCTATTCGTGCAGAACGAGCACGCAACTAATTGGCCAGAAATAGAGTTTAGCAAGTGTGTAATGGTCCTCCTGCAAACTCTTTAGAGGTGTGTGTATCGTAGTATAAATGTGTATGACTACTGCAGGCGCGTACATAAAAAGAGAAAAAACAAAAATAGGCTTTATCAAATTTCACCCCAGATGCGAAGATCAAGCAATCTTCATTTTGTTACAGATTTTGAAATGAATCAATACTAAATATTAACTAATATTTACGTACAGCATATAATTTTATTAACGTGGAAAGAACGGATAGTTGATCTTGACATGACGATTACATATTTTAAAGCAAAAAACGTTGAGCAACACACGAGGGCAGCGCTGCTTCCAGCAACAGAAAAATAGAGAGGTGTTGAGGCCCTTCAAATGCATAACGAAGGCAATAATTGCGTTAGCAAGCAGTGCCTCTGCATTCTTACCTTGAAAACATTCGGAATATCTGAGCAGTAGGATACGTGCATTCTGGTAATTCTGGCGTTGTAACGGATGCGAATGTATGGGGCACGCGCTTGCGTGAAGGTGTTATCAGTCTCTTATTGTATATATTTGATGTTCTTGCTATAAAAAATCACTTGAACCTCTGCGTCCGCCTTGCGTCTGCCTCCTTTCTTCATTATGTGGTTTTACGCTGAAATATGCATTCGTCATATCATTTGGCTTTAAATAACAGAATTTTCTTTGTACGGAAGGTACTTGTTTTCTTTCTGTCTCTTGAAAATCAGATCCCATTAACATTACATACACCTTAAGCCTGATGTCACGCGTTTTGTTTAAACGCACAGCACGGAATAATATTTGTCAGCCAATGACTGCTTGACTACATGAGATGGTATTGTGGCAAAACGAATATAGCAAATACCGAAACATGAATGAAAATTCCGAAATTTAATTTACAGTGTCGGTCATCTCCGATGTGATAAATAAGCTTTTATCAATGATAAAATGAAGAGGGTTGAATGATTTAGTGTATAATGTGTGCATATAATATGTATCCCGGAAGGAGACTGCAGCCATGAAATTAGGAGACGCCTGCTTCTGGCAAAGAGAGCCATGGCTAGCCCTGACCGCATAGTAAAGAGCAGAGACATTACACTGCCAACCAAGATCCGTATAACATGTGCTATGGTCTTTCCAGTTGGGATCTATGGATGCGAGAGTTGGACTGTGAAGAAGGCTGACCGCCGAAGAATTGACGCGTTTGAATTGTGGTGCTGGCGGAGACTCTTGAAAGTTCCTTGGACTGCCAGAAGATGAAATCAGTCGATATTGTAGACCATATACCTGACTGCTCATTTAAGGGTCAAATTCTAAAGTTAAAGCTCAGCTGCTTTGGTCATATGATGAGAAGAGAGGAGTCGCTGGAGAAAGATTTGATGTTGGGAAAGGTTGAAGGTCACCGGAGAAGTGGTAGGCAGCGAACGCGATGGCTAGATGGCATCCTCGAGGCGCTGCAGATGAAGTTAGGTGATGTTAGGAAGATAGCGAGAAACCAGAAAACGTGGAGTGATATTGTCCATAGGGTTACGAAGAGTCGGACACGACTGAACGCCTGAACTGAACTGATGTGCATAACATGCTCTTTACAATGTGCCTATATCTCATAGTATGTGGATATTTGGTTTTATGCCTTTGTCGAATCCTAAAGGGGAGATCTGACTGGCCCCATGTTTCGTTAACAGAGCAACCACCAAAGTAATGCCCTACCAGGCACATAAAATGTTAACTGCTATAACTGCTGTAACTGTCTATTAACTCGTAAAGTGTCTTTTAAACGTAAAAAAATGGCATATTACCTAATAATTTAAAGCTCAGTGCTAAATATGGCGCTTTAGTACAAAATGTTTTTTGCCGTAATATTGTTTTAGGTCTCTACGTCTGATGATAAGCGCCGCGCTAGCCCATGCTTCACGTGGGGCCGCGGTAAACGGAAGCAAATCTTCCATTTTGACATTTTGAACCTTTCTTGTAAGGCGAGGGCGGGCAAAAGCAGGGACCGCTAGCGATGCGAGGCAGGCACTTTTCTCTCCTCCGAGGTAGTGAGGCCCAGGGAAAACGTTCTGGCATTGTTGCATCAGACAGTAGGAAGCAGGATCGGCGCGTTTTTTTTTTTTTTTTTTTTTTTAAGAGTTTGATTCCCATAACCTCTTCCTCCCAAATATTTCCTCCAACTAATGGTCGCTTTTGGTAATGCTAACGCCACAACGAAAGATTGAATGGTTCCTGACTGAGGTTGAGTTTATGACACACCTCATGATCGGTGTGTTCAATTCCTTAAACCAAAAAATAACCTATTCAGCTGCGCCTCCCGGTCAATTTATGACATCGCACCAATATCTTCACGCCTTGACACTTCAATACCGGCGCTCGATCACATTCCTGTGGGAATATTAGCACGGGATGTTCTGCTGCTTGACACTAATTGCCGCAAACATACTATGATTATATTACGAACATAAATAAGTAATGCAGTGGTAAGACTCTTGCAAAATACTTGGCTGAACTAATCTCATGTAGTTTGAGAGCTCTTTTCGGCTTTCAGATATCGTAATCATTACAAATAAACGATATCTTCTAAACGCCGCCTAGCTACTATTAGGTAGTGTTTCTCCAACTTTAGTGGCGTCATTACAATAAACCCACCAGCCATGCTAATAACATATTTATCAATTTTTGTAAGGTTTATAGCCTCGCATACTCGCGGGTTTTCACCTCAATGATGCAATCGTTAATAAACTGCCTGTTTAATAGCTTTCAGCGGCGCTTAATCTCAGTTCAGTTCAGTTCAGTTCAGGCGTTCAGTCGTGTCCGACTCTTCGTGACCCTATGGATCATGTCACGCCACGCTTTCCGGTCTCTCACTATCTTCTTAACATCACATAGCTTCATCTGCAATGCCTCGAGAATGCCATCTAACCATCGCGTTCGCTGCCTACCCCTTCTCCGGCGACCCTCAACCTTTCCCAACATCAAATCTTTCTCCAGCGACTCCTCTCTTCTCATCAGATGACCAAAGTAGCTGAGCTTTAACTTTAGAATTTGACTCTCCAATGAGCAGTCAGGGTTTATGGTCGACAATATCGACTGATTTGATCTTCCGGCAGTCCAAGGAACTCTTAAGAGTCTTCGCCAGCACCACAATTCAAACGCGTCAATTCTTCGGCGGTCAGCCTTTTTCACAGTCCAACACTCGCATCCATACATCACAACTGGAAAGACCATAGCACGGGTTATACGGATCTTGGTTAGCAGACTAATGTCTCTACTCTTTACTAGGCGGTCAAGGCTAACCATTGCAATCTTTCCCAGAAGCAGGCGTCTCCTAATTTCATGGCTGCAGTCTCCTTCCGAGGTAATCTTGGCGCCCAAGAACAGAAAATCTGTCACAGCTTCCACTTCTTGTCCATTGATGCTCCAGGACTTGATAGGGCAAGACGCCATGATCTTCGTCTTTTGAATGTTCAGTTTAAGCCCAAACTTCTCACTCTCTTCTTGTACGCGCATCAGAAGTCTCTTGAGTTCCACCTCACTTTCTGCCATTAAAGTGGTGCCATCCGCATATCTAAGGTTGTTGATACGTTTTCCAGCAATCTTCACTCCAGCTGACGACTCGTCCAGACCGGCCTTCCTCATGATGCACTCTGCATATAGGTTAAATAGGCAGAGCGGCAGTATGCAGCCTTGCCTCACCCCTTTCTCAATCGGAACCCAATCAGTAAGACCATGCCCAGTTCTGACTGTGGCCTCTTGCCCTTCATAAAGGTTCCTGAGGAGACAGATGAGGTGAATTGGAGCTCCCATCTTTTGGAGAGCTTGCCACAATCTGCTGTGATCTACGCAGTCAAACGCTTTCGCATAATCAATAAAGCAGAAGTAAATGGGTTTCTGGAACTCTCTTGCTTTTTCCATGATCCAGCGAAGGTTGGCAATTTGGTCTCTAGTTCCTCTGCCCTTGCGAAACCCAGCTTGCAAGTCCGGAAGCTCCCGATCCACATACTGCTGCAGCCTACCTTGCAGGATTTTTAACATCACCTTGCTAGCATGCGAAATAAGCGCGATCGTGCGGTAGTTGGAACAATCTTTGGCACTGCCTTTTTGGGAATGGGGATGTAAACTGACCTCCTCCAATCCTGTGGCCATAACAGGGTTGTCCAAATCTTTTGACATAATGTATGCAGTGTGTTAACAGCGTCATGGTTGAGGTTTTGAAGCAACTCAGCTGGAATACCATCAATTCCGCTAGCTTTGTTCTTAGCAAGGCTGGCTAAGGCCCATTCAATTTCACTCTTCAGGATGCCCGGCTCGAGATCAGTAATCACAACCGTCCTATGTTGGGTTTGCACATCCGGGTCCTTCTTGTACAGTTCTTCTGTGTATTCCTGCCAGCTCTTCTTTATCTCTGAGGCTTCAGTGAGGTCCTTGCCTCGTTTGTCCTTTATCACGCCCAGCTTAGCGCAGAAGCTTCCTTTGATATCCTTGATTGTCTTATACAGAGCTCTTGTAATTCCTTAATTGGCTGTTGTCCTCAACTGCTTGACACTGTATGTTCAGGAAGGCATTCTTATCACTCCTTGCTATTTTCTGAAAATCCGCATTGAGAACCTTGTATCTTTCTCTTTCCCCCATACCTTTTGCCATCCTCCTTTCCTCAGCTATTTGCAAAGCCTCTTCAGATAACCAGTTTGCTTTTTTGCATTTCTTTTGCTTTGGAACTACCTTAGTAGCAACTTCTTGTATTATATCACGAACATCAGTCCACATCTCTTCGGGCTCTTTGTCTTCTAGATCTAATTCTTGAAATCGATTCCTCACTTCCACAGCATATTCTAATGGAATCTGATCCAGATCATACCTGAAAGGCCTTCTAGTTTGCTGCGTTTTCCTCAATCGAAGCTTAATTTTGGCAACAAGAAGCTGATGATCGGTGCCACAATCGGCCCCAGGCCTTGTTTTTACTGCTTGTATAGCGCTTCTCCATCTCTGCTGGCAAATAATATAATCGATCTGATTCCTGTACAGACCGTCCGGTGAAATCCATGTGTACAGGCGCCTCTTGTGCGGTTGAAAATGAGTATTCGCTATGGTCAGGTTGTTTTCTTGACAGAACTCTACTAGCCTCTGCCCAGCTTCATTTGGCTCACCAAGACCGAACTTGCCTGTAATTCCGGATATTTCTTCACTACCGTCCTTAGCATTCCAGTCTCCTATGAGAAAAACGACGTCTGATGATGGGGTGCTGTCTAAAAGGCATTGTAGGTCCGCATAAAATCTCTCAACGTCAGCTTCTTCAGCAGCAGTGGTCGGTGCATAGACTTGGATAACTGTTATGTTGAAAGGCTGACCTTGGATCCGAAGTGAAATCATTCGGTCGTTTTTGGGGTTGTACCCTAGCACTGCTTTGCCCATTCTTCTGTTTACTATGAGAGCGACCCCATTCCTTCTCTTGGATTCGTGCCCACAATAAAAAACATAATGGTCGCCGGAGTTAAATTCTCCCATTCCGGTCCACTTGAGCTCGCTGATACCCGAGATATCAATGTTCAATCTGTCCATTTCTCGCTTGACGATATCCAGTTTACCTTGCGTCATAGATCTTACATTCCATGTTGCAATGTGATATATCTCCTTGCAACATCGGACTTTCCGGTCGCTTCCCGACACATCCACAACTGAGCGTCCTTTTGGCTTTAGCCCAGCCGCTTCATTCGTCCTGGAGCTACTAGGAATCGCCCTTTGTTCATCCCCAGTAACATGTGGGACGCCTTCCAACCTGGGGGGCTCATCTTCCGGCGCCATATCGATATTGGTATTGTGATTGGCCATAGGGTTTTCTTGGCAGGAAATACTGGAGTGGGTTGCCATTACCTTCTCCAGTGAATCACATTTTGTCAGAACTCTCTGCCGTGACCTGTCTATCTTGGGTGGCCCTACACAGCAGAGCTCACGACTTCATCGAGTTTCGCAAGCCCCTCCGCCACGACAAGGCAGTGATCCATGAAGGGGCGCTTAATCTCACTATGCCTTAAAGTCTTATGTTCCTCTGGTCGCAGCATTAGCCATTATTTACGGCATAAAAGCACGGTTCTAAAACAGTTTGTTCCTCTGCGCTTCTGCATATCCCCGTACTCTTGAAAATACATCCGTAGTGTGTTCAAAAGCCAGAGCACAGTATAACTGTTAACGCAGTGCAATAATGAAACAGTAAAACGCGGCAATGGGTTTCATCTACGTTTCTTTCTTGTGCTGCCACTGCCCTATGCAATTTCATGCAGGATCTGATAAGCGATACTGCATTCGGAAAGAACTTCCTCCTTTTATTTAATCAGTACGAGATCGCCTTGTTCATGGCTTTAGGTGGGCACTTACACTAAACATCCCTTGGTTTTCGCTAAACAGAGTTCTAGCTGCTTTACTTATACACATGTTTATATATGTTTATTTCTCTAGCAGCTGCCTTCGCCCAAACTAAACCCTTGTCTCCCGTAAAGGTGTTCCTATGCTGAGATCTATCTTCAGGTAAAATTATAGAGCATTCGTGAGACGTAATTTTCTGTTATGGAACTATGTTGTACTAAATTGTAGCCCATCTCATGGGTGCACCTTGTTACTGCATTTGATATCACGGTGTAGTAAGATTGGTAAACATGTATTTGAGTGATTAATTGGAGAAAACGCCTTTTCTCGCGCGTTATTTTCAGGCGAACCTTAGGTACAGCAGCATTGTGCAACCCAGAGTACAGCTCAAGATTGTAGGTGTTACGGTAACCAAAAGGGTAAGAAATCATCTTTTTTTTTTTGCAAACATAGTGCCACCCTTATCTAAAAATAAAAAATTCTGATTTGGATCCCAACGTAGCGGCTGACCGTTGCTTCAGCTCATCAGAGACTGCAGCGCTTCCGTGTCACTGTTGCTAGCGTCCGTGTATGCCTCCATGTTTGTCTCGTCCTTGCTACTACTGCGCTGCAAGCTGCAATCTGCAATGTGCTTTTGCGTTTTCCTCGCTAAGCGCCTGAACCACACGAATTACAATGCACACATTTAACACGAAGCGCACAAAAACAAAAAACAAAAACGGACGCCAGAGGACTGGTTAACGCTTTCTGTTTACTGTTGACTGGTTTTTGAATAATATATGAATTCCTTATTCAGAAAGACCAAAAAATGTACTAAAATGATGCTAATTTCTTCTCTTTTATATGCCTTTCGTTCTTTGTGTTCACAGTGAATAACCAACAATTCCGAGCTCACTTTACTAAAATTAGTTACCGTGTGGTCAATTCGGCTACAACAGCTTTTTGTAGAATGATAATGATTGCTTTCAATATGTGGTCAGATACATCATAGACATTTACATAGGTTGTTTTTACAGCTGAAGCATTTAGCTAAAGTTTAGTACACAAGTTCGACGATATACCTTTACCGGCGTTCAATATTTGTATGGCTATGTAAGAAATATATTCTTTAACGGCAAGAAAGATATATGGTCGTATGCCGTGATCTTATAAGGCCCGATATAGTATTAAAAGTTTAAATTTCTTTCAGTAATGTGTAACTACCCGGTTCATTAATATCAACTGACGTCCAAAATAACAGGAGTATATCTGTTTTCCTTACACCATAAAAAGGATGCTTACATCAATTTGAATTACGTCTTTATACTCAGTACTCACGCTACTAATCATTCCGCTTCACTGGAGGTCCCTAGTATTCACGACGACTTCATATGTTTAGGTGTGAATGTTCCGGTTCTAGTTACCCAACACCTATCTATAGTAAACCATGCAAACTTCTATGTTGCAATTACTTCAACATGAAGTGTCAGTTCGAAAAGCGATGCCGTCTCAGCGACCAGCCTTTTCCCAATGCGAAGTGCCATAGACTAGGGCTTCTTAGAAGGGACCCTACTCCTTCACTTTCTTTTAGAATATGAAAATATTTGATGCATTTCAAGATATAAATGAACAGCAGGCGGCAGAAAGAAATGAGATTTTTATGTGACTACAAATACTGACGAAGTATCGGTACCTAAAATAATGAGTACCATGAATACAATGCCTTGTATGAAATTATATCTATACTCTTTAACCGCTGTCGTCAGTGCCGCAATAACAGCCGCTATTGCGATATATGCTGCCCGGCCACAACCGTGTAGTATTTCGACTATTCAGTGTTGCGGTGCTGATATTGCTGCAGCAGATCAATCGCAAGTAATAAAGCCCTCCATTCTGCTGTCCTTATGCAACACAGATATTTTTCCCAAACGCCCTTTCTTGCAATTCGCCCTAAACAACATATATCAAGTGCTCGCCATTAAAGACATAATTCAGCCGAAACATGAATGGGAATTTGCGGGCAGTCGTAGACCAGAAATGCATTTATCGTACACAGAGGAAACACCATTTCTCAGGACTTCGCATAGAAAGCTGACAAACAAAAAATGATTGTTCAGTGACAGACATCATGGGCTACAGCACACCCTTTCTGTACTTCGGTCACGAACAGTGAAGGATGGCCATGTTTACTGGGTTGAAAATAGGGAGAACTCAGAAGAGAGAATAGTGACAAATTTACTTCTTAAAAAATGACAGCCGAATTTTTTTCTATTTCAGAATATCCATTTGGGTATCCATACAGATGATAATTGTGTAGGGAGCTCTCAATTATGTTGGGAGTGGAAACAACGCGAGCAAATATTCAACTATATCATGTAGTTATATTGAGCATAGAGACAGGCAGCGGATGTAAAAGTGTTATCGGCAACTGCGCGACAATTTTAAAATAAATCAAACAATTATTTGTAAATCATAATTTCCACAATTTGCACACCCAGTAGCGAATGTAGTCACTCAGGTTTGCGGACAGGAATATTTTATTAAAACCATCGGCTTCCTCGTGCATTCTCTTTTACAAACTTGGATAATATCTTTGTGCATAGCAAATCATTGGGCGCGTACTTCTCGCTGTATTTCTCCGAGAAAATTCAAGTAAGTCAAACTGTTTATTGGGGCACCCTGCTCACTTGATATCTGCGTGTGGCGCTGTATAAAGCAGGCGAGCAAAGTCAGAGAACGGCATAAACTTATGCAGCGCGGCCCACAACCTGCCTCTATTCGGCTTATTCGGCTGTTATTGCTTCTCTGCCCTACAACATAGCGCGCGAGCTAAAGAGGTGCTGGGGGGTTGGTGCCTAGACAGGATTGCTCTGTGAAGGCGATGTTCTCTGCTCAGGCGCGAAAAAGATTTGGAAAGAGGGAGCCCTTAGGGTTCGAACTACAGAGAGCAGGAATGATTTCCGCTGATTCCGTAGTTTCTGGGACGGAGTAGTTTGTCCAGTTCAAATACGTGCTTCGTTTTCATCAAACGTTGGAATATCCTACAGCGCTTTCACCGCTCAGTTTAAACACACAAAACTAGAAGAGGTTCTTTATAAGAATAAACTAACCATTGGTGCATTAGAGCGTGCTTCATTCATTTCACAGTCACAGGAAAATATCAAATTATGTAGTAAGAATAAACAGCATGCAAAGAGGCTCTGAAAGTTTACTGAATGTGCGGTTTTGGCAGGACAATGCGAGTGATTAATTGTCCCTACGAAATGTCTCGCTGACATACGCCATAAAGATCTCTTCAGTTTTGTTCGTACCTCCTGTGCAGCTTAGTTCGAACTTAGTAGAAAGTTTAACTTCTGAAAACTCTCCGCCTGCGCTGCACATCTCCTGTGGCGCCGTGCCGCTTTCCGAAGTAGGTGCGCGGCGGTCGAAACAAGCTACTGACTGTACCCGTGGTGTAGACGCGCAAGCTAGGACCTGATGGGATGAATCAGACGAAGGGAAGCCATGATCACCCTAACCAACCGTTGTTTTTGATAAGGGAATAATTATTTATTGTCATCCACCCAAGAGCAGCCATGCCGCTACAAAGGAAAGCTGTACAGCTTTCTCAGAAACCTTGTATTGCACCGTAGTGCACTCTTTGTAGTGCACTGTAGTGCACTCTTTGTTGTGCGCTGTAGTGCACCCTTTGTTGTGCGCTGCAGTGCACCCTTCGAATGCACCAACTGCGGATCCACTGCAAAGTTGGACTCTACCAGATGTGACCAGACCCGACAGCTGAAAGAAACCACCTTTCCTGGACGAGATGGCCAAACTAGAATCATGTACATCCGCCCACCCCGCTATCAGCGTTGGAAGAGCGGGGTATTATCTGCAACCGGACAGCGTTTTCTTGGGGCACGACACCACTTTCACCATGAAGAACTCACCGTTTGTGTTTTTCAGGTCATTTCAATCATGACACTTGATTTGCTAAAGCCTCGATTCGTTTTTTGTTTGTGGTGCCGTGCCCCAGACACTGGTTGTATGTTTTCATTGGTTGTAGGACTGGAGTGGCACTCTGCATTAGCAGCATTTTTGTTGTACTTTCTGGAGATTAGAGGTAAATCCTGGTCCGCGTGGCACCGATCAGGAAAGCGTCCTGACAACTGTACTTGGGACAGTGCAGAGAATTGAATCTTGAAAGGATAACATCAGGGAGGACATGTGCCCTAAAACAGTGGCATGCATCAGTGGGCGTGAGTTAAAACAAATTTCTGCAAGAATTCGCATAGTCGAGGTCGAAAGCGTAGAAGTGAAATCAAACAATTCTACACCATACACAGAACTGTCTGCAATAGGTCCCTCAAATATATTATTACCTCACGATGTGAAGACAGAGAAAACAGACTTCTCCGCTCCAACCTGCTTGTCTTTGGTATGCCTGCTCATAAACGAAGGTGTTGGAGCTGTGTGGAACACCTTCGCTAGACACTTTAGAAAGCACAAATTGAAAGGGACCATCGACTTTGTCGATGCCGAAGAAAAGTAGACCGATCATTGTCATGTTCGCGCACTATAAGGACAAACTGCAGATCATAGATAAAAGCCGCAAGTTTAAAGACACGCAGTAAGTCGTTCGCGACTATTTTTCTTTCCTAAAACTCCTGGCCAGGAAAAACACTGTTAGATTTCGCAGTCGGAAGGCGGATCGTTTAAACTTAGAGTCGATAAACTGCACATGAGCAATACTGTATACATGTACGACGCTACTTCCGACACTGTCAAGCAATGCACCCGATATCAAAAACGGTGAGCGGTTGTACACAACGAAGACTATCATCCTGAACCTCAACAGGGCGGTGGTGCCCAGGTGCTTCGCTTTCCATATCATTTACTAGCATCCTCCCGAAGCGCATCGAACTCTAGTAATATCCAGAAGATAATAATCCTGACATCTTAACTTTAACGAAGACGTCGGTGCATTCGGATATAACAGATGATGAAATCTTATTGATTCACGCGATTTTGTTATTTACCGGAATGACAGACCTAATAAAAGAGGCGGTGGTATAATGATCGCAATATAAAAATACATTCCTTCCTTTTATGTCAAAATTTCATCCCCTCTAGAAATTTCGTGGGTTTACAATTTGTCCTCATCTTTTCCTCATTACCGACGTGACCCACCTGGGGTCCGTATGAGCAAGTTTGGCTTGGGCAACTACAATAACACCCATGAAAGCCCTCTTTAAGGACCAAGCGGGCAATCACAAATTGGGCTTGCCCCTGCTTTTTCTATGTGGGCATCACATAGGCATGGAAACGGCTGAGTACATATTTCCACATCTGGCCTTCAGAGGTACCGCTTCGGGATTTTAGAGCCGATGCAAAGAAAATTTGGCGCTTTCTTTGTCATTTCTTACTTTCGCTCTTCACGTTGTTGCACTAGGATCTTCCCATATGCACACACGTATTTCAGAATGTTTCGGAACATCATGGGCAATGCGAATTGGAGCCCACCGGTGCTTTAGCGCGCGCTTTAGCTTGCTTATAGCGAAGTCAAGGGTCTTTAAGCATGAACGCAGCTCTTCTTGCACGTAATGAAGCTACAACGCAGGCAGGAGTACTCTTTCAAATTCAGGTCGTAGACAGGTAATATAAATTTCGCATACCATTCCACTCCTATTATTGGGATATGCGTCTGAATATGACGAACTATGCCAATGGCGAAGAGGCAGCAACATAATTACAAAATTACACCATTAACGACGCCGCTAGATTGCACAACAAGCCAAGTCAATGCTTTAAACTCTCATGCACGCCGATGAAGCCGATGTAGCCACCGGCAAATGCACCGTCGCGCTGAACCCTGGTTGGACTGCAGCGTCCTCGCCACGCAATACAGCAACCGCGCCGCGCGGCTCTTCAAAGTTGTAAGCTGAATGTGGTTGTAGCACTGTTGGCATATGTAACCAGCAATAGTCGAAGTTCATATCCTTTGTATGCTTTCTGTTCCTTTTATCTCTCTCTCTTTCTTCAGCAATAAATCTTTTTTTTGACGAAAATACCAATTCTGGTGAGGCGTGTCATTTTGCCAACTAAATGGGAAAACACGGCAAGTACAATTATAATACTTCCCCGCAATTTCTATACATGCTAAAGAGTCGAAAGAAGACGAAACTATTAGTGGTGTCTGAATGATGGTAGTGAAGCCACAGTCTAACAGCCAACGTACCTAAACGTATTTGTCCTGATTTAGAAACGTTGTACAACATATGTACCCAAGACTTATTTTATTTTCACGGTTACGGGGTTACAAAATCAGATAATTATATAATCATTAGCGACTATAAGCATCCGCAATTATCGATTCTCCCGACTCACCGGGCCGTCTTCCAGCGACTATGAGTAAAAGGCGGTAAAGGCTGCTATGGCGCAAGTGTTTGCAGTATCTCGTTAATTGTTCGACGAGTATCCGAAAGCATTCATGTGCAGTTGCATGTTCAGCTATTTTTTTTTTCAACTGAGAATTTTCGACTAGCCACCAGAAAAGCGAAAAATCTTGCTGCACGATCGGCTGTGCGGCATGGGTTAAATTGTATGAATTATATTTGTCTTTGTTAAAAAATATGCATTACTGTATTTAAGCAGCTATAAACGCACCTTTTCTTAATCTGATCCGTTTGGCATTTCAGGATGTCGACGAATCCTACATGGTAGAAGTTAAGGGCTACGAAGCAACCAAAAATATCTTGTATGTCGAAACACTAAGCAATTTCAATGAATACGTGAAGACACAGACATACTATCAGGGGTCGGATATCATCTTTCTACTCACTGGGTAAGTTCACTGGGTACAGGTTGAGCAATTAAATAGGGTTGGAATTGGCCATTAGGTTTCCTGTAGAGCGTTTAAACAAAAATGACAGGACAGATGGTCGTTGGTGCATCTTTTTCCAAGAAATAATTTAGCCTCAACGATAGTGTGTTGAACAGAGAGCACAAAACAAAGACTGACGCGAATGATTAAGTGCAATTGAAGATTGACGCAAGAACCAAGAAGCTTTTAAATCACCGTGCCACCCTTGAGGAGTATAACATTAGGTTTTGACTCACGTGTGATAGTCCTAACTGTTTGACGCAGGAAGTGGCATTTATATTGTGGCAAAATAATTAAGTTTGAGAAGAAAACAATTTCGTAATTTGATTTTAGCGATCAGCAATAGACAAGCCCTCCTCACTGACTAATATATTCATAAATATATTTACCATTTATTTAAGTATCACTAAGGCTTCTTGATTTTATTTTTGTTTCAGGCGCAACATGTCTCACTGGGAAGGCAGCATTTTAAGGACATGGACTGGCGGTAAGGAGCAATACTTAGTTTACTTGTAACAATTTATTTTTCTAACATCAAATTATTACGCAATTATTACAAACTTTTGCTGTATTGAGTGGCTCAAAATCACCAAACGCATCGATTCTCCAGCGTTAACTTTGTATATTTTATTAGTATAAAGTAGAGAGAAAGAAAAAGATAAACTGCCACTATACACTCATTCATTTAGGTTGTCAGTGAGTACTATTGCATTCGGGGGCATCCCGAAGGCATGGCTGCCATCATACGTTCGCAACAAAATTATCTGATTATATCGAGGGTTGCTTGATTCTTTACCTCTTGATCATCTACGTATCATCATCATGAGTTGGGAACATTGCAATGGCAAGGTTCGTTGGGCGACTGACTACTGGAAAGGTATGACTTGAGATGCTTAACTCGCAGGGGGGTTTTACGAGCGCCGCCATCTACAGTTCCAGCTCCGTATTTTTGTCAACGATCCAGCTTCTAAACAACATATAAGCAAAGTCTAGACTGCATCTTTCGAAGACCTTTAGTAATCAGTTTTTTTAGATATACATTCTAGAACAGGGAGAAGGGGAATGGATATAAAGCTAAATTGGTAGCTCCCCCAAGAATAATTACAGTGTGCGCTGGCAGCTATCCAGAGTGCTGTTCCTATACAAGTTGAAATTGGCCCTTCTGGCTTATTTCTGAATTTATACCCACGTTGAATCATTTATTTCGTTAGAAGTATTCTATAAATTTGATCAGGAATGTTTCTCGTGGATTGTGCGCAGCATGCGGACGTTTAATCTCACTGGGTTTTTTTATGTAACCTTATGATAGCAGCAGGAATCCGTTCGTTTTGATGCTAGTGTTGGTGTTACACACAGAAATTAACAACTTCAATACTCCCAGATAGCAGGCGAACTTTCTTTTTGAATTGCACAGTCACAAGATAGCCGCAATACTCCTGCCTGTACCTCAGAAAAAATTGGTATATTGTCCGTAGTTGCCTCATTATATACAAGCAGGGATTTCTTACTCATCTGACTGTCATCTCCTAATCACTTCATATGAAACCTGTCATCACATAACCGATCGCAAATGCATTCTATATTCCTTTTTTACTAATTCCTATTATTTTAGCATACGTATCTGCAATATGAGCGGTGTTTGTATACTAAGCTTAAAAGAAGCAACGAATATCAATTATCCTTACCTTTCTATACAGCGCTGGTCCTTAAAAAACACCCTCTACTTTAGTTCCAAGAGATCCGCCGAATAATTACCATTGCCCGTAGGGCATGACGGGTCAATTCGTTTTTATCCTGTTTTCCCTTAACGACCACAGCGTTTATTGTTGGCTTATGCTACTTTTTCTCTATAGAGTACTTTAAGGTATGTTATATTCATTCCATTTTAGCCTCTCCGAGGTGGCGCAGTGGTTAGGGCGCTCGACGACTGTGCCCAAGGAAGTGGGATCGAATCCCGGCCTCGGCGGCGGCGTTTCGTTGGAGGCGAAACGGAGCAGTGTCCGTGTGCTGTGCGATGTCAGTACACGCTAAAGAACCCCAGGTGGTCGAAATTTCCGGAGTCCTTCACTACGGCATCTCTCATAGCCTGAGTAGCATTGGGACGTTAAACCCCACAAACCAAACCAAACCAAACTTTCACACTTGGTAAAACGGTCGTTTTTCAGTCAGTGACATTAGGCCACAGATAACCGCACAAGGATTGAAATCGTAGCGTTCGAGTTTGTGAAAGTAGAAGAGAGTCAATCACCCTGCCTTTCGCCAGCCGCAAATTGGAATTTTACCATCCGCCACCATATTCAAAAATGTCTAATCGGAATGATCAAAAAATAAATGTAGTAGGGCATCGCTGTGAATGCAAGGTGGTTGTGCGATCACAATGGCCAATCCGTAGAAAAATAAATTCTAGAAGGCACTTTGGACCACTTAAGTGCGATTAAGCGAAAGCCATTATAGGGCGGTGCATCGTAAACCCCTCCACAACAGCGCCTCTATCTTCCTCTCTTCTTTCACTCCCACCTCCCTCCCTTTATTTACGGCATGTAACATGTGTCCGCGGAGATTTGGGACAAATACTGCGCCTTTTCTATTTTGCAAATCAATTTCAAACGCCGCTGACGCCTGCTATACTAACGCCTCCTAGATATCTGGGCCTGCTTCTTTTTGATGCGTGGTGTGGGGTTCGAGGAAGCGGCGATTGAAGGCGCTGCGCGGACGCTAGAGCGGACGCCCGGCACGGTCATCTATGTATATGCATAAATCGCCCTAAAAATTTTGTAGCAATTGGGTTATCCGTGGTTTTATAAAAATGAAAAAGAGAGACATTGGAACAAACTTTGGACCGTGGGGCGAATGATAAGTCTAAGAAAAATCATTGATTATAGAAATGATGCATCACAAAAAAAGAAACTTCAGGAGGAGGAGGAGGAGGAAAAAAACTTTATTTCACGAGCGAGTTTGGACCCTTCAAGGCCCAGGGCCACCGCACGGCCCTCACATTACGCGCATATGTCCAGGTCACGTAGGGCCATGGCACTGGCACCCCGGTCCACACAGCGAAGTTGGATGTCCTGGTCCTTCGACGTAAGGAGGGCCTCCCATTCCTCCCATGATCCGGTGGCGGGCTGTCCCTGCGGGGGAGAATCGGCAGGGCAGCCGAAAAGAATGTGGTCCAAGGTGGCGTGCAACTCTCCACAGAGAGTGCACTCAGGGGAGACGGGCCGGCAGTAGGATAGGCGTTGAGGGGTCAGAAGCGTTCGGGTTTGAAGACGCCTACATATGATTTGTTGGGAGTGAGACAGTTGGGAGTGGAGAGGGGGGTAGAGTCGACGGGCAAGGCTTGCTTGCTGTGTGAGTTCAGAAAATGTATGTGCCCGCTCCCTCGAGAAATCCCGGCATGGGTCGCCATTTGCTCGGCTAATAAGTCCTCGGGCTATGTTATCGGCGGCCTCATTTCCGGGATTGCCAGAGTGTCGTTCTATAGCGCAAGATTTAATATAAATATTTCGCTCTAAATGTTCTGCGTGCTGTCGGGTCTCTGTACTTTGTACCAGCAGATTCATAGGAACATGTGTTGCTCAGAAATAGGGCAGTCAATCTTTCCTCCTTCACCAATATGGATGGCAGCCTCATTTGTTTAGTAGAGAATTGTTCGTCCCAGCGCGTGATAGCCATGAACCATGCGCTAGTGCAGTGTTCAGGTGGCACTTACTGCTAATATTTTGAGAAAACAAGGTTTAGAGCTGAAGGATCTCTCATTTTTTGCAGGATACGCATATATAGGGGCGGCATGCACTAAGTGGAAGGTCGGAATGTCAGAAGAAAGAGCTGGAAGTTTTTATGGAGTCTACGTACTCGCCCACGAGATCGCACATAGGTAATGCTGGGCTTCACAGGTTGAAATAGAATACTGGTATTAAGCTTTAGGTATTACATAGCAGTCCTATGAGGCCCTAGGTGCTTATTGTTTAAATACAATTGAGAGGACTAGTGCAATGTACAAACCTTTCATAAGCATACATTCAGCAATAATGGTTTTTGAATAATGCATTGCCAGGGATCGAAATTTGCCTGCAACGAGATTAAGTGCGCTTACATATCTGAGACCAGGGATATCTACGAATTTTGCTAACCCTAGCCTTCAATACACGAAACATTCATTAGGTTATTTATTTTTTATCAAGAATGTTCGTGAAAATAAGGCACCATTGAATCTCTCAAACCGCCAACCGTGTTTTAAATTGCGCATATGATCCTCATTCAGATATTCGAAGATTCTCACTGGCCGGATTTGAAACCAGTTCCCAAACATCTTTCTTCTTGTGTGAATGAAGTTGTGTCAATGTTGTCTCAATAAAGGCGTTTTCTACGATACCGTTGTTGTTTTGAGACAGATGGTTGTACCTGCGCTAAGACATGAAAAAATTCAAATTTATCAAAATTTAACATTCATTCTGGAGACTAAAATGGAAGACTAACGTTAATAAGCTTCCAACGTGTTTGTGAGTTTGGAGCTATCGCAAAGTTTTCTCTTGTCACGAAAGAAGCGTTTTGAGGTTCTGGAGAAGAGGACTGATGGTCCCAAAGCAGCTTGCAATGGTACTGAGATACAGTCTACTTTTCCTTTGGGGATTGTTATGAGATTAACCGCATTTAAATTTCCTTTTACAGCTTGCTACTCTATTATTATTGAATTTTCGATGTCCGTTATAGAACGTTTCAATACTTCCTTCCGTAATTTCTCATGATTGAGACCACGCAGTGTCGGAAGTTAGCTTTATTGTGTAAATCCGGTTCGCGAATTTTACACTGAAGCGAAATCGAGAGTAAATAGCCACATAATCTGCATTTTTGCTTGCATTTCCTTACAATATTTTTGCGCAGCGCTATCTTTTCCTGATGATTACTTCCTCTTGCCACAAATTCTGGTACTCGTTTGATAAATTTCTCCTCTTTTCGTTGTAGTCTCGGCTGTGCTCATGATGGAGCTAAGCCAGAAACGTGGCCATCTGGACTCATTGGATCAGAAGACTGCTCCTGGAATACCGGTTACATGATGAGCTACAAGTTTATCAAACCATATATGTACTCTTTTTCACAGTGTTGTCAACGTGAAGTGCTCAACCTTAGGAAGTAAGTAGTAATAAAATTATTTGTCCAATCAAAACACTTTTCGGGAAGTTCCAAGCAATGGGTAAACCAATATGGAAATAATAAAAATTGTGCAGCGGCGCACTCGGCTTAGATCAGAATAATTTGCATAGATGAGTTCAGAATTACACTTTATTTCTTATATTTTGAAGCGTAAGTATTCGGAGATTACAAAACAGGAAAACAGCGAAAACTTCTGGTTTGTTTGCGGTGCTTTTGTGGTTTTCGTGAGGGGTTGGTTTTATTTCAATCCGTCTGTGCAAGCAACTCCATATGTCGCAACAGGTACTGAAACGGTGGCGATTTGCATCAGTAATGAGAAGTAATATGAATTATTCAAGTATTACACTCTTAAACAGGAAGTTTGATGTAATAGTTGACTGTTTTTTTTTTGCTATGTTTATTGCCCCGGGGCATAAAAAGAACGTTCTGAAGGATCTGGTTATGATCAACTAAATGAAAAAAGGTTGGCTGATGTAATGAAGTCGAGGAGTGAACGATGATGCACGCCCTGCGTCCAAGCGGCATATGAGACGGATTATGGGGGGAGAGGTCAGCTGCAACCAGGTGCCTGATCCGCGTCTGCTTCAGCTCTGGACAATCTCACAGCAGGTGGTGAATATCTGCTTCCGTGTCTCTTTCTTGTTAAATGTAGGGTTACATTATGCCATTTTATTTGGGTTGGCGATGTCAAAATTTAGGTTAAAAGACGGGTCACAGCATCCGCATGGCTTTGAGCAAGTGGCTTTGAGTCATGCGGAGTCCATTCAATACGAATTCACTGCGATATGCGTGCCGCTAGACTGTGTATGTTCTGGCAGATATCTGTGCTGCTACTTACGCGTATAAATAGTTTTTTCATTTGGAGGGCAGCAGTGCGTATTACAATATGGGCCTTTGTAAGCTTGAGAATGGCTTTCATGCAGAGAAGCGCCTCTTGCACAACAAGCAGTTCCGCACAAAAAGAAAGTGGAGATTCAGGTATTTGAAACGTTGATGCCTTGTTCAGTGAAGACTTGCTAGGGCAGTAAACTGCAGTTCTCACTTCGCAGGATTGGATGCTTGCGTCAACGTAAATTACAATGGAACCTTGCGGCAAGCGGCCGTCTTTGTTCCAGAATTCGGTCGCGAAATGACGGCATCGATTTTTGTGATGTCAGTTGTCATAAATCAGTTTGCTTGTTATCTCTCAGCTGCACAAAATGACAAGGAAGAAGAACTGGCAATGGCGGTGGTAACATTTAAAGTGAGGAAGCATAAGCCTTCAGAGCGCATGTTGTGCCAGAGCCTTAAGCCTGCGAGCATCCCGCCGTTGCTGCACCTGTTCGTCTATTGTGTTTCAGCTGTGCGTTTACCACACAGCAATGGTATTCACCTTCTTCCTGGCCGTTAACCCACGGAAACCCTTGGTTTCAAGACATGGTCCAGGGTCACCTGAATAACTCAATTCGAGTTGAACAGCGCAACGGCACGAGGCCACAGTACAAAAAGGAACTAGACACAGCGCTGTGTCTAGTCCCTCTCGTATTCCGGCCTCGTGCTGTTGTGGTGTTGCATTCGAAAATTATGTCTCACCAACGTGCATATTAGCTATTGTTATATAACACTCTTCGGTATCTTCGTAAGGCACTAGGTTGTCGAAGCCTTAATGGTCGCTTTACAGGATGACTGTCCCGGTGTCGAAAATACAGCGTGATCGGTCGTTGTACAGGAACGCTTGCCTTGTAAACTGTCTTTAACAGAAGAGGACCCCATTCCACTGTCTCATGAAGGCCGTTTCTGTGAACCGCGCTGTGCCACACGTCCAGATGGTAGAGCTGAAGACATGCTCATTGGCGTGCTCGGCCCACACGGACACTTGTTGGAGCTCCTTTACCAAGGGGAGGCAGGTTAGCCATTTCCGTCCTCCGCCTTGCGGACAGATCAATCACGGCCTGATGTACATTTTGGGACGGAAGAATATGTGCAACCGGTGCTCCAGGAGCAGGAACCAGGAGTTGGAACCCAGGCTAGGAAGTCAATTATTGTGCGGTGGGTAATGCTGTCGGGACAGGCGGCGCCGACGAAGGTACCTCAGCCAGCGTGCAACCGAAGGCACTAGGTCTAGTCTTGGAGCACAGCTCATCTCCAGGAATTATATCATGAATTCCACACAATCAGACAATACATGAGCGTTCGGAACTTCCTCGGACTCTGTAAAGCCAATTCTCTTTATGTTAGTATCGTATGTTCTCGAAAGGTAACTTTTTCACTCATGCGACTAGCAGCCACCTCACATATTTACACACATTGGGTTCTTTCTTTTCAAAACACCCACCCAACATTGTGCGATCATTTGACGTAGCCTGTTCGCTACGTCATCGCCAAATCGACGTTCCTGTCTTATTGCATCCAGAGAAACACTGCTTCTTAATATGCGCACTACCTGTTGCAGAAGTTTGCAGCCCAAAGCGCAGGTCGGGGGAGCAGTACCGCTCCCGATAGGCGGCACTGCACCCGCCTGTTGACGCAGCTATAAAGAGTGAGGAGGCTTGTTCTATTCCGCTCATCCCGCGGCTGAGAGCGAAGATGTGCGATATGAACCGCGGGATGAGCGGAAGAGAACAAGCCTCCTCACTCTTTATAGCTGCGTCACCAGGCAGCGCCGGCGAGCCCAGCGCTGCCTCTCGGGAGCGATACTGCTCCTCCGCCCATCGCGTTGGGCTGCAAACTTCTGTAACAGACGGTACATCTTTCGATAATCCACGGTTCAAGGCTAAGAAATATTTTCTTGCACAGCCGCCGCCTGCAAAATGTACCTTGTGAATGTGAAACAAGCTATCCAGAAAAATAACTGACTTTCTGAGTCAGTGCCTTAGAATGAACTTTTGCTTTATGCTGGTTTGTGTAAAAGCCGCCTCTCATGTGCTATGTTTGCCTTTGTGTTTACGCAGACCTCATATCTTTGTTTATTTCAATCAAACTGCGCAATGCGTCAGATAATTTACTGAGAAGGAGGTGATTAGGAGTTCTAGTGGGTCCTGTGATGTCTTGCAAGACCATAATTGCATCAGTAGGCTGTTCGGCCAAAACGAATGGACCGATTTTATGATATCAGTCTTGTCTTAACCAAGGCTGCAAACTATCCTCCAAATATAGTCTACCGCTTAACCTGGTCCGTGTTCTACTGCCCGTTACCACCGACATTGCGCCTAAGTTGTAGTTGATACGCGCCTTCTGTTGCTTAGTCCGGAATATTCCATTCACTCACACACGCATCCTAAAACCTGCACGGTGTTTACTGTGCAAGCTATTGGTGCTTGTGAACTAACGAGTTCAATACTAGTGAGGCGAGCGACGTCACCGACACTGCAAAGTGAGGTACGATATATGGACTGCTAAATTTATCAATTAATGCCAAATATAGGGTAACGAAAAACTGGTATCTTGCGCGTTTTAAGAGAGCTTCGTTTCGTTTTACGTTATCCTATATTTGGCCTTAATTGATAAATATAACAGTTCATATATCGTACCTCACTTTGCACCAAAAGAAGCGATACTCTTTATTCTTCAGATAGTAAATGTTGTATCCAATTTAAACGGAGTAAATCAAGGCGCCTTGTTTGCGCATTACGATTGTATTCTGAATATGGTAAGCGTGCCATCGACTGAACCTAGAAGAACGCGCAGAAGGCTGCAGTTGAACCAGTTGGTCGAATACGCAGCTCTTAGATTCGCCTTTGTGAAAAAGTTTTTTTCTTTGAGGTAGAAGAGGCAAATTGGTGTTCCTAATATTTATTTGTGGCAGGCCAATTTAGATGCTGTTTTTGTCACAGAGTAGTGTAAGCGCGCCTTTTTGTCGAAATAACTAGTTCGGAGTTTATGTACTTGATTGAATCGCTAGCAATTTAGAGCGAAGCATGCCAGACATCCCGATAAAGTAAGTCTGCTGAGAAATAAAGTATCACGCGCAACTAAGATCTGGTACATTAAACTGCAATGTACAGTTACATCATCCTACTGCACAGAACTATTTATCACTATATGCATTTGCTTATTGCTCACTGTTCAGCATCAGCATTGCAACCGATATATATATATATATATATATATATATATATATATATATATATTGCTATGCCCTTTGCGCCGAGACCGACACGTTTTAGCCGGTTCAGTACGCCAGGTACACACGGTGAGCGGGAAGCAACACAGGTGCCACAAGACAAGGTCGAACGGGCGCGCACACACTTCTGCTTCCTCTTTCTCCTTTACGCCTCCGTGCTCAACTTGAGACCAAGTCCGTAACACTACTCCCGTCGCAGGCGATGTCCTCCGGGCGAGTCAATCGTCAGCACGAAATGACAGGGTTTCAGACGCCCGACTTGAGCAAGCTAGATCGGGAAGAAAGGCGGCCACTTTTGATGAGGCGCGCAATCCGATAGGTGAGGTCACTAATTTTCTCGAGGATAGTGCGAGAGCAGTTTCTGACTTAAGCCACGCTTCTTTAGTGGACGCCAAAGCTAGACCATCTCGCCAGGGAGGTAGGTGATGTGGCGATGGTGGTCGTCGTAGCGGGATTTCGAGCGCTTTTCAGAAGCGAGGATTCTCAGTCGGGCTATCCGGCGGGCTTCTTCAGCCCGGTAGAGGATCTCAGCAATCCCAGGATTGTGGTCTGTGGAGAACGAGAGGATGGCGTCGAGGGTTTGTCGAGGAGACGAGGCATAGAGGAGAAAGAATGGACTGTAACTTGTTGTTTCCTGTTGGGCGGTATTGTATGCGTATGTTATAAATGGTAGTACAGAGTCCCAGTCCTCGTGGTCGGCGGCGACGTACATTTAAAGCATGCTGGTGAGTGCCCGGTTGGTTCGCTCAGTCAACCCATTTGTTTGCGGGTGATAAGGGGTAGAATGTCAGAAATTTGTTTGGCACAAACAAAGAAATTATTCGAGAACGTCAGCGGTGAACTGACGACCTCGGTCGCTGATCAATACTCGGAGACGCCCATGGCGCAGTATAACATAGCGCAGCAGGAAGAGGGAGACTTGGCGCGCAATAGACGATGGAAGAGCTGCCGTCTCACAGTAACGAGTGTGGTAATCAGTGCAGATGACGATCCATCGCGTGCAAGAATGAGAATTGGGAAAGGGTCCCAAGAGGCCTACACTAACCTTCTCAAAATGGCATCTTGCAGGCGTCACAAGATGGAGACCAGGAAAAGTGCCGGTGGCCCGTTTCTGACCTGCATACTGTGCGCAGCTAGCCACATACTTTTTAGTGATTTGACGCATCCGCGGCCAGTAGAAACGTTTATGGATGCGGTAGAGCGTCCGCGTAGATTCCAGGCGCTCCGATGTGGGGTCGACGTGCATAACGCGCGAAACAGGAGCCTAAGCTGACGGGCACCACCAGAAGGTAGCAGAGATCAGTGGCAGAATAGTCCTTTTTGTACAAAAGACCATCCCGTATGCAATGGGGACTGGAATCTATAGGGTCCTCTGCAGCGGTAAAGAATGGTTGGAGATTCTCATCTTTCCTCTGCTCAGTGCGGAACGTACGGGTATCGGTGAATGGAGGTAAAACCGCAGCGATATAATGATCACAATTGTCGGTGTCACATTCCTTCGTGAGAAGCGGCAAACGTGAGAATCAGTCCGCGTCAGCGTGCCTGCATCCACTCTTGTACGAAACTGCGTAATCGAACTCTTGCAAACGGATTGGCCACCGTGCAAGGCGGCCAGATAGGTAACAGAGGTTTATCAGCCATTAGAGGGAATGATGATCAGTAACCACTGTGAAGGGTCGTCTGTATAGATAACAGCGTAACCGCTGTACGGCCAAAAATACAGCGAGGCATTCTTGCTCAGTAATTGTGTAATTGCGTTCGGGTTTGCTCAAGGAACGACTGGTGTAAGCAATAACGTGTTCCTTGTCGCTGTAACGCTGAATCAGCACAGCACTAATACTAACACCACTGGCGCCCGTGTGCAGTTTCGTTGGAGCAGAAGGGTTGAAATGCCGGAGAATCGGATTTGAGGTTAGTAAAAACATGAGCTGGCCAAGAGAAGAGTCGCACTCTGATGTCCACTCGAAGGGAACATCTTTGTGGAGAAGGCACATGAGCGGGTTAGCGATGTCAACAAAACAGAGAATGAAGCGGCGAAAATACGACCAGAATCTTAGCACACTTCGCCGTTCCTTCACGTTCTGAGGTGTTGGAAACGATGCAACGGCCGCGGTCTTTTGTTCTGACGCCGTAACGATCGACGAGGAGTCCTAGTACTAAAGTCTGATGCTCACCGAAGCGCCACTTCTTCGAATTAGTAGTAGACTGCTCATTTTTATGCAGTCCGGCAGGAGAGCGAGGCGTTCAATGTGCTCATTGAATATCCGGCCAAATATGACATCATCAAGGTAGCACATACATATTTGCCATTTTAGCCCACTTAGGACCGCGTCCATAAATCTCGAAAGTTACAGGAACATTGCAGAGCCCGAAAGGCATTGTACAATAAATTCAAACAGGCCTTCGGTTGTGATAAAAGCCGGATGTGATAAAAGCCGTTTTCTCCTTGTCGTCAGGGTGCCTATATCCCGATCGCAGATCGACAGGTGAAAAGTATCATGCAGAGAACAGACAATCTATGGCGTCATCGATCCGGAAGCGGATACACGTATTTATTTGTTGCAGCGTTCAGGCGGCGACAGTCGACGCAAAAGCGCCATATACCATCATTCTTCTTGACCAGAATTACAGGGGTGGCCCAGGGACTGCATGACTCTTGAACAACACCCTTTTCCAGCATATTCCGAATCTGCTCACTTATGACCTGGCATTCTGTTCGCCACACACTTTACAGCTTCTGTCGAATTTGGTGTGAATAGCCTGTGTCAATGCGATGCCGGGTACGTGCCACGGGAATGCACCATGGACCGCTGGGCTCCGAAAAATCAGATATGGAAGAAGACTTGACCAGTAAGGCTTCCAAAACGCCACGCTGGTCACTGGTTAAAGAGCGGCTGACCATCCGATGCAGTTGTGAGTCAGGGGCTGGAGCGGAAGTAACTTCGCCTTGTACATCAGTAACCAAAGCCACCTACGGAACGTCATCTTGACTGCAGGTCAGAACCTTCTTATTCCCATGCAAATTAAACTGCAGGTTGTGAAGAACAATTCATGGCCCACAGCCGTGAGCAGCCCTTGACCATCCACAGTAGGCAATGAGAAAACAGAATGTGTTTTCTTTGCGCAGTTGGAATGAAGCGGTGCCACCGTAGTGTCGAAGGTGTCGGAGGCACGGCTGGGGCACAAAACTAGGGCGCACACCATAAGCAGGGATGGTACATTCGTATCCTCTGTTACGCCGAACACATCCTCACGCACGTGTGTGACGAAATCGGCGCCCATTTTCATCAAGCCGGTACGGCGCGAGGCCCGCACGGCGTCGCGTGGAAGGCATGGAGAGAAAAGCCACCTTCGCCGCGCGGGAGAGCGCGTAGCTTTGTACGCGTTGCCGTGACCCTCTTTCCCATTGCCCGGAGAGGACGGTGGTTCATCGGACTGGAATCAGCCAGAAAATTCCAGCATCTTCTATGGGACCTGGCCAATGGCGACACGCGGCTCGACGGGAGGAAGAGAGAGCGCTAAACCAGCGAAGCTAAGTGTGTGTGCGCGCTAGCTTTGACGCGTGCTAACAAACAGACGCGGCGCGCCCTATTTAAAGAGACCGCGCCGCTTGATGAGTCAGTCAGTCCGTTCGTCCGTGTTTTGTGACGTATCGCCTGTGCTTCGGCTGGACTCCCGGGGATCACCCGCTGCTGGCAAGCCCACGGACTTTCAAGGGAGCGGCGCTCGTCTCGTATGGCGGCCACATCGTGACTCTTGAGGCGTCGGACTGCAACAGTGCCCGGTGAACAATTTGGTGTTTGTTTATGTAACTCTCTCGTGTTTGATCTGTTGTAAAGCCTGTGTTATTGAATCATTCTGTAATTGCATGCTTAGCGTTTGTTATTCTGTGAACCTCTCGTCTGTGTATTTCAAGTGATCTTGTGTATTCCTCTGTATCGTCTCTTGCTGTACATAAATTGTGTTTTGTTTGTTACTTCTGACTCCGACCCTTACTCTGACTTGAACCGGCGACCGCTGGGCACCAAACGACCACCCCCTTCTGTGACTACAAGGTAGTTGAATTCCGGCTGAGCTTGCCACGCAGGTCGAGGACATCTCCTTTGCGACCGGAACAGCTACCCCCACTCACTCTAAGGGTGTCTGGGAGTGTGCGCACCGTTAAGGGCGCATCGTTAATAATACCCCCTAATTATTAACGGGTGACAATTATTCTGGCGTCCGCGACAGGACGTTTGATGCATTCAAGCTCAGAGGACGGAGAACGAGTTAGAAGAGTTTACGTAGAGCTCGTAAACTGTGTAGCAGCAGAGCGATAGCGGGAGGTAGTGCCGTGCGAAAGCGTTTAGGCGAGGTTCGCTAAGCAAACTTAGCTACACCCAAACAGTTCGCGCTTCAGATATGAATCTGAAAGAGTTGATTGAGGCTGGCACCCAGCTGGGGTTGTCCGGTGCCGAACTGCGCAAATGGGTTAGCCAGAGAGAAAAAGAAGAAAGAGAGAGAGAAGAAAAGGAACGAGAGAGGGCTCGAAAGGAAGCCGAGGAAGAAAGAGAGAGAGCAGAAAAAGAACGAGAGAGGGCTCGAAAGGAAGCCGAGGAGGAACGAGAGAGGGCTCGAAAGGAAGCCGAGGAAGAAAGAGAGAAGACTCGAAACGAGCGTGAAGAGGAATTTCAGCGAGAAAAGGAATTACTTACTATGAAACTTCAGCTCCAAAACTCAGGGAACAGCCACGGTTTAGCTGAAGTGCATAGCGCCAGAGAAGGACATAGCAGCTTGCAGATAGACGCAAGTAAATTGATCCTGAAATACGACGAGAGAAGAGACGATCTCGACGCGTTCCTCTTGCGCTTTGAAAGGATCGCCATAAATGCAAATTGGACAGACAGTGAATGTGCTACCATCTTGAGCACTTGCCTTAGCGGCGAAGCATTAAGTGTGTTTGGAAGACTTCCTCCTGAGGATGCAGGCAGCTATCACAAAGTGAAAACTGCATTACTTAAAAGGTTTAGATTTACGACGGATGGGTTTCGTGAGAAGTTCAGGACTGGAAAACCTAAGGACGGTGAAACGGCAACACAGTATGTTGCGCGACTGAGTCATTATTTCGACCGCTGGACGGAACTCTTAAAAATTAAACTAGAGTATGGCGCACTTCGCGAACTCCTAATTAAGGAACAATTTCTGGGTAGCTGTCACCCTGGTTTGTCGCCTTATTTAAAAGAAAGAAAGGCACATACATTGGACGAAATGATGGAGCTCGCAGACCAGTACTTGGAAGCCCAGGGAGGCGAAAATTTGAGCAAAATTGTAAATTTGGAAACCCCTCGAAAGCCCGAATTCCGACAGACACAACCTATTGTAAAATCACCCCCGAGGTGCTATCTCTGCGGACAACTAGGCCACATCGCACCTAACTGCCGTAAACTCGTAACCAACAATCCATCCTCGTGTTGGAAATGCGGACAGAAGGGCCACAAAGCAATGTCGTGTCCCGACGTTGACAAGGCAGCTCCGCAGGCGGCATGCGCGAGGACTGCGTCAGAGTCGGAATATCGCCTGGAGGAAGAAGATGCCGATGGCTTTGTTGAGCTTAAGAACGGCAGGAAAGTCCACGTGGTGCACGACCTAGAGGAGGAGGAAGCAGAGAAGGTGGTTAATCGGAAGGACAAGAAAATACGGGTGGTGAACGCCGTAGTACATGCACAACCTGGAGCTGCGGTGAATCGGATGCCGGATTCGAGGGGAAAGAGGAAGAAAATCAGTTTATGTGCTACGAGATACAGGTAGCAGTGCCGTAATTATGAAACGCAGTTTGATTCATGAGAATGATCGACTGGCGAGAAATGCCCTGTGAGGCTAATTGACGGCTCAATTCAATTGCTACCTGAGGCCAAATTGGAAGTGCAGACGCCATACTATTCTGGAAAACTGACAGCCCTGTGCATGGAACGCCCTATATACGATTTAGTGTTGGGAAATATCAAGGGCGCAACATTTCCCGAGGATCCTGATCAAAGTTCCGCGCCTGTACGCTGCAAGGAATCTAAAAAGAAAAAGGCAAGGCGAGGAAAGCAAGGCCATGAGAAGCCGGAAGAAAAGCCTCGAGACATGAAGAAACAAAAGGAAGCACCTCAGGAGGACACCGAAAAGAAAGCGACAACACGGGAAATAAAGTCAGCAATGCCTAGGCCTTCGTTGATGCAGGCAGCCCAAGTGTTTGTCCTACTTATGGGGGCGTTACTCGGGATATTTCACCTTCAGCGGAAGGAATACCGGTGCCTAGGAAAGAACACTATTACAGTGATTCTTTTTGTTGGTCTGTGCGCGTTGGCACAGGTTCCCGTGTATCCGTCGGCGCTACTGGTTGTAGTGGCAATTATCGGCACACATTGGTTGTGTGATTTACAAGAGGATAAGTCCTGCCTCAGGGAATTTTCAGTAGCCCGATCGGAGAACATAGAAGCATCTCAAATGCGAGAGACTAGAGCGAAGGCAGAATCCCTGGCGGACAGAAGCGTGTCACGCACTGATCGCGGGTTAGAATTACGCTCGGAAATTTAGGTTTGTGCGCTTTGCATTTGAAAAGCGGTGTGTTGTTGATTCTTATGTGTATCTGACGACAGTGTGTTGCTATGTTTGTGAATTTCATGGCATTGATGTGTAAATTTTGTAATGGGTTATTACAGTTTGTGAAATTTGTGCAATGTGTGTGATGTGGACATTTGCCCCATATAATTGTGAGCGCATGAATGAGCGCGCGATGTTCGTGGTTGTTGTGAATATTGTGGGACAATATTCTTTAAGGGAGGGGCAGTGTCACGAAATCGGCGCCCATTTTCATCAAGCCGGTACGGCGCGAGGCCCGCACGGCGTCGCGTGGAAGGCATGAAGAGAAAAGCCCCCTTCTCCGCGCGGGAGAGCGCGTAGCTTTGTACGCGTTGCCGTGACCCTCTTTCCCATTGCCCGGGAAGGACGGTGGTTCATCGGACTGGAATCAGCCAGAAAATTGCAGCATCTTCTATAGGACGCGGCTCGACGGGAGGAAGAGAGAGCGCTAAACCAGCGAAGCTAAGTGTGTGTGCGCGCCAGCTTTGACGCGTGCTAACAAACAGACGCGGCGCGCCCTATTTAATGAGACCGCGCCGCTTGATGAGTCAGTCAGTCCGTTCGTCCGTGTTTTGTGACTTATTCGCCTGTGCTTCGGCTAGACTCCCGGGGATCACCCGCTGCTGGCAAGCCCACGGACTTTCAAGGGAGCGGCGCTCGTCTCGTAGGGCGGCCACATCGTGACTATTGAGGCGTCGGACTGCAACAGTGCCCGGTGAACAATTTGGTGTTTGTTTATGTAACTCTCTCGTGTTTGATCTGTTGTAAAGCCTGTGTTATTGAATCATTCTGTAATTGCATGCTTAGCGTTTGTTATTCTGTGAACCTCTCGTCTGTGTATTTCAAGTGATCTTGTGTATTCCTCTGTATCGTCTCTTGCTGTACATAAATTGTGTTTTGTTTGTTACTTCTGACTCCGACCCTTACTCTGACTTGAACCGGCGACCGCTGGGCACCAAACGACCACCCCCTTCCGTCACTACAAGGTAGTTGAATTCCGGCTGAGCTTGCCACGCAGGTCGAGGGCATCTCCTTTGCGACCGGAACAGCTACCCCCATTCACTCTAAGGGTGTCTGGGAGTTTGCGCACCGTTAAGGGCGCATCGTTAATAATAACCTCTAATTATTAACGGGTGACAACGTGTCGCTTCTCTAAAAGTCCAGAAGGGAGGGAACCATCAACGCACAGTTCCCCAGAGCGACAGTCGACTGTAGCGCCACACATTCTGAAAAAGTCAATACCTAGAATTATGTCATGCGTGCATCGCGGAAGCACTACAAACTCTGCTCTGAATACCATTCCACACAGGGAAACCGAAGCAACACATTCCCAGGGGACACAAACCCTCAGCACCCGCGCCATGAAAATTCACATTTCTGTCCCAAACAAACATAACTTTGCGTAGTATCCGCTACTGAAACGATAAACAAATTATTGAAATGGTTGCCACGGTATACATTAAATCCATTGTCTCCACATCATCCACAAGCGCATAGACCGTTTTCTTTAACATAACAAAAGATAGAGGAATTTCTATAGGCAGCGCACAGTCTCCAGCGGCTTGACTTCCAGCGGTCGCCCTGGCTAGTTTTCCGGCAAAGGCGATGGAGACCGCCGCCATGGCCGTGGTGACGGAGAGCGGCGCGCAGAAGAGGCAGGTGGTGGTGAGAAACTTCGGTCATAAGCAGGAGCGCGGCTGCGCGGTCTATCGATCTGGGGCAATTGATACGAAGATGGGGGCTATTGCCAAGGAGAGTCGTAGAAACGGTTACGTGGCGGAGCATGTTGGACGGGCCGATCGTAACGGGTGAGTGGGCGGCTGCTGCAGTACCGAGCTATGTGCCCCTCAGTACCGCAAGCGAGGGAACACGGGGACTGTGCGACGAAAATCTTGTTCCCTGGATGGTTCCAAGGAGTCAGGACGCATTGAATGACGAAACTCATCTTCAGGCCTACGGCCTGGACGCCAGAAATAGCGAGCAGGTGGTGGCTGAGGACGGTACGCATATTGGGGATCGTAGTGCGACGAGAAATTAGCAGGACGTGAGTCGTAGCAACGCGAATGACCAGGGCTATCGAACCTTGGCGTCGGGCTGTTGGAGCAAGCGTCGGAGTGTGCCGTATTGATAGAATTCAGAGCGGGCATCGAGGGGGGCAACGAGGGAGCCCCTCGAGAGCCGACAACGTCAGAGGGCAAGGATGGTGGACGCCGTGCAGGGGGCTCGAACCGCTGCAGTTCCTCGTGAACTATTTGACGGATCGTTGAAGACAAGTCCATGAACCTGTCTTCAATGCTCGCTACAGATAGAACGTTGGCAAGCCGGCCAAATTTTTTGCGTTATGCGACGAGTCTTCAATATCTGGAATGTGCCAACGTGCCGAATGACATCATAGACGGCTTTCAGGTAATCTTTGGCAATTAAAAAATTGTAAACATAATCTGCGATGCCCTTCAGAAGATGTCCCACTTTATCTTCATCGGTCATATTAGCGCTTTCTGTTTTGCATAGCTTCAGGACCACCTATATGCACGTTGTGCATGTTTCATACGGTAGCTCAGCTCTGTGTGCTAGCGCTTGTTCAGCCCGCTTCCTTCGCGCAAGGCAGTCGCAAAAGCACTGGCGCAATTCGGTAACGAAACGGTCCCAGGTGGTAAGAGAGTGCTCGTGGCTCTCGAACCAAACAAGAGCGGTATGTGTTAGGAAGAAAACCACGTTTGCAAGCTGAGCGGCTGCGTCGGATCGGTTGTAGCGGCTCACCCGTTGGTAATGGGTCAACCACTCATCGACTTCCTCACCTGCCGCTCCCGCGAAAGTCTGAGGCTCCCAATAGTGATGCAAGGAACCGTTCGCTGCGACCGCAGGCCGGTCTTCAGCTTGGATTACCGCGTCACCACGACCTGCTTGCGGGTCATTGGCCGAATGCATGGCACTGGTTTGTGGTTCGAGGCCTGCAATGCGACGACTCCGGCAAGGCTCCAGTTGTATCGGTGCTAAGTGTAGCGCTAGGGATCATTGGCCGGCTCCTCCATCACCATTTTACGCCCTTAGCATAGCGACCGAGACGTTCTAGCCGTTTCAGTACGCAGGTACACACGGCCAGTGCGAAGCAAGACATGTGCCTCAAGACAAAGGTCGAACGGGCGCGCACACACTTCTTCCTCTTCCTTCTTCCCTCCTCCGTACTCTGCTTGAGACCACGTCCGTAATAATAATATATATATATATATATATATATATATATATATATATATATATATATATATATATATATATATATATATATATATATATATATATATATATATATATATATATATATATATTTATATATATATATATATATATATATATATATATATATATATATATATTTATATGTATGCATCTCGTTTCTTACCGCTGGCGTGCAACGTTCTGCATCTAACAGTCAAATGCTTTATGGCAGAGACAGAAAATGGTGCCGTAACCGATTTAGCCACGCGGCTGCGTTAAATCTCTCATTCAAGCGCAAGCTCGCCTTTGTCGTTGTAATTTCTGACGCTGTGAGCAAGAAATTGCGGGTTTCGTCTGCTAGATGTGGCATATATTTTCATTCTTTATTAGGCTTTATGATTTATTTTTGCAGTACAACAATCGCAGCTTGCATTGAGGATGTAAACAGGATGTAATATAGGAAATTTGAAGAGCAACATCAATCTAACTTTTCCATTCGTATAATTATGGGTGTATTGAAGTACGACAAAAATATTGACGCTTGTTTACATTATTCCAGCCGGCCAGCGTACCGCTGCCTCATAGAGAAAAACAGCCTTGAAATAGGCGTCACCTCTAGCCGCCTTCCAGGTGAGGCATCAAGCCGAAAGACTTACTGCCAGAAGGTTTATCATGAATACCCAGATGCCACCGTCGACAGGGTAAGTTTATATCAGCATTCATACAATAAAAATGAGCGTGTTTACAGGTCTTCTTGTATTTTCTAAGTTCCTGCTCTTTTCTTACTTCTATTTCCAAACTAATTCTTGCTAACGGGGAGGTTTCAGAAAATGGTCATGGTGCAAATAAAATACCAATGTAATACACCCAATTAGTGCGCAGCTATTGGGTGACAACATGTGAGCTCAATAATAATATATTCTGCATTGATGAATGGTGCCAGTAAAAAAAAGTGTAGATGTCACAGTAATGACACAGTGAACTTCACACGCCGCTTCTTTGAGCATTGTTTAAAACTGTAAATTGTGTTTTTTTATATATTTTGCAGGAACATGACATGAAGGACTGTGTAGTAAGGTGTTACATCACGAAACAACTTGACAGTATGCTTATTGGTGCAGTTGATGGCGTAAAATGTGGACGAACAAAGGTGAGAAAAAAAAAAAACGCCTGATTACCTATCAAATAAAAGCGGTAGCCGAATTCCCTATTTTATCATAGACGAAATATATTTATTTTATGCCTCTCAATCATTTCCGAAAAATGACAAATATGAAATACTATCTTCAGAAAAATATGAAAGGATAAGTAGAAGCAATATTTTTGTTAAGTTCTTTTAGAATCCCCCACAGAAATTCACTGCATGGTTAAATTCAGGTAGCAAACCTAGTGACACGTTTCTACCAAGAAACAGGTGTTTCAAGCGGTTAAAACTTTCACCGCAGGATTATTTTCGCCTCAGTCATTTTGGTTCAAAATAAAAAAACCCAGTTTTTTAGAAAAATATTTCGTCTGCATAACAAGCTTGAAAGTACTCTTCGAAAACCATAATATGTATTGTTTTTTTTGTAGAGGCTGAAAATATTCCTAGGCTGTGGGCTAGTGTATATTGTAGTTACTTGTTATAATTTTGCTTGAAGCCATTCGCTATGAAATATAACAGTATTTTCGTAGCGCCCTTTTGAAGGACCAAAACGCGAATAGGACTTCATGATGCATATCAAATTGAAAACTACTTTAGCAAACTAGAATTTTATATGCTATTATTTTAATATAATGCGAACCGTAATGAGCTAGCTGTGCCTACAACCCGCCGATGTAACTCGTTTTTAGAGGTAGCCTATCAAGAATAGGTGAAAACTGAGCCGCGAAACGATACGTGGGGCACCGTCATGGGCTGGCTACCGCAGCGGACTTTATGCATATTTGCTAATTAGATGGCGTTTTTGCGTTCTAGCGTACTTCACGTCTATTTCGATACGCAGTCAAAAAATATGCAATAAATATAGTAATCGCTTTGTATGCAATATGTGGTAGATGTAGATTTAGCGTATCTATGAATGGTGTCTTATATTGTGATTTTGAGCAATGAAATTAGTTTCCGGCGATTACTGATTACTGAAAGAATACAACGTGATGCAGACAAATAATTTTGCCTGTGTTTGTGGCTGAACTCGATCAGGTGTGATGGTACCTGCGGTTACTACTAGGGCTGCATGGTCGTTTCAAATTGTACAAGTTGCGAGTAATATGGAAGTGGCTTCTTTTCACAATACGTCTTTTCATAATGTTGATGATCGGTGACGAGGAATACTGTTAGAGGGATGTCAGGGAGACGTAGAAATCGACTGGGTGTGATGTAGGTAATAGTTTGAGGCTTAGCTGAGATTGCCGAGCTAGTAGGAGCAATAAAACTGAAGCAAAGAGCGCTAACGGTATCCCGCATTCTCGTAAGGCGCAGCGTTCTTTTAACTTTTTGTTCGACGGACACCTCTAGTAAAAACATGGAAGTTTGCTTCTTCACTCACATTATGTTTCTTTTTTTTTTACACAGCAGTGCATCCTTGGCGAGTGTAAACAGAAGCAAAAAAAGAAGAAAGCAGAATAGCAAGCAATTTGTATGGGGATGCTTTTTCTGGCTGGTGCTCAGTTGTCAGTTGAATAAAGCGAAGTTGATAAAACGCTTGAGCATCTTTATCTTCAATTTATGAAGCCGACGTTTATCATACGTCATATGTGCGTTTAATGTAGCCATTTCATCCAATAAGCGCTGATATATAAAGGTTAATAATAAATATAGCACAATATATTTCTTTTCATCCCTTCGCTCCCTTCGTTAGCGAACCAGCCATCCTACTTGCTTCGCCTGCTTATCCGCATGCCATTGTGATGTCTATGTTTAGGCGATTCTACACGTACAACTGTAAAATTTTGCCTGCTTGCCAAACTATTTACGACGGGTGGCGGAAACGCGCAGGAATGAGCGTCATGAAGCTGCAGCGTTCGATCGCATCACGCCTGGCCCAAATCACAACGTTATGAAGGAATTTAATGCAAATGCTTCTAGATTATAAAGAAATCAATAAATAACTAGGGAATTAAAAAGACACCCACCATTTTGGCCACGGCTGTAGACGCCAAGATCTCCCAGATCTGGTGGAGAAGTTGTACAGATTGCTACCCCTTAGGTGTTCAATCGACCTTTGCTGCTACTGCAGAGGGTGTACATAGTATATGGCATTCATCTGTGAAAAGAACGTATATCCTATGGAATAATTTCTGTTGCTCATTGTTTAATGTGAACGTTTAAAACTAACGGCATTTCGATGCGTACAAATAATATACTGACAGACGGAAACTGTACATTGTTTTCAATCCTTTTAGCACACAAAATTATCTCAACAGTAAATGTCACTTAGATTGTGTACTAGAGCTACAAAGCCTCAGTTCTTTCATTTATACTGCGACGTAAACAGAGCAGCAGAAGGCCCTTATTTAATAATAAACAAGTTATTACGAATGAAAACCATTGCTCCGGCTCCTTATATTACACTAGTTAAAATCCCACTGAACACAAAACGTATGCTTCTGTTTAACTATCCCATGTTTAAACTATCAGCAGTATTAAAGAGGGCAGACTCGGCAAGCCATTATCGGGGCTTAGCTTTCTACTTTAGCTACCCCACACAATGGTTCATCAAACCACATCTACAAATCAGCATCAGTATGAAAGAGGACAGACTCGGCAAGCCATTATCGGGGCTTAGCTTTCTACTTTGGCTACCCCACAGAATGGTTCATCAAACCACATCTGTGAATCAGCATCAGTGTTAAACAGGGCAGACTCGGCAAGCCATTATCGGGGCTTAGCTTTCTACTTCAGCTATCCCACACAACGGACCATCAAACCGAATGTGGACACTCGAGTGGAATTCAATGAGACGAAATAGACATTAAATCGAATAGAGTATAACAGATGGTCGCTAATGGTACCACATTAGTTTTGAAGGGAGGCAAGTAGCAGAGGTGGCAGAAAACTGGCTGGGCGTATTAGATTAGGTTCGCAGGGGTCACATCAACGCAGCTAACATAAGACCGAGTTAATTGAACTAATATGGGAGAGGCCTTTGTCCTGCAAGCTGTAAATCCGGCGATGATGATGATATTGAGTGCATGTGAAGAAACTACACGGCAAAGTGAACGGCGCACCAAAGTCTGTTTTGCCCAAGGCAAAGAGAGGTAATACGGCTGGCTTAGTTCACGAATCAGATATTCCATTCAAAAGGCGCCAGTGATGAGTAGGAGTGGAACGCTTACGAACTGGTGGTGGCACAGCGGTGTAGAATTCAAAATAATCATAGATAAGAGGATAAAAGAGATCCATAGGGTTCGATAGAAGAACGAAATACTTTCCTCTTCGCTCTTATACTTCGGCCTTTACACGAAAAAACATTCTTGTATATAGCGGGAACGGAAGTGGCCTCCTTTAGTCCCTCTCACGTTAAGGCTTAGCTTTTAAGAAGAATAGAACTGATTTTCAAAAACCTCGTTGCACAGAGATGTGACCCTTTTTAGCACGAAACTGAAGCAGAGCCACTTGTCGTGCAGGAATTATGGCATTGGCGTCAGTTCCGACTGATGATGTAGGCAGTGATCACGGCGCGAAATTCAAATAGCCCGCTCCATTGAACCCCTCGTTTCTCCATTGCTAACAAACGTAAGCCCCTAGCTGGTGGCTTACGTTTGCCTATATTGTATATCCTGGCGACTATTGGGAGGGTCTCGAAAGTCGATTTAGGAGGAGGATCTATGTAAGGGCCGAGGGTATGCGTCACTACCTCGCAGAAGCTTTGAACTGAGTAAGCAGCTGCTCCGACGTCAGTTCGTGATGCATCTGTGTAACGACCGTGCAATCAGTAGGATGAACATGATTGGAAACGCGAGCGGAACGTCTGCCTGGGTCAGCATCGGGTGAAACGTGTTTTCGAAGGGGGGATACTCTTAAGTTTTCTGGGAGCGGGGAAGGAGGGGTAGTGATAGGGAGGTCGATAGGTTTGAGTGTAACTTGTTGAAGCATCCAATGTCATTGTTTGCTGCTTGAAATGCGTGTCAATTGCTGGTCTCGTATTGCTGTATGAGGTCTCCTAAGGGCATGAACAGCCCTGTTGAGTATAGGCGCTCCGTGGACGTATGCACAGGGACGCAACCTTAATTTGATGTCTTTGGCGGCAGGTTAGAGTGAGGCATGGAACTGTATATAGAATTTTGCTTAGTGCTAATGCGTGGACAAGCTGCCTTACTTGATCCTCAGTAACCAAGCGTGATTATAGACATTGCGGCGAACTAAATGCTTAAGCTGATTGCAAACTTTAATGGATGTAGAAAAATTGGCCTGATTAGTTGACTCATGAATATGTAGTCTATGAATCCGGCAGGACGATACACGAGGGATGGGGTGACCTGCCCTTGTGAGATTGATTAGACGGTTATGCCGTCGTTGATAGCGAGTTTTTGCAATCAGCAGCAATTCGGATTTTTCAGGTGCGGGAAGTAGCCCTACTTTGTCAAGATATCTAGCCAGCTGAAATCGATACTTTGCTGTAAGGTCTCCTCTACTGCTCCAGGAGACCCACAAGTAACAAAGAGTAATGTCGTCTGCCTAGAATGTATGTTTTAGGTTTGGGATAGACGTTAGAATACGAGATAGGGAAGCCATTCAAAGGTTAAAAAGTGTGTGTGACAGATTAGCACCCTCAGGAGTGCCACGTGTGAGGGCGAAAGGATCAGAGACAGAATCGAGGAGACTGAACTTGGCCGTGCGGTCGCGGAGAGATGCAGTGAAGTAGTCGTACATCTTTGGACCACAGTCAGTAGAGGCCAAGATGTTTAAAAGAGGATCATGGGCAAGGTTATCAAAGGCCTTAGGCACATCAAGGGCCCCTATTGCTTGGATATGGTAAGAGTGCGGAGGATCAAATTCGTGCATGAGGAGAAAAAAAGAGGTCCTGAGTAGACACACCTTTTCAGAAGCCAATTTTTTAATGGCGAAATAAATCTGTGGATTCAAGATGGGCCTCGAGCCGACTGAGCACCATACGTTCAATGGTCTTTCCAAGGCAAGATTTTAGAGAAACGTTGCGGAAGTTTTGAAGGGCAGGTTTCTTTCCTGTTTTTGGCAGGAGGGTTATAACTGATTGCTTCCAACATGCTGGAAGCGTGCGTTCGTCCCAGTGTAACTTTATATTGCTTAGAAAATGTTATTTGTCCTTGTCAGAGAGGTTTAGAATAAGTGAGTACGTAATCTGGTCCTCACCTGGGACAGACTTGTTCTAGTGCCCAGTCTAGATCCCAGAGGGTAAATGGCTCATTAAGTCTTGCAATGGAAGCACCAGTGCACAGAGGATAAATACTAGGTAGCGGAGGAGGAATGTAGAGATCGCGGAGTTGGGGTGTTAAAGCATCCGCTCCTAGTAGAGAGTAGTGCTTCTCGAGATTGGGAACAGGAGCCGGTTGAGGCCCGAGGAGTTTTCTAAGTATGGGCTAGGTTCTTTTTAGATTTAGCGTGTCGTTGATGGTGTCAGACTTTTTTTTTTCCATTGATTTGTGTCAAGTGTAACGCAGTGTTCTTTAGCCTGTCGAGTCAATTCGGTGACACGCTGAGACAGGCGAGAATTGGGCTGAGCGCGATGGGTGTGCAAAAGTTGTTTTTGCCTCTTCCAAAAGCGTACAACGTAAGGGTCCAGTTTATCTGAGGGGGCTGAAGTGGACGTCCCCTGCGTAGCTTGTTTCTTTGAGGGCTTTTGTCCAGCTCTGAAAACTGCCAGAGTATCAAAGGTGTCGCGAATAGTGCGAAATGTATTCCAGTTTGTGTGGGAAATTTTACGTTTACGCGGACGGGTACAGCTAGGGATAATGATTTGAATAATGTAATGACCGCTGCGTAGTTTTCATCGGTAACCTGCCAGGTGACACCTCGCAGTCCGCCGCCCACTGTGAGGTCTGGCATGGTCGATTGTTGGTGCCTGTAACCTTCCCAAGTAACGGGATCTGGAGTGTTATAGACAGGTTTTTGACCTCCGTTCAATGTGCGGTTGAGTACGCAGCCAGGTCGAAAGGTGCGTGGGTAACCCTAGCTAACGCGCGAGGCATTAAGGTCCCCATCCACCAAGAAGTCGGAGCTTCAAAACAATCTAAAAGTGAATGAACGGTTTGAAAAGCGCGTACTCTGTAGGGGGTTATAAGAACTGAAATTGATCAAAGGGCGAGATGAATTATCAGAATACAGTGTAAACGCAATGAGGTGACGATCAAGGTGGGAGGGGACGCCGATGGCCTCGGAACGGAGGTCCCGACGAATATAAGTGGTGACTAATGGGGCGCAATTGCTGTCGTGTGCTGCATATGCAGGGCGCGGTAGCCCGGAATACCTTTAAGAGCACGCGAGTTTTGAATGAGAATGACGTGGGGCTGCGAAGATAAAGTCAGGAGCCATTGGATGAAGAGAGTTTCTGCTATTCCACTGTATAATGTGCATGTTACTGTTCGCAGCCATTAATGAGCTAAGTTAGCACGCTTCTCGTGGGGGACAGATGAGGATGCAGCCGGGTCTTCCGTAGATGTAGCTGGAAGGGCCCATTGGAGAGAATGAGTTGAGACTTTCATGCGTATGCATGGAGGGTATGCATGGTATGCGAGGAGGGTATGGATAACTTCGAATTCTTGGTGAATCGCAGAAATTTATTCTGCATGATACCAATTTATTGGATCATTCCGATGTTTTATGTGGCGCATATAGTTTTCAGATGTAATAACTGGTGTGGAATCAGGAGATGTACAAGATAAAGTTTTGGGAGGGGATATGGGAAGTGGCTGGCTTGGCTTACCCGATTTGAGTGCAGCTGGCTTGAGAAGCTGACGTGAGGCAGCTGGCTGTTCCTTGACGTTTCGATGCCAGAAATTGGTTCGAAGGGGTTTTGCAGTCTTCTGATTTGCCGATGATAGTGGGGGAAGTCACCGCGGCTTGGAGGGCGATGGGGTTGCGTATCCTTTTTGCCAGGGTGACCTGACGACGTTTGTCGTGTAGTCGATAGTCGATTTTTAGTGGGATGCCGGGAATTAGATGACTTCTTCTGTTCTTGGTCGTAAGGTTCCAGCTGTTTCCTGAGCCTCTTCCTTCGGACATATGCAGCTTTGTGGCTCTTTTGGTCTTGTTGTTTCTGTACAGGCCAGGTCTTTTCAAAAGTAGGGCGGGTTCCAGCGCAGTGTAATCAATAGGCGGAGCAACGATGTGGCTCATCTTTTTGGTCGAGCTGGGCTGAGCAGGTGGGGCAGCGTGTATATGTCGGAGGGTGAAGGCAGTTCAGCAGTCGATGTCTATTCATGACACCTGCTGCATTTCAAAGCACTGGGCCTTTCAGGCTTGCATCAGTACAGGAGGCGGCGGAACAGAATTTGTTGTGGAACATGGGTGCCTTCAAACGTGATTAGCACTGACTCATCTCTCCCATCATATGAGCGGACAGAATCGTCCCATGTCATGATTTAAGGCTTTTTAAAAGTTCGGTTTCTGAAAGATATTTCTCGATTCCATGAATTACGCCTCGACATGAAACCACGGGGGCCATCACGAAGGATTGGAGGGTATGAGTTTTGGCTTGAATGAATAAGGATGTAGCTGCTGCTACCTTTCGTGCAGTGAATTCCTTGGAGGTCTTCAGAAGATTGGCATTTTGGGGGGTATTTGATTTTCAATCACAGCCTGACGCTCATGTGGCGCCAAGTCTGCTGCTCAGGCAATGGCTTGAGGAATACCGTAGGGCTTAACCTGGGATATATTGAGCATACTCGGTGCCCTGATTACGACGGTTTTCAACGTTGAGAAAGGTGTCGCCGGAATCTTTGGTTTGCCTTTCCTTCTGGGGGGTAATTCAGTCAGACGCATCTTCGGCGGCATGAGCGCGTGCTTCGACGCCATCGGAGGCATCAGCGTGTGGTCCAGCAGCGTGGGCACGTGCTTCTGCAGGAAATTCATTGGTGGCACGTGGCAGCTGCGACAACGGTGCCGTTGCAATGGTAACACAATCGAGGTCCGTGGCAAGGCTTAGCGAGCCTCGGGCATCATCAGAACCTACAGATGGTCCGTTCTTAGCAAAAAGGCGATCGAATTCGGCAAATGTCTGCAGGAAATTCATTGGTGGCACGTGGCAGCTGCGACAACAGTGCCGTTGCCATTGTAACACAATCGAGGTCCGTGGCAAGGCTTAGCGAGCCTCGGGCATCATCAGAACCTACAGATGGTCCGTTCTTAGCAAAAAGGCTATCGAATTCGGCAAACGAGGAGTCAGAATAAGCCTGGCTGCTTGCCGAATAACGTGAGCTGGACGATTGAGGTCCCAGGGTTGATGATTTGGCACAAACACGGTAGATTCTGGAGCTTGGTGTTCCGCCGTCTTTCCTAGGCGACGCCACCTGGCCGCGGCGAGGCAATATTACGTTTCGCAGGTACTCGGTACTCCATTGCGCGAGGCACTACATCCAAAGATTTCACGGAACGTTTCGGACATTCATATGAATCTCTAATTTTGAGCTGAGGCGGTGCCATAACCTATTCAGGCCTGTTTCTGCGGGCGGTCTGTTATTGACACATCTCTATATCAGACAGTTGCTTGTTTCTTCCGTAATAGCGCCCACCCATTTACCAGAGCATCCCTGCAAACTAACTTTGTAAACCTTCTTCTCAACTTAGTCGTCGTTTCAAATATTAACCGATCGGCCCTTATTATTTGGTTTTATGAAGGACGTTTGCAGTTCATTGCACCTGCTAGCAGCTAGCTCGAGTACTTATTCTCTGTTTTAAAACAAAATTACACATAGAATTAATATCTATGCTGTTCCCATCTCCACTTTATCGCTCTCTCTATTCAAATTGTATGGGGCATGATGTGTACAGAAGAGTACATAAAATGCTCATTTTGCCTCGAACTAAAACGCCTTTTTTTATTTCATGGCGCATTTCATACCTGGGGATGTGTGGCTTCGGAAAAAAAAAATTGTTGTGTTGATTCTCAACTATGTGACACACCATAAAACACTGTTTAACTGCCTGCAAAGATGAGATATTATTTTGGGACGTTATACAAAGATCACTGAAGGAAGGTTTTATATTGATTTCTCAAAGTGCTGGTGCCTAGTGTTCACACAACATGACCATGAACCATTTCCTTTGATTTTTCTCCTTGGACTGCACAGCCTGTGGAAAACTCTGATCTTGGACCGGATTGCTGAGTGACTAGTTTCTCCTGGTGCTCATTTCAACCAGACGGTGGATCAGCTGAGAGGCACATGTGAATATATTGAGTATCACCTAGACTGGCTCCCGTTATTGATGTCTTGGTTTGCTCGGCCACCGTTTTATTGCAGTTGTGTTAAGACTTGTTTTAATTATGTTGTGTTGTATGCTAATGCCGCTGGTTTGTGTTGATGTGATTTTCTTAGCGACTGCTTTAATCTTGTGTTAAGACGTATTTGAGTCGGTGTTGTATATTTCAATTGAATTTATTCGGCTACAGGCTGATTACTTTGTAAATAATGTATGTAGTTCACTTCTATCTGTAAACGCGTGTAATAAATACCATGGTGAAAAAAACCCGGCCGTGGCGCAGGGAGTGAAGCCCTCCGCTGAGAAGTCGAGGGATGGAGGTTCGATTCTCGGTGGAGACGTTTTTTTTTTGGGTGAGGGGGAGACCGGCCCATCGGTGTGACGTCATGCCAGATGGCACTGCGAGCGTGCGGCATGTGCTAGCTGCGGCGGTTACTAGGCAACTTTTCGGGTTGTATACACGCTAGATGGCGATGAGGTGCGTGCTGGGCAGCGGCGCTAAGAGCGGTGAAAGCACGTTGGAAAACGGCACCGCAGCGAAATCGCTGTATCGCGGCTAGTGAAGCTTCAAAATTTACGCCGGTGCTTTAGAAGTCCCAGGCGTGGTATGCGTCGTCTGCAGAGGAAGCAAGCAGCATTGAGAAGCTAATTTCATTTCCTTTTCGGCGAGGATCAGCCCGCATACGGATTCCTCATGTTAACCAACGACGGGATTCGGAAGGTTTAGGTGGTCAGCTGCACGCGCCATGCTCCCACTGCGGATATCTTCAACTTCTTCGGAGTCAACATACCGTGGGTGAGATGCAATGTGCGAATATTCCAACAACGTCTCGGTGAACGCTAAATTCCTCTTTCGAAGCTCTAGCACTTGTGTTTTAGCCATAACTAGAATGACTATTGACCGGGATAAATTTGCAAGCTGTTACGGTGTCCCAGTGATATAAAAAATCTCTTACACGTCCATTTCACTTTGCGTGTTGTGGTGTGGCTTGCGAAAGTACATTAAATTTTTATATGAACAAACCCGTACGAAAAACAAGTTTATCCCTCCAGAGGGACAAAATTAGATGAATAGATCGCAAATGTTAAAAAGTAAAATCTTAGAACGAAATTCGATTCAAATTGAATCGAACCTTTTGCAACTAATAATGAACGATACCTTTGACAGTCTAGGCCAGTTTGTTGAGTTGGTCAAATGAAGATTTCCTGATTATCGCGGCGATTAGAAAGTAAGCTTAGTGGAGAGAAACAAGCAATAAAAGCATTGCTCCTGTATCTGAATTGAGAAGTAATGGAACCCAGGCTTCCTAAAGTAATCATTAAGGCTAACGGGACGACAGTAAAGGTAGAGCTCATGTGTCCGCGAATTTGCTATTGGACGTCTTAACGTAAGCAGTATGCCTGGTCGCCGGAAAGTGTACAAACCAGACATTTGCAGAAAATTTAAACAACAAAGTTACACCAATGTAAAGACCCACCCATAAATTTTTAAAGACATGAATAGATTTTTCACCAAGCAGAAACTACTGCTCTTTGGTGCTGTGTTGTTTGTTTTTTCTTGCAAAGTATATTTGCAGATTTAACTACTTGTTTTAGGAATATTTAGAAATAGGTTGATATATACGTCATGCGTCTAATGTTTTGCACGCAAGTCGAGGTTGGTATCGAGTAATCTCACATTTTCCGTTTTTGGCTAACAAAGCCACGTCCCTGAAACACCTGACTCAAGGAACCAAATCTCATTCTGAGGAAGCATTACTAAGCCTTAGTTTCCTGGTAATGTTACAGGCAGTGAGAGAAGAAAGAACAATTGGATATTAAGTGATCTGGCATTGTTTTGCAGAGTTCCGTCGTTATCTTCGCTCTAAAGGGCACGTTCTGGAGACGGCTAATGATAGAGCTCGCTATCCAAGCAATTATTTTGGTCATATGTCTTTCGACCATAAATTACCCACTACGTGCAACCAACCACAGACCTTTGTGTCAAGGGCAATTATCGTATTGTGTCTAGCATTGTTGTGCCTGTAATAATGAATTTATATTATTTGTGATTTGATTTACGTAGTGTTTACGAGCTGTTAGTTTTGCTACGTTTCACTAATGGGCGGCGTCATACTTCATGACAAACGCGGCATGTTTTTATAGCTGCCATTGTTTTGATGAGCCTTCGCTGCGTGTACCGATACGTTATACTGGAATGAAAAAGGAAAACTTTCACACAGCTTGCTTTCCATGCTTTGCAGTAGAGTGCAGTGCCTGAAATTTGCAAAGCAATACGCGTGTATTTTCAGGTCCGTTACCGTCTTAAAGGCCATGTGATAATATATAACGATTTTCAATGCGTTCCTAGACCCTAAATCCTTGGTATCTAATTTAGCTATGAAATATGCGTGATGTGATTAACCTGCTTTCATCAAGAAAGAAGCAACCAAAGTTTCAAATCATTAAGTAGCGCTCTTTTTAAATACTCGAATTATTTTTCGTGTTCAAGCTACTCTTGTCTGCAGTGGAGTAAAGTGTGACAGTATATTATTAACCAGGAGCTCCCTGCCTGTTACAAGTTCTGAATTTGATGAAAGAATGAGAGAAACGTGGCGTGGAATTTGCTTAAGTGATAGGTTCTACACAAAACTTAACTTGATGAACCACACTGCATTGAGAAAGATGAAAAAGAATACACGTTTTGCGACCTCATATGCTACACCTCTGCATTTATTCTGAACTGCAGCATAGCCGTTTCAGACACCTCCTTTTTTTCAACGAGAACCTGTTTAAAAAGGCAATATTCTCGTGTATTCTAATATTGCACCATAACACTAAATTCATGAGTAAAATGTTAGGAAGAGAAGCTTTAGTGCTTTTCTGCTGTTATTTTTGAAAGGTGCTCTTCATTAATTTGTTTCCTGTAGCCTGAAGAGCATCTTAAAAACCAAAATTTCGTCACGCACTGGAAGGCTAGACGGTATCCATCAGCCTATTTATAATATACGCTTAGTATAATTCAGCCCTACCTATCATTCGAAAGTTATGAACTACAAATATTGACCTGACTTAGTAAATCGAAAGCTAGCATTATCGGATGCTTTTCTTGTGTTCAATCTTATTAACAGTTTAATACTTCGAACAGAGCAATATGAAACCTTGCTTGAATATAAAGTCCGAACTATTCATCTTATATTGACGACGACAATGTGTTCCGGAATGCTCTATATGTTGCCGGCGCTAACCTGGAAAAAAGTGTTAGGAGCAGTTTCATGTGAAATAAGTTTAAAAGCTTTAGGTTTAATGTGTGCAGAAAGTACTAGGTATACAGAGTCAAAATATGTCATTTCCACAGAGGAACACGCCAATAGCCACTATTAGTTGAAGCTTTAAGCAAGCCGAGGTCCGTCGGCTGTCACCGTGTGCATATTGTAGCATCGCAGGGTGCACTCAAACTTTTCCCTGTAATCAACCACGCCTTCAGTTTCTCAAAGGAGGGTTTTTTGAGCATGGTCCTGCGGCAGCGCGCGCGTGCGCACGCAAGCACGCACCCCCCCTTCCACACACACACACACACACACACACACACACACACACACACACACACACACACACACACACACACACACACACACACACACACACACACACACACACACACACACACACACACGCGCGCGCGCGCGCGCGCACACACGCACACACACACACACACGCGCACACACACACACACACACACACACACACACACACACACACACACACACACACACACACACACACACACACACACACACACACACACACACACACACACACACACACACACACACACACACACACACACACACACACACACACACATTGCCACCACGTCCAGGAGGTGCGCGAAGACTGCGGCTGCGTTGTGCTCTCGGATACCGCAGAGGCATCAGAGACAGACTGGGCCACCAATGCAAAATGCGGTTGTCGTGGGTAGCTAACTTTGCCTAAGATATCCAGAAGAGCTTTTATCTCGTCTCTATTGGTTAGTCAAAGGACCATTAGCAGCTCTGCGACATTAGTGTCTGCGACTGGAACATATGATCTGCTGCAGGACAAGTTTCTTCAATGCTGTTCCTCGAATTGTGCTTTTCCAACGAACTGTGCAGAAGAGCGGTTTGAAGAAAACGCATTTTCAGCGACAGCATCCATGGAACTTCGAACGCAGCAGATAGTTCCCTGTATACGCGTGCACCGTCATTGCAAAGATGCTTTCAAGAACTTACATCACAGAAATACATAAAAACAAACAGAAAAATATCCTTGTCGACTTCACCATTAAAGCTGCCCCAGCTAATAAATACATCGGTAATGGTTTCCGTTACCTGTGAAATATATATTTATTTAAAAATGGCGGACACATAATTTAGGTGAAGTTTGTATCTCGCTAAGGATAAGTTCTAATTTCTGGACAAATGTTTTTCCTTGCTTTTGGTAATAGAAATTGGTCGGCTCGCGCTCATTTTTCTGCGCCTTTTTCATTCCCTCCTTTAAAAATTGAGGGAATAGAAGGAATTGTAGGATTTTAGTTTTGCGATTATAAACTATGGTCCCACGAATTCTTCTGGGAGTGGTTACTATAAGGTAATCAAATTTTTTATATTTAGGAGACATATTAATAACATATTAGTCCCACCAAATGCATTGAATTACTGTCTCCACTCCTTCCATACATCAACATAATACGCAGTTCATGACATGTATATGGAGATATTGCGAGAGTACCTTACAATTACCTACTATGCATGTAATTTTAACGCCGGCATTTACTGCGCATTTCTTCTTAAAATAGGGGAAGTATGGAGTGCAGGACTACGTCTATGGAATCCGACCCAGGTTTCTCAACCTTGTTATCATTAAGTAAAATTCTTCTTTACACTGCTGCTTCTTTCCTTGCTGAGGAGACTGAATTCTGTATTCAAATATGCTTGATACATATTGGTAAGAGTACCGATTGGCAGCTCCACAAGTTTATCCGCGCATTTTGCCATTTTATGACAGGCATAAAATAGCGCTTTTTGTATCACAACTAATATATATATAAAGCCATACTCGTAGACCATTGGGAAAGCATAACCATTCACAGTATTATAAAGTAAAATTTAGAAGCCTTTCTATCTTCGTTTTGTGGGAGGACAGGGAGAGCGTGTTGGTAGAATTGGCTCTAGATCATGACAACACTATCTATTTTTATTAAAACGGGATTTTAAACACACCATGCGTAAAAACGGATTTGTTGCAATGCCCCTTCATGGATGCCCCTTCGCCTTGTCGTGGCGAAGGGGCTTGCGAAACTCGATGAAGACGTAAGCTCGGCTGTGTAGGGCCACCCAATATAGACAGGTCACGGCAGAGAGTTCTGACAAAATGTGATTCACTGGAGAAGGTAATGGCAACGCACTCCAGTATTTCCTGCCAAGAAAACCCTATGGCCAGTCACAATACCATTAATGATATCGCGCCGGAAGATGAGCCCCCCAGGTTGGAAGGCGTCCCACATGTTACTGGGGATGAACAAAGGGCGATTCCTAGTAGCTCCAGGACGAATAAAGCGGCTGGGCTAAAGCCAAATAGACGCTCAGTTGTGGATGTGTCGGGAAGCGACCGAAAAGTCGATGTTGCAAGGAGATATATCACATAGCAACATGGAATGTAAGATCTATGACGCCAGGTAAACTGGATGTCGTTAAGCGAGAAATGGACAGATTGAACGTTGATATCTTGGGTATCAGCAAGCTCAAGTGGACCGGAATGGGAGAATTTAACTCCGGCGACCATTATCTCTTTTATTGTGGGCACGAATCCAAGAGAAGGAATGGGGTCGCTCTCATAGTAAACAGAAGAATGGGCAAAGCAGTGCTAGGGTACAACCCCAAAAACGACCGAATAATTTCACTTCGGATCCAAGGTCACGCTTTCAACATAACAGTTATCCAAGTGCATGCACTGACCACTACTGCTGAAGAAGCTGACGTTGAGGGATTTTATGCGGACCTACAGTGCCTTTTAGACCGCACCCCATCATCAGACGTCGTTTTTCTAAAAGGAGACTGAAATGTTAAGGTCGGCAGTGAAGAAATATCCAGAATTATAGGCAAGATCAGTCTTGGCGAGCCAAATGAAGCTGGGCAGAGGCTAGTAGAATTTTGTCAAGAAAACAACCTGACCATAGCGAATACTCATTTTCAAAAGCACAAGGGGCGCCTGTACACATGGACTTCACCAATCGGTCTGTACAGGAATCAGATCGATTATATTATTTGCCGGCAGAGATGGAGAAGCGCTCTACAAGCAGTAAAAACAAGGCCTGGGGCCGATTGTGGCACCGATTATCAGCTTCTTGTTGCCAAAATTAAGCTTCGATTGAGGAAAACACAGAAAACTAGAAGGCCTTTCAAGTATGATCTGGATCAAATTCCATTAGAATATGCATTGGAAGTGAGGAATCGATTTCAAGAATTAGATCTAGAAGACAGAGAGCCCGAAGAGATGTGGACTATGTTCGTGATATAATACAAGAAGTTGCTTCTAAGGTAGTTCCAAAGTAAAAAAAAGCAAGAAAGCAAGCTGGTTATCTGAAGAGGCTTTGCAAATAGCTGAGGAAACGAGGTGGCAAAAGTTATGGGGAAAAGAGAAAGATACAAGGTTCTCAATGCGGATTTTCAGAAAACAGCAAGGAGAGATAAGAATGCCTTTCTGAACATACAGTGCCAAGCAGTTGAGGACAACAGCCAATCAAGGAACACAAGAGCTTCGTATAAGACAATCAAAGATATCAAGGGAAGCTTCAGTGCTAAGCTGGGCGTGATAAAGGGCAAACGAGGCCAGGACGTCACTGAAGCCTCAGAGATAAAGAAGAGGTGGCAGGAATACACAGAAGAACTATACAAGGACCCGAATGTGCAAACCCAACATAAGATGGTTGTGATTACTGATCTTCAGCTGGGCATCCTGAAGAGTGAAGTTGAATGGGCCTTAGCCAGCCTTGCTAAGAACAAAGCTAGCGGAATTGATGGCATTCCGGCTGAGTTGCTTCAAACCCTCAGCCATGATGCTGTTAACATTCTGCATACATTATGTCAGAATATTTGGCCTACCCTGCAGTGGCGGATTGGAGGAGGTCAGTTTACATCCCCATTCCAAAGAAAGGCAGTGCCAAAGATTGTTCCAACTACCGAACGATCGCTCTTATTACGCATGCTAGCAAGGTGATGTTGAAAATCCTCCAAGGTAGGCTGCAGCATTATGTGGATCGGGAGCTTCCGGACGTGCAAGCTGGGTTTCGCAAGGGCAGGGGAACTAGAGACCACATTGGCAACCTTCGCTGGATCATGGAAAAAGCAAGAGAGTTCCAGAAACCCATGTACATCTGTTTTATTGATTATGCGAAAGCGTTTGACTGCGTATATCACAGCAGATTGTAGCAAGCTCTCCAAGAGATGGCAGTTCCAATTCACATCATCTGTCTCCTCAGGAACCTGTATGAAGGGCAAGAGGCCACAGTCAGAACTGGGCATGGTCTTACTGAGTGCTTTCCGAGTGAGAAAGGAGTGAGGTAAGGCTGCATACTGTCGCCCTGCCTATTTAACCTATATGCAGAGTGCATCATGAGGAAGGCCGGCCTGGACGAGTCTTCAGCTGGAGTGAAGATTGCTGGAAAACGTATCAACAACCTGAGATATGCGGATGATACCTCGTTAAAGGCAGAAAGTGAAGTGGAACTCGAGAGACTTCTGCTGCGCGTACAAGAAGAGAGTGAGAAGTTTGGGCTTAAACTGAACATCAAAAAGACAAAGATCATGGCGTCTTGCCCTTTTAAGTCCTGGAGCATCAATGGACAAGAAGTGGAAGCTGTGACGGATTTTCTCTTCTTGGGCTCCAAGATTACCTCGGAAGGACACTGCAGCCATGAAATTAGGAGACGCCTGCTTCTGGAAAAGAGAGCAACGGTTAGCATTGACCGCCTAGTAAAGAGTAGAGACATTAGTCTGCCAACCAAGATCCGTATATCTCGTGCTATGGTCTTTCCAGTTGTGATGTATGGATGCGAGAGTTGGACTGTGAAAAAGGCTGACGGCCGAAGAATTGACGCGTTTGAATTGTTGTGCTGGCGAAGACTCTTGAGAGTTCCTTGGACTGCCAGAAGATCAAATCAGTCCATATTGTCGACCATAAACCCTGACTGCTCATTGGAGGGTCAAATTCTAAAGTTAAAACTCAGCTACTTTGGTCATCTGATGAGAAGAGAGGAGTCTCTGGAGAAAGATTTGATGTTGGGAAAGGTTGAGGGTAGCCGGAGAAGGGGTAGGCAGCGAACGCGGTGGTTAGATGGCATCCTCGAGGCACTTCAGATGAAGTTATGTGATGTTAGGAAGATAATGAGAGACCGGAAAGCGTGGCGTGACACGGTCCATAGGATCACGAAGAGTCGGACACGACTGAACAACTGAACTGAACTGATACAAGGAAACATTTTTTACAGAGTATTGAAACTTACATGCCTTCATTATATTTACTATTTTTGTAATTTAAGCACACTGCGGTGATTTACCTATGCCTACAAAAAACCCAGGCGTTTTTCCGGATTTTCCTATTTTGAGCTAAGGTAAAATATTTATATTACCAGAAAGCACATGACAGAGTAGATTGTTTAATCGAAATCTTGATACCAGGGAAACACCTTCGATACGTCGAGTGAAGAGCAGCGAGTAACACTAACATTTTTTTGTACAGGAAATAATTGCTGCGTTGACAGTCGTAGCAACTCTATCTCCAGCACAATGCTATTAAGAGTATGCACTCCTGGAGTCATATCAATATTCAGTGAACATTACTAAAATGTGAGAACAAAATGTTTTTGCAGCTGTTCATGACTCTTTATTTGCCCCTGCCAACGGCCGCCTGTATGTAGCATAAAGGCTGGTTATAGCAAGTAGAGTAACTACCTAGTTCTCCGAATATAATAATGCGCATACTGATTAAGTGTGTATGTTTTAGGTTTGGCGTCCCCAAAATATGCGCACATGATTTCGCTTTAACCAAACGAGTTAGCAAAAAGTAAATGACCGCCCTAGATACACGAGGAAAAAATCACATCTTGAAATGATAGAAGAAAATTGAGTAATCAGATAAATAATTACAACCAAGGAATACAATGTGATGTCGAAATAGGCAGGTACACTCTAAGAAACACCGGTTTAACGGGAATGTAGCGTACTGCGCAGTTTAGTCCCGATTGGGGGGTTACTCTGCAAGAGAAGCAACTGCGGTGAGAAGCTTGCCGTGCGTAAGTTTGGAGGGATAATGTTTGGTCCTGGCTAGAAAAAGACTGAAGAAAGGAGAAATGGGAAAACCAAAATTTTACATGATCCTCGCCCACTCCCGACCTCTCTCCGTGGACATTTTGGGTACAAAGCATGTGTTTCTCGATCGACGGACAAAATGTGCATGCTATGTTTGCAGCACTGCGAAAGGCTGGAAAGTCCTCGGCCATTCATGAAATGCGATAAACAATAGGTGCATGATTGCGCTCCGGCGCGCCAATTTCCCCTCAAATCGGCGGGGGCAACAGGGGGAGCACAATATCCTGTTATTGTACCCTGTGGGGAGAGGAGCGGAGGAGCACAATTACACATTATATTGCACAGGTTCCTGATTGGTCGCGGACGCCGCTGCATTTTCCAGTGCTGCGAATACTTTATGTGCTCAAGTTTAAACATACAAGGCAAACCCAACTAGTGTGGCATGGGTGTTTTTCACTAGAAATCGGGCTCTGCAGTCAAAGTAGCTGATTTTGCTCATCGGGCAATGCTTCCTCCGCTGCCACTGCATGAGCGGGCATGCAGTCATTGCCGATTAAATAGTCACATGACCTGCCCCTCATCTACCGCGATGACACACGTCTGGACTCAATGTCTGGACAGCCCTTGTTGGCGAGGCAGTTGCAGCCGCTGTTCCTTGGCGCACTCCGCCTTTTTTTTCTGTCGACAGATCGCTTGGTTGTGTGGCCCCGTCAATTTGTTTAGCATGTCAGGAGAAATGATCTCGTCGCGTTATGGAGGTGGAATGACTTCAGACTCAAACAATGTCTACCTGACTGAGGTAGGTATACTGCATATTTACTGTACTTGATGAGGACTTTCTATGGCGGCGCTGTGTGATATACAATCTCATGAGCCGTACACTGCTTAAAGCGGACGCTCATTTATATGCGAATCATGCATCTGTGAATTGAATAACCTGTATTCGTAGCGTAAATCACATGGGTACATAAATCTATTTGTGATACTCGTTCGCGTAGTTTAGAAGACGTGGACGTTTTCTCGTGTGTTCTAGACGCAGCGCCCTTCATTTAACGTCCCTAGTGCGCATGGCCCAAGATTTGGAAATACCGTTTTATTCTCGGTGACTATGGTCGCTTATAAAGCTGAACACATATGTCCTTGTTTTGTTGTCACAGTAGTTGAACCTTAAAAAATTCACTTATCACATCAGTCAATTGTCTCATCATGTCGCGATAAGTTTGTTGTAGTGCGAAGAACGTTTTTTTCAAACTGCAGTTATATATTTCTTTATTTCTGAAACCATATACAGCTGAACTGCCTAACTGGTACACTGGCGCTTTCCGACGATGTTATTGACTGCATAAGAAAGCTATGTGTACGGTGCAACTAAGGTTGATTCTCAATGAATCATTTGACACACATGGTCTTGCTGGTTAGATTATGTACTTTGGCTTACCAGCGATAATGTTTCAAATTGCATGAAATTTTATATCTGCTTCCTCTTTTTGCTTACATTGTTGATGCTGACTGTAAACTATATCCTGAGCGTCATTGATGTTTTTTTTTCCTAATTCCATTCGTTCTGTGCTTCTGACATATAATACCTTGCTGCTCACTGGCGTTATATTTATTTTCCTTGCCATTGTTAGTATTCAATTGAGGAATTTCTGCATTGCCAACACCATTTGGCTTCATACCATACAATGTACTGTATGCCTATTCTTCCCTCCCTCACTTGGTTTTTTGCTTTATATCTAGTCTCTCTACAGTCTACGTTGCCCACTGGAAAAAGATAATAAATGAGAAAAAAATGCAAATTGAAGTGGAACTGTCTTGTTTAAAATTCCTACACACATTCGTGCAGCGGTGATTGAAGCAGAGAGGACCGGAGCTGGCATATCGGCGGGGGAAGATAGTGACGGGCCTCCAGATATAAAGTTTATATAAGTGAGTAAATGGTTACTCTTTTGATATTAATTTATATGAAGGAACAGTTAATTTTGAGGCTGTAATATTTGCACTCCCAAGGATAATTTCAGAGCATGAACAGGTAATCCTGTCGGAGCAATATTTCCACTCCCAGACATCGTTTCTGAGGAACAACTATTAGTTTTTAAAGGAGTACCATGGGCTCTGTTTGGTACCATTTTTGAGGATCACCTGTTAGTCTCTTGGTGAACATCTGCTAGGGGAAATCTTTACTCCGTTGACTGTTTTTACTTTAGAGTCTACAAATTTATCCCGCTGCAGTTAGTCGCCAAAATTATTATTAATTGCGTCAAATTCGTTTGTCCTAAAAAGGAATAGCCTCCATAACCCTGTTAGTTCTTTTCTTTAGAGTAAAACAATAGTTACGTCCGGTGAAGCCACACTTCTGATCACGTGGTGCATGCTAGATTCACGTGAAGTCTGGCAGGGGTCATGTGAGCGAAAGTATCATGTATCTGCATGTTTCTCACGCGACCCGAATTTGGAGTTTTGTGAAAAAAAAAACAGAAATAAATTTGGAAAAATTGATCGCAATATGTGTAAAGTGTAGATTAATCGAAGATAAAGAAAAACCTGCCAGGGCACTGTAAGATCTGTACTAGAGAAATGCGAGAGCCTGTTGGTTTCTGCTGCATATAGAACTTCGCGCACACTTTCTCAAACACAACGACCGTTCCATTGAACTAATCAAAATTCATCGGCCTTATATAATTGATTTACTCGAAAACAAATACGCTGTATCTGTCACTCGCGAAATCTCGCTTACACATGTTGCGGACCTCACGGACTCCAGATTTCCACCATGAGCCTAGTAATACCTTCGCCGTAAAAAAAATATAATAAAAAGACTATAATATAATAATAATAAATAAAAGAAATAAGAAACAGTGCAGCTGCTATCATCATTTCCATAGTGTGAAAGCATTAAAAGGGGCCCTTATATGGTGTGCCACCGAAACACTCAGGCTTACGCATTTCTACAATGCAGATTCTCCAGCGCTCTCGTAATTTTAAGGCGAAAGCTTTTCTACGCTCTTGCAACGCAATGCCGTGCGTGTAAGTTTTGCGTACGATTTGCGCGAAATTTTTGCGTCAGACCTGTGCATGCGTTATGTGCGCAGATGTGGCATTTGTCACGCCACGTGAAATCCTCATCCTGAGGACGTTATCTGAACATTAAAACTCCTTTCGCCACCAGGGACTAAACCTCTATCTCCGGGATCCCCAGCCTAGGACTTCAACCAACTGTGGCACGACCGGAATCGCGAAACGAGCATGTTAATTCTCCTTTTCTATCGTGAAGATAATAGTTGCGATGATAATGACGCTGAAATTACTGATAATGAAAATCATAGTAGTAGCAATGATAACGGCGGTGCATTAGGTTTATAATAATGATGAGAGCGAATGCAATTCAGCGTTTGCAGCAGCACACGCTGAGTTTCTTTGCATTTCTCCAGTGTAGATTCCTGTCTTCTGAAATTTTTTTGCTCTTTCCTTCCTTGCGCAGTCTTCGGTAAGCGGATTATTGTGTCCTTTGCAGGGCATAAACGTTCCGGTTTATCTTGGACGAAATGCAAAGCCGAGCAAAACTGCCGAGGCAGCGCAAGTTATTTGTTCTATTGCCGCCGGCAACGCTTGCTGGTAATGTCGACGCCGAGTTGTTTAGGTTAATGGGCTCAAATTAGCCCTCGAATAGTTGATTTGATATCCATGACGTCTTTTTCATTTGTTTCGCACGGTTATGTCGGCAGCACGTGACACTGGCTGATATACAGAAAAGTAGATACATGAATGCATTGTGGTGCGACCGCGAAAGGTCAAATAGAATGTAAGTGAAACCGAGTATTTAAGCTATCAGAAAATTTTCGCTAACGTAGATTGCTATATTTCATTAATATATATAAAAATAAGAAGTATTTTGTTTTCACAGATGTTCTTTCTCAAGGAAAACTCCATCTGGCATATCCGTGTCGTTCTGCGCTGTATCCTAATACATGTCTATGATGAAGTAATCTTTTCTTGAAAAAAAAGGCGACCTAAGCTTCGCGGCTTAGCGCACTAGATAGTGTGGTCTGACTTGTATTTGACACCAGAAGCTCTAGAATGTCAAAGGGTTGCATCACGGTACCCTCATAGTTGCCCACTTCTCGGCAGAGAACTTAAACAGCTCCTTTTGGTCTCTATACCCCCTTTTCCAGCGACCGCTTCACATGAGCTGCCCCTCCACACACACACACACACACACACACACACACACACACACACACACACACACACACACACACACACACACACACACACACACACACACACACACACACACACACACACACACACACACACACACACACACACACACACACACACACACACACACACACACACACACACACACACACACACACACACACACACACACACACACACACACACACACACACACACACACACACACACACACACACACACACACACACACACACACACACACACACACACACACACACACACACACACACACACACACACACACACACACACACACACACACACACACACACACACACACACACACACACACACACACACACACACACACACACACACACACACACACACACACACACACACACACACACACACACACACACACACACACACACACACACACACACACACACACACACACACACACACACACACACACACACACACACACACACACACACACACACACACACACACACACACACACACACACACACACACACACACACACTCACACACACACACACACACACACACACACACACACACACACACACACACACACACACACACACACACACACGCACACGGGCCCAGGGGTACTAAATACTAAAGGGTAGAAAAACAGCTAGGCATCAGTGAATTTGGATACCTTTCTTATAGCTACTGCAAGTCGTAAATCTTGGATGTAAATGTTTAGCGTCAGTACCGGTAATAGCGATGACATTGATGCCTTCAACGGCAATAACCGAATGCTTTTGGTCGGAATTCAATTCTAAAGGTATCATTTGCTCGGTCAATGCTTCGGTTTTGAGGCCACTGCCACAGTGAGGCGTGCGATCGCCGCTCTGTTGTGCCTCGGCGTCTGTGGAGCCATCCGGTTGCCATTGCTCTGTCAATTTTCCACGCGCCATGCATGGATATCGTCGTCCTCGTTTATGTCTTTGCAGCTTACGTTATAGCCGAAGAGTTAATGTACGGCTATAATTTAAAACAGCAGTATACTTCACCTTCACAAGAGAGAACGGTAGTTATATGATGCTGAGTGTATATATTCCCGACGCGGCGTCGACTGAAACTTCGAAGGGAGCAGTGACCGATTTGGTGAGAGGCAAGGTTCGGTTGCGTAGAAGCATTCCTCTAATTAACTGCAATGTGGCCATGGCCATCATCGTGAGGCGCCTAAGTTGAAATATAAATCCAAGCCATTTCTGCGAACAAAAGTTATGGATATGAAAAACATTGGCCCTCAGGTAGCACGAGAGCGGCAGTTCCTATATAATCCAGCTCAATAATCCTTGACAGTATGCTGTACCAGCTTAAAGGAACTATCTGGACTTGTATACGATCGAGTGGCACAAATTGATTCCGAAGAACTCCGAAAGAGAAGGCAGGCGGCACCTGTCGTGAGGGCTGAAATTATTGAGTCGTGGCCCCTGGCTGTAGCTAGAGATTTACAAGTTTAACGCAGTTGGAGTAGTTATTTTCTGGCGCAGAATGACATGAAAACATTAACATTTGTTTTCGGACAGCTTTTGATGAAAGTAGTGTCAGCGGCGGTAGTAGTTTGTCTCATAAATGTCGTTTTGGGAACAGATACATAGTTTGTGCCATCTGCTTTAACTGCCTTAACTGCTTTAAAAAATTTCAAAGAAGACTGCATCCAGAAGGTCATACTACAGGAAGAGCATGTACAGTAATTTGGTGGTGGACTGCGCAACGGTGGTCGGCGTATAATGACAGATGACTGCTGACAGGGCTTGCTTCTCGTCAGTCATGAGTATGCACCGCTTCTTGTCTTAAAACCAATTATCTATTGTCGAAACAGTGGCCGCTATCGTACGAATGCGAAGGCAATGCATGCGACTAGTTCATGCTGGTACATTTATCGTACGCACCGTGTGTCACCTCCCTTTCCGCACAGACCTCCATATATATTTCATGTATATGAGCTCTTTGAGCTCTAAGACGAATGGCGGGTGGCGTCCTTTAGGCTGAATCACTGGTACAAAATCATTGCGGTGTACACTATTTTAACTCGATAGCATTAAAAAGCTTGTTTCTGCTCAACGTCCCTCGTTGATGGTATTGTGAGATGAAAACAAGTGTGATCGATATTACACGTGACGCAAACGTTTCCTTGAAAGTAGAAATGGTACACAGAAAAAAGAATATAATACACACTATAATTGCCTCATCGCTTTCTCTTCGTAATTAGCACAAACAAACTTTTCTCCCACAGAATATATCACTTCAGTTCTAATCATCACCGGCAAAATGCTGTTGTTTCTAGAATATGTAGATACAATCCGTGAAGACTTGCTATTTTGAACAGCAGCCTGCCAGCTGTTGGCACCATAAAAAAAAAATGACGCGAAATGCACAACTGCATTTTGGTTAAGTATTGATATTACCTTTGAATTTTCGATTCTTTCCGTATATCCAGTCATCATTTAACTGTTCTCGAAATAACAAAACTCAAAAGCACGTTTGGACATATCGCTTTTTTATCGATAAAAGCATGTACAAGTAAAATAAGTAAACAATAAATTAAGAAATATTTTTGCCTCTGCTGAGTAAAAACGGGATCGATGCATCTTCTGATGTTATTCATTTTACTCAGCATGTTTCTTTTCCTCAAATGAACCATTTCATTTTTCTTTTTTCAAAGCACTTACACGTGTATAAGGGTTAGGAGAAGTATTGATATTTGTAAACTGCGTTTCTTTCCAAATAGTTCGCTAAGCACATGGGCTCAGAGAGGTTTATCATAATTTCTACTAGCCAGCAGCTTCTATAGGATTTACAGTTTTCACTGCGAGAGATATGCTGTGTAGTGTTCAACTTTTTGTTGTCACTATGACTGTCATTGCTTCGGTTCAAACAGCATTTGGTGAGTATAACGAAATCTATGTACGCTCCGTGAAATAGTATTTGAGCTGTTTGTAAGCGAGGCGCAGAGAAATTCTGGCTCAGGAAGGCGGACCACTACAAGGTATTATCACTTTTTAATTAAGTGACGTGGTCTGGGGAAACCTGCTCCAAAATGCATTTTCTTCTGCAATTTTTTATATTATAAGCGGTGTAGATGACATGAACTAATGGCGGAACAAATGACACTGACGAAAAGCTCAAAGTTTATCCGCTTTTAGTTATAGAGATAGCGACATTAGCTCGCGCCCAGCTCGAAGCAGATATCTTGAGTATGCTGGTATACGTCGATTACGATAGCATTTCGGTCACCGCGTGAGCAGTGCTTTAACGGAGAAGTGTAAAGAGACCGTGAAAAAAATCTCAGGCGCATTATCAGGGCAGAATACTTTCTGATAACATTCCACTCTAAACCGCTTCAAACTGGGTACAGGCATTTTTTAGGATTTTTTAAGATTCGTCTCGTTCTTCAGAAAATGCGAATATCAAAAATAGCCTTTTTTGGCCTAGAGTTGATAGAGCTGATAGACAGATTAGAAGAATGCTGGCATTTCTTTTGGAATTTGCAGCCTCCTCAATTTTTATGAACCTGGAACCGCAACTGTAGAGCTTTTTAATAATAACCGATGCGAATTCATTGACGCTGAGAATTTTATTTTCTTTATTCTGGTCTCGTAATATTTACCTTGCCCATGTATGTAATTTTTTACCGTGAAACTTTAGTGTATATACCATACTGCAAAATAAGTTGAAATCTATATCAGGTTTTCTACGTTGAAAACAATCATTAACTATGAAAGTACAGAAATAAGTACTCTTACTTTGAAAAGCACAATTTCCCCTCTTGAAAACCATAGTAGGTAGCAAGTAGCAGTGTAACATAAGCTGACATTGTTTTGATCAATGAGCTCTTCTTTTCTGTCTGTCGCAGCGAGTCGTTAGGCAACAAATTTTCGGAATATACCACGCCATTTAAGTAAGAAGCTCAGATTATCTATATGAAATAAAGATGCACTGATAATTTTCAAGGCAACAGCTTTTCCATGCTCACTATGCCGTAGTGTCCGTCACACATTTCACACGAAGACCCTCCAATAGCCATATAGAGAGCACATGATTAGGTACAGTCGTAAGCAAAATTAACACACAATACTCAGTCGATGGCTGAGCTCGTTAAAACTGATCCCAACTTTATCTAGCAACAGCTATCTAAGATCTACCTTTCGTTATCGTGCGCTGTCGCGCTAGATGCTATTTCGGTGCAGTTTTCCCGAGCTCTGTCATTAGCTGAGTGTTGTATACCATTTTGCTCTTCTATTCAAATGGTTCCTCCTGGCGGCACTCCACGCCAAACTTGTGAGAAATCGCGAGAGAAATCGATCATAAATTTCATAGACTATGGTGAGGATAATATTAGTGAAGAAAAGCGCGAGAGAATTTGTGATAATGATAATGATTGTAGTAGCAATACGTATGGCGGTGCTTTTTATTGATAAGATGATAGTAGTGCCTGCGGTGATGATGGTAATAGTATGGCAAACATGATCAATTTAGTGTACGCATTCCTGTAATGTGGTCTTCGCTATTTTCGCTTTTCAGCAGAATCAAGCGCGGACTTCCCTTTCTTAGGTACCAAACAGCAGAGATACGTATATCCCAGGGTAATTGAAAGCCGAAGCTCGGAGGGGTATTTGCACCTGATGATTACCGAAAACATCTACTTGAAATTAGTAAAGGCGTCGTCATTTGCAGAGAGATTTCGTGTTGTTCATGAAAATGAAGATACCACCTACGTGGAGGAGGTAAGCTTGCTATATTCACCGCCGGGTTGTCGCCAATTATTTTGCACGAGTTTTATGTTTTTAGCAGCGTGAAAAAAAAATAGGAGCGCAGTGTGCAAAATGGATTCATGCATAAAATTCAGTGGAATGAGTGGTATAAATTATGCATAGAATAAAACATCGACGGGAAATGAGTGAAAACCGAAGTTGAAACCACAATTACTACCCTCGTACGTAAGATAAGATAAGATAAAATGTTTATTTCCATTGAACTTGGTGGAGACGAGGTAAAAAGCCGCTTTTCACAGCTTGACTGGATCTCGTCCCCTACAAACAGCACCGTGTCAAGCTGTACAAAATACCCAGCCACTACCTAATAGACAGCACAAAAATGTGCTGACATCGGGAGAAAGCGGATTTTTGAGATAACAATTATCTTTACATGCCGAGCACTGGGACCGGTCATTGTAGTCACAGTTCCGCGCCAGTAGACGCATTAAAATACTTTAAACTAACAGCCCTCAACGTTTAAAAGGTTTTCACCAAATTATAAAATAAACTGAAGTACAACCGGGCTTCTACCTCGATGGCAGAATGTTACTTTGAATCTGGCAACGGCAGCCCAGCAAACGAAGGTGATCAAAGTTTACTGAGCATGAGATAAAGGTTCATGGACTAATTCATTTAGCGACAAGACGAGAAAAAGACTACATTTTCATGTTCTTTCTTCCATACACTTCCTCTGGTGCGACTTGGTCCTTCACTGGGAACAAAATATAATATAAAATTGACAACTTCGTCCGAGAATGCAAATGTGTCTACTTTCATTAAAATTATATTAAATTTAGGATTAGTGGCATCATATTTATAATATTCCCGTCCTCGTGATTGCAAGGTGCGCTATTTAGAATATTTGCGGACTGATGTAATGATGCTGCTCTATTAGGTGTTCTTTTAGGAAATGATTGGAACATTTTGAAATACTGCTAAGGTTGTAAGTGAGCAAAGCGGCTACATAGGTGGCGCAGTTTATTAAGCAGAGCCGAAAAAAAAACGGATAACATGTCTTAAGCTGGGTTCAACCCAACTCGCAGCAAGCTTTTTATAAAATGTGGAAGTAAGCTTGCATTCAACATGAAGTAATCAAAGAATGGGGCAAAAAAGTTTGTGTACTATAGAATTCTTATTGCAGGCATTCGAGGCAACAGATTAGATCGAAACAAAATCAAGAAAACTTTCAATAACAACTGTCAAAAGTAACGCACGAAGTGCAACTGAAATTTGTATTGTTTATGCGTGGTTCAACGGCTAAGGATATATGAAAGCCTTTTCGCACAGAGAAAACTGCACGGACAAGAAGAAGCGCAATGCAAGATGGAGGATTTAGAGTTCTTTAACATGGTGTGTAGTGGGCTGAAGTCTTCATATTCGAGTCTAGGTTTTGTTCTCACTAAGTCTCATGCAGTTATAAGGCACCTCCCATGCGCTTTCGGAACCAAAGCTTAAAACTGTAACACGGTTGTCATAACGTAAATTCTATATTAGGATAAAATATCGATTTCTAAAACTTGTACATACTTGTTCTAATGCTTGTTCTAAATTTGCTTTTGTCCTCTATTTCTGTACAGCATGTGTGATAGAATGACGGGAATATCTTATTCATATGCACTCTCTTCAAGCGCCAGTCGCCATGGTGCACGAGGGCGGAGAAGGGCAGACTGCTAAAAGTGTACATACACAGCTAGGGCAGGCACAGTAGACCGCAACGACAATGTTCCTGCATAGGACATGGTCCTAATTAGCGGCGATTGTCTCAAGCGTATAATTGTTGGCTAGAGAACTACGAAAGGAGAGCGCCGCAAATTCGCTCATGCCACTGAGAGATGAAAATCTAACACCGAGTTTAAAATTGAAAATATGCATTTAGTCTTAGGAAATGAGTGCGTTTTATAAACGCCATGGTTCTTTTTGCTTTCTCTTTACTTTGCACATTATTAAGATGCATGTTCATTTATGAACCATAAAAAATAACGTGCCAAATACAACTCACTTGCGTGATGGTCATAGAGTGAACTGTGCAGACAGTTACAGGGGCACAGAACTTTTCTTGTAAGCAGAAGCCCGAGTCGTAACAACAGTGATTTCGAAACGCTCATGCGAAGAGCGACGAATCTAATGCAAAAAAGTCGTTATGAAAAGTAGCTGCGACATACACTTGGCAAGTGATTTCATACATGCAACGTGGTTCCAGCAGCAACCCACGACGGTACGAAAACCATTGTCAAATTCAGGCAAATGTTATTTGGGAAGTGTCAAGGGCCAGATCCTCCTTGCTCGGCATTTGTTTCAGGGCAACCGGCTCTATGCCAGCCTAATTTTCTGGTTATAGCATCGGTGCAATGATGTTAGGTGATAATCGAAAGTACTGGGTTCCTTCACCAGCAATTACAGTGGCTAGTCCTAGGCAGTACTGAAAAGTTTCCAAGGCTTTGTTAAAGCGCCTCAGTGCAGCTGTGTTGCTCCTGGCAGCTGGCGACAAATTTATCACCCCCTTTCTGAAGAGCAAGTTTTTTCAGATGGTAGAGTTACCAGGTGACATGAAAGGGCCTTCATTAGTCGGCCGTAGCATTACTCCGAACAATACTAGTTACCGTATTATAAGGACCATAGTGTTTACAATTATAGCGCAAAATCATAACTGACCGGTATATTCATGGATGTGACCTAAGGTAAAGTAGAGCAGTTTTTGTATGAAGACTCGAAGGCTGTCTTAAGCCTTTCTGCGTTTTTTTTTTTTTTTTTGCTGTTGCTGATACTGAAGAGGAACATTGCATCTTTGAGTGGAGAGCTCTACAAAGACAAGGAAAACCAGGCTGTTGTCCTAGTTTCAAGAATAAATGGCCTCCGTGTTGTAAGTAAAAACATTTTCACAAAAATAGGTTTCGAAGAAAAGCATGTTTTGACGATTGAGTGGTTTGAATATAAAAAAAAAAAACTGCGGCTCGTCTTCTCAGAAAGATACTTTGTTGGGCGCGTAGGTAAACATCCATTGTTACTGAAAACAGCACGAAAGGGAAGGTATAAGACAAGATAAAAGGAAGCTACAGGGCAAGCTCTGACTCATAAACTCAGCCTAAGCCTTCAATCCAAGGCCCAGACAATAACAAAAGACATCAAATGTGACAGCAAGAGTTCTCTTGCTCTTTTAAACAAAAAGGTTCCTTTTGTGAGTGACCTTTGGTTCAGCAGATGCATCCAAGGATGTTTCACGCGAAAGTTTAGTTTTCGCCACAATTGTTTTTTGTCTGGGCCTTGGATTAAAGGCTAAGGCTGAGTTGTGAGTTAGCGCTTGTCCTGTAGCTTCCTTTAATATTGTCTCATGTCTACCTGTTCGTGCTATTTATAGTCGTCTTCTAAGGCTGATTTACAAACCAGAATTTACTCTAAATAGCGAAAAAAGCCGGAGAGAGAGATACAATTTGTATTTATGTTGAACTAAAAAGACGGGAAATAAATTGCAGGCTACCACAAATAGCACTAAATAACGCAGCATATAATATGCAATTGTATTGTGCTGGAAGTGTTAGGCGATGCATAAAATATATCAGGCGCATGATAATAACAGAAAAAAAAGAACATGGAGTTGGTTCGACCCCTTCGTCTATTCCCCTTCCCGCCCATTGATAAAGATTTTAACTATCATCGCGCTGCAGAATGCCTATCTTCATTTATTTTCCATTCCAGTAGTGAAGAATAGTTTTGCATATAAGCCACTAAGGAAAGCCGGCCTTATTTGCTCTTTACGAACACTTCCAATTTAAGCATTTTCATTCGAATTTTAGAATGTGTCCTTGAGTTTGGAGTTTCATGCATGCGAAGCTTCGTACACAAAGCTGGCATACGAGCATATGCCCTTTCAATGGAATTCAGTAAGGAATGTTCAGTTGTAAAAGCCACCTGAAGTAAGGCAACCTCACATTCTCCGGTTATTCGTGGGTGAGAACAGGAGTAGTGTGACTCAATCCACAGAGGTTTTCTGCAGCTCAATACAGTATCAGGTACAGTAAGATGCCTTCGGTGGGTCTGCGAGCTGTAGTAATATTTTTGGTGTTTTAGTCTTTGCCGCGATACGGTGAAGATATTCTGATTACAATTCTTCACAATGACAAGCAATTTTTCTGGACACCGGCAAGGCACTTGTCTTGCTCCTAACTAAAATAATGCTGATAGAATCCATGCTTTAATTGAACTGAAGTGGATTTGTTCTGTGCAAGTAACACCGTACAGGCATCAACGCCATGTCCAGATGTTAGTACCAACTGGAGCGCGGTCAGGTGGCATATGATCGACTGCATTTGAAGTAGAAAGCAGAGATGACCCGACGAGACCCCAGAAAATACGTTTGTTGCATTAAACATTTTATTTTGTATGTGTTGAGGTTAGCACGCTATGTCACCATTATCATTTTGCTCGACTGGTGCAAACTGGTCCTCCGCTTCGTAAGACTGCCTATTGCCCAGCTCCCAAGTGTTTGCTCTGGATCTGTGCATTGCCCATCACACGTAAAAGCGAAAACACAGAAAGGCGTCCACACCATGTGAGCGCACACTGACTACTGGAGGCTTAGTTCCAGTACGAACAAATACGAGGACACGCTCGATGACTAACGACAAATAAATAGGAGAATCTTGCGTTTTCAGCGATCTGAACTTCACGCTAAAATTTGTGGGGAATAAAAATTGTCCGGCATTCTGCCCTACGAACCGCTTTATAACTTGAATCTCTTTGGGACTTTAGCCCCACAGAGCAAGAAAAAATACACCGTTGAAAACAATGAAATGTCTCACATTTCATCAGGTGTCTTAGTTACTGCGTCGTTTTTAATTTTTATTTTATAGCAAATCTTATCTGACTCCTTACCTTACACCACCATGCTCATGATTCAGCTGTCACATTTATGAAGCTGCTTAAAGTCCTAACATTACAAACGCCGTGGGCTGCCTTAAAGTCTACCGATTTGGCCTTTTGCGGACTTTTCGGTCGACATACCATCCACGAGCACGAGTCAAGATTCCTGCGGGCCCTGTTCCTTAGAAGGAGCATAGCCACGTTTAGCAAGGCGCCCTTTGAAGAACAAGATGAGAGAACCAGTACGCAATAGCTTCAATGGTGGAATATGAGTACACCGTTACAAACCTTAAAATCATTGCCGGAGAATGATTTGCCTAGCCGGAAGTTAGGAGTCTTCCCCTGTCCGTGATTCTATAGTATAACCTATACTATAGAATACTATACTATACTATACTATACTATACTATAGTATAACCTATACTATACTATAGTATAACCTATACTATAGAAGTACTATAGTGATTCTATAGTATAGTATAGTATAGTAGGCCTTATTGATACAAGTTATGCAATTTATTTGAAACTTGCGAACAGGATTTCACGCTGAATAAATAGCGGTTCAGGAATACGGCAATATGCAATCGTCATTCTAAACTTTTTCGTACTTTTCTGACGATATACACTCCTCCCGGTCAATTTATTTTTAATCGGCACAAAAATTCATTGATGTCTTAACACATGTATCCGTTAGAGTAATAGTAACTAGGTTTGACTGGAATGTAGGCTTTCATCGGCATCACATTTTTTTTCAAACTGATGAATATCATAAGGTCTCAGTAAAACAGGAAATATGACAAACGTTACTGGTACCTATTTTCTTGAAATGCGATGGATTTCAAAGGTTTACATTTGACATGCGCCTTTATTTTGCTACAAATAGTTAAGACTACCACGAAAACGAAATCTGAAGATATTTTAACGCAATATGAGGCATATCTGGACCATTGAAAGATCATGTGAAAATAAGGAGGGGGGAGACAGGCAAATAGTTTGGCGCTTTGGAATAATTTGCTTTTAACATTTGGACTGCATTAGCACTGAGCAAAACCGTCACTAATAGAAACAAAGAACTTGCTCTTTCAACGACAGATGCGACTACAAGCTTCTCGTAGAAGGATCACCGGACATATATCCACACATGTTCAGCCTATATTGTGGCCGTACACGAATTAACAAACTACCATTATATAGAGCGCTCGCTCACTATCTTTGGATCAAAGCACCTACTAGATCCATATATCTTGAAGGAATAATATTGCACAAAAAATTGCGTACACTGAAAAATACACGCGCCTCAAAGACATTAAGCACTGGGTTGCTTAGAAACAGAAGAATTGCGAATTTCTCACCGTTGTGACAATTTTAGTGAAGACGAGGAAAAAATTCCTACCGGTGTTGTATATATGCTCTATCTGAATCTTCCCTGCCCAGAGGGGATTATTGCAAGGCCATCTTATGATTGACCACGATGATGAAGCTGTAGCCGAAAAAAACATTGTTAAACACCGCCTAACCCTAAGAAAGCAGCCAGCGAGAAACTATTTCCATGGTGACAATTCAGGTAAGCACATTTTTTCTTCGTAGTGCAACAATTTTGATTATTTTTTTATTTTCGAATTGCATATAAAACACTAAATATATGCCATTATGCGCTTCATGATGTTCTGAACTGAATTGTACCGCTGTCTGACGATACTTTTGGATTTACGAACTTTGGAAAGTGTATTATTTTTCACTGGCGAATGCGATCGCTGAGAAAAAGGAGCACTAGACCGCAGGTTGTGACGGGTCTAAACTTGAAATTCATTTTTATTTTTTTAGTAGTAGTATCGTGCTGAAGTATATAGGAGAAAAACTGAACTTTATTTCAATTGCAAACCATGTATATATATAGGACAGTTCATACAGCGTGCACAGATGAGCGCAGCTAGACAGCACAATCATGGACCAATATTGGTACTTTGTTGGGAGCTCATTGGCCCTATGTTGGGCCAACATTTGCCAATACACTACCAATGTCGGGCCATTGGTTTGTGCTGCCTAGGTAAGTGATTCGGCGGAAGGGAGGTTGTGAGGGTTGCCTATAACACAGCAGCGTGTGAGGAGAGCGGATATTCAATATATACGACAACAATATTTCTTCTGCAAATTCGTATTGCTGAGCCAATAAACACAACTTTTAGATTTTATATTATTTTATTTCCAAAAAATTAGTAGTTTAAGTAAGCAATGCTGGAAAATTTGACTTTTTAACGTTTCTGCACATCAAAAAATATTGGTTTTGCTCAGTAAACATGTTTGAATTAAGACGTGAAGAGGGATGAAACCTCAAATTTTCAGTTCTTATCGTCTCAGCTTTCATTCACAAAATAAGATTAGCGTGTGAGTTTTCATGGAAAACCTTTCTGCCCTCGTTGACTGAACGTACCTAAGATTCCTTCCTGTTTTAGGTAGTAACCCAGCTTTCAGAAACGTTATAAGCAGAAAAGTACCGATAATTTTAATTGTATGATTAGTGGAAACTGATTGATGGTGCGGGAAATTGAAATTGCAGGTTAATAAAGATGAAATTTGAAGTGTTGAAAGGCTGCTTAAGCTAGCCTTGATGTCCTGCTGACTCAGCCGGCCATCATGAAACACATCAAGGTTCTCGATCTTGCTCTTTAGTGTATTTTCCAGCTTCCTTCCTCTCCTTCTGCAGTACCTTTCCTGCACTATTCCTAAATACGTCCCTACGCCCCTTTGTTCACTTTGTTTTGCTGTGCTGGTAGTTGTAGTACATTTAACCTCTTTTGTGGCCCATGTAACTTGTACAACAACGACGCTAGTAAACCCACGAAGAGGACTTTCTGTATTCAGACGTTCTCGGTGGCACTTATCACAAGAAGAGTTATGCAATTTATTTCTTAACTGCAAAAAGAAATACCTGGTGATCAGGAGTTTGGCATAAAATTTCTAAGCCTGGCATATCAGTAAGAGAAATATCTGCTGTGCACCCTTCTTCAATAAATATTTTCTCCAGAGTTGAAAGTTTCCGTTATATTATAGCCAGAAGCATCAATTTTTCATCATATCGACATCAGTTTTTTATTATACTGACGCATGTAAATTCGTGTTCCGTTGTATAAGTTATGTCAGTAGTATGGATTTGGCTAGAATTTGTTTTTAGAAATAAATATCTGGAATTAAATTTCCGTACTTTCAAAGCTGGTTCTGAATGCGGTTTCGCCATGTCCTAGCTGAACAATTTAAAATATGGGGTAACTTACGATGCAGACTGTTGAAGCATTCGATAGTAGTTTTTGCAGTATCTCAGTAAATACAATTGCACAAAAGATGAAGTGATTTTTTGTTCACGATGGAAGCCACCAAAAAGTCAGACTTCGTGCCCACATAAAGAGTTTTATTATTTCTTATTGAGATGTGAACACATTAAGTACTATCCATCTATACCTCCCGAAAATGCTTATAGCCTTTACAGACTGTCGCTGATACAATTCACAACTTATGTCAAAAGTCTACACTAGATTAACGTCTTCCGCAGTCAGAATAGCTACGAATATGATTTTCAGGACATCCGTGCAATTTTTGATAATGCCGCCATGAAGATGTCAGATATTGGAGGATAGAAGGAAGGAAATTACCGCCTGGCCCATAAGCCTGTGCTCAGGTCACGTATATTGTGCGCCTTGTGGAAAGTTGCAACTCTAGACGATAATGCCAGGCGATTGGGTCTTGAAAACATTATGCAAACTTATATTGTGGCCATCTACAAGTTCTTGTTTATAACATATTTGTTGCCTACAAGAACTGCGACACGATAGTGTCCTAAAAGAACGTAATGTATACAGAAATTTAAATGCTGCACGCATGGTACTAGATTAACTGCTTTAAAGGGCAGTAGTGCTCCTGATGCCGGCCCATATGATTGGTCTCACTGAACTGGAATGCATGGCGCCTACACTCATTTAAAGAACGGAACAGAAGGAATATTAGTGACTCTCTTTATACATTATTGCATTGGCACGATGGTTAATCGTTTTATCATGCTATATGAACTGATCGCGCCGCATGGGGCTCTTCTAAATATCATTGGCGGATTACGTTGCTTTTTCTAAGCTCTAAACATTCGCACTTTGAAAGCAGCCGTAATAATGGTTTTAGAATACCATCAGCTACGCTTGTTTTATCACCGTCGCCGAGTTGCCCAGTTGTTTATTGCCGGAAGGCAACAAAGAAAGAATAAAGTTCAGTCTACCTCAACGTACTCGTCTTCAGCCCCAGCCTTGTCATCATTTTGTAAAATTATGTCAAGCGGCCTTTGAAGACGTAAAGGGTTCGTTTGTAAGTGTGCTCAACGAAACGTTTGTTTTCAACATTTGCCTCGGAGATACCTCGGGGTCACCGTTAAACATGGCATATTTCTGAAAATTGAAACAGGTGAGCATTTCACGCTCTGAATAAAGATCGTAACATTTCTCTTCAGTGTAAATGTATCAGTCATAAGATGGCTCGTAAACTTTTGCGCGGTGTTTGTGCATTTCATGTTAGAGAAGACCACTCATTCTGGAAGATTTTGAAACTAAATTTCTTTCTAAGTTCAGCATGTACCTTCATAGGAAATGCAAAACAAACACTGAGTATGATTCGTAACTACTTTATATCATTTTCTCCAGATGACTTGAAAATTATTGCTGAAAGACAACTCAGCCAAGTCAATGATCGCTATTCCTATAAATCAGGTGAGTTGTGTTCAGTTTCTGCTTAATTCTGTGATATCAGCATTGTCAAGGCACCTGTTTTCCCTTGAGCTTATGTTAAACAACTTATACTAAGTAGATGTTTTCCGTCCCGGTCGCTGGCACATATTTTACAACTAAACAATTATCCTAAAATATATCAACACTATTGCTTTCTTAGATCTTTTCTAATTTATTTACACCCTCGTTGATATCATCGCTATGGAGACCATAATTAACACCTTGATAAAATAACGTTAAAAGAATCAATATAAAGTAGTCACTATGGCACAAATAACTGCTCATTTTGTACCATATTGGGCCACCGACTTCAAGAAAAAACATTAAATGAACGCAAAACCTGTTCGTTAATCACCATGAGAAAACCATTTATTTTGAAGGAGAGTACTTAAAGGCGTATGCTATTTAAATAACCAGATGGTATGTATCATTGAATTGAACATTAGTATGAAGTCTTACCTAAATAACCTTAAGTGAACATTGAAAATTAAGCCTGGTAAATCTCATCTAGACATGAATGTTGGTTGATGGCAGTGACTGACATTTAGGGAAATGGGCTTCGCGTTCTTGAGAGCTCTCGGCGGCATACTTCGCTCGCCCCGCCTCTGTTCGTCTATGTGGGGAAGCCTCCCGGCGAGCTACGTCTACTGGACGATCGGATTCGACTTATTTTCGCAACTTGTGAGATGCGGGTAGTTCATGCGGTGTCTCGCGCTGAGTATTCATGGTGACGGCTGCCGTTAAATTATCGAGAGCTATTGCGATCCGATATCTCCGGCTAAGAGGCAACGGAGGCTATCTAGACAGAGCGAGTGCCACGGCTATAGCTTAGATGTGGTTGAGGAACGTCATTGATGTGACGTAACTAGGTAGGGGTGAGGACGCGATTACTTTGGTGTTGGCGGCGGGACCGTCGTAAGGGGCAGCAATTGAGCAACGTTATAGCTGCCACGTGGTTTCTCCACTGTTCGAGGACTAACACACGCATGCCGCGAAGAGCTACGGAAGGGAGTAGTAGAAGTTTTTCATTTTGATCTGTGTGTAAACACCCCACAATTTGCTCAAGCCCCGCTTTACTCAAGTTGCATAAATCTGCTTACCGACTAGATGTTACAAGCCTTCCACAAAATCTAACGGTGACGAGTTCGAGTCCCACGTCACCTTCCCATTTTATACACGCGAGATGGCATTTTGGCCCTTTGGTAGAAATCTAGATAAAATAAGTGAATATAATCTATGCGACCTGCCAGTTCTGAACTGAAAGACGCATGGACGTTATTTTTCACTCAAAACTTCAACCGGACAACCGAAATGGCGCCTACCGACCTACCGTTATCCTCCGCTTTTGCGGTGATATTTCACCTTATCCTAACAACAGCTCCTGACATCACAGTTAAGGCACCGCGGCAATTCCGTTCCCATTGCTCGCTATTGCGTGCAGTGTTCGTAATGCTTGCAGTAATTGGACACCTGGAGTACATTCCCTATTCATGGTACGCTTAAGCTTCCCCTATATGTGTAATACTTTATAGGTCACCACACTGAACTAGCCGTATGAGTTGCAGAGGGTGATGCAAGTTTGCAAGAGAAATATAGAGTAAAATCATACCCCCAAGATTTGCCATCATCAAATGCAATCTGCCCCCTGAGCCGTCCAACGCATGGCACCCAGTGACGCGGATGATGATTAGAACGCCGCTTAGTTCAGAAACTGTCGCCTAAGAGACTTATTCAGAAGAAGAGTCTGAAGCCTCCAGACACAAGGTGGCAACTCTCATCAGCAAATCGCAGATTACTCAGGTATTCTCACCCTTATCCCTAACTGCTCCCAATCCATGTCTCTGAATACTTCCATTAAGTAAGCTGTGAATAGCAGTGGGAAGATTGTGTCTCCTTGCCTAACACCTTTCCTTATGGAAATTATGTTACTTTCGTTATGCAGAACTATGGTTGCTGTGCAGCCACTATATATATCTTACAGCACTTTAACGCATGGCTCGTCTACCCCCTGATTTCGTAATGCCTGCATCACAGCTGAGGTGTCAACAGAGCCAAATGCTTTTTCATAATCAATGAATGGTATGTATTAGGGCTGGTTATATTCCGAGCATTTTTCTATCACCTGATTGATGGTATGGTTTGGTTTGGTTTGGTTTGGTTTGTGGGGTTTAACGTCCCAAAGCAACTCAGGCTATGAGAGACGCGATTGATGGTATGGATATGATCGACAGTAGAGTACCGTTTCCGAAAACCTGCTTGATCCTTTGCTTGATTGCAGTCTAAGATTGTCCCGATTCAATTAGCGATTGCCTTAGTAAATACCTTATACGTAACAGACAGTAAGCTGATCGGTCTGTAATTGTAAAGGTCCTTAGAGTCCTCTCTTTTATGAACGAGGAGAATGTTTGCATTCTTCCATGGTTCCGGTAACGTCGATGACACCAGTCACTGCGTATACAGGGTGGCCAGTTTTTCTAGCACGATATCCCCCCCGTCCTTCAGCAAATCTGTAGTTATCTGACCCTCTACAGCTGATTTCCCCCTTTTCATAATTTGCAATGCTTTCTTGACCTTGTACTTCGTCACTGGTGGAACATCTGACTGTTTTCCCTACCGCCAATCTCATTACGGTCCTGACTACTTTGGCTACTGTAGAGATCTGTATAAAACTCCTCGGCTACTTTGACTGTCTTGTCCATATTCGTGATGACGTTGCCCGCCTTGACCCTTATCGCATACATCTGGTTTTTGCCTATGCCCAATTTCTTCTTTACCGCTTTAAGGCTTCCCTCGTTCTTTACAGCATGCTCAATATTCTCCATGTTATACTTCCTTATGTCGGCCACCTTGGGCTTATTCATCGGCTTTGATGCCTTGGCCAATTCAATCTGGTCTGTTGGATTGGAAGCTTTCATACTCTGGCGTTTCTGAATCAAATCTTTCGTCTCCTTAGACAGCTTACCGGTATCCTCTCTAACTATCCTACCGCCTACTTCTACCGCGCATTCAGTAATGAATTCTCTGAAATTATAGTTCATTGCTTCTAGGGTAATGTCGCCATCCTCGGTTACAGCTGAATACCTACTCTGTAGCGAGATCCTGAAATCTTCCGCCCTTCCTCTCACCGCTAATTCGTTGATGGGTTTCTTTCTCACTAATCTGTTGGGTTACTTCTTCTGATTTAGGCTAATTCGGGACCTCACCATCCTGTGGCCACTGCATCGCACTTTCCCGACTGCCTCTACATCTTGCATAATGGCGGGGGTTGAACACATTATGAAGTCAATTTCATTTTTAGTCTCGACGTTAGGACTTTTGCATGTCCATTTCCGATCCTTCAGTTCGCTGAAGAAGGTATTCATGATTCCTAAGTTACTGCGCTCTGCATACTCAACTAGTAACGCCCCCCTGCTATTCCTAAGGCGAATGCCATAGTCACCTACTCTCATAGTTGTTCCGCAGCCGCTGGTGACTGAGGGCTGGTGTTTTATGGAGCTTATCATGAGAGGTTGCGGCCAATTAGTGCACCAGATTGGCCAACTCCTGTTTTGGTGAGGCAGTGCGTTGCCGAGGTGTTCACCGGCATCAGGTCGCAACCCAAACCTGTTTATGCAATTCCATCGACAGGCAGATTTTTTTTTTTTATCCGGTGGAGAACTGCGCGGCACCGAGATGTGAACCCTGGTCCTCTTGCATGTGAGGCGGAGGTTCTCCGCTACGCCACCGCTGCGCTCGTATTAGCTACGTGGCATCACAAACAGACGTTTTAATGTTGGTCTGATTTGGTTTGTTTTACATGTCTTGAATTAGTGTCAAATGTAATTAAAAGCCAAAACAGAGATAATATAAGTATATTTAATACTTTTGAGGAAGTGACTGGGCTCTAAAAAATGGTCACTCTGAATAACATTATTGTCCAACTATGATAATGAGAAAAAATCAAGCTCAACATCATTCAATCTCCGCATTTGTCATGCAAATAATTTCAGCTAGACAGATGGTAATGCAGTTTTCAAAGGAAAATATGTATTTCACGCCGCTGGCCTTCAATTGCGCGAAAATAATACGCAATATTATTTTTAGGCATTATAGTGGCTGATATTCAACATTTATAACCTCAGAGACGTGCGCCTTGCTCTGACCCCACGGGCACAGGCCACCCACACGCACTCATCGCAGTCTTTAAATACGGTTTTGAAAACGGTAAATATGTAATCACCCGGAATTTTTCAATGCTTGTTTCCTCCTGTTTCTACTTTTGCCAGAAATGTTGCAAAATTTTTAGCAATCTATGTTACAATCGCTGTTGTATGGCATTCATTAGAGGGCACGGAAAGTATAAAGCGTTAGAAAAAAATTGTTTTAATTGTTGTGTTCACTCCGTATATAAAGCGCATTCGCCTGGGGTGAGAATCATTTTCCTATTTAGAAAAAGGTGATTACATTCCTCTTCAATAAAAGTTTACTTCTTCAACTAACCTAAATTCAAGCCGTCTTCAAGGTTCTTGAGAGCGCTGCAAATATTCGTATCATCTTTTTGAACATGTGGAAGCAGCTCTGCGCTGCAATTGAAACTTCAAATTGGCCACGATCCTGACAGATCGAACAGCGGGCTCCCGAGAATTTACAGGTTTCGCTGCTACAGTATTGTATCTGGAGAAAGATGTTTCACTTGCATCTTCCTTCTAGAATTTCAATTTTGTAATTTATGGTTGTTTTTTACTCTATAGCTGATATTTTAACGCATGTCATAATGGTACGTTTTAGTTCCTTCTTTTCCAGAAAACGAGCTCAAACATTCTCAAGGGCACATGGCGCACAAATACGAATGATTTTTATTCTTTTGGGCTTTTCAGGACTGCAGAGAGCAACTGTGGAAACAACTCTTGTTGTCAGTCAGAGCTACATAGCGCAATTTAAGAATTCAAAATATAGCGCAGTGAATGAGGTCATTGACTACTTGGCGGTGTTGATATGCTTGGTAAGTACTAAATATTCCCTAATATGTGTCAGCATTAAAGCTTCATCGAAAGGTAAATTGTATATACTATACCTGTTTTATACCAGTGGGAATTTGATGCTTCCTGCAGATCCTTTTCCACTGTGGCGAACGACCACAAACTTTCGCGTTATTTTTGAACAGTGACCTTGAGTTTCGACACGGCAGATGCTACGCAGACAGTAGTATAAAGCGCTCGAACCCTGTGCTGAAATAGCGCGCTGTGCTTCTGCAGCAGCATCAGCAGAGTCCAACATTTTAGTCTGATTAGTGAGCCAGACTCTGTGCACTATTTAGATGCGCTATTTTTCTTTACCAAGGTATTTATTTATATGCTCACTGGATATTATTGCAGTGCCGTTAGCTAGAATTTAAGGGTACTTCTAAGATCAGTGCAGCCATTAAGTATATTTCAGAGTACACAGACTACCTTATTTTTATATAATCCATGTCTTGAAATGAACTGTGTTGATATTCCTGGTTTAACGGGCTATCTTTATCAAAAGTTTTGTTTCTCTATTCTCACTGTCTAACGCTTCAGTAGCCAACTTTAAATATCATATACTAAAGAATAGCCTTTACGCCTTGAGGCCAAAACAACGTTATCAAAAATGCTCAAAATCTTAGGATGAAAAAGACGATGCTGTAGAGAGGCATTCGCAGATAATTAAAACAGTTTCATATTAATCGTGCTTGGTTTGCTTTTCTAGTTTTAATTAAAAAAGGGCGTCATTTTATGAGGGACGCCCTAGTTTCGGAATCACAATATTTTCAAGCCCGAGGATTTTTATTTAGTACGCGCCAGATATCGCATTGTACACGACCACCTTGCTTTCCGCCTCCATATATAAACTGCTGCGGCGGACACCAAGACCAGCTTGAAGCAAATAATGGTCGTCAGAGAGATTTGTGGAGGACATTAGGCATTCGGTGAATTGCATTCCTCTTCACATCTAAAAATATAGAATGATTCAACCCAATTTTTTGATGAACAAAGCGTCTTTAGGGAAAAGAAAATCTTTCCATGAGGCCAAAAATTTAGCCCTGCAAAGTTGGTTTAAGAATACGCTGTAGCAAGCCTGCCTTTTGCAGAAAGATCAAGTTTTGTGGCCCAATGATGAATCTAAATGAAAAAGAAAGAACACCAAACTTTTCATGAAAACGCGAGCGATTAATAAATTCGAAGTTTGATGATAGCGGGGTGCCACACTTTATCTAGAAACGTGATTCTAACGCGGTTGAAGTAGTAAATGCCTTCAAGAGTTTATACAATGTCCTTGTTTTAAGGTCGAGCATAGTGCAGACTTCGAGGTATATAACTCACGCTTCTTTTACAGGCTTCGAATATATGCGCTTGACAAGCTAACCTATATAGAGAGCCAAATTCAACTTTCAAGCGTATTGTGGGAAAGCTTTATTAGCTAGAGTTTGTAGCTTTTGCCTTGCAAATCTTTCTTTGCATACATGAATTTTAATATTTGCTTACTTCATAAACGCCTAATGTATGAATCATTATCTGACAAACAGTCGTTAGGATAGAGTTGTATTCTGTCAAACTATGTTGCAGTCCAGCTGAAATGCATAAAAGGCATTTGTAACCAAGTAATAAATCTGCGAAGGCGGGACCTAGGGGTTGCATGTCTGTTTGAAGTATTGCCATCCCAATTGTCATCATTGCAACATGTCACTGTAGCCCGAGATGGCAACCCTTCAACATGGTCATACAGGGTGGACACGTGTTGCTAATGAACCCATCGACCACTCTACGCCTGATGTGGCCTCCATACTATTGCCTTCTAGGCTTCACACTAATAAATCAATTCACAGTGTCTACGCGTAGTGAAGCAACGCAATATTGTCAGCATAGGCTAGCACAGCTACTTCATTAGCTTACAAGGGGAATCGTCGTTGTTATCTTTCATAGGGCAAGCCAAAATTTACGGGCCACTGCGGATTCGCTGTTTCAAAAACATCCTTGAAGTGACAATAATTGCAAATTTACATTTTTTATTATTGAGTTGCTTTTTGTTTTTGTTTGTCTTAGATTTTTTATATTCTATTTATTTTGGTATTTTACTTGTGGATTTTTTTTTATTCTGAGAATTTACCACTATAATAATTACCATTTTTACATACCCTAATTAGCTTTCATATTAGCGTTTTTGGTGCAATTTTCGCGTTCACATTTTGGACTCATGAACCTTGCGAATTAACGCTCACGAATTATTAAATCGGCTTAATGTCAGAGCATAAAGAGGCGGGAACCTCAGACAGTCTTGTTGAAAAGACGGAGGATTAGCACGGGTCAATAAATCTAAACATTAAAAACCAACTTTATGTAAGTAGATACATTTGCTCTCTAAGGAAGGAAAAAAGAGCCATAAACGGAAAACACGTCGAAATTGTTTATGGAATGTGATATGCGTCACAACTAGCGAATCATGATAAAAGGAACAATAGTGGAAATTTTCGCGTCTGCTCGGGCGTCGAAGAGCATATATGGCGAAATGCATTCAGCATTCATTTTGTGACATCAATCGAAGTTCTTGTGCAAAACTGTGCAACTGCTGACTATCTCTTTATAGGTTTCCGTGCTTTATGCACGTGCCGAGCAGTGTAACAGATTAGAATAATTGCGCTGTTACAAACTAGTTCTGTTTATTCTGTCAACACAAAACTCACACAACTTTCCTCGTTTGCTTTTTCAAAAGGTTAACCTTGTCTATGAAGAGTTCGATTCTGAAAAAATTGATATTCAACTCGCTGTGGTCTCCGTTTTGCTGCTGAGGGTTAGTACCTTGAGGTCAATCAACCTCATCCTTTTTCTGCAGTAATGTAATAGTCATTCATTATTTAAACTACTATATATATATATATATATATATATATATATATATATATATATATATATATATATATATATATATATATATACACATATATATATATATATATATATATATATATATATATATATATATATATATATATATATATATATGAACTGTATTTTCATTGTATGTTTTGTAAAGCCAGGTGCCTTTTCATCATAAAGATCGAAAAGATGAAAATGTAATAAGATGCATGTTAAAGAAAAGAATTGCCATCAGTACAGAAAAAGAAGAGAGAAATGTTTCAGACGTTATTCTCTTGCTCCAGTCGAACGAAGGCTCCTTACAATGTAATATAGTATTTAAAGCTAAACCGATAGAAACTGCTGGAAAATAACCTTTAATTCACTGAGTGTAGTCGAATCAACAACCTCATGCAGCAGAAGCGGTATAACCTTTTTATTCTATACAAAATCACAGCCCGATCATGTCGACGGCCTCATCGATGAAACGACGCTATTCTAAGAGTCAAGCCAGTCTTCCCACGGGTTGACTGAAGGTGTTGCCCTACTGCCCAGCCACCGGACAATAGAATAGGGGATTGCAATGGGGTAGGTTCGCAAACGTGGAGGTTCAGTTGAGAGAGAGTTGCACTCGTGTGTATCACTCACCGCGCTGGGACCTGGCTTTCTGTGATCTGTTCAGTGAATTTACTCACAACCATCTGCCTCCTCTTCGTCTGTTGGAGTCAATTGGACCAGCCGTTTCCCAACTGTACCTCGATCTATATGAACTCATCTCATCGCCCATGTCTATTTACTGCGCGACTGTTGAGTAGCCGGGAAATAGCATAGTAAATAGAAATGTACTGGTCTTCAAAAATTTATTCTAGTCTGCATCTAGAGAGTGGGCGTTTTTTGTCTGCCAGCGGTGCAATGTTTCTCAAAGCTCCCTTTGGTGTAATAATGACAGCCCTGTATCGAAACGGAGAAATCTTGCACGTTGCCCAAGCAGTCATGAAAAGTAAATGTTTTACTAAGGAAGGAGCGTCTGATATTTCACCGGTGCTGATAGCGGCTGCAACTAGCGTTTGTACAAGCTCGTCTCATAAATGATATAACTCTTATAGGACTCTAGAATTTGTAAAGGAGGCGCCATATATGTAAGGAAATGGTTAGCCAAGCGCATGAAGATGCGAAAAAAATAAATCGTGAACCAGCCAAACACTTGTTGCCCTAATGGAACCACGCCTCAAGTTCCTTATGTTAAGAAAGACAAGCGTTAAGTGTGTATCCATTCTTATCGAGTTTGTTGCTATGCATAAGAAACATGCATAACCAAATAACAATTTTGAAAACTCTAGAATATTGGGAAGTTTGTTAAGACTGTGTTTTTTACTTGCTCACAGCATGTGAGCTATGCTACTGGCTCCAGTGTTTTTAGTTTTCCATGGAAATATTCGATTTGTGCTCCAAGGTATGTGCTGACTGGTCCCATGGCTTCTGTTCTTACAAGGCTGGACTATAATTATCACAATGCTTCATTTTCAATGGTTCTTTGTAGGCTTCCCTCCTTTCATCATACCTAGTTGTCATCGTCGGCTATAGCAGACATTACGAACCATCATTCAAGATGCTGCACTGCGTTCGCAGTGATGCCACGTGCTCAATTATAACCTGCAGTAAAGGAAATGCAGCAACCCTTAAACAAATTTAAAGAGTACCGGGGGAAATAAGACAATGACGTTGGGCTAAATTGTTGTGCCTAGGATGGAGCCATAGACCAGTTCCGCTGTCAGACAATAACCCCGTGTGTAAAGTCTTGTTGCGAGGTGCGGGGTATGACGTTCCCAAGACTTGAAAGAGTGATCCCCAACTTGAAAAGCGCCGGAGACTCCTTCTTGCTGACCTGCGGCCATCTGTGCCTACAATGGCTTTTGACAGCAACGCTCCGAGATTCGTGGCGAGAAAGTGATAGCAGCATTACCAGGAGCCGCATTCGTTCATGGGCTCATCCTGTGACGATGTGGACGAGTGGCTTACCCAGTACCAGCTCCTGAGCGGTTACAATAATAGGGACTCTGAAACCCATCTGCCCCCTTGGTCTTCACTCTTAGTTACATAGAACCACGAGGGCGATTTCCCTGCAAGGTTCCTCATTGCGGAAAAAACATAGAAGTACTTCAGACACTGAAGCGAAGCGGGATCTGCAGCGTTTTCTTAAACAGCTGAGCTGCCTAGTTAAATATGAACGAAGCATATAGAAGAAGTTTTGAATATGAGCAGTCTTGGCCTTCTTCGCGTGACTAAAGATGAGAAAGGCGGCCACCTGCTGAAAGGTATTGCCGAAGGCATTTACATTGACCTTATCGGCGAATCAAGCTTTCACTCCGCTGTTGCGGTATCAGCACTGCAATACGTTTGAGCACCTGCAAAAGTGTTGAATCATGATAAAGCTTGGTAAGGTCGTTGGTACCTTAAGGTTAAGGTAATGTTCAACAGCCTTGGGAAAGAACAGCAGTTTAGATTAGCTAGCGAAGCACTGGAAGTAGTAGGCGTATATGTCTACTTAGGACAGGTAGTAACCGCAGGTTCTCACCATGAAAAGGAAATAACAAGAAGAATAAGATTGGGATGGAGCGCATATGGCAAGCACTCGCAGATTATGACTAGCAGCTTACCGGTATCGCTCAAGAGGAAAGTATACTACAGTTGCATCTTGCCTGTACTCACCTATGGGGCTGAAACGTGGAGGCTAACCAAAAGAGTTCTACTTAAGTTGAGGACAACTCAGAGGGCTATGGAGCGAAAAATGGTAGGGGTAGCATTAAGAGATAGGAAGCGTGCAGAATGGGTCAGAGAAATAACTCAAGTTACCCACATTCTAGTGGAAATTAAGAAGAAATGGCATGGGCAGGACATATAGCGCGAAGAGAGGATACCCGATGGTCGCTTAGGGTAACAAACTGGATTCCAATGGAAGGAAAGCGTACCAGGGGGCGGCAGAAAGTTAGGTGGGCGGATGAGGTTAAGAAGTTCGCGGGGGTCAAGTGGATGCAGCTAGCACAGAACCGGGTTAAGTGGAGAAATATGGGAGAGGCCTTCGCCCTGCAGTGGGTATAGTCGGTCTGATGATGACGATAAAGCTTGGACGTCTGGGTGGCTGAGGTCCGTTGCTACTGCTAACGTATAATAATCTGCCGTTGTGGCTCCTGCGATTCACCAGACATTTCGTGAAGGAGTGCCTTGGTCGCTGTAATTAGCTTGAGGCTCCACAATACTCCCTGTATTGTATTCGCCCTGTCCACCTCCGGAAGCCGTGGCTAATACAGGGGACTTCGACGAATAGCCACAGCACTTGAGGCAAAGTAACAGGCTGAGAGATGGTTTCTGTGAACGAGCCGATCCGCTAGAACGAGAAACGGTTGAACTTTATCCGGTCATCATCTCTCACAATGGCCGGCACTACTCCTAACGGCTTCACCTGTTCCTCGACTTCGTCTGTGCTACAGATGCGGCGAACGGGGCCACATATCGAGATTATGTCGTTTTCTTCTGCTCTTCTTTAACATCGTCTTCGGGTCAGCAACAGTATAAAGACAGGAATCAAAGGCGCTAATAAGTCCATCATTTGTTCGAAAGCAGCATGTCATGCCTATCTACGACACTATTGACACAGCTAATTATGGGGGGTGGGAGGGAAGGCAGCTGCTTCTCGTTGCTCGGGAGCATATCCCAAACCGCAAAGTAGGGCGAAATGAATGTTTTTTTTTTCTAAACATTCAATAAAAACATTATTTCGCCCAGCTCAGGGCCTTTCCCTTGCGATGTTTTCAGTCCCTGCAAACTCAGAAACCTTCCAAAACGAAAATAGCTTGTAGAGAGCTCGCGCAACCAATCCGGCTGTGCGGAAATGAATACATATTTATGTAGAAAAATTGAAAACAGAAAAGAAAATATGCAATATTGGAAATCCTTCCTGTTGCTTAGATAGCAACTGCAAACCTTATGCCAAGACGTAACCATGATATTATTTCTGGTAACGTCAAAAACAGTCGGAATGGGTGCGCAGTATAACTGGATGTGGCACCAGCACGTCACTCATTTCCCTGAAGCTGCATAAGAGGGGCGTGTCTGTGCTTCCTAAAAAAAGTCAGATACCAGATCGAGAGAGCAATTGGTTGCAAACTCTAGGGGACTGAAAATAAAATGTGCACTGTGTCGCACGTTACAATAGTCGGGATAATTACGATTCGCCGGCAGTTCTGACGCTTCGAAAAGCACACACCGCGAAATACTCAGATAGGTGTGTTCCTAATACGCGAAAACACCTACTAACGACACTCATCACATTGCCCAGAAAGCGCTAAGGCATATCAGAGTCGAATAGACATACTGAAACTACTTTCAGACGGCTGGTAATACTGACTGCGCAAAGAGTGTTCCCAATCCACGTCATCGCTATAGTAGCCTTGAAAAGAAAGCCTTGTTGTGATCGAAATGCAATCATTGGGTACATACCTACTACCAAATTCAGCGAGACAACTTTTTCAGAATTCCCAAAAGAACAGTAAATCGGATGTGCGTTTGCAAACTTCTGCTGTGAGTCCACCTTCCCAATAAGGCCCAGCGAAGCCAGTTATGCACTGAATCGTTTTGGAGATGCTGATATTGGATAATATTTGTTAAGACAATGTGCGAGGTGGATGAGTTTAGATTATTATAAAAATGTAATCTTAATCAACTTAAAACAAGTTGGTATATTTATTATTCCGCATTTTTAGAAACCATCGGAATCATTCATTAGAACCGTACCGAAAGAAAAACACCAGATATATGGCAGCACGCTCGCAGAACTGAACAACTTCGTAGAGCAGCGCAAAGATTTATTTGGCAAGGAAGACATCGTCGTCTTCATCAGCAAGTAAGTATGGGGCAGTACTATTTGGCAGTAAGGTTTCGCTCTCACAAAAAAATGATGTTTTTAGAAATAAAAAAACTGGCGCTATAAGCCGTAGCGCTCTTTCCTTATCTTAAATGTGCCAGCTTTGCTCACAACTGTACTGGTGCTACTAATGCCTTTTTTTTTTCAAGACTTTAAAAGATACCTATTTTAACATTTTAACGTACAAGATATTTCCACATCGCAATCATGTTACATCTAATAACTGCTAAGTATCTAGTTCTAAGCTCTTACTTCAAAATTCATATTTCTTTTTGGCCTTCAGTGCTGCTAGAAATTGTTATTTTATAAAACCTGTTGATGATACTTTACATATTTACGGCGAGGCATCTACCTTCTGTCCTGTTGTTTACATTTTCCAATAAAGTTTACATTTTCCTTTGAAGTTTACATTTTTCAATGTAAACTTCAAAATCATATATATCAACATCTTTTTGGTTGACAAGTAAAACGCAGGAGTTCTATGTATCGGTTTATTTTAAACGTAGAGCGAAATATATTGAATAAATCTTTTGGTAAATAAAAAAGCCTGCTCTGCTTACCATTTTACATATCAAACAGTTTGGTCGCATAATATATATAAGTGTTATTTTGACATACATTAAGAAAACCTATTACATCTGAATTTTCATTTTCTGAACATTGCAGCCACACTATAAAGACCCCGGAATCGCATCTTAGGAGGGGCTCCTACACAGCGGGTAAGTTAATCGAACCGTTCTCCTTGTATGAGATATAGGTGTCGCGAAAATCTTTTAAAAACGGTGTGTGAACTATTTATTTCCCAGTATACCAGTGATCCTAAGACATGCTCGAAACAAACAAAGACCCTTATATCTAATTTGTTCGTATTTCGCAGCAATTGCTTCTCACCTAAGCGTGGCCACAGTTGGCCTGAAGCAATAAATGTTCATCTGCTACAGTTAAGGAGAGCATCCTAATACTTTTCTCCCCTGTTTTCAGTAATATATATATATGAAGGAAAGAAGCCAACAGTCGGCGAGGCCAAGGAAGGCGTTGGGGATAGTACCTTGTCTTCTTTTTATTTTTTTTTAATGCTTACTTGAATAATCACAGAAATTAGTAATGTAATCTGTTTAGGGGAAAGATAATTAAACACAAAGTAGAAGAAAAAACAACGTGCCGATGGTGGGAACCGAACCCACGACCTCCGAATATCGCGTCCGGTGCTCTTCCAACTGTGGATAGTCTTGAAGCCATAGGTAGCGTAAGAGGGTTCTAGCACAGCTGTCGCCCTCGCTCTTGATCACGTTCTACGTGACGCTGGTGGTAACAAAGCCCCTATGGCTGAGGGTGGCGCTGGTGAACACTCTCAAGGTTCGTATACAGACAACATAAATGCCCAAGCAAGTAGCAGGGGGGACAGCGGCCGATGTAGTTCAGTTGGAAGAGCACCGGACGCGATATTCGGAGGTCGTGGGTTCGGTTCCCACCATCGGCACGTTGTTTTTTCTTCTACTTTGTGTTTAATTATCTTTCCCCTAAACAGATTACATTACTAATTTCTGTGATTATCCAAGTAAGCATTAAAAAAAAAGACAAAGTACTATCCCCAACGCCTTCCTTGGCCTCGCCGACTGTTGGCTTCTTTCCTTAATGTATTATAACGAGCACCCTCATTTCCCCTTAATTGATCTGCTTGTAGCTTACGGGGGTCTCGGTTCTGGCAGTCTTGAAGCCATAGGTAGCGTAAGAGGGTTCTAGCACAGCTGTCGCCCTCGCTCTTGATCACGTTCTACGTGACGCTGGTGGTAACAAAGGACGTTCCACGTCCGCCCCTATGGCTGAGGGTGGCGCTGGTGAACACTCTCAAGGTTCGTATACAGACAACATAAATGCCCAAGCAAGTAGCAGGGGGGACAGCGGCCGATGTAGCTCAGTAGGAAGAGCACCGGACGCGATATTCGGAGGTCGTGGGTTCGGTTCCCACCATCGGCACGTTGTTTTTTCTTCTACTTTGTGTTTAATTATCTTTCCCCTAAACAGATTACATTACTAATTTCTGTGATTATCCAAGTAAGCATTAAAAAAATAAAAAGAAGACAAAGTACTATCCCCAACGCCTTCCTTGGCCTCGCCGACTGTTGGCTTCTTTCCTTCATGTATTATAACGAGCACCCTCATTTCCCCTTAATTGATCTGCTTGTAGCTTACGGGGGTCTCGGTTCTGGCAGTCTTGAAGCCATAGGTAGCGTAAGAGGGTTCTAGCACAGCTGTCGCCCTCGCTCTTGATCACGTTCTACGTGACGCTGGTGGTAACAAAGGACGTTCCACGTCCGCCCCTATGGCTGAGGGTGGCGCTGGTGAACACTCTCAAGGTTCGTATACAGACAACATAAATGCCCAAGCAAGTAGCAGGGGGGACAGCGGCCGATGTAGCTCAGTAGGAAGAGCACCGGACGCGATATTCGGAGGTCGTGGGTTCGGTTCCCACCATCGGCACGTTGTTTTTTCTTCTACTTTGTGTTTAATTATCTTTCCCCTAAACAGATTACATTACTAATTTCTGTGATTATCCAAGTAAGCATTAAAAAAAATAAAAAGAAGACAAATTACTATCCCCAACGCCTTCCTTGGCCTCGCCAACTGTTGGCTTCTTTCCTTCATGTATTATAACGAGCACCCTCATTTCCCCTTAATTGATCTGCTTGTAGCTTACGGGGGTCTCGGTTCTGGCAGTCTTGAAGCCATAGGTAGCGTAAGAGGGTTCTAGCACAGCTGTCGCCCTCGCTCTTGATCACGTTCTACGTGACGCTGGTGGTAACAAAGGACGTTCCACGTCCGCCCTGTGGCTGAGGGAGGCGCTGGTGAACACTCTCAAGGTTCGTATACAGACAACATAAATGGCCAAGCAAATAGCAGGGGGGCAGCGGCCGATGTAGCTCAGTTGGAAGAGCACCGGACGAGATATTCGGAGGTCGTGGGTTCGGTTCCCACCATCGGCACGTTGTTTTTTCTTCTACTTTGTGTTTAATTATATTTCCCCTAAACAGATTACATTACTAATTTCTGTGATTATCCAAGTAAGCATTAAAAAAAAAATAAAAATAAGACAAAGTACTATCCCCAACGCCTTCCTTGGCCTCGCCGACTGTTGGCTTCTTTCCTTCATGTATTATAACGAGCACCCTCATTTCCCCTTAATTGATCTGCTTGTAGGTTACGGGGGTCTCGGTTCTGGCAGTCTTGAAGCCATAGGTAGGGTAAGAGGGTTCTAGCACAGCTGTCGCCCTCGCTCTTGATCACGTTCTACGTGACGCTGGTGGTAACAAAGGACGTTCCACGTCCGCCCCTATGGCTGAGGGTGGCGCTGGTGAACACTCTCAAGGTTCGTATACAGACAACATAAATGCCCAAGCAAGTAGCAGGGGGGACAGCGGCCGATGTAGCTCAGTTCTAAGAGCACCGGACGCGATATTCGGAGGTCGTGGGTTCGGTTCCCACCATCGGCACGTTGTTTTTTCTTCTACTTTGTGTTTAATTATCTTTCCCCTAAACAGATTACATTGCTAATTTCTGTGATTATCCAAGTAAGCATTAAAAAAAATAAAAAGAAGACAAAGTACCATCCCCAACGCCTTCCGTGGCTTCGCCGACTGTTGGCTTCTTTCCTTCATGTATTATAACGGGCACCCTCATTTCCCCTTAATTGATCTGCTTATATATATATATATATATATATATATATATATATATATATATATATATATATATATATATATATATATATATATATATATATATCTGTGTCTCCTAATACCATTCTCAACGCCATTGCAACACCAAGATTTGAATTTCAGTGTCCAGCCGATATGGCAGGCTGTAAGCAGCAACGACTCTATTTCAGTGCTTATTACCGAAAGAAAACCGAACTCAGCTTTTGCGCACAATATATTTCAAGGCAATTGTGACTGCATTATATGAAAATTTCTCAAGGGTAAACCAAGCCGAGCTGTAAAAACAACTCAATGGAGAATAAGGGCGAGCTGCAATTGCTCACAGTATTGGTATAACAGAACACAAACATTTAGTAAAAAAGGGGCAAATTTCTCGTTATTATATTGGTAAGTAACCTGTAACCTGATATCGTTGAGAAAGAAAACTTCTCTAGATATGGTCAAGGGGCGCAAATTGATAAACCGGTGTCTAGTTTTGAGGTTACCTTCTGAAGGCGTTTACCGGTCTTAGTTACCTCTCATCCCACCTTTGCTTCGGCACCGAGCGTGAGCCGTTATATATATCGCCGCTGTTAAGCCCTTTTCTACTTTATTATAAAGCTTTAAACTTGCACCGAGATAGTAGCCAATGATATCGCAACGAAGGATTTTATTTTTCTTGCTCTTTTTTATATCGCCCTTCATACATTGTTCTCAAAATCATCACCTTTCTATTGATTAGGGGAGGACGGTAAGCCATGTGCATAAATGCGAAATTTGAGCTCTGCCATGAACATATGATGCTACTGGGTAAGGATTGTTTTCAGCAACCTAAGGTCCTCTAGGCTTATGCCTTAAAAAGACAAGTCCTCTTTTGTACATACTGATACTCATACAAGGCAAGACATCATACAGCACATTATTGAAATTGTCTCTGCGAAATTATCAATTTTTATACTTACATATCGTAGGGGCGTTTGTATGGCGTTACGAATAGAAACTACATTGTTAAGCAACTTCCTTAGTTCGTTCTTTTCTTCATTATCAATATTTCTTAAAGGTGCTTACATTTGTCTTAATTGCACTGGTTAGAAAGCCTTTCTGCGACTCTTTATCATCCGTCGCTTTTTCACTTATTTGTTTCTCTATTTTCGCGCTCATTTTTCGCTTTTTCTTACGTTTTACCGCGAGTTTTACGTTTTTTCCAGAATTACGGCGTTCATGGCTTTTAAGAGTTCTCCACACTGTTTCGACTTCTTTGGCAATTTTGATGTTGAACTGACTTCTTGGCTCTATTTAAAACCTAATTATTCCACATAAACAAAGTTTCGTCCACAGACACTTTTTTCGCCCTCCACATCATACAACGTTCATTTGCTCATCAATAAATTCATTTCTGCACCGTGATGGTCTGAATCCTGCCCAAAGGCAAAACTGCTTTCCACGCTCATTAGCCTACAACTGTTCTAGCCTTAATATGCTTATTTTATTGAATGCCGACGCACCCCAGCCCCTACCGCCTTCATCTGTTTATTTTCGCTGCAAGGTTCCGTCGCTAGCCATTCGCCTTTTATTTTCTATTTTATTTCGGGGGCTAACAAGCAAAATATGAACAAACCAAAGGAGAGTAAGCCAATGACACGCTTAGGCTCACGTCCACAATTGTAAATTAAAATGACCTGACTGATAGTAACAGCTTAACCGTCCTAAGAGATGTGCTTAGTATTTGGCAAAATTCCATCAAGATCATAGCCGCTCTCCTTAAGGAGATCTATTGTAAACTAAAATATCTGATTCCTGAAAGCCACACATGCCTTTTGCGCCGCTCTACTATTGTCGCACTACATGTACAGAGTACCATATGCAAAACGCCTTATTTTGTTTTTGTTGCAAAAATATATAATAAAGCGATAAGACCCTTATGCCAGGTCGTTCCCGAGCTCCTTCATAAATATAATATATGCCTCATTGATTCAAAGTAAAAACTGAAAATTAATTATGCGTGCGCAAGAAACGGAGAAAACACGGATAAAACCACATTACTTGAATGAAGCCCGCATAATACTTATATACTCACATGGAACACAGCCACAAACCTGCACAGAGAGACAGCATACGTGTGTATATAGTGCCTAGCATTTCTGATTCTTCCCTGCCAAGTACACCTGAGTAAAATTGATCAGAAATAAGGCTTTCGTCTAACAGCCATTTTTTCTTAGACTGGAAAAATTTGTTTTGATAAGCAGGCACATGCCTATAATGCCGCATAATCCGGGGGTAAAGTGGTAAACAATATCAAATGGACACGTGCACACAAACACTAGTCCAACGCACCACCGAGATGAAAATAATATGAGGGGTCACTCCAGCGCCGCCTTTTAAGGGCCCATAAAAAGCTATTTACCAGAATTATAAAACGCGCGCTAGAAATAGGTATCTCTTATACTATCAACAAGGCAAAACAATTTAAACCAGACTCATTAGCACTGACCAAAAGGGCGATCGTACATGATACTCCTGCTCTCGCCCTCAACTCAGCCCAAGCCGGTGTGGAAGAAAAAAGGAAGAAAACACGCGATAGCGCCGCTCGCCTAAATTGGGAGCGTCCAAGGAGTGGTCGCGCCATCTGCCCAAATTGACTCAAGCGGTCGCCAGGATCATCTTTTTAAAATAATTGACGAATTATAGGCTTCACACAAAGCCTTGAAATCTGATCAGAACTGACAACCTCTATGAATTGCTTACTTTAGAATTTCATTTATCTAGCATTTCAACCAGCCCACACATAAAACAGCGCTTTAGCGAAGCAATATGAATATGCCCGCGTGGCTATAGGTGTAACGTAAATGCCAGTGTCCTTTCTGGCAGGATGATTAAAAAATCTCCAACTCTTATGAAAGGAGTGGCGGGAGTTGGGAGCTCCTGCTAAATGTAATGTCAGACCAGCGCACGGCCGTTTAAGATGCCATTGACCCCCTAACAGTGCAATGCTCGTGATTTTTCGCTCACAACGCCAATGCGGTGTACGGTAGCCGAAGCCGGATTTTCGGATAAGGAGGCTTCAATGCTATCGCGTTATTACAGCCCCCTCAACCTCTTCCTTTTATCGGTGACTGCCACTTTCAGTGTTAATACTAAGCCGAATTCTGTCGTGGAAATTGTAAACGTAATCTTTTTCATAGACCAGACCTTACGGCTTACGTGATTACCGCTGCAACTTCATACGCCTCAGGTAATGGAGGAGCTCTTTTGCCACCTGGTGGCTCTAACTAGCGATCGCCTATGTGTTTCGGCTAAAACTGGTAGTTTATTTTGTTTCAGTTGAGAAATTATAGCAATTTAGCATTAAGAATCTGGCCCTTACTAGAGTGGAATGCTGTTTTCTGAAATCTATGAAATCCTCGTTTCGCTATGATCAACGCATAACAAATTGTTCGCTTTCATAGTTCCGTTTGGTTTAACTTATAGGGTTTAACGTCCCATAAAGGCTCAGGCTGTGAGTAACGTCTTAGTAGAGGTCCGCAAAATTTCAGCCACATCGGGTGCTTTAGTATAAACTGGCATCTGACACCAAAAGGTCGTCGGCTCGCCTGCGCCGTAAAGCGGCGGGCGCGGCAGGAACTTGAGTCCGCGTTCATATAGCTTCAGGATTCCAAAGTCCCAAAAACTGAAACACGACGCGGAGCTTCATTTCTCACGACGCATTTCTTTTTCTACAGCATTTGTATACAGCTGCCTAATAAAGATTGTTTCCCAACCATTTGCTTCAAAAAATACAATTTACATACAAAAATTGCCAAGTCAAAATCTTAGATGAAAATACCAGTTTTACATTTCCATGTTTTGCTTTAAGCCTCTCATGTTTTACATAACGTCTTATCTGCATAAAGGCTTTCTACTATGAAGTAACAGCCGCTGAGCGCACGTGCTGGCTGCATAAATTTTAGGGTAATTAACATTTTGATGAAAGTAACAAACATTATATAATTTTAGGTTTTGAATGCTTTCCATGGTGTTACATAATCTGCGTAATTCATTGTGCAGTTTTTTCATTTTCTGTTAGGTAAGATCACCAAAAGAAGGGACGTAAAACGTCATCAGACAACACTTTTGTTCGCATGAAAAATCTTTTTAGGTTTGTTAACTTCTCCCTTTGATAATAATTCGGAAGGCCTCTCTATGGCGTAAATGTGGATATTAGGTTTTCAAGGATTGTAAATTGAAGTTGACTTGCAAACAACTTTTGTTTTATTTTTATTTTCTGAATTTTCAAGGTTATGCGACAGTAGGAGGAGCCTGCACACGGAATCACAGTGCTCTAGTTCGAGATGACCCGAAAACATTTAATGGAGTGGACACGATTGCGCACGAAGTTCTCCACCTGTACGTAAACCTGCTGTTTCGATTTGTAGTTGATCGTGCGTGTCCAATTTAGTGATGAATACCAAGGATAAGATGATTACCATTCATACCCTTGTTACGTCATATAGTAGTAGCTTCACAAACGTCGAGCCCTATGGTAGACTGTAATACAGGAGGGAGCTTGCAAAACTAGGTCATGGAAATAGTAATGGGTCAAATAGAATGTTCTGCACAATTATTCTTGTGGACTGTTTATATTTGTCGCTCGCATGCCAATCTTGACGTAGCATAGCACAACTTGTATGTAAAATGCAGTTTTCATAAAAGGATTCACGTACAAAGCTTTATCTAATCATTTTTAAAGCAGTGATGCACCGTGGCCATTTAACACATTTTGACCTTGCGGAGGTTGAGTGCGTTGCTGGAAGGAATTGCATCTTCAGGGCTTTCTGTCAGAGTACTGCTTTGCGGACAGTAGAAGTAAATGTACTGACCAATGTTCTAAATCCGTTATTATACCGTCCTTGTTATGGCTGAATATAATCGTACCGATCATTAGTGCCAAAAGGAATTTTGAAGTACTGGAGCTATGTTGAAGTGCTAGTGATGAGATCGGCGTAAAACTGCCTGCCAGTTCTCTTCTTTTACCCATGCTTGGCTCTAATATAATCTGTGGCAGGTACTTGTGATTTGAGGTGCTCGTATAAGTGTCCTAAGTATCGCTTTGGTCGAATGTTTCTCGCAAGCGTACGAGCGACCGAAAGCAGAACGACCGGTCCTGTTTGTCCCCATGTTTGTTTCTTGTTTTGAGGTAAATTCAGCCGTCTCGCAGCTGACACATTGAATTGCTGATTGCCTCAAGTGGCGATCATGTAGATTACATAATAATACTGAAAGCCCCACTGCCAGAGCCCATGCTGACTGATCTAGGTTATGTGGCCTTCCAACCTTACACAACCCGCGAAAAACGCAGCGCTCGCGTATGTCACCTCTCCCGTGCAAGAGCACCTGCCAATACAAAAGCAATTTTATATGCTTAGTGATGAGCTTAAAGATTTGTCCAGGTCACATGATCCCTCAGAGTACTCACATTTTTTTGTGACTCTCTTGATAAGTCAAAGATTTTTTCGACACACTCGGAACCCCTGTGTGCTTTCTCTGAACATGGCTCTTTTGCTATCGTATTACCCATAAACGTGTACAGCTATAGCAGTGTAGCGTATTAGCTACTACGTAAATGAGAGGAAACAATAAAATGAACACTTTAAACTTTTCAAAGATGTCCCCGCCGGTGTGGCGCAGTGGTTAAGATGCTCGACTACTGTGCCCAAGGACGCGAGATCTAGTCCGGGCCTCGGCGGCCGCTTTTCCATGGGGGCGATAAGCAAGGCGCCCGTGTGCTGTACGATATCAGTACACATTAAAGAACGCCAGGTGGTCGAAATTTTCGGAGTCCTACACTACTGCGTCTCTCATAGCCAGAGTTGCTTTGAGACGTTAAATCCCACTAACCAAACCAAACTTCGCAACGTATGTGTCGGCCTGAGACACAGATTCATAATTGTGATCTTTCTGACCAAAATCAACCTTTTAAAAGATGAATCAGTTGGTCATTAAGGGCAAACAAGGGAGTTTGCAATGGAGATGACTACCGCTTCCCTCTCAGACGACCATTAAATTAAAAAACGTGCAATATATTAGGAACGAGGCCTTGAATCCTGGACTCAAAAAATATCATGAGATATCTAAAAACCATTCATTCGAGAAACGTCTCTTAAGGAGCAGTAGTATGAGCACCTTGTCGAACTAATAAAATTAAAGAGCACTGCAGAATTTTCATTGGAGTAATGCGAAAGCACGGTGCTGCTGTTGGTTGCTTCTGGTTGCTTTGATTTAGTTCATTCACTTCTTGTTTACCCATTTTAGTCCTTGGTAGTTTCACATTCCCTTCATCCCTTCATATGGCATTTTTGGGCTGTACTTCCGTCTGCGTGACATCGCATGTTTTTAGTCATTGGTAATTTCAAATTTCGCGCCAATTTCTGTCTATCTGCTTTTTTCGCTCGACTTCACATTGCGTGACATCACATCTTTGACGTCACCATTTATTTGACTGTTTTAATTACCTATTTTAGTACTTGATACATTAAAATATGGCGCCAAGCCATTGTCTAATAAGACCATTTTCGCCTTTAGTTTTACACTTTTTGCCTCTATGAACGAATTAACTGATTGTCTAATCATTGTCTCGGACATAATATTACTTCACCCACAATCGATTGGCACCACTCATTAACCTCTACCAACACCTAATTGCTCACAACTGCCACGGAGACAACTTTGCGTGTTTTGCCTCTAATTAATTACCTAATTAACTTATTGGCCTAATTAGTTTTTGCTAACACAACATTACTTCACCATTCTTTAATTGACACCACTAACTAACCTCTACCCTTTTTTCATCATCATCATCATCATCATCATCAGCCTGATTATACCCACTGCAGGGCGAAGGCCTCTCCCATGTCTCTCCACTTAACCCGGTTCTGTGCTAGCTGCATCCACTTGACCCCTGCGAACTTCTTAATCTCATCCGCCCACCTAACTTTCTGCCGCCCCCTGCTACGCTTTCCTTCCCTTGGAATCCAGTTTGTTACCCTCAGCGACCATCGGTTATCCTCTCTTCGCACTACATGTCCTGCCCATGTCCATTTCTTCTTCTTAATTTCCACTAGAATGTCGTTAACTTGAGTTATTTCTCTGACCCACTCTGCGCGCTTTCTATCTCTTAATGTTACCCCTACCATTTTTCGTTCCATAGCCCTCTGGGTTGTCCTCAACTTAAGTAGAACTCTCTTGGTTAGCCTCCATGTTTCAGCCCCATAGGTGAGTACAGGCAAGATGCAACTGTTGTATACTTTCCTCTTGAGCGATACCGGTAAACTGCTAGTCATAATCTGCGAGTGCTTGCCAAACGCGCTCCATCCCAATCTTATTCTTCTTGTTATTTCCTTTTCATGATCCGGATCTGCGGTTACTACCTGTCCTAAGTAGATATATTCGCCTACTACTTCCAGTATTTCGCTACCTAATGTAAACTCCTGTTCCTTCCCGAGGCTGTTGAACATTACCTTAGTCTTCTGCATATTGATTTTCAAGCCTACCTTTCTACTTTTCCTGTCTAGGTCATCAATCATTATTTGCAGTTCATCCCCCGAGTTGCTTAGCAAGGCAATGTCATCAGCAAATCGCAGATTACTGAGGTATTCTCCATCTACCCTTATCCCTAACTGCTCCCATTCCAAGTCTCTGAATACTTCCTCTAAACATGCTGTGAATAGTACTGGGGAGATTGTGTCTCCTTGCCTAACACCTTTCTTTATGGGAATTTTGTTGCTTTCTTTATGTAGAATTATGGTTGCTGTGCAGCCACTATATATATCTTCCAGCACTTTCACGTACGGCTCGTTTACCCCCTGATTTCGCAATGCCTGCATCACCGCCGAGGTTTCAACTGAGTCAAATGCTTTTTCGTAATCAATGAATGCTATGTATAAGGGCTGGTTATATTCCGAGCATTTTTCTATCACCTGATTGATGGTATGGATATGATCGATAGTAGAGTACCGTTTCCGAAACCCTGCTTGATCCTTTGCTTGATTGCAGTCAAAGGTTGTCCTGATTCTATTAGCGATTACCTTAGTAAATACCTTATACGTAACAGACAGTAAGCTGATTGGTCTGTAATTTTTAAGGTCCTTAGAGTCCCCTTTCTTGTGAATGAGGATAATGTTTGCATTCTTCCATGCTTCCGGTACCGTCGATGACACCAGGCACTGCGTATACAGGGTGGCCAGTTTTTCTAGCACGATATCCCCCCCGTCCTTCAGCAAATCTGTAGTTATCTGATCCTCTCCAGCTGATTTCCCCCTTTTCATAGTTTCTAGTGCTTTCTTGACCTCTTCCTTCGTCACTGGTGGAACGTCTGACTGTTTTTCCCTACCGCCAATCTCATTACGGTCCTGACTACTTTGGCTACTGTAGAGATCAGTATAGAACTCCTCGGCTACTTTGACTATCTTGTCCATATTAGTGATGACGTTGCCCGCCTTGTCCCTTATCGCATACATCTGGTTTTTGCCTATGCCCAATTTCTTCTTTACCGCTTTAAGGCTTCCCCCGTTCTTTACAGCATGCTCAATTTTCTCCATGTTATACTTCCTTATATCGGCCACCTTGCGCTTATTGATTAGCTTTGATATCTCGGCCAATTCGATCTGGTCTGTTGGATTGGAAGCTTTCATACTCTGCCGTTTCTTAATCAAATCTTTCGTCTCCTTAGACAGCTTACCGGTATCCTCTCTAACTATCCTACCGCCTACTTCTACCGCGCACTCAGTAATGATATCTCTGAAATTATTGTTCCTTGCCTCTAGGGTAATGTCGCCATCCTCAGTTAGAGCTGAATACCTATTCTGTAGCGAGATCCTGAATTCTTCTGCCCTCCCCCTCACCGCTAATTCGTTGATGGGTTTCTTTCTTACTAATCTATTGCGTTCCTTCTTCAGATTTAGGCTAATTCGGGACCTCACCATCCTGTGGTCACTACATCCAACTTTCCCGATTACCTCTACATCCTGCACAATGGCGGGGGTTGAACACATTATGAAGTCGATTTCATTTTTAGTCTCTCCGTTAGGACTTTTCCATGTCCATTTTCGGTTCTTCCGTTTGCTGAAGAAGGTATTCATGATTCGTAAGTTATTGCGCTCTGCAAACTCAACTAGTAACTCCCCTCTGCTATTCCTAGAACCAATGCCATAGTCACCTACTGCCTTGTCTCCTGCCTGTTTTTTCCCTACCTTGGCATTGAAGTCGCCCATTAGTACTGTATACTGCGTCTTTACTTTTCGCATTGCCGATTCTACATCTTCATAGAAGCTTTCAACTGCCTGGTCATCATAACTACATGTAGGTGCATAGGCCTGTACAACCTTCAGTTTATACCGCTTATTAAGCCTAATTACGATGCCTGCAACCCTCTCATTAATACTATAGAATTCATCTATATTACCCGCTATATACTTATTGACAAGGAAACCTACTCCTAGTTGTCGCCTTTCTGGTAAACCTCGATAACACAGTACATGCCCGTCCTTCAGTACAGTATATGCCTCATTCGGCCTCCTAACCTCACTAAGCCCTATGACATCCCATTTCATGCCTTCTAGTTCCTCTAACAGCACTGCTAAACTAGCTTCACTAGCTAGAGTTCTAGCATTAAACGTTGCCAAGGTCAGTTTCCAATGGCGGCCTGTCCAGCGGAGCCAGGCTTTCTTAGCACCCCCTGCTGCGTCACAGGTCTGACCGCCGCCGTGGTCAGTTGTTCCGCAGCCGCTGGTGACTGAGGGCCGTGGTTTTATGGAGCTTATCATAGGAGGTTGTGGCCAATTACTGCACCAGGGTGGCCAACTCCTGTTCTGGTGAGGGAGTGCGTTGCCGGAGGTGTTCACCGGCATCAGGTCGCACCCCAAACCTGTATATGCAATTCCATCGACACGCGGATTTTTTTTCATCCGGTGGAGAATTGCGCGGCACCGGGATTTGAACCCCGGTCCTCTTGCATGCGAGGCGGATGTTCTACCGCTACGCCACCTCACAACTCACTCACAACTGCTGCGGACGCTATTTTGCAGACACGTTCTGTGGATGTGGTATGTGGACGCGGTCTGTGGACACGTCTGCGTACGTGGTCTGCGGAGAGAGATCTGTGAACATAGCGAAGTAAGGCTTTCACATAATTAAATTTGGAGCTAATTTACTTTACCTAACATCATATTCTGAATATAATTGTCATTATGCAACAAAAGATTTTTGAATCGAGACTATATATATGTGACTTAGACTGGCCTTACGTTTATCAAATAATTCGATCAGCTTTCATGAAATGTGATACCAATAATTCTAACACGGTGAGGGCATGCATCAAGAAACAACGCCTATCAAATGGTTCTGAAATCCGGTCATCATGGCCATGAGTTTGGTCTAAGAGCACATTATTTAGGGCTTTTTAAAATACTTGCTATATCTCAATGTTTTGAACACCTACCACCTCTAAAATACTGGTAAAAAAAATGAGTCAATAATTGTTATATCTCTGTTCACTTATAACAGAAATATATTGTGGATCACAAAGAAGAAAAGGCGTTTTGAATACATTAGTTCATTAAAAATTATTTTGGGGTTGGGAAACAACAGGCGTAACTCATGTGTGCTGTCGGCATCCTGTATTTTTGAGAAATTACTGTGCGCCTAAAATGCGCTTGCACCCGCGCAGCTCAAAGAGGATGTAAAATATTTTAATCCTGATTTTGGAGTATATAGAATGCAAAAGAAATCTTCTTGCTGCTTTTTGTAGTCGTTTGTTCTTTCCTGAGTCAGTTGACACCATTTTATAGTTTATCAAAAAATACGGAGACATGAGATTGTGACTTCAAATGGTAATTCAGTTATATGCGCGTCTGTTATCACCATTCGATGTAAATTTGCGTTTATCTTTCAAAACGTTCCTCAACCCCTTTTTACTGTATTCCTTCAGCCGTCTGTCGTCTTTTCTTTGTACTCCGTGACAAAAATTGTTTTGTCAGCTTTAGTATATATATTGGTACACTTTGGGCAAGCATGCATTTGTTCATGCTGTGAGAACCCGGAACGATACGTTGCAGGTGAGAGAAACACACACCACAAGACCTAAATCACAAACAGCATATTTTTTATTGATAGCGATGGATGTTATCTATTCACCTCTTCCGTCTAAGTTAACTTTAGTTTTTGCTAACCAAACTTTTCCTACGGGATCTGCAGCTTTATTTGCCGTGTTCTCTCTGAAAGTGTATGTGAGTCTGTTTAGAATATATTTCTCGTGCAAGGATAAATAAAAATGTGTATTTTGTCAAAACAGTTCACCTAATTACATTGGCCAAAGCGTACCGCTTGCATGGTAATCGTGCCAAGTTTTTCGTTTATTTTAATGAGACGGATGTATCAGAACCAGGGTATCTCCTATCATTACCGCAATTCTGAACAGGGTGAAGCAGTCTGATACAATACTCAATAAACATGCGTGCACGGCCCAACTAGAGAGGGTCATCTTTTTTATGGCATCCAAAAATATCACTCTGTAGAGAAAGAGTGACTGTTTGGTTTATATGAACCAACCTATAAGCCGAATAATGAAGGGCCATTCATGCCTACTTTGTATAGTCCATGGCGTTTTCCTTATTTCGAAACATTTTCTGGATGAACAGCGCGTGTGTAATTTCTTAAGATTCAAGGTTTGGGGCCAACTTTGCTTCTATGCTTTCTAACACACCGCATGTGTGTAAATTTGAGCGGTAGGAGGTATTTAACAGGGAACAAAAAATAAAATGGAGAATTTTTAGGTTGGTGGGGAAAATTCTTGGCGCTTTGAAAGCTTATACATTCGTTGCCTGAAAAGAAAAGTATAATATAAGCGTTGTAGTGGCAAACTCAGCGAGCGTAGGGAAATAATCTTGGTTATATAGTTAAGAACATTTTGCTCCCTAGGAGGAAGCCGATTTGTGGAGGAGATAAATATTGTATTCTATCTGCACCAATAGGATTATAGGAATACAGACATAGTTTCATAGGTATATCGCGTAAAGCAGTTTTCTACGCCCCATGTGGCTAATATTATTCTTATAGCGAAAACAGTTCGGTTGAAGAAAAGAATTCTCTTCGTTAGGAGAGAGTTACGTGAATTTACCTGAATTTATTTCTGAGCACGAATGTTAACATTGTAACGCATTGAATGCCATTTCAGTTTACCTCATGTGCTTACTGGAGACATAAACATCGACACCAACTGTTAAATTTCAGTGTATAATTGGATCTCATTCGACCCAGTTCTTTTTTTTTTTTCAGACTAGGTGTTGTTCATGACGGTGAGCAAGCCCCCAAATACCTCACATATAGCCTTGGAGCATCCTACTGCCCCAGCCGAGGAGCAACTCTCATGGCTGCTTTCTCTCCGCCAAACGTTAAACTCACTATATCACAGTGTACGCAAAGGCAAATTAGGGATTACTTAAAGTAAGTATACCTTGAATGAAATGAAAGGTTGATAAGCGGCTTAAAAAGCGAAACTGTACACTCCGATGATAAAAGAGGATGCAGCTTGAAGAGTTGAAAACCATATAAAGTGCCTATAGGTAACCTAAGAATCACTTCGTGGCAGTTCGGAAAATTTCAACATATTTGGCTTTCCAGCACATTTCTAAAGCTTGAGCCCCAGACCTCCTGCCCAATAGTTATACACTTCTAAATATAGGAAAAACGCAGTGTATTCTGTCGTCCTCTCTACAGCCGTGTTGTAGGCGAACGTAACAAAAGGAAGGATTACGTCCCATTTTCGATGGTCCTGGTCTGTGCACGTAGACAGCATGTCACAAAGCGTGCCCTGGAATCGCACAGTCAACCCATTGGTCACAATATAGCCACTTTTTCGAGTACAGTTACGGTGGCATGTGTTAGGCCTTGAAGATTCAATACTAAAAAAAAATAGTGGGGTACCGTCGTACCCGAACCAACTGAGGCACGTGAAAGAATTTGCGCGCAGAAAGACCTGATGCATACGATCCCATGCAATGAATGTAGAATATTTTGCATGTGCACTTGTGGTGATTGGTTTAGGCAGTATCTGCGATGTTGCGGAATTCTAGGACTCGGGTCACTTTTATGCTGATTGCTTTTGTTATTCCGAGGCCGGAATGTAGAAATTTCTACATTCTGAGTTTGGTTCTACCATGTGAAAGATTGGATTCGGATCTAAATTATCTTGGGCAGTTTGACCTGGTTGTAAAAATAATGCCGTCGGAAAGTAATGCTTGAAATAAGCGAGATCATTGCTCGAATCTGGGGTTTAATAAATATTTCAGGGATTTATTAATGAGGAATAAAGTCTTGCATTCCACTGATTCGTTGCAGAAATGAAAGATCACGATGTTTACATGATCGAGCAGTTCGCCACTACAGGAGCATCCCAAAGAAAAAATTACGCACTGTCTATGTCGACACAGCTCAGTTATGTCGAAAATTTTTCCCTCAAGAAGACAAACTTCAGTTTATGCCTGTAAGTACAAAAAATACTCATTTGATGTGTTTGAAAACTGTTTGCTACAACACATGTAGCACAGAGACGTATGAAACCGACTTCGTTTTCTCGGAACCCAATACAAGAAATAATTACAGCCTACTCTGCATATGTTAGCCAGATGCTGGCACTTTGAGAAGTCCGTGTATAATGTAGGGACGGGAATAAAACAAGACTTCTACCTATATTATTGCCCAAAATTTCCCGTTATGGATTAATATGAAATCCTTTCAACGCATTGAAAATCAAATGAGGCATTGTTGCCTTCTCATCTTCAATTTATTTGAAACATAAATGAATTGTGAACGGTGCATTTTACTCTTTATATATACGCCACCAATATAGGGGAATGGAATATATGAAAAATTGGTCTAATTCTGATTTCTTCATTTGGACTGAAGCACCTCGTCTTCCGATCACTTGGCTAGTTCAGATGGTAGACAGATAGCCGTGGACAGGCGGTAGTTCTGCATATCAGCAAAGAACCAAACAAGTTTTTGTTAACGTGCTAAGGTTTGTAAAAGCTATATATTTTTACCTTGTAGTCCTGCAACAGCTCTTCTTTAGATGCTGTGAATACTCACTAATTTTTTTATATATACACCCTATATTTTATGTCTACTATAGAAATCACCAGCATAGTATTCCTAGTGAATCGGCACCGCCTACTATATTCAAATTCTCTGTTGTATATTGGAATCTATATTTCTCCCGTGCGAACACAGATGGTCATGTCCGTCGGAGAAATCGACTGAGACGCGAGCCGGCATCACTCCTGCTGCTTTTCTACGTGCGCCGCGCGGAGGCGGAGGCGCACGCTTTTTAATACACCTGCCCAATTGTATTCGTACCGGTACTATTTCCACCAATATCATTTCCTGACACAATGCCACATAGCCTTCCAGTTTTTTACCAACCCTTAACCTCAACTGCCACCAGTACCCATATGACTGGCGTTCGAGGAAATCCCCTTCAAAATGCCCTCGACACATTCGTGTCGTCTACAATCGGTCTTTGGACAGTCAGGCATTCGGCGGCGTTTTTTTGATGCAAGCAGGTAGTCATGAAGGATTTAAACCACACAAAACCTTTTATCACCCTGTTTAATGCAGCTCCCGCCCTTCAAGTAAGGTTCAGCGGGGTTAAAGACAATTTTTTACTGATGTGAATGTTGGTCTGCAATTATACAAGTATGGTGAAAATATAAGGATGAGAAGGGTTATTTCTCATTTAATGTCAGAAGCTGCGATAAATATCACAAACGCTAATGTGTTGGCAAATATTTTTCGGAGGCTTTTAATTTTATGGGAGAACATAATTTTCGTCACTTCATTTGATTGATTTCTCTTCAATTATACACTTACTGACAGTTAAGGTTTGATGATATTTGAAATGGGCTAGATGCTAGTAGGAAAAGAACACCAGCTATCGGGGTTGGTCACTGACCTCACTTAAACCATCACAGACCTCATTTCAACCATCTGCGTCTCTAACATTCTTTGTTTTACTTGTTACCTGTTGGCTTACGTTACATCTCGTAGGGGCATATTCTCATCCCAATCCCCTTATACAATTGCCAATAACCAGATCATCACTTCTTTGGTTGAGCAGTATGTTTACCGTGACCCTGTTGCTAGATCAGAACGAAGTTGAACACTGCTGTTAGGGAAGCTGACATTTCATTTGAATTACTTTTTCGTGATTTGTAAGATTAGTACCCAACGTTATTTAATAGCATATTTCTGTACACCACTTTTGATAGTCTGTGAGCTCTATTCATTTATATGCCATCAGCAAAAACAGTCATCATCCTGTGGTTGAAAATCAGTGTTAGCGTAAAGCAGTTGCTGAGTGCTTCAAAAAATCTCTTGGAGGCTGAGAGTTGTAATCAAATACTTTCAATTTTTTATATTTACCCTCTTTTATTTGAGCAGCCCTTCTTTATGTGGGCAAAATTTTTATATAACCCCATTCTTATGCCTTAAGGACACTAGCGATAATGTTGGGCATCTGAATATTTATTGGAAAGTTCTTAACTATAGCATCTCACCGTGCTGTAGCTGATCCGCTCAAATTTTATTTAGTTTTTGATATCCCTTTAACCTTTTTTGCCTGTTATTTTGTCTCAATGACGAGAAACAGTTGTCTAAAGAACGCATTCTTTAATGATCCAAAAATAGAGTAGGTGCCCTTGAATATTTTACCACTGCGGTGATAATCAATCTTGACGATAGCAGCCGGTATTATTTTCTTTCCTTATAACTCACTTCGCACTCCCAAACTTTTCCACAAGCAACCATCTATGTTGCTCAGATATTTATGCTGCTGCATACTTTTCATGCCTTTATGCATAGCCTACTCAAGCAGCACACCACTATTCGACCATCGATGGTCCAATATTGGACAACCGATGTTTCATAATCAGACCTACGTTGGCTCTATGAAAAATTACTACTTTTTCCTACATTGGAACATCGTTCAGCCATCAGTGGTCCAGCGTTATACAACTATGGCACAATGAATACGCGTTTACTATTGGCGTATCCATTCATAGCCAAATTATGACGGCCTTCCTAATCCATTGTCATTCCAAGCTAGGGAAATCGACAGTTTTTTTTATTGTCATATTAATGGCTTTCCCATTCATTTACCATTATATTTCTGCGCATTTCGGAGGCGTTGACAAGCCTTGCAGCAGTTATGTACCCACTCACTAATAAACCTGTCACTTGTATCTTTCTGCAGCAACCAGTGCAATAAACCTTTTTACTCGCAAGCAACAGCGCATTCAAAAAAGAGGCAGCAAAATTATTAAAAAAAGAGTTATTTGTCTCATCGATACATGCATCAGTGCCTCCTCGCACAACACGAACGGGAGAGGAAGGTTTAACTACTGGCTAATTTTTTAGAGTGTGAACAGCCTTTCAATATTCAGAATATATTTATTCAAAATTTTATACCTATCCGGTATCATTGTTCAGCTGCTGGCAATTAAATGTAACCCAATACTTGTAAGAGAGAAATCGCTAAGTTTAAAATGAATGGATGTGACTCGCGTCATCCAGGGAGGTGAGACTACGCCGGGTGGTGAGGCGCCCAGGGGTTCAGAAGTTCTCCAGGAATGGCAGCAGTGCCCTTCTGGAGAGCTTGCGTGCAAATTCGACAACCATTTGAATATGTAATCATGGGAATCAGAAGCAATCATTCCTTTCGTTACCTGTTGCATCTGAAAAAAAAAAAGAGAAACACAAGCGCTATAGAACCACATAGAAAACCGAATAATTGTTGAAATACAAAAGCAAGAAAGGGCGAGCATACATATCATTTCTAACAATGAGTCCCATGTTGCAAGCAATATACAGAGTCAAATATTAATTTTAAAATTGACAAAGCTCTTTCGTAAAAAGCTGCTATGAGCTATTGCGAAAACGTCGTGGTTCTTGCGCTGGTTGGTATGCAATGCCTAGTGATGCCAAGATGGCATTGGGGGTGTAGGCGGCTGGAAATTTGCAATGTCGTCCTGACAACAAATAGACTCAAATGGCAGTGGAACTCTGTGCTGATTTTAGGGAATCTGCTATTTCACTGTTGAGTTGTTCCCAGTTGTAAAATCTTCATAATTAATTATACAAAGGTCTTATTTATCTCCTCATGCGAAACGACAGAAGGATCATGAAAAACGAAAGAGAATAGGACGAAATATGCAGCAATACATGCGAAATGTAAAAAATTGTCTTTCTTGCTATTTTTGGAATACGTATCTAAGCTAATTTACAAAGCAGACTGTGTCTGGTACCTAATCGCTCCGAATAGAGAGACAGAAGAGGGAGAATGTTTCACCTGTATTGAACAGTTTATCGCACAGGCGCCTAAATCTCCAGAACGAGTTAATTTCAATGCTTTTTTTGTGCAGCATAATTTAAAGAAAACACAAATCTACGTCGCTGTTCATGCCGTAGCTCAGGAGAAGACATCATAAATTAAAAAATCAGATGCGACAGCCTCCTGACAAAGCAGTTATGGGTTTCTCATACAAAAAAAGCTTCGGCAGAATAAGCTGAACGTATGAATGGCAAACCTGGAGAAATTCATGTGTGCATAAAATTGGCCATGCAAAAAAAAAAAATACAATACGTAAGCATTACGCACTTTAGTAAAGAGAATAAATGAAAATGAAAATGCTCGCTATTTCTGCCACCTCGTTGCAAAAACAGAAGTATTCTGAGCGGTTGCGACGGCTCAAGCAGGATGAACGACAAGGTTCCAGCAAGTTCGAAATATTTGACTGCAATGCCGCGGCTTATGACGAAATTGGTGTAATTTGCATGTGACCTAGATTTAACTGGCAGGCTGCATTGCATGAGCTAGTACTTCCGACCTCCGGTGGATGGCCGACATGCTCCCCAACACAACCGATGGCAGACGACATGACACAGATGGTCCGTATTTCAGAGGATCAGTCTTGCCAAAGACAAAAATTAATATTCACACCATTCGTTCAGCGCTGCTTTGGGCACATGTTAGGTTTGGCGGTTCTCAAAACTTATCAAGAACTCATCTCAGCATTCTCGTTTTCAATTCCTACCGAATAAAATAGAACGTGTCCCATATATTGTAGTATTATTCGAACATATGACGAGATAAAAGGACCGGGTCACTCATATAGGGGCTTCCAGGCCGAGCTTTATTGTGCGCTGGCGCTCCACAATGTGTCAGATGTGCCATTTCGTTTCCAGAGTCTACGAAGAGCTCGAGATGTGCTGAGTTGAATCATTCGGGGGTGAATCTTGTGGAGGAGGCAGTGACGACACGGAGACGCGTTCATTTACATGAACAACAAAAACTAACTTTTGAATCACAAAAGGGGTCGTCGGCCAGATGCACTGCACGAACATCTTTCCGGTCCAAACGGCGAGCGAAATGAGGGATTCAGGGATCCAAGCGCGAGCGCCTCTTTGATTAGATGAGCAAGTACGTTTCCCTTTCACTCTAGCCCTTCAGTTTCTGACGAAGAAACCGGATTCTGGGTGTGCAGCATCGAGCGTTGCCGAGCAGACATGAATCCCGACGCGCTGGACAGCTTCCCGAGAGTTCCTCATGCTATGCGCAGGTTCTGCGAATGACCACCAACGCAAGAGTATGGCGGGGGAGGGGGACAAGACAAAAGGCGAAGACCGCGGGAAGAGTCACACGGACCTAGAGCTCACAAAGCCCAATTCTCCCTCCTAAAGCTAATACCCCAGTAACACGGTCATTTTTGAAGGCGATTGAGTTGATAGCCTTCGAGATTTTCAACCGCGATCGAACTCGAAGGAGTTGTGCCGCTGCTACACGGCAAAACTCGAAGGCTATTTAAATAGTTCTGGTGTTTGGCGCCAAACTTTTATGGCGCCACTATCGTTACTTTCGGTTTTGCTTAAGGAACTATAATCTCTCTATAAATGAAAAATAAAATATAACTGTTACCTTTTTTTAGTAACTGCAGGTGTTTAGTTGTTATTCAAGGAAAACTTTTTTTTTTTTTACGCGTTGGCGTTCATACGACTGTGCTTCTCATTGTGTGTTTTTCTCGGCGGCGCATGCTACAGTAGTAGAGAGAGTACATAAATAATACGTCTAAAAAAAGAGCGATACTATTTTAAAATTATTACGTGTATTAATATTTTACTGCGTAAATTGAAGATATAAAATAATAACGCTTGTTCACGCTTTTGTATCGTAAACGCGCTGTGCACGTGTGTGCGTGACGCTCTTCGGGTCAACGCTAGCAACCTTGCGCGATGTTTGAAGGCCTTCGAGATCTCGATAGAGTTCTGAGCTGTTCCGTTGACTCGATAAACTATCGACTCAATGGCCATTGAAAACGCCCGTGTGCCAGCTTTCGAGGGCTTTCGAGACGATAGGAAGTCGGTTCGAAGGCCTTCGAAATGCCCGTGTGACAGTGGTATGAGATAGAGGGAGAGCGAATTCACATGCGGCGGGTAGTCGGGTAAGAGAGAAAAGAAGTTCGAGGCGATAAACATGTAAAACCCCACAGAACAAATTGCGTCTCGCGCCGCGGAGGATAGATATCTACAGGGAAAGGGGCTCAGCAGGAAGGCAGTGTTCGATACGTTATTTTTATGATTTGTCGGTCAATGGCAAACCGTTTTACGCGGAGTGCGCCCCCCCCCCCCTTTTCCGGAGCTGTGAGCGCGCTGGCTATACACGTTGTCTGCGTGGGTCGCAAGCTCATATGCTTAATTTTACTGGGCCTCTGACCTGCCCTTTCGCCCTACTACTGGTCTCTTTTATTTCCTCTTAGCGTCCACTCGTTCACTCATTCATTTGCTCTCACACAAATATTTTTATTCCTGGGTGTTTTACTTTATTTTTACAACCTCTTGGTTGAACTAATTTACAATAACCTCAGGTAAATATTCCTCTAACGTAGCTCTAAATATAGTTAAATGTGCGGTAGTGTGCTGTTCGTTCATGGTGGAATAAGAAGGCTACTCAGAGAAAACAAGAATCTAAGACACTTTGAGGGTAATAATACTAAGAATTTGGCTTTGTGTTAAACTACAATTTCAGACATCCAGCCAACTCCTATCGTCAATGCATTCATTTCTCGCAGATCAACGAAGCCATAATTTTTTTTAAGTATTAATATGTTGCTCATACACGCGTCAATAATACACATCTAAATAGGGTGACGTTCTGTACGAGGCACCGATTTTAAATGTACTGCAGCTTCATGAAAGAAACAACTAAAGCGAAAAAAAACGATCACAATACAACAAAAAAACTAGCCCTGACGCATTTTGTTCAATAAATACCACGTTTATTAGCCAGAACACACTACAAAGATCCAAAAGCCTGTCCCAGTGCAAATGGATAAAAATTCCGCAAGAGTGGAGTTAATTACCCAGGACACAAGAATTTGCTACATCATCATCGGCAGTCTAGGACTAAATACCTCGCCAAAGAACCCAGGGTAATGCGCTGGTATATGGCACGACATAAGGAATTTTATATTGTGTACGGAGCGGTTCACAGTGCCTTTCTAGTGATATATGCGAATTCCTCAAATGGCTGCAGTGGAACTCTTTGTGCAACTTGAGCTGAATAGAGAGCTACATTCAGGCCCTTTCAACACAATGAATGTTTACATTGCATGAACTGTATTGTTTGATCGTTTTTGCTTGAACAGTACGATGTTGCAGAAGTCTATATGTTTATTCGTGATAAAAAAAGTTTGCCAACTCTTTAGGATGAGATTCAGAAGAACACGGCTTGACATATATTGGCTTATCAACATTGACCAGATCGACACTTGCGGCTTCCGCTTACCTCAGAAAGCTCCATTCGTGCGGTAAGCGGCCTTCCGATTGCAAAATGGTGACGTTGCATCACTATCCGCCCCTTATTTATTATGTCACTCGAAAAGCGAGATTAATTGATCGCAATGAAACATATGGGGAGTGCAGGCCGGCAGCACAAATTGAACACCGCTCAAATCTGATCTTAGCTTTCACAAACCACCTTCCGAACATCAACAAAATAATACAAAAAGACTAACATCACTGAACCTAGTGATCGCCTCTCGAAAGTTTTGTGCGGTTCAAAAATTTACAAAATTATGTAGTCCACTCTACTGTCGATAAAACAGATCCTGTCGGATGCTTCCCATGCCGAAAGAATAGATGCCAAGTTTGCAAACACATGAATGCAACAACCACAGCAAAAAGCACAGTCTAGTTTTAAACACTCCATTCGGGGAAACTTGAATTGGGACTCCGGGAACGTGGTATACATACTCGAGTGGGGCGAGCGTCGAATGCAATACATAGGGCAGACCGAGAATCCCATCCGAATTCGATTCAACAACCATCGCGCGCACACTAAGTCTTTCCCCCACCTTCCCCTGTGCAAACACATTCAACAGAAAAGTCACGAATTCGACAAACTCAAAGTAATCCTGCTCCAGAGTGGCTTGCATAGCAACTGTGTTAGGAAACAATGATAATCGTTCTTTATTTTTAAATTTAATGCCCTACAGCTCTGTATAAATGAGAGCCCTGGTATTCTTTCTCCACTTCAAAGTTCAGTTACCTCCTAAATTCCTCCCTCAAACTCATCCTAACTGCCAAGTTAAGCTTACTTTCAGCAGCCAGAAGGAATGTAAGCCTCCCTGACCATACACACAATGAAGGCCACACAACTCCTGCTTTCATCGCCTGTGGCCATACCTAATACAGCGCTTCCTTCCATGTGCTGTTTTTCAGTCTCTTCTTTTTTTTCACTCCCCACCTGAACTTGTTTTTTTATGTCTTGCTTTTTACCCCACCCACCACTACAATACCTTGTACTTCCCTTCTGATAAGCTCTCTTTGCCTATTTGCTTCTCCGCCACCTGTTTCTCTTCCCCTTGTCGCCTTTATAAGCTACCCGCACGTTTACATTCGCACTCCTGATGAAGGCCAGCTTCTGCTCGAAACATTGGATTCCAATGAAAGGTTTCTTTAAATGAAGCGTACACTTGGTTCTCTAATGTTTTTAGCAGCTAATATATATATAAATAGGGAGAGAGAGAGAGAGATTTGAAGAACCCCAGGTTGTCGAAATTTCTGGAGCCCTCCACCACAGCGGCTCTCATAGCCTGAGCTGCATTATGACGTTAAACCCCACAAACCACAACAAAACAGAGATTGAAAATATAGTATTCAATAATAAGAATAGATAACACATTCAGTGATAAAATGTATTTTTGTTTTTTTTTTGTGCTTATTTCAGCATGTGAATGAAGAAATCAACATCTTTAAGTGCAAGCTCGTGTGCGCTTGGAAAGACACAAAATACCTCAACTACAAATATACAAATGCACCAGATTTCACTCACTGCGGAAAAAGCGAATACGATTTTAAGGTAATGTGATGTTGACATATGTTCCTCTGAAGGGGTTCTTTAAGAAACGGTAGTGATTACATATCTTCTATATTTTCTGAGGTATGAAATAAGTTTCAATAATTTCAGGTCTAAAGAAGACCCCGAAAGAACTGTGGAAACATATCGCTTCATCTTTGGCGCCGATAGCATCCACTAAGTTTTCGAGCTTTCGGTGGCAAACAGCAAATAATATATTATTATTTCGCACTTCGAAGCGAAGTAGCCCTTCGATATTTCAGAATGTTTGTCTTTATCACGCGGGAGGCAACAGCCTTAATTCCCATAAGATTGTTGTACTGGTGCATATAGCCCTTGGCTTCACGGTGACGGACGGAGCCAAAAATTTCAACTCAATCTCGCTGCTTTAGTTGAAATTTGAGTTGAACTCAAGAGCAAGAAAGTCGCGCCACATCTTCGAGGCACGGAACGCTTTTTGTGCATGCGAATGTGTTACCCGGTGTTCACTCTGATATATACTCGCGCGGAAACGTAACAGTTCATTCCTTTCTAGCTGCCTTGTGTCATTGAATATTTTTTAAATTCAGGATGTCAGTGCGGCCATTTCTAAAACAAAGAACCATTTTGAAATAGCAGGTAATGTCTGAAAAGCTGTTGTAAATACTTAAATGATCATTGTTTTTTTATGTTACGAAAACTTTTATTTTGCTCTCTTGTTATGTGTACCGGATTTGGATTTTCATTGCCGCAGAAGTCAAGGATTTTGTGAAATAAGTGATGTGAATACTTCTTGCATGCTTCAATAAGCTCGATAAACTCTGTCAGCTTTAAGGTGATGAGAAATGCAGTTAAAATAATTGGTTTAAAAATTCAGACTGAGACGTACGGGCTAAATATTCAGTATTGCACCCTGCACCTGTGCATAGAAGCTGTTTGTTACACTGGCGCTTGACCAAATATTTTTTCGAGGCTTGGGTACTGGGCTACGATTTAAAGTTTGAAGATTTAAAAATACGTTAGTATAACCTAACACACGCTTTCGAAACGCGAAAACGTGTTTGCTCGGAGCACACTGGGCGTGACCCTCCGCCTCCTTTGCAGTTGCTGGCCACAAACAGTATAAGAACCAATAACATGGTAACCTACCGCTAGCCACATTAGTCCCTAGTCACGACGTTGCGTCCGCCACGGTGGGCACAGACAGAACTTATGCTTTCTTCATCAAGGGCTGATAAACAGAGCTATACCAGAACGTTTCCGCACGACCTAGAGCCCCTGCTAAATACCGTTTGGTTCGTTAGCACGCTGGACTATGCCATATTCTGATCATATTCCCATATTCCCATTCCCAACACATGGAGGTAAATATTCAAAAGTTCGGCAACGTGTAGAGAAGAACGTAGAAATCAAGGATAGCCCCATGATGTCATAAAAACGTCCTGTGATCGTTACGAAACCTATAACAACAATGAAAAGAAAGTGGCACCTAGCCTAACAGCCTAGTGCGTTTTCGAGGAACGCGAGAGTAATGCAAAAGGTGGTGCATTTTTTTACACGGTTCTGTTTGCTTATTGCTCTCCTTTGACAAGCACGCAAGGGTAATAATAGGCGGGCAATCGTCAGGCACAGTAAAAACAAAAGCTGTGATTTGGAAGAATGTTTGACAATACTCTTTTTTTCATCATCATCATCATCATCATCATCATCATCATCATCATCATCATCATCATCATCATCATCATCAGCCTGATTATACAAACTGCAGGGCGAAGGCCTCTCCCATATTTCTCCAATTACCCCGGTTCTGTGCTAGCTGCATCCACTTCACCCCTGCGAACTTCTTAATCTCATCCGCCCACCTAACTTTCTGCCGCCCCCTGCTACGCTTTCCTTCGCTTGGAATCCAGTGTGTTACTCTCAGCGACAATCGGTTATCCTCTCTTCGCACTACATGTCCTGCCCAAGTCCATTTCTTCTTCTTAATTTCTACTAGAATGTCGGTAACTTGAGTTATTTCTCTTACCCACTCTGCACGCTTTCTATCTCTTAATGTTGCCCTACCATTTCCTGTTCCATAGCTCTCTGGATTGTCCTCAACTTAAGTAGAACTATCTTGGTTAGCCTCCACGTTTCAGCCCCATAGGTGAGTACAGGCAAAATGCAACTGTTGTATACTTTCCTATTGAGCGATACCGGTAAGCTGCTAGTCATAATCTGAGAGTGCCTACCAAATGCGCTCCATCCCAATCTTATTTTTCTCGTTATTTCCTTTTCATGGTCCGGATCTGCGGTTACTAGCTGTTCCTAAGTAGACGTATTCGCCTACTACTTCCAGTGCTTCGCTACCTAATGTAAACTGCTGTTCCTTCCCGAGGCTGTAGAACCTTACCTTAGTCTTCTGCATATTGATTTTCAAGCCTACCTTTCTACTTTTCCTGTCTAGATCATCTATCATTATTTGCAGTTCATCCCCCGGGTTGCTTAGCAAGGCAATGTCATCAGAAAATCGCAGATTACTGAGGTATTCTCCACCTACCCTTATCCCTAACTGCTCCCATTCCAAGTTTCTGAATACTTCCTCTAAACAAGCTTTGAATAGTACTGGGGAGATTGTGTCGCCTTGCTTAACACCTTTTTTTGAGGGAATTTTGTTACTTTCTTTATGCAGAACTATGGTTGCTGTGCAGCCACTATATATATCTTCCAGCACATTCACGTACGGCTCGTATACCCCCTGATTTCGCAATACCTGCATCACCGCCGAGGTTTCAACTGAGTCAAATGCTTTTTCGTAATCAATGAATGCTATGTATAAGGGCTGGTTATATTCCGAGCATTTTTCTATCACCTGATTGATGGTATGGATATAATCGATAGTAGAGTACCTTTTCCGAAACCCTGCTTGATCCTTTGCTTGATTGCAGTCTAAGGTTGTCCTGATTCTATTAGCAATTACCTTAGTAAATACCGTATACGTAACAGACAGTAAGCATATTGGTCTCTAATTTTTAAGGTCCTTAGAGTCCCCTTTCTTGTGAATGAGGATAATGTTTGCATTCTTCCATGGTTCCGGTACCGTCGATGACACCAGGCACTGCGTATACAGGGTGGCCAGTCTTTCTAGCACGATACCCCCTCCGTCCTTCAGCAAATCTGTAGTTACCTGATCCTCTCCAGACGATTTCACCCTTTTCATAGTTTCTAGTGCTTTCTTGACCTCGTCCTTCGTCACTGGTGGAACGTCTGACTGTTTTTCCCTACCGCCAATCTCATTACGGTCCTGACTACTTTGGCTACTGTAGAGATCTTTATAGAACTCCTCGGCTACTTTGAATCGACTACAGTTCCCAAAGACGCGGGATCGAATCCCGGCCTCGGCGGCAGCTTTTCCATGGAGGCGAAAGGCAAGGCGCCCGTGTGCTGTGCGATGTCAGTGCACGTTAAAGAACCCCAGGTGGTCGAAATTACCGGAGCCCTCCACTACGGCGTCTCTCATAGCCTGAGTTGCTTTGGGACGTTTAACCCCACAAACCAACCAGCCAACTTTGACTATCTTTTCCATATTAGTGATGACGTTGCCCGCCTTGTCCCTTATCGCATACATCTGGTTTTTGCCTCTGCCCAATTTCTTCTTTACCGCTTTAAGGGTTCCCCCGTTCCTTACAGCATGCTCAATTTTCTCCATGTTATACTTCCTTATATCGGCCACCTTGCGCTTATTGATTAGCTTTGATATCTCAGCCAATTTGATCTGGTCTGTTGGATTGGAAGCTTTCATACTCTGGCGTTTTTTAATCAAATCTTTCGTCTCCTTAGACAGCTTACCGGTATCCTCTCTAACTATCCTACCGCCTACTTCTACCGCGCACTCAGTAATGATATCTCTGAAATTATTGTTCCTTGCCTCTAGGGTAATGTCGCCTTCCTCAGTTAGAGCTGAATACCTATTCTGTAGCGAGATCCTGAACTCTTCTGCCCTCCCCCTCACCGCTAATTCGTTGATGGGTTTCTTTCTTACTAATCTGTTGTGTTCCTTCGTCAGATTTAGGCCAATTCGGGACCTCCCCATCCTGTGGTCTCTCCATCGCACTTTCCCGATTACCTCTACATCTTGAATAATGGCGGGAGTTGAACACATTATGATGTCGATTTCGTTTTTAGTCTCCCCGTTAGGACTTTTCCATGTCCATTTCCGGTTCTTCCGTTTGCTGAAGAAGGTATTCATGATTCTAAAGTTATTGCGCTCTGCAAACTCAACTGGTAACTCCCCCCTGCTATTCCTAGAACCAATGCCATAGTCACCTACTGCCTGGTCTCCTGCCTGTTTTTTCCCTACCTTGGCACTGAACTTTGAAGTCGCCCATTAGTACAGTATACTGCGTCTTTACTTTTCGCATTGCCGATTCTACATCTTCATAGAAGCTTTCAACTGCCTGGTCATCATAACTACATGTAGGTGCATAGGCCTGTACAACCTTCAGTTTATACCGGTTATTAAGCCTAATTACGATGAATGCAACCCTCTCATTAATACTATAGAATTCATCTATATTACCCCCTATATACTTATTGACAAGGAAACCTACTTCTAGTTGTCGCCTCTCTGGTAAACCTCGATAACACAGTACATGCCCGTCCTTCAGTATAGTGTATGCCTCATTCGGCCTCCTAACCTCACTAAGCCCTATGACATCCCAATTCATGCCCTCTAGTTCCTCTAACAGCACTGCTAAACTAGCTTCACTAGCTAGGGTTCTAGGATTAAACGTTGCCAGGGTCAGTTTCCAACGGCGGCCTGTCCAGCGGTGCCATTATTTCTTAGCACTCCCTGCTGCGTCACAGGTCTGACCGCCACCGTGGTCAGTTGTTCCGCAGCCGCTGGTGACTGAGGGCCTGGGTTTTATGGAGCTTATCATAGGAGGTCGCGGCCGATTACTGCACCAGGGTGTCCAACTCCTGTTCTGGTGAGGGAGTGCGTTGCCGGAGGTGTTCACCGGCAGCAGGTCGCACCCCAAACCTGTTTATGCAATTGAATCGACACGCGGATTTTTTTTTTCATCCGGTGGAGAATTGGATAAACATTTCAGACCAAAAAGACTCAGAACAGGGAGTTCTGGATTAAGTTCTGCCGTTCTGCAGCCTACAGTTCTGGATAAAGTAGAGAACTCAGGAGGCAAAAAACAAATTCTTGCAAAAAACAAATTCCCCGCCGCCCAAGCAGCCCCTTTTCTATCAGGCGATTCGAGTTTGGTTACGGGTTGAGCAAAAGATTTCCATGATTTGCTGTCAAACCATGTGTTTTTTGCTGTCTGTAGAGTTGAAGGGTACACCTAACATATAATTTATTTATTTATTTAAAAATACTGCAGGCCAATACTTTGCAGACGGGCAATGCAAGACATTGTAAAACTTCACAGATAAAACTAATATAAAAAGGCAGTTCATGCGGTGGCAATCAGTGAGCAAAACAACATGTGCAGCAATAATTTACTCTAGAGAATGCACTTTGATCAGGGACAGTAAATGAAACGAAAATACTCCTCTATCTTAACCACCACCCCTGCGCACGTATTCTACCTAGCAGAGATTCCTTGCTCACATTCTCTTTCTTTCTGAGAAGGCAATAGAAAAAACAATTTCCACGATGCTTTTCAAAGAAAGTCCCCTGCTGTCTCCTTATCTGAGCTCTGCTGCCTTTCTGGCCTGTAAAGCAAACGCTACTCCATTACTGTAGCGTGAATCCCATTGATAGCTTTTGTTCTTTAAGTTGGAGAGCATTAGCTATTACCCCCGTCTTAAATGAAGTGTTCGTCTGCGGCATCGACGACTTTGACGCCTGACAGCCTCAAACAATTATGATCATACTGGTAGACTTTCAGTGGGAGAGCATTAGAAACTCTACGTCGTCAAACTGTCCACTCGCATCGGCGTCAAAGGTTTGAAGCCTCGAAGCCTGTAAAAATCTCTAGCATATGGCATTGATACGTGGTAGTTGGCATGTGGCAAACACTAGAACTCCGTTTCTGACAGTTAAAGCCTTGAAAATAAAAAATCAAGGTATGCCTTTGGAAGGTCGCAATTGATATATGACATGGAGTAGTATCTGTTATTGGTAGCGGTAGTGGTATTGGCAATTGGTTTTTGTCATGAATTGGTATCTGAGAAGTAGGAGGTGCAATGGGGTTATGCCGATCTTTTCTCTCTTCACTCATGGAAGCCGCCGAAGGTGTGATTGGTCGGCGGGTTATTTAATGTCACGTGCACAGATGGCACTTTTGAGTAGAAAGGAGCTACCAACGCGGCCAGCTGCGTTTATACGGAAGGATGAGATGCAAACCACAGTCGGAAGCTTGTACCATCGGTTTGAAGTCTCGCAGCCTCGAAAGTTGAGGTAAAGCATTTGGCAGGCTGGCGCCCGCTCTCGTACCACAATTGTAAGTCCCAGTGAATGCTAAATCTTCACGTGAAAGAAAGGCGACGGCTACTAGACATCCGATTTGGTCAAAACCACCAGAAAATATTTTGTCCCAGCATGATCAGAGATCAGAGGCAAGAATTACCTAATTTCCTTAGCTGAGTTCAACGTTCGACACCCACTCAATATGGGGACTCCGTAGTGAAAGGGTCCAGAAATTTGGAGCAGTTGAGATTTTTTTAAGTGCAGCAATATCCTACAGCACTAGGGAGCCTCGCTTTTTGCCTCCATCGAAAAGCGGATGCCATGGCCAGTATTTTATCCTTTGTCCTTGGCTTCCAGTCTACCACCATAACTATACGGCGTCACTGCGGCGAGCCAGAATCGATAAATGCCCCTTCTTTACATAACATAATTAATTATAATGCTGTAGTACGTTCTCACATAAAAAGTATGCCGATGAACCTCACTGACTCTCTGCGAACTTTCAAAAATTTATTTCTAAACTTGAAATGAAATTGAAGGCATATTCAAGTAGGACTGTAGGACGGAGTTTCGTAGGGTATTCAAGGAACGGGGAAAGAGTAGAAGACCGACATGGGCTTCAGCCTTGGCCCCAATCTTTTATTGTAAGTGCTGAATGGCTGCAATACAGCATGATCATCCTTGCGAAGCATTTTAGATTTATTCTCGTGACTGCGCATTTTCACCTTCACGCTATTAGATGTTGTTCGTTACAACGTTGACTCCTGTTCATTCGCCGACATTCCCTGTGTACAGCACATATTTACAGGACGTAGGTTAAAGTACAGAGCCCCATTCATTTCTCTAACGATTCTAAGCAGAGCGCGTAGACAAGTGCGGCACGCCGCGTTTCATACAGCCCATGGTCTGGTGGCACCATCCTGAGTCGTCGACACGAGGCGCCGCCCCCGCAGCCGTTCTCGGACCTACCACCCCTATTCTAGAGCAACATAACATGTGTTGTCGCCCTTCATCTCTTCCTGATTGTCACCTGGCGACAGCTTCGTGTCATTTAGCTACTATATGTTCAGAAGACATGCGGAAAATCAGCATGTGATTGGTGTAGATTTTCAGGATACAGGAAGACATCAGCTGCGCGCGGTTGTCTATTGCTTCAAAGCAATCAAACCATCTGATGATTTGATGCTACAAAAGCAACTGTGTATTATACTGAGATAGTTCTTGCGAGCTTCTTGAGCGAGGGCCGTTCACTTTCTCTTGATGAATGACGTTTCACATTTGTTTCCTATTTCATTTTAAATCGATGAGCAGAAATATCGTATTAGCAGTAGCAATAATACAGCTTCTGGACGTCATTGTAAGGGGACCAAAAACTACTTCCTTCCCGACTAGATTATGCTGCACAAGATACTGCAAGAAATGGAAGGATATGCCATTTCCACGTCACAAAATGCCTGTGTAGATAAATGCCTCCAAATGTATTCGTTTTTTCGTTTTTCTGTAGAGCAGGTGCTTCAGAATTTCAGAATCATATGCGGCCCTGTATATACAAGCTTTGGCAACTGCTCTACAAGATCTCCAGCGCTTTTTTGTTTTATTCAATCTTCGTTTAAGTACTCCAGGCACCTTTATCACGATGGCCGAAAACGCCACAAATTTACCAGGACGGGACCGTGCGTACTGCCTAAAATGCGCACAATGTTCCCAAGATCCACAGGAGCACTTTATATTCCCTATACTAAGCCTGCAAGAGCTTTAAATGGACAGACCGACTTAGGCAGCCGAGATTCCCGAATCGAAGCGACCTCAATTCATTGGGATATCGCTGTGTATGTGCGTGCCAAGTCTGGCGCGCACATACACAAAACTTCAGCAGTAGAAATGTCCTCTCGCCTTCCTGCCGATTTGCGCGTCGTCATCGGGCAGGTGCGGCGGCGGAACAATCTATGACACACTAGAAGCGTCTCCACCAGAGAGTTACGCCGCGTCTGAGTGATGAGTAGGCTCAAGGTTAGGGGCGCTCTAGGCGTGAAAAGGAGATCATCTCCAAGGTGTTCGAGCGTTTAAGTGACGGTCCGCGTGCCTTCTTTGCGCCGCGCCGGTTTAGCAAAGATGTGCGAGGATTTACTGATACCAGACGAGGCGTTTGCATAGTTTCCTTTTTTATTATTATTTTCTAATAAAAACGTCTGCAGGCCATCACTTTGGCCCAAGAAGGAGGGGCATTACATACAAATACAGATATAACATGCGAACACACTAGAACAATGCACAATATAACAATAAAACGTGGCATCCCGTTCACTCTACAAATGTTTAAAGTGTTCCAGCATTTCCATCAAAGCACCCGACTCAAATATACCAATGGGGGAGAGAAATCAGTCAGCAACTGTTCGCGGGAAAAAATCTGGACTTATGAGCGTTTATTTTGGCAAAAATTGGGGCTAATGAATGTTGATGAATTTGTCTAGTTTTTCTAGTCTTAAGTGGTTTCACACAGTCAGGCAACCGGATAATAATTTTAACTGAGAGGATGTTGTGAAGCAAAGCAAGACGGCTGATTTTCCTTCTTATCTCTAAAGTTAAGATACTATATTTTTGCATTTACTGAGTTGGTGAATCACCCCTTTTCATCATCATCATCATAATCAGCCTGATTATACCCACTGCAGGGCGAAGGCCTCTCCCATATTTCTCCACTTAACCCGGGTCTGTGCTAGCTGCATCCACTTGACCCCTGCGAACTTCTTAATCTCATCCGCCCACCTAACTTTCTGCCGCCCCCTGCTACGCTTTCCTTCCCTTGGAATCCAGTTTGTTACCCTAAGCGACCATCGGTTATCCTCTCTTCGCACTACATGTCCTGCCCATGCACATTTCTTCTTAATTTCCACCAGAATGTCGGTAACTTGAGTTATTTCTCTGACCCACTCTGCACGCTTTCTATCTCTTAATGTTACCCCTACCATATTTCGTTCCATAGCCCTCTGGGTTGTCCTCAACTTAAGTAGAACTCTCTTGGTTAGCCTCCACGTTTCAGCCCCATAGGTGAGTACAGGCAAGATGCAACTGTTGTATACTTTCCTCTTGAGCGATACCGGTAAACTGCTAGTCATAATCTGCGAGTGCTTGCCAAATGCGCTCCATCCCAATCTTATTCTTCTTGATATTTCCTTTTCATGGTCCGGATCTGCGGTCACTATCTGTCCTAAGTACACATATTCGCCTATTATTTCCAGTATTTCGCTACCTAATGTAAACTGATGTTCCTTCCCGAGGCCGTTGAACATTACCTTAGTCTTCTGCATATTGATTTTCAAGCCTACCTTTCTACGTTTTCTGTCTAGGTCATCAATCATTATTTGCAGTTCATCCCCCGAGTTGCTTAGCAAGGCAATGTCATCAGCAAATCGCAGATTACTGAGGTATTCTCCATCTACCCTTATCCTACCGTTTCCGAAACCCTGCTTGATCCTTTGCTTGATTGCAGTCTAATGTTGTCCTGATTCTATTAGCGATTACCTTAGTAAATACCTTATACGTAACAGACAGTAAGCTGATTGGTCTGTAATTTTTAAGGTCCTTAGTGTCCCCTTTCTTGTGAATGAGGATATTGTTTGCATTCTTTCATGCTTCTGGTACCGTCGATGACACCAGGCACTGCGTATACAGGGTGGCCAGTTTTTCTAGCACGATATCCCCCCCGCCCTTCAGCAAATCTGTAGTTATCTGATCCTCTCCAGCTGATTTCCCCCTTTTCATAGTTTCTAGTGCTTTCTTGACCTCGTCCTTCTTTACTGGTGGAACGTCTGACTGTTTTTCCCTACCGCCAATCTCATTACGGTCCTGACTACTTTGGCTACTGTAGAGATCTGTATAGAACTCCTCGGCTACTTTGACTATCTTGTCCATATTAGTGATGATGTTGCCCGCCTTGTCCCTCATCGCATACATCTGGTTTTTGCCTATGCCCAATTTCTTCTTTACCTCTTTAAGGCTTCCCCCGTTCTTTACAGCATGCTCAATTTTCTCCATGTTATACTTCCTTATATCGGCCACCTTGCGCTTATTGATTAGCTTTGATATCTCGGCCAATTCGATCTGGTCTGTTGGATTGGAAGCTTTGATACTCTGCCGTTTCTTAATCAAATCTTTCGTCTCCTTAGACAGCTTACCGGTATCCTCTTTAACTATCCTACCGCCTACTTCTGCCGCGCACTCAGTAATGATATCTCTGAAATTATTGTTCATTGCCTCTAGGGTAATGTCGCCATCCTCCTCATCATCATCATCATCAGCCTGATTATACCCACTGCAGGGCGAAGGCCTCTCCCATATCTCTCCACTTAACCCGGTTCTGTGCTAGCTGCATCCACTTGACCCCTGCGAACTTCTTAATCTCATCCGCCCACCTAACTTTCTGCCGCCCCCTGCTACGCTTTCCTTCCCTTGGAATCCAGTTTGTTACCCTCAGCGACCATCGGTTATCCTCTCTTCGCACTACATGTCCTGCCCATGCCCATTTCTTCTTCTTAATTTCCACTAGAATGTCGTTAACTTGAGTTATTTCTCTGACCCACTCTGCACGCTTTCTATCTCTTAATGTTACCCCTACCATTTTTCGTTCCATAGCCCTCTGGGTTGTCCTCAACTTAAGTAGAACTCTCTTGGTTAGCCTCCACGTTTCAGCCCCATAGGTGAGTACAGGCAAGATGCAACTGTTGTATACTTTCCTCTTGAGCGATACCGGTAAGCTGCTAGTCATAATCTGCGAGTGCTTGCCAAACGCGCTCCATCCCAATCTTATTCTTCTTGTTATTTCCTTTTCATGATCCGGATCTGCGGTTACTACCTGTCCTAAGTAGATATATTCGCCTACTACTTCCAGTATTTCGCTACCTAATGTAAACTCCTGTTCCTTCCCGAGGCTGTTGAACATTACCTTAGTCTTCTGCATATTGATTTTCAAGCCTACCTTTCTACTTTTCCTGTCTAGGTCATCAATCATTATTTGCAGTTCATCCCCCGAGTTGCTTAGCAAGGCAATGTCATCAGCAAATCGCAGATTACTGAGGTATTCTCCATCTACCCTTATCCCTAACTGCTCCCATTCCAAGTCTCTGAATACTTCCTCTAAACATGCTGTGAATAGTACTGGGGAGATTGTGTCTCCTTGCCTAACACCTTTCTTTATGGGAATTTTGTTGCTTTCTTTATGTAGAACTATGGTTGCTGTGCAGCCACTATATATATCTTCCAGCACTTTCACGTACGGCTCGTCTACCCCCTGATTTCGCAATGCCTGCATCACCGCCGAGGTTTCAACTGAGTCAAATGCTTTTTCGTAATCAATGAATGCTATGTATAAGGGCTGGTTATATTCCGAGCATTTTTCTATCACCTGATTGATGGTATGGATATGATCGATAGTAGAGTACCGTTTCCGAAACCCTGCTTGATCCTTTGCTTGATTGCAGTCTAAGGTTGTCCTGATTCTATTAGCGATTACCTTAGTAAATACCTTATACGTAACAGACAGTAAGCTGATTGGTCTGTAATTTTTAAGGTCCTTAGAGTCCCCTTTCTTGTGAATGAGGATAATGTTTGCATTCTTCCATGCTTCCGGTACCGTCGATGACACCAGGCACTGCGTATACAGGGTGGCCAGTTTTTCTAGCACGATATCCCCCCCGTCCTTCAGCAAATCTGTAGTTATCTGATCCTCTCCAGCTGATTTCCCCCTTTTCATAGTTTCTAGTGCTTTCTTGACCTCTTCCTTCGTCACTGGTGGAACGTCTGACTGTTTTTCCCTATCGCCAATCTCATTACGGTCCTGACTACTTTGGCTACTGTAGAGATCTGTATAGAACTCCTCGGCTACTTTGACTATCTTGTCCATATTAGTGATGACGTGGCCCGCCTTGTCCCTTATCGCATACAACTGGTTTTTGCCTATGCCCAATTTCTTCTTTACCGCTTTAAGGCTTCCCCCGTTCTTTACAGCATGCTCAATTTTCTCCATGTTATACTTCCTTATATCGGCCACCTTGCGCTTATTGATTAGCTTTGATATCTCGGCCAATTCGATCTGGTCTGTTGGATTGGAAGCTTTCATACTCTGCCGTTTCTTAATCAAATCTTTCGTCTCCTTAGACAGCTTACCGGTATCCTCTCTAACTATCCTACCGCCTACTTCTACCGCGCACTCAGTAATGATATCTCTGAAATTATTGTTCCTTGCCTCTAGGGTAATGTCGCCATCCTCAGTTAGAGCTGAATACCTATTCTTTAGCGATATCCTGAACTCTTCTGCCCTCCCCCTCACCGCTAATTCGTTGATGGGTTTCTTTCTTACTAATCTATTGCGTTCCTTCTTCAGATTTAGGCTAATTCGGGACCTCACCATCCTGTGGTCACTACATCGAACTTTCCCGATTACCTCTACATCCTGCACAATGGCGGGGGTTGAACACATTATGAAGTCGATTTCATTTTTAGTCTCTCCGTTAGGACTTTTCCATGTCCATTTCCGGTTCTTCCGTTTGCTGAAGAAGGTATTCATGATTCGTAAGTTATTGCGCTCTGCAAACTCGACTAGTAACTCCCCCCTGCTATTCATAGAACCAATGCCATAGTCACCTACTGCCTTGTCTCCTGCCTGTTTTTTCCCTACCTTAGCATTGAAGTCGCCCATTAGTATAGTATAATGCGTCTTTACTTTTCGCATTGCCGATTCTACATCTTCATAGAAGCTTTCCACTGCCTGGTCATCATAACTACATGTAGGTGCATAAGCCTGTACAACCTTCAGTTTATACCGCTTATTATGCCTAATTACGATGCCTGCAACCCTCTGATTAATACTATAGAATTCATCTATATTACCCGCTATATACTTATTGACAAGCAAAGCTACCCCTAGTTGTCGCCTCTCTGGTAAACCTCGATAACACAGTACATGCCCATCCTTCAGTACAGTATATGCCTCATTCGGCCTCCTAGCCTCACTAAGCCCTATGACATCCTATTTCATGCCCTCTAGTTCCTCTAACAGCACTGCTAAACTAGCTTCACTAGCAAGGGTTCTAGCATTAAACGTTGCCAGGGTCAGTTTCCAATGGCAGCCTGTCCAGCGGAGCCAGGCTTTCTTAGCACCCCCTGCTGCGTCACAGGTCTGACCGCCGCCGTGGTCAGTTGTTCCGCAGCCGCTGGTGACTAAGGGCTGGGGTTTTATGGAGCGTATCATAGGAGGTTGTGGCCAATTACTGCACCAGGGTGGCCAACTCCTGTTCTGGTGAGGGAGTGCGTTGCCGGAGGTGTTTACCGGCATCAGGTCGCACCCCAATCCTGTATATGCAATTCCATCGACACGCGGATTTTTTTTTTGTCATCCGGTGGAGAATTGCGCGGCACCGGGATTTGAACCCCGGTCCTCTTGCATGCGAGGCGGATGTTCTACCGCTACGCCACCGCTGCAATGTCACCCCTTTTATACCTGCTCAAAATATATCGGACCACCTTTATTTGTACTTGCTCTAATTGACGCTCGTCTTTCTTGGTATAGGGGTCCCCCACTACAGCTGGATATTCCAGTTTGAATCCTATATTATTTAGCCAATTATATCGCTTGTTAGGTTTTCGAGAGATTTTCTGCGAATAACCTAATGAATGCTTAGAATACGATGTGGATGGTTGATGCTAGGAAAACTGAAAAATTCTCATCACCCTATAAGAAAAGCTGGTGTTCCACAAAGGTATCTCAAGATCTATGCAGAATATCCTAAAGAAGAAGAAGGCAAAAAAAATTGTGTTGCTTTTTTTCCGCATCTGAGACAGTATGTTACATTTCGCCTCGTTAGTGCTTCATTTCGTAATGGTTACGCCGCGCTTAGAGCATATTACAGCTCCATGATCTGAATGTCTGATGGACAAGGGAATAAAATTATCACCTCACGCTCTTTTCTTCTAAACTCAATGCAATGCAAAATAACGGCTTGAGAGGCTAGTTGGTGCATCATCGTATTCAGATATGTGGCACAAACAAAGACAAACACAGGAGAAGATCCACGTGTTGTGCTGTGGATCTTCTCCTGTGTTTGTCTTTGTTTGCGCCACATATCTGAATTCAATGCAATGCGAGTAACGACTTGGGAAAGCGGCAGCTCCGGCTTTGAACAATTATGGCATGAAAGTAGTCCCACAGCGGCGTTGCTCGGGCTAGTGCAAAGCACATTTCTGCATCCAGACCACAAGGGTCCCTTGTCGGATATTTGAGGGCAATCTAACCTAAATGTGGGCTCTTTATGGGAAAGCCCTCATAGATCTGAAATGAGGCCGCCCCCTTTAAATCTTTGTGGGACCACCATCAGCCGTAGTGGGGGAAAACGAACGGACATACCCACATGCTGCCCCAATCGGCCCCTTGTAGGTTACTTCAGGGCAGGTGAAATATGAATCAGAGCTCAATTTGGGCAAGCCCTCGTGAAGCCCAAATGAGGCAGCCTTAGCCAAACCGAATTAGGGCCCACATAGGCTGTAATGGGGCTGGAAGGACAAGCCAAAATCGTTATAGATTATTTATATAACATTTTTTGCCATATTTAGTCGATTAGAAATATTAAATGGCTTTAGTTCTCGCGCTCATGCAAATTGCGCTAAAAATACTAAAACATGCTGATTGCTACCTGTTGCTCTTTATGTGGTTGCTGTGGACAGCTTGCAACTCTCAGCACAATATTAAGGTTCAGAACACACATCTCCACACCCTGAACAAGATTTACATGAAGTAATTTATGTTATGAATTATTGTAAAATTTAAGATTGTGGCTGTTTAGAAAGTGCAGACATATATAAAATATTTACTTAATTATGTGCATAAATATTGATTGGGAAAACTTGGACTAGGGCTTCCCATCAATTTCTTGCTTCGCACCCCTATGAGAATAATGTGGGCAAGCCCAAGTGCGGCTTGCGTTATAAAACCCGCATCGGTCCTATGTCATTATCTGAGGGGCTAACCGAAATAAAAAGAATGTTTATCCAGAGCGGCTGCCGAATCTGTAAAAAGTAGGACCATCGGGGGGAGTTGGCGGGATGTGCCCTTTTTGCAATGCGAGAAAAATGTGGGCAGCCCCGCAAGGGCTGCCTGCATCGGTCCCTAGTGGGGCCCATCAGGGCTTTGTCGACAGCCCCCTTCAGGCCTATGTCTGCCCCTCTTGCAGCACCCACACTGAGCCCACCGGGGCTGTCCTGCATTGCCTACATCGGACCCACCGGGGCCCACCCTTCATAGGCCACTTTGTGCTACCTGGGATTATATAATGCGAACCCAAATTAATAGATGATCGCAACATGTAAAAGACAGTATTCTCAGCCTAGTTGTGTATACCACGCCTCGGCAGAATATAAAGTCTGATTTGCGAATTTTGTTGGGAATATATGAACGCAAATTCGCCAAGATGGGGTCTATTAGGGGGATTTGTAACAAACTTTCCTCCAGAAGAAAATGTAGTGATGGTTACAGTGGCATGGTGAAAATGATTTACAATAACTTCTACCTGGATTAGCTGTGAAATATGTTTCCCCTAAATAATTTGCACAGATTTTATTTACATGCAGAGCCAGATCTGTGCTAACTACAAAAGACACATTCTGTCTCTGTTTCCCACTGCAGGGGCGTACAAAATAGCTGCGCTGGTCTGTTGTTTTTGTATTTCTTCACGACTTACCTGGAATTCTCTTGAACAGAATGAAGCAGTCACTATGGATCTGCGGATTCGATAACCACTTTCCCTCTCTTTATTGGACATAAATGTTTTAGCTTAGAAAACCATATAAGTAATGCCAAGCCTTAAGACAGTCGTCCGTAATTTTTATTATGATGCAATACTTGCAATAATATTTCTGCCAGCGAGATATTGTATATAATAGGTGATAACAATATTTTGCACTGCTTTCTTTCACAGGTCTGCCTACATGGGAAATGTACTCCACTGCCAAATGTGCTGATGTCGTTTCCAACAAGTGTTAAAAAGAGCGTTTGAGCGAGAAAAATACGAAGATAATTTCCATGTATATAAATGAAGGGATGAACACATCCACGTAACTTATAACTGGTACAATATGTTCAGCACTTCCCAGTGCAGAAACATTTCTTACAATCGCTAAGAAATTACTGATGCGCTTTTAAGTGAACTGTATAGTTTTAAAAGTAAATACTCTAACTTAACATACAGTGTAAAATACGCCTCGTTCAGGAAATTTGATGCTCTCGGTATTGTAAATGAAATCATGAAATAAAAGAATAAACTTCGTTCAGTTACTAGCAGGCAGGTGAATGGGTAGGACAAAATTTAGTCTATGCATTCTGAGATATATAAACACTTAAGATGGCCTGGATGAGAGGAGCTCCGACTGCTGGTTGTTACTAGGAGATGGGAATCCAGCTAAACACGACAATTTCATATGGAGCCAAAAGTGCTGCTCGTCAGTAACATCGGCGCATACAGATGTCTTTACTTAAGCGGGTCCATATATGAATTTTAAGAAAATAATTTTTGTTAACGATTTGACACACGAAACCCAAGGCTGATATTAAACAAATAGAAAATTAACGAGGCCCACAATTAATCTGGATACAGGAGCGAGGATACTGGAGGGGAACCAGAATCCTCAAAGAGTAGTGATCAGTGCGGTGTGGTGACACGCCTAAAGGCGGAGCTTATTCCCGAAACTCTAGCGCGACAAAAAAAAAAAACAAAAAAAATCTGACGTTCGTGTTTCCAGCTTATGAAGTTTGACAAAAAGATCACTCGCATGGCTCTGACAAGCCCTAGTTCATGGTGCCATTGCAAGAAACTGAGTGTTGACTGCCGTTACACGACCGTATTGCTACGAAGACGACGAAGCGGCCAGTGGCGCGGGGCGCAGCCCTCGAGTCAGACCCGCTGACCATTAAAGCATATTTCATCGTCATGTCATCGCTTGCTTCTGCTTCTGTTGTGCCCCGTGTTCGATCGATTGAAATATGCCACCACGGAACAGTATGCCATGACCAATTCGTCTCGGGCTAACAAATCAGGTATCTTGTTTCAGGTTAAAGGTAAGGTTAGAAAATGAACCTTGAAGGACACATGATTACTGACTCAAACATGATAATAGTAGCCCGCGCGAAAACATTTAAGCGGCTTGGCTTAGCCGATCTTTATATCTGTTGCACTCCCACTAAAGACTATACGTTGAGAGCAATCATAATCAAAACATTGCTAACACGACCGTCTACAGCTGATTCCCATGTAACACCGGAACCATCCTAAACTTGTGGGCCTAAGACAATTTCTGCCAGCGCGGCACATTTTCCTTTCTTGCAGACCACTAGTTACATTGTCTTTGCATTACGTCACTTATCTATACCCATTTTAATTTTTTATTTCTTCTAGAGTGTCATGAAAATCGCCTTTCTTCTAGGATCCGTTCGGTGCACTACCTATTTCTTAACGTTACACCTACTATTTTATGACCCGTAGATCTATCGTTACCTCTTTTGCCTCATAGCTGAGCACCCGTAAGGTGTACAATTCTTGTACACTTTTTCTCCTGAGAAAATTACATTTGCCAAACAGGAGAACATCAAGCAATAAAGTAGAAAGCCGTGTAGCACGTTAATGTAGTAGAACACGAAAGCGCAAGTAGAGTTGGCCAACGGCAGTCACTATAGCTAGCTGTCGATTTATACACTTAACGACGGAGCTCAGTTTGCCCCGAATTTTTTTATCGCCATCGCCACAGTGAACATTCCTTTATCTCTTTTTAATATATCGCGATCATGCTGCTAACAGGGGCCAGTTGACAGCTGACATGGTCAGGCACCTGCTGCTCACACCTCTGTGTGGTCATGGGTCCGCGCTAACGGCCAAGTTTTCAGGAACTGCCAAGACGGGCAGCACATTTCAGATGGTTATTGAAATCACCGAGATAAGTGGCTCCCGTTCAGAACAAGCTAAGAGCCCATGAAGACATATTTGTACGGCCTGGTTATACTTGAGTTTTGCGTCACTCTCGTAACTAGGGCCACATACAGCACGGTTCACTTAACAAGCGGGCCTATCGTAGTTGGTAGAACATTAGATTGCTCTGGCACTGGTAAGTAGGTGCTAGCCCTATTCGGCGAGCGTCCACCTCTCTGCTTGTCTATTTGTTACACCGTACCGGTGTCCGACCATCCACCCTACGGACCATCTGTTTGACAGTCCGCGCGTCTATCCGTCCGTCCGTCGGTCAGCCTCTCTGTCTCACCGTCTGTGGAGAAACAAATGCACGCACGCCTCTCACAAGTGGTTTTATAGGTGTATAGTGGTTCTAAGTTGTTCTAGTGCTTGTAAAGTAGTTTTGGAGGGTAATTTTCCCATGTAACATACTTATACAATCAAATCTTTCTTTTACTAGCAATAAGATACACATTTATTTACTGTCCTAGTGGCTCTCATTACCAAATGCTAAAATGCTAATCCATATTTGACATGTTCTTTGTTTCATACTGGCATAAAATATGGTCCAATTGAGCGCGCCTTACTACGGTTATACGAGACTGTTTCTTGGCACCATCCGGTATAATCTCCCAGTACTCTCTAAAATGAGCATTTTCTGCTTGCTATGCTAACCCTGCTATGCTCTTTCGAGGACTTAGTTTCGAACAACAATGGCCTGCAAAGGCCGTGCTGAAGACAAAACAACTTGGCTGTGAAAAAAGTGTGCAAGCGAAGGCACTGAAAATAGGCCAGGTGCACCTCTAACAAATGCACAATTGAAGAGGCACATTCTTGGCCAATATACATACACTTGGCATACGAACCGCTTCGTCTATTTACGAGCGCTTACATAGCAAGGTTTTCACCAACAGAGCACGATTCTGTGCGAGCGTCCAGACTGTAGATTTACAAGTACACTCCGCTGCCATCAATCGCGAGTACCAACAGAATATACAATCCTATACTGTCCGGCCCAACCTCCATGGGTGATGGATAAACCTTTTGTGCATCTTCGTGTTCCTGTGACTCAATAGGGCCACTTACCCCAGTAGCTTAACGTGATGGGTCGATGTGGGTCCCACATATGCAATGTGGGCAAGGGGCTGCCTATATCAAACCTGCATTGGTCCCTCTTGAGGAGAGTGCGGGCAAAATGCTTCAGCTGTCCACACCATACCTAAACGGGCCCCTTGTAGGCTCTCAATGAGCTTCACATGACGAGGGGGGGTGGGGAGCAACATATATGGGTCCAACAACAGATACCTGCGGGTGATGCTGAGGGCTACAATGTGACGAAGGGTAGGCATACCCACTACGTAGCTCCCTGCGGGGACCATTTGCGGGAATGTGTGGGCAAGCAGCTAGCATGCCTGCATCTAGCCTACAAAGGGCCCGCGTAGCATATTAATGGGCTGAGCACAAGGCATTTGCAATGGCGAAGCGTAGGCACCCCATCAGCAAACTGACCACAACGGACCCGCAGCAGACCTCTGTTGGCAAACAGCCGGCATTCCCGCATCAAGCCCGCAGAGGTCCCACGCAGGAGATACCAGGGCTTAGCCATGATCACTGCAGTCGGCGATGTGTGGGTAAGCCCTCTGTTAGCTGCCCACATACGGTTCTGAGCGGACCCACTGGACCCACTGCAGATTCTCACGGGCAAACACCTAGTATGCTCACGTCTAGCCCGCAGTGCACTACGCAGGATTCATCCCGGCTCAGCTCTGGGCTTCCCAGTGGCGAAGCATGGGCACTCCCAACTCCTGGCGGTCCGTCTATTGCCCTGTGCGGACCCACAGCACCAAATATCGGGCAAAAGGTAGTGAAGCCCACAATTCGCCGCACAAAGTGCTCAGCTCTGAGCTCTGGAGTCACTAAGTTTAGGCCTAACGATAGGTTGGCTACAATGCCTGCTTTGGTGCAATGCAACTAGCAAAGGAAGGGTCAGTGACATTCCAACATGCAGCCTGGCTGTATCCATTACTCTAAATAACCCGCTGCAAAACCTTCAAGTCAGTTTCCCTGCGCGGCAGGATTCCCTGCACAATCGAGGCATACACTTACTTCGGGGTAATAGCTGGGTGCAGTGTTGGCACATCGCCGTGCGGGAAGGGTAATTCCCGCACCCCTCGCCCATTTGTCGCAGCATTCGCACGTGCAAATTGTCGCCCCACCGTTACCCTATCCCGTTAGGGACCCCTATTCTAACTCTTCTTCCCCCCCCCCCCACACACACACACTTCAGCGACAGTTCTCCCCCCTTTATTCCCGAGTCGAGAATGCCCGAAAACCTGTTCTCTTACAATGGCCTGTGCTACAGGAACTGCATCCATGTACTGCAGCGAACTATTATTCCTGACTGACTCAGGTTATGTCATCATTGTGCATGAATTCCTGTCTCACAGTAAAGATGACTTGTAGGTTTTTCAACTGGTTTTCAATGGGCTATACTGCACACTTCGCCACTTAGTGCGCGCAGGTTAGTCTCCGGCTTAGGAAACTGTGGGTCTCTCAGAGCGCGTAGGTTAGTCTCCACCTTAATAAACTGTGCGTCTCTCACACATTCCTCGTCAAACAGCTGCCATTAGCCAATCAACGAGTTATAGGGGCCGTTTTATCCTTCCAGTTAACTTTAGTCAGCGTTAGTCAATATTCACTTGCTTAAGGTCGGTCACAGGGCTTTCTTGGCAGGAAATACTGGAGTGGGTTGCCATTACCTGGAGCATCAATGGACAAGAAGTGGAAGCTGTGACAGATTTTCTGTTCTTGGGCGCCAAGATTACCTCGGAAGGAGACTGCAGCCATGAAATTAGGAGACGCCTGCTTCTGGGAAAGAGAGCAATGGTTAGCCTTGACCGCCTAGTAAAGAGCAGAGACATTAGTCTGCCAACCAAGATCCGTATAACCCGTGCTATGGCCTTTCCAGTTGTGATGTATGGATGCGAGAGTTGGACTGTGAAAAAGGCTGACCGCCGAAGAATTGACGCGTTTGAATTGTGGTGCTGGCGAAGGCTCTTAAGAGTTCCTTGGACTGCCAGAAGATCAAATCAGTCGATATTGTCGACCATAAACCCTGACTGCTGATTGGAGGGTCAAATTCTAAAGTTAAAGCTCAGCTACTTTGGTCATCTGATGAGAAGAGAGGAGTCGCTGGAGAAAGATTTGATGTTGGGAAAGGTTGAGGGTCGCCGGAGAAGGGGTAGGCAGCGAACGCGATGGTTAGATGGCATTCTCGAGGCATTGCAGATGAAGCTATGTGATGTTAAGAAGATAGAGACCGGAAAACATGGCGTGACATGGTCCATAGGGTCACGAAGAGTCGGACACGACTGAACGCCTGAACTGAACTGAAGGTCGGTCAGCTCGTGAAGGTTCACGTGTTTGGCGGTGCGTTGGCCAGTGAAAAAAAAAAAACTCAGCGAGGGCAATAATATTCATCTATTTCCTTTCAAAAAGAAGCAAAAGGTAAAAATTACATGCGTAACGGAACCCATATAAGTAATATGACAATTTACAGATCCAACCCCGAAACTAGAAAAGGAGGAAAAATACAAACTCGACCAATTAGGCGAATAAGCATCTCTGTCTCTATATTACAGGCAGTAATATGCAAGATTATATAGCTAGACAAAAAAAAGAAAAACAAAACTCACGCGGGCAATCAAAATACAGGGACTACGGCGAAAGGTTCGGTGATCTTCCACATCGTGCGAGCACGACTGTGACAGGCCCAGTGCAATGAAACGCGCATCTCGGAGCCTGTAGTTCGGCCGCCACGCACCCGCAGAGGAAACATCTGCCCTCATTTTCCACCTGTTTCCAACCGACTGTGCTGGCGCTTGTCACATGCGCTGTTGGCTTGCGCACGCTGTGCGCAGACGACCGATGAACGACAGGGAGGCGAGAGAGGCTGACAGCAGCAAAAACCTCCTTCAGTTTCACGTTCCATCTTTAGCACGCAAGATTAAACGAACATGTACATCTTCGAGCAAAAGTGAAGAGACGACGCTAACCGCTACGATTGCTTTTTTTTCTATACAAAACGACGTGCCAGACAAATGTGTTTGGGCAAGATGGCAAGTATATTTAGGAGAGTACCCTTTGCAGAAGAAACCGCTTCACCGTCATAAAACGCGGACGTGCATGTTTATCAAAGCGTGTGGTCTCCCGACGTTTTCTCGCAGGTGTACACATCTCGTCAACACACGCCTCAATAGGAAGGTCGTTGTTGTTGTCCTGTGATCAGAAAGGTCTTTTAAATTGCCTTTGCCAAACGTTTTTTGATAACATGCTCAGTTAACAAGTGTCTAGTTCCGTCGTTTCCAGAGCAAGGCCTATTGAGCCGTGGGAATAATGGCGAGAAATGCATCCGCACTATAGCTTTCGGGATCCAATATAACTGGGACATTAAACCACAATCAACAAAGATTCCGCGACTTTCCTAGAAAATTGATATCCGAATCTGAAGCGTAGAAGTGTGATGGTTATGCTGGTATGCTCGTCATCATCATCACCATCATCATCATCAGCCTGACTATATCAACTGCAGGTCGAAGGCCTCCCCCATGTTTCTCCACTTAACCCGGTTCTGTGCTAGCTGCATCCACTTGACCCTGGCCTGTGAACGTCTTAACCTCAACCGCCCACCTAACTTTCTGCCACCCCCTGCTACGCATCCTCCTTTTGAAATCCAGTTTGTTACTCTAAGTGACCATCGGTTAGCCTCTCTTCGCAATACCTGTCCTGCCCAAGCCAATTTCTCCTTCTTGATTTCCACAAGAATGTCGGTAACTTGAGTTATTTCTCTGACCCACTCTGCACGCTTCCTATCTCTTAATGTTACCCCTAAAATTTTCTGTTCCATATCCCTCTGCGTTGTCGTCAACTTAAGTAGAACCCTCTTGGTTAGCCTCCACGTTTCGGCCCCATAGGTGAGTACAGGTAAGATGCAACTGTTGTGTATACTTTCCTCTTGAGCGATACCGGTAAGCTGCTAGTCATAATCTGCGAGTGCTTGCCAAATGCGCTCCATTCCAATCTTATTCTTCTTGTTATTTCCTTTTCATGGTCCGGATCTGTGGTTACTACCTGTCCTAAGTAGACATATTCGCCTACTACTTCCAGTGCTTCGCTACCTAACGTAAACTTCTGTTTCTTCCCGAGGCTGTTGAAGATTGCCTTAGTCTTCTGCATATTGATTTTCAAGCCAACCTTTCTACTTTTCCTGTCTAGGTAATCAATCTCTGTTTTCAGCTTATCCCCCGAGTTACTTAGCAAGGCAATGTCATCAGCAATTGGCAGATTACTTTGTTATTTCTACCCTTATCCCTAACTGCTCCCATTCCAAGTTTCTGAATACTTTCTCTAAGCAAGCTGTGAATAGTTCTGGGGAAATCGCGTCTCCTTGCCTAACACCTGCTGTGCTCGACTGCTGAATACAAGTACGTGGATACAATCGCGGCAGCGGAGGCCGCAGTTTGACGGGGGACAAAAAGGTGTTAAGGTGCCTGCCTTCTGTTCGATGGAATCCCATGCAGCAGAAATTTCCGGAGACTTCCAATACGGCGTCTTTCGAACACCGATTCATTTTGCCACTTCGGCGACGAACAATCGTGAAATTCTTACGGTGTGGTGTCCTCATGTAACACACGCAAAAATAGGGGTCCAAAGGATTAATACTAGCACTTCAGTTCTCACTTCAGTGTTTCGGTCTGTCGACCTGCTGCGCTGGCGGCTGCCCTGCGCCGTTGCTGGAGCTGTGTTTCGCAACTCAGCCGTTCCGATAATCTGTTACCGGATATCAGATAGATATGTGCATACATCAACATCCGATGTCAGCTGTCACATGAGAGATATCTAAATCGCATAGAAGAGGATTGAGTATTTAGGCATTCCCCCTTGCACAAGTCCTCTCAGAGTCTTTCGGCCGGCTGATATAAAACTTTGACAGTGCTTATAGTCAGCTTGTTGCTCTAATAATAAGTTGAATAAGAAGTTTCGCGATGCACAAGCGTTTCTGAACGCCAGGGCCACAAAACTGACACTCAGGCGAGGTATGCGACAGGATTCCATCCAGCAGCTACAAATATGTTGCGCAAAAGAAGGAATTATTGTGCCTTCAAGCCAGGTGGAAAACAAATTAAAGTCACGTTCTAGATTCATATGCGGAATGCACGTGCGGCGACTACAACAGCAAGTGCTGTTTTTTTATTATTCTTCGCACACGTTTTGATCTCCTTTTTTATTTCGAAGGCATATTGCGGGCAGTCAAAGCACGGTAGCAGCCATAAACGCCAGCATGGCGACATGCAGTATCTTGTCCGGGGCCATACTTGATTTTCTCCTTGTTCGCAAGGTTTATGTATGGTAGGTGCAGCTTAAGGACCTGTTTGTTTAAATCACCAGAGAAGCAAACCTATTTCGCATAATGTTTCGAGTTATTAGACGATGTATTTTTATTCATTTTTTTTCAACTTCTGCAACCCACACAAAACATCGAAAGCGAGACAGCTAGCGGACGTCGGTTGAAACATGAGTATGAACGCTGTCGAAAAGAGCGAAGTACTCACACCAAGAGGCGTGCGTTTCAGCCGTCCTACTCAAGTTGGCTTTCGGTTGCCCGCGCGGGCCTTCGGTGAGCTGCTATCTCTCAGGCAGGCTCGACTGGAACTCTTTGGATTAATTTAGGTAACTTCATTTTTTTACCCATCCTAGCGTCGCACATTACTCGGAAGTTTCTGAATTTCAGCTCCATCGTAACGAGGCCGTCATGAGCGAGGTAATGTCCTGCGACCTATGGTCAGACACAACTCGTCTGAATGCGGTAACCACCCGACGCATATCCTTTGCAAGCATTTTGTAGTCAAACCAGAGTCATGTCAAACAGCCAAAATAAAAAGCTATTCATCAGGCGCGATTACAACGCAGCTCAAAACTACGATGCCTCTGCTTCTTCAACAGAGCCAAATTTCAAAAACCGATTGGGTTTACTGTTTCGCGGAGTTAATAATACAGAGGCAAGGAACTATAGCAGATATAATTATGTAGCAACTACTTTTTTTTTTTTCAGGTTGTGTTCCACTATAGTGGCCGGTAGACAATAGCTCGAAACAGTAAACGTTAGCAGCACTGAAAAGGCGTTCTCCATCCGTTACAGTCGAGCGCCCTAGCTTTTGAAGTCAAAGAGCAGAATTTTGCGCTTTTGCTAGCTTAGGAATTCGGGGTAAAATCTACAAGAGAAATGCGCTCATTTCTATTCACGAAAAAAAAATCTACATAAAATAGTATCGCAAATTAGTGAAAAACTACCGGGGGGGGGGGGCACTAAGGTTTTAATTATGAACTTTTAAGACAGCGTTAATGCCTTCCGTCTGCGGGGTTCCCTTGTAGGCCCTCTTTCTCGTACACGCGTTCACTAAATCCGCAATTGCCTTAATGTGTGTCTTTATTATTTATCTTCTACCCATTAGAACACAATTCTAAGGTAATCAAAGTGTAAACTATTGCCACATTATTAATGTTGAATGTCTGGCTGTGGTTTCATGGCTTCCGGAGGTTTCCGCGATTCAATATAAACTGCAGCCCGAGTTGGCAGCTCCTCACCAAAATAATTAAAATACGGTCATACTCACAGCTTTCTTTATCTATCACATGACCAAAATTTGTGTAAGGCATCATAACCATCAGTCAGCTGCTGAGACAAAATCAAAACTGGACGAGAAACATTCCTTCTGTTAACGGCTGCCTTTTTGCACCGGGAGTTCCCACCTGGGCGGTGGCTGTAAAACCTTGAACCACACCGGAGAGTCCCGTGATAGAGTGATGGAACATGTAAACCGAGAACTCCCCGCATGCCTTTGACTAGTCGGCGCAGCGGTGGCTGGTGCCGTGTCATTCCTGTTTACTATAGTTTGGTTGGGCTGCTTTCGTTTCGAATGGGCGTAGTGCGCAGCGGATACAGCGTCCATCTTTGGTTGGAGATAGTGCGAGTACGAGTCTCCGAACAGCAGTGCGCCGTGCGGCGTCGATCAGAGCCGACGTTAAGCAAATGGGCGAAGAGTGCGCAGTGCGTGTCAGGGACAATGATAGCGGACGCTCGAAGAAATGTGCGGAAGAAAGTGCAGTGCGGCGCCAACCAGTGCGGAAGGTTGAATAAAATGTGCAAAAGGGCGGGACGAACAAGGAGTAACCAAAATATCTTCGTTATCGTTTGGAATATAACCTTTATAGGTTCTTTTATCTTAATGTGCATTGTTTCCTTTTCAATTTTCCACGTGTTTTTTCTCTAACATATCATAACTTATTTCGCTAGCGTAGGCGAATTCCGCGCGGTTACTTATGCACACTATCGGGTTGCGCAATATTGCGAAGAAAACATCTCTCAAAATTTTTCGTGTCTACTATTTGAAAGCCAGCGCATTAAAATGAGAGAAGCTTTATTTTTCGTGTTTAGCCTTCGGCGCCTTAAAATGGCACTTCTATCAAAGAGGCGTTTCCGCTACCAGTTACATTTTATGCAGAATATCTCAGTAAACCATATTATAGAGTTGAAAGGGATGTGCACTTCATATTTTCTGGTCAACGCTTTTTAGGCTAACAATGCAGCAGTATGCTACGTTAGCGTGGAAGACCTCGGACGTTTGGCAAACAACTCGATCTGCAATTGGTTTTTACTTGTATATATTATTTTTGCGTCGCTAGTGAAAGCGCTGTTCTCCCTCTTGAAGTTGGCACAACATGCCCTTCGTAGGAACGTTTTTTTCCAGTTAGCAGACTAAATGTGGCTCTGCATCCCGACGCTCAGAACACACCGCTCCAATGCTCAGAACACAGAGGAGCAGATGTTCACGCGACTGAAAAAAAAGAAGGAAAATGCGGCGTTCAGCAACGAAGGGATATAATCACTGCAGCTGATTAATTACTATTACAAAGCACATTTTGCTACGAAAGCTCCGCAAACTGCGCTTCTCCATTTACTTATACTTTGTAAATGGTGCCACATGCACAACTGCGTCAGTGGTAGGCTTTACCTACACATGATGCAAACACCCACCTCCTTTTGCTCTTCTTTCTCCTTTTGATAGTGTCAGATGATAGCTAGCAGCATGCAGCAGAGGTGCAGATGGTGCCTAATTTTGCCCTAACCGAATTTACTGTAGCTGTCTGCCTGCGAAGGTAGGATCCGTGATTATTTGCTCTGCGTTGGTGGCAACGTCGCTTCATGACGCCGCCGACGTGTGCGTTTCTGCTGCAAAGAATTAAACGAAGACCTTGGCGTTGTGACGTGTTGTGAAGCGTTGTGAAGGCCTTTGTTGTCGGCGTCATACGGGAGCGCGTTTGAAAAGGGTGCAAGTGCGTTTACGTTCATCTCGGAATTCTTTACAGTGCTTGTAATAAAGGCATACTTTTTGAAGCTCACTTTCTTTCTTTACTGGGCTTATTCTCGAATATTACCTCTTCTTTTCGTGTTCTGGTTGGTAGACGGCCTTCGTACGCAGCTAGGCCTTGCCTTCTAATCGTGCAGAACATGAGACCCCCTAACTCTGGCAATATATTTCGGAAATATGGAGAGAAACTGCGACTATAGTCGCAGGTATACCTTTGGTATACCAAAGAATGGGAATCTTATGAGACCTGGCGAGATTTCGTGGTTATCAGAAGATTGTGCCTCTGTTGCTGGAATGAAGTCGGAAACTTCCGGTATCACGGGTGCCGCTCTTTGGCTATTAGTTTAAGGAGCATATGCATATTGACGCGAAACCTTCAAAACTATATTTGGTGTTTTTTTTATTGGCCGCCGGCATGCGGCTTTATCCCTATGACTCTGTCACGCGTATGAATTCTGTATTCTTTGTTTGTTAATGCTCGATGTTACGAGACGCACCTTTATCAGTTTCTTTGTCTCGCAAGATGCGCTGAGATCTGTCGCGAAGATTCCGACCAGCCGCGCATGTTTCTACAATGTTCCAGGTTGAGCTAGTAACAGTTTGCGACGTTATCTAGATGATTCGGAGCAGCCTTTAAGTTGAGCGTTGATGTGTGTGACAAGCATTCTTTGTTCGACGATCGACGAGCACGTTTGTTGGTATCACCTCCGCCGACTTGCTTAGTTCTTTTGCGGGCGCAAGTCGGCCCAATAAAGAGTTATTTTCAGTACCATCACGCGTGTGTCTTCTTTTGGTGTGTACGGCCTTGTCACCGCTATGTGACAATATTACGGGGACCATTTAGGCCAATCAAAAATTTGTTGTTTGTAGCTTGCTGACTATAATTGGTATAAGAAGCAAAATGCCTAAATTCTTTAAGACAGTGTGGAAGATTTTGTTGAAAAGGCACGCAGAGTACCGTTGCCAAATATTGCGCTTGATTAGCTCGCATTTGCTTTTTTTCTGCTTAGTGAGCACCTTTTTCAATTTTTCTGTAGATTAAGTTCAGTTCAGTTGAGTCGTTCAGTCGTGTCCAACTCTTCGTGACCCTATGTACAATATCACGCCACGCTTTCCGGTCTCTCACTATCTTCCTAACATCACATAACTTCATCTGCAGCGCCTCGAGGATGCCATCTAACCATCGCGTTCGCTGCCTACTCCTTCTACGGTGACCCTCAATCTTTCCCAACATCAAATCTTTCTCCAGCGGCTCCTCTCTTCTCATCAGATGACCAAAGTAGCTGAGGTTTAACTTTAGAATTTGAGCCTCTAATGAGCAGTCAGGGTTTTTTCTGTACATTAAATAGAAGAGCAAATGCATGATTCCTTAAGGGCAATCTGTTTAATTTGTATTTTGTCGTGCCATTACGGAAAACACGCTAGAGCAAACACTTTTTATTGTGTATTTAAACTATTTATTCGATCCACTCATTTTGCCTTGGGATAAAATTGCAAACATCCTTTAAAGTGAGTACTATCAACTATTCACTATGTAGATGGTGTGCCAAACATGTGAAGACAAGTGTAGTGATGCCCACTTACAGCTGCTTTAGTTATAAGGAATGCTCACTTATTACTACTGCGATGTGGATTTAATAGTTCGTTTGAACGTCTAGCGCTGCCAGTAATTCGGGCAGAGCAGGGTCGAATTGCCAGCCGCAGGGCACAGCTTCAGCACGAGAGATGGGCGCCGGAGCCAAGCGATGGTGATGGCGATGCCGCAGCATTTTCCGTTCTTTGTCTTCTTTACATTTCCCCCACGTGAAGAAGTCGCCATCCTGGCGACTCAGGGAGAAGAGACGACCAGAGGGTTGTAATATGGCTTGAGGCGGCTAACGTGGACAATCTCGCGGCCGCGACGGCGGTGGTCGGAAGAAGGGGTGACTGGCTCGATGACGTAGTTCACAGGGGATGTGCGTTCCAAGACGCGATAAGGTCCGTGGTATTTGGTGTCTAGTTTGTTGGTGGCAGGAACGCATAGCCAAACGAAGCTGTCGGCCTGGAACGTGGGAGCAGGAGTATCGGTATCATGCTGATCTTTGCGATAGCCTTGAGTGTTGGAGGTAAACGTGCGAGCTAGCTGACGGCATTCCTCGGCCTTCTGTACAATGTCTGACAAAGTACTGTACTCAGAGGCATCTGGATGGTATGGCAAAATTGTGTCCAGAGTACATGATGGTTCACGGCCATATAAGAGGAAGAAGGGCGAAAAACCAGTTGTTGCTTGGGTGGCAGTGTTGTACGCGAACGTTACGAATGGCAGTACTTGGTCCCAGTTCGAGCTTCCAGATTCAGATGTAACATACATTGCGAGCATGTCCCCAAGCGTACGGTTGAAGCGCTCCGTGAGGCCATTTGTTTGCGGGTGGTACGCAGTTGTAGCTCGATGTATCGATTTACAAGACGACAGGAGCTCTTGGACTACTTCGGAAAGAAAGACACGACCTCTATCACTCAGTAGCTCGCGGGGGGCGCCGTGTCGAAGAATGAAGTGGTGCAGAAGAAAATGGGCTACCTCTCGAGCTGTCGCCGCGGGAAGTGCAGCAGTCTCGGCGTAACGGGTCAGGTGGTCGACGGCGACGATGACCCATCGATTACCAGCGGCACTGCAAGGTAGCGGACCATAGAGGTCGATTCCCACGCGATCAAACGGGCGAGCTGGACACGGTAAAGGCTGAAGAGGGCCAGCAGGGTGGCGAGAAATCTTGCGTTGTTGACAGGCGGTACAAGAGCGAATGTAGCGACGTACGAAATTGTACATTCCCCGCCAGTAGTACCTTTGACGAATTCGATCATATGTTTTGAGGACGCCGGCATGAGCGCTTTGCGGGTCACTATGATGGTGGGCACAAACCTCGGAGCGGAGGTGGCGCGGAATGACAAGAAGCCACGTTCTGCCGTCTGAGTTGTAGTTCCTTCGGTAGAGAAGGCCTTCCCGAATGGCGAAATGGGGGGCCTGTCGGCGGAGTGCCCGAGGATGCGTAGCCGCGGAAGTAGTGCCAAGGATATCTAGCAGGTTAGAAACCCAAGGATCTTGTCGTTGCTCGAAAGGCATATCCTCAATGGTGAGTGCTGACAAGAGTGTTTGAGGAGGGGACGATGAGTTAGGCGAGCACACCGGTGACCGAGAAAGAGCGTCGGCGTCAGAGTGCTTGCGGCCAGAGCGGTACACTACACGGATGTCGTATTCCTGAAGCCTGAGAGCCCAGCGCCCGAGACGGCCAGACGGATCCTTGAGAGACGCGAGCCAGCAGAGAGCGTGATGATCTGTAACTACCTCGAAGGAGTGGCCGTATAAGTAAGGGCGGAACTTCGTTACAGCCCACACGATTGCTAAGCACTCCTTTTCGGTAACGGAGTAGTTGGACTCGGCTTTGGTGAGAGCACGGCTGGCGTAGGCGACAACGTATTCGGAGAAGCCAGGCTTGCGCTGGGCGAGGACGGCGCCGAGGCCGACACCACTGGCATCGGTGTGAAGTTCTGTAGGTGCAGTAGGGTCGTAATGGCGAAGGATTGGCGGTGACGTTAGAACATTGCGCAGTGTCGCGAATGCATCATCGCAGGCTGGCGACCAAGAGGAGAGGTTAGGGGTGCCTTTCAAGAGCTGTGTAAGGGGGGCTATGATGGTTGCGAAATTCCGAACAAAACGACGAAAGTACGAGCAGAGGCCCACGAAGCTTCGCAGTTGTTTCAAAGTGGTCGGTTTCGGAAAGTCAGCGACGGCGCGCAGCTTCTCAGGATCAGGCAGAACTCCATCTTTACACACAACATGTCCGAGTATTGTGAGCTGGCGGGCACCAAAGCGGCACTTTTTGAGGTTCAGTTGAAGACCGGCGCGGGTTAGGCAGGTGAAGACCTGGCGAAGTCGAGTCAGGTGGGTCGGGAAGTCGGTTGAAAAGACGACGATATCATCAAGGTAGCATAAACAGATGTTCCATTTCAGGCCACGCAGTACAGTGTCCATCATTCTTTCAAATGTGGCTGGGGCGTTACAGAGTCCGAATGGCATAACATTAAATTCGTATAGTCCGTCTGGAGTAATAAAGGCGGTCTTAGGACGATCCGCCTCTGCCATGGGCACCTGCCAATACCCGGAGCGTAAATCGAGTGAGGAAAAGAATTCTGCGCCTTGCAAGCAGTCTAGGGCATCGTCGATTCGTGGGAGGGGGTACACATCACGACGAGTGATTTTGTTGAGACGGCGATAATCAACACAAAATCGTATGGAGCCATCCTTCTTTTTAACTAGGACCACAGGAGACGACCATGGGCTACAGGATTCTCTAATTATTCCGCGTTGGAGCATGTCATCGACTTGTTGGGCAATAATACGGCGCTCAGTCGGCGACACACGATACGGCCGCTGATGGAGAGGTGGATGAGCGCCAGTGTCGATGAGGTGGGAAATGGTCGTCGTGCGGCCCAAGGAAGATTGCGGGATGTCGAAGGAGGAGCGGAATTGGTGTAGAAGGTCAAGAAGTTGCTCGCGGTGGCGCGGCTCTAGAGCGCTGTCCACAGAATGGTCAAAAAGGTCCCGCTGTAGCGGATCGGAAGCCACACGAGTTGGGGTCAAGGCGTCAACTTGGCAAACAGGGAATGACACATCATCAAAGGCGAACAGAAGGTCTACGGGCTCGATGCGGCCAAGGCACTCCCCTTCGATCAACATAGCGGGAGACGCAAGAGGATTGGCTACCAGAAGTGTGCTAGCGCCGTTGTTCATGTCGAGGACGGCAAACGGCAGCGGTAAGTGGCGGCGGCGGCAGACAACGTTAGAGGGCGCAAAGAGGACTGTCGCGGCGGTGGTAAAAGAGGCAGTGAGGGGAACCAGAACAGCGCTTCCGGGTGGGATGGTTGTATCATGAGCTACGAGGAGTTTGGTCGCAAAACGAGGACACGGCTCGTGGAACAGGGCATCAGACGGTGCATCACTCGATTCAATGAGCTCTACTTGAGGACTGGCGCAGTCAATGATAGCATGATGCTGGGACAGGAAATCCCAGCCGAGAATGACGTCATGAGAACATGTGGGGAGAACGACGAATTCGATGATGTACAAGGCTGCAGCAATGACGACGCGAGCAGTGCAGATAGCTGTCGGCTGTATACTGTGAGCGGATGCGGTACGAAGCGATAGTCCCTCGAGAGGCGTAGTCACTTTTCGGAGGGAGCGGCAGAGTTTTTGGCTGATAACTGATACAGCGGCACCGGTGTCGACGAGCGCAAGAGTATGAACACCTTCAACGATGACAGCAGTAACATTCGCGGGATTAAGACGAGGACTTTGAAATTCTGTCGAATACGCAGTTCGTGCCTCGCGAACTGCGGCGGTTAGTTTTCCGGCTGAGTAGCGGGTCGTCGGCGCATTGGCGAAATGGAGCGGCGACGTGGTGATGGCGAACGACGAGGCAGGAAGTCCGGAGGGTCAGGGGATGCTGTTGGATGACCCGATGGGACGGGGAATTGGGGGGCCAAATAAGGTGGCGCAGGCCGCGCAGCAAAGGCCATATTTATTCGGCGCCGGCAGTAGCGTGTAGTGTGCCCAGGGATGCCGCAGTGGTAGCAAATAGGCCTGTTGTCTGCAGTGCGCCATGGAGATGGTGTCTGACGCAAGGGGGGAGCAAACGCTGTTGGTGCCGAACGCATAGGGGGCGAAGCATAGGCATATGCTGGCTCAGGAGGTGGACTTGAAGTAACTTCGGCATATGAGCGACGCAATACCTGGGGAGGAGCCGGCGCGAATGCTGGAGCATAGCTCAGTGGCGCAACGCCGGACGATGAAATTGTGGGCGTGGGGAACGGCATTGAGGGTGCGACCGGAGGTGATTGAGGAACAGAATTAGGGAGGACTTCAGATACATGCTGTTGGATTGCACGGCGAAGCTCCGGAACAAGGCCAGTTGGTGACGACTCCTTAACATATGGCTGCAGGGACAGTTGTCGTGCGACCTCCTGACGTACAAAAGCCTTGATGTTTTCAGAGAGGCTAGATGACTCCCTCTCCGCGGCTAGTCCAGCAAGTGATGCTTGAGGCTGGCGAATCAAAACACGCTCCTTGCGGAGTTCGTCGTAGCTTTGACATAGGTCGTAGATTTCCTTGACCGTCGTGGGGCCTTTGGCGACGAGCATGTTGAAAGCGCCGTCATCAATTCCTATGAGGACATGACGTATCTTAACGGCCTCGGTCATGGTCGGGTCAACGCGACGACACATATCAACAATGTCCTCAATGTAACTGGTGAACGTTTCACCGGGTAGCTGCAGTCGCGACCGAAGACGCTGTTCCGCGCGGAGTTTTCGGACGGCGGGGCGGCCAAAGACATCAGAAAATTTCGTCTTGAAACTCGCCCAGGTAGTAAAGTCAGACTCGTGGTTTCTAAACCACAGATTAGCGACGTCGCTCAAGTAAAAGATGACATTGGTGAGCTTACGGTTGTCGTCCCGGTTATTGTGACGGCTGACCCGTTCGTAAGTGGTCAGCCAATCGTCGACGTCGTCATCGCTGCTTCCACTGAAGGTAGCGGGGTCCCGTTGACGAATCGCACCTGTGCAGGTGACGGGTGGAGGTAGGTGCAATGAAGTCGGCTCCGTCATTGGTGTAGTCAACGTTCTGCTGCGAAGTTCCAGGGCGAGATGAGTACAGGGAACCTCAGATTGACCTCCACCAAGTGCGATGTGGATTTAATAGTTCGTTTGAACGTCTAGCGCTGCCAGTAATTCGGGAAGAGCAGGGTCGAATTGCCAGCCGCAGGGCACAGCTTCAGCACGAGAGATGGGCGCCGGAGCCAAGCGATGGTGATGGCGATGCCGCAGCATTTTCCGTTCTTTGTCTTCTTTACACTACTAACAATGCGGGAGGGTCAACCAGCGTTTGCAATCTGTGTAAATGCTGCGTAAATGTATTGATGATTTTTGTTACCTGAAGGCGATACTCCTTAGTGAACTCTATATGAATGTTGCATTTTGAATTACTGAGTGGAATTAATATTGCAATAGTAAATTTCTTCTCAAAATTTTAATTTCCTTCATTCCGGTATTTTAAAGGAGTGAGGTGGGTGCCTCTTGGGATATTTTTTTGTTTTGCAGTGGAAGAAAACAGAGCAGCAGTGAAAGCTAGGTGGTGTTCCATGGCCAGTGCGTTTTGTAAGTGGCCATCTGAGCCTTGGTGCTATACAGAACAACACCTACAATGAAAAGTGAAAGGGCCAGACCCTAAGCGGTGAGCGCTCGTGGTGTCAATGTAGGGAGCACTATTTAAGGTCATTTAGCCAATACATTTTTAGTCCAGTGCTGTGTTATTTGTGCTCTTAATTTTTAAATTTGTTTTTAATATTCCTTCGTCAAAAATTGCATGCCGCAGCCAGAATTTTATCCTGCATCTTTGAGCGCATCTTATGCTCTAACCTTTTTACCACTGAGACAGGTAACTACTGGCTAGGAGTATCACTAGCTTGTAATGTGCACTGTGCCTTTATTACACTTTAGAAACTTAAGCACTTTTTCATCGGCAACGCGGCGAGGATGGGTGTGAAAAGGCGCAAGAAGTCACCAGCGGGCAGGCAAACTCGCTTCGGCTCCCAAAATCACACATTCACACTGGCAAGGTAGAGTTGCCGAGAGTGATGCCGCTGTTTCCTGCTTTACGCAGCACAACAGGAACAGCAAAGTAGACAGGAGCAAAAACAAAACGAAAATAAAATAAACTAGTCAGAAAGAGAAGAGGCGCACAAATGAAAGGTAGAGTACAAAAGACCAGGGTGGGGTAGATGCCTGCTCGGACCCTGCTGCCCCTGGGAGCTTATACGCCCGCTGGCCGAGGGGACCGGCTGCCCAGAGACAGCTGAATGCTGTCTCTGGGCAGCCGGAATGTGTTTGGAATCATCGCGGAATCATCGCGGAATGTGTTTGGCTGTATTGCGCGACCAAGGCTTCAGGTCTGCAATAAAGCCTGATCTCCCAAGTCCGACCTTCGCGTTGCCTTACAATATTCTCATACGCCTTCTCCGACATAGTCACCCATTATCATCATTTTTATTCTCCTCTTCCTCATCCCCAGTGCAGTGTAGCAGGCCAGATTTTAATTATTCCGGCCAACCTCTCTGCTTTTCTTTTATTAAATTCATCTATTTATCTATGTATCTGAGAGCTGCCTGAATAGAGAGAAAAATGTCAGCGCTGCTGCTCAAAATATGGATATGGTCTATTCACGTACTAATGTAGTGTATAACTAACATGATAGCTCAAAGCGCACAAACGAAATGATTCCAACAACGCTATGCACACAGAGAAGAAAACAAACTGATACCGCTCTTTCATATGTCCTCGCTCGCTGGTCTCATTTACGCATGAAGAATGAAACGTGCCAATTTTTTAAGAGCAATACTTATTCACTTGGTACTGTGAGGGACCTGCAGGCGCTGGCAAAATAGTATGCGAGGCCCGACTTTAATATATGTCAGTTTCACGAAATGTGTTTTTAGCATTTTAGTCCCTTGTGAAATGTAACTAAAACGTGCCGTGAAAAATATATAAAGAATACATTTCTGCAAAACAGTACTTCGCACGACACGCATCATGCATCTGCAATCACATATTCAGCGAAAATAAAGCAAACAACAAAACCTCTCTTTGCATTTGTTTATTTTTTCTCGAGATATGGGCATTTATTCTCAATTCTTGAAATTTCTCAGAGAATATTGTGCTTTTTGTTTCATTATTCCTTTAAATTCCAGTCTAAGGGCTTATTTAAAGGCCAGAAATAAGGTTAAATTATATATAGATAACAAGTGTGAAAAAAACTCAAAAATAAATGTTCAAACGGCGCACAAAAAGCGTTTTGCCAGTATCATCCCTTTTTGAGCTCCTACAAAGGAACAATTGTGCTTTTTCGGTGAGCATCACTTGCAATAAAATTACATCTGTCTTGTGTTGAAATGCTCGTATATGGATGGAATTTTCGTTTTAGGAATTCCAGATGTCAACCACTGCAACATAGCGTTCAGACAGGCGAGGAGAGTTTATTACCTTTCATGTTTTTCGCAACTTGACGAAAAGTTATCTGAATGAAATTGGCAGTGAACACTAAACAGTTTCTGGTGACAGAAAATTCTAGGTTGTCTTGAAGGATATATTGATATGGAAGTAAAAATTTTATAATAGCACATATAAAGTAAAACCGCCTCATTATTATTCTTGTACTATATATTTTACGCTGTGCGAAAAATGATTGCTTACGGAGCGAGAAGAATACTTATTCCTCTCTGGCTTTTCATATTCTGCACCATCTCGGTAACCTGTGAGTACATTTTAGTTATATTTTTTCCGGATAATGTTGTTTTACTATAATCAAATATTGTTTGACTTGTAATTTCAGAAGTGGAACTTGCCTTACTAATGAGCCAAATGTTTTGAGGAAAGAACAAAATAAAGGCGTACTTCATGAATTTTCTGAAGAGCCAGCATCATAATGATAAACATACTCATTATGGGTGCATTTACCGATACATTTATACAGTTTATTTCGAATATATCGAACCCTGCTTTAATAACTTATGACGTATTACAAGCCTGATTATCAGAGTGAAACAGCCATGAAAACGTACAACACTCTTCGCTACTGTAGAACTCCAGTTCAACGGGTATTCGTTAATTCGAGCAGCGCGCTGCACCTCTGCAACGCGCGGTTGCTCTGTGATCTTCAAATATCCCTTCTTCCACGTGGTGCCGCATTGTCTGCATGTTGCATTGCACAATATGGCTGCGCTAGTGCTGTAAATCTACATAACAATAAGAATAATACTTAGGCACTTCAAAAAATGTTTACATATGAAGATAGAAGTTACGTTTCAGCCCGTATTTAGCTGTGGGAAAATATAGTGTGCGCTTTATATAGCTTTCGACAAATGCTTATAGCCTATAGATATAGCTATAGCTTATAGCTTTCGACAAAAGTCAGATTGGTTTTAATTTTCTGCCGAAGTCTTATCTGTCACGTACAGGCTACAATATTAAAGAACGAAATTGAGGGCCGTATTTTGATGACGTCTCTATAGCACAGAGCAAGGCTCTGCAAAGCTGTTAACACGGCGCTCCGTGTGCTTCCCTTAGCAAGCTGTCTTTAAAATCTTTGAAGGTAGTAAAATATATTGTTCACAACTTTTGTCGTAACTGTTCATGTTTTTTTTTTCTTGTGCAGGGGAGCTTGGTTAGTATCAATAAGGTCAAGATACCACTCGCTTCGCACCAAGAGGCCTTAGGCAAAAGTGTTATCACCTAGAGAGACCACCGCGCTTTTCCGACATGTTTGAAGATAGTAGAAATGAAGGGCTGCATAGTAAGGGCTGTGCGGTAGGGTGACTTAATTCTCATTTTCGCTAGTATTCCCGAAATACTGTTGTGTGACTTGCTGTACGCAAAACTAAAATAAGAATCTCGAAGTAAAGCAGAAGCAGGTACATCCACTGAGATTTTTTTCCTGTTGCCTTGCGCCAATCGGTGCCCCTTGCCCTCAAGGATGGGGTGTCTTAAAAGCTTCAGCACCCGAAAAAAGAACGCATCTTGGAGCCAGTTGCTTCTTTGGGCTTGGCTTCACTAATCGTTCCAGTGGGTAAGAAGGATGGAGGCGTCAGGATTTGCGCAGACTACAGCGTTACCATTGTGCAGTTTCTGTGTTAGAAAAGCAATCGACTGCGAGGATTCAGAACCTGCGGGAGATGCTGGCAGGAGATTAAAAGTTCACCAAGGTGAAATTGAGTGATGTCTACAAGCAAATATTTCTTGACGAAGATTCAAGAACGTATTTCACAATCTCTACACACATCGGACTGTTCTGGTTCACACATCTTTCTTTCGATGTGTCATTGGCACCACCCTTGTCTCAAAGCGAGATGGAAAATTGTTTCAGAGGACGGCCACATTTTGCAGTATATTCTCATGACATTCTTGTTACAGGCTCGAACCATTCAGAGCACCTTCGCAACCTTAGTGCTGTCCCGTTTGGGCTCCATGATGCCTGGCTTAAGTTCAAGTTCGACAAGTGATATTTTTGTCGAACATTTTCAATGCCTTACGTACATCATAAGTAAAGAAGGGCTATCGTGACGTTTGAGCAAGGTATCTGCCCGCCGTGCTTCGTGCGCCTGCAACCAGAGACCTCAAGGAACTGCAAAAGGTTTCATGTGAACTTCTACAGGCACTTTCTACTAAACCTTTCCGGACGCTTCCATCCTCTCCATTATCTTCTCACGAACGAGAAGATATGAGTGCGGAGAAAAGAGCAAGCAAACACATTCAGTGCAGTGAAGCTGATAATAACGTCCTCCCCAGTTCTAATGCGTTTCAACCCAGGAAGCCGCTATATCTCAGCTGTGATGCCTCTCTATATGAGATTGGCGCAATTTTGCACACAGAATCTAATGCCCTAGAACTACCTATTGACTTTTCCACCAGATGCTTGTCTCGTGCAGAGCAAAACAACAGCTTGCTTGAGAAAGAGGCAGTAACATATCTATATAGAGCTGAAAAATTGCATCAGAACTGGTGGGGCATTTCTTTTTTGATTACACAGATCATAAGCCACAATTGGGATTACTGAGAGAGGAGAAATTCTTTAATTCAAGCATCCCCACGACTGGTCAGGTAGGCATTTAAACTTTCTGCATACAAGTAGAAGCTTGCTTACCAGAGTGATGTGGACATGTCACGCAGATGCCCTCAATAGGTTGCCGTTGCCAGCAAACAACGTGTATCTGTGCAAACTTGCTGAAATGTTCATGTTTAGCATACTGATGAGTGTTGTCACTTCCCGTTGTGGCACACTGATTTCTGTTGTTCTTGCGGTCCAGCGAGCGGAAGGACTTCGAGCAGGCCTAGAGGGAAATTAAGTCGCTACCAGGAGCAGTGAACTGAGCCTCCTCGAAGGTTTCCTGCTGTGGAATTTAGAATTGTTATTTCAAAACGTTTGCAAGCCAAAGTACTAATACGACTGTATGCTGGGGATCCTGACTTCGAGAAAAGTAATAAAATTGCCAGAGGCTATGCCTGGTGGCCAGGAATTGATTATGACATTGTTAAGAGTTTAAAGAGCTGCACAATATGCCAAGCTTACCATCATGCACCTCAGCCCATTCAGCATACGCCATGGCCATCCCCAAGTGGTTAAGGCTTAGCGTTACTGTAAGGGGGCTCATTAACAGGCCATACATTACTGGTCATTGTTGACGCGTGTCGAAAATGCGTTGAAGTTTTTCGAGTGACGTCAATATCAGTAGATGCTGTTATCATAATTCTAACAGTATGGACTGCCGGATCTCATCGTATTCCAAATTGAACCTGCCTTTGCAAGTGAGCGATGTGTGGAATTCTTGACAAGAAACGGAAATGGTCTCCGGCTTGTGCCAGCCTAGCATCCAGCTTCGAATGGTGCGGCAGAGGGTCTTGTGAAAACTGCCCAGAACAAGATCAAAACGAGAGGATGCGGATGACTTTTTTATTTCATAGTTTTTATTTCATTACAGAATCACACCACAAGAAGTCACAGGCAGACCACCATGTGAAAGGGTGAAATGGTCATCGAAAGGACGTTCAAGAGAAGTTTAGATGCTCTTCGAACAAATCTGCATACGTCAGGGCTGCTGAAACAGCTTATCCAGAAGCTAATGTCCTATAAAGCGTGCCGTTTTTCATCGTTGAACGTGGGAAACTACGTATTCGCAAAGAACTCTCGGCAGGGGCAGCTGCGGCTTTCTGCACATGTGACAATCACCACAGGCTAGCCAGCCGTTACAGTCTCACTCAGTGACGGTACTGTATCGCATAGGCCCAGAGACCACCTTTGCTTTCATTCCGAAAAAATCTGTGAGCCAAACCCTGGACCTCCCCATGCCAAGAAATATCTGAGCAACCCTACCGTGGTACAAGACGTTTGTTGCCAGCCACCAACTATGCGTGACACCGACGACTATTTCTGCGGATTCTGAGCCAATCATGATTGAGACTGGTGGCACAGTAGGAACTGCTATGAAATTTCCCAAGTTGGTGTGCAACATGTCTTAGCTGAGAAGAAGCGATAGAAGCCACAGACCTATGGCGTACTAGTCTTCATGAACAATCTAAAAAGCGGCAGGACAGTTGCAGTTTTGTTTTTGTTTCATTTTAACGGTAATTACACGCGCCATCACCATAAGGCAGCGCCATAGATCGGTGATAATAAAAACGCGGTGCGGCACAAGCAGCGCAGGAATTGTGTGCGCAGTTGAACGCGGTGTGCTACCTTCGTCTTTCCTTTTCGGAGTTAACCGCCAAGGGCATCCGCCTGGCTGGAACATTTCTCGGCAAAACTTCGAACATGCTCAAAACAGCTATCATAACAAGAGAGTCAAGGATTCGCGCACACATATGTCTTCGGAATTTATTTTGTCTAAATATACCCGACCTTAAAATACATGCATTAACTTTTGTGCATTATATTGTGCTGACTGCAATCTACCCTTTCACTGAATTGCTGCTGGGAAGTAATGTTTGTTGTTTTGCAACACGTGCAAAAAATGTCATGCATCAAACCTCTACAATGATGACATTTGTGTCTTTTAAGGTATTACCCCGATAAATTCGAACTTTGGAAACATGCTCGACAGCCATAAAAAAGAACCGCTGTTCATCTTTAAACAGCCCGTATGTTTTCGCTACGATTTAGAAAAAAAATATTTTGATGAAGAATGTTGCTTGTGTCGAATAATGCATGAAAATGCAGTGCCATTTGTTTCTGTATTCAAAGATGTCAAAATAAAAGAGCACCAACAAAACCTTGTTCCCTCTTCTCGGCCTCCCCCTCCCAACGAGACATTTAAAAGCAGAACGCAGCTTTTCTGCAAAACTAGAATTTTGTACAGCCTCTCTGTAGGCTCCAATTGATAATGCCCCTCTCGCTATTGAACTCATTGATGAGATAAACAACGAAACGGAGATAGGAATACTTTATCACCGCCAAGAATAACGGGAGTAAAAAGAGACATTGCACAACAATTAGAAAATAGAATAAATTTTCTAAAAAACAGCGCTTTTAATAATATATTGCCGGAATACGAGGCCACAAAGGTGCTTGCAACTGTGTCTGTGTATAAGAGAGGCCTTTGTGATCTGACTACGCAGGCCGCAGTGCCCATTTATGTGACGATTTTCCCGCAATAGATCCAGGATGTGACGCCAACCGGAGCTTCTTATCTGAGAAGGATTGGTGCGCGGTTGGTGTTGCGTTTCACCGGCAAACTCAGGGTCTGTGAGGTTTCGTTGAAAACTTATACAATAGACGATCTACTGCATAGTTGTACACAAGCTAATTAAATGAAACAGTCGCTAAAGGTCCGGAGGCCCCATGGGAACAGTAGTGCGCGCACTTTGTTGTGAACGATTTCAGGTGCATCACACAACAGTGTTTATAGTCCCCATTTCATATAATTAACAAAAACAGTACCAACTACCTTCATATGCGGGTATTTGCAGAATGTACAATGACATTCCAACAATCGAGGCCTGAGCTGGCCCCTGTTGTAAGTTAACCCTGGCATGTGCTGGATTGAAAGCCAACCTGCGACTGCTCATGCAACTTAATCGCAAAGGAGACGCGTTTTATATCCGGAGCTAGATACTAACTGCGATAGGGATTCTTTAGGACCCATTTTTTGGGGGGAAATCATATCGAGTGTCATAGTGGGGTAAATGGTTTAAATATTATGATCCAATTTTTATCTCACTTTTTTTCTACCCTCTGGCATACCCTGAGGACGTCAGTAAAACAAACATATATGATGTACATAAAGCATTCAACCTTAAAAATTCTACACCTGCCTAGGCTGCTAAAATGCACCTGTCCAGCTTTGAGAATTGTTAGAATCCCATGAATGCCTATATAACAGTTGATGCCCTGAGAACGCATATTCGTCAGCTTTCTCAACATCCCTCTCATAATCCTGCGAGCCTTCCAAATACCATTGCGAGTAATTCGAGACCAAATAGCATGAATGACCATTGTGATATACTTCCCTGTCAGCCCTCGAAAAAGCAGCCGTATGCTCCATTACACCGTGTGCACTACCCTGAACCCATTTATGAGAAGTGTCAAGAAGGTCGATTCTTCACTGCCAGAACATATCCTTCAGGAATACTTGCATCAAAATCAGACAGAGACGCCGCACATCCGCACCGACGGCTCAGTTAACCCCTAAGTTTTTTCGTCCTCCTTGACCATGTCCGGAAGCAATATCGAAACCCTTTCATGACCACGTATTTGCGTTATGCATTAGGAATGTGTTGGAGAAGTGAAGTTTTCGTTGCTTGTATCTACGCTGATGTTGCCATCCGCAAAAATGTCTGACAGCTTAGTTTTACAAACTAAAATGGGAATCTAGGCAGCGTGGAGAAATCCATTGTCTATGCTTCGCTATTTTTTTGCTTTCGAAAAGTAGAAAATTGCACAAAGAGAACCACACAAAGGAGAAAAAGCTAGGACGACGGCAGCAGCTGCAGCAGCGGAGCAGACTGAGTCAACCTTCAACACGGCGTCGCGTTGCGCGGTTCGCTCAAGGTCCGTTTGATGGCAGCAATTTTTGCAGAAGTTCTATTCCACACAGAAAGTTTAAACTGACTGTATTTTTGTGGTGAAACGGAAATATAAACAGAGCCGCACACATCATGCGGTACGAATAAGATATGCGTTGAACCAGAGCAACGTTGTGTTTACATGCGTGCACGGCGCGCAAGCCTCATAGGGCAAAAGAAGATGTTCAAATCACTATTGAGTCCAAAACGCTTGAGTCGTGATACGCTATACATATTTGAAGAACAACGACCACGCCATTCTGATTTGCCGCTCGCCTTCATACAATTGCTGGAAATTTCGACTCGTTTTCTATTGTCGAAAGGCTTTCAGCAGCTGAAGAAACTAATGCTGGAGTGTAACCTGTGCTGTGGAGTGAAACCACGTGAAGTCCTTTGTTTCGTTGTGCTGATATACCTAAAAAAACATCCCCCAAAACCCACTCATAAGCCATCAAAAAAGCATCCGCAATTATAATATTTCATCGGCTTCTTATAATCGTCGACATCACCTGCCCTTTATCGTTTGGTAGCAATCTAAACAACATTTTTTGTACATGATCACATATTGCATTGTCTTGTACTATTTCTGCTCATCCCATCCCTTATGTAATACCCTGCGAGGGGTCTTTAAGGTAATAAAATGAAATGAAATGAAATGGCAACTCTGTGATGATAGGCATTAATTATCTAGCGCTTGTACTTGAGTACCTAGAGAAAATAATTTGTGTGCAGGGCTCGCTCTGCATTCATTTCTGCATTGTGAACTGCAGTCGCCTGAATGAGTTCTGTATTTATCTTCCGTAAATCCGAATGCGACTAAAGTAGAGAGGTGAGCTCTTGGAAACAAATGTTGTACATATTACTGCTCACTCCGCGGCAGGCTAATTAGGTTTTCCTTTCACATTTTTGTGATGACCACAATCTTCGAATGTGCATTCTGATTGCTAAATTGTGGTGGTCGTGTAGGTTACACGGTTATCATATTCCCTACAGTTATCTGTACTCGCTATCTAAGAATGCGTTTAGCGTCAACCTAGGGGCACACTGTGGGTGGCTTTCTCTGCGTTCATCGCAAACCTCGCAAGTTAAGAAGTCCAGCTCCATGCCCTTAAAATTTTCGCATCACTTCCAAAAAGTTTCCTTACATTTGCATACGACTGCTTTAGTCTGGTTGGCAAAAGCAATTTGTCACCATCCCCTCCTATTTAAAATTTATAGATTAAGTTATAAATTTCATACTGAACAAGAAAATGTGTTGCCTTTTCTAAATGTGCTATTAAAACGGGGAAGCTAGAATCTCAGACTAAGCCCTTACAAAAAGCACGACTTACACTGGCAAATACTTCAGCTACGTATCTTTCGCTTCTTAATAATACTTGCATTGTGTTAGTAATAGCCGCTCACCCTACAATTTTGAGCAGTCTTGGAGGTGCAGCATCCAGAACTTAGCATTTGTACCTCGGTGCACTGCGAGGAGCTTGCGGTCATTTGCATAAAGAAAGGCATTGGAATAACCACTTCAGCGATTTATTATTATTATTATTATTATTATTATTATTATTATTATTATTATTATTATTATTATTATTATTATTATTATTATTATTATTATTATTATTATTAATATTATTATTATTATTATTATTATTATTATTATTATTATTATTATTATTATTATTATTATTATTATTATTATTATTATTATTATTATTATCTTATATTGGCATGACCACTTGGCATATCTGTGTGCTAAGCTACGGACAAGGGAATCAAGGACAAAGATTCTGCGCGAAGTGGGTCTAACCACAACAAGGGAAGATGACTTTTCTAAATGGCTCACCGACAACGCTAAGAGCGGGAGCCTGCTCCGGTTCCTCACGGAAAACCACTTACATGAGTTTATATAATATGCTTTATGGCAAGTTGGCGTACAAAAAAAAAAAAAAAAAAAAGCTACGGAAAGTTACGTGGTTACTCTTCATTATGAAGTCTTTGGCGCCGATGTCAGTAAAAAAAAACTATAAGTCATGCACTCGGGTACAGTGTTCTCAGATACGGCATAACTACATTTGGGCCATGTCCTTCACGCTGGCATTGCCGTATTGATAGTATATTAAAAAACATGTTGAAGAGCATTGCATGCAATTGTCACATACCATCCGGCACGGACGTCTTTCAGTTCCTAGGCCTTCCGTCATTTCATTCTCTTTTTGCGCAGACCGTTGTTCACCGGCATTTTTGGAATTCCGACTTTTTAATTATTAATACTCCTGAACGGAAGTTAAGGAAAACATTACGTTATTATATACCACGGAGTGTAACTAGATACGGGAAAGCAAGGCGCTGTGCTTATGTACCTGAAATCTTTAATGAGTTACCGGATGAAATTTTTGCGGTAACTTCTATGCGTAGCCTAAAAATGCATCTGAAAGCCCTTTGTTGATATTTGTATTCTTTTGTTACAGTGAAGTTATGCTTAAAAATATATTGGTTAATTGATTTATTTTTGTATTGACGTCTACTCTGGGTTTAGAGTTAAATTTCTGAATACTCATGCTGTTAACCTGTTTTTTCCACCTTTTTTTTTCTCGCTTGGGTGTAGCGAGAAGCGTTGCTATATCTACTGCCTTTTTTGTAGTCTTGGCCGTAACTGCCGGGCCCAGTCCCTCAAGCCTCTTGTTGGCTTATGACGGGCCTGAACCATATTGTATCATCTACAAAGTGGCAATAAACATTATTATTATTATTATTATTATTATTATTATTATTATTATTATTATTATTATTATTATTATTATTATTATTATTATTATTATTATTATTATTATTATTATTATTATTATTATTATTAGTGTAGCTGAACGCTACCCCTATCAAACGCTCGATTGCCACTGACTTGTCTGTGTTCATATCTTGATGTAGGAAACCTGTAGAGGAGACTCCCCACGGATATTGTCCAGAGCAAATCAAGACGTTTACGCAGAACAATATATACATATTTGCTCCTATGCCAATGTACACATGCTTTATTGACGATTAAGAATGCCTGCAATTATTCCAATGTAGAAAAACTGGTTAATATCGGCTCACAAAGTCGTTTGTTTCATCATAGGTGGAGGCGTATTCAGAAACCTTTAGGTACAATTCAGATCCTGCATTTGGATAATTGGGAGCCGTTCTATGAATGGTCAGACTCTCAAAATGTTCTCAGACGTGTTTGAAATATTGTGCGCCATCTCCGGGCACCGCCTTTCCAGCCTAAACTAATTAAACTTCTTGTATTGCACAAAGAACGTAGAGTATTTAGGTCATAGAAGGCAAGCGCTAGAGTACCAGAGCGGACAACCCAACTTCCATCGCTTACTGCAGACGACATTTCAGCGTCTAAAGAGTCGCTATTTAATCAATCCTTTGCATGAAAGACTTAGAGGTCGCCATAGCTTCTTGCAGACGATCATCATCACCTGGCGTGGATAGCGCAAACGCACTACAAGTGTACGTCTTGGTGAAGATGTTTAATGTGTATTTGTAGACCACTACAAGAAATGCTGTTTTGGCGCAGTTCCAACAGGGTATAATCCATTTACATTGTTCCGCTCGTGAAACATGAACAATTGCCGGTTAACATCACATAAAATCATTAGAGCCAATCTATACTGATAGCTGTGTTTGGAAGCTAATAAGCAAAATAGTGCGAAGTGAAATAGGGCTACCACAAGCGCTACCAGATATATTAGGTTGCAATGTCCGGACTCCGCATTAGTTTTTGTTTGTTGATGGCGTGATGAAACCGGTATTGCATTATCACCCTTAGAAGCATCTGAAGCGATTGAACACGGAGTTAATCCTGGACGTCAAAATTAAAAAAAAAAGCATATTTTACCAAACCGTCTTAGACGTGCTAGAATCTGCCATATTTTGTGGCCGCGTGCTTTCCTTGTAACGCAGCCATGTGTCAAAAAACTTTATGCAGGCGCGGAAGAGACCGATGACTTTTCATTCTTCACCACGAAGGTCACCGGTTGCTGGATTGAGCCAAACCCTCTTCCTTATTGAAATGTTCGGCCGTATGGCTTAGAATTTTAGTGGGCACAATTTTATTGAGTCAGCAAAACTACTCCAGGCTTCGCCTCGTTGCGTAGCACTGGCCATAACCACGGTTGAGTCGACGGCAAAGCAGGTGGTGTGTCGTTGCCTAGCAACCGAAGAAGGAGAAGGAAGTAAAAAAAAAACGGTTTGTCACCGGCAGCTAATGCTTTCGCTTCCCCATTCGGTTCATTAGCACTGAACTCTTCTCATGTATGTGTGGGCTGGTAGCTTACGCTCTCGCGTCATACTCTTAAAGGATGTCCTGAAGAGTCCCTAATAATGTAGCACCTTGGATTGACAGGGCGTGATAGTCGAATAACGTAGCACGCAAAAGAAGCCTCCGCCATTGCTATCGCAATTCATCTAGGGTAAACCAGAGTTAAACACCAACTATTTTTTTTTTTCATCTATGCGGGTGACAGTAGCATGAATGTTTATGCAAGTGATCAAGAGGGGGAAAGTATCATCTCGTCTCACCTCCGCCAGCAAAGTCTAAAAATTTCCACCGAAAACCGTAGCATTGTTGCAATCACACTAAAGGGTGTCTCTCATTGCGCCTTATGTGCAAGTGGCACACCAAGAACAAACCGAGAACTATTTCTCTCTTTAACAGTCGGTGACAATTTATATTGCATGCCGCATTCATCGTAAGCGAAATAGAGTAACAGCGATTGCAATTCTTCACATCCTCCTCTTTGTTTGAGGTATTCAAGGGAGGGTGGGTGCAGTCGCAGTTCGAAACTTTATGATCCAATTTTATACCCTCTCGTACACCCTGGAGCCGTGAGGAAAACGAACATAGAATGTATAAAAAGCATTCAGCTTCCAAATTTCCATGCCTGTCTAGGCTGCTAAAATGCACCTATTATTCTTTAACAATACACATCGCTTGTTCTATTCTCGTAATCCCTAAATAACAGTCGATTCCACTAGAACACATACTGTTCAGCCTTCTCAAAATCCCTCTCATCATCCTGCCAGCCTTCCGAACACAGGCGCGTGACTCATTCTCAAGGACCATGAAGGACCATTGTGATATACTTCCCATTATGCCCTCACCAAGGTACCGTACGCTCCATTGTAAAGTGTGCACCACACCTCGACCCATTTATGAGAGGTGTCAAAAAGCAGGCAATTCCTCATCACTAGAACAATTACCTCTGGAGCACCTTACATTAAAACCACCTAGAAAGGTGGTTCCAAAGTAGAAACAGTAAAAACATCTCCCAAAACATCATCTACGGCTGCAGAACTTAGCTCTCTTCTTTCGCCGTTCACTACATTACTCAGAAACGGCAATATAGGGCATAGAAAGTAATTTTCGCGGTGGCGACAAAAGCCATTGGTTGCGGAAATCAACCACCCTTATCAGACCGCCATTAGTAAAGACGTGCCATTATTTTTCGATGCCTAGCAGGGCACAGAGGTATTCCAGGAGATCAAAGTTAGAATCTCTGAGCATCTCAGAGAATTTTGCTTTCTTCAAGACCAAGCGCAGTGTGTAGGGAATTTGTCCTGTCTAAAACACAGGTGCACCTCTTCGTTTTATAATAATGTAATCGTGATAAGGGCCAGGGAAAGGAAAAAACAAGACATTACTGAGGCTTTACGAATGATGCTATCTGGCTCTGAAATCAAATAGATTGGTTCCCCATGGGTGCTCGCACACAAAGTTGGACTAATATGCTCCAGGATGAAAATATATTTTTATCGTGTAGCAGTTTTTACACACAGGGCGAATGTTGTTGACGCCACATATTGCCCCGTTGAGCTTGAAAAACGTTTGGTGTTCTTCCTGTCGTGTCATTTCTCCTAATTTGCCACCTGTGCAAACCACTCGAGTGTCGCTTTTTATCGCTTTTATATTCTATAAATATGTGATCTCCTACTAGTTTCGTTCTTTTGTTTCCATTTCAGTTAAATGAGGCTTTGATCGTAGATTGCGTTTAAACGTTTTGGTAACTTTTAATTCTCTCAATGTAGTGAAAGTGAAGGGTAAATAGGAATCTTCTGGGACCAAACGTTTCTAGTCCGTACTCAGTTACATGAAACTGCCCAGTCTACGGTCGTAACAGTATGTATTTGCTTCGCCAATGCTTCGGGTGCGGTATTGCCGCGGTCGCAACCTGTAATTGAGAAATAGTATTTGATCATTTATGACGGAACATGCTATTCTCGTAAAATGCCGCATTCTCTGTCGCCGTCTTTTACGAGAAATTTAATAATGGCTGTTGTTGAAGATATTGCGCACCTGCTACAGAGCCGGTAATGTTTTGCATTATTGATCTTTTACAGTAGCCACAACGGTGACTGTCAGAACAAGGGTGATAGTGACAAGCGCCTACACAGTCGGATTTAAGAGCCAAGCTGTGAGCGGTGCAAAAGACCTCATGGACTACCTGCAAGTGTTCTTCTCTCTGGTGGGATAAACATTTTTTTTTCTTTTCAGTGCCAAAGCAGATAATAAGAAAGGTACATGAAAACCACTGTAGTCCTTTTCACACATTGCAATCTCTTTCAAGGCAGTAAATACACAAATATTTGCGCAGTAGTTTTAAATTAGAGAATATGTTTTTTCTCTTTCAATTCAAAAAGAGCGCGTCTATGTAAAGCCGTCAGATTATGTAAGGAGAACATATTTGCTTCCAGGCGAGTGGTTCAGTATATATAAAAATCAGAAAAGGGTAGCAATACAAGAGCTTGGTAATAGCATGTAAATCAGGTATTGTATTATTGAACAAAGAACATATTACAGAAGTTGCTCAACGGTCATCTGGATAATTAGCCGCTATGACTTGATGGATTCATTACAAACATTGTTAATTATAAGCAATCACTTCAAGAGCAATGCTACAAACAATAGACATTTAGTTTGGTACATGAATTTCGTTACTAAGGTAGTACCTTTTTAGCGAGGAGCTCAAAGTTAGAGGTTTGTCTCAGATTACACGGAACGCTATTTCATATTTTTTCTCCGACGAAAATGTTTGAGCACCACCTGTATATATATTGAGCTATGGGTAAATTAAAACTTTCATGCTATGTTTGCTTAGTGTCTCGTTTGGGAGCGATAAGTATAGAAGAAGCATTTGGAGTGTTCGTTCTAATTATTCTGTGAACTAATATGGCAGTTTTGTAATCACGAACAATGTTGAAGAGCACTATATTCAACGTTGCTGCTTTGGAAGCAGATTGTATTATTTTGATAGTCCTTTTCTGAAAGATGCTTACTTTTGTTGAGCATGATGCAAAGATGAAACCTCAGGAATTTGTACAGTATGTTAAATGATTGTGAAAAACGGTGAAATATATTTTGCAATAATGAAATGCAAGGATGAAATGGAGCGTGCCTGTAAATGCAAACATTTACGGTATCTCGGCGGTTATAAACCGGAAATACTTTGCCTCTGAGGGCTTGCAATGCTAAAGCAGCTGTGAAGACGTTCCCATTGTGTAGCCAGGATACAGAGCTAGTCTTGCGGTATAAGATGACAGCTTATGCAAGCTGTGAGCAGTGCGGCGAATTTAGCTTACCGCAATCTACTGACTTCGCTAATAATCAAGCCGCTTCAACAATTCTAGCGAAAAAGGTATCAACTTCGTAACCGCCCTCCTCTGCTTGCTTTTTAAAGCCCACAGGAATTATCAACCAGGGCTATTGTTTTACCGTTTAAGGGTGAGATTGGAGTCTTTATATCCCAATCACAGAGAGGCTATTAAGCGATACCTATACACAGTCACAGTAGTATAATCGGGAGCTGCGTAAAAACGGCACCAGAGTAATATGTAATTCTCATAGATTTATGATTCAATTGTGTGTGATGAGTGATTACAATTTACTCAGGTCATTGCAATAACTATTATTTAGTGATAATTATTTATTCGGTAATGACAAAACTGAAAAGGGTTTTCAAAGTGTCAGCATGCATGGAGTGATGAACGAATCCCTGATAAAGTTCGTTATAAATTTAAAGTGAGTGATGAATCAAATAGCTGCAATATGAAAAAAAGAAAGTGCATTCAAATGCGTAAAACTGCTCGCAATGGAAGTCAAATGTTGTCTAATGATATATATCGCGGAGAATTAAAATAAATGCAAAAAGAATACGGTAAAAATAAATTGTAAGCAAATAATTAAGCAAAAAACGTCACCCGTTTGTGCGAAACGCTATCTTGTCATATTTTAAAGCAAGATCTTAAGTGGCCAAATTTTTATAGTGGCCTATTATATTCAGAAGCATGCTTGAGTTGATTTCGTAAAGGAATGCTTTAGATTTGTATCGTGTAGCTTTAATATAGGATAGCTCCTGGCGGTTCCTATCGACTGTATGCGCAACATTATAGGCACAATTTCAGAATTAATAATTAAGGTGAACGACAAACCACCTTCTCCGAACGAGGATTGGCAAGGGGCGTCGCAAACGGACGCTTGTAAGGCCATACTATAAAAAATTCCAAAGCGGAAATCTAGCCTTGATTTCGCTTCTTCTGCCTATTTTACTGTACACGTCACTGATGGGTGCCTCAATTCATGAAAAAATTAAGTAGGTAGGTAATAATTTATCAACATATACAAGTATGTTCACTAGATATCTTCATCCAATGAAGGAGTTTTTAACAACCTTCTTTGAAATCAGGTTGCTAAACACTGAGAAATGATGATGATGATGATGCTATGAAATATTTATTAATTTATTGTAAAATCTGCAATCATGGAAGTCCTTATCTTCTTCCGCCGTTGTTTCTTTCTATGTTTTGTGATTTACTGGCAGTTAAATGGATCCTTGTTAATTTCAATCAAGCCACCTAAAGGTTCATTGTAATATTAGTATTGTTGCCTTCCACCAGCCTATATCTCAGTTGACTGTCTTTACGGGTGGTATATTATTTATTGCACACTTAGAGGCACAAAGATATTTCAATGAGAGACGGTTCTCTGAAATAAAATTGTAAATAATAGATTTTGTGAAAGGTGAACTCGAAATCCGCATTTATCGCATTATGAAGAGGTTTTTAAACTACATTTTCAGGGAAACTGAACTCTACTGTGTTTACACAGAAGGTGTAGACGAGTCAATATGCGCACTTCCGCGAAATACAATTATACATTTCACTGCGCAAATGTGTAGGCTAAGCAGAACAGTGAAGGGATTTGTTTTGACGCAGATAAAAATTTGTCTGTGCCTTTCTCAATATGTCGCGACAACAGTAACTGCATAGCGCTTTTTTTCTTGCTTGCGAAGTGCGGTCAGCGCTGACCGTTAATAAATAGCATTTGACACGCTAGCACGGAGAGCTGTACGTTTCCAAGCTTTGACGGTTCAGCTGCCATGAAGCATATGAACATCCTCTATTTGTCTGCTCTGTCGGAAATCTGATGCAGAAAGCTGGATTTCAATGCAGGGAACGTCCAAATATATTTTGTGATAGGAATCCTCGAATATTAAATGCGAAACTACGTGAAGGAATCCTCGAATGTTAAATGCGAAACTACGGGAGATCTTAGCCAAGTAGAAATTCACGAATAGTTTTTTCCCCCATCAAGAAATATGCACAGCCGTATTTTTGTCACAAAATATTTGTTAGGAAAAAAACTAGAGGGACCAAAAAAAAACAGTTTATAAAGAGTATAGCCTTCGAAGTTATATCTCCTCTTTGCGGATGCAGGAGAGAGTTAAAATGCACATTTGCTATCGATTGATTGAAGAGAACATTCTAACCAGTGTGTTCGGTACTCATTCTAATTTCATGGTAGTCGTTCTACATAAAAAGGTGAGATGCAAGCAGTACAAAGCGAGAGCCTCCTGCCCGAAGATTTCTAAGTTGTTAAAATGGGATTCTGTACTTCGCACTCAGTTAAACATTAGCTCAGAGATTTTAAAATCTCAGAGAAATATGGCAATTTTTTCATACGGATTCTGAATGTAAAAAAAAACACAAATAAGGTAGATCGAGTTTAAACAATTGAATATGGGAAAATCAAGCTTTAAAAGACAGAAAAAGACATGACAAGAACTTGGTCATAGTGTGAGCTCTAAATAGTTTTCAAGTTGGCGTTTTCGCACTTAGAAAATTTGCACCTATCAATCGCCCCTTGATTTAGGGCTGATCGCAAAGTATCCAATAAAACACAATATTTTGCATGCATCCTGCCATGAATACTTGATTGAGCAATTTAATCAAGCCGTTTTTCACAAGTGCTGTAACAAAAGAGGAGCATAAGCAAATCAATAAATGTCTTCAAGTTGTGAGAAGTATTTTGTAGGAAATATTATTATGCCGCTGCGAATAGGACACTTACTGAGCTGTACAAATTGAGGTGGAAAAAAGTTTCGTGTTTTAAGAAGACAACTGCCCCGCCGGGGTGGCGCAGTGGTTACGGCGCTCGACTACTGTTTCCAAGGACGCGGGATCGAATCCCGGCCTCGGCGGCCGCTTTTCGAAGGCGCCGAAAAGCAAGGCGCCCGTGTGCTGTGCGATGTCAGTGCACGTTAAAAAGCCCAGGTGGTCGAAATTTCCAGAGTCCTCCACTACGGCATCTCTCATAGCCTGAGTCGCTTCGGGCTGTTAAACCCCACAAACCAACCACAAACCACCCTTAAGGAGAGAAATGACTTCCAGTTGTGGTAGATATTGAAGGCTAACTGGAGTTTTAAATAATAACAACTTTCGAAGCTATATTGACACTGCATTGAAGAGTAGACTTTTCTGCAACATTTTGATACACTAAAGAAAATGGTACAACGAAAGTCGCTCAGATAGCGGTTACTGAACGTTATGTCAGAAGGCAGGCCCATGGTGATTCTTTACTAGCAATTGGAAGAGGCGTACTACTGTTCAAGCCGAAGGAAATCTTTGCAATGTCGGGAGGCACAACCCATTCTTAGGATTTGTTCAGGCAATCGAGCGGATGAAATCTACGCGAAAAAGCCGTTTTTAATATTTTTGTCAGATTGTAACTTTAATGCGCAAACGCCGATTCCCTTTGAAAATTGAAGCTGGCTAGTATATGGTAAGAACATACGCGAAAGGAGGTAAAAGTGTGATCCGCAAACTCGATATCATTTTTTTTTTTAATTTTTGTTGCACGTTTGAGGAACTGACTATTTCATAAATATGTTTGCTTAAACAGGTCAACTGGCTTTATCGAAAGTTGCCACCCGAGATTCTAGACCTGCAGTTGTCTATAACTGGGGTCGTTTTGTTGTCGGTAAGGATTTTTCCGTTCTTTATATTTTCCGCTCCAAGACAGTCGCTTGTTGCATTTTTCTGACTCTATGATTTTGGGCAAACATTATTACAGGTATAAATTGCTTGAACTTACATTACATAAAGGACTTGAATATGGGCAGGACACATATAAACATATTCATGGTTTGCCTAATTTTTATATTCAATTTCTTTTACACTACAGTAGTGCTGTATTTCATATTAAATACATTCAGAGGACGGACATTATTCAAACTGTGGCTTGTCAAATGGCGTAAACAAGCCGAAGTTTGCGCAATGGTACAAACTATTTCATAGTCTTCATTTCGCAAAAGGTTAATACTCCGCAAGAGAGGGACGTTTACATTTTTCATGGAGACGCGACTTGCAAGTTTCAAACTTAATCTTTAGGAACGCGCGAATGCCATTAACGTAATCGAATGGTCCTAATTCAGAGTGAGACACTGTGATCAATTTCATTTTAATTTGAGCTTGTACCATGTATCCTGCAAAACTACTGCGGATTAGATTAACGAAGACAGATTTGAACAAAGTACTAAAAGTTGACCAAGTTGAGAACTAAGGCTTCATGCAATTCCTCTCGCGAAAAGGAAGCAAGCGGATGAGTACAAAGCTGCGTATAAAAATTGGGAAAGATAAGACGTCTTGGTTGTGCACCGTGCTGATAGAAAATTAAAAAATAAAGGAAACAACGACATGCGTTTGTGAACCTGAAATTGTAATTTTGTGTCACAAATACTTCCGCCCTGTCTAACTGACATGCACAATTAGCAGAAATTTATGCAAGCTTTTAGCTTTGCCAAACACATCAGTCTCCTGGCTGAAGGCAACTGAGGGATAACTTACGTAGTTTCTTTGATGGTCAGAAAGTGCTGGGAGGCCGCGTTGATCTTCCTTTGGGATTACTGGGAGTAATCTTCATTTTGGGTTCACCGTATTTACAAAAGAAAAAGATTTTCAACATGTTTCAGACATTGACTATATGACTATATCAAATGTGTGGCCTAATTATGGAGAGCTAATTTGTTTGATCTACGAAACTTTCCTTTATGCCGTGAACGGATTTTCATCCTAGAACACCTCATATGGTAGGGTTCACTTGTCCAATATCCGTTTTAAGCATGCCGCAAAAAAGAAAACATGGACAACCCCTCACCATTTTTCAATGACTGCAATTTCTGCATTTTAACCTTTTTAAATGTAGCATTATGGTTTGTAAAGAACAGAAACGGCAATCAAAACCTCGAACCTCTTGGCAATGCTTTCTGCCTGCGTAGGCTAACTTTATCATCAGGCTGCAAGCATATAAGGCTACTTTTCTTGATTCGATTCTTCAGTAAAAACTAATTTCCGGAGTTTCTTTTGTCAAACAAATGCTGGAAACAGGCACTGAGACGACGCGTTTCTACTAGCAAGCGTTTTTCTGCCGTATTGTGGGGATATGGTAAAAGGGAGTCCAAGGCACTGTCGCGTCAACTCAAGTTTAAGGATGAGCGTATACCTCATCAGGCATCCACAAAACTGACTCGTTCTCGTCGTATGGTGGTGAACCAATCTTTTCTTTAATGATGATTTCTTTTGATATTGTTTATGGGGATTAACGTCCAGTGATCGAACCCATGACTGTTCAAATTAGTTATCGGGCATAGCAAAAAACGGCTCATCAGTGAGGGGCAATTTGAGGAAGCGTGTGCGTGGCAGCTTCTGTTCCCCTTGATTTGCAACACCATCATGTGAAAAATTTGGTTTGCACTTGCACAACATACACAAATCTTCCGCGAAACATTAAGGACGCAAATGTTCCTTGGAAGACAAGGATGAGGAAGACTAGGCAACAATTTCTTGCACACAATAACTTTTTCATTGATTGTATTTTTCTTTCCTGCCTTTCATCTGGCTCGATGTACTGCCATCAGCAGTTGTGTTGTTAAGTTCGTGTTCGGCAGGTTGATGAAGTAAGATGACAAGTCAGGCAGTCTTGAAGTTGAACGAAGAGGGATGATATATTTACAGTTTATATACAGAAATGACAACTGAATTTAAACTGGTGGCATCACGCATAGCTGCCACCTCCCTATCAAAAGAGTACATCACAAGCACAAAATATCTCACACAGAGAACTGCTCAGCTCACACACAGGAAAACTACGTGCCGAGCACGGAGTCGCCAGCTTGTGCTCGACTGGGTAGAACTGCTCAACCGGGTCTGATGACGGCTTTTTTAAGGCAACGGCAAACAAATACATGATAGTGGTCGCTTCACATGATCCGCCTCAAACTTACGCAGCCATTCAGACCCGTTGATTGATAAGACCTAACCACGGTGGGATAGCCATCTCGCATTAGCCATCAAGAACTTCTCTCCTGGAAACCCAATTTACATACATCGAAACTCCTTTATCTTACCTTCGCATACCGAGTTATCTCAGATTACTTGTAATACAGCACTATGTTTGCAAAGCAGCGTCAGAGACAACGTCATACAGAATACAAACAGTGGCAAAATACTTTGCGCATAGGTATTCAGCAATAAATCAACGCCATGTATAGCAGGCACACACTTCATGTAACTAGGCCTGGTGATTATAAAACAGATGCCCATTCTACATGACGTTGATTTATTATTGAATACGCAAGCGAAAGGCGAAATAACATTAGCTGCCCACAGCCACTGGCACTTACCAGCAACACATGCAACACTGGAAAATAAAGGCAAGGAAAATGTTCTCGCTTCAACCTGCAAAACCAGAGGTCCGAACTTCTGACTAGCGTAGTGGCGTATAAATAAGGCACGAGCGCTTATATATATCGTACTTATGTTCGAACTTTGCTATAAAGTAGCTGCTCAGTGCTTTAAAAATCACTTGAAAGGCACAAAACAGCGTTCTCAAGTGTTGTCATATAGCGTTGCCACTTATGTAACACACACATACAAAAGCATTTCAGCACGATAGCATACACTCCGGACGAAATGTTGCGCGGTAAAAGTCGCGGTTGCCCCACTCACCTTTTAAGCGGCCACTAAACTGCAAGCAATCCTATATACAAGTCTTATATGTAATAAACTGCGTTTTCACGATTCTTCTGTGTGAAAACATGCCTGCAAAGCAGCTGATGCGACAAAACGCGGACTTTGCCGGGGAGCCGCCATCACGAGCGCCTCTCGAGCTATGGGCTAAGGTCGCAGCCTCGCGGCATGCTCCGAAAATTAGACGCCACGCGCTGAATGGGATGGCCGAAACAACGGCGCGCCGCCGGAGCCGATCGCGGCGGCCACGGTTACGTGTTGTTTTCGAAAGCGGTGTATGTGCTTTGGGGCCTCACTGGTCCCAGTTTAGCCGGTGCGGCTCGCGGCCTCGACCGGTTAGCATCCCTCAAGGTTCAACATGGCAACAGCGTACTCGAAATCTACCATCGGGGCGCATATGAAAAATATGGTTCAAGTAAACGCTTTTTGCTGCGCAGCCGTTGCGCATTTGTAAGAAAACAAAGGCAGTATCTTTTTTCTAGAGTTTCCCTGTTTCGATAGGTCGTTTCCAGCGTTTCGATAAAGACCACGATCGCCGCGCCTCTGATATCTCATGACACACTATTTTGTACACCTAGAATTGGAATTGAATAATGTGGGCTACCACGCATATCAAACTTCGCAAATAACCGTAAGGACACTTTCAAACAATGATTACTGCTAAAATGTTCAGTGCGGGCTCAGTCGCAAACTCCTAACACAGCCTACGCATTAGCGAGCTTAGCCTGCATAGCGGTCCAGTATAAAAAGCAGGAAGAAAACTAAAACCATGAAGAGAGTAGTTAATCGATCGATGTGCCCATAAGAGAAACAACACAACATACAGCGCTTGAATGCATGATATTTTGCGTGTTTCTCAAGCTTTTGAGCTCTTTCTTGCTCTACGTACAAACCAGCCGAGCCCACAGTCATCGCTTCGTTTCCCTGTAATGTTTACATACAAATAACTTCTTCTTACCAGCAAAATAGTGTCGTCGCTTCTGCGCTTGCGGGCATCGAAGCTTAGTCGGACTTTTTTCCTTGAAAGTTTGTGCTACTGCTCCGTGTTCAGCGAAAATTACACCCCCGGTGCCGATCACCACCGAAGAGCCAGCGCTGGTAAATTTGCCAGCAATGTCAAACTCGATATGTTAAAATGATTCCAGTGCACAAAATAGTGCGCATAGGCATCCAGAACATTCGTAGGAAGTCGTGAGAGCAGGCACCAAGCTCCAATGGGAAAGTTGGAATTATTAGAGCGGCAGCTATGGCCTGTACACTTCAAAACATGAAATCCCAACCTTATAAATGCGATCATAACTTAACATGCAAATATGTTTCAGTGGTTCTCAGTTCTCAGCCTGGCCGAGTGTTTGCGCCCACTGGTCATAGGAGTAAGGATCCTTTGTCGGGTTTTCTTAAAGAAGTTGACGAAACATTCTATTTCCTCACTGTACGGTTTTCCTTGGAATACCTATGCAGTTTATCTAGAAGAGGGATGACATAAGTTCCTATTGAGACATTATTTCCTGTACCGATATCTTGGCAGCCTTGCCTACCCTTTCTAGACATCATCATCATCCGTACTATACCCACTGCAAGGCGAAGGTCTCTTCCATATTTCTCTAAATTAAAACGCTTCTTTGCTAGCTGCATCCATTTGACCCCTGACACCTTCTTAACCTTGACCGCCAACCTAACTTTCTGCCACCCCGTGATACGCTTTTCATCCCTTGGAATCCAGTTTGTTACCCTAAGCGACCATCGGTTATCCTCACTTCGCATATGTCCTGCCCGTGCCCATTTCTTCTTCTTGATTTCCACTACAATGTCAGTAACTTCAGTTATTTGTCTGACCCAATCTACACGCCCTCTATCTCTTAATGTTACCCCTACCATTTTTCGTTCCATAGCCCTCTGCGTTGTCCTCAACTTAAGTAGAACCCTCTTGGTTAGCCTCCACGTTTCAGACCCATATGTTGGTACAGGTAAGATGCAACTGTTGTATACTTTCATCTTGAGCGATACCGGTAAGCTGCTAGTCATAATAATCTGCCAGTGCTTGCCAAATACGCTGCATCCCAATCTTATTCTTGTTATTTCCTTTTCCTTCTCCGGATCTGCGGGTTCTGCCTATACTAAGTAGACATATTCGCCTACTACTTCCAGTGCTTCGCTACTTAACGTAAACTGCTGTTCCTTCCCAAGGCTATTGAACATTACCTTAGTCTTCTGCATATTGGTTTTCAAGCCTACCTTTCTACTTTTCCCGTCCAGGTCATCAAGCATTATTTGCAGTTCATCCCCCGAGTTGCTTAGCAAGGCAATGTCATCAGCAAATCGCAGATTACTGAGGTGTTTGTTCTCCATCTACCCTTATCCCTAACTGCTCCCATTCAAAGTCTCTGAATATTTCCTCTAAACAAGCTGTGAATAGTACTGGGGAGATTGTGTCTCCTTGCCTAACACCTTTCTTTATGGGAATTTTGTTACTTTCTTTATGCAGAACTGTGGTTGCTGTGCAGCCACTATATATATCTTCCAGCACTTTCACGTACGGCTCGTCTACCCCCTGATTTCGCAATGGCTGCATCACCGCCGAGGTTTCAACTGAGTCAAATGCTTTTTCGTAATCAATGAATGCTATGTATAAGGGCTGGTTATATTTCAAGCATTTTTCTATCGCCTGATTGATGGTATGGATATGATCGATAGTAGAGTACCGTTTCCGAAAACCTGCTTGAACCTTTATTTGATTGCAGTTTAAGGTTGTCCTGATTCGATTAGCGATTACTTTAGTAAATTCCTTATACCTAACAGGTAGTAAGCTGATTGGTCTGCAATTTTTAAGGTGAATGAGTATAATGTTCGCATTCTTCTATGGTTCCGTTACCGTCGATGACACCAGGCACAGCGTATACAGGGTGGCCAGTTTTTCTAGCATGATATCCCCCCGTCCTTCAGCAAATGTATAGTTATCTGATCATCTCCAGCTGCTTTCCCCCTTTTCATAGTTTCAATTGCTTTCTTAACCTCGCTTCGTCACTGGTGGAACGTCTGACGGTTTTCCCCTACCGCCAATCTCATTACGGTCCTGACTACTTTGGCTACTGTAGAGATCAGTAGAGAACTCCTCGGCTACCTTGACTATCTTGTCCATATTCGTGATGACGTTGCCCGTCTTGTCCCGTAGTGTATATATATATATATATATATATATATATATATATATATATATATATATATATATATATATATATTTCTTGCCTATGTTTAATTTCTTCTCTACCTCTTTACAACAGTGTAATAAAACAATTTCTATGAATGTATATACAATCAGCCGCAAAGAATTTCTTTTTTAAACTTCACACATCAACCTTACCTGTCAAAACGCGGCTTCATGCAAAAGGAACTTTTGAGCCGTGGTCAGTGGACTGTCGACTGTGTCTGCAGCCAGAAACTGTAGATCATTGCTTTGTGTATTGCCGTGATGCAGTGTTTTTTGGGAGATTCTTCAACGAACATCGATATTACGCCCTATACTATAAGATTTGTGCCTACAATGGATGCTTCTGACGCACCATATGACATTTGTGTGTTAATGGGACTTTTTAGCCACTGGTAGATCTGCATAACAGATCACCACGTTCATCGAAGCCTCTGTTCAGAGACCATTGTTCTATGGTGCGGGGGGTATAGGCTGCACAGGATCCACCTCCTGCCTGGTTACCGTTACTTGATGCATGTATATGTCTCACGGAATTTTGATGTGTGGTCAAAGTGCGAGCTCGATGCTGGTGTAACTGTGTATTGACAGGTTACGGAATGCAACCTGGATAAATTGCTCGAAGTACTTTCATGTAATAAATATAAAAAGCTTCTGGGCCTGGCCGAGTTGTTAGCGTTGCAGCTACGGAATTAGAGGTACCGAGTTCAAAGCGCGCTAAAGCTGCATTTTTTTTCGGCTAGTTTTAATTTTTTTTTACTTTTGTAGCTTTTTCAATGTGGTTGATGTACCCTGCTAAATTTTAGCTTTTGCTTCTTATCCGAGGCGTTTTTTTTTCGGGCGACCAGTGACACGACCTGTGTGGCGAGTGCTAGTATGCCGCGTCCCAGTACGTCCAGTCTCCAGCGTTCTACTGTGCCTATAGTCAGGTATGGCACTGCGGCGCTGTGCCACAGCGGTACTGGTTTTTACAATAGGGTGGACAGCATTTCTGGCAACATTGAGCCAAAGGCAAGTTTCGGAGGTTCGATGAGCGAAATTTTAAGGTTGGCACACCTATATTTGCAACGCACCACCAAGTGAGGATATAAAATTGAGTTGAACACAAATTTATCCTGGTAGAATTTCAAGATTTCAAGGAGCAACGTCTGATGTGGCCCACCCAAACTTGATCCTTGGTAAATTGGCCTTACCCAGATTACGATAAACACTAATTAAATCTGGTTCGAAAATGATCAAATGTGCGGGCTCCAGAGGGCCCACTTATAACGGTGGGCTACTTGAGTTAGTAAGTTACCGCTGAAACGCCTTTGCTCAGATTACGTTGTACACCAATTATTGCCCAAGTGCGAAAGAAGTAAAATTTCCGAAGCCCAGAAGGTGAAATATTACAGATAGCCCACCTAAATTTAAATGCCGCCAGTGAGATAGTGATACTCAAATTAGGCTGGGCACTAATGAAGTCAAGTACGAGCCAGATCAAATTAGGGCTTCCGGAAGGTTGAATTTCGCGGGTGCAACACTACAACACAAGCCGCCCTTATAGACGAGTTAAGACAGCGAATAATTAGTCTCATGAAATCTGTTTAGTGGCCCGGATGTTCCATTTTATTGCCCAGATATCTGCATAACTGGGCCGGGGTGTTGGCTTACGGTTCTAGTACGACATCATATCAAGTTCGCCGACAGACTAGCTAATTTCAGCTCATGTCTAAAACGAGGTCTTTTTTATTGTCCCACTTTTTTTTATATAGCACTAGATGGGTACCAAGTAGTGTCGCATTAAAGTACCATGCTACTTTACTTTACTACCACTACTTTACACTACTGCTCTAGTAGTGTGGCGCTAAAGTCATACAAGCTGCAGTGTGTTTGAAAATATCTGTGTTGTTGTTTCAGAAAGAGCAGGAGAACTTTATTCGCACTATTCCGCAATACCCAGATACAATTGACAAATCTGCATTCGGAGGTTTTTTGGAGTTCATACAGAAGAAGAGCAGCATATTTGGCAATGACGACATCGTAGTATTCCTTACAAGGTAACAAGGATTCCAAAGTCAATAAGCAAGGGTTGCGATTCCGAGCTAAAATGTGCTCCTGTATGAGAAGGCATCGACGGTACGTTTTTTTCTTGTAGCTTAAGACTACCAATTATTAAGTGTTGATCAACTTTTTCAGACATATTCCATTAAAACAACTGACATTCAGCTATCTATCAACCGACCACCTACGAAAGACAATCGCAGATCACACGTGATACGCTCACCACTTACTGTAAAACGGCGCCCATTTCCTAGTCGATATAGAGATTATTTCGTTACTTGATTTGTTAGCACCTAAAATAAAATGTTTAATGTTATATTTTTACTCCTACGATGAGGATAACACTGCTCCGGAAAAGGTAACTTTTAGGATTCGCTCATAAATTCTGGAATATATTCCTCGCTGGTTACAAAAAAAAAAGCAATTTACGAAAGATGGGTATTCAATACTTGTCTACAGCGCCATGCCCTGTTTGTGGGTGACAGTGAATAAAGTTGTCTTCATCTATCCGCACTGTCTCTATAGTTTAAAATATTCCGGGTTCATTAGCAATTCTGCCTGGTTAGAACAGTATATCAACTTTCTGCGTAATAACTGCTGCTGTTCAGAAGTACAAAATAATTACATATGCAGGTAGATATATGTAGCATGTAGAGGCACTCCCTGGGGAGCCGCTTTTTTCGCTTTTTCTTCTCTGAGCAGAGTGTGATGTCCAACTATAGGAAGCTTACAGGCGGCGATTGCATTCAATTTCCGAGTTCCAAGCATCCACCTAACTGGCATAAATATGGATTATAGTGGGATCGCAATGCATGCCGAAAACTCATAATTAAGGACTCTACATTTGTTTATTTATTTGTCTTTACCCTCAGGGCCATACAGGCGTTTCAGAGGGGAGTGGGCAAAAAGACATATAGAGAAAACAATGTAAAATGCGGGTACACAAAATAATAGATCCTATATATACAATGTTAGCTATGAAACCGGCAATAACTTTATTAGTAAACAAAAACCTAGTAGTGCTTATACAATACAAATTAATGTTTTGCGAAAATTATTTGTATCAGTAACAGATATAATTTCATTAGAAAGATTGTTCCATTCTTTAAAAGTACGGGGAACAAATTAGCGTAAGAAAGCATCTGTTTTGCATAAGGGGATGGCTACTTTGCAAGGATGATCGATGCAATGCACTACGTAATAGGGTCTCTGAACAAAATTGCTGTGTAAGACGGAATGATGATATAATCTGCGGAATAGGGTTAGTTGGCAAACTTTTCGCATGAAGCCAATGATGGAAGACTCAAATAGTTTTTATTTCTGTGATGCTAACTCCTCGGTTATAGTTAGAAAGAATAAAACGAGCAGGGTGATTCTGAACGCGTTCAAGCGCAGTAATTAAGTAGTCATGGCTAGGATCCCAGACTGCTGCTGAGTATTATAATTTAGGAAGTAATAAAGTTTTATAAAGGACTGCTTTTAAAGTAGCCGGGTCGCGCCAAAAAATACGTCACAGATAACCTAGCGTTTTATTAGCCTTGCTGATGATGTAATCTATATGAAACCTCCAAGTTAGGTCGGATGAAATGTGAATGCCTAGGTATTTATAAGAATTGCAGCTATCAAGTACAATGCTATTCAGAGTGTATAGAGGAGACAGAATAAGGTACGGGTGGCTCGCATTACCTAGCATTTGGTAGGGTTTAGTTCCATCAGCCATTGATTACACCAATTAATTATAGCCGTGAGGTCGCGCTGTAGAATGTTGATTAGTAGCAGCAGTGGAACAATATGCACGTCATTATTTTTGTCTTTCTAGCCACAAGATTGGATCATTGTTACCTAATGGGAAAGTAAAGCTCGGATCATATGGTAAGAATTACTGCATATATTTTAGTAACGTTTATGCATGTATACTTTGGAAATGATTTCAGCAGATATGATGCAATAGGTGCGCCATAAATAGTAAGCCTATGTCTGAGAGCAAACAAGAAAACTGTGATCGAGCAAATACCTGGCTAAAAACACAATTGTTTTAGGACAAATACGTTTCTGAGGCAGCAGAACCACCTCTCAATTTCTTTCGCATAATACAACACGAAACAAAACTCGGCCTCAAAAAAAGGACAAAGTTTTCTTCAATCTTGAATTGTTTGATGTAGTTATGTGATATGATTAAAACTATTGTGGTGAACTAGGCCAAGACTAAGATTCTGTAATGACACATTTCTGCAGCATTTCTTACACTTATTCTATAATTAGCTTGGTTCTGCCGGAGAAACTCTGTAAAGTTTGTGGCGAATAGGGGGTGCAGTATTTTTGCTTATTTTATGCTGTAGTCCAGAGGCTGGGAAATTGTTACCCAATTCATTAGAGGTAAAGTCGAACACTTGGGCATGAATGGTCAAAATGGTTTAGACCGTGTGGCAGTCACTGGACTAAAGTGATTTGTTGACCATACGCTCAAGCTCAGAAATACATTACGACTTCCCTTTCGTGGCTCCTCTCTAATCCAAAATAGTTGCAATGGTGTGCGTCACATGGTTCTCAAATCTCGCGAGGGCAAACCAAAAGGAAGATGAACAGGCTCTTGTGACACTTTCACAGTCCAGAGATGTGCGCAACCATCGACTGCATTCACGATGGAGCGTGGCACCAAAATATTTTTGTTTGCTCCGTTCGAGACATCTGGCTCGATAACAATTGTGGGTTTGCTCACATGTCCCGGTGATTTCATGAGCACATATTTTGCCGTTACTGCAGGCAGCAGCACATCGTCCTTCGGGGAAAGAACTTCCTTAAGGAGCTGGGGGATATCGTTCGGCGTCAAAGACGTTATATACACCGGCAATGAAGTCTAGAGTAGCACCACACTGGCATAAAAAGTCAACACCCAAGATCGCGTCATGCGTGAGACGTCTTAACACAATGAATTCTGTTCTGTAGCACTCGTCACAAAGCACAACCGAAGCTGAGCACAGGAGGACCAGAACTAAAGTTTCGCCCCCAACTCCAGGCAGCGATTTGTTTTTGTCGCACACAAACATACCTTCTATCGAAGGCGGTTGTTAAGTGAAAAGTTCATACTTACACAGCGGCAACAGCGTTAACCAAAGCATCCGCTTTAATACTGTCCACACAAACTGACACTTTGCTTTTTAGCATAGAATTAGGTAGGACATTCGTGAAAATAACTGTCCGGCGATCTTACCTCCATTGTTCGCACAACCTAGTTTCCCAGCGGTGGACAAACAAAGCAGTGACGTGGAAATGGTAACCGGCCTTGTCGCCGCGGCGAGGGAGGGATGCCGAGATCGGACGGAGGGGATTCATAGCATGGACCGCATTGGGGGAAGACGGCCGACTGAAAGTAGCGGGCGGCTGCTCCCACTGGACGTCAGTCCAGAAGAGCAGTACTTGTTCTTCAGGGCGTCGAGAAATTTGGCGGTATGAGCAAAAGTGGGAGATGTGCCCACTGTACCCACAGCCGTAACATATCGGTTGCTAGCGGCTTTGGTAGCTGCCCTCATCATCTCTCGAAGGTCGAGACGAGGCGACAGACGCGTGACGAGGCAATTCATCCAGATGGGATGGAAGCGGCTAGAAATAAGGGCACGATGCCGATTGCTGGGTCCGCTGAATACCCTAGTTTTGCGACTGTTCACTGTTATTTAGTCTAAACCATGGCCTACGCTACTCCCGTGATGGCACGGACCTCGATGTCGGGGGTAAGGTAAATCAAAACTTGAAGGTTGCCGCTGAATATCACCTTCTCGCGTACAATCCTCTTGAGAATATAAGCGATGCCTTCAGCTTCCGGGATGACAATTTTGGCAACGGTTTTAACATTGAAAAGGCGACCGAATTTGGGCGCTAACCGGCGTGGCTTGAGCTCCTAAATGCGCAGTACTGCTTGATGACATCTGCAGCCGTAGGAAGGTTGTATCGCGAAATAAAGAAGTTAAAGACGTTCTCAGCAATCCCCAGAGAAGGGGCCCTACCTTGTCTTCTGCTGACATCTGACGGTTGGCAATGCGGCAGAGTTGCAATACCTCCTCGAAGTATCGTGGACTTGTCTCAACAGGCAGCTAGCTGGGCTCGCTGGGAAAGTTGGTGTTCAGCGCGACCCTTCACAAGAGGATCTCCAAAGAACTTAGTGATCCATTATACAAACCGGGTTCTAAGTGGTGAGGATATCGTCCTGGGTGTCAAACCAAGTCAAAGCCATGCCAGCAAAGAAGAAAATAATGTTGTATAGGCGGGCGGTAGAGCTCTAACGTTTACAATTGCTGCAACTTTCGTAATGTAGCAGCCATTCTTCAACGTCCTCTTCTGGCTCACCATAAATCGCAAGGTACTCTGGCTGATGGGTCAAGGTTGTCCCCCGAGCTTGCCGTTCCTATGTCTGCATCTCTTGGATGGTAGCCATTGAAACAATCTCTTACGGCGATAATGGCGCATAAAATGCTGCACGGCGGCACCGACGAGGTACTGGCGAATTCATAACGTTTTTACTCAGCGCCTAGCATCAAACGTGGCGGATGAAATTCTTTTATTCAGAATAATATTTTACGAATAAAACCTATTACAGGCGTCTGAGAGCCCAGATCAGTCTGCTAGCGCCTCCATCTTCTTCTTCCTTCATCACCTACTCCTCAGTTACCCACTAAGTAGCGTAACAAATTCACGAAGGGAGCCAACAAAGATTGACAATTTAAAAAATAAAAGAATAATATCAACGTCTATGTAATTATTCACAAAGCCGAAGGAAAACAGCCCCATGCAACCGGCTAACACCAATCTACGAAGACAAAATATATGGTTCGGTGCTCTACCAATGAGCTCACGCGACGAATGTTGAATACCTATCTTTGATATTTATGCTAGGCGAAATCTATTTTTGAGAGTGTTAACCAAAGCGAATTTCTTCCTTAGCGGCGGACCTAGAACGTAATGTGTTACCGCGAATGTCATAAGGAATGTGCTACAAGCGGGGAACATGAAACAGTGCTGTGACTTTCCTGCTCTAAAAATGGCATCAAGGCTGCAGTCCTAATTTCGCAAGTCTACAAAGGAGCGTCAGCAAAATGCGAGCTCCGTGATAAATTCATAAGGCGGAGGACAACCGCTAATGGAGATTATAACGCATAGTGAACTCTATTATGAATCTGAATGACTAATGGAATCGTAAATATAGGTAAATATGAATTATAAAAGAAACAACTACATGATGTGGGCGCAATACAAAATCACCCCTGCGGTTGTCGCACCTGCTGCTATAACACTGGTCTACGGCTACGGGCATTAAAATTATAGCTGCCACAGGTACAAACTGTAGTTGTCTAGCAAACATTTTGCTATGGTATCACACTGCAAAGTAAAATCTTTTGGTGATACCTAAAATGTATAAAGGATTCTTGTTGGACTCCTGGACTCATGCTATATGCCCCGAGGCTCTGGTAGACGCTAGAAGAGAAACGGCTCCCATCGGCATCTGATTATAGCACATCCGTATTCTAATACAGGCACTTTACAGCTCAGGTAATCAATTATATTTTTTGTGACTCCATTACCTAACACACGCATTAGCATGCCAAATTACTTAACTGGTTGTGTGAAAGAGTAAGGCATGTATATATATATATATATTGCTACGAAGATGACGAAGCGGACAGTGGCGTGGGGCGGGGCGGAGCGCTCGCGCTAGGCCCGCTGGCCATTAAATCATATTTCATCGTCATGTCCTCACGTCGTTTAGTTTCTGTTGTGTCGCCGTGTTTCATCGCTTGTCATGCCACCACGTAACAATATATATAGAAAACTTCACTGTCAGTTGCTAGGTATTTTAGTTTTGCAATATATTCATAAATACTTGGAAAAAGTTTTATAATCGTCCTAGTTGCGGTGTACTCTACACTGTTGTTTCCTATAATCATGTTTGAAGTGGCTCTGAGTAATTTCCGAGTTCTTGACTGGGATAAAGACGGTGGTCTCAATACGCTTTGTACCACCGCTGCCTTGTTGCAACCACTTTGCTCCGAGTGTAGCACTGCCGAAGTGGCTCGTTTCTTGTGTCCACAAATATATCTCTTTTGAATTCATTATACTCCGCATTAAGAGCATTAAGGGAGGTTGATAATGGCTTCGATGTGCCACCCCTTTGTCTGATCTACATTGATGGTCATGCAGTTTTCAACTCGCCAATCACAAATGATTGCTTTTGACCTCAGATAAATTGAATTGTCTGCAGTCGTAACCTATTCCACCGTTACTTACAAATAATGTCATAACCTATTATGTCATCTGAAAGCTTACAGGACATACATAATATTTATCCCAGCCCACCGAAACCACTGATTTGCCTAACGGTTCGTGTTTTCTGGTTCCATCCCCCTATTCTGTACATGGCAGTTGCCGAACGGCTAGCTGCACAATCGGGCAGGCGTCTATACCACCATCATGCCTGCGTTCTATGCGACCTGACCCATCCCACAGTGCTTGGAGATCCTGGCCAAGGACATTCTCGACGCTTAATAGTGCTTTGAATAAAGTTCTTCTCTCCTCTTTCTCCTCCTCCTCGCACATTACAGACATATACTCGTCGTGTTTCACTCACAAGGCCACCACCCAGTGTAAATTGCTCCACTTTCCGTATCACACTTCCATCTTCCCCTCTTCTGCCGCTTTTCACCTCAATCTCCAGGCGTCAAAAAGTGCCGTTTACAATGCCCACAATGCATTCAGCAGTGTGGCCTCACAGGGCCCCGATTCTGGGCCCACTAAAATTTCGCATTTCAGTGTAGGAGGCCCTGACGGTACTGTGTCCTTTAGGATCCCAACACTCCAATTCACCATACTATCCTATAAATCTCTGAGGTGATGGTCGCGAATGGCTGCAGACTGCCGAACATAATACTGCGCCTCCTGATGCCTATCGCCAACTATGATAGGTTGCCCTAATGGTCACCCTATAGATCCTCACCACTTACGCCGACGCCCCTGAGCCAGAAACGTGCGATAATGAGCTACGCGCTCTATGAAACATCATTTAAAACGGAGAAACGTACGTGTGGACGTAGGTGTAGCTTGTCTCTATCGGGATCCAAGGTTTCAGGGTCAGGTTCTCATCTTACCCTCTCGTCTCAAGGCGACAACCGGAATTGGCAGCAACCCCCAATTTTTCCGTGTCTAGTTTCTCCTTCGTATTCTCACACGGTCAGTGCCCAGTCATATAAGCAGTGAACAATAGCCTTTCCACCATTGAAACCCAATTTTAACAGTGGCAAGGCGGACGGTATCGATGCCCGAGTAGTTGCTTTACAGTAGCCTCAACACTGCGGTATTTGTAATTGTATACCTTGGCGACACCATTAATTTCGGATCGCACAAATAGTTACGACTAAAGTGTTACAACAATGACGGCTGTCGCAATGAGTGCTAGAGAAAATTACAAGGAGACATCAGGTAATGTCTGTCGTGTTATTGCATAAGTACACATGCCTCATCTCAAAAACCCATCATTCTTTTTATGATCCATTGCATTTTTGTATGCAAGTCCAAGGCATGGTCTCAGTTTTGTGTTTTATTTATAACTATCTTTTGTCGAATGGGAGCCTGATTTAAACTATATAGGTGCACCATTTTGGAAGTTTTGAAATTAAGCTTTATGAATAAAACTGTATGAAATTTTTGCATCAATAGCCCAAGTTTACATAAACTGAAACTCTTAGAATGATAACGGTCGATGAATCAACATTTAACAATTTAAACGAAGCTATATATCTCCAAACCATCTCTTGTTACACATGAATCTTCAGAATTACCTGCAAGCCTAGTAACTAGCTAATTTTCACTGTAAAATGTGTTTTAAATGTTCTGCAACTGTGGTGTAAGCCAAATAGGTTCCCGATTCGGCGGTCTTTTAGACCTCCAGGTCACAATGGGTACCTAGATGGATATTTCAAGGAGTACTGATGTTCAATGAAAAGAGGGAATACATCGAAATGTCTACACGCCAAACAAAATGACACTTTTAATGTTTTCTGCCCTGTGTGAAGCTGACGCCACAGTAATTGTAATGCTTGCAGGCTTTGCTCCTGTAGGTGCTGCTTGTACCACCTCACGTGTGGCCATAATCAGTGAACAGCCTGCAACACTAAATGCGGTGATGACTGCAGCGCATGAAATAATGCACCTGTAAGTACCAAGTCTGATCATTTCATATCGAACACAAGACAGCTTTTTCTGAATATATATCTAAGTAGGCCTGCTTTATCGCGCTGCTCTGTTCCTGCTTCCCGCTTTGTAATTTTATACATGCGTTCAGCTATATGTCTTAATGCAACCATCAATGAAACACCATAATAATTCCTGAAATGACCGTTCCAAGAATAGTTCGAATGGCGCTTAATTGTCTCAAAACACTTCTGTCATTGACACAAACATTTCATTCGGTGAATTGTAGTTGCTTTGTTTTTGTTGAGAGGCTAAGTATCTTTCTTGAATCTCATTGGAAACTTAAAAGGCTCGAATCTCTATTCCAATGTAGCTTCCAACATTACTAAGAATGCTATAAATGCTAAATGGCTTGATACTGGACAAAAACCTTCGCAAAAAACGTTGTGCCAAATTTTACCATGAAATCATATGCATGCAAAGGAGTTCGTTTTCGCGTCAGAACTCCGAAAGTTCGATGCCTGATTTTCTGTGACACGAAGACTTTGCTCTATCGCGTAAAACTGTCTGTTTCAGTTAATACTGCACAAAGAAAATTTTCAGAGGCAATGCTTGTTGCTTCCGATATATCCGCATACTCAGTTCGCACATCTGCTTTGCAGTCTAATTGGCATATTCATATCATAAATATAAGCAACGTGATAAAGCTGTGTTTAATTTTTCGCGAATCTAGCCTCAAAAGCGAACATCAGATTCTGAGAAAACCACGGTTTTTTCGTGAACCGGGTTACTTCATAACGCATTTAACAATCGCAAAACACCAGGTCATTAGTGTAACCGCACACAGTTTTATTTCTTGTAATTCACCGCTGTAGAGTGGGGATCTACATGCTGAAACGAAGGGCTAATATCAGCGCAGGTTTAGTAAAGGGCGCTCCAATCTGACAAAGGAAGCCGGGTGCATGAAGGAATATTTTAAGGCGGAATACTTTCTAGGATCACGGGTGCGCGCAGTAAGTGGGCGGATCCAAACCTCTCAGCAGTGATGAAATCACTCCGAGAACTGGCGGCATGAGAGGATATATATATATATATATATATATATATATATATATATATATATATATATATATATATATATATATATATATATATATATATATATATATATATATATATATGATTCAGTGACCTGAAGAGTGGTGGGCTGGCCAAGATTCAAGGTGGCGAGGTAAACGGCCCTATACACTTGACATTGGCTGACAGCAAAATCCGTATAATATGCATGAACTTACCATTTCATACCTACAGTTGCACTGTGTAAGAACGTATAATTCTAATCAGGCCGGACTTAAAAGAAAGAAACACGACATATAAGGACAATAATAAATAGAAAAAAGTATACTATAGTTTAGCTTGTGGTTAAGTCTGGAACTACGCGAGAGCAATCTGCACGGCTACGCTTAGGATCGGCGTGAAAATAAAGGCATATATTTTGAACGTACTAGTTTATGGTTTCAGCTCTATTTATGCCATTGGGGATTCAGTTTATTTACGAGCCCCTCTTTTCTCTCGTAGTTGACCATTCTCATTCAGGTGTAGATGACATCTAGTGGTATGAATTCGTCCCTATGTCGAACTCCGGATCACACCGCCGTCCCAACGTTGGAACGAACCTTTTCTACTAGCAACTCGCGGTTGTCGTCCGCCTCCACGGACTGCGGAGTTATCTATGTGCTTCTTCTTCTTCTTCTTGAAGTTTAACTATAAATAGTTTTTGGACGCAAATACCACACATGGCAACACTTGGGGTATCCTGCTACGGACTCTCAATTTTGCAATTGGAAACACTGATAACTGCAGCTCCGTATTCTTTTTGTGAGCTCGGCCCGCTCTCCATAAATCCTTTAAATTAAAATCGTTGAAAACCTATCGAATTGCGCCGGGCTAGCGACGCTGAGACGTTGTTAAATGAACCTTCTCTGTAAGCCAGAATGTTTGCAAAGTACAATATAATATTCTAAACTAATGAACTAATCAATGATGGAACTTGAGAAGAGGGTGTCTTTTGTTGCGCGCTTGTTCTAGCTGAAGGAACGAGGCGCAAACTTATTTGCGAAATGCTGTGATAGTTGTGGAGTGTTTTTTTATATATATATTTCTTTGTCTCTCGTTCAGATGTCTAATGATTAGAAGCAAAAGGTAACAAATTTTTTGAAAGAACAAAATTACGGACAATGTTTCTTTTACCCGAAAATAAATACTTTATCTTCGGGTCCGTGTCCTTCTAAAGAAATAAAAAAAAAAAACTGAATACAACGTATTACAAATCCTGAGTTACCGCAAGTATTTTTCATGCGCTAATGCAGAATAGGTGCAGTCCATGATGGCCAAACTCCGCCGGACTACCTGAACAATAGTCCAAGGGCAACGAAGTGTGCCGACGACGGACACCATATAATGAGCACGCATCGAGTGAAAGCAGTAGCACCATCATTTTCAACCTGCACAGCACCGCAAGTAGTTAGTTTTCTCAAGTAAGTAACACCATGTGAAATAGTTTGAAATTTGCTTTCTAAGCACGGCGGTTAGGGGATGACAAAGAGCACCCGAGAACCTTAGTAGCAAGCAAGATATCACGCAGGCATTATTCCGTGCGACATGCTAATATACAAGTACGAACTCCTCAAACCTGTGGCGGAAGTACCATTGATGTATGACCTGCGTTCTGAGCAAAGCAGACTGCTTCTAGTCAGTTTAAAAAAAACAGGGCTAGCTTTCTACATCTGAGGTGCATTATAAACGTGGCAAATGATTAAAAATAATGAAAACGAATAAAAAATTCGACACTCGCCGAATTTTAAAATTTTAAAATTAAAAATGAATAAAACATTCGGGCACACACCGTAAATTAACGTCACAAGCAGGCTGAATGGTTGTTAATATATTAATAATAAAAAATTGTGATATTTGTTTTCCTCAAGGAACTTCGCCTTAGAATGTATTACTACAACTTAGATTACTTTAAACCACGGCAATTGTATACTACATAGCTGAACATAAAATGTAATATAGTTTTACTGTTTACATTCAAGGGTAAATCATTTCTATGCACTCTGCCTTTTTATAATTGAAACAAGTAGATTCGTCACACACATAAAACCTGAAACAAATTCGAGCTCACTTGCTATTCAATGACTCTTTATTGTGAGAAGCAATCAGGCAGATATTATCTCCTTAGCCATCATCGGCTCATTAAGCCTGTGTTTAGAAATGCTGATCTAAATAACCATCATTTAAACTTCCTCTATGGGAGATAACAGCGCTGGGTATTCGCCAGCTTTAACAAAACCTTAGTTAGATATTGGCCAAAAAAGTAAATCGAGATCTTACAAACAAATGAAGAAAGCAAGGAAAGAAATTGATTCCTATTTGAAAACTGTAGGCTGGCTGTTATTTAGGTTTTCGCCCACAGCATTCCAGCATTCTCTAATCGGTTTTGTGGCTTTTGTATAAGCTGACAAAAATGATTAAGATTTTGAAAGCGCTCAACATTCCTCCAGTGTTTGAGTGTGGTGAACATCTGAATAGCCGTAGGTGTCATCATTAGTCTTCTATGTCGCCTCGCTGGAACATCATAATATGTGCTTTGCCTGTTGCAGTAGTGTAATTGTTTAAGCATAGGCATAAGCAGAACATCTAGTGCGAAGAGAGGAAAAGCGATACTCTCTAGGCCACCACATTGGATTCCAAAGAAAGGAAAGTTCAGCAGGGGCCGGCAGAAGGTGAGCGGTGGAGGTTGAAAAAATGTCAGCGGTCAGGGGCTGGATAGCACCGAACCGGGTTAATTGAAGAAGTTTAGGAGAGACTTTCGCCGTCCAGTTGGTATAGTCCAGCTGAGAGATGATGATCATTGTTTAAGCACGCAAGGCTGATGATAGGATTCAACGGTTGAAGCTGATCTGTCTGAGCGAACACCTCTCTCCCTGTTCGGCGAATAAACTTCTTTAGGAAAGACTCCGGAAACGAAGCGCGCAAAATATTGCCAATGGAGTGATGTATTCAACAACAAACTCCTAATTAGACGAGCATACAACACGAAGGTACTAACCTGAAGTAACCTGAAGGCGTTGCCATTTTACAGAAAGAGAATGCTGGCTTGCATTCTATTACTTATATATCATAAATTGTAATTTTTAGAAGCATCTGAAAAAAGTTTCATAATCTTCTAGCTTACCTCGCTTAGATGCCCTTTTCCTATATGACGTCATTGCAGTTACAAAAACGTTGTTGAGTCTGAATATGTTTTCATAGTCTATTACGAAATGCTGTCACTATCAGGGTCTGGCTCTCACTGTATTTTGCTTCACATTGGAAGTGCTGTGATAAAAGCAACATGGGTGAACATAGTCCGGTTTCCTGAGTCCTCATCAATATTCACAGATGTTTGTTATGCCATTTTATTAGCGAAATACAAAATATTACTGAAATATATTGACAAGAGCATCATTTATATTGTTTCCCTTAGTATACAAACACCACGACATCATATAAATGCTACAGAATCTTTAATTGAAAACCTGATTCACAATTTATGGGTACCAAATCACATGAACAATCAAATAAGTTATGTTTGGTACCAAGACAAGTTAGAATCATCGGTTACGAGAGATTTGATGCATGAGATGCAGAAGCCTCTAATGCTAAAATACAGCTAGGAAACATGCCACATAAGATATTTTAAAACTCATTAAGAAAAAACTGAGGGTCAAAAGGCAAGCATTGTGGAAGAATGCAGAGCAATAAGGTACATATTGCCAAATTAGTCATCGAGTAACGAAAACAATGTTGTCAAACACGTTTTGGTATCGCTTACGCATTAAAAACACGAACTGTACACATGACTTCACTCTAAACAAAGAAGGCAAACCTTTATGTAAAGGAAGCGGAGGGGAACTAGCAAAATTTCACAGTTCACTTTCGCGCACTGAGGTAGAGAAATTTAAAAAACAGCAGTCGCACAATTTGACAGCATAACAACGTCATTGTCATCCCAATTAGTTTTTGAGAGTGTATGCGTTGTCCAAATATTTTCATGTCCTTGGCTTCCATTACAGAAGAAAACTCACGAAAAAGCCTTAAAATCTTAAAAATAATAGTTCTCATCTGCAAAACAAAAGGGCCTTCTTATTACCGCGTGATCTCCTTAGTTGCTTATGTGTTCCAAAACCACAACAAAACAATAACTCAAGATGTATTTGATGTTACAATAAAGGATACATGTTATAATAAATGGATGAAAAATAAAGCAAATTATTATTACCGGACTTATTTTCTGTTACGCAGAGCAAGTTGGACACGAAACAACTCTAAAAATCTAAAAAATATTTGGAACTGTAACTGGAATAAAGTTACCCTCAATAAAACAATCTGCAAGTCGGTAACAATTTCAACGATTATTTCATTATCATTGGTGGAAGCGTTACTAGCGAATCCTCAATATCAAAATTTAGCTGACCTGTTCGGCCAACTGAATGTAACAATTTCATTTGCCTGCTATTACACTGAAGGTGTAAAAGCAGTTGTACGATGGCAGTAAACAAACCACCTGGTCTTGATGACATTGGACCAAGAGTACCCAAATATACAATTGATATCATCTGTCCTTGCATTTTCCATTTATTTAATTATTCCTAGAAACTAATTATTACCAAGTTAAACTGAAAGTTGCCAAAGCAGTCCCCTTACACAAAGCAGAGTATTGTGCTCAGGCAGGTAGTTTCAGGGCAATATCTGTACTAAGCATATTAACACACATTTCAAAAAAGCAATCAGGGAAAGTTAAAAATTCTTCTAAAGAATATTATCACTACATCTCAGCAACATCAGTTTGTCGAAAAAACTTTATCACAAGCGATCAATTCCAACATGCACTAGAACAAATTGGTATTGCCGTTCTTTTAAACAATCAAAAAGTATTTGACACAGTTTGTCATCCTATCTTGATTTAAGGAATTACAAAGGTACTGTCTTCACGATAGTCCCCTCCAATTCTTTCACAGCTGTTTGTCAAGATGTAAACAGCGGGAAATAATTAATAATTTCTTCACACGAAAAGAAAAAAAACGTACGTTGTCATCCAGGTGGTCCTGATTTGTATCCCACATTGTTCGTATTCAAATAAATAATCTACCGCAGGTACTTCACACTTCTCAAGTACAACTGTCCGTATTGGACACATTGATAATAATTACTGATAATTCTGTTCTAGTAATTCAAACAGCAATATTGAATAAGCTGACAAAGCTGTCTTCCTGGTTCTTCAACAATCGTTTAATGCTCAACGTGTCCAAAACTATGTACGTCATTTTGCACTGTAGGCACAAGCCGAACAACGATATCTTTATACGTAATCTTGGTAACTCGTAATATAACCAGTTACTTCTTTTAAATATTTTGGAAGTTCTTCTTTATTGTCGTTTACACTAGAAACAAAAAATAAGAACGCATGCAAGAAAATGCTTTTGTGTCACATGCTCTTTAAGGCGAGCTCGTATCTTTATTACGAAGTACTACGTTTCATCCACATATCGTTCTTGCATTCACATATCAGTTACTGCTGTCAGTCCTAGTTGCAAACATAAAAAAAAACAAGTTTTCTCGTTTACATCGTGCTCCAGAAAGTGGCACTGAATGCATAACCTACCAGTCGTTATGATCACACTAGAAGCGATATTTTGATGCTAAATATACATTATCGTTCTTATACTTGCGAAATTATAAAGTTTCAGTTGTGTTCAACCAATACAAGCGGCATTGCCTCTACCCTTTCAATGACTATTCGTCCGAGCTTCGCGTAACACTGATCAAGGATCGAACTGTAAATTTAACTTTCCCAAATGTAGAATCTTAATATGAACGCGTGATAAAGTTCAATGAAGCATGATAAGGAATGAACTTCCAATCGCAATGAACGCAGCCCGATATTTTAAATTTACTTGCGAAGTTGAAAAATATAATCAATGTACTAAATTGAATCACAAATTGATCACATTCCGCCTTAACCTCTTGTTTAGTAAATGTCTCATTTAATACATTGTTTTGTAAGTATCATTGCATTTCTAATGCGTATGCACAATAATTTTTGTTTGGTGATTCATACCTAATCTTGTCAGCTCCCTATATTTAGCTTGCACTTTGTTATGTATATAGTAAAACAATTTTTTTTTTCAGAATGCCTTGTTTGTGCTTTTTTGCGTTTCCTCTATGGTTTCTTTGTGGCATTCTATATATGTTTAAAGATTTAATTTCCTGCTATCTTCCCCGTCACATGTCGTTTCTGTTCCACGTGCTCTTTGTCGTGCATTTAGGAATCTTAAAATCACATGATAGCAATCCTCACATTTTTACCGTCCACTAGCCTTATGAGCTCTGTGTCTAAGCAGCATTTATAAACATAACTTTGATTTTTCAGTAAAGTCCCTTCAACAGAGAAACATGCTCAACAAAGCTTTCGCTTGTATAACTGGGTCAAAGCCGTGCTTGCTCACTCAATCCAAATCCTTCTGCATCGTTTTACTCTGTGCTGTTTATTTTAGACAACGTGAAAGTTAATAAAACATGAAAGCTCTAAATAGGCTTATTAGGCAAGCTGCAATAACAATCGTTTAAGTTCAATATGCTTGGTATATAACAACCCCGGCGAATCTTCTGGCGTGGGCAAATTATTGCGTTTTTTTTGCACAAAATATTGCAATTTGCTAAGTGATTAATAAATTAAAAACAACATTTATTATCTAAATGCATACAACGCGGTGGGCTTTTTTTATTGTTCGTCATTGGAGTACATGCAATAAAGAAGCACTTGACAGATATTTGTGCAACTGTGATTAGTTGCCAACAACAGAGTCCTCCTCCGACAAACACTATTGCTGAGGGGCCAGTATTTTTTTAATACTGGCCTAATAATAAATACACGAAAACCTATGAATTCTTGATAATTGGAAAGACATCTCTAGGAGCTATGTTTCCTTATCTTACAGTTTCGTGCTTCATGCTTCTCTTATTTTAAGCGTATTGTATCCCCAAGAATAGTCAGAAGGCTAGGTTTATTATCGCCGTTTTTTCTTAGAACAAGTTGAAACAATATAACTTAGTAAAGAGCGTTATGTATCAAATTATTCCTCCAACGTGATTACGAAAAAGGAATGCCAATGAGGGTGTCTCAGTGCATTAGGTGCAAATTGCCTATTCCATAAAAAAATCAAGACAAGCAAGTGAGGCTCGTTTTCTTTGTTCATCTCTACTTAATGCAAACGTGCTGCAGTCTTCACGGGCTCTTTCACAATTATAGAAATGAGGGACCCCGTATTATTGCATATATGCGATATCATCCGACATCTGCGCAACCAAGGCCAGCATAGGAGGGTTTCTTCTGATTAATCTTGAAGGTCGACAGGAAAGTAGTAGCGCGAGTAGTTTACAACGACTCCCGCCCGGGTGGCGGAGTGCTTGCGGCCTAACTAATGTGCCCAAGGATGCGTGATGCAATCCTTCCGCGGCGCATGCTTTCCGATGGAGGCGAAAAGCAAAGCGCTCGTGTTCTGTATTATGTTTGTGCACAATTAAGTACCCAAGGATGTCTAAATTTTCAGAATCTTCCACCACTCATTGCCTGAGTCGCGTTGGGTCGTTAAACCCCACAAATCAAAACAAACTAGTCAACACGAAGAAGATAATTAGTCACAGTAGAGGAAGAATAATTAGGATAAGAGCGAGAAAGAATGCAAAGAACTCGAACATGAGTGTGCAAGAAAATATTTCAGCGAATGACTCTGCTACGAGGCCAAAAAGTGCTGTAGTCTTCACCCCTGCAGTTCTGCATGTGAATATTTGGACTCTCATGAATGCTTATAGAAGGAAAGGCTAACAGCCATCCTAAGGTGAAGCCTATCGTAGAATGCAGTTATTTGGTTAAATGTGATTTTTTTGCGTGTTCTTCTCAGTGCATAAATCGCGCTAACACAGAATGGTTATTCCCTTTTCCAATATACAGTGTTCTGAAACTTCATCGAACCCCCGTTTGAAAACTTCTCCCGCCTCAGCTGGAGGCTCATTTGTGCATAAACTGCACAGAGAGCTTGCGCGTTGTTGTCTCCTTCTTTACGAGGTAAATTTGAAAATGGTGCTCGTTTGGTTTGACCGTGCATGATGAGAAAACAGAACCGTCTGCGACGGAACTGATGAGCAAAGACGCAAACGTATATTGTCCGCTGAAAGGCAGCAGTGGCGCATCTGTCACCATTTCAGGAACGTGCCATGGCTGCCCCGGCGCTTTTGAACCGCAGCGCTTTCTTCCAGCGATGCCAGATGGCGTCACAGCTGCTTTTTTTTTAGAAACTCTGCTTTGACGTTTTTTGCTCCTTGGTCTCGTCGCAGACGGTTCTGGTTTCTTTCTCTTCATGTGCTGCCAAACCAAGTAACAACTACGGTCAAACTTACCTTGTAAAAAAGGGGACAATAACGCGCAAGCTTTGTGCGCAGTTTCAGCTCAAATGAGCCTCCGGTTTAGGTGAGAGAAAGTTTCAAACGGGAGTTTGATAATGTTTCAGAATACTGTATATTGAATATAGCCGCGAAATGCGAATATTTATATTAGCACACTTGCAACTTGCTTATGGATGCATTGCGTGCTAGCATTATTGTAGCTATGCTGTGGGTTCGAAAGAGAGGAAGTTAATTATAGGTCATGAAGAAATATATGTATCTATGCTGAAATGAATGGCTGAGGACGGCTGCAGGAACATTATAGGGCGAAAATTTATTATCAGCAGCATAATTTTTCCACGTCAGTCTATAAGGCGGCTAATCGCTTTTTTGCAACTCCCACTGTAAACCAAGTCAGTCTGGAAATATTTAGAAGTTTAGAGAAAGAAGTGTTTTTTGGGGCTGACCTTTATGCACTTATGCATTCACTAAATCCTTTATTCTCTTATGTCGTTTGAAATGTCAGAACATCAACGAAAGATGAAAACCACATAATGTCGATTCTTTTACAATAATTTATTCATATCTAAGAAAATTCAGAGCTGCAAATCTTCTTCAGCTCCTGTAATCGTATTACGATGCATGTTTTCAAAGAGCCGTTACAGCACTATCATAGTGCAACATGGCGATCGCGCAGTATAAACGTTACACCATACATTGTTGTTTGGAAAAGAGCATTTTTATAAGCGAATGTTTTACCAAAACCCAGAAACATAAACAATTTCGATAGTTGATATGGTGCTGTATTTTTCAGACAAAGCTGGGCTACATGCCTTCAACGTGGCCAACTACGTCATTCTATCACTGTTCCAAAAACAAAATTAAATGCTGTTTGGCTAGACCCACATAAATATTGCAAACAGCAACATCCTTCAGTACTGAATATCCAATATATAGAGGTATGTTTTTCGGCTAAATAGTGTCATGCTTGAAATTTACGAATATGTGTGCATGTCATGCATGCTGCTTATGCAGATTATGGTCAAACGGCGCATCAGCAGAATATATATTGAAGGATGGAAACACAATAGACAGTGCAAAAATATTGTTTCGGTCTGTTCAGATAAGAGCGATAATCAAGGTCCCAAGACAATTGTCTTTGTTTTCAATTAAATTTTTATATGTGGTGGAAAAATGTCACCACACAAATGAATGTACCTTAGGTTTTGAAGATACCACGTGGGTTTCTTGAAAAAAGAAATCGTATATCACTAGAGGTGTAAAACGCTTTATTGCAATTTGAAAAAGTTGCAAGGTTGGAGATCTTCGTGCAATGCTAAAATTTTGTCATCTATTGTTTTTACTCATTAAATCTATGCGACATTTGCTTTTATAACCCTATTCAATAGTCATTTTGTTGTTCCAGTTCATTTAGTAAAACATCGCAGTTCGGTTCAGTTATGGCGCGCTAGTGTATTGGTAATTTTCAACCTTACATACTGGCATGATGCCTTAGGGTATTTGGACAACAATTTCTCTCTTTATCATTCCGGCTACATTCTTAACTTCTAAAAACTTTGGAGCTCTAGATAACTAAGTGTGTTCTCCACAACGCATCAAACTTGCCCGGAATTTGAAAACGACAGAAAAGTGGCAACTTTGGTTCTTTAAAATATACCATCCCCTTCGATTATTATTAAAAGCCTTCTCAAGAGTTCTCAGTAATATCCGATACATTGGGGACTAAAAACATGCGTTGCATTATACTGTTTAACGTCATAAACAAGATTACAAATCACAGCATTTGCCCCAATAATTGGCAATATTCAAAACTACATTATGCGATGAATAAGTAGGGTATTGCAACTAAAACTGTTTCACTATATTACCCAGGCCTCATTTCATTATTTCTAGAAAAAATTGAACCTGTAAAGTAGTCTGTTCTTTCTCCGTATGATATTTATATCGGCCAAAATTGAAAGATAACAAAAATGGACAGCTTTGGCTCGAAATATATGATACCTAAAAACTATCCTAAGTAGTTTACAAATATCAGGCACTAAATGTATTGCATTATGTAAGCTAAAATATACAAATAAATATAGAACTGAGCGTTCTTTTAATCAATAGAATTGCTTACTGCTTCCATTTAGGGGTACGCAATAAAGGATTGCTATATTTCCTTAACCGAGAAATGAAATAATATAATTAAGAACTAATTGAGCACTATTTCACCTACTCAGAATAAAAAATACAAATTTCACATTAAAAAATACAGGATAGAAAAATGATCAACTGTCAGGCTTTCTGCCACGAAATTGCCAAATATTGGGAATTTATTCCATAGTAAGCTATCTTCAACTCTGCCAACAAGGGTAAAATAGTTTATACGCATTGAGAAGATATTACATAAGTGTAGCTAAATCAAGCAAATATAAATCGCAGTTTTGACAGCTACTCTTAAAGGAAGCCCCAAGCACTTCTATGATTAAAACTGTGCGTTCAATTTTACATTAATTTTATATTTTTGTTTACATACTGCAATACGGTTTAATGCTTGATATTCATATTGTAGTTAGGATTGGCTTTGTCAGATTTTGATAAAAAACGAATTTTATGTAGCTTTTCTTTAGATTTTAATCAAAGTTGTCCATTTTTACATTTCTAATTTTGGCCGAAGCCAAAAGAAAATATGAAAAAAAAACACGGACAACTTTCAAGCTTCAAATTCGTTTAAAAATAAGAAACTAGATGAAATATACGAAACATTTCAGTTGAAACGCCTTATTTAGTCTCGCCGGAATTTGCGGCTGAACACTGGCAATATTCAGGATGAGCACTAACTTATATTTTCAGCTTACATTTTTAAACAATATATGTGAAACAATATTTTATTCCGCAGTATGTCTGAGATACTGAAATTCTTGAGAAGGATCTTAATAAAAATTGAAGATGTTTTTTTTTTAAACGAACTAGTAAGCCCTTTTTTTTCCATTTTCAAATTTCGGTCGAGTTTGATGCGTAGTGGAAAACATAGGTAACGATCTACATGTCAGAGGGTTATTTTCGCAGTTAAGAACGTACCCCGTTTAATGCAAACAACTTGAGTCATCGTGCCAGCATGTAAGGTTAAAAATTTGCATTTTTGCAGCGCGCCGCTCCTGAAGCAAAGTTTGCGATTTTTTTGGTAACTAAACTTCAGGAAAATAACTTTAGAATATTTTTATATTATTAACGTTCTATGCTTTTAGTGAGTTCAAAATTATTCACATCGAGATTCTATTGCGCAAGCACCATATCTCCAAACTTGGAACTTTTTGTATTGGCAAAAACAGCGTTTTTCACATCTAGTAATATAGGGTTTTTTTGCAAAAAAACTACACCGTATGCTCCAAAACTAAAGTTTGTTCCTTTATTTACAGGCATTTGGCCACCACACATAAAAAATGCATTGAAAATAGGAATTGTCATTGGACCTGAACTACCGTTCTTATCTGAACACACCCTGGCACTTATTTTTGTCGTTAAAGCTTGAAGATACTCTAGTCGAGATATTTGTGTGACATAAAGCACGATTAGTATAGTGCCTCAAATACTGTATCTGTTTCTCTAGCATTACACCGAAGAATACAATATACAAAATTGTCATGTGGTCTGCAAAAGTACACGGGACGGCAAGGAAAGTGCATTCCGGCACGATCCACCTGACTTCACACCCTGTAGCATTTCGCAGACCAAGAGCACAAAGGTAAGCTGAATTAGGCCAATGATGTCTTGCGATAAATATGATGTTTTTTTTGTCGGAAACAAAGCAAACCCAAAAAGGGGAAAATTATTTCTATACTTTGCAATCCACTTCTTTGCTACGGAACAAAAAAATGGTAGGTATAACGTTGAGAGATAGGAAGCGTGCAGAGTGGGTCAGATAGATAACTTAGGTCACTGACATTCGAGTGGAAATCAAGAAGGAAGCATGGCAGGACATGTATTGCGAAGAGAGCATAACCGATAGTCGCTTAGGGTAACAAACTGGTTTCGAAGGTAAGAATAGTGTAGCAGGAGGCGGCAGAAAGTTAGGTGGGTGGATGAGATTAAGAAGTTCGCATGGGCAAGTGCATGCAGCTAGCACAGGCCCGGGCTAATTGGAGAAATATCGGAGAGGCCTTTGCACTGCATTGGGTAAAGTCTGGCTGATGATGATGATAATGCTGATGATGCAATGAACCATCCGGGTGACACACATGCACACATTTCGGGAACAACTAATTAGCAGCAGTGACCTTGTGTTACAGCACCCGCATCGACTCCGGAATGTGGTGGGTTCAATTGCCACTACCGGCCACTCTCTGAAATGGGTAGAATCAACTGCCCAGGGAATCAGCATCATTAAGTCTATTCGCTATGGGATTTAAACAGATACACCAAAAGCGAAAGCCACATATCGCATACTGCTGCGCAAGGTTGTCTGATGGCAGAACTGGTCACTGGCCATTTAGTGTAAGCATTTGGTCCAAGAACCTTTTCTGAAGCCGTTCACAATGTAGTGCAGAAAAACGGAGCGGGGAAAATTGTGTACCAATTGAAAAGCACAAGTACGAAGCACCGGAGACCAAACCTATCATTTCGAATACGAGGCCGATGCTCTACAGCAAGGGCATCGCTTTAGTCATTTTCCGACGAAGGCAACAAATCTAGAAAATCCCACACCCACAGATATAATAAAAAATTCAAATTACGTCATCTTAAGTTCGCATTCAATTTTTCAGAATCATGTTAGCAGTTATGTTTTACTGCGAGAAAAAGGGTGCGCAGTTGAATATGGGCTATTTTCTGCAAAAATGCTTCGCAAAAATATCCAATAACATCTAAACGATCCGAAAAATTGAGATGTGTAAGCGGCTCACATACCCAGATATTCCAAGAGGCGAAATCAGCTACAATTTTATTACAATACAAGTGTGACTAGTTGGCTTGAATAAAAGTAAGTTTTCTATCTATCTATCTATCTATCTATCTATCTATCTATCTATCTATCTATCTATCTATCTATCTATCTATCTATCTATCTATCTATCTATCTATCTATCTATCTATCTATCTATCTATCTATCTATCTATCTATCTATCTATCTATCTATCTATCTATCTATCTATCTATCTATCTATCTATCTATCTATCTATCTATCTATCTATCTATCTATCTATCTATCTATCTATCTATCTATCTATCTATCTATCTATCTATCTATCTATCTATCTATCTATCTGTCTGTCTGTCTGTACCGTCTATCTATCTATCTATCTATCTATCTATCTGTCTGTCTGTACCGTCTATCTATCTATCTATCTATCTATCTATCTATCTATCTATCTATCTATCTATCTATCTATCTATCTATCTATCTATCTATCTATCTATCTATCTATCTATCTATCTATCTATCTATCTATCTATCTATCTATCTATCTATCTATCTATCTTTCTATCTTTCTATCTATCTATCTATCTTTCTATCTTTCTATCTTTCTGTCTATCTTTCTATCTTTCTGTCTATCTGTCTATCTTTCTATCTTTCTGTCTATCTGTCTATCTGTCTATCTGTCTGTCTATCTATCTATCTATCTATCTATTTGTCTATCTATCTATCTATCTATCTATCTATCTATCTATCTATCTATCTATCTATCTATCTATCTATCTATCTATCTATCTATCTATCTATCTATCTATCTATCTATCTATCTATCTATCTATCTATCTATCGGTTTGTCGGTCTGTCTGTCTGTCTGTCGGTCCTTCTGTTTGTCGGTCCGTCTGTCTGTCTGTCGGTCCGTCCGTCTATCCGTCTGTCCATCCGTCGGTCCGTCGTCTGTCTGTATGTCTGTATATCTGCCTGCATGCGTGTCTCTGCCTGCGCGTGTCTGTCTCTGTTTGTATGTCTACCGGCCTGCCTGTCTCTATCTGTTTGTCTCTGTTTTTTCCGAAGTCGAAGAAGCCGCTAGAAATGCAGATGACAAATGCAGATGAGCTATCTGTATGCATTGGAAAATGATGGGAAAGTATTTTCTCTCAGTTTGAAGCCATCTATCTTTATTCCTCTATAAAGAGGTAGAAAGCCGAGACGATCTTGTAAAGATATTTAAGATTTGTGCTACTAGACAGGAGGAGGAGGAGGAGGACGGGGAGAAGGAGGGGGAGGAAGACGAGGAAGATGAGAAGGAAGAAAGGCAGGGAAGTTAACCGGTTAATGAAACCAGTTCGCTATCCTGTTCGACAAGAAATTTACCGGCACCAGATGGCACTTTTGTTGATGTTTGCTCTTGATGCAAAAAATAATGCTTTTCTTCTTTTCCAATTCTTCGCTAGCCACAAATTAAAAAAAAACTACTCCATAGTATATTTTAAAATTCTAATTATTCATACCATTATCGCAGAACAGAAATGACTCTCAAGCATTTCAATGAACGAACATGTAATCTACCGATTACACAGAATCGGACGACGGTTTGGTTGCTTTATATGGTGCTACGTACCAAAGCAGCTCAGTCTACCATAGACGCCGTAATGGCGGGCTGCGGATATTTAGACCACCTGGGCTTGCTTACTGTGCCCTGACATCAGAAAGCACATGGACGCCATGCTTTTGGCCTTTGTCAAAAAGCGATCATTGCGTCCAGATTGGATCCCCATTTTTGTATAGTGCCGTCTAAGGGCCTAACCACTGCGCCATGGGCCGGGGGAATTCGGTGGTCGAGTGGGAGCGCAATTCTAACAGCGCTTTTAAGGATTTATTTTTGAAATTGTTACCATATTTGGAATAAGAAGTGACCAATACGTTTTTTGTGTGATGTTTTTGGTTGTTCTTTACAGTTTCACATCATCCCTCTTGGAGCAGTACTAGAGCTTTTTTTATTTGTGAAAACGTTTATACGTCAATAATAATAAAAAAAAAACATTAGAACAAAATATCGGTGGAGACTTCAAAATTGTCTTCTACTCTGGTCTATACAAGGTGATGGACACGCTGCACTTTAGTAACTAATGCCCTTATTATTCCCTAAAACAGCTCAGGCAATCAGCAGCGCGATACATAAATACTCCGAGATGTCACCACCTGCGCAACAAATATCCTAATCATCTAATGTGCTCTTTGACATTTGTGACCGTTTGAGCGTAAATTTATATCCTGTCTGGGCATTTAAAAAGCAAATTTATAGGCGTTACGCTGAGTAGTAGGCCTATGCGGCAAATAAATTAAGGCAGCTCGGAGGTTTATAAGTCCACCTTCAAAAATATAATTTCAGTTGTTTCTTTTATGTACTGCCTTAATCAAAAGTGTACAGCCAAGGAGATCTGCTTCTGAGCATTGTTGTGGCGCTGATTTAGCTTTAGTGCGGGTCCTATTCATTGAAGAAGTAGGAATGAAATCTTAGAATCAAGAGGTTAGGAACACTGGAAACGCATTACAATCCACACGAACTGACTCTGAAGCTGACCCCCGGGGCACTACACTGTTAACAAACCCCGTATTAATGGTGAAATGGATTAGATCATTATGCACAAATATAAAAATATTTATATGGGCTCATTTCTGCGAGAAATCAACAAGTGACTTCGCACCGCCGAAAAACCTTGGCTTACCACATAATCTATAGAAAATATGCTGCGGTAATTGATTATTTTAAGCATATCTGAAATTAAAACATAAGCAATATTGCAAGATCATAAACCTAAAGACAAAGCTTTTTTCTGTTCTTCAGAATGAAGACAAAAAATAAGCAGTGAAAAGATTGTCTCAGATAAGAAAAACCTTACTCTCGACGTCATTTTGAGAACATCTTTGTCGACTGCCTGGTATAGATATCAACCACATTAAGATTACTCTAACAAAATACTTATGAATGCTTACAGCTGTTTCCCTATCAATGTTTCGTATAGGCAGAAAAAATATTATGGAGACTGGATGTGATTTGTCTGGTTAGGAATAGAGAAGATAGCATTTATTCTTCAAAAACTGTAAGCGGGTATTTCGTAACAATAATATCACTAAACATTATCGCATGTAAATACTCTACGGCTTGCGTATCGGCCAATACAGTAGATGGCTGCTATCACACCGGCAGTTTTAAAGCGCACCGGCTAGAAACTCTTTTTATGACTCATATTCTTCTTTGTTTCCAAAGACCTAGAATATTCTTCAGAATTCTAAGATGTTGCTAAATATTACGACGTAAGAATCAGGTTCTGTTGTAGAAACATCACATCAAGACACCGTGATTGTTTGAAGTTATAAATAACGCTTTGAAAAAAGGCTGAATGTTGAAGAATGCATCATGGACACTCGAGTCTGGAAGTAATCTGACCTTACTAAGTGTTTTACTCTTATAAAAATTGGAAATGATATGGCTTCAGTGATACTGTCCATCCTTTCATTAGTTGCTACCTATATGTTACTCCTTTATTAAAGCATCAGATTAATATATAGAACAGTGGATGTGTTTTTCTGAATTAATTGTTAGCATTTGCAAAGATATACTCGGAATATCAGTCCTTGCATCTAAAGGTACACGGTTTTTGTCTATAGCCGCAACATTGTTTTGCAAGTTGGCCTTATTTGTGCTTATTTTATTTTCTACCGTTTTATTCTAAACGGAGAAGTTGCTTAAGTAAATCCAATCAACAAACTTTTGCTATCACTTGGTAGCATCTCGCGTATTGTAATTCTGCTTTTGATGCTGTAACATACTGTTTGGTTCGACAGATAATTTATCGCGTGAAGAAAATGCGGAGAGGTCGCCAATGTAATGGTGTAAACAAACATTCATAAAATAATTGCTTCGCGTCGGCTTGTTTTCTATACACAGCTAATATTAATTTGATAAATGTTCCTAAACATATCAAACACCTACAGAAACGGAGTAACAAAAGCTATTCAAGAAAAGTGTCACATTTTATTATTCGAGTTCCTTTGAATATTGTGGAACCTGATGCAGCTATGGTGAAATAACAGTTTGCATCATCGTATCGTTTTTTTCTAAAGGGTTCAAGGTATTATAAGCAGTTATTTAGAGCTATAAGTATCCAATAAGTACAAGTCAGGCAGTCAACAAGAGCATTAACTGATACGCGGGCAAGAGCCCAGTAGGGCCTGCATGAATGAGCAAACACCTTTTCGCCCTGTATCTAGGAGGTGGCGCACCTGCTAAAGCGTTGGAACCAACAATATTCTTCAGCACAGCTAGCGGAAATGAATAAGGATACACTGACATTTTACTACGAGATCGGGAAATGAAAAGTGGAGTAAATATCTCGAGAAAGGTTTGTGGCGCATGGGGCCACAATTTTCGAGAGAGGAAAGACAAAAGCAGAACGAGGGCTCGCCGCCTCGACTTGCCGCACGAGCTCAAATCGCAGATTTGGATTGTAGCCGCATGTTATTCCCGACATTTTGGCACATTAGCTTGTTGCCACCAAAGAAAACGGAAAGTCGCTTCTCCTTTTACCACAATCTTGCCAAGAGATTGTCCCAAAGGGACACTGCAGAGCAATCAAAGAATTTAGAATCCAAAAGCAACAGTAAATAAATCTTCTCGAAGGTATGACCTGTCTTTAAACTGGACACATTACTTGAGCGATTGCCAAGAACAGTAACAGCCATTATTTTTATTACCATATGGATAACAGAAAGTGTTGTGCAAACTGTCAGTCACTGCGGCAGTCGGTAGCAGCCAGAATCGCTCGTTAACTTAAGGGGAAATTCAATATCTCCACATTTGACAAATAAAAGCTTTCCGCTCTACCAAGAGAGGCGGAAGTGCTACCTGCTAAATTATTTTGCAACTTCAAGGACCCCAAACGATAGCTTATTGAAAATGTTTGACTGATGCATGCGAATTCTTTTTTGGGAGTGCGCTGTTTTTGTTAAGACCTTGCCTCAATTTCTTTTGCAGGTTTGTTTGAATGGAAAGTGTACTGATCTGGAAGGAACACTCAAGACATTTCGAAAGAGCTTAAGAATAAATGTTTAGATATTTACTAAGGCATACCTGACTCGACTGCAACATACATCTTACTAAAATATAAACGAAGTTAGATAGCACAGTCCTAAAGATTATAATGTTCACACATCCACCTGATCATCCAACTATGATTATGGCAGATGTTTAATTCCCGCCAAACGTTTGGTTGTCTTCCTAAATATGAAAAAGCCTTCGGACGTAATCAAAAGTCCTTCGTAAAACCTGCCTCTCCCTAACTTCATAGACTGGTCTTAATATAACAGTGCTAGTTGCCTTTGTAGAGTGCATAGCTATAAGCCTATGTTCCTTTTTTGTCATGAAATATTAGACAGCCGCGGAGAAAAAGACGATTGGTAAAGCTCGAAAGCAGTCAGCCTTATATAAATTGCCTGCTAAAATCTCCGCTATCCTTACTATTTTCTATTTCTGCGGGAAAGCGCTTCGACATGCAAGCCTCTCTTTTTGATAATAACGAGCAAAACCAGTTTGTCTACGTTCTTTAAGAAAATCGGTTGTTATCTGTGAGCCTGCTCTCCACGCCTTACGTTTACTTCGTCATTCTACAGATGTCCGTGGGTACACAACAGCCAGTATCGCTTTTCAATCGACGTCCGCGTGCAATAAAACTTGTACTGCGCAGAGGTAATCAAGCTAAAACCTAGACCACGAACAAGGTTTAGCTTGTGCCGCTGTGCACGGGATAAGGTCGTACTAGGCACTTTTCGCGTAGTATTACTTTCATGGCAATATGACAGAAACTCTCATTCATTTCGCTGCTGCTAACCTGTGGCACCGGGTGAAAACGTCCATTACGCGCAAGTTCCATTATGCAACCTCTATAACAAAAGGGCGTTGAAATGTTGCATGTAAAAAAATTAAAGGTTGAAACTACCAACTTACACAATATGCCTTTTCGAGCATCGCTTGCGAAAACTAATGTACAAATACCCAACATGCTATATCACACGGATAAATATGTCCTAAGGACCAACAAGCTCCTCTTCATTTCCAAACGTTATCCTTGGACGCTTAAAGGCCTAACAAGCTAACAACATGGCGGACGTCGCGGTGTATTCTAAAAAAAACGTTTTAACACATCTTCTTTTCATCCCGAGCTGACATCCAGCTATAAACATTTTGTCTGCTAGGTGCACTGATAACAAGTCGGTGGGTGTGGTCTCAGTAACATGGAGGAACAAGAACGACTGGTGCCGTTAAGCGGCTCTTTGATGGCCAAATGACATCTTCACGCAACATTTCACCGAATTGCCCGCGGATGGCTTGTTGTTCTCACGGGGATAGGCGATAGGGGCTTCGGTGCAGAAGTCGTGGTGTTCTCTTATAATTCTTATAATGCGGTGCTTAGCAAGTGGTGTTTGTCGCACGTTCGAGGCTGTCAGGAAGCACTCAATGTATCTTTGAAGAGGGGTGCGTGTACTGTCTTGTCTGCTTTGTCCTGGGATAACGTTTGGTAACATTTCAGCAGTTTCCAGCATAGGCAGTTGCTACAAAGCGAAATTTGTTCAGAGGATAGACTTTTTGACAGGCTAAACATATCTCAGGAGTATCGAAAATCACCCTATTCCTTTGAAACGTGTTCTTAGACGACACCAATGCTGTGTTTGAGAATATTGAAGTTATAGGCTGCGCACAGCAGCTTTCTTGCATCCGTGGCTACCACCAAACAATGAAGGGTTTGCTGATGTGGAAGCACTGGGCCTCACCCTACGGTTGCATACCTCCTAACCAGGCATCTAAATACTGCACCCCTCTGCGCGGCGTAATAACGTCGTTCTCGGCGCTTGTGGATGTCTAGAATATTGAGAGGCAATATTCTTCAGTGGGGGGCAGCGTCACAAGCTGCCTCACCTATCATACAAAGGACGTCGTGGGAGCTTCTGCCTCAGATATAGAGAAAAACTCACTGGACCCCGCCGCTCCTCTGAGCAAGATTCAGCAGGCCGGCAGGGGCAGCGACCACTTGTAGTTGAGGCGGGTGCTGCACACAAGCCAAGTGTATAAAATAACCGACCGCAACACGGCTGCTCCAGTGCGCTCTGGGAAGATTCAGACTTCCGGGCCACTCACGCGGCTGCTCCGGGAGAGCGTATTGTGTTTCTTCGGGTCCGCGATCGACGCCTCGTTCGCCTCACCTGTATGGCCGCTGCTACCGATAAACTCAACCTTCGATGCCTCAACTCACAAGAAAGCCGTGAGAATTCCATTTCGCCACAGACTGTTTGTTGTTCAATCGAACATTATTTTCGATTTTGTTAACCTTTACCGGACTTAGTAATATTTTTTTACTGTGTTTTCCGCGCAACGTTTGATCATACTTATTTTATCTAGAATACTTGCTTTGTTATCTTTATATAGACTTGTTTTTATCGCAGCTTTTTGGTCATTGTCGGGTTTTCCTCTTGTCATTTAACTAGTCTTTTATTAATATCTTGTTGTGGCGTTTTATTTTTTCATTCTACTTTATTATTATGCGGTGTAATTCGGACTACTATCTATAAATATTTCAATTTTTTCTAAAAAAAAAGTGACCTTTTTGAACTTATTCCTCCATCACACACCTATGCACGTACTTCATGGGTTGACCGGCCTAACTTATAAATGTGTTCATAGAGAGACGACGGGTAACCGTGAAGCGGATTCGGAGCCTGTTTTGACCGTAAAGTGGGTTTGTGACAACCTCATTCGGCCGTAATGAATCAATAATAGCGCATTACTGCGTTATTTTGTTCACTCACTGCATCAAATTTTTAAACAAGAAATGAAAAAAAAACAAGGCCTTTAGACTCTACGCATATCAGAACTGTAAAACCTAGCAGAAAATATGGACTATGCGCTAGAATCAACACACAAACATAATATGTCTTATACTCAACCTCCATTGCGTTCAATATAAATTGTGTTGATGCATAATTCTCAGAAGATTAATTCGAGGATATTGCTCTATACGCTGAATGAAAGAGACAAAGATGAAGGTTGTTCGTCATTGATCATTGGTCATTGATTGGACAACAACAACAACAACACTATCGACCGTGCGGATACACGGCCGATATTGCAACTTTTAGAAGACATTGTTCTATCTACCACTGTTTGTGGCATCCACAGAGGTATCAAACATATTTCACCACAAATAAATGGTTAATCAGGTCATACGTAATCTAGAGACTGTAGGCTGTGATATACAGGATCTATTAACCAGTCGGATTGAAGCGACCAAAGCCACAGTCGTGCAATAAACAACAAGGATTGAATGTGTATGGTCACGTTCCACTTGCGACACTTAAAAGATTATCCTCACCGTCAATATCAGCCGTGAAATGTTTAAGCCATTCCCTCCTTGATTCGGGAAGGCATAAGGCAAATGGAGCGCTTGCAGTTTTAATTCCGCCCACACCAAACGTCCTTATCAGTTTTGTGTCGCTCAAAAGATAAGACAAATTTTCTTCCCCTTTCTTCTGAAAACTGACGAGCAAAGTTATCCGCCTATGCGAAGCAGACAGGTAGGCGAGCAGCCTACTTGTGTGCTTCAATGTTCTTTCAAGTTTCTTGAACTTCTTAAAGTTTGTTACTTTTCATTTATGCCCTTCTGCATTGGCATTGAGCTGCACTAAATTTATGCATGGGGGTCATTAAGCGTGCGCACACATGAATCATGAACTTCTATCATCCTGATTTTCCTCGCATGCGCCTGTTTTCATCTTGTGAGAATTCAATATTCCCCGTGCCTGCGCTACGTGGCGAGCGCCCTCTCCCTCTCTTTCCCGAGGTGCCCTCATCTTTCCCCTCTTAGCATATTTCCCCCGGAGATGCAGCGGAGGGGACTGGGGATGAGAGAACTGGCGTAGTAAGCCAGGCGGCCCCGCCTTCCCCCTCCCCTCCCATCTCGGAGGAAAGCATTTGCATGCAGAGAGAGCAGAGTCGGAGCCCCGTGAGAACCCCCCCTTCCCATTCTATAAAGCACTGTTGGTGCTGTCAGTCAGAAGTTAGTTCTATAGTATCTAATGTTCTCGTTTCACAGTTATATTTGTTATGGCGGTGTACGCTACGTCAATGGCTCTCAGAACGTGTTTTTCTACCACGCAGATCACGTCATGGCTGTCAGTTATGCAGCCATTTCCACACCAGACACTTAGTCAGTTTAATGAGATTGATTGCAACAAAGTTTTGTCGATTTGGCGACTTTGAAGTTTGTGCCTTCATCCTTCCGGATAGAAATGTTCCACTTTTATATGTAAACGTGCTTATGCCGGGAAGGTATGGAATAACACAAAAACAAAAAGAAATGCACGTGACTCAGGAACTGTTAAGTGCCGGCGTTAGATTTCGAATATTATATCCTTTCAGAAAAAGGGCTCCAGTGATATAACATACGAGAAGAGGGGTTCAGAATTGTTTCTTGACAGGGGCGCATTCTGGATCTAGCAATACATATACGACGTAAAGTACTAAAGGACATTGTAATTTACCGTTCACATTGAGTGCCGCATCTTACAAAAATGTAAGCAATTAAGGAAATTTCGCATGGAGTACTGCATCCGCTGGATCATGGAAAAAGCAAGAGAGTTCCAGAAACCCATTTACTTCTGCTTTATTGATTATGCGAAAGCGTTTGACTGCGTAGATCACAGCAGATTGTGGCAAGCTCTCCAAGAGATGGGAGTTCCAATTCACCTCAACTGTCTCCTCAGGAACCTTTATGTAGGGCAAGAGGCCACAGTCAGAACTGGGCATGGTCTTTCTGATTGGTTTCCGGTTGAGAAAAGGGTGAGGCAAGGCTGCATACTGTCGCCCTGCCTATTTACCTATATGCAGAGTGCATCATGAGGAAGGCCGGTCTGGACGAGTCTTCAGCTGGAGTGAAGATTGCTGGAAAACGTATCAACAACCTTAGATATGCGGATGATACCACTTTAATGGCAGAAAGTGAAGTGGAACTCAAGAGACTTCTGATGCGCGTACAAGAAGAGAGTGAGAAGTTTGGGCTTAAACTGAACATTAAAAAGACGAAGATCATGGCGTCTTGCCCTATCAAGTCCTGGAGCATCAATGGACAAGAAGTGGAAGCTGTGACAGATTTTCTGTTCTTGGGCGCCAAGATTACCTCGGAAGGAGACTGCAGCCATGAAATTAGGAGACGCCTGCTTCTGGGAAAGAGAGCAATGGTTAGCCTTGACCGCCTAGTAAAGAGCAGAGACATTAGTCTGCCAACCAAGATCCGTATAACCCGTGCTATGGCCTTTCCAGTTGTGATGTATGGATGCGAGAGTTGGACTGTGAAAAAGGCTGACCGCCGAAGAATTGACGCGTTTGAATTGTGGTGCTGGCGAAGACTCTTAAGAATTCCTTGGACTGCCAGAAGATCTAATCAGTCGATATTGTCGACCATAAACCCTGACTGCTGATTGGAGGGTCAAATTCTAAAGTTAAAGCTCAGTTAAAGTTAAAGTTAAAGCTACTTTCTCGGTGGATACTTCATCCCCCACCGAACTTTTTGGTCATTGACGGTTTTCAAATAACCTTAGCTCCTCTTCGTGCCACGGGTTTACGTTACTTCACTTTAAATCACCTCTGGGCTACCTAGTTACTGCCTTTAAAGCTAGGCACACTTCCCGCAGCTGAACGTTCGCGAAGAGTAAATTACTCCCGTGGTACGCAAAGACGGGGATCAAGAAAAAAACTATACTCGGTAAAATAAGAGATAGCCTTTACGACACACGCCATGTTTTCATCGTTGTCGATCACCACACGTAGTTTGCATTGCTGCACCAGCCATTTTGGCTATCGTGCCGGTTCAACAACGTACCGTTTTGCATTAACATGTCCGCGCGTAGCTTAATCAGTGTCTCCATACAATCTGCCTTCTACTGTGGTCGACAAAAGAGGGGAAAGAGCATCCGCTACGTCAGCAGAATAACACTGCTCATTTTCGCCTCAAAAGTATGCGCACAATCTCTGGAGAGAAAGTATCCGCCTAATCGGCCTTGGCTCATGGATTCTTATTGCTTAAGAAAAGATGCTCCACTGGGAATCTAATTCCTTCCCCTCCAATCACCAGATGAGAGCCTTGACCAAATACGCCACGCCGGGAATGTCAGAAGCATGTCTTCATTCTCCTTGTCTAGCATTCCTACCGTCTCCATTTTATTCGAGTAAGGAGGAAATTGAAGGGCTTGTTTGCTAGAAAGACATTGAACTTGGTGTCATTGGAACGGAAAATGAAGGGTCAGGGAATGGCGCGCAGCTTTGCCGTCTTTTGCTGGCGTCAAGCCTGAATGATGTTCTGAGTGGTGACGAGGGAAACCAAGTGGAACAGTTACCGCAGAGACCTGAAATTTCACTGTCAGTAGACCCAAAATATGGCCTTGAAAAAAAGGAGAGGTTTAAATGCAAGCGAATAAGTTTAATGGTGAGATCACAGTGTTTTACCATGAGAAGGGCTGCGAGGTGACAGATGTTCTGTCAGTATATTCTAAAAGAAAGTCTTGGAAGGAAAAGAGAGGTTGAAATGGAAGTGACCAAGTTTAACCATAATGTTACAATGTTAAGCCAAGAGATGGGCTGCAAGGTGACAGGTATAAACCGGGAATTTTAAAAATTGAAACTAAAATCAGCCCACAATTTGCGGACAAAGTGCTCATGCTCATCTTCTTCACAGGTATGCGTGGATCTATTTCTGTAAAAGCATTGCTTGTAAAAAATAGAAACTGCGACGAGGTATCAATGTTTATGCAATGAAGTGCGCTGATCGAGCGCTCTACACAAGGGGGACGTTCACTGTACGTATAGCATAGCCTTACAGATGATAAGAGTGATGACATCCATTTCAGAGTATAATTTGAGGGCAGAGGTCGGCTGGCGGCTGGGAGGCGGTTCTGTAATATATTTTATTAGTCGGCGAGAAATCCGGCCGCCCCAATCGAAAGCAAGGAATAAAATATCATAATGTAGACAATACTTGACATGGATGATTAAGAACAATTAAATTAACACGAGTGTAGACTGTTCAATAATGCTAGGCCGCAAGGAGCGAAAGGGTTGAAACAGAAAGGCAGTCAGGGGAATGAGAAATTAGTGTGCACGCTCTGTGCAAGACACATCTCAGGGACCTGAAGGAACGCATGTATTCCATGGGCACGGCCGCTCGATGAAAGCGCACTGGGTGCGGCCTGCTGCGTCGCGCCGCCGTCAATGGGCAAGCGCGTCCTTGGGGAGTTTATAGTTGCGCCCGCTATTTCTGCTGAGGGCGCCACTGTTCGGGGACACGTCACTGCCGGGGTCGCCGGCTCTGAGCGCGCGGTTTGCTTCCTTCCTGGGCGCGTTCGCCTCGCGTCTGCGTGGTAAAAGCAAACTTTTTGTGTGCGCGTGTGCAAGCACGTTAACATTGAGACGGGATGTGTTTGTTTTTAAAGCGAAAGCCGTTCTAGGCTCATGGAGCGAAAATCTGTGCGCAAAAGCTGTGCCTGTAATCTGTGCGTCGCATCTGAAGAGGTCCGGCGAAGTAGCAAGCCATGTAAACTTTTGATTTCATCATTGTTTTCTCACTGTACACAGTACTTGTAGCTAATCTATAAAAACAATGATCGTGCCCATGCTAAGGCGCTATGCAAGATATCGTTAAGTTGCTGCCCCCACTGATAGCGAGCTGGGTTGGAAATGTCAACTCAACAATGGAACGACGTTTATGGCTGTGGCATAAACCTCTCACAAGAAAGGTTTTCCGTCTGCGATTGGTAATTTTCTTCCTTTTTTTGTGTGGTCATTAAATAAGCGTACTCGGCTGCTCACTAAATCTCAGCTGCAGTGGCGCTCTGAAGCGGGAACATTGTTATGATCGCAGCTAAGAGTTTCACAACAGGAACACTCGATGCACCTTGAGGAACACTCGATGGCACCTACGTAGCACCTTGAGGCAGACTGGCTCTATCAAGCGCGCTTACTTTTTCCGGGCATGCAAAATACGAGAAGCCATGACGGATAGCGTTCTGGCGTACAAAGTTTAAGGCCTCCAACTGAGTCGAAGATCCCAGGTTATCTTCTAGATTTAACCTAATAAATATCTTCATATTTCCACCGTAACATTTTCAGGATGAGATAGAATCGTTGGTGACACGTCGCATTTTCACAGAGGTTGCTCATAGTAGGACATTTTTTTTTATTGCATAGCGCTGGCAGCTTAGAACAGGTTGACATCAATTTGTGTATAAAAGCTGTAGCAGGAATGAGTAAACGGTATGAAAATGACACACGGAATTCGCGACATAGTTAATTAAGTAGTTATGCATTAGGCTACCATGGCAGCTGAACAGTTTCGAATTGTTCACAGCCGGGTCACATTTTCATGTGACAAACAATTGGATCCGAATGCAACATCACGACAATGCGAGCTCTCCAATCGAGTGGCCTTGAATCACCGTCACTATAAGCTTTTCGGGGTATACTCCAGTATACACCCTTGCCGAGCAAGCGCTAAGTGCTGACATGGCCACACTAGTCATGACAGTATATACTAATTCGTGTTGCCAAATTGTGTGAAGGGGATCTCTTATATCCCGAAAATAAAAGGCTTCTACCACCCCGACGCCTCCCTCAAAGCGCATCCAGGCGCAGGTCTCCGCGCGCGGCTGTAACCGAACGGTGGCGCCGCGGCGGTGGCGACTGGAAGTAGGCGCCTCCCGCCGGTTTCGGGCGATGTAGCAGGCCGCACCTAGTGCGCTTGCATCGAGCGGCCGTGCCATTGGTACGTTGGGAAGTCTGTAAAAGAAAAAAATGACAATAACTTTTTGCTTATAGGCCAATAACCATATCACACAGCGTCAAATGGGCTTACAAGAGCATTTCGTGCTGTCAGGAGTAATAGCACGTAATGGCATATCGCTATAGTAGAATAATTAGTAAACTCTCGTCCCCCAAATGCAAAAATATATTTGTGGAATGCCTCCTGCAGATATTAACCCCATTAAATTTACTCAGACACAACACTTGCAACGGACATGTAGCTCTTTTAATCATATTGCTCAACGACATCACGTATAATTATGCGACAGTTAACAGGTTCGGTGACTTGAGTAAATGGCTACAATGATCGCCCACATTCTCCAGGCCATCAAGAACAAACCTTTCTCTTTCAGTAAAATTCCTGGCCGGAACCAGCGACAAAATATTCCGTGTATGTGTCTAAGGTTTTGTTAATTCCTTGCCGGAATCAGTGACCAAATATTCCGCGTATTTGTCTGAGGTTTTAAGCATACACTGGACAGAATAGTACTCTAAATATTGTCCATGCATTACATCACGGCATCTTGGCAGTTTCTGCTCATACACATCTCTAGGAACAAAGAACTGTGTACTGCAAGAAGGAAGCATTGTGTACGCTTTCGAGTAAGAAAGCGCTTTTGCCCGAAAAAAGTTTTTCGAACTCTTGAACAATAAAAATAGTATAAGATCAGAGGTGCTTTTCTGCCCTTTGTTATTTTCTACTTATACAACTAGCAGTATAGCCTGCATAATAATAACTATCGCTCCAGCCCTAATCATTTACTTCATTCTGTTGCACAACGGAGCAATCTTTTTCCCGTAGTGGCGGGCGTACATAGTACCCGAAACAACAGCGCACGCCAAAGGTTGATTCACTAACTAGCACCGACGCAATTCATTTGTTAACATGTAAATACTAATCTATAGAACAGTACATGTAGAGTTCCTCAAGTTATGGTTAAAATATACAATTTAGTACGCATAGCATTAGTCATTGCAACTAAACGCATGTGCGTGGTTTTTTTGTCAGTCTGTTTTTGCTGATGCCCTTTTTTATTGTGCTTAATTTCGTTCACTTGTGCACTGATTTTTATGCGAGGTAGTTGGGTGTGCAAGTGCATGCTTCAATGCAAATGCTAGTGTCGGGTAGAGCTGGTTGGGTTTCCCTGAATGTCAGACAGCCGTTAAACGTTGCGAAATGTCCTACTCCTGTTGCTCTCAACTTTCATAAAACCCGCCGCTCCCAATTTTCCTAACAAGGCATTCCACCAACAGTTCTAGGCGTGTGTGTAAAGCGCATGTATAAACGGATACTTTTCTCATCCTGGTTCTGACGTATTACACGGAAGCGAGAAAAACGCTTTGACAAAAGTTGCATGGGGCTGGGAGTATGGGAGAGTATGGCTGTAGTTTTTGAGTTAAATCAGTTTAGTACTTAAGTTTTGTCTGATTCAATGCTGGTGGTTGTCTAATTTACTTTCATTATGCTTGCCTTACAATCCTGCGCGCGCGCTTGTATCGAAACATGGCGACCACAAGGAGGTTTTTTGCGCGCAGTAGAGAAAACCGGTTGTTGCTTCCTGTCAACTTCCACTTAACGCCTGAATTTTAGTATCCATCTACCTAAGGTTGTTTTCTGCCTGTACACAAAAAACGGGTATGTTTTTCAAACAATGTACTCGACCGCTAAAAATTCTATTTCGCCGATTCAAAAGCGATGTGAACAAGCGGCTTTTTGTCTGCTGCGTAATGTAAATTATCCCTGTTTATGGCCCTGGAAGGCCGCACTATCTATGATTTTGTTAACTTTTTATTCGCAACAAGCCTCATAATTCTTCATAGCTGCATTAGACTAGATTAGTTATTTACATCAGGTTTCATTGAGAATCTGGCTGGGAACGCCTCACTTGCGTGCAACCAGCGTAAGGTCGAAACTAATGAGCACTCTCGTTTGCTACTTGGCGGGCTGAAAGTGGTTGTGCCTGTTAAAATAAGCCGGATGAAAACGCTGAGAGAACAACACAACTACCTCCACGCCCTCTAGGACACTCTGTAAAGGAATAATACTACTACGGATGTGTGGGTGAAGCGAGGGGAGTCACAGTACTGAGAAAGGCCAGACCTTGTTCTTTCTTCACTCTTTAAATGTTATTTGCCCTATATTAATGCAAAGTGAACTGTGGCACGTTACATAAGTGTCACTATTGTACCTGGCGATATTTGCTATAGCCGAAAGGAATGCTGCCGTATTTTGGGGTTCGTGGTTGGGACAGACACTAGGAAAAAACAGTTCAACAGCGTAAGCGATCAAAGTCTTCCTTAGTCTAAATATTTTGTTCGAGAGTTCGTGAACCGCATAATAAGGGGATATTTGTAAATGCCGAATCATGTAAATATTTAGCGTATTCTGCATTTTGAGCAAAGCATCGCGGGAATGGCAGTAGCTTTTTGATTACAATTAGGTGACATGGCCGGGAATACAATTCGGCAATAATATCAGCCACAGAAGAAAGTGGGCTAATTGGTAAGGTAAATATTGAGTTGGAAAATTTTAATCGATGGCGTAGAGGACACTTCATTAGCCCTATAATGTTTAAAAATGTTTTTATTATGTTTCTTTCTGAAAGAGAGAAAACTGTGCTTCATTTTACGTATTTTGTAACTACCCTGCTATTCATGCTAGTCAGATAAAAGTTCTTCAAGTAACAAACGATAATCATTTGAAATTTCACCTTCATCTGCGCTCTGTGATAGAAACCTCTTCTTACGGTCTACATGTCCTATTTAAATCCCGTAACATTTTCTCCATTGACATAATTCTCAACCTCCGTTACGAATTTGTTCTCTTTCAATTACACTACTGACCAGCTGTATGGGGACGTACATATAAAACTCCCCTACTGCCGATAATAACTGCCGTACTGCCGATAAGTACTGCCGTACAACAATAAGCAATTGATATGCTTCTAAAAAATCTGCATTCCAAATCACTATCGTTCTCAAGGTACACGACATGGTTAAATTTAATAATGCTTTCTTAATTTATCCCTTTAACCAACGGATGGTATATTAATCAACGGATTTTCTCAGCCCTTCCGTTAGAAGTTTGTACCAGCTTCTCATCATCGTTATTGGTTACCTAATGTAAAACTTATTATGGTCATCGTACCTTGAAATTTACAGCGTTTACATGTTTCATTAATTTACCTTGAGAAGCAAAATCAATAGCTACCCTCATTGCCTTCAAAAAACATATCGATAAGTTGATCCTTAGTGAATCTTGCTCCTTAATTTTAACCCTAGTAACACATGAGACGTTATCTTTATTCTGAAATCGCGATGTGCTGCCTGTAAAACTCATTTGCCGTCCGTGCCTATCGTATATTTTATAGTAAAAGAATTTGAAATTATTCAGAAATTAGTATCAAGTATTCTGCAGTGTTGCTATAGGGTATAGTTTTATAGGAAAAGTTCACTTCACTTCAATATTTTGGTAGGTTTCAGATGTTATTTATACCGGGTTGTAAATAGGGTCTCTTTGGCTAATAAGTATTGAAACCTTAAAAACCTCACACGACATGGCAGGAGCTTTTGGCTATACATCAGGTTTAAGATACAAGGAAAGGAATGGAGTCACGCCAACCGAGACCCTTGGCTCCCCTCTAAGACAGACAGACAGACAGACAGACGGACGGACGGACGGACGGACGGACGGACGGACGGACGGACGGACGGACGGACGGACGGACGGACGGACGGACGGACGGACGGACCGACAGACAGACAGACAGACAGACAGACAGACAGACAGACAGACAGACAGACAGACAGACAGACAGACAGACAGACAGACAGACAGACAGACAGACAGACAGACAGAGAGACAGACAGACAGACAGACAGACAGACAGACAGACAGACAGACAGACAGACAGACAGACAGACAGACAGACAGACAGACAGACAGACAGACAGACGGACGGACGGACGGACGGACGGACGGACGGACGGACGGACGGACGGACGGACGGACAGACAGACAGACGCAGAAAGACGGTTTTTAAGTTCTAATTGAAGGTTGGCGTTCATATCGCATTGTTCTGCCAAATGCATAGACATTACGGCTTTAGGCAAAAGCCCATCTAAATGGTGATGGAGGGTGTAAAGTAAATAGTAACGCAATCGATATGCGGCAATCTCCCCTACCATTTAACAGCTTTCCATTAGTGCAGACACCAATTTTTGAAGCATCCGAAGGAGTACGACAGGTTAGCTGTTTATACGGGGATACTCCCAAAGCAGTTGCACTATCATACATTTCCGAGAATACACTTTCATTTTGTTTTAGTTAAAAAGCGGTATGAAAATTATTCAAAATCCATCAGTAGTGACATCTCTGGAACGAAAGCGTGTGCATAGCCGAATCACATATTGTCATGAAATTACTTGACGTAGAGGGATCAGAGGAGGAGTGATGACACTGGATAGTTGACCGTATGTCTGCGGACCATTGAAATTACTTTGCTTCTGCTCACTTGTAGCTTGAGCACCTTTCACAATGGATTGCTGCATGTTAGCAATACTTAATCTGCCGTCGATTCCGCGGTGGAAGTGCAATGAATTTCCACATAACGCTTTCCATGGAGCATTTGATTGGTATACGGGTCATGGGGATGTGTTAATGGCTTTTCATGTGACGAAACTAAAACGAAGTTTAGGTAGAAACTTTATACGCGCCTGAAAATACAGATAATTTCTAAAAATGGCAAGAAATAACATGATTCTTTTTATGACGGACTCATTAATCTTGAAACTATAGTAATATGGTGCAGTTAGGGCTGCCCGCAAAACAGTTACGCTCAAGCCAAGAGCCGATTGAGGATTTTCTACCCCTCCAATAAGCAGAGAAAACATGGCGAAAAGTTTTGAACTCTCATTCTAGTGGAATCAGGAACACACAGAGAAGCAGGCTCAGGTGAGCGGATTCCCCGAAGTTTCAGCTACAGCACTTATAACCACGCAGCCTTGCCTGAACGGTCGCGTCAGAATATAAAAGAAACAAATAACCAAGTGACCAGACTGTCTGCCTGCTATACTTGGCACCAAAAGCGTCCCCGCTGTGCAGGGCTGGCGGAGTGGCTAAAAAGCTCGACTACTGTCGCCAAGGGTGCGTGAGTAAATGCCGGCCTCGGCGGCCGCATTTCGGTGCAGATGAAAAGCAAGGCGCCTGTATGCTGTGCAATGTCAGTGCACGTCAAACAACTCCCGGTGGTCGACATTTTCAGTCCTTCACTGCAGCGTGTCTCCTAGCCTAATTCGCTTTACAACGTTTAACCCTCATGCCCGCACAACTGCGCAGCTCTCAGCAACGGCGCTTGCCGCGGGCGCGTCAGAACGTGAACTGCGCTGCTACCTGCATGCCCTAGATGTTGCTCGGCCTCATTTCGCAACGAAGCGGCAGTGGAGTGCGCGTCTGAACTGGTCAACGTTTTAATAAACGTCGGGCTTTTGTCACTTCAAAGTGCATAAAAGAAAAGCATTGTAGATAGGCGCGATGCATTTAACAGCGGAGCTAGCACACGCCAGGTGAGCCGCACCGGGCACCAGTATTGCAATAGCTGTTTGCAAGATAAGCCCACTTGTATTGCAGTAATTTTTTTGGTAGCAAATTATTGTTGGATAACGCTCCTCAAACTTTATGTTATTGACTATAATTTACACAAGAGCTTCTTGTGCACGCTAAGAAACAGCTACACGCGATATTAGACCGTTGTTCTCCATCATGTGTTCCGCTGTGCTTGCCCAGACCGTCATGATGGCGCCATATTGCGCCACGAACACTGACGGCCCACGGCCACGCGCGTCAGCGCGTTGGGACAAATGTGCGTGCGAGCGCTGGCTGCGCGCTGTAACATGTGAAGCAGGCTGATTGCCGGAGGATAGAACCATGCTAAACATTTTTTCAGACGTCGTCTTTGCTGGCAGCACAAACTATCCAGACTGAGAGAGAAGCATCTTTGATGGCAGTCAAATGTTTTCTTCAATATTTCTTACTAGCTGACAATCCCAAACCATTAACCAATAAAGCCTCATCGCTGTTACGGCTTTCTACTTCGTCGCTTGAGTCGGTGAAAAGAGGGTTGAAATGATGGTGCCTAGTAAGGTAGACAACGTTCAATGCTCGGCTGAATTAACAAATGAGTAGGTGTTTGAAGATATGTCTAACCGCAGCTCATTGACAAGGTTTTCTTGCTCATGTCAAGCAAACGAAGAACACTGCCCGCATACGTCATTATATATGTGTGCATGTAATCACTAGTCTAACCAGCAGGGCGCTAAACATTGTTCACAAATTTTGTGGTCATCCTGCCTTGTTCTCGGAAGGCTCGAAGCCGCAATCGGTCTTGATATATCCATTTAAAATGTATATAATTGTGCTTTGCGAGGCGTGTTGAGTTACACTTCCTTTAGGTTTGGACTGTGGTGTATTGTCGAAAGCAAACTTCGCGTATGCAGAATACGTGCGTCTGTACTCATTTGAAGCTGAAACAAAATCTCACTACTTATTTGGCTTTAGCTAGGAAAAACATTTCACGTGCTTTACCATCTTGAAAATTGCCAATGTTTTACAAATTGGTTGAGCCGTGTTTTGAATTAAAGAAAACACGAAGATCCGGCACCTAAATGCGTATTCTGAATAAGTTAAATACAACATTATCTTGGCCATTCAGCTTTCAAAGTATCTTCCATGTTAAATACAATAAAGAAAAAACCTATGGTGGCCTAGTTCTCTAAAAAAAAGCAAAATCCGAAAGGTTCGCGTCGCCGCGGGAATGAATGAATGAATGAAGCCTTTATTGAAAGGAAGGGATGGCTCTCGGCCGCTGTTTGGGTTCTTGGGGAGTTAGGAGGGATGGGAGTGTAACTTCTTCGTCTTAACGGTTCTTCAAGCTGTTGCTTGTTGCTTGCCATGCGGCCGATCTTCGCGCTCTAAGTCGACCTCTCTCACACTACTCGAAGCAGGCCGCTCTCACTGCCGTATGTAGCAATGGAGTGTTGTATTTCGGCGCTTGATATAACCTGACCTGCTAATGTGGGCATGTCGTCGTGTGGAATATGCGTAATTTTGTTTCTTCCTTGTGAAAACGATGGACATTGCCATATAAGATGTTCTAGGTCTGCTGTACACTGTTCCTGACAGTGCGTGCAGATGTTGTGTTTGAGTGTTTCGTGTCTTCGGAGAAACCACTTGTCAAGTATGTGCGGTGTGTAAGCAGCGTTTGTTATTACTTTGTTGAGAAATATTTCTTGTGGTCGAGTGAGCCCTTTCCTGTCCTCAAACACCGGCGTTGGTGTCGCTTCATGTAATCTAAGCTTACAGTCTTGTTTTATTTTGGTGCGTACATAGTGCATCATCGATCTGCCAGAGGAGCCTTTAGTGAGCATTGTTTGGTAAGGATTTAAGTCTATCGGTTTAGGCATGGAGTTGGGGTGTGGGGCATTGTACGTTTCAGCAAGCCAACCCGCTTGCGCGGCTGCGTTTCCCCCGTCCGTGCCAGTATGTCCCGGTGTCCATATAATTTGAATTTCTATTCCAACTTCCCGCATTCCCTTCAGCCTCTTTCTGATGTCCTTGGCCACTGCGTCGTCTGTAGTTGGTGCCGTCAGCTCTGCAATCGCTGCATATGATTTGGTTAAAATTCGATAACCATTGAAGTTATCTTTTCTGGCTGCAGCGGTCGTAATAGTATTTATGGCTCCCCATATGGCAAGCAACTCGGAGTGTAAAATTGTTCCTCCAGGTAGGTGGCACGTGGGCTGTCCGTTGTGCTGAGGCGCTGGCACACACACCCATGCCACACTCACCCTTTCATTTCTAATTGTAGCGTCAGTGTAGATGTCTATTGTATTGAGTGGTCTTGTGAGGGCAGTTTTCTGTGCTAAAAGTTGCCTAGCTACCACATTCCGCCTACTAATAGGTCGTTGTGGCCTTAGCGCGATTACCGGCGCCTCCTACGGGGGTGAAGTGTCTGTCCCCAGGGGCCTCGGAGCAATGTTGATTCGGTTGTCCCATGCCATGATCTGCTGCCCTTGGGTCGTGTTTTCCAGTCGGGATCGCATTCTTATTTTTGCTTCTCTTATAATGTCTTGTGTGGGTGGTATGCTGACCATTTTAAGTAGCTCTTCATTTCTCGTGTGCTTAGGAAGCCCAGTAATGGTGCGAAGAGTGGCCCTGTGTAGCTTTTCGACGTCTTTAACGTCGCGATTAGAAAACTCATAGACAGGTGCCCCGTACAGAATCCTGCCTACAGCAACCGCTCTAGACAGTGTTTGGCACGATTTTTGCCGGGCTCCACCGTATTTGTTTGAAATCCGGCGAATCATATGCAACATCGGGGTCCAGTTACGTTGCAATGTACGAATCCATTTACGAGTACTGTTGCAACTAGCAATCTGTGCCCCCAAGATTTTTGTCTGCCCATTTGCAGACATGATGTTGTGTTGTCCAAGATGCAGTGTAATCTGCTTTTTGGCGTTTGTAGAATTCTTGCCGTCTATGCTTATGAGTTGTGTCTTTTCAGGTGAGAGCTGTAGCCCCAATGCTTCCAAGCTGTCAGTGAGGCTGAAGATTGCTGCTTGGAGCTCCGTCTGCATGACTTCTTCATTTGGGTAATCCACTGCTTCTGTCCATATGGTGACATCATCTGCGTAGATGGTGAAGCGGGCCGAAGTGTCTCGCTCGAGCGCTTCTGCTACGCGGGTCATGGCCAAGTTAAAAAGCAAAGGCCCGAGGATAGAGCCCTGGGGCACGCCCCTATCCAAGTAATAGGTTCTGGGGCTCTATCCCGAAGCTTTGCCATGAAGCCTAATAGGTCTACTTTGAAGGAAGCTGCATATCCAATTGTATGCTTTTTGGCTGGGATATCTTTTTGCTAATTCTTGTAGGATTACCTGTTGGTTTACATTGTCGAATGCTTTGCGCATATCAACCGCGAGGATGTAATCTGGTGTCTGTTTGCGAGACCTGCGGTTGATTACCCTGCGGAGCAGCCAAAGGCAATCATGCGTGCCCATATTCGGACGGAATCCAGCCTGGGCTGGATGCAACCCAGGCTGTACGTATTCGATATAATGCTGTATTCTTGCGGCTATCATTCGCTCAATCAATTTGCAGATAGTGGATGTGAGAGCTATTGGCCGTAGGTTCTCTGGTTTTGTGTGGTCCTTCCCTGATTTCGGTATGGGGTATATCAATGATAGCTTTAGTGCATCTGGCACCACTCCTGATTCCCATGAATCGTTTATGATAGTTAAGAGCTGATCTTGGGCTTCGTCGCTAAGATTTCTGAGCTCCTGCTATGTTACTCCGTCGTGTCCTGGAGCCGATTTCGGTTTGCCGTGGACTAATGCTGCCAATAGCTCGCCAAATGTAAATGGTTTTTCAAGTTCCATCACTGTGTTGTCAATCGTGATCGCCGGCAATGGTGGCGTGGGTATCTCAGAAGCATGCGGGAAGAACGTGTGGATCACCTTTTCCTCGAGTGCAGCTGGGTTCTCGCGCAGGAACAGCTCTGCAGTGGTGGTGTGCTTTTCTTTTTCCCCAGCAGGCTTCGTAGAATTCCCCACAGCTTTTTAAGGCTGGGTTTGCGTCCGAGCGTCGCACAAGTGCTTTGCCATGAATCTGTTTCGAGCTGTTTTTGGTACTCCTTGATGAGTCGATATTGACGCTTAAGGCTCATGAGATCCCTGTGGCGCTTTCCTTTATATCTGTATTGTTGCGTAGGGATATTGACCTTTCGCCACAAGTTGGCAAGGTGCCTATCCATGTGTGTGGTAGTGTCGTCACATATTATTGTGTCTCGGGACCATGGCCGTGCTTCCGCAACCATGGCACTGAATTGCGCGAAGTCCATGAAGTTGCCGCCAGTGGCTGTCCGAAACTTTTCCCAGTCAATGGCAACCGTTTGCCTTTTTTCACGAATCTTTTTTCGGTTAAGGGTGATCAAAATTGGTAAGTGGTCGCTTCCCCATGTTGTCTGTTCGACTTCCCATTGCCTGATGAATCCTGGTGTGGCCAACGTCAGGTCTGGTGTCGTATCTCGTTGTCGGGCGTGTAGTCCTATGCGCGTTGGTGTGTCCGGGGTGTTGTATATGTATAGACCAGACATTTCTACAGTGTCGTGCAGCATACGTCCCCTTGGGTCAGCTGTGGCGTAGCCCCAAGTCGGGTGCTTAGCATTGAAGTCTCCTCCCACCAGGATGGGGAGGCTTCCTGACAAGGCCAGGACTTTGGCGAGCCACCCGTATGAGTCGGTATTATGACTGCCAGTCAGAGGCCTGTAATACACGGAGACTGCCACCATGGGCCGCTGCCCAGGAGGACACATTTTAACAGCGATTACTTCTCTGAACTCATTACGTAGATCAGGAATTTGTAATTCGGTTGCTGTGCATTCGTTTCTGACAAGGAGAGCAGCTTGACCCTGTGCATGTTGGTTTCCTCTGTTCTGGTGAAGTATGGTAGGCTGCTGAAATGTACGGTAACCCCGAATAGTGCAAGGTCCCCTTGTTTCTTGCAAAAGGATGACCAGAGGCTTCAATTTTCTGACTTGTTCCCTTAGGGTAGGTCCACTCTGCGTGAAACTTCTGCAGTTCCATTGTAGACATATTGATCTGATTCTTATTGCGCCTCTGCGGGCTTATGTCTTTTTGGCTCATCGTTCTGGTGTTGGATGCTTTTGTGCAAGTCTATAAAAATTGCTTCAATCTGAGTCTGTATCGCGTTTGTTATCGTTTGAAACTCATCCCGCAGGCTTTTTTCTAGGCGCTGTGTCTCGTTGTGTCGCTCTTGCCTCATGATGCTCAGCATTTGCGCATACGCCGAATCTTGTGCGGTAAGTGCCTTTGTCGTCTGATGAGTCTTTGGCGTTTGAGTCAGTGTTGTTTCGGTATGTTGGTGCTTTATGGAGTTTGCAGTTGTTTTACGACTGGACGACCGTCCGGGCCGGCTTTTCGAACGCACGCGTTGCATCTGCCCAGTGGGCGAGGCTGAAGCATGTTGCCGCTGCGTCTGAGATGCATGAACGTTTTGTTCCGGTGGTAGCCTTGCAAGGACTTTCTCCATCATTTCTCTAAGTTGCTGATTTTCTTTTCGCAACTCTTCCAGTTGTTGTTGGTAAACAGGGGGCAGCGCAGTTTCTGTCGACGAGTTCTGTCGCGCCTTGTCTGCCCATGTAACTTGTCCCTTAACTGCATCAGGGCTCTGCTTATTTTCTTTGGGCTCTTTTGGTACACGACTAGGACAAGCCGAATTGATTGAAATGTGGCCCAGTTTCTGGCAGGCGACGCAGAATAACTCTTGATCGCATTCTGTGTCTTTAGAGTGCAGCCGTCCGCACTCCTTACAAACCTCTTCTGCTGGACAATACCTAGCAATATGTCCCAGTCCGTGGCAGTTATAGCAGGCAATAATTTTCGGTCTGTACTCGTAGACCCTTGTGATTTCGTAATCAAAAACGAGCCTTTTGGGTAGCTGCTTTGTATCGAATTTTAACAGCAGCATGTTTGTCTTTCCTAGGAGACGCGCGTCAAGAATAGTTGCAGTTTCACATCTTAGGTGGTCATTGATGTACTCAATGGTTTGACCGGGACGCACCTTGATAACGCCCCGACTTTTTTCCTCGCCTCGTGTTGGCGTTCGTTCAATCGTGACCTCGTACGTGCAGACGCGTCCGTTCACTTTCCCGGCCAGTCGCGTTAATGCGGTGAGCCTATTTGCGTGTTCCTCATCTCTAACAGTGACCTTGACGCGATTTGCTACCACATCGTAGCGGAAAGCAGCCAAATCTGCCAATTCCCAACTTTTTGCGGTCATTTCTAACGCCTCTGTAATGGCTTGTTTAGGTATATCATGCACATGTACTCGGTTGAGTGGCCTGATGGAGAGTGGAAAGAGAGGTCGACTTACCCGTTCAAGACGAAGCTGTTCAGGCTTCACTTTCCTTTGAGGTTTCCGTTTCTTGATTAAAGTCCAGTCGCCGTAGTCGCCGACGTTCTCACTTTCGTCTTCAGTGTCCATTTGGTCGCTTGCGTGCTGCTCCTTAGTAATTCATTCTCGGCAGAAATATTTAGCACCTCCTTTATGTGCAAGGATATTCGTGACTGTACGTTTACAGAAACGAACTTGCGTTCCAATAGAAGCCTTATGCTAGCACCCAAGGTAGCAGGCATAGAGTTAATACAAAGACTCTAGAGGGAAAGCTGCCCGTTCACCCAATGCATTCGAGGGGTGACCGCGTGATTGCCGCCATTATCCCACTGTTCATTGGTTGCCAGATGAATTTTACTTGCTAAATCTGGCACATGAAGATGGTTTGAAGCTGGCAACTTGGATCGTGGGAAGATGGCGGCGTGCAGCTAACCGACGGCGGGCGGCTACTGTTCAGTAGGTGCTGTAAACAACGGCAGAATCGTCACGTGTGGAGCATTTCTAGTGATATGTTGCGTCGCGTACCTACTGTAACATCACACAGGTGTCCTGATTCTTCTGAGTTGTTATCGCAAGGCCGGCTATCCCTGCGATTGTTTCGCGCTTCGCATGCATTTCGTCCGTCGAGCGCACATGCATCTCTTCTGTGCCCGATCACCTGAAAATATGTCAGAAATTTGCTTTGGCGCAAGACGACGACCACAGTATATTAAAAAAGACAGTGACGAATTCCACAGCAACGGCCCTTGGCCTATCCGGGATGGCTAGTTCTGCATACAGTAAATGTCAAAGGGTGGTCGTGTGTGTTTACTGTTGATCTGCTACGTCTACTCGCAAACATGGTTTCCAAATGTTCTACATCATTCCTTTATGGCCAAGAAGGTGCCTGAAAGATTACATAATATGCTTGAAACTTGAAAACAATGTATAGAAATTTCCTACAGTTGTGTTATCGGCAGCGGTTTTTAAAACTTTTGTTCAAACCTTTGTTCATTTTTGACGCAGTGAGCAGAAACTGTGCTGGCCACAATGATAAATTTGATGATGGCGGCGAACCAGTGAGAAGCTCGTTTCCCTGCCCAGCTTTCCCTCTAGAGTCTTTGTATTAACTCTATGGTAGCAGGTCCACACCATACCGCCATCTTGGAAACTTTGTTGAAGTCTACGGGCTGATTCAATCCAGAAATCAATCCTTTTGTGCTTGAGGAAAGGCAAATATAAATAACGAAAGAACCACAAACCAATATTATTACCGCAAGAACAGTATTTTCATTTATTGATAAGGATGTTCCTGCAAAAGGCAATGATAAGAATTTTCAAAAATTAATGTCGCTTAAACTCTACAGCCATCGGGCTTCAATCACAAATCTTCTAAAAGACGTCGACAGCTTTGGACGCGGATGGTCTTTAGGGTTAGAAATCGCACGTCTGAGGGTCGTAGATCTGGTACTTGGGAGACGATCCACAGTTCTCATCGTAGATAAATTCACAGCAGTCGTTGGGCTGCCGCAGAGTTCCCACCCGGCGCCAAAGAGAGCACCCAAACCCTGTTCAGTTGAGGTAAAATGTAAAAAAGTGCCAAAATGTGCCAATTAGTGAAGTCAATGCAAATCGATCAGTGCCTGCCGACCTCTCTGTAGGCTGTTACTTTTATCGGTAAGCGGAATCTAAACCGGCGCTTATAAAAACCACCTCCCTGTTTTGTTCAGAACGCAAAGTTTTGTGGTGATCTTTTCATAAAAGGTAAAGTATATGGTGAAGAAGAAAAGCAACAGACCCAGTGGGGGTATCCCTAATTGGAATTGGAAAGATGGCTAACTTCTCCCAAAATCTTGAATTAGCAGTTGCAATGGTGTCATGCTATTCGCATAAGTCATTATGAAAAGTTTTATGCCACAAAGTTACTGTTTTAGTGTTTTCAGCTATAGCTAACCGGCTCTATAATGGCTGACTCCTATGCCAAATTTCCCCCAGGGGAAAGATCAAGTTTGTTCCGAAATTCATGATACAAGCTTTTTTACATCCATAGTTTCACATACGCTTTCTATTAGATAGCTGGTCTTCTCATCTTGTCCTACAAAGAAGTTTCCAGTTTGCTTTCATTTCCTCGCTGTGCCCATCAACAAGATAATACCACCAATTTCCGTAAAATAATGAGCGTTTTGGGAAAATAACTATTATTTATACACGGTAGTAATGTTGAATTTCTTCCAGATTTGACCGAAGGGAATCAATGCGAGATTTACGCCTTCGTCAGGTGAACGTAGCCAGTGTCACTATTAAAATCTTTCATACTTCATGATCCCCATGACACGACTCGGTACTGTTCAACCAGCTCTCATACAGCTCTTCAAATAAAACAAGGGAGGTTTGTTGGTTCTAATGTACAGGATGCAAGGAAAATCACATATCATGTGCATCGCTATTACATGAAAACGCAGGACTGTTTGAAATACCTGCTAGAGCTTTGTTCTATAAAATGAAGTTTTCAGTTACCATAAAAATACAGAGCATGATATAATTTGCAGTTCTTAATTACATGGTAATTGTCATATTTAAAGTTAGTGGATTCAAATACGAGTGCAATTCACAATCCTTTATACCTTGCTTTACTCACCGTTTTCAACGTAGCGATGACGAATCACAAGGCAGCTTGAACAGTCAATGTATATTGAATAAAAGTCTTCGAGAGGGACACTTTCTGGAGAGACAAATTGAAAAAGAAATATAGCACATTGAACAGCTTTCACAAATCAGCTTTATTTCAAAAAGTGTTTCGTAATGCGTTGCTTTCAGAAGCACCTTAATGAGAATCACTGCGAATGCTTACTTCTGATTACACCAGTGTACATGCAATAGAAACTGACGCGATACCAGTTCCTTTATCTTTCTCCATCAAATGATACATTCTATCAATGCATGTCCTGCGTCATATTGCAGTCCTCTGTATACCTAAGCAATTAAATTATACATCAACCCGAAAATGTCTTGTGTGTCTGCTACTATCCTGCTATAGTTAGGTTCTTTCCAGAGCATATTTATTACGGGTTCACAGAAGCATCATGATTCACTAAGCTTTGCGTTAAAGTTTGCGAAGTATATATAAAGTAATTTTGATTAAATATGTCTGGTTCGCGCCTGTAAATAGGCTGCACAAATGTGTCCAATATTTCATTACGATGCCAGAAAATGGCCACACAGAGCTTGAAGAACAAGAATAACTCGCTCCCGCTCCTTCTGGGTGAACAGTCAGTATCGTTTGTACGATCACAGCGATTCCTGGATGTTATGATTGACAGTAATCTCTGTTAGTGCAGCAACGCACTGCACTGCAGCACTGCAGCATCACTACAGCAACGCAGGTTTTAGAATCATGGCGACAACACGATAGCGCAGCAAGTGCCGGTCTATGGTTCTACTTGAAATAGCCTACGATGAAGGAGCGTTATGCTACTATTTACCGGTGCTTCAAAGATTATATCAAAAAGCTAGACGATTCTTAAAACCGCACGTAATAACTGCTTGCGGATAGGCCTTGGATCCCAAAGGGATACTCTGCATCAGGAACACTTGCAGAAGCTAGATGTCTCCCGCTTGATGTTATTGCCGTACAAGAAACTATGAGTACCCATGTCCGACATGTCCTAAATGGAAAGAAGCATTTCGTGCATGGTGTCCACCTAACTCACTGCAACTGTGACTTTAGTCAAGCTGTACAGTTCTGCCCCTCCCTACAATTATTCAGCCATGAAATCTACTACCTCTAGCCTTTCTCCCATGGACACTATCGTCTCTAAAGTTGAATACGTCTGTTCCCGGTGTGGATGTGAACAGCTTCGTGCCACCGGCAGCACTGTTACAAGCCGCTGACAGCTCAGCTCCATGACATTAAAACGTTTATTTCCTATATCATGCGCCAAACCCTCGGACGATGTATTATCTTCACTGATTCAACAGCATCTCCGCAAATCCTATATAACCTGCTGAAGAAAAACAATCATAATCCTGTTTTCTTTGAAATCAAGGATATACATGATTTGGCTATTGCTGCAGGCCGCTGCATACCATTTTAGTGGAAACCAGCTTCCTGTAGCATAATTGCGAATGAAAAATCAGATGAAGCGGACCGTAAAGGCCACCATTATCACACATACATTCGGACTTCATTCACGAAATTTGATGGATCCAAACTGGCTAAACAATTTTGATTTTGAAGCCAAGTATCGACTTTAGAGTTTGCCGACCAATCACTAACAGTATCTTTACTCAATGGGCTCACATCTATGATCAAAGCTACCTCTGAAATTTCCTCGCCAACTACACTGACTTCGCCACAACTGTGAATCTACAAATGACTTCCAATACCATTTCGGTCAAATTAACAGTACACACTGTATTAAATGTGGCTCTATTTAAACTGTGGAACATATCCTGCTTGAGTGCCCTACGTACGCTGACAAGTGTCCGTACTATTGAAAAGCTCTTCCCAGTGCTTTTAAGATTGGATAGTGTTTTAGGTCACTTAGCCTCCCTTGGCAACAAGACTCGCAATGACCTGTTTATTTACTTATTTGAAAGAGATTGTGCTTCTTAACAAACTCTATATTCACCCTGCATGTTACCCTCAGACATTTTTCATGCTGCGAACTCTATAAGCACATTTGTCGGGTGAGGCATTTCATCATTTCATTTTATACCATTACTCCACAATGCACCTTACAGCGCATTTAATGGCCGCATTTTATCTCCCCCTTCACGTCTGTTATTTTCTTCACCGTTCATTTTCAATCTTTCACTGCACAGTTCCCCTTCCTATGCTAAGTAGTATGCGAGCTAAATCCAAATGTCGGCTAAATTCACTGTTTTTCAGTAATGGGTACCTCTCTCTCTGACTTCACACACACATAACCCCAATGTTAAAGAACAATCTTTCTATTTTTATTATATGGTCGCAGTTTTACTTATTATACTGATGATACAAATCAAATAGAATGAAGCCAGAGGTCAATGAAAATGATTTATTGTTTGAGAGAGATGGCGCCAAATATTCGACAAGTGTTCGTGTCAAGGACTGTTTCAGCTGTTGCGGAGATTTGGCACTGTCAGTGAGATAACGCTTGACATTAAAATGCTTGCTGTAGAGTCCTGTCTTTATCTGTTCCGTTTTGGCATTTTATAAACGTAAAACGGCCATTATGGGCTTGCTGTATATTTCATCTCATGATATACAAACTAAAATCTCATGATATAAAAACTAAAACAAACAAAAGTGTTCTCAAACGTAGCGTCACTTGCAGTTGTTAGCTACAACATGGGAAGGACGTAGAATGAATATTATTTTAAACAATTTGTTTACAAATATCTTTGGCAGGAAAACTGCTCAATGCTCAGTTTTAGAAGCGATTAGGCACTCTTTTGAAAAGCTCCAAAATTGAGTGAAACATATTTCAGACAAGGGTGGATTCTCGCTCACTTCCACATACTCGACTACCATGTCATCCTGAGCTTTCGTCAAATATATCTTTTTTTTTAAGAGGAGTGCTGAGAGGCCTATTTGATGCTTAGGACTATCACTTGAGGCTACTTCGCTCCTACGCAGCATAGCTATTCTTTGATTGCAACATCCTGCTTGATGTATTTACTTAAGGGCCTCGAATATCCGGCTCCTGACATTATGAACGAGAACAGATAAGAAAGCCAGAGCTTTTATTGCTCAGCCTGATGGACAATGCGAAGACAATCTCAGAAAATATTGGCTTTGGTGTGTAGGCTGCTTGTGCTTTGACCGTCTTCAGTTTCATTAAAACAACAAAGTGTTAAAAATGAGGACCCCGATTGATCTATGGATTTCTCCTTTGGGTTTCTGTCGTTTAAACAAGCTGCCCAAAGGAGTGTTGAAGAAGATTTAGAGAACAATTAAAAATCGACAATTACAAGCTATGAAGCTTGAAGACACGGAGCCCTAATATGTCTTCTCTGGTTTTATAAAAAATCTATAATAGAATTTTATTTATTTATTTTATTTGAAAATACTGCAGCCCCTCAAGGGGCTATAGCAGGAGTGGGTACAAAAATGTGGAACAATTCCACGCATACAAAAGTACATACAAGCATTACAAATATAAACGCTAGAAAAACAACATACAATGCTACGACTCAATTGCCCACGCAAAATCAGAGATTGATAGTGCACGAATGTTGCCATCCAAAGAATTCCTCGCAGCTGTTTTCAAGCATTTTGTTGTCAGCGCGCTTTATTATAGGACGAAACTGACGACTCGATATTTGGAAAAATTTCGGGCTCCTTCCGTCGTGTCTCATTTTACGCCTAAAAGCCACAATAAAGCTATGCGTTAAAGAATTTTATTTTTTTAATTAAGGAGTTTACCCCTAAAACGTTTGATCATATTTTACTTCTGTTAATCGTAGAAGAATGTCCATGCGGAAATACTAGTGAACGTTCAAATTCAGGCATGTTATTGGTGCGCTTTCTCAGCTATTTCAGTGTGAATCAGCATTTATATGCTTCTGCATTATGTACTTCTGTGTAACAGCGGATGCATATCCGATGGAGCCGTGCTGGGCAGGCTTCTCCACCTGCCACCGGTAAAATGTAAACATGGATCTCACACAGGTTAATTTGTGCCCAATACACCGCCTTCGTAGTGAGTTCACTGAATTCAGGCCCCTGCCACACAAGCAAGAACGTCGCAGCCTCGACCATCGATCTCTCAAAAAATGGCCACAGATACACCGCCCCGGCTGCCATCCTCTACCACATGCCGAAAACACTGCCATCGTTTTAGGGCGACGCTTAGGAAGATATGGAAGATTGTCTAGATAACGTCCACCGGCGTTTCCACTAAAACCGGGACCAGAAACGAGTGTAAGCTCTATAACGTGCATCTAGCTTTCGAAGAGTGTACTAGGTTTGGTTCTAGAGCCACCAGAGCACCCTGTACCCACTGGAAAAATTTCGCTGCAATTTTCAAAGCAGGTTCCCCAATGCAGACCACCAGGATAAAGATGAAGCTGCTTTGCACTCCCGTTACGAGCCAACGAAAAAAAGCGTCCGCATGTGTGGGGAGGACATGACGTGTCTCTTCAAGCACGCCGACCTCTACATGGTGCAGAAGAAGCTGTGCCACTTAATGCCTGGGGTAAACCAAGACCGGTTCGCGAGAATTGCGCGCAGTCAAGAAATACTGTAGCGCTATTTCTTACGGAGGCGACAACCATGGAACGACGCTCCTTCAACGAGGGCGCCAATAACATTCGACTCGCGTTTTTGTGATTATCCATAGGGAGCGATGCGGCCATTTCACGTGCCCATTTCACGTGTGATTGCTTTTCGTGATACTGGTGCAGACTATTCATTGACGAGAAAAGTAATGACGCCTTGATCTGGCCTTAGCATTCGCACAACTCGAGGTCACCTAATTACCCCGGCCTGGAGGTTCACAGCCCAGATTGCTATCTGCAGTTTCGAATATGTTATAGAATTCGTATTTTTGTGCGAATGTTGGGGGGATTTGATCCTCAACCTCGCCTTTCTACAGGACAGCGGGGCTGTAATCGACCTACACGAAACGCTTGTGACGTTCTCGTCGAAACAGGCCATGGCCCCAGTAGCACAGTTGTTCCAGGAATCAGCGCTCTGCGTATTGTAGATGACGGCATGCTGTAAGAACAGCCCACTGTCATTATACTAGTGAGGAACGACTTGTTTCACGACTTCAAAGCTGCCGCCAATAGCTATCTTTCGCATTTAGTAAAGAATGGAGTAACTATCGTAGGCACTCTGATCCAGCTGCAGGAAGGTTGTGCGAGTGTTTTCATCAGAAATTTCACATGTGCGATGCAGCACCTCGCCATAGTGACTGCGCACGATGTGGGTGGGTTGCATAATTTGTTCCCAGAAGAGACAAATCTACACAACGATGCTGCATAATCCAACATCCCTTACAAGGTTAAAATTCACCCGGGCTTGTCATCTGATCACAAGATCATCTCGTCCCTGCTATCTAATTTGGAAGGTTCCTTCCAGACGAGCCTCAAGGTCGTATTTTACTCCTACAGCCAAGCATAGCGTCATCACGAACGCAATCATGCCATCCCTTTTCCAGAATCCAAAACGCTTTTGCTTAAAACATTGAAGGCCATAGAAGGCCAGTCAACAGAATGCTTTCAGCTTATGTTATCAGCTTTTAACGACTGTTACAATACAGTGGAATCCAACAGGACGCTTCGGTCTGAAGACAAAACTAGCTTTTCCCTCTGATTAGGCGGCATAATGATCAATTTGGCCATGTAAAATAAATCTCTATTTAAGTTTTAGATGAATTTTAGATTCATTTTAGAGTTTAAGAATAAATATTTCATAGTTGTAGCTTCATACTCACCGTCGTCAGGGGTGAACTTGGTAAGGTCCTTGCCTGTGTAACAGGGCGAAGACGTCAGATGAAAGATACCACTCCTAGGACATATAAAAGGCAAAAGTTCACCGTCTTGTTTTCCGCATGAGGCTATTTTGATTTGAAGCTCAGCCAGGTGACTTCGCATAATATTGTTTAAAACTTTCATCAGCCTAAAGCAAAATAGTGTGTTCTGCAGATACAATAACTCAAACATTCCGGCGTAGTGCGCAGCTTTATTTCATGCAGCGCATATAAGCATGCGAACTGAGCTTAAGATAGCACTTCATATAAAAATGAACAAAGATTCAAACACACTTTTTTTAGGCATTAATGCAGCGCAACGACAATACAGACGCTATCTGAGGTAAATGTTCATTCAAATATGTTTATTATGAAAACGGCGCCGGACCGAATGTTAGTAAGGGCCACTGTAAGAGTGTTTAGAATATATGTATATTGTTTCCTATAACTATCAACACGCATTTGAGGCTCAGAAAGTTTAGTAATTTACGCCATACAACTGAGAATATGACCGCATGCACTAAGAATATTGCAAAATAATAGAAATGTCTTTACGTCTTAGTTTTTTTTTCGCTCATTCACACATATTATGAAATAGATAAATTATCCACATAACCTGATTTATTTCCTACTAAGTCTTAATCAAAAACACAAACACACTTTTCAAACAACACCAATCAAAAAAGTTGAGCTAGTAATAGATGCGGCAAAAATACTCGATTCAAAGATTGTATTTAAACAGTAGAGCTTTGTTGATCTATATAGCGCGTTGCACAATTAAAGGCGCGATGTAGGATGTTTCTCCCAGCTAAACCGCGGAATAATCGCAGTTCACATTTCGCACAGAAATGGCATTTTGTAGTTAGTAATTTTAATATCAAATTTGGTTGGGGTACTTGCCTGAATCAATCAAAAGAAGTCGGATGTTCTTACTATGTGCGCAGGCGGCGAAGCTAAAAAAACCATCGCCCCATCGTTAACACCAGAGGTGACATCTTGTGCTGTTTCCCCCCACTGTCACAACAAGGCAACAGGCGGCGGATGGTTGTCGCACAAAATGGCGCCACAGATGTTGCTGGAGCGATGGTTTCTTTTCACTCGCCGCCACCACATACGGTAAGAACACCCGACTTCTTTTGACTGAATCAGGCAAGTACCCAAACAATTATGGTATTAAAGAATACTACAGACATGGCATTTCTGTTCGAAATTCGAACTGCGAGGATTCTACAGTTTAGCTGGGAGAAGCATTCTACATCGCGCCTCTAATTGTGCAGCACGCTATACAGCGCAAAAGAGAAGACAGAGATGAGAGGGACACCACATCACTGTCCCCTCTTTTGAGCTCTAGTAATGGATCATCGCAGTACACCAACTCAGCCAACTGCTTTTGTAGAACTCCATGCTGTACTGGGAAGATGAATAGTTCAATATACGCTTTCCTATACTAGGCTTGCTTGTATACAGTGTCCACGCGGCAAACCTAGACTAGTCGCGCTATCTTGCGCAGCTAACTCTCACTAGAATTTTCCTTCTGTCGCTTTAACGCCACGAAATGGCGGCACGTGTCCAGAAGTAGTGGTATACTCGTGTATGAATGATCATAGTGGTTTTGTGTTCCACTCGTAAGCTGCCAGCTAATTTGCTACGCCTATTTTTTGCATATTGCTAAGCGGCTATGAGGTCACATAATGATACCATCACCGGCGAATTCTGCAAAAGTGCTGCTCCAAATCGCCAAAAAAACTTTCGCCAAGAACGCGACCACCTTCTGAATCTAGAGGTGTAAACGCTAACCACTGAATACCAGACTCTCTCATATGTGGTGATTTTATGTAGACGCTAAAAAACCGCAGTGATTACCAGTCTTCATGCGCGAACTACTTCGGATCACAATGGCTAATAAATCACTTCCACCACTACCATTAGTCTGGCTTGTATTGAATATATCTTTGCAGCACAAATCAATGTGGGCAGCATAAACTGTGTTACTTCAGTTTTTCACATGCCGCTCTTCGCCTTCCTGCGCGATAACAGATCAACACACATGTGATTAAAACTAAGTTTGCTCGCATTCTTTACTTTTCTTTAGCCGGCAGAACATGGGCCAGCACGCGTGCGTTTCTGAAGTGGAATAATCTACCGGAGCACGGATTTGTCAGCAAATTTTTTATTTTTTTTTAGTATTGCTGGTCTCCCCCTAGGTTGAAAACCAATCGTGAGGGCAAAGCGCCTAGAATAGACTGCAGAAACAAACGGAAACTAGTTGCGCTAACTATATATTTTAATTGATTTATGCATTATTAATGCTATAGAAAAAAATCCTTGGGGGCAATTTGTTTCACTAACCGACGATGAGGCGAAAGCCTCTATCGCGCGCTTGTCCGACGCTCATCACTTCGCCACCTCTTGCTTTCTGTTTTCATTAGCACCTTCGCGATGCCGCGATAACATATGCTACCAGCCAACATATTGTTATGTGGTGTGTGATGCTGGCATTCAGCAAGTGAAGAACGAAATGTATGTGCGTGTGGACGAAGACGAAGTTGTTGAGTTAACGGTTAAGCGGTGTCCATCAATTCCAGAGTGGTGTTGCCTATGGGGCGTGAGATCCACTCGTAACATCTTTGGTGGAAGTGAAATAATCGATCCCGTACAACAGGCTGGATCTCCGCAATGGACGCCACGTCGATACCGTCACCATGTCCACAGACGCCACTCCCTCTATGGCCGCCGCCACTGCTGTCGTCATGGCTCAACCCCGGGACTCCGGCAACTTTTGCGAGACCGATGACGTTGATGTGGGCGACTGCTTGGCCCTCTGCGAGCGAGTAAGCAAGCACAACCGCTGGTATGCAACACTCATGCAGGCAAATGTCTTATGTTACAAGTGGAAATCACGCACCAGTTGGCAACATCACCCTGGAATCAATGGACACCGTTTACCAGCACAACTCAAGACTCAACGTCGTCTTCGTTGACACACAAAAACACTTCGTTCTTCACTTGCTGAATGCCAGCATGGTACAGTTCAGTTCAGTCGTTCAGTCGTGAACCGAAACTTCGTGACGCTATGGACCATATCACGCCACGCTCTCCGGTCTCTCACTATCTTCCTAATATCACATAACGTCATCAGCAGCGCCTCAAGAATGCCATCTAACCATCGCGTTCGCTGCCGGTGACCCTCTACCTTTCCCAAAATGAAATATTTCTCCAGCGACTCCTCTCCTCTCATCAGATGACAAAAGTAGCTGAGCTTTAACTTTAGAATATGGTCCTCCAATGAGCAATCAGGGTTTATGGTCGACAATATCGAATGATTTGATATTCTGGCAGTGCAAGGAACTCTCATGAGTATCCGCCAGCACCACAATTCAAACGCGTCAATTCGTCGGCGGTGAACGTTCTTCACAGTCCAACTCTGGAATCCACACATTACAACTTTAAAAACAATAGCACGAGTTATGCGGATCTTGGTTGGCAGTCTGATGTCTCTGCTCTTTGCTAGGCGGTCAAGGCTAGCCATGGCTCTCTTTCCCAGGAGCAGGCGTCACCTAGTTTCATGGCTGCAGTCTCCTTTTGGGGTAATCTTGGAGCCTAAGAAGAGAAAATCTGTCACAGCTTCTACTTCTTGTCACTTGATGCTACAGGACTTGATAGGGCAAGACGCCATGATCTTTGTATTTTTAATGTTCAGTTTAAGCCCAAACTTCTCACTCTCTTCTTGTACGCGCATCAGAAGCCTCTTGAGCTCTACTTAACTCTCTGCCATTAAAGTGGTATCATCTGCATATCTTATTCTGTTGATACGTTTTCCAGCAATCTTCACTCAAGCTGAAGACTCGTCCAGAACGGCCTTCCTCATGATGCACTCAGCATATAGGTTACATAGGCAGGGCGACAGTATATAGCCTTGCCTCACTCCTTTCTCGATCGAAAACCAATCAGTAAGACCATGCCCAGTTCTGACTGTGGTCTCTTGCCCTTCATACAGGTTCCTGAGGAGACAGATGAGGTGAATTGGAACTAACATTTCTTGGAGAGCTTGCCACAATCTGCCATGATCTACGCAGTTAAATGCTTTCGCATAATCAGTACAGCAGAAGTAGATGGGTTTCTGGAACTCTCTTGCTTTTTCCATGATCCAGCAAAGGTTGGCAATTTGGTCTCTAGTTCCTCTACCCTTGCGAAACCCAGCTTGCATGTCCGGAAGCTCCCGATCCACATACTGCTGCAGCCTACCTTGGATGATTTTCAACATCACCTTGCTAGCATGCGAAATAAGCGGGATTGTGCGGTAGGTGAAAGAATCTTTGGCGCTGCTTTTCTTTGGATTGGGGATTTAAACTGACCTCGTCCAATCCTGTTGCCACTGCAGGGTTGTCCAAATTTGCTGACATAATGTATACAGAATGTTTACAGCGTCATGTTTGGTGTTTTGAAGCAACTCAGCTGGAATGCCATCAATTCCACTAGCTTTGTTCTTAGCAAGCCTGGCTAAGGCCCATTCAACTTCACTCTTCAGGATGCTCGGCTCGAGCTCTGTAATCACAACCGTCTTATGTTGGGTTTGCACATCCGGGTTCTTCTTGTACAGTTCTTCTGTGCATTCCTGTCACCTCTCTCCTTTATCTTTGAGGCTTCACTGAGGTCCCTGTCTCTTTTGTCTTTTATTACGCCTAGCTTAGCACAGAAGCTTCCTTTGATATCTTTGATTGTCTTATACACACCTCTTGTGTTCCTCATTTGCCTGTTGCCCTCAGCTGCTTGGCACTGTATGTTCAGGAAGGCGTTCTTGTCTCTCTTTGCTATTTTCTGAAAATCCGCATTGAGAAACTTGTATCTTTCTCTTCCCCCATAACTTTTGTCTTACCCCTTTCCTCAGCTATTTGCAAAGCCTCTTTAGGTAACCAGTTTTCTTTCTTGCAGTTTTTTGCTTTGGAACTACCTTAGTAGCAACTTCTTGTTTTATATCACCAACATCAGTCCACATCTCTTCAGGCTCTTTTTCTTCTAGAACTAATTCTTGAAATCGAATTCTCACTTCAACAGCATATTTTGATGGAATCTGATTCAGATCATACCTGAAAGGCCTTCTAGTTTTCTCCGTTTTCCTCAATCAAAGTTTAAGCATGGTACACCACATAACAATATGAAGCCCCGCTTTATTCGTATCGTGTGAACGTGCCTGCGTGGCCTAAGGATACCGGGAATGCAAGGTCTTGGCAGGCTGACTCTGATATCACATTCCCAAATAAAGGAGAGCCCCGAGTTGACAGCTCCTTCCAGCCAAATGTAATGTCAGAACGCCCTACTTCCAGTTAGTGCTCTGCTATGTCAGCTGCAAGCTACCGTCTCCCATATAACGAAATTGTTACGGACGGACGGACAAAAACAGCGTGCGGGAGCCATTAAAGGCTATCGCCTTAAAATATTTGCCGACTAAAGAAAGCGTTGCATGGGAGCCCATATATACAGATTGTGCAGTGTCAGAGCAGTTAACAGATCCCCAGGTGGTCGAAATTATTCTGAAGCTTCAAGTATGGCATCCCTTTATCTCTTTAAACTTTCACTCCCTCCTTTTCCCTTCCCTTACCCGCATTCAGGTTTTTCGGACAAGAATTACTGCACCTTCAATTTCCTGTGAAGCAAATATTATTATTACAAATCGGCATCGTTAGAATAAAATATTAACTTGAAGGCTTGTTTCCAAATATGAGGTACTCATACGCTCAAAGTTTGATCGCAGTCGTCCGTTCATAGAATTTTACGAGAACTTTATGAGGGAGTAAGAGTTCTGAGGTGAAGAAAGGATCTCCCTGAACGGATAAAAAAGCCGATCTTCCTAGATCGAGCGGGAGTTTTTTTAGTTCCAAGATCAGAATTATACAAAGGATTATGCGTACGGGCCTAAATATCAATTACAGGATGTGAATTAAAAAGATGGAAGAGCGTATATTAATGCTTTAGGTTTAGTTTATGGGGCTTAATGCCCCAAAGCGACTGACACACATCAGTCGAAGGCTCCAAAGAAACTCCACAGAAACCTTTGACTCAATAGTTCTACATCTACTTTGTGCAATCCCCAGTTCAGTTACCCCCTTGAGCGGGTGCGCAGTATTGAGCTCCCGAAAAAGTATCGCGTATGAGGATAGAACGATTGCGATATCTATTTTTGTGGCCGACTCAGTTCCGCATGGGCGCTGCGGCACCCAATGTACAAAAAGCGCTGGGAGATACGAACGGTACGAGATTCTTTAAAAAGAAGAGCCGACAACCACCCCGTTACTGTTTACCACACAAATCGTACGAAAAAGTGCTCCGTAATTTATTTATTGTGTTATTTTTGTCTTCTTCCTTGGAGCGCGATGGCGGCCAGAACGCGCCAGGAGGTGGAAAGCAACAACCGCGCGTGAGCACGTAAACACGAGCTCAAATGCAGCGCGCAACAGACGACGCGGACGCACAGCGCGGAGGTTTTGAAAAGGTCTCTTCGCAGGGCGCTGGCGCATAGAGCGGCGTTTTGCCCTTTGGCACAAGTTGTATCTGTAATCGATAGATATTCCCATCTTCTTGAACAAGCTAAACTGTTCGCAGCGAAACTACGAACATGCACGTTACAAACGTTGTGAAATAATAATGCGGACAAATTCTTTATCCTAATTGCGCCATTTGTTGCCTCAAAAGGCACATTCCTACAAATTAAGGTTCATTAGTTTCGACGTTTTTTTATCGAATTCAGGATATTGTTTCAAGACACGTTTAAAGTTGTTATTGGCTCATTAAAATGATATCCGAAGGTACAACTGATGTCAGGTGGAACTTTTGTACATTTTGAACTTATAAAATGTGTATCTCGTTGCACTAAAAATTGCATTACACGGCGGTAGATGTAATTCAGCGAGATTCCCGACGAACATTTTTTTTTTACCGATTGACAGGGAGCTCTATTTTATACAGTGAATTTTGCCAAAAAGTTCACGTTCTTAAGTAGTTGATGTTGCACAGGCCTCGCTCTTCCGCTGCCTAGCGCAGTGTGAATGGCTTTGATGCGAGATAACTTTTTCATTTCCTGTCTTTCATTGATTTAAAGCACGTCAGCCGGACGCTGTTATAAGGAAATATTTTCTCGTGGCAGTGCTTTCGATCTAGTGATTTCGCGGTTATATTTTAAGGCAGCTAAATTTAATCCACAAGTTAGCTTTGTTAGTGCACTGCAAACGAATTTCAACGGTAAATCAATTCCTTAAGAAAACAATGCGTCAACAAAAAAAGAGTCAAACGTTTCTACAAACGCATGACAGGCCGATCGCTCTAAAATAAATAAAAACCGGAGAGAAAAATTAGCTCTCAGCTTGTGGTACATTTCATCACTGTCGACGGTTATATACTCGTTAGCTAAATATGAGTGTGTTTGTCGCGAGTGTGTTCATTTGTTTGATAGTTTCAATCCTACGCTGTATTGTACGCTACGAGCTTTTTCGTTGCATAACGTAGTGTGTTTCGGAAGATGAGGCACAAATTTACTTACGTGGAACCATTGTGTCCAAAAGTGAAAACAACTGGACTCGTAAAATTTTCATATTTTCCGTATCTTTGAAGTTTCAGGCACTTGGAAGAGCCACCAAAATCAGGGTCAGCGAAGTAGTTTCTGTACATGCAGATCCATTCACCTGTATCAGGGTAGCACTAGAAAAAGTGGGAAAAAAAAACATTTTTTTTTCTCTGTGAAGAAGCTTGTATTCAAACCTTACTGGTACGTTAACGTATTTATGTCTGAGCTTGATACGTCATGGGATCAAATGTGCTACGCTGCAAATAAACTGAAGCAGGTCGTCCTTACAGTTTTTGAGAACTACGTCCTCAGTTTCAGATTGACAAGCCGCTCATGCATTCCGAGTTGCCTAATGTTCGTACTGAAGTCACCGCACTAAATAGTTTTTCCTCCAGCTATAAGTTTTTTGAAAACGGTGTAGAGTTTTCCTTTGAAGAGGTTACATAGCTGTTGTTCTCGAATTAAGACAGCACTTTTATTTCGGATTTGGGCAGACAAGCATGACTCTACTTATCATTTGTTGCCTAGTGCCAGCCTGACGTTCAGTTATTACGGAGGAGTGGGTGACAGGGAAAGACAGTCTACAGCAATGCATTGTACATTGAGTCGCGGGAAGGATGACGAGATAATACAACATGTACAAAGCAAAAGTAAATATTTACGACAATTTGAAACACTGCTTTGTGTTATGCAATGCATTCAGGAAAAAAAAGAAGTATGACACTCGACCGCATTTGCATCTCGGTCGTTCTAAGCAGGAAGAGTTCGACAATGGGGCTCTATCCAAGTTGATGTACATAAATAGTTCCGCAAACTTTTTTAAGCTAGAATGGGCTCGAAGCGAGGTGGTTGACTGAAAACAACCCATTTTTGTCTAAAGCTCTTACGGTAAACCAAGAAAACTTTTATTCTTTCGAGATGTGATGTCGCATGCATTGTCTCTAAATTGACAGCCTGTAAAAGTGCGGATGGAGATCAGTGTCACATATAACACTTATAAACAAACGTGACACATTAAACCTGGACTTATTCAGGTTTAATATGTCAATGGATACAATTTCGCAGCTCCCATAGAGCTGCGAAGTTTGTATCCAAGTAGCCCGATTTCTGTTGGAGATTTTTCAGGGATTCCCCTTATATATTCAAGTTGTTTCGCAGCTTTTTTTGCCATGTGATATGGTCGTTTTATTTCAAGTAAGATGTAATTACACTTCTATGTATTTATAATTGATAACATAATTAAGGTGTTGCTATCTGTATTTTGGTGTAAGTGCAAAGGATTCATTTTCCACGCTAAAGTCATTGCTACTGTTTTTTTTATAATTCATGCACATTTTCGATGCAGAGCACTAGGCCTGAATGCTAAACAAATTTATATTTATTAGCTCCTGATGGTCTTGGCAATTAGGTGTAAAGCAATAATCGGCGAACAGACGTATATTAACTGATGTATCGTGAAAGATGTCATTTATAAAGGGCAAAGAAAACTGCAGCCACGACCAAGATTTAAAATGCAAGGGCTCAATCCTAAACAAAAAGGCGTCCGTGGGCTGTGTGATGTCAGTGCGCGTTAAAGAAGCCCATGTGGACGAAAATATTCCGAAGCCCTCCACTACTGGACCTCTTTCTTTGCCTCTCTTCTTTGACTCCCACCTCCCTTCCTCTACTAATGGGGCGTTACAGGTGTCCACCCAGAAGAGCGAGAGATACATGCACCTTTCCTTCCCTCTAAATCAATTAAAAATTTATCTTGACTACGCGAGGAAGTTACATCACCGTTACTGTTTAAATAGCCAGATGTTATGTGCACAACGTCCTTACATAAATTAATGTTCGGCTAGATTTTGTGTGCATTAACCCAAAGAACCTTTTAGCACTAGTTTGAACCTCGGGTGGCCAGTCATCAGGAAACAATTTTGAACTATATAATGCAACTCCCCTATCTCGCGTGGACCAAAATCATGAATTTTTATGCGCCGACAGACAGACAGAAGTCACAAACATGACAGGTAAGAGATTACGCTTTTCAAAGTAATAGCCCCAGCACAGAAACGGGTGCGATACCAGGTTGTACAGAAGAAGAGGCAGAAGTGATGCCACCAATACATTCTATTCGACGACTGCATGCTAGTTGCGCGGCTAGCCATGTAAGCAGTAAATCGTTTTTAAAAATACGTTTAAGCTTCTAAAGCTGTTTTAGTGAAACAAGCTGTCCCAAATCCAGAAAAACCGTGTCGACTTAGCTACACCTATCCAACGCTGCAGCAAGATGACAAAGTTTCACACATGTGTGTTACAGGTAAGCGTTTTCGGTGGGTAACAAGCTGTTGGCCATCAATAAAGTTATGCTATGCAGAAATAGACATTTATGATAATATAACGTGTTCTCAGGTGCCTTCAAACATAGTGCATAACGAGAAAATAGGTATGTACGAGAAAAAAAAAACTGCTGGGTGTTCTTGTTATTTAAGTGGCATTAGCATGTTTCCAGTTGTGATTGCGACAATGATTGATAAATATCAAACAGGAATACTTTGCGCACTATTTTTCTTAAAGGAAAAAAAAGCCAGCTGGAATGCATCAATGTCCGGCGGCTTTTAACATCTAATTTGGCAGCAGCAGTGGCGGAGATAGAACATTGCTGAACACCGTTACCTGTATCTTGCAGGACCATCATCACGCGAAGTTTCATCGCCTGCCTGCCTGACGCCTGTCTACCGCTCGTCACCGGCTGCTTGCTGCTTACCTGCCGCACTGTGGTACTGCAGCACCCTGACACTCACATGGAACCTACCGATTCAGCTGCTCTCGATGACGTCACGACGGCTACAGCTATAAATTCGTCGACAGCGACCGGCCTCCCGCATTGGCAGCAGTGGCGGAGATAGAACATTGCTGAACACCGTTGCTTGTATCTTGCAGGTTGGTTGCTGTTTTGTCTACTTGCTATCCTTTGCTTTCCCCTTTGAAACTTATCCCGACAAATCTGCTGCCACAAGCATATTTTACTCGTCCTTTCTGCTTGATAGTGTGCGAACTGATATTCACTAGGTGAATAATCTCGGCCGCGTGTGCAGGGCGAACATCTGCTCACAAATATCACTGAAATTTCGAAAGAGCTCGTTAAGCTGTTCGAAGACTTAAAGCGAGAATTAAAACAAGAATTCAAAGAATTAAAAGAAGGGTTCGAGCCAGACCTCAGGAAATTTGATGTACGAGAAATAAAGAATAGCTTAGCATTCCTAAATGAAAGCTACGAGGAAATGAAACCATTGGTTAGCATTGTTGAATAGGAAAATGCAGACCTCAAGAAATGCGTGACCAGTCTGCAAGAGGAACGTGGTGATTTGCGCTTGCTGTTAAAGCAGCATGACATTCGACTCCTGAAAAACGAACAGCACTCCAGATGTTTCAATATTGAGGAGACAGCGGTACCTCAATCTGAAAAGGAGGATGCTCTAGAACTAACCAAGAAGCTCGGCAAAGCCATTGGCGTTCCTCTTGATGATGCTGACGTTGAGGCATGCCATCGAGTTCGAACAGAAATTCTACTGCACCAAACATTGTCGTACAATTGGCACATAGAGCTAAACGCGACCTTTTTCTTGAAAAGGTTAAGAAGCAAAGACTTACATCAGAAACATTGGAAGTCGAGCCAAACGTCTCGATTTTTGTAAATGAGCACCTTTCTCCCGCAATGAAATGGTTATCTGGAGCGGCAAATGCGCGAAAGAAAGAACTTGGCTGAAAGTATGTGTGGACGCGGCAAGGAAAAGTTTACGCCCGGAAAGCAGATGGTACGCCAATCGTCTCTGTTGAGCACATCAATGACCTGTCCAAGATCGCTTAGACGAATTTTTAAATTGTCTGTTTTTGACCAAACTTTTTGTAGGTGGTTCTTCGGCCATCTGAAGTTAAATCTACTGCAATAGGAAAATACCCGGAATTATCTCTGTTCCACCAAAATGTTCGATCAATAGCTAGCAAGGAGGATGAACTAGCGATCTTGCTTGACACTTTCCGCATATCGTTTTCTTTTATCATGCTCACAAAAACTTGGTACACCAAGGATTCGCTGGTGTAAATTCTACCTGGCTATCAGTCTTTTTGTCGAAGTCTTGACAGGCGAGGGGGCGGCGTCTCTATTTTAATGAAAGAAAATATTATCTGTGAAGAAGTGGCTGAATTCTGTGCAGTCACTGCAGACTATGAAGTGCTTACCTTGCGCACATAAAAATGTCTACTGCGTCTTGTATCGACCGCCCGCCGGCGATTTCGACAACTTTCTTCATTTCCTTGAACATTTATTCGGCTACGTGATGGACAATAGGATAGATCTTTACTTAAGAGGAGATATGTAAATATGCTCGTGCCAACACACTCCCAAAAGAAGCTATCCAACACCATAGACGCGAACGGTTTTTGGAACGCAATAACAAAGCCAACTCGTGTTACCCCAGATAGTTCCTCCATTTTGGGACGTATTTATCACAAATAGTAATGCAGATTTAGTGAAAGCAAGCGCTGTATGCACTGGCCTTATTGACCATTTCGGAACGCTATTGCTAGTTTGGAAACCCCATCAAGTTAGTACAAAAGTGAAGCAAACAAAATATATGCGAACAATGAATGAAGGCAAACTTCAGTCTTTTCGTCGTGCTTTTGGTAACGAAGCATGGAACTCTGTTTATGAAGCAGGAAATAGTGACGCCGCGTGTGATAATTTCATTGCCGTGTTCAAAACTCTCTATGACGCAAATTTTCTGTTAACACCAATAAAAAAAACAAAACAAGCCCGAAAACCTTGGCTAACGGAAGAACTACTGAGCATGATTGAACATAAAAATGCCTTGTATGCCAAATTTGCAAAAGAAAAGACTTTAGAAATATTTGCTCAATTTAAGTCTTACCGGAGCAGGCTTACTTCTAAATTACGTGCAGCAAGAAATGCATACTTTGTTAACATGTTTTCTGATTACAGCGCTAAACGCTCTGGTGTGCTTTGTCGAAAGCCTAATTCCCTACTGCATCCTGGCACTCAGGAAATTATACCTGATACATTTATGCATGAGAGAGAGGAAATTAATGGTAGCCCACTGGATGATGCCTTATATATGTTTTTCGTACGGCAGGCTGACCACTGCGACGGTTCTGGAAGTGACAGTGCATATGACGCGGACACGTATCTATCTGAGTTTGTGGGCAGCCAATCACTTTTTCTCCGTTTTACTGATTGTGCCGAGGTGCCCTTTTGTATTCAGTCCATCAAAAACAGTAAAACTGAGGATGCATGTGGTGTGCAGCTCCTTCCCGTAACGCACGTACTTGATTTAATCTGTCCCGTTGTCACTTTTATCTATAATTTAATTTTGTCTACAGGTTTATTCCTAGGGCAATGCAGATTGCACGACTGGTTCCAATACATAAATCTGGAGACCGAAACGTGTTCTCCAATTACCGTCCAATCTCGGTGCTGCCGGTATTTTTTAAAGGCATAGAAAAAAATATTGCACATTAGAATTACATCATATTTTTCTCGACAAAACTTTCTCTTAGACTATCAGCATTGTTTTAGGAAGCATCGGTCAACAGAAACAGCCCTGTTAACGCAAAAAAAATTATCATAGAAGCATTTAGTAAGAAACATGTAGTACTAGGGATATACATAGATTTTTCAAAAGCATTTGATCTGGTAAATCATAACATCCTTCTTTCAATAATTATACAGATATGGTGTCCGCGGAACACCCCACGAGCTACTGATGTAGTACCTTACAAATCGAAAGCAGTACGTAGAAATAAATAATGTTAAATCTTCTTTGCAAACTATTTACACTGGCGTCCCGCAGGGAAGCATACTCGGGCCGCTTTTATTTCTCATTTATATTAATGATATGGCACACTATACACAGGGCGTAATTTTTAACTCCTACGCAGATGACACCACTATCTTCTTGTCCGGGATCACGGAAATCGACATTGAAGAACGAGCAAATAGCGCTTTAATCGACTTGGATCGCTGAGTGAAAGCAAATTGCTTGCAAATTAACACGAGCAAAACAAAAGCTGTGTGTTACTCACCGAAAGGAAAACATTTATCAGGTAGCATAAACATACGACTAGGAACCGAACAAACTGAACTTGTAGATTCGGTCAAAGTACTCGGAGTGGTATTTTTGAGCCACCTGACTTGGAATGAACATATTGACCATATTCAATCGAAAGTGTTATCAGCTGTTGGCGTCATGGCTCGAATAAGATATCTTCTACCTCCTAAAATCAAGCTGCTATTACATAATGCTCTCGTGTTATCCCTTTTCCAGTACTGTAGCCTAGTTTGGTGTACCACAGGAATAACCACTTTATCAAAACTGCATGTACTACAAAAAAGAGCCGTCCGGTATATCGCTGGTGTAACCTATTTCCATCCCACCAAAGAGCTTTTTTTCTAGTATGATATACTTTCGGTGTTCCAGTTATTTGATTACAGACTTATATTGACTTATAAGTCTCACAAAAAATCAAATCGCAGTTGTATAATTTCACTTGCAGACATAAAATAAAATCCTGGAAGCAGACAAACTCGACATAACGAAAAATAGCTTGTTCCAGTACCTCGCACATACGCATATACACAGTCACTGCATTATACTGTACCCAATTTGTTGAATAAGCTACATTTTGCTGGACTTGATCCAGTTTGCCTGTCGAACCACGATGTCAGCCTCTATTGTCGAGGAGAGCTGTCATGAATTTGTATATATATATATATTTTTGCATCTTTGTGTACCATTGTTTTCTGTATCAGCAGTGCTTTCCCACTTCTTTCCTTGTATCTTTCTGCTGTATTTTCTAACGTTCCTTCGTTCGTACAGAAGGAACAGTACAACGTTTTACCCGTTTTTTATTTGTGTAAACGTGTTTAGCTATAAACATGTGAATTGATTTTTCTCCTGTCTGCTGCTCTGCCAACCTTGTTCAAGATCAAGCTGTTTTTACAGCTTTTAGTTCTGGCCCCTCCTTTTCTTGCTAAAAGGAAATAAACTTGAACTTGAACATTAAGAAGCGTTAATACGGCCTATTTACTGACAGATATATTAATTTCTGGAGCTATTTCATCAAACACATTGAACTGTGGAGTGGCGCCATTGTTCTCTGTGAAGACGGAACAAACCTAATGGTTTCAGGCAGCATCTGCTCCTCGTCTGTTTGTTACGGCAGTGCTATTTACCATGAGATTTGGGGCAGATTGCTTTGTTGGCGACAAGTGTCTCGGAAACGTTTGCCGGAGATGCACGCATAGGTAAGTTCCAAGCGATTTGTAGTATTTTTCGATAGTAAATGCAGTTCAGATAGCCGGTGTGCGCTTCAAGGAAAGCACGTTGTCGTTACTTAATCTTTGCTTCCTTTATGACCTGCAACTTGTATTGCTTTTGTCATGCAAGGCCTGGACGTGGGTATTATAAATTTTTATAGAATAAAACAGTTCGTACAGTTGCAAACCACATTTTTTAAAAATGGCCTTTGAAGAACATTTAGGCACTTTTATAACAAACTATTGCTACTTCACCGCCTTGTGAATCATTGTCGTTACGATTAACTCCATAACCTGCCGATTAAAATTCGGCACCGCTGATGTCACGGTGTATTCATGTGTCTGTGGCAGTTAATATGAGTGGATTACGGACCATTATAATACTTTCTAGATAGTGTGTCTTTTCAATTATTAGGGTATAAGCCTTTCTGGCTCATGGAAAGAATTCCCGTACGCGAGAGTTATGCGCGAGATCTGTCAAAATCCGCGAGATTCCGCGATTCTCTAGCTTTCCTGCCATCAGCAATCCCACACTTGAACATGAGCCAAGGAATGCTATGCTACAGGAGCGATGATGTATCTTCCAACGTCACGCTTTCCGGAGAAAGTGTGACAGATACAGCACCTTTCCTTTCTGTGTAAACAATTATAATTATATGTAGCATTGCAATGAACGCCAATAAGAGGCAAACGATGTGAGGAAAATATTAGGATTGTAAAGGTAAGCTTTCGTCATTTTCGTTTTAAAAGACATCTCGGAGACCCTCTAATTCTCTTGCCTGCATTCTTGTTGCGACAACAGAATGCACATTTAACGAATGTTTCCTGTCATGCTGTCTTTTCAGACATCATAGAATGTGCAACGAAAGACACTTTTTCTTTTGAGTTCTACCTAATTTTACATTTGTTTGTCAGTTTTTACTTTGTTGTTGATCAAATTACCTTCCTTCTCGGCTTTCTATAGTCACCCGTAATTTTTCATAAATATTTCTGAATTTACTGGTGGCTACTGAAATATTTTCACCAACGGAAACATTTTTTTTGTGTATCTAGCAGCAGTGTTTAATATCATTTATTTCTCCTCGCGGTAAAATGTTTTTACACTTTTTATTCTCAATAATTGAATGCTAAATAAATATGAAGGTCTGCTTTTTGAGCACTGCATAGCAATCAAACTGTTAGCTAGAATGCATAGTGTTTTTGAATTTGGCTTCCGAAAATTTTAACGATGTATGGACTGGCTGAAGCCGAAAAGTAGCCTTGTCGCAGCCGTGAACTGGTTCACATAATTACATGCTTAAATCAGATTTTCTGCCAACTGGTCTAACGTTCTCCATTCTTCAGTACGATTTTGCTTTAGCATAGATAAGTAGAGCTATTTCTAGGGCAGCAGAAAGTCTAGCATACCAATTTAGGTTTCGCTGATTTCTAGATTCAATCCACCTAACAGTGATACTATGTGAACAAGCATGGTTATCTCCTCTGTGCATGGCAACCATAACTACTGTGAAACATGCCGTACAAAGTATCTACCTCCCCTTGAGAACACTAACTCATAGCAATTCGAAGGTTCCAGAAACATTTAGTAACCAAATTCTTTGCGAACTCCACACGTTACGTGCCCCTGTCTCAGTAATGGCGATCTAGATTATCGAGTGCCCGACGTTTTTCGAAATGTTCTCATTACCAATACTAAATTTTCAGTGTTCCTGGTTGTGTCCGTCAGTTTCAGAGCACGAATGAACTGCGCAACACTGCACGAAAGAAAATCTCACAGTTTCTGCGAGGTGCATTACCTCCTTCATTTTAGCCTCAACATTCAATGCCTATTCAAGTTTCGAACTTTTAAAGCTTAGGCAAGCCAGCGAAACTTCACCGAAGCGTGTTTTCCAATCGCAATTGCAAGGCTATGCGTTCGTGTCATGGTCGTAAGGCCATAACGTGCAGATTTTAGATATTAAGTTTCCTAATAAAATTGGTGCAGATCTCTGTGGTAAATGTTTGTCGAATACAAAATCTACGGTTTATTCGAAATTCCAAGAAATGTGTATACACAATTGATACAGCCATAGTGATAGGCTCCCTGTCGCTAACTCAAAGAATGCCTTCCGGAAATGCTTGACGCAGTATATGGCTGAAGAAAATATCCAAAAATGCAGCAACAAAAAGCGTAAGACAAACAGAGAGAGACTGCGAAGCATGGTGGCCGTAAACTGTGGTGAATGTGACCGCAAGGTTTATATCAAGGAAACCATTGACCTGCGTAGCGAGCCGCTCCCACAAAGTGGATCTGATTTCGATTGAGACATAATCAACAAGTATGGGCGAATATTACCGCGCCCCAATCAAATATTTTTTATTCGTTTTTCAACAGCAGCCAGCCTCGGCCTTGTCAATGTAAATCTGTACATTTTGTTTGTTGATTCTCGCTGTAGCAAGACGCGGCTTTGTCATTTCCTTTGTCATGCAAGATGCGCTGGGATGTATCTCGAAGGGTTCCAACCACTCGTCTGTGTTTCTACAATGTTCCGGATTTTGCTAGTCACTGTCGGCTTCTTTTTTAATTCGACGCTTTTAAATTTACTGTTGATTAGTGAAACGGACATTTGACATTCGCCGATCGTCAAGCACGATTGCTGTTATCACCACCGCCGAAACGCTTAGTTTACTAGTGGGTCCATATCAGCCGAGTAAAGAGTTCCTTTTGTGCGCCACTAAACACTTCGTTCGAGGTGATGACCCTTGTCATCACTTCGTGACAATACTGACAGCTGTCTAGGAAGCCATTCCTTTTCTTACATCTCCGCTTTGCAGTCAGATACCTGGCTGTGATCAAATTAGGGCTTAAGAATAAAAGACGCAACTCGACCCTTGAGTCACCTGTTTAGGCAACCTATTCTGAACATTTTTGTTTCGTGGCCTTTATGTAGCCTAAATATATCTTTTCGAAACAGACGGCTTTTTTGTCAATCATTTTGTGTTGAATATATACACAGAGATTAAAAATTGTATATTTCTGCTATAAAATAAGTGTTTATAATATCTTGCAACTCATGCGCACGGTTAAAGGGTCATTCGTACCATTCTAATTTCTTCTAAACATCGATTCAGCTCACAAGAATATCGAGTAGAAAAAGTATGATTTCAGTAGTTTACTACCTGCTCATGTTGTACTCATTACATAAGAAAAAATAAACATCCCAATGTGCCTTTGAACAAGGGAATTTAGAAAATAATGCATTTTCACCAAATATGCTTACCCTGCTTACATCCTGGTACTGTTGGAGGTCGCTCCGAGCCTCTGGGTAATCGGACATGAAGGCATACGTTCCGAGCAGTTCCAACAATAGAGTAGTAAACGCTGCAAGCAAGATGTCGACATTGCCGCCCACCATTGTGGATTGGCTTTGAAGTGTGAATAACGTCCTCGTTTTAATACTTCAGCACACAAGGTCATAAAATGGCCTCTTCCTGCCTTGTTAGTCGTATTTATGCACGTGCAACAAAAAATTAGAGGTCAGAGGCACGGGAAGTCATTTCGAGTACAATATTGAATTCATCGCCTAAATGGTCTAAAATCGTTGCTTAGGTGACAAAAATCTTTATTAAAGGGTCAACGTTCTATTTACGCTTCGACAACAATCGCATCCCTTTTATACTTATAAAGGTGATAAGCACACTTCAACGCTAACCTGACATGCAGAGTCGAGGTGGATGCGAATTTAAATTTTGAGACTTGCACTTAGAAGAATAGATTGTACTGATACTAATTTGTGTCAGATGAGAGAATGCAAAATAGCTAAGATACCCTTTAGTAATGAAGTAAAAAGGAACACAAACTACATGAAGAAGGCAGTGTATACACAAGAATATACGGGAAGCTAAGAGAAGACACAGTCCCAAGATTAATTAGACGCTGTAGGCTGCTCCGTCAGCGAGTGTAAGCAATCAGCGAACTTGGACTTCCGAACAGCCAAAGTCTGTAGCTTTCCGCTGACGACCATCCTTTTTTTGTTAAAAGGACGCAAACTGCTGCTAGGATCTGGATTTATGAGATTATTTGAGACGCATAGCTAACGGATGAGTTTGTTTCCGAAAAAAAAAACAGTCGTGAATATAATTTGCTTTTCCTTTTCTGAGAACGTCTATAATAATCAAGATATTCAAAATAAAAACAAAAACTTGTTACGATATATGCACAAGCCTATTTTCGTTTGGCGGCAGAAAATCGAACGGCATATTCTAACAACTAACTAGACTGCGAAACAGTTCGCGCCCCTGTCACGGGCAATATGTCACTATGCGCCATCCCTAGAGCACCTTCTGTTTTCGTGAATAGGGTGGAACATTTTGATTGGCTAGTAAAAATCTTTAAGCTCGAAATTCAGTTGGGGTGCTCATTGTTTTAATAATATTTTGTGCCCCACCAATCCTTAGGGAGTTATAGTTGTGGTTCTGTTTTTATACAATGACAAATATTTTCCAGTAAGCGTAGCGATGGGATATATTTTGTTCGCAAAACGCAACAATATATGATCACAACATGAATAATTTCAGCTAACTACCTACGTTTCTGCCATCGCGCTGCCTCTGTAGCCAATAGCCGGAAACAACAAGGCATATATGCGCGACTCTGTGAAGTTGCTGCACTGCGCATGAATTTGCGAACACCAATTTGAGATCGCGTCTGTTATGGACTTGCAGATAATTTAAAGCAATACGTGAGACACACTTTACTTTTGTTTGTAATCGATGGGCTCAATGGTACATTCATATTTTTTGTGAATTCATAGACATGCACGGTCGCTGAGCCTTAGGAGTTGCATCAATTTTCGCGGAAAGAAATCCCCCTATCTGAAGAAAACAAAATATTCTGTACCTATTTGTGGCAATGCATTACCTGTTCCGAAAGAAAATGGTGCGCATTGATTACAATGCATTTAAAGCAAATAGGAATGTGTATAATATGCACCTTGTAAGGTCAAAGTTGCAAGGCATCTTGTGTGAATACGGCTACGAACGTTGGTCTGGGATGCAGAGGATAAATCGGCCGCTTTATATGCTTGTGTGTTTTCATTATTGCATCTATATAAGCTGCTGTGGGGTAACGGAAGAGCGTTTGTACTTCGATTCGTCATAACCATCTGCATCGAAAACTAGACCATGGGTACTAATTGAGTGGCTAGCCGAGTGCTGCCCCAGCAACACTTGCGCCACCGTAGGTAAAATGCTAGTGCCAACTTCGCACTAAGTGTCGGTGAAATGAGTGTTCAAGCTAGCATGATATTGGGCAGATGAACTAAATTTTTATGATTTCAATAACATGTATTCAGCCATCGAAGAGGTCAGTATAAGGTACGCCGACATATTCGCTGCGACAACGGAAGTGTTTACGCTTTAACAACTTCCTGCAGTCCGCCTATACGAATGTGATTCTTTGAAAACAGCAGTACTCTGCGATATGGTGCACCAGATGGGGAATAAGTGACATGGAAAAGATGATAAATTTCAGCAATAAGAGGAGAATAACGAGGCCCCAACACACATAGATCGCCGCACAAATGAAGCTTCCGTTGTCAGATGTATCATGCACAGTAGGACCGCCACGACTTTGAATTGATTGGTTGACGGCAACACGAAAAAATTCCGAGAACACTGCGGTATCTACACTGCAGAAGATCGAAAGCCGGAGCGTTGTTGCTGCACACTGTGTATGACGTTTGCTTTTATTCTCACATCAACTAAATGCACCACCACTATCTCTGCTAGTGTCATCTTCGTATTTATCACTTAATGTAGCGCCATTGTTATCGCGAATAACATCCTCGAGGACAGACAAGGAGGCGTAGTGGAATTGGTTAAAGTGATCGGCTCGTAATCCTGGAAGAAAATTCGATTCTCGGTAGAGACAAGATTTGTATTTTTCTGATGACGTCATCAGGATGACTGATAAGAGACACATCAGCGCGGAAACCTGACGCACAGATTCCGCTCACATCTCGCGCTCAACTATCGCACACGTGATTCCGTTCCATGCGCCTAGAAAGGATTTCGCCTTATTAATCAAAACGAAATAAACGCATTCGGCAATCCCGTGAGTGCAATGTTTGCGCGCTTTGAAAAACGACAAAATCATGAAAGACAGAGTACATGGCGCGAATAACAATACGTTCGTACTGCAAGAGGCTGCCATGTATTAAATGTGCAAACATGTCCGGAAAAAAACGTTGAGATGTTCGTTAAAGGAGACAATATTTGTGTTAATTTCACTGAACCCAAACGTGATGCTAGAAAGATGAATTTGGCACGGCCTTTCATCATTTTGCTTGGTGGTTAACGACTAAGGGACTCGTACTTAGTCAGTCGAAGTGTTCAATATTTTAGTCGCTTTCTACTTTGGGTAAAAGAAATGAGAATTATCTGTGGCACAATTCGCTAGACCTCTGCTCCTAGCAATGGCACAGCACCGTGTACAAAAGTTTCGTAGTTTAGGATGTCCACAGTAGCCACTAATTTTCACGGGAGATATATTCTAAGCGGGAAGCGAAATATAAGGGCAGCACCGTACATGGTGCACCGAGATTCATTGCGGTAGAAGTTAGATAAACCACGTGATAATTTAGTACCTTTTCATTCAAAGCTGCTTTTGGGCCGAGTAGGGTGTTCGTCGTAAAATACTCAATGAACTAGTGAGCGATAGTTATAAAAGTATAGGGGAATCAAGCATTTCAGCGTGACGCTGAGCGCCACTTCCGAGAGGCTCCAAGTAACTAACAGGGGGGACTATCTCTTCTGCTAACTTGCTTGCGTCTGTTCCGTCTTCCCGCGAAACTTGATCTATGGACGTGCCTGGAATTTTTCACTAGTGCTGTGAGGCCACTGTAAAATATTGATTTGGTGCGCGATGGCTTAGTTCAGGTATTTTGCGTTTATCTCATAAGTCTTTTTATTTCTGAGGGAGTAACTGCGGGACATACAAAGTGAAAATCCAAAGGCTGTCCTGAGCGAATCTGCGACTCGAATATATTTGTCTTTGCCGTACAATAATAATACACTTCCTTGGATCGCGTAGCTTACTTCCGCCGTGTTCATGTACAGATTTCATTTGCATGTAGTGGTTTGATTTTTTTGTTTGTTTCCGCGGTACTTTATTCGCTTCGGCTCCAGCCTGCTAACTCGAATGTCAGTGACTGACGCTTGCTGCTTTTCTATGCGGACAAGATACTAAAACGCAATTTGTGATCTCGTTGCACGTGGATGAACACAGGTGTGCGGGAGGCGATGATGAGTTGAAGAAATCATTGTAGTTAAATAATAGCTTAATTGAAGAAATAAACAATGATAAAATGTTAAAAAAATCGGTGGTGGCTTAGCTTCGTTAAGTCTGGATATCAGAACCGAAAAGCTTCGACGATACCGTGGCTTAGCTTGTGGTTCCTTGGGATAGTTGTGGCTTACCTTGGTGTTAACGGTCGCACCTTATAGATATTCCATCGCTTATCATCACGGTGAAACATTGCTTACAGCCGCAAAGCACATAAGATTAAACTTTATTCCGATTCCACATTATCATCACCGTTACGCTTCTGTATACACATAAACACAGCCCGGTGAAAGCACGCGGCACCGACTAAAGGTCAACCTGAGAAGTCGCGGCAGCAGCGGCGGCTCGGACCACCTGCGCCTCTCCTGTGACGTCACGTGGTTTGCCCATGCACAGCTGTGCCTTTATTGCGAAAGCAATACTGCGCCAGGTCTAGCCGCTCGTCGCTATGTGCCGTGTCCGTGTCCGTATTCATGACCGTGGTCCCCTGGAAGAAGATGCCAACGTGGGTCTCAGGATCCTTGCATTCACGCTACCCCTATTGGCCACTAAGGCACGTTCATACGGCTTCTTTAAAGCCGGGCTTTATATGTGTTCTAACGACGGAGCACACGCGAAAACCTGAGTTCACTAATCTAGTGAAGCTTTTCGCTTCTAAACTTGGGTTCGGAACTGTTAAATGCTGAGAGATAAAATGCAGTTCTTTCTTATGCGAATTAAGAAATTTAGCGTATGACCAATAAATAAAGGCAACAATCAATTAACCGAACATTGCAAACGGGAGTCTAAATACGTCGTACGGCTCAGATTGAGAGAACATGCATGTTGATTCTAATTCAGAAAATTTAGCGTGTCTAATTTAATATTCAAATATTTTACACAATTGAAAAATTGAAAGAGCTGGTTATTTCCAAAAACCAGTATAATACCAAGCTGGCGAGTGCAACTATCGCGAGACTTGATGGCAATAAGACAAATGCACCATTCTTGGTAGGAAACTTTCAATGCTGAAAATTCGGAGGTTACTTAGCTCAACCATTAGTGATATCAATCAATCATTCAATCGGCCTTTTATTTTCTCCATATTACAGGAGGAGACAGGACTAAAAGTTTGGAAGCTTGACAGAGGTCCTGCCTCCTTTTTTACATTGCCATTGCATCAGACAAGCGACAATAAATTCTGCGCTATACATTATAGCACAAAAGAAGATAACACACCTTTAAAAAGGAGCAAAAAGTACCAACACAAAAGTACACGCAGCGTCATCACAGTAACTTCCTCAGAAATTTTTTTTTAATAACAGTATTTGAATGCTGGAAACGGTCAAACATTTCTTTGTTTAATTTATTTAATAGCACTGGCAGTGTGTGTGAGATAGATTGTTCGGAGTAATATGCTCTAGGTGTAGGAACTAACCACATTTCTTTGTTTCTGGTTTGTGGAACATGGGTGTTTTTTTGCAAGTTCTGCCAAACTACCAACGTAATTTTCATTGCTCCGCGAAGCAGTTTTGAAGCTCTTTAAAAGTCTGTATTCGTGTAAAGCGAAGACTGGCAGGATGTCGTATTTTAAAAAAAAACAGGTCAGTCGTAGTGAAACAATAAGGAACGCCAGCAATGCATCTCACAGCTCTTTTTTTGGAGAAGGTGCAACTTGGCCATGTCCGTGATGCCAGTGGTACCCCAAACGATAATACAGTATTTTAAGAGAGACAGAACTAAAGAGTTATACTCCAACAGCCTAATTTTGACAGGAAGAATGTTGTGCAAGCGCGATATAACTCCGACAGCTGAGGATACTTTAGATCTAATAAGATTAACATGATCATTCCAAGTCATGTGCTTTGAAAACATGACACCAAGGATTTTGACAGAATCCACTATCTCCACAGGATCACAGTTTAAACGTACATTGAATGGCCTAAACAATACCTTCCCTTTCGGAAAGTACAACACTATTTTAGTCTTTTTAGGATTATTCTTCAGAAAATTTGCTTTTGCCCATGTATTTATTGCATCAATTGTTCTACTTGCTTTTTCTTCAATATCATCTTCTGATTTCCCGGAGATGAACACTGAAGTATGATCGGATATGCCGCAATAGTGTATAAAGCGTATGGACAACATTTTTCAGTGTGGAAATTTTGTATTTTAACGTTTTCCTCTATTATTTTCTTCCATTTATATTTATACACCGATACATAACATTAGCAAACAGTGCCATTCTACAGTGAGCAGTGTGATGACTTCGGCCACTATGTGATTTTTTTTTTCAATTAGCTAGTCAAGTGCACACCATATTGTAAACACTGTCATCAAGCCCTGCATTTTTGTTCTGACCACTCTTTAACCTCTACACCATTTGTAATTTTGATTTTTTCATATACATAAAATAAAAATATTATAATACCATCCACAAGTACCTAATTAGTATCGTTTATGCTTTTTTTTATTTTGAGCCCTTTGACATACTTTAACTTTTAAAAACCTTCATTTGAGTTTTTTTATTTTAATTTATTCATTACGTACATACTAAATTTTATAAAATATTTTAATCAAGAATTCGCTTTCATTTTGGGCATTTTGAGACAACTGAACCTCCTTTTTTCTGTTTTTAATCGATTTATTTGATTAGGCAATCAATAAAAATATTTTATTTTTCTGTGATCACCTATCACATAGCAACCAATCATCAAACACTGGAACCACAAATTATCATGACATGGTTTCTTTTACGCAGATACCAATTGTTCCCTACACACACAAAAGTATCCACATCTTCAAGTAAAACCCGCTGGTAATGCATTGTTGAATGGTTTTCCGTTTCCTAAATAGGACCATATGTGGAGAACATGTGAGAGAATCGGTCTGCTTGCTAATGAGAGGTTCGATAAAATATTTGCTGAAGGAAATCGCTTTTACAGAGACAGCTGCTCCAGTTCGGTTTTTTCTGTACAGCAACGCAATTAACTAGTGGAATAAATACGAGAAACGAAGACCCCACATGACGATTTATGTATGCTTGACAGTGAAAGGCGCAGTATATTATGCAAAATTCAAAATTTGTGTTTATGTAGACATTTTTATTTCCATTTTTCTTTTTATTGAAGATTACATAATGTGCATGTGTATTACATCGGTAGCAGTCATTTAAGCCCAGGCAGAAATGACCAGAATAATAACATGTTCCCTGCACACTTGGCCGCCAGTGAGTCACCTAAGGCCAGTAATAACTACGGGAAACAAGGCCTTCAATTTTCGTCCATATCATTTTGGAATTTTTTTGAATTTCGACATTAGGCAAACTATTACACTTTCTTTGTTCAAGTTGAAATTAAAAAAAAAATTTTAATTTGTGATTTCTTTATCTTTTGTGTCGAGGAATTCGTAAGTGTTTTTGTACTTTTTTTCTGTATTCGGTTTTTGTATCTAAATCTGTCGGCAATGCACTCTTTACTATGTATTGCGTTATTTATTTTCAGTGTTGCTTCATAGATTTTCTTACAATAATATTATTCTTTATGTTGCCTATCGAAATCTATTACCATAGGAGCACCCACCTGCGGTCTTTTACCATGGGACCTCTCACTGTATATTCTTGTATGTTGTCTTTTTATTCAAAAATAAACTTTCAACTTCAACTTCAAACTCCACGTCCTATTCACAGCACTACAATAGAAAATCATTTCTACGTCCACACTTCTGGCCTGTTTGGGTGCTCTTGCGCATTTATGTGAGCTTGACAGATATTCTACCAGCCTAAGGCTCTCAATGTTGCTAAACGCTATCCAGATGATTTGTTTGTTTTATGGGGTAGAACGCAACAAGCAGTTTGGGGATGTGAGATGCAGTAGTGGAGAGCTCCAGAAATTTAGACAACCTAGGGCTTTTTAAGGTGCACATACATACGGGTGCCTGGCATTTCGCCAGCACCAAAATGCAGGTGCTGCGGCCAGGTTTCGATTCCGCATGCTTGCGCACAGAGTTCGAGTGCCGTACTGACTACACCACCGCGGAGGAGGAGCGCTGTCATGAGATGTCGCCAATGTCAGCATCACAAGGTTGCTTCAATCAAGGGAGCAGCTTTTCTGTAGTTCTTAGCGCCACCAAATAGATCTTTCGATCAGGTCTGCATGGGTCTTTTCTGCCCTTTACGTTTGTCCTCAGGTTGCAAACATGTAGTATTAATAGCTACAAGGCTATGTCACTCGATATACAGAGAAGTGTCAAGTGCCAGATTGTGCTTTCCCTTGTGCCACAGTGTCTGAAGGGTCTTATTTATTTGCGTGAGAGATTGTATTTTGCATTGTGTGACAGTGTCTGAAGAGGCCCATTTCATTACGTGCAAGATTGTACTTTGCCTTTTGGCAAAGTCTCTGAAGCGGTCCATTTTATTATGTTCCAGATTATACTTTACCTTGTGCCCCAGTGCCTGGAGAGGCCCACTTCATTATTTGCTAGATTGTAAATTAGCAGGGCGCCCCTAGCTACGTTACTAGTGTTAGAGCGGCAGCCTTTACTGTTAACATAATCGCCAAATGTTTTCTACTCAGTGATACATCCGATCACCAGTTACTGGTTACCATGCCCAGACGAACGGGCGAAAATACAGGCTTGGTCACAGAAGCGCGGACTTGTTGCGATAACAATGCGAAACAAGAATGACAAAAAGAGACTGCTAGGAAGAGCGCTTGAAAAAATCATGGCGTACATGATGGTAATGATTGTTGATTTCCATCACAAGACATAGGCTGTGATTTTACAAATTTTACAATAGTGCATAATACGGTTGACCTAGAGATGACATGTTTCACATCAATTTGCCTCCTCAACGGCAAGGACGTACAGGAGATCCTCAATGCGAAACTCTCTTGCAAAATTTCAAGCTGCCTTTCTTCTGAAGCGGAGATTTCAGAACATGTTGAGCAAGCAGAATTCAATATCAGGCGTCCTCACAGTGCCAAAGCAAGTAAAATATACGCGCAGGTGTAACCTCCGCTGCAGAATTGTCATCACGATCCCAGATACCAGGCGTATGTGCTATAAGGGCACCTTTTCAACACCGAGGTTTAAGAAAAGTTTATTTACCTCTCCTTTTTTGGCCTTATAATCTTGCGGAGCACCGAGGACGTCAACTACGAAATATTGCCGGAGCGCCTACAGAGGTTTTGAAGACCATAAACATTATACGTGTGAAGCTGTTATTTTAGCGGTTACTCTAAATTTCTTATTCAAGAGTATTGATTCTTTTGATCTTGCCTAATGCATATATGTATGTGCGCGTTCCTCCTAAGAGAGCGAAAAGCCAGAGAGCACTCATTCATTATAACGGCGGAATGGGTCGGCTCTGAAATTTCAGTAATGCAAGCGAACTCTGACTGCGTATTATCAGTTATGTTCGCGTATCGTTACGTAATTCATTAAACCTGTACCGTGACAAAATATCACCTAAAATGTCTTCCGAACAGCTTCGAAAGAAAAAGCCTAGCGCGTAAAGATATGCGACAAATATTTTAAAAATTCACGTTATCTACCTAAAGAACTTTCTTGCTCTTAAGCCAATATAAAAAGCCAAGCCTTCGCAAAAGCAGTGAAGTAATTTTAAAAATCTGGGGTTTAATGACAGGGCAATAAAAACCTACCTTCAAGTAAAAAGTATTCAAAGTCTTATACACAATGAATATGTGTCACTTGTCATGCGAAGGGTATCATGCTTTCCTTAGAAATAAAGAACGCATCTTACTCTAAAAATGTACATCCGGTTGTTAAAAGTACCATCTATGTTTTAAAATACAGCTTAGGGTATTCAGAATTGGGGGTCAATATTTCCGTTTGGATGAACGTTTAAGAAGAATAAAAGTATGTATGTACCTAGCTCTATGGGATGCTATCACTAAACCTTGTTCAAAACATATCTACTTTCTATACATCAAGGCTATGTCAACCTTGGAGGGGCCTGTACAAAGAAACAGAGTTGTTCGGTTCACGATACTCCAAAGACATTCGACGGTGAAAATACGGCTGTACATGAAGCTCTGCACGTGTATGTAAAGCTGCTTTCAATTTTCAAAGTTACTCAGGAAACCTTTGATACACATTTCTCTCTTATATAGAATAAATACAATACAAGGCATATCAGATATTTATACACTGAATTGGCACGAGCTCGCACTGGACTTGAGAACTAATAATAAGACTTGGTAGTAGTGTGAAGTGAAAAGATGACTACGCGTTTGCACCCTGGTAGAACAAAGGCAACAAAATCGCAGGTAGAACCTTCACACAAGCTATGTGGCATGCTACGCAGAATATTTGGATTGGCAACGCGAAGTAGAAAAAGTAAAAAGAGAATTCTCTTCATTATAATCAGTTCTTTATTTCAAAGCAAAAACAGCAAGTGAAAGCTGACAGACAATAGAAAGCAATCAATACTCTCGTAAAAATATTGTTGTAGTACGTTGAACGCATTTCCCTCTCTGAACAATGTGTATTTCTTGTGCCGAATTAGCACATGAGTATTTTAAATTGAAGTACAGGATTAGTCATAAGTTCCCAGGCCACAGGGTCTGCTTTTGCGGACTATAGTCAGACAGGTACGGCGCCCCCAGGTTTTGAAAACATGTGTGGAGGGTAGAAGAAACATTACTCTAACCTCAGAGATGACTTATTGCTTTAATGGGATCTCAAGTGCCTGAATATGCTTACCATGAGCACAAAACGCGGCCTTGGAGCTTTTGACTACCCGTGTACATAATTTGTCCTTCATGTTATTTGTCTTAAAAAAATTAAGTGCTAAAAACAACCCTTCATATTTAAAAAGTAGAAAAGAATTTCAGGCTGTTATAGGGATTCAAAAACTAAGCATGCGCTATTTCCAAGCATATGCGTGCTATTTCTGTATGTTGTTTTTTTTTTCAGGCAAGATTGTGACTGCTCTGCGCCTTTCAAAGAGTGCGAAGAGCAAGTTAATTTTATGCAGAGCCTTCGGATTTGTTGGTAGTGCGCCTTGAATAAGGACAACAGTCTCTCGTGAATTTAATCTCTCATGAGAAGCAAAGCATGATTCTTTGAAAAGTGCCAGATGGAAAAACGAACAAATTTGCTGAATGCCCTTAATGCTTACACAACTATTAAGTTATCAGCAGGTGTGGAAATGATAAGAAAAACTTTGCAAAAGGGATGTTTACGCCTTTAGGTATTATGAAATAAAATCTACGTGTACATAAGTAGCCGTCATCGGGGAGAAAGTGTGCACAATGCTATGAACGCATGGGTAGGTGCGTGTTAACACTCTTATTGAGTATCATACTGGTATTTACCGCGCTGGCGATTTGCCCGCAATATTTTTTCCACGATAAGTTGACGCCATGTGATGAGGAATGATGTAACGCTGTTAAAAAATTCGTTTGAATAAGTTTTGCCAATTATTGATTTTAAATTACTATTTGGGCAAGATGTCTAGCATGATTCAAAGACTAGCCCCGCCATGGTGGTGCAGTTGTTAGGACACTCGGCTACTGTTCCCAAGAATGCGTCCTCGAATCCCAGCCGCGTCAGGCGCTTTTCTATGGAGGCAAAAGCCTAGGAGCGGGTATGCTGTGCGATGTCAGTGCCGGTTAAGATAACCCAGTTGGCCGAAATATTCAAAGCCAGGCATTACAGTGTCTCAAAGGCTGAGTTACGTGAGGCCGCTATACTTCAGAACAAACCCATACAAGATGTAAGCAGTAAATGGGTTAATTAGCGATGTAGCGCTCTGGAAACAGCATTACATTTTTGCTCGTCGCTCCGCGGCGAGGTTACGTTGCATGTGAAGGAATGTCACCACGAAGGGTGCTTCTAGATAGGACCTACACGTGCATTTTGCATTGATCACAAAGCTCTCGCGGCGTTATCTCCCCCTCGTATTCTCCCAAAGTATTAAGATGGCCCGCTCTGCCTGCAGGTCAGTGTGAAGGCGCCCTCTCGCGAGAGTTCGTCAACCAAGGGTGTAGGCATAACTTTGTTGACAGATGACTGGCTCCAGCGGCCGCGCACCATGTAGCAGCCATATTCTGAACTAAGAAACTCTAAAAAATTTTAGGTTCACCTTCGTGATCACCTACGATCTGACGCCAAGGTCAGCGACAACACGTCGGCATCGGAAGTGCAAAAAGTTTAGGGCCTAAAATAAACATCCTAAATATAAGCATGACGCCCAGCTTTAAGCAGTGCTTGTCACCCACGTACGGTGCCCACTGTGGACACGTGGAAGTCGCTGGAGACGTTGGATACCGGACCGGGGGAATATTGTGCTGAACGCTGCCGCAGTTCTGGGAGCAGGTTGTGGATATAGGATTAAACCAAGGCTTATGTTCCCAGGCTTATAAGCCTGGCTTATAAGGCTTATAAGTAGCGGACTTTAAAGGACGTGAGGAACGAGCGACGAGTCGGCGGCGGTACGCATTATGCTAGATTGGATCTCGCTCCTGCCAACACCTCGCCACTCGCTCTTCGGAGACCCGAGACGCTTTAAATTGGAACACCGTGGACCAGTGCCTCCAGAGCTCGAGAAACAACAAACGCTACAAAATACACTCTCTTTCTTTCTTGTGCGCACTCTGTGTTTTCGAAATCCTATTGCGTTTCTATCACTTTGAGAAATCGAAGTCGGCTTTGAACCTCATGCGTCTGCTCAAGTTTGGCAACGCAGTCTTGGCTGACGCAATATAGCAGCTGGTATCCGCCCGGGCGAGGAAGGGGAGGACGTCGTCTCGACGAATATTAAGCAGCACTCGATCCTCGTGGCAAATACAAGCTAATGTATATTGCGCAAAAAGACGAGACTAAGAGGAGAAGTGGACAACGACGGCGCAGAACTGACAACTGAATTTATTCGAAGAACGGAAGAGTATATATATAAGTACACACACATGCGCATAGTCAAAAATGTATAAAAATCTATATCAACACATGTAAAACTCCCCCCATCACACGCACGTGGTGAAAACTGCCGACGCACTATCGATTGTGCAGCATGGTCATCTCTTTTTCGGTCAATGCGACGAACGTTTTACTAACACAAACATTTTGCTTTCGGTTAATATGGAACGCCTCGGCGATTTCTCGAGTAGTCTGGTGGAGTAGACCAGACTACTCGAGAAATCGCCGAGGCGTTCCATATTAACCGAAAGCAAAATGTTTGTGTTAGTAAAACGTCCGTCGCATTGACCGAAAAAGAGATGACCATGCTGCACAATCGATAGTGCGTCGGCGGTTTTCACCACGTGCTTGTGATGGGGGGAGTTTTACATGTGTTGATATAGATTTTTATACATTTTTGACTATGCGCATGTGTGTGTACTTATATATATACTCTTCCGTTCTTCGAATAAATTCAGTTGTCAGTTCTTCGCCGTCGTTGTCCACTTCTCCTCTTTGTCTCGTCTTTTTGCGCAATATACATTACTGTCCATCATGGTTCACCAACTCGCCCAATCAGCCGTTCTTCTGCAAATACAAGCGCCGAAAGGAAGAGACGCTATGCGAGCCTAAGACACCTTGTGTTCGCAGGGGAGAAAATCGAATTGACAGCCAGCCTGGTGACGTCGGAGGATTGCGGCAAGGGCGTGATACATAACCTGACCTGCCGCTTACTTATACCGACGAGATCATCATGGAGAGGCCGAGAATCCACGGCAACCCGCTGGTTTTGGGTGTGCGGATACTCGGCAAAAATTCCATAACTGTACTAATTCTCTTTGAAGAGAGAAAACTACCACGATGGGTTCGCCTGACTTCGATGGCGCAGCGGTGTCAACTTTACCGCAAACATATGAAGTCTGCAATGCTTGCGAGAGACTCTGTCACAGGGAGGACGTCTGTCAGGTCCCGAGCAACCTCAAGTGCAGAAGCTGCGGAATGGAGAGGCTGCCGCAAGGCCACCGGTTCAAGGCAAAATGCCAGTTATGCGGCAAGGGCCACCTGCTTGGCAGACCGAAATGTAAGTAAATATTGCCGCGAAACCTTGAAAACTTTGTTTTTTTTGGCAGCCGCCGGCATACGGCCTTATCACTCTGATTCTGGATCGCGTATCAGTTCCGTATTCTTTGCTTATGCTCGATGTCGCGAGTCACACATTTATCAGTTTCGTTGTAGCGCAAGATGCACCGAGATCTGTCCCGAAGATTACGGCGACTCGTGCGTCTTTCTACAAAGTTCCAGCTTGTGCTGGTAGCTGTTTGCGACGTTATCTAGATTGTTCTGAGCAGCCTTTAAATTCAATGTTGACGAGTGCGACGGGCATTCTTTGTTCGACGATCGACGAGCACGTTGGTTGCTATCGCCGCTGCCGAGTTGCTTAGTTCTTTTTCGGGCTCAAGCCAGCCCGGTAGAGTGTCTTCAGTGAAACCACCGACGCTTCATTTGTGCCATCGACCCTGGTCACCACCACGTGAAAATATACAGGACTCCGTACGAGGTGAAGAAGCAATGGGAGCGAAAAGTGAAGGAGAAGGCAGAACACGAAAACAACACAGGGCGACCGAAAGTCAAGCAAGAAGGAGGAGGAGACTTCCGCGTTAGAGAAGACTCCTTCCCAAGGTTGGAATCTGCCGCCAACAAGATGCCACCGCAGCATCGAGGGCGTTATAGTTCTCTCACCATGGGACGCTCCAGGACTGGGTCCAGAAGTCGGTCGAGTTCGAGGGACGCGGCCAATCCACGGACCAAGCCGAACGTCAGCGGAGACCTTGAAAAAGTAAACTTCAACAGCGGGGCCTCCCAGGCTAAACCTGAGAAAGATAAGAAAGAGGAGAAAGAGGAGGAAGTATAAATTCCTAAAAGAGAAATTGAGGAGCATAAGGGGATGATTAAAAGCGGATGCAAAATCAAAATTCGAATCAGCAGACAGAAAAGCAAGGGGCTCCCACTTCCGCGAAGCAACTGCCGCCAGCTCAGAAAGTCGCCCCGCCACTAGCAGCGCCACCGGCTAAAAGGGATGAGCAAATGGTGACGGAGGCGTCTCGCCCGCCCCCGGAGAAGCGCAAAATCGCCAATACAGACCTGTTCCAAGCACTCGAAAATAGGCTTGACGAAAAATTTTATTCATTGATGAGCCAAATGATCCAATTCATGAACCAAATTTAGAGCCAGGTACAGGCACTTGCAGGGGAAGTTCAAAGAGTTCGAACCGAGCTCATAGCCGTCAACACGTGTTAACAGAATGTCGACCAGACCCTAGCGCAGTTGCAAAATGGCCAGGCGTGTAAATGAAAATCAAATTTGGCGGTGGAACTGTCGCGGCTTCCAGCGCAAGAGAGCGCTGCTGTAGCAAGGCCTTCCACTCATCACTCAGACCCCCTCGCAATCGCCCTTCAAGAAACAGGGAAGGGACCCAAACTGATGGGATACCAGGGGTTCAAAAGCGATAGAGGCGCGAAATCGACGGTGGAACCTTTGTCAAGCGCAATGTAGCGGTGATAGACCACGATTTGAATTCCAGGGATGTCGAGAACGTATTTCTCGGGATATTAACGGACAGAAAGAAGAATCCCGGTCTATTCCTTCTCAACATTTATAGCTCACCGAAGCAAAAGAAACTTAGATTTGGGGCCCCTATACGCAAAGCCATCAAGGCGTCTTGGAATAATTCCTTGCTTATCGTTGGTGACTTTAACGCCAGCCATCAAGAATGGGGCTACGCTATACAGGACACCAAAGGTAGGCACCTATGGGAGAACACGCACGAGCTAGGTCTCATCCTCCTTACGGTTCCCGATCATCCAATGAGGATGGGTAACAGCGTATGTGCGGACACATCCCCAGACCTGACATTTTCAAAAAACTTACAGGGTTTAGACTGGCAAAATTCTGAGCAAAAGTTTGGCATCGTTTCGGTCTTCAAAGAGGGCGTAAAGACGCACAGGGCGCGCTAACCGGCAGTTACCAAGTGGGATCATTTTAGAGAAATCAGGGCAACCGCGTAATTAAAACGGATTAAGAACATTGAGGAATGGACACAGGCACTCAAACACCGCGTTGGGGAGGCGACAAAGCCGCTTGTAGGAGACGATGCTCTTGGTATAGCAGATGGCCAAGTGCTCCACATATGGGACGCCAAACAAAGCATTGAACGTAGGCTGAAAAAGAAAAAGTGGAATAAGAATCTTAGAAGACGAAACGCGAGGTATATAACAAGAAAATTGAAAGCTACGCGATCAAATTGTGCGAACAAATGTTGTTCAGCAAGTGCGACGAAATGGAGAGAGGCATGAATCTCTCAAAAACGTGGGACATGCGCCGGCATCTGCTGTACCAAACAAATTCAAAATCTCAATCGGCAATAAGATTGGCAAATCTCAGACATGCCTTTGAAGGAGACGATGCGGCATTTATGAATAAGTTAGTAAAAACGTACGTTGCACACAGCCCCCCTCCCCTTTCCCCCTCCTTAGCCACGGTGGCGCGCCCAACGAGGCGCTTGACGCCCCCATTACGGAAGCAGCGGTGAGGGCAGAAATTGAAAGACTGAAAACTAAATCATCCGCGGGGCCCGATGGGATCACCAATAAAATTCTAAGGAATATGAGCGATGACTCCATTAATTCCAATGCCATTCATTGGAAAAGTTTGGGAAACGAGCCAGTTGCCAGATCAATGGAAAACGGGAAACATAGTACTAATACCCAAACCTGGCAAACCCCCAAAATTGAAACATTTGAGACCAATTTCCCTAACCTCGTGCGTAGGGAAGTTGCTGGAGCACGTAGTCCCGACTAAATTAACGTACTTCATGGAGCAAAACGATCTGTAGCCGCACGAAATGGTTGGTTTCCGAATACACTTGTGCACGCAGGACGTAATACTCCGACTAAAGCATGATATCATAGACTCGCGATCGAAAGACGCTAAAGTGATCTTGGGTCTAGACCTCACCAAGGCCTTCGACAATGTCAGGCACGAGGCTATCCTTGAAGGGCTAGAAGTGCTTGGAGTAGGGAAGCGAACATACAACTACATAAATGACTTCCTATCGGGCAGAAAAGCCTGCATGATATTTCAAAATTTAGAAACTCCCACGATAGAGTTAGGTAGCAAGGTCACACCGCAGGGCTTAGTGCTATCTCCTTTCCTATTCAACGTGGCGATGAGAGGCCCCCCGGGTAAATATACCCAAATCAAGGGGCTGAATTTTAGCATGTATGCGAATGATATCACCCTCTGGATTAACCAGGGGAGCGATGCGAGTACGGCGGAATGCCTGCAGGCAGCGACCGACATCATTGTCGATTACGCCGCTGAAAGGGGACACTCGCGCTCCCCTCAAAAATCAGAGTTGTTCGTATATAGCTCAAAGTACCTCCGCTGCAAGAATAGTAGGAAGTTTCATATTTAGGTAGAGAGCAAACTGGCGCCAAAAGTAGATCTGATAGGGATTCTAGGGATGGTCCTCCAATCTCACGGCCATAACGGAGAGGTCCTGAAGAATTAAAAAGTTACGCGATGCAAACCCTCGCGCTCTTGAGGAGGGTCACTACTAAAGGAAGAGGCCTCAAGGAGAGAAATTTACTAAAACTAATCCAGGCGTACGTAATAAGCAGAATCAGTTACGCCATGCCCTATCTCGACATCAAGGCCGGAGAAAAAGAAAAATTAGACTGCCTGATCTGAAGATGCTTTAAGAAGGCGCTAGGACTGCCTATGGGTACTTAGAGCGAATGACTGCTCGAACTCGGGGTGCATAATACGTGGGCAGAATTGTCGGAGGCAGTGCGAGTCTCCCAATTAAAGGGACTAAGCACGACCGACACGGGCAGGGTGATCCTTGCAAAAGTAGGCCTTAACCCAGACAGAGGAGTTCAAAAAGAAGTCACAATTTGTAGGGAAAGCATTAATGCTTTGATAAGTCCCCCTTCCCTAGAAACATGCATCCAGAATTTAATGTCGAAAGAAGGGCCAAACGAGCCGAAGCTCTAGAGCGACGGTTGAAGCACATGGGAGCGGAAAAAGCAATCTATGTTGATGCGGCAAGTGGTAGAACAAGTGCGGCGGTAGCCTCGGTAGTCGATGGCCGAGGGGCGCCGGTATCCACGGCAACCATCCGAGGCCGCAACATAGAGACGGCGGAGAAAGGAGCGATAGCGCTAGCTTGCATGGCAACGGAAGCCAAGGTCATAATTAGAGACATCAAAACTGCCCTCCAAAATTTTGGAAAGGGGAGGATATCGCCGGAGGCAGCCAGAATCCTCACTCAAAGAAACTGAATAGGAAATTTCAGTTAATATTCGAGGTGGCTCACGAACTAGCCCGAGCTCTCTGCTTCCGGGTAGCCATCGAGCCCTCCGAACACTGGGCATACGACGAGCGTCTGTAAAATTACGGAGAAATTATCGACCATTATAAATTGGGACGTAGACATCAGGAACCCCCGCCAGATGTTAGCCGAAATAATAAAGAGGCTGTCGCGTGGAGGCGGCTACAAACTAATACGTTCATGAACCCGGTCTCGGCGTTTCACGCGCTAGCAGACCTTAGAGACAATGATCTATGCAAACAGTGTGGAGCGAACGGGGCCCTCGATCACATAATTTGGGAGGGCCCACAATCTCTAGGGATAGGACAAAATATTACAAGTAGAGAAGTCTGGGATACCCTGCTGCGAAGCGCGGACCCTGCGATCTAGCACCGCACCCTCCATCTGGCGGAAGAGGCCGCAACAAGCCAAAGGCTACCTGCCAGCCTCTAATCCGCGGGCGCACGACTTCCCGTCTTCCCCAGCACGCGTGCCAGGGGCGGGGAACAGGACGCCGACTTCGGATGGAAATAAAAGTTCTACAACCATCCGTGATTTTAACATTGGGAAAACTGTCTGGACATGCCAGAGCTATCGTGCTAACTTTCCTTTTGTGTGGGGGTGTTGATTTCGTGACGCACAACATCGCTTCGCACAACCTGTGAGGTCCGCGAACATGCATTTGAGACGCATTGCTTTAAGAGTTTAGTAGGATTTTCGGTAGGTTTATTTCGGCGTGGACATTACAGAAGGTTGCATACTATTGACGTAAACGGCGACTGGCGTCACAGCAAGATTAAAGATAGGCGGCAATGAAGACGTTTAAGCAGTGAGAGCATCGGCTGCTACAAAGCGTAAAGGACGAACTTTGCAATTACAGACCTATAGTTCCTGACGAGGTATGGTCTAGAACAACTGCGCACAAGCAAGCGCGTGCTAAGCTCCACAACAAAGTGTTGCTGTCTCCGCCAGCCTGGCGCTTGCGAAACAATACTAGAATCATGACCTGATGCAGCCAGTATTTGACATGCGCTAAGGCAGAGGGAAAATAGAGGTTGTATAAAGTTTTAAAAAAAAAATAATGATTACAGACAGGAGGACATACGGCTCCAGAGAAGCAATAAAAAACTGATGTTCGAAAGGAGGTCTGTTTCGCCTTTGCATAATCGAATGTTCTGGATATTCCTTATGTACGAGTCGGATATTAGGACACTCATCTAAAAGCATCCATTGTATTGTCCTAAGTAAGAAAGCATCATTCCAGAACAAATAATATTCAAAGCAGCTATGTGTTGACTCGTGAACCAAGAATCAATTCTTTCACTACTCAGTCACATAAAATACGTGAGCATTTCTTACGCTATCCGCTGTTTTAAAGCATAGTAGAAAGGTTTTTAGAAAAGAAAATGTTTTGCAAAAAATTTAAGATGGCTTAGCTCAGCTATGCCTGGATACCTAGCGAAAAGCAGTGACTACCTCGAGATCAGAAGAAGTTAATTTCTCCAGTCTTCTGTGCTGTTCGTCAGCAGCTAAACTCTCCTTGGCTTCCATGTCGAGCGCGTCTAAGTTCACCGGCGTTCAATAATTCTTTTAGAGGAAAGGAAAGGCACAGCATCTGTCATTCGCGGAAGGCAAGTAACGCCGTCCGGCGGCGTAGGGCCGCACTCGTTCCCACTTGGTCCTCATAGCGGACGACAGATGGGTGCGTCACCTCCTTGACATCACCCTAATTGAGTGAATTGACTATTTTAGTCTTTGGTACTTTCAAAATGTGCGCAAATCTCAGTATCAGTTTGGGTGCGGGGTTTAACGCCCCAAAATGACTCAGGCTATGAAAGACGCATCACTCGCGGAATCCCGCTATCATCACGGTAGACAGGAGGAATTATGAAGAGCGTTTCACGACACTGGGCGTGGAATAGCGGTACAGCGCTCGGCTGTGTATCCAAGGTATGGAGGTTCGATTCCCGGATGCATACTTCTTTATATGAGGCGAAGAAGCACACCTCAAGTATTGCTAGGCAACGCCTAAAGAGCTTGGCGATGGGGCTGCGCAGCTGGCCTAGGCTATGACATCACTCAGTCGCGGCATATGGCATATGTGAAGCTTAACTCCGCACCTCGTAGTGAAGCTTTTCGCTTCAAAACGACACTCAAACTTCGGTAAAAAAATAACTGCATTTTACACGAACGCCTGCTGCAAAGGAAACGCAGGTGGCAAGTAGTACTGCTGTTTAAAATGTGGATTGTTCGTATTTAAACACAGACTGTTGAGGGCATCCTCAACACAGTAACGAGTACATTAATAGCAAAGGACACATAATTTGCATATGAGCTTAGACTGAGAAATCAGCTGGTGCAAGGCAGCAAGAATACATGTATAATATCAGGCGAGTGACGTGTACGAACAGGATTTCGTACGCTGCGACCTAGGACTTCCCTAGAAATCACAGGTTTTCCAAAAATAATAATTTCTCCTTCTAAACAAATCATAGCTAATGTCTACAAATTAAGTTTGTGCATCCTTGATAAGAATAGTCAGGCTGGTTGGTTCGTTGTGGGAAGAAACGACGAAAACACAGCATACAGACAGGGTATATATTGGTCAGATTGTTTCGCAATAAACAATTTATTAGTTAGTCAGCGCATCTGTTTGATTCTCGGCTGCTGTCTCGTCTGTGAGAGTTGTTTTCGTCGCTACTGTTCAAATACTATGCAACTTAAATCACGCTCCCAAAAAACAGTGTGCCCATCGGCTCATAAATACTTATGAGGTAACCAATAAATCTTCCGGTAATGTATTGACCAATACAAGCGGAGAGAAATACAAAACATGGTTAACAATAAGCGAACATAGTGGGCTGCAGAACATCCCAAGGCGTTCAACCTAATCTTCTGTGAGAATAAAGGTACATTTTGTGTGGAGCCTTGCATTCATACACTTATGATACAGATAAGGGTTACCATTTTCTTAAGACCAAAGCCATTAATGTTCATCGTTCTCGGCAGAAGGTTGACAGCAGAGGTGTCACACTTTCGAGAGTGAGAGGAAAAAGTGAATAATTTAACCTTCTGTCCACCGGGAATCGAACCTCCCTTCCTTGGATCAATAGCCCAGCGCTTTACCAACTGCGCCACGTCCCAGATCATGAAACGAACTTCGTGATTCCCCTTGTCTACCTTGAAGATGATAGCAGGATTCCGGGAGTCACAAATACTGCGCATTTCCTTCCCGGTAAACAAATTATGGAACTTTGGTGGATTCAATGAAATGCTAGTTGTGTTCTAAAAGGGGCGCGCGATATGAAATCACGACAGGTTACGACGTCACCAGGCTGTTGTCCAATCCAGGCCTCCGTGTGACGTCTTTCATTTGCCGCTTCGTCGAACGCCGCACCATACAGCAAACAGAAGCAGATCCAGTTGTCTAGGAAGCGTTAGTACAGCTGGCATCAGCGGCGTTTGAAACTGATTTACAGGATATTGGATTGGATTGGTAAAACGTTTATTTGGGCCTGCAGTAGAACGCGCGCTAGCGCGCGCGCGCTCCGGACGCGGCCTACGTTGTCCTCTGGACACTGGCTGCGCGGCCTGGGTCCCCGCTCGCCGTGGCCAGCTAGCTGGTTCCCTGCCGGGCCAGCGCCTTGATGACCTGCTGGACGGCCCAGAGTTTTTCGTCTTGATTGTCGCTCCCTGCGGCTGCTTCCAGTCACGGCGGGATGCTCCCAGACTTAGCTTCTTCCTGATACTTGTTGCAATTTAACAGAATGTGTGCGAAGCCAGCCGTCTCCGTTCGGCAGATTCTGCATTTGTCTGTCAGGTGCGTCTCGGGATACATTCTGTGCATCAGCGACGGGCTGGGGAGTGAGCCCGTCTGTAGCTGTCTGAATAAAACGGCTTGCTCTCGAGTGAGCCCCGAGCAAGGGGGTGGAAGAGTTCTGCGAGCTAGGCGGAACGCCTTGGTTATTTCGTTGTAGTCGGTCATTCGGTCCTTGGTGCTGAATCACAGCGGCCAGTTGACCGAGGCACAGTATCCATCTCAATACTCTGCGGACACATGTACCACACCGTAAAGAAAGGGAGCAAGATAGAAGTTAAAAAAGAAAGGGGGATATAGGTGTCCGCGCTATAATGGCTGTCGCCTCATCGCACTTTTGCTGTCAAAAGGGCCTTCAAGATTTTTTCTAAAAAAAAAACACCTTTGTTTTGCGTGAGAAAATTTTTACTTGTGTTCGGAAGGTGATTATTCTGGATTGTGGCCAAAAGCAGGTGTATTCCAACTCTTTTAAAGCACAAAAATTTTGCCTACTCATTCAGGAGATACAGTAATGAAACGTCTTCTGAAAACCTAGAGGACGGCTGAAATGACATTCCGTGTGAAGCGCTAAAGCGCTAATTGTTTGTTCACAAAGCTAGCATGAAATCTGAAGTTGTGCAGAATATAAAAAAAACTTTGAACTGCAAATAATTGAAAAATATTTCTCCCCACACCGAAATGGTTTTCGCGCTAATTTTGGTAAGAAATATCCGAACGTGCGTCTAAATTTTAAAATTGTCTGTGCATAGAAGCCAACTCAAAAACGTGCTCTATATATCGCCGTTCCTGAGGATGGAGGTAAGCTTGCATTAATTGCTTGCCAACAATTATGATAGTAAGGCCTAGATATAAGTAGGAAGAAATTGGTGGACACTTAAGCTTCATTATTAACGGTGTGACGCGGCAGGTAACGACTGCCGTCAGCGCCTTTTCTAGAGCAACTTCGTTTGCGTAGGCACACATTGATATTCACATAATCAGCAGTCCATCATTTCCTTGTTATCTCACACATACACATTAGCATACGGATGGAATATAATGTCAAAAATCACATGGCATGACTAGAAAAGCTTTGCTCTACCACGTTGTACGAACGTCCCGGCGTAGATTTAAAGTATCTTGTGCTACTAGGGATCCAGCAGTTCCATATGGTCTAATTTCTATCCAAAAGAAATGGTGCTAGTTGGCCGCTTTTGTCAGGCGTATTGGTATTGTAAGGTCCGGCCTTCCTTCCGGCCAATTCGTTTCCGATCATGTCACTTGCGAAATAATGCATCCCACAGCGATAACCGGAATTTTTAGACCAAAATGCGCTCAACGTTGAAGACGCCGGCAAGTCCAGAATTTCTGTACAAGGGCTTCTTTATATATATCGAATCATCAATGTTTGGTGTGTTTTGTGACATTTAAAGAACTCTTTATTGCATCTGATAACATATGCTTACAACCTTTCGTTTTGCAGACTTGGAGCAGTGCACGAAGGAGAGATCGCACCCGGTTATCTCCCGAACAGTCCTGGAGCCAGGGAATGCGCTAATGAACAAACTTCTGTTATGAACACGAACATGCAACATGGGGACCTAACTTTATCAACTTGCACCCTGAATCAGGCTGTGGCCTTCATTCGGTACATAGGCGCCATATGTCTATGGAGGCACAAGCATAGGTAGGTATAAAAAATTAGTTGTGGTTTAACTCTGCTTAACCCTAGCTGAATTGCGATTGCAACGGCGGAACCTTCTTTTGCCTGCTACATTATTCCCCTATTACTCCCTATCAGTGTAAAGTGCTACATTACTGGGGACACTTAAGCTCATCGTTTAAGAATATGACGCGAGAGCGTAAGCTACTTGCCCACATATAAATTAGAAGGGTTCAATGCTGCTGAACCTAATGTGGAGCGAAAGTATTAGCTGCCGGTGCCCAAGCGTTCTCCACCTACTCCTTCTCTCTCTCTTCCTCATCCTCCTCCCTTTCCTTCTCTCTCTTCACACTCTCCGCCTCCACCTCCGACTCCATCTCCTCCTTCTCCTTCTCCTTCTCGGCTGTAATATCAAACTCCTGAGGCCTTTGAGGTGTATTCTAAATAAATAAAAAGCATGGCCTCAATCATTGCCACTCTACGGCTTGAAACTTGGCAAACTTGGTGCAGTACTGCTATCGCAATAAAACGTCAAGAAATATGTCATGTAGATTTTGCAGGTTCCCGAAAAATAAAAGCCTTGGTTGTAGCGAAAACGCATGGCGAAAGCGCACGCAAGTGGCTGGATACAGCGAACGCCCCTTGCAATTTCAATGCTTGTTTTAAGTTGACATGCGTGTTGCCATGGGCATTGCTCTGGCATTCTTAGTGGTGTTATTTATGCTTCATGCTAAACTAAACCGCTGGTGCGTCATGGTACTTTCTGTGAAAAATAACTGAGAACTATAGCGCATATTTTGACATTCCATGAATCACGCACTCTGAGATCGGTTTCCTAATGGAAAAAATCTGCTGCCTGCCAAATAACTGCCAAAATTTTCGGCACAGTTCCAGCAATACAGTACTGCTGGAAGGGTCGGTGTTGGTACGCGGAAAGATGGTGAGCACAGTCAAGCGTCAGCTTTCCTTTTATGTACATAGGACAAAGTGGATTCTTAACACTGTTCTCTTCGCGCTTGCTATGTGAACTGCATCTATGGAGGGAGTAGGAATAGCAGGCGTACAAAAGGGATATGCCCCCGCCTGGAGAGGGTCGTTTCAGCAACAATAGCAAGGGTGAAGACCTCTTACGGTCATTTATCGATTACTGTGAAACGACAACTCCAAATTAGTGTTGTCAACAGTGGCATATGGGGTGACCAGGTGCACAGTGCCAACGCGTATAGCGACATGGGTTTAAGAAGGTGAGCGATGAAAGGATCGGGTATTTGGTTGTATGTTCTCTCTCTGTGTGTAAGAGAGGGGTCTGCGTACAAGTTAAGGTTGTGGGGCTGAGACCCGGATTCAGCATGCTGATATGGCCGCTGGGGTAACTGCCATTTGCAAGCTTTGACTTGTTTCTATGTGCTTGTATATGCATCTCGGGAATGAGTTTAGAGTTCTAAGAAATTCGGGAGGGGAGCGGTAAGTAGCAAGCAACAAATCGGAATGATGTTTGATTCATGGGCTAATATTCAAACGTGAGAAGGACACCGCGGCATAAAAACTCAACCCCATGGCCCAGTGCAGTGGTTTGTGCTATGAAATAGCTCATAATCATCGACTAGTCCGAGTTAGCTAGTTCCATATGTTCCCAACCTTTCTACATATATTGTAAATATTGTTTTGCATAAACCTCATTTAATCTCTTCGCTTGTGACGTCAGGTGGCATAGTCGTCAATTAGCGTCGACTTTAAATTCAGCGTCTTGGACAAGAGCTGAAATTTACTGTACGGTGCTTTGTGAGCAGTTCTATTGAGCAGTGATTACGAAAGCGTGAATGGGCGCCTAACGATGATTTGGCAGTCATAAGATCTGCGGGACGCGTTCGCTTAAACCGTCCTGTACATGCTCGCATAAGCATAGGAGCAGCGCAAGGGAGTTTTTCGTCTTGCGTGTGCTTCGTTTGCTTTGTACTATTTAAGCATGAAATTTTCTGTTTGTAATTTGTAGAACGTGACCCTCTATATTTATATATGTCACTTGGGGATTTCTATAAGGTGCGACAGAGTCTGAGTAACGAAGCTTCTTTTACATTGTGCTGACGGCCGCCTTGAAACGTAGCTTGATTAGCACAACAATATTGCGGCTCCTAATTTTTAAAATACGTCAAATATCCGAAGGAGCATGCTTTTTTTCGTGGCCATCTTATATAAATTATCTATAGAAACGTCAAAAATCAAGAAAATACAGTCACAGTGGCGGTGCAGCCAAGATATGATTTGTAATGCTGAAGCAGTGGTTAATAATTGTCAAAGGCTAAGACTCGCCTTCTCTAGTGGAATATCAGAAGCTCTGACCCATCACCTCATGTTTTGTTTCAACCAATGCTTGAGGACACGCAACCAGATTACAAGCGGAAAAAGGCAGCAGGGGTACTAGAAACAAATGAGAGTTTTTTATGAAATAAGTGGAGAGGTAGAGAGTACAGAACTTGGAAATGAGTGCTTAATAAGTCAACCATTCACTTGAGATTCCGATGTCTAGAATCTGTTCTCAGGAACACTAGAGCCATTAAGATGATGACTAACATGACAGGGCTTTGAGATTATGTAGAGCGTGCTGCTTCAACCAAACATTGCGTAAACCACGGGAGAATGCTGGGGGGGGGGGCGAAATCTATAGTGTCAAGAGCAGAAGAGATTTTCGGCAAGACAGCGCTCCTCTGCTCAGGAAAGTTGTTGAGAACGCAGTTATATGGGGCGTCTCAAGTGGAGAGCTGACGGAAATACAGTGAACTACTAGAGAGAGCCTATAGAGTTAATAGCACTTTTCGTAAAAAGGAGTCAGCAGAAGGCTTAGCTATTACGACGGTTGCTGGTTTCAAAACATTCGTGTGTTAGATTATCAGCTCAAGGAAATATCCACATCTTGGGCGCGTCCAACTAACGTTTTCTGTTAAAAGCTCCAATGCCTGTTTTTGAGTGTAATAAAACTCAGTCGATTTAGGGACTAAGGGCGACAAGCGGAGTAGAACCTAAATATAGAATCAACTAAAAATAATTTTAAACGTGATGAATCTATCACAAATATATTAGTAAAATGTCGCAAATAGTCTTGGCAAGAATCTTTTGCTCGCATCAGTAGTAGCTGCATCATGACGATATTGCTTTCAGTGGAAGTATTAATGTTTTGGCAAACGGGGAATTTGCCGTGTGTAATATAGACCCAAATATACCAACCACAAGACAATAGTGCTGCCTGAACAACATAGGACTGTGTTCAAGAACAGTATTATTGAGCTTTTTAAGCCCTCTTCTTATAATGATCTGCAGTCTTATGCACAATAAGAAGGCAAAATGTTCCGTCTGGTCTGATTCAACACTGCTTTTCATTACAGGTTGTGATTTTCTCCTTTGTTCTTTCCATGAAACGAATTTTATATGTAATAAAATTATTTTTGCTAAAGTACGGATTTGGGCGGCAGATATCTGGGTTTTAACGGTTTTTGGATGCATTCGTTATTATTCATTACGCAATTCCTTTTATGTGATCGTTATAAGAAAAAGGCACATCACGATATCTTAGAGGGTCATAACCGCAATAGTACCCAAGCAGCGTTGACCGACTGCCAACCTATGGCCGGTTGTCGGCAGCTGGTCGGGAGCCGACCTGCCGGCATTCGGGGCTCGGTCGAATGACGGCCCATGGTTGGCCATGTGCCAGGTAGGGCGGAAGTCGGCCATCAAGCAAGGCCCAAGCTCGAGCACCCGACTGAATACCGACCAATTTGGCCATGGTAGCTCGGTCATTGGGCGGCCCATGGTCGGCCATGTACTAGGTTGGGCAGAAGTCGGCCAGCAACCATGGCCCGAGCTTGTAACCCAACTGAATGCCAACCTGTTTGGCAACGGTAGCTCGGGCATTTGGCAGCCCACGGTCGGCCGCGTGCCATGTGGGCCAGGAAGCCGGCTAGCACTCCCGACCCAATATGCTTGTAGTGGACGCCGATTACATCCCTGGATCTACTTAACCTCTAGTACAAATCCAGTGAGATTGGCGGTAGGGAAAAACAGTCAGACGTTCCACCAGTGACGAAGGACGAGGTCAAGAAAGCACTAGAAACTATGAAAAGGGGGAAATCGGCTGGAGAGGATCAGAAACTACAGATTTGCTGAAGGACGGGGGGGATATCGTGCTAGAAAACCTGGCCACCCTGTATACGCAGTGCCTGGTGTCATCGACGGTACCGGAACCATGCAAGAATGCAAACATTATCCTCATTCACAAGAAAGGGGACTCTAAGGACCTTAAAAATTACGGACCAATCAGCTTACTGTCTGTTACGTATAAGGTATTTACTAAGGTAATCGGTAATAGAATCAGGACAACCTTAGACTGCAATCAAGCAAAGGATCAAGCAGGGTTTCGGAAACGGTACTCTACTATCGATCATATCCATACCATCAATCAGGTGATAGAAAAATGCTCGGAATATAACCAGCCCTTATACATAGCATTCATTGATTACGAAAAAGCATTTGACTCAGTTGAAACCTCGGCGGTGATGCAGGCATTGCGAAATCAGGGGGTAGACGAGCCATACGTGAAAGTGCTGGAAGATATATATAGCGGCTGCACAGCAACCATAGTTCTGCATAAAGAAAGTAACAAATTTCCCATAAAGAGAGGTGTTAGGCAAGGAGACACAATCTCCCCAGTACTGTTCACAGCTTGTTTAGAGGAAGTATTCAGAGACTTGGAATGGGATCAGTTAGGGATAAGGGTAGATGGAGAATACCTCAGTAATCTGCGATTTGCTGATGACATTGCCTTGCTAAGCAACTCGGGGGATGAACTGAAAATAATGATTGGTGACCTAGACAGGAAAAGTAGAAAGGTAGGCTTGAATATCAATATGCACAAGACTAAGGTAAAGTTCAACAGCCTCGGGAAGGAACAGCAGTTTACATTAGGTAGCGAAATACTGGTAGTAGTAGGCGAATATGTCTACTTAGGACAGGTAGTAACCGCAGACCCGGACCACGAAAAGGAAATAACAAGAAGAATACGATTGGGATGGAGCGCATTTGGGAAGTACTCGCAGATTTTGACTAGCAGCTTACCGGTATCGCTCAAGAGGAAAGTATACAACAGTTGCATCTTGCCTGTACTCACCTATTGGGCTGAAACGTGGAGGCTAACCAAGAGAGTTCTACTTAAGTTGCAGACAACCCAGAGGGCTATGGAACGAAAAATGGTAGGGGTAACATTAAGAGATAGAAAGCGTGCAGAGTGGGTCAGAGAAATAACTGAAGTTACCGACATTCTAGTAGAAATTAAGAAGAAGAAATGGACATGGGCAGGACATGTAGTGCGAAGAGAGGATAACCGATGGTCGCTGAGGGTTACAAACTGGATTCCAAGGGAAGGAAAGCGTAGCAGGGGGCGGCAGAAAGTTAGGTGGGCGGATGAGATTAAGAAGTTCGCAGGGGTCAAGTGGATGCAGCTAGCACAGAACCGGGTTAAGTGGAGAAATATGGGAGAGGCCTTTGCCCTGCAGTGGGTATAATCAGGCTGATGATGATGATGATGACAAATCCAGTTGTTAGTGAGAACGCGCATACAAAACGAAACCATGTTGTCATAGCACGATTATGTGACATTAAATTATGGTTAGAAGGTAGCTTTTTCATTGCCGAGAAAGAAAACGTTGCCGCAAGTTGATCGAACAATTGACCGTTTTCTCAGCCGTTTTTTGTCCTATTGCTTTTGCATTATCCATAAGGAACTACGCGCAGCATCGTCTGTTTACCTGGGGAAAGGAACGAATACGATGAGTGTACTTTCTAGAAGCAATCCCTAGAAAATGAAATGCCGGAAGACTCGAATTTCCCATTTTAGTTTTGGGCATTCAAATGGTGGTAAAAAAAAAGAAAAAAATGGCAGTTTTTCGCGCAGACTGCGAGCATGACAAGCCCCGGTACATTTATATGGCGCGCAACATATATATCGGCAATAAATAACAAATTAGTTTGTTCCGCCTATTAGTTTAGAGTCCGATCATTCTAACCGCGCTAGGCGGAGCCCTGGACTAGGGGCACTGACCACCCAGCTCCTGGGAATTTTTACTGATTATTATGCTCATTAAAAGTTTTCTCTCTCCCTCTCTCTTCCACGTAAGAAAAAAAAAGATTGTCGGTCGACCTTTTATATTAATTTCCAAACTTTATATAACATTGTCAGATAAATGGAAAGAAGAGATCTGCAATTGGTCTTGCTGCCAAAACATTTTTCCGGTCACACGAAATTAATAATGAAGAGGCGGAGTTTCGCGCTTATCTTCTCTGCTCTTTTGGACAACTTTGGTTTTGAATTACGCAAATTATATTACAGTTAATTGAAAATTATCGGACTAAATATATGCATGTTTTTATTTGTATTCAGCTATTTTGCGCTTTTCAAGGTGGTGTAGATGTTTTTATAAATTTTCACAAAATCGGCCGAAGAAACGAATTTTTTCTACTTTGCAGACCTAATTTTTTCAAAAAAGGTTTATGGCAGAGCAGCAAAAAATCCACACTATGTTCTCAGCATAGTTATGTATTAAAAAGCTAAAGCTTATATTTATATAACTTTTCAATACACAGATACGATCGCGCTAATTTAAAGAAAACAGCGGACATTGAACATTTCTTAGGAAAGTAAAGATAGTTTAAACATTGTTTAAACTTTTACTACGTATTCTCCACTATACCCCAGCTTTCGAAATCATTAAAACACCTTACATAATTTTGTTGCGCAAGTAATTACGGCCACTTCAATAAGGCCCTGGTGCAAGGCGTAGCGCACTACGCAGATCTGAAGATTCTACGGCATTTGTGAATCGCCCACGACCTCATCGAGACGATGCTTCCTGAGGAGGGGGGCAAATGACACATAGAAGGCGAAGCAAAAGATGACATATGAGACGACAAGGGCGAGCCTGGAAGAGAAAGAAGCTTGAACGCAAGACTCGCTCTGGTCGACCATCCAAACCATCTATCGCTAGGCCCTCCTTGGCGTTCTACCGAGACGTGACAATATTATTGTAACAGGGAGAAATATACTTACAAAAGAGGAATAAAGATAAATACAATGAGAGACAGCCAAGGAGCTAGGCAATGAGGGCCCCCCGTTCGACGCACTTTTTTCTTAATCTTACGCAAACGAGCGCGCCACTTCGTCTTCATCATTCTCATCATCATCCAGTAACGTTTTGTCTCGACATTGCAAACTAGCTGTGACAGACACAGCAAAGAATGGTTCGAAGTCGGGGCAACTGCACAGTGCAGCACAACAGCAGCGGAACAGCGCATGCGTGCGAGTCACGGCAGCAGCGTCGCCGTCTTTGTCAAAGCGATCGCGCTTCTTGTTCGGGCGCTACAATATGCATTTATTTACTGTCACGAAGAAACGCAACGTAAAAACACGCGTAACGGAATCCATAAAAGTAATATGACAACAGTTCAAACCCTGAAACGCGAAAAGGTGGAAAAATGCAAACTCGACTAAATAAGCGAATAACCATCAATATCTATATATTACAGGCAGTAATAGCGAGATTATATATATCTAGACAAAAAAAAAAAACGAAAAAAAAAAACGCACTCGGAGAGAGAACATAAAGGGACTACGGCGAAAGCGAAAGGTTCGGCGATTGTCGACATCGTGCGAGCTCGAAAGCGGCGCGCCCAGTACGATGAAACGAGCTCCTCGGCGCCTGTAATTTGGCCTCAACGCGCCCGCAGAGTAAACATCCACCCTCTTCCTCCGCCTGTTTCCCACCGACTGTGCTGGCGCGTCTCACATGCGCTGTTGGCTTGCGCACGCTCTGCGCAGACTACCGGTGAACAGCAGGGAGGCGAGAGAGGCTGATAGAGGCAAGAACCTCCTTCGGTTTCACGTTCCAGCTTTAGTTCCCAGCATTGAACCAACACGTACAGCTTCGAGCAAACCGCTACGATTGCTTTTTTTTTATTTTATACAAAACAATGCGCCAGACAAAATTATTTGGGCAAGATTGCCATTACATTTAGGAGAGTACCTTAAACAGAAATAACCGCTTCATCGTCAGAAAAGGCGCACGTGCAGACTTTTCAAAGCGCGTGGCCTCTCCACTTTTTCTCGCAGGTGTGCTTACCTCGCTAGCACACGTCTCAAAAGGAAGGTCATTTTTGTCGGCCTGTGGCCGCAAAAGTCTCGTAAATTGCCTCTGCTCAACTGTTTTTAATGCCTATGCTCAGTTGGTCCGTCGCTTCCAGAATGAGGCCTATTGAGCCTTTAGGAAGAACGGCGAGAAATTCCGCCTATGCATGCGCGCTATCGCTTTCGGGACCCATGACAAGTAGAACATTCGCCCACAATCCACAAGGATTCCGCAAATTTCTACAAAATTGATATCCGAATCTGAAGCGTATAAGGCGTGATGGCACAGTGATTACGCTCGAGCTCTGAATACAAGTGCGAAGGTACTTGTATTCAGCCAAGAAGCCAGGCAATCAGTTCGACGCACTTATTTTTTTTTTATTCTTCCACAAACGAGCGCGCCACTTCGTCCTCATCATCCTCTGTCATTTTTTGTCTCGACGTTGCAAACTAGCTGTGACAGACACAGCAATGAATGAATCGTAGTCAGCTTTGTATGCGTAGAGTTCCTGATGCGCTCTGGCATAGGGCAGCCCACAGACGTTTTTCGCAATCACCTTCACCATTATTACAATGAAAATTTCCGAGCAGAATAAAAAAAACCGTTTATAATCTCTTTTTAAACTTTGTTCACGTATTCTTCTCTACATCAATTTGCAATGTCAATAAAAACACATTGCACAATATTAGTGCACTAGTAGTTACGACCAGTCCAATAAGACCCTTAAACAGGAATTTGCAATTGCTGTAGGTCTGACTTCTTGGCCACTAAGCGAATAAAATGCAAGCAGGATTGGATTTCAGGTTCTAAAAATATGTCCAACAGTGGGGAAAAGATGTCGACGGAAATGAGGACAGTAATGTTGAGATGTTGAGATGACCGGAGCGGCCATGAGCGCGTGGGTGTGCTCACCCTAGACGTTCGTTTTAAGAGGCGGTGCAGTGAGAGCTCGTTTTTGCGTCTTCAGACCGACAGACTTCGATACATATATTATGGTGAAGCTACCCAAAACTAATAAAAAATACTTCCTTGTGCAGTTCAACGCATCAGCACTAGAGCTTCACTATTCTATCCGCCTGTTTTCCGCACCGCAACCGGACGCCAATAACACGGGGTAAAGTTAATCACTGTCGGGAAGCTCGCTTCACCAGCGCGGGCGACAGCCTCTGCCGCATGAGAAACTGCTGCGCCAGATGCGATCGGTGGAAAGCATAACTGGTGCTGCAGTGGCAAAGCAAGGTATCGAATGCTAAAAAAAAAGGAAAAAAAAAACAATTGGTAACCGGATGCTCGTGCCTCTCTCAGATGACGGCATCCAGACGGCCTGAAGTGGGCCTTTTGTCGCGCGTTCAATCTGATGATCACACTTCATGCAGGCCCGCTAGCCAGGACTGCATGGAAGAAACTGTACAGGAATGAAAATAATGTGCGCTGTCGAGTCATTCGAAAAAAAAAACGGATGCAGACCAGAAACACTGTGTTTTACTGAGGCAGTTTTCCATGCCCTTCACAATTTTTCCATTCTACTAAAATGATTTGGAATACGTTGCTTGCTCATTGAACGTTATCGTCTCCTTCTGTAATTCGCGTTAAGGTGAAGGTGATTGCGAAAAACGTCTGTGTGGTGCCTGATGCCACAGCGCATCAGGAATTCGACGCGTACAAAACTGATTCTGAATCATTCATTGCTACCGTCAATTTGCGAAGTCGAGACAAACAATAACCGAAGAAATACTTTTATAGCTGGAGAATGATGAGGACGAAGTGGCGCGCTCGTTTGTGGAAGATTAAGAAAAAGAAGTGCGTCGAACTGGGGGCCCTCATTGCCTGGCTCCTTGGCTGTTTCTCAATGCATATATCTTTAACCCTCTTTTATAAATGTATTTCTCCCTGTTACAATAATATGCCAAAATTTAAAAACCTTGAACGATTCACAAATTCCGGAGAACTTCAGATCTGCGCGGTGCGCTATAATTGGACAAAGGCTTTATCAAAGTGGCCATAGTTACTAGCGCAACAAAACTATGCGCGGTGTTTTTAATGATTTTGAAAGCTGAGGTTGTGTAGAATAGGCGGAAGAAGTTTAAACAGTGTTAAAACAGTTTTTTTTTTATTTTCCTAAGAAATTTTCAATGTTCTCTGTTTTCTGTAAATTAGCGCGATCGTATCTGTATTAAAATGTCACAAAAATAAGCTTTACCTGTTTGCGGATAACTATGCTGAGAACATAGTGTGGAATTATTGCTGCTCTACCATGAACCTTTTCTGAAACAAAGGCCTGCAATTTAGGAAAATTTCGTTTCTTGGGCCGATCTTGACAATTTTTATAAAAACATCTACTCTTACCCGAATAGCGAAACTTAACTGAATACAAATAAAAACATGTATATATTCAGTCAGATAATTTTCAGCTAGCTAACTTGACCATAGTTTGTGTAATCCATAACTAAATTTGGCCAGAACAGCAGAGAAGTTCGGAACTCCGCCTCTTCGATATTATTAATCAGTCATCATGCAACAATATATAATATTTTGAAGTAAATGTAAAAGGTCGAACGACCGTCTTTTGTTCGATCATAGGTGGAAGCGGGAGGGGAAAGATGACGTGCGCATTTTTCGATGCACCAACTGTATAGATTTACGCAACGTTGTGGATGGTAGATGGGGAGGCTTTCTATATTTTTTTAGAAAATGTTATGTCCGCAGTTGGCTTGAAGAAACAATGCTTTTGCGAACAGACAAAAACTATTTATTAGACCTCGACTCGAGCGGTGCGCGCTGGCGGCCGTTCATCGGCGCGGTCCAATCTCTGGGCACGGCTGGCCGATGCAGACAGGAGAGGCTGGGGTAAAGGAGGAATGGAATGTCGAGAGGGTCGTTGGTCCTTCGTTCCCACGCGCAGTCCTTGCGAACACAAAACCGCGGCGGGAATCGACGCGCACTGGTTGAGCAGTTCATTCTTCCACCGCGTCTACGAATCCCCCGCTGCGCGGCTGTGCGGCCTCCTCCCGAAGCGTTCATTTCAGAGCTTGATGAAGACGCTACAAGACTTGTGACCGCTTCTTATACCTTTCTTTAATTGCTTCCCTCGTTAATTTTCTTATTCATTGTGCTGTGTATAATTTTTTTCTTGCGCCTATATACGTTACATGTGCTCCGGTTTGTGCTTGCTACATATCTGTGAATAGTAGAGCTGTGAAATGTCGCCGGAGTACGGATTACAGCAACGGCGGGAAACCATCGGCATTCTCGGACTCAGTGAAAGCCGTCATCTTAGACCGTGAGTATATATCTTTGCAGCATGCCATTGCTTCATAATTGGTTTTATATAATCTCCTACCAGTCCCAAATGTTCCCTTTCCGTATTTTCCTCGAAATAACTGCGCGAAGCATGACTTCAAGAACTAAGCGAATTTTCGTCCGGGTTACATGCAAGCAAGTGCGTGGACTTATTTACTGGCTGCGATATGAACAACATTTGCGCCGAAAATAGAGAAGCCGTGCATAACAGGTGTGTGTGCCACCAACGCGCGACAGAACACTACCGGCAGCCATTTGCGCAGTTTTTTGACTGCGCAGCGCGCCGCAATCAATTAGTAACCGAATACTACGTGCTCAGCTTTGTACATATATTTTGGACAGCGTCTTTTCTGCGCGCAGGAAGCCATGTTCGCTCAGTTTTTGGATTTTGTTATGAGTTAGGGCAGTTTTTTGTTTTCAAATGTACAGACGATGCTTTGAAAACTGTCCGCGCGGTCTGTGCAAGCGAATTTTACAGTGGGGCAGACGTTATGCGCGTGATGCCGCTTGATGATTAGGCTATACTTTAGTAATAATGAACCCCCACTTTTATAATGGTTAATATCATATTGAGGATTTGAAAACCGTGAACAGCGCAAGTGAGTCCCTTTTCAAAATTTTCTTAATCGACGCCCCCCTTCTGAGAACGCACCTTCAGGTGAGGGCGCGCTGTCAGGAAGCGGCTACAATAGGAGAGCGGTTTCGCAGACGCGCTTCGAAGGCTGAGGAAAATAACAAAACAAGCAAAAAGGCGCATCAGCCGTTTGTGCACTGCGCCCCTGTCACTGGAAAGTAAACAACGTGCATGTGGGACACATTGTACAAAAAATTGACGGCCGGTATGAGGCGACCATATCGTCCGAGATATATAGCTCGCGAAGCGCTCGATCACGGCGCGCACTTTAAATGGGACAGGACGTCAGGTCCGCCTGTTCGGCAATTATAGCTCTTTGTGCCTGACGTACTGTATGCATGAAGTGCACGTCATAGCCATCGTACAAAAATTTTAAACCGAAGCAGCGACCCACGTATTCTAATTGTATAGGAAATCATTTGGGAGTAGAAAAGAGCAACTTAATAAGATGTGCATGGCTCTTTATGAACAATATGTATAAATGGACGGTTGAATAGTTACAGTAATGCAGTACTGTGCTAATTCTTTACGGCCGTGACCACTATAAATATTACTCACATTGCTCTTAGCTTTAAGCTCTGGCATTGACAACCCTATCCAAAGAACCGACTAGTAGTGATAGGTTGTTTACAGCTGTTGATGAAAAGGTAGGTCATCATGCAATTATTGCAAGCATATTTGCTCCTTTTTGTACCTTTGTTTATTACAAGCAAAACTTAATTTTGTTCCCTATTCATAGGGACGCTGCACCTCTTACAACACCCACTGTTCAGTCGCTTTCAATCAAGGTACAAAAAGGAGGAAATGAACATGCACTCATAGGATAGCCTGTCTTACCGTTAACAGCTGCAAATAACACGCCGCAGCAACCTTGGATGAGGTTTTCAATGGGGTTACCTGAGATGCCTAGCAATTTCTGCAATATTTATACCAACTGCTGCAGTGAAACAAAAAAGGTAACACTGCATCACTGTAACTGCTGCATGCACCTTTAAATGTGCCATAATTTTATTGCCTATTCTTATAGACGCAGGACCTCTTGCTATTGACTTTGTTCAGTAAGCAACCGTCTTTCATTGCTTCAATTTCTATCTCTCCATCACTTTATTGTTGCTCCGGGTGTGATCATTTGATTTTATTGTTCAAATAATATTGTTTTATCATGTGTGAATGATTTAGCCTACACATACATGCTTTCATTTTTTTAGATGTGCATCGGAATGTTTTCTACGTAGAAATGGATCGATTGAGTTGTATCACTGGTGCGAAAACCGACAGTTTGGCACCCCCAGAAGATCTGTGTCCTGTGGTTGGAAGGGGAATAAAGAAGAGGATAATCAGCGGAAAAGCCTGCCTAACAAAAGGTAGCACTGCATCACTGTAACTGCTGCATGCACCTTTAAATGTGCCTTATTTTTATTGCCTATTCTTATAGACGGTGGACCTCTTGCTATTGGCTTTTTGCAGTAAGCAACCGCCTTTCATTGCTTCAATTCCTATCTCTCCACCACTTTCTTGTTGCTTCGGGTGTGATCATTTGATTTTATTGTTCAAATCATATTATTTTATCACGGGTGAATGATTTCGCCTAAACATACATGCTTTCATTTTTTTAGGTGCGCATCGAGAGTGTTTTCTACGTAGAAATGGTTCGATTAAGTTGTATCACTGGTGCGAAAACCAACAGTTCGGTACCCCCAGAAGATCTGTGTCCTGTGGGGCGCAAGGGTATATAGAAGAGGATAATCAGTGGAAATGCCTGCCTAAAAACTTCACTTCACTTGCTAGGTGATGTGACTATGTATGAAGCACCTTAGTATATTTTGTGGTATACTCGCTGAAAATTGTGTAGACATTAAATTTTTCCTCGTTCAATTATTTTCAGTAACGCACGAATTGGAATAAAGCGAAGTCATCCATGCATCTAATGCCCATAGACATTAGATGCGTGAATGAGTTCATTAATTGTGTTCCTATGTGTACATGCAATAGTTTGTCGAATATATTAATGTGGTAAAAATCGACTTTTTTACTGTTAACCGGAGTAATACATATGCTCCGTATCATAGCCTTATTTGCTTATAGTGTGTGACTGCTCTTTCTTGAATTGTATTCTGCAGAGTACACGTGTGTCATCCCGTACGCCTATTTAACTCGCGAACAATTTGCAATCGAATTCCTTTTGTGATGTTGTTTCAGCTACAAATAACGAATGACAGTTGTGACAATATAGGTAGCTTTAGGTACAACGTGTAGCGCGAAAATCTTTAATATATATGATGATATTTTTATTCACCGCATTGCCTAAACCAGCCTGTTTGAAGAGACGAAATGAAAACAAATATGGATGTCTTTGGACAGGACAGTAATCGTGGAGTCATGACCATTTTGTTTTAATTAAATTTCCCTATGTCGTGGGCTAATCTCTCGACACAAAGGAAAGACCCTTAGGTTTGCAAGATGCGGCGTAGTTTTCTCAGAAAAAAAAAAACGCCTATCACTTAAGCTGGAAAACCCCGTTTTTGTCATTTCAAAATGTTGCACGTTTGGAGGCCTGCTTTTGCGCACTAAAATTTTGTCATTCATTGTTTTTTACTCACCACATCAACAAAACTTTTATTTGTATAAGAAGTATTGAAAGCTTGTTTCATTGATGCAGTTGATTTAGTAAAATATTGCAAACTTTGCTTCAAGCGCAACGCGCTACAAAAATGTTTATTTTCAACCTTACATACTGGCGTGATGCGTTACGTTGTTTGCACTAAAATATTCTGTCTTTATTACCCAGGTTGTATTGTTAATTTAAGGCAGAATCTGGAGATCTAAGCTGCTATGTGTGTTCTCTGTAACGCTGGAAAGCAATTTGCTTATGATTGCATTATAAAAAATTACACATTTAAAAACGATCTTCAAAAATATATTATTGTTAGTTATGGTCAAAGCTGAGAAAGGAATAATATATTAATAGACTAGATTGAATACTACTGCACCTAGAAATAAAAAAGAATGAAAGACAGAGAAAAAGTGCAGCCTTCATTGCGTTCTGCCATGAAATTGACAGAAATAGCGAATTAATACCATTTTAAGCTAGATTATGTCCTTGCTGACAAGCAGAAAAAGGCTTTATTAGCGCTGACAAGCTTTAAATTTTACTTACAGTAAAATGTAACTAAATTCAGCAAATACTAAACTGAAGTTTTGATGCCTACTCTATAAGGGGGAGTCATATAAGCAAATCTATAGATTAAAAACAGGCATTTTTATATTTCTAATTTTAGATTTTGCAGAATTCGATATATTTACTGACTCATATTAACAAAGTACTTTGCATCGTTTCCAGAGATTTCGATAAAAATCGATGTTGCGGCATTTTCTTCAGTCCTAATCAGTTTTTCTTATTTTACCATTTTTTTTTTAATTTTGGCCAATTTAAATATTATATGTAGAAAAAAACAAACCTAGAGCTTCAAGTTTTTCCAGAAATAAAGAATGGAACCTAGATAATGCAGAGAAATAGTTTCAGTACCAGGATAATATTGGATCTTGCAAAAATGCAGGCTGCATTTCGCCATTATCAGGACAAGCACTTGGTTTAATATTTAATGTTATATTTTTAAACAATATAACGCAACGCTTTTTAGTCCGCGATATTGGTGAGGTACTGAAGATTCTTGAGAGGTATTTGAAGATCGAAGATCTTTTTTTTAATCGCAGCAAATTTACCCTTTACTGCTGTTTTCGAATTTTGGGCAATTTTTATGCGTTGTGTAGAACACACCTAGCGGTCTGGAGCTCCAAATATTGCCTGGAATTAAGAACATGCGTTAGGAAGGGGAAACATATTTAGTGCAACCGACCTAATGCATCACATTCCAGTATACAAGGTTAAAAATGCATATTTTTACAGCGCATCGCTCCTGAACCAAAGTTTGCGATTTTTTTAATAACTCAACTGCAAAAACAAAACGGGTTCCTAATACTGTTTGTAAATGTAAAACCTGCATACATTTAGTGAGTAAAAAATAGCAGATGACAAAATCATGGTATCCAAATTTGCAACATTTTGAAATGGCAAAAGCAGCGTTTTCTACCTCTAAAGATATACCGTAATATTTTTTTTGTTTTCGAAGAAACTACGCCGTATCTTGCAAAACTAAGGTTAATTCCTTTGTGTCTAGATATTTGCACACCACATATAAAAATTTCATTTGAAACGAAAGATGGTCATGGGACCTCTATTATGTTTCTTATTAAGGCACCCATATACGCTGTGAGAAAGCCACTATCAAGGGCTTATTTTTAAAATGACATATTTCGAATGGTAGGGCCATCTAAGAAAATTTGAAAGCTAGGCACACCTTCGGTGTCGCCAGGCCTCACTTTCTGTTACAGCTGCACTTGCGTAGCTGAATTAATACGTTGAGTACTTTATTTTAGCCACGAATATTGGTGTCAATTTTAAAGAAAGACCGCAGTGACGCGATTCTCGTAATATTTGTAAGTGAAATCTGTAAAGCTTACAAATATACCTATATGTATGACCTCATGCAGGTTTTATTCAAGTTACATTACACCTGCTGTGCTTGATAGCTTGAGCCAAAGGTTAGAAATAAACCATTAGAAACAGGCGATGGAAACCGATGACGCATTGCCGGCAGCCTCTTAGGACAGCACAGTAAAGTTTTATTTTGTACGTAGGGAAGTGAGTTTATTCGCTCCAAGTACTAAATATTCACTTTAGACAATAAATACGATTTACAGAGTCGGTGAGCACGTTCGGAAACCTCTGTTTCGATATTTGCGGTTAGAAACCTCATGTGTACCTTTTTTTTTCTATCTGCAGTGTTACGTAGAAACCGGTTATGTAGATACCGAAACCGTTACCAGCCCATTCGCACACCTCAATTGTGCTGCTCTCAACATGATTTTGAGCGGACGAAACAACCTGCCACTATGATGGCTGGTCCCAAGCATGAGTAAGGGTGATATGCTGGCGATGGTTGCCTCGCGTCAGCCCTTTGGCGCACATGAAGGCGCGAGTTACACTGAGCGCGCTGAACTTTGCAGTGCGGATAATGACTACAAAGCGCTAAGGATACAGATGAGTGGAACATTATTTTTCAGCTGTAAAGTACAAATACGGTCTTGTTGAACGGTTGGGCTGGCGCGGACTAAGAAACCATAGGCAACTTATAGGTCTAACGCTACAGAGGGCTGTCGAGCCAAGCCAAGGCCTCAATTGTATTGTCCGGCAATCTGATTTTTGTATTTTCGGGGTTTCCTATTGTATGTGGGGAACGAAATGCAGACGTGATGGTTTTTTATCGCTAATAATGAAACGTGGTTTGTGCCGGTACTCTTCAAAGTAGCAACACCATTTATTGTGTAAGTCATTAATCAGTAATTTAGGTAAATAATGTCAATTAAGGATTCCAAACAAAACCTTTTCTGTGGCGCTCAAGGTAGCTTCCAGCAATATAAATCTGGTTTCCTTCCACTGCCTCGGAAATGTCTTTTTTATCCCTTGGATCAAATTTGCTTGGACAAGCAGTATATGTGTAAAATGGTGCATCTCATATTTCAAATGACTTCAGATATCATCGGATGACTACATCACTACTGATACCACTGAAGGTCCTTATAATTGCTTGAGTGACAGCCTTTTATCATTTTAACAGGCTAGGAAACTCATATGAATACGGAATGAAGGCTGATATTTTCTTTCGTATATTTTCTAGGATGCCTGAGGAGAGGCAGCGTGTACCTGAGTGACGTTCACTCCAGGAAGACTGCGGCAGCAATCAAGCGATGGCTCGTGACAGTGAAGTAATAGGACGGCGGGCACAACGAGCAGGGAAACGTGACATCTTCAACTCAATCTAGAAGCTGAAAGCCAGAATAAATTGATGTGAAGCCTCACAAACTTAGCTGTAAGTGCCATTTTTTTATTAGCAGGGCTTTGAGCATGTTTCGAATATTTAGGAAAAACCAATAAAAAGTGCTGTTTAAACCTACATTTGACGATGCTCAAGCTTTTTTGAGCTACATACGTATGGGTTGCTTTTCACCTGCCCGGAGAACACCATTACTGATGCCACAAAGTTAGAGCCCGCTTGGAGGAGAAGATGCGCATCTCAAAATACTGCCGCGGCGCTAATTTTCCATGCACAATTGAACTGCAGACGTTTTAATGGGTACGCCATAGGCCATGGATGAGTAGACCACTAATTATACATGGATAAACCACCGGGCACCGTGTACCGCCGAAGTGGTTGGGCCATGTGTGGTTAAGCCATGGCCCATATGCATGACCCTAGCGCGGCAGTAGGCTGGCCAAGTCGACCATACTCGTTGGCCCGAGGTCCACTGCCGACGGTGGATAAACCACCGGCCGGCGAGTACCGCCGAAGTGGTTGGGCCATGTGTGGGTAAACCATGGCCCATTCATGAGCCTAGCGCGGCAGTAGGCTGGTCAAGTCGGCAAGCCATGGCCCATGCATGACCCTAGCGCGGCAATAGGCTGGCCAAGTCGGCCGTACTCTTCGGCCCGAGGTCGATTGCCGATGATCGGCCGTTCTTAGGCCATTGTCAATCCCCGACCTCGGGCTGAGGTAGGTGGCCTAGCTCGGCCCGGTGAGTTTCAGTCGGCCATATTGGCAAGGGCCGAGTGCGGGCCGACCATAGGCTTGCCGCTTGGGTATTGACCTTATCGGCTACTATGAAAAAATGCAATTTTGTATATCTATATTATGTGAATGCAAATCAAGAACTTTTTTTCTGTACAGCTGACAGCCTCCTAAGTTGTGAAATCATTGCGTTCTGTAAATTTATTCTCGGTTCCTAGCAAAACAATACGAGATTACTGAATATCCGTCGGGAAACAGCTAAGCAGCGCTTTAGCGTTTACACTGCTTTGAACCTAAATCATGTAATCGAACAGCGTCATTTCATAGCGAGAAGTACGCCTTAATTTGGCTTATCAACTTCTGCATTTGACAGAAATGACTCTAGCCTGCCTGCCTTTTTTTATTGGTCAGCTAGAATGAGGCTCCTTACAAGCAACGAAGCGAACAGCGCGCTCTTTGGCTTGTAGTAACGGCTCGGCCTGCTTATGAACAGGAGCCATTATCGTTGAGTTTCCAACGTAGTGTTTTCCCTTATAAGAACCTGAATCAGCTTATCGCGCTTCTAGAAGGGCCCGAAGGAGCATAATAGCGCGAAAACACATGTCTTGCTGAGATAAAACGTTTGGGTTCCCTAGAAGTTGGCAATAGTGACATCCCTTAATAAAAATGCCATATTGTAGGACTGCGATTCATGACCGATCTCTGAAATATTAGGAGTAAAATAGGGTTTTCAGCTCTTCTCTACTGCATGCAGCACTTAGGCTGGCTGCGGCTTATTCATTGAAATATAACTGTGCGTGGATACGGCGGAGTAAACACTCTTGATTTGTATAATGATGATGACATAGGTGAGCGCAGACTAGAGGGGATAGGTTGGGGACACGTGTGCACTCAAATTCACAGTGTAAACCTCTGAGTGCTAACAGAACCGTATGAGGCCCCCCGCGGTAACGTTCTTGCGGTTCAGCGGGGCACAAGTTCGCATGATTGGGTCACAGAATAAGTATAAAGGCTGCAGCCAAAGCGTTCTGCACGTTAGGTTCCTGATTTAAATTAAGCGAAGTATCTATAAAATAAACTTAGAAAATTACCATAAAGGAAGATGAAAGGTTGTTAACACTATACGTTGACGTGATGCCTGATTCCCACTCTTCAACATGAAGTGCACACCACCACTGGTAGTGCGGTGCCCTCTGTGCTCGCTATACTTCTCTCACGGTGCCCTCTTCACTTTTCCTTCTGTCACCACGTCCTGCCACACGAGCATCTTTTATACATGCCGTCATTCGACTCATCATTTCTGTGACTGCTCTCAATTGCAATCAGCAATGCACGATCAGATTATTCTGGGCTCTAAAGGACTATACCAATAAGCCAAGCAAAGCCTTCGCACTGTTAGACTCTTTGCGACAGTGATGCGCCGTTGCAATTTTGCTTCTTTGATTTAGCCTAGTTTTGTACCCTTATGTAAAATTGGCCTGCCATTTTTATCTTTATTTTGTTACTGGGGAAAAAAGTTCGAAAATAACTTTTTTCTGCCGCGGGGACCAACAATGTTTATTCGATTCCTGCAATAAAAAGATAAACTTCCTTGGCCGAAAACGGATCCAGCAAAAGAGGTCCTTTCAATATTTCTGCAAAACTCGCTGAAAGAGTTATGTCTTCATCTTTACATTTAAGAATGCAAAAAGATATGCTTCTCGCTCATTGCAGTAAGCTGATTGCAAGCATAGAGTTTATGCAATGCGTCGTAATGTAGGCCTACAAAAACTTTATGCATGACTCAATATATATTTCAAAAAAGGTGTTTTCATATTAGTTCTTGAATCTTTTATTTCGTTGCTTTGTGAATGTTTGCTTGTTGGCGGGGTTCAACTTAGCAAACCGATACCGGCTATGAGAGACGCCCTTGTGGAGCGCTCCAGAAATTTAGACAACGCGTTCTTTAACGTGCACTGACATCGTGCCTGTACACAAGCGCCTAGCTATTCGCCTCTATCGAAAAGTGGCTGCCGCAGCCGGGATTCGATACCGCATTCTGGGCCACAGTAGCCGAGAGCCCAAACTAATGCACTACCATGATGTGGTTAGTAATTGAGCCTTCTTAGGCTTATAGTCAAATGATTAATTGGAAAAGGGAAGTTAAATTAGCGTAATGTATGTTTTATTTGTTGTATACGGTACATGAAGTCATTTATTTCTTCATCTTTGTGTTTGGCTAGCAAACTGGATCATTTTTTTTCCCGTCAGCCTAGATATTTTTACCAGCTAGACATCAGACACCAAGAATGCACGATATCTTTTGTTTGAAAGTTTTCCACCAAATAGTATTGTGTCACGGACGCTTACAGCAATAATCAGACTTTGAGAACACAAAGGTCATCCAGGTTAAGGCAGAGATTAAAACGTGCAATTTGAGTTGTGTATGTTACAAAGAGACATAAAGGTGACGAGCAAACAACCTTCACACCTTTAACTCGTTTTTTTCTTAGAGACAAGGTATTTGGCAGCAACATCGGGATGTCAACCGTATGTTAGTTACACTGTTGAAGTATATGTTGACGTTTGTGAACAACAAAATACATTTTCTAGAGGAATTGCGCTGTTATTCATTTGGGATTGCAATCAAGGGCTTGCAAAATATATTTTGATTCGGTAAAGATCAGTACAAAAAGCGGCCACACCTCTACTCCCTTGAAACTATTTGGTTTCTAAGCACGCTAAGAAGGTAGCAAAAAATACTTAGCTTAGAAACTGGTGATCATTGTAATGAACAGTTTTGAGACAGGTCCTTGTGGCTCAAATATGGTTAGGATGTTTCAAGGTTATATATGTTAAATGTAACAGTCGATCCCGCACATATCGAAACTAAAGAGGATGGCGGTGTAGTTTGATATGGAGGCAATGAAAACATTGGGGGGATTAAGCATGGCTTGAACCTAGTGATAGAGTGAAAGCTGGGAGTGTTGCAGCGAATTTTTCGTGACACCTGAATTTATTGTGCCACCGGCCCAACGTTCGAAGGAACATTTTGGCCCAGCAAATCGGTGTTGTCGTTTGCGTCTACCAACTACCGAGTTATCTGCCTTCTTCTTATTCTTTTTCTTCTTGTTGTTCTTCTCCTTTTTTGTCTTCTTATTTTTGTGCTTCTTTTTCTGCTCCTTCTGCTCCTTCTTTTATTTCTTCTTTTCCTTTATTTCCTTTTTTCCACTCTAATGTTCCTTTTTGTTCTCCTTTTTCTTTTTCTTCTTCTTTCTCTTTTTATTTTATTTCTGCCTGTTTTTTCCTTCTTTCCTCTTTTAACGCCTGGTCCAGCTCTCGGTCTTTACTACGGGAGAGTTGCTAGCCAACACGGCACAGGCCCATGATTCCACGGTGCCACGCCGACGGCTTGAAAACCTAGCGCGGTATAGCTTTCGCTACCGTATATAGCAAGCACATGCAAAAGGCAACCAAATTACCTAAAAGTGTGAATATGGTTCCCTCACGCTACCGGCACGCTTCGTGCGGCTAGGCGCTTCGCGGGGGCATACTGAAGACTCAGCATTCATCACAGATCCGGCCCCCCAGAGGCCTAATCGCGGACACCCGCGCACGGAGCGTCACCCCACGCCAGGAATCGTCACCAAGAGCAGACTACACGCTCTAGCATGGCTCTGTCCCTGAGCCTAAACACGTACTCAAAATATTTGCTAGGGACAGACCAGAGAGTCTAAGCTAGCTCTAATCATACCTCGTTCTTTCGCCGAGTGGCAGAAGTGCTGACGTGATTGGGGTTCGCATCAACGATTCTGCGGACGATACATTAAGAAATATCTCTGCTCATCTTGTAGGTCTATTTCTGTTAATGAAACGCTTTGAATTGCATAATAATTAGGGTAAAATAGTGAGCATTTCATTTCGTCGCCTCCTTCAAGAGCGAAGAAGACCACGTCACAGCCACCGCAAGCCTTCGCTACGCTGCCCAGGCGTCACTGCAAACCAAGCAGTGCGGCGGAGCTTAGGATTTTCCGCAGGAAAGCTATGTCGCATTAAGAACAAGCATACCAGAACAATGGCTATATGCAGTAAGGCTCGTCGACGTTCATCCTCTCCGGCAATGTTACACCGTCCTCACTGCCAACAGGCGTACGACGCAGTGCAGCTGAGCGGACTGCTTTGTGAACGAGTCAATAGAAGCGCATTAACAAGTCGGTAGTTAAAAATATTGGATGTTCCGATAAACCGAACTTCGACATACGCTAGCATTACTATTATACGTTTGAATTGGATATTCAAGAGATTTTTCTTAGAGTTCAAATTAAGAAATCAATCTTTACAGGCTGGTTGAACAGTACGGGATATACAGCAATATAACGTAAGTAATTTCATATGGACATCCGAATTTTAATAACGATCACTTTACATCGTCATCGCTGAATGCCCTCCTTTAAGTCAACATACCATAGCAATGTACTCTAAATCTTTCATTCGCAGAAGCCAACGGGGAACATGCTTGCGTAAGCCAAATAAGCGTCATTCGAGGCAACTTATAAAAAAAAATGATAACACCTATTCTAGTAAACACCACGCAACTTTGTAAGGAAATGCTGCCTGAAAAAAGTGGAGTCTTCTTTTCAGACGTAAGTCGAAAAAAAAAACGTTTTAAAAAATTATTAACGTCGTATTCAAGATTTTATTTCAAACAAAGCTTTCTTGTCGGCAGAACTAGCGGCAATATATTTTTCATGAAGTGCATCATTTGACTATTTTTTTGCATAATTCGTTCAGGCAAAAAGAAGCAGACCCATGGGAATTGAAATTTACCTATTCATGGCATTCCATGACACGCCCAATCGTAACACGCAAAACTCTTCCAAACATTGTCTCATTGGGATTCCTACAGCTATTACATTAATCTATTTGTTCGCGGCCAACGCCACCAGGTGCAAGGTCGTCATTTTCTTTGGAGTGAAATAGGCACCGAGGTTATCTGCAATTGCTGCAGCCAGACATGACTGCCTCTATAACAGTCCAAACTGGTCTATTTGCCGTAGGGTATTATGAAATTTCTCATTTATCGTCTTTAAAAGTAGCGTTGTTGACAGCAGCAAGCATGCAGTAATTTGACGATCTCCAAACGTGCGTTTGTTGTCTTCGCCGCTAAGTTATACTGTTTATTTGTTGATGCAGCTCGCCCCAATCAACATTTTTCATACGTAGTTATTCTTGTCTTCCTGACTGGTCAACTTCAGTGGTATCTACGTGAAAAATAATAAATCGGCATTCAATTTAGCAAATTGCCAAATTATCGGTTTAAATCTCAAAAGTTATATACCTTTGTCATGGCAACTACTTAACGATAAAGCCCTCTAAAGATAAGCGTCAGATGTGTGGGATATGTCAGACTGCGGCACTAGCACGAATGAGGCTAATTTCAGTTTAACCTCCTATTCTTAAACAAATTTCTTGTAACCTAGCTTGAGATAACTTAGCAGTTAGAAGCCATCGCAGCGCCAAGCTGCACGTTCTAATTTTCAAACTAATCGCGCGTCGAACACAATTCCTGTGATTTGACGTCATGGCGCATATGTAAATTATTATCAGTAAAAGAAATATGTTTTTGGTTCGCTCCGCTTGCAGCTGAGCTATTTATCATTTTTTGCATAGACTTCCCCCTGCGAGAGCTCCCAGTTTGAAAGAAAAGTTACAGGACTGCGTTTAGTCCGGTTTTTTTGCCAAATGGCATAGGTCAGTTTCTAGGACTGCTTTCACTAAACGCATCGTCATTGCCATCGCTATTATCACCATTATCACTAACTGGAACTTCATTACCATTGCCACCACAGTTATCATTATCACTAACTGCAGAATTGTAATCGCTACTATCATTCTCGCGCTAGACAGGACGAATTACGATCAGAATTTCTCCGGTCCGACGTGGAGTAGTAGTGTGGGCGCAGTGGTTAGCGTATCGGTGGAGACAGTTTTGCTTCTTTAGCGTAAGTCCGTGCGAACACTGCCCTTCGACATTCCTTGCGAACACTGCCTGCAAAAATTTCCGCTCACCAAGAGGCAAGAAAATATTTCGCCTTCTAATCTTTTTGAATAGAAAATGCAAAGCAGTGTGTTGAGTAATAAAAATGCAAACTAAACCTGTCGCATTGGCAGTTGTTCAATAAGGAATTGCAATGCCCTAACGTGCTTTTAAAAATAATTGCGCTCAAGACTGTCGCTGGCGCATTCGAACGTATTGTAAGCATATTCGGCCATTGAATATTTTTTTCCTAACTTGTCTGCCTGAAATTCATCTTTACTGAAACTCACAGTTTCCGAATAAGTGGAATGTCGTCTAGCAATTTTAATTGAAATAAAGACGTTTGGTGCCAGGAACTACTTTGCATTCCACGTGCATACAGTTACTCAACATTTCGTGCTTAATATGGGGAGCTAAGATGTGTGTGCAGGTCAGCATTATTTTAATACGCTAAAAAATACCCCTATTTACGATATCCCCATAGGTAAAGGGAACTTACTTCTTGCATTTACTTCAGTGAAAGAGAATAAGTTTCGTGTGGCACTTTGTGAAATCAGCAGTCCCCCGCATATAAGGTACATAAAACCTATACAGGACGGATAAGTTCTCAAACAACCGCAGGCCAATCTTTAAGATGCGACTCCTGTAAGAAAGAATCAAGATTTGGGGTGGGGGGGGGGGATCCTAGGTGCTGGTGGCGCACCACAGGTGACACAATAAGTAAAGCCTACCCCTGAAACAATGACTTGCGTCTGTAGTAGAATTCTGGTAAATGCCCCCTGCTTGACAATTGTAAAATATTATAGTGTCTAGAGTTCTTTTCTGCTAATATTTCGTACTGATTGAAACTATCCCTGTAAATGAAAGACATAGTTCTTGTAATATTGAATGAATATTACGTGAATATTGCGACGACCTCTGACAAGCCTTTTTCTGGCTTTTTGTCGGCGCCCCCAACTTTCCACGGTCTTGAATAAATTGAATTGAAATTGAATTTTGTATGCAATGCTCTAATCATAAGATGCAAAGCTGGTAACCATTATGCAGGTCGACTAACACACGTAGAAGATACAAGAAATAAACCATTAAGCAGCGCGAAAAACGACGTCACGAGCTAGGAACACTAGAAAAATTAGACATTCGCTGTTTTGCTTCCGTCAGTACTAGTCTTCTTGTATTGCGCTGTTCAATGGCTGATAATGATGACAGACTAGGTCAGATCAGGGTAATAATAGCATTCTAAAATTTCATCCCTTTGTAGAAATTTGTTCCACAATGAAAAAAAGTAGGCTGAGTATAGAAAATTTCTAAACTACTACCCACTCAGTACTTTATTTTCTCCCTCTCTTACATGACTGCATAATTATTGTTTTATTTATACAGCGTTAGAGAAGATAGCTTTGCGGTATGACTGGGAACTACGCTTCTCTGGGTCGCTTAGGGACTTTAGAAAAACCTCGGTACAATCGAAACTAAATACGACAAAGGTTAAATTTATTGCGCATGAACACGGTCGCTCTATTTTCATCTGAAGGAGGTAAGAAAGTAGTGGTTCGTTGATATTGTCAGTGTCCAAATGAAGAGTCGACTTTAATTTAACAGAGTGCGATTCGGGTAATGTATAACGAATTATTGAAAAACACAGCAGCGCGAAAATGAGGGGAGAAGAGAGCAACAACACAGGATGAGCGCAGACTAACAATTAATTATTGCGCCAACACCTGCTTCCTTCATTAAACAAAGCGCATGCGCGTCAATACGCAAAGCCAAATCACAAAATCATCTCGTCAGCTAGAAAAATCTAGCTCCCTGCGCTACAGATGAATGGAAGCTTCGCTTATACATTTATCAGGTCCTAATCTCACAATTTCGATGGCATCAAGAGTTTTCTGCGTTTTCATTTCTGGTGCCCATCTGATAATCTTGGTCTGGCTAAAAAGCGGAGTACATTCTTATTGATCATGCATGCAGGCTCTGCAATGCTTAGGTAAACGCTGTCCACGTGCCGCATCTATGGAATTACCGTGCTACAACAATATTTTGTTAAGATATCGGCCCGTCTGACCGACATACATCTTGCCATAGCTGAGCGGAACCTCATAAATTCTGATTTCCATGTCACAAACTTCCTTCTGTTGACAATGCCACTCCTACGTTCTTCTTTTTGTCGTTATTGGCTCAACTGCACAAACGTGACAGCTTTCAGGGCGCAGAAAAGATGACATCAACCCCGAATTTTCCGGCAACCTTCTTTGAGCTATGCGATTCTGTGAACATAGGGGACCACTTTAGTCTTCCTCCTCTCTTCTGTACCCGCCTCCAGAGTTGAAACTTGGGGCATAAGGCCTTCAATAGGGCATTAGTCACTCGTTGAAGAAAGGCTGCCGGAAACCCCTCAAACCTTGGGATAAATATTTGAGCATGGAAACTGACCTTTAACTTATAAGAACCAGACTTGGCTTGAGAATAGCTGAGGCAAGTAAACGCCATCCCCCTCTTTAACGACTTCAAACGGCGCGAGCCAAAGTGCAGGAGCACCTTTTTTGGCGTTCGAACATTCTGGTGCAGTGCATTTTCAGAATGCGTATAGCATTTCAGTAGAAGGCTTTTTTAGAATTTCTAAGGTGCATCTTACCTAGACGATTGTGAGTAATCGGGATAAATCTTACGTGCAGAAACGCGGCATCTGTATCGGATTGTGTGTAACTCGTTTGATCTGAGATTCTTTTAGAAGATTGACAGATAGCTTTCGCGGGTACTTACTGACGACGACCGTATAGTTGAGCTCTTAAGATACGTCGATGAATTTGGCACCATTTTAAATATTTACGACAACGATAACTTCAGACAGGGGGCGAGCGAGGTTTTAGTATCTACTAAGTCCACCTTTGCCAGCTTTAGTTTAACTACTTACTTCCTGATAACTCTTGCTTACATTTCATCAATATAAACTATTTTTTAACGATCCTGGCCACTTCTGCTGGGCGTACATGACTCGGTCAAAAAGCCCTCCTGCCCTTTAACTCGGGCCAGTAGAAGCCAGTTATTAGGGGGATTGCGTCTACTTGCCTCAGGGTTTCGTTAGCCAAGTCTTGTTCCCATAAGGTTCAGGTCGGCTTCAATGGTCCAATTGGTCGGCTACGGTCATCGGTATTTTCAGTTGTCCTCCTTCAGGCAGTGGTTGAGTCCTGTTGAAAGGCCGTACGCTCAAAGCCAACCTCTGGAGGCGGATACAAAAGAAAGGAGGAAGATTGAAATGGTCCCCTATGTTCACAGGCCCTCGCATAGCTTGAAGAAGGTTAGCGGAAAGGTCGGGGTTGATACAAGATTTTCACTACCCTGAAAGCTCTCTCGTATGTGTAGTGTAGCCAGAAAATACAAACATTAAAGTTTAGGTGTGGCATCATAGAGAAACATACCTACGTAAAGAGCGGACACTCGAGCCTTTTCGCGGCCGAGCAAGCAAGGGTCTGACCACCCGCGAGGCGGCGTAGCGATGTTTGCTTCCACTCCACCTCAAAGGTAGATAGCTTATCATACGTACACTGGCTTGCATCAAAGCGTATGCTTTCCTTGCTCTTTCCATATAAACATTCATGCTGAGCCGGTCATGCGCCGCCGGTTACGCCCACCTCACCGTGCTTTTCAATGCATCACCTCGTTTGGCCGGTAACGTATTTCTTTTTGTCTGCAGAAATAATTTTGCTCTTTTTTGAACTAAGAACGCTTTTAGCAAGTCGTTTGTTGCGCAACGTGACCTTATTTTGCACGTGTAACATAGAATAGGAGTCCTGACACACTTTTAGTGTGCAGTTACTGTATGTTTTTGGATCGTGTTTTTTGAAGAACTAGTGCATTACTTCGATTGCATACTTTTTTAAGGCAGCTTTAAGACAAAGCATTTTTCGGTGGCTCCGATGTATCTTAACACAAACTTTTATTCGGCAGTACAAGAACTGTGTGTTGCGCATTTGGGATCGTTTTGTGAGTGATGTTTACATCGCTGTGTTTGCAAAAAGCATGGGTTTTTGCCGCTTCGTAAGCACCATTTTTACGTGCCGAATTCCTTGTCATGACTAAAGCATTCTCGTTGGGGTCTAAAAAGCGCTGCTGCCTGTTCAGGGCCTGCATTTTGACGACATCTACTGCTCTTAGTCGCAAATAGTGGATTCCCTGTAATACTTTGCCATATGGGCAGAGGGCAATTTTGTCCGCGATTATGGGTATAAGCATAGCATTGAGTTACTTTTATGTATTCAGTGTGGTGTGTTTAAATTTGTGAACAGCCTACTGATCAAGGCTGATTTATAGAAATTCCGCGCGGGCTGTGCCTGCATTTTTTCCTCCTTACTTGTGTCTACCAGTTCACAGCTCCTTTTCTGTTATTCTCACGGGTGATGTTTTAGAAGAAAAACACACAGCCGGTATGCAAAATTTCTTCATCGTAATACTGTTCCGCGTGCTTCACCATACCTTCAATCTTGTTGCTCTTCGTAATATGATGTATTTTATAATGTGTGTGATCCAGTATTCTTCCTGTGCCATTCAATATGTGAGCAAGAAAATAAACTTTTTTGTATGGAACCACTGCCTCCTTGTGTGCCACTGAGAAAAGCGGTTCAATAACGGCAAAAAAAATACGATAACAACAGCTCTGATCGCATTATTCTAACCTGCATGAACTAATTCAGCCACGGTTATGTTCTGTAAGAACCTTGCCGGTATCTCCAGTAAATAGGTTGCGATCCGCTATTTTAATACGTCCGTATGCATGACATCGTTAAAGCAGTTACGCGCAACTCCGGACAATGTAGTTGAATATTTTAACACCTGAAGGTAAGTCAGAATTGAAAGCATTTCCATCGAAAGCGAAACCGAAACAGCAAATCACGTGCCGAAAATCTCGGAGGACGAAATTAGCGGTCTGACCAGCCGCTCGGGGCGCTGGCGCTGCTCGGCCGCAGGGCCCTATGGAAGTGTCCGCTCTTTACGTAAGTATGTTTCTCTATGGTGGCATTATTCACACGAATTTGTTTGTGCCTTGTAACTCAGAACATATTTATGAGATCGCGCTCAGCTGTGGCAAGGTGTATTTCGGCCACAAGGGCCGATGCATTAAAAAAGATTGTGGGAGCAGGCGAATGCCTTAGTTGCAGCATGTGAACAGCATTTACCTCAGCAACGCAGAGCATGCATGCAAGATAAACAAGAATGTGCCGCATTTTGCGGCCCCACTAAGATTATCGGGTGTGCGCAAGAAAGAAAAAACCGGTAGCCTCAAAATCGTGATATCAAGGCCTGATAAATGTGTAAGCGAAGCTTCCATTCACTTCTACAGCAAGGAGCTAGGTTTTCTCGGGCGGACAAGAGGATTTTGTGTTTTGGTACGCATGAGTTTTGTTGATGCACGATAGAGGCGTTGGGGCAATAAGTCAGTTAGTCTGTAGGCGTTCTGCACTTCTCTTGTCTCGTCGTTTTTGCGCAGTTCTTTTTTCAGTCATAACTGCATTTTATGTATTTTTTTCGTTATAAAGCAGGACGGAAAGGCTAAAGGATTATAGTGCGAACTTCCTGCGACCAAGATGCTTTATGTTTAGAAAGGTTAAGTTCTAGTAACCATGGTTGAAACATGTTGTGAATAGTGTCGATATATTTTCCGCATCCATAACTTGTGTGCTTAACCTCAGTCAACCAATAAGTAGAGATGATAAGTCCGAAATCGCAGAAAATGGCGGTTTAAATTGGCGTTTGCAAAACGATGCATTTATTATATTCAGAAAAATCTTTTGTGCCTTGTTTGTCCCCCTGCGTTCAGTGAAGAAGGTTCATAATTTTCACAGAATTACGGTTGAGAATCCTCCATTAGCACAGATTACCAGATAGACAATTGAAGTGGGCGCGAGTTCAGAAAGCGCATGCTTTGCAAGCATTGGTTTCGATGATAATAATATTTACAATCTAAGTGCATTGCAGAGAAACTGGAACACTTGCATTATCAATACTTGATTCGCAATATCTTACTTAGAGTTCATACGTCTTTTCACTGATCCACACACTTCAATTTTCCGAAAATGATTTTGTTCTTTTTGCCTAAATTGAACGATTAGACTGACATTTCACAATGCTACGTTGTGCGCACCTGGCACGAGGATGGCTATGTCCATACTATATACCGCCCGGCTCCTCCATACACACCTGCGGGAAAACACCTAAAGGAGACTATAAGGTAAGCGTTACAAGAAAAGCACTCGTTATGAAACTATCTGTGAAAAAGTTATCTTCTTAAGATGGCAGAGGCTCTGTTGTCTTCCTTTGCATTTTTCCAGATGCTTTCGAGCGCTACTCCATACCCAATCTGGTTTCAGATGAGCATATTGGAACGCTAAAGGAAGCTATACCTCCAAACTTTCTAATCTTGCTCCTCATTGCACAAGTACAAATGCTCGAAAACTGTTAAAAATTCAAAAAGACTCACCTATTTCATCCTTAGAAATGAACACACTGAACTGAGACACGGCTTGAAAAGACACATATTCTTAAAACATTTCATGAGGCCTAAGTGGGCCGGAAATTCCGTAATGGAAGGCTTGCGGTCATTCACTAGGCTAAGCTACAGTATTCAGAGATACTGCAAAGTAGACAAACTAACCTGGAAGAAACGCATAAAGAGGGAATGGATACAGTACTTATTTCTTTATATGTCTTTAAATTCATTTCATGACTTTTTAGTGCACCTTGTTTAAACACTGAAAAGCGTGCCTCAGCTTTGAACGGGTTCCTAGGTATTGTGAGTGTATCAACGGGCTATAGTGACAATTGCATGAATGCTACAGATAGCGAATAATTGGGGACAATATCGTCTAATACCTCGTTTCTAAAGTAATGCTTTGTGCATATAGAGAGCCAGCAACAACATGGCAAAACATCACTGCAGATAAATAAAAAAAAATTTGAAGCTTGCTGTTGAGATTTTGCAAGTATGATGGTGCCAATTCTTTCGCAGTCAATCCGCATAACGTCATCATTGTGCCCGCAGCCGCACAATCAATTCTTCGCTTTTCTAGTTACTTATTTCAAACACTTTAGAGAAACGAGATCTATAATTTAGCTCTGTACGCTGCCAAACAAAAACGTCTTGGTGTCAATAAAACGAACAACATCCGTCAGTGCACAGGAAAATTCGGCCTTTGTTTCTAAACAATGAAATGCTTCTCAACTTTATTATCGCATTTGTTACGAATAAGCAACCATCTTAACAAAAGAGCTGTTTTTCCATGTAGCACTTTCCAAAGACGACCTGGCTTATGTGTCGCCAGGGTTGGTCCAATCGTGACGTCATGGCAAGCTGACATATTTTGTTTCATTTTTAATGTGAACAGAAAGTGTAGCCAGAGTCTCTTGACCCAAAAGCGTAGTTTGCATTCATACTTAATAAGAAATGGCGTGTCACCGTCAGGAGTCAAATCGCCATCTCTGCAATTCGCAGTCGAGTGCGGTAATCATTACTCGGCGCCCAATTCGCAGTCGAGTGCGGTAATCATTACTCTACGCCCGGATCTTGACTACGACTCAGTAATTCTTCTTATCTAGCGAAAGGACGCTGGAGGGCACTGAGAGAAGCGACAGCAGAAGTATGAAAAAAGTTAAAAATAAACAGAAACTTCGAAAAGCTGTTCCCAGGTATAGGTTGACGACAATGGTTTGGTGACCTCACGGACATATTGTCACAGTTGTAAGTCATGATATATGAGACGTCGCAAATCTGCGTCTTTGCAAGCCATGTCATGTCTTATTCTTACTATCACTGACGTAATAGGTTTGATGACCTCCCACAGCTAGCCAATAAGAAGGTTGTGTCAAACAGTACATGAATGCTGCGAGACCCCAACATCAGACTCCAAAAATTACCTATCGTTTAGTCGAAGGTCGAAGAGTGGCGGTCGGATCTTAAAGTAGTGGGTAAGGAGATGCAGCAAGTGCTAATGCCTTCGCATTTTCGCAATACAGATTCTGCAGTGAACTTAAAGAGTGCATTGTTTACTAACTCGCACATATAAAGGAAGTCGATTTAAAAATCGTCAGACACCCATCCTTCTACCTTTTCACCTGCCAAACAGAGGGAAACAAATACTTATATTTAGAGTGAGCGCTAAGGAACGGACGAAGGAGGAAGAAGAAGGCAGTGGAGTGGGCAGGAGCGCGAGCGCTAAGCCCGCACACCCATTCATTAAACGTCATCTCGCGACCATCGAGCGTCTTCTCTCTGTCCTCTGTTCTCCTGTTGTCATCATTTGTCGCCATTTAACATTTGGTTGGAGATGCGACGTACATCATCTCCATCCTCGTCTTGGAGCCTCGACGCCATCTGTAAGCCGGGACCATCAACCGAGGGCGAAGGGACATCGCCGAGCCGCTTCGCCCCAGCCCATCAAGCCCAGATCTGATCAACTACCACCGCTTAGCCCCCAGCCCCGCTCAGTGAGCGGCCGTAGCGAGCGCGCTAGGCCCGCACACAGATTCATTAAACGTCATTTCATGACCATCGAGCATATTCTCTCTGTCCCCTGTTCTCCTTCATGTTGTCATCGCTTGTCGCCACGAAACATTATATATATACAGTGAAACTTCAGTTGAACAAACTTCGAGGGACCCCGGGAAAAACTTTGTTGAAGTGAAAGTTCACTCATTTGAAATAAGTATGTCGGAGCTTGTTATCTTGCGCTAAAGGAAGAACAGGGTGTTCGAATGATATCAACCCGTTTATTTGCAAGTTGATATTCACTACTTAGGTCCTTGTGAAGAATGCAGTAATCTTTTTCTGCATTTGTCCACTTAAGACTGCAGCGGTTGTGAACTGGGCCACTATGTCCAAGCCCTCGTGAACTTTCTCGGGCACAAAAGTCTGCTGGGCAGCAAAGGTCTTTAATTTCTCCAAGCACACCAATGCTTCTTTAGCTGAAATTTTTTCTTCAGTTGGTGCTCCTACGGTAGATTATTCCTCCTCCTCCTCTTGTTCCTGAAGTAGTGCGCTTGCTACGATGTCTTCCGTAGACAGCGTGGCACATGTCTCAACCTGGGAGTCATAGCAGGCATAGTCCTCAAAAGGCAAAGGGCTGTCAGTACCCAGTCTTTCTGACAATTCCTTCCAGCCACCAGGTTCAGTGCTCCCTTCATCGCTGTCATTTTCTTCCTCTTCAGGACTGGCATCAACAGCAGACCAGTTTGCAGCGTTTAAACCTGCTTTCTGCCAGCAGTTCACAATCGTTGTTGGCTTCACAGTCCACCAAGCACCTGTGAGCATTTCAGCTGCCTGTCGCACATTAATTGGCTCAGGCTTCTGCATTCTGAGATTTATCAGAATGCGCTGCACAAGCCGACGCCTGTAGTGCACCTTCACATTTTTGATAATGCCAAGATCAAGAGGCTGCAAGATTGATGTGCAGTTGGGCGGGAGAAACTCAACTCGGATGTTGCTGAGACGAGTGTCGACTAAGTGGGCCGAGCAATTATCCAAAATTAACAATATCTTGCGATTCTTTTTGGCCATTTCATTGTTCACGCCCACTATCCACTTCGTAAACAGGTCGCGCGACATCCAGGTCTTTGAATTATGGGCGTAATCACAAGGCAGCGATGCAAGCCCTTTAAAGCACCTTGGGCGGGCGTATCGACCGATGATTAAGGGCTTCATCTTGTGGGCGCCCGATGCGTTGCAGCAAAACAATGCTGTAATTCTCACTTTTGAGCGTTTGTCACCTTTGCACGCGTCATCTTTGAAGCACATGGTTTTGTCCGAAAGCAGCTGGTAAAACACACCAGTCTCGTCGGCGTTGTATACGTCGTCCGGGCTGTAGGCGCTGATGACGTCGCGCAATTTTTCTTCACGCCACGTGCTTGCAGCAGTGGTGTCCGCGCTCCTTGCTTCACCGGAGACTTGCTTCCAACTGATTCCGTAGCGCGCCCGAAAGCGATGCAGCCACCCACTGCTTGCTTCAAAGCCGGTAACACTGAAAAGCGCCGCAAATTCCACGGCCTTCTCTTGTATCATGGGTCCAGAAACTGCAATGTTCCTGGATCTTAAATCCTTGAGCCATGTGGCGACAGCGTCATCGACTTTGCTAAAATACCCAGCGCACAGTCGTTTGCGCGCGGGACCGAGCTGCGCACTTTCCGATGCGGCCGCGATCGCTTGGCGCTGGCTCTTGATGGTAGACAGCGATGACGCTGGAATTTCAAAAGCTTTCGCAACGTCGACTTGACGCTTCCCGGAGTCCAGTCGACGTAAAACTTCTTGTTTTTCGTCAAGAGACAAGCGTTTTCTTTTGGCACTCATTATTAGTACGAAGCACGCGCAGCCTATTCACAGTAGGGCCAGTAGAGCTGAGGCTGTAGCTGCGGCTATGGCTTTGGCTGCTAATAGCTACGGAGCCAACAAAATGTGCAAAGCCAGCTATGGCTTGTGCTGGCTACGAGCCTATCTAGGTAGCCTATTTTATTAAAGCATGGCCGCGCCGTTCTCGGAATAAAAATATGCAGTAAAAAGGGGCGTGTTATACTCGTTGAAGAGATCAGTGTGACCTTTGAGACATACGTGGCGCCGCGGAATACGTTCGTAAAACTGAAATGCGCTTCTTTGATTTTCGTTAAACTGAAGGGCGTTTGCATTGGGTTCAATGGCGATTTGGAGGGGGATTTGAAAAAAGCTCGTACAACTGAATAGTGTGTTGAAGTGACGTTCAATAACACGGAAAGTTGAGCTAGTTGGTACAGGCGTTGTCTTCTTCCTTGTCCTCCGTCTCCGCGCTGTTATTCCTTAAAAAAAAAGAAGTGACGTTCGTTGAAGCGGTACTTTACGGGACATATATATATATATATATATATATATATATATAAAATTACAACCTCCAATGCTTTCCTTCTTCTCGCCGACTGTTGGCTTCTTTCCTTCATATATATATATATATATATATATATATAGTGGCTACACAGCAACCATAATTCTGCATAAAGAAAGTAATGCAATTCATATAAAGATCAGTAATAGCAAAGAGACAAGCTCTCCCCGGTAATATTCACAGCATGCTTAGAGGAAGTATTCAGACTTGGAATGGGAGCAGTTAGGAATAAGGGTAGAGGGAGAATACCTAAGTATAATCTGCGATTTGCCGATGACGTTTAACTGGGGTACGAACTGCTAAGCATGATTAATGACCTAGTCAGAAAAAGTAGAAAGGCATGCTTCAAAACCAATGTGCACAATTCTAAGATAATGTTCAATAGCTTCAGGAAGGAACAGCAGTTTACGTTAGGTAGCGAAGCACTTTAAGCTGTAGGCGAATATATCCACTGAGGACGGGTAGCCACCGCAGATCCTGAAATTTAATTGGAAATAGCTAGGAGAATAACATTGGGATGTAGCGAATTTGGCAAGCACTCGTACAATATGACTAGAAATATACCGGTATCTCTCAAGAGGAAAGTATGCAACAGTTGCATCTTACCTGTACTCGCCTATAGGGCTGAAACCTGGAGGCTAACGTGGAGGTTGAGATAGGAAGCTTGAAGAGTGATTAAGAGGAATAACTCAAGTTACTCATGTTCTAATGGAAGTCGAGAGATAATGGGCATGGGCAGGGCATATGTTGTGAACAGAAGATAACCGATGGTCGCTAAGTGTAACAAACTGGATTCCAAGGTACGGGGTGTATAGCAGAAAGTTAGGTCGGCGGATGAGGGTAAAAGGTTTGCAGTAATCAAGCGGATGCTGCCAGCACAGGACGGGGTTAAGTGGAGGAAAATGAAAGAGGTCATCGCGATGCTGTGGATGTAGTTAGGCGGATGATAATGGTAGTGAGCGCCTTGGTTTTTGTCTTTTTCTTGTCGGTGGTGTGTGCGCGCTGCTCCATTGATAATAATCTTTTGTTAAACAGCCCGATTAGTCCTTCTAGCAAAGTTCAATGGTTAGTTCATTTATGACAATAGCAACCTTCATTTATTACTCTAACTTCTTTTCTTCCACGTAAATGTACTGTCTTCGTCAAAACTATGCGGCCCAAGGTGTTCGCTTCGAAGCCCTGCAAAGAGTCTTTTGGAAGCAAAACGAGAAATTAAAAGGTAAGCTAGAGACAAGTGAGGACGAGATTTGTCATCTACGAGATTTCGAGCGCTTCATATGAGTAACGAGACAGTTACAGGGCTTGGAAAAAAAAATCTTGGGCTGCATTTAAAAAAAAATTTGCACATGCAAGAAAGCGATGTGCGACAAGAAATGCCTGCTTTGTGCGAACCCTCAGTGGGATATCCTCTTCTTTGTTCAAACTTAGTGTGCAAAGAAAATGGTCATCAGTTTCAGTTTTTCCTTACGCAGCTGGCGTAAGAGACGCGACGTTAAAACTCTTTGTAATTACATGCGATGTTTTGCGTCAATTATCACATCATACCAGAGTAATCCCGCCGATTAGATTGGAAATTAAAAGCCTGATATATTGTATTTTATGATATATCCTGCTGCCGTAATGAAAACATAGTCAATTTCCATGAGAAAACGAAGCTCTCTATCTTGGCTAGAAATAATTTTTTAGGATGCTTTGAAAACAGCTCTTACTCTTGGACCTCGCTTCACCATTCATTATAATATGCGAAAAAGTACAGTAGTGAACAAAAGTGGCATACAACACTCAGCCGGTGACCGAGCACAAGAAAACTGCATCTAACTGCCATCTAACGACCGCGACAAATGTAGGGACAGTGACATGCATGCATGTTGATAAAATGGGAATCGCAAATATCGTTTCGATCACGGATAGCTGTAGCTAAATGGCATTGTAATGCAGTTTTTCTGAAATTCGCCACCGGCGGTGTGTTGTATACCACTTTCGCTCACGACTGTACAGCCGATTTCCACAGTTAATATAATGTGAAGTAGGCGCGGAGCATTGTATTGTTTACGCAGTGCCAGACGGCCCTGCTTGACCCGCCCTACTGGAAAAATTGTACGAGATTTGTACAAGACTGCTGTACGCAATTATTGCTGCGTACACCAACGTGAACGTACAGCCTAGGAGAACGTACAGCCTAGGTGAACGTACACCCAACGTGGCCGTACAGCCTACGTGAAGTGTACGACATACATGACATGCATGACTGCGTAATCCCATCACAAAACTAAACACGTATATATGCAGAGCTGTGTGTTAAGAGCTGCCACTGGTCTGCGAGCCAGATGTTTCATGTCCTATTTGCTTCTGCGCCTTGAGGTCTGCTGCATGCCAAAATTTAATCAGTTTATCAGCACCTGATTTGCCCGTCCCCTTCGCAGGTTGAATTGTGAAGTTGCGCTTTCTTGTCATGTATTTGACATCGTCGATCAAGTGCAAACCTTAATATGTAGCAGGAGTGTAATGTCACACAATTTATGTTTGGAGACTCTTCAGTCTGCGTTACAATTCTTGTATTTGCATCAATATGTTTTGAAAATATGTATCGTAGTACTGTTGCATGACAGGTGTGTAAAAAATTAGAGCAGTCTAGAATCTGCATTGGAGTAATATGAAAGCACGGATGCTGCTGTTGGTTGCTTAATTCACTTCTTGTTGACCCATTTTAGTCTTTGGTACTTTCAAAATGCGTGCCAACACCCTCCTATGCTCCTTTCCGGCTCTACTTCCAGTTGCGTGTCACATCCTTGACGTCACCCTAATTGACTGATTTCACTATTTTAGTCTTTGGTACTTTCAAATTTCACGCCCAATCCCTTCCTATGCCCTTTTTTTGGCTCTACTTCAGGTAGCGTGACGTCAGCTTGACTGGTTTAATTAACATGTATTTGATACATCTCGGTCGCACCCTAATTGACTGACTTAACTATATTTTAGTATTTGATACATTCAAATGTGGCACCAAGCCATTGGATCACGGTAGACAAGCGGAGTTATGAACAGCGTTTAACGATCTGGGGGTGGCACAGTGGTAAAGCGCTTGGCTGGGAATCCAAGAGATGAGGGTTAGATTCCCGGTGGAGACAATTTTTTTTTTTTGAGGAGGAGTCGCACACCTCTTAAGCGTTGCTAGGCAATGCTGGCAGAGCTTGGCGAGCAGGCTGCACAGCTGGCCTTGGCTGTGACGTCACACGCATGCGCAGAACTAGGCTATGTGAAGCCACGCGAAGCTGCAGTCTGATACGCATAGACAAGCTTTCGCTTCAAAAGGTACGGCATGCAAAAACCTGTGCGTGGTTACCGACCCGCCCACAGCGTGAGGATTGTTCGAGACTCAGGACTCAAAAGATGCAAAACAGCAGTGTAATCTTAGAGGACGAGAGACATTGACATAGGAATGCTACCATGCTATAGTGATACTCTGCATGGTTGCAAGGCTCCTACACCACTACTCATGTTTGTGTTGCGCATAATACTAATATCCCAGCTTTAGGCCTTGTGCATGGCCTCAATCAGTGTTTGCTGCATTTGTGACAAAATGGTTTGCAGAAATGATGCCCTCCATGAGATATGCCTCATGTGTAAAGCATGCATGCTTGGAAAAGACACATGTGGTCACCTGGATTGGCTTTATTCATACCATGTCTCAGCATGGCTGACACACCGCGGTCACAAAACATCTGCTTTCGGTCCACCAGGTTGGAGCTTGGATATAGGTTCCCTTGTTCTGCTGCTCTTGACCTGTTGGGTTCGGGCTTGGATACAGGTTTTCACTGTGCGACGTCTGCAAAATGCAAAAAAGCAGGACTATATCCCAGATCCAAAAATTCAGCTCATGTCTTTCCAAATATTTTGGGAAAGGGACAAGTAGGTGCTATACTATTATTTGACAATTCAATTCAAAAAGTTTCGATTCTGACATACAGAAATCTGAGGAACTGACACGAGCATACAGACTGTTCAGCATCAGACCCCCACAAAATTTAATACCTCAGTCGAACAGATATTTCAAGGGCCTTCGAACCATATCCTATCGATCAATCAGATAAATGAAGGGGAAATGAGGGTATTCGTTATAATACATGAAGAAAAGAAGCCAACAGTCGGCGAGGCCAAGGAAAGCACTGGAGATTGTGCTTTTTGTTTTTTAATTTTTGCTTCGGTAATCACACAAATTAGTAATGTAATCTGTTTAGGGGAATGATAAACATAAAGTAGAAGGAAAAACAATGTGCCGATGGTGGGGACCGAACCCACGACCTTCGAATATCGTGTCCGGTGCTCTTCCAACTGAGCTACATCGGCCGCTGTTCCACCTGCTACTTTCTTACGTATTAATGTTGTCTCTATACAAACCTTGAGATTGTTCACCAGCGCCGCCCTCAACCATAGCGGTGGTCGTGGAATGTCCTGTGTTACCGCCGGCTTCACAGAATGTGATCAAGAGCGAGGGCGAAAGCTGTGCTAGAACCCTCTTATGCTACCTATGTCTTCAAGACTTCCAGAACCGAGACCCCCGTAGGGAAATGAAGGTACTTGTTATAATACATTAAGAAAAGAAGCCATTAGTCGGGGAGGCCAAGGAAAGCACTGTGGATTGTACTTTGTGGGTTTGGTCCCCACCATCGTCACGTTGTTTTTCCTTCTAATTTGTGTTTATCTTTCCCCTAAACAGATTGCATTACTAATTTGTGTAATTACCAAAGTAAAAATAAAAAAAAAGGTGAGTACTCTCATCTCCACGTCCACGTCCACCGGCATGGTTGAGGGTGGCGCTGGTGGACACTCTCAAGGTTCATATAGAGACAACATTAATACCCAAGAAAGTAGCAGGTGGAACAGCGGCCGATGTAGCTCAGTTGGAAGAGCACCGGACGCGATATTCGGAGGTCGTGGGTTCGGTCCCCACCATCGGCACGTTGATTTTCCTTCTACTTTGTGTTTATCTTCCCCTAAACCGATTACATTACTAATTTGTGCAAATTACCAAAGTAAAAATTAAAAAAAAAACAAAGTACAATCCCCAGTGCTTTCCTTGGCCTCGCCGACTGTTGGCTTCTTTTCTTCACCTATCGATCAATGACATTTGTACACTGCTTCATGAAAAGCTACAATAACTACAAAGTCAAGAGAGCAGTGCAAAACTGGAGAATTAAACGGCCTTCGAGAAGTAGAAGTGTGCACTCTTGGATATGGCTCAGCATACACGGCTGAAGAATAAAACCAAACCTGAAAGATTATGCAATCCTACGTATACGATCATATGAAGATGCACCTCGACTCAACCTTCTGCCTCTGCTCCAGAGTGAAGGAAACAGCTGTTCCTCTACTCAAGGCTTGGTTAGAATTCATGACGGCCTCCGAGCGTTCCTTCCAACAAAGTCTTCTTGAGAGATACCATGTGGAAAGAATGCATGGAGTCCTTGACTGAAACCTTTACTCCCAGCGATCCTCGAGGCATTTTTTTTAGAAATGAAGCTTTACTTTAATCGCTCCTCGAGTGCAGGAGAAAACTAAAGTTTTCTCACGAATTTCAAAGTGGCAATGACACTAATATAGGGCCACTTCGACCTCCACTTGCAAACATGAGGCATTGTAGCGTTCACACGCTGTGCGGACTTCATTCTACTGCATACAAAGCCTTTTATTAAAGCGGATACAATACGATTCACAGACCCACTCTTTGAAGCATTGGCTCTGTGGGAACATCAATCTGACTCGAAAATACTGAAACATTGTTTCAAGTACGACCAAGACAACTCTCTCGAAGTCCATGCAGCTAACGATGAGCATGGATAGCTGTTGTCAGGTGCAGCTTTTAATGCTGTAGTTGATCACCGCATTATACTGCTGTGGTATAGGCATATTTCAAGTTGTCACCGGATGCCTCAGCAACATTTTAGAGCGTGCCGAGTGCCAAATTGCAGCAAGCATTTGACAGCTAACAGCAAACAAAGCATGTGCAGGGGTTTCTATGAACCACTGTGAACAGTGGTGCAATTGTAGGGAATGGCATATTGTAAATAAGAAGAGGGAGGTACCGGAGGTGCAGTTGTGCCATGGAACACCTGTGCTGCACACATCGATGGCTTGCTGATTGCCTTGGTGCATAATGTCTTTAGACGCACGGTGCTGTGGGGAGGGGGGGTCAATTCTGTCTTCAGAGTGGCTCAGGGATATTCGCAGTCAAGTACATTTACAATTACAGCTCCTAGCTTGCTTGGAAACAAGCGGCATTTGATTCTGGAAAGTCAAATTTGTTGGCTGAGGTGCATGCGCTGCAACATGCTTCTTTGTATCTTACATGTGCTCAACGCTCACCGCCGAGCACTCCGAGTGCAAACACGCAACTAGGTCACTAGATTTCACAGCAATTCTAGCAGTTCTCAATGCCTAAATCCTGTTCTACACAAGCTTTATGTCAATGACAGAAAATGTTGCCAGACGTGAATTGTTTTCAGCCATTTTTCACAGCTGCCTTGTTCATGCAGTTTGTAAAACATATTTTTGTTCTGTTGTGGCCAAAGGAAGACACAAACGCAGGCAGCCAGGAACGAGTTTTATTCACGAATGCCTTTGCTTATATAGCCCTTGTCTTGCGCATGCGCCTAAACTGACATCTTATATTGCGCAAAAGAAGGGCTATATCGGCCGAGGCGTTGGTGAATAAAATTCACTTCCATTCCCGGCTGCCTGCGTTCGTGTCTTTCATCGGCCACAACAGAGCAGTGTTACTAGACTGGGACTTTTTCTTATGCAATAAAGCAACTCAGGCTATGAGAGACGCTGTAGTAGAGTGCTTTAGAAATTCCAATCACCTGGGGTTCTTTAATGTGCACTGATGTTGCATAGCAAACGGGTGCCTTACTTTTCGTCGCCATCAAAAAGCGGCTGCCGCAACCTATTAGGCTGCGACTCTTGAGGCAGCTTGTTAATTTTGTTCAGAAGGACTTGACATTACAAAATGACCTGGCTACACGTAGTGGCATGTACTTTCCAGAACAAATTTTGGCCTTTGTCTAGTCCCTGTATGCCATGTGTTCTGCCTAGAGTGGAGGGATACTTCAAGAGGATACGAAGTCATAGGAAATGCTGAAAAGCATTCAAGAATCTCAACTGAACCTTGAGTAGAGAAGACTTTTCTTCACTTTATAGAGCTGAGGTAGTGTCAAGTCGAGACATGTTTGTGAATTCGACCCCAATGGCAAAATTTGAATTAAAAATTATTCCACAGGCATAACAGACTCATGCCCTAATGTCAAGTCCTCTGAACGTTCAGAAGCAACCTCAATATTCACAGGCTAGCAGAACATGTCTCCCAGGATGCATGAAAAGGCAGCTGTGAAAAACAGCTGAAAACACTTTAATGTCAGGCAATCTCACTGCCGCTGTGATACAGCTCATGTAGAACATGAGAAATGTAGCATGAATTTAGCATTGAGAAATGTGAAATTTAGTGACCAAATTTGTTTATTAGGGTTTGGTTTGAAGTTGCTGCTACACTTGCTCTTTGACCTTGCAGGGCTCAGGGGCAAGGGAAGAAAACATGCATGCTGCTTTGCAACTTATGCACCCAAACAAACAGATTTAACTCCCTGATTGGTTTACAAACAAAGCTGGGAGCCACAATGGTCACTGTGCTTGAAAAGCCATGCCTTCTGCCTATCGTGAATGTGTCTCCACAAAACGAGTGAACCAGCCACTAAGACAGCACCGCGAGTCTGAAGACGTCTGTACTACCCTGATATGACAACTAAGCCATTGATGCCTCTAGAACAAATGTTCACATTGTTCCAAAGGCTCAACTGCGCTGCTAGTGGGCCCCCAGCTTCCTTTATACATATGTGCTAAGACCAAAAATGGGAAGACTGCCCAACAGGGGGTGATGAAGAGGCCATGTTTGATGTTTCAATGTCCGAAAGGGGGGGGGGGGGGGGGGGGCTGCCACTTTCAGGCAGTGTCCGATGAGTCCTAATCTAAACATCCTGAGCGTACACACATGCAGCAGCAAGCGTGCAATACATGTTTAAAGGTGTACGCCGAGATATCTACAGGCCGTCACCGAGTGTTCTCGCTATGTCTCCATAGCTAAAGCAAAACTGATCTGCATGCCCACCGCCACAGTTTTCTCTCAGCACCATCGGAGTGCTGTAAGCTTTTAATGCAAAACCATTACTAGCCCTTTTGCACGTAATGTCGTCTGCGACCATTGTTGGCTGTGATGGTTCTGAAAGAAGAGCAATCACGGCATTGTTGTGCATAGAGCAGCTTGGTAAGATGAGGCATGCGGCTGAGCTCAACACAGGAGTATCAGGTGGCGTGACATTTGGAAAAATCCTTTAACGTGAAGTGCACCGAGCAGCTGCCCTTAGCTCAGATCAAAAGCGAAGCCAGCAAAGCATCTATATCTACTGCGGCTGCATTAGCTCCGCATCGCTGCCTACAAGAAACGCAGTACACCAACTGTGTGTGCGGCCAGCCACACCTACTCTCGCTTAGCTAAAGTCTGCTTTGATTGATTTACTGCTTAGGCAATGATGCCAATTGTGCTAGTGGGACCTCTGATGGAGATGCTGACAATTAAGACGCGGCTACTGATTCCTCAGTGCCGGTTTTGTAAAAGCCATTCTTTGCAGGCAGAAGCCCCTTATCGGAACATTTAGGGCAGTAATCGTGCAATCAGAAAGTTCGGTCAAAAATCTGAATTTCTGGAAAATCAAAGGGTTGGAAGGTATGTACGCAACATGCCTTTCCCCACAAGTGTGTCCCTGTCTCTGGAAGCCACCATGCAGAGCAAACTTGCTCTTAGTCCTCAAATGTGTATCATAGCTCTGCATTAAGTAGGTTCTGAAACATTGCTCCCATATAGTGACAATTTGAAATGTGCAGCACCACAGAAGTATGTGATGATCAATTACAGCATTGCAGTTTGTGATAGGCCATGGTTATGTATACTTGGTGCCAAAAGCTAGGATTTCAGGAGGGTAGCCAAAGCTATACCCACGAAACAATATGCCAGAAGTTCTGGGTTGAACAGGGTTGACCTGGGCCGTCACTCAGCCAATGCTTCACAGAACAGATCTATGCATACTCACTGCATCCACTTTTGTGAAAAGCTGGATAAACTCGCAGAACAAAGCACAAATAGCGAGCAAATGATATAATGTCCCGTGTTTACAAGTTGAGTGGCAGTCGATGAGCCCTCAAGGTCACCTAACTGCCAACAAATGAAAAGCAGGCATTGAGGGCTGCATGGAGTTGAAGTTCAAGTGAAAGGATTTTTTGTGAAGTGCCAATTTCCTTTCACGATACTCAATCTCACAAGCTGTACGCTGCCCTGCGAATGGCACAGGAGCCGTGGCCCATTCAGAATCATACAGAGTATAATAGGTAATTGTGCTCCTGCGTGCCTCTTGCTCCTTGAACTGACTAGGGTGAAAATGGGGCACAATTATCTACAAAGGCTCTTTGCAAAACTCAGAGTGTCAGCTATCCTGCATAGCGCAATTCCTGTGGGAAAATATTTTTGCAGGTCCTGTGTGTACAGTCACGTCACACATGGATGACGTAGCCTATACAACACATATATGTATCTCCTAGATTTTGCTTTTAACAGATGCGCACTGCTCAGTCAAGACGAGATGCGCGGGAATGTAGTGAGCACTGATTCTGTGCGTTTGCAATTTTTTGCTTTCGTTCTGTTTCTTTCCATAGTTTAGTGGGGCAGCTGGTATGCAAAGCGACGCGGGGACTCTGGAGTTGAGTCGGATTTTTCGCATCATGTCACCGGAATGGTGCGTTTGCTCTCCGCAGTGTAATGAATATGTGCAAGAGTACTTACCGTATGTGGGGCTGCATATATTCAGTACCAGAGCTTGAGTTATTTGCGAACACGCCCATACACATGCAGTTTTGAAGTGGCGCAAAAAATTATTCTGTCAAAAGAGAGTATCTTCTAAACGGTGCGTAAACATTGATGTTTGGATTAAGCCATGAAATAGTATACAAGATGTTTCACATAAGGTTTGGTTTATGGGGTTTAACGCCCCAAAGTGATTCAGGCTTGTATCACATAGCGGGCTTAACTTAAGGTACAAAACCTGCCCCAGTGCACGGGCACAGAAGCAGCTAAACCTTCAGTGCTCCCTCCAGTGCCACTCAGGCTATCACAGCGCACCCCTCACTGCTACGGAAAAAAGGAGCAAGCGTGCATACTGCTCTGTGCTTTGCCAAGGGCAGCTCCAGGCGGTCACTCGTTTGAAACAGCGCCACCTGCGCAAGCCAGCCCCCCCCCCCCCCCCCCCCCGCTCTCACTTTTTAAACTTTCCGCACTGCTAAGTAAAAAAAAAAGAAGCATACATGCTGCTGCGCGCTAGCTCAGAGAACAGCTAGACCCCCCCTCCCACTACCTCCACTCCCCCTTCCCACCCACCCACAATTTATTGAGTGCCCCGGGCAGCTTGAAGCAGTCACTCGTTTTAAAGCACTTTGACAGCCAACCACCCAGCACCCTTTCGTCCTTCCCGCATAGACGAGAAAGAACTTGCAGCCCTTTTCTCACTCCCTCCCAGTAGAATGAAAAAGGAAAAAAAAACCGCCACGCAGGATATGCAGGAATAATATAGACACGTCACTTTTGTGTCAACAAGGTATGGGTTGCTTTGGCCTGAGCAGAAGATAGGGAGCACTAAAGATTTGACTGCTTCTGTGCACAGTGTGCTAGAGCACAGGGCTCAGTCGGCCACCTTTGTACCTTAAGTTAAACACGTTACATGAAACAACTATAGTGCTAAAAAATTGCTCATAAACTAAGCCACATCTTGTATAAATTCGCAGCTTAATTTCAAACATCAACATTTATGCGCCCTTAGAAGATGCTCTCAGTCTTGACAGCTATTTATTTTCGCATTTCAAACATCAACATTTATGTGCCCTTAGAAGATGCTCTCAGTCTTGACAGCTATTTATTTTCGCCACTACAAAACTGCAAGTGTGTGGTGTGCATGTGTGCAAATAACGCATGCACTATAAATATATTCGCAGCCCCACATAGGGTCAGTAACCTTGCACATTTTCATTACAATGAGGAAAACAAACGCACGATCCCACTGCGAAGAAGCAGACTCATGACTCAGTTCTTGTGTCGCTCGAATATCAGCAACCCTGCCAAACCACGAGAAGAAAAAGAACGAAAGCTAAGCAAAAATTGCGAACACACAGAATCAGTGCTCACTCCACATTCCCCCGCATCGTGCCTTTTGACTGAGCAGCGCTTTTCTCTCAAGAAAAAAAAATACAAACTCCACGAGTAATGTGTAGGTGACATATAGTAGGCTATGTCAATGAAGTATTATGTGATTGTGCACTCAGGACCTGCAAAAATATTCTCCCAATCCCCGTTGCGGCAGAAGTTGGGTGCAATGCTGAATATTTCTGTATTAAGTCTCATGTTATGCACGAATCTTGGGAGGAGCATGCCTTCTCTATTGAAAACCAGAAGGGAATGGAGGGGGGTTATGAATGGTACCTGTAAGGTTAAGGTGCTCTTAAGCGCTTAATCCATTTAATAGAGAGAGCAAACCAAGGCAGAGTGGAGCAGGTAATGAATGTGGTCATTGTCACAAGAGATGTCTCCCGGCAGCACCCTATTTCTGCCCCCAAAACAGGTTTTGCTGCCACAGTGAAGAGGTTTTCGCTGAGGAGAGAAGCACTCCAGAAGTATTCTGCCAGAACAACCACATACCGCCATTTACATTTGCTGAAACTTGTGAGTTCTCCCTCCTCACTCACAAATCATGAGGATTTGCTTTGGTCTACTCTCCATGGAAGGGGTATGGTATCGGTTACCTTTAAGCCTCAAAACAATGCTTTTCACAAACACGCACATATTTCAAGGTGGAAGCAAGGCCACCTGTTTCTTGCCACATTTGTTATCATCAGCAGCTCCATTTCAATGAGGACAGAAGCCAGCAACACTTTCCTCAGTAGTTTGTAGTACCTCCGCCGCCAATACATTTAGCCGAGAAGTAATAACTGCTTGACATGATTCCACATGCACAAATTACATCAGCTTAACACTTAAAAGTACAGATAACACTGAATTTTCCCATCCAATTAAACGATCAACCACTTCCTTCTCAGTTGCCGCAGTGCTACTGGCATCCCGGTACGTGGCATCCCAGCCATGGCGGTATGGTGAAAATCTGCAACCAGTATGCACTCAAGAACTCTGATCACATGTGGCCGGCCTGCCACTACTCAGAATACTGTCAATCATTTTCAAATGAAAGATGGTAGTACTTATGTGAAAGCAGTGCAATGTCAAGACCACTGAAACCTATATTGACTGCACTGCCACTACTGTATTCTGCTAATTAAACTTGCAGTCAGAGGACTATAACTAGCCCAACAACTGCAGCAACCACAGTGAAGGTGCATGAGCCTTCACTTCAAGGTGTACTATCCTCACATCTTATAAAATCAGCTGGTAATGACATTTGTTTCAAAACTTCTGGCTTTTCCTACCTTAAAAAGAAACTTGCATTTTAAGTAAAATAGCCTTTTAGTGAATAGAATGCAGAAATGTATAACACAAGCCAGCTTCAGCTTGTCCTCAATGTCCTTTTATTACCCTAAGGCTGAACATGAGCTATGAGAGACATCATGAAAGAGGGCTTCTAGGCTAATTTCCAGAGCCCTCCCTCTTCCACAAAAAGTTCTTTAAACTGTGCACTGGCACTGCCCAACATATAGGCAAATTTGCATTTTGCCTGTATCGACAGGCCCCAGGCACCATTCCATTCCATATTCTCAGGCTCAGCAGCCAAATGCCATAGCCAGTAAGCAACAGCAGCAATCAAAGAAAACACTGAAGAAACATGAACCTCAAAATAAACATAACGAGTCACAAATGCAATGGTAGGTTAGGCAGATAAGAAACTACACATGCTGAAAAATGTCTTCAGCACTTACATCAATGTCCTACTTGCCCATCATAGCACTGTGCGATTCTGGCAAAGGGTATTGTAGAGCTTGAAGAAGTCATTGCTTTGAAGCCACATGGAACTTGCTGTAAGGTAAAAAGTACCATGAACCAACAAATTAAAGCGTAATATAGTGCAAGACCTACATGCAGAGGCTTTGTGAGCAAGAAATAAAGGCATAGAATAGGAACACCACAATACTGTTTTTTTTTTCTTCAAATGATGCGTGGCATGCTGGTGTAAGTCACTGTATGAATTCGCCTCTGCCTACTAAGTAATCCCAGATTAATATTTCTTTGGATTCAAACTTTCACTTTAGGATTGAGTTCGTTTAAGGGCGACTGCCTATAAAGCCAGAGAAGAAACAATGTTGACATCACCCGAGACATACCAACACTGAAATAAATCCTTTCACTTCATCTCGTCGCCAGCCTGAAAAAAGAACAGGTCAGGCATCACAGTGCCCCTAGTTACAAATAAAGCATTTACTTGATTTTAACTGCAAGTACATTTTAACATCAACCTATCCATAATCCACTAATGCCCACTAAGCCCAAGATCAGGCAAGCTCTCCCTTTATGCTTTATATCGAGTGAGCCTCTTAATTTGTAGTGCAGGGCCTTAATACATGCCTGCACCTACAATACTACTTTTCTAAGAGATGTGGCACTTCATTAGAATTCATTTTATGACCTAAGTAGCGGAACTTGTATTTTATCTTGAAACAAGCAGCCCGAAAAAACAAGGCTGTGAAAGGAGACAAGACAGGCGCTAACTTGCAACATATAAAGGAGTCAAGCAACAATGCAAACCACTCAATCACTTGTAAGCAGAAAGCAAAACATGAGTCACTAAAATTTAAGAGCACTTCCCTAATCTAGATATCCCAACTCACTGCATGTTAACACGATGGACGGCTCACTAGCACATTCATTACCTAGTCGTGAAATGCCTTCAGCTTCAATGATTTTCCGTCTGATTTGAAATGTATGACAGCCAGAATGTGCGCACCTGAAAGAAACTGAAAGCAACCAGTGCAATTCTTTACAATGCACAGCCAAGTTGGTACCTCTACCTATATCTACATAAATTGAACCGTTAGGATATTTTAGTGATTCATGTTTTGCTGTCTGCTTATCCGTGGCTGAGCAGTTTGCGGCGTTGCTTGGCTTTATATATTTCATGTTCGCGTCAATAAAATTTAGTTGCGAGTTATTGCCTGCTTGCCTCCTTTCACATCCTTGTTTTTTCGTGCTGCTACTTTCAAGATAACGCCTTACCAACTCATGCAAATTGCCATCGTTCTCAAAGTATGTTAGTCAAAGAAATTTACTTCATTTGGTACTGACGAACACACATGACCAGGTTTGATGCAACTTAAAGGCAATCAAAGAGAGCATCGTCATAAAGCATGAAAGTTGGCTCAGAAATGCACCTCTCCATGCCAGTGTAGCTTGCACAGACATGAATTTCTGTGGTAAACAAAACAGTGGGCTGCTGCAAGGGTGGTACAGCAGAAGCAGAGGGTGCTCCGACAGTAAGAGGAAATATGGCATGGAATCTTGTTATACACGGAGACATGTTGTGGGCTATGCAGCCAAGGTACGAAAGGAAAGGAGACAAGTTTTAGTCTCTTTGCCGAGGAGAGTGGTTTGCTCACTATTTGGGCTAGGCATGTGCAGGCTTGAAGTGAAGGGAGAAAGTTGGAGAGTTAATGCAAGGTCACTAGCGCTGAAGTAACCCACTCTACATGGCAAGGGAAGAGAGGTATGTAGCCTCCACTTTCTTGCCTAGCTTCAGCTGCATAGCCAGACATTTAACCCTGAGTATAGTGATGTGCTACCGTGTAGAAATGGACATTGAAAGTAGCACAAGAGTACACCACGATTATTCTATCCATGATAAACAGGTAATACAGGTAAAGAGCACGCTGCGCTCTAAGGTTGCTGACGGCATATTTACTTATATTAAAAAAGAAGTTAGTGACCCATAAATATGATACTTTTGCTATTATGAGAACTCCACAGCTATGTTAATTGCATGAAGAAAGCGAACCTATGGATAGCTTGCACTGACGACTCACTAGACACCCACTGGTGAACCAAAAGTAGAGCAAAAATCTGTCTAATTTGCATTCACCATCTTCATCATGAAGGTATTGCAGACACTAAGCACAGTTCACCATCATAGCTCTTATGATATCATATCCAAGCCATCTATAAAAGCTACCCAGATTGTCACATGAACATTTCAGCAGAGATATGACTTTCCAAGGGTCATATGACACTGACCAAATTCTCATGAAAGAAAAAATTATGTTCAAATCAGCACCTTTCTCGGAGTTCAGTGCACGGGCGTGAGATATGCTTTTATACTTCTTTTCATCAACTGCTACTGTTTCAGGAAAAGGGGTCATCAAACTAAGTAACCTGAGTAGAGTTGCAAACAACGAAATTTAGGAGTGCGGTGAGGGGCAGACTGTGGCATTGCGAAGGTACTCTACTAATGCTAACAGTAGGCAGCCTTGATTTGATCATGGGGTTCAACATGCCAAAGAAACTTTGACTTCGAGGGTCAGCCATTGTAGATAGCTCTGGATAATTTCGACCATCTACGCTTCTTTAATGTGCACTGACACTATAAAGCACATGGGCACCTAGCATTTTTCCACCATCGAAATGTAACCACCCCAGCTAAGACCGAGCCCGTGTCACCCAGCTCACTAGTCATCATCATCATCAGCCTGATTATACCCACTGCAGGGCGAAGGCCTCTCCCATATTTTTCCACTTAACCCGGTTCTGTGCTAGCTGCGTCCACTTGACCCCTGCGAACTTCTTAATCTCATCCGCCCACCTAACTTTCTGCCGCCCCCTGCTACGCTTTCCTTCCATTGGAATCCAGTTTGTTACCCTCAGCGACCATCGGTTATCCTCTCTTCGCACTACATGTCCTCACTAGTAAAATGTCCTAAACGCTGAAGCTGCCACAGTAGGGTGTAGGCAGCTTTGAGGCAGGGTTACATTTGCAGGCATGTTTTGTACAAGCCAAGCTTATATAGGCTAGGTATGGCCAAGCTGTGGCTCATGAGTAGCATGAGGCTCCTTGCAAAGTCCAGGTGCAGTTCACGACTGCTTGGCACCTGCCCACCTCTCACCATTCACAGGATTTCTGCATCTACAACCAGCCTTTTTTTTCTTTTAGGAAAAAAACAAAACAAAAATACAGCCAGCTCCTCTGTTCTTTCCCCTTTAAGTTCCAAACCACCTATTGTTTAGTATTCTTTTGAACAATGAAACAATGTGCCACCCATTGGACACACATCTAACATAGCTGCTCACGAATGTAAACATGCTCATTCGAGAGCTTCAATCTGCTTGCTTTACAAATGGGGCAGTAGAGGCGTATTAACAGTCGTGGCATGAGTTCTTCACTCTGACCACCTGCTTTGTTAAATGAAAAAAAAGAAGTCATTTGCTTTGCTCTTTGTAAAATTGCGTCTTTTTAGTCGAGAGTTCTCATTAAAGGTACGGCAGCTGTTGCTGTAGGCCCATATTTAACGAGCTGTCTGAAATATGCCCGCATTGTACTCGCTTGCTCGTACATGGAGCTGAGCCTTGGCAACCTTCGGTGATGCAAAGAGATGTTTGCCCATGCTAACATCTTGGCATTTCCATAATGGCACAGATCAGTGTCTCCACTCCCACTTGTGCTGTGAGCATTCCTGTCACTAGCACATATTGAAACCAAAAGCGATGGCAGCAGGCAATGTGACATATGCCAGCAGAGAGATGTTCACTTGCTTTTCCTCCGCACATAGTGAATTACAATCCCAGAACTTAAGTGGATTGCCCGCTCCACAACAGAGTACCTGCATCCAGCACAGATTGTGTCCCGACTGTGTTTGGAACTCATGCTAGCGCAAGTAGGTAGTGCTCATGGACTGACAGAGGAATTGCCAGTCATTGTGTGCGCTAGCCTGTGCTTCGTGTACACATGCCGTCTGTTTTAAACCTGTAATAGGTCTGCATTTCTCCTGCTACTTCTTAGAATGGTGTTGACCTCAACAGTTTATTCCATTCTTTCAGATAGTCGAGTGCGGGCAAGCACGGTAAGATTTCTTTGGCACTATTCTCAAATAAAACAAAGACTCAGATCACTGTTCTCACTGTTTCAGAGTTGAGGAATGGCTTCGAGTTCACAAATAGCACACAAAGATTGTTCCTGCACGTAGTTTTCCAGTCGCACTCTGAGCTGAGATTATTGCAGAATACTGCTGTTCTCAGACTTGCTGTCCTCAAAAGTGAGCGCTAGTTCATGACAGCAATTTGCATTCGCAGCAGCGGCAAGCACCAATAGTCCAATATTGCAGAGGGCACAGCCAGCGCAGCAGAGACAATCTACTGGAAATGGTAGGTGCAGCTGAACACATACTCAAGTAAACTTCCAGCCGGTCCTGTTGATTTCGGCAGAGCAACCCAGACTGCTCCGTGGAGCGATCTTGGCTCAGAAATCGCTCCTCATCTGCATTTGGAAGATGAAACCTGTGTTCCGGATCTGCATTTGGAATACAGTTGGTCCAAAATGAGCAGAAAAGAATGTTCTCTAAGTGACCACAGTCTGTTATTGGAATTCACCATTAACAGAGTTTTACTATCTACCACTTCGATCTGCTCATAATTTAAGTAGCATTATAAAAGTCTGTGATCCTGCAGCGACCTCCAATCTCACACAAAGGATTCAGTAACGTAGCAGGCACAACACACATAAAGAGGTGCCAGATAGTGTAACTTGTAAGAAATGTTATGCTAACTCTTCGTTACCTGCTAGCAGAGCAAACAGTATGTCCGTCATCAAACCTTCTTTTAAACCCTACTTCATGGCAATGGAAAAAGGCATTTCGAGTACACTTGATGTCTGACTTAGTACAGTAGCGATGAACAAGCCCCTGTGCCTGCCATGTGCCAAGGCGTAAATGCGCTTCACTGTATTGCACGAGTGAACAACCGGAAGGCTGGAAGCTTGAACAATCTGTTTCCAGAAAATGGTGACGTTGTTTGGGCAGTTAGGTTGGAATAATAAGCAAGCACTCTGCCCGTACCTTCATCTACTGGATTTCCTCTCAAAGGTATGTATGCCCAGCAAACAATGTCTGCAACTTAATCCAGGAGTAAAATCGCAGCATGTTCTGAGGACTTGGATCATAACATTGAATTTTTTAAAATTCCAGTCACCTCAACATCAAATCCAAGACATATGTGGCAGCGTATGGAACATTCGCACATACAAAACACACCGAGAAATGCAAGCCAGTCAGTCTAAAGGCAGCCTATCATCCTCATATTGTTCATAGCCTTCCTAGTGCCACCAAGTTTGCTTCCCTACCACCCTCTGAACATGCAATGTTATACCCCAACTAGGGTTACACACAAGCAGTGCACCAAGAAAGGCAAAAGTTCATCCCTAGCTCCCACTACGTCAACTCGGAAGAATGTGCAGAGTCGGACTAGATATATAAATTTTCACAAGAGAATTCAGTCAAGTGCCATGTTTCCATCTTTCAACTTTACTTGCTCTCTAGGAGATCTAGCTGGGATTCATTTTGCACTCAAAGCTCAAGTTATGTTTCAACAACTTTAACATATTTATCAGGACTGCAGTGCAACTGCCTCTATTATCCAACCTTTTTTTTGCTAATGTTGACATGGTGAGTGAGCAGTCTAGTTATACAATAATTTTTTCCAGTTTTAACAGCCAATTAGAGAAATAATTTTTGTGAGCTTTCCTTTTTAAAGCTGCTTTGCTGACAAGTTCCTGCCTGCAAGCCAGTGAAGAAAATGTGGGATTATAGCTGTCTGCACACTTCCATTAAATGATCTCAACACTGACATGATGATCAAGTGATATCTAGGAAGATATTGGCACCAGCACAGCAAGCAGTCTGCTGCTTGTGCATCATGACGGGCCAATGCTATCGAACTGCCAAAACTTTTATCATGTCAAAACACCTCACCCGATCAATTATGATTTGTGAAAGGCTACGCACTCAAAAGTGGAAACACATCCATTCAAGAAGTAAAAAGAAGTAAATTGCAGAACGTAACGTGACTGTTCAAACCATGTATGGAAGTGCATGCGACCGCCAAACCATTCATAACTGTGGTAGCCATTCATGAGCTAGATCCAGACACACCACCACTTGTTGTTACTAAAGGAAGAAGATAAAGAAAATGCACGGGCCTACTACTGGCTCTGTAGCTGAGCCACCTCCACTGCCTCATGCGGACAGAAGAAAAAATAGAGAAAAAAAAGTGGGAGAGAGAGGCACGTCGCGACAGCCGTCGTCCACCACTGAAACGGTAGTAGGTACAAAGACTGCCTACAACAGATAGAAATCCAGTGGCAGGCTAGCCCCCGCCGCAAGCTGCGGTGACCTATCAATCCCAGCACCGTAGGGCCAGGAGCAGCCACCCCCCGAAACCACTTCCTTATCAACATCTACAGTTGTTTCTACAAAACATGCATAAATAAACAAAAACACCACACTGGAATGATACCTTAAGCAAAGGCTTGTTTTGCTTGGAATCCTGCATGCACTCCTCAATTTAAAACCTACATTAATTTCATACACTAAGTACAAAAAAACCTGCACACATTTTGATTCACATTTCATATCAGGGAAGATGTCGATGGGGCATCTCAGCACACTTAGTTCAGATTTTTTTTTGCTTCATTTGTAGATAATTACACAAGAAAATCAATACTATTGGTACTGTTGAATGCATAAATAACTTTACACCTTACTGCTATTTTTGGACTGAAGGCCTGAGTTTGGTGTCTGTCATTTATATGCACTTTGTAGTTTTTGTGGATTACTTCAGTCAAAACAAATTATGCAAAAGAAAATGTGAAGCCAATACAGGTAAAAAAATTCAAAATAGCTAAAAAAACGTTTTATTTACCTTCTACTTGCACCCAAGGCTCGACAATGGTGCTTTAAGTACGGTTACAGATGAATCATACTGCCGTCGCGTGTTCGCCGGCTCCTTATCTCATAATCCGCAATATTTATGGAACAGTTGAATAATGAGCTAGCCCTGTCGTAACGCAGGTAGGTTTTACCGCTTATTCAGTCCGTGTATATTCAATGCACATGCGCCGGAGCTTCAACTGCAGCACAACATAAGGACCGGGTCAAGGCACTTACGAAGTTGCCTATACTAAATTCTTGCCGAAGGCTGAATCGCAGTACGGCACCGGCATCATGCACCCCGCAATGAGCTTACGAATGATAATTTGTACTGCATATTCTACTCCAATCGTGCAGCCCATGACACTGTGTCTCTTTTCCAAGACACTGCAAACGCATTAACCCCCCCCCCCCCTTTACTTTGTCAAAACCAAACAACCGTTTGTTATGAACGCGTCTTGTTGTTTACGAACTAACAAACTAGCATTGTGTTGGCATGCATGACCAGTTCTGCGCTGTTTTCAGGATAATGTGCAGGACAGAAGGAAATTTACTTACATCTGAGATGCCAAACGTGTCCCGGGTGGTGACCGCCCTCCAATAGTCCCGCCGTCAGCGTAGTGTTTCCAGTGAAAGCGCACAAAGGAAGACGCACTACCTGTTGGGCACGCCGGCACACTTTTTTCACAGGTTTACACAGAACCTGACGACGCTTCTGCACATCGCACGAGCTATTTTGCTGCGCTCTGTGCCTCGCAAATCTCGAGAGCATGACGCCGCCAGCAGCACAAAAGAAAGCGCGGCGCCGGGACGCCGCCACCAATGGCTATGACTAGCACTACAGCTTCGGCTGCTTCGACTGATTTCGACTTGTTTCGGTTTCGGAAGTTGCCGACTTCAACGGCTTTGCTGTTCGCCTAACAGCGGCAAGCACGATGTCAAGTGTCTACGCGCTAACGCTACATGTTTGTCGTGTATGCGCGTTTGTAGTTTGCGCATTCAGAAATGTGACGGTGCTAGCGAAAGGTAGCGGTGGCGGAAAAGACCACCATGAGTTTCGCTTCTTTTTTTGCGATGCTGGAAAAACTATACGTGCTTGTCATAGACGTCGGGTTGACAGATAAGAAATGCGTTGCGGTGGTTCAGCAAATTGGAGCTTTGGCCCAATGCATCGCCATGTACCTTGCGAAAATTCCTGATCATAAACAGCGACAGTGGCCATTGTTTTAGTTGTGCGTTTATATTGGAAGATCAAGTGATTTGTTTGGATTTGTTTGATTTGTTTGTCGCACACTGTTCCACTGGTCACCCGCAAGCGATACTTTCTTTTGTGATGTGTGCATCACTACTACCAGTGTTTAACTCTTGAATTGTAATGAAACTTTAATTGCTCTAGCTTATAGCAAAAGCAAAAACAGTTGTGTGAAAGCATGGCGCGTGCAGTCAGGCAAGATATGCGACATGCAAAAATAGCTTACCGGTCAAGCTTCAAGCGAAGACAGTGTGGGGTGTTTACGTCGGGATCCGGTAAAAACGTCCCCGGAAAAAACGTCCCCGGAGCAAATGTCCCCGGAAAAAATGTCCCTATTGGCGAAGTAGGAAAAAATGTCCCCGAATGGGGCTGGAGTCTTGCGCTATAGGACGTAGACTACGCTTCCCCGTGGCGAGCTGCAATGATGAATGATGCATGTTAACTTTATTACAGCGGTTTCACCTGTCGGCTTGGAATTGACCGCGAACATCGAATTGATGCGGGCATTCATGACAAAAAAAAAATATGGCAGCGCTAATACAGTGACAGTGACACGCTTTTATTTACGCAGTTTTTGTAAACATTTCGGGCCCCCAGAGGACGCAGGTTCCATATGATTACATTTAACTTAAAGCCAAGAAAGAATGGCATACAATTTGTTTTTTTCATGTGTGTTCCGGAATAAATCTTTTTTAGGGCCGGTTTTGGCCTTGGGGACGGTTTTTCCAAGTTGCCGCTTCTTCAGGGGACGTTTCTTCCGGAGACGTTTTTTCCGGGGAAGTTTTCACCTACACCTGTTTGCGTGCACGTTACTTCAGTTAAACACTAATGAAACTGACCATACAAATATTTCAACTTGTCTCTTTGGCCTACAGCATACATGCAGTAAAGAAGCAAAAGCAGCCAAGCTGCTTGTTCCATGCAGCATAAATAATTATGGACTGCTGTTGGAAACTGCACAGCATATATTGGTGGACGAGTTGCACGTGCAGCTTTCTTCAATAGGTTACGCATCTCGAGTGACGCAGCCTACAGTGACACTGAAAAATATGCCATCTAAAAGACATTTCCTTGCAATATTATGCTGCAGCATATATGTCTATAGTATGCATAGCTTCGAGATGCAACACATATACTGTGTGTATCGCCCCTCATAAAGTACTAGGATTTTTGCATCTTTTCATCAGTCTAAGATCACCGATTCAATCGTTTCTTTTTTTTTTTTTTCATTTGACAATGAGACGGACAGCATTTGCAAGTGTCATTATGCAGCAGAAAGCTTCAATTCAGAGTAGTTCAGTTCAGCAAGGGTTTATTATAGTCTCAGGAAACTTAAAAATGGCGTATAGATGTAGATGTGCAAGTCAAAACTCAAAAGGCTGTAGCAGCTTTTTTGCTCGGCATATCCTTGTGCTGAAAAAGAGAGTCAGTCCGGTTGTTTATAATCAGTCAAATGAGTGATGTAGAGAAAGAAGCAGAATTGTCATCTTCTCTATACGCCATTTCAGCAGCCAAATTTTATTATCGTTCGGTGCCACCATGCTTGGGTACAGCCACAGGTATGTTTTTTACCGCCATTCAAAACTTCTTAATAGAAACAAAACGTCTATCTGGCTAATATGCTTTGAAGTTTTAATCTGTACATATAAATCTTACTATTCTCCTACTGCGTGCGTTAGTATTTACTCTTATATACTTTGGTTTATCATATTTACATTTCCTTTTCTATTCCCTAGCTTTTATTTTGTATTTTTTTATTTTTCCGATGTAGTTATACATCTCAAAATCTAATATCTCTGCACCCCAATTCATGGCCGATCCCCCTGTGTGGGTATGTGCCATCACATTAGAGGACAACAACAACAACAACAACTTCTCTCCCCTCCCATCTTTTAGTGCTGTTCAGTCGTTTGAGAATTGTCTTTCTGTGGTCTTTGCAAGGGATTATGAGTTCGTGAAGTTCAGTACTGGAGTTGGTTTTCACATTTCTGCTATCACACTTACTTTTCCTTCTACAGATGAAACTCGAAGCCAATTCTTCATACAAATTTGTGATGCCTGACGGTGGTAAAGCTGTGCAGTTATAGTGCGTCACCTCCATTCTTATGCAAAACACAATATGAGGGTGATTTTGACTGCCAGTTTGACTATCGTATACATGGCAGCGACAACACATCAACATTGTGGACACAGCATAGTGGCAGATACAATGAACGAAGGGCAGTGCTAGTCAAGGTGTGCAGCAGGAACATCATTTACTAAACTTTAAGTGAACAGTTTTCATTCGAATGAAAAGATTCTGCACAATAAATACCAAAAAAATTCTGATTAGTCGACATATTGGTCATGACATCACAGTTACACGACCTCGCGTGAGAATTTCAAACATCCCACAGTGAAATAAAGCTAACAAAATAGGGAGGGTGCAAATGAAGCCAATTATCAAGGAAGCTCTTCTAATGAGGGCATTTCAGAAAATAGTAGTTTAATAAAATAAATATGTTGATACTAAAGCTCGAACCCATGTGTGCCCTCTGCATGCAATGTCTATAGCCACGTAGGGTCAAAGGTGTGTTAGTGGGGCATTTAGTGAATGCTGTTACATTTGTAATAATTTTGAAAAGTAGATAACCTTAAACGAGAAACGTTATATAAAAATTTGCGGATAAAAATGCAGTTTATGTTTAAGATGCTGTCACGTTTATTACTGAGGTAAACTAGCTGAAGCTCCAAAATTATTTTAACTTTGTGTAACTACTTTCTCTTCTTATATTTTGCACTGATAATTATAATTAATCTTTGATCTTCTGCATGTTATGCCACTGATGTGCGTTCAATGAATTAAGTTACAATGCTGAAATCTTGTCTTAGTTCATCTTATTTCTTCCGCATTTCTTTCATGCCATGATATATATATTGCGGATACATTTTTGTTTGGTGATATGTTCATGCTGAACTCTGTATTTATTAAAGAATATGTATTCTATTGCCTATATTTTACATTCAATGTAAGCAGCACGGCCATGTAGATATACGAAAGCATTAAACTTTGATATATATGCCATATATATTTCATGATTATTCAGGAATTAACATGTAAATACAATATGGTTCGCCAACCAGATGAAGGAAATTAGTATAAACTGTCTAACTCGGTGATAAACTGTAGACCTATGACACAAACTTTAATTCTCTTAATGACCTTTTCTGGTTAACTGTCAAATATGAGGACATACATGCGGATGATACCACTTAAATGGCAGAAAGTGAAGTGGAGCTCAAGAGACTTCTGATGCGCGTACAAGAAGAGAGTGAGAAGTTTGGGCTTCAACTGAACATTAAAAAGACAAAGATCATGGCGTTTTGCCCCATCAAATCCTGGAGCATAGAGGGACAAGAAGTGGAAACTGTGACAGATTTTCTCTTCTTGGGCTCCAAGGTAACCCCGGAAGGAGACTGCAGCTATGAAATTAGGAGACACCTACTACTGGGAAAGAGAGCCATGGCTAGCCTTGACTGCCTAGTAAAGAGCAGAGACATTAGTCTGCCAACCAAAATCCGTATAACTCGTGCTATGGTCTTTCCAGTTGTGATGTATGGATGCGAGAGTTGGGCTGTGAAGAAGGCTGACCGCCGAAGAATTGACTCGTTTGAATTGTGGTGCTGGCGGAGAATCTTGAGAGTTCCTTGGATGGCCAGAAGATCAAATCAGTCGATATTGTCAACCATAAGCCCTGACTGCTCATTGGGGGTTCAAATACTAAAGTTAAAGCTCAGCTACTTTGGTCATCTGATGAGAAGAGTGGAGTCGCTGGAGAAAGATTTGATGTTGGAAAAGGTTGAGGGTCACCGGAGAAGGGGTAGGCAGCGAACGCGATGATTAGATGGCATCCTCGAGGCGCTGCAGATGAAGTTATGTGATGCTAGGAAGATAGTGAGAGACCGGAAAGCGTGGCGCGATATGGTTCATAGGGTCACGAAGAGTCGGACACGACTGAACGACTGAACTGAAATGATGAGGACATACGCCTATGAATATCTTCCAAACCAACTAGAACATTCAATTGAGAACTATATATATACCATGAAGTGCCATTTGAAATCCCGGGGACCAATTCAAATTTTCAAAACCAATTTGAATATCCAATAGGATAGGACATAAATGAAATGTAATGGTGTATAATATGGAAAATCCAGTTGGGATTCTAAATGATCATTGTGAACGTGGGAACAACTGGGAGTGCCCATTGTTTGCAAAACCATTTGGGTAATTCCGTTAGCTGCCAAATTGGTCGTAATTTTGTGCCCATTTGAGCTCATATATGGCTGTATCTAATTGGGTCGGTGTGGGGCCGAATGGAACCATGCTATAACTGGTTTAATTTTTTACGGGGAGGCTTAGTGAGCCAACTGAACTCGCATGGACCCTGAATGAGCACTGCGAAATCGAGTGCTGGTGCTGTACGAGCATCGTGATTTTAAGCGAGCGTTACGATGTCTCCTACAACTGAGCGTACGAGCTCTACGAGACCGCGTACGGCGTCTGTGGGAGTTTTACGGGAACTGTACGAGATCTTCTACAAGCTGCTTGAGCCCTCGTTCGAGACATCCTGCAATCCTCGTACAACCCTACGAGACATCGTACAATCCTCGTACAACTCTACGAGACACCGTAGACGCTCTAAGAGACCTCATGGAATTCTTGTACAAATCGCATAGCTCTTAGAAATCTCCCACATTTCTCGTCCACATCGTAGCAATCTCGTACATTTCGCATACACTTTTTCAGTAGGGCGTACAGATGGCAATCAAACTTACAGCCCAGCCGCGTGTTTAACTGTTTTCAAACCATCCGCATGGTTCTTATTACCGAGCGGCCCGGTGAGCGAGGCGGAGACAATGTGGAATGAGCACCAGGCCTACGCGTCGACTCTTCATGAAGGCCGAGGACCGACTAACGCTAGGGGAAAAAGTAGGAATTCGAGGGTGTGCGAGAGACACGCGGTTATTCAGTTCCCGAAAAACACCCACTTGTAAAGCATTGACGGCTTGACCGATGACGGCTTGGACAGCTGCAAATGTGATACGCACCACTCTCTTGTTAAAATCAGCTATGTCCTCCCCTTCTCATTGGATAAGAGTTGTAATCCGGCGAAACACCACCTAAGCTCGCGGCGTCGCTACTGTCTCTTTCTCGCCTGACGCCCAAGTAGAGCGAGAGAGCAGGCGTCGGACCAGCACCATCGAAATCCGTGATTCCGGCCAGAAGAGCTGATCAATAAAAAACGTTTTGTGTTGATAATTTTGTTCCCAAGGAATAGGCGAAATCATGTTCTCCTAATATCAAATAATAAACTTCAGAACGATAATAAACTGCACTGACAAACAGGGATGGATCAGCTTGCATCGCCATAAATATTTGCCGATTTTTGCCAAAGCATTAACAGGCAGCAGAACAATGAATCAGAAATAAAAACAAAAACACTTAAATTTGGTTGTGCGCACTACGTTTTATACTAAAGCGGGCCTATAATTCAATTACAGTCACGTAGTCACTCCCTGCGATGCATACTAGAGGAGAATGTTCGGCTTTATTGCACGAAATTGAACGAAGCCCAGCATGAACAAGAAAGTGATAAATCCACGTTTGTTCAGTCCCTAACATAGATAATACACTTGTATGTATTGCCAGATCTTGCAGAAAATAATATTGTATTTATGGTGTCAGTTACGAATGCATGCTATGCCTATGAGAAGAAATCATTTCCTGTGCATGGGTGGCTCGTGCAGACCCCCCCCCCCCCCAGTTCCTCTTTCTGAAATAATAAACCAAAAACAGCAAGGACCCATGCACTCTCAGGCAGGAAACATCGTAATCTTGCATTTACGAAAGACATTTTGAGCTTTCGGTCTTAGTAATATACTCGTCAACAAGCAAATTGAAACCACCATCGGTTGAGCTGACAAACGGGAAATATTCATACAGATCAGAAACCTGTTTTTACTATACAAGATTACAAAATTCCGGCTCCGGCGATACACATGCATTAAATGTGTGCCAGTTTCTTTTGAAGGCCTCGTGAAGTATGCCAAGTCTGTACCACGACGGCTATGCGATATTAACGCCGTGTCAGTGGCAGCACCTCGGGTTTGCACCACCCGCATCGGCAAGAGAAAATTACGCGAACACCGAAAACAGAAGACTTTATCGTAGAAGTGTCCCGTTCATTCAAGACATCAATAAATGGTCCAACGAAGCGTACACAACATATTTGTTTCAGTTTTTCAAGGACAAATTTACAAAACCATACAGAAGGCACTAGTATTACAGCTGCGGTTTCTCCGTCGTGAATGACAGTGAAGTGCACCGAGAGGAAGAATTGGGAGCGCCACTTTTAGTTCTTTTCGTGTGTATGTACGCGTTACTAAAGTATTACAAATACTTGTTAGCAAATGCCATTTGTATACATTGCAAACCTTTGTAATTTTGATCATATATGTTCTGTGTACCTTTGTGTCATGTGGCCACCGCATTTTCCAGGTATACCTCATGTCACCTTCATTTCACATTCCGGTTGATTTCATGATCTCACATGTCCCCAACTTTACCTTACGCCAGCAATATCGGGCCTGGTTTTCTATTGAAGAGTCATCTAAAAGCATCGTGCTAAGACGAACGATCTAAAATAAAGCAAGAAATTCAATTTCTCTAGTATTCTTTAAAAAACCAAGCACAATTTATAACATTTGCCTATCATCTATCGCTCCGCATTCAGCGATCAAACTGTTTACTTTCTAAGAGAACTATTTTAATATAATAAATAAATTTGGTAGCCTGTTTCCTTTTTAATATCTTTAGCACATGGAATGAAACTACAATATCTGCGTTTTCATAGCCGCCATTTTTGCACGTTCTAAAGAATGTGCGTAAAAATATGTCGTTAGAGCTGCATTTTAAAAATTAAAGAGCACTGTAAAATCTGTATTGGAGTAATGCGAAAGCGTTTATGCTGCGTTTGGTTGCTTCTAGTTGCCTAATTCCCTTCTTGTTACCCATTCTATTCTTTAGTACTTTCAAATTGCACGCCAATTCCTTCCTATGCCCTTTCCCAGCTCTGCTTCTGGTTGCATGACATCACATCCTTGATGTCAGCCTGACTGAATGAACTATTTTAGTCTGTGATGCTTTCAAATTGCGAGCCAATCCTACTATGCCCTTTCTTTGCTCGAATTCGGGTTGCGTGATGGCACATCCTTTATTTCCTCTTAACTGACTGATTTGATTAACTATTCACTACTTGACACATCTTTGCGCCACCCTAATCGACTGACTAAAATAATTTAGTATTTGATACATTCTAATATGATGCGAAACCATTGGCTAATGAGACAATTTTCACTTTTACGTTTTCATTTTTGCCTCTATATAAATATTTAACTTATTGGCCTAACTATTTTTTCGGACACAACATGACATCACCCTGTATTGATGGACAACACTCAGTCACCTCTACCACTTCTCAATTACATCTGCTATGGACACGATTTTGCATGTTTTGCTTGTAACTAGTTACCTCATTGCCTTTTCGGACTAATTATCTTTATGAAGATAGCAAAACGTCACCCTATATCGATTGACACCACTTATAACCTCTACAACTTCTCAATTACTCACAAATGCGGTGGACGCGATTTTGCGGACACGGTCTGAGTACAGAAATCTTTGAACATAGCGAAGTGATGCTTTCGTATTAATAGTCTTTTTTGTTCGTAGTTCATATCAAAGTAGTTGAATCTTGGCAGATTACGAAGTGGACTTTGGACAGAGACCGCCCGGCCAAATGTTTTGAAAACAATATCCTAAGTATTTTTCTCGGAGAGCAGGTACTGGCAAGGATAAGACATAATCTAGCATTGTATCTCATACAAACACATTAAACATTTGATTAAGAGCTAGACAAAACGCCACAACGGGATGTTTAAAAAGTGATATGCCAAAATCGCATCTATGCAATTTAAGATACATAGTAAATCGCTGAAGTGATAAGGGAACACGTGAATTCCTTGTATCAGGGCAAATAGTGACTGCAAATTTTGACCACCTGAGTGGTGAAGGACCTAGATGAAAAGAATAATTTGGAGGTCATTTCCGAGACACTCCTATATCATAAAATAAAACTTCTCAGTATAGTTTAACAGAAACCGTTTTAGCAACTGCGTCAGCTATAAGAGCGAAACTCAATGAATAAATTTCAATGGAGGACGGAGTTGCGGACTATCTAATTGCAAGTAAAGATGTGACGATCAGAGAAAATAAGCAATACTGGATGACACTGCACCAGAAATAATGCGGAGTGGGCATGGATAGAGCATGTAACGCTAACATAGCTCATGGCGGCCTTCGGTAAATGCCTGGATTATAAGTAAAGGCAGGCGTAGCAGGCAGCGAACCTCATAGCGGATTGTTGAGACCAGGAAGATACTCTGATTAGTTACAGGGCAAAGCTAATTAAGAAGATTTCGGATAAGTAATGATAAGATTTCGGAGTAATGTGTTAGGTCAGGCTTATGTTTAGATCAGTTCACGTGCAGAGCTTTTAAGGCCTAGTATTTTTTGCCTCTGTTGATGCTCTCGCCTCTGACATAAATTACTTTCTGAGTACATAAATAAGCTATAACTTGTTTTATGAAATCCCTGGGAATAAGATATTTGGCAGCGTTTTAATCGCTACTTAATTACTGTCCATAAAAGTTAGCCCTTAACTTCATACACATTAGTTTGTGCCAAAAAGTTACTAAAATTTTCAGTCATAAAAATATTCAAATGGATTTATTCATGGAGCTGATATTTGCGTTACTTCGTGTTTGTAGGTCTGCATAAACAACCAGTGTTCTGAAATATCGAATCAACTCACGGCCTTTCCTAAGAAGGTCAAGAAGAACCTTTGACAGAGATGTGGTACTAAAAGTGTGCTGGTGTTGAGAAATTTGCGCAAATAAAATTTTTTGGAAAGCTTCCAGCACAAGTACTCCTTTGTTTCTGGTGCTAAAATGAATAATTTGCGGCTATTAAAAAGTCATGAGAACGACCGCACCCTGGGAGCATAGTTTGTCAAGCCAGGATTTTGTTCACCATAAAAGCCTACACTGCTGTATATTCCGATGGCCACTCATGAAAGGACAAATTTAGAAACTAGTCGCAAGCGGGAGACCGTCATGGTGCTTACATACTTGCATCTGGCGCCCAATCTTGGGTGCAAAAACTCTTAAGTTGCGCAGAATTATCACTTTTCAAACTTTATTATGGGCCGATTGTTTTACACAGAAATAGTAATCGAAGCCTACTAACACGTAATATGAGAAGTAAGAAATGATTAGTTCGTAAAAACGATGCTTTAGTGTTTTGGCTGAATTAAGTAAGCAAGACGCGGCTCCAAATAACGCGAGCGTTTATGTTTGGTATGGTTTGAATAAACGCCTAATGTAATTTATATGGCCGAAAGTGCCTTTCATGAGTTTTCAACAACCACGTATAGAGGGTGGGAACATATAAATTGATCAGTCGGTTGTCTGTGCGCAATCTTATGCGTACTACTGTTCTAAAGCTGTGGGCATCCATCTAGACTGCAGATCACTCAGACACCCTCTTGTCTATTCTGTCCATTCCATTCTTCGACTACACCTCTCTTTCCCTCCGTCTGCTTCTCTTGTTACTGTTCTAACGGGCCACGGCCGATTCCTTCGTACTTCCATCGCTTTGCACTTCTCTCTTCGCCTTCCTGTCCATGCGGTGAAGCTAAGGGTGACGTCATTCATTACCTACGCGCCTGTCCATTCACTGCGGAAATAGCAAATATGCTGCTTGGGTATCCGAACTTTTTTTCCCCTCAATACTTCCTTTCTTTTTTATCCTCCGCTCGTTCTCGCGCGCTGCTTATACGCATTGCCGTTCGTGACTCTTCCCTGCTTCTGTCTGTCAATCGCGTTCATTCCCGCCCGGATGGTCCGTAGTCCTACCGGTCAATACAAAGTCTATAACATGTCCTTTATGGTCAGGGGCGCCATTTGGCCGATTTTGGTGGGCTGCGGCCCTGCTCCTGCCATGTGGACATGTGGCTGTCCTGTTTGCCTTGAGTGCTTTAATTTATTTTGATACATTCCGTAATGACTGTTCAATTAAGTTTTTTGTATTTATTTATCACTAGTTGCCCGTCAGTTCCTTGTTCCTGCCTGTTTCTCCTCCTTGTTTTCTTTTCTCTCTCCCACGTTTTTTTTTGTTCTTGGGACCTGCATTCTCTACACCCCCCCCCCCCCCATTGAGCTGCCCCCTCTCCCTTCTCTCCCCTTTTCTATTCCCCTCGTCTTATTTTTTTGACTTCCCTTCCTTCCCAAAATTCAACGCCCCTTCCTTTATTGTGCACACTTGCGAGCACATCGCAAGGATCTTGGCACGCTGGCTCCAGCCTTGTGTTTTTTTTTTCCTCTCAATAATGAGCCATTTTGTCTCGGGGCAGCCTAAAAACCACTTTTGCTGCCCGACATTTGTGCCATAGTTTTCATTTTCTTCTGATTGGCTTTCGTTATTTTTTCTCTTGTAGTTTCTCATTTTCTTTTATTTTCAATAGGTTTTTGCCTGCAATAACCTCTTGCTCGATGCTTGCTTCCTCTCACATTTACTTAGTTTTTTTTTTGTCATTTTGATAGAGTATACAATAAGGGTATAAAGCTTCAAATGGAGCTTTGATCTAGTACTCATGATGTCATTTGTAGCATAAGATGGTTAATTATGATCCTCCAACCTTCCCGTTAGGTCCCGTTGTATGTCAAGCTCATTCTTGTACTGGGCGTTCTACATGCGCCAGTATGGACGAGGGCAGCGCAGGCGAGCACTGTGCAGAATAGCTCACACGCAATATAACTACCTAATAAAAAAGAGACTGCAGAGCAGATAGCTATAACTCATCGGTGGAGAAGCGGGAGCTAATTTCGGAGATCGGTAGCTTGAACTCCCTTTTTTTCAAATGGTTTGTTTTTTACCTCCACTATAATAAATTATTATTCATAAATTCCTAATACGATAGGATTTTTTCTGCTATTGTCGAATCAACTATAGTTACGCTAAGAGTCATTACTAATTGACATCCACTAAAGCGTAGCCATGTGGTTGCCAATGAGTATTTATTCCCTTACGGCAAAATAACGGTCCTCATCTTGCCGTCCTGACAAACTGCAGCAGTTTCGCTTCGAAGGCAGGGAAGTCGAAAAACTACCATTCTTTACTCACGAACAAACCCGCATCTCGCGTAGACTGCCCTGCCCTTTCACAGTCTGCGCCAGCGTAACACGCGAGCTCAAATGGTGCGTAATCTATTTCGTGGCGCTGTTACTAACGTTATCAGTCAAGCGTCATTTCCTTAGGCCAGACTTCGCCTTATTTCCGCTCTTCATGCGATTCTTTCTCTATGGCTGTCATATGAAAAGGCGCCTCGCTCCTGGACGCAAGCAGCTCTTATACGTGACGCGAGCTTTTGGATGTCCTGGCATATTCCTAGGCAGCTGCTGACACGCCGAAGCACCCAAACTGCTTGCAGGGCGTCTCTACGGATGAGAACATGGAGCGGGGTGCCCTTTTGAACTGCAATGCGCTCAGCACACAAGGATGTAGGGGGCTCCTTTTGTTGAAACGTTCAGGTCGGATTAGGGTGAGATATGCAGGGGCAGTAGACGCTGCTTTTGCTTTGCATCCTTGAATGCTTGCATCCATGTATACAAAGATGCACCGTTGAGGCAGGTGAGCCTCTTGCTCTTTTAATCTCTGCTGAACCGACAATTCCAGGTAGAGAGACGTCGGTGTGAGATTACTTCTTGGCTTGCTTTCATTTACTTAGACGTACTTCTAGAGAAGAAAAACTGGTTCGGGTAGTTGAAAAATAGAGGGTGTAGTTGCATAAGCCATCGCGGCTTTTGGGAAGGCGATAGGCTGGCCTTAAGTCTGCAAGTATCATGACGGTGGTGCCCCGGATCGTCTATGGTGTTGAGCCGCAAATTTCTTGTAAAGCCACACTGCAGTGAAGCCCGGAAGGCACGTAGTCGTTCTCATGACCTCTTGGTTCACTGCCTCAAGGCGATGCCATTCTGTTTTTGCAAAGTGTTTAATCTGGGCTTCATATATCAGCCGTCGATGCAAAATTGCCCTCACCAATTGCCCCGAAACCCATGAAACAGTGGCGCCCGAGTTAGCAGTAATACCCCTAATCAAGGCCTATATCTGAGTAGATTGCTTTTTTTTCCTGAGAAAGCCAAGAAGTTGCCAATCCTGACTGCTGAATCATCAAACCCAGAATTTTTACCCTCGGACCTTTTTGTAGCTGGGTACCAATTGAGACGAGTTTGACTTGTTGCAAGTTTACGATGTTTGCAGCCTTTGGCGACCAACGCATATGTAGTTATGCTCCTCGGAAGTTGAAGCCCAATTGATGAAGCGTATTAAGAGGTAATGTCCAAAGCTGACTTCAGGACAGCCTCGATCCTGAATGTACGCAGCAAAGCTACCTCCGCAAGCATGGAAAAGGAGGCGCTAGGCCTAGTCTCAGTGTCTAGCTTGGTTTCAAGCGTGCATGATTACCATGCGCTGGAGATGGAGCCTCAAAGCAAAAAATACTGTCTTCCTTAGAAGACGATGATTTGCTTCTCTTGAGATAAAATATGTATTTATTTGGATATTCTTGTCAGAGGAGTTACGAGAAGCCACCATAGCAGGAACGTATTTCTTCCTTCACCAAGTATGGGTTCATCCTAAGTATTATTTAGTCCATGCTACTCTTTTGCTACGTACCTAATGGAACAAGCTCAGTTGATCTTTTATCAGTTTGCTTACCTATTGAAATGTTTGGTTTTACTTCAATATGTTTTAATCTATGCCGATGAATTCCTTAACCAATTTTAGTGTATCAATATCAAAATTCCTGAAACATGTCTTCAAATATTTGCAGCACTCTAGGTGTTATATTCTGAAATTAGATTATCAACCATGTATCTGTACCACTTCACACTCACATTCACATAAATACAATAAAAATATATAAATGAAGGCACTCTTTCAAAGGTTTCTCTTTATAAAGTCTATTCTTTGTCGAAATTTCATATGCCGCAGCTTTGCTTTACAGAAACATCAGGTGGCTCGCAATGTGTTGCTACTGTCGCAAAGTTTTCGAATTTCAAACGATGTCAAACATTTATGGCTGCTTTCAGCCGCTGCCTGCTCTCTTTCTCCTATCTGCGCGGAAAAATAGCCTTATTTAGGATCTATCATCGTCAGGTACAGAAATTTCGACTATATATATTATGTTATGTCCTTTCTCGTAGGTAGGTTGTGATCTGCGCGTAGTCTAAAGAAACTCAAAAGTTGATATTAAGGATGACGCTACCGAGATCATTTTTACCGTATGTATCAAACAAATTCTTTTCTCACGCCCTGCATGAATGGGGTACAGAAATGTTTATTTCATCAGTGGGATGTGTACACAAAATATTCACTTTAGTTGTAAGCGTCGACATGTTGCCATAATTTCTTAAATCATGTTGCTTTCTAAGATTCCTTGCTCGCAAGAAAAAATGGCTGTCGGCCTTCAATAACTAAATGAATGAGATTGCCGACCGTAATTATTGCTTGTGATTTTTTTTTCTAATATAGTGCACTCTGGTTTTTCTCCGTTTGACAACAGGTGCCACAGTAATTTCAGCAACTATGTATTTTCTAACCTTCAGCCTCTACGGCGGTAAGCATGACCCTCGCCCGAAATAATCTGCTTTAAATGACGCATTCTTTGTGCAGCTCTATTTGCTTTACAGTAGAGCATTTAGTTAAAGTAAAATGCGTTTAAGCATCATATGGCCACTGAGAAAACACATTAGGAAAGGAGAAAAAACACGCGTCTTTTGTATGAAAAATTAAAAAAGACCGGTTTCAAAAATATTGCGCATCTTAGCAGCACTAATAAAAGCAGACAAAAGTTTAACAACCAGTAAACATATTTAGGTTGCAAAAAGTAGACCAGAAAAAAAGGTATTCGATTCGGTCTCGGCGATTTGGAAGAACATGAATTGAAAGCGTCACCCGGCCCACTCTGTATTGTCATTGCAAATTATCTGATCTGATGACAGCAAACCCAAAATGACATCCGCACAGAAAAATTTTCGAGCATAGTAATATACGACACTACACCCCAGTCGTTCACCTTACATGATACGTAATTGGTTTTGCTTGGAAGCCTTGAGAGTAATTGCAGACTTGGAGGGTCCTTCATGTTCAAACAAATAAACAGGCGATGAAGGTAATTTACCAGAGGTAATGGTACTATATTTTCAATTTTTCTTGAAAAGGGTAATGCCTTATTCATAGCAGCATTTCTCGAATAAATTTCACGCCAGCATCAACCTGATAAACAGTCTCGTAAAAGCAAGTAAGAAATTTCTATCATTTCTGTACTAAGTTCGAAAAAGTGAGGAAGGGGCCACAAAGTCCAATTACTACGAAAGATGAAGTCTGAGCATTCAAGCTTAACATTCATTCACCGATATCTTGTCATGTGTGGCGCGGTTACGTGGAAATTGCAATGATTTAAAATAAGCACCTATTCTGACGAAAAATGCGTAGCAACATTTTTGTTTTAGGTTTTCTTCACAAAAATCTTTGTGAGCGCAATTTATCTTTTGTTTTTCGCTGTTCACTTGGCTTAAAATTAATACCTAAATTTTTGCTGCCCACTACAGGTTCGGGTACCATGACCATACGAAAAGGCACGAACTGCGGAGTACATTTACTTCGGTGCAAAAAGCAATTCAAAACACAGACACTATATTCCGTCAAGTATTTTACTTAAGGCGCCGGTGTGATGCTTTGTCCGAATAATCATTGGCCAGATGAATGGCCGTAATTTACATAGTAATGCCGAAAGTTGGACGAGTTGGTTAACATTCATGATGGAAAATAGCGCTTGTCCGTGTCTTACTTCCTTCCGTCCTTCGTATACTTTCGCGCTATTTTCCATCATGAATAATTTACATAGTAACTAACTTTTAGGTGTAAGAAGTAATAACATATTATGCAAACTACTCTGGTATATATCCAAAATAAAACCTCCCGTGCTATGTGCAAATAAAGATCTGCTGAAGTGACGTCACGTATATTACCTCAAACCTACAGTACCAAATTAGAGTATAGGGTACAAAATCATTCCCTTTCAGTGGAATGAGTTTGTGAAAACATGAGGATTAGAACTTTCAAGATAGCATTTTGGCGGATACATACATACATACATACATACATACATACATACATACATACATACATACATACATACATACATACATACATACATACATTCATACATACATACATACATACATACATACATACATACATACATACATACATACATACATACATACATACATACATACATACATACATACATACATACATACATACATACATACATACATACATACATACATACATACATACATACATACATACATACATACATACATACATACATACATACATACATACATACATACATACATACATACATACATACATACATACATACATACATACATACATACATACATACATACATACATACATACATACATACATACATACATACATACATACATACATACATACATACATACATACATAGGTGAGGCAAGTGGCACAACGAGCTCCGGACTGCGACAAGGACAGGTGCCTCTCCCAGGTCGTCGACCTCCTGATTAAGCGCAAGTCGTCTTCTAGGACGCTGCCAGTACGTCGAGTTATCACCTTCCTTTAAAGCCACGGACTGTTTCTGCTCCCCTCTGACAAAGTGGGCGGTTTCACCGTGCTTACAACTGACAAATATAACACGAGAGCCATCACCGCCTTAGAGACTGCCTTCGAAAGTAAGGCAGCTGTCAACCTGTCAGAGGTAAACAAAACACTTCGCGTCTGTAAGACCGCTAAACTTGATACGCTGGCGCGCTCCTTGAAATCCACTAGACAATTTACGGGTAATGTGTTCTCTGCTAAGACGCACAAACCGGGCTGCCCGTTTAGAGCGTATACGAGCAAAACTCCTGGTCGAAGGTACTCGCTACTTTCATTAAGGACAAACTCAAGCATTTAAAGGTGAATGATGTTTTTGCATTTGTCGAGTCTGAGCATATTATGAAGGTTTTAGGGGCGTATCCGCCTAACGACCTTAAAATATTTCTATTGATATCAGGGACCTATATTATTCCTTGCCGCACCAGGAACTATTGAATTGTGTGGAAGAGCTATTGACAATAATGGTGTAGTTAAGTTCCAAAACCAAATCAGGGTGTTATAGCCAGGAATTTCTGGGAATCCTAAACTTTTATCTCAAGTCCTCCTTTGTTACCTGGAACCAGCGTAACTGCCTGCAAAGGAAAGGTGTGTGCATAGGCTCATGTGCAGCCCCTGTCCTTAACGAACTAATACTTGCCTACTGTGATAGATTACTCCAGAAAACGGTGCGTGGCACCTGCGTGGTAAAACGTTTTGGTTTTGTAGGCGACCATCTCGTGCTTTTAAAATATACCGGAAAAGAATTTAGAAAGCGTTCTATCGAAGTACAATACCGGTTTGACCGGTGTCTTTAGCCTCTCGTATTAACGTCTGAATTCCCGGGAAACACCATACGTTTCCTCGACCTACGCTTTTCTTATTGTGATGTACACCCCTGCTGGTCCTATGAGCCTAGAGCTAAAAAACCTCTCCTTTCATATTCGTCCGCCCACTCCAAATTAATCAAGCGAGGCATCATCAGTTTCTATTGTCTCAATGCCACCAAAAAACATGTGAACATCAGCTCGATTATAGTTTCATCAAGCAGGTCTGACGGCTCCTTGACGCGGGCGACGCTCTGCTCCTGCTGATATCAGTGGCTGGAAACTTGATCAATAATCGTTCACTGGCTTCAAAACAGAGCAACAGCCAAAACTTCGTCGTCTTGCCTTGCCTTCGTCAAACCAGCTACGGTTTAAAGAAGGTTTGTAAATGCACAGGCGTTCACGTTGTTTTCTCCAAACAAGCTTGTCTCACTCTGTAGGAGAGTAAACAACCAACCTGTACCTTGGCTGTGGGCAGACGCGCAGCAATCCCAACGATTCTTGTGCCTCCGGTGTTATCTATTCTATGCTCCTGACCGTCAGGAGGCAATAGATTGGTCAAACGGGTAAATGTATACATATAAGGCTGCAAGAGCGCAAAAATAATGTAGGAAACACTAATTTCTGGGAATATGGCCAATCACTGCAACAAACTGTGAAAAAAATAAACCTTGCGCCCCTGTATCACATAATTGTTCGATCATCGGTAAAGACGAGATCTTGCGTCTAGGGAGATAAATGAAGCTATCAAAATCCGTCGTGCCAAGGAACACTGCTAGCACACCATCAATCTGTTTATCGGAGAAAGAATTGACATTCCTAACCGCTTCCGGGCATGCGTTGGGATGGTTCTCTTTCCTTTCTTAGCGTTTATTGTTCATAGTCATTGTTCATTGTTCATTTACATATTTGCCGGTTTTAATTGCTGCTTCGACCGTAGGCATTTTACTCCTCATAATGTTATACCTTTTAAAGATTAAGATTTTACCCTCCTTTGGACGCCTACAATTGCCTCTGCCATTCCGTTTCAGTTTGTTTTAGTGTGTTCGGTTCTCACCAAGGCCCTTTATACCTACATTTTTACCGTTTAAGTTTTATAGGTTTTACCGCCATTACATTTCCTTTTCATTTTCATTATTGTTAATCTATTGTTTGTCTTGTTTTCCATCGACGGCTGTTTTTCACCACAGTTTCAATCATTAGCAAAAATGTTTTAATTTCACTCTCTGACGACACTATCTTCTGCAGCCTGGGGACAGAGTCTTTTTGTTATGGATGTACCAACCCCTGTTCTCTTCGTTATATATTCGCTGCCTCTTTGCAATGAACCTCAATTAATAGTTAGCGCCTTATAATTGTGCTTCCTTGTGTCTGTGTCCCGTCTCTTGCGCTGTTCCTTTACCAAGATAGGCACACTCATTTATGGGTTAGGGGTGGGTATGTTGTGGTGCCAGAGTGGACTGCTAGAGGCACAGTAACGTAAACAATAGCTGCACGCCTTCATTTTCTCAGCCGCAATGCAGCATTGTTCAGAAATATTGGAGCACCGACATATAGCCTCGAACATAAAAAATAAAATCGAACATAAATAATCTATGTTCGTTTGTATTTTGCAAAATGCGCAATAAATAATGAATAAATGAAAAATGAATGAAAAAAAAATTAGAAACATTATATGTGGTTTAGCTTGTAATTAAACCTGTAGTTACGCGAGAGCAATATGCATGGCTACGTTTAGGGTTGGCTTGGAAGTAAAACAATGCTTTTGCATATGGTAGTTTATTTTTTTGAATGTTGACCCGACTTCGAGCCAGTCAGGTCAAGCGCAAGTTGCCTTTGAAGTCAAGTAGAATTTCTGTCGCGCGTTGCGGCCGACTTGAGACCGCCGGAAGTGAAGTCAGAGACAAAGTATATATTAGAATTCCGAGGTAAACGTAAGCTCTCCTCGCAATTTTGCTGCAGAACTCTGGATATGTGATAGACTCCTTTGGCAGACTTTCCTTTTTCTCTCTTGGTTCCCCTAGCCACGTTTAGGGTAGCCTACTGGGAACCGCCTAGTTATCCTCCCTGACCTTCTATTCTCTCTCTCTCTCCCTCTGTCTTTACATTCTGTATTTTTAACACAGAGCTCCTGATTGCGCTCTGCATCACACGCAGGCCTCGAAGGCTTGTTCGTTAAAACTGAATAGGAGTGGAACTAGCGAAAGCGCTTTGCGAACGGGAAGGACCAAGTAATACCGATGAGTTGAAATCTCAATAACTATGTTTACAAAATACAAAATACGTCTTTTATCATTTTAGTTATGCGCACATTCTTAAAATGGCTCATACCTTTACACGCTTTTTTTTTTTTTTTTGTAGTTCCTTGGTCGACCGTTTCTTCGAGTAAACCTCAATTGTTAGTCCAGACACACCCGTGCACTTTTCTTGCGTTTCTACGTATTTCGCTGGTTCAATATGTTGGCTTCCTCCAGAGTTACATTTATTCGTTTTTAAAGCGCGGAAATTCCTCATGTGTTCTATCCGTCCCTCTCACGCATATCTTCTTACCTGTTTACTGTGGTTGGGTGTCTAGTGCGTAGCACTGAGCCACTGTCATGGATTCCTCCATGTCTGTCGTAAGCCCAACCCTTTTTTTTCGACGCGCACTCTAATCGCTAACGAGAAGATGACAACGCATGCGTTAGGCCGCTTAGTCAATGAAGAGGCGGAGCGGCCGCACAGCTGCAGCCAATGAAAAGGGCCTGTATGCCCTTTGCTGCCAGCACCTGGTAGTGTCGTACAAGCGCGCCTTTTATGAAATTGTTGGGAGTACGCATGTCGAAATATAGTACTCGATTGTGAAAGTCAAGTTTAAGCACAGTGCATTGAGGAAACACGAATGATGGCAAGGAAATTTATGTGGAACAGAACATTAAATTTTCCCGGCGTTTATATTACGTTGGCATGCTACTCTGTGTAGGAAGGGGAATTCGGGAGGGACAGATTGAAGACGAATGGTGAGGGAAAAAATCCGGCCATTAAATACGTGCTAAGGTGCTTCGTGGAGTAATGGTATAAAACGAAGTGATGAAATGCATAAATTGCCAAATAGTATAAGAGCTCCCTTTATGGAAACGGTCTCGGCTAAATAGGAAGCTGGATTTAATGGCATACGATTAGTTTTCCACTTCAGAAATTAGAAGGGTAATCAGAAAATCGCTGTGAATTTCTTACCACCTTCTCTGAAACGGAGCTGTGATTCTTGAAGGTGTGATTCCTTGTGGTTTGGATTTCATGTTTTCTCATACGCATGCAATTGAATTTCGGGGAATTTCTTACCGCCATGGTTCTTAATAAGCAGTCAAGATGCGCGCCTCTGAGTCGACGTGCTGGTGGATAAATTAGCGCGCCTACGTTTACCCTTTACATGTAGTAATAGCCATGCTTCGGAGCGAATATTAGGAATCATATTGGTGCACAGCGGGGAAGGGCACGAGTATCACGTCATCATGATCATGTGTGACTGGCCGAGTGAAATGAAGCTTTTATTCGATTAAAACTAGCTCAATATAAAGCTGAAGTAAGCTCAGGCGTTCGCTCATGAGATGAAAAGCTTCGAAGATGGACATGTTCTTATATTCAAGAATTAAAACTTTGAATGCGCGCAGTGATGACATCGCTGAAAATTTAACAGTGGCGCTTGGGACGTTAATCCTTCGATCAATATATTCCTCTCTTTCTGAAACAATAGTCGTGCTGAATAGCGGTGTTTTGTGTTTTCGCGCGTCGACGCAGCGTGAAGAGGTCAGGAATGAGCAGGAAATTTGCACCACATGAATGATTTAGGAACGCCTGCCTCAGAGTTTTAAGAGCGTTAGCGGTTATTTCTCACGTTTGGCGATTTCAGGTCGGTTTGTCCCGGTCTCTCACATGGCCACTACGGGCTTGAATAAGAATTTCTTTGTGTGCAAAACAGTGTCCATCAAGATTGGCAGCCATCCTTGACACTCAAGATGGCTGCCATCGTAATGTCAAACAGAGGTCGCATTATGAAACTCAATGTGGCGGCCACCCTAAGGCTCACCCTATGTCACTTGCTCCCGCCCAAGATGGCGGCCACACTAAGACTAATCGCAGGTTACTTGATGTCACCTAAGATGGCCGACACCTTAAGCCCAGAGCTTTTGAATCATACCAGATGGGAAACTGGGCTTCAAAAAGTGACTGAGTTTAGTGCGCACATTTCGGATGCCTAAGAATGGTCGCTCTATCTAGAAGCGGTCAAAATATGTTTTTGTTATTGCTTTCGATTCCTTCTAGAAACCACTGTTTTTTTCTCGTTCACCTTAATTACCTCTGCCCCTGTTATATCTGAGAACGTTTGCTACTGCAAATGCTAAACGTACTTTCCAGGCTATTGGGCATTTATCAACAACATGGAAGATTGCAATTTAGAGACGTGCTCCTTTAATGGCCGCGCGAACTGCCACTAGTCGTAGACACCGGAATTTTGTCCCATCAAAATGGCAGTTTTTGTACATAGTACATTGATTTCATGTGCGATTGACAAACACTGGCCCGTAGCTACCATTTTGAAAACACGCAACAATTGTATTGCGAAGATTATTCACATTATATCTAATCGGTACCTGCTTTTTGGGAGCCGCAACGGCGGTTTAGTCGTAATAAAAATATAATAAATATGTGCAGACAGATTTTAGGTACATTGAAGTTAATTGAAATCCTAAAGAAATGAAGAGGAACGGCTGCATGTTGATACGGACATCTGGATGCGCCCGCGCTCCTGTCAGAGACGATTATGGGCATTTATGCCCAACTGAATAAAGGTGTATCTCTTTGCGAAATTCCAAATGCAAAATAAAAGCTGCGTATTCCTGCCTTGGAATATACGCACACATTAGCACACTGCCTTAGAACCTGAACACCGGTTCCAATCTCACGCACGTGTGCGCGATCCTGCAGTCATTCTGCGGCTAATAAAAAAAAATCAAACAAGAGAAGCATGATATCTCGCACAATAGATTTTATTTGATAGCAGGAATTTTTCCCGATCGATTCTACGAAACCTTATGACAGCCGTTGCAGATAAATGTTTTTTTTATTTCGGAGTGGAGAAAATTTTCTTATTCATACGTGTTGCCACACCCAAAAAGTACTTCACCCAGGAGCGCTACACTGTCTATTGTGTGTCCATAACTTTCCTTCCGCTTCGACGAACAATCGAAAAAGGTGGATCTCCCGCACACGACAGTCCTCCGTGCGCACGCTTGGAAAGGATATAGCGATACATGGATTCATGCCTGGCTTGTCATGTGCGGTTCAACTGGTAGAGTTATTGCTATTGAGCGTTTGTATTCTTTACATTTGATGTTAGCTTCAGCCTATGTCGGACACTTTTCTTACGGTCCGATATGGTTCTGTGTTTAAATGCCCTTAATATGATCTCGTATATAATATGAGTATACGTCATGTTTTGTTTTATATGTACACCATGCAGGCTTTGGGAAGAATCTGCAAGCCGCAAGCTGCAAGTGCTAAGTGTATTTTTAATTACATTTTAGAGCATTTATAAGAATAAAGGCCTTTTTAAAAGTGCCAATTTTTGTGACTTCTTTAGTGATATTCTGCGATTCAGACTGCAGCTTCACTACAGCTGGAGTAGAAATCCTTGACTAACAATACAAATAAGAGATTCAAATGACAAAGATAAGCAATTGGACTTAACTCTCCAGGCTCGATTTGAGCAGCACAAAGTTTAACTTATAATTCAGCTTTGCTCAGTGTCTTACAACCGAAGCTGTAAGGAATTCTAGGTAAATGTATTTGAGACAAATATAGCTATAATGATATTGATGGATTCGTAAAGCACAATATTGATGGCCTAAATATGATTTAAGTTGAATGATAAAAAATTATAAACCGATACTGTACCGCGCGAAAAAGTGTTTAAATGCCATTGGACAATGCAGTGAAAACACATGAATACGTCATATTTAGGCTTTAAATGTGTTTCACACCGACACAAATGCCGTCAATAGGACGGCATATTATACAATGACATATCAATGAGTTCACTGCACTTCAGCTGAGAAACTGTACGTCAAAATGATAGCAACATCAATGTGATTATGACAGCCGGCCATCATACTGACGGTCTAAGTGTAGATATCAAATAATGACATGAACCATCATTTGGAAACGACAATCAACTGTCATATTGACGATTATGTTCCATATATGAAAACGATCAAACGCACTGTGTTTTGAAAATGATGGTCGACTGTCTTATTAACAGCCTAAATGCATTCCTGGCTGACAAGTAAACATCCAATGACTGAAAGCACGATCACATAGAAATGACGAATAATGCTGAGAAATAGAGCTGTGAAGATATTGACGTTATTTTGACCATTTTTCTACAGAGCATGGTTAGCCCCATAACAGCTGTGCTGGAATGTGGACTGCACACAGAGAAAGAGAGCATTTCATTCCAGTGTCGTTAAGATCTTTTAGCTCCCCAGGTACTATTGATGGCCAGCAAGACGGCTGGCTGAGAACGAGAATGCAGAAGCGCACATTTTGGAGGTGGGCAGATCTGATTTGTTAGGTCCTTCACCCAACTAAAACAAAAAAAAAATTGTCGATGGGTAGGTCACTTCGTAATGCGAAATTTGAGCGCAGCTCGTCAGCTGTTTCAACTTTTCGACAGACTGAGGCAAATAATTCGAGCAAGACATGTATGTAAAATTATAGAACACATTTATGTAGGCGGTTCGCAGTAGGCTTGGGCAGGAAAGGCGGCGGCTATGCATTTAAATTCGGGCGGTGCATATATCAATATCCGCCGCCATCTATCTGGCGCTCTGATTGCCGCCGCACAGGGATAGCATTGCAGGAGGATTGAAGACAGCAATTAAGTTATCGGAAGGTCGTGGGAGGCAGCGCATGGGCACATAGGAACGTTGAGCGGCGCGAGATAGAAGCGACTGACTGACTCCGCTGACGCTGCTAGCCTGTCAAGTCAACGTGGCTCTGCGTTTCGGCTTGGGATGCATGCACCGTGATCCGCTGATGCCGCTCCGGCATTACGGCAACCGGAGAACCCCGTCACTGCCACGCAGGAAAAGGGGGCTGGGTGCACGCAGCGTCAAACGGTGGCGGCAGAAGAGAGCGCAGCAACCGGTGAACTCGATGGGATGAGGGCACACGCAGTGGCGAACGGTGGCGGGAGGAGCACGCGCTTCCCCGGCTGCGGAGCTGGTTACGATGGACAAAGGCGATGGCTACGGCGACGTGAAACGCTGGAGCGGGCTTCGAAGCGCTGCGCTCTAAAAAGGAACCAGCTAGCTGCCCACTACGACATTCTGCCTGGCCCCATAGAAATTTCAGTTGAGGTATGAGAGGACATTCTTTGTTACTTTATCCCAGCTGGCACGTGTTTAATTTAGCTGGCAACGGATTGAAAAGTTTGTTTCGACTAATGACGTTCTATTGTAAAATATTTCAAGTTCAACGATAATAGTGCAACTGCAAAGGTTCGAACAATATGGTATAAAAAAACATAACAAAAATAACAAAGATATTCACTAAACTGCAACAAGTTTATGCCCGCCCCCCCTCTTTGGACGGCGTCTGTTGTTACAGTGACTCCAAGGGGGCTCTCCTTCTCACTCTCACAGTCTATTTGGGGCTTCGACGGCGTTCCACGACCGAGCCACATCACCGCCTTAGATACCTAATGCATGACTGTAATTTGACTCATTATGCTTTTGTCCTGTGCAACGAATGACTGAAGCTTCGATTTGAGATTGTAGTGTTTCGTGGCGCTACTTAATGGTGCGCACTATGTGTGCGATTTCAGCACCTTGTTCTTTAGCAAGTGAAGAGAGGTACACAGTAGTAATGTGCAAACGGAAAACATTGTATGGTTCTTTGTCAAACAGGCAATATATTTGTTTCATTGTCATTGAAAACTTGCATGCATTCTACAGAACGCATTCCACGGAATGCAAGATAAACATTCACCGCTTCAAACAGCAGGGTGATTGGTAGAGGATGCAGCTGAAAATCATGATGCAAATACATCATTGAGAGTATTTCCGCAGGCATTATCATTACATCCGAGAAACTTCACCGCTGAGAAAGTTCATATCTTATTAGATGGAATAAATTAGCCAGTCAAATTAAATAAGTATCCTAAGAAAAAAGGCAAAAGGACATACGGGAAGGTTAAATGGCGTCTAAAGGTATTGTTTATCGTTAGCGTTTGCTTTTGTTGTTCCGCAGCTTTCCATCGCATCTGCAGCTCCTAAATATAGAACCAGGTAGCGATATTTCTCTCTGCAGAACTAATGCCATGTTTACTCAGAGAATCTGGCCGTTTCACCGCGACCATCTTCCCTGCTGGCGAGGGCACCTGCCCTGCCGCCCGAAATTTGTCGGAAGCGAAGTGAAGTAATTGAATCACATGTAAGTCGTAAGCCCGATTGGCGAGGGCTAATCATACAGAATTCATGAAAACAAGTTAACTCCATAGCATAGCTGAAATAGAAACAGTCACGCTACAGAGCCCATATGAGTGCCTCTAACGCAATGAAGTGAAGGACGGAATGGTACATTTTTTGACATAATTAAAAGGAGCGCGCAATTTACTATCGCATTTTTCACTCGTCGGCTAGTTCAAATTGCTAGCCATTATATGTGATTGGAGAATGTCACGATAATGTATGAGCGCATCAACGAACTCAAAGAAGGGGCGCTATCGCGAGCGGATTCGAACACAATCACAAACAAAGGAAACAAAACAAAATGGAGCCGTTTTTATAATTGAGCTACGACGTCAATGAGAGATAATATTTAAAGAAGAACGCACACAAAACACGCAAACTAAAATTTAAATGAAAGCGTTCAGAGATAAGGAATGTCCTAGACAAGGCAGTGATCTCTAGTAGCCAGGGTCGACGCGATGTGTAAGCTGCAGCGATGCAGCTTACACATCGGCGATGCAGCGGCCGATGCAGCGTTCGGCCGCTGCATCGGCCGAACGCGGCGATGCAGCGTTCAATAAATATCTGGTGGATGTAGGAGCAGAGCGGACACGAATGAGACGCCGGTGAATTTGAATCGGTAGCGCCAGGAGCTTGACAGCGGAAGCGCAACTAATTCCGAGATGAGTGCAAGACCCGTCGATGGCCCCACGTCAGTCTGAAGCATTATTCCCGCCATCTTTACACCGGTGGCGCGAGAGGTGTCTCCCAGCAGCGTGGACCAGATATCAGTCCTCTCTTCACCTCTAATCTTGAATGCTGTTCCCTTGCCTCCCTCTCTTCTTTGGTGCCTCGGATTCCCGTCACGTCACCATTCCGATCCTCGTGCATGGCACGGGCTTTGTAGATCTCGCCACTAGCACGTGAGCTCACGAAACGCCGGTCCGGCATGTGCCTCGCTCCGATGTCGGCGCAACAACAAACCCAGCGTTTCCCCACACAAAAGCTCACAGAGACAGAGGACGATACTGGGCTCTCTCGAAGATATGAGGAGAGGTGGATGACAGCAACAATGATGAAAGGCGGCGAGATTATTCAGTGAAAGAATTCGTTTCTCTATGCTGCTGGTGGGGAAAGAGACGAAATGGAAGCAAAAGAAGTAAGGGAGCAAATCAAGTCACTAGTAGGAACACGCACTCTAAAATCAGATCCTGTAGTGCGGGAACGAAGACCGCGTAAATGAAGAAACCAAAGTTGTTATGAAGCCTGCCTGACACTCCCCCGTTTCCTAATATCGACTTACATTCCTCAATTCCGGTAGGGTCGATGATGATTGCCATACGAAGAAAATAACGTAAATTTCCTTGCTTATTTCCTTAGCATAGCGTGAAATACAATGGGGCATTATTTTCTGAAAACCGAAGGCACATCAAAAGATATTTTTTCTGCTCCGGTAAATCGTGTGTCGCATTTATTGAATGCCCAGCAATTCTGCGAGCGAGAGTCCTGACAATTTCATTTTATTTTCTTTGGCAACAGCATGGGCCACGTCCCAATTGCTGGCATAGCGTTGCGATTAAACAGTTCCGCTCAAGTGTTTGGACGATGTTTTATTTGGCTGCGTCGAAGAGATGCTATTTGACTCTATTCCTGAGGTTTCCTGTTTCAGCTACGTATGCAGGTTTCAGAGAGGACAGTATTCAATACTGCGCTTGACACTTAAAATCTTTATCACTGTTTGTATTGAAGGACGTCGAGCTGAAGAACCTGCTAGTCAGAAAACAAGCGATGGTGATTTTAACTTGCGACCTTATCGCAGGAGAAAAGAGCCAATCATTTATATGTTGTTACAGTTTCGTTTTGCATGACTTTGGTGTTCACTGCTATAACCGTAGTCATATATCGTTGCGCTTTTAAAGAACTGGGACGCAAAATGCGAAATACGGGTGACCACAGGTGTTTTTTGTCGATTACTGTCCTGTGTCCAAGTTTATCATAAAGCTCAACGATGTAAGACCATGTGAATGACCAACTAGCAAAAATTAGAACCTTTCTTATGACCGCAGTATCTGGACTGTAAGGCAGGCTTCTAACAGGTGACGCGGAAGTTATTTTAATGGCGTTTACGGCATTCTTTAAATCTTTACCAGAAACTACAATTGCAAACACAAATCTAGAAGCATCGAAAGTAGTAATTTAAAACGCTTTCAGAGAATGGGCAGTCCATTTTCTCACAGAAATGTTGTTTTATAGGTTGCACACATTACCGGGGCATCACCAAGGCAATGTTTTGTGCACAATAGATAATTTCCTCGTGAATACCCGCCACTGTAATACGCTAGAGGCTATCGATAATTTTGTTTTGAGCGCCGCGATAGTATATTTTTGCTTTAAATATTACGAACACTTGACAAGAAAACGAAATCACATATACGCTATGAAATGCTTTTAAGTATAGCGAAAAATTGTTCTGAATTAGGACCGCTTTGGGGTGATGCCACCACTTCATCTGAAAGAGCTGAATGATTGGACTGTACGCAAAATCACCTCGATCGACGAAGTGCTCTTACTCAAAACAGCTTTAGTGTTCGGAGTGCCAGCTGCGCAGGAGGAGCCCCTGACCGTTTGCACCATCTCGGGCCCTATAAACGCCTCCCAGAAGTTTAATATTTGCAACGACCTTTTGGAACATTCAGGCTAACGGGACCTGAATTGAGGAGCGGTGAATATGGATATGTATGTAGATCTTTGTTCTGGCTCTACTACCATGCAATAAATTTACATATATCTCTTTCGTGGTACAAACGTCAAAAGCATCTGCACGCCACCAGAGGGGCTGCCATGTGGTGACGAAAAGCAGCATGTAAGTCTACCTTGGCAGTCTACAAAATTAGAGATCAAAACAGGAGACCATCTGCGATAACACCGCCCGTAATGACCTCCTGTGCCAGGCTAAACTTTTGTGCTGCGCACCCGACGATCTCGCCTGGGATGCACACGGAATTTTCAAGGTGCCAAACTCCTGATGAGGATCCAGAATATTTTGCGGTAATGCCCTCATCTATCGCCACAGCTTACTTCGGCCACGCACGCCAGGTCAGATGCTGACAATCTACATGCTGGCGATAGCACTCTGAGTGAGCCGCGAAGTGCGTGACAGAAATGACAAGGCCAAAGCAGCGGAACCGAACAGATGACATTTTGAACACTGGTGGCGTGGCCGGTTAGATGAGAAACTCACGTCAATAACGCGCTCATTTTGTGTCGAAAACTTTTTAACGCATGACCCAGCATCCAATGTGATCACTTGATAAAAAGGGCTCAAGCCATGACATCATCATAAGTACAACAGATTCCAATCACACCACACATTATTCATAATTTTATACCAAAGAGACATATTTCTGTTGAGATTCAAATGCTCGGATAAATGCGGGGCTCTCTATTTCGCATTACATGCCATGTTTCATCCACTTTCATTTATTGCGTGAATTATGTTTTAAAGTGAGTATAAAAGTTAGCCCTGGGAGGCATATTAAATTCCTGTACGTGGTAATATGTCTGGGACGTCATGCCATTGCAAGCATTCAAATTTGCCACTCACAGCCAACGCCATGTATGCTGCTTCCGGCAACAGCGACAGTTTTTGTAGCACGGGTCCTTCAACAGCCTCGCGATAATAATACCCGTGCTAAAAGAACACAAACACTGGTAAGAATGAAGCAGAAGGGGCCAAAAGAGGCCTACAGATCCCAGTAATCACTAGTCAACCGAAACACTATCTCCAGGATGAGGCTATGTGTGACTAGTGTTCCTTCCATAGCAATGAAACTGGAAAATGGTCAATATAAAGGATCTGTTGAGAGAACGACAAACGACAAGCGCCCTTAAGAGTGGTTTCTTTCTTCAAGAAGTACTAAGACTTATCAAAAAATGCCTTTCTACCCATCTTCTAGCTCTATTGTACACTAGGCAGAGCAGCAATGCGCACGAGTTGCAGGAGTATCGCTTTGCAGCAGGTCATGGAATGTAAGGAATTCGTATTAAATTTAGTCAACCGAAGACATGACCATAAAACTAGCAGAATCCGAAACTCGCAGTGATGACACAATACACACTTCCCACTACAAATTTATGTGCTGATGCATATGTCATAAACACTCCATCATAAGGCGTACATAACCTTTCTGACGAGCTTTTCGACCCGCCCTGCAAGTAGATGCGCTGTTAACACTAGAATGCGTTGGGCCATCTCTTTTACCGCAGAAATATAAGGTCGGGACCTCGGGTGGCTTCTGAATGGGCGCCACTGAGATGTTATCTCCAGCACGGTTTTCACTTTTCCATGAAATCTGCCCTCAAACCGGCGTACGGCGACATCTTTTCGCAGTGAAGAAACCAGAACGCATTGCGCAAATAAGGCATATATATCTAGCTGGTGACGCTAAGTTCTTATACCATGCTAAACGTTTGATCGTGGGTGAAGTGGCCGCATTTAACTTGACTAACAAAACAAACCCTTCGGTGTACTGGCATCCCAGCACAAGATCCAGAGGGTCAAACGTATTTTAAAGTTTTAATAATGCAATAAGTTGCTCAGAGAATAAAAATGGTATTTTTCACACTCAGGACCAGCTTTATAGCCGGAGTGCGGCATTGCAGGTCGAGTACAAAATAACCCATCCCAGAGTTATTATGTGTATATTTATAAGAAATGCTAAAGTCGGCGACAGCTTTTTGTATACAGTGTAAAGGGCGAGCCAGTCAGTTAAAATTTCTACGTTTAGGCTCGTGAACGCACGAGAACAGCGCAGAAACAGGAAACTCGCGCTGATAGCTTTCCCTGCATAGCCACCAATCTTCATCCGAATAAAAGCTGTTATCATGACATTTTTTTTCTGGAAGCATTACTTTTTGCATTTGTAAACATACTCAGTCATTCAGACAGCGTCTGTACTTGTGGGTGTTGCTCTGGAACTATTGGAAAGTCTTTTTTTTCTATATTTTTTTCACCCCACATAGCTACGTAAAATCAACACGATTCCTTTTTTATTGTACGTGGAAGCATCGCAGGATGAAGCCACACTTTTGTCAACCCATTGAGGATAAAAAATCCTTTGTAGATTCCTTTTTTGTATTTAAGGCATTCACTTGATTGTTAATCATTTCATGAAGCGTTCTAGAAAAATAGGTATTATCTATCTTGAGACAACAAAAGGTCTTCCCCGGTCCATGCCTGTAGTACTTCAAGTAGTAGCGAACGTAGTGGTGGATTGAGAGGCTCTTGCCCTCAATTTAATGAGTCGACGGGCAGATTCAGTGCAGTCTTGCACGGCTGTAACAATCAAGCCAGAAATCATTGCCAGCGTGACCACCTGAATGCTTTTTTGAGAGGGGCCTTAAAGTGTCAATTAAAACTGGAGCATTTTGAAGGAAACCTTCAAAATATTATTGGCATTAGTAGTGGAAAAAAACCTTTTGTATTTAAGGGAAACTGTTTCAGGAATAGGGGCTTGATTTTTCGAATCCTCAGTATGAGATTCTGTTGGAAGTAACTGCTGCCCTAACTCTCGCAACTAAGACTTTTTGTGGTGCAATGTCGGAGCTTAATAGGGCCGCCTCGAAATCCGCCCTAGCTGGATGGAGAGGCCTTTGCACTATATTCTTGCCACTTTACCAAGAAAAGTATGTATTCATGAAGAATGTTTGCAGATTTTATCGAGTATACATTTTTGGGTAGCTTAGACGGATAGGTTGTTCAGTTAGTCGGTGTATGGCTTTTTTTCTAAATGAAGAGCTGCCCACATGAAGTCAGAATTCCGGTTTTCAGACTGCTCATTTTTATTCCTGTGATTGTGTGTATTTGCTTGCACAACTCGTCATTAAGAAAAAGAACGAAATATCGTTCCGTACAACGTACCTAAATTTGATAAAAATTACACAGAACATGTCACGCGAGTAATTGTAGAATTGTAAATGATATCTAATCTGAGGAAGAATGTGCCAGTCCAGCATCTGCCATTACCTCCGAAAAAAAGCTGACGTATTTGCGCACGCGTTGCCGATGACGATAGACTATTCAGAGTGTATATATGCATATGTGAATAATTTTCAATAAGGGTTGTTGGACGTTCAGCGGTATCTTTATCGTCTTCTGTAAGCGCCTGGCCTTTTTGTGCTGACATCTATTCAGGACATGTACCGACACGCACAATCTACCGAATCAACCGTGTTTCCGCCCGAATGTTGTATAGTATACTTGTATAGCAATACTGAACGACAGCCTGCAATCTCGTTTTTGCTACAACAAGAAGGCTCCTGAATGAAACCGTCTGTGGATCTCGAAATGCTTTAAAGTGACCCCTTTCCCATTATTTCCAAACAGCAAGCACTTTTGAATGCCTTTACATTAACTTTAGTAACACAGCTAGAACCGAATATTACGCTGGTATCATGCGATGTGAGAAGTCATTTGTTAAATATCAACAATGGCAGACCTGCACTGAAAGACCACATACAAGTGCTCAGACACATTAAGGAATTCACTTCAGACTTAAAAAACTGGAAGCCACAGCATTGCCCAGTCGCCCATGCTGCTCGTCGCGGAACATGCCGATTAGCTTGAGTCAAACTATATTTCTGGCAGAAGTCGCTGGTGATGAGGCTTAAAATGTTGCCAATTTAAATGCAGGTCATTTGTTTGACCAGTGTCTTACGCAAATAAAGCATACATACGAGATCGCCTTTAAAAGCTATTTATTTATTTATTTATATATACAATAAATCTCACAACAGATTGTAGCAGGAAGGACACACAAGTAAAACATAAAAACTGAAACGAAAAATTTTAAGAAGAAAAAACTAAATACCAGAACAAAGCCGTGTTATTTATGGCACTGCGAAATGAATATGAGGAGTCAGCGATATCAATTACACGTATGAACAAAATTCCAAAGCCAGGTAACACAAAGTGAGATAAATGCAACCATTTCAAGCTATTTAGACAGGACGGAAAGTAATACGCGATTTAATTTATAAAGGATAAAAGACTGCATTTAGAACAAAGTAAAGAAAAAGGCAAACAGTTAGCGAACAATAAACAATCAGCACTAGAAACCCTTATTGTCTATTTGGGTACGACATTTTCCTCGGTATCCGACCTTGGCCTCTACTATGCAAAAATCACCAGTCAAACCTGCAGCGCACCGAACAATTACAGCCGGTTCCTACTGCTGAATATCTGCCGGCGGACATGTCGATCAATACGAGTGGCTCAAATTGGCACGTTTCCGAAGGTTTCTTACGTGGTCGTTGTGTAATTCCGCTCCCGGAGATCCATCGTCTGGCCATATGTTCACCGGTTTCGTAAGCGCCGCAGGCCTGAAGCATGCAACATAAGAGCGAATAGTGGCCTTAGAGATGGGATCACCGATGTAATGCTACAAATAGGTGCTTTGGATAAGGCATCTCCAGCCGAGTCTCTTTTTGTCGGCGTCGCATCTGACTACCTAAACTGCTCAGACGACTAACTTCACAGTTTAGCCATGTTGCTATAGCATAAACGAAATGAACAGCGCGCAAATGGCGAGGGCACAATAAAAGAAATGACGAGAGCTGGTGTGTCTCAATGTCATATTCCTTGCGTCCCTGTCCACTGCGCGCTATTCATTCCTGCACTCATGAAAGCATTCACCATTTTTCTGCTTTTGAGCGTTATATAATCATGAAATACATCAACATGAAGGACCACTCATATTTCCATTGCCCACGAAAACACTGATGCGCTTATTTAAAAGGACATTCCATCATCCGTGCATTTCCGATGTCGTACAGATCGCAACGATTTTCCGGATGACAATGTCGATCAAAATTCTTTTTAAATATGGAAGAAAAGAATTAAAAGCTTCTATATTGCTTACTTAAGCAAATATAATTCCAGAGAATGCTTAACTATATGCAAGCTTCAATGTTTGCAACTGTGATGATTCCACGAGTATGAAATTAATCGATTATATAAAGTGTTACGATTTTGTGAGCAGCAATAATACTGTCGGCACAGGATATGGGAGAGAAGTATACACATTACGTCATTTCGCAACTGTTGAAGGATGCCCGTGAGCCATGGTGGATGTCTTTAATTAAGCACATCACGAAGGCCAAAATCTCAAAGTTTCGATGTGAAGTTCAAATACAGAAATATTTGGAAAGCGGTTCACATCTGAGCAGGATACTTCCATTTGGATACCTTTTGTTTCTCAATACTTTCCGTTGGATATATCGGCTATGCGTTTCTTATTCTTGACGCAGGAAGCATGGTTACGTGACATCACTAGTATGGCTGGCCGGGACATCCTTACCCCTTTCAAAGGGTGCTTGGTTTGGCTCTAAGGATTAACGTTTGAAAGCGGTTTAGGCTATGAGGCGCCAATGTGGATGGCTCCGGAAATTTCAACCATTTGGAATTTTATTAAGTACCCTGTCATCGCGCAGCACACAGGCGTCATGCTTTTTGCCTCCACCGAAAAGCGGGCGCAGTGGCCCGAATTCGGTTCCGCATCCTTAAATTCAAATTCCCAATATTCTGCCTAAAGAATATTGGAGCTACGAATTAAGGACCACATATACGAATAGAATTCATTCGTTGATTTTGACCTGTTTGCAATCCTATGTTTAAATTCCTACTTTAGTTACGTTACCAGTGCTTTGAGGAAAAACTACCCGAAGCTGAAATCAGTGATATTGATGGATGTAAATTATTCAAAGTGCTCTTACACGCACCGATACATCCCGTACCCACATGCCCTTACCATCTGAAACTCCTCTCTTGACATCTCCTGCGAGTAAGAACGCCTGAGCGGAATGCAATTGATCTGGGCCCTTGTCACCTGTGATTCTGGTGTCTGTAGCAACGTCTACTTGTACTCCCCAATCCACTTCGTTATCAGCACAGAACTGCATTGCGATATTATGTCTGCTCCCTACTATGGCCGCTGTCCTCCTTCCTCATATTTTCCCGACGCGATCAAGGAATACTTTCCTTGGTACATGGGCTTATTCAACCCAGAATCATCGCTCTCATTCGAATTGCTGAAGATATTATTAGAATATCTTGCGATTTCGATCTTAAGTGCGCCAATTATGCGGAGCCAATACGTACTGGAATATGTTCTATCCCCCGTCACTCCTACCCTCCTGTCCTTCTTACCCGTACCACATGTCCAATTATTCCTCACATCGATAACGATCGAAAATAGAAAAGACATGTCGAAGAACTGCATGTCCTGCATTAAATAACGCTAACCCCGCTGGCGTGGTCACACCGGTTAGAATACCTATAGGACGACTGACGTGATGGACGTTTTTAACTCGCTGTGGCGCTTGACAACAGTGCAGTCTTGAGCAACTGGCTTTAAGTAATGTCCATGTTAGCGCTACAACACATTTCTGTGAGTAGGCATTCATCAATGACGAAAGGTTCAACGTTTATGATTCCATATGTTTGACAACACGGCGGTCACGATCGTATCGCAACAGAAAATCCGCGTTGAAAACCTGCACGAGTAGCCTTAAAAACGCGAGCGGCGTTGCCATGGTCGCGCCGCTCATACGTCCCGGAGGAAGACTGACGTAATGACTCTTGGCTAGCTCGCAGTGGCGCTTGAGCACAACAAATTGCTGCGCGGTTGGCACCACTCAATTTTCATGCTAGCGACACGACGCCTCTGAACTTGGACGTTGTTTAGCGACAAGAGAGTCCATGAAATTACTTGAAACAGTGTTCAACGCAGACGATATCGTAGTGGGGAGAGGGCTGTCATGATCGCACCGTTAGGTGAAAACCAGGTTGGGAACCTCTATGAACAGCCCTAACGTGAGAAGCGTTGCCATGGTGGCGCCGGTTACACACCCCTATGAAGGCATATGCTACGACTTTGGAAACCTTTAGTACATGGAGGTTCCTTTCACTTGATAGGCGTAAACGTGTGGTACTGCTTGTATGCATGAGCCTTCCCGATAAATCAAGAAACACACACGAGGATAGACAGGGAACTCTTTTTTTGCTGAGAAAGCAATCAGCAACTTTTTTTCTTTTCTATAGCGCAGGTCTTAGGTTCCCTTTCGGCAGTTACAACGCGCCGCCGTGGTTGTCATTACCAGTGTATAGGCGCGAGCAAAGGACACGAGAGATTCATGAGCAAATAATATAATCTTAAAAGAATAGAAAAAGATCCTCGACCTCTCCGTGAATCACTCGTGGCTCTTCCTTCCCGTTTTATGAGAAACTCTATTTGGTTTTTCAGAAAACCTGCAGCTTCGCATATAAACATACAAGCATCTCTTGTGGCTGTGAGAAGGACCGTCTTTCGCCCTGTCGGCACTCCGCGTTTGCCGCGTGCTCGCCTAACACCGGCGGAGTGAACAAAGAAAGAAGGACCATGTCAACACAGCAGTGACACTCAAATGTTGTTTATTGCGCTTGAAAACAACGCAGAGCATTCCTGGCTGGATATATAGCTTTAACAAGGTTTTGCTTCTAATGAGAAGGCTGCGTAAGAAAGTCTTCTGGGGAGGATTCATCGGCTGGCGAAATGGATATGCGACTTCGGCAGCGGACATTACCGCACCAGAAATGGTGGCCAGAAACTCCCGAGAGCGCCAAATTCTTCGTACAAATCCATACCACAGCCTCTGTAGAGTGCGGCGGCGAGTGTGTGCGATATTTTCCGGTTGCTTCCTTGTCGGCGGACAGGCGGGCCGGGCGGAGAAGGCGGACGGGCATGCTTGACGAATTTTCCCATTTGTGCTCCGTAATTAGGGCTAGCTACCCCATGGCATCTGACGGGAGAGGCGGCGATAGACTACCGCTTCCGTTGACAGCCGGATCCAGAAGTTCCTTGTGGTGGTCTCGAGGGAATCCGAGTAGACTTCTTAGGTGGCGCATTCATCGCTTTGCCGCTTGCCCTGATGCCCAGAGTCTCAGAGGCAGGTACCAGAGCCCTACAACCCGAATTCCAAACTGAGGTCCCAAAAGCAAGCTTGCCGGGATGGTGTTCCTGCTGACGCGCCTTTCTTGGCAAGCAAAGGGTTGGCATTCTGGCCTTTTGAGCCGGACTAGTTCCGTGAGACTCAGCAGCTTAGGGTGCCTCACCGACGCAAGGCAGCAGGCACGAGGTCCTGGTGGTTTTGTTTAATCTCAGCATATACCTACGGCTCTTCAAACGACTGAATGAATTGAGCAAAATGTTGATTTGGTAAAAAGGAGGTCAGTGCGATTGACAAACAATTTTATATGGCACCACACAGCGTTCCATTCGTCAGAACGAAGCTCGCTCTTTCCGTAGAAAGCGGCAGCGCGGTCGTTTGCCGGCACATCTTAGTCTGGATCCGCTAAATTTTCGATTCGTCTTCTCAGCCCAAAAATAATAAGTTCATTCGAACGACGTATTCTGGATTAGGTAGAATTTCGCGTATATAGCGGGCTTAACATGAAAGAATACAAAAACTTGCGCTTGCGGCAGGTTGGTATGATGGCGCGTGTTGCAGAGAGCTCGCCGCGCTGGTGGCAACTTGCACCATCGGATGCGCCGACTGGTTCACGTGGGCAAGGAAATTACCGGGGACAAATCGGCCTGGTCCTGCATCCGGGCCGGGCAGCAAAGGTTGCTGCTGTTCGATCACTAAAGTCATGGTTGGAATCAGCTCAATCATGGCACGCGAATGTGCGCCACGCAATCTCTAGACACATGAATTTAAGTTTCGCGATCTTTCTCAGGCGCTCTGAACAAAGATACACTTGAGGCTTTCTTTATCACAAATAACTGGAAAGGGGTTTCTGTAGTTGCTCTCTGATTTTGCAAAACACATTTATTGTCTTTGGGGTATTTAATGCATACACGTTATAATAATTCTTTATTATTAATTGTAAAAACGTGCCTGCGGTGCGCAAGTCAGCTGGCAACTCTACACATTTGTTTCGCTTGTCGGCCTCAGAGATTTATTTTTAACCCTTGACTATAGTTAGCTGCGATACTTTCGGTTAAACATCACTTCAGTTTGCAGCCTTAGCGTTTCGATTCTGAAAGTTATTGGAGCATATTTCGAGCATAGCATTAAGAAACAAGTTGGGGAATACATTGGATGGCGGCGCTTGAGAGCGCTGTCGACAGCAACGATGACCTTGTGAGCATCTAAGCGGAAAAGGAAAGGGACCTGGATTGTATTGCCTGTATTTTGTTATGTTTTTAAAGCAGTGCTTGATCTCAATAAGTGTCGAAAGGTTAAGATTTTTTTTCAACCTTTAGAAAGAAATCAGGCACCACCATCTGCTTTGTGCCCAGGTTCAAAAAAAAGAAAAACTTTATTGGTCTGACATTTCTTTTGTCGCACTGTCTGATGTGGGGGGATATCTGAGAATTAAAAAAAATCACTAACGTGATTTTATTTCCTTCCCTCGCAGTGGTTCAATGTACAATACTGCTTGGTTATAAGAATGTGTATATGTAAAAGTAAAATCGTTCGTTTGGCTCGTTGCTAGGATAGGAAGTCGCCTCTCCTATTCACATAGTAACCTGAGAGAAGGCTCTGAGGGGCAGCTGTCAACACGAGCAACTAAACCTTCAGCCTTCGAAACGGGCTTTGTTCACAGCGGGAAGTCTGATAGGATAGGGCCTCCCTGGCAACAATTGCGACGTAGTTTGGCCAATAGTTTCCGAGGTTGTATTTTTCTTCCTTCTCCTCGTTGCTACTTCACTGCCGTCATTTTAGAGGATTGGATATAATGAATTGATATGTGTTTTAGATGTCATTTATTTCATTCCTTATAGCATGGTTTTACGAGGATACCTTGGCAGTTTGTACACGAGAGATGACATGGCTGCCATCAATTTATGCCACTGGCCAAAGACCATTCGTCATTCTTTCGAAATTCATGCCACGGATGCTGGAAACTGACGCCGCTGGATATCGTGCTGATAAACAATAAATCTCTCGCTTATCAGTCTGATCAGGTACCAAAAACAGATAAAATAAGGTAAACACTACATACTGCAGTTTGCATTACCTTCAATAAAACTCCAATAATTGAATAAAACCATTGGTATTGCCCAGACGGAATTACAGGTTGGTGTGTCCCTATGTACAGTCGTAAGCGAAAATGGTATCCAACACATAGATGATGGTGGAGCTCGGGAAATTAGCATTGCAATGCTATTCAGCAGTTGCTGTCTGGGATCGGAACAAACGTGGCAGCGCCCTATTTTATCGAGATGCATGCGCCGCTTTAACTGTCCATGTCGCAAGAGGGCATTTAAATGCCGTTTTCTAGAGCTCGGCAGCCACCGGCTGCATATTGTATAACACTTTTCCTTACGTCTCTACATTAAGAAAGCCAAGTCTCGTCAACCATAGATGCCCTCTTTCTTGCTCTAAAAATCTAGAAAACTCCTCATTGCTACGACAAAGCACAAGGGTCCTTCCGCGGTTGCGCAGTATTTAGGGCCGCGGTTGCAGTACCCAAGGACGTGAATTGAATGCCACCTGCACCAGCAGGAACATCGTCGTTGTCATCTGCTACCAATATATAGTAGCAGATGACAGCGCGCTTTTTATGTCACTTTATTTCTCATTTTCTTCAGAATGCGTAACTCGATTGTGTGCTTACGTAACCTGGTACCGTCCTACTGCGCACGTCACGCTTACGTCATATTTTGAACAAAATGGCGAAGTGTTATATAGGCACCGACTGTACAATTTCTACAGCTCGTAGGGCGGTGCTCGATTGCTAGACAAACGCGGCGGCTCCTGGCGTGTTCCTTTTGCCACGTCAGCAGCTGTACCGTCGAAGGACCACGTGCGGTAGTCCACCAGCGTTTAGCCGAAGAATTGAACCGGACGTGTTGTGTTTTGTGATTCCCGCCTAGAATACGCTCATAATGAACCCAGGAAATTACCTATGGACGGCTTTTTTTCTGCGTTTGGACTTTTTTTCACGGCGCGACTCAAAAAGCACGAAACCTCGCTGAGAACACAGGCACTTGCATCGTCGGAACTAAGAGCTGGTGCACCAAGTATTCGTACTTCATTTATAAGTTTATTATTACTTCGAGGCTTTGCAAATTCCTATCAGGGCTAAAACGCGATATAGAAGTGTATAAATTCTGCAAACAACAAAATGGAGATCTTAAATGGCAAGAACACTAATGAGATAGTGCAAACGAGATATGGGACGGTATCACTGCAAAACCAGTAAGAAGTTTTCGTTACTTTAGAAAGATTACTGAAGTCTGTAATTGTTGAAAGGGACAAGCCTGGGTACTTAATATCGTTTGTTCTTGCGTGTAACAATGTCCTTGTAAAATCATGCCGCGGCCTTGTGCCATACAGAGCACAATTTAATATTGGATGTGTTAATATTTCTTGGACCTTTGTTTAATTCAAGAAGAATAAACATACATGATAGCTGCGGTATCTGAAGAGAGTGGAAGAAAAGCAGTTTGATTATGAGGAGCAGTGATATGCGGGTGCGTTAGTAGGAGTTAAAGCGCATTTATTTATTTTGAACTCTTCGTTAGCAACAATAGATTCAGTGAAAGGATCCTAAAATGTTGATGGAATGTTCAAACATGGGGAGCATAATGATGTTGTACAGAGAAGTAAACGTTCACGGGCAGAGTTGGGGAGAGGGCTGGCTTGAGAGCACTTCGCACAAAAATTGTTTGCTTAGAGCATTAATTAGCTGCGTCATTGTCAACGTGCCATGTTCGGAGAGAATTTCTGTTTTCAGCGCAATTAAGCGGGAGAGAGTTATTTTTTTTAGTTATATGTATGAACAGTTTTATCATAATTAACACACATTATCAAATCACAGACCTCGAGGGCATGCCGGTAGTAAAAAAAAAAAACTGGAGGGGTAGAAGAAATATTTGGTAACACTTACTCAGGACGGTTTCTTAAGTAAGCTGCAATTCACGCGACAAATATGCCATTTTTATTTAATTACTTAGTTTGTAAAGAAGCTTGCTATTCAAATGGTATTCAATATGCATGCATATAGCTTCAGTCTACTTTTCTTTGTTGATTACCTGCAACAATCGTATATTTTTATACACTTACTAGCTAAATGAGGGTAGAAAATCCTCAGCTAAAGATGTGTCCTTTAGTTAAAATTCGTTTTTCTGGGACATCAGCTGTAGGTTCATAACTAATGTGCTCTAAAGCTTTGCATGCTGTACGGAATAAAGATAATGGACGTTAATTCGAAATAAATGCTCTCTCTCCAATTCTATGAATTTAGTTACTTTTGGCCGCTCTGCAGTCCGTATAGCCTTTGTTTAATGACTCGCTTAACACGATGCATAAATATTTGTAGCACAATTCTGCCTACTGCTTTAGCAAAGCGTGGGAACGTCAGCTGCTTCAAGAGATATTTCTACGTCAAGATTTAAAAACCAACCGGGATGACCTGCCCCGGAAATTACATCTGGAACTGAGGGCAAATTCGTGGTATAGGAAGGGGAGAGCTGTGATCCTGTATAAATCTCGTGCCGACCAAACAATTGCCCTATCCACCAAATCAGCATCACGCTTATGCATGGTTTTTATATTCAAACTGCTTTAAAGATATGTTTCAAGGCAAAGAAGCGCATCTGTAAAAGCTTCGCGGCTCAATAAGGGTTACAAATGTTTTGCATGTAAGCTTTCACATCTCTCATTTTCTAAAGAAGTTAGTTCTCGCTTTCTCGTTTGCTGTGCTTGTTAGTATAGAGTCTGGTGCTGTGGTATCGAAAACTAATTTTATTATCGAAAACATGGCTTCTATGGTTTTGTCCCGGGCAGTTCGTATTACGAAACCAACATTTGATGTCTAAGGATTAGATAGAAACTTTTGTTGTTCACGCAGCGTAGAATAAACAATATAGCGCCATAAACTCCCTAAGGCCCACTGGCACGTTAACTGATTCAATGCTAGCAGGGCTCACCTCGTCGAGTATAACGGAAATTTGAAATTCCCAAGTTTCACGGGCCTTCATACTTTCGCAGCCGGCATATTCGATCGCGTTTATTTATAAATACGAGTAGCCTTATTTCTAAGGGTTCAAAAGGGGTGACAACAAACACGTTACTCTGCTCCGTAAACAAGTGGAAAAAGGTAGGATCTAAGGGCAAGAGGCCACAGTCAGAACTGGGCATGGTCTTACTGATTGGTTTCCGATCGAGAAAGGAGTGAGGCAAGGCTGCATACTGTCGCCCTGCCTATTTAACCAATATGCCGAGTGCATCATGAGGAAGGCTGGTCTGGACGAGTCTTCAGCTGGAGCGAAGAGTGCTGGAAAATGTATCAACAACCTTAGATATGCGGATGATACCACTTTAATGGCAGAAAGTGAAGTGGAACTCACGAGACTTCTGATGCGCGTGCAAGAAGAGAGTGAGAATTTTGGGCTTAAACTGAACATTAAAATGACAAAGATCAAGGCGTCTTGCCCCATCAAGTCCTGGAGCATCAATGGACAAGAAGTGGAAGCTGTGACAGATTTTCTGTTCTTGGGCTCCAAAATTACCTCAGAAGGAGACTGCAGCCATGAAATTAGGAGACGCCTGCTTCTGGGAAAGCGAGCAATGGTTAGCCTTGACCGCCTAGTAAAGAGCAGAGACATTAGTCTGCCAACCAAGATCCGTATAACTCGTGCTATGGTCTTTCCAGTTGTGATGTATGGATGCGAGAGTTGGACTGTGAAAAAGGCTGACCGCCGAAGAATTGACGCATTTGAATTGTGGTGCTGGCGAAGACTCTTGAGAGTTCTTTGGACTGCCAGAAGATCAAATCAGTCCATATTGTCGACCATGAACCCTGACTGCTCATTGGAGGGTCAAATTCTAAAGTGAAAGCTCAGCTACTTTGGTCATCTGATGAGAAGAGAGGAGTCGCTGGAGAAAGATTTGATGTTGGGAAACGTTGAGGGTCGCCGGAGAAGAGGTAGGCAGCGAACGCGATGGTTAGATGGCTTCCTCGAGGCACTGCAGATGAAGTTATGTGATGTTAGGAAGATAGTGGGAGACCGGAAACGTGGTGTGACATGGTCCATAGGGTCACGAAGTGTCGGACACGACTGAACGACTGAACTGAACTGAAGCCACGCATGAGCTCGCCGAAGAAATGTTGCGCCCTAAGAAAATCATCAGTTCATCTAATATCGGAAGCATTCAGAGCAGCAATATGCACACAGTGTGACAAAGGAAAATAATCATATAGAATTTTGCAGGAGTATAAATTACAGTCACAATGCGGACTTCGTTTTCTACGCTCAATAGCGAATAGTCAGCCTCCTTTTCTGAAAACGCTTCCCTTTTTTTTTTTGCTTGCCCAAAAGCGTTTTGGTACCTAATAGAAACTACCACGAACAAGAGTGAAATTATAAATAAGTGTAACTTTTGCGTCCTTTTCCCTCTTTAAGAAAGAAATAAACTCTAAGCTACCAGTTGTTTCCAGCTCAGCCGACAGCAAACACAGCATTGGCCGCAAATTGCGCGTCGCTATGAGTACTGATGATCGCGCAGAATAAGTTCGCCGAGGTCCCTTGCGTGAAGTTTCTTACGGCCGAAGCTTGAATGGCACAAAGTTTTTGCCTTGCCATGAAATAAATTAGCGGCCCTTCAGTGCGAAAATGAAACACGATGCCTAATTAACGCCTCTGGCGCTTCCTATCGATGTGGAACTAAAGCGCGCAAACAGAAGATATAGGATCGGGAATTACCTTTGAGAATTCTCCTACACTACAAGTCAATCGATAGAGCCATGACCGCGCCTTCCAGCTGAAACGGGGTGAAGGAATGCAGTACCAAATACAAAAACCGCCCACATGCACATCGCTGGCAACAGGGGCCGACGCTTTAGGTACCGCGGCTGCCTCAAGAGGGCGCCACATCTCAGTTCTCAGGGGAAAAAAGGAAGACAGCGCGGGAGGAGGAAGAGAGGAGGAGTTGTACTCATATATAACGAGATCAATTCAAAGCTCGGATCATAGAGAGTAGCAGTAGAGAGGCAACTGCTGCGTGGTTTCCAGGGCCCGCTCGCGAATACTAGCTACGTGTGGTTTCACCGCCACGATCTCAGTCGGAGCTCACTTTCTTTGGGCCGAAAAAGCAATGCGTGGTTAGTTGAAAAGTCGCAGCACACGTCTGCAGTTTCATATCGATGTGAGAATCCGACGCGTGGCGTGAGCGTGTGGTGTTTCTTTCCGTCGCTGGTTTCGTGGTGCTGTGCAATCAATTTATTGTGACCATTAATTGAACCCTAGAACTGTGTCAGCTACGAAAAAGTTGTTTTCTGCTGGAAAATTTTGGAAAATCAGCGAAAGAGCAGTGGTGTGTTCTGCAGAGATTTTACACGTACTTTTCCTCATTTTGGCTACTACTGCATTGCGAAGAGAAACGTCACTAGAAATGTTAGGTCAAGTGGACATACCTTAAATCGTGAGTAGAAAATCAGCAGTGTTATAATTCTTGTTCTGTTAGCCTGCTGGGCCTTATTGGCTTTTAACTTAAAGGCAGTGCCGTGGCTATCAAATGTGTAAATTTAAAATTGTCTGCGCGAATGCTGTTTTCTCTGCCACGCCGCTTATACTGCAAATGCGATTGTAGCTAGCTTAGGTTTGAGAAAGTCGGATTTTTCTCCTATATTGAAGGCATGCTTTAGGTACGAGTTTGTGCTGTACCTATGCACTGAAGGTATAGGAGGGCCATGGTAATGTTTTGCCTACTAGGGCAGTCAGGTATTTTACAGCAATATGCGAGATGAAGTATTTTTCTGCGGCGTACAATGTAGAAATGTTATATTGTATTCCCACTTGTTGTCACCCCAGCCGGAAGAAACTGAACAAGCATTTCGAGAAGATTTTAAAATATTTTCTTTGTCTCTAGTGAAGAAAGAGCTTTTTTTTAGTTGTGTAGCACTTTTCTGTTATTTGATTTCTGCAGCATGTTGCTTACCTGCAAAGAGGTCTGATGTTATTACAGAAATTTCAGTTACTACAACCACTTCACCAAAAAAACCAGTACAAGAAATGTTCATATCAGAGAAACATTACTATATTTTCTTTAACTAGTTTGTAGGAAAGAATATTGGCTCGTTTTTTTCAATAGAAAAACGAACACTAATAGTAAAGGCAGGTCACCAAGACAATTTCACAAATTTTTAAATACTTTAAATATAAAGATACGTTGGAATGACTTATAACTTTGTACCGCGAAGCAATGAATCTAAATACGTTCCTTAGATGGAGATTTTGTCCGTTACGTGCAGTTTTTTTTTTTTTTTTCAGAGTTGCTGGGAAATGCGCTGCTGCACAATGTAGCATTCCGTATCTGGAAAAAATTTAATCGATCCTATCCGCCACTCTAAAAAAAGAAATGACTATAGAAAAGCCGTAGCTTGCTCTTAATGTCCCTTATTTTGCAGAAAAAGCTATTAAACGTATTCTTCATCCAAATTGTACAAGTAAGAAAGATGGCTTCGTTTAGCAAACCTTCTTGCGTTAAAATTGATGGGATGGAAATATCTAGAGGCAGTTCATTTATATCCAGTCTAAAGCGCATCTTTTTCTGATCACAGTTGGAAAAGGGGAGAAAAAGTATTACGCATTTAATACGAACGCTTTTTGAAGATTAGCTGCGGAGAATGTCACTATTATGGCCATACAACTTTTTCAAAAACAAAATTTTCAAGAACTCTTGGCATGAACTTGTGGTGAATGACTGCCTGTTTCTAATTTGCGAAGAGTTGACAAACATTTTAGATCCCAAGATGTCCATTGCAAGCGAGGGATCTAGCTAGTTTTCACATTGAACAAAGTATGTTTCACTTAATTATAATGATCCTAATTTGCCTTTTGAACCTATGCCTTAGAAACTATGAAAATGGAGAAAGCCGCTGGAGGGGATCAGGTAATTATAGATTGCTTGAAGGACGGGGGGATATCGTGCCTGAAAAACTGGCCACCCAGTATATGCAATGCCTGGTGTGATCGACAATACCGGAACCATGGAAAAACGCAAACATTATCTAAATTCATAAGAAAGGGGACCCTAAGGACGTCAGAAATTAGAGACCATTTAGCTTACTAGCTGTTATGTATTAGGTATTTACCAAAGTAATCGCTAATAGAATCAGGGCAAATTTAGACTGCAACCAAGCAAAAGGTCAAGCAGGTTTTCAGAAAGGATGCTCTACAATCGATCATATCTATACCATCAACCAGGTTATAGAAAAATGATCGGAATATAACCAGCCCTTATACATAGCATTCATTGACTGCGAAAAAGCATTTGACTCAGTTAAAACCTCGGCGGTGATGCAAGCATTGCGAAATCAGGGTGTAGACAAACCGTACGTAAAAGTGTTGGAAGATATATATAGAGGGTGCACAGCAACCATAGTTCTGCATAAAGAAATGTAACAAAATTCCTATAAATAAAGATGATACGCAAGGAGACATGATCTCCCCAGTACTATTCACAGCTTGCTTGCTTAGAAGAAGTATTCAGAGATTTGGAATGGGAGCAGTTAGGGATAACAGTAGATGGAGAATACCTCAGTAATCTGAGATATGCTGATGATAGATATTCCTTGCTAAGTAACTGAGGGCATGAATTGCATAGAGTTATTGATGATCTAGACAGGAAAAGTAAACAAAAGTGGGCTTGAAAATTAATATGCAGAAGACTAAGGTAGTGTTCATTAGCCTAGAGAAGGAACAGCAGTTCATATTAGGTAGCGAAGCACTGGAAGTAGTAGGTGAATATATGTATTTAGGACAGGTAGTAACCTCAGATCCGGAACTTGTAAGGGAAATAACAAGGAGAATAATACTGGGATGGAGCGCATTTGGCAAGAACTCCCAGATTATGATTAGCAGCTTACCGGTATCGCGCAAGAGGAAAGTATACAACAGTTGCATCTTACCTGTACTTACCTATGCTGCTGAAACGTGGAAGCTGACAAAGAGGGTTCTACTTAAGTTGAGGACCACGCAAAGGGCTATGGGAAGAAAAATGGTAGGAGTAACGTTCAGAGATAGAGGAAACGTGCAAAGTGGGTCAGAGATATAACTCAAATCACCAACAGTCTCAGGGAAATCAAGAAGAAGCAATAGGCATGGGCATGACATGTAGCCCGAAGAAAGTATAACCAACAGTCGCTTAGGGCAGCAAACTGGATTCCAGGAGAAGGAAAGCGTAGCAGGGGCGGCAGAAAATAAGGTGGGTGGATGAGATTAAGATGTTCGCAGGGGTATAGTGGATGCAGCTCGCACAGGACCTGGTTAATTGGAGGAATATGGGAATATGATGATGACCTTGTGGTAGAAAACTCGCCGAAAAGTTGTGAACAATGATTTGGATTACACTTCATTATTGTCCTAAAATTTACACGAAATACATTAGAACACATCCTTAACAATATTGAGTCCGCGTCTATGATTACGACCAAAAACGGTGTTCCTGTGTGCCTTGAAGACCACTAAAAGTGTTAAAATGCTGCGACGGTGGAGTACGCACGTGACCTATAGATATGTGTGAAGCTCCGATGTAAATGTGCGGTCAGGCAAAGCTTCACTGAAAGGCGTTTTCGTGGAAACCCTATATATTAATGCGGCGTACTCCTTCAATTAATTAGTTTTACTTGATGTACTCAGGATGAGAAAATACTGCAACTGATATAATCCTAAAGCTTTCTATTTAGAGTGGCAATGAGGGAATTCCCGATTACTGATAATGCATTCTTTAGGAATCGCAATCGTTTGCATGCACGCATTTGTCAAGGCATCCGCTGCACATGAGAGTGTTGCTGGTGATATAAAGGCATGCATTTGTTTTATCACTCTTATTGAACAAAATATGAGCTTGTTTCATATGAATGTAGAAGACATTCTTCTGCAAATAACCATAATAAAACCACATTCCGCGTTTTTTTAATGCAAAATGACGAGCAAGGTATTGATTAAATACCTCTGTTTGTAATTCCTTTGAAAAAGCACCTATTTCTTGTGGAGGAATGTACTTACCAGTAACTGCACAAAAACGTTCCACTGTAGGTCTCTCAACTTGCATCTACTTCACGGGACCCGCAGACGTTCATTCACACACACATGCATACATGTGTTTGCGTATTTTTGTGTGCGTTTCAAATCTATGACAAAATATGCATTTGTTTTTTGTTATATATATAAAGGTGTCCCATGACGTCCAAATTACATTAACTAATGAATGAGGATCCCATCTTTCCTACTGCTGGAAGCGAAGCGATTTTTACTGCTTCTGAAAGAGCGCATACGTAAACGGCCGTGTTCACATAGGTTGTGCGGTGTTTGTCGAGAGGAAAGCACAGTGTTTAAGTTTGTGAAAAACTGAATGGTAAGAGCGCAGATGAACTAGTGATGTTAAAAAGCACTAAATTCGCATATAGTGACCTTATTTACCTAAAGTAAGACCGGCGATTATTAACTCTGAAACTTGTGCGCCATTGCAAATAACATAAAGGCTCAGAGGCAAGTGAAGATATTCGGTAATGTTGTACTTCCAGAGGTGTTGAGAAGACAACACAGCGCAGGTGTTGTCTTCTTCCTTGTCCTTTGTCTCCGCGCTGTTATTCCTTAAAAATATGTACCAACTAGCTCAACTTTCCGTGTTATTGAACTTCCAGAGGACGAATAAAAAACATGAAATCTCTCATTTCTGACTTGTGGCATAGTTCCAGTCGGGGCTGAAAGTGCTTTGCTGAATATTTATATATTTACTCACATGCTTTACTATAAGCCTTCGCTTCGGCTTTGGTGCGGATGGTTCTCATAATAGTAAGAGTTAATGCAGTGTTGAGAATAATTCCGAAGGTAAAAAAAAGCAACTCAAACTTCACTTGCCTTCTAATTCTTTGTGTCGTTCTTTGTGGGCTGAACTAAAATATTTACTGCAAGAGTATTAAAAAGTAATCCTAAATATCATTTTATAATGTTTTTTAGTAGAGTCTCACATTTAGGAGTGTCTGCGAATTTGCATTCCTTTTCAATTCTTTTAACAGGAGAGTAAGCTGAACGCCAGAGCAGGAAGAATGATGTCTACCTCCTTACCAGAGGAAATCGGCATGTCCGGAGAAGGTGGCGCTGATGCTCCTCACGCGACTGAAGTGGCTGCAGCCATTGGCGCATCCTTCATGAACATGACAGCCAACATCCTTTCCGAATTTTTGACTCCACCATCTAATTTGAGCAGACTATCTTCCAGACGCCGCAACAATTTCTCTGCCATTCTGTCCTCGCCGTCGATGGCCATACTAGTATTGGACGCTCTTAATGTGGCGTACATGCCTGTCATCATCTATCTGGGCATCATCGGCAACATCCTGTCCCTGGTCACGTTCCTCTTCACCAAGCTAAGGAGTCGCACTTCTAGCCTGTACTTGGGAGCGTTGGCCGTGTCCGACTCGGGGTTCCTCATAGTTTTGTCCTTCGCTTGGCTCAATGAACGCGGAATAAACGTAAGTAGAGCAAAGGCATTTGTTGAATATTTTTGCTATTGTTACAGAGGTGGTTAATTCTCTGTTGCCGCTCACACTAGAAACTGCTGTTCTTGTATTCTGTAAGAAATATTTGCCTGCACCGCTACTTCTCAAGATACCTTGTTGGGTGAGTTGGTACTTATTCATTATTTATTTAAACAGCGCGAACACGAGAACAAAGGACAGATAAAAGAAAGCCACAGTACCACTACTTCTTTCCCAGTTTGAGCATAGTCCCCCGCAATTAGTCTAGAATTCGATAAACATCGACGGGGGAATTCGCATCGGCCAACTTTGTTTGCCCAATCTATGTCCCAAGGGGATCTTCACGAGGTCATTGTAGATGAACCGTTTCCCACAATTGTCAAGCGATTCGTCGATTTTCGCTGTACACATAGCTATCTAAATGTGACTCGCAGATTTAGTTTGGATATAACAAAGGAGTATACAGAAGGTAGCGAAATTGGACATACACAAAGTTGGCGTGCTAGATTAGTGCAGAATCTATTCACTACATGGCGCTGCTTGTATTCTACAGTGTAGATGATCACTCCAGCCGAAGGAAGCCCTGGTTTTGGAGGTAAGAAATGAAATGTGAACTAAATGGCGGTGGAAGTAAGCGAGAGCCGTTTGGAAGATTGGCGGAGGAATGGCAGGGAGGGGATGGATGGAATATAAATCGAAATTAAACACGAGTATTTAAAGATATATACCATCATTCGAAAAAGAAAGCCGTTTAAAGTTGATGGATTATCTAAGTTAAAAATAAAAAAAAAGAAAGGCTGAGGCTGAGAAAACTTTATTCAGAATAAGTGGGAAGAATAGGGGAAGTCAGTTAGCGTGCCGCAGGCCGTGGAGACCTTTGGTGACGCCAGCCCATTCAAACGCCTTGACCTGAATTTCAGGGTCATCGCTGGACCTTAGCTTGTCCCAAGCTTCTTTAGAGAGATCAGGCAAGAGTTCTGAGGGAGGCTTACAGGTCTTGCATGCCCATATAATATGCTCGAAGTTATATTCTCTCCGCAAAAGCAGCAGAAGGGATTCACATCTTTATTTATAAAGTTTGATATGTATTTTGGGTTGGGGATGGTCCTCTTCTGTGGCTGTCTGCATACGACTTGTTGTCTGGTCAGACTTATGGGGTGGTATTTGTTCTTCGTATTGTTTTTGCGGCCGCGAATGTGCGGCCGCGAAAAGGGCGGCCTCTTCCGCCACTGGGGGTCTGGACGTGGAAATCGTCTCCGCCATAGCGAGTCTGGCTGGTGTGTGTGCCTCCACGTGTCGAATATTTATTAGGGTCTTCCGTGTATTCGGCGTCCTCGACGTAGATGACATCCTGTAGCCGGCTCAGGGTCTTGTGCAGGTTCTTAGCTCTTGCTTCTCTTCGGCCTTGATGTGTGGTGGAGTTCAAGTTCTGAGGAAAGGGTTTAATAGTGATTCTTTTTAAGCAAGGCGATGACTATCACCCCCCGTGTCAAAGAGGACGCTCCTGACATCCATCCATCCATACATGCCTGCATCCATGCATCCGTCCATCTGTCCATCCTAGCTTCCTCCCGTCCGTCCGTCCATCCATCCATCCATCCATCCATCCATCCATCCATCCATCCATCCATCCATCCATCCATCCATCCATCCATCCATCCATCCATCCATCCATCCATCCATCCATCCATCCATTCATCCATCCATCCATCCATCAATTCCTCCACCCACCTACTCACCCATCTTTCATCCACCAATCCATCCATCCACTCACCCACCAGATAATGTAGTTTGCCGGGACCGGGTGTATGCAAACACCGCATTCCTCGCTTCTCACTGCCACACGGTGATGGATGGGGAGCCAAACATGCCGTCTGCGTCAATGTTCTATCGCCGCCGCCAGACGGCCTCCGATTAACCACAAAAATGGTTGTTCAGACATTGCAGAGCTAACACTCGATAATCAAACAATTAAGTTCCTGAATAGGTGGGACAGCCACTAGCTTTAAACTTTTCATCTATAAAAAGAATTGTCATCATCATCATCATCAGCAGCAGCAGCCTGACTATACCCACCGCAGGGTGAAGGCCGCTCTCATATTTCTCCAATTAACCCGTTCCTGTGCTAGCTGCATCCACTTGACCACTGCGAACTTTTTAACCTCATCCGCCCACCTAACTTTCTGCTTCCTCCTGCTACGCTTTCCTTCCCTTGGAATCCAGTTTGTTGCCCTAAGCGAGCATTGGTTATCCTCTCTTCGCACTACATGTCCTGCCCATGCCCATTTCTTCTTCTTGAATTCCACTAGAATGTCAGTAACTAGAGGTATTTCTCTGACCCAATCTGCACGCTTCCTATCTCTTAATGTTACCCGTACCATTTTTCGTTCCATAGCCCTCTGCGTTGTTCTCAACTTAAGTAGAACCCTATTGGTTAGCCTCCAGGGTAGATCTACCTTAGGATACATTACATACGTAGCAAATGCCGCACGGATCCAAGATTCCCGGATATGTGGTTGTAGCAACAACTTGTTACTAATAGCCAAATGTAGCTAAATCGAACTTAATAGGAGGCGTGCGACGTGCAAGAAGTACGTAATACTACAGTGTTCTAGCGTTCTAGTGCTACATAATACGTGAAATTTGAAATTACAAATAATAGTACAGTGCCAAGAAAAGAGCCTGGAATGGGTGATATACTGCGTGATGGCAGTTGATGACGGCCAGCCCGCGGCCCGCACGCCCGCTCATTTGGTCCTCGTTATTATGTGGATTATCGTCTGCAGGGGTAGCTATGTAGTTCTGTTTCTTCAATCTTTCCTCACTTCCGTCTGTGATGAGATGCGTCACTTAACACGCTGATATTAGCTTCCAGGCATATCACCTTGGCTTTGTACTATTATTGAAGGCCCCTTTATCATTACTGAAGGCCCCCGCCGAGGTGGCGCAGTGGCTATGGCGCTCGACTAATATTCCCAAGGGCGCGGGATTGAATCCCGGCCTCGGCGGCCACTTTTCGATGGAGGCGAAAAGCAAGGCGCCCGTGTGCGGTGTAATGTCAGTGCACGTTAAAGAACCCACTGTGGTCGAAATTTCCGTAGTCCTCCACTACGGCGCCTTTCATAGCCTCAGTCGCTTTGGGGCACTAAACCCCACAAACCGAACCAAACCCTTACTAAAGGAATTAATATGCTTTATGGGGTAATGACTTATCAATGTAATATCTTAATTTTATTTCAATTTTTATTTACTTTCTTTTGCTTTTTCGTACCAGACGAACACAAACGGTACACTTTTAAGCTTGTCAATCCAAAGCTGAGTATGAATATCCGCTATCCATGTGACAGCTATAATGCTGGAAATGTTGACGTGTATAGCCTGTGTATATATACGCTGCGACATATAAGCGACGCGCTCGGCTACTTGCCCCAAGGTTGTGATATTTAATCTCAGTAATGGCAGCAGCACTTTGACGGAGGCAAAATGCAAACGCACCTGTTTTCTGCGAGATGTCAACGTTATGTACAAAGCCCAGGCAGTCAAACTAAGCTGAAGCCCTCCACTGCAGTATTCTTCATAGCTACATATGTCAATTTAGGATGGGAAACCCTACATGCCACAGGTAGGATGTATATTTTTGTTTAATCTGTAACCTCTCATCTATGTTGCGCAACATTTGGTGTATTGTAGTTCTCAAAGATTTGTTGAAAACGATACCAAAGCAGTTCTTGGCGTGGTTCCCTTCATGAATTAATTTGCTAATTGCAGTTGTTTTACTATTGCATCAATGCTGGACCGTTCAAATAGCAGGCAATTGAATTACAGGATTGATGTCGATCATGCATTTCAGTTCTGACAAATTAAAAGCAGTGGTCCTCTCCATGCGTGCACAGGTCCCCTTAGAAAAATACACAAGCGAGTGTGAGTGTGACACATATAAAGAGTCGACAGAAGGCCAAGTGGAGCCAGTTTGATATTCATGAAGGCTAAAAAACAGCTACTGCCACATGCAGAAAAAATGGGTCATTTTACATTTGTTTAACTGACCATGAATAGCGTAACACTACTACGGCTATGAGGGACACGACAGTTCAGGGCTCCGGTATAATTTCGACCACCTGGGTTTCTTTTACATGCACTGACAACGCACAGAGCATGACAGCCTATTGTTTGCCTCTATTGAAATGCCACTGGTGTGGCTGAAATCAAATTTGCATCCATGGGTTAGGCAGCCAAGCACTCTAACTACTGGCAACACGACGTGGTAAAGTAACAATATGCATGCTATTATGTTTCCTTCTATCCTGTGTGTTCCTTCACAGAACTATTTATACAATAAAAAGTGAATAGCAAAAAACCCTAGTTTACTTCACATTATATTCTTATTTCAGCAGATATTCTCTAAGAAGAAATTAATCCTAATGTTTACATGGAAACCATTCACATCTTAACAAAAACAATGCACTTACTTCACTCCAATTGTTAATGGGCAACGTTGCACCTATGCTACTAAACTGCACTTCTCACAAAACCACAGGGTCCATCTGTTTTGGCCAATACAGTGATTAAACTAATGAAAACAGATGTCGCACACACACACTGGTCATCTCATAGCACATCTCTGCATTCGTTGCTTTTCAATTTCATGCCTTTCCGCTTAGCTTCAACTGTTGTCAGTATCCACCCTACTTTTTTGAAATATTTACTGCGCTGTTGAGATCAGAATCCTCGTTACCGATGGTCTCGGGTATTCTCGATGCTATCATTTTCATATCTTCTTCACCTGGAAGAACACAGAAAACGATAAAACTTCGGAGCAGACAAAAAATTAGGGAGACGCCTAATCTCCATCTGTAAGGGTATGATGCACCAGCTTTAATGGCTCTTGTCTGCGGATCCAACTGTGAATTCCCATTAATATACATGCCCTTTGCTGCAAACTTATTCACTAATTCCTAAATAATGTATTTATTATCTCACACATACTCATTAGCATGCGACTTAGGCTGCCGTTTTGTGAAAGACAACCTAGCGTACACATCTGTAAGCCTTGCGTTAACCAAACTGTACTAACGTGTCTCCCTGACCGAGGAGTAACTTTTATACTCAGAGCTGGAACGTCCTGGAACATATTTTAAAATATAACTTTGTAAGCTCGAAATAGCAGCTCCTGGCATGTCGTGTAGGCTCGAGACAATTGGCTCATGGCACTTTTGGGTTCTGCACAGGGTCCATCTGTTAATTATGCTAATTAACATTCATGAAAAAAGACATTTTCGTGCGAACAATGGTGGCAAATGGTCACCTGATGCCCTGAATGTTCTGAAATATATACCTATATGCATGCAAGGGTGGCATCATTACATAACACGATCAAAACGTCTTTCAGTGGGTGCACGTGCATGGCACATTAATGTCTATTAAAAGACCACCTCAAGAAATCGTTGTTTTTTTATTTATTGGTACCTCAAATGCCCACTTGAGGTGTTACATGAAGGGTGGGCTAACAAATCATATAAATATTTTGGTGATGAATGTCTTTAAAAATTCATGTTTAGGATGGGCAACACCTTCAGCTGGCAGGTCGTTCCAGTCTCTTGCAGTTTGGGAAAAGAATGATTTGAGATGTGCAGACGTGGATGCTCGGGTTGTGTGGACGGCGTTCGGGTGACTAGTGCGAAGTGAAATGCGGTGAGCAGGGGTGATAATGGAATGACTTAGGGAAATGACAAAACATGTGGAAAAGTGAAAGTCTGTCTATTTTACGACAGGATTCAAGGTTGGGAAGGTTAGCTTTTGCTTTCAGTGATGTTACGCGCGTATGATATGAGTAATCTGAATAAGTAAATCGCATGGCGCGGTTTTAAACGGACTAGAGTGCTTTAGAAACCACAATAGCTGTTCTAATATAATGCTAAAAGCATTCCACTGAGCGATGGACATATATATGCATACATTAGATAGCTCATGATAGCAGGGATCATTTATTTTTGTGACTTCCCACAAGTTCCTGTCGTGAGAAGCCCTAGATGTATGAACACGGGACAACTGTCTTAAAAAGTGACAAAAAGAAATAACCACATTAGCTTGCCGCAATGCTAAATTACAGAGTGCAGTTATGCTTCATGAAGATACCAAGAAGTTTGTAAAACGAAATGTGAGAGTGACATGGCAGGCTTTTTGAAACACTGAAATAAAAACAAACTACACTTTGTCCTAAAAGTCATTGAGAAATCGAAATCATGCAGTCATCAAAAATACATCATGGAGGATATTTTAGGCCATCTTCACAGAAGACGCACCCGCACCTGACAATCATCTTTATACTTATGAATGAAGACAAACCATTATGCAAGGAGCGTGAAGATGAACTAACAATAAACAATATCTTAATTTCATGTGCACCAGACGCGAGGAATTGAGAGAAAAACATTTTGTACAGGTTTGCAACAGATCCCTTTCCACCATAGGATTATTCTAGTAGAGGCTGCACTAGTTCAAATTCCCTGCATGTTTTGTTTCCTGAACGAAGCACTGTTCCTTAACAAGCTACATCATAAAGAAGATTTTAGTTATTGCGCACAAAATAAATAGATTAAACCTCGTTATTGGTGCATGGCAGCATTGGACGCTGATACGCCATAAAAATAAGGAATACCTTGGTTAGCTATTTATATGAGATCAGCTTTCGGTCTGTTGCGATACTTATTCACGTGGCAGCGCTGTCATGTGGGTCTAATGTCCCAGCGGACTTTTTAAATTTAAAGCGTAATTTTAAAAACTGTAGAGGCGATTCTACAGATCTCTAAAGACGCACAGGTGCTTGGTTTCGACTTGAGTGTTCCATTGTTTTGTCAGCGTCTGCCTACATGTTTGTTGAAAACAGATTGGTGGGCAAGTGTAAAGAGTAAAACTATTCAATTTTTGAACATTAGCGTGTTTCTGAAGGCGTTGCTTTCCATTACGGGACCCACAAAGAGCAGCTGAACATCAAACGCCGCCTAGGCTGGCTTCCTAGCAAGACAAAGGTGTACCGTGGGAAAATTCCTTCCCCAGTCCAGTGCTGGCCGCGGACTTGAAAGGCGAACTGTTCCAACTTATAGCTACATGGTTTAAGTAGATTCAGCATGTCTTTTGCCACGACTCGCAGCAAGGATCTAAAAGAAGAATATAACAAGAAATATATTTCCTCTATCTGCATTTTAAGTACAAGCATGGCATTTCATACAGATTGCAGTGCGTGTATTACATAGGACGGCCTAATGTTCTTCATGGCGATGTGCCTGTGTTGTGCCAGCGCTCGATCTTCGCGGGTAGATTCAGGATCTAAGACACCGTAAATTATAGCTCGCTTTCATTACAGGTAGATTGAGGGGATGTATTAGTGCGAGGGGAAAGCTGTTCATCAATGTGCGTATACGCCCAATCACGAGCAATTTTCATCTCATTGCCACGGTGTAGTACGTCCTATTTATCATCATCCTCATCTTCATCATCATCATCAGCCTGACCATACCCACTGCAGGGCGAAGGCCTCTCCCATATTTCTCCACTTAACCCGGTTCTGTGCTAGCTGCATCCACTTGACCCCTGCGCACTTCTTAATCTCATCCACCCACCTAACTTTCTGCCGCCCCCTGCTACGCTTTCTTTCCCTTGGAATCCAGTTTGTTACCCTAAGCAACCATCGGTTATCCTCTCTTCGCACTACATGTCCTGGCCATGTCCAATTTTTCTTCTTAATTTCCACTAGAATGTCGGTAACTTGAGTTATTTCTCTGACCCACTCTGCGCGCTTCCTATCTCTTAATGTTACCCCTACCATTTTTCGTTCCATAGCCCTCTGGGTTGTCCTCAATTTGAGTAGAACTCCCTTGGTTAGCCTCCACATTTCAGCGCCATAGGTGAGTACAGGTAAGATGCAACTCTTATATACTTTCCTCTTTAGCGATACCGGTAAGCTGCTAGTCATAATCTGCGAGTGCTTGCCAAATGTGCTCCATCCGAATCTTATTCTTCTTGTTATTTCCTTTTCATGGTCCGGATCTGCGGTTACTACCTGTCCTAAGTAGACATATTCGCCTACTACTTCCAGTACTTCGCTACCTAACGAAAACTGCTGTTCCTTCCCGAGGCTGTTGAACATTACCTTAGTCTTCTGCATATAGATTTTCAAGCTTACCTTTCTACGTTTCCTGTCTAGGTATCCATCATTATTTGCAGTTCATCCCCCGAGTTGGTTAGCAAGGCAATGCCATCAGCAAATCGCAGATTACTGAGGTATTCTCCATCTATCCTTATCCCTAACTGTTCCCATTCCAAGTCTCTGAATACTTCCTCTAAGCAAGCTGTGAATAGTACTGGGGAGATTGTGTCTCCTTGCCTAACACCTTTCTTTATGGGAATTTTGTTACTTTCTTTATGCAGAACTATGGTTGCTGTACAGCCACTATATATATCTTCCAGCACTTTCACGTACGGCTCATCTACCCCCTCATTTCGCAATGCCTGCATCACCGCCGAGGTTTCAACTGAGTCAAATGCTTTTCCGAATCAACGAATGCTATGTATAAGGGCTGGTTATATTCCGAGCATTTTTCTATAACCTGATTGATGGTATGGATATCATCGATAATAGAGTACCGTTTCCGAAACCCTGCTCGATCCTTTGCTTGATTGAAGTCTAAGGTTGTCCTGATTCTATTAGCGATTACCTTAGTAAATACCTTATACGTAACAGACAGTAAGCTGATTGGACTGTAATTTTTAGGTCCTTAGAGTCCCCTTTCTTATGAATGAGGATAATGTTTGCATTCTTCCATGGTTCCGGTACCGTCGGTGACATCAGGCACTGCGTATACAGGGTGGCCAGTTTTTCTAGTACTTTATCCCCCCGTCCTTCAGCAAATCTGTAGTTATCTGATCCTCTCCATCTGATTTCCACCTTTTCATTGTTTCTAATGCTTTCTTCACCCCGTCCTTCGTCACTGGTGGAACGTCTGACTGTTTTTCCTTACCGCCAATCTCATTACGGTCCTGACTACTTTGGCTAATTTACAGATTTGTATAGAACTCCTCGGCTACTTCGACTATCTTATCCATATTCGTGATGACGTTGCCCGCCTTGTCTCTTATCGCATACATCGCATCTGAAGAAGGAACGCAACAGATTAGTAAGAAAGAAACCCATCAACGTATTAGCGGTGAGGGGGAGGGCAGAAGAGTTCAGGATCTCGCTACAGAATGGGTATTCAGCTCTAATCGAGAATGGCGACATTACTCTAGAAGCAAGGAAGAATAATTTCAGAGATATCATTACTGAGTGCGTGGTAGAAGTAGGCGGTAGGATAGTTAGAGGTGATACCGGTAAGCTGTGTAAGGAGACGAAAGATTTGATCAAGAAACGCCAGAGTATGAAAGCTTCCAATCCAACAGACCGGATCGAATTGGCCGAGATATCAAAGCTAATAAATAAGCGCAAGGTTGCCTATATAAGGAAGTATAACATGGAGAAAATTGAGCATGCTGTAAAGAACGGGGGAAGCCTTAAAGCGGTAAAGAAGAAATTGGGCATAGGTAGAAACCAGATGTATGCGATAAGAGACGTCCCATTGCCGGCAGATATATGTGCTTGACAAGCGGCGCTTGCCGTACACAATCCTGAGTGAAGAGCATGATCTATGTTAGAATGGGTGAACTCTTCGTAGCATCTCATCGAGAGTTGCGACTAGCTCATATCATAGAGGAGACGATTCATTCACGCTTAGCCATACGGACGTGCATTTTTTAGCCGTGAGCTTATATATCGACGTCCGCCGTATCTTTTCGAGGCACGAATGGGTACGTTGGAAATATATTTGAATACTTCAAATTTATATTGACAATGTAGAGTTAAAAACCTCCATTAGCCCAGATACGCCGTTGCCGTCGTTGAGTGGTAGATACAATTTCATATTGGCTGCAATCGCTGCCATCTCAGAGCCAAGTAACTTCGTGCAGGATATTCAAAACATCCCATAAAGGTTATCCTAAACACGTCGCGTGTTGTATGATAGTAAATAAAACGTGAAATGTAACAGAATTAAACATCGTTGTGTGTTTCCTTCATGAACTGGTCAACCTCACGCAGAAAATAATCAAGGTTTTTACGCAGAATTCAAACGCACAAACACCCCGCTGCAGAACCGCCAGAGGCTAAGATACGCAAGTCAAGCCAACTACACCCTTAGTGTTGGTTAGCAAAGATGGATTATTAAATCATCTGTGGTCTTTATTTTAAAGCAGTATCTTACGACGGTACGGTAAGAGTGCGCGTGTAATTTGAAAAGATCGCAGGCTGTTGTCGAACCATACTTTAAAGTGGAGCTTGAGAGTACCGTCCTAAATTGTGTTCCATAAACAGAATAGTTGTGGCAACTTCTGTTCTGACGACTTCTTATTTGACAGTTTTGTAATGCTGGTCATTTTTGTTTACATTCTGACTGTTCGAAGCTCTTAGACGCAAATGTGGTTTTGGAGGCGGTATTCTTCTAATCATTATTGTAATACCTGAACTGCCCGTACGTAAAAGATATCTGCTTGGTATCTACCGTACAAACAAGATATCTACCTTTCTCATTCTAGCAGCATCAAAATGTAGAAAGTTCATCATTTTAGGGATTTTCCTATTAGGTAATTCCTTCTAGCCTGTTTACCGATTTAGCTTGTTTGTTTTTGGTATCAACTGATTTTGGGGGGGGGGGGGGAGGGGGTCGGCGTGAGTTGACTCGTTCGTTGTTAAAAACAAATTGAGCGATCATGCAGTAGCCGATTGTCAGTTAAGTTATGTCACACATGCGATGCGGTAAACGACTCTAAGATAAACGAATCAGTTTTCCCTTTGCGAATACCACCTTACTAAAACAAATAATCAATTGAGAGTGCTGCCATATTAGGTTCTAAAAGTCTACTGAGAAAGCGGCTCATGCTACAATTCGTCTCGTAATGGCTTAGACTTTAATTACATATACACTTTGGGTTGACAGATTATGCTTATCAAGGTATGGCGCTTTGCTTTCATTTTTTTGACGGCACGCGGCCCCTCTCTTTCTTCTCATACGTCCCTGCAGGTGTACCAACATGGCCTCTGCCTGCTCACAGTGTTCCTGTCTTCGGCGTTTGCGTGCTGGTCCGTGTGGCTGACGGTCAGCTTTACAGCTGAACGCTTCGTAGCCGTGCGCTACCCGCTGTGGAAGCTCCAGACAAGCTCCCCGATCAGGAGGTCCCGACTGGTTATCGGCGCAACGGCATTCCTTAGCGTATTGCTAAATGCGCCGCTGCTCGCCTTCGTGCATGTCGACACCGAGTTAGCCGAGTGCAGTCTCAATCCGGAATATGAGAGGTGAGCTCCTCGGATCAGAATACTAAATTCATGTTATATGCTGTTCTTTATATTACCATATATTGATCTCATAACTTAAAATGGAAATGAAATTACTAGGTAAAATCTTGTTGTTCAGTATTGTTGTTCATGCCCTCAAAGTCAAATGTGTTTTTGGCAGTGTTTGAAGCATATTGAAAATAGCGTGAGATAATTAAAAAAAGAATAGAAAAATAACGTTACCCAACCCGCACCGTAAAAAGCATAACGGGTGTACATCTATGTTAAATAAAAAGCAGACAAACAAGAAAATTGTTCTTTACTGAAAAGCAAGAAAGAACTAAAAAAAAAAATTGGGGGGAGAAATGTACATCAAAGCTGTGGAGATGTTTGTAAACAGCGCTAGAATTTCTTCGGAATCCCCTTTTACACATTTACTCTCTCTTTGTTAGTATTGAAATTGCCTTCTCGTTTCTTTATCTTACTATTGCCTCTTAATTTGCTCTTAGTATATTCTGGAAAGTAGACTGTGAGAGACTTAGTAGGACTACTATGTGTGCAAACTAATATTACTTAATGAAAGGAGAGGTAATGGTTCAGGTATACACTCAGCATTCTTTTATTCTGCCATGATGTTCTGTTGCTTCCTTCTAATCGTATGAAAAGGGGTTTTAATTGTTAGTCATTACAAATGGTATTTTGGGCGTTATAATCACAATTGCACAAAGATAATCAGACAATATTTTTTTTTCAACTGTTCCGACTTAGATAATAATACTTTTTTGACCAATAATCATGTCCGCCTCGGGGTAACAACACATATTCATCCCCTGTGTTGGTCCAGTGGCTGCTTGGGAACGGTGGCAGAAACGGGGCTTCCTTGATCCAAGCGGAGCAAATGATACCGGCCAGTGTTTTGATGGCCCACTTTAGGAAGTGGTTAAAGCACACATATATGAGCAAAAAGTAACTAGGGCTCAAAACGCACAAATATTTGTATTCGTTTTGTATCTTTGTATAAAAGATCTAGCATCTAGGATATAGCATATAGCAGGGGGCGGCAGAACGTTAGGTGGGCGGATGAGGTCAAGAACTTCGCAGAAATATGGGAGAGGCTTTTGCCCTGCACTGGGTATAGTCAGACTGATGATGATGATTATGGTGACAACGACGAAGACGATGATGATGATGATATAGGATACGAAGGTAATACACATTTATCAACGCACTTCTTTGGCGACTACGCAGAGCTGTTAGGAAAAACTGGTTGTCATGAATGTCACATGTGGATTCTGAAATACGTTTAGAATATACCTGACGCAGAGGGAATGAAAAGCGGTGAATAATATATGCTCTGATGTGAAGTTTCACTGAATTTGCAGTGATACTCTGGGCAGTGTGAGGTTAAAGTCGGAAGAGAGAGAGGGAGAAAGTCATCAGAAGTATTTTACGCTATTGAGAAGCAAATTTTTGAAATGAACATAACAGGTAAAAGTTGAATGTGAATGTAAAGGTTGTGAGTTGAGCGTATTTTCCGCGAAGGTTATATTCGCATAGTGATTGCAGTAGGCCTGTTCAAACGAGCTGAGTTATTGATAGGAAATGATTTGTTTCCCCACTGCTAACGAAAGCCGTCGTCTATGTTCATGCAAGTAAAATATAATAAAAAAAATTATTTCACCTCTCATCACAAATCCAGTAGATGCCCAGAGGCAATACATATCGCATATTAAAGGGGGCATCAAAGAATCGCTCGAAAAAAAATATAACCTCAGGAAAAAATTCTGAACATCTCACAAAACCGACTTTAAACTTGATATCGCTCGCTTAATTAACGTAATTAAAACATGATACGAAATAATAAATTAAGGTTGATACATAGCTGAAACGATAAGTCGCCATTACTAATAGCGCTTACCGTTTGCTTGAAGACTACAAGAAACACTTTTCAGACCCGAAAATAGATTTGTTTGGATTCATTAACCATTTAATAACGGTCTTTATAACGTAAACAAAATAAAGGCGAATTTGCACAGAAAGTTTACAAGTGCATTGCCGAATTTCATTAGAGAGATATGTATCGAACAATTCGACTTGCTCCGTATGTAAAAGACACTGAACGCTTAGATAGCGCTAAGGCGGGACAGCATATAGTGTGTAGTTATGAGATGAAAACATTAATAGAACATATTGTCCGAGATACATAAAGACATCTATATAAAAATAGTAAATTTCATTAAGCACGACCTCAATATGAAGTTCAATACTGAGATCAATATTTTTGGCAACGGGTTCATAAATGCTGTTATTTGTATTGACAATTACGCAGTATTCTACAATATACTTTACTTCAGACGACAACGTGCCTAGGAAAGTCGCTAGCTGATATTGGGAACATAAGACGGCTCAGTTCAGTTTCCCGAGGCACGCAAGTTTGGTGGCAGCGAGAGGAATACTTCATTTCATTTCTCACAAAATGAGAATTATGAAGAGGGAAATATTCCTGCCGCCAGAAAAAGAAAGAACTAATATTTAGGTTTTGATTTCATTTTAGAATTTTATGGTCTCCTGCCAGTAGTCTAAACAAGACTGCGAATTGTACAGCAAGCTAACTACCAGCGATGAGGAACCTCAAACCCATTAGGTAAATGACATCAACTCAGGTTGGGAAGACAACCGCTTATAGAAGCTGTGCTGTTGGCTAATACAAAAAAGTGGATAAAGTTTCATGCTTTTAATAATGCTCGAGTGAAACCTTGACAACACGCCAAAACACTGTCAAAATCTTCAGCTTTCAAATAATAACGCCTGGCCATAATATTTGTTCGAACAGTATTTATGGAATTGTTTTAAAGGTATGGTTGTTAACCGCGTGGCCGGTATATTTACGCTGAATCGTCATCATTTGCATATATAACACAGTCCATTTTCCCACAAGATATTGAGCAGGCGGCGGACCAGTTTAGAAATTTTGTTAAAATGAATTCAAAGTAATATCGAACTTAAACGTTTCAAAATTTTCCAAGGTTAATAGATACGTTTGAAACAATAGCCATGAATAAGTGCCGCTTTTAGTAAAATGACGTTTGAAAATTCAGGGCAAACAGAAAGATGTATAACACAAATTCAATAGTTTCGCACATTCCACCTCAAACGCCACGGGGCAGAATATTTCGTCAAATCAATTAGATTAGTTATTATAGCTGGAATAACCTCAATCCAAAACTATCTTAGCTCGAGAGAAATATTTCAAACAAATTATTAGTTATCATTATAAGAACAAATTAGATTTACTTCTCCTCCTGCAGATAGACACAGTATATTATGGTAAAAATACATATTTATACTTTAATATAGGTTTTGTAGGCAGAAAAAAAACTGTGAGCATGTGAGATAAATTCACAGTAAGCAAACTTGTTAACCAAGAAGTTTTGATTATGACAACTGCGGGACAAGTTGTAAAGTATGCTTCACTATCTTGAGCGCTTTGGCGCAGTAATATATCGACAACGTTTTCACTAATCTGTCGATTTTCACGTTAACCTGAACTGGTGCACTTTTATTTTCCTTTCCAGTGCCCTGTACTACTTGAACCTTCTTGACACGGTGCTGACCTTTGTTCTGCCATTTCTACTCATTACTGTCATGAATTTAATGATTGCGCGGGCCATATACCTCTTCTATATTCGTTATAAGGAGCAGCGGGCAACACGCGGCAGTCTAGACCACTTCGAACAATCTCAAGGTAAGTAAGAGGTGACGTATAGCCACACCTCCCTTTTCGCTTAGTTTCTTACGTTTTGCTTTTCTTAATGCCAGAGGCGACGGTATTCACTATTTCTGTCAATAACATTTTTGCAACAGCCTACACCAAGCGATCCGTGCTCATTTACTTGCTCATTTTGCTGTAAACATATGCCCGTGTATTCCGTCAGTCTGTTTTTTAAACTATTGACTGCTATTTGAACTAAATGTGTTCCCATTATTTTATGAAGATTATGAAAACCGACAAAATTAAATATTATTGGGGAGACCCAATTTCATTTCGATTTTAAGATATGCCCACAATCATTGTACATGTATTAAAAACGAACATCATTCTAGCTGCCTTAAAATAAACTATTACTTTTGCATTATTCATTGAGTGAGCTTTTGTTCGTTGCCGTTTGCCCAAAATGTGGCACCACTGGTATATAGCACGAAGAGTATGGAATTTAAAAAAGTACACACTGATGCAAGCGGCGTAGGTCTGGGCGCTGTTCTTGCTCAACGGAAACATGGATATTCCGAGTATGTTGTCGTGTACGCTAGTCGTACCCTCACGAAAGCGGAATCGAACTATTCTGTGACCGAAAAGGAGTGTCTGGCCATCATATGGGCCCTTACCAAGTTTCAGTTCAGTTCAGTTCAGTTTTATTCGTTCTTATATTTACGGTCGCCCATTCTACGTTGTTACCGACCACGCGCTCTGTTGGCCATCCTCCCTCAAAGACACCTCCGGCCGCCTCGCCCGCTGGGCGTTACGTCTTCAGGAGTATGATATCCACGTCATCTATCGATCTGGACGCAAGCACACCTACGCTGATACCCTTTCCCGTTCACCGCTTCCTAACGACTCGACGGCTGGCTTCGTTTGTGTCTACGATATGTCGCCGCTCAACATTACCAACATGAAATCTGAGCAGCAGAAGGATCCATGGATATCTTAACATTCCTGTCTACGCCCGCAGAGCTGTCTCCGTCCCGTGCACTTCGTCGTCAGGCCCACCACTTCGCCACTCGTGATGGACTTTTATACCGCCGCAATTACCATCCTACAGGGCGAAAGTGGCTTCTTGTGATTCCGGACATCTCCGTGCTGAACTCTGCGCCTCTTTCCACGCCTATCCCCAATGCGGCCATGCAGGTGTCATGAAAACCTATTCTCGACTGCGTATGAGATATTACTGGCGCGGTATGTACCGCTTAATTCGTCAATACATCCGATCCTGTACCGCCTGCCAACGTCGCAAGAATCCACCCTCTCAGCCAGCCGCTCCGTTGCAGCCATTGCCTTGCCCCAGCCGTCCTTTTGACCGTGTCGGTATCGATCTGTATGGCCTGCTTCCGACCACTTCGGCTAACAACCGCTGGGTCATCGTAGCCGTTGACCACCTAACCTAACCCGGTCATCGTAGCCGTTGACCACCTAAACGAACGGCATGACTGAGTGATTTAATCGCACCCTTAGTGACATGCTAGCCATGTACGTTGATAGCGCTCACTCTAATTGGGACCAAGTGCGGCCTTTCGTAACGTACGCCTACAATACGGCTACGCAGACTACGACTGGGTTATCCCCCTTCTTTCTTTTATATGGTCGTGAACCCACGTCCAACATGGATACATATCCTGCCCTACCACCCCGACGCTTCAGAGACCACTGTACTGTCTGAAGCGCACACATTTGCCGAAGAATGCCGACAATTGGCGCGATCCTTCACAACGGAGAACAAGGCTCAACGAAAGCATAACCGGGACCCTACAAACCCAGCGCCTTCATATCCCTCAGGTGCCCTCGTTTGGTTCTGGGTGCCTTCCTCAGCACCCGGCCTCTCATCCAGACTCCTATCGCGCTATCATGGACCTTACCGCATTCTCGAACAATCTTCTCCCGTCAATTACGTAGTAGAGCCCTTGAACCCATCTCCAGATCATCGCCGCCGGGGCCGAGAAACTGTACATGTCAACCGCCTTAAGCCGTATTATGATCCCCCTACCCTTTCCTCACCATGAGTCGCCAAGATGGCTCCTTCTGATTTAAAAAAAAAACTGATTTATTTATAGGAAGGGAAAGGCGCGGTAACTGTCTCACTTGTTTTCTGTGGACACCGCAACAGCGCCGTAAGGGAAGGCAGGAAGGTGGGAGTGAAAGTGGAAAGAGAGAAAGAGGAGCCGTAGTGGAGGGCTACGGAGTAATTTCGCCCACCTGGGGATCTCTAACGTGCGCTAACATCGCACAGCACCCCGTCAATTACGTAGTAGAGCCCTTGAACCCATCTCCAGATCATCGCCGCCGGGGCCGAGAAACTGTACATGTCAACCGCCTTAAGCCGTATTATGATCCCCCTACCCTTTCCTCACCATGAGTCGCCAAGATGGCTCCTTCTGATTTAAAAAAAAAAACATTTATTTATAGGAAGGGAAAGGCGCGGTAACTGTCTCACTTGTTTTCTGTGGACACCGCAACAGCGCCGTAAGGGAAGGCAGGAAGGTGGGAGTGAAAGTGGAAAGAGAGAAAGAGGAGCCGTAGTGGAGGGCTACGGAGTAATTTCGCCCACCTGGGGATCTCTAACGTGCGCTAACATCGCACAGCACACGGACCCCTCTTCGTTTCGCCGCCATCGAAACGCAGCCGCCGAGGTCGGGTTCGAACTCGGGTACTCCGGCACAGTAGTCGGGCGTCTTACCACTGCACCACCCCGGCTCCTATTCCGCCGGGGGGTATTGCAGTAATCCCGATCGCCATCAGCTCGCGCGCCAACCCGAAGGGTAGACGAAGTGGAGCCGGAGCCTTGTTGGCACTGCACTGTTGGCAAGCTGTTGGTTCGAACGCTACCCCCGTCGCTTTGGTTTGCGGACGTTGCCTACGGTCTTGGTGCTCCAATAAACCCCTTACAATGCATATAATTTGCCCCTGGCGCATTTGCTATTGCCACTGCAAAACTTCTAATGAAGCCCATTTCCCAGAGCACGTTGACACCTCCAACTGCCCATCAAAAGTTACAACCTTGTCTTCAAAACGCGATGCACCATTGAAATGAATCTTCGCTAAAAGTGACGGAAGTAGATCCATCAAATTAGTTAAATAAAGCGTTGTATGCATGCTGTGTACGCGGTATCTACGCCTCAAACAAACAGCTGGCGTTAAGAACATGTTGGCTTGCTACTCTGCGTAGGAGAGAGAATTAGGGAACGTAATAAACAAAATGGGCTGTGTGGAAAATTTACTAGAGGTGGAGAGCAATACCTTTATATATATGGGAAATATTTCAATGTGCATTGAGATACGTTTAATGCCTCGTGGGGTGCGTCTCTTAGAATTTTAGGAGGAGCCTCCTGGGGAGAGCAGTCTCGCAGTGGCGCTATAAGATCACATTAACATTTGCCGCAACGCGATAGTGTACTCTGCGCATGAGCGACGGCAAAGCGCATCAACGTTCGATTCTCTTCTTAAAGATAGGGTGCAATTGTGACTCAAAACGATTGCCGAAAAAAACAAAAAAAGCAACAAAGGAAACCGCGCACTTTTTTTTTTTGTGCAGGTTTCCATCCGCGCAGATGTCCTAAAACCGCGTTTGCTCAGAAAGAAAGGTTGCGCGCAGGAGTTTATCTGCTTGAGCCCCCAGACCCTGAAGCAATTCTGGTGTTTTCTTCGTGCGGAATTATGCACTTCGTGATTGGCACGTAATAAATAAAACAAGTAACAGAACATTCGTACGCGAAGATGATTTGAATCCTTTGCGAAGCACAGATCAGCTCGGTTTGCATGTTCACTGCCATCGGCAACTACGCCATTGCTGCAGACTGCGCCACACTTGTTATAAAGCAACTTCTCGTGTTCTGTGTCTCCGCCTGGAGCGATTCCATTTGTTGCGCAAATAACTTCGAAAACAGAACCAAAGTGCACTTACATACGCAAGCCGAACTTGGCGAGTCTATGACGGGCCGCAAGGTCTAATAATTTAAGCCGAAAGTTTTCATTTCCTGATAAGCTCCGAGACTGGACCCTCTGAGGAACAAAAAGTATAAAAGAATGTCACGTCATACTACTCTGACGTCATGCTTTGTGGCAAACGTCCCTACATCGCAAATAAGGGCTTGAGTCTGGGGACAAATTTGTCTATATATAGGGATGGACAAGTAGACAATGAGACATTTTGTTTCTAGATAGCTATAAGAAAATCGCTAGTATACCAAATGTAGGTGAGCTGTGGACGTGTCGCCACGACACCTCAAGAAAGGAGCTCGCTCTTTGCAGGTGTCCGGCAGCTTCGCAATATTTGAGCTGTCAGATACAGATGTAGTTGCACCAGACTCAATCGATCAAACTAAAGAGCGTACGTTGACGCTTTAAGAATAGATAAGCTGGAATCTTAAAAGTTCTACATAAAAACAGAAGCAACGCATTTCATGTATTGGGCATTGCATGGTCGGCGATGTTCCGCCAAATGGAACTATATCTCAAAAATGTGGTCGCACCGAAGATGGAACAGAGCATGCACATATAATCTCTAGGCTTTCGCCTTACCCAGCGTAAGGAAACGATGCTTGAGTGCACCCCTAGAATTTTTTTTCAGGTTGCTAGTTGTACGTTGGTGCTGCGGAAAGAGCAAATAATAATATCAAAGACTGCCGTCTGCGCTGCCTGTAATAGATTTGGAGCTTTCTCCCACTCCGCATATTTTGGATGCAAATGCACATTCTACTCACGCTTATTCATACTCTAAGCATTTAAGCTATGTTGTACCATTCTTTTTTTCTCGTTTACTTACACGTCTAGATTCGCCGCTTGTAATGACTGCCTAAAGACCCCAATGGCTGTTAAGTGAGTTCCAACCTCCCCCTTAATGCTGCAACCTGAACGAAAGTTCTTTGTAGATGTTCTTTTGAATTTATTTGTATCAAATGTCTATTTTAAAACCCAGTGTAAATATATCATCATTTTTTCTTCCTCTGAGTCTCATAACTTTAAAGGCCTTTCTTCGTCTACACTGTCCTTATAGTCGACAGAATGATAACAAAATTAGTACATTTAATAAGCCCAGGAAACCTAAATGCGAGCTTTCAGGAACATTCAAGAAAGGTAAGCAAGTCAGTCACTGCGCTCTAGCTATAAAGTTAAAAGTTTCAAAAGAAACTGCGAATTATCACTGATCCTATTAAAACATTTCCAATATACAACAGGAAATCAGTTGTCACAGATAAACACCTCATTGCTCATAAGATTGACAATATTACGCTTTATGCTTTCCCTTAGTGTTACTCCATATATACATATGGCTAAAGCTATACATATATGTGCGAATAAAGGACCCATTGGAAGCACACAGTATTAGATGTAAATATTCCACTATTTTTGTCATCAACCTCCTTAATATTACTTAGTCACGCAGTCACTATTGAGGGCAAAAAATAAAAATTATAGACCTTTATCGGCCAAAATGGGCGGGGCACGTTACGCAACCTCAATGCATTCTTCACAAAATAAAGTTGTTAATTCGCATTAAGTCGAGAGACCACTTTTCTCGGCTTTAACGGGTGGTGCAGCACTTGTATGTTTCACATACAGCACCCCAGGCTGCATTTCCCAGTTCGCCAATGCAATTTTTTGTTAGTTGTTCGTCAGCATCTCGACAGCACTGAGCCCATGCAATATTTAAGCAAATTCCTTATTGGTGAAGTGATTATAGTGTGATACGAATAAATACATTTCTTTATGCTGCCTTTCTATTGTCAGGTTCATCGGCGTCAAGAAAGACCGGCGACATGGTGGTGTCCAGGGATGGTACTATGACAGCGACCAGTGGTGGCGGAATCGCCCACGCCACACAAATCAGTGTCACACGCATGCTTCTTTTGGTGTCTACTGTCTTCATACTGCTCAATCTGCCCAGCTACGTAATGAGGATCTACGTCTTCCTGTTGTCTCTGCGACACTCCACAAACCCCGATGTGATCTCGACGCCATATGTGTTGCAGCGGTACTTCATGCTCCTGTACTATACAAACTTCTCCATCAACTTCGTGCTGTACAATGCCGGCTCACGAATGTTCCGTGCCACGCTCTGCGACAGCGTTCAAAGATGCTGGCTGGCGCTACGGGTGTCGATGGCTGGGCTTCGATCCAGACCAGACCGTTCTCCTCGTCGCAATGAAGACATTGTCATTTGAATACTTTAAGGGCATACTTTAAGGTAACTTGACATATTATACGTTATTGCCAAGAGCGAAATGCTTAAATTAAAAAATAATGTCTGCTACTCTGTGAGTATACTAATACTTGTGTGCCTTGAGTTTTAATATTGCTCACGAAAAAAGTTGTGCCTGAAATGAGGACGGTGTGTAAAAAGTTGTGATTGAAGTGCGAACGGTGTGTTGTTAATCATGGGGCTTAACAATGTCACCAATTAAGTTTTGCGTAGTTTTAACAGCTCTAGCTTCGATGTGAGGTTTTCAGTTTTTTTCGGAAGTGGCGAGCTGCTACATATGGTTGTACAAAATGCTGCCATGAAGTATTTGTAGTCGAAAGCTGTGGCCTGATGTCTTTGCCTGAAAAAGTTCACTTGTCGCGCGGTGAGCCTGAACTGTTCATCAAACTACGATGACCACAGGAAAGGGAGGTGTCCACGCCCATCTGACGTAAGCGTTCCCTGTTCCTATGGTTTTATTCTGCGTCAAAGTATTTATAACTACCGGTAAGAAGCACATCAAGTGTTATGTCGCTTTCAAAGATATTCTACGAGACCGCAGCACAGACAATGTATAGGATGTTATTCAAGAAAACTGGCGTGTCGGGTATGCCTGCAGGGTGTTGAGGCCATAGACAATGATATAATAGTGACAGAATGGTTCATATAGTAGCCTTCATTAAACATTTTTATCACACGCTTAATTACACTCAGTGTAGGAAAAATTGGTCTTTCCTATAGCCTACACGTTATTCCCCCTCTGTAACAGTTGCAGCAAGCTTGCTACCTCAATATTCCTAGTTTCATCTGCCCACCTGCTTGTCTTTTGCGACCTCCTACTGCACGTTTCTCCTCTCGAAATCAGCTTAGTTACCCTCATGAACTAAAGTCTGTCCCATCTGCGTATTAAATACTCTGCCCATGCATATTTTTGTTGCTATCAACTAAAAAAAATTTAATCACTAATCCACTCTGCTTTCTTCCCGCTTCACGCTGCTTTTTTAGAGCGGTCATTGTTATGCACAATTTTAAATGAAATCTTATGTTAGTCTTTGTGGTGCTGCCTGACAGATGAATACTTGTGTGAAGCAGCGCTTAAATACATTGCTTTGACCGGTACTGACACTTCTATTGGTAATCTAAGATTACATGTGTAATGCACTCTACCACGTTCCTTCTTAGAGCTATTTCACCACCAGTATCCAGATACGCGGTGAAAACTTGCCATAAACAGATTTGCTCGTCTGACACTATATGCCCTCCGCTACGTTAAACTTCTGCTACTAAGCGAGACTTCCGGGTGTTTTAGTCTTCTGCGTACTAATTTGTAAAACAATTACAGTGCGCACTCTGCTTGGTCGTTGATTTGCCTCACTTATGTAATTGGTGAACTAGAGAGGAAATGTAGAAAGTTAGGCTTGAAAATCAGTAAGCAGAAGACTAAGTTAATGTTCAACAGCCTCGGGTAGGAACAGCAGTTTACGATAGGTAGCAAAGCACTGGAAGTAGTAGGCGAATACGTCTACTTAGGAACAGCTAGTAACCGCAGATCCCGACCATGAAAAGGAAATAACGAGAAAAATAAGATTGGGATGGAGCGCATTTGGTAGGCACTCTCAGATTATGACTAGCATCTTACCGGTATCGCTCAAGAGGAAAGTATACAACAGTTGCATCTTACCTGTACTCACCTATGGGGCTGAAACATGGAGGCTAACCAAGAGGGTTCTACTTAAGTTGAGGACAACCCAGAGGGCTATGGAACGAAAAATGTTAGGGGTAACATTAAGAGATAGGAAGCGTGCAGAGTGGGTCAGAGAAATAACTCAAGTTACTGACATTCCAGTAGAAATCAAGAAGAAGAAATGGGCATGGCCAGGACATGTAGTGCGAAGAGAGAATAACCGATGGTCGTTCTGGGTAACAAACTGGATTCCAAGGGAAGGAAAGCGTTGCAGGGCGGTAGAAAGTTAGGTGGGCGGATGAGGTTAAGACGTTCGCAGGGGTTCAGTGGATGCAGCTAGCACAGAACCGGGCTAATTGGAGAAATAGGGGAGACGCCTTCACCCTGCAATGGGCATAGTCAGGCTGATGATGATGATGATGATGTTGTAATTGGCGCATTACCCACTGAGTCTGCTCTCCAAGGTTTTCCTTTCGAGGTATACAAATATATCTTGTGCGGAAGTACTGACTACTTAGAAAACACACACACTGACAGTTGTCATTGTTGCAGAGCTTTATTATCTTTATGGGCGACTGCCCTCGTTTTTCTGCGTTCGTATAAATTCTCTAATATACAGATGTATGGTTCTTCTTTGCCCTGGTTGACAATTCATCCTGCTTGCTTGCATTGCAGGCATGAATGCTGAGGTTCTCTTTATACATTCATGGTTAATAAGCTTCGTGTTCCCCTTAAACAACTCACTTAATGAACACATGTTTCTGTAACTCTCGTTATAAAGATCCCTGTCGTAAACTTGTGCATTGTAGTTTAAACGTTGATGTTTTTCATAACTTTGTGGTTATTAACTTTAAACTTTCTGGACTGTGGTCATGGCCAGCATAAATGTCGTGGATTTTTTCTTTATTAGTGGGCTTGCATGTTTTAATTTCTACCAAAGCGTTTTTGATGAACCTGGTTTTTCCAATGCCATTTTTTTTTCACCATGTTAAATATTTCAACATGGTTGTAAACTACTACACGTATTGTGCGATGAATTAAAACGCCCCCAAGTAATAGAAAAAAAATTAAATTCAAACGTTGTGTCTTCTAACAAGAGCATACATATTGCTTGTATTGATCCAGTGCAACCAAATGTTAAAAATACTTCAGAGAAAAACACTGCATATGATTCTGACCGAAGCGACACAACCACCTTTAAACTAGGTTAAGCAAAATTCTCTCCTTCGTAATCGCGCCAATAGAGAACAAAAATGTCCATTTTTAGCTGTGTATTTACGCTTCACTGCAAAAAACATATTGATGAAATATCTGTGGTTAATGGCTTGTTGATATCATATAACCCTTATTTTCGTGTGTTTGTATTCAGCAGTACCGTAATGTTAAAATGTGAATGTGTATTTGCATATCTTGCCCAAAATTCTCCCCCATAGAATCGAACGACGTATGCTGGTAAGCGTACCTGAGCCCGCCATTTCTTTCGGCTTCTTCACAAGCACAATCAGGCTTTATCGCTTTGATAGCACGTACGTTGCCTAATTACAGTGTAAAATGTGTGCATATGTCCCCAAATGCTTGATGCCAGCTTAAATGAATTGTTCTCTGTGTTACGGAGATTTCGGACAGACTGCTGTGGACTTGCCCACAAATAAAAATAAACAATGTGTGGAAACATTTTTTCATAACAGCTTTCTTAGATGTATTATACTTCTTAACAATCATTTCCAACCCATAAATAGGTGGCAGGAGCACAATATCACCAATATATGTCACAATATCACCAATATTTTACGGCTCTCGCTTAACTGGTCAGTGAACAAGAAGTGTAGCTGTATGTCGCGTTATCGAGGCTGTATGTAACGATATCGAGAAGTAGTACAAAAGCTTGGTCATACACATAAGGCCCTATGTGACTACCCCTGTTGTACATGGTGCAAAGTAGGATTCCGGGTGTCGATTGAACCTGCTGCATGAAGGCTAAGGCCCCCATCGAGAAGTGTGCAAATATATATGACGGTGGATTTCTTCGGATAGGACCGGCATTTTTATAAATGCAAATCCCCTCCTTCCTCTCTTCACTTTTAAAGCGAGCGCACTAAGCCAGTAGAAAATCCGATGTTAGCGCTTTCATTCTAGTGAATAAAATAATAAACTAGGAACGGGCTTCACCCTGCTAATCTCAAGTAACCAAAGCGAAAGTGGTTGGCACGTTTCGCTCGACACGCTCTCCACGTCTCTGTGTGGCAGCCTCTCGGCCAGCTGCGTCCGCTGGATGATCGGATTCGGTCTGTCATTGTGCGACGTCTGATACGAAGACAGTTCATGAGGCGGCTCGCCTGTATCATACATGACGACTGCTGGCGTTGATTTTTAGAGAGCTGTATCTGGATCAAGTTCCATTAGAATATGCTGTGGAAGTGAGGAATCGATTTCAAGAATTAGATCTAGAAGACAAAGAGCCCGAAGAGATGTGGTCTGATATTCGTGATATAATACAAGAAGTTGCTACTAAGGTAGTTCCAAAGCAAAAGAAATGCAAGAAAGCAAACTGGTTATCTGAAGAGGCTTTGCAAACAGCTGAGGAAAGGAGGATGGCAAAAGTTATGGGGGAAAGAGAAAGATACAAGGTTCTCAATGCGGATATTCAGAAAATAGCAAGGAGAGGTTAGAATGCCTTCCTGAACATACAGTGTCAAGCAGTTGAGGACAACAGCCAATTAAGGAACACAAGAGCACTGTATAAGACAATCAAAGATATCAAAGGAAGCTTCTGTGCTAAGATGGGCGTGATAAAGGACAAACGAGGCAAGGACCTCACTGAAGCCGCAGAGATAAAGAAGAGGTGGCAGGAATACACAGAAGAACTGTACAAGAAGGACCCGAATGTGCAAACCCAACATAAGACGGTTGTGATAACTGATCTCGAGCCGGGCATCCTGAAGAGTGAAGTTGAATGGGCCTTAGCCAGCCTTGCTAAGAACAAAGCTAGCGGAATTGATAGCATTCCAGCTGAGTTGCTTCAAAACCTCAACCATGACGCTGTTAACATTCTGCATACAATATGTCAGAAGATTTGGACAACCCTGCAGTGGCCACAAGATTGGAGGAGGTCAGTTTACATCCCCATTCCAAAGAAAGGCAGTGCCAAGGATTGTTCCAACTACCGCATGATCGCGCTTATTTCGCATGCTAGCAAGGTGATGTTGAAAATCCTCCAAGGTAGGCTGCAGCAGTATGTGGATCGGGAGCTTCCGGACGTGCAAGCTGGGTTTCGCAAGGGCAGAGGAACTAGAGACCAAGTTGCCAACCTTCGCTGGATCATGGAAAAAGCAAGAGAGTTCCAGAAACCCATCTACTTCTGCTTTATTGATTATGCGAAAGCGTTTGACTGCGTAGATCACAGCAGATTGTGGCAAGCTCTCCAAGAGATGGGAGTTCCAATTCACCTCATCTGTCTCCTCAGGAACCTGTATGAAGGGCAAGAGGCCACAGTCAGAACTGGGCATGGTCTTACTGATTGGTTTCCGATTGAGAAAGGAGTGAGGCAAGGCTGCATACTGTCGCCCTGCCTATTTAACCTATATGCAGAGTGCATCATGAGGAAGGCCGGTCTGGACGTGTCTTCAGCTGGAGTGAAGATTGCTGGAAAACGTATCAACAACCTTAGATATGCGGATGATACCACTTTAATTGCAGAAAGTGAAGCGGAACTCAAGAGACTTCTGATGCGCGTACAAGAAGAGAGTGAGAAGTATGGGCTTAAACTGAACATTAAAAAGACAAAGATCATGGCGTCTTGCCCTATCAAGTCCTGGAGCATCAAGGGACAAGAAGTGGAAGCTGTGACAGATTTTCTCTTCTTGGGCTCCAAGATTACCTCGGAAGGAGACTGCAGCCATGAAATTAGGAGGCGCCTGCTTCTGGGAAAGAAAGAAATGGTTAGCCTTGACCGCCTAGTAAAGAGCAGAGACATTAGTCTGCCAACCAAGATCCGTATAACTCGTGCTATGGTCTTTCCAGTTGTGATGTATGGATACGAGAGTTGGACTGTGAAAAAGGCTGACCGCCGAAGAATTGACGCATTTGAATTGTGGTGCTGGCGAAGACTCTTGAGAGTTCTTTGGACTGCCAGAAGATCAAATCAGTCAATATTGTCGACCATAAACCCTGACTGCTCATTGGAGGGTCAAATTCTAAAGTTAAAGCTCAGCTACTTTGGTCATCTGATGAGAAGAGAGGAGTCGCTGGAGTAAGATTTGATGTTGGGAAAGGTTGAGGGTTGCCGGAGAAGGGGTAGGCAGCGAACGCGATGGTTAGATGGCATCCTCGATGCACTGCAGATGAAGTTATGTGATGTTAGGAAGATAGTGAGAGACCGGAAAGCGTGGCGTGACATGGTCAATAGGGTCACGAAGAGTCGGACACGACTGAACGACTGAACTGACTGATCTGTTAGTACCAGCTAAGAGCATTTAACCGGCACCTAAATCGCATTCAATTAAAGGTCCCTGCTTCCTTACCGGTTTTTGCACCAACAGGTATCGCAGGATCTGAAAATACAATCAACCAGCTGGCCGATGCCACTTCGGAAAAATATGTAACAGCTTAATGAGAGCGGGCTAGCTAGTGCGAAGACAAATGAAAAAGAAGGCGATGACTAGCGGGCCTGCTGCGCGGGATCGGTTCCTAATGTTTGACAAATTTGTTTTAAGTTTTCGAGTATTCTGTCGTTGTTTTATTCGTGTCTTCGACATGTGGCGTCCGCGATGTTCCTTGCCACCGGCGGAACCCCGTCAAGCGAGGTCTTAGGCGCCTTGCGCCGCATACCACGTCAGCACGGAATATCACCACAAACTAAACTCCATCCTACGCTGATGACAGCAACACAAACGACAATTTGAGCGGCTCCTCTAGCCGAGGCTAGAGATCAGGGCCCTGCGAACAAGAGATTGCGGGAAGAGCGAGCTAGTGACGCATCTTTGATCGACCATGCACAGGACCTAAACCTGGCGTCGTTCACGATCGTGTTCTACAAGATAAAAAGCTTCTGGTGTTATGTTAAACTCAAAATCCTCGAATTAGGAGGAAATCACTGGAAAGCTAACACTAACATCACGACTTCGGTGATTCAAGCGTCGGCTTAAGAGACACTCCTCAACCATCGTTTCAACGAGGACGGGAAATTGATGCTCACCGATTCGATGCTGACTGCTGCCAACCATTTGCTCACAGTAACTAACCTTGCTGGAGCCGCTGTAGAGATCCGCGCGCCATACTCTTACACGACCAGCTATGGCACAATTAAAGACGTGCTTGTAGCCTCTAAAAATGAAGATCTCCACGCTTGTCTGTATGTGTAACGGCATGACCAAGGCGTTAATTCAGCAGACAGACTAATCACTTACACCCCTGAAGACGACTGCAAAATCAAGGAGGTACAGTAGTAAAATTTATGAACGTGAACGCGGCAAAGCGGGCCGCGCTGTGTACTCAGCGCAACCTAGCGATCGCTGGCATTGTGTTCGCATTCCAGATACGAGTGGATAAGGTATTTAAAAAAGCGGATACGAAACTTGCAGGAATGCTGTTTGCTGGCTTGTCTGTCAGGGCGGTCTACCGGGTAAGGTATCCACAACATATGCCAATAATAGCTAAAGATAGGCACACGCTTATGAATGCTACATGCCTAGTGCGCTGCGAGAAATCTGGTGTGCTGTCCGAATCTGCGTTTTTATAGGATCACATTATCACTTTACACATGCATGAAGAAGCAACTAAGCCGTCGTCGAGTGCCCGCGCCGTTGTTATCAGTCATCGTTGTGCATTTGCAGACAGCGGGCGCCTGGAGCTGGAGGGTATGAACCGCTCATATAATAGCATTAGCCGCGCGTATCTCCCACGCGACGTCGCTGCCAGCGCACGCTAGACTGCGCTAATTGTACTGCGCGGCACGTTTTGACGTGTTCAAGCTCATAAATTTTATGACTACTTCGTCGCACCGACATATTTGGTATGGAATTCGCTAGAGATGCACCACTACCTAGACGAGTTGATTTTGGGTTGTAGTTGCCCTGTGACTGGATGAGTTGGAGCCGCAACACAATGCTACAAATTTCAAAAGCATGGTGACGCTGTAGTGGCCGAGTGCACTTCAAAGTGTGTGCCGGCCCTCATTCGCACTAATAATGCACATCGTGAGAGCAGCCTTGCGTTGGCCCCTACCTTTCTTCATAAGGAGGGTGCATTAAAAAGAAAGCTGCTACACATACGCGCAAATGGAGCAAGCACTAGGCAAACTCCCCAACCGTCATGGTTCGCCACCTGACCCCGATGCAATTTTCACGAATACCTAAGTTCTTTCCAAAAATCAGTCAATGCAATGTCACAAAAAATATGAGAACACTTACGCTGCTGCAGCCAAAATGAAGCCTAGGAGGTCTGTTGGTTCCTCTTCTTCAAGACCGCCGCAACACTGCTAAAGACACGACAAACACCCTCTATCGTTCTCAACCTAAGGCACAGCAATGCGACAAGGTGATCAGCGAAAGGCACCAAAGCGGTAGTAGCGAACAAGAAATTAAATGCCTACTGATTAGGATGCTTTTATTCACCATCAATACTATCATTGTGCCAACACCCTTTACTAGGCCTCCCAAATTTAAGATTTCCTTGCAATAGAGCCGTTGATAACGGCATTCTAGGCGACACAGTGGCATAATATCACACATCAGTAGCCATGGCTTCGACAGGGAGAGCTACTCTACAGATGATCATCAACAAATCTTTTGCACATGCACCATTTTCCAGTGGAACACTCGCATTTAGCTCTTGAAACTGACTTTGGCTTCTTGTGCGAGCTTACCATTTCCCTTTCATAGATCGTGCGTTGTAGAAACATTTGTATCAGCAGGGCGCCAACAATCAGACGTATATTCTTTTTCCTGATTGTGTGCGAGCTGCTGATATAAATGAATTGCAACCAACTTACCTATATAATGTCCACACCCATACAAAGAGGCAGCAAGCAGATGAATTATTGCCGCAGCATGGAATGGCGAGCTAATTAAGACAATGGCTTATTGCCGGAGAGAAAAGACACGATTGAAAGCTATAAATGATAGCCTACCATCACATTATGAGTCATTTTAAAAGCCGTGCGCTATTTGCAGGTGGGCTGAAAGGAAAGCTCTGCGGAGAAAAAACCTACCTTGATGACCTTCGTACCTGCCGGCGGGTGCAACGTTCTCTCTCTCTTTGGGGCCAAGGCGGCGGTTCGTCTTTATTTTCAACAACAGCGGAGGCCACCTAGAAAAAGCGAGCCACACAGGCCGGGCCCGTGTAGCTGCAGCATGGTTATCCCGTGACTGGGAAGAGGCTAGTTCATGAATACCTCGGTATCCGCTACCGGCGAAGGTGGCTGACAAGACTTCATAGCTGTCACATGGCGAAAGAGAAAGTTCTGGTTCTGTTTTGTATTACAGTTGGCATTGTGCGCCTGTGTCGTGTTTCTCTCCGTGTTTGTCTTCTTTCCGCTGCTGTTCTGCGTATCATGCACCAACTGGCTCCTAAACTGTTATTTTTAGATCTCTTTGGGTTCTGATGTATTAACTTTCCTCTTGGTCAGTTTCCAAAGCATACAATTTCAACAATGAGGGTAGAAAAAGGCCGTGCGCTTGAGATGGAAATGAAACGGTGTAATATAATAAAGCGAAATTTAGAAGAACGTTGAGAAAAGGAAGCCTTTAAGAACTTTAGGATATATTTAGAAGACTGCAAAGTAAGCATAGAAAACCAATATGAGCATGCTGGTTAGATAAAAGCCATACAGTATCGCCTGTAAATGAAAACATAATGACTATGGCTGACTGACTATTCTCAATTATCAAATTACGACCATGGTATTGCGTGAGAACGGACACAGTGGAAAAAAAACCTGAATAATTGTCACAGTATTTTTTTTGTCAAGGTAATTCCTTGCGTATCCAAGCGGGTTCAATACGAGAGGGAGTAGAAACAATCATGACTTCTCTATGGGAGCAAAATGTCGCAGTGTAAATTTATTTTTGACATAGCTACAGTAAAGAACAATGAAACTCAAAGCATTCTCATGAAACACTTTATATTAACTTCTAATTAAGGATTCTAATATTTATAGAAATATATTGCATCATTAAATTCCACGCACCTGCCGCACTCTTTATTTTTCAACGCAGCCTTTTGGAAACACAGACAACATAATACACTAATATTTTACTTTTACTGTCTTCGCGCTACTATTGAGATGATGAATGAATAAAAACCGCTTCTTATGTTATATTTGCAACAATTTAGTTCTTCCTCGTCATTGGTCATACTCCATTGGATATTTCCGATGATTTTTAAGTCACTTTTTTCGCGACTATTTCACTGTGCTAGTTCTTTAGTCTTCGAAATGTTTTAATCCAATCTTCACAGGTCTGAAGGAGTTCCCCATAGTTGCGTCAGTGTCTACCACAGCATTCGTTTGATTCAATATCCGATTGGGTCAACATTCTATCTAATGCGGCTTCAGTTTACTGATATTGTTATAGTTTAGCTTATTTCGTTACGGGATCATCATTTCATAGAAGTTTCATAAAAACCAGACGAAGCTTTGAAAATCCTTTCTCGTTTGTAGGGATATTATGGTGGTAAGGCCTGTGTATGCGTGGGTGATAGTTGTTCTTGTTCTGACTAGAGTGGTGATAACATACTGGCTAATCATGAAAACAGCCCTCTTTTGCAATATGTATTCAGAGAACCACCACCGCACGCACTTTCGGAAAGTGGGTAAATTGCACTGCCGGACGTGTTATCTTTTTACGGGGAAGTTCCTAAGTATATTGAATTTGAACTTTAGACTCCTTTCACACCGATGAAGGAAACCGGTAGGTGGGTTCTCAACAAACAGGGGAAGCAATTAGTGGCAGCAGATGCAATTAGGCAAGAATTGCTATCCTGCGGAATAGCCTCCGCTCTCATTACGTTTCGCAAAATATAGTAGGCGCTTCCTAAAGAGGACCGGTGCGATTTAATAAGCTGAAAGGCTGCTAATTTCCATCACTATCCGACCGGAATGTGCGAGTACTAATAGGCCTAATTCGAGATCGCTGCCACAACTCTCCTGCTCCCTTCGTCTACCAGACATAAATATTCGAAAGCGATTTTAACTGAACGGAGTTTCTGCGCACAGCCTGTATAGTCTAAATAACATGACAGTAATCAAAATAGTGGAAACTCTTTTCGCCTCCGCATAGTGCATTGTTCTGTAAAAATGTGGCTTTGTAGTAATGTGTAGTAATGTGTAGTAATGTAGTAGTGTAGTGTAGATTTGTAGTGATGTGAACCCCATACTCAAACAGCATTTTAGTGGTCATTTACAAGGTACAGACAAGAGTGGGCCATTGCTTCTCGAGTCAAGTTACGCCGACTTCCTTCCCGGAGGTTGGGAGGTTGTAATGAGCGTAAGTATAGTACGTAAGCCATCTCGTCAAGGTGGACTCCTTTCCACCGCAGAACCGGGCCAGTAAGTCGTATCAGCATATTTCTGTAGTGTCACCTTAGGGAGACAAAAGCTAGACACTTCCTAATCTCCAGTCTGCAGATGAAAGTGCTATGCTAGGCATCTTAATCACGATGATTGCAGCGCAAGCAAAACTTCTGACTTCTGCGGAGCGTTCTTTCTTTCCAGAGGTTATACTTGCCATGAATAGCATCTTTCACCTCGCATGGGGGAGATGAAAGCAGGCCTTTGCCCTCACAGCAAACTCTCGCGGCTCTCAAAAACACAAATGAATACATGCTCGCGTGCGCATGAGATGCTGAACAAAACCGCCGGTGATACTTCTGTGAATACAATCACATTTGTTTTCTGACACGCCTTTGTCACCAGGTCGTAGAACACTGTAGCGTCGCACACCTATCAAAGACGTTGGCTAACCATTTTATTTTTCAATGAAGCGGAATGGTCGGACAGCCCCAAGGCAAAATATTTTTTGGTGGTGTAGCAGCACAGCGGGACGCCAAGAAGGAAGAATAAATGTCCATATATGGCACTGACGTCTAAAGGTTTTTTTTTTCAATTTAAGCCTCAGATAACTACACGAAAGCATCTTCTACATTAAAATTAGACTTCCAGCAGGTATTTAAGGACACCGTAGGACAATAAGACTAGTTCTGCAGTTTGTTCTGGTGGGTTCCAACGCTACTTAGTCTATGACTCGCGATGGTATTCGGGGCTCCGAAACATTCGTCCTCTTAGGGTTCTTTAACGTGCACTGATATCACTCAGTACACGGGCGTTTTCCTTTTCGCCCTCATCGAAAAACGGAAACAGTGGCGGGGATTGAATTTTAGGGCTAGTTCTACTGCTGTGTTTATATGACAAAACTGCTTATTTTTTATACAGACGCTGAGAAATTTTATTGACTTGTCTTGATCGGTTGGTGTTGCTTCTTTCGAAATGCAAAGGGCCTCTTGAGGAAACAAGTCTATTTGTGTCTGGTTACTTGTCCGGTCGGCACACCGACCATTGCTTTGTGGTCATGTATTTGATATATATGTAAGTTTGCAGAACCATATGCAAGCAGGTTCCATACCACGTTATTAACATCTGTTTGGGTATGACTTAGTGTAGAGCCGCATCATTATCATCGCTACTATAATCCTTACGCTAGACAAAAAGATTTACGATATTTCTTAAGAGCACTGCGCAGCGTGGGGATTTGTGCGCTCTATTGGAAATCGGAGGAAGAGTGATCGAGGTTATGATCATGATGACAGATTCGGATTTATGTACTGATGCGAAGGACATTTTCTTGCCGCAATTTCTCTAAATGGCACGCATACTCAGGGTGAACGGTGTTAGTTCTGCGGGGGATTAAGTAACTAGAGGAGCGAAAAACCAGAAACGTGGATGAATTTATTGGAGGAGCGAGAGCTAGATTCGTGGTTCGACACGTCATCACCAGGATAGCTAAAATCGCTTATCGGAAATATAATAGATTTTGGAAATTTAGCTTTCATGGCACTGATGTTATCGCGCAATTCCGTCAGAATATCTGGTGGAACTAGGTACCTACTACTGAATTGACTGAGCTCACTCAGCTCACTCTCACCTGTTTACTACCCAAACACGCGAGAGTGAGCTGTACCGCTCACTCTCACGTGTTTTAGTAGTAAACACGCATGTTAATGTAGAGATGCAACCGTGATTGCGTGCGTGTACGATGAGAAGGGCTATAATGACATGGTCTTACCAGTTGCATCTTTTCAGATGAGCTATATTGAAGCTCGAAACACGGCTGAAGATGCCGCATCAAACGCGTTGGTTACATCACCAATGCGCAATATGTGTTTAGCTTACACGATGCGGCTGGTGACAGCGTGGCAAACTAGGCTATTTCTAGCCAACCGAATCCGGAACGAAAACCACTTTCGTACAGCATATTTATTGTCTATGAATGTGTGCCCCTTTTGAAGAATGCGATATTTGGTCCTTGAGGAATGCAACATGTACGCTATTTTGTCAGTATTTATCTTGTTCGTATTTCCTGAGCCGCTGTGCGGATGTGCGCGCTCTATTTAGAGAGTGCGATTTCTACCACGAGGGTGCATCTATTTTCTTATTATTACGAAAACAATACTACTCTAGGTTTCGAGCCTTCAGCATAGCACGGCCGGTAGCCACGTCTTATTCACGGGCTATGACGTCACACCCCACATGACACTCATGACACTAGGGTGAGAGCTCGGCTACCAACTCAAGCGGTTGGCAGGAGCTGCCAGCTTGGGTCTCTCGTTTCACGTGGGACGGTTATGTCAGAATCAGCTTTCTAGGACCATGGAATTCACGTTACCCCTACAGGCCACTAAAGCACGTTCTTACGGCCTGAATAAAGCGGGGCTTTATATGTGGGCCGAGGAAAAAGAAAAAGAGAAGAACGCTCGGTCACCCGCAGCTAATGCTTTCGCTCAATATTTGGTTCAGCAGCATTGAAGTCTTGTAATTTGGTTTCTTCTCCAAGTGCCTACGTTTCATCGAAAAAAAAAAAACAGCGCGAACAAACGGGGACGACAGGAAGAAACAACAGGAACAGGCGCTGACTCTCAACTAAAATTTAATCGCAGAAAACACATTTATATAAGGTACAGAAAACAATAAAATACCAAAACCAGACCACACGTGTTACTATGTGATGTCCAGATAGGCAACTTCGCAGTCACGCAGGAGCAGGGAAGGTTTGCTGACACACAATCTTCCTTTCTTGGCCATATTATACGCCTCGATGATTTCCCTGGTCAACCGATTTCCCTGGTCAACCGACCAGTTGACCAGGGAAATCATCGAGGCGTATAATATGGCCAAGAAAGGAAGATTGTGTGTCAGCAAACCTTCCCTGCTCCTGCGTGACTGCGAAGTTGCCTATCTGGACATCACATAGTAACACGTGTGGTCTGGTTTTGGTGTTTTATTGTTTTCTGTACCTTATATAAATGTGTTTTCTGCGATTAAATTTTAGTTGAGAGTCAGCGCCTGTTCCTGTTGTTTCTTCCTGTCGTCCCCGTTTGTTCGCGCTGTTTTTTTTTCGATGATGTGTCACCAACTCGCCCGCTTAACTATCCTGTTGCCTATGTTTCGTCCGAAGTGTTGCGTAGAGCGAAATAAATTATATTAGAGTGGTGGCGGTTTTCTGCATAACGAAGGAGCGAATCAATACAGTTTGATTTGTTAGAGATGTCCAGCACAGCAAGCTTATCAATATCAAGCAACTAAATTGCAGCCGACACCTGTCTCATTTCGATGTCAATGAACACCTGCAAATTCTTTACTGCGCGCGGTTCATGGCGAATACCTTCATGCCTTGACTCAATTCTTTGGATGGTAGAAAAACAGTTGCCTCCACGTCTTCACTTCTAGCTACAGCATTTGGTCTGGCTTGGTTCCCGAAGCTACTAAGGCTATGAGCGACGCCGTGGTTGTTGTGGCTGTAGAAAGAAGGAAAAGAAAATGCACAAGCCTGCTACTGGCTCTCTAGCGGAGCCACCTCCGCTGCGTTGTTCCGACAGAAGAGAAAATAAAGAAGAAAGAAAAAGAAAAGGGAGAGAAAGACGCACGCCGCCACAGCTGTCGTCCACTACCGAAACGCCGTAGTGTAGTGATGCGAAAGTGTGGACTGGCACGAAATCGGCGTGCATTCGTATTCGTTAATGACTGCGACATTGCAACTAACCTGGAAAAACACAAAGGACAGCGAGAAAAGGTACCGTCGGTACCTTTTGTCGCTGTGCATTGTGTTTTTCGTATACACACCAAAAGTATACACACCAAATAGCCTAACTGTCTTCCATGAGCATTTGTATTGAGCCAGCGCGGCGCGAAGGAAGCCCACGCGCCATCTGCGTGGGCGTCCGAGAACCACCACATCCGAGAACCTTCTCGTATGTGGTGGAACGCTCGCGCGAGGAGAGCCCGTAGCCTTGCACGCTCCGGTGTAAACCCAGCTCCTCCTGATTCGACGGCAATTGTGACTCAACTGGCTGGAAGTTGCGGGTCGTCTCGAGAAGTTTCGGCCGTGCTTAACCAATGAAGACGCGCGACTCGGCGGGATGGAACACTAAAAAGAGCGAATTCTATGTGCGCGGCGGCATTGGTGCGCCGTAGTAGGCAGACGCGGGGCGCCCTATTTATTGAGGTCGCGTCGCTTGTGCGAGCCACCCTGTGTTTTAGATACTATTTCTGCGAGTTCGCATGTGCTACTGCTATGCTCCCGGGGTTCACCCGCTTCTTGACAAGCCCATAGATCTGCGAGGGAGCTGAGCTCGTCTTACATGGCGGCCACATCGCGACTCTCCAGACGTCGGTCTGCGACAGTGCCCGGTGAACAATTTGGTGTTTGTTTATTTCACTCTCTCGTTCATTTTTCAGTGTTGTAAAGCCTCTGTGCTATTGAAAGCCTTTCTAGTTGGATGCTTGCTTTGGATTGACTTTCTGTGAACATCTTGCATGTGTATTTTCAATGCTAGTGTATATTGTTATGCGCATTATCTTGCTGTGCATAAAATTTATTTTTGTTTGGTAATTCTGACTCCGACCCTTCCTTTGGCTTAAGCTAGCGACACCTGGGCGCCCAAGTAGCCACCACTTTCTGCCAATACAAGGTAGTTGACTTCCGGCTGAGCGTGCCACGCAAATCAAGGCATCTACTTTGAGACCGAAACAGCTACCCCCCTCACTCTAATGGTCGTTGGTAGCGTCACATCCTTAAGGGCGCATCGTTACTAACGCATAATTTTTAACCGGTGACATCGACCAATTGGAGTTCTTTATTGCACATTCACATCGCGCAGCACATGGGTGCCTTGCCTTTCGCCACCACTGAACAAGGTTTGTTGCAGCTTCACCAGACATAAGCAATCCTACAAAGCAAGTATTTTGCAATCTTGTTGCAGCTTTTGCAGGTAAGAGACCCTTCCCTGGGACACTGCACCAAAACCAGAGAAGGATTCTCGCTTTTTTTTACGTGGCAGCAGGAGCGGTAAGGTAAATAACTTGCAACATCAACATCTATGAGCGCTACATAGCAGACGTGGTTCTGTGCCCATTTGGAAGTTCATGAAATGGTGGTAGATATAGACCGCGTCCTGTAGCCATTGCGCCATCACGCGTTGACAATTCCGGTTGCAACAAGCTGTGATGCCAGAATTCTAGACGTAAAAAGTTCATCGGATTTGGGATTTCGTCAATGTGGGTAGTGTGCTGCGGGGGTTCGGCGGACGATGAATCAGAGTAAGCTAAAAAAAAAAAGGCAGCCTGTTAAAAAAACACGAGTGAGCGCTGCACAGTAGAGCACGTCTACTTCTAACACTTTTCTTAAGCATTCCAAACCAGAAGAATCGAGCCGAAGGCTGGGCAATATCTTGCACCTATTTAAGATCCAGCGGCTACTTGGTTGCACCAGGGATCGAACCTAGTACATCTCGAATGAAAGGCAGATGGTCTCATCAAACCTCAGCTTTTGCAAAGCATAACCGCGGCGCTGGACATTCGGGTCGTACAGTCGAGCGCGATTTCAAGGTTATCGCGCGAGGGTCAACCGGGAACATGAACAGCGCCATGGCCCAGAATTATTTGCCGAAGCGAGGGAGGAATCAGGCCAGCTTCCCTCACTTTTTTTTGCTGTTCCTTCAGCAGCCGTCACACCCTGCTTGGACATCACTTTCTTTTTTTTTCTTTTAGTTCTGCCAACAGGCAGTGACGGTTGTTCGCACGACGTATTCTTCGGTATTATCTGAAGTGGGACTCTTTATCGCAACAAATGGAAAGCTTATAATAGAGAGAAAGGGCGGTGAGTTTGTCGCCGGGGTGATGGTTGTTGCATGGAACAGCGAACGATGGAGAGAAGAGTGCGAAATGATACTTTCCCGTTCCAAACCAGGCCGCCAGGGGCCTGGAGTGCTAGGCTGGTCGACGCTCGCGCGATAACCTTCAAATCGCGCTCGACTGTACATAACAGATCCAAGTGCATCTATGCGAGAGGAGAGCCAGAGGAATCTATGAAAGACACTAAGAAAAATGCAGAAAGCTTGCTAGGAAGTCTTAACACGATAGTCACGCTTTCCACAATACGACATTCCTTTGCCTGGGTGAAGATACGTCCTTTTGTCGTAATTTTGGATAGAGCTCAGTGACTTCTCGTCAAGATTTTCAATATAAATATGGCAGTCAGCTGCGCTTGCGCAGCTCGAAGGGCCATCGACGTCACAGGAAGGCTATAAAATCCGCTGTCTAGCCCATCCTCAGCACCATTCCGGAGCAGTCCAGGACGCCGTAACGTTGAGCTGCAACTAACTGCCTGCTTCATTCTGTGCAGGTACGTGTGTGAGCCTTCTTTTACTTAAGGTGCTTGTTGCTATATAGCGGCTCTTGGACTGCTCCGTCCGTCTGTACATGATATTATGGGAGACAAGGCACCTTCGACTATAAAGGAAGTCGTGAAAGCACTTGCTGACATGTCAGCACACTTTGAGACAAATCAGCTAGAGCTGAAAGAGGCCCTCAAAAAGGTAATTGAAGATGAGCTTGAGCCAGTGCGGAAATCCATGGAGTTCATTAACACAATTTTTGAGGAGCTTAAGGCAGAAATAGCTGAAATGAAAAAGGAACTGAAATATGTGAAAGCTGAAAGCGTAGAAATAAAAAAAGACAACGATCGCCTCTCAAAAGAACTAGAAGACGTGAAGAAAGAGGTGATTGACTTGCAGCAGTACAGCAGGAGAAGTAATCTGGAAATCAAGGGGCTTCCTGTAGTCCAGGGTGAAAACCTTGTCGCTACTTTGACAAATATATCACGCCATTTGCAAATTGAAATCAGTGAGAGTGACATTGATGTCGTTCACCGAGTGCCATCGATGAACAAAAAAGAGTCAAATGTGGTGGTCAAATTTCATTCCCGTGCCGCTAGAGACAAAATGCTGAAAGCTGCCAAAAAACAAAGACTAAACACATTTCACCTGGGTTTCAACAGCTCAGAAGAAAAGAGTTCACCAGTCTATGTTAACGAGCATTTGTGCCCGGCAAAAAAAGTGCTGCTGGGCCACGCTTTGAAGGCAAAAAAAGAGAAGGGTTGGAAGTATGCCTGGGTCATAGAAGGTAAAATCTTGATGCGCAAGACAGACAACTCGCACGTACTGCAGGTGACGCGAATGGCTGACCTCGCCCAGGTACAGTAATAAATAGGCTACCCTGTAATCGCTGTATCTCCGAATGACTTACACTTCTGCTCAAATCGAAAACAAATGGCTTGGGCGCGGTCAGGTATCTGTGTTACACTGCAACATCCGGAGTGCTAGGAAAAACCTCGATCATTTGGTTGCTTATCTGTCACATTACTCGTATCGTTTTGATGTTATTGCGCTGACAGAAACATGGCTCAAGCAAGGTGAAACTGTTGAAATTCCTGGGTACAATTTCCTCTCGCGACCGCGGGATAGTGTATCACGTGGTGGTGGCCTCGCACTTTTTGTTCGAAAAGGGATCGACTACTGCTGTAAATTGTGAATTGTGGTGCTGGCGAAGACTCTTAAGAGTTCCTTGGACTGCCAGAAGATCAAATCAGTCGATATTGTCGACCATAAACCCTGACTGCTCATTGGAGGGTCAAATTCTAAAGTTAAAGCTCAGCTACTTTGGTCATCTGATGAGAAGAGAGGAGTCGCTGGAGAAAGATTTGATGTTGGGAAAGGTTGAGGGTCGCCGGAGAAGGGGTAGGCAGCGAACGCGATGGTTAGATGGCATTCTCGAGGCATTGCAGATGAAGCTATGTGATGTTAAGAAGATAGTGAGAGACCGGAAAGCGTGGCGTGACATGGTCCATAGGGTCACGAAGAGTCGGACACGACTGAACGCCTGAACTGAACTGAACTGCTGTAAATGCAATGCTAGTTATGAAGCAGGTGTAGTTGAAACACTGTTCATTGAAATGAAGTGTGGCATCATTATAGGTGTTGTTTACCGCCCACCTAGCGCTTGTCTAAACAAATTCTATTCCGTAATGGAAACTACGCTATTATCACTTGCGACGGGTAAATCGTCTTTGATTGTATGTGGTGATTTCAACATTGATTTGTTGAAAGATGATTGCCGTGATTACCTCTTGCTGATACAGTCCTTTAACTTGACAAATGTTATAGATGAGCCAACTCGAGTCACTAACCAATCCGCCTCTCTGATTGACCATGTGCTTTGCAACAAGGACATAAATGTGTTTGCTGGTGTGTGCGACATTGCCATCTCAGACCACAATCCCATCTTTATTCTTTAATAATGTGACCCTTTGCTTTATCCTCCCAAGCAGTTTAAAAAACGTACCACCCGAATCGATTACGCTCAAGTGCGATCGCTGCTTCAGTGCACAGATTTCGAAGGCGTGCATGATGATGACATAGATATTGAATATCAATACCTGATAAGGAAAATCACAGACGTCATTGACCGATCCACTTACACATACACTAGGCGTAACTACGACCATGGTATATGCCCTTGGATGACAAAAGCTATACTTGAAGTCTTGAAAAAGAAAGATTCATACTATCATAAGTGGAAAAACAATCGAACTAATAGGTATTACCGGGAACAGTTTCGATGCTACAGAAACAAATCGGTCGCCATGATGAGGAACTCAAAGAAACAATACTACACTAATCTAATTATGAGACAGGAAGGAAATTCCAAAAAGATATGGGGAATTGTGAGCGATGTTGTTGGATTAAAGAAAAAAGAACATATCCTTCCAGACTTAATCTCAGAGGAGATGGCTGATACCTTCAATAATAATTTCGTCGATCGAGGAAAAAAACTGGTTAATGGCTTTCCTTCAACAACGCCTCACCTAGGAAGACCTATTGCAACAAATAATACCTTTGCTTTCCGGGAGATAACTGAAGAAGAAATGAGGTCAGTAGTTAAAAATCTGCGAGAAAACAAAGCTTGTGGTTATGACGGAATACCATCGAAGGTGCTAAAAGACAATATCGACATTCTGTGCACCCCCTTATGCAACATAATTAACCATGCGATGGTTAGCTCTCAGTATCCAATAAGCTTGAAGATTGCGAAAGTTGTGCCAGTCTACAAGACAGGAGATCCCAATGACCCCAGTAGTTACAGACCCATATCTGTGCTTAGTATAATCAATACTGTTTTTGAAAAATTAATATCCTTACAATTGAACAAGTTTCTGCTTGATAATAATGTAATCTGTGCTGAGCAGCATGGCTTTATCTCAGCCAAATCAACAACCACTGCTGTCACATCACTTTCTCACCATATTAACACTGCTCTTCACAAAAATCAAATTGCAATAGTAATATTCCTCGACATAAAAAAGGCATTTGAGTGCGTCTGTCACTCAGAGTTATTGGAAAAATTAAAATCGTGTGGTATTACTAATGCCTCTCTCCAGTTTTTTGATAGCTACCTTTCCGCTAGAAAACAAAAAGTAGTGCTGAGTGACAGACACTCCACACTACTACCCGTGACTTGCGGGGTCCCGCAAAGATCTGTATTGGGTCCTGTTTTGTTTTCCATTTTCGTGAACGACCTACCGCAGGCCGTTCAATTTTCAAAAGTCTTTATGTATGCAGATGACACTGCTCTTTTGTTCACATCTAAGTCACTCTTGGGCCTAGAAAATACGATAACGTCCGAACTGTTTAATGTTTCAGAATGGTTTCGTGCTAATAAACTAACAATAAATGTAGATAAAACTAAATATGTAGTATTCCCCTCCAAGAGAAGAAACATTGACCCTAGTACGATTCACATATCTCTAAACAACGATTGTATTCAGCAAGTTTGTTCTTTCAAATACCTTGGAATCATCTTTGACCAACACTTGCACTGGCAAGAGCAGATAGATAAGCTATCTAAAAAGCTAGCTTTCAGTTGCTACGCGCTTACCAAGGCGAAAAGGTATTTCCCGTACACCATACTACGTTCCCTGTATTTTTCGTTATTTCACTGCCACATCAGCTACTGCTGTGAGTCTTGGGGACAAACGTACAAAACTTATCTACTTCCCTTACAGAGACTGCAGAAGAGAGCATTGCGTATAATATACCGCGTATCTTTCGACTGCAGCAACAATAATTTATTTCTAGAAAATCGAGTACTTTCTTTAGAATCAATGCTTAAATACAAAATCTGTGTATTGGTAAATAACATCATTAATACTAGTATTCCTCTGCCACTTGATATTTTCTTGTTGCCATCTCGCAATACAAGACACGCATTAAATGGCAATTTCAACCTCCCTGCCTGCCACAATGTGTACGGAGAACGTTTAGTACAATTTTCTGGAGCAAAACATTGGAACACGTTGCCTATTAATGTAAAACTTGCAGGTAACTTTAAAATGAGTTGTAAAATGTTCTTTATTAACAGCCAAGGAGAGTTATGATCCCCTCCCCCCCCCCCCATTTTTTTTTTGTGTGTGTGCGCTTGCGTTTTGTATTAATTGCCTATGAATTGCTTGCTGAAAAGTATTTTTCTCCGTGCCTGTTGATTCTTTTTGCTTGTCTGTTTGAGTCGTTTTTTTTTTTTTTTGTATGTTTGTGTGTGTGTGTGTTTGTATGCGCTCATTACGGCTGCCTGACCAAGTTTATTCTGTACTGGACCGTCTACTAGCCCCCCGGCTATCGGTCCAAATATTCTTTATGTATTTCGTTTCCTACAAATAAAGATCACTTTGATTGATTGATTGAAGGCACGGTCTATTGCGATTTGTAAAATTGCAAGGGTAGCACTCTGTCGAAGTAGTAGGCCGTAAGGATTTTATTTTTTAAACAGGCCCTCAGCTTTGGCGCAAATTTATCTTCTTGGCTGATTGTTGTTTGAAGGACGTCACTTTTTAACGGCTGTCGGACACGTTGTTTGTGCTGGTGTCTAATAAGACAATTTCTGTAGTGTACCGCTGTTTCCTCCTCTACGAAAAAACAAGTTACACCGCTTTCTACTTTTTAGCCTATTAGTCATGAATTCCAAATTATAAATAAAATCGATCAGTGATGTGAAAGTCGCATCACATTTTAAATCATAGGAAGGCTTGGTGGCATTGCCTCAAAATATATTAATTCACTCGTCTTCTCTATGCAACGTTTTCTGCCGAATTATTATCTGCGTAATGCTCCGTGTATTTATTTGATCTGCGCGAGCCCTTGCGCAGCGCATATGAAGAAAGTACATTCTTCGTTTTACCTATAAACATGCCCTTTTCTGTGCTACCGGCTCAAAGAAATGGTATCCTTAGTCGCAATTGGAAGGCCTCGTTGTCAGCAATGGCACTCATAGTGTGTGTGCTTGCGCTTGGTGGCTGTACCGCAACAAATTTTAATCCCCACAGCTTCACATATTAGCCTGAAAGAAAAGCAGCACATACTATTTTGTAAAACCTCCGAGCTCTTAGTGTTGATTTATCAGCGTCGAGGGCTTTCATGTTGTTCAATCATGAATAATACTGTACGCTGATAGTGAGAGTGCCCCTGATTTTGATAGGCTAGATGCTATCCTTAACGAACTAATAATACGCCCTCTTGCCAGACCGAATTAGTAAGCCTTGTGCCGAGGCTTAAGGGCCAATACCATCAATGTAAGATAAAATGACTGATCCCACAGCACGCATCAGTGCTTTAGAAACTCACTAAGAAAATCTACCTATACTTTCCGCTGCAATCTAGCAAAGATCCAAACCATTGTGAAACGGCTTACCTAATTAGTGTGCGATAGGCTGTCTCTACGACGCGGAAAATCGTTCGCGACGTTACCTTATTTACCTGATAGTAACCCCTCTGAAACCCTTTCGCAATCTTAGGAATTTATTATTTGGCACTATTCAGTGCACCTTTACACCCCTCCCCCCCCTCCAATCAAGTATTAATGGAATCAAACGGGCACATCATCTCAGACGCCATTTTTAAAGGGCTGCAACGCTCCGTTATCATGAAATTTACAAAGTTTTAAAGTGAAGAAGCATCTTTTTGTAAACGCCCAAAATTGAAAGATAGTGGTACGTGATAGCGCAGACAAGCATTTTTCACGCGCGTTAAGAATCGCGGAAACACCCTCTCCTTTCTACCCAGGAAACATCTGTCTTTTTCCCTGAGGCTTAAACAGGGCATATTGATGACTCTTGCTTTATAAAACGTCTCACTCTGAGAAAGAAATATGTTAACGTACAGCCAATTGTTCACTGCCTCCACGACCTCACCTGACTACAACTCATGAATTTTTCTTATTGGTGATCTTTCTTGCAAGAGAAATGATATCGCAAAGCACATGTGCGACTTGCTTTTCGCCTCCATCGAAAAGCGAGTGCTGCAGCCTGAATTCGATCACGCATTGCTCATCACAGCAGCCGTGCTCCATATTCATTGCGCCACTTCTGCAGGGAAAGAGAAAATTTAGCCAGTAATATTTTGACCTCTACTGGTTTTTTATTCAGTCTAATTTAGCTAGGCAAATACAAGAAATAAACAAATACGGCATCGTAAATCTTCCCTGAGAAGAGATTTTTTTGAAACTGCGAGCGATCAGCAGCTGTCAAGTCGAAGCTTTACTTTTGCTAGTAGAAGCTGTTACCCCTGAAGCTGCAAAGTTTTTCACTGTCCGCGGTCGCCTGCAGCTACGAATATTTTAGGAAACGATAGACGAACGTATTTGTGAAAGCATGACGCCGCAACTGATACGAAACCCCGTACTGGCTGCAATTAAGTTGCCGCATTGGATTATCTTTTATAACTGTTGGGTTGAGAGGATTGATTTGCTTCTGGTCGAGCTATATAATAGATGCAAAGAAGTAAAGAAGTGCGTGAGAGAGACTCGAAGCAAAGGCTATAAGGGAAAGACGCGGACAAACTCAGAACTAGCGAGACGCTTTTGTGGGTGCGACGAACAAATGCAAAAATTTACAAAAACCTCTATCGTCTTGAAAGGGGCAGCAATGAGCGAAAAAAATACTTCACAAACTCTGAAAGTTGTCCAGCTCCAATATTCAAGTGATATCGGAGCGAACGCTACAGCCACCTCTCGAAAGACAGAGCAATTCATACCCGATTGGGTTTTGAAAACGCGCCGCGCTACGAATCAAAACAGATCTACAATAGAAGGGGTATGAAGGAAATCTAGTAGACGCGCGATGCATAAATGGCAGCGAGCGATCGCTAAAACGTCAGCGTCGGCTTTGCGCCGTGACGCAGGCATTACTCAAGCACTCTTAACTAGAGTAACTGGAGAATTTTCTACAAAGGTGCCCGCGAGCGCCATTTCCCTTTCAGACCACCGGGCCCGGCCGCAACTTGAACGGTGAATGGTCACCTCCGTAGGCTTGTAACCTCTTTTTAGGCTTTGCAATACAGGAAGATTCTGGCGAGTTCGTTCTGGGCAGTACCAACAATGTTTGTGTGTTTGCTAAGTTCATTACTATAGTGAGCAATCGATGGGATAAAATTAGTGTGCGGGTAGATCGGCGAAAACTGCAAGTTGCCTGCACTTGCACATCCCCGCCCATCTTGGTCAAATCAAGCAGCGCAAAGTATTACAACATTTTAAAATGACTATGTGTGAAAGAACATATTGAAATCGATCAGTGCGCTACAATCGCACTCAGAAGCGCCCATGTTGGTGGTTGTTAAAATAAACAAGATAAAAGATTTTTTTGGTTCGTGGAAATATGAATGGATATGCCATGGTCGTGCGCATATAGTACTGTGAGGCTGACACTAGTCAGGCATCAGTGCTTTTTTGGTTCGACAGATCGGTACTCTTGTAACTAGTCTGCCTGAAATAAGTTTTCATTCATTGCATTGCTCATAGTTGCTAAATCGAGGAAAATGCCGTACTTCGATGACGACGCAGCAGACTGAAATACGAGGTGTGGAACATGATTGCTTGCATCACTCACAATGTACAAGTGATGCAAAATAAGGCAGTATGTTCTCGAGAGAGCGTAAACGAATCTGGATACATGATAGTAATGTCTCTTGAAAATATCGTTTATATTTCTGTCGCCGCGCCACGAAAGCGAAGGTGGCGTTCTTTTGCAGTGCCGTCATTAACTGAATAGGAAGTAATGGTAGTGAGCTGGTCTCACCCATTTTGAGACAAACAAATTATGTTTTGCTATGTCATCTTTTTCAGCACGGGTTGTAAATATATTGCACTTTTCGTTTGTTATAGTTTCATTGCCAACTCTGTAATGCCACCTATTTGCTAGCACGCTGCTCATTATTTGGCGTTAAAAGTTAGTACGACAATGACATGGCAAGGCATCCATGTGTGGTTGACAGACACTGGCCAGAAGGTACCAGTTTCGAACACGCAACAAATGTGTTTCATCGGGCATTCACATTATATACTAGTCTGTACAAACCTGCTGGGAGCTGCAACGACAGTTAACTGGAAATATAAGGCTAATAAACCTGCGCATTTAAATTTCAGGCACACTCTAGTTAACAATAAAAACTATAAACAAAAGGAAGAGAGCCGGGTGCATATCGGTCCAAACATGTGCAAGGGCCCGAGCGCATACAAAAGCAGAGCGCGAGTATTTAGCCACAACTGATTATAGGTGTATCTCTCACAAGCAGGTAAGATATTTTATTTAGGGTGAGGGTTGCTTTTGCAAATTTCCGCATAGAAAATAGACTCGGCGTATTCTTTTGCATGCGCGGCACACTGCGTTGTAACTTTTACGATTTCGCGCACGTGCGCGTGAACGGCGCTTGTTTTTCTTCTAAACAAACAAAATGCGGAACCAGTCAACCGTCGTATCTCGCACAAAAAGATTCCTCTTTGAGGTCACGAATTTTTTCCGGGCGATTCTACGAACCCGCATGACGGCCGCTGCAGATCTTTTTTTTTCTTCTGGAAAGAGAAAAAGCCCCTTCCCTTGCTCATTCGTGTTGCCACACGCAAAGGTATATTATACAGGCGGGCTGCTTCTGACTGTAGTGTGCTGTAAAATTTTCTTCCTTTCCGACAATAAATCGAAAAACAAGGACCACCCGCGCAAGACACGATTTCGTACGCACGCTTAGGAAGAATCTTGCAGGCGTTCCCAGCAAGATTACTTGTCATCTCTCCCCCTGCAATAATGCCTTGGGGCGCTGCAGGAACTTGTAATAAATAAATAAATAAATAAATAAATAAATAAATAAATAAATAAATAAACAAATAAATAAATATAGCGACACTAACTCACGTGACCCACATAAGCCAGTAGGAGGGCCGGCGGCAGGCGGAAATGAATAAGGTTCTCAGAAAATTTCTGGGGCATTTGCTGTTACCGGAAGGGTAGCGCAACTTCGCGGAATAGTGGAAGCGATGTGTACTGACTGCTCCGATTCCGAAGAGAGGCATTCGGCTGGCATTTTAAAACTGCAGGAGGCGACGGTTCTGCACACAGTGCCTAAAACATTTCTGAATGTTGATAGGTGCTTAGCCGAGCGTAATATCAGCTTGAGCTTTGAGCGCCAATATCGCAGGGCGGAAAATGTTATTCAAAATTGCTTACTGATGAGGCATTTCTTTATCCCGACTGCAGCTGACGCACGCGCGGTCTGTCATCAAACGAATTCGTTTCACGCTACTGCGCTTTTGAAATTCTTCTGCGATATGCAGAATATGAGCAATCTAAGCTGCACACAAGTGCGGCTGTCTCTTGTCACATTTTGCAAAGCTCGAAGTAACAACTAGAGGAAGCTGCATGGAATATGCCAAATGCGCTAAAATGGCCAATATGGCTTTACATTGTACAAGGCTACAGATAGTTGTGGTGACGCCGCGCGTCGGTGCCCAAGAGAGATAAGATTCCGGGGCGGCGCGTGCCACCAAATGACCCCCGTTTATTCTGATGAGTAGGTTGTGCTCGTGATGAAATAGCGCCCTCTATACACAACATCTTTCCCCTCTTAGATAAACAACCAAAATGCATGCTAAAACTCAAGATTGCGGCAGGCAGGCAAAAACGAAACAAACCAGAACACTAACTAGTATATTTAGGTTAGTTAATCCCGGTAACATTTGGGCGCTGTCCGTTGTCGCTGAGATCTACGCGGCACCCCTGCAGCCACATTTTCCGTCCGCCCAGTGGTTCCTTGCTGTTGAGAATGTTCCATTTGCTGCCCGTCAAGCACAACACACTCTGCACCAGAAGTCTGAGAAAGTTCTTCATGCAGTGTGTCTGCCTCTGCCGCATCCTGCACAGACTCCTGACGATCATCACCCGATGTTGCAGTGTCTGCTGTTGCCAAAGCCGTGTCCCGAGTATCAACGCCTGCAGGAGCAGGAGACTCGAAGTAAGGCACATCCATCTCTAACCCGACTGCTACAGCACGATGCCCCTTCACTTTCTCAACCAACAGCGGTGCATCTTGTTGACCTCCCCGGCCAACTACTGACAACTTCGACGCATTCCATTTCTTCCCATCTGCCAGCAAAAATGAATTCCTACCTATACGCTTCTTCACCTCCAGGGGCAAGGAAAACTTCTGCTCGCTTTTTACGCCGAAACCTCGTCGTACCTTCACAAAATCCCCCACATTGATGGTGGAATCTCTGGCACCCCGTTTCTCATCCGTGTAGCTTTTCACTTGCTGTTGCCGGTTATTGACCCGCTGTCGTAAGTCTGCCATGTGCGCCACTGGCTCATTGAAGAATCCTTCTCCTGGAAGGCCCACTACATCTAAGCGAGTACGAGGTCTCCTTCCGTATAGCAACAATGCTGGAGACACCCCTGTTGTGGCGTGTGGTGTAGCCCTGTAGACACTCAGGTACTCCAAGATGGCTTCCTTCAATGGCCTGCGCTCCTGTGACGCAGTCTGCAGGTACTCCTTCGGAAAGCGATTAAACCTTTCGACCTGGCCATTGCACTGAGGGTAATACAATGATGTCGCACAATGGTCGATACCCCTGGCCTTTAAAAATTCCTGAAAGTATGTGGGCATGAATTGACGGCCATTGTCTGTGACCACACTTCCTGGGTACCCTTCCCGTGCAAAAAGTTCTAGCAAGACCTTGACTACTGACTGTGCGGTTATAGATGAAACAAAAACCTGTTCAGGCCACTTGCTGTGATAATCCACGATTGTTACTGCAAACCTGCAGACAGGCGGTGTACGTTCCATTGGCCCCACAATATCTATTCCTAACTTATGTCATGGCTTCTCAGGCCATTCTACTGGCTGCAATGGTGCTGTCATAGTTTTTGCAGACTTATCTGCGGCTTTACAAACTGCACAGTTCCTGATGGCATTTTCCACATCGTCATTCAACCTGGGCCACCAGCATAACTCTCGTAGCCGTTGCTTTGTTCTGACAATGCCCCGATGAGATTCATGAGCAAGTGCAACAAACTTGGATATGAGATCTGCTGGAGGCACTATACGCTCTGCACGAAACTGCAACACCTCCACAACAGACAGTTCATCCCGAATGCGTGCGAATAACAACAGTTTTCCTGCGAGCTCCTTTTTTTCTGGCCAGCCAGATACGACATGCTGCTCACTTGTTGCAGCAGCGTTTCATTCTGTGTTGCTTCCTGTAGCTGATTTTTCATAACGACACTTGATATTGCAGCAACTACCTCCGCCAAAGGCTCACCTTCCATTGATGGCACGGGCAACCGAGATAGTGCATCAGCCACCACGTTGGTTTCTCCCTTTGTGTACTGTACGGAGAAGTTATACTGCATGAGTCTTGCGCACCACCTTTCAATTCAAAGGGGACGCCGACCTGTGCCATTGCTGGATAGCAAGGTCACTAGCGCCTGATGGTCAGTCCTTAAAATAAATTTTCGGCCCCACAAATACACATGCCAAAGCTCGCAAGCCCATAGGCACACTAATGCTTCCCGTTCTCCGGTAGAATACTTGCGCTCTTGTGGTGACAAGGTCCTGGACGCGAATGCCACCGTGCGTGACTCCCCATCAACAACTTGTTGCAACACAGCACCTAACCCGTAGGCTGAAGCATCAGCAGTCACCTGTACCGGTAGCGCGCTGTCGAACATGGCCACAGCGCCGCACGATGCCAGCAGCGACTTGGCCTTGCAGAAACTGTCTTCCGCACTCTGGTCCCAGCAGAACTCCTGGCCCTTGCGAAGAAGCCGCCGCAATGGCTCCCCTTCCTCTGTATAATGTGGAATGAAGCGAGAATAATAGCCAAGAAGTCCCAAAAAAGAACGCAGACCAACCACATCAGTCGGTGGCTGCGCGTGAAGAATCGCCTCAACTTTCGACTTGAGGGGCCTGAGCCCTTCAGCACTGACATGGTGGCCCAAAAATGACAGTTCTTGCACTTCAAACACACATTTCTTGTTTAGTTGCAAGCCGGCTTTAGCAATACGTCGCAATACCTCACGCAAGTGGTTGGTGTGTTCCCCTTTTGTCCTGCCGAAGACAATGATGTCCTCAATATAGAACAGAACGCCATTACAACCCTTCAATATCTCCTGCATCATCCGCTGAAATTTAGCAGGGGCCGAAGCGAGGCCAAAACATACTCTGCGGAAACGGAACAGCCGTTCATGCGTCACGAACGTTGTTATTTCTCGACTGCCTTCAGCCAGCTCCACTTGGTAGTATGCGGATGCCAAGTCTAATATTGAAAACCATGCTTCCCCATTCAGCTCGTCCAAACGTTCCTCAGTATGAGGCAGTGGAAATCAATCAGCCACCACTGCTTTGTTTGCTTCCCGCAAATCTAAGCAGAGGCGGATCCATCCTTCCATCCTTTTTCTTCACTACAACTATCGGCGACACCCACTGTGACGCGTTTACACGCTCTATGATGCCTTCCTGTTCCAGTCATGCTAACGCATTAGAAACTTGTTCTCTGAGTGCCAAAGGCAGGCGCCGAACCTTCGCTGCCACGGGCTTCACATCGGCGCGCAACTTCACTTCATGCACAAAGTCTTTTGCCAAACTAAATTTATCAGAGAAAAGGGAAGAAAACTCACATAATTCTGGGGGCAGCGACTCGGTGCTCACAGTCGTCTGCAAACATGCCAAAGATGCTCCATCAATGCGCAAACGCAGCTGCTTGACTGCATCTAAACCCAACAATGTCATGCCCTGCGGAACCACGTGAAAACGAACGTTGGCAGATACACTCCCGTACCCCGTCTTGTCCACAAAACACCCCATGACGGGAATTGTTTGGCCAGAGAAGTCCCGCAGCGTCGCCACGGCAGGACCTAAGTCAAACCGGCAGGCGAACTTTTCTTGGTATAAATGGTGAGGTAAAATGGACTCAGCTGAGCCCGTGTTTACCAGCAGCTGGACTAATTCGTCCTCGAAGCACACATCAACGGCCAAAATCCCCCGTTTCACCTGCGTCACTGTCAGCACGCCCAACACCTCCGTGCAGTCTTCATCTCGACTAGCGCGCACTTCGGCTTATCCGCGACTTTCACGCACTACTTGGAAATGCCCAATCTTGTGGCACCTTTCACAACGCTTCCCTCGTGCCTTGCATTCCCGCGAGTTGGCTAAATGTCCTGCCGAGCCGCATCGGTAGCACTTGCGCACCGAGGCCGACGAAGAACCGCCCCTCAGCGGCTGACCTCTTGCCTCCGTCACTCGCTGGACCGGGTAAGCGTCGTAACAGTCTTCATACAGTCGAGCACCGTTTACCGCCTCTTCATACGCCCACAGGATGTCAACGGCCTGATCCAACGTAAGCGTCGACCCTTTCAGTAACAGCTTCTGTCGCAGTTCTACACTTCGAATGCCATCCACAACCTTATCACGCAAAGCTGTCTCAAGAAAATCACCAAAGTCGCAATTCTTCGCCAGTTGCCGGAGAGCAGTGACGTAGTCCCGTATCGGTTCGTCCGGAAGTTGTCGCCGCAGCGTGAATCGGCGACGCTCAACAAGAACATTCACAGCGCTTGTGAAATGGCGTTCCAGCAAGGCGAGCGCTTCTTGGTAAACGTCCGCAGAAGCTTTGCTCGTGACCGGTCCCGGAGTAAGCGTGCGGAAAACCCGACGGCCTTCAACGCCTAGGCATTGCAATAGAATGGCCCTCTTCCGTACCTGCGATTTCTCGTCGGGTCCGGTTGCTTGTAGAAAATTTTCGAAGTCCTCCTTCCATTGGTGCCATGGTACAGGCGGTTGTCCAGGTACAGTCGAGCGCGATTTGAAGGTTATCGCGCGAGCGTCGACCGGGTACATGAACAGCGCCATGGCCCAGAATTCCCTGCCGAGGCGAGGGAGGTATCAAGCTAGCTTCCCTCACTCTTTTTGCTGTTCCTTTAGCAGCCGTCACTCCCTGCTGGGACATCACTCATTTTTTTTTTTCGTTTGGTTCTGCGAACAGGCAGTTATCGTTGTGCTCACGACTTATTCTTCGGTATTATCAGAAACTGGACACTTTATCGCAACAAATGGAAAGCTTAGAATAGAGAGAAAGGGCGGTGAGTATGTCGCGGGGGTGATGGTTGTTGCATGGAACAGTGAGCGAGGGAGAGAAGAGTGCGAAATCATGATTTTTCCTGTTCCAAACCCGGCCGCCAGGTGCCTGGAGTGCAAGGCTGGTCGACGCTCGCGCGATAACCTTCAAATCGCGCTCGACTGTACTTCCAGGAAAAGGCCCACTGGCGGTAGCGCAGACAAATCCATCGCCTGACACGCCTCCCGCGCGTGACTATCCGCAATCCTGTCGTCGAGATGGCCAAATGTCAAGTCGCAGGTCTGTCGACTGCGCCTGTATGTGGTGACGCCGCGCGTCGGTGCCCAGGAGAGATAAGATTCCGGGGCGGCGCGTGCCACCAAATGACCCCCGTTTATTCTGATGACGATGTTTATATACAGATGACAGTAGGTTGTGGATGGATGGATGGATGGAATATTGCAGCGTCCCCTTTGAAACGGGGTGGTAGCAGTAGCTATCATGCTCATTTTTCTCCCTATATCTTAATTATTGATTTAGAATGGGTAACTAAATCATCATTCTATTTATTAAATGTTGTTCCTACATTACTAACATTATGTCGTTCCTCTGCTTTTAAGCCACCAATCTTCCAGTCGTTTTTTGCTAGTTTCCACTGCCGGTTTATTCACCCGGCCACTGTTATCTCTAAACCCCAGAGCTTCAGGAACAGGGATTGCACCTGCACCAACTTCCGGATGGATACCATTACATTCGAGTATAATATGGGCAATTGTTTCACTGGAGTTTCCACATACAGCACATGCGTCATCTCCATTGTTAAATTTCTTTTTGTAGCTGCGTGTTCTAAGGCACCCTGATCTAGCTTCAAAAAGTAGGGCACTGCCTCTTGAGTTATCAAAGAAATCTTCCTTCCTGATCTGCATTTCCCACTTTTGGTATAATTCCACACTCTGTTTCTTTTCCATCGAATTTATCCAATTTTTACCTTCGTGATGAAATAGCGCCCTCTATACACAACAATAGTATTTTGTTTCTTGTATAGTGTCATTACGGACAGTGCTGGTTGGAAGAAAAACGCATCGCACACAAATCGGTCTCGAGAGAGGTTACGTTTAGTCAAGTTGTAAATGGGCGCTACTATTTTGAGATTGCTTAGAGTGGAGCGCCATTTAGTGAAATTTGGCTTGGCAAAATAAGAAAATAGAGGAGCGTTGGAATAGTATGCCGCGAAATTCTCGAATTTTCAAAAAAGTTGATACGAGCAAACACACGAAAGTTAATTTGGTCGGAATTCTGGCCCGTCTAAAGGCAGCGAAATTTCACGTGCGGGACGGCATTTACAGATCGTCTTTCTAGGATATACCAGCCAAATTCTACAAATAAAATATAATATTTCATTTATCTGATTGTATTGTTTGGCCACAAGTATTACCATTAACTGCTATTTTAATTATGTGCCGACGCCTTATCGCTAACGGCCCGATCAGAATATAGACCATTACGCGAGATTAGAGTTGGCTACGCCTTTTGGTTTCGATTCGTTTATGGGATGTACGTCGTAAAGCCGCTCAGACTATTAGAGGTACCGTAATGGAGGACTCCGGAAATTTGACCGCCTGGGGGACATAGCACCGCACACGGGTGCCTTGCTTTTCGCCTATATTGACCTTATACTAGAATAAGAAATTCGCTCTTCCTCGATTAAATGAAGGAAACTAATCAATGCATATCTCCCGACAGGCAGACAACCGTCGGAAGCTCGCAACTGCACCGGAAATACATTCTTCAATTTCTATTCATGTAAGAATTATATTCACGCATCATTTGTTAACAAAAAAAAAACCCAAAAACATGGTTCACTAAAACTTTTTTCCATGATCACTATTCACTCCTACAGAGCGGCATGCAGATATCTCTTTAATACGCAGGCTGATCTACAGCCCCTTGTATTTGTATTATTCGAATCCGTATCTTTTGCTGGGCGCTTACAGAAAATCTTAAGAAGATTCGACGTTCTCCACAGGAAAGCTCCACTCCGTCAGTAGGGCCCTCTACATATTTCCTTATTTCTATAGCTCATTTAGGGCCAAACCCGTGTAGGTTTATTGTATGCGACCGTGCTCTCTTGGCCACTAGCTCTTATGTGAACAAATTGAAAAAAAAAAAAATAGGATTCGTGATTTCCTCTGAACAATAAAGAATCTGAGACACCTGACAACTCCCGGAATCGCAAGTTTTACTGATCTCACGCGAAGAGGATCGTGTAGGACTTCGCGTACACTCTGCACTGAGATATTGGCATGCCGTTATTCAATTTTTTGAGCTCTTATGTGCATCTTTTTTTTTTAGTGTAAGTATTAGGTGAGGAGGGGGGGGGGCGTGTTCAGCTGACATTCCTTTGATGAACATGTCGATACTTCTTACCAATAATTGAGGCCAAGTATAGAAAAACGTTAATATGCAAGAAAAGAGCGTACGTATACAGATTAGTCGCTCGACATTGTTAGTTGACCCCTCTTGCTGATAAACGTCCATTCAGGTACCACGTAATCTCGATAAAAAAAGCTAAACCCCAAAGGCTACATATAAGAGGTAGCGCAAAAGTAGGGACAGGTTAAAAAAAATTATAATGGCGCCTAACCTTGACCTTAAACGGAAACGCTATATTTGCACTGATAAAGTGACGCATAGTTTGTCAAATGTTCGATGTCCTTAGTTCAGTAGGTTTTGGCGTAAATGAATGTTTAGTGTCTTACAATTAATGGCATACAATTGGAGTTGCATTCGTCAATACGAATTCCTGTCCCTATAACTTGACTAGCAGATGGATGATGAATGCAAAAGAAAATCGTATCACACCACCCTTAACGCTGCATTAGAAACGATGGCTACTTATACTTCTTACGAAATCACGGGGGGGGGGGGGGGGGGTCGATACATTTCTTATACGTGGCGCATACGGCAGCTTAAAAAGAAAAGAGTTCCGAAATAAGAGAAATAAGAGCAAAGCTCAAGATAGAATTTTGCAAAGGATGAAATCAGATATTCATGTACACTATGATTGGTGCGGTATGTTATTCACGAGTTCACCTCGATATCGCCAGTTCGATGGCTGCCACTCTTCATCAAGATACAACTCTATGAAGGCGAATTATGTTCATTGCACAGTGAGAGTATGTTGCAGTTGGAAGTTGATAAAGAAGACGGTGCTTAATATAGGGTGCGAGTGTTCAAGAAGAAATTTCAAATTATTTCTGCAACACTAACTCCTAATTATTAGGTGATCTATCATAGAGTCAAATCGATATTATCAATTATATTATGTCACCTACAACGAATTCTGGCTAATCCCCCACAGTGGGTATGCGCCATTATAATGAGGGAGAAGAAGAAGAAGAAGAAGAAGATGAAGAATATGAAGAAGAAGAAATGTTTGGATACAAATGACCTTGAGTTTTTTCATTGAAGGAAGCCGATTCCACTCCTAATATGACTTCGTGTCTTAGACGAAGTACCCTTCACTTAGAGGTAGAGACCCCAGCCCTGTCAGACAGGTTACCGAGGCAATCGGACTACGAAGAACCCTGAGGAGCCTGTTGCCGAGAAGCTTACTAATTGCGTAGCCAACCAAGATAGACGCGGCGGCAGTGACTGACACTGCATTCAATAGCTTATGCTCGTGAAACTTGGTTGAAGGAAGATTGAACCTCTACAATGTTTGCAGTACGTTTATCATTTTTCCAAAGAGCAATTCCAAGGCCATACGAATTCTAAGACCATAACATGTCACGCGTGTATACACATAGATCATGTAACTTAGAAGCGATAGTTTTTTAGCGAGTGACTAGTTTTCTAAGCGCATCAAACAGTGCGGTATCGAAAACATTTAGTACAGCTTTGTGAAAAGCCTGAAACAACATATTTTCCTGATTTTTTGTAAGCTATACCACAGATATATCAATCCCGGTATCGCTAAAGAGGAAAGTATATAACAGTTGCATCTTACCTGTACTCACCTATGGGGCTGAAACGTGGAGGCTAACCAAGAGGGTTCTACTTAAGTTGAGGACAACCCAGAGGGCTATGGAACGAAAAATGGTAGGGGCAACATTAAGAGATAGGAAGCGTGCAGAGTGGTTCACAGAAATAACTCAAGTTAGCGACATTCTAGTGGAAATTAAGAAGAAGAAATGGACATGGGCAGGACATGCAGTGCGAAGAGAGGATAACCGATGGTCGCTGAGGGTAACAAACTGGATTCCAAGGAAAGGAAAGCGTAGCAGGGGGCGGCAGAAAGTTAGGTGGGCGGATGAGGTTAAGAAGTTTGCAGGGGTCAAGTGGATGCAGCTAGCACAGAACCGGGTTAAGTGGAGAAATATGGGAGAGGCCTTCGCCCTGCATTGGGTATAGTCAGCTGATGATGATGATGGTGATGGGAATGGTGATGATGATGATGATGATGATTATGATCATAAACTTGCCAGAATATTGAGCAGCAGAAGGAAGTTGAATGGGAATCGAAAATGTATGACACCATTCGCAATGCACTGTGTCGCTATTGTCACAGGAAACTGAAATTCGTGGGCCACATGGAGATCAGTTAGCGACGACATGCCATCCCCAGGCGCGCCGGACACGATGGTGCCCCTCCCTGCCCCAGAAATATATATTTACGCCTTCCGTCGCCCCCGTCGCCGTTTCGGCGGCTGGACAAGGTCTGGAAACTCAGTCGCTATGGCAGTCAGCTAAGCGCAGGATCGATATTTTTGGTGCGCTGAAGACCGTATGCGTGAATTCGGGCTCAAAAGTCCATGAAATCGGCCTCTTCGAAAATATATATGCGAGAGCAATAAACGAATGGGTGGTTGAGGAGGGAATAATCTGAGGGCATAATAATCAGAAAAGAAGGTACGCCGATGGACCCTTCGCAGCCCAGCAGGCAGTTATGGTAATTATTTTATCGCTTAGCTGCCATGCGCCGCGGCTCCGTTGAGCCACGTTGCCGTTAATGCCGTTTCGAACGTAACGGTCAGAAAGCGAGTGAAGGTCCACGAGAGACTCCTGAACGAAATAAAATTTCTCCGCAGGCAGCAGCTGAGTTGCGGACTAGCTGGATAATCCAGGCTTGCTGGTCCAGGTTGTCGCTGGTCAGGGCCGCCTCCCACTGCTCGTGTGTCGGGCATGGCACTATTAACGTTGGGCCAGGTTTGTCCTGGCATTCCCAAAAGATGTGATAGAGTGTGGGGCTTGCACCGCACCAAGGACAGTAACTCGAGTATTTTGTTGGGCTTATCTTATTTAAAATGCGAAGATTAGGGAATGTGTTTGTATTTTTCTCCAGTCTATAGCGTCCGAGGAAGGAAGTTGTTCGTGTGGTGGTGAGAAAATTCTTCTTTCTAACCGTAGGTGTTCCAGCCTGTCGCCGTAGGGTCGTAGGAGAGGGGTGGGGTAGGGATGGGGATCCGCCCGGTTTGTGAGAGCTCGGGCTAGATAATTCGCTACCTTATTTCCTTCTAGGCCTTCGTGTCCAGGTGTCCATGTAATTATGTGCGTCTGGGAGATGGAACGGAATATTGCACACGCTCTTCTGTGAGGTTTTCCGGCCAGGTAGTCCCTGCAGGCTGGTTCGGAGTCCGTCACTACGTGTGATGACTTCTTTTGGTGGTCTTGTGTTTTTATGGTGACGGCTATTGCCAGTGATTCCGCTTCCGCAGGATCCTTGGCATAGATCGAAGCCTGAATAATTGGCCTCTTCTGGTGGTCAACTGCAGCTATTGTGAACTTGCCAGGCTCGCCGTAAGCCCCTATGTCCACGTAGACAACTTCCGGAAGTTCTTAGTGCTTGCCATAGTCCTAGTTTTGACAGGATTTCCCTACCCGCCTGCGTTGTTGTTAGGTGTTGTTTCTGACTCTTAGAACCGCCTCCTTGAGCTCCTCGAAGTTGTGCACTCCGAGTGCCCAAAGACGTTTCGTTGATGTTGTTGGCGGGAGGTTTAGGGCCGTTTTATAGGCTCCTCTTATGGTAGTCTCACTGGCCCTTTTATCAGTGATTCTAATTTCGCGATATGGGAGCCCGTAGGTAATCCTGCTAACGACTAGGGCTTGTACAAGGCGGAGGGTGTCCTCCTCCCTCATCCCTTTCCGGTGCCAGGTCACCCTTCTAATCATTGTGGAAATTTGGTTGACTGTGGTTTTGAGTGTTTTGATTGTATAATCCACTCTCAAATTGCTTTGCAACCACAGCCCCAAAACTCTGATCTTGTCCTTCTCTTAAATTTTCTGGTCTCCTAGAGAGAGCTGATTTTCTCCTGGGGACTTGTAATTTCTTCTGTGTAGCCTGATAAGTTCGTATTTTTCTGGGGAGCATTGAAGACCGCTCTCCCCGTCAGATTCCTCGACTATGTCTATAGCGGCTTGCAGAGCTTCTCCTTTTGCGCCAAGGATCCCTGAGTAGCCCAGATGGTGATGTCGTCCGCGTATAAAGTGAAGCCAATATCATTGCGGGTCAACAGTTTTTTTTTTGCTATATTTATCATTGCTATGTTAAATAGCATTGGAGAGATTATTGAACCCTGCGGTGTACCTTTGTTCGGCATGGGCACTTTGGTGATCGGATCTCTCCAATTCCTATGGTGGCTGTGCGATCTGAGAGGAAAGCCTTCATGTATTTGAAGATTTTCTCCCCGCAGTTCATATTGTTTAATTCGTGCAATATGGTTTGGTGGCCAATGTTGTCGAATCCTCCTTTGAGATCTAGTGCCAGAATGAAATTTTCGCCTTTTCGGGGTATGGTGTTGATGACTTCTTCCCTAATCCGGAGGAAAGCATCTTGCGTACAGAGTCCCTTGCGGAAGCCCAGCATGCAGGAAGGAAAGATGTTGTTTTCGTCGATGTAATTTTGGAGCCTGAGGTGGACTACTTTTTCATAGTTTGCCAGGAAAGAAGTGAGGGAGATAGGACGGAGACTCTCCACAGCCGGTGGCTTTCCAGCCTTTGTTATGGTGATGATATCCGCGTGTCTCCAAGCTAATGGGACCTGTCCCTTCTCCCACAGTTCTTTGTTGATGTACTTCGTTAGGTCTTGCAGATGTTCGGTGCTTAAATTCCTAATCATGGCGTAGGTGTCTTTGTCTCCTCCAGGGACATTGTTTCTTGTAAATGTACGGGCGGCTGAGTAGACCTCCGCCAGTGTTATGGGGATGTCAAGGGAGGGGTTTGGTTGACCCGCATATGAAGTTTGGCAAGCCGGAGTAGGGTCTGCTATGTATTTCTTGTGCATGGCGGTGATCAACTCTGCATCTGTGCCCGGGTATTTATGGGCTATGGTGCGGAGGGTTCTTCTTGTGGCCGTTTTGGTTTTTGAGGGGTCTTCCATGCTTCTTAATATTGACTATGCTTTAGCCATGCTTAGGGTACCTTTCAGCGAATTGCAAAAATCTGCCCAGTTTTGCTTGGTGAGCTTTATAGCATACTCTTGTGCTTCAGCCGTAACCTGTGCTATCTTCATTTTAAGTTTTCTATTTATTTTTGCATTTTCCATCGTTTCAATAGACTTTTTCGGGCTTACCATAAATGTAGGAGATGTCTGTCTACCTCTGGGGTTTTTGTCGTTGTGTTGATGGTCTTGGTCGTTTTTGCATGAGGATCCTTTAGGCTTTGAACCCAATCTTCAATTGTTGTGATGCCGTCATGTGGCGGTCTAATTTGTCTGAACTTATCCCAGTCCGTTATTTTAGTAGAGCCAATGTTCCTTTTCATACGGGTTGTCATTAGGGATAAGCTAAGGATTTTGCGATCGCTGCCGAGTGTTTCTTCTAGATTGGTCCAGGTGCAATGTCATGTTTTTGGTGAAAGCTAGGTCTGGGCAGGTGTCTCTGCTTACACTGTTTCCTATTCTAGTGGGGGACATGGTGTCCGTCATAGGACAGAGATCTAGCTGCTCAGCCGCTTCCAACAACTTGGTTCCCTTCGGTGTGTCCTTGTGGTAGCCCCATGCCGTATGTACAGCGTTTAGGTCCCCCATAGTAATACGGGGGTTCGTTCCCGCTATGGGTGTGCATTCCAATAAAAGTGGCTTAAAATCCTCCTGCGTGTTGCTTGGAGGACTGTAAAGGTTTAGGACAAACACACTCTGCTTTCTTCTTTTTTGAGAGATGACTTCGATGAGAACTTGATTAATTTCACTGAAGGGAAGGTCGTGCGGTATGACTGTTAGTGTGGGGGCCATTAGTGTAGCTATTTTAGGTGCCGTGTCATGGGTGTATGTGAGGTATCCTTTGAGGTATGTTGTGCATCCTGTTTCTTGGAGACAGATGACGTCCGGAGGTATCGGTTGATTTTGAATAAAAGTCTGCAGGGAGCTGCGTTTCCTCTTGAAGGAGCGACAGTTCCACTGCCAGAGCTCTAGGTGGTTTGGTTGCCGGTTAGGGGAGGCAGCCATCAGCGTTGCTCGCCACTGATTCGCAGTAGCTGAGATCTGTCATGCCAGCGGACCTTCGGTCGGCTTTTAGTCGAGGGTCATCGGGGATTCCCGTGCGTTTTCGCACCCCCTGAGTTATTTGGATTTTCGAATTGAATTCTTCTTGAACTGCCGCAAATTGAGTTTGCGTGGCAATTTGTTGATCTTGGAGTTGTTGGTTAGTTGTGTCATTGTCTGCTGCATTTGATTAATCATTTATTGCATTTGACTAAGAATGATTGGTGCATTTTCTTGAGTGTGAAGTCCGAGAGTTTGTGTAAGCGGTTTCTGCCGTTGCGTTTGGAGTACACTCGCCTGTTGAGTTTGAGATGCGGAGGTGTTTACAGAATTTTGTACCGGTCGTGGCTGTACCGATACTATTGATGAGGGTTGGGGAGCAGTTTGCTTCTGACCCATTTGTAGGAGTTGTTGTTCTACCTTATTAAGGCGTTTCTGTTGTTCTGATAGTTTGATTTTCAGTTGTCTATTTTGCTCTTCGAGCCTAGTGCAATCCTGGCATGGACCATACCCGTTTAGAGCAGTAGGAGAGGCAACCTGAGCCCAGCTTACCCTCTTGATGTCGTGCTCTAGCTTGTCTGGCGTCGCCCCTATCGCTTCTGGTGGTCCCTGCTGGTTGGGCCTAATCTGTTGTGTCTTCTGTTGGGAATAGTAGGCTGTCACGTCCCGTCCCTTGGATCTCGATCAGGACTGGGGTCTCTGTTTCTCTGCCAGCTGCTCTTCCTCCTCCTCCGATGAAAACCATCGGCGCTCCATCGGCTTGATCTGCTGATCTCTCCGGCTGACGTGCTGCTTGGGGGGCTTTGTTGCTGTATGTTATCGCTTTGTCTAGCTTTGTTGTTGTAACGTCCGATATGTGCCCTGAGGCGCTGCTTGCAGGCCTTGTCTCTTGTTGGGTGGTTTACCTGGCAGGCCACGCACTTGGCCTCACAGGTGTGGTTTTCCTCTGGTTCATGAAGGCCGCAGTTCCGACATACTTTGGCGTTAGGTGTTGGGCAGACATCCGCTCTGTGGCCTGCCTTGAGACAGTCTTTGCAGATCTGTTGAGTTGGTCGATATGGGTAACATGCCGTCTCTCCCCCGTAATAGATGACGTAGCGGGGGAGAATGGGGCCTATGATTGTTAGCACTGCCGTGCGAGACTTTCCCAACATTCGTGCTTGAGCGATCTCGACCCCTTGTTTTGATAGAAGCTCTCTGATTGTGTGTTTGGATCCACTCCATGAATAGCTCCTCTGATGACGTCCTCAGGCGCCGCCAGGTAGACGTTGACTTCGTAATCCTTGTTTTCCAAGGTCTGACTCTTGATGTGCCGTATGGCGTCCTCAGTCACGTCGTAAGGAGTGCTGACTATGATGATGTTCGATCCTGTGCGGGGTCTCACAATAAATTTGGAGAAGTCGCACAATGCTGGGTTGTTGCAGGCAGCCACGATGGCTCTTGAGAACGGGGTAGGAACGAATTTTCTGACTTCCATGCCTGTCTTGGGTCTTATTATCACCTTATAGTCAGTTTTAGGAAGGGGTGGTAATTTCCTCCTCTTCTGAGACGTTGTTTGATCCATAGCCGGCTGTACTGGCGATTCCATCGGTTTTTTCGGTTTCACGACGGTCTGCAGCAAGTGTGTCGGGGGAGCATAGATCTTTCCTGCGCTGACGACTTGTTCGCCTCTTGCTAACCTTTGGCGATTCTTCTTGCATATGTTTACGTGCTAGTTGGAGCAAAGGTCATCCGGCGTCCAGGCACGACCCTCTTCCATGTCCTTAGAAGTTTGGATTTGGACGTCTAATTCCATTCCCTGGTTTTTAGCCGAGTGAGCTGGGTTAGCGGTTGTTGAACACAGACCACTAGATCCCGCTTCGCCTTGGTCTAAGGTATCCATGCGCTCTGGGTCGGCATTACTAGGCCTTGCATCGCCTAGCATGGCCGCCGCCGAGTAACTTCAAAAGCCCATTTCGATGTCCAATAAAACACTCACGGGTTTTAGAAAGGCCTCGGTGAATTTCGAATGACTTCAGGAAGGTCCTCGAAACAAACTTTCCAGGATTTGTTGGATTTTCCACACAATTTCCTTTCTTGTTAGTCGAGCCCAATCGAAGTGCGTCCGCTCCCGTCAGCTTCGTCTTCTGCAGATTCTCCCATTTTCGAGGTGGCCAGATCTATTTCTTGGGTTTCTTTAGCACATTCTAAACAAGTAAGGAACCAGCTATCCGGTATAACATGTTGCCAGGCATCATTGAGATTTCCGTTGAAGTACAAGAGGACATTGCAGAGGCAGATGCTCCCATTTTCGAGGTGGCCAGATCTATTTCTTGGGTTTCTTTAGCACATTCTAAACAAGTAAAGAACCAGCTATCTGATATAACATGTTGCCAGGCATCATTGAGATTTCCGTTGAAGTACAAGAGGACATTGCTTTTCACTCATATGCCTTTGATACCTACGATGATAGATGTCATCAGGTTTCCTCGTGTCCTTATGTTGCCCTGATGACGAGCCCTTTTTTGTGTATAAAAATGACTTCCGTTTCTTCGATTAAAACCTGCTGTTAGTTCGCGCTCGGCGTTGTCGTGTTTATGCCATTCTAGGTGCTAGCGCGTAAACCACTAGAACTTTAAGCATACCCGCACAGGCATATAACATTTTCGTTGCTGGAGCCTTGACAAAAGTGCTAATTATTTTGCAGTGGATATGTTTCACATCTGGAACTTTGCCACTTCACATAAAAATATGACAAGGTACTGCGGTTTCTTGAGACAGGAAGATTAGAGTGAAACAATCAATCTCTTCTCATAGCGATTCACGTTTATCAAGCTCAGGTAATAATAAATAATTTTAACATCGCGCACATCTCCACGGCTTCATACCGTTTAACGTATTTCGACGTGCAGTCAACGCGTATGAGTGAAGTGATTACGAGTCAGCAGGTACTGACGTCACTGTCTCCCTCCTGGCACCAACCCCTTGTTTGAAGGTGATCTGCGCATGCCTAAAGGGGGCGCTTGGCAGGCAGAAAGCGATACGTGGTAGTAGCAGTCTAAATGGCTGTAACGAACGTCGACTGCCGAAATCTTGCGCATTCTAGCAACAATACGCACAGTCTAAATCACCATGCATAGAAAAACAATGCAATGTTTAATATCAACTGCGTGGTTTTGCATGGCATGCCGTCAGTAGCACAAATTGGGCATTTATTTTGCAAACGCGTATACATGGGCATATTATTCTGCCCATAAGAATAATATTCGATGCAAAAAGGTTGCAAATACAAGTTAAAACCAATAATTTAAGCTTATTATGACGGCTCAATCTTAGCTGGACTTTCATGTGATCGTATTTTTTCCCGAGTTAAAGTGCTGCTTGTTTGTACCTTGGAAACGGCGTTGTTTAAAATTTTTCATCATCTGTGTTCGGCATCGCTGCGGAATTATGAGCGCCTGTTTAAAACTCTACGGTAAATACTTGTTTTAGAGTCCTGTTCGGTGGGATCGGTGAAAAAAAATTTTTGCGATGGTTAGTGACCTGCTTTTCACAGATGTACACCCTCTCTGCGACGCGTTTGTACCCAGTCCATTAAATATGATACGTTGTTGCGTGATGATGTTAGGATTTGTTGGAAAACCACATACATCATGGACGAAATAAGAATATAGATGCACCATGAGTATTTATTATTGCTGCACATGGCAGTCTTGTATTTCGCAGAACGCTACGAACGTTATGCCACACATTCAATGTAAAAACAAAGTTTTTTTTTCTTTAACTGCGAAACTCGTGAAACAAATTTCGGGACTCGTTTTTTCCTCTCCCTTCCTTTATTAGTTTTGCTCGAACCTTATTGAAAGTATGTCGCAGGAAAGCATTGAAAGGGTTAAATCTCCGTCTTTTATTAAGGTTGTCTGGTCTGTATATGCAAGCAGGCTACACAAAGCGTCAGTTAATATTCACAATCTGAGCTGAAATTTATCCGCTGACGTTGGACAGGTAACGGCCCTAACAGGGCAAAAAGTCCGTCAGTGGGAAACTGGGGATGTCCGATGTGGTTCAGAGCGGTAAATGTTCTCTTGATAACACAAAAAACACCATAATATCACTAATAATGTTTCTATCTGCCGCAGCGGTACACTTCCCAGTTTGGACACTGAAAATGTAAGAAAGGGCGTATGTAGGGTTCCCAAGAATACGCAAGGTATGAAGAATTACTTTAAAGCAGCGCTAGAAACACGGATAGATAGAAAGACAAACATTGCACTGGTGTTTATTGCGCTGCTGGTTTGGACATTATGTTTTATGTTTGAACATAGTTCTTATGTTTTAACATAATGTCCAACTAACTGCACCAACAAGCCTCCTGTGAAGAATTTGGTTCAGTGCATGGGCTCCCTATGGCTAAAGGTGAACCCTCGTGATATATCACTGCAAATGACACACGTATGTTTTGGTTTATTGTTAAAGAGAACATGAGTGGAGTGTGGTTAAGGAGATTCTCTATGGAGCTGAGACTGTAGTTTCTATCGGGCAACTTTCATTTCATTTAGTAAGAAGTATCCATCAGTCAGCTTTAAAGTGGATGTCAAGCTGGCTTAATGAAAGCGGAACTATGGCAAGGAGCATGCAAGCAAGAGGTTGTGATTCAATACAATCTGCTGTTAATGTTTCGGTTTAACCATTCTAAAATAATAAATTATATGGGTCCTGTAGCGATGCCTAAATAATATTATGTAATTGAATTTTTTTTTTGCGTTTTTGATGCGGACTGCTGATTTTGAACCATATGAATTCCAAGCACCAAAGATATTAGGATGTTTGTTCTTTCCATAGATATAAGTACCGAAAGCGACGTCATATTTTCATTTCAGTTCTTCCAGAGTGATGTAGGATAATAATTGCTACTGATATACCAGCAGTATTACTAAACAGGTTACCATTATCATAAATCCTAAGGTCATCCATTGCTACAAGGAAAAGATGCATTATTTGACAAAATAACTGTATCACCTGAATACTGAAACGTGATGCTACATCAGACAGCACCAAGAAAATCATTGACAAATAAATTAAGAAGCAAATGTGACAACACAGACCCCACCACTGACATATAGTGACAGCTGTAGGTATAGGTGGACGATGTGGCGTCTACTTCGAGCAATTAATATTTAATAAACTGCCGTTAAAATTGATAGCTATTACTCTGTATAGTTAACAGTCGTTCTAGATGTATTCAACTATGGTTCCGATTCCGTAATTGGCTGCTTTCACTTTAGTTGTCCTTTGATGTGAGAAAACTGTGCATCCCCAAGATCAGACAGACTTCATGTGTTATGAGGGGACATAAGGTAAGCTTGCAACAGTAAACTTAAGTCTCCGGCAAAGCAAGAAAGACAAAAGGGAATATATATGATTAAACGGCATCTGAAGGTTTGTTTCAGCGTATAGCCTTTTTTTTTTTTGCTTGCAATAGCTTGCAATCAATAGCTTGCAATCGCATCTGCAGCTCCGACTTACAGGCTAAGGAAATGGTAGCAACATTTCACTTAGGAGAACGCCATGTTTACTTAGAAGAATCTGAACTTTTCACCGAGATCAATTTTCCTGCTTTCGAGGGCACCTGTCGTCTCGCCAAATATTTGTCAGAACCGAAGTGAAGCAATGGAATCCAATGTACGGCGTAAACTCGCCTGGTGAGTGCAAATCATACTGAATTCGTAAACACAAGAACGTAACAAATTAGGTTAAATACAGTTTTGGTTCAGAGCCCATAGGAGTGCCCTTATCCCGATTAAGTGAATGATGGAGTGTTACGGTTTTCGACGTAATTAAATTGAGTGCGTTATTTACTATAGTATGTTTCACTAGTCATCACTTGAAAGTGCTAGCCATGATAAGTGTTTGGAGACAGAAAGAGCTAGGGGGCTTTCTCGAAGAATTAAGGAGGGGAGGCAGAGAGGAACTAGGATGAAAGGTGACGAAATTAATCAGCAAAAGAAGCCGTTTTTCAATCCAGCTAGGCGCGGGGAGAGGGGGGAGATAAAATTATATAAACTAGGAGACGTAAAGGAAGCAACAGTGTAAAAGAAGACAATAGGCGAAACAGGCCCTCTAGAGTTACAGCCTACAGGCCCGACGAAAGCCGAAATGAAGAAATTACAGTTGTTATGAAGCCTGCCTGGCTCTCATACGTTTACGAATATCAACAAACATTTCTTCACTTGCGATAGAGTAGGAGATGATTTTACCAGCTAAAATAAAATATCCTTTTGTGCTTACTTATTTCCTCAGTATAATGTGAATTATAATGCGCATTTTTTGTCGAAAACGAAGGTACATTCAAAGATGATCCTTCTTGTGCGGTAAATCGTATCTTGGTATCCACTGAATGCGCAGAAATTCTATGAGCAAACAACCTCATAGTTTTATTTTACTTTTTGCCAATAGCATGCAGTGTCTGTGCCGTACGCTGGAGCATCTAGATGGACGCCCATTGACTGAAATTAAGATTTTAGGTCCCTGGCCATGGCGATCGTCTGCGGTGAAGGCCTCCCAGGCACTGCTCCGCTTCATAAGAAGCACAGGCGTAATCGAAAGGCTATGAGTTTGCTATGAGATGACTGTGACATGATGTGATGTGACGTGTCTGTTATGTGACAGTACTAACTTCAACTATCCCAGTTGATTTTACTGGTTGATCTCCCTGCCTTTCCTCCTCATCTTCCTCCTTCTTGCCAATAGCATGAGAACGTTCCAATCACTGGCATAGGGGTTGCTATTATCGTGCTTCGCTCAAGTGTTTGTGGGCTTCGTCCTTTGACTTCGTCGGTAGGGTGTTACCTAATCCTTTTTCTGAGGTTTCCGGTTTCAGCTATGGATGCAGATTGTTTCTTTTCTATGTTCTCTTCTGTCTGCACGATGCAGCGGAGATGGCCCAGCTACAAAGCCAGTAGCAGGCCCGTGCATTTTTTTTCTTTCTTCCTAGAGTCACTGCAACATCAACATTGACGACAGGTTTCAGTACAGCGCTTCAGCCTTAAAATTGTTATCAACGTTCCTATGGAAGGATGCTGATCTGAAGTACCTGCTAGTCAGAAAACAAATGAGACAGGTTTTCACTTGCGGCATTATCGCATGAGAGAAGAGTCAACTCTTTTCATTTTGTGACATTTTGTTTGCAGGACTTTGGAGTTCACTGCTGTGACCGCAGTGATAAATTGTTGCGCTTTTTGAAGACCTGGGACACAGAACACGAAACAAAGCTGCGCATCTGTGTTTTGTATCATTTCTTGATTTTTTTCCAAGTTTTTGACAAAGCGCAGTAATGTACGACCGTGTGAATGACCAACTAGCCAAAATTGGAACATTTCTTATGACTGCAGTATCTGGACTGTAAGGCAGGCTTGTAGCAGGTATCGTGGAATTTATTTTAGTGGCACTTACGGCATTTTTTAAAGCTTTCCTCGCAACCTACGATTTCAAACTCCAAACTAGAAGCGTTAAAAAGCGTTCAGAGAATTGGCCATTATATTCACACAGAAATGTACTTTTACAGTTAGCACGCATTGCCGGTGCCAACATTCTATTATGCTAACTAAATTGTTGAGCCGTTTAATTTGAATAGAGGCCTCTGTAATACACCAGAGCCTATCGATTATTCACTTATTGTGCACTGTGATGTTATGTTCTTGACGCAAACATCATTCCGAATACCTGACAAGTCAACGAAATCACACATGCGGTATTAATTGTTTTAGAGTTAAATGAATTATTGTTCTGAATTGGGACCGCTTTGTTGTGATGTCAATACTCAATCTGGAAGAGCTCAATAATAGGACTGTATGTAAAATCACCTTCATCAGCAATGTAAATGTTCCAAAGTGAAATGAGATTTGGTGCGCGGAATTGTGTCTGCGCAGGAAGAGCCCCCTGACCGTCTGCACCATCTCGAGCCCTCTAACTGCCTGCCAGAAGTTTATTATTTGCTATGATCCTTTGCAACGTGGAGGTTTAACAGACTTGAATTAAGGAGAGGCGAATATATTTACCTATGCAATTGTTTGGCTGTATTAGCATGCATTACAATTAAAACTGTGTCTTCTGTGCTACACTTATCTAAGGCATCTTCTCGAAATCAGATGAGCGTCCACGTGGTGATGGAAAGCAGCACGTAATAGTACTCTACAGTACCAACCAATCAGTGATCAAACAGCGTACAATCTGCAATGAGACCGCACGTAGTGACCTCCTGTGCGCGGCTAGGCTGTAGTGCTGCCACCCCGACAACTCCGAGCCAAGATCTCACCCATGTCATGCCCAGCGCACGCTCCAGACGCCAAACTGCTGAGGTGCATCCAGCATATTTGTGGAATGTCCATATCTGTCGTCGCTTACTCCGACCACGCACGCCATGTGAGATGCTGACGATCGATACGCTGGCTGTAGCACTCTGCTGGCGGTAGCCTCAAATTATTGCCAATTGTATACCGAATAGACTTATTTCTACTCAAATGTATATGCTCTGAGACATGCGGCGCACTTTAGGTCACCTTAAATGTGATATTCCATTCACTTCCATTCCGCTCGTAAACTCACGTTTAAAGTGAGCATTACAGTGACCACTGGGAAGCACATTAAATTCCTGTACGTGGTCATATATTTGGGAAGCCATGCCATCGCAAAGATTTAAATTTCTCACTCACGTCCAACGCCACTGATGCTGCTTCCTGTGATAGCGACCCCGGAGTTTTTGTAGCATGGGTCGTTTAACAGCCTCGTCTTAGTATAAACCTGCCAAAAACTACGTAAAAACTGATAAGAATGAAGCTAAAGGGGTCAAGAGAGGTCTAAGATCCCAGTAATCATAAACCAACCAGAACACTAACTTCATGCAGGATTGAGCTATGTGTAACTAGTTTTCCTGCCACGGCTACGCGACTGGAATTTGGTCTATATAAAGGAGCTGTGGATAGCACGACAATCAACAAACGCCCTCCACACAGGCTTCTTTCTTGAAGGTGTAATGAGACATCTACAAAAAATGCTTTTCCATCCCATCTTCTGCACTATTCACACACGGCTCACCATAAGGCGCACAAGTTGAAGGAGAAATTAGGGCATTACTTTTATAATTGGTCAACATTAAATATGATCCTAAAAATAACAGAATCAGAAGCTAGCAGCAATGACAGAGAGCTGTAAGGTTATGTGCTGGCACGTATGTCATATAAATTCCGTACGAGGCGTCCTCAACTTTCCTCGCCCGTTTTTCCACTCGCCCTGAAAGTAGATGTGGAGTTCACGCTGGAATGAGGTGGCGCTTCTATGTTAAGAGAGCCATATCAGGTCGAGACCTGCGGTGGCCTCCTCATCGCTGCCGCTCAGATGTTTTCTCCAGCATGGTTTTCACTTCTTCGTGAAATCTCTTGCTCAACCCGATGTATGGCGACACATTTTCGCCGTAACGAATCCAGTACGCATAGCGTATGATAATGCGCATGTCTCTAACTAGTCACGCTAAGTGCTTACAACATGCTATCACTTTTAATCGTGAATTAAGCGACCGCATTTAAGCTGAGTTTACTAACAAGCCCTCCTGTGCACTGGATTCTATCACAGAATCCAGAGGGTCAAAAGTATTGTGGAGTATTATTAATAAAATGAGTTCCTCAGATAATCTATATGGTATTAGTTATATTCAGGACCAGATTTATATCTGGTGGGTAGCATTGCAGGTCGAATACAACCGCACCGCTATTTAGGCCGACATCTAAGGGATATTTTGTGTATATATTTAAGAGATGCTGAAGTCGGGGAGCGCTTTCTGTATACAGTGGAAGTTATGAGGGCGAACCGTCAGCTAACAGTCCTGCGTATTTTTCTCGTGAACGCGTGAGAACAGCGCAGAAGCAGGAACCTCGCGCTAGTAGTTTTCCCAGCATTAGCTAGAAAATGCTGCATTCGACCTAAAGATCTTCTCGATATAAGGTTTTTGGAAGCGGCATTTTTTACATCTGTGAATAAGCTCAGACAGAGTCTACTTATAAGTGCTCCTGTCGAGCTGGTAGTATGAATTTTTCCGGTGTTTCGATTACTCCCCACGCAGCTACGTAATATTAACACGATTATTTTTTCACTCTCTATACGTAGTACATCGCAGGATGAAGCCGCACTTTTTTCCCCCTTTCTATGATAAAAAAGCGCTTTGTACACTTAATTTGATGTGCTCAGAGCATTCACTCGATTTTTAATCATTTCAAGAAGCATTCACTAAAAATATGTATCAACTATCTTGCGACAAAAAAGGTCCTCCCCGACCCACGCCTGCTATAATGGCAGTAGTGCTGGACTGATATGCTCTTGCCCGCCAATTAATGAGGCAAACTTCAAATTCGGCGCAATCGTGCATGGCTGTGACTATCAAGCATGCAATCATTGCAGCGTGTCCACCTGAATGCTTTGTTGAGAAGTACCTTAAATAGTAAAGTAATACTGGAGCTTAAGGAAGCTAAATCTCCACATAGTAATAGGCAGTAGTAGCGGAAGAAAACAATTTATTTTAGGGGATAAATTTAGGGAATAGGGGCACGGTGTTTCGGGTCTTAAGTATGAGAGTCCGTTGGCTGAAGCGGCCATCAGAGCTCTCGCAACTAAAGGTATTTGTGACGCGAGGTTGGAGCTGATTAGGGCCGCTTCCCAATCCGCTCCAGCTTGATGGAAAGGCCTTTGCAATATCTTCTTACAATTTTCCAACAAAAGCATGATATTCATGAAGAATATTTGCAAATGTTCTGAAGTATGCGGTTTTAGGTGGGTTAGGCAGACTTCTTCTCGGGCTAATCGGCGCATGGCTTTTTTCTTAAGAGCTGCGTGCACTAGCTACACCGTCGCAGGCAGACAAAAAATGATCCAGAATTTCGCTTTTTTTGTCCCCTTTGTTTTATTCCTCTGACTGTTTGTTGTTGTGCGCGCAACTCTTCATTAAGGAAAAAAAATTCAATATCGTTCTAAGCACCAAAACAGATACTTAGGTTAGAAAAAAAGGGACACAGGCTTGTAACGAGAAATCGTAGAAGTGTAAATGATATGTAATCTGGGGAAGAATGTGTCAGTCCGGAATCTATTATTCTCTCCGGAAAAAAAGCTGATATTTTTGCGCACTCGTTGCCGGTGACGACACAGAGTGTATGTATACGTATACGTGAATCATTCGCAATAAACGTTGTCGGACGTTCAGCGGCGTCTTTTTCGACTGCCCTAAGTTCATGGCTCTTTTGTGCTGACATCTGTTCAGGACATTTGCATACACGCACAGTTTGCCACATTAACCGTTTGTCCAAAGGAACGTTGTATAGTCCACTGGTATAGCATTACTGAGCGGCACACTACAGTGACGTTTTCTCTACAATAAACAAGCCCCTGAAGGAAACAGTTCGGTGGATCCCTATATCTCTGATGTATTAAAGTGACCCCTTCCCCATTATTTCCATCCATTAAGCATCCATTAAGTTAGTAACAGAGCTACTAGAGTTTATTAAGCTGGTATCATGCGATGTGAACAGTCATTCTTAAATATCAAACCATGGCAGAACTGCACTCAACGATCACATGCAAGCGCGCAGACAGATGACTGAATTCACTTCAGACATCAAAAAAATGGCAGTGGCTTGGCTCTGGTTCAGCCTGGTAAAGTGAGTTAGCAACGTCCGCATGTCTACGCTTGTGTGTTCGCTTGTGGCATAGCTTGTGTGGTTTGATAATTTGGCTGTAGAGCAACACATGACACACAATGGTTAGGACTGTTCTTCCGGCGATTTTTCAGCGCGCTGTCTGCGCTTGGTGGCATTGCGGCATTCCTGAACAGTCATCTGTTCATCAGTAGCCGACGAGGTGGAAGCACTTGGAGAGCTAGAACGCAGTCGCCGAGCTTCATTTTGTGCACGATGCTTAGCACGACGTTCTTCAACTTTCTTTCACTGCCTCTTTTGCACGTTATCGCTTCCTTGCCGCAGCTTCTTGCTGACACCTCTCTTTAGCAGCAAGCATAGAAAATCAAACACGGCGAGGCGGAAGTAGCGGCGAACCATCTGTTCGGCGCGGCAGCGGCGCCGCTGCAGCGCGCGGCGCGCCGACGGTGCCGCCATCTGGCGAACCTCGGCTGAAGCGGTTGCTGTTCAAGGTCAAACACGGCGTCCGCCGGGGATACGCGACGGCTCGAAACCTGGCGCAGTATTGCTATCGCAATAAAACTGCAAGGCCCGGTCCCCGAGTCACCATGCTTCTAGTCGCGGAGTATGAGCCGAACAATATTTCCTGCAGTGCTCGCTGGTGATCAGGACTAAAAAGTTGCTGTAAAGGTCAGGTTAGTTTTATTTTCTTCTTCTTCCAAACCTCTTCAAGATGCTAGTCGATTTACCAGGCAACTTGTAGTTGACACATACACACAGAGACGAAGGACCACGAATTTGAAGAGGCAAGAGGAAACTTCACTTTATATAACAAAACACACAAAGTACACAAAACCTATTTACAAATGACAGGAGGAAGACTACACTTGACAAAAGAGGCTGAACGAAAACTAAGCACAGCTGTATGAGCTGGCACGCTAACTGCAATACGAGCTCACAGCGCTCTTTACGACTTCTAAGCCGGAACCTGCCTGCTACCGCTAATGTAGTTTCGTCATAGACTAGAACCGCCGATGGCTGCGCGGGGCAATCTGCCGCGCCGCCGTCTGAGAGCCGCTTGGAACTTCCACCTGCGCTGGTTTCTCTAGTGTGCGCGCCGAAACATTTTAAAATAGACCACTGCGGCCTTAGAGTTGTTATATAAAATGTTGATCATTTGTATGACCTTTTTCTTATGCGAATAAATTTTACAGACGAGAGCAACTTTGAAGGCTATTTATTTATTTAATCATACTGTCAATCTCATGGAACAAAATAGCAGGAAGGACCCATAAGTAATACATACAAATTTAAACTAAATTTTTAAAAAATAACAAAATACGCGATACAAAGCCGTGTTACTTATGCACTTCATGTGAGCATGAAGGGCGAATGATATCAATTGCACGAAAAAACTTTATTAGGCAGGACGGAAAGTAATACACGGTTTAATTTATAAACGGTAAAGGACTGCATTTAAAAGAAAGTAAAATGCAAACGGTTAGCGAACATTATACACTCAGCACTAGAAACCCTTATTGTTTAATTCTGCATAATATATTTCCTCGGTCTCCAACCTCGGTCTTAATTATGCAGCAGTCGCGTCACAAACCTGTTGCGCACCGATAAATTATAGCCGGCTTTTACTGCTGAATATTTGCCGGCAGACATGTGGATCGATACAAGCGGCTTTAATTGATCAATTGCAGCCGGTTCTTACTGCTGAATATTTGCCGGCGGACATGTCGATCGATAAGAGTGACTCTAACCGGCACGCTTGCGAAAGTTTTTTTTTGTTGTGTAACTCCGCTACTGGAGATCTATTGTTTGAACTTGTGTTCATCGGTGTCGTAAGCGCCGCAGGCAGAAACACATAAGAACAGAACGAACACAGGCCACCTGTTGCTTTGAATATGGGGTCACCGAAGTAATGCCACAAATATGTACTTTGTATAAGGCATCTCCTGCCGAACCTCTATATGCCGGCGTCGCATCTGACTAGCTTTACTGCCCCGAAGACTAGTTCGGCAGTTTAGCCATGTAGGTATAGCATGAGAGAAATGAACAGCGCGCAATAGGCTGGTGCAAAAGAAAAGAAACGACGAGCTCTTGTGTGTCTCAAAGTCTTTTTTTTTACATCCTTGTCCACTGCGTGCCATTCATCCCTGCACGCACTAAAGCATTCGCCATTTTTCAACTTTTGAGCCGTAAAGGCTTATAACATACAACGACATGAAAGAAAACTCATATCTCGACTATCCACATACCACTCCTGCCCGTATTGAAGAAGTCTCTTCAGCATCCATTCCTTTCCGAGGTCACAAACTATTTTAATATGGTGGCCCATATTGCCGAAACAATTTGCCCTATAACAATGTCTATCAAAATTATTTTTAGATATTAGAGCAAACAAATCGGAGCGCTTGTCACAGTACATTCAAGTACCTGTCACGACAGCTTCAACGTTTGCAGCCGTAATGATTCCAGGCGTAAGGATTTCAATCGAACATACACTACTAATACAAACAGGTCAGCAGAAATAAAGGTACCCGGCTCAGGATAACGGAAGGAAGTACACGTAGGTAATTTTCTAACTGTTGAACAAAGCCTGTGAGCAATGATGAATTCCTTTATGAACCACCACACCAAGGTTAAAATCGGAAAGCTTCAATGTAAACTTCAAATACCGAGATATTTGGAAAGCGGTTCAATGAGAAGCCTGAGACTTGCATTTGGAGACCTTTTGTTTCTCAACACTTTCCGATGGATGTATGGGCTATGTGTTTCTGATTTCTTATGCCGTACACGCGCATGCGCGATACCATTAATATGGCTGACCGGGACACCATTATCCCTTTCAAAGGATACTTGGTTTGGCTATATACAGTTTAACGACCCAAAATGGTTCACGCTATGAGTGACGCCAAATTGCAGGGATCCGGAAATTTTTACCACATGAGATTTTTTACACATCTCACGGGCGCCTTAATTTTCGCCTCCCCAGAAAAGCAGCCACTGTGGCCGGGAGGAAGAGGAGGAAAAACTTTATTTAGCCCTATATTTCTTGGCGGTTTTTGGGACGCCTTCAGAGATGTCTGCTTGTTGAATCCACAAGTCTTCTCCGTCGACTTCGCCCACGTTTGCACAATTGTCGTTTGCCCTCAGTCCAGGGCTCCGCTGGCTATGCCGCCCGGATTCTGTCCCGCACTCTTAAATTGAAATGCCCAGTGTCTTGTTCAAAATGCAGCAAGAATTATGGATAAAAAATATGAATAGCCTCCATTCGTTGATTTTTTCATGTGTGCAGGAGTTCCTTCATGGCGGTTGAAGTAGGCGGACACGCGTCACTTCGGCTCCGCAAATTTTGACCGATTTCACCGGACCAACGCTTTTTCGCCACCGGATTTCATTCGGAACTGGAAGACATCAAATGCTGGATCCCCTGGATGCCATATTTCAAGCGGTAGGACCAATTTTTTCGGATCTTTACCGGACTTGAAAGTTCCAAAGCGGGCCCCAGCCCGCTAACCCTGACGGGACGCCCAGCACGACATCGGGAGAGCATGGGACGCTAGGCTTATTGACGACGGCGGCGCCTAGCACCGACGCTTCTTCAAAGAGAGACCATATGGCAGGGCCAAGCCAAGACCCAAGTGCGTCGCCACAACAACCAAATGCCCTCCTTGACGAATTCCAAGGGATGGATGAAGACGACTTTGGAGACGCCGAGTCAGGAAGCGAAGACGGAATCCCGTCAGATTCCTCATCAGAGCGCGTCGGGTACAACAACGATGCCAGTTGGGAGCTTGTTCAATCCAAGCGCCAGAAAAAAAAAAAAACTTCAGAGACAAGGACAACGGAAAGGCACGGGAACCGGCCCGGACGCCCAACCTCATGATCGAAAATCACTGGGTAATGCGACCGGCTGCAACAAGACCGGACAGGTGGAGCAGAGGAGGCCTAGGCGAAGACTGCCGCCACTCCCAAAAAATGACATTGTAAAACAGGTATTGGGCTCCGATATGTTCAGCGCCTGATGCTTTGAAGAGAACGACGATCATGTTCAACGCGCGTGACGGTCAGGAAAGAAGACGACAACGAAGCTCTCTCTCCGACGCTCGGGCGTGCGCTTACAGAAGTGCAGCGACTGATCGCAGAACGTTCCATTGATTGTTGACGGCGTAGCGCCATGTTTAAGGACTCCTATTACAAGTGGTGGAGGTGCTGGGTAGCAGGTAGACAAAGAAAGCTGGCGTGCGACTTCTTCACGCACAAAGTGTTGAATCTGCTGAAAGATCGACTGCTGATCCAGGGCACCGTCCCCGGAGAGAGCCAAGCTGGAAAGGGTGGCCTGCTGAAGGCCAGCACGTCGTGTAGAAAGCCGCCTTTTGGGCAGCTCATCGAAGCTTTGGCAGAATCTGATTACATCGGACACAATTTGGGGATTTTTGGCGACGAGCATATGGAAGGCGTCATCGTCAATACCTTGCATAATGTGCCCGATCTTCTCAGCGTCGCTCATGGTAGGGTTGACGCGCTTGCAGAGGTTGACGACATCTTCTATGAAACTGGTGAAGTTCTCGCCGGTTTGTTGTGCCCGACTTTACAAGCGTTGCTCGGAGCGAAGCTTACGTATAGCGGGACGGCCAAAAACTTCGGTCAGGCTGGTCTTGAGAGCCGCCCAGGTAGGGATGTCACTTTCATGGTTGCGGAACCATAGATTGGCCACGTCGCTCAAATAAAAAATGACGTTTGTGAGCTTCACGTTGTCGTCCCACTTGTTGTACGCACTTACGCGTTCATACGACGCCAACCAGTCTTCTACATCCGTGTCATCGGTGCCGCTGAAGATTGCTGGGTCGCGCTGACGCGCTGCACCGGGACAGATGGCAGGCGATGGGGTTGGCGGTTGGTTGGCGGTCTCAGGCATCGCGGAAGTGGTAGGCAACGCTCGGCTGCGAAGCTCCAGGTTGAAGGGATTGCTGGCACCTCCACCACTTGAATAGGAGCCGATGTACAATCATACCCCGTCCATCCCGCCCGTGTTCCCTGAGCCTCCTCCGCAGTCCTCTTCAAATTACGATCGCCGATCCCACCGCTCGCCTTCACCAGGCCGTCGTTCCCGTTCTCCAATGCTTCGCCGCCAATCAACCGGTCACACGGAAAACTAACGGCTGCAGTTCCGGAGGCAAGAACTGCGCCATCAGGGAATAACACAAGACCTGTTTCATTACCAGCCAACATTATTACCGTATTCATTGAAGGCGTTCCTGTCGAAGCACTTGTAGACACTGGCGCAGCCGTATCAGTTCTTAATTACACCCTCTGCCGCAAGCTCAAAAAGGTAATGACGCCGCTTCCTGCCGTTTCTCTTCGCACCGCCAGCGCTCAGGACATTCGACCATTAGCCGCCTGCACCACCCGCCTTGTCATCGACGACGTTCAATACACAACAGAATTCCTCGTCCTCGCCAGCTCATCACACGACGTCATCCTTGGTTGGGATTTCCTCTCCAATCATAACGCCATAATAGACTGTGCCCGTGCTCAACTTGAGTTATCACCCCTCAGCGAAACTTCTTTCGACGCGTCCGCTGCTGCTGCCGCTACTGTGCACGTTGCAGAGGGCACCGATGTTCCGCCTTTCTCCTCAGTGCTTGTGCCTCTTTATTGTGCTGCTCTTTCCGATGCCACTGTTATCAACACACCCTCGTTACGATGCGCTGACCAAAAAGCTGTGTTGCTGCCCCATGCTGTGCTAAAAATTTTTCGCAGCTCAAGTGCTATTTTCGTTTGTAACCCGTGCCCCTGCCCAACTACTTTGCTCCGTGGCCAGTCACTGGGTAGCGTTGCTTTGCTCGATTCCACTCCCACCTATTCCTTCGTCGATAACACTGCCGGCCTTCACATCAGCGCCATAACGCCTCTTCCTGTCGCCACTCCATCTTCCCTCGAAGTTTTCCACCGGTCCATCGACGCTGGCCTGACGCCCCTACAACGAGCCCAGCTTGTCGCGATCCTACAACGTTTCGCGGCTTCGTTCGACTCCCAGCAACCTTCGTTGGGGCGCACAACTGCCGTTACTCACCGCATTGATACCGGCACGCATGCCCCTTTGCGCCAGCGTCCGTACCGTGTTTCAGCCGCCGAGCGCCGCATTATTGACGAACAGGTGACTGACATGCTCCAGCACAACGTGATCCAACCGTCGCACAGCCCTTGGTCATCTCCGGTCGTCCTGGTCAAGAAAAAAGACGGTTCAATCCGATTCTGTATAGACTACCGCAGACTGAACAAGATTACGCGCAAGGACGTTTATCCTCTCCCTCGTATCGATGACGCTCTTGACTGCCTACAGGGAGCTGAGTTCTTTTCTTCAATAGACCTGCGTTCCGGCTATTGGCAGGTGCCGATGGCAGAGGCCGATCGCCCAAAAACCGCTTTCGTCACACCCGATGGGCTCTATAAGTTTAATGTCATGCCATTCGGACTATGCAATGCCCCTGCCACATTCGAACGCATGATGGACAACCTACTCAGAGGGCTCAAATGGCACACTTGCCTTTGTTACCTGGACGACGTTGTCATCTTTTCCCCAGACTTTCCATCTCACCTCCAGCGCCTTGAGACAGTTCTGCAATGCCTGACCGACGCTGGCCTCCAATTAAATTTAAAGAAGTGTCGTTTCGGAGCACGACAGCTAACAATTCTCGGGCATGTCGTCTCCAAGGACGGCGTTTTTCCCGATCCGGCAAAACTGCGCGCTGTGGCAGAATTTCCCAAGCCAACTAATGTGAAAGAACTCCGCAGCTTCGTCGGCCTCTGCTCGTACTTCTGCCGCTTCGTTCGCAATTTCGCCACAATCATCAACCCTCTCACCAAGCTTCTGTCCAGCCACGATTTTTCAGCCTGGTCTCCACACTGTGATTATGCGTTCGCGACACTCCGCCACCTTCTGACGACTCCGCCAATCCTGCGTCATTTCGACCCTTCTTCTCCCACGGAAATTCACACTGATGCCAGCGGCGTCGGCCTCGGCGCAGTACTTGCTCAGCGGAAGTCTGGCTTTGATGAGTACGTTGTCGCTTACGCCAGTCGGACCCTAACAAAAGCTGAAGCAAACTATTCCGTCACCGAGAAAGAGTGTCTCGCTATCATCTGGGCAATAGCAAAATTTCGCCCCTACTTGTATAGCCGTTCTTTTGATGTCGTCACCGATCATCACTCCCTCTGCTGGCTGTCTTCTCTGAAAGATCCTTCTGGTCGACTGGCCCGTTGGGCTCTGAGGCTCCAAGAATACAATATTAACGTCATCTATCGCTCTGGCCGTAAACATGCCGATGCTGATGCTCTCTCACGTTCTCCATTGCCGTCTGAAGCCACTCCTGCTATATCCGTCCTACATCCCACCGACATGCCCACCGATATGACTTCCGAGCAACGCAAAGACGCATAGATCGCTTCACTCCTGGATGTTTTATCTGGCCGCGCTTCACGACCTCCTTGCCGCGCTCTCCGTCGCCAGTCTCACCATTTCGCCGTCAGAGACGAGCTCCTCTACCGTAGGAATTACCTTCCGGATGGTAGAAAGTGGCAGCTTGCTATTCCGACCCATCTGCGCTCTGTGATTTGCTCCCATTACCACGACAATCCCCAGTGTGCCCACGCAGGCTTATTGAAAACCTTCACTCGCCTGCGACAGCGGTACTACTGGCGTGGGATGTACCGTTATGTTCGTCGGATCGTCCAGTCCTGCCAAGAGTGTCAGCGCCGAAAACACCCACCTCGCCAGCCCGCCGCTCCTCTGCAGCCGCTGACCTGCCCAGCGCATCCCTTCGAGCGCATTGGAATCGACCTGTACGGCCCGCTTCCTAGCACATCAACAGGCAATCGCTGGATCATCGTTGCAATTGATCATCTCACACGCTACGCCGAAACGGCGTCTTTGCCATCTGCTACAGCCCAAGACATTGCCTCCTTCATCCTCCATAACATCATTCTTCGCCACGGTGCTCCCAAAGAATTGCTAAGTGACAGAGGTCCTGCCTTCCTTTCTGAAGTTGTCGAAGCTGTTCTGAGAGAATGCAAAATCGTTCATCGCGCCACCTCCGCGTGCCATCCGCAAACAAATGGAATGGTTGAGCGTTTTAACCGCACCATGGGCGACATGCTGGCAATGTATGTCGCTTCAGACCACTCCAACTGGGACCGCGTTCTTCCATTCGTCACATTCGCTTATAACTCGGCCACTCAAGCAAGCACAGAATTCTCGCCATACTTCCTTCTCTACGTTCGTGAGCCCTCTTGTACCATGGACACCATTCTCCCTTACCGACCGGATTCTTCCGAATTCACGACTGTTTCACAAGCTGCAACTTATGCCGAAGAATGCCGCCAGCTTGCCCGGTCCTTCCCTTCTCACGCCCAGCAACTGCAGAAAACCACCCGAGATCAATCTGCACTTCTTCCTACTTACCGTACAGACTCTTTGGTCTGGCTATGGGTGCCTTCCTCCAGTTCCGGCCTTTCATCCAAACTTCTGAGCAAGTATCAGGGCCCCTACCGTATTGTCAAGCAAACATCCCCGTCAACTACCTCATCGAACCCCTTACGCCATCCACTGACCACCGTCGCCGCAATCGTGAAATAGTACACAGTAACCGCCTGAAGCCTTACTACGACCCTGCCATCGTCACATCGCCATGACCCGCCAGGATGGCGTCTTTTCGCCCGGGGGAAGTTGTAAAACAGGTATTGGGCTCCGATATGTTCAGCGCCTGATGCTTTGAAGAGAACGACGATCATGTTCAACGCGCGTGACGGTCAGGAAAGACGACGACAACGAAGCTCTCTCTCCGACGCTCGGGCGTGCGCTTACAAAAGTGCAGCGACTGATCGCAGAACGTTCCATTGATTGTTGACGGCGTTGCGCCCTGTTTAAGGACTCCTATTAAAACATCAAAATAATTTTTCGACCTAAGAAAGGACTCATGGTGAAATCACTCACCACACATAAAGTAGCGCGCGCCATTATCATGGCGTGCGGCCAACAATGCAAGGACGAGGACATACTTGTAAGGCTTCGCACATGATCATATATCATTATCGTTAGCACCCCACATGAAGAAACGGCTCACCTGGTGCGGCGCATTACCCGCCTTAAATTCGCCGGAAAGTCGTACGAGGTCAACGCTTACGTGGCAGCTCCGGAGGACGTCTTTCGCGGCGTAATTCACGGTGTTGACCCAGGTACGTCTCCCGAAGAGCTGAAAGCACACCTACGAGTCAGAACTCAAGGAGTAACCATTCTCCAGGCAAGGATGCTTAGAAAATCCAAGACCGCCGTGATCACGTTCGACGGCCCGATCTTGCCGAAATTCGTAACATACTACGGAGGGGAACTACCGTGCTACCAGTACCGCCCCACGAGGCAAGTGTGTTACGTCTGTTTCCAGCAAGGACACCGCTCCGACGTGTGCCCCACACCGGACATTATGTGTGCGGACTGTGCGGAGATAAAAATCCGACGAAAGGCCATGTGTGCGAGCTCAAATGCCTAATATGTGGTGAGGCACATCGCACTGGATCCAAAGAGTGCCCCGAGAGACTGAAAAAAGCAAGACCAAAGCCCAGCGGGGAAAGAGGGCGCAGTGGCCAACGCGGGCGACCACGCAAGCGATGGTTCAGCTCAGAAGGAGAGACCTCGAGGAGCCGATCAAGGTCCAATTCCTTCCCACCTCTGTCGCCGGCCGGTTCACAGGAGGGGAACAAACAAGAAAAGTAGAAAAAGAAGCTTTCCCAGAAAGGCGGCAGCAAGGTAAGCTGGGCATCTACCGTTGATCCGCACTCGGTAGAAAATAGTAACACAAACAATACAAACAACAAAAATATTCCTCTCAAAGAAGCTAAAGACGCGAGCAGTGATGCACTCAGACGCAAGCTTGAACTCGCTCGACTCAAACAAAATGAGCTCGAACGCAAGGTCTAGGAACTAACAAAAACACTAAAGGCACAACAGCGGGAGCTTGAAATCACTAGAGACTTTCCAAAACAGCCACAGCATCCAACTATGGAGAACTTGAAACACGAATTCAACAGATGATGCAGGATATGATGCGGCAAATCCAATCTCAAATGCAACAGATGCAAGCACAATTTCAGGGGCAGATCTCAGAAATCAAAAGTGCTTTTCGAAAACAAAGACATAACGAAAACATTAGGGAAAGAGCGTACAACCGTCCAGCATTAACGGCGTTCGCTGTCGAACAAGGCAACAGCACGAACACGTAAACATGACCAAGACGCGTCAGAGGAACTGCAGAGGCTACCGCAAAAAAACAGGCCCTACTAAAACAATACATAAACACACAGTTTACACCCCCCGATGTGATTGCGCTTCAAGAGACTGGAACCAGGCCCTCTTTACAGGGGTACGATGTTTACGAGAGCCAAAACGGAGGTAAAGCAGCCGTTCTAGTCTCAAAGCCATCACCAAAATCAGGCACGATACCATCGCCGACACGGACATCGAGCACGCGCTTGTCGAAATCATTCCGAAAAAGCGAAAGAGAAGGAGCGCATTCGTACTAAACGTGTACAGCCCGCCAAGACAAAGAAAAGCCAAATTCTTCGAACTCTTCCACGGAGCGCACAAGCTGGCCAAAGAAAATGCACTCATTATCGTGGGAGATTTCAACGCCATGGACACGAGTTGGGGATACCGGAAACAAGATATCAAGGGAAGAACATTAGCGGACGTAGCCAAATATTTTGGCTGTAAGCTAATCACAGATCCCGCGACCCCCACGAGAATCGGTAATAGTGTGAGCACGGACACTTGCCCGGACCTCACGTTCGTAAGGAAGAGCAAGGAGTCACAGTGGGAAAACATGATGGAAAACCTAGGTAGCGATCACTTTATCCTCCGGACGCGAATAGCATCGGAAAAGGTAAGATGCCGGATCGGACAAGCAAAACTCACGGACTGGAACGCGTTCCGCGGATCTTGCAAAAAATCTGAAGGTGGCATTCAATCACTAGAAGACTGGAGCGGCATGTTGACAGAAACGCGAGACAAATGCACAAAAAGTGTAAGACGAACAACAACAACGCCCGAAGTAGACGGGCACCTTCTGCGACTATGGGAAGCCAGACGCAGTCTCACCAAAAGATGGCGGAAGCAAAAACACAACAGGAAAAGATAGCAGACGTTACGGCAAAAGCTGAAGAATACGCAGCGCAACTCGCGAGACAAAATTGGGAACAATTCAGCGACTCGCTTAAGGGAACCTTAGGTACGGCCAGAACCTGGAATCTCCTAAGAGCACTAATCGATACGACCAAAACAAAATCAGGAAACAATAAATGCATCCACACATTCATTCACTCCTTCGAGGGTTCGGACACCGACCTTTTAGAGAAGGCACGAAAAAAATGTTTCGGTGATCGCAACCCCTCACGATACCAAGGAAACTATCGCGGAGCCGAAAACGAGAAACTCGACCGTCCAATAACTCTGGAAGAAGTTTATGCGGCCATAAGGAATACGACCAGAAACACGGCAGCAGGAGCCGACAGAATCGACAATGCCCTGATCCGAAACCTGAGTGACGACCTCATACAAGAGCTCGTAAGCTTTCTAAACAAACACTGGGAGGCGGAGACGGTTCCCGAAGACTGGAAACACGCCGAAGTAATTATGATACCTAAACCTGGCAACCAGCTCCAAATTGAAAATCTCAGGCCCATCTCGCTCACGTCGTGCCTCGGCAAGCTTTACGAGCGGGTGGTGATGCTCAGACTGCAAAATTTCATGGAAGATAATGAACATGTACCCCATACCATGTTCGGCTTCAGAGCAAAACTCTCGACGCGGACGTGCTGCTTCAAATACAAGAAGATGTGCTCCGCAACGTACCCCGAACAGGTGAAAATGTCATAATGGCCCTTGACATCAAGGGAGCATTTGATAACGTCAGTCACGAAGCAATCCTTAGAGGCCTAGACGACCTGGACTGCGGACGCAGAATCCACGGGTACGTCAAAGCCTTCCTGTCAGATAGAACGGCCACCATCGCCATGGGAGACCTTCGATCGACCAAAATTCACGCGCCAAACAAAGGAACACCACAAGGATCAGTCATCTCACCTATCCTCTTCAATATAGCTATGATAGGTCTAGCACGAAAACTAGAGAAGATCGAAGGCATCAGGAACGCCATGTATGCAGGCGACATAACAGTCTGGACGAACACCGGTTCCGTCGGGGAGAAGGAAGAAAAACTACAGGAAGCGGCCTCCTGTGTACAGAAATATCTCGGAGAAAGAGGACTCGCATGCTCGACCGAGAAATCGGAACTGCTTCGAGTGTGGAGAGGCAAACAAAACCGGACCGTCCCAACCAGTGAGAACCTGAAACTCAACATCTACCTGGAAAGAATGCCCATCCCTGAAAAGACAACAATAAGAATATTAGGTATGTGGGTTCAATCGAACCAACGCAGTAGTCACACTTTTACCATGCTCAAAACAACAACGCTACAAGTGACACGCATGATCACCCGCATCACCAACAGGCGGCATGGCATGCGCGAAGAGGACACACTAAAACTAGTTAGAAACTTGGTAGTGAGCCGAATTATGTACAGCCTGCCCTACCAGTGCCTCAACAAGAGTGAAATACAACAAGCGGATGCCCTGCTACGCAAAGCGTATAAGACGGCGCTCCGATTACCGCGCAACACGTCTACAGAAAGGCTCATGGCGCTTGGATTGCAAAACACATTCGAAGAACTACGCGAGGCGCAGCTTGAGTCGCAAAAACTCAGGCTGCTGCAGACAACGACTGGAAGAGCGCTCTTACAGGGACTCGGATACTGTGAGCAGATGCGAAAAATAGCGAGGACGGTAACGATCCCCGACGAACTTCGCAAGTCCCTCAAGGTAGCTCCAATCCCGAGAAACATGGACCCTAACCTCCACCAAGGTAGAAGAGAAGCAAGGGCCGATTTTATTCAAAAAACATACGCTCCTCAAGACACGACTGTGTATGCAGACGCGTCCTCGAGAGGAGGACAGAACAAAATTGCAGTGGCCACGGTGTTCAATTCGTCTCTTCGCGAAGTGACCAGCGCCTCTATCCGACACTGCACAGCAGCAGAGGCCGAGGAAGCAGCCGTTTCTCTAGCGGTGGCGGAGGGCTATAGAGCTGGGCGGTCGCTAACGATACTCACAGACTCTCAAACAGCCTGTCGAAATTTCATGAATCGTAGGATTGGTCGTCACGCGCTTCGTATACTCCTCGAAGCGAGCGACAGAATTAAAAACCACGAAGAAAACACGACCACACACAAAATTATATGGGTACCGGGGCACATGGGGGTGGCAGGGAACCAAGAGGCTGACAGGATAGCTCGAGCATACACTACTTTCCGAGCATCCGACGGGTCCGCGGAACTTTTGCCAGCACCCAAGGCATACTCGGCCATACTAGAAAACTATAGAGGAAGAAGAATGCGATATCCCCCAACGCACAGTTCTCTTACCAGAGAGGAAACTGTCATATGGAGACAATTACAGACGGGTTCATACCCAAACCTACACATACTAAACAAAATGCACCCTACCATATACGCTGACAGATGTCCGTGGTGCGATGAAACACTAACACTATATAACATCACATGGGCATGTCAAAACATAGATGTGGTCCCCAAAATTCGAAACCCGAGTGCGGAGCAATGGGAGACTCTGCTGTCCAGCGACCGCTGCGAAGACCAGCAGGGTCTGGTACAGCGAGCCCAACGGGCGGCAGCAGCCAGCGGAGCCCTGGACTAAGGGCAACCGACCATTGTGAAAAAGTGGACGAAGTCGACGGAGAAGAATCTTGTGGATACAACAAGCAGACATCTCTGAAGACGTCCAAAAACCGCCAAATAATATAGGGCTCAATAAAGTTTTTCCTCCTCCTCATGTGTGCACTCCTAATAATATTAATTGGCTCACAGAAAGGGAAAGGCGCAGTATCTCGCACACTTGTTCTGTGGACGCCTGAACCGCGCCGTAAGGGAAGGTATGAAGGTGGGAGTGATGTGGAAAGAGAGAAAGGGGAGCCGTAGTGGAGGGCTACGGATTAATTTCGACCACCTGGGGATCTTTCGCGTGCGCTGACATCGCACAGCACACGGATGCCACTTCGTTTCGCCTCCATCGAAACGCAGGCGCCGTGGGTGTGCACTCCTATGTTTATAAATTTCATGTTAGCTACGTCACCAATTCTTTAAAGACAAATTGTTTCAAGCTCAAATTATTGAGAAAGAAAGGTATAAATACTGGAGAGTGCCATTACAAGCACCGACCTATACCGTACCCGCATGCCCTTACCTTCTGAAAATACTTGATATCTCCTGAGAATAACAACATCTGTGCGATAAGCAGTGGCTCTGGGTCCTTGTCACCAGTGATTCCGGTGTCTCAACCAATATCATATCGCAATCCCCGATTCGCTTAGCTATCAGCACAGAACAGCAATGAAAGATTTCGTTCGCTGCCTACTCTGGCAGCCATCCTCCTTACTCAAGTTTGCACGACGCGGTCAAGGACCATCTTCCTTCATTCACGTGCTTCTTCAGCCCAGGACCGTCGCTATCACTCTAAATGCTGAGGGTGTTATTTCCCTCAGCATTTTCGAACTAATATGAAACTAATATGAACCCATTTTCGAACTAATATGAAACAGGCAAAGCCTATGTTAAGCGGCTTGGCGTCGCTTAACATGGACATTAGTTAGTGACAAGAGACTCCATGAAACTTGCAGCGGTGGCCAACGCGGACGATTCCGAAGAGGTGAAAAGGCTGTCATAACGCATAGTACGGAGAAAACTAGGCTGAAGACCTGCATGAGCAGTCCTAACCTAAAGAGCGCTGTCATGGTGGTGCCGGTTACACGCCACTATGAAGGCATAAGCTACGATCTCGAAATCTTCACTATCGGGAGATTCATTCATCTGTATGAGGCTTAAAAGACTGGCACCAACTGGTATGCACGAGCCTCCCCGACGAATCGAGAAACACATACGAGAAAGGGCCGGGAACTACCATTGCTCTGAAAGCACTCTGCCGCTTATTTCGTTTCTGTTGCGCAGCTCATCAGCCACCTTTCCATGGTGAAGACGCGTCATCGTTGGTACCATTGCTGGTGTATCGAAGCGCATGTGAGACGTGAGAGAGTCACGATGTCAATACGTTTTTCTTTGAAGAAAAAGAAACAGAGCCAGGCCTTGTCCGTTAATTCCTCATGGCTGTTCTTTCCCTTCCTATAAGAAATTCTTTTTGGTTTTTGAGAAAAAGTGCTCTTTGTAGCAGCACATATCAACATACAAGCATCTGTAGTGGCAGTATGTGGAAGATGTCTTCCACCCCGTCGCTTCGGTGTTGCTGGGTCATCTCCTAAGAGCGGCTGAATGAGCAAAGGTACAGGGACCAGGACGACGCGGCATTGACACTCAAATGTTGTTTATTGCGCTTACAAATAATACAGAACATACCTGAATAAAAAGCAACATTCCTTGGAATGACAGGGCTATGTAAAATGGTTTCTGGGGACTCACCGGCTAGGGAAATGGCGGTGCGATTTCAACAGCGTATACTGCGAAATCTCCCGAGAGTGCTACATGTTTCGTACAAACCATACCACTGCATCTGCAGAGTGCTGCGGCGAGAGCGTTGAGTGTTTACCGGTCACTTCGTTGTTGAGAACCAGAAGTCAGGCTGCCATGCGCGACAAATATTCCCGTTGGTGCTCTCTACTCCGGACCAGCTATTCCCCGAAATCTGACTGGAGAGGCGACGAGACTACCGCCCGCGTTGGCGGCTGGATAAACAAAAGTTTCTTAGCGTCTCCTCGGGGGAATCCGGGTATACTTCGTCGACAAATTATTTGGTAAAGAGCGGACACTAGGTGAATTCTGGCCTCAAGAAATGACGCACGACTAATAAATTCAATTGACCAACATCAAAATGATGACGCCATCAGCACTCGTCACACGCGCGGGGGTGCAGGTGGCGTAGAACAAGTCAGACTGCGGAAGGACATGGCCGCCTATGCGATCAACGTCTTTCTTCGTGATGACGGACGTTGCATGTTTACGGTTTTCATGGCCTTCGAAGCCAAACTACTGCAGTTTGTCAGAGCGGTAAGATGAGGAACGTTACTTTGCCGAAAATTGCTGCATTTCTAACCGTTTACGCACACCGCGCAAGCCAGTTCCTTGAATTGCACAGATCGTGAACTGGCCCTGGCGCATACGTCATGAGCGCCCGTTTGTGACACCCGGGCAGATTCCAGCAAAAGCAAGGTGAGAAATGTCTTCTTGCAAACTACGCTGCATGTTAAGTAGTTCAGCTCAGCACTATGGTCTAGGTGGGAAGAGAAAAGCCTATCTACTCAGCCATGGCGCCACAAACTCTCGCCCGTTGGCGGGCAGTTACATAACAGCGAACCCTAGCCAGACGCTCTTTGTTGTATTTACCTAGCCGTTAGTTTTGCGTGGTTTAGTGTTGAGGTTTGCTGATCAGGGCGTTTTTTTTTTCTTCCTTAACCAAAGGTAAATTTTTTTCGAGTAACATGTGTTGTCCGGATGAAATTTGAACATAGAAATAATAGACTTACGGCTTAAGGACGAGCGCTTTTGAGCTGTTCAGCAAAAGGTATGATGAGAAGGAATATGGGGGCGTGTGGCCCTCGCATTTCGCAAAGGGGCTGTCACCAGCAGAAGAGGATAATGGTTGGAGCCGGGGTCATGCTCGAAAAGAGTATTCAACTAAGCTTACTTTGCATGCGCCTTTGCAGCTGCTTCTTGTCTCATGTCGGTGGCTGCGCTATGAAAAGCGAGGAGACCGCGCACTTCCTGTGTTTCCTCTCAAATTTCTTCTAGCTGTAGGTGCGAGACCGTAACTGTTAAGATGGCCGAAAAAAATGTCACACACAAAAACAGACACTTGTGCTTCGACGACTCACTCATCTGCAACAAAAAACCCTGCATTGCACGCACTCTACACCATACGCTTTACACCTATAGTCACAGGAAATTAAAAGCTGAGAACTTTATGAAAAGCTTGATACCAAAGAAGTGGCGGGGCGATAAATTCGATCTCTCTATTTCTGAAAACATGCATTCTACCCGCGTCATAATTTTCAGTGTACGTTACACACAATATCTACGTCGGACTGGTTGCCCATGTCTTGTTGCCCCCCGTCTAAGAAATATATTTATAGAATGAAACATGTAGTCTGCTTTCAATGCTGCTTTTAAACCAAAGTTCAGCATCGGAAAATGGCGCAATGCTTGGAAAATATTTGTAAGAATCTTCTCAGTGGAATTGTCTTTTTTAAGTAGGTACGTATGTAGAGGTTCAATAAATTATATTTACCCTATTCTCAATTTCATTCCTTACAGCTTTTTCACGTTTAGCCTGTTTACAGGTTTTCGGTGAAAGTTAAATGAAAATAACGAATACTTCTACTATGAATTTTTCAGCTGATGCCCGAAACCGGAAGTCTCTGCTGTGTGCTCTGGTGGAACAATTGCAGCATACTTGCAATATGCCTGGAGCAATCTTCCGCCTCCCAGGAGTGAATAGGTTTGAGCTCTTATGGCGATCTGCTTGCCATTTCACGTGATTTAAATTTTAGGTCATGTATGTCAACAACGATATAACTGTTAATCAACCTGAAAAAATATGAGCATAGGTATGAAATAAATATCCGCGAGATTTTTTAGAGATATTATATCAATTCATATTTTCACATTCCAACATATTGGCCATGTGATGACTGTGGTTGCTAAGCTTGGTCGGATTGTATGATTTAGCGTCCCAAAGAGACCCAGGTACAAAGACGCGCATAGAGAAACCATCTTATTATTAAAACTATTGTGCATTGTAACTCTAAATTTAAATAGTGCTATTTTTATTTTTATTGTGAAATGAATGCAAGGCTATATTTAACATGAGCCTGAACGTTTTCCACTTTATTTCGGACTTACAGCATATTTACGATAAGAAACTGTTGAAAGTTTCTAAAGAAGGTAATGCTGAGGATGAAAGAAGTGACCATATGCTGGAATACTATTTACAAAATTGTACCGAAATTCCGGTGACGGTGCGGGGAGTTGTGCATTTAAGCTGAATTCAGTACTGTTCCCTGTGGAATACTCAAGTCGATTGGCAATTCATTTGCTTTAAATGTGAGCTTAAAATAAATAAGGATACTCCTCAGGAAGCCATGAGTGTGTTTTTAATGTATGTCGGTTTTCTTAATCATACATATGAGATACTTTTTATATCACTCATGCTACATTTGTCTACCTATGTATTGTTTATTGCCTTTTGTAATTTGTTTATTTTTTTGTAATGCGCACATAGGATGGCGTTTTGCCTGTCTTCGGGGTTGCTTTTACGCACCAGAGGTGACCGAAGCGTATCAGTTCTCTTTTTATATGACGCAAAATATATGTTCATTTCACAAAGCCCCTGGCGTCTTATCTGTAATACTCCAGTTTGGCAAAGGCGTCCCGCAGCTGTGGTGCTGGCGGGTAACAGCAATTTCAACCTAACTTTATTTTACAATGCTGACAAAGAACTGAAACGTAATAGCACACCGTACAGAACTCAAATAAGGTGCCAACAGTGAGTGGCAGGACGGCAGCACTTGCTGGCATTCAAACGGAGTGCCAGGCCGCAGCGCACACCGGCATTCAAACCGCGCGCATTAGACCGAAAGCGGATGTGCGTCAAGCAACGGCCTCTTGGGGCGCTACAGTCAATTGAGCCGCTAGGTTTTATGAAAACGTCTTCTCTTAACGCAATCCTATCTCTATGTAGACTTCTTGGTGGTGCACCCATAGCTATTCCCGCTTAGCCCCAGGGGAAGTAATTACTCCTCTCCCAGCCGCCGCTGCCACGACGCTCACTGAGATGGCTTTGGTCGGCCGTGGTGACGGCGAAGGAAACTGGTTTTCCACATCCCATCATCTTAAATATGCTCCTCTGGTTGTCGAAAGCTGCTTCTCGGATACCATGCTCCAGACATAGGCAAGCCTTGGAATGACGACAGCAGGATAGCGCGCACAGGGAAGGCGCCAGTACCATAAGTAGAGCAAGAACGTAAAGGGAGGCATGCTGTTCAGAGGAAGGTCCACAAGCCAACTGGACGGTGTGCTGTTGTTCCTCCTGATGTGCCTTTCTTTGCAGCAAAGGGTTGGCATTCTGTCGCTTTGAGCCGGACTAGTTCAATGAGACTCCGCAGCTTAGGGGGCTCACGGAAGCAGGGCTGCGGGCACGAGGTCCGGGTGGCTTTAGTCAATATCTGCATTGACTAAGGTTCTTCAAAAGCTTGCATGAAATGAGCCAAATAATATCGTAAAAAAGAGGCCAGTGTGATTGCCAAACAATGTTATTCGGCAACAAACGGCATTCCGTTTGTCAGTACGAAGCTAGCTCTTTCTGTCGAACGCACAAACGCTATTCGTTTGCAGCCTATTGGTCTGCATCAGCGAAATTTCCGATTTGTCATCCCAGGCCAAACATATCAAGCTCATTAGAACGACATTTTCTGGAATTAGGCAAGATTCCCTGGCTGCAGCGAGGTTAGCATAAAAAAAGGCAAACCCATTTATGCCAGAGGCAGGTTTGTATTTTCCCGCTTGTTGCAGCGAGCTGCCCGCGCTGGCTGCAACTTGCACCTTCAGGTGCGCTGACTGGTTCACGTGGGCAAGATAACCACCCGAGACATGCCGCCCTGTCCCTGCAACGGGGCCGTACAGCCAGGGCCACTGCTGATTTCGTTCTTTCAAGCCACGGTTGGGATGAGCTCAATGAGGCCACGGGAATGCGCGCCATGCAATCGCTAAGCATGGGAATGTTTTATCTTCCAAGTTCTTTCTCTGGAGCTCGGAACGAAGATACACATGAGGCTTTCTTTATCGCAAGTAACTGGAAGGGGGGTTTCCGAAGGTGCTGTCCAATTTTTTCAAAAACACAATTATTGTCTAAAGGTTACTTTACAATTACAAGTTATATAATTTAGTTATTATTAAATGCTAAAATGCTTGTGGTGCGTAAGTCGGCTGGCGAATACACACAGGTCTTTCGTTTGCCTGCCTCAGATAGTTTATTTCTTAAACCTTGACGAAAGTTGGCGGGGATAATTTCGGTTAAACCGCACCTCATAGGGTAGCTTTAGCGTGCCGATTCTGAGAATTATTTGAACAGTATGCATTCAGCGTTTTGAGCATAGCAACAACGAACAAGGTGTTGTATCCTTTGGATGGCGATGCTTGAGAGCGCTGCCGACTGTAACGATGACCTTCTGAGTATATTAGTGTTCGTTCGCAGAACACCTCATCCGCGGTGTTCTGCGCTGGAGCTTTGCGCCAGCGTGATCCTCCTATCTTCAGCGGAACCGGCGACCATGACGTGGAAGACTGGCTGGCCTCATATAAGCGGGTCAGTATTCACAACCACTGGGACGACAACCAAAAACTCAATAACGTCATTTTCTACCTAACGGACGTTGCAAACCTATGGTTCCGCAACCACGAGGCTGATATCACATCGTGGTCTACTTTCAAGTCTAGTTTTGCCGATATTTTCGGCCGGCCTGCAGTGCGCAAGTTGCGCGCTGAGCAACGCCTGCGCGGCCGTGCACAGCTTCCTCGTGAGAATTTTACCAGCTATATTGAAGATGTCGTAGACCTGTGCAAGCGCGTGGACGCTTCAATGTCAGAGAGCACCAAGATTGATCACATTATGCAAGTAATTGATGATGACACGTTCCACATGCTTCTGGCTAAAAATCCAGCCAGCGTCGTCGACGTTATCAACGCATGCCACAACTTTGATGAATTACGCAAGCGCCGTAACATCACTCGCTCTTCGCTCTCAAACCCCGCGCCGCTTGCAGATTTAACACCTGAAGCAGACCAGTCCACCTTGCTGCCACAATACAGCAGTTCGTTCGAGAAGAAGTTGCCCGTCAACTATCCCTCGTTCGCCAACGTCCTGACGCTACCACTCCTTTGGTGCCAAAGCTGCAGCAAGTCATCCGCCAACAGGTCGCGGAAGCACTCCCCACGCTTCCTGAAGCTCCTTCTGTTGCTCCTTTGACATACGTCGAAGCACCAGTCCAGTATAGTCAACCTGCTGTTCCAGCCCCTTTGACCTACGCGGCTGTGGCTGCGCGGCCACCGCCTGAGCCGTCACAACCCATGCAGCCTGTTCTACGCCCTGCACCGCTTCCTCAAACGGCCCCGCTTCATCCGCCCACTGCGCGCTATTACAACCCTTGGCGTACTTCGGACAATCGTCCTATTTGCTACTACTGTGGTTTCGCTGGACATGTGGCCCGCCGATGTCGTCGTCGCATGGCCGAGCCTGCGTCTTCTGATTACTCCCCACCGCTGCTTCGTTCTGCCCACTCTCCGCCTGCGTATGCCCCAGAACAGCGTTCATATACAACCCGTCGTTCTCCTTCTCCGCGTCGCCGGTCACTGTCACCAATGCGCCGGCGCCCACCACCTGCTGACGAGGGAAACTAAGCTCCGCGGTTCCTGAGGCAAGAACTGCGTACTCTGCGAAAAGCTCAAGGCCTCATATTCCGCCCACGAACATTATAATGATTTCTATCGATGGTCTGTCCGTATATGCGCTGGTCGATACGGGTGCTGCAGTGCCAGTGATTAATGAGCAACTCTGCCGACGATTACGAAAAGTTACGACGTCATTTATCGGTTTGTCGCTCCGCACTGCCAGTGAAGAGAGGATTGCACCTTTAGCAGCATGTACAGCGCGTGTCGTCATTGAAGGTATTTTGTACAGTGTCGAGTTTGTAGTTTTGTCATCTTGTTCTCACGACGTGATCCTCGGATGGGACTTCTTGTCTAAAAATAACGCCGTGATCGATTGCGCCCGAGCTGAAGTAGAATTTTCTGCACTGTGCGACGCACTGCCCGACGACAACCGTTCAGTGTGTCCTCAAAAGCTGACCATCGCTGAAGATGTCGACGTAGCACCAGAGGCTTGTGCCCTTGTGCCTCTTTCGTGTCCTGCCGTGTCAGACGTTAGTGTTTTATTTACACCGTCTGCATCCTTCATCCACCGCAAGCACTTGCCGCTGCCATCTGCTGTTCTCGATGTTCACGGTGGCTTCACGAAGCTACTCATCTACAATCCGTCCCCACGCCCGATTACTCTGCTACGTGGGGAATCTCCCGGTTCTATTCAACCAGCCCGCGTTCTCTCTGACTTGGATGCCTCCGAGACCTACCGCAGTAACTACATTGACGCTCTGCAGTCCGATCCGACGCCTGATTGACGACTTCTTCCGAACCGCCATCGATGACGCTCTTCCTTCCACCTACTGGACTCAGCTCGTGGCCCTTTTACAGACATTTCGCTTCGCTTTCGACGCCGCCCACACACCTCTCGGCCGCACTTCCACAGTCGCGCATTACATTCAGACCGGCTCTAACTCGCCTTTTCGACAGCGCCCCTATCGTGTGTCAGTGGCAGAGCGTCGCGTGATCAATGAACAAGTTGAGGACATGCTACAACGTGGTGTAATTCGTCCATCACAAAGCCCCTGGTCTTCACCAGTGGAGCTAGTGAAAAAGAAAGATGGCTCGTTTCGCTTTTGTATTGATTACCCAGCACCTCCACCAAGTGAAAGGGGGTTTTTACTGTGCTTTAACAGGGATAATAGCCCTGTCGAAGGTTCACGGCGAACCACACAAGAACACAGCCAGTCTCAGTCTCCACAAGCGAGCACGAGCAGCGCAGCGGCACTTCGTCGTCCTTATCCTGGTCTTCGTGATATTTTCGCCTCCTTAATCCTCGTCTTCGTATATCCTCGTGTAGTTCACTACAGTGGGAATGGAAATTCACCAGGATTGTATTGTCTCTATACTAATGTGTTTGTGGGAACAATGCTTCCTCTTCAAATATGTCGCCAGGTTTAGGTTTTTTCTACATTTATGGGGAAGTCAGGCGCCACGTCTGCTTTCGCGCCTATGTCCACAAAAAAGAAAATGTTCATTGGTCTGACATGTATTGTTTCGCACTTATATGTGGGAGCACTTGAAAAATAAAAGAAACACGAAGGTGATTTCTTTTCCTTCCCTCGCAGCGGTTGAATGCGCTAAGGCGCTTAGTTATAAGATGTGTGTTGATAAAAGTGAAATAGTCTGGCTCGGTGCGCGTGCGGGAAGTCCCGTCTCGTATTCCCCGAGTAACCTGAGAGAAAGCTCCCATGAGCAGCTGTCAACACGAGCAAATAAAACTTTAGCCCTCTAAATGGGTTTTGTTAGCAGTGGTCAGTGTTAGGAGAGGGTCTTCTTGACGACACTTCCGACGGAGTTCAACCAATAGAATTTCTGAGGTTATATTTTTGCTCTTCTCATCCTTGCTACTTCACTGGTGTCGTTTTGCAGGATTGAATATAATGAATAAAAATATTTTATACGCTATTTATTTCCAGATCAGAATATATATAGCTCAGTTGGAAGAGCACCGGACGCGTTATTCGGAGATAGTGGGTTCGGATCCCACCATCGGCACGTTGTTTTTCTTCTACTTTGTGTCTAATTATCTTCCCCTAAACAGATTACATTACTAATTACTGTGATTATCCAAGTAAACATTAAAAAAAAGACAAACTACCATCCCCAACGCTTTCCTTGGCCTCGCCGACTGTTGGCTTCTTTCCTTCACATATATATATATATATATATATATATATATACACAGCGGCCGATGTAGCTCAGTTGGAAGAGCACCGGACGCGTTATTCGGAGTTCGTGGGTTCGGATCCCACCATCGCACGTTGTTTTTTCTTCTACTTTGTGTCTAATTATCTTTCCCCTAAACAGATTACTTTACTAATTTCTGTGATTATCCAAGTAAAACATTAAAAAAAGACAAAGACAAAGTACCATCCCCAATGCTTTCCTTGGCCTCGCCGACTGTTGGCTTCTTTCCTTCATGTATTATAACGAGCACCCTCATTTCCCCTTGATTGATCTGCTTGTAGCTTACGGGGGTCTCGGTTCTGGCAGTCTTGAAGCCATTGGTAGCGTAAGAGGGTTCTAGCACAGCTTTCGCCCTCGCTCTTGATCAGGTTCTACGTGACGCTGGCGGTAACAAAGGACGTCCCACGTCCGCCGCTATGGCTGAGGGTGGCGCTGGTGAACACTCTCAAGGTTCGTATACAGACAACATAAATGCCCAAGAAAGTAGCAGGGGGGACAGCGGCCGATGTAGCTTAGTTGGAAGAGCACCGGACGCGTTATTCGGAGGTCGTAGGTTCGGATCCCACCATCGGCACGTTGTTTTTTCTTCTACTTTGTGTCTAATTATCTTTCCCCTAAACAGATTGCTTTACTAATTTCTGTGATTATCCAAGTAAAACATTAAAAAAAAAAGACAAAGACAAAGTACCATCCCCAATGCTTTCTTTGTCCTCGCCGACTGTTGGCTTCTTTCCTTCATGTATTATAACGAGCACTCTCATTTCTTCTTGATTGATCTGCTTGTAGCTTACGGGGGTCTCGGTTCTGGCAGTCTTGAAGCCATAGGTAGCGTAAGAGGGTTCTAGCACAGCTTTCGCCCTCGCTCTTGATCACGTTCTACGTGACGCTGGCGGTAACAAAGGACGTCCCACGTCCGCCGCTATGGCTGAGGGTGGCGCTGGTGAACACTCTCAAGGTTCGTATACAGACAACATAAATGCCCAAGAAAGTAGCAGGGGGGACAGCGGCCGATGTAGCTCAGTTGGAAGAGCACCGGACGCGTTATTCGGAGGTCGTGGGTTCGGATCCCACCATCGGCACGTTGTTTCTTCTTCTACTTTGTGTCTAATTATCTTTCCCCTAAACAGATTACTAATTTCTGTGATTATCCAAGTAAAACATTAAAAAAAAGACAAAGACAAAGTACCATCCCCAATGCTTTCATTGGCCTCGCCGACTGTTGGCTTCTTTCCTTCATATATATATATATATATATATATATATATATATATATATATATATGTAGCCACGCAAAAAATTTGCTAATGAGGGATAAGAGTGCTCAGCTGCTTCACTCTTTAATTAATGAATGTAATGTCGAAGACGTTGGCTATTTGTTCTCTTACGACGCACACCCTAAATACACGCATTTTCAAAGGTATAGCCACGCCAGATTAGATCGAATTTATGTCTCTGTTGAACTGGCTTCATTGTGCACAGAGTATGACGTTAAGCCCGTAAGCTTCAGTGACCATTGCTTAGTAATTGGAACATTTGGCAGGAAACATCGGAGGTCACGATTTAACTGGCACCTGTGGAAATTTAACGTGAAGCTTTTAGAGGACGACAGTTTTGTAAGAGAGACAACGAAAGAAACTCGATAAATTACTTTCGATGCAGGCCGAAAGCTGTATAGTTGAGTGGGAGGAGCTAAAGCAGAGAGTAAAGCTTTTAGCTATCAAAACTGCAAGCGCAATTCGATATGACGAAAAAAGAAAAGAGAAAGAAATGCACGAGGAGCTTAAGTTTTTGCTTAGCATGGATAGCATCCAGCCGCGAAGATATGCACAAGAAATAAAAGCCTTGAAGTGACAACTTGAAAACATTGACACTGAAAAGTATAAGGCAGCAGTGATAAGAGCAAGGTCGGAAAAATTTTGGGCGGGGGAGACGCCATCTAAGCGAGCGCTGTCAGATGAAAAACGGCACGCGTATCAAAAGGAAATACGGCAAATTGACAACCGAGGTGCTGTAACTAGTGACCCTGCTACTATCAAAAATGCCTTTATAGAACACTACAATGAATTGCTTGGCCGTAAACGCGAAGTCAAAATGGCTTTCAGGCAGAATTTTTGCGCCAAATGCCAAAACTCGATGATGATGTTAAAACGCGTCTAGAACGACCCACAAGTTTGACAGAAATAGAATTTTTATTTATTTATTGTTTCCTCAAGGGTCCACAGGGGACATTACATGAGGGGTGGGCAAACAAAAAGTTAATACGAACACAGATGGTCTTCAATGGCGGTTTTGAATAGAACACGATTGGTGATGGCCGCCACTTCGGATGGAAGGTCATTCCAGTCATTGGCTGTTCGAAGAAAAAATGACATTTTATATGTTTCGGTGCGGGCCCGTTCAGGGTAGAAGAACAATAGAAAGTGCGATAGACGAGCTTCCGATGGGAAAGTCGCCAGGACCTGACGGGCTTGGCGCTGCTTTCTACAAAGCATTTAAAGATTACACAGCCCAGATTTTGCTTAAAGTGCTAGACGAGTCATACGAGCGTAAGCAAGTTCCACCTTCGCTTTCTACCTCGCACATTGTTTTGATTTCGAAGTATGATGAGCCAGGAAAACGCCTGTTGGTGGGTTCTTATCGGCCGATAAGCCTCACCAACGTGGAGTACAAAATATACATGAAAGTGCTGGAGAAAAGGCTTCAAAGTGTAATACCGAGTCTGGTTGGGCCACACCAGACGTGCGGCATTAAAGGTCGAAGCATCGCAACTAATGTGCACGTGGTACGAACTGTTTTGGAGTGTTGTGACGCGATTGGATCTCGAGTGGCAATGATACAGCGGGATCTCGCCAAAGCATTCGATCGCGTTTCGCACGATGCCTTGTTCGAAGTATTGGCACACTCAAACATAGGGCGAGTGATTGAGGAAGGTGTTCGAATGGTGTATGCGAACTGCACGACACGGATAATTGCGAATGGAGAGCTCACTGACAGCATTCGTGTGCTGTCGTCAGTGAGGCAAGGCTGCCCCCTGTCACCCCTGCTGTTTGCGGCCTACCTCGAGCCTCTCTGCCGGTCTATCAATAACATAAAATAAGGCAAACCCTATTTGCGCCAAAGGTAGGTTTGTATTTTCCCGCTTTCTGCAGCGAGCTCCCCGCGCTGGCTGCAACTTGCCCCTTCAGATGCGCTGACTGGTTTACGTGGGCAAAGAAACCACCCGAGACATGTCGCCCTGTCCCTGCAACTGACAGCCAGGGCCACTGCTGATTTCGTTCCTTCAAGCCACGGTTGGGATGAGCTCAATGGGGTCACGGGAATGCGCGCCATGCAATCGCTAGGGACGGCAATTTTTTACCTTCTGAGGTATTTTTCTGGAGCTCAGAACGAAGATATACATGAGGCTTTCTTTATCGCAAGTAACTGGAATGGGGTTTCTGAAGGTCCTGTTCATTTTTTCAAAACACAATTATTGTCTAAATGTTACTTTCGAATTACAAATTATATAATTTACTTATTATTAATTGCTAAAACGACTGTGTAGCGCAAGTCGGCAGGCGAATACACGCAGTTGTTTCGTTTTCCTGCCTCAAAGAATTTATTTCTTAAAACTTGACGGAAGTTGGTGGGGATAATTTCGGTTAAACAGCAACTCACTGGGCAGCTTTAGGGGGCCGATTCTCAGAATTTTTTGATCAGTATGCATCCATTGTTTTGAGCATGACAACAACGAACAAGGTGGGGTATCCGTTGGATGGCGATGCTTGAGGGCCCTGCCGACAGCAACGATGACCTTCTGAGTATATTAGTGGGAAAAGAAATGGGCCTGGGTTATATTGTCTCTATATTGATGTGTTTGTGGGAACAATGCTTCTCTCAAAATGTGTCGCCATGTTTTGGTTTTTTTCATCTTTATGGAGAAATCAGGCGCCACCTTTGCTTTTGTGCCTATGTTGATAAAAACAAAAAATTATTGGTCTGACATATATTGTTTTCGCCCTGCCTGATATGTGGGAACACCTGAAAAATAAAAGAAACATGAAGGTGATTTCTTTTCCTTCCCTCGCAGCGGTTCAATGCACATAACCGCTTAGCTATAAGGTGTGTGTTCGTAAAAATGAAAGTCCGGCTCAGTGCGCGGGCGGGAAGTCGCGTCTCGTATTCCTCGAGTAATCTGAGAGAACGCTCTGATGGGCAGCTGTCAACACGAGCAAATAAACCTTCAGCCCTCTAAGCGGGCTTTGTTAGCAGTGGTCAGTGTGAGAGAAGAGGGTCCCCTTGACAACACCTGCGACGCAGTTCAACCAATAGAATATCCGAGGTTATGTTTTCTATTGTCATCCTTGCTACTTCACTGCTGTCATTTTGCAGGATTCGATATCATCAATAAAAATATTTTAGACGCTATTTATTTCCAGACCAGGATATACATATACCCTGGTTATCTCTATAAATTGTAGTCTGCTTCCTAGGAGATAGAGCGACGGATAACACCTACTACATAGCTCGACTGATAGAGTTTCCGAGGTTTTTTTTTTCTCCTTGACATCGTTGCTACTTCACCGCCGTGATTAAGCAGCATTTGATACCGTAGATAAAAAAAATGCTCATTGGGATTCTATATATTTTATTTCATTCAACACATTCTGATCATCTCTTTATGTAATAGCGTGTCCACTTAATTTTGTTTTTACTTGCGGCCGGATTTTTGTTTGATAGCCGTTTGATAGTGGGTTGCAGTATTTCTGCTGATTACAATGGGGTTCTCAAATTCTCGCACGCGCCTTCTCTGTTACCATTCACGTGTTCAACCTTTTTATTTACTGGGGTTGGCAGTCGCTTCAGCCTACAGTTCAGGTTTCTCGTTGAAAAGACCATTAGCAAAAAAGGCAATTCCAAGGCCCATATGACCGATAATCGGCTACCCACCAGCTGCCGATGATCGGCCATATGTCGGCAGTCGGCCAATGTTGCTTAGGTTGCGACGGCAACGGGTGATCAAACCCCGCGACTAGTCACAGTAAAAGAGATCATCGGTGCATATTTATTGCTACCGCATCAAAACCCACACGAAAGCAGTAATATTAGGAGTTCGATACGTTATTTTCATTGCAAAGAGGAGTTACTTAATCGCTGCAAGAAAAAAGCACTTGCATGCACATCATCTGAGGAGTACCCGCAGTGCGCTTGGCGTCGGCAGCTTTTTCACCGCCCCTGCCGGTGCAAGCATATGCGCTAGCTTCGATCGCAGATTCGATTATGTTTGATCATAAATGTTACGATTCACGTCACTTGAAATAATCCTTTAGACGGTATATACAAAGGTGTGCTCGCAATAGAACGAAGCCGACTGTTGCGTCGGCCATTGTAGATAGCAGGGTTGCGAGACGTATTTCTGCGCACTGATTGTGTTACGTCCACGAAGATGCAGTGAAGCAGCGACCGACGGGAGAAAATATCTTACCATACTAGATCGGGCACGAACCGTCGTTTTTTGCGCCGCGTGTTGAATCGTCGCCGGGCAAATGTCTCATTTTATTCTAAGGTTTTTCCTCCGCGAACGTCGGTTTATGGTTACTTTCAGCCATTAAAATCATTCCACTGGCAATGCGATAACTCCACTGCGAAGGCTACACAACCTGTCTCACGTGATAACAGTCGACGATAAGTTTAAAAGTTCTGTGAGTTCTCAAATTGGGAGACTACTCGAAAGCGTAGACAGAGAAATGCACATTTGCTGTCACAAGTGCACTGAAAGCCCTTTGCAAGGGACATCCCTGAAGCGTTTAAAGAAATGATTGTTTGAAATCTTATCTGGTTTGAGTTCGTAATTCCAGTTTGTTTAATTGAGGAAAGGCCCCTTTTTCTCTTAACGATCACGGCCATTATGGAATGCGTCCATGGAGCATGCGCTGCAGTAAATGCTCAATCGAAATCAAACCCCGCCGCCACAAATGAGCGAACATTATCTTGTGCGTGCAGAAAAAAAAACAAAAAGAGCAGTAAGACCTTTAGGCAAATATGCATAATAGTTTGAAAGTAAAATAATCAATGGAAAAAATATTTTTATGACAATGTTAAAGCGCTTAGAAGAAAGAAACGTACATAATGTACTGCCTGTGAAGAAGAGGTTCCCATTAATTGGGCAGAAGGAGGAAGAGAAAGTGATTTTGCGGACTAGCTGACTGCAAGTTAAGCCACCCTTCCCCTGCCCTACGCCGTCCTTAGTGTACGAAGTGGACGCACCGAACTAGCCATTACTAACGATTCGTTCTATCCACTCACGTTGCAACGTGGCGAGTGCGTTGGGCATGCTGAGCCTGTTCGATCAGAAAATTTTGTGACCGTCCCACCGGTTTTCTCCACCTGTGCCGACACAATATCCCACAACGTCAGTGCCCTTAGCCCACCTCGTTCCTCGTCTCCTTCACCGCCTCTGGCTACCTTCGACAAAGCCATCGACAGTGCTCTCGCTCCAGATCAACGCGCCAAGCTCCTCGACTTACTGAACCGATTCCAAGCTTCCTTTGACATCCAGCAGCTATCCTTGGGTCGTACGTCAACTGTTTCTCACCACATCTATACTGGTACGCACACCCCATTACGCCAACGCCCTTATCGTGTATCAGCCTCAGAGCGCCGCATTATTGATGAGCAAGTCGACGAGATGCTCAGTAGGGGTGTAATTCAGCCTTCCAGTAGCCCTTGGGCGTCCCCGGTCGTCTTAGTCAAGAAGAAAAACGGGTCTATTCGGTTCTGTGTGGACTACCGACGCTTTAATGCAATCACACGAAAGGACGTCTATCCGCTACCACGCATAGACGACGCGCTGGACACTTTGCATGGAGCGGAATTTTTCTCTTCAATCGATTTACGTTCTGGCTACTGGCAAGTTCCGATGGCTGAGGACGATCGCCCCAAGACAGCTTTTGTCACCCCCGACGGGCTCTACGAGTTCAACGTGATGCCATTTGGCCTGTGTAATGCGCCCGCCACATTTGAACGCATGATGGACAATATTCTCCGCGGTTTGAAGTGGCACACATGTCTCTGCTACTTGGATGATATTGTTGTATTTTCATCCGACTTCGCGACCCACCTAACTCGCCTTGAAACCGTCTTGCAATGCCTTAGCAACGCCGGTCTACAGCTCAATCTGAAAAAGTGCCATTTCGCCGCTCGCCAACTCACTATTTTAGGGCATTTAGTGTCCAAAGATGGCATCCTCCCTGATCCATCTAAACTTCGAGCTGTCGCTGAGTTCCCGAAGCCAACATCTATCAAGCAATTACGCAGCTTTATAGGCTTATGCTCCTATTTTAGGCGTTTCGTTCGGAACTTTGCGACCATCATTGCCCCTCTGACGCGACTTCTCAGCGCTCACAAAGATCTTTCTGCCTGGTCGCCGGCTTGCGATGCTGCTTTTACGACATTGCGCAAGATACTTACCTCACCCCCCGTATTGCGCCATTTCGATCCTGCTGCTCCTACCGAAGTGCACACCGATGCCAGCGACGCCGGCCTCGGCGCTGTTCTTGCCCAACGAAAACCCGGTGTTGATGAATACGTTGTGGCGTACGCAAGTCGAACGCTGACCAAGGTCGAGACCAGCTACACGGTGACAGAAAAGGAATGCTTGGCAATTGTTTGGGCGCTTCAGAAATTTCGGCCATACTTGTATGGGCGCCCATTTGATGTTGTTACGGACCACCACGCTTTATGTTGGTTGTCTTCACTAAAAGACCCCACCGGCCGTCTCGCCCGCTGGTCGCTTAGACTACAAGAGTATGATATTCGAGTCATCTATCGTACAGGGCGTAAGCACTCCGACGCAGACGCTTTATCCCGCTCGCCAGTGTCGCCTGACGCTCCGTTGTCTCCTGCCTCCAGCTCCGCCTTGTCTTCTTTGTCCATCAACGACATGCCATCAGAACAGCGCAAGGATCCGTGGCTTACATCACTAATCGATCTTCTTACGAACTCGTCACTTTCACCGGCTCCTCGCGCCCTTCGTCGTCAAGCGCAGCATTTCGCCCTTCGTGACCATCTTCTCTATCGATGCAACTATATGCCAGATGGCCGTAAGTGGCTGCTCGTCGTACCTCGCCATCTTCGAAGTGATATCTGCGCATCTCACCACAACGATCCGCAGTGTGGCCATGTGGGTGTATTTAAGACTTATGAACGGTTGCGACAGCGCTTTTACTGGCGCGGTATGTGTACCTTCGTCAGTAAGTATGTGCGTTCGTGCATCGATTGCCAACGTCGCAAGCCGCCTCCTCTCCATCAGCCGGCTCCACTACAGCACCTTCCGTGCCCATATCCACCATTCGATCGTGTTGGCATCGATTTGTATGGACCTCTACCGTACACACCTGCAGGAAATCGTTGGGTAATCGTGGCCGTCGATCACCTTACTCGCTATGCGGAGACAGCAGCACTTCAGGATGCCACGGGACCCGCTATCGCGTCCTTTCTTCTTCATCATTTCATTCTGCGGCGCGGTGCCCCCCGAGAACTTCTAAGTGATCGAGGCAAACCTTTCCTATCCGAGGTTGTCGAAGCGCTCCTACGCGAATGCCAAACCACCCACCGGACATCCAGCGCGTACCACCCTCAAACCAACGGACTGACAGAGCGCTTCAATCGCACACTAGGTGACATGATGTCCAAGTACATCGCCTCCGACCACTCCGATTGGGACAAGATTCTCCCATTTGTAACCTATGCCTATAAAACCGCCGTTCAAGCAACTAACGGATTCTCACCATTTTTTCTGCTGTACGGGCGTGAACCTTCGTCTCCACTCGACACCATCCTCCCCTACCGTCCTGATATGTCAGAGTACACATCACTTTCAGCAGCTGCCAGGCACGCTGAAGAATGTCGCAAGCTGGCTCGCTCGCTTACTTCGGACGAGCAAGCCCAGAAGAAAGCGCACAGCGACAGCAGCCACCCTGTGCATCAATTCTCTCCCGGTGCTCACGTATGGCTCTGGGTCCCATCGACACCACCCGGCCTGAGCAGCAAGTTTATTTCCAAGTACCACGGACCCTACCTACTGCTCCAACAGACTTCTCCAGTGAATTACCTAATTGAACCGCTCGCCGCATTCACCGACCTTCGCCGCCGTGGGCGTGAGATTGTTCACGTCGACCGTTTGAAGCCTTACTACGACCCCGCATTCCTTTCGTCTCCTTGAGTCGCCAGGATGGCTCCTCTTTTCTGCGGGGGCAAGATTGTGAAGAAGAGGTTCCCATTAATTGGGCAGATCACCGAGAAGGAGGAAGAGAAAGTGATTTTGCGGACTAGCTGACTGCAAGTTAAGCCACCCCTGCTCCGGTCCTGCTCGCTACCAGTGCCCGCTACCAGTGCCTGGATCCCTGCTTAACATGCCTAATAAAAGTTCAGGTAGATCATGTAAACCATTTCAACTCTACTGGTCCTTTCTGGCAGATATTAAGCACCGCTTCTTTTAAATCATCTAACCTCCAGGCTTTGCACTGGTCTTCTTCATTTTGTAATTAAGGCCTATGGTTAGGCTTTTACATCAATGTTATGATAAATAAATATGCGGCCCTAGAAAACCGCGCAAAACTACAACCTTCTGGAACGCTGAAGTTAAACTATCTTCAATTCAATCCCTCCTCATTCTACGTTGCATAGTTTTTCGAAATCCTAAAACATTGACTTGCCGTTTAAGAGAAATGTATGAAAATATTTCCACAAGCGAGCTAGCGCTCAGTCGTAACTGCCGCCTATCTTATATTACTAAATGATAACGAAATATTGCCTACAAATATTTTTCAGTCCCTGCGTTTCCTTTGACCGACGCTTGGAAAAACTGAAATGCACGGGGCGTAACCTCCCACCCCTAGCACTTGCCGCCACTGAGAATCAGAACACCTGTTACTAGTTTAAGAATCAGACCTGGCCCTATGGGCTGCAGTAGCCTTTTTTTATAGAGGAGAAAAGCAGGGCACCCTTATAAAATGCATTGTATGAGCTGAACAGGAATGTGGGCGGCTGAAATTACCAGTCTTCCAATGCAGCATCACTTAGTCTTAGTTGCCTTAGTAGAGTAAACTGTTTTATTCGGAATCAATCCATCTATACACCTCCAATGACTAACTAGGGACGAAAATTATGACGAATAGTCTCCTGTCGGGTATTTATTTGCTAAAGAAGTGGTGAATTACCTAGTTGAATGCATACTTTTCTGTTGTGAGTCGTCGATGTGCCATTTTTATATTCGTTCGAAAGGAGGTCGTGACCTGTATTTTAAATTTAACTTCGCCTAAAGCAAAAAAAACCAACTAGCTGTGCAGGAGAAGAGAATTTTACTGCTTCCCTGCCGTTTCCGTTCATTGAAGTGCACGTTCCTAGAAACTGCCTCATTCAAGCAGCCAGCAGAGACTGCGTCCCTATGAAATGTGTGTTCAAGCCAGAGGAGGCTGTAGATGATTTCAACCAACTGCTTCTTTTCCGATGTTTCTAATCAATATGTTATGGATTTGAGATCAATGGCTATGCCCGGTATTACTTCCTAAAATATGTGACATGCCTCAAACAATAAAACTTTTCTTGCATATACGATATAAAACTGTTATTCGTAGTAAAACAGACCGAAAAAGACGAAGATGGAACAAGGATAACAATAGGAGCGCTGTCGTCCAAAGGCAGCGTTCGGGTTGTTGTGTTTGTTCCGTCTTCGTGTTTTTCGCAGTGTTTTAATATGAATGACAGAAACCAAGTACTAAAGCTTTTAGATTTCCGAATTGTGTGAACCACTACTTACTTTTTTTGAGTGCATCCTGCAGTCTTTGTCAGAAGTTTAGTGCCCAGGAGGTTTGAGTCTTAGTTGCTCAATGTGGCTGATAATGTATTACTATTGTCTCAAAGCATCCGAATATAAGTAGATGTTTTTGAGCCATCTCAAAGAGTTGGGGCCTCAGCTAGGGTTAATTTAGCATCACTTTGTGCTTACTATAAAGCAGACTTCGTTTGATTGAAACCTTTGGCAAAAAGTGTTCGTTATAAGGAAAGCATTAAGCTTTCAAAACGCCCACCGTAGCAGAGAGATTGGACAGACACGTTCTCCGGTGAACAGTACAATCAAGACGTGATCGATAAAATACTAGGGTGACAATGTGCAAAATGTATGGATTAAAGAGTTTTCCGTTCCTCAAAGGAAACCTAAGTAGGCCAGAGGTCAGCATGAACCAGACAAGCATTTCTTTGATGCGTGAAAACCCTGGAAGGTTTTCGAAAATGTTCAGGCTTGCCCCGTATGTTTCAGCCATTTATTTTCCTACGTAAATAACATAACGATCACTAAGAGGGACAGCACGATTCTATAAAACAAACTGTGAATACATTAGTAAAGGGCATTGAGATGCAACCGCGATAGCCCACATTGATTACAGTACGTGAAATTATTGAGCAAAACATTTTCATCACACAGCTTTCTTAGTCAACTTTGTATTAGCGAGAACCATTCAATTATTTTTAATGCTTTTCAACATCCGACAGTTTGCGGCCGTATTAAAGTTACTGTATGTGTACAAAACGATTTCCAGCTCTTTGGTAATTCCTTCTCGTTCTCGCGAGACGCGGCTTATGATCTTCTTTGTTACGCAAGAAGCGCCGAGATGTATCGCATGATTCCAGCCATGCGTGTCTGTTTTCGAATGTTCTGGGCTGTGCTAGTCACCTTTTTAGTTTTTATCTAGTTGTTTCTGCGACTGGTTTAAATTGAGCGTTGCCGAGTGCACCGCACTTTAGTAGATCGACGACCGGCAAACATGCTTCATGCTACTACCATCGTCTATTGGCTTATATTTTGCAAGTGAAAATCAGCCCAATAAACACATTAATTCAGCTTAACTCTAATTTCCTCATTTGCGGCCTAGTGCTTTGTCACAACCAGTTGACATCTAGTGCAGGTACTGGGGATAAACTTTGCCGACAAACACCGTCATTTTAACAAAAGCACAAGGATCGCTTTCCTTGAGAAGATAACGAATAATTTGCCCTCCTCGATCAAATCTCAGATAATGCATCCACCCGGGGCAATGAGCCTGTATTCGACATAACCTAGCAGTACTCTGGAAGAGGCAGCACAACATTCGCACTCTGTTCGAAAGCTACATAGAGTGCTCTATTCAGCGTCAAAAGTGGTTTAAACTTCGGCCAAGCGCGCATTATCGCGGACGAACACGCCCGACCTTTTCGTCAAAGCCTCTTCCTGTATCGGCGCTAGAACGCAAGGTCATCCGTTACCAAGTAGAAGAACGGTTTAGCGATGATGTCATCTAGTCATCGAATAACTCCTGGGCGGCGCCAGGGGTTCTACTCAAGAAGAAAGTCGGCATACTGTTTCTGCGTCTATTACACCCGCTTGAACAACGTAACGAAGGACGCCTACCCGGTCCCTCGCATCGGCAACAATGTTTACTGGTTTTTCAACGCAAAGTACCTCTTGTCCATGGATATGCAGAGCGGGTAATGGCAAATTGAAGTCGAAAAAAAAAAGTCTACGAGAAGACAACGACCATTATGCAAGACGACCTCCTCAACTTGGAGGTAATTCTATTCTGCTTCTCCTCGGCACCAGCGATATTAGTGCGAGTAATGGATACCATATTTGCTAGATTGAAGTGGCATATTTTTATAATATATTTAGATAATGATGTTTTTTTCTCTTCGAAGTTTGAAGACCATCTCAATGTGTTCTGTACAGTTCTCGACGCAATGAATTCGTTAGTGATAACGCTAAAAGCCGAGAAATGTCCCTTCGCCTACAAGCAGTCGGCTGTTATCTCTGCCGTGAGAAAGAAGAGAGTTGGCCGAGACCTACAGAAAGCAGCTGTAATCGCACAGTTTCCACAGCCGGGTGACAATAAAGCTCTACGCCGATTCCTTGGAGTGTGTGCGTATTACCGAATATTTGTAAAGACCTTGCCGCGCTTGCCTGAATCTTTGACGCAGCTTACAATGGACGACGTGGCATTTGAGCGGAAAGCACCGTAAGCTGAAGCCTTCAAGGAACTTAAGACTCGCTTGCAGCCCCCGCCTGTCTTCGGATACTTTGAGGAAACGCTCGGACGGAACTCCATATTGACACGAGCATTAACAGAAAAAACAAAGTTATCGCCTACGCCAGCCGTTCTGTTTCGAAAGCTGAAGCGACTATTCGAGGAACGAGGAGGGACGTACCGCCATCGTTTGGGCCACGTCAAACTTTTGCAGCCGCTCAAACGAATGCACTAGGAAGCACAAAAATGAATTTCTGAATTGTGCATAAGGAATGGTATGTCGTATTTATGTTACTTGTGGTCGAGTATTAGGGGAAAACTGGCAGATGTTTAAATCCAAGACTAGCAGAACACAACCGTATAGTGGCACACCAAAGAAATGCAACTTGTCTTAACACAACCACCTGCAAGTAGATGTTTGGGGAAAGGCTGCATACTGTCGCCCTGCCTATTCAACCTATATGCAGAGTGCATCATGAGGAAGGCCGGTCTGGACGAGTGTTCAGCTGGAGTGAAGATTGCTGGAAAACGTATCAACAACCTTAGATATGCGGGTGATACCACTTTAATAGCAGAAAGTTAAGGGGAACTCAAGAGACTTCTGATGCGCGTACAAGAGAGAGTGAGAAGTTTGGGCTTAAACTGAATATTAAAAAGACAAAGATCATGGCGTCTTGCCCTATCAAGTCCTGGAGCATCAAGGGACAAGAAGTGGAAGCTGTGACAGATTTCCTCTTCTTGGGCTCCAAGATTACCTCGGAAGGAGACTGCAGCCATAAAATTAGGAGACGCCTGCTTCTGGGAAAGAGAGCAATGGTTAGCCTTGACCGCCTAGTAAAGAGCAGAGACATTAGTCTGCCAACCAAGATCCGTATAACTCGTGCTATGGTCTTTCCAGTTGTGTTGTGTGGAGGCGAGAGTTGGACTGTGAAAAAGGCTGATGGCCGAAGAATTGACGCGTTTGAATTGTGCTGGCGAAGACTCTTGAGAGTTCCTTGGACTGCCAGAAGATCAAATCAGTCGATATTGTCGACCCTGAACCCTGAGTGCTCATAGGAGGGTCAAATTCTAAAGTTAAAGCTCAGCTACTTTGGTCATCTCATGAGAAGAGAGGAGTCGCTGGAGAAAGATTTGATGTTGGGAAAGGTTGAGCGTCGCCGGAGAAGGGGTAGGCAGCGAACGCGATGGTTATATGGCATCCTCGAGGCACTGCAGATGAAGTTATGTGAAGTTAGGAAGATAGCGAGATACCGGAAAGCGTGGCGTGACATGGTTCATAGGGTCACGAAGAGTCGGACACGACTGAACGACTGAACTGACTGTCGAGACAAGGAGTGTAATTAATACATACGTGAAAAAATCGAGGTACGCTTAATTGGCAAGAATGCAGCTGTTGCGTCGGTACTACATCGGTCACCCTGTCAAATGGCATGAGCATGCGATGAGACTCTTCTTATTCTTTTCTTTTGGTGCGCTTTCTTCTGTGTACATACGTGCGTGGCCCCAATAAATTCCGGTCGACTTTTTGCGCTGTTTCTTGTGTTGCTTTTACTTCCTTGCCTTTTGGCGCTTAATGGTTCTAAAATCCAACATTAGCCCCAGAAACTCTCTTGCTGAAATTCAGAGGCCATGACGGTAGCTTTAACTAGTGAACCTTTATTTCAGGTTTAGGAAAACAATCAAATCAAGCATTATTATCGAGACCCACATAAATATTTTTTCTATATCTTCCCCACAAAGATGATCAATCAAACAAGAAATTTCTTACCGATACACTGAGGTCTCCGTGGGATATAGTAACCTCCCATTTAACTGACAGCATTACGGCATTCAAGGTTTACACATTCCGGGAAGAGAAGAAAAATAGTTAAAAGTTTTGCCAGATCACTTTAGGGCAGTGATTTGTTTTTATTGCTAAATAGGTTCAATAGGTGGCAGCGGGCGATAATGACTCTATAGGGCATAGAGTAGTCATTTTGTATTTAATACTGTGTTCATTTTGTTGGCCCCTATATTAGCAAAGTTCAACTCACGTCGCTTGTCACCTGCTTGCATATTGATAGTGTTTGAACAAGGTATCGTGACAATGTAACAGTGTCAACTACTGAGGCATATCTCGCTAATACATAACCCAACAGTTTGCTCGTGTCAGTTTCTGACTTGTCCTTTGTACATATAAGAGACTGACCTCTTATGACGAAATAATTTCTTCATGTGATAATGGTAAGCTTAATAATGAGCAGCTGAGTGTTTCACGAAGAGAGCATCCGACAAAATGGCCTTTTTTAAGATCTGGTATGCATAAGCTGCCACTCGAAAGCCATTGTAGGGTTAACCCGACAGGGTTAAATTCATTTAGAAGGCTTCCAAACGAAATTTTGCCATGATACAAAAATATGAGGCACCGAAAGGACGTCATTTTATTTCGAACACAAAATAGGGTGTGCTCGCTTGCATGCGGTTTTGTCTTGAAGTGTACAAATTTATATTATATATGGAGCAGCAATTTTCGGTTATAAAAAAACGGGTATGTACGGCGTGCGCTTATATCAAGCACTCTTCTTTCTTTAAAAGTCCGTTAAAACTTTAAAAATATAATGAAACATGTGATAAACATTTTGTCCACATGCTTACGTGACAAATCTCCAAATTGTCCTGCATATTTTTTGCGGAAGAAAAAGATCGGTTGAAAAGGAAAATAAAAAGTCATGCTTTAAGTAAACAGCCAATCAGTCGTTAACAATTTATTCTGCTTGCACAATAAATCTTAACGTTAAGTCTAATTGCCATTATTATTTACAAGGTCCTGCAGAAAGGATAAAAACGCTGCTCTGCATAGAATAAAATATAAATGAATTCTATTACACAAAGCAAAAAAATTACCAGCTTCATCATTACACCCCGTCGGTCGACAAGCTTAGCATTCGTGAGAAGGAGAAGGCTATTTCAGTGGCCCCGCCGTCCGATACTTCCCCAAATCTCAATCTTCTAATCATCATAGTCTGCAATGGTTTCAGTGGCTGCATGTCACCCAGTGAAACTGATTAGATTAGTTCCTATTCACTGTAAAGGGGAAGACTTATGCAAAGTCTTTGTCATGAACGGCCATGCAAGAAAAAATCTACCTTTAGGTTACCTAGCAACACGATCTGGAAAGCCACCTGTCGGATCGTGGAACATTCCGTGTTCGCCTTGAAGGAAATCAGAGTCGGCCATTCAATCTAGAGTTTTCCTTTAGAATGAGCGGCGGAAAGCTTTTTATAGCAAGAGGTAAAATTTTAATTTGTTTTTCTTTACCACACTACACTTTCTTCATCTAAGCTGGTGAGAGGTAGGGCAGATACATTGGGACCAGTGGTAGGACTGCTTAGCAACGCTTTCTGTGTAGACGTAATAGATGACGGATGCGTATTGCGCCCTGACTAATATGCTACCTGTTAGCTCATGGTTTTTCATCAGGCATGGAATTTTTCGCAGAAAATCCTCGAATGACGATTCTGTACTTTTGCGGCGGAAGCTGTACAATTGATTCTGTCCACCAGAGGCGCCGATTTAGCTGATAATTCCCATATGAAGCCGCTTTTCAAACCCAACTTAGCTATTTGATTGCTGATGCATTGCGGGTGTTCATGTTGCTCACTTCCAATGGAAGCTCGTGCCATACGCAAACGGGTTGGTATAGCACAAATGATTTAAGAGATTTAATCTTCACCGTGCTCCGTGGAGAAGAAGAGCCGCCGTAATTTTTCTGCCATCTTGGAACTTCAGCCGAAGCGGAACAAATTGGAGGAACTATTCTTAACCGGTTAAAAGTACTGTTCCCATCCAGTTTTGCAGGCAACCTATACTTTCATTGTTTTTTCCTTTTCGGGGGGCGGGGGGCAACTTGAAACAATATTTTCTTTAAAATGTCTTTCGGTGCATATTAGCTTTAGTTGGTATGTGGTAATTATAATAAATATTATTCTCCCCCTTTGCTCTAATAATCACTCCCTCATTATAGACATTTTTCTTAGGCATGCACAACACAAGTGGAGCCCGTCGCGTCTCCCGAAAAAAAAAAAAGAACGGTAGACGGACCACGATATGAATCTCCAGGTTTTCCAAGGCGAAAGCCTTTCTAGGCTCTTGGAACGAAATCCCGTTCGCGAGATCTGTCAACGCCTTCGAAGTGTACTCGAGATTCTGCGAGATGTGTTTGTTCCCTTTGTCTAGCGTTCGCGTCATCCACCATCCCAAAATTGAATGCGCGCTAACGAATGTCACATCACAGCAGCGATGATGTACCCTCCAATGTCACACTTGCCGGAGAAAGTTTGACAAATACCGTGTCTTTCCTTCCTGTAAACTAATTATAATTATATTCAGCACTGCAAAAAACGTCGATAAGAGGCAAACGATGAGAGGCAAATGATAGGAGAGGAAGGGTAGGTTTTCTCCTTTCTCCCCTTACGAGACATCTAAGAGACCCTATAATTTATATATACTGTAATAGGAAAGAAAACTCAGTATTAAAAAGAGTGGCGTAAAAATACACCCGAACTTTCTTTTTTTTTTCTTAACTGGTTTGAACCCGTTTGAACCGGCTCGGGCAGGGTCGAATCGGTTATAACCGGTACGAAATGAGTCTCCGTAGCCGAAAACCGACCCGAATCCGCAAGGCATGAACCAGAACCCGAACCGACCCCGAAAAAGAATTCCGGTTTGACATCCTGGCTTGTGAGGGTTCTATGGGACTGCGGTTCTGCACTCAGAGCCAGATTCCACACCCTTAGCTCGGGTAACACTCCTGACCAGGGAGAACGAAACATCGAGACGGGACACGCGGGTCAACGTGCATATTCGGATTTCTCAATGTGTTGTTGTTTACTCGGCAGTATCAGCATGCGGCCATCCGATTACTCCGTGTCCTCTCTCCTGAACACTGTAGTGCAGCACAAGGAGACAAGCGGCGCGAAGGGAGGGGCCGTATTCCGGGATACGCCAAGGCCTCTCCTAAGCGGCGGTTTCCGAATCCGCTGCGTGTAAAGGAGGCCAGCAGGAGTAGGGTTGTCGGCTGCCATGATAGAAAAATGTAGGGTGTGTGCCGCATTGGGATGTCGAGGGGAATGGCGAATTACCACAAGCTCCTTATTGTTCTGTGAGCCCCCTAAAAATTGTGTAGAGGCATCTAACACTGCTCATGTATAGGCCAGTAGACTGAGTGCAGTGTCGAAAACGTATATGAACATGGCTGAAGTTTAACCCTGCTAAACCTAGTTAGGCGAAGCGACATGGTCGTTTTACTTTGTTTGACTTTGGTTAGGCTTATGTTTAGAGATGGGCAGACGTCCTGCCATACATGGCGCCATTGTTAAACTGTAGGCCACACTGTGACCTCGGATTTGTTGAAGGTCATGTGGCCGGCCAGGTTGACCTTACCTGTTACTTGGCAGAGCGAAGCTATTACTGTTTTCTTTGTAATAAGATCATAAATAAATTGTAAAGTTGTCCAATAATGGCGTAAAAGATCACACGGCTTTAGGCGCAGTATCACAATCTGGCAAGGCATTAAAGTAGTTCCCGTTATTGTTTCAAGTACACGTACCACGGTAATAAAAGCACTATGTAATGTCAGAGCATTGAGTTGCCTAGAATTTTCACGTAAATGTGGTCATGCCAGCGCTCATTTAGAGGGGGCTGCAGTTGCTCTACAATCTTATGCCAATGACTGTAGATAAATACTTATCAGTGAAGCCGAACATGTTAGGCAATGTTAAGCTCAGTCCCGCCGAGTGAACAGACAGGTTTCTGCGAGGAACAAAACTCGAAAGTGCAAACGCGGGTGCAGCGTGCCTCCCATGACACGTAAAAGTCTACTTCCACAAGTATATTCGTTTGAAAGAAGCGGAAGATAACGACGATGTAGCAGGTTATAGTTTTGCCGATGGGTTGCAAACTAGAGTAAGCACTGGAAGCTTAGATTGTCTGCTCTTCTCGAGCTGAATAAATCTGTAAAACAGCACCATATGTTACAGATACCACTGAACGTTGGAGCAGACGAAGAGAAATGGGGTCGCGGCGTAACTAACGGCCAAAACCTAAAAGAGAAAACCTGGTCCTAAAATTTAAAAAATCGTCAAATTATACCACACACAATACTGTGCGCTTAGAGCATTACGCCATAATGCGTAAAATGACACAGACAGTAGTGGTAGAAAGCACAGTAACAGTTGCAACCGTATACGTCAGGCCAAAGCCACACACAAATTCGGTGAGCTAGAATTGCGGCCATGCTGATATTATACGGCTGTAGAGGCATAACGGTAGTTTGGAAATGCCCTATTGGCGGCGCATTGCAGCATCATTTTGAGAAAGAAAATATTTAGAGCTTCAGGTTTTGGCAGAAACTCAGAACCAACATTATTTACCGTGACGGTGCTTATGATGCGGTACCCAATAGCTCTGGCGCCCCCGCTTGTACGTATTGAATGTTCTGTAAACGCGCGGAGAAGTCGGGTAGCTTCTATATGAGAGCTGAGAGCTCCTGTCTTATAGTCTGACAGTCGCGGTGATACGTTTCGCCCGAGTAATCCTATCGTTACAGCCACGTTAGGTTAACATATTTCGACGTGGGCGAGCAATACCCAAGTATTGTGTACTGGAGATTGAACCTCAGCCAGACAAGCAATTACACAACAGGAGAAATTTGCCGGCGGACAAGCATTATGAAGCACGCGGACTCAGGTCTTTCATATAAGACCTGGGAACAACGCATGGTTATGGGAACGAGGCCCAAAAGCACAGCGAGCAGTTCCCATCGGCTCAGGTGTCTCACTAAAGGTGGGCGAAAACAGACAAATGATACCTGATCTGCTAGGATTGTTTCGTATACCCCCGGTGTTCCGTCGAAAGAATTGAAGTAAAGAAGCTGATAGTGTCCTTCAAAGGTTGTCTTTCCAGCTGCCGATCTTTTGTGAAGACCATTGGGGCCTACGGGAAAAAAGAGAGCGCGAAATATTACTGCATTTTCTGGTCCGGTAAATATGCCGAGATGTCGCTAAAATGGAAGGCATGCTAAAAGTGTCAGGTGTAATCAGACAGATGAACCAAAGATAAAATTCCAATTACCTTCATTAAAAAAAACTTTTCCACCAAGGCTGGAAACAAAGTGCTGAAAGCAAAAAAAAAAAGACGTTTTGTTAGTATGCAACTGTGATTTTAAACGCCGAAACCTGCAAGCCTACACGACCAGGCCTAAGTATCACACCTAATAAATTAGAAAACGGTCCCTTGTTCCGTCAAGCCACTTTGTCAAGAAATATTAAATGAAAGTGATCCAGAGAAAAGCTATGAGAGAACCTAACGCATACAGGAGCCAGCTCTTGCATACTTTCCGACGTCCGAGGGGCAGGAGTATAAGGCAACATTTCGGTTTTCTTAGGGTAGCAGCGCCAACTCTCACTATTTGTGTAAGAACAAAGCGTTAAGTTCAGGCGGTGCTGCAATATATTACCAGGCAATTTGGACGTGAAAGGGAGATAACGTACGCACTCATCAAAGGCATCTGTAGTGAACCGCACAACGAGCGGATGACCAGAAGCTGTGACGCCTATCTGATATGATCGGAAATATTGAGGAAACCTGTTCAGATTTGTTTGAATAGTTCCATCACTACATCTAATTCAAAGCTCCCCAAAAACGCCGGTACATGGAATCACCTGCCGGACATACAGTGGTGCTAAGCTTCGTTCGATCTTATGAAGTTGGTAAATAAAATATCATCTCTAAAGAACATTTCTCCAGTTATCCAGTTCTGGTTATTCACCTTTACTACATCATTGAACTAAAAACTGACAGAGCGTGGAGGGGTGGGGCGGCAATTTCATTTAGCATTTAAAGGTTGACAAAAATAATTTCTATTATTGCGTATGTAGATACACGTCTTGAATAGATGGCAGCTCAAATGGGAGAGATGTTTAGGCGAATTAACGCCGTCCTTGTCGCCTGGTCTTCGTCCCTGTTCTTTTTATGCTGCCATTTATTCTATGACACCACAGCGTTAAGGTCGCCGTTTGCGGTCCCCCTTTCAATTCTCGTTAGCATGCGCGCTCTTTGCTGCTCTCTAAAGTAAGTAGTTCCGTAATATCAGACGCTACTATCTCACACATACTCATTACCATGCCAACGTCAGCGGCTACACAAAGTGAAAACCACTCGGCATAGATATAAGCTCCACATCAACCAAGCCGGTCGAATGGCCTCAGATGACACTACGGGTAGTGTTCCTGACTGGAGCCTAAAGCTGGCAGCTGTTTGCAACTAATTTCTCTACCGTATACTAAATATTCAATTTGTTAATACTTAATGCGAGTTAGCTGAGACACCAGGTATATAATCATAATCATCAGCTTGACTATACCCACTGCAGGACGAAGGCCTCTCCTGTACTGTACTCCTCCGGTTAACCCGGTCTTCCTGCATCCACTTGACCCTTGTGAACTTCTTCACCTCCTCCGCCCACCTAACTGTTTGCTGCCGCCTGCTATGCTTTCTTTCCCTCAGAATCCACATTGTTACCCTAAACGACCATCGGTTACCCTCTTTTTCCACTACATGTTCTGGCCATGACCAGGATCTCGCTCGTTTTTATTTCTCTTATGGGCGACACACCATCGAGAGGCCTTACATTCGCTCAGAGGCAGAGGTTGGTTGTGCCATGGAGGTGCACACCGGTTGCTCTGTACACTGTGGTTCCTCTTTTAGTGATACTTATTTCCGCACATGTTTCGTTATATTTACTCAAAGCGATCTCTACTCATTATTGAACTATGCACGTGAACCTACACAAAGGTGAACGTGAGGTCATCATAAACTCTAGATGTTGTTTTCTAAGAGCATTGAATATGAAACAAAAGTAATCGACTCTAAAAAATTATGATCTCCAAAAAAGCAGCCACAAAAGTTCATCAAACAAAACTGCAAATAACAATTTTGGCTACTCCTGAATCACAGTTCTACCGACTGAATTGGATGCTGAACTGTCTGGCTGTTGTAAAATAAATGCTAGACACTGAGCGGTCGAGCGTTATTTCTGCTGCATACACGTTTGTAACGAAGCTTGTCAACCTCATTCCTAGCAGACAGTAAGGTTACCAAAACTGGTTACAGAGCAATTATTCGTTTAATGTTGAGTGCAGTAAAATATGTAAAATTTAAACTATATTGTAAATGACAGAGCCAGAATTAGAAACGTTGTGTATCTACAATGACGTTTAACCATTAAGATAATTAATGAAAGCAAACCGCGAAGAGATGTAAATCACGAAATAAGGGAGCAAGAAATAGTAGTAAAAAGCTAGTGTGCACAGTGTGGTATTATAGTTGAAACAAAGCACCCTACAGCAAACTGACGCCAGCCACACTCTAGTAGCCATGACTGTCGTCCGAATCAGCAGGCTCGCTTAACCAGCTTCTGGAGCAACAGATGATGTTGAATTGGTACCTTTCTATCCTGCAGGTGTACGTTTGGCAAGCGGTCTCGCAGGGAGTAGACGCTGCTTTTGTTGACCTGAATGGATAATGAAAAAAATGTCATCATTTTCTAATCACTGCAACTCGATTAGTAATGATACACTCAAGTACTTTTATTACGTCTAAAGTAAAAGAGCTCGGACAAAGTTGCAAACTTTAACTGGCGGCATTCATCCTGTCGCTTTCTTACGAACTCGTTCTCATCAAAGTGGGGCTAGAGAAAGATAAAAGACCAAATGTGATTATTGACGCAGATATATAGACAAACAAATGCTTTGAAGAAAATGATTCGGTCATTAAAGGTGCCTAAAGGAAAGTCTTCATAAAAATCATGCGGCACATTTCCGACCCTCTAACGTTGCCACAGAATGGCAGGCTACGACGGATACCAATCCAGAAAGCCCAGGAAAATTTCAGTAGCATATTATGGGTTGACAGCAGTTTAGGCGCGACACATCATGGTTAAGCATTGAACTCCGCCACATTGCATGAAGCACGGTCCGTAATGAATATTGCAAATGTCGTGTTACGAACAGCGTAGTGAAACTATTCCTGCAAACATAACACCGGCTACATCGTTTGCGATTAGTACGATGCAATAAATACTAATCTAAAATATCAGCTAGGAGCGTTGACATAAAAGCCGCCGGAAATTGCAACCAAAAACATCTTCGCTCGACTATACATCAGCTAAGGCCCTACGCGTGTAGAAAAACTATGTTCAAAACGAAAAACACTTGCGCTCTCTACCGTACGTATTCGCGTACCTATATGCTACTTCCGCACCAGTGGCGTATAGAACGTGTATTTATTCGAAAATGTATGTCAATATGACAAAACAGTCTTCCATTACACCTCGCTGATATATGAGCTTCCAGTTGTTTTCCGTCGTAACGGCTTTACTTGGGCTTCCCACTTCTTGCTTGCCTTTGAGTACCGGGGGAAGCGAAAACAACCTAGTCTGCTACGGTTTCATCCGGCTCACATTGGTGCACACAAAAGCTCGTATTGCTCACTCGGTCGACTTGACAAGCTCGTGAGGCACGCTGTTTAACACTATCAAACAAGTAGAACCAACAGCGAGTCATATGCAGCCTATAAAAATGCAAACTTAGCTTCTTGAACCACGCTACTGCGAGCGCTCCGAGCACCATCCATGTTTCAAAATGGCATCATAGCGGGAAAGAAGCGTGGGGCCGGTTAGAGCATGACAGCGCCTTGAACGGCGGCGCTGACATGGAGCCACCCTACCACCCTTTGTTGGCCAACGAATAGTCTACTCCTTGTCGCCATTACGTCGCGCGTTTTGCCAACTTCAATTTTATTTAATCCCATTGCTTGTTGCAGGCCCAGTCGCGCGAAATACTTTTTTAAACTCACCATTTCGTGGTCTGGCTTTGAAACAATAAACAGATGAGAGTTACCTTTTTTACCGTCTGCTTGCTTTGTGTCATAGATCGTATGCAAGCGCCGTGATCGGAATGAAGTTCTAAAACCATGCACCAGTCTGCAAATATGGCTGCAAGACAACGAGGTAGGAACCGAAAGTTTCAGTTTACTGTGCCGCGATATCCGGAATTGTTCAAAAGGTGGGAGCTCGCTCTTGATAGTTCCGACATGCGGCTGCAGGCGAGATCAGTTGAGTGCGGATGCCATTTGTGCGAGCAGTTCATTGAGCGGGTATACAAATATGTAACTTGCAACAGCTCTGTGTTGTCGTTCCCTTCCTGTGTCTGTGTTTTTGAAGTGCGCTATTTGCTTTCCAATGCAAATGTGTTACAGAAGTATGTGTTCTAGTACATAGTAATAGAAGGCAACAATGTTTGTCTCCCACGGTAACATGACTGACGAAAAATACCGTGCCTTCTGTCCTGCTAACTTTCGTTCTAACCTGAGAAGAAAGGTGCCCGCTAAACGAAAGACGTACATTTCGATAGGCTGCCGTCGAAGCAACTGAGGCTGTCAGAAAGGATAGCCGTGACTTGTATGAATCAATGCCCGACGAAGTGGTTTTAATCTGAAGGGAACGTTCATGGTGTGATGTGCCCCACACGTATGTACAGCCTTTGTCAGACGTGTATAGAGCCCATGGGGTCTGCTGCTGGGCCATGTAGTGGTGCTGATTTAGCCTTAGCGGAGACGTTTCATTCGAGAGGGTAGGACAAAACATCTTACTATAAAGAGGTTCAGAACCATGGAAATGCATTACAAGCCGCCCGATGTGGCTAAGCAGCAAACCCTCTGGGCTCACTTTCTACAAAGACTATACGTCCAGTTAATGGCGTTGACTGGTGGGTGCCCCACTTGTTTCACACGACTCAATTCTTTTCCACTCCTTGCGCGTTCTCTATGTGCAGAATAAGTGAATAGAGTATTGTTTTGGTATACGTGATGCTCCTGTAGCCCTGGACGTCAAAAATCTAGCGACAATGTTTGTGCAATGATCGGTGCAATGCATCGTAACGCAGAATTAGATTTCGCCGTAGAGAATACGCAACAAAAATCTGAATTTTGCAGGCTTACTTTACACTCTGTTTTCTTCAATGTACGTTAGTTTGTTGAATGACGAACTATTTTGTATTGCACTTTCTGTACTTCAGCTGGCTTATTTTTTCAAAATAATTAGGTTCGTGCGTTCATTTACGTCGGTTTATTCGCGATTGGTGTTAAACACTGTCGCAATATATTTCGACACGGCGTTTTAATGGCGAGGGACATTTTAAGAAAAAAATCAAGAACAAGAAAATAATACAGCGGCATTTGGCTATGTATGCCTGAAAAATGCGGAGTACAAAAAAACGAGCCGAATGAAAAAAAAACTGTTTTTAACTATTCTCTCATGTTGCTATAACATTTTATTATAATTTTCCACGCCTCATTCGAATACCGGAATACATTTTCTTTTAAATAAACGCAATCGTGCTTGAAAAGAGTGAAGCCAGTCGCTTTCTGTCGTGCGTGGCGGTGCCAAAAGGAGCGGTCGCAAGGCGCTGATTTGGCAATACGCCACCGCCGCGTCATGAAAAAAAGGCGCGTGTGAGCCCCAGCTGTAGGCATACCTACTCATTTTAGCGATCGTACCCATCGATGTCTGGAAGATTCCATCAAGTGAATATAACAAAAGAGGCCACCAAAAATAAGGTTCACTATAATTACTGCTCAACAAGTATACCGCGTTCTTTTTAGGAAATTAAGCCTAATCTAATCAACATAGGAACCTGGAAAGGTAATTTTTGTTTTATTTTTCTCAGTAGTTTCAATATTTACGTCATTGAGAAGATATCCTTTCAAGCGATTGGTGTCGCTGCCATTGAGTTTCTCAGCCCGTTTGGTTCCAAGTAACGCGACTATGATATGGGCCTTGACCTATATTTGAAGGCTATAATAAATCGGTGTCGGGTGGTACTATAGACGGTCTCTATTTTATTTGGTGCTCTTCAAACGTGATCTTCCATTTCTTTCAAGCTCGACTTCATGAGAATGTGGCCTCTCTGTCTCACCGGTGCGCATACCCACTGCTTCAAATTGGTCGCCGTCACTTTACGCCTATAGCTCACAGCCGAAATCCCGGCTCTTTCTTTTTTGCTGCTAAATGTTTTATTCGTCGTAAAAGGTGCATTCGTCCCTTATGGAATGACGGAATGACTGTAGCCAAGACGACTACTCGGTTCTATAGTAATCGAAATTGCGAGATACCACTTCGAATTATTGCGAATGATGACACCCGGACGATGGAGCTATGACGTCACGCTCTTCACCTCGCGTCATTCGGGGCACCGGGGGTGCCTTGTTACTGTCGGTGCGACTGTAGGAAGAAGGAAAAGAACATGCACGGGCCTGCTACTAGCTCTGCAGCTAAGCCACCTCCGCTTCCTCGTGCGGAGAGAGGAAAAAATAGAACAAGAAAAAGAGGAAGACAGAATATTGCCTCTGAATATTGCAACGTGAATATTGCTACGCGCGTCTTTCTGTCGCGCGTAGCAATATTTACGTTGAATATTTCGTGCGCTTCCTTCGCGGCTAAACGACCAAAATTTCAAACCAATGAACCAGCGTATTCCGCACAAGGTGTTCCTTGATGGCCCGAAGTTTTCCTGGTCGATTCTGTGAAGCCACAACTACCAGTGATACAGATCACTCTTTTCGTTCAAACACACAGAAAATGCATTTCTAGACTCAGGCCTGGTGCCGCACCAGAGGCACAGCAGGAGTTCTCACGTGTACGCTGCGAGAGTCAATCGAAAGAAGAGGAACTCGTGCAAGACACGTATTCCACGCACGTGCTTGGTAGTGATATGGCGACGCGAAGTCACGTGACGCGCATCAGCCAATAGGCGAGCCGGCGGCTCGGGGAAAACGAATGAGGTACTCTGAAAAAATCCAGTGATTCTAGTAGCAACAGCCGTCATCCGCCATCTAGCGGTGGCGGTTGCAATCACGGCCTACAATAGTCCAACCGCCGGTGCTAAGCGAGCCTCCACTGCAAACATTGGGTGCCTATTATTCCCGCCCCGTAGGGCCGGGAGCAGCGACCCCGCCTCCCGCCTCCACCGGAGGTGGCTTGGGATGTGCGCGCCCAAAAAGAACTACAGACTGAAAAATATACAAGGTGGTATTTTTTATTTTCAGTATAATTGACATTTTCCAAGTTCACTCCAAATTTTTAGACTTTGCTGCAGCATCTCTTTATACGTATTTTATTTATATACGTATCGTCTTTCCTGTGTGACGCTTTCACTGTCGCCCAAGGTGGAAGTTCATTTAGTTGACAATTTTACGCTCCATACTTCGTTTCTCGCTCTCCGACACTGCTTTCACTACTGTCTGAGAGAGAAAACTTTTTCACCTGGCCAACGCTCTGCCTTGCGAGTTCAGCATTTTGGAATCGGCTCTTTCTCTATGCGTGCTAGCGAGGGGCATTGTTTTCGACAAACCTGCAACTTTGAACAATCTCGGTAGGCGCGTACAATGAATTCTTCTAACGAATTTATCCTACCTTGAAACCTCGCCTAACTAACAATAGACTTAGCTGTTCCACGGAAAAGAATCCAACAATATTCCCATTGAATTGCACTAACGTGCCTACAAGAACTTTGTTTCCATCGCAGCGGAATCGATGAATCGAAAACAAAAATTGACGAAGGCACCGAAAGAAGTGATACCCGTGGGCATTGTTCTGTCTTCTGGCTCTGTAGGTGAATATGCGAGTTCCTTTGCGCTGGTAAGTTCCCCTCTTGTTTTCCCCGCTTCTAACTGTGTGCTTTGATTTACGGGCGGCACAGCTTAATGAGTGCATAGAAAGCCTGAAACTACATTCAGGCTCTGGATTTCGCTCAATTCAGATAATAACCATGTTTGCTCTTACAATAATGTAAGGAAAGAAATAGGTTAGTCTTTAGGTGTCACAAAAGGAAGCTTTATTTTCATCGAGTGTGAACATGTGTGAGGTTTGCTTTTTACGTTGTGAGTACTTAGCCCTTTATTATACCCTGGATGCAATGATTGATACCAGACTTGAGCTTCAATAGTAAGTTGTCTTCCTGAATCAACGCAGGGAATGATTCTGAGGCACGAGCGTCGCCTGACGAACAGGACAACCCTAAATCAAGCGAAATAATTGGAGTGTGGCTCTCAGTGTAGCGTCTATTTTGTTGGTGAAAACGATCCATTCCATTATGAAACGAGTTCACAAACGTTACAGTGCACAACCTAATGGCAACAAATACTCAACAGGGATGTAAAAAATCTTCGTTTACTGATAATGCAGAGTTCCGCTATCCGTAGAGAGGTTATCATTATGGGGCGACTAGTAAAAAGGAAAGATTGGGTAAACAAAGATAGGCTTAAATATTGTCAGCTGGCTGTCTTTCTTTTCCTACGAGAAAAAGTAAGAGCTCTCTAGAATTCCTCAATCTAGAACAATATACTTAGTTATAATATTATTAATAATTGATTGACAGGGAAGGAAAGATGCTACTGTCGACACCAGAACCGTACTGTAATCGAAGGGAGGAGATTATAGAGAAATCGTAAAGGGAGAAAGAGGTGCTGTATTCTGATGAAATATGAGTAATTGTCAATCGCTTGTGGTTCTTTAACGTGAGATGAAACTGCACAGTGGAAGAACGCCTCTACGTTTCTCCTCCATTGCATCGCAGCCGCTGGCGGTCGGGATAAATACCGAAAGGTAGTCTCGCATTTTAATCAGGGCGTAACCGTAGGTGATTTCCAGCTGATTAGATATAAAATATGCAACACGCAGTACTGCTATATGACGACCGATGATCTTATAAATACCGCTATAGCTGAAATTCAGTTATCAAAAATTTTGGAGGTTCTTTTTTCTTGCTGGGCGCATTGTAAACCCGACATTCCTGAGCACTTTTTTGTTTTGAGCTGACTGCGGGATATGCCAGTAAGATGATATTGCGAACGAAGTAAGCGCCTAATGCGAACAAAACATTTGCTTTCGGACTTCGTCTTGCGTTTCAAACTTACTACCGGCCGGCGCATTTTAATGGAGACGGAACAGAGAGGCGTCCATGTGGTGTGCAACGTCAGTTCACTTTTAAAATCCCCAGGTGGTCGAAAACGCTTGTCTGCGCCGTGGTGGTACTGTGGTTAAGCGCCTGGGTAGTCTGCCGGAGACCCCGGGCTCCGGCACAGTTTGGGCGTTTCAATAGACCACGATAGTTTCAGTGGACCATAATATTTAAGGAAAACTATGTTTTACAACGTGGGAAAGCAATACAATTGAAAACCATGCTCATTTCTGTCGCTTGAAGTCATGGTATATTCTCGGCAGCCCCTAACAACTGTACCCTTTGAGTATCGACCAGGTTCTATGAGCAGCACCACGACTTTCCTTGTTAATATAAAGGCAGCATTAACTTGAGTTACACATAACTTCCGTAAAGCGCAGTATCCTATCTTCTATGCAGACAGAGCTTTGAAATGTGCTGGTTACACTTATGAAAGCACACTAGCATATGCTACTGTTGTTTCTGCCCAATCGTGAGCTACTTTTACCATTTTAGTCTCCTGTGAGTAATATTTGCCTCAGTTAATCAAAATACAACCGAGGCAAGTTTTGGAAATTTTAAGTAACAGTATTGCTACAAGAATTATTGTAGTGAGCATAGAAAGAGTATAGAGTTGTAAAAATAACGACTCATTGCTATAAATACTATTGGATTGGTTTAGATTGAATTTATTGGATTCTATATACGCCTTTCAGAAAAAAGTCTTGAGGCAACTAAAGACTTGACATTAAATGGCGAAGGTACAAAAATTTATTGCCATTTTAGTTCGCTGTTCCCAGCTGTTGGTTCTAAAGTAATAAGTTCTTTACTTATTTCGACGAAGCCAAAAGCGAAATAAAGAACGGACGTGAGAGACATAAGACCCCTGCCGTTTTCACGCTTCAGACTTTGCCAGAATGTGTAAACTACACCAAGTGCCCAAGAAAGACCCTTGCTGTACTAATGTCTGTTTTTTGTGGCTCTTTGAAGCATTTTGCAAGAGAAGGTTTCTGACAGAACTTGCTACATGGCTTGTGAAGCAATGCATTTTGAGACAGGTGCTTGCGAAACAGAAACAGATACAAGGGTTCGGAAGTTCAGCAGCTTGTAAAGGAAATTTGCCTTCATTTTTGAATCCCGATCTGAGCAACATGCGCGAATAGTTTTAGCAAGATATAGGAAAAAAGTATCTTTGCAGGTTTTAGCAGTGGATTAATAAAATCGAGGTAAAAAATGAAACCTAACAAGGACGGCTTGAAGCGGTGGCTAACACCAGGAAGCCCCATTTCCGTAGCGCAGTTAGTGCCGAAAAATTAGCTCAAGTGATGCTAAGGTCGTCCAAAATCTGCCAGAGCAATACCTGGTGCCAACGAACGGTTGCAAAGGAATAATTTTTTTCTGCCTAATGCAATAAGGCATCCTTTATTGTCTTTTCGCCGAGTCCTTCAATACGCCTAAGGATCATAAAACTCTCGCCGACGTTTGCTTCGCAGACAAAAGCAGCCGCCAGAGGCGCTGCCGCCGATCGAGGTGCCTAGAGAAGTCGGCCGGCATGGTGGTGTACAGTGCGGTTCACGTAAAAATGCTTGCTTTCACGTGCGTGTTGTTATTTCCTGCTTTTATTACTTTGTGCGAAGTTGAAGCTTAGGTAATGTATTCGCTGCCAATAAGTATACGTATTGAACGTAATACTTCTATGAAGAAGGCGCTGCTGGCATATCCACAGCTTGCTCCATCCGTTGATCATCTGGCTGGTACGCGGAGAATTATCATTTTATAAGAAGACATTTAAACATTTCCACAGTGTGTGGTGTGCTGATTATCCTACAACATATGAGTCACTTCACGGCAGAGAACGGTAAGGCAAAGGCCGTGTTCGCAGACGCCACTTACTGGATTCGTACTGCGCTTGATTTTCTCGGCCGGCTTGCTCATGGACCTACCTGAGCACAGGATTAACAGTACGTCGCTTTATCACGTATCACGCTGACCAGAGATCAGCTTAAGATTTTAGCTTGATGATTCATAACTGAGCATATGAGACTGTAGCCGACGAAAGCGCAAAAATATCCCACTGCTTGAGTGCTCTTCGCGGCATTCAGGCGCACACCTTAAGGAAACACAGGGCATCTGCTCTTGTTCGCGATAATTGCACAGCAGATAGTGTTGTCGGTTGTTAACTTTTTAAATTATTGTGCAGTTCAATGGGTATAGTCTTATCACTTTTCCGGCATGGTTTCATCAACGGTAAAGCGAAAATGCTATATGACAGTTTATTGCCAAATTCTCAGACCATGACCCAATAACGCCGTTCTGAATTTCGACGTACTTTGGCACACGTTCCAGCACCGTACCGAGGTGTTCACTACGGCAATTAACTTTTTTTTTTACTTAGCCGTTGCTGTCATAGGCTTTGTACCTGTGTACAATAAAAGATCTGGAGCCTCGTACATAATAAGCAATGTATCCACATAGTCCGACGTAGAGGTGACGGCTGATCACAAGTTAAGAAAACGGCCAATAGTTTCGAAAGGAAACACTTTTTTGGGGCTGACTAATGCCCACGAACAAATGCACATTCGCCGTCACCAATAGCAACAAAGTGCTTGGTGGTCATTGAAGATGAATTCCCGACACTCCCGATGGCATTTGAATATGCTGTGTCATCCAATGTATTTAATTTCACTTCCCTCTGCAATGTATTCGATCCTGTGCCTATATATGTAAATAAATGAACATAAGCTGTTTATGTTCTGCCTCCGATGGGTAAACATTTTTAAATACAGTCGTTCCAAAAGCTTTTATTTCTACCAGAGTAAAAAAAAAATATGGGTGGTACTTCAGAAAGAATTAAATATGGCGTCACTTTGGAAATGGCCGAAGACGTAGTTTTGCATCGTTAAACACTGTGCGAGCCCTTCGAATATCTTCGCAATAGCTGCAGGCTTCATTTTGGGCGGCTTTTGAAAAACGCCACTCCCAGCCACGGGCAACACAACTATGTAACATCACAGCCGGGGAGGCCGAATAGCATCTGTAGTTGAAGAAGTTGGACAAAGTGGTGCGATCTGGATGTCCAGCCTTGACATGATTGTCTAGTCACGTTTCGGACGAGCAGTCAAAGGTGCCCTGCTGGGTAGGCTCGGGGAGAGGATATATCGATAATTTTATTTGTATCGTGAGCCAAACGAGCAGCATCGTAAGCTACATCCTTGTCTACAATTTCATTATGACTTCCACGAGTAGATGATTTTGTGACTTTTTTGTGATGTGTGGGTGTGAAGATGTCGCGCTTTCGCTACAAATTGCTCATGATCGCCTTGCGTTAAGACCGATTGAAGCCATTGCAGGAAAGGTTTAGAATCACAGAACAGAGCCCATGTTTGAGAAGTTTGTTAAGAGATATACTTTACAGCAGCACGAACTGCGGCCAGTTCTGCTCCAGTAGAGGTAGTTTTGTGTGAAAATAGATGGTAAATGTTTTCTTGTCTCGCAGGAACGACGATGGCGAACACAGAAGTAGTAGGGGTTACTGGTCCATCAGTATGGACGTAAGAGTACGGTCCCAATACCCATTGTGTAGCATGCACAGTGCCGTTCATAAATCTCGTTTCTGCGATATCCCCGAAAAAAAAAGCCAACAAATGGGAGCCGCAGACACGATAGTGGTGATGCAGGTCGGGCTATCGGAGTTAACTGTTTTGGGATGAATGACCGGCGAGTCGCTATGATCTTTACAAATACAGGATGTGGTTTCTGAAGAGGCAACTGTCAAGGTGGTCCTGTCGAACCTTTGAAACATGTCGTATGTATCGGTGCAAACAAAAGATTTCTTATAAATTTTTTGAAGCTTCAGATAATTGAGATTGGCAACAACGGTATATGCGGAGCTGTAGTAGTCTCTACTGCCTTGTAACTTGGACAAATATTGTTTTTCAAGTTCACAGTAGAAGGCTATAAATTTTTTTCGACGAAAAAGTGTGCTCCATTCCTTATGTCCGCATCGGCACATTCGCACTAAGTCTGGGCAATTTACGTCCAAAGCGGGTTGTCTTTAGCGAGTGCAATACTTCCCAATGTTAATGCGCTCCGAGGGAGGCCCAGGCATGTGCAAAGGGCCTGACACTGGACTGCGCGGAGGGCACGCAAATTAGTTTTGATACTGTTTGAAAGTATGGGCGCACAGTAAAGCAGGAATCGTAAACATGGTGATGTGTTCAACTGTAGCATTTACTGTACTAACGAGTCCCATGATTTTAAGCCAAGAAAGTTGAGTAAGGGAGCGATGGAGGTCAGCTTTTTTTTTAACACAGTGCAATGCGAGCTCCATGATAGAGGGTGTTCTACGAGAATCCCATGCAACAATAAGATTCGTAGAAAGAAATTATATTGCCATTGATGCGTACCGCATATGGATCCATATATTTGCGTGTAAATGCAACTAGTCTGCACTTTCACGGTGAAATGCTGATACTTTGATCATGAAGATAAGATGAAGTTATTTTATTGCCCGCAGAAGTGTTGCGCGCACCTCGAGACGGGTCACAGAGGAGGACAAAATACAGATGTCATTGGCACACATTGATAACTCACAGTGGCAGGGAGGATCTTTAGGAGGGCAGTGAAAGCAAAATTAAACAAAGTAAGGCTGAGCACACTACCCTGGGACACGCCATGGCGGGTATAATATGCTGGAGTCGAGCCAAATACACATTGAATAAAACATTGATCTTGTAAGATAGCTCTGTATCCATGCAACCTATCTACCACTGATGCTCTCAGTTTCCATCGCATCAAAGAGGGCTTCTCGGGCCACATGTTCGTAGGCAACTATGACATCGAGAAAAAGTGCCACGCAGAGACCTCCCATTCGTTTGTGTGATTGAACCGTGGGCACGAGGTCAACGACGCTGTAAATAGATGAGCGACCTTGCCAAAAGCCGGCCATTGCTTTGGGGTATATAATGTTGTTCACGGAGTACCACTCAAGGCGCGTCTAAACAATTCTTTTCATGACTTTTCCAACGCAACGGATCAATGTTATTGGCCTGTACAAAGTGGTCTCGAGAAGATTCTCATGGTTTTAGTAAGGGTACAAGCCGACTAGATTTACATTCCTGAAGAACAACACCATCGAGTCAATAGCGGTTATAATATTTGAGAAGCTCTTCTCGCGCGTTTTTGTCAAGGTGGGAAAGAGCAGCGTATGTGATTCCATCTGGCGCTGGTGAAGACGAACACCTAGATTGATCTTGTAAGAGCAGAGTTCCTCACGAGAAAAATGACACCCATTGCTGATTCCCGGGTAGTCGTTGCACCCGCCAATTTCTTACAGAGGTCAGTTGCTACCTCAATCTGTTTACGATCTTGATATACAGCCAAAGCACAGAATGGCCTGTTTGGTGTGGAAACATACGAAGGCCTCCACAGTCCACCAGATAAGGGACATTGGCTTTCGGGGATCTCCGCCAGTATATTCAATCTTCGATTGGTCTTTCCTGCATACGTCTCGCACCTGTCAGATCAGTTAAGCACTTGGTTAATCTCTATCTTCTTTCTGCTCGCCGCCGAAGAGCACGTAAGCGTTAAAATTCGATCTCAAAGCCACTGTAGCATTCCAAGCAATCTAATCGTCAGTGTGCAGTAAGATGAAGTGGCGTACTGCGAAACCTCTGCTGGTTTTGGATGACCACTTGAGCTAGTAAGACGAGGAACAAGAGCAAAACGAATCGACTGAGTGCTGTCTGCTAACACAGCACTTGCCTTACCACGCAGTGCTCCGCCATCGCTGGTATATTGCAGGCTAATCAACAAACCAGACACATCGGCAACGTTTCACTGTGCCCCGTAACAAATTCCCCGGCCGGAGAGAGAAAATCAAGGTTAAGCAGCCATCTGCACGTGGCTCGGCCGGCGGCGCCTTCTTTATGTAACCTTAAACTTGGCTACGATTACGCATGTGCAGCGAATACCGGTCCTCAGCTTCAATTTCGCAAAGTAATAAAAACAAGACAAAACAGCAGGAACCAGAAAGCAAGAATTTCGAGCACAAACACACTGTACGCCACCGGAACGGCTGGTCGTTCGCGGTACCCAAATCTTCGCTTACGCCCATAGAGGCCGCATTTGTCAGCGAACCTAGCGATGGCGGCAGTTTCATGATCATTAAGAGTATTGAAGGTCCGTGGTATTACTCAAACGTTTCACAATAGGATCAGAAATTAAGTGACAGATTCCAAAGTCATCGACTGCCGGCCAAGCGTAGGCAATCGATTACCGGAAAACAGTGTTTCAATAGACAACTACACTCTAAATACAAACACTCCTCGGAATGGTGTAGGAACTGCATAAAAAGGAACAAGAGAAATTTGCGGACAGTTTATTGTAAGAAAGTTGTACGACTGTATTTAACTACAAAGCAACTTTCTGTTTGCCTCACACATTCGGTTGACAACTATTGGGTTTGTAGGTAGCTTCTGCAAGTGCAACCTACAAGCAAAGCATAAAAAATCATATTTGCTAGCGAAGCTTTGAAGATGATGATCAGAAGGCGCACGTGGCACGAAAGGCGTTAAGAAATATGCAAAGATAAATGTATGTGCTGTTATAGCTTACACGTACTACGGACATTTCCCGCTGTATGTTCTATGATGCTTCAAAAGTGGCAAACGACAACGCGGCAAGGCGATGGAGATTCGGTGGAAAGAAGTAACTTCAGCATCCGACGCGCGAGTTAGCCAGGCGTAAACATTGTGCCCCTGGTGTAAGAGGAGTTCTGGTGATGGCGTGTCGATTTCAGAGCAAATGCTGATGCTGGACTATCTCGATCGTCACGTGTGCACACGCGTAAACGACAAAGGAAGTCTCTGTTTTGCTAGTAATCTATTACTGTTCATAGGAAGCACATTTCCGATCATTTTTTTGTGTTTTTGCAGATAATTTTCCAGGGCTGATTCTCCGCTGGACACCAAACGGCGCGAAATGTTTTATGAGCACGGGGGTGGGCGGTAAACTCAAAACTAATGAACTTTTATGCGGTGCCGAACACAGTCTCTCACTTCAGCGAGTTCCGTTGCTGAAGAAAACAGAAAAAAGAGGCTCCATTCGAATGCCGGCCTCGACGGCAGCTTTTTGATCGGGGTGAAAAGCAAGGCGCCCGTGTGCTGTGCGTATCAGTGCACGTTTAAGAACCCCAGGTGGTGGAACTCTTCAGAGTCCTCCACTAAAGCGTCTCTCATAGTCTGAGTTGCTTTGGCACGTTAAACCCCACAAACCACCACCGCAAAAGGCTCCACTCACGGGGCGATCATGAGTTAGCACATGGTTCCAGATGTGATGTAGCTTTATTGGGACATTATAGCAGCAATGTCTACTGCTGCGTGTGTTTCTTAAGCTCATTTATTCAGCTAGCCGTGCGCATTTTTCTCCTTATGCTTACGTTTCACTATCTTTCTTTCTTCACTTGCCTTGCGCTAAGGTTTCAGTTATTGCGTCGAAGAAACACTGTTTCGTATGCTTGTAACGCAAACCAAAATGCAGACAATAAAAATAATTTCGAAACATTCAGGAACCTACATTTTTTGTGACGGTATTTATATTTCCCCTTTTGATCCTGCTCGTGAAGGGCGGGAAATGAACGATCTAAATACATTTCCCTCGCTATCCAAACTTACGTAAGTGGAATAATATGTCCTTCTGCGCACCTCCACGCCTTATGCTTATATTTTGGTCCATATACTCTTTGTGTTCGCATACATGAAGAAAAAAATGTTCCCGAAAACGAACGCATTGCACGGCGGCTTGTGCCGCACATTCACACTTCATGATCGTTACCACTGAAGGCTTGAAGTTATAGAATGTTTGTAAGATAAGAAAGAGTATTCTGCAGCGCGTTTTGGCAGCAAATGTAGCAGATGTAACTTTCTCAGGAGCATACTCGCGAATGGTTATTTTTGTCATATGTCGGGCCTACAGTGAAAATTATTTTGCCTTAACTTTCCTCGACAGGGCAAACACGGTCGTTGGTCCCTCGGTATATTTTGCGCAAGTCGAAAATTCTTCCAAGTAAGAGCCACGTTTTAGCGAAGTCTCAATCAAAAAGATCCTATACATTTGCAAAAAAATGCCTCACTAAGGAGATTGAAATTTCGACTCTGGCAAAGAAACTTGAACAAGGAAAGTAAATAAACATTGCCAATACAAAGGCAGGAGAAGAGCTCACTAATAATTAGAGAAGGCTTAAGAGATTCACGCAGCAGCTAAGGATAACTATAAACTTAAAGCAGAAACCTTGACGTCATAGCCGAGATAATGGCTACAATTTCATTTCCTTATTTCATTTCGTTGCGTTTATCCGCTCAGCGCCTTCTAATCCTCTGGTTCCGCAAGATTCCAAGGCGGACAAAGAAGCATTGCTTTCCCTTCTAGGAAGGAAAACACAATTAGTATCTTTTGTTTTTGCTAATGAAGTACACTCTTAATCATGTCCCGGGCATATCGCAGGCCATTCATGCGGGATTAGGGGACAAATTAACAGCGCCTTTAAGCAGTTAATGCGTGTGGTAAGCATTGAAAGCAGCCTTAATTTAGGCGGCATATTTTTTATGCTGCCTACGGTATATGCGGCCTCGTAATTACGCAGGACATTCGTATGAGGTGAAAATGGTTAAAATGTTCCTGCTTACTAAGTTGTATTCTCGCTAAACAGTACCACTTTTATATGGCCAATGGGAAAAATTTTACGACAAAAAAAAAATGTTTTCAGCGTCTAGGGCCCCCAGCAGATGAGTATTGCTCTTTCACAGACACTATATGCATGCATGTGCTTATAGATAAACCAGGTTGATTTCGCACAGAACACATGCACTGAACGCCCAAAGCAAGAATCGAACCTTTGCTTACACCACATGAAACAAACGCTTTACCACGGCTCCCCAGCTACCAACTAGCCTTTCATCACACACTTCTATAATTCATGAACAATTAGTCAGACGGTGACATATCACCTAGAAGGTAGCATTTATTATACTCTTATTTTAAAGGGGACGAATATAAGCACAGCACCCGCTATACAACACCAAGTGCGAAAAAATTCGCCGAGCGTAGCAGAAAAGGAAGCTATAGGAACACCAAATGTGCAGATGCAATGAGTGGCATTATACCGCGTGCCAACTTTGTAACACTCTTACAAACGTTGCATATATTATTACTTATTTATAGGCGGAATGATCTCTTATACATAATAGAAATCAGTAACAGCCTAAGAAACCGCATCAGTGTTGAAACACCTCTTGTTAAACTACTGGCCGTATCACAAATGCATCTGTGATATCATTTATAATCAATAAAGGATTAATACTACATCTCACTTTGTAATACTGCAAGTGTGTATATCCTACGTAGGAGATTGAAGCAATGTATAACATGGGGTAGACAAAACAGGTGGGCCCGCATATGCAAGTGTAGCTTTTTGATCGACATTGGAGGCTTCTAGAAATATAGGTAATGAGTGCACAACGGAGAAACCTTGTTACAGTTTATTTTTTGTCATCCTTTGAACAAAGGCAGTAATTAACAGGATTTCACACATATGTGACTGAGGTGTGATCTTCAAAGAGTATAAAATTCACAAGTAAACAAAAAGAAACATGAAGGGTAATCGTTAAGCAGCTCAGCTGGCTATGCTATAATCCTTAATACAGTTATTTACTGAAAAGAAGAACATAAAATTACGCATGTGATCTGTAGGGCAATAAAAGTAGACATGGTTGGACATCTCAAATGTTCAGAGGAGACCAGTGTGCCAGTGAGCGTACAGTTATTTCGCATGTGTTTATGAAGTTTAGTAGCTTTGCTTTATTACGGAACAGCAAATTCAAATGCCAGGTGATGATGACTTCGCACCGGCAGTGTAACGCTGGTGTTAATGAGAAAGCTTTGGGATGGAGTTAAAAGGGCAAAAAGTTAGAATAAAGGTGGTGTAAGAGAAAAACGCCACTGATAAAATAGGAATACAAAGAAATGGGTTATTTATAAAGAAGAATAAGTATCATCGCCCCCTGCGAATTGAGCCTCCTGGCACTCAAAATCATTTTTTTGCGTTCTTTGTCATATTCTTTTCTTTTATTCTATCTCTCTCTTTGCTTGCAACTTATTGCTGTTTTCCTCCTTTTCTTATAAACAGCCTTCTAACACAAGTTGCGAGCGTTACAACGCGGTCTCAATTTGGTTTTTGCAATGTCGTATGTCACGGCTCGATTGGTTTTCCAAATAGCCTGTGTCGCGCTCGACTGTAAATATTCTTGGACCTTCAAGAAGCGTTAATTGAGTTGTATGGAAGAACCCATGGACATTATATCTGCCTCGCTGTTGTCTGGGAACGCAGCAGATGCTTCTAGAGGAAGAGCAAGCTGATATAAATATAGCAGTGTTATATTCTCGTACTGTTCTGAAACAGCCTCTGCTTCTAAAAAGAAAACACTGTGGTGCAGATGTTGCAAAACCATTTGTATAGGAAAAGGATCAATGCGTCTTCGTCTCCCCCGGCTTGATCACTGAAAACTGGCCTACAAATGCCGACAATAAACTCTGTCTAACTCTTATTTTGGGCCTTAGAAAAGAAATCGCATTCCGTGCTACTCGCATAATCGTATAATAGGGGCGGAGAGAGAACTGCACCATTTGTGCCGGCAGGCTCACGTCATAGCCATGCGGTCAGTGCTAGAGTCCCCGCAGAGGCGAGCACTCTAGACGCGCTAAGGTAGGCGTGCGTCAAACTACCAATTTTTGTTAAAGTTATATTTTAATTTTATTTCTGCACTACAGCATCTTCCCTCCCGGCCGCTCACTTCTTTCATCGCCTCCTTGCTGTCTCTTCCCGCTACCGGGGTTCATATCCTTACTATATAGCAATAGTAGAAACCACTCATATGATAATTAGATTTAAGAGCCTAAACTTCCTTAAAATTTACTTTTGAATATACATTTAGCTTGATATGAAAGGCACAGCCAGCTACCATAGACGTTGCAAAACAGCTTAAAGGTCACCTGAGAGCCAGTTGTACATAATTTCAAGTAGATATTGCCTCAAATCCTTGTACTCTTTGTTGTTGATGGTAGCCGCTGTCATGTGGCCATGCACAGTAAGGAACAATCTTGCGCTGTCTGTTTGCTTAAGATTAGTGCCGACGAAACGGAGTTTATTACTACCTTTGTATTGAGCGATACGCCGAAATATATCTAGAATGATTGCTGCCAAGCCCAACAGGCAGTTTCCTTGGAAGTTCTAGCTTAACTTGACTATTATACCGCAATGTTTTATTCGCTCAGGAATGCTCATAGTACTTCTCAGCTGTTAAGCTTGGTAATGAATTGGAATGGCTGTTCACGATACCTTGAAGCAGTACAGGATAGCAAGCTCGCTTCTATGGTTGAATGAAAAATCTAAAGTACATGAACATTACTGCCCGTTGCGTGCTCTACGGCTTTGTCCAAGTCAACTGATTTGCCCAAAATAACGACAATCTCGGGGATCGGATAGGAGAGTTCGCGCTTCTTTTGCCCTTGCAGCAGTTTGAACATCGGACCTAATTTTGAGGCCTTTGCCGCTAGGGATGTGCATCTTGCTTAAAGATCAGAAAAACGACCAAAATGAAGTTCCATAGAGCTGAACGTTTTTAATTGTCTAGCGTGCAGTTCTAATATATACATGAAGACGGCTCTAAAAAAACTTCCACGGAATTTCAACAATCTGTTTTCTCGCGGAGCATATAATCAGTGCCTTTCTGCAGAACGCATCTTTCTGCTACAAAGTTGAGCATGTGCTGAAGGGAATGGCTCCGATAGTCACTTTTCTTAAACCATCCCTCCCTTATAATATTGAACTTTGATGTGCTGCATGTACAGAGGGCAAAATGCATGTCTAGAACGACCGAACTGCGTGCTCCGGGCCGCTCGGAGCTACGTGCGCGACATCTAGCGATAACGCCTGGTTCGAGACGGGCGGAGTGTCGGCATGCGCGGCCAAGCTGATAGCACTGCCTGTCTTTTCGGGGCTCGCAGGCTGCTGCGGCTTTACCTTCTGCTTCAGTCGTCAGAAGCGCTGATGTGCGCTGCCAGTCTGCGAAAGCGCATACGCGGCGGAGCGCACGCCACTGGCTTCTCTTTTTTTTTTTACTTTCTTTTTGTGCACTATCAAAGCTCTGGCAGGAAGCATTTCACCGCATCATGCGATGCGGTGGCGATGCAGTACACCGGCGCGTGAATGATGCGCTGAAATGCTCCCTGCCAGAGCTTTGATAATGCACAAAAAGAAAGTAAAAAAAAAAAAAGAAGCCAGTGGCGTGCGCTCCGCCGCGTATGCGCTTTCGCAGACTGGCAGTGCACATCAGAGCTTATGACGACTGAAGCAGAAGGTAAAGCCGCGGCGGCCTGCGAGCCCCGAAAAGACAGGCAGTGCTATCAGCTTGGTCGCGCATGCCCACACTCCGCCCGTCTCGAACCAGGCGTTATCGCTAGATGTCCCGCACGTAGCTCCGAGCGGCCCGGAGCACGCAGTTCGGTCGTTCTAGACATGCATTTTGCCCTCTGTACGACACGATTTAACCTTGGAGCCTTAGCAAACGACCATCATCATGAACAAAGACTGGAATTTGGCTCCATTTCCATTTGTAGGTGGTGTTGGGACTATCAATCTACTTGAATACATTGATGAAGTTGAAGTTGCTTACGTTCGGATAAACACGTAGCGACAACTGTCGAGTATGGAGTTTGCGTCCACATGCTCTAGTGCAGCATTTACCCGAGCAGGGAATTATGCTACAGCACACAGCATGTACATTTCTAAATTATATGGGTATAAGATCCTTTTCTTTAGATTTCCGGCCATTTTTACGTCATTTCTTAGGGGTGCTAATAATAATAATAATAAATCGCCGGGGTGGATCAGTGGTTACGGCGCTCGACTACTGCTCCCAAGAGTGCGAGATCGAATCCTGGCGTCAGCGGCCGCTTTTCGATGGCGGTGAAAAGCAGGGCGTCTGTGTGCTGTGCGATGTCAGTACATGTTAAAGAATCCCAGGTAGTCGAGATTTCCAGAGGCCTCCACTACGGCGCCTCTCATAGCCTGAGTCGCTTTGGGGCGTTAAACCGCACAAATCAAACAAAACCAATAATAATTGGTTCACAGGAAGGGAAAGGTGCATTATCTATTACATTTGTTTCTGCGGACGCCTGAACCGCTCCATAAGGGAAGGGATATAGTGAAATTATTTTTGGCAGCATTTCAATGAGCGTTGAGCGTTCCTTATAACTTGCGTAGATGCTTTCTTCCTGAATTATTTCTGTAATGATTTAAATAAGTGAACGTGTATTTAAATTCAGTGTGTGCATATGACCATGTGCATACGCACATCTTTGTGTATGTATGTTCGTATGTGTGTGGGTGTGTGTGTGTGCGTGTGTGAAAAGCGAAGTGAACTTACATCGTACTATGAAGGAAGCTAGAGTCAAACTCGCCAATCAACGTAATATGGGCGCATAAAATTATGTGTTGCTTTTAGATGCCACAGGTTGGATGCTAATATATATTTTGGCTTCCATTTGCGGTGGTACACATTGCTCCTCCAAGAAAACGAAATCATTGCTTAGATAGTGGCTTACGCGCAGGCATAGCCTCTAGATAGGATGGCGAATCACCGCCGCGCTCCAGTAGCGATGGCGAACGCTTTCCGACTGCCTGTGCATTTTACGCGCATACAATGGGAGCTTTTCTAATCAATTTGAGCTATCTTGTCCCCCTATGAGGTACAAGAGAGCTCGGCGCACCTACCTCTTTCTGGGAACTCGCTTGTGTTATGGTGACCGGAGAGCACATGGCTTTGTGCCTTAAAACGCTTGTTGACGAGTTGCAGGACGCCAAAGTAAATAAAGGAAAGCGCGATAGTTCATTATGACAGAGGACATTATTATTATATACTTCATGAATGTGAAAGTAGAAAATAAATATTCTTGAAGGTGCTAGCTTTTACATTATAATAAGATGGAATTCATTCTTAAGGTTTTAAGAAATAGACCGAGTATGTGGCGCTACCGATAGCTTTCAAGTTAGCCTGGGAATGTCTTCCCAATTCTTTTTGTCTTCAGGTTTCATGTTCGGCTATAAGGAGCCAGTTAAATGGCGCTAGCCACCAACGGCATGGAGTAGTGTCCTCGGAGGCGCGTTTTCATCACGTCGTAGTCGTTAGGTGAGCATTTTCCCATTAATTAAAGCACTGCCATCCACGCGGAGGTAAACAGTTGGTAGCCAGATATCACCTGCCTACGAAGGCTTGTGGCTGCATTCGTTACTAACTTTCCATAATCGTTTTTAAGAGTAAAATTGGTTTCCTTTTCTGAACTGTACGCATCCCTGAACGATTTGCATGCATACGCCTAAGCAAGTGTTTCTTTTTTTTTTAGATTGAAATAAATTGGAATTTATTCCTCTTAAGGAATAAATTAATAAATTAAGGAATAAATTAAGGAATAAATGTTCGTATTTACTAATTCCGAAGTGACGGCGAATCTTGTTCCAAGAGAGAAACCTTGTATTAATTGACAAGGCAGCATCGAGAGTCCAGGGTAGAATGAGAAAAAGAAGATAGCAACACAGAATGACAGAGCACTAAACAACGTAGAAGGGAAGGAGCCTCAGTTTGCAATCCGAGCCGACAAGTGGACTTGTCTTCGTCTGGGCTGCTCAGACAAAGGCAAGTCCACTTGTCGAAATGTTGGCTCCACTTGCTGGCTGAGGCTGCCCTTCTACACATGTTGAGTGCTCTTCCAAGTTTGCATGGAGTGTTTTTTGCATTAGGCATTTGTTGGAAAGAGACTACGTTGCGGATTGTCGCACCTGAAATTTCCTTTCTCTTTGGTTCCAGCCGTCTTTGATGAGTGTTCTTTTTGCCTGGCGCCAAGTATTAAGAACCATCGTACGGATCCCGCTCTATGAAGTTCATTGCCGTGTAGTGAAGAAGCTAAGAGAAAAAACTCTGACGAAAGTGGCCATGCGGTTTCTGAGGAAGCATAGTAACGAATATGAAGAACATAGCTCACCTGTGTTAACTGCTAATACTAACATCGAACAAAATAGTGGACACCTTTCAACAGTGCGAAAAATTTGCCCTTATGCCATGTAAACCCGATAAAAATATATAGAGGGTGAACGGCTGATAGCGCAAACAAAATTTGTCGAATTCTGAAGCGATGGCATACAGCAGGCTTCGTCAACAAAGCAGTTGTTGAAGCGGGAAAATGTTTGAAACAGGCAGTCTTTCTTCTTAAGTAAAGAGACAACTGTGGGAATACATAGAAGATTTTCACAGAATAAATCAGAAGAGGGTGTGTCATACAGTTATTTGTTTCTCCTAAATGATATAATTATACCCGATCGCTAAATCTCTTATACATTCTCGCGAAGTGCGTGCTTCAACGACACGCAGGAATAAGCCCAACATAATCGGGAATCAGCACAGCAATGAATAAAATAACAATCAATAATGTTTCACTTATAAGCTGCAAGCAACAAAGGACTTAATCTTTGATGAGCCTTATTTAAAACCTAAGTCTCATTCTGCTCTGATAGCTAAGGAGATTTTTGTGTGAAGGTAATACCTAACAACAGCACTCCTGAACACTCAAAAAAGGTTCTCCCCAGCACACATATGACCTTAGTAGTTCATCGCTTGAAGTAGCCCTAAGAAAAAGTCTTGCTCTTTCTATATAAGACAACAACTTTTTGTAAGGACCTTTTCATGTGCACAAAATATAACATCTGTGCTATTGAGTCGTGCGGCTTCGCCATAGTTGGCATTCTGACCGAATACTCCATAAATACTACGCTATTCAAACACTTGTAGGATCGATGCTCGTTACGATCATTAAGCTGCCAAGCAGAGCTCGACAGTGTAATTTGTTATTTGCTCTCAGTGTTGACATGAACTTAAGGGAACAGGGTAGGCAAAATTTCCGAAAAAAATCGATTTTCTGTTTTTGTGTAATTTAAAATCTCTATTCTTTCCTTAACATAGCCCAGTCTTTCATTTGCGCGCAAGCGAAATATTTACCTCAAAATCAACATTTTTCGAAACCTAGGCAGCATCCAGCCACACCCCTTTTGACATGCTCGGGATCTGTGCCTTTCCTAAGCTAAAAAAAAAAAATTTTTTTTTCAGCGCCTATTTTTTTGTCACGTTTAGCGGAATGGCAGTCACTCATCTGGCAACAGTGAAAGCCTAGTTAGCATACTTCACTTAGCTAGGGTGGCCCAAACGAATCCTAAGACGCAGCTGGATTACTCGCAACGCGCGGCATTTTGCTCGTGTGTCGGCGTGTTTTCGCGGACATGCGAGTTTGTTTATACCTATGTGCTGGTTATTTAGCGGTAATGCAATGACAAAGCCAAAGAAGTGCTTTAAAAAACGTCTCCTCTACGGAAACCGGCATAAGTCGATCTCCAATGACACCAATTCTCCGCAACACAACCCAGGAGTGGGCGCCGCGGCCACCATGTCTGCGTCTGCACCACGTGCGCGTCTGCGCGTCTGCAGCGGTCCTTGAAGCAGTGAAGCCGGTGTTTCAGCAGCTCTCAAAGCCTGAGCTTCTCCGGAAATGTCTCCATAGAAAAACACAGAACGCGAATGAGGCGTTCAACAACGTTGTATGGCAGCGTGCCCCGAAAAATGTCTTTCTTGGTAAGAAGACGCTGAAAATAGCGACAATGGATGCTGTGCTAACTTTCAATGATGGCAGCATTGCTCGAGCCGAGGTTCTGAGGTCATTCAGAGTTTCTCCAGGACGGTTTACAGTCCAACTGTTGCGCGAAGCTGACCGGCGGCGACTGTACTTTGCAGAGAGGGCTACACGACTGGTCACTAAGGAGGCCCGGAAAACAAGGCAGCTAGCGCAGAAAAGAAGAGTTGATGATGGAGGGGACTACCAGGCTGGTGGCTATTGAAAAAATGCGTGAGGATTTGTTTCTATAGTCCTATATTGCAATAAAGCTCTTTCTTCCACTTCGAAGCCAATTATCTCAAAACACCAAATTTTGCTGCATTTGACCTTTTTTTTAAGAAACTACAGGCGCAAGGGAGATAAATTTTCCAGACAATGAGCAAACATTACAGATAGTCTACTGAACTAGGATTATAAATATTATTGCAGACGATTTTTATTTACAGGCTATTTACTGCAGATTATGGCTCTAAAATTTGGTGGGTCCAGTAAAAAAACGATAACAAAAAACTAACCCTTAAAAAGAAATTATCCTAGTTCAGTAACACTACCTAACATTGCTGATTACAATGCCACCATTGTTAATGTTCTAACCCGAGCAGATCATGAGAAAAAGGGTCAGGAACATAGCCTAAAATGCATGGCAAGAATAGGACCTACCCTGTTCCCTTAACAAATAAGCGCTGTGGGCTCCTCCAACGCGAAATATCAGATGGCAGAGACGCCCTCAACGGGAACTCTGTGCAGGCGTTTTTTATTAGCACCCCTAAGAAATGACGTAAAAATGGCCGGAAATCTAAAGAAAAGGATCTTATACCCATATAATTTAGAAATGTACATGCTGCGTGCTGTAGCATAATTCACTGCTCGGGTAAATGCTGCACTAGAGCATGTGGACGCAAACTCCATACACGACAGTTGTCGCTACGTGTTTATCCGAACGTAAGCAACTTCAACTTCATCAATGTATTCAAGTAGATTGATAGTCCCAACACCACCTACAAATGGAAATGGAGCCAAATTCCAGTCTTTGTTCATGATGATGCTCGTTTGCTAAGGCTCCAAGGTTAAATCGTGTCGTACATGCAGCACATCAAAGTTCAATATTATAAGGGAGGGATGGTTTGAGAAAAGTGACTATCGGAGCCATTCCCTTCAGCACATGCTCAACTTTGTAGCAGAAAGATGCGTTCTGCAGAAAGGCACTGATTATATGCTCCGCGAGAAAACAGATTGTTGAAATTCCGTGGAAGTTTTTTTAGAGCCGTCTTCATGTATATATTAGAACTGCACGCTAGACAATTAAAAACGTTCAGCTCTGTGGAACTTCATTGTGGTCGTTTTTCTGATCTTTAAGCAAGATGCACATCCCTAGCGGCAAAGGCCTCAAAATTAGGTCCGATGTTCAAACTGCTGCAAGGGCAAAAGAAGCGCGAACTCTCCTATCCGATCCCCGAGATTGTCGTTATTTTGGGCAAATCAGTTGACTTGGACAAAGCCGTAGAGCACGCAACGGGCAGTAATGTTCATGTACTTTAGATTTTTCATTCAACCATAGAAGCGAGCTTGCTATCCTGTACTGCTTCAAGGTATCGTGAACAGGCATTCCAATTCATTACCAAGCTTAACAGCTGAGAAGTACTATGAGCATTCCTGAGCGAATAAAACATTGCGGTATAATAGTCAAGTTAAGCTAGAACTTCCAAGGAAACTGCCTGTTGGGCTTGGCAGCAATCATTCTAGATATATTTCGGCGTATCGCTCTATACAAAGGTAGTAATAAACTCCGTTTCGTCGGCACTAATCTTAAGCAAACAGACAGCGCAAGATTGTTCCTTACTGTGCATGGCCACATGACAGCGGCTACCATCAGCAACAAAGAGTACAAGGATTTGAGGCAATATCTACTTGAAATTATGTACAACTGGCTCTCAGGTGACCTTCAAGATGTTTTGCAACGTCTATGGTAGCTGGCTGTGCCTTTCATATCAAGCTAAATGTATATTCAAAAGTAAATTTTAAGGAAGTTTAGGCTCTTAAATCTAATTATCATATGAGTGGTTTCTACTATTGCTATATAGTAAGGATATGAACCCCGGTAGCGGGAAGAGACAGCAAGGAGGCGATGAAAGAAGTGAGCGGCCGGGAGGGAAGATGCTGTAGTGCAGAAATAAAATTAAAATATAACTTTAACAAAAATTGGTAGTTTGACGCACGCCTACCTTAGCGCGTCTAGAGTGTTCGCCTCTGCGGGGACTCTAGCACTGACCGCATGGCTATGACGTGAGACTGCCGGCACAAATGGTGCAGTTCTCTCTCCGCCCCTATTATACGATTATGCGAGTAGCACGGAATGCGATTTCTTTTCTAAGGCCCAAAAATAAGAGTTAGACAGAGTTTATTGTCGGCATATGTAGGCCGGTTTTCAGTGTCAAGCCGGGGGAGACGAAGACGCATTGATCCTTTTCCTATACAAATGGTTTTGCAACATCTGCACCACAGTGTTTTCTTTTTAGAAGCAGAGGCTGTTTCAGAGCAATACGAGAATATAACACTGTTATGTTTATATCAGCTTGCTCTTCCTCTAGAAGCATCTGCTGCGTTCCCAGACAACAGCGAGGCAGTATGAACTTCGGGAAAGGTAGTATGAACAAAGACCTAGAAATCGTCGAAGTGCCTTTTTGTCGGTGGGGCGTGGAAAATTTGACACTGCGGTAGTCTTCTCGGGATCAGGAAGAACGCCCTGTGCACTGACAACATGGCCGAGAAAGCGTAGTTCCTTGAAAGCAAAGTGGCATTTCTCAGGCTTGATCGTTAGTTGCGCGCCTTTGAGTGCTTGAAGCACGATGCGCAATCGGTCCAAGTGTTGCTCGAAAGTAGGCGAGAAAATAACGACATCATCTAAGTACACCAAGCACGACTGCCACTTCAGACCTGATAAAACCGTGTCCATCATACGTTGGAACGTGGCCGGTGCAGAGCAAAGACCAAACGGAAGCACCTTAAACTCGTATAGGCCGTCGGTCGTCACAAATGCAGTCTTCTCCCGGTCTCTCTGATCCACCTCAATTTGCCAGTATCCGCTTTTGAGGTCTAATGAGAAGTACCTGGCGTCGCATAGTCGGTCGAGGGCATCATCAATCCTGGGCAGCGGATATACGTCCTTTTTAGTCACGTTATTTAACTTTCGGTAATCGACACAGAATCTCAAGGCGCCATCTTTCTTTTTGACAAGGACCACTGGCGATGCCCATGGGCTCGTCGAAGGCTGGATCACGTCGTCCGCAAGCATTTCATCCACTTGCATTTTAATGGCGTCACGTTCTTTAGGAGAAACCCGGTACGGGCGCTGGCATACCGGTAACGTGGTCTCATCGGTGATGATTCGGTGCTTGGCGACAGGAGTGCGACCAACCTTAGAGCCTGTGGTGAAGCAGTCTGCGAAATCGCTCAGAAGAGCCGAAAGAAGATTCCTCTGATCGGGCCTCAAGTCGGGGTTAATGTTAACGGTCTGCAGAGCATGACAAGGTGCGGCCTCCTCTTTAGGGTTCGCTCCGGTGGTGCATAAATTAGGCAAGGCAGTAACATCGTGAAGGACGGCAACAGCCGTGTCCTTGGCGAGATGCCGCATCTCCTTAGCAAAATTTGTCAGGAGGACAGTAGCACAACTGTTCTGGAGTTGTACGAGTCCTCGAGCAACGGCTAATTCCTTCTCGAGTAGTAGCGGAAGGTGCCCATCCGCGATGCCCTCGTAATCGTGGAATAAGTCATGCTTTACAAGAACCAACACACTAGAACGTGCCGGAACCCTCACGTCATCGTCGACTATACGCAAAACGTTCAGACCCGGATCTTCGTTTTCAATGCGCGCCACGGCTCGTTTCGTCGAAAAGGAAACACGCGCTTCTTTCAGGTCAATGACAGCGCCGTTGGTCTGCAGGAAGTCTAGACCGAGGATCAAGTCTTTCGAACACTCAGGAAGCACGATAAATTCTCCGACATACACAAAACCACGGATGCCGATCCGCGCTGTGCACTTGCCTGCAGGTTCGATCAAGTGGCTTCCCGCCGTGCGAATTTTCGGGCCGGACCAATGTGTCAAAACTTTCTTCAATTCTTGGGCGAGACCACGGCTCATTACTGAATAATCGGCACCAGTGTCGAGTAACGCGGTGACATCCACTCCATCAATCGTTACACATAAATCGGAGGTAGTATGCCGGATGCTGTCGCTACCTGACACAAGCGAAATCTCGTCGGGTCGGCCTGACGATGACGGAGGATCTTCACATTTCCCGACATCAGCGACCCTGCCTCCGAAGGCCGCTGGTATTAGTTTTCCCGGCTAGGGCTGGGAGAGGAGCGGCGTCGGGAAGAGTGGGGACTTGTCGAGCGGTAGCTCGTCGGGGACGTAGACCGACGCTCTTGGTAACCGGACGTGACGGGATACTGTCGCGCTGCAAGGTCGCTTGCAATCTCAGTAGGCCGTTCGTCATTCCGAAGGTGGAGTTCCTCCGAGGCGAAACCCCGCATGTTGACGCGGCGGTACGGGCACGCCCGGTAAAGGTGACTGGCTTCCCCGCAATGATAGCACAGGGGGCGACGGTCCCGGGGCCGCCATACTTGACGGGGTCGCTGGTAGATTGGCGGAGGGGAGTAGTGAGGCCCCATGCGGCTCCATGCGAGGCCCTCCATGCGAGGACCCTGCGGCTCCATTGCTGGAGCTGCGGCGTTGATACTATGGTCCGGCGGGGGAGCCCTACGTAAGACGGACGCGTAGGTGGGCCTCGCGTCGATCGTCTGGTGGGGAACGCGCTGCTGGGGAACAACGTCAGCAACTTGCTGAGCTGCCATACGCACCTCGTCCCAGACGACTTCAGCCAGTGAAGGAAAAGCTGTTGTGTTGCAAGGCATCCGGAGCGCTTGCAGTTCCTCCCGCACGACAGAACGGATGAGATTTCTTAGTGCGTCCATGTCGCTGCCGATATGCACAGGAGGTGCGTCGGACCCAATGATGTTAACGTCACGGTTGTACTGACGGGCTCGGTGTTGCAGCGTTGTCTCCATGGTCGCTGCCTCGCTGAGAAACTCCGCCACAGTGCGCGGTGGACTGCGCACCAGTCCCGCGAAAAGTTCTTGTTTAACGCCCCGCATCAGGTGACGCAGTTTCTTATCTTCAGGCATTTGTGGGTCTGCACGCTTGAAAAGGCGTGTCATGTCCTCAAAGAACATACGCACGCTCTCGTTCGGGCTCTGATTGCGCGAGTGTAGCGCAGCTTCTGCTCGCTCCCGGCGGTCGGCGCTAGGAAAGGTGGCTTTGAAATCACGACAGAAGGCTGCCCAGGATGGGAAGGCAGCCTCATGGTTTTCAAACCATGTCCGTGCAGACTCTTCAAGGGCGAAGTACACGTTGTGGAGCTTTCGCTCATCAGTCCACCCGTTGTAACGAGCAACTCGCTCGTAGTTCTCAAGCCAGTCCTCGGCGTCCTCGAACACGTCGCCATGAAAGGAGGGGGGTGTTCGCGGCTGATGACACAGGATGTGGGTGGGAAGCCTGCTCTCAGATGTCATTGCAGCAGGTTCGACGGCCGTCTGAGGATGCGTCGTCCTGGTAGCGGCCGGAAGGGGTCCGAATTCAGGGGGCTCTCCACGTAGGCGGCGGCCGAGGCGTTGATGTACGGGGGTAAGCTCCGTATTGACAGGTTGATTATGCAGGACTGGATCGATACCCAGCACCTCCACCAGATTTGTAACGTAACGTTACACAGAAAGCGCTCTGGCACTCTGACACCGAAGAACACCAACAGCCAGTCAGGGCAGCACGAAAGCGGAGCACTGTTTCGCTTCGTCGTCTTCTCCGAATCGCCGGTTCAAATCGTCGTCGTCTATGAATGGCATGTGTCAATATAATGTCCATGGGTTCTTCCATACAACTCAATTAACGCTTCTTGAAGGCCCAAGAATATTTACAGTCGAGCGCGACATAGGCTATTTGGAAAACTGATCGAGCCGTGACATACGACATTGCGAAAACCAAATTGAGACCGCGTTGTAACGCTCGCAACTTGTGTTAGAAGGCTGTTAATAAGGAAAGGAGGAAAACAGCAATAAGTTGCAAGCAAAGAGAGAGATAAAATAAAAGAAAACAATATGACAATGAACGCAAAAAATGATTTTCAGTGCCAGGAGGCTCAATTCGCAGGGGGCGATGATACTTATTCTTCTTTATAAATAACCCATTTCTTTGTATTCCTATTTTATCAGTGGCGTTTTTCTCCTACACCACCTTTATTCTAAGTTTTTGCCCTTTTAACTCCATCCCAAAGCTTTCTCATTAACACCAGCGTTACACTGCCGGCGCGAAGTCATCATCACCCGGCATTTGAATTTCCTGTTCCGTAATAAAGCAAAGCTACTAAACTTCATAAACACATGCGCAATAACTGTACGCTCACTGGCACACTGGTCTCCTCTGAACATTTGAGATGTCCAGCCATGTCTACTTTTATTGCCCTACAGATCACATGCGTAATTTTATGTTCTTCTTTTCAGTAAATAACTGTATTAAGGATTATAGCATAGCCAGCTGAGCTGCTTAACGATTACCCTTCATGTTTCTTTTTGTTTACTTGTGAATTTTATACTCTTTGAAGATCACACCTCAGTCACATATGTGTGAAATCCTGTTAATTACTGCCTTTGTTCAAAGGATGACAAAAAATAAACTGTAACAAGGTTTCTCCGTTGTGCACTCATTACCTATATTTCTAGAAGCCTCCAATGTCGATCAAAAAGCTACACTTGCATATGCGGGCCCACCTGTTTTGTCTACCCCATGTAATGCATTGCTTCAATCTCCTACGTAGGGTATACACACTTGCAGTATTACAAAGTGAGATGCAGTATTAATCCTTTATTGATTATAAATGATATCACAGATGCATTTGTGATACGGCCAGTAGTTTAACAAGAGGTGTTTCAAAGCTCAGCTACTTTGGTCATCTGATGAGAAGAGAGGAGTCGCTGGAGAAAGATTTGATGTTGGGAAAGGTTGAGGGTCGCCGGAGAAGGGGTAGGCAGCGAACGCGATGGTTAGATGGCATTCTCGAGGCATTGCAGATGAAGCTATGTGATGTTAAGAAGATAGTGAGAGACCGGAAAGCGTGGCGTGACATGGTCCATAGGGTCACGAAAAGTCGGACACGACTGAACGCCTGAACTGAACTGTTTCAACACTGATGCGGTTTCTTAGGCTGTTACTGATTTCTATTATGTATAAGAGATCATTCCGCCTATGAATAAGTAATAATATATGCAACGTTTGTAAGAGTGTTACAAAGTTGGCACGCGGTATAATGCCACTCATTGCATCTGCACATTTGGTGTTCCTATAGCTTCCTTTTCTGCTACGCTCGGCGAATTTTTTCGCACTTGGTGTTGTATAGCGGGTGCCGTGCTTATATTCGTCCCCTTTAAAATAAGAGTATAATAAATGCTACCTTCTAGGTGATATGTCACCGTCTGACTAATTGTTCATGAATTATAGAAGTGTGTGATGAAAGGCTAGTTGGTAGCTGGGGAGCCGTGGTAAAGCGTTTGTTTCATGTGGTGTAAGCAAAGGTTCGATTCTTGCTTTGGGCGTTCAGTGCATGTGTTCTGTGCGAAATCAACCTGGTTTATCTATAAGCACATGCATGCATATAGTGTCTGTGAAAGAGCAATACTCATCTGCTGGGGGCCCTAGACACTCAAAACATTTTTTTTTTGTCGTGAAAATTTTCCCATTGGCCATATAAAAGTGGTACTGTTTAGCGAGAATACAACTTAGTAAGCAGGAACATTTTAACCATTTTCACCTCATACAAATGTCCTGCGTAATTACGAGGCCGCATATACCGTAGGCAGCATAAAAAATATGCCGCCTAAATTAAGGCTGCTTTCAATGCTTACCACACGCATTAACTGCTTAAATGCGCTGTTAATTTGTCCCCTAATCCCGCATCAATGGCCTGCGATATGCCCGGGACATGATTAAGAGTGTACTTCATTAGCAAAAACAAAAGATACTAATTGTGTTTTCCTTCCTAGAAGAGAAAGCAATGCTTCTTTGTCCGCCTTGGAATCTTGCGGAACCAGAGGATTAGAAGGCGCTGAGCGGATAAACGCAACGATATGAAATAAGGAAATGAAATTGTAGCCATTATCTCGGCTATGACGCCAAGGTTTCTGCTTTAAGTTTATAGTTATCCTTAGCTGCTGCGTGAATCTCTTAAGCCTTCTCTAATTATTAGTGAGCTCTTCTCCTGCTTTTGGATTGGCAATCTTTATTTACTTTCCTTGTTCAAGTTTCTTTACCAGAGTCGAAATTGCAATCTCCTTAGTGAGGCATTTTTTTGCAAATGTATAGGATCTTTTTGATTGAGACTTCGCTAAAACGTGGCTCTTACTTGGAAGAATTTTCGACTTGCGCTAAATATACCGAGGGACCAACGACCGTGTTTGCCCTGTCGAGGAAAGTTGAGGCAAAATAATTTTAACTGTAGGCCCGACATATGACAAAAATAACCATTCGCGAGTATGCTCCTGAGAAAGTTACATCTGCTACATTTGCTGCCAAAACGAGCTGCAGAATACTCTTTCTTATCTTACAAACATTCTATAACTTCAAGCCTTCAGTGGTAACGATCATGAAGTGTGAATGTGCGGCACAAGCCGCCGTGCAATGCGTTCGATTTCGGGAACATTTTTTTCTTCATGTATGCGAACACAAAGAGTATATGGACCAAAATATAAGCATAAGGCGTGGAGGTGCGCAGAAGGACATATTATTCCACTTACGTAAGTTTGGATAGTGAGGGAAATGTATTTAGATTGTTCATTTCCCGCCCTTCACGAGCAGGTTTAAAAGGGGAAATATAAATACCGTCACAAAAAATGTAGGTTACTGAATGTTTCGAACTTATTTTTATTGGCTGCATTTTGGTTTGCGTTACAAGCATACGAAACAGTGTTTCTTCGACGCAATAACTGAAACCTTAGCGCAAGGCAAGTAAAGAAAGAAAGATAGTGAAACGTAAGCATAAGGGGAAAAATGCGCACGGCTAGCTGAATAAATGAGCTTAAAAAACACACGCAGCAGTAGACATTGCTGCTATATAGTCCCAACAAAGCTACATCACATCTAGAACCATGTGCTAACTCATGATCGCCCCGTGAGTGGAGCCTTTTGCGGTGGTGGTTTGTGTGGTTTAACGTACCAAAGCAACACAGAATATGAGAGACGCTTTAGTGGAGGACTCTGAAGAGTTCCACCACCTGGGGTTCTTAAACGTGCACTGATACGCACAGCACACGGGCGCCTTGCTTTTCACCCCGATCAAAAAGCTGCCGTCGAGGCCGGCATTCGAATGGAGCCTCTTTTTTCTGTTTTCTTCAGCAACGGAACTCGCTGCAGTGAGAGACTGTGTTCGGCACCGCATAAAAGGTCATTAGTTTTGAGTTTACCGCCCACCTCCGCGCTCATAAAACATTTCGCTCCGTTTGGTGTCCAGCGGAGAATCAGCCCTGGAAAATTATCTGCAAAAACACAAAAAATGATCGGACATGTGCTTCCTATGAACAGTAATAGATTACTAGCAAAACAGAGACTTCCTTTGTCGTTTACGCGTGTGCACACGTGACGAGCGAGATAGTCCAGCATCAGCATTTGCTCTGAAATCGGCACGCCATCACCAGAACTCCTCTTACACCAGGGGCACAATGTTTACGCCTGGCTAACTCGCGCGTCGGATGCTGAAGTTACTTCTTTCCACCAAATTTCCATCGCCTTGCCGCGTTGTCGTTTGCCACTTTTGAAGCATCATAGAACATACAGCGGGAAATGTCCGTAGTACGTGTAAGCTATAACAGCACATACATTTATCTTTGCATATTTCTTAACACCTTTCGTGCCACGTGCGCAATCTGATCATCATCTTCAAAGCTTCGCTAGAAAATATGATTTTTTATGCTTTGCTTGTAGGTTGCACTTGCAGAAGCTACCTACAAACCCAATAGTTGTCAACCGAATGTGTGAGGCAAACAGAAAGTTGCTTTGTAGTTAAATACAGTCGTACAACTTTCTTACAATAAACTGTCCGCCAATTTCTCTTGTTCTTTTCTATGCTGTTCCTGCACCATTCCGAGGAGTGTTTGTATTTAGAGTGTAGTTGTCCCGCGTCTATTGAAACACTGTTTTCCGGTAATCGATTGCCTACGCTTGGCCGACAGTCGAGGACTTTGGAATCTGTCACTTAATTTCTGAACCTGTTGTGAAACGTTTGAGTAATACCACGGACCTTCAATACTCTTAATGATCATGAAACTGCCGCCAACGCTAGGTTCGCTGACAAATGCGGCCTCTATGGGCGTAAGCGAAGATTTGGGTACCGCGAACGACCAGCCGTTCCGGTGGCGTACAGTGTGTTTGTGCTCGAAATTCTTGCTTTCTGGTTCCTGCTGTTTTGTCTTGTTTTTATTACTTTGCGAAATTGAAGCTGAGGACCGGTATTCGCTGCACATGCGTAATCGTAGCCAAGTTTAAGGTTACATAAAGAAGGCGCCGCCGGCCGAGCCACGTGCAGATGGCTGCTTAACCTTGATTTTCTCTCTCCGGCCGGGGAATTTGTTACGAGGCACAGTGAAACGCTGCCGATGTGTCTGGTTTGTTGATTAGCCTGCAATATACCAGTGATGACTGCGTGGTAAGGCAAATGCTGTGTTAGCAGACAGCACTCAGTCGATTCGTTTTGCTCTTGTTCCTCGTCTTACTAGCTCAAGTGGTCATCCAAAACCAGCAGAGGTTTCGCAATACGCCACTTCATCTTACTGCACACTGACGATTAGATTGCTTGAAATGCTACAGTGGCTTTGAGATCGAATTTTAACGCTTACGTGCTCTTCGGCGGCGAGCAGAAAGAAGATAAAGACTAACGAAGTGCTTAACTGATCTGACAGCTGCGAGACGTATGCAGGAAAGACCAATCGAAGATTGAATATACTGGCGGAGATCCCCGAAAACCAATGTCCCTTATCTGGTGGACTGTGGAGGCCTTCGTATGTTTCCACACCAAACAGGGCCATTCTGTGCTTTGGCTGTATATCAATATCGTAAACAGATTGAGGTAGCAACAGTCCTCTCTAAGGAATTTGCGGGTGCAACGACTACTCGGGAATCAGCAATGGGTGTCATTTTTCTCGTGAGGAACTCTGCTCTTGCAAGATCAATCTAGGTGTTAGTCTTCATCAACGCCAGATGGAATCACATACGCTGCTCTTTCCCAGCTTGACAAAAACGCGCGAGAAGGGCTTCTCAAATATTATAACCGCTATTGACTCGATGGTGTTGTTCTTCAGGAATGTAAACCTAGTCGGCTTGTACCCTTACAAAAACCATGAGAATCTTCTCGAGACCACATTGTACAGGCCAATAACATTGATCCGTTGCGTCGGAAAGGTCATGAAAGGAATTGTTTAGACGCGCCTTGAGTGGTACTCCGTGAAGAACATTATATACCCCAAAGCAATGGCCGGCTTTTGGCAAGGTCTCTCATCTATTTACAGCGTCGTTGACCTCGTGTCCACGGTTCAATCACACAAACGAATTGGAGGTCTCTGCGTGGCACTTTTTCTCGATGTCATAGTTGCCTACGAAGACGTGGCCCGGGAAGCCCTCTTTGATGCGATGGAAACTGAGAGCATCAGTGGTCGATAGGTTGCATGGATACAGAGCTATCTTACAAGATCAATGTTTTATTCAATGTGTATTTGGCTCGACTCCATCGTATTATACCCGCCATGGCGTGTCCCAGGGTAGCGTGCTCAGCCTTACTTTGTTTAATTTTACTTTCACTGCCCTCCTAAAAATCCTCCCTGCCACTGTCAGTTATCAATGTATGCCAATGACATCTGTATTTTGGCCTCCTCTGTGACCCGTCTCGAGGTGCGCGCAACACTTCTGCGGGCAATAAAATAACTTCATCTTATCTTCATGATCAAAGTATCAGCATTTCACTGTGAAAGTGCAGACTAGTTGCAATTACACGCAAATATATGGATCCATATGCGGTACACATCAATGGCAATATTATTTCTTACTACGAATCTTATTGTTGCATGGGATTCTGGTAGAACACCCTCAATCATGGAGCCCGCATTGCACTGTGTTAAAAAAAAAGCTGGCCTCCATCGCTCACTTACTCAACTTTCTTGGCTTAAAATCATGGGACTCGTTAGTACAGTCAATGCTACAGTTGTACTCATCGCCATGTTTACGATTCCTGCGTTACTGTGCGCCCATACTTTCAAACAGTATCAAAACTAATTTGCGTGCCCTCCGTGCAGTCCAGTGTCAGGCCTTTCGCACATGCCTGGGCCTCCTTCGAAGCGCATTAACATTGGGAAGCCATACCCATATTATCGGCGAAGCGTGGAGGGTAACGATTACCGGAATAGAAGCTGCAAGAAATAATTTTCACAAAGAGGCGTATAGGCCAAAATCAATTTAGGTAGAGTTACTTTCTTGTTATGATTCATGGCGATATCAACAAGATGAAGTGTGCACTCGCGCAGCATGTATTGCAAAAGCGGCATAATTTATGGCCACTTAGCTTAACCGACTGGATTCAAAGAAAGCGCAAGTATAGCACAGTGTGACAGGGACTTGGGTATGTGAATAGCTAAAGGTGTTTACGGGGAGCAGTTGGCTGCATAGAGAGCAGGCCAGGTTATCTACTACCTAGTCAGTACGCAAGAAACTACATCCTTGCAGTCGACGTAATCAGGTTCTTGATGACAAAGATTTTCCATCGCTCATGACGGAGAAGCGTTGTCACCATTCGGCTCACTTTTCCAGCCATACGTTCGACACGTCGGCGCCGTCAGTGGGCATCATATTAGCTTTGTACTGTAGCGAGCCTGGAATGAATTGCGTTTGCAAAATCATTTAACAGACTTTTGCAACATGTAGCTGCTTGCATGGAGAAAAATATCTGACCTCTGTAGTAGTCCTGACATTATACAAAAGATATATTTTTGTGCTTCTAACTTTATGCGCGTACTGTCGTAAACTTTTCCTACTTCATGTTTAGATTCCGAAGAAGTAAATGGCTTATCCGCTTAAACAGCATATTCTGCCTCTGAGAAAATATTGCCAGTCCTAAAGCTCATTATAACGGCAGTTATTTTGTTTTTTCAGCAATCTGGAAACATTTTGCCAAAGCAAATGAAGTTTCATTGCATTTACTGCCGTTTTGCTGCCACACCTTTAGTAAAACAAAACTTAGCCTGATATATGTGGTCAAAAAAGTAGACATTTATCCGTACAAGTTCTACAAAGGTCATCCCTGTTGTGAGAATTCCAACGCTGAAGCGCAGTCTATGCGTAAGTATTTGTGGATTACACCTGCAAGGAGAACATCCGACACCAGGATGAAATTTTCATCCTTGCCATGCATGCGTTTCTGTTGTGGGGCCATAGAAGGCTTTCAATTATTATTAAAAAAAATTTAACTTGCACACAACTGCTCAAGCAAACTACTGTATATTGTTCTATAGTGTATATATTTCTTTTTTATTTTTACCTACCGTTTTCTTTCTCCCTGTCGCTCACCTCCTTGATTTCCTCTACCCCTTCCTCTACCCCTTCCTCGCTATTCCTTTATTTCCGCTGTCCCAGTTCAGGTACTTCAGATATCAGATAGCAGATACCGGGGCTGGCAAATATCTTTTCCTCTCTTTTATATATAAATAAAATAACCACTACCACGACCATCACAAACAGCGTGCTTGCTTTTATTATGAAAGTGTTATTGGCATATCGTTAGTTTTGTTGAGAGATTCACTTTTCACATGACCCACATTTAAATTGCCGCTTGTTCCCGAGCCGTACAAGCGTACACTGTATAAGCTAGTTTTTGCCTTGCCTGACTCCCAAAAAGAGGAACTGTTTGTTTGAACGCCACGCGTCACTTTTAACTTCTAATACAAAATATTATCTCTATTAACGCAAATAATGTGACACGTGAGGCGGGTTAGATTTCGTATTGCATATCAAGTTCTTTTTTACTGTCATCAAACTTGTAATATGCCATAAACAGGAGCGCTTTGGTGTGCTAAATATATCAGTGAGGTCATATCATCTACATCAGACAATAGCAATGAGCTTTTTTCGTGGACGACGCCACATTTCATTGACTATGAAGCATATACTGATTTAGCATGAATGTTTCTAGAGCGCAAACTTGCATCATGGAGTGCTCAAGGGAATAAGGGAATCGACATACGTAGCGAAACATTCTGCATACGCACTATACACAGACCCGGAAAACCATAATCACTTAGGCTTTAGTAAGAACAGCGGAATGCGCCCCTGTTCTTTACGTCTTCTAATATTGTCACGCACTTCTCGCGGTCCTTATTGAAGGAAGATGAGGATTGGCGGAATAAGCAGAAGTGAACGAGGAAGCTGGGTCTGTCGCTGTGGTGTGCTAATCTCCAGTGCATACTAACATCTGTGTGAATAAACCTCGTAACAAGTGTGCTGGAGTTTGCGGGCTACAGATCACCACTCCCCTCCACTACTTCGTTGAAGCAGAAGAATTGCTGGGCTACCCCCCCCCCCCCCCCCCCCCCTACGAACTGAGATGGCGCAAGCAGATAGTTCAACGCAGCCCACGCCAACGGCTCAACCGGGCACCGCACAGCCTTAACGGGAACCCCGGCACTTCTATGGCAAGCCCGGGGAAGACGTGGATGACTGGCACACCCATTACAATCGGGTGTGCAAATACTGCCGCTGGGATGCGAATACCAAGTTAGCGAATGCGGTATTTTTTCTTGAAAAAACTGCGCTAACATGGTTTGACAATCATGAAGCATCTCTTACCACCTGGAATCGCTTCATAGAAGAAATGAGAGCGGGATGTGGCGATGCCGATGCCCGAAAAAAGAGAGCCGAACAAACTCTGGCTCAGCGAGCGCAGGTACCGGGAGAGACCTGCACAACTTACATAGAAGAAGTCCTCAAGTTGTGCAGGATAGTTGATGCTCGGATGACTGAGGAAGACAGAGTGGGCCACCTCCTCAAAGGAATAGCGCAAGACGTGTACAACATTCTTATTTGCAAGTACGATTTGAATACTACCGCTGATGTAACACGACACTGCCGCTCGTTTGAATGTTTGAAGCAATGCCGTATCATTCCGAAGTTTGGTCGGTTGCCTAATGTCACAACTGTCGCCAGTGTGGATGTGTCTGAAACGACAAGCATTGCAGATACAATTCGACAGATCGTCGGCGAAGAGCTTCGGAGGCATCAAGATGTTGGGGGCCAAGTCAGACCCGTCTGCAGTGGCACCTCTTCGTCAGACAATAGCCCATCTTCTACCTGTTATGCTCCCTCTGTTACGTCTCCTTCGGACACCCGATGCTCTGCTGCTCATCGCCCGAACATTCAGCCCCTTACCATCAATGCCTACAACAGCGAGCACTCTCGTACTCCTCATCGACTACATCCAGAACATGAAGCGTTTAATCCAAACGACGATGATCCTTATTCATCGAATGAACGTGAGCCGCCAGTGTGTTATGCCTGTAGGATGATCGGCCACATTTCGCGTTTTTGCCGCAACCGCCGTCCGTACCAGCAGTATCGCCGACAGTGGGTGAACTCCCGTACAAGGTTTCCTGCTGACAATGATGATTCATATAGAACACCTGTCCGGAATGAGTACAGAGCAACAGCTAGCCGACAAGAACGCAGAATGGCGCTGAACCGCAACGAATCACCGGCCTCTGACCGCAGCCTGACACCACCATCTCGGCGCCTACCACGCTCCCCTTCCCCCCGACGACGGTCGCCACCTCCGGGAAACTAGTGAGTGCGGTCGATGGAGGTGAGGTCGCAAAAGATTCTAGCTTAGCCACGCCTCTGCCCGTTTCGATGTTAAAGAACGGAATGAAGTGTTTGTGGACGGTGTACGTGCTATGGCGTTGTTGGACACAGGTGCGACCATTTCTATTATAAATCTCGCTTTTAAAAACTGCCTTGATCGTAAAATTATATTTCCTTCGAATAGTGCGACAACATTATGTGGTGTTGGTGGCGAACCGCTTAGCCCACTTGGAGATTGTTCCGTGAATCTTGTTATCGCCGGCCACAGATTCCGAACTGAATTCGCTGTACTGGCTCGATCAACGCATGACGAAATTCTTGGACTCGATTTCCTGGAACAATGTGGGGCCACTCTCGACTTGCGCAACGGATACATTTCTGTGTGCACTCGAATTGAATCTGCTTTGCGTGAAAATTCGCGGTCCAATCCGATTACGCTTTCGGTTTCGGACGACATAGTAATTTCCTGCAATGTCAGCAGAGTTTATACAAGTTGTTATTTCAAGCTGTGCCAGTGATGCGTTCGACGCTGTGTTTGAACCACTCACCCTCAACTGCGCGAATAAAAGTATTCTGATTCCCCGCTGCATCATCTCTGTCATGAATGGCCATTCTTCTTTGTGGCTAACTGTTCTAACGAACCTGTTGTATTACCACGTAGTCTAAAACTTGCCAACTTTGACGAAGACACTTTTAAATCAGTGGCCGTGCTCAGCACAGACAATTCCCAGGCTACCGCATGCTCAGAAGTATATGAGACAAAGGTTCTTGCCATGATTAACAAATACCCGCCAACAAGTGACCGTCACGGTTTAGTGGAAGTTCTGGCGAAACATACTGCGGCTTTCAATTTCTCTCGGGACTCGCCACCACGGATTCCCATTTCCCGTACTCAGCACCGAATCAATACTGGGACTGCCAATCCAATCCGTCAGAAGTCTTATCGTGTATCCCCATCAGAGCGCCAAACCATCGAAGAACAAGTTCGTGATATGCTGCATAAGGGCATCATTCAGGAATTGTCTAGTCCGTGGGCTGCCCCTTTGATTCTAGTCAAAAAGAAATATGGAACAAGCGATTTTGTGTTGATTATCGACGGCTGAATACTGTTACCAAGAAGGACGTGTATCCCTTGCCACGTATTGATGACGCCATTGATGGCTTACATTCCGTCTCCTATTTTTCCTCAGTTGACCTGCGATCAGGCTATTGGCAGATCCCCATGCACCCGGAAGATATAGAAAATACGGCGTTTATCACCCCAGACGGGCTGCATGAATTTAACGTGATGCCGTTTGAATTATGTATAGCTCCAGCCACGTTCGAAAGATTCATGGATACAGTTTTGCGTGGTCTGAAGTGGCATATTTGTATGTGTTAATTGAACGATGTAGTAATATTCGGAACTACCTTTCGTGAACGCAACAGTCGATTAGAGGTTGTCTTGGAGTGTATTGAGAAAGCTGGTCTGGTACTCAATTAGAAGAAATGTCGTTTTGGAGAGCGCCAGACAGTGCTAGTTGGACATCTTGTAGACAAGGATGGTGTCAGGCAGATCCGAAAAAAGTTGAAGCTCTCACTTGTTTTAAACCACCGAAATCATTTAAGCAGCTCAGGATATTTTGGGGCTTTGCTCCTACTTCCGGCTTTGTGTTCCGAAGTTTTCCGAAGTTTGCTGATCTAGCAAATCCACTTACTTGTCTTCTACAAAATGATGTGCTTTTAAAGTGGACTACTGATTGTGACTCCGCCTATCGTCAGTTAAAATTTATTTTGACATCAGGACCTGTACTACCTCACTTCTGCCCATCAGCTCCAACAGAATTTCACACTGACGTTAGAGCAGTCGGAGTTGGTGCGGTCCTCATACAGCGCCACAATGGCAATGAACATGTCGTTGCATATGCAAGCTGTTCGTTAAGCAAGGCTCAGCGTAATTACACAGTAACTGAACAGGAATGCTTAGCTGTTGTATTCGGTGTGCAACGGTTTAGGTCTCATCTTTATGGATATGATTTAAAATTGTGACGGACCATCATTCCTTATGTTGGCTTGTAAACCTTCGTGAACCCTGTGGACGCCTTGCGCGGTGGCCTTTGCGCCTTCAAGAATGCAATTTTACTGTGTCTTTTAAGAGTGGTCGTAAGCACGGTGATGCTGACTGCATGTCACGGTTGCCATTTGAGACTACTTATTGCGACAATGACGTCTTGAATGAATATATGGCTGCTATCTCTACACCTTTCCCCGATATTGGTGAATTCAAGATTGCGCAGCGGAACGACAACCAGTTGGCGCCGCTTTTGACGCAGCAAGTTCTCGGAACCCTACGACTTCATTCTGCATTCGTGACGGTGTACTACACAGGAAGAACTACTCGTCAGTAGATGCGTGGCTTCTTCTGGTAGTTCCTTCAAGTCTTAGGTGTCAGGTTTTTCGAGTAGTACACGAAAATGCCACAGCTGGACACTTGGGTTTCGCGAGGACATTGCACAGGACTAAGGAACGTGCTTATTCGCCGAAGATGCGTCAAACTACTCAACGTTATGTGGCCAGCTGCCTCCAATGCCAGAGTTTCAAGCCCCCAACCTGCTCACCGCCGGGTCATCTTCAGGCTATAACGCCACCGCGAACCCCATTCGAACAGGCGGGAATTTACCTTCTAGGACCCTTTCCCCGTTCCTCCAACGGAAACCGCTGGGTCATAGTGTGCGTAGACTACCTTACGCGGTACTGTTAAACCGCTGCTATACTGTCAGCCACCGCTTCTGATGTCTCGGCGTTCCTGCTACGGTCCATCATTCTTCGACATGGGCCTCCTCGTGTGTTAATAAGCGATCGTGGCCGACAGTTTACGGCAGAAGTTGTAGAACTTCTTCGGCACTGCTCATCCCATTTTCGCCATTCAACTCCTTACCACCCACAATCAAATTGTCTTACCGAACGCACCAACCGGACGCTTAGCAATATGATCGCAATGTATGTCGACTCCCGCCACAAAAACTGGGATGAAGTCCTTCCGTTTATAATATACGCATTTAACTGCTAAGCACGAAACGACAGGCTACAGTCCGTTTTTCTTCTTTATGCACGACCTCCACGAAGCACTTTGTACACGTTTCTGCCTTTCTCACTCCCTGCTGAAACTTCACTTGCGCATACTCTCTCTTTGGCTGAAGAAGCTTGTCAACTCCCTGGACTTCGCACTCTATCCTCACGGGAACGCTACACGCAACGCTACGACAAGCGTCACCAAGATGTTATTTAAGCCCCTGGTGACTTGGTGTGGCTTTGGACGCCGTTGCGTAAGCGCGGCTTGTCCCAGAAACTCTTGCACCACTATACTGACCCTTTCGTTGTACTGGAATGCCTCAGCGCAGTAAACTTTGTAGTCTCACGCCTGACCACCCAAGGGCGTCGTTCTCGGAAGACTCAAGTAGTCCACGTGGCCCTATGAAGCCCTTTTGTCAACGTGACGAACCTTGACTCGCCCGGCGGGCATCGTCTGCGAAGAAGGCAATGTCACGCACTTCTCGCGGTCCTCATTGATGGAAGATGAGGTTTGGCGGAATAAGCAGAAGAGGACGAGGAAGTTGAGTGTGTCCGCTGTGGTGTGCTAATTTCCAGCGCATTCTAACGTCTTTGTAAATAAACCTCGTAACAATATAAATTTTCTTATCAGGTCACTTCCTTGCATTTCCAAGTAGTCAGTCAAGTGGAAGCAAAACCGAGTGAGAGGAACAGACTACTACCATCCTGCAGCGAGAATCAGGCATTTACTTTTTGTTGCTGCAAATTGGAAATAGCATTTCCATGCCACTAACAGCAGGCGAGAAGCGGAAGGTTTAATGCCTAACGCTTTATCATTAACCTACTTATCCCATAGAGACTCGCGCAATCGAATTTCGTTTACCTGCCGTCTGCGCATTGCGCAATCAACCCTTCAGAAGATCGTTTATCGCATGCTACATATGTCATGCTCATGGCATTAGTACCTCGAAAAGGAAGAGCACACTCCCGATGCGAGGGTATGTACAAAGCAGAGGTCGACGTAAAAGGAAACAGAAAGCAGTGAAATTGAAAAGGGAACGCCGCGGAATAGAGTGCATGAAGAGGAAAAGAACGGCGAAAATGGTGAAAGCAAAAATAAATTAAGACGCACAAGCCGAACACAGTTTAAATTGGAGCCTCATTGCTGTGAAGTGAAAGTGCGTATTAAGTCGCATTACATGCACAATGTCGCTCGGCGGTTGCCGGCAACTCAGAGCCACAGTTCCACGTGAAGCAACTTCATAACCCACATTGTTAACACGACGGAGCACCTCATAAGGTCCGAAATAGTGCTGTAATGGTTTTTTGGACAATGATTTTTGGCTGACAGGGGTCCACGCCCACGCACGATCACCTGGATTGTAGGTAACTTCCCTGTAGTGCAAAATGTAACTTCTGGAGTCCGTGCCTTGTTGAGATCTGCTGTGCAAGCGAACAAGCTGGCTACCTTCCTAGGCTTGAGCGACGAAGGAGCCCGTGTCTGGTATCAAGTCATCATCCACCCACGTGAATGTGGCGTCCAGCATTATCTGCACTTTTCTTCCATAGACCCGACGGAATATTTTAAACTAGATTGTTTCTTGAGTTGCAGTGCTGTATGCTAATGTGATGTAAGGGAGTATCTGGTCCCAGAATTTGTTTTCCACATCCATGTACCTAGAAATCATGTCGGCCAGCCTTTTATTCAGGCGCTCTGTGAGCGCGTTTGTTTGGAGATGGTATGCTGTTGTAGTTCCATGGCAGGCGTGACTCAGCTCGAAGATGTCGTGGACAAGCTGAGCTATGAATCTGTTGCCCGATCCGTAATGACGACTGACAGAGTGTCATGTAGGACCACGATTGCCCGCATAAAAAAGCGCGCAACTTCAAATGCTGCGCCTTGCGGCAGAGCCTGCCATTCGGCGTAACGCGTCAGATAATCTGTCTCAACAGCTATCGGCCTGTTTCCTCCCGTTGACATGTGAATTTGCGCAAGAATGTCCATGCCGACTGGTTCAAAAAGCGTTTTAGGGAGCATGATGGACTTAGACATGCCAGGCGGTTTTACAGGCACTCACTGCAGCTCCGAACGTATCGCTTCACACATGAGGCAAGCTAAGACGAATATTAATTGTGCCGCACTTTAGCAAGTATTCGTTAGAACGTAAGGTGCTCGGAGGCCGCCTCGTAGCGGCGGACGAGGAGAATCTCAGTGCGAAAGGCGGCTGGTATTACCAGAAGGTAACTTGTCACTGGAGGCGGAATTTTTGTTATACAACGCTCAGCCCCGAAAAAAACACGATGACAGTCCGCGTGCCATTTGGAAGGGTATCGACGGATGATGTATTTCTAGATGCTCTGTGAGCATCGTCAACGTTTCGTCCACACGTTGTTCGGCGATGACGTCGGACGATGTGACCGCACCAATGAATGCATCGTCTTCTGCGTTGTCTTGGTAAGGTAGCAGGGGTACACGCAACAAGCTATTAGCATCGGTGTGCCTGCGACCAGATTGCTCGCAAATTCCTGCAAACGTAGGATCCAACACTCAAGCCGGCCAGAAGTGTCATTCACATTGCGTAGTGGTAAGTAATAACCGTGAGCCGATCGAGCACAATCCTCAGTTAAGTCCTTGCCAAGAATTTCACTATGGCCTGTTAACCACTGTTTTTTTTTTGTACCTGGACTATGTTGACTGTATTGTGAGCCGGTGGAGCAGCATCCTCACATACGTCGTTGTCAAAAATTTCAGTTTATCCTGGTAGCAAATGGTAGATAATTTAATGACCCACTTTTAATGCCTAGTGATGCAGATGTCGTACCTCCGCTTCGCGTTCCTCATGGTCACCATGGCTCAAGGCCGATTTAAGAGGAGAGGTAAGGATAATGTCCGATTTTGGGGGCTGACCCTGTAAATAAAAGGCTCATTTTAATAAGAATTTTGTAATTGTTTTTTCTGTCAACGGCTATGGGAAGTGTTCTCAAATAAAAATTCCTTTGAAGAGCTTTCCTAAAGATGTGAAGAAAAATATTTGAATATTTGACAAATCAACATCGCCGCGCGACGTACAGTAGTAATAAAATACACTCCAATAATTGTAATGCAGAAAATTTCTGAAGTGTTTGGAACTAAGAAAATGTTCTTAAGAACTGAACTTATGTAAACATGCACAGCAAGTATAATATCCTTAGCAGCCGGAATATACTTATTTAGGGGCGAAGGCCTCTGTGATAATCTTCTAATTAACTCGTCAGCGTGCTAACTGCATCCATTTGCGTCCTGCAAAATTCTTAACCTTATCCGCCTTCCTAACTTTCTATAGCCTTTAGATACGCTTTCGTTTTCATGGAATCCATTTCGTTACGTTTAACTACCATCGCTTACCCTCTTTTCGCACTAAATGTCGGCAGTTTTCGTTTCTTCTTGATTTATATTACAATGCTATAACTCGAGTTACGTTGCTAGCCGACTCTGCACACTTTGTATCGTATAACGTCGTATGGTTATAACTACCATTTTCCGTTCCATATCTCTCGGCGTTGTTCTCGCTGAGAACCTTCTTTTCCGTTAGCCTGCACGTTTCAGCACCATAAATACTCATTTGCTATATACTTTCCTTTTGCGCGAAACAGGTAAGCTGATAGTATTATAATATAATCCCCGCATACTTTCCAAATGCGCGCCATCTCAATTTGGTTCCCCCAGCTATGGCCATTTTTCGGCCCGAACTTGCGTTTTGTACCTGTGCTTAAGTAGGCATAAACGCCTACCTGTGCTTCGCCACCTATGCTGTTCCTTGACAACTTGTTGAACAATACCTTAGGCTTCTTTATATAAGTTTTGAGGCCTAAGCCGCTGCTTTTCATCTGTATTCAGTGAATCGTTCTTTGCAATTCTTTGCATGAATTAACTAAAAAGGCAATTTTAAGCGGGACTCATAGCAATATCTCTTTATATAGCAGCTATACAGCCCCCAGAAAAATGTCGAAAAGATCATGACATTCAGATCACATTTTTTCAGAAATCAATTACTTGGTATTTTAGGGATTTCAAAATCTGTAATGCATGCAGCAAAAGGAAGAAAGCAAGGACAGCTGCTCGGGTTTAATTCAGGCAAGCGCAGTATTCTCTATTTCACGTCACCTTCCGTTCCTGGTAGACACGGCCGCGCGTATCAGAAATTGTACAGTACAGTTAAAATTAACCTTGGTTCTTATAGTATAATGTTACATTCAAAGGTATGAATATTTACAGATTCTAGTGGAGGCCCCAGTTGCCAAAACATTCGGGTAAAACGCGATTATGCTATGCATAGTCGCGTTTTACCCGAATTTCTTCAGTCAACTGGGGCATTCACTAGAATCTTTAATTATTCATGGCATAGCAAAGCAGCAATCACATCAATGCGCCATCCATGCATTCACACGGACAGTCATGCGGACAGGTAACCTCTCGGAGAGGGATTTGAAACGCACGCCTCGTTTACACCTTAGCTGCAAAATACGTTTCGAGCGCATTTTGTATAGAAGAGCAGAATATACGTAAGGATTCTAAAAGAATAGCCCGGATGAAATACCAAGATAGTTATGACGCTGTGACTATTATAATTTCATGAATGCGTTGTGTGTGAGGCCAGAGCAAGGCCACCAGTGTCTGCGTCTGTGGACTTATTTTCAAAGCACTGAAGAAACGCAAAAGAACAAAAGAACGCAAAAGACGAGCACCTTGGGCGAGAGAATACGCCAGTCTGAAAAAACAGATAGGTTCTATGCACTCACCCGGCTGCGAAATGAAGCTGAACAATATTAGTTGGACAGGTCCGAGAGGAGTCGAACGTCTTCCAGCCCTAAGCAGAGACAATTTATTTCCGGACGAAGACTAGCCAACATGACCGGCGTATCGAGCAATAAATTCACCAGTCGACACCGATGCGGCTGCGACCGAAAATCTCAGCCTCGCCATGGCAAACTTCACACGACTCAGCACAGGCTTTGAGACATTGGACAACTTGGAGACATTGCTGTTGGATGAGTCGAACCGCAACTAGCAGCGCTCTATAATTTTTTATATGTGTAACATATAGGCTGAACTTGTTTTTGTGTTATTGAATTTGTCTTCTATCCTGTCATAAGTCAACTGAGCTAGCTCATTATCTACTCAAGACACATAGATAATATCGAACGCAGTTTATTCACTCTGGGAGCCTGCATTTTATATGCTAAGCCTGTGACTGGTAAATATCATACTTTACTCACCAACCTATGGATTTATGCTGCACGAGGACGAGCACTTCAAATTACTAGTGGCTACTTATCAATTCGCTAACAATGTGTGAGACATTGTACGACCACTTCTACATTAGAACCCTTTACCACAGATGTGCCGCAGGCTTTGAATTCTTCGGTCTCTTTTTCTGAATCACATAAATGACATGACCAGCTTCGATTTACATGTCTTCATTACTGGCCCCAGCCTCTCAAAACTAGAAGTAGCCGCGAACTGTTGCCTACGTAGAACTCCTTTAATGGTTAAAGGAAAATGATTTAGAGCTTTTTCTTCCATATGTTTTCATTCGATTTTGGTTGTACAGTGGTGAGCTATATGAGAAAGAACAAAATATTCGCACGAAATTGCGAACATTCGCGGTTGTTTTGTAATAAATATGATGACGACGTAGGGATATTATGCATCGAAAGGAAACCTCTTTAAAAAACAAAATAATCTCTTCTTGTCAAAGAAAATTATGGAGTAATCAATAAATGAATGCTCAAACTTTGCCCCATCTCATACTTCTCACGACTGTCCATTGAAAATGTAGTATTAGAGCGCACATATGCAATAAAAATTTTAGCTGTAGTGTTTCATGACCACCTCCTGTGGATTACGGGCATACTGTCTGTACCAAACTATATCAAATGGTAGGAGCTCAATAGAGAATAAGAATTCAAATTTTTTGAGAAATTTAGAGCAGATACTTACTCTCTAATCATTCAGTCCCATAAATAACATTGTCTTCTTGTACCGGACCCAACTACTGGTAGCAATATCGCAAAAGTATTTATCGCACAGAAGAAGGGAATTCTATCATTAGAAGATATGAAATTTTGCGAAAGCACGCACATTTTCCGATATAGCTGTGGAATACGAAGGGTGGACCAGCTTTATGAAAGCAAGCTTGTAATTTAATTAAATGATAAAATATGAAAACCCGTGAAACGTTTGTGCTAACATGTATGATTTTAAACAATATTTGATCTTCGAAAGAGCCAATATAGAGCGCCAAAGAAGACAACCATCCATGGTGGGCAATGACCAAGATCCCAAATGCCTATGCTTTTAAATACAATGAAGATCTTATTGCCATACCTTAATGTCACACATAGGTTAATGCATTAAAGCATGCCTTCGATAAAGTATAGTTATATTATTATTTTTTCTTTTTTAAGAGAGAAAGTTGTTACAAACAATATATGAATGAGGACATAAAACTGTCTTAAAGCATGTACTAAGTTGCCTTTATTATTCTTGGCTACGTACAAATATTGTGCGTGTGTTAGGAGATGACTGATGCTATAAATTGTTGAGTATTTTGAGTGCTTTCGTGTTGTTTCGCAACGTTTTATTTATTTATACCTTTTTGTCCAGATAAAACGATCTTTTCGTGTTTCAACTGTATGCCGCTGTGCCCCCAAAGTAGAGATCGTGTAGGGACTTGAACCTCGTCAGGTGCAAGGAAGCGCCTTTTGTTTAGAATCCTGGAGTTTCTTCTAACAGGAAAACTGATAATAAGCTTTAAATTTCAAACGCATTCAATCTTGCGCTGTGGCATTCGGACGGTTAATTGCTACCAAAATAAGGATTCACCAAAGATATGACACGCACTGAAGAAATGACATGCTTCAGCAAAGCTACAAAAACATGCAAATATAACTTAAGCCCCACTAAGATATATCGTCAGCTAAGTAATATCGTCTGCTAAGGTCTATCCAGCAGTTCCATTTGCAGCGAGAAATCATATATTTCTGTACCAAGCCAAATACTTAATATCGTGATGGAACGTACTGAAAGCGTTTATCACAGTTCAGTCGTTCAGTCGTGTCCGACTTTTCGTAGCCCTATGGACCATGGCACGCCACGCTTTCCGTTCTTTATCTTCATAGCATCACATAATTCATCTGCAGCGCCTCGACGATGCCATCTAACCATCGCGTTTGCTGCCTACCCCTTATCCGGAGACCCTCCACCTTTCCCAACATCAAATCTTTCTTCAGCGAATCAGCTCTTCTCATCAGATGACCAAAGTAGCTGAGCTTTAACTTTAGAATTTGACCCTCCAATGAGCAGTCAGGGTTTATGGTCGACAATATCAACTGATTTGATCTTCTGGCAGTCCAAGGAACCCTCAAGAGTCTCTGCCAGCGCCACAATTCAAACGCGTGAATTCTTCTGCGGTCAGCCTTCTTCACAGTCCAACTCTCGCATCCATACATCACAACTGGAAAGACCATAGCATGAGTTATACGGATCTTGGTTGGCAGACTAATGTCTCTGCTCTTTACTAGGCGGTTAAGGCTAACCAAGGCTCTCTTTCCCAGAAGCAGGCGTCTCCTAATTTCATGGCTGCATTCTCCTTCCGGGGTAATCTTGGAGCCCAAGAAGAGAAAATCTGTCACAGCTTCCACTTCTTGTCCCTTGATGCTCCAGAACATGATAGGGCAAGACGCCATATCTTTGTCTATTTAATGTTCAGTTTAAGCCCAAACTTCTCACTCTCTTCTTATACGCGCATCAGAAGTCTCTTGAGTTCCACTTCACTTTATTCCATTAAAGTGGTATCATCCGCATATCCAAACAAGAGAGTTCTACTTAAGTTGAGGACAACTCAGAGGGCTATGGAATGAAAAATGGTAGGGGTAACATTAAGAGATAGGAAGTGTGCAGAGTGGGTCAGAGAAATAACACAGGTTACTGACATTCTAGCGGAAATTAAGAAGAAAAGGGCATAGGCAGGACATGTAGTGTGAAGAGAGGATAACCGATGGTCGCTTAGGGTAACAAACTGGATTCCAACGGAAGGAAAGCGTAGCAGGGGGCGGCAGAAAGTTAGGTGGGGGGATGAGTTTAAGAAGCTCGCAGGGGTCAAGTGAATGTAGTTAGCACAGAACCGGGTTGGGAGAGGCGTTCGCCCTGCAGTGGGTATCGACAGGCTGATGATGATGATGATCCGCATATCTGAGGTTGTTGATACGTTTTCCAGCAATCTTCACTCCAGCTGAAGACTCGTCAAGACCGCCCTTCCTCATGATGCACTAAGCATATAGGTTGAATAGGCAGCGCGACAGATGCAGCCTTGCCTCACTCGTTTCTCAATCGGAAACCATTCAGAAAGACCATTTCAAGTTCTGAGTGTGGCCTCTTGCCCTTCATACAGGTTCTTGAGGAGACAGATGAGGTGAATTGGAACTCAAATCTCTTGGAGAGCTTGCCACAATCTGCTGTAATCTACGCAGTCAAACGCTTTCGCATAATCAATAAAGCAGAAGTAGATGGGTTTCTGGGCCTTTCTTGCTTTTTCCATAATCCAGCGAAGGTTGGCAATTTGGTCTCTGGTTCTTCTGCCCTTGCGAAACCCAGCTTGCACGTCCGGAAGCTCCCGATCCACATTCTGCTGCAGCCTACCTTGGAGGATTTTCAACATCACCTTGCTAGCATGCGAAATAAGCGCGATCGTGCAGTATGTTGAACAATCTTTGGTACTGCCTTTCTTTGGAATGGGAAATGTAAACTGACCTCCTCCAATCCTGTGGCCACTGCAGGGTTCTCCAAATCTTCAGACATAATGTATGCAAATGTTAACAGCGTCTTCATGGTTGAGGTTTTGTTGCAACTCAGCTGGAATGCCATCAATTCCGCTAGGTTTGTTCTTAGCAAGGCTGGCTAAGGCCCATTCATCTTCACTCTTCAGGATGCCCGGCTCGAGATCAGTAATCGCAACCGTCTTATGTAGGATTTGCACATCCGGGTCCTTCTTGTACAGTTCTTCTGTGTATTCCTGCCACCTCTTTATCTTTGAGGCATCAGTGAGGTACTTGCCTCGTTTGTCCTTTATCAAGCCCAGCTTAGCACAGAAGCTTCCTTTGATATATTTGATTGTATTATACCGAGCTCTTGTGTTCCTTAATTGGCTGTTGTCCTCAACTGCTTTGCACTGTATGTTCAGGAAGGCATTCTTATTTCTAATTGCTATATTCTGAAAATCCGCATTGAGAACCTTGTATCTTTCTCTTCCCCCATAACTTTTGCCAACCTCCTTTCCCCAGCTATTTGCAAAGCCTCTTCAGATAACCAGTTTGCTTTCTTGCCTTTATTTAGCTTTGGAACTACCTTAGTAGCAACTTCTTGTATTATATCACGAACACCCGTCCACATCTCTTCAAGCTCTCTGTCTTCTAGATCTAATTCTTGAAATCGATTCCTCACTTCGACAGCATATTCTGTTGGAACGTGATCCTGATCATACCTGAAAGGCCTTCTAGTTTTCTGCGTTTTCCTCAATCGAAGCTTAATTTGACAACAAGAAGCTGATTATCGGTGCCACAATCGGCCCCAGGCCTTGTTTTTACTGCTTGTATAGCGCTTCTCCATCTTTGCAGGCAAAGGATATAATCGATCTGATTCCTGTACAGACCGTCCGGTGAAGTCCATGTGTAAAGGCACCTCTTGTGCTGTTGAAAATGAGTATTCGCTATGGTGAGGTTGTTTTCTTGCTAAAACTCATCTAGCCTCTGCCCAGCTTCATTTGGCTCACCAAGACCGAACTTGCTTGTAATTTCGGATATTTCTTCACTCCCGACCTTTGCATTCCAGTCTCCTATGCCAAAAACGACATCTGATGATGGAGTGCGGTCTAAAAGGCATTGCAGGTCCGCATAAAATCTCTCAACGTCAGCTTCTTCAGCAGTAGGGTTTGGTGCATAGATTTGGATAATTGTTATGTTGAAAGGGTGACTTTAGATCCAAAGTGAAATCATTCGGTCGTTTTTGGGGTTGTACCCTAGCACTACTTTGCCCATTCTTCTGTTTACTATGAGAGCGACCCCATTCCTTCCCTTGGATTCGTGCCCACAATAAAAGACATAATGGTCGCCGGAGTTAAATCCTTCCATTCCGGTCCACTTGAGCTCGCTGATACCCAAGATATCAATGTTCAATCTGTCCATTTCTTGCTTGATATCCAGTTTACCTTGCATCATAGATTTTACATTCCATGTTGCTATATGATACATCTCCTTGCAACAATGGACTTTCCGGTCGCTTCCCGACACATCCACAATTGAGTGTCCTTTTGGCTTTAGCCCAGCCGCTTCATTCTTCCTGGAGCTACTAGGAATCACCCTTTGTTTATCCCCAGTAACACGTGGGACGCCTTCCAACCTGGGGGGCCCATCTCCCGGCGCCATATCACTAATGCTATTGTGACTGGTCATAGCGTTTTCTTGGCAGCAAATACTGGAGTGGGTTGCCATTAACTTCTCCAGTGAATTCGATTTTGTCAGAACTCTCTGCCGTGACCTGTCTATCTTGGGTGGCCCAGCACAGCAGAGGTTACGACTTCATCGAGTTTCGCAAGCCCCTCCGCCACGACAAGGCAGTGATCCATGAAGGGGGTAAGCGTTTATACCACATATTGAGAGTCGAATAACAATGAGTAATACAAAATTATAACACTCACTATGCGGAACTCCCCCAGATGCCGGTCTGGGGTTGTCATTACAAACTGTGCCACACCACCCTATGGTGAACCGCCATCACAATGAGCACTAACCAGTATTCTCGGCACTATACGCGAACCTTTCACTCAACCATATTTACACGCATCGATCGGTCTGTTCAAGGTTAACTAGAGGTTGCGGTTGAGGCATCTGTGGCTTCGATGTTGGCCTGGAGGTGTTAATGAAGGAGGGCATCAGCAGCGAGAGATTCCGCCCGCTGTCACCGCCGAACGCCGGTTAACAAGCCAATAACCGCATCCACCAAATTAATTTTCTGTCGCCCTCTGCTACTCTTTACTTCCATTCGAATCCAATTTTGTTACCCTTCGCGACTATGGATTATGCTGTCGCGCACTAAATGCCCTGCCCATATCTTCTTTATTTCAAATGTAAAGTCGGTATTCACGTCACTCCTCTGATCTACTCCTCACGCTTCCTTCCTTTTAACGTGGCGAGTACCATTTTCAGTGGTATAGCTCTCTGCGGTGTCCTCAACTGAAGTAGAAACCCTTTCGTTAGCCTCCATGTTCAGCCATGTAGGTGAGTACGAGTAAGTTGCTACTGTTATATACTGTCCTCTTGGGCATTACTAGCAAGCTGCTAGTCACAATCTGCAAGTACATCTCGAACGGTAGCTACTCCCATTGCATTACGGATACCTCCAGGGAATACTACTGATGCCCTCTTTGATCCAGCTGCGACCCGTTGGGCGCGTGTCAAGCTGCGGGATGTGGGCCGAATTTTATTTGAAGCTTTCGCCCTTATACTTCATGGAATGACACCAATTCACCGCCTATATTTGTGTCAGCTTTGTGGAAGCCGGTATTGGTGAAATCTTATCTAAAAAAAGGAACGAGTGAATTTACTCGAGCTCCTATTCACACAGACTTAAAACACCAAATAGTACCAGTGGAGTTCGAGCTTCCGGTGGGCATATAAGGAAATACCTTATTCATTAAGAAATTTGGCTGTTGACAACTTAGTGGCATAAGCAGACAACATACCTAATACTCGAGGATACGGAAGAATAATTATTCACTTGCAACATAAATAATACAAGAACAACCAAAAAAAGGTCCACAAAATGAGAACACTGTTAATGAGACAAATTTATACATGATAAAAGGCAGACCACTTACTTTTTCCCCTTTGCCTTCACCATTAGCGGGTAAAACAAGCAGTCAGATACCAGGCAATATATCTGGCAACGAATGGTTAAGGAAACGAAAATTAAGATTTTCGCCAACTAATCAAATCTTGCGGCAATGATAGCAAGTGAAATGATGTGGACAATCAAGGCCATGGAAAGAAGAGCCCATAACTCGCCAATTCTTTCGACCAGAGAATGTTTGAGAAAGCAGAAGTTCCCGCCAAGAACCAAACAGTACTTCATGAAATCACTACATTCCCAACATCAGACTTTAAATTCGTTTTTTCTTCCGCGCACGTCCGTAGTAGGCAACGTGTGTCATGATTGTTTACAAAACACACATTTGGGAAGCAGTTCTTAATGGCTTCTCAAAATAATGCGGAATCCTCTTTCGCAGGCATGAAGTCCCCAAGTAGCACAAAGTGGGCTATGACGTGGGGGCCCGCGTTGGGCCCATGAGAGCAGCCCATACGGGCCCCATGCGGGAATTGCAACACGTATCAAGAGGGGCCCCGCATGGGCGGCCCAATTTCGCCGCGATCGGTCCCAAACTGTATCCGTGTGGGCAGCCTAAATGGGGCTGCCCGCATTCAGCCCAGGTAGACGAATGTGGGCAGCACACCAGAACCATTAATGGGTCCCACGTTTGTGCAGGCAGTGACATCCCATTGATCAAGGTTTTAATTTTGAAGTCGATTAATCCCTTTGTACAGGCGCGGGATTTGCGAAAGGCAGTCAGTTTCGGGCTGACCCACGTGCTGCCCTCATGGGTTGAATAGGGTATTTTCAGGGCTGCCCAAATTCCAATAATCAAGTGTGAAACATTAAGCACTATTTTTTTGTATGCTACACTCAGTAACCTGATAGAAATTTATTCCCAACACTACAATAATGTGGGCTGGCCCACATCACCCCAACATGTTGGTCTGAATATTTATTTCGGTGCTGCGTGCAGAATAGTAATGCCGTAGGAAACATTTGGAGGTCGTTCAGTACATACCCGTAAAGCGGAACAGTTACTGTTGCATATTTTCTGTCGATACTGCATAATTAACGTAGTGTGTAGAGTAAACATAGATAGTCTTCATTCATTGCATGGATATGCTTAGGACAGTTATGTGAAGCCTTCAGAAGAGGCAATTAGTGGCCGGTATAACATAATTTACATAAATAAAATGGTGCCTTAAATATAGGGTGGAGACGTTTCAGAGCGGTATGCCCGCCTAAGGCCAATTTGGGGCCCACTGCGTTCTTTCATGGGCCGCCCCAATTGGACTGACCTTATTTTTACCGCATGGACTACGAATATATGTTGCATTTTCCCGCAAGTACCCCAAGAAATACCCATGTGGGCAGCGTGGAGGTGTGCTCGCTTTTCAGCCCGGCCGCAAACCATGTGGGACCTATTCGGGTTTTGCGTGGGCAGCCCCAATCGGGCTAGCCCGTCATCTATTTGCTTTAGGCCCACATTTGCATCGCATCTGCCCTAAATTGCCCAGCAAGAGACCGATGCGGGCAGAAGCGGGAAGGAGTACTTGCCTGCCCCGCTAACGGCCATGCGGAAATTATCTAGGTTTTTGGTGGGAAGCCCTATTTGGGGCAGCCCAGGAATTTTCTGCATGAATTCCACATTTTCGTCTGACCTTCCCTCCAGTACCCCTCAAGGGTCCCATGTAGGCAATGTGCGGGCATACCCGTATTTAGCCCCACCGCGGCCCATGCGGGACCTATTCGGCTTTTGAGTGGGCAGCCCCCATTAGATTAGCCCAGGCGTTTCCTACACAGAGCCCAAATTTTATTTGCATCGGCCCTAAAATTTCCCAAGCGGGACCCTTGAGAGCCAGATGTGGGAATATGTAATCAGTTAGCCCTTTCCGCGCCTATATGATGCCCAGATGGAAAAAGCAGGGGCAAGCCCAATTTAAGCTTGCCCGCTTGATCCCTAAAGGCGGCCCTAATAGGTGTTATTGTGGTTACCCAAGCCCAACATGCCCATACGGGCCCCAGGTGGGCCACGTAATGTGTGCTACTTGGGTCTAGGCAACCCTTTTGCTTCGCACACCGTACAGGACAACCACAATGTATTTGCTTCTTCAAAAGAAGCCATGAACTAGACCTGCGCGAAGGGCGCACGCATAGAAAAAGGGGCCATAAAAGCACTATGTTTAGTTTCCTAAAATAATGACCCGGCCTTTAAAACCTTTCTATACCGAATACATTGGGGCTCCGCAAAGAGTATATGTCAAGAGAAGTTGTAGTACTAGCGATAAAATCTGAAGAAATCTGCAAAATATATTTGCAATGCCTTTATGCTGGGGACTCTATTTCCGAAAATATTACGCTAGAAATTCGATTCATTGGTACATTTTCTAAACATAAGTGCCGCTTGAAAAAAATGGCAGAGTGAAGAATATCTTCATGGTAGGACATATATACCAATATCTGTAAATGAACTTGATGTGTAAAAGAAAGCAGATAATAATTATAGCTCTATCCTTCACATGCAACATTGAACATAAATTAACTAACAAACCTCACTTTGTTGCTTTACCGACACAATGTCTGGTTACATTGAGTCGGCTGAGGCCACCTCCACAACGTACTGAGCATATGTTTTACATGGTGATAAGAGAATATTGGTACCCAAATTTCTGTATAAAAAATGTAATCAATCTTTATGCTCACCTCACAAAGAAAAAACCTTGCCGTGAGATCCTCGCATTCAGTTTACCATTGAATAGGTATGTAACCTGTATGGGTTATGGCTACCTTAATGCTTGCCGGTGTGGTCATTGAGAGATTAGACCTAATTTTAGGAATCAACAAACATTTATCGTCTCAACTCACTTCTTGTTCAAGTACTTTTAAGTGCTGACAGTTTCAAAACACCAAGGTGGAAAATTTATGTGTAAATCAAGTGCAATGGAATAACATTAAAAATCAACCTAGCTCTGTAGAAGAGATGGTAAAACTGTCCTGAATGGCTAACTCCCACTGAAGGTTTACATCATAAGAATCTGTCGTTCCTAGAGCTGTGTGTGTTTTCTTTAATTTAGAAACACATAGTGAGCTGCAGAAAGCTACAAGGTCAAATTATATGTAACGCGTGTAGAAATGCAAGCTTCATCAATGAAGACATTGTTTTAGTTAGGCAGGACAAAATTGCGCTGATGGCAAAAGTTTTGGTTTTGTGTCGTGCACAGTCTAAATTTCTCGGATTATTTCTACTTACTAACCCACAAATTAAAAATACTGAACTTTGTAAAACATTTTACAAGGCGTGCTATTTCAGTCTGCTTGGGTTCGCTAAATATTCTTACTTGAATTTATACAATTATGAGCTAAACGGAGATGACCATAATTTATTTTTTTTATCTTCATGAGCATACCTTGTTTTTCTGGGTCTGCAACTTGCATGTAAAATGTAGCCCTAAATGCATTGATTGTTTTGTGCTACCTTTGCAGGTTACCCTCTATGGGAAATGCTCTTAAATAAGACTTGCGATGATGGGCTTTCCTAATGATGTTAAAAACGTACCTCAGTACCGCATAAACTACAAACAACACGACGACGCGATAAATATCACCAAAAAAAGCTCCTTTAATTACAATATCAAAGTTTCCACGTCTTTGTACTATGAGGAATCCTCCTGAGAACTGAAAATGGGCAAATACGCTTAACCATTATATATCACCTAGAGCACAACTGAATAGACTTCGTTATTTAGAAGCTGCGAGCACTGTTCTATTGGTACAAGTGGACGACACCGTGGTCCGAAAAAGTTCCAAGTAAAAAGGAACGCGTTCTCTATAACAATGTCATGTGAGTCTCTTCAAACCTGTTCCGGATGGTGACCGTTGCTGAATTGCCTCATTCTTTTATGGATAGTTTCAATTTGGTTCTAGGTGGGCTCGATTAAAAGCAATGAGAAGATACGTTTATTGCCGAGCACAAGCGTATAACAAAGAGGTCTGCGTACGCAAGCTGTCTGCGTGGTTAGCCAATCATACTCCGCCGCAAAAGAATAGCAATAGGCATCACGGCTCCTGGCATGAAAAGGAGGCGGGAAAATAAATCTAAACACAAACTATATGTCTATAAACAGCGCGTTCCTACAACCGTGTCGGCGTCGCTCGGTAGCAATCTGAAACGAAACAGAATGGTTTTTATGGCAGCTTTAAGACGATGGTACAATCTCTGTTCTTGGAACAAATACTTGCAATTCAACGCAATCACAAGTAGTTTAGCGCATAAATGCTGGATTCAGTTTCTATATGACATATGTGAGTCGTGGGCATTGACGCGGTTTATTTATTCAGTGCGAGTCGCTTTCAGGTGTGCATATGTAATGAAATAATTTTAGAATAACGGCGTATCCAGTCAATATGAATGTGCTGGCTAGACATTGCCTGATGACGTTTCAAGCATATTTAAATTATTTAGTGTAGTAACTAGTCAAGCGAAAGCCGTATGTCCGTTCTGTGATCATTAATCACGGAAATATTCGTTCGTTGACTACTTAAGGGGGTGTGAAGAGACATTGTTGAGGAAACAGCCCTCTGTGCATTAGCTACCAGTAGAAATTACCCCTCAAGTCCTTCGATGAACAGCGAATAATAAGGTAATACTAAAAGTAAGTGAGATGCAATTCCTCGCGTTAAAATAATTCCACAAAGAGATATCAGCATTAAAAGAAGAACACAGTATTTAGTATTTCCATGCACTTTCTTTAACTCCATTACTTTCTCCATGTATAATTTTTATTTATCTGCTGTATCTAGAGAACTCTGAGAACATCCTACTGGTGGTTATTTTCCTGCGCAAGTCCTCTATATTGTTACGACGGGGGTTTGACGTCGGAGCACTCAACAAAATGTCGAGGGGGTAAGGAGCTCAGCTGGTCAACGGCTGCGAGTCCGGAACGGGCACCAGTCTCGTCGTTTTTCTCAACGTCCTTTTTCTTGTCTCCTTCTATGTGTTTCCTCTTCTTTAGGATTGCTACATTTTCCCCCGGGACAGCCGAAGCCGCCCTGGGCGAGAGAGTTAGTAGTTCCCACGGGACTGCCATGGCTTCATCCGGGTGACATGAGCGACTTCCGGTGTAGCTGAACGACGACCAGTTGCGGTCATGCATGCGATTTCGTAATTCAGGTCACTGACGTGGTCGAGGACAACGTAAGGGCCAGCGTAATGCGGCAAGATTTTTTTTTTTCGAAACGTTTGCCACAAGGCATAGGTTGCGAAAGGGGGAATGGGATGCAGGAGATAGAAAGTTAAAAGAAGGAGTGAAGTCCAGTTGCGCTTATGTATTCGAGAAGGTTGGCAGTGTAGCGATTGTTAATTGTCCATTTCGCATAATCACTATCGCGATTCCACCGCAGGCCCACTTTCATGATTATTCGTTGCCTAATGTGAGTCGTTGATGTACACGTCCACAATAAGTGATGCACATCGCAGACGTCAGATGGAGTGTCACAGTGAGGGCACCTGTCAGTCACTGGTAGATCTTTTTCCCGCTATCAATGTCGAACAGATGGGGTCAGAGCCGCCCCTGCCCGGATCCGGCGCACTGTTACCTCTCCTGCCGAGTAAGACTACGGGGGGGGGGGAGGGCACGAACACGGAGGAATGAGAGCGCGTGTTCGCTGGCGCAGAACTTGCGAATCGGAAACGTGGGACAGGAACGGATCTGGGGGAAGAGGGGTAGGTGGTGGATCGCCTGATGTGTTTATGTGCGTCATAGCATGCGCTTGTACAATATGTGGATCGCGAGCATGGCCGCTAATCCAGTGTATGCGCACAGGACATGGGTACTTTGAACAGAGCAAATGTATGGACTGTGTTTTTGGAATGTGCGTCGAACGGCCTTATGCTGTTTAAGAGCAGTGAGAGAGTCTGTGTAAAGATGAACTGCACTGAATGTAGGAACTGGCGGAAGGGAATGTATGGCATTGTAAATGGCTTCAAGTTCCAGTGCCAGAGGGGTGCACGTATCCGCGTTATATGTCACGTTAGAGTTGAGATGCGGATGAGAGGGACTATACACAGAAGTAACTCCTCGCTCTGCAGTATGTGATCCATCGGTATATAATATGCACCCTTCAGGCAGATGTGCGGATGATACCGACGGGGAAGCAGTGGGGCGATTGGCCGTGAGCTGGCAGTACGACCATGGAGGTAGAGTCTTTAAATGATGTAGTTGTAGAGACTGTTTGCGAGCTCTGTTTGCCATCCTCTGATCAACGAGTTCAGTGAGCGTATTTAGCTGGGCGTACTCCTGAGGTGCTGGTATGGGTGTTAGGCGGGGAAGATATGTTATTGCACGCATAGCCTCACGACTGATGGCCTCAAGGGAGTCCCACTGTCTGCGGGTGAGACGTTGAAACTGTGCTTGGTAGAGTATACGCGGCTGGAGGACAGAGCGAACAAGCTGGTGGGCCGAGCTGACACGCGCGCCGCCAGAGCGCATAGCTATGCGACGAATCAGACCTAAAGTAGCGTGAGCGGTCTTACGGATGGCTGTCAGCCACGGGGTGCCAGTCCCAGAGGAATGAAGAAGAACACCAAGAATGCGAACGGTTTGTGCCTGAGGAATCGGGGTATTATCCATCAAAAAATTTATAGTGGGAGCTTTCCGTAAGCCAGCTTTATTTCCAATGAGAATGAAACAGGATTTTGTATGCGAAAGAGTTAGATCCAAAGGAGGGAGGCGAAATGTCAATACATCCAGCGCATGCTGGAGGGCCGCCTAATGGACAGACGTATCTGGGTGACAGCACCATAAGGCTATATCATCGGTGTACGCAAGCACGCGTATATAAGGGATGGCCTCTAGGGCTCGAACAAGTGGAATGAAGGCCACAACAAAGAATGTAGGGGCGAGAACAGAGCCCTGGGGCACTCCTCTGTTTGAGAAGTGACCAAAGGGCTTTCCATGGACACGCACACTGAACGTTCTATTTGTTAGAAAGGCGTGAATGGCGAGGAGAAACCTGTGAGGAGACCAAGAGTTTGTAGGGAGGCAAGAATGGCTGAGTGAAGGATGTTATCATATGCCTTTGTTATATATCTGTAGCGATCAGAGTTCTAAGAAGATGAGAGTGCGGAGAGGGGTCACGCACGTGAGCAGCCAAAGTAGCAAGGCCGTCTTCCGTTCCTATTTGAGGGCGGAAGCCAATTTGGGATTCTGGATAACAATCACGGGATTCCAGCCACCACGAGAAGCGAGTGGCGAGAATATTTTCGTAAAGCTTGCAGATTGTTGGCGTCAGGGAAATTGGGCGAAGGGCCGAGAGAGATACTGGAGGATGACCTGATTTCAGTATTTTCTGTGCCAAGATTTTCTGGGTTAAACTACATTTCCGGAGAGATCGCCTTGCAATACTAGGTCTCCAGGTGCATAAAACACATGGCGATGCTGTCTGTCGTACCCAGTTTTGGAACGCTCTTGCGAAGCCAGAGTCCGCGAACGGGCGAGACGGCGAGCTTCTTCGGCCCGACAAAGAGTTTCGACGATGAAAAGTTCGTCATAGACGGCATTGGGAAGTATGGTGTCAAGAGAATACCGAGGATCACGGGCATAGAGAAAAAAGACAGGCTGTAGTCTGTCGTATCATGTGCTGCAGTGTTGAAGGCAAAAGTTATAAACGGCAGTATTGTATCCCAGTTCTTGTGGTCTGATGCAATGTACATAGAGAGCGTGTTGACGAGTGTTCGGTTGGCGCACACCGTCAACTATTTGTTTGAGGGTGGTATAGTGTGGAATGCCGAAAATGCGACGTACACAAACGGAGAAGCTCTTTCACAACATCTGCCATAAACTGGCGACCTCGACCACTGATGATCACTCGCGGAGGTCCATAGCGGAGGATCACAGAACGGCGCAAGAACAGGGACAAGTGGTGAGCGGTGGCTGAAGGAAGAGCTCCCGTTTCGCAGTAGCGGGTGAGATAGTCGGCGCAAACCATGACCCAACAATTTCCGTCGAATGACTTCGGGAAGGCGCCCATAAGGTCGATTTCGATTTTCTCAAATGCATCACATGGTGGAGTCACAGGATGCTGCAGGCCCTGCGGCGTGGACGTAGGTTGTTTGTGTCGTTGGCACTCAGTGCAGCTCGCCACATATCGCTCAGTCGTCTGGAGCATCTTCGGCCAATAAAACCGGTTGCGGACAAGATGGAGGGTTCGGCAGAGCCCAGGTGACCGGAAGTGCATGACACGCAGGATGAGTGCATGGCATGCAGGATGGCACGCAGGTGGCACGAGTGGTAACTGTCAGGAACCACAAGTAGAAAATTCGTGCCTGTGCTGGAGTAAGCCTTTTTTGTACACAAGGCCATCACGGAGACAGAATGAGCTGGGAGCTGTGGAATCGCGTACCGCCACAAGCAGTGGCTCGAGACTTATGTCCGTCTCTTGCGCAGTCCGCAGTGCCGATGCGTCAGGAAACACGGAAACGACGGAGGAGATCCAGGGATCGAAGTCAGCAGAGTCACGTTCGGTCATAGAAAAGGTGAGACAGTCTGCACCGGCATGTTTGCGGCCACTCTTGTACGAAACAGTGAAGTCGTACTCCTGCAGACGATAAGCCTAGTGCGCCAGATGACCAGATGGATCACGAAGATTGACGAGCCAATACAGGACATGATGGTCTGTCACAACCATGTCACAACCATGACAACGCAAAACGTTGCGAGCCGTCGGATTGCGCAAAATTAAAAACGGACACGTGCTGGGACAAGAGGTTCTTCAACATCCGTCGTTGTGAGGTGTTCAACGATGCGCTGATTATCGGAAGAAGCTTCCGTCAGCAGGTGAGTTAGTAGCGGGGTTAACAAGGGAAGGAGTAAAAAGAGTCACATAATTCCGTATAGCTGCACTACATAAAGCTAGTTTCAAGCCCGCGGTAAAAACAACCGGTTCCGGTGAGCAATTTAGAGTCCACAATCCAGTACGGCCCTCTTTCACACAATCCAAACAATGCGGTACTAACACATTTTTCTTTACGCACTGTGAATCAAGAGTCGCGACAATAGCCTCAAATGAGTCGTTAACGGCACAGGAGTTGGACACCTGGACGCACAATGCAGAACGTGGCGGTACGACGACTTTAGCACACACGCACAAAACTTCTTCATAATTTTATGACTCTTCCGAAAGTTCACGAGGAAGAGGATCACTAACACTTAGCGCTCCCGTCCGATAATCAACTGTAGCGCCGCACATACGCAGGAAGTCAATTCCCAAGATTACGTCGTGTATAGAACGGGGCAGTATTAGAAACTCCTGCCTTTCGCCCTTCTTTTCTCCTCCTCCTCCCACTGGAAATAGTGAGCCCCCCAAAAAACTTTAACGCTGCATACCCTAGCCGAATACAATGAATCTCCACTCACTGCATAAAAATTAGCAGTTTTGTCCCAAGCAAACATAACTTTGTTCTTCAAAAGGCTCTTAAAACCTAAACTCATTACCAAAACAGTAGCACCAGTATCTATCACCGCCATTGTAGACAAACCGTCAACCACTACATTAACCTTGTTCTTTAACATGTGCATAGACGAAGGAATACTAGGTAGCAGCGCACATTGTCCAGCGACCTCACCTCCATCGGCAGCGCTGGCTAGTTTTTCTGCAAGGGTGGTGGAGATCGGCGCCGTGGTGACAGGGAACGGCGCACACGAAATGAAGGAGGCGGTGTCACATTGCGGTCAAACGCTGGAGAATGGCTGCGGAACCTTTCGTTTTGCAAACGGCCCCTCCGGGGAGGATGCTCTGGCCGATTGGTATCGATGTAGGGCTGGACGGCGCGTCGGTTTGATGCTCGGGGGGGGGGGGGGGGATTCCTGACCGATGGCCGATTACTGTAGCGGGAAAGAAAGCACACCGGAACAGGTCGATCAAAAAGGGGTGTGTGAGTTGGCTCCTGCGTGGTAGGACGCGACGAATATCCAGATGGTGGTTCCGGGACGATGTAGTCGTTCGGCGGTCGGCATGATGTACGATTGGAGTAAGAGCGAATGTCTCGGCGCTGATAGTAAGGTAATTGTTGGTAACTCTCGTCTGGTCTTGGTCGCGGGGTGTACATGTAGTCGCAATACGCGAAGTCGGTTATATTCGCTGACATAGATGGGCATGCACCTCCATAGGTTTAAAGACCACATGTGTCGCCGGCGAAGCCATTAGGCCGAGCAAGTTGCTCACGTCATGACATCTCATTGCGAACAGTTTCGCAGATGGCGCACAGGAGGCTTTGAGATGAAGATTCTTCGATAGTATCCACTGGAGAGACATTTGCGAGCCGTCCAAACTTCGGTTTAATTCGGGCAGTCTTGAGGGTCTCGAATGTCCGGCAGTGTGGGATAACGTCAGAGACCGAACACAAGTTGTCTTTTGGAATGAGGAAGTGGCAGACGTCCTCCGCAGTGCCCTTGAGCAGATGGCCTACTTTATCTTCCTCAGTCACCATGCTGTCGATGGCTTTGCACAACTTGAGTATGGCTTCGATGTAGGTGGTGCGAGTTTCCCTAGCCGCCTGGGCCTTTTGTGCAAGTGTCTGCTCGGCCTGTTTCTTCTTTGTAAATAGGTAACCGAAATATTCCCTGACTGCTTCAACAAAACTGTCCCAAGTGGCCAGGGTGTCCTCGTGGTTTTCATACCACATCAGCGCGGTTTGCGTCAAAAAGAAAACAACATTCGCCAGTTTATCCACCGAATCTCAGCGACTGTAGCGGCTCACACGTTCATAATGAGTGAATCAGTCATCAACATCTTTCCCTGCTTGACCGGCAAAGGAACGAGGCTGACGAAACGGTAACGTAGCATTCGTAGTCGTGGGTGGCACATCGCCAGACGGGGGAAGATGCTCCCGTGTTGACGTTCGGAACTGCTCGGTAGCCTGTTGCATTCTTACTGATATGGGCGGGGTACCTGCCAGGCGACGGCTCCGACAAAGCTCCAGCGGTGGAGGATGCGTCATGAGGGTAGTCGTATCCGGCACCTCCACGAATTTGTTGCGACGGGGTTTGACTTCGGAGCGCTCAGCAAAAGGTCGAGAGAGCAAGGAGCCCAGCTGGGCAACGGCTGCGAGTCTTGGAACGGGCACGTGTCTCTTCGTCTTTCTCAACGTTCTTTTTTCTGTCTTCTTCCATGTGTTTCATTTTGTTCAGGATTGCTACAATACGCACGAGACCGTCAGTAGATGCTCTTTAACCGTTTGCTTAATGCTTTTTGTGCATTTTCCGCAATATCAGTCTCTGTATTGATGTTGACACTGGTGTAAATATAGGTGAAATTGACAAATTCGTTTCCTAATTACACAGCGACTGTGATACACGCAGGCGAACATAGACATGCTGTATCCCTGTGATGAGAAGAGTCAACAAACATTTCGTATGCTTAGCTGTGGCAGAAGAAATAGCAGTTACACCAAGACCGACAATATATTTGTTCCAGCGATTGCAATTTTCCTTGAAAATGTAAGATACTTATTGTTTTCATAATTTTGAGAGCGTAGCTTTGCAGAAACGTCAGGTTTTCACAAAGGGAGGGCTGAAACGTTTTCATTTTCAAGAATGTGACGTTGTTCACTTAAGCAAAGCAATGAAAACGTGCCAAAAAATAGCCACAATACTGCGGGCAACAACGTTATATTTTTAAACCTGACTGCAGAATCATTCTGAGGAATGCGTAAACAACTAAAATTCTGTTTGAAATATTTTCGGTTTTGAACATATACTCATCTCTCTTGTTAATTTTGCTTCTTTTAAGTAACGTATATTAACTGTCGCCTGCAGAGGCTTGGTGCTTGTCTATGTTGAAGTAAGTGATCACAATGTTCAACATTTCTCTCTAGCTCCTTTGTCACAGCTGAGCTTTAAATTAGTTGACGCTGTTAATCCCAAGTGAGCAGCTGCGGCGTAAAAAATATGGTTGTTACTCACTGCTGGCTTTGCTTAACGGGTATAAACATTCTCGAACTTCGCAAAGTCGCCCGATTCAAACTGAGGTGCAATGTCACAGAACAAAGCGATTTTTTTTTGCAACATACAAGTGTGACAGGCGGAATAGAGAATAAAACGATCCATAACAATATAAGCGCATCCAACATTCCTATTATTAAACAGCATGTTCATAAAATGAGCCAAATAAACGAATCACCTCGAGATATGTCTTAGTAAGTGTTTTTTATATGCGGTGCTGACGTACACTTGAGGAAAGCCTGTTTTACCTTTAACATTTCGATCTCGCTCTAGAAGAAACTATGAGAAATTCAGCAAGTCTTTTTTGCGAACCTTTATGGACTTACCGTTATGTGCCAGATGTCCGCAGTTGGTAAGTAACTGACTGGATATATTTTTGTAATCTGACGGAATAAATATAGCAAGCATATATGTCACCTTCATCTTTTTTAAGAAAACGACGCAAGAATACAGCCGGAGTTCTCTAAGAAGATAGGCTTCCCAATTAGGATTATCGATTTATAGCTTTCAACTTGTTACTTTAGTGTTCCCTTATTCTCTAATCAAGCCTTCTGATGTACATTTCACAACACACAGTGCAGAAAATGAAGGTCTGAATAGCGATGCTTTTACATGAGAAATGAAGTTTAACACACATCTGCAGGCGTACGCGCATTATTATTTCGGTAGCCTTAAAGACCGCTTTCTCCAGAAAGTCATATGATGCTCTTGGAAATTGAAAATCGAAAAAAAAATCTTTTAACAGTCGGCATTTAGATGGAGTCAAAACGGAGGATTTATTGATCAAGAGTATGGCGAGAACTTTATTGTTATCAAATAAAGTAAAGAGGCGCCCGAAAACCCCTGAACCCCAGCGGCTTCCGCGGCCCAGGCTTCTACGGCTGCTTGAATAACAGGACTAGAGCTGCGCATCAATGTCTCACACTAATTCATGCTGTGGATATTGATAGGTGTTGTTAACATTTGTGGATATGGCCATATCTGCGTGATTGATTGATTCCCCTAAGGTTGTTTGAAGTAACGATGCCAGAGATCAAGGCCACGACGTCAGGCGCTGCCTGCCCGCGGTCAGGTCCTTTCCAATGAAAGGTGTAAGCGTGAATCAAGCTCCACGAAACACACGCATCCTGTTTTAGACAAGCTAACCACAGGCGACCACAAGGATGGTCTTTGTGCGGCTTTGTTAATGTGGGGTTGCATATTTATGGATGGTAGTCATCCGCTTCTGTTGTTGCTTGCTCAGTTCAGTCGTTCAGTCGTGTCCGACTCTTCGTGACCCTATTGACCATGTCACGCCACGCTTTCCGGTCTCTCACTATCTTCCTAACATCACATAACTTCATCTGCAGTGCCTCGAGGATGCCATCTAACCATCGCGTTCGCTGCCTACCCCTTCTCCGGCGACCCTCAACCTTTCCCAACATCAAATCTTTCTCCAGCGACTCCTCTCTTCTCATCAGATGACCAAAGTAGCTGTGCTTTAACTTTAGAATTTGACCCTCCAATGAGCAGTCAGGGCTTATGGTCGACAATATTGACTGATTTGATCTTCTGGCAGTCCAAGGAACTCTCAAGAGTCTTCGCCAGCACCACAATTCAAACGCGTCAATTCTTCGGCGGTCAGCCTTTTTCACAGTCCAACTCTCGCATCCCTACATCACAACTGGAGAGACCATAGCACGAGTTATACGGATCTTGGTTGGCAGACTAATGTCTCTGGTCTTTACTAGGCGGTCAAGGCTAACCATTGCTCTCTTTCCCAGAAGCAGGCGTCTCCTAATTTCATGGCTGCAGTCTCCTTCCGAGGTAATCTTGGAGCCCAAGAAGAGAAAATCTGTCACAGCTTCCACTTCTTGTACCTTGATGCTCCAGGACTTGATAGGGCAAGAAGCCATGATCTTTGTCTTTTTAATGTTCAGTTTAAGCACAAACTTCTCACTCTCTTCTTGTACGCGCATCAGAAGTCTCTTGAGTTCCGCTTCACTTTCTGCAATTAAAGTGGTATCATCCGCATATCTAAGGTTGTTGATACGTTTTCCAGCAATCTTCACTCCAGCTGAAGACTCGTCCAGACCGGCCTTCCACATGATGCACTCTGCATATAGGTTAAATAGGCAGGGCGACAGTATACAGCCTTGCCTCACTCCTTTCTCAATCGGAAACCAATCTGTAAGACCATGCCCAGTTCTGACTGTGGCCTCTTGCCCTTCATACAGGTTCCCTGAGGAGACAGATGAGGTGAATTGGAACTCCCATCTCTTGGAGAGCTTTCCACAATCTGCTGTGATCTACGCAGTCAAACGCTTTCGCATAATCAATAAAGTAGAAGTAGATGGGTTTCTGGAACTCTCTTGCTTTTTCCATGATCCAGCGAAGGTTGGCAACTTGGTCTCTAGTTCCTCTGCCCTTGCGAAACCCAGCTTGCACGTCCGGAAGCCCCCGATCCACATACTGCTGCAGCCTACCTTGGAGGATTTTCAACATCACCTTGCTAGCATGCGAAATAAGCGCGATCGTGCGGTAGTTGGAACAATCCTTGGCACTGTCTTTCTTTGGAATGGGGATGTAAACTGACCTCCTCCAATCCTGTGGCCACTGCAGGGTTGTCCAAATCTTCTGACATAATGTATGCAGATTGTTAACAGCGTCATGGTTGAGGTTTTGAAGCAACACAGCTGGAATGCTATCAATTCCGCTAGCTTTGTTCTTAGCAAGGCTGGCTAAGGCCCATTCAACTTCACTCTTCAGAATGCCCGGCTCGCGATCAGTTATCACAACCGTCTTATGTTGGGTTTGCACATTCGGGTCCTTCTTGTACAGTTCTTCTGTGTATTCCTGCCACCTCTTCTTTATCTCTGCGGCTTCAGTGAGCTCCTTGCCTCGTTTGTCCTTTATCACGCCCATCTTAGCACAGAAGCTTCCTTTGATATCTTTGATTGTCTTATACAGAGCTCTTGTGTTCCTTAATTGGCTGTCATCCTCAACTGCTCGGCACTGTATGTTCAGGAAGGCATTCTTATCTCTCCTTGCTATTTTCTGAAAATCCGCATTGAGAACCTTGTATCTTTCTCTTTCCCCCATGCCTTTTGCCATCCTCCTTTCCTCAGCTATTTGCAAAGCCTCTTCAGATAACCAGTTTGCTTTCTTGCATTTCTTTTGCTTTGGAACTACCTTAGTAGCAACTTCTTGTATTATATCACGAACATCAGACGACATCTCTTCGGGCTGTTTTTCTTCTAGATCTAATTCTTGAAATCGATTCCTTACTCTAAAGTAAATAGTACTTGAAGGTACGAAAATATCTAAGTAAATAGTGAAAAAATTTGTACGAATGCAAATATCCGCGAAAAACATTTGCTTTTAAAGCAGAGCCTTTACAAAGTTGCGTCACATCCATGAAAAGCGGAAGTTGAGTGTTTTTATCAAATACCTCAAATATTTTAGAGGCGTTTAGTTGACTTTTCAGTGGAGTATTGTACTCCCATATTATTGATTTGTTCACTCTAAAACAAAACGCGTTATTGGGAACCAGGTTCATATCTGTCTTATGAAAAACATGCCTGTTTTCTTAAAATATACTTTTTTGATTTCGCCCAGTCACGCACATCAGTTTATGTACATTATTTGATGTCACTATTTAAAAAGTAGAAACTAGTGAAATCCAGATTCATATAATATTAGAAAAAATATCTCTCAATGAGAGTGTGGAAGTTGTTTTTAGCAGTAAAAGCTCTTTAATTGTTGAGAAATTGTAGTTCATCGTTTTTTCATTCAGTATTTGAGAACTAGTGTATCCTTTAGGAATATCCTAGCGCATTCCAGTTAAGACCAGAGTCCGATGTCAGCCTTCTTTCTTTGGAATATATTCCGAAGCTTACGTGTCGCGTGCGACAGTAGTTAGTGATTCCGATGCCTGTAGTTTTTTGTCGTTTTTTTTTATCATGTAAATGAGGACAGGGGCACTAATGCTAGTTTAATGTGTTACCTTAATGATACAGCCCGACTTATGTCTGTTTTACAAGAGGCGAGAAACTGACATGGATCGCAGAATTCAGTATTGAGGAAATGTTCTTTATAACAGCACGATTACCTACTACATAAACTGTTAGCACTGCTAACAGTGAATTGCATGGCTCTGAATTCACAGAAGTGAAATTACAAACTCTGTGAAGCTTCAAAGATAGTTAAAGGATCAAGTTATTAAAAAGAAGCATAGCATTAGCATAGTGTGTTCGGTGCGTTTACGCGGATTTCTGTGTTGCTACTGTCGCGAACCAGAGCGCCTACTTTCATGATTTACCGCTGTTCTTATATTATGTGCTGTTTCCCCCATTGCTTAAATATCCGACAAATGTAATATCTTGGGAAAGATCATAAGCACTACTTTGTTTGCAACCACACGCTTATAAGGCTTAAACTTGGAACCGGACAATTTTATATTTCTCCTTCATTGCGGATACTATGTGTCAGTACTGACAAATAGGGCCTAAAAAACGCTTCCCTCTCAGCGTGTAAAATTTCTCGATATTGCATTTTCTGTATAGTTGCCTCTCCCACTTAGCGAATAAATTATAGAGAGTGGTTACTTCATCATTGCCATATGGTATTTAGGAGTATTTCAAAAAGCTGCTTTTTTTTGTAATCTTTAAATAAAAAAATAAATAAAATAGAAAATAAGATTTGCATGCGGTATGTAATCATTATTTTTCTTGTTGAGGGCCGTTGTTGTATTCTCTAGAATTAATTTTTCTGGTTCTATACCTCCTGGTTGTAACTCATCATCAAGACTTTAAATATTTCAGCCTGCAATTCAAGCTAAAGGGAAACATAATCCCAACTTTTTTCAAAAAATTTTCAAAAATCACTTGCTAAATGATGTGTTTTGCACTGTTGATGTCACGACTAAAAGTATCAATTTTCCTAGTATACCAGAGACATGGTTCCTTGTCACATTATCCCTGAACAGATGCAATGCAGAAAAAACGCGTCGATTTCCCGGCGGTGCACAGAATATGAAGAAGCAGCAGCGTTAGGAATTGAGTGGAGTAAAATCATTCACGAATTTCTAAGCAAGTTATGTATATAAAAGGAAATTATTCACCTGTCTTCAGTATTTTTGCTTTTCCTTTGGCCCTTTGCTGTGCCGCGCAAGTTAAACACTATGTGAAGTGATCGGTAGTTACTCAACAAGAGACCACGTTGCGTGACCATATAATTATGCCTAAAGAGATAGAAGATTCCGCAGCAAACGCGGTTCATTCCAATGCCACAGTTGACAGACCCATTAGCTGTATATAGAACTAAAGCTATGCGCCCTATCTAAAGGCTGAAGTCTACAGCTGCGGTGAAAGCCCGTCCGTCTAGTGGCGAAGCTTCATCATTGCCATATGGTGTTTAGGAGTATTTCAAAAAGCTGCTTTTTTTTTGTAATCTTTAAATAAAAAAATAAATAAAATAGAAAATAAGATTTGCATGCGGTATGTAATCATTATTTTTCTTGTTGAGGGCCGTTGTTGTATTCTCTAGAATTAATTTTTCTGGTTCTATACCTCCTGGTTGTAACTCATCATCAAGACTTTAAATATTTCAGCCTGCAATTCAAGCTAAAGGGAAACATAATCCCAACTTTTTTCAAAAAATTTTCAAAAATCACTTGCTAAATGATGTGTTTTGCACTGTTGATGTCACGACTAAAAGTATCAATTTTCCTAGTATACCAGAGACATGGTTCCTTGTCACATTATCCCTGAACAGATGCAATGCAGAAAAAACGCGTCGATTTCCCGGCGGTGCACAGAATATGAAGAAGCAGCAGCGTTAGGAATTGAGTGGAGTAAAATCATTCACGAATTTCTAAGCAAGTTATGTATATAAAAGGAAATTATTCACCTGTCTTCAGTATTTTTGCTTTTCCTTTGGCCCTTTGCTGTGCCGCGCAAGTTAAACACTATGTGAAGTGATCGGTAGTTACTCAACAAGAGACCACGTTGCGTGACCATATAATTATGCCTAAAGAGATAGAAGATTCCGCAGCAAACGCGGTTCATTCCAATGCCACAGTTGACAGACCCATTAGCTGTATATAGAACTAAAGCTATGCGCCCTATCTAAAGGCTGAAGTCTACAGCTGCGGTGAAAGCCCGTCCGTCTAGTGGCGAAGCTTCAATAGCTGAATTACCATAAAACTTGACTAACATTTCAGTCTGTAATCTACACCACGCCACTGCCCGCCGCTCCCCAAGCAGCACCCGGCGCCGTTGGCTCCGAAAAACGTTGAACTATTTTACACGTTTCTTCCAAAGCAAGTATGCACAGTCTGTCTCATTCTAGTTATCTTTTTCCTCCTCGCTTTCTTCTACTGATCTTTAAATTTTTATTTCACAGAGAAAAACATTTGAATTGTATATCCCCCTAAACACATAGCTTTTTATTTATTTATTTAAACATACTGCTAGCCTCGTATTTGAGGCCATTGCAGGAAATGGGCACAATATATATTGAAACAAAGTTCAAATAGGCGCGGACATAGGTGCACTAAATCAACCAAAGCGATACATATGCACTATGTTTCCATTTGCAAGCGCTAAACAAGGAGGAATAGGTGGTATGGTTCAACATGCAGCAAAAAGAAAAACGAAAACATATATAGGGACGGCAACCACTGACAACTATCAAGAGTAACGAACAATCGAGGGAAAAAATAAGGAGACAGATAAGTGAATCAGATATGGATCAGGATATCGTTGCAACAAAAGGATACAGAACGCTACATGGCTTTGTTTGATAAAGTGGTGATGAAACTTTCGTGCGATGTACAGTTCACAGTGTCACTAGGCAAACTGTTCCAGTCACGGATTGCTTGTAGGAAAAACCAGTACCTGAATATGTAGTTATGAAATCTGTATTCAGTCAACTGTTTACTGTGTTTTGTTCTTGTATGCGTGTAATGGACGGTACGCAGTACTTACTGGTGTCAATTTTCATGCTGCCATTAAGAAGAAGAACTGTACATCGCTTGAAAGTTTCATCGAAACTTTATCGAAAAAAGCCATGTAGCGTTCTGTGTCATTTTGTTGCGATGGTATCCTGATCCATATCTGATTCACTTATCTGTCCCTTGTTATTTTTTCCCTCGATTGTTTGTTACTCTTGATAGTTGTCAGTGGTTGCCGTCACTATATATCTTTTCTTTTTTCTTTTTGCTGGTGCGATTTTGAATAGTCGGAAAATCAGCTTGTTTTAATAATACTGTAGGGCAGTCATGACGGCGGTACTTGTTAAAATAAATCTAGTTGCTTTTCGTTGTACGCTTTCAGACTTTTCTATGTACTGTTTACGGAAGGGGAACCAATAAACTATTACATATTCGAGTATAGTGCGAACAAGTGACGTGTATGCTAGACGTTTGGTGTGAGCTGATGCAGATCTAAGCGAGCGCTTGAGTGAATACAGAGCTGCCTAAGCCTTATTAGTAATATATGTTACCTGTTTGTTCCGTTTTAGATCTGATGAAATTACTATACCCAAATATTTACACTCTTCCACCTTTTTCAACATTTGTCCATCTAGAAAATATGAGTTCATTGTTTTTTTTTTATTCGTTAGAGTCATGCTAACTGTTTTTTCTCTGTTAATCGCCATCTGCCATGTTGGACACCACTGTTCTATATTTTCAAGCGTGTTGTTTAAGGTTGTCTGGTCTTCACGGCAGGTTATTTCCTTGTATATAATGCAGTCATCTGCAAACATTCTTATGGTTACGTGAGGATTATTAGGCAAATCGTAAATAAAAAGAAGAAATAGTACAGGAGCCAAAACTGCGCCTTGTGGGACGCCAGATAACAGATTGCCGTTATGCGAAAAGTGATCTTCGTAATGTTCATATTGATGTCGACCTACTAGATAGCTTTTCTACCAGTTGGAAATGTTGTTTTCATCGAGATAATGGATAAGCTTCTGAAGGAGTTTAGGTTGGGAAACCCGATCAAACGCTTTCGACATGTCTAGGAATATCATATCGGTTTGACCACGTTTACCTATTGTATTCGCTAAGTCGTGGATTGTTTCGATCAGCTGAGTAGTCGTAGACAATCCTTTTCTAAATCCATAGTGATTGGCAATAATTAAGTTTTATTTTCTAAAGATAATATAATGTATTTGAGAATTATATGTTCAAGGATTTTGCAGGCCGTACAGGTAAGCGAGATTGGTCGGTAATTTGATGTGTTGGTAGAGTAACTAAATTTATATATAGGAATAACCTTAGCAATTTCCCACTTCTCTGGAATTTCGCCTGTTTGGAGCGATCTTTCATAAATAATCAGTAGAAACTCGAACATCAACACCGCATAAAGCCTCAGGAACGCATTTGGTATGTTGCCAGGACCAGAAGTTTTCTTTTGATTTATTTCAAGCAAGAAGGAGAGGATACCCGACTCTGTTAAGATTAAACCATCCAGACTTGCTGTGTTACGTGGAAGCGAGTCGAGGTCGGGTTTTTGCCGTTATCATGCGTGGATACCGAGACAAAGTACTCATTGAAATCTAGCGTTTGCCACGGCTTCAGTCGGTGATAGTTTGCTGGTTCTGCACGGCTTCGAATTAAGATATCCCCAAAATTTGCAGCCTCTCTGTTACACCGAAGCCAAAAAAACATCTATCTTTTAATTTAAGGTCACAGTTTACCATTTTTCTTCAGTAACCTTTGCAAACATTACATGTCACATTGACGCAGGTGTAGATTCTTTGTGTACGTTTTGTTTCTTGCTTTTATGATTTTTGCGACTGTCACAAGAATATCTGACATCGGAGCAGCTGTTGACCGTGTCAGTTCACATCTAGTGTTAATATTAGCCTCACTTGGCAGTCCATACGCAAGGCCTCCATAAGCACTGCTGATGGCGCTGAATCTTCCTCAAGATATTTCTACCGTGTTTCAATGTAATCGGAACCTAAACTGACCCCAGATTTCAGATCACAAGCTTTTTATTACCGTGCGCGGATTCCTCCACATTTTACATAAATAACAGATTTTAACTGATCATTCTACACCTACTACTTCCAAAAGCATTAATTATATCGCACAGTCAGCCACCCCGTATGGCACCTGTCTTTCAAGTTGTTTTCGACTGGAAAGCGCTCTTCCATATTTTGTGGAGAAAATAGTGTTATAACTGTGTAGATTGAATGATTCGCTGAAATGCGCGGATTATCCTACTTCCAGAACATTTGCAGTTGTTTTTGAAGTTTACAAATATATCAACAGAAATAAAAAAAGAACGAAACAAATCTTTCAATCTTCGCCACTTTTGATATGTTCAATATACGAGAGTGTCTTACACAATTATTTTCTTGGTCTTTACAAGATATTGTATATATACGTCTTCGAAAAAAATTATCTCCCCGAATTATGAAAGGTTTCGACTAATATAGCTCATGTATATTGTACTGGAGGCCGGGATACAAATTATAATGTTGCGGTTTTTGTAGAACCACCGCCTCTGACCAGCTTCAATTCGTCTTGTTGAACGATTTTACAGAACTATTTTTGATTGGTAGCGTATTTACGGTAATAATTTTCAACACCTTCAAAAAAAACACCAATCTCTGATCAAATTTGCTCACACACAGCCAATTTCATGCGCAATAGAGTTATAATAGAAAATACCTGCTTAAGAAAGGTACTCCTCACTAACGAGCTTTTTGATTATGAAGGAAGGATGCTGTTTGTCCTGTCATTTCTATGAACTGCTAAGTACATGGCTGTTCTGTCAGTGTTATCTGACTGAGGCAAATAAATGTTCAGGTGATGCTTATAAACAGTCCAGAAATTCCTATAATAAATATGGCGTCTGTTTTATGCAGAAAAAATCTAAAAGGCACGAGACTCAAACATGGTAGCATGCGGCGTAATAATGTGGCGGAGGTTACAATGTTTCTCATATTTTCTTTTTCTTTATTATCGCAAATCGACCTCTGCTCTCGATGGTACTTTAGCTTTTCCTTTTCATAATCAAAGTTGTTCTACTCAGACATACTTATGCGCGGAATCGAGAATGGCAGCTTATTCAAGTTGGAATGCGGTTAAGCAAGCAGCGCTAGTACAGTACTGACGAGGTGTTCCATCAAACCTTGTGGAAAATTCCTGAAAAGGGGTGAGATAAAAAAAAGTGAAACACTAAAATAAACTGAAGGAAACGGGCAATAAAATCATAAAAGCGCTTAACGCTGACCTATAAAGAAAGAAATCATAAACATCATACACTCTTGGTGCTTTTAAAACAAAGCAAATTAAATTGCGATCGTCTCAATAATAGAAGCGTCATACAAGGTCAACAATAATATTGATGTGAACACCGAAAAAGAAACAAGTTACTGCAGGCTAAGAGGAAACAGACGAAGAAGAACAACTTAATTATAAAAAGAAAAGGTGAGGGTTGGGAAGGTTTTCTGCGCATGCCTATGATACCATGAATATCCCGGGCGCCAGACGCCCAAGCCACGTCTTGGGATTGAATCTCCTGGTTGCCGCCGTTCCAAGCGTCGAGGGATGAATAAGAGGGATGAGGCATAAGTTCTCTGGTACGATGAACTGGCCAAACAGTCCAAAACATACGCCTTAACGATGTTATTTCACCTAAAAGCTCAGGAGGAGTTAATTTCTGACTCAAGGTAATTCGAAAAAAATGAATCTGTCTGGAAATTAACGGGTTTGCATTTTTCCCCACATCTCCTGTTGCTCTCTGGAGAATGAGCTGCGTGAGCATATTCTTCTCCCTAGTTTGTAGCACAAGTGCGGTGTAATTGTGGTATTGGGTCAGCGGTCAGTTTCTCGTTGGCTGTGAAACGAGGCAGCTCTAGAGCTGTTCTGTGAGCCGACCTGATGATAGCATCGACCTTCCCTACATTGGCCTTAAGTGCGAATAAATACGGGAGCATATACAGGGGTGATCAAAAGTTCCAAGGCCACAGGTTCTACTTCTGAGCAGTATAGTCAGGCAGCTACGATGGCCCCAAATTTCAAAATACATGTGGAGGGTAGAAGAATCATTATTCTAACCTCTGAGATAATTTATAGCTTTAATGGGATCTCACGTGCCAGAATATGCTGACCAGAAGCAAAACCTGCGGCATGGAAACTTTTGACTCCCTCCCCCTGGACGTCATTATGTTTAGTATGAACTCGTTAATAATTTGGAAGGGATCGTGCTATTTAATTGCCTTTTTTCGATAAGCGATTCAACTATTTCACCTTTGTGCCTGGTGGAAAGATTCTATGATTTCTTCTAGCGAGTTCGCCTTACTGGGTTTATTAGGTATATCCTATTAAAGCAGCCATCACTTTTTGGGAGGGATTATGACCGAAATCTTTCGTGGACTCCCCATATTTCATTCATAAAAAAGAGGCTGACAAGCAATTGATCACGTATTTGCCTTTATTGGGGTAAAGTCATGGGGAGCGTCCGTACGGTAGATGCTCCAACTATACCGTGCATTATTTATGGGATTTCTTCGGTACAGTTTTCCTGCACTTAGAAATATCAGGAAAACCAACTTAGGAATTTACAGAGAATTCAAGCTTATTCTCTGCGAACCTGCCTGGGATTGCCAAAATGTGCCTCTACGACTGTTACTATTTTAATTGTGAGCATCCCATAGCTACATACCTAACAGTTGACGCCCTGAGGGCAAAATCTCCGACACATCTCCCGGGCTCCCTGTGATCATTTGGCCAGTCTTCCTATTACCAGGCCACGTACATCTTTTACAGAGACCGTTGATGCGCATCGTGCTATTCTGCCGTCCCAGTTTACACCCGCATCTAGACCGCCATCTCCACTATGGAGCATGCATCAACCACACGCTCTTCTTTCAATACCCGGCATCAGGAAGAAGGTCGATCTATCGCCGACGTAACTAAAACAAATCTCTCCTGAATACTTCTATGAGCACCATGCAAATCATGAATGCCGTGAGTTCTTCTGGCTCCATGGTCACACCCTCAATTAATACAGAAATAAGGGTTAGGACAACTTGCCAGACTTCTTCAATGGCTGCAGAGCTAACCACTCTTCGTTTCGCGAGTATGCATATCAGTCAGCAGATACCCCAGCGGTGGTCTATTTCCGCAGACTCAAAAGCAGCCATGGAAGCCTTAAAAGCGGCTCTTCGCCGTGGAGCCCATGGACAACTCGTTGCGGAAATACGACATATTCATCACTATGCAATTAATGAAGGACATGACATCATCTTACAATGGCTTCCAGGACACAGCGGCATAGCGGGCAATCTTCGGGCGGACGAGTTCACACCTGGCTTCCACCTGGCCTACCCCGACGCGAAGAAACTTTGCTGGGCCGCTTGTGGGTTGGTGTAGCATTCACAAACTCGTATTTTATTATGATAGGTATGGAAAACAGCCCTGCATGTACAAACTGTGGGTGCGACGAGTTTATAGGCCACATTTGTCGTGAGTGCCTCATATACAGTGAGGAAAGACAGTGTATATGCCGTGCGCTGGAGCATCTAAATGGACGCCCATTGACTGAAATTAAAATTTTAGTTCCCTGGTCATGGCGATCGTCTGCGGTGAAGTCCTCCCAGGCACTGCTCCGCTCAATGAAAAGCACAAGCCTATTCGAAAGACTATGATTTTGCTGTTATGTTCCATTATATGACTTTCACGATGTGATGTGACATGTCTGTGATGTGACTGTACTAACATCACCCATCCCTCTCACGACTTTTATAGCCACTCATCCCGTTCCCCCAGTGCAGGGTAGCAAACCGGTTTCTTTTACGGATTAACCTCCCGGCCTTTCCTCCTCATTTTCCTCCTCCTCCTTATTCCAAATCTTTTTCTCTTTGACTTCTTTAACATCACTACCTTGCATTTTTATCGTAATAGTCGAGGTTCTGTCTTCTGCCTTGCATCTTCTAATGACCAACACTTCTGTTTTGCCCGGTGAGCACTCGAGCCCCGCTTTCGTTGCCTCAACTTCAACTGCCCTGGAAACCACCTGTCGATCTTTTCCTGTCTTTCCATCTCAGCCTTCATTGATCCATACAGGAATATCATCAGCGTAGAAGTTCTAAGTTTCTAATGGCGGTGAGTGTATTTGGCAGCCTCAAGTGTGCAAGGCTAAGCAGAAAGCAGTATAAGATCGCTCCCTAAGTTGTGCCCTTGTTCCCGAGTTTCAACGGATCGGATAGTAATAGATCCTCTTTAAATTTTACTTTGCGGTCCTTCACAAAGTTTCTGATATAATTAAACACTCTCCTTCCTGGGTTGAGTTCTACCAGCTGCTTTAGTACCGTGTAGTGCGCTTCTTTATTAAAAGCTTTTTTAAGGTCAAGTTCTGGAATGCCTTTTCCTCAAACACTACTGCGCTTTTAAAAACTTTGACAGAACAGAAAAAAAACAAAAAACTGGAGCGCAAACACTCATTTAAAATTTTATTGTGGCATACACGCATGTATAATCTCAGGACGTTCAAACATTCCATAATAGCAATCAAAGTCGGCAACGGTGCAATCGATACAGTAGCGCACGTGTCACGTTTGGAAAAAAAAAAATAAGTTTTCACTTCTTTACTTCAAGAATTCCTACTCTTGCTTACATAGCGTCACAGTAGGGCTACTTACTCATCAACCTTCTTTTCCAGCTTCAATTCACTAAGCCTCCCACAGCTTCCTTGGTAGAAAATTCCTTGATTTTAGCGAGGCGGTAGTCTCATAGAAATAGGGTGTGCAGTCTTTGCACCTAGAGCAGTGTGGTGCCAGATTCACTGGTACACTAATCTGGCCACAGTTGCGCCTAAGCTCAATGTGCCTTCCTTTAGGCAATTTCATGTTTGCGGTCGACCATATATGAAGGAAACTGCAACTTGGTCAAATTAGGGATACCAGTGGTGCCGCTAATGTAATGCAGTATAGCTATACAGTCATCCAGGGCTATGAACTAAAAGCCCAATTTTATTAGGAAGAATAGCGAGCAGGTGCGGTGTTACTTCAAGAGTTAAATATATTTTGGATCTGATATAATCAACATGATGATTCCAAATCAAGTGCTTCGAAAATACCGCAAAAATAATTTGGACAGAATCCACTATCTCCACAGAATCATGGTTTAAACACACATTGAGTGAGCTAAATATTACCTTCCTCTCTTGGAAAGTGCAACACTCTTTACTCTTTTCAAAATTAATCTGCCGGCAATGCTTAAATTTTTTGTTTCCTTTTCCTTCAATATCACCTACTGGTTTCACTGATAAGAACATTGAATTATCATCTACTTAGGATACAAATTTACTACCATCTTCACATTGCACGAGATCATTTTGGATAAAAATAAGTATAAAATCCGACCTATTATACTTCCCCAGGGAACTCCTGCGTAAATACTCTGTACTGAAGACAATCAAACTTTAAAGTGTACATACTGTGTTCTAGGTGAGGGGTATGATTTTGTTATGTGTAGTGATTTTTCGCGTTCGTGCTATTGACAAGAAATTTGTGACTTAAGAAATCAAATGCTTTTGCAAAATATGTAAGTATGCCTGTAACTAGCTCCTTATTTTTTAACTTGTCTATTATTATTTCTTTTTGAGTAAGTAGTACTCTTTTCTGTAGATCAATTCTTTTGAAAACCAAGTTGAAAGTCAAGAAGAATATGCTTGTTAAAAATGGCATTAGAGTGCTATAGCTTCCATATACCTTTAGGGATACTGGTAATTTAGACATAGGGTGGTCATTTTGAAATAAATAATTGTTGCTACTTCTGAAAATCGGTATCACTCAAGCGCTTTGCAATGCCTTCGGAAATAGAGCGGTAGATAATATAAGATTTTAAATGTGCGTAATATCGGGGCATGTGATGTGAAGAACATGTCTAATGTTCGCCGTTTGGAGGCTACTTAAGTTCCCTGAGTTGCTATTGTTATTTGTGTTTATACACGAAACATCTCCTGCGCAGTTTGTCGGACCCTAGAAAAGTGATGAAGGGCTGTTTTCATTCAAGAATGCAATGCGATCCAAATGTCGCCTATTTGACTCTGAGAGGAATGTTGAGAACCAAGTTGTTAAAAGCGTCAGCTAAGCCAGTGATATAAATATGCTTTGCATCAAGCTTAATGTTATCAAGGTAATCAGGGACATTTGGTGGAAATATGGAATATAATGTGTTCTAGATAACATCTCGTCGGGGCTCTGTCGAGCTCCAAAATATCTTTTTAAAGTAAGCTTCTCGAAAGACCTTCAGTTTTAATGTCAGACTGTTTCGGTACTTTTTGAACTGCGCAAACAAGTTTTCATCGTTTTTTATTACGAAGTGTGCGTACAAGCTATTCTTATGCCTAAAAATTTGGAGCAACTCAGACGCTATCCAATGTTTCCTAGCCCTTAATGGCACGGCCACTTTCTTTAGTGGAAAGTGGGCTTCATATATAGTCCGAAATGCAGTGATGAAATTACCGTAAATATAGTATCACTATTGTCCGCCTGAAATACATCAATCTGTCTATTCGCTAATAGCACAGCAAAATGAGGGAAGGGCTTTATCATGTTTAGACTGTGTATAAATAATTAGCCATTTCTTTTGGTTAAGATGCACCGGCTGTTAATTAATATAAATGTTCGAAGTTGATCATCAATGTCGGTGTAAACAACGCTGCGGTTATTACATTGGTGTCAATTTCTGTACAGTGCACACCTAATGAAGAAAACACAGTTTCAATTTGTTTTTATGTACTTTGCTCCAAGGTTAAATAAGCCGTTTTTTTTTTTCAATTTGAAAACGGGAGATCCTTTTGTTGTGAGTTTAAATCATATTTATGTGAATGCCACCTGCTAAAACCATATCTATAAATTCGTGATGCATATCTACAATATTTAGAAAAATGCTAAAAAATTATTACTGACGCCAGATGGGGACCTCTATATGATGCAGAAAAGTTGTTGCCATGTATTCCTCGACCACTTCACAAGATATTGTTTCTTTAAGCAGAAGCGATGCTGCCTCCACTTTTATATTTTCGCTTTTGGCAAAAGCACTGATAACCATTGCGGCGATATACACACGATGCTAGTGTGCATCATGTGTTAGTCAACAATACTGCTGTGAGTGACTTTGAAAGTATCCAGCAGAATAGCTAATTCAACTTCTTTGTTATTAGGGATCTAATTAATTCTAAAAGGCGATTGTTAAATATTAGTAAATGTTTTCAATTATAAATATGCCCTACAAAATAAGGTTCACTGCCACTGTTGGAAGTTAAATGCAGGTTACCAGAGATCCATCTTGTACTCTTTATCTGAAGATTATCCGACTGCAAGGGAAGCAATAATAATGTTTTGTTAATGCGTTTCGTAATCTTTCTCGTTAAACTTCACACAGCATTCATTTAGAGTGCAAAAATAAGACGCTTTGTTTCTAGTCGAGAGTTTTATGTGATATTTTGTAGACTATACAAATGAATGTATGGTTTGATGTGTTAGACGTAGTATTGTTTAATTAAACCGAAAAAAAGTGTTTCCTTGTTTGCGTCATCTAGAAAGGAGGCCTAGAAGGCGACGAAAGATGATCCTCCGGTGCTCCTCGCTGTTATGCGGATTGCGACTCTCTTTTAAATATCTGTGAACACACAGCCATTATTTTGACCTATTTCGTTGAGGGGTGGCAGGTGCTTCAAACAGCACAAGACGGAACTCGGCAGATGGTGCCTGCTCTCCTGTGATGCATCAGAATACTACGCTCGATCCAAGAAATAGGGTTCTTCACGTCGGTCATCATCAGCCGACCATGCGACACTTGCCTTTTCACTGGTACGGACAATGCTGATGCCGAACAATGACAGCGCAACTACGGACTTGTCGGAAACTTCTAATCGATAGGACCCAAAACTCATGCTTGTCAACGTTGTTTTTTACCTCGAGGGGACAGCACTAGATTGATAAGAGTCATATTAATCTTTCCAATACCACTATATTGCGCGTTGTGTAACTCAGCCAAAATTCATTGCGTTATATAAGTACCCATGAGGCGCTATAGTATGGGTTTATCAGCGTAGTTTCTTACTCAACTGCTCACTGTATAACTTTGGTTTGACCGCTATTAAATATTTATGGCCGACTGATATATTTATCCCATCCTTCTACGTCGTTGCATGGACATCCTTTAAACTTCATATAATCAGCCTTCTAGAGCCATATTTGAGAGAAAGAGGAGTTATTGGATACGTAGTGGAAAATATTTTTTTTTACAGGCACAAGCATCACAGTAAAAACCAGAGTGCTTATTACAAGCGCATACGCAGCCGAATTTAAAGAACGAAGGACTGGCTCTGAAGTTGATCTCATGGATTATCTGCAGGTATTTGTTTACCTTGTGAGTTGAATTTTTTTCGCATTTAAAATTTCTGACACCTGATGTTTTTTGTAGTTAGCATGTAGTGGGATTTCGTTTCTTTATATCCCTTCGCTGCACAACTAACAGTTCAAAGATCAAATTGACCTACACCTCCTCCCAAAACAATGTACGTCTCTAAAACCCAGAAATCCCCTGTAGTGTAAGAAAAGTAATAATTTAGAGAAGCACATTTCAAAAGGCTAATCTGGCTGAAAATTTACTCGGTGCAAGTCACCGTTAAAAGTCAGAACGAAACAAAAGCGTCAGGAGAAGGACGCACAAATAAATGACTGCTACTATTCAACAATTCATATTATTTTCATCGCAGCTTACTCAAAACATATAAGGGAGATAAAATAAAGACCAAGAGGAATTGTTAGGATAGGAAAACACCTCTCAACTCGGCTGTTGCATTCATACATAGCGACCGTTATTTCTCCCTTCTCTCGTGTACATGTCTCGCTCTTTTTCATTGTTCCAGAGCGTGTCTGAATTTTTGAGACGAAAGTAAGGTTTAGGACAAAATTAGCCCACACAACAAACAATCTGCCTTTGTGAATATTGGGCATTATAAAAAAGTGGGCACTGTGCAGAGATTCAATTTTTGGAAAACAGAAATCTGGTATTTCGTAAATAATACACGACATATGTTTTTCAACAATTGACTTATATAAAGTATTAGAAATTTCGAGGAAGATATCATCAAAAGAGAAAACTGAATTTTCCTATGTGGTGGGTGTATCTCAATTTTGTGCATAATAACACTTTTTACGTTCCGTACGAGAATGAAAACAAACCCAAACGGAATAAAAGTAGTAAGGCAGTGCTCCTTTATCGCAATTTTCTGTAAACGTTTATGAAAATAGGACTTTCAAGGCAGATATTTTGGAGCAATCGAATAATGACTGTTCAATTGAGGGGAATTACGCTTTTCTTCACTACGGCCTTCGCTCTGTGGTATTTGTATCTGAATAGGAATAGACTATGATACAATGGAAGGAGGTGTGCTCGGTTCATCTACAAATTATAGTACTCATTTCGTGCCAGCTACATGATCAGAGATTATATTCCCTCATTAGGCAGCCTTTGGAACACATGTCTAGTTAAAATACTCGTACTGCCTGCTAAAGCTTGAAAGAATACGTTAAAGAACGCCTTTTGCGTATATTAACAATATGTGACTGTTTTAATTTACGATGCAGCAATCCCCTACATTTCATCTTAGGGGTATAGATATGGGGTTTGATTCATGGTTAGGTGAATATCGCTTAAATTTCTGCGCGAATAAAACAGATTGTCAACTGGTTATTTTCTGAGAAGTTCTACCAGGCGGTGTGATGTCGAGTGCATATTATAAATGAAAGCGTTCTTCTGAAGGTGGAACAGCAGTAATAACCCCACTTTTAGATGTTTCAAATGGCTTTGCGCTGCAGCCATACCAGCGCAGCGGCGTCTCATTGCGTAACCAGACGTCTATGTGTCTCCGCAACGGATTAAACACTGACGCCAATACCCAATACGTATTGTATACTACCGATTGATTTCAATGCAGGAACGGATTAAACACTGACGCCGATACCCAATACGTATTGCATACTACCGTTTTATATCCATGCAGGACCAAGCCTCAATATTAGCTCAAAAATATATAAGTTGCATTTTTGAATCCTTCATTTGCGAAAATTGGGTGAGAAATAGAGATTAAGCACATAGATATTCTGCTCTTTGCAACGACCTGCAATGACTGTGTTTTGGCTTGAACAGAATGCAGCTTCCCGTTATTCGCTCGAGAAAGAGATGATCAACTAATACTTTTGTTTACCAATTGACAGGTATTTTAACTGTATTGAAGAAGTGTAGACAATTGGGCAAGTTGGTATTGGTTTGTACTGGAAAGGTACAGCGCAAAAAGGCGCAAGACGAAAGGAAGAAGACGCGCACATCTGTCCGTCTTGTTCCTTTCGTCTTGTGACTTTTTGCGCTGTACCTTTCCTGGGTTTTATTTGTAAAGTATCTAATATATAGGGCTTAGTAACAATTGTGTCAGCTAATATTATCGACCAACTGTTCACGTGTTATCTGTCACCTACTAAAAACAATGTGTCTGTTACTAACGTTGATGTTCATGGGAATGATCTGGGCCTCTTATCTACAAAAAATGGTTTTAAATATTTCCTTTGATCGAACCGAATACATAAAACAGCAAGAACGGAAACGTGGGTTCAGTTTTTGAAGAAACTGGAGAATATTGTGTTATATCAGATGATATTTTGTCACAATAATCACTTAAAGGCGTAGAATTCTCATTAGTTCACACACTTAGCTGTCGTGCTCATATAAGGAGTTGTCAAGAAAAACCAGAGAACCCAATCGGTGATTTCATGAATGTAAAAGTAAAATGGTACACGTTTTTCTAAGGAACATCTGTGGATATGTTGCTTCTTGTTTCGAAGTCATATATTTTAATATTCTTAAGCTCAGAAACAAAGAAGAAACATAAATATGTATATTTAATACTTTATGTTGGCCAACAGTTCTAGGCTTCATTCTTTTTTTTTTTGCTTTAATGTCTTTTAGCGTTGTTTCCACACACAGTATTCCGGTAGAGTAGAAATTATCGAATTACCGATTAAATTGCGTCTTTTTTAATTTATAAGCATCGGCTGATGTCTCTATTTCAATTTCTTTCTATACTCTGCACTGAAGCAGGTGTTTCCTGTCAGCAGTAAAATCGTGCAAGAGCAACGTTTAGTGCAGTATATTCGTCGTCTCCAGGATCAATATTTCCTTCTACTTTCAATGTTTCCCTTATGTCATGTCCTTTTATAAACTACACAGGTGAACTGGTTGTACGAAACATTTGATCGTGACACTCTCAACCTGCAGCTTGCAGTATCTGGCGTGATTTTTTTGTCGGTAAGACATTTGCTATATTCTCCTGAGAATTGCAAAGTCCTTGGAGGAAAATAGATATACATGAACCGAACCGTTGCGATAGCAAACAGAATATTACGCCCGGCGCATCTCTGCCGTAAAAGGCAATCGTGTAGCAATAAATCTATTTCCGTCGCCCCCAGGATCATCACTGCCATCGTCTCGTAGCCTTAACACCTCGTTGCCAAGTGAAATCTCCCTGGGATCATAGCAATCAATAGAGATGCTAGGTGAAGAATTATTTTTTATCGTGCTAATAATACTTGGTTTTTTATTCCTATCAATGAACATAGCGAATAAAAGGTCAGTATTACCGTTTATGCTACTCTGCGGAAGAGTGGACAGCACTCTACCCGACCAGAGTGTCGTGGTTATCTCATTGTACCGGTTCGGTTAGTACACTTTCTCAGTTCAGTCCTCTCACAGTTCAAAATACAGCATCCCGCAAAACATGGCCGCGTTTGATTAGGTGAACCGGCACAACGATTAAAAACCTTATGGACTTGCTAATCTGGCCTTCCATGGGATGGATGGATGGAATGGAATATAGGAGCGTCCCCTTTGAAACGGGGTGGTAGCAGTAGCTATCATGCTCATTTTTCTCCCTATATCTTAATTATTGATTTAGAATGTTTAACTAAACCATCATTCTATTTATTAAATTTTGCTCCTACATTACTAACATTATGTCACTTCTCTGCTTTTAAGCCACCAATCTTCCAGCCGTTTTTTGCTAGTTTCCACCGCCGGTTTATTCACCCGGCCACTGTTATCTCTAAACCCCAGAGCTTCAGGAACAGTGATTGCGCCTGCACCAACTTCCGGATGGATCCCATTGCATTCGAGTATAATATGGTCAATTGTTTCACTGGAGTTTCCACATACAGCACCATGCGTCATCTCCACTGTTAAATTTCTTTTTGTAGCTGCGTGTTCTAAGGCACCCTGATCTAGCTTCAAAACGTAGGGCACTGCCTCTTGACTTATCAAAGAAATCTTCCTTCCTGATCTGCATTTCCCACTTTCGGTATAATTCCACACTGTTTTTTTTTTCCATCGAATTTATCCAGTTTTTACCTTTTGTGTTTTTCACCTGTTGCTTAATGCTCTTTATTTCTGCGTCCTTGTAACTAGCATACTTACTTGTTAGTTTTCTAGTTCTTTTCCTCCATTGTGGAAATGCGATGGCGTCCCTTAGCGCTTTCCACCACTTCCCGCCATAAACCGCTCAAAACTGGCTTATCCCGTGAATTTCCACAACACGAATAGATTTTCCGCCAATTACATGTTTGATCCGGTTCGATAATTTCTATGCGATATCAATGAGTCATCACCATTCGGAAATGTTCGAGTGTCACTCGCTGAGTTATTACTCAGGACTATATTTTATCCGACTCTTCACTCATATCCTTGCACCCGCTAATCCATATTGGGGCTGGATAACGGAAAACGTTTCAGTGACCTTGGAAAGTTCAAATTTATCCCCACTACTTTGTTACTTCAATGAAGCCGTGACTGTCTCCACAGTTCAGGTAACTTCCGCTACGGAGCAGTCCGATGATTTATCAGAGACCAAAGACTAAATAGCCTAAATTCTGCCTTTTTGAGTAACAAACGAACGAGCAAACAAATCACTTCCTTGTAAACAACTGAGCGAACAATATAGATAACAGAGGAAATGAAAGGCCAATCCTGTGATGCGTAAACAAATTTGAAAAAATGCTACAGGGACTGAATTAGCAAAGTAGTGATCACACTAGGGAATGAACTAGTGAATGTCGAGCGGGCGAAATAACGATGGGGCAAACTAATGCGTGAACGAACAAGCTAACTTCAAAGAACAAACGAAATGAGCTATCCTCAATACATGGTTGTCGAGACACTGCCAATTACTATTGCGGGAAGTTTAAATGACGCACAAACAATGACCGCCTTGTATACGTCTCTAATGAAGGAGTGTGTTGCTGGGCTAGTTTTTGCCCCCTTTTTTAAAGTTGTTTTTATTGAAGCGTACAAGAAGCCAGTGCTTCAAACAAACCGCGGTTAGTAATAAGCCGGCAGAAAAGTTATACGACAATCTTTTTTTCTCAGTATCTCTAATAGATTGCCAAAAAATGGTACTCAAAAACCTCGTATTAACCACGCGAAAGATATGACATTCACTACGTCAGAGACCGGTAATTGTCCAGTCTAAGTACTTGTGAAAACTGGGATGAAAGAGATTGTTTATTTGAGAATGAAGAAAGCAATATAAAGATGCAGGGCATGAAAATGCTAAATTCAGACATTCACTGTGAAAAATTAATATAGCACATCTACATTCGCAAACTATCATATACCAGCACTGATTAAGAAAGATGAGACCTCTTGAATTACAGCCACAGATGGTTGGCTGATGCGTCCGTCCCCATATTAGCCGATTTGAAATGACACAGATATTAGCCATGAGGTCTCATATTTGTATCACGTTGTAATAGTGGTTCTGTTCTAAAAAGCCGGAAAATTTTCGCAATAAGCGCAATATGTCGCCCTTGTTTCGGCCATTTGGTACATTTTGAACATTTGAACATTTGGTAACCTCCTGTCAACGGTTTACTGCACATCGCAGGACACTGCGCAATAATTTAAGCTTACCTAAAGAAACAACCTTGCGCCTTGAACATGTCCTGGGTCCTTGGTGCGACGGATCGTCTGCTGCGCGAGCTACCAAGGCCTTACTAACTTTTCTGAAGGACACAGGGTTGATTAATACCCTTTAAAACTCATCTGTGTGTGATTATGTGCGTATGAAAGTTAACTTTTCTTAAGAACACATGGTTGGTCAATACCCTTTAAAACTCATCTGTGTGTTCTTATGTGCGTGTGAAAGTGTGCGACACCGATTCTCTTTTTATTTCTCATTTATTTCCCCTTCCCCTCCCACAATCTGTCACCCTCATCCCTCAACCCTCATCAGGAGTAGCATGCTAGGCTTACCACCAGGCAGACATCTCCTGTTGCCATTAAAATATCTCTCTCTCTCTCTCTCTCTCTCTCTTATTTCGGCGAGACTGTTTTTTTATAGCTTTTGTGTGTCCGAGGTGCCTTTCCCTAATGCAGCATCTGTTTACCCGGTGTTAAAGCGGCTCCACGACAATGTAATCTTGTCGAAAGTACCACGATAGCAGTTGACAGAAATCACTAGATATATGTTATGAGAGGCCTTGTTTTTAATTTCTTGGTTCACTCTCTTGGACAGCCCTTCTAAATTAGGTTCCACACACTTTGTGATCGCAAGGCTTTTCACGTTGTGGGAGACTCATTGGATTTAGGAGATCCGGGTAGTATTCTTATCAGCTAGTTCTTCATTTGTTTTTGTGCTTCTGAATGCTGCTTTCAGCGATTAATGGCTCTGCTACACACACGACTGCCGTGCATCTTGCACTGGCTAGCCTAATGTATGCGCGCCAAAATGGATTTGGTTTCATGCTCGCGCCGTGACCACATCTAAGCGGATTTCGTAGAAAATATTGGCGTCCAGTACCTAACTCTTTGAATGGGCAGCCGGGAAGGGCAGAGGCTCTTGTATAAGCGCTGGAAGTACATCAAGCGCAGATATGTTTCAGAGAGCACGAGTGTCAAAACTAGACGCCTTATTTGGTGTCTGTCGAAAACCGTGTATTCTAATTTAAATCAATAAGTTTAACTTAAAACACCGCAGAATCTGAGGAACAGTTTGTTCGGCGTCACCTTCATGGTAAGATCATCTAAATGCCAAAGCATCATCAACTTTCTTTGAGTGGAAATGACTGGAAATGTAATGAGCGCATTTCTCGAAACATTCCAAATGTACTAACAAAAAATCTTCGGGGACTTGGTGATTGCGTTATGGTGAACGTATTCGCTTGTTTTAGCGATCATAGTATTTTGCTGCATGGTGGACAAGTTCTTCACATCTCGAACTCGCTAACTGGGCTGAACAGTCATTATGTTAGCATTCTGATGCTATATAAGACTGCATTCTAATGCTCAAGTGTTCTTCAGAATCAGAGACAGATTTTTAGAGCACTTGAATAAAGATATCACGGTATTTATTATGCCTAACTTATTTTAGATTTGTGTTTTGCTCAGTTTTCTCACTGACACTGCTGCCTTTTATTTTCCATAAAATATATACGCGTTCCTGATAGCCTGAACCGACCTTAGACGTTAGCCTCTAACTCAACCCTTTCATCACTAGTCACCGCTTGTATCTATGCCTCACCTCTTCCTTCCAGCCTGTCAGTGCGAATTCATCATTGTTCATCATTGCGTGCTACATCAAACAACAAGAACGAATCGACCTTCCCCTTAGATGCCTTTCTGAGGACATTCTTTTTAATATGGTACTCCGGAATAACCAGAAGTTTTCTTTGCAGTGCGCAGATAATTGGTTCATAGGAAGGGAAAGCGCAGTATCCGTCACACTTGTTTCTGTGGATGCCTTACCCGCGCCGTAAGGGAAGAGGAAGAGACGATGATGGGAGTGAAAGTGGCAAGACAGAAAGAGAAGGCGTAGTGGAGGGTTACGGAGTAATTACGACCACCTGGGGATCTTTTACGCGCCCTGACATTGCACAGCGAAAGGGGCTTGCGGTGGGGGCTATCCTGCAACTGGTGATTGCATCTGTTATGGGTCGTCGTTGCACTCACCACCAATATTTTGGCGGATGACGGCTGTTGCGACGCGTGTCTTCATCTCTCCCTCTTCTTTTTCTTCATTTCTTTTCTATTTTCTCTATCCGCACAAAGCAGCGATGTGGCTCAGCTACAGAGCCAGTAGCAGGCCTGTGCATTTTCTTTTCCTTCTTTTTACAGTCGCCACAACAACAACCACATTGCACGGCACAGGGATGCCTCTTCGTTTCACTTACTTCGAAACGCAGCCACCGGCGATCGGGATCGAATCTGGATACTCCTGCATTATTCGGGCATCTAAGCACTGCACCACCGCGGCTGGTTCGCAGTGCGCAGCTGTATAGTGTTTATACAGAAAACGTCAAGTGTGGTTGATGTGAAAAAAAATTATTTAAACAGAGCAACAATGTTAGTACCAAGCAGCCGCTTCTTGCACCTTTAGGATATGAAGCCATTATTGAGGAGCCGCTTTTTTTCACACTTAAATTATGCAGATTATGGCTAACTGCACCGTGACGTTGAACTCTAAGTAATGCAAACGTATTATTGGTCAAGTCTATGTTTACTCTATCAGCATTGCTGTTGATAGGAAAAATAGGAAATTAACAGCACTGTTGTGTAGAAGATATTTAACCAAATGGTGTTTTTTTTCTTTAGAAACAGCGAGAGGCCTCATTTCTTAAGTATTTCCCGGATTTGAATGATGTAGTGGACAAACATTCGTCCGTCAATGGCATTTCAAAATTCCTGATGGAAGAAGAAAGTATATTTGAAGACGATGACATCGTCCTGCTTTTGACCAAGTAAGATGCAAGTGTTTTGAATACAACACATAAATACGTAATCTTCATATTCCGACTGCATTTTACGCCATTAATAAAGAATTAGTGCTATTTGTGAAAAAAAGAGCCCGTTTCTAAGTTGCAACAAGTAAAGAAAAAGGCCTCTAGCATTGCACATGATGGCGCATGCAAAATATGCCACTCCATGTAACACATAACACTCGTCTTATTAACATATCACAGCCTTCTCGCAACCCCGCCTTTCTAACTATGAACGCGTATTGATTAATTTTTAAATCTTTCTTCCAATACATATTGAAGATTTTTATACACGTGCATTTGAAGCGGCCGGGAAAATGTTCTAAACTAATAATTTAGACCTGCCTGTACTGAAAAGCTAAGGTTTTTTTGAGAGAATAGCATTTCTTCCCATTTTCTTTTGGTAATGCACGGGGCAAAAAATACTGCCAGCTTTGTTCTGCGCTACTGGTTATCTGATTGTGGTGCAGTAGCGAACATCAAGCCGAGGCCTTATCTCGACAACGCAAATGGTCTGTGCCAGCCTTCCGTATAGTTAGGCACGCGATTGCCAGATGCGCTACTTTTCAAAACAGCCAACATCTTTAATGTGCGCCGATTTTCCTATGCAGATTCTATGCGATCTAGATTAATCGCGGTGCTAGTTTCCTCTCTTTCGTAAAACGGTACCACTGCTGCCAATCTACCAAAGAACGATTTCTTATCATTCTCGTGGAATTTTGTTGGGAAGTCTTTTGAAATTAAACAGCGAAATTCGGTTCAATAAGCTGGCAATGGGTGGTAAGTCTGCGATATTTTTGAACTGCAGAAAAGACGACAGGATAAGTAGTGGGGATAAAGTTTTTTATTGATGTAATGCGAATAACAACTTCTGCGCTAAGCGTCTAGATGTGCATTTCAATGACAGTAATTTTTGGCGTGGTTTAGTTAACGACGAACGTGACTTGTTAACAGTGGTTTTCGACGCCTGCTCCGTGCCCCTATTTAATAAATGGAACCATATGTTTCCAGTGACAAGATTGGATCAAGGCTGCCTAACGGAAAAATTTACACAAGGTCTAATGGTAAGCTAGCTTGATGTGATTTTGAACTTGACCATTTATTGTAAAGTTAAGATGTATCGTAAATATAAAATACTTGGCAGGCAATAATGATTAGTAAAAATTGCGGGATAAAAGTATTCGCGTCCGTTTGTGGCACCTGTCTAATTGGCTTTATGTGCAGTGCCCCTTGGGGTGGCCGCTTTTTTGTCATAACAAAATCGCGTCGTAGAATAGAAAACAAAAAAAAAACATTTTAAATAAGTGGGCCGTCATCAGGCGAAAACAGTCGAGGCTCGCATGTGTGATGGGCATCAGAGGCGACGTAGTGCACGCAGGTTGAACTAAGCGACATTCCATCTGTATGAAGAGTCAGCAGTACTTGGGCGGCGACGTACATTACTTGCTGTAACGGTCGGGTCAGAGAGCACCGACAAGGAAAAAGGTGTCGTGCCTATTCCGTTCTCTATCAGTTTAATAGATTGCCAAATGAAATTGTACAGTGGTCGTCTCTTGCTCAAGTTCATCGAGAAGCACAAAAGTGGTTGTTTAGTAATTCTGCACATCATGCTACGTGAAAGTGTTTTTGCCATGTACTATATTGTATGGTGTACCTTTAGTTTATTATTGCTTATTTTGGCGTGGCGCACGCGCCCATCGATTGCCGTGACCCGCCCACAAGCGCTCCTGCACTTTTGCGGGCACGAGAATATACTCTGTATTGATGAATGGTAATTAAATTATGCATGTATGTATGTATGTATGTATGTATGTATGTATGTATGTATGTATGTATGTATGTATGTATGTATGTGTGTGTGTGTGTGTGTGTGTGTGTATGTATGTATGCATGCATGCATGCATGCATGCATGCATGCATGTATGTATGTATGTATATATGTATGTATGTATGTATGTATGTGTGTGTGTGTGTATGTGTGTGTGTATGTATGTATGTATGTATGTATGTATGTATGTATGTATGTATGTATGTATGTATGTATGTATGTATGTATGTATGTATGTATGTATGTATGTATGTATGTATGTATGTATGTATGTATGTATGTATGTATGTATGTATGTATGTTTGCGCCATCGCGCCCTTCGAGGAAGAGGCTGTGCGTAAAGATGTTTAGGAGCGTCTCTACGACTTCGCAATAGACTTCAGAATTCCTAAAATGACTGCAGTGCCGACAGTTAGTATCATTTTGGGCTAAGTTGTTGGAAACTCGCGGTCGTGAATTATAAGGATTCCTAATTAAGCCTGAAGCTTGGCTCGGCACACTATTGCCTGGTTCCTAGAACGGAAATTCATATCTAATATCTGCAGAATTCATTGCTCCTTTGCCGCGGAACGGATGCTTTCGGCCAAAAAGAGCTTAAATTCTCCGAAAACACAGGCGCGCCAGTAACCTCGCTGTGTTTACACGCTTCGGCAGTAAATCCGGCAGCGTTGGCTAGCTCTATAAACTTTGTAGCGTACAGTGTGAGGGCGTTGTTTTGCTTTTCAGCTGAGCTACGTGTACTGCCGTCAGATCATTGAAATGTATTGCATGAGCTTCGACTGCGCGGTGCTGCTGAGTCGGAAGGCGAATGAGGGGCGTAACTTTGTTATGGTAAGGGTTTTTTTTTTTGAGCGCCGTCTACTATTACATTGTGATTAGTGCGTATTGGTTGACAATTGACAATTGGTTGTTATGCATTGTAGTCTAAAGAAATAACGACCAAGTAGGTTCTATTAGAAGCTTATGCTGCGGGTCGTATCTCTTAAGAGCGCATACTTTCGATAAAGGTCCTGGCGCACCCCCATAAAAGACAGTTACATATGTTACAAAAACTGTTCGCAGGGCACGCTCGGTATCGGCTATGCATATCTAGTTAAGCATTCTTCAGACGCTACGCACCAGCATGACCGGCACCTAGCGTTGGACAGGGAACAATACGTGTCTGCTCGAATTAATTAACAGTTATGGGGCAGAGTGACCATGAAAGAAACGTTGTTACGACTCTACCAACAAACTTCTTTTGCGGGGTTTCTTAGTCCGAAGGTTTACAGCCACGGTTGAACGGTTGACACGCTCGCTCTCTTTCCTGATTTCCGCTCTTCTTTGCCTCAGCACCGCTGCATTTGGAAATCGCCCATCACACGGTACTTCTAAACGATATCACCACTGTACCGTCAAGGACAAAAATAATGAGACAAGCGGTCAACCAACGCGCACAAGGCAATGTGTATTTGATTATGCGTGCTTTAGCAGCATACAGATGGCTAGAAGTTAAGGCGTAACATTAAATATTCAGGCGCCTTGATTAGAGAAGGTGTGGCGATGAAATCTTCTTGCCCTCGCATGCTAATGAAGGGACAATCAACTGGGATGTATGGCAGTATGATAGTGAATACGTCAAAAACAGAATTTGTTATTGGTCTACAGGGTCGCGAAGTTCTTCCAGAAAAGAAGACCACTGCGCTGAAAACATAAATTGTGGAGCCAACACGCGAACTTCTGTCCTTTAGGAATTCAGCGTAGCACGCTAGTCCTCCACAATTTGGTAAGATTTCATTGCTCAGCGCAGTAGCTTACAATCTTTAAACAACTATTTCTGACAGCAAGTTACCAGTCGGCAGCAAATGGTAAAATCTACGTCAGTACCTGCCAAGTCGTATCAAAGAGAGCCCCTTGCTGCTTAAGAGACCCACGGCTTTAATACATCTTGTCATGGACATAGGGCAGGGCTGAAATGTTCATTTGTGAACCATCTGGGAATAGTCCCTACGTAACTCTTAACGTCTACGGTATGATATACGAAGCTCACCATGATCCGTCCTGTGGATGAAGCGTATTTATCGTCAGCGATCAAAGTGGCGGAAGTGAAAGATAAGTAAATTGAGATTACGAGAATGGAGAAGTGGTAGGCATTGTGCGGATGACACAGCAGAAAGAGAGAGACAGAATGAAGAAAAATAAACAGCAATCCCTATCCCCTCAGAACGGGTTATGTGTATGAAACAGAGCTCGTTTGCCCGCTTCTCCTCGCTGCGCTGGTCATGCAGCGTACTGTGGTGTTGAGGGCATGAATGACTATCATTAAAAATACTCTCCGATACGTCCCAAATAGGCAGCGAAATGGTATGATACCCCCGCAACGAGTCGTGAAAAGTGGTCGTGGTACAATTCATCTAAAGTGTACGAAAAACTATAAATGAAAGATGACAAATTTGATGCCATATAGATATCGGTTAGGGATGCCTACAGAGCAAATGGAGCTGCAAATGCAACAAATGAGAAGAGGCTGGTACCTGAGCAGCTGTCGTGCACGTCCTTTTCTCATCATCGCTTCGGTGTCTTCACAACAAGATGCGTAAAAGGTTCTATAGCAACAGTGACACCAAAGAGGACATCGAACCTGCGAACTTTTCTGAATCTCGAAATATCGAACTTATGTACATTAACCATAGTCATAAATATTTAGTCTTCGGGGCTTGTGTCTTTTCGTCCTTATAAGGCTGAAGGTCAAGCGTGCAAAATAATGTGCCGCTCCATGTTGACCAAAGAGTAGCAAAGCGTTAGCTCTAAAAGGACGAATAGCCTTTCCTTTTTATTCTTCTCTGAGCTTCCAAATCGGTGGCAAGTCGAACTCTCCAATGCCTGTCGCTCACAAAATTCTTGTCCAACATTATTGCTCTTCGCGCACGATAGCCAGCTCGTAGATATCTGTATAACCAGTTTGTATGCATTATTAATTGACTTAAGCTCAGGAACGTAATCTATGATTAGTTCTTTCGACGGGCGAGGCAGCGAACTAACTAATTAATAAACATGCGCGTGGGGTGTCGCTGCCGCATGCGCAGCGTAGTGTTATTGTTCATGTGAAGGAAGTAGTCCCGCTTGCGAATTTCCCCCTATGCGGAGAGAGAAACCAATAAGCGATGTAGCAGAACGGAGGTATTGCGGCCGAAGAAGAACTTACTGCAGCCCTAGTGGCAGCGTCGTCTACCCGTTTAACAAGGATCTCAAACTCATGCTGCTACACAGGCCTCACTATGAATATATTGTCTCTTCTGGTGCCTGAGCGGCAAAAAACCGCACTATAAAGAACAAAGAGAGAGCGAGAGAGTAAACACAAAAAAGAAATGAAAAAAATCGACAAAAATGTCAAAGTGATAGACAACTCTATTTCATTCTTCTTGGAAAGGACAATTAACTGATGCTCTCCTCTGCCTAAATGGTTGACAACCGCCACTTCCGAATGCCACAAGAGAGCTGCTGTAAGGATACAATGTTTATTGTCGCAGTCACTTATCACAAAAAAAATGCGTGCTTGGAGATGAAACAAAGGATGGGTTGACCAGCGCCTGGTTATTGAATGAAGCTCATGTCCGTTCGATGTGCACACAGATCACGTAGCCATTGGTTCTTTTCAATTCAGCAAGAGTGCGTATCATCAGGGGGCAGGCTGTTTGGCTAAACATAGCTGGAAAACGAGTCTGGTAATAAAGTTGACTCGCGCAGCTGGTACATAGTTTCGGAGCAAATGCTGACGTTTTGAGATTCCGCGCGCCGGATCATAGAAGCCCACGGGGCGCATGCCACCTTCTTTCCTCCTGGTTAATATCCCTGATGTCGAAGACCGAATTTCGTGTTATGGAACGGTTGTATCGGATAAATTTTGCGTAACGAAGGCCACGCATGAGCAAACGCGCCGGAAGCATCAGCACAATTCCGAAGCCTCAGCCCATCCGGGGCTGCTTTCGTGCTTGTAAATACGCTGTGAATCTCCTAAACGTAATTTTATGTGTTTATATTTTCCCAAATGAGTGCTGTAATGTGTAGCCATCAATGAAATAATAAACCTCATGAGGATTAAACATCCTCCAGTGCTAGGAAGACTACAAATTGATTCGACCGTAACCAGTTGTGCCAAGCAGTTCTTTTTGCAGCATATACACGCTTTTATCTTGTTCCGGGATTCACCATTATCATTTTATAACACTTAGCGCTGGCCTTCTTGCCCGACTCAAGCAAATATGGCGCTTCATTGAGGCAATATTTGTGTTTTCTATAGGGTTCGAAATCCTTTATATATGCCGATAGCATCACCATTTAAAGCACTGTGTAAGAAATTATAATACGTGACCAATGAACTATATAATAGAAACATGCGTGACGGATTGTTTCCTTCTTTGCTGGTTTGTTTTCAAGAGTTTGTACTTTTAATCAGCGAAATTGAATCTTTTGCCATGTTAGGTACTACAGATTAGAGATGATGTAAAATAGCACAAACCTGTGCCATATGCACGCAAAATACTGAGCACAAAACGCGTAATACTTCCTCTATACCATCCAGACATACATTAGTAGCGTAGATTCAGAACTGTAGGGGGTGTGTTTATTCAGTCCACGCAGAGGGATTCAGCTTCTCAGGATGAACTCGAGGCGGAGCGTCAGGCGTACCGAATCACTAAGACAACGACCACCTTCTTCGTCCTCGAGAGCGCCAGCACGCGATGCATGTCAGTGGCAATAACGATGAAGATTACCACACTACAGTTTCCCCCCGGGTAGAGGAGTAGCCATCCTGGCTACTCACGGAGCCGAAAGGACAGAAGGATCGTAGTATGGCTTGATTCGGTCCACATGAACTATTTCGCGTCCACGGCGACGCAAGCCCGCAGAGGTCGTAACGGGCTCAACTACGAAGTTGACAGGAGATGTTTTTTGAAGGACTCGGTATGGACCGTGATACCGAGCAAGAAGCTTCTTTGAAAGGCCGGCGGTTGTGGCAGGAACCCAGAGCCACACCAAGGAGTTGGGTGCATAAGAAGGAGCCTCGCCAGTGTCACGATGGTGTTTTTGTTGCCACTGGTTTTCCTTTGTAAGCGAGTGAGCTAGTTGGCGGCATTCTTCTGCGTACTGGGCGGCGTCCGAGAGTGGCGTTGATTCATAAACATAAGGGCGGTAGGGCAAAAGCGCGCCCATTGTGCAGGTTGGCTCGCGCCCGTAGAGAAAGAAGGGAGAGAATCCAGTGGTGATCTGTATCGCAGTGTTGTTATACGCGTAGGTCACGAAGGGAAGAACCTGGTCCCAGTTGGAATGAGCGTCGTTAACGTATATGGCCCGTATATGGCCGCCAGCATGCCACTCAGAGTACGGTTGAAACGTTCTGTCAGGATATTCGTCTGAGGGTGGTAAGAAGTAACGGTGCGATGAATGATGCGACATTCTTTCAGTAGGGCCTCAAGAGTGTCGGACAAGAAAACGCGTCCGCGGTCACTGAGGAGTTCCTTCGGAGTCCCGTGGCGAATAATCAAGTTGTGGAGCAGGAACAAAGCAACGTCTCTTGCGGAGGCAGAGGGTAACGGTGATGTTTTAAGTGTAGCGAGTAAGATGGTCTACTGCCACGATAATCCACCGGTTTCCAGCAGCAGTAGGAGGAAGAGGGCCATAGAGATATATGGCCCTCTTCCAGTCAAACGAACAAGCAGGACAGGGTAATGGCTGCAACGAAACAAGAGACTTCTGAGGAGTTTTTCGGCGTTGACAAGATTCGCAAGCGCGCATGAAATGTCGTACAAAGCGGTACATTCCACGCCAGTAAAATCGCAGACGTAGGCGCGTGTAGATTTTCAATGCGCCACCGTGAGCACACTGTGGGTCTTCATGGTACGCAGCACAAATTTCGGCGCGGAGATGACGCGGGATGACTAGAAGCCACTTCCGTCCATCAAGGAAATAATTGCGGCGATAGAGAAGACTGTCACGAATGGAGAGGTGGTGGGCTTGCCGGACGAGCGCTTTGGATGAATGACCGGGAGTAGGACTTGAGAGAAAATCCAAAAGTTCCCTGATCCAGAGGTCATTCCGCTGTTCGCTAGCCATGTCGATAGTGGCAAGAGTAGACAAATCGTAAGCACAGACGTGGTCAGATAAGGTATCACTTGGCAATGGCAAGCGGTAAAGAGCATCCGCGTCCGTATGCTTCAGACCTGACCGATAAATGACATGAATGTCATACTCCTGGAGACGGAGAGCCAAGCGAGCAAGGCGACCACATGGGTCTTTTAGAGAGGCGAGGCAGCTCAAAGCGTGGGGATCGGTCACAACATAAAACGGTCGGCCATACACATAGGGACGAAATTTCCCGATGGCCCAAATAATTGCCAAACATTCCCTTTCTGTGACTGAATGATTAGACTCTGCTTTCGTCAATGTTCGGCTGGCGTATGCCACAACATACACGCTGAAACCAGGCTTACGTTGGGTAAGGACGGCACCAAGCCCAATACCGCTGGCGTCAGAGTGGATCTCCGTAGGCGCAGTTAGATCAAAGTGGCGTAGAATGGGAGCGAAACCAAAAGGCGGCGTAAAGTGTTAAAGGTTTTGTCGCAGGTTGGAGTCAAGGAGGAAAGCTCGGAGCTGCCGGCAAGGAGCTAGGTCAGAGGAGCGATGATAGAGGCGAAGTTCAAGATGAAGCGTCGAAAGTAGGAGCAGAGGCCGATAAAGATCCGGAGCTGCTTCAGGGAGGTTGGCTTCGGAAACTCTGAAACTGCGCGAAGTTTCGTGGGACCAGGAAGAATGCCGTCCTTAGAGATACGTGGCCTACAATTGTGAGTTTTCGATCGGAAAAGTGGCGCTTCTTCAAATTCAACTGAAGCCCAGCGTTGGCGAGACACGTGAGGCCATGCTTTAGGCGGAGAAGGTGAGAAGAAAAGTCGGTAGAAAAAACTACGATGTCATCCTGATAACAAAAACAGGTCTGCCACTTTAGTCCACGAGGAACAGTGTCCATCAGGCGCTCGAAAGTAGGTAGGGCATTGCAAAAGCCAAAGGGCATAACGTTGAACTCGTATAAGCCGTCCGGTGTTATAAAGGCAGTTTTAGAGCGGTCATCATCAGCCATCGGTACCTGCCAGTAGCCAGAGCGCAAATCCAATGAGGAGGAATACCCGGCTCCTTGTAAACAGTCCACGGCTTCGTCGATTCGCGGCCGAGGATAGACATCTTTGCGCGTGATTTTGTTTAGTCTACGGTAATCGACGCAAAACCGCATGGAATCATCTTTCTTGGTGACCAAAACAACCGGAGAAGCCCATGGACTGTTAGATGGCTGTAGACGCCCCGGCGAAGCATGTCGTCTACGTTATCAGCAATGACTTGGCGCTCAGAGGCTGACACGCGATAATGACGCTGTCGTAAAGGTGCGTTTGTACCAGTGTCAATTGTGTGCGTAACGACAGATGTGCGACCCAGAGCAGTGTGAGGAAGGTCGAAGGCAGAAGTGAAGTTCTGTAGAAGAGCAGCGAGTTGATCGCTTTGTGCGGGTGGAAGATCTGCGTCAATAGCTTGTTGAAGAACATCGGGTGGTGTCGAAGCGGTCGCTATATCGCAAGAGCTGAGCACATTAACGTCTAATGAAGTAGGCGTTGCAGGAAGAGTATTTACAAGCGCGGGATCAAGTTCTTCAATGCAACCGAGGGCACGAAAATGGATTTGAGAAGTACATTGCACTAAGGCCATCTTCGAACTTGAGGACAGCAAATGGAAGCAGGAGGCAGGGATGGCGTGAAGCGGCGTCGGAAGGTGTGAAGAAGACAGTCGAACTAATAACGCTTTCACAGGAGAGTGGAACGAGGGCAGCAGAAAATAGAGGAATGTCTGTCTCATTGGCGACGAGGAGTTTTACAGGCCGGGTAGGGATGTCACACAAGACGGTATCACAAAGAGGTAAAAAGGAAACTTCCGCGTGGGCGCAGTCAATAACGGCATGATGAGTGGAAAGGAAATCGTAGCCCAGGATGATGTCGTGTGAGCAGCAAGACAGTACAATAAACTCGATGGTGTATCAGACGTCTTCGATGAGAACACGGGCCGTGCACGCCGCTGAGGGATGAATGCGCTGTGATGAAGCGGTGCGAAGCGAAAAGTCGGAAAGTGCGGTGGTCACCTTACGAAGACGACGGCAAAGAGCTTCACTGATGACGGATATGGCAGCACCCGTGTCGACAAGAGCGAGTACTGCGACGCCGTCGACAAACACTTGAATTACGTTAGTGGGAGAGCGCAGTTCTTGCCCGGGGAACTGCGACTGTTAGTTTCCCTCAACAATGCCGGTAGAACGTCGAAGTGGGGACGAGGAACGGCTACGAGGGGAAGATGATCGGCGAGTGGTATACGTTTGATTGCCGCGAGATACAAAGTCGGAACCGGGCGGAGTTCTTAGCGAGGGCTGGTCTGTATCGTAGGAGTAGTTCCCGAGGTCAGCTCTAGATTGTGGAAGGCGTTGGTGGCAAAGGCATGCGACATGACCCGTCAGCGCGCAAGAGTAGCCGATTGGCCGGTTGTCGGCGGTTCTCCAAGGGTTCGAGGGCGTTGGCGTACCCTTGGAATAATGACATGAAATGCAGACCCAGGCAAAGGCGAAAGAAGATCGGAAGGAGCGGCCTGGTAGGAAAGATATGCTGATGGCATCAGCGGCCTGGCCGCAACTTGGGCGTAAGTCAGTGGTGCCGTTACTTGCGCTGGCACGGGGCTTGGCGGGAGCATGGAGCTCGGCGGAAGAACATCAGCGATGTGATCTTGCACAGCACGCCGTATGGTAGTTGCCAAAGACGGAGCCATGTCAGGAACAAGGCGGCCAATATCCTGTAACTGAGGGATCAGTGATTGCTGACGGGCGACCTCTTCTCGAACGCTTTGATTTGTTGAAGCAAAGGGCTGTCGTCTGATGGAGTAGAACCGCCCAGCGCTAGTGATAGCGTCGTCTCTGCCACTGGACCGCCGAGTAGAAGTGCGCTTTTTACGAAGCTCATCATAGCTCTGGCAAAGTTTGATCACGTCACTGACTGTGGAAGGACTTTTCACCCACAGCATCTGGCACGCGTCCTCAGAGATGCCCTTTAGGATGTTTTCGATCTTATTCGCTTCTGACATTAGGGAGTCGACACGCTTGCAGAGGTCAATGATGTCTTCTATATAACTGGTGAACGACTCTTCGGCCTGCTGAGTTCGCTCGCGCAAGCGTTTTTCTGCTCGGAGCTTGCGAACTTCAGGGCGGCCGAACACTTCCGAAAAATTCTTCTTAAATGCAGACCAAGATGGCAGGTCTGCCTCATGGTTGCGAAACCAGAGGTTCGCCACGTCAGTCAGACAAAAGATTACGTTACTTAGTTTGGTAATATCGTCCCATCTTTTGTAGCTACCGACACGCTCGTACGTCGACAGCCAATCGTCGACGTCTTGATCGGCCGTGCCACTGAAGAGGCATGGGTCACGCTGCCGTAGAGCTCCAGAACAGAGGACTGTGGTTGGGAGGGGTGGCGATGCCGAGGCGGTATCATCCTGTATGGTGGACGCAGATCGCAATGTGCGGCTTCTTAGTTCCAGGGTGGACGGGAACGTACCCAGCAGCACCTGCACCAATTGTAGGGGGTGTGTTTATTCAGTCAACGCAGAGGGATTCAGCTGCTTAGGATGAATTCGCAGCGGAGCGTCAGGCGTACCGAATCACGAAGACAACGACCAACTTCTTCGTCCTCGAGAGTGCCAGCTCGCGATGCATGTCATAGGTAATAACGATGAAGATTACCACACTACAGAACAAACATACACATAAAGCGAAGGGAACAAAATGTAGCGCACCAAGACAAGGACACAGAAAGAAGACACACATAGCGCTGTGTGTGTCTTCTTTCTGTGTCCTTGTCTTGGTGCGCTACATTTTGTTCCCTTCGATCATGTACCAACAAGCCCAAGTATCTACCCTTCTGATACACATAGATATATAGCGGCTTCTGATTAGCACTCGGCGACATATTAGAAGAGTTAAGATAACTAAGCACTGATTTAACGACAATGTATTGGCATGCAAAAAATGATAAAAACTGTTAACACAATCTGTTCTCTTTCTCTATGGCGCTCACAAAGTGCTTACTTTGCCTTTTGAGCCACGCATAGCGGTGATGACGTTGCAATGAACACACAGTATGTGTGATTAGGAAGACAATTTTTGTCCCGCTTAAGTTTTCGCTTTTCAAATCAGCAAATTTGTGATGACCTACAGTGCTGCTACACACTTGCATTTGACATCAAGTAGAATGGCTGGCCCCCACCTCGTTCATTGGGCACCATCTGTCAGCGTTCCTCTAATATCCCTATTTGCAAGTATCTCGTCATTGCTTGCACTATATGAACAGTTTTACACTGCTCCAAGCCTTTGCTTCACAGGCTAAAAGGGACCTCATAATCATTATGACCATAAAAGACAGTTGGGCTAGTTGGTGTGTATTCGTTAATGACTGCGACACTGCAACTAGCTTGGAAAATCACAAAGGACAGCAACAAAAGGTACTGACGGGACAGCACACTAGACGTCAGCTGACGTTTAATCGTTACGTGTACATTAAACGTCAGTTGAAGCCAAACTCCAGCGTGCTTTCCCATCGGTACCTTTTGTCGCTTTCCTTTGTGTTTTTCCACGCTAGTTGCAATGTCGCAGTCATTAACGAATCATAATCATTTGTGTCATATACTTCCGTCTTTTACTGCACATTGCGTCTAGCCCTTATCATTCTAGCTACTTTCTGTAATGATCTGAATCCGTGTCTGCAGCTTTCCGCTTAGTAGGAACGTTTGCTAGTTAATTTTTATTTAGCACTCCATCGCGTAAGCAATTGTTTCCCTGGAAGTTCATCGTTGCATTCTATTCTCTGCACTAATTCTAATGCTGGCCATTCTGTAATATATACAGAAGGGTTTAGGAATGTGTTACCATTTATTTCAAGTAGTAGGCAGTTCAATGCGCGACAGCTTAAAAGGCCTTTGCTAAAGGTGCAGCAATTTCTATAAATGCCAATCATTACCATCCTCATATAAATAGGGACGCAAATTACTTAAGAGAGCTTGTCCCTTTAACGCCATTTTTTATAACTGTAATTTTTTATCTTTCTGTAGAAGGTCATGGTAGCTGCATTGCTAGTTTTTGCTTTTGTAATATGCGCGATACAACGCTCCCTCAGAGCGCAGGTGCTAACTGCGGTATTCGGAGTTATGGCTTAAGAATGAGATAATTTTCCGTGCTCTCTGACAGCCACCTTTTAAAAGCTTGCTATAAACTGAGTATTCAACGAAATTATGAAGAATGCAATAGTAATGCCCTTCCATTCAAGTCAGTTCTGATTGTGAAGCCAGATGGGAAAGTGAAAATCAAGCCTGTCTTAGTTTATACCTAAGGCATGCTTAAACTTTACTGAAAATCATGACATCGGCAAATAATTTCGAGCACCCTCATAAGCTTATCCTCTAAGTAAGGCTACCTATTTTAACGTCCCTCGTATACGTTCACATAAAATCAATATTTTTTATTGCAGGAAAATAATCCGAGTGTGAAAAGCGTGTTACTTTTATTGTCGCGTCCTGCGCTCATCAAATGTCGCAAATAATTGGAGCTCTACTGCTTCTTCCGTCGTTTTTGGAGAAGTGTCCCTGGTTTCAATTCATTTTTCCGGCTCCACCACAGTGAATTGTGATTTTGAAACCATTCATTTGTGAATAAGAGAATATGGATTCTTTTCTACGTCCGTAATAAGTTTACTTGGGTTAGTTGTGTTTACGTCCTTAAGAGGTATGGCTAATAAGAATTCAAGAGTGGGGGGCTGCAGCTAATTGTATGGGCAGCATTTCTGACGACACATAATACAGCACAGCACATGGATGGGCGCCGTGGGTTCACGCACATCAAAAGTTTGGCGAAATAATTATACTTTCTCGGTTTCAGCATTTGGGAGTAGTTACCGCTTATCGCAAAGGGACGACTCCTGACACCTGGCAGGACGCGCTTCTTGATGCCTGGCCCAGGGAACCCTTCCTTTCTGATATGTTATCATGAAAGAAACTGAAATCAATGCTCCTTATTAAGAGCAGTGGATGTAGATATCGCTCCTGAAATTGTGCCTCAATATTACAGGTTTCGCTCCTGCTGGTGCCGCTTGCAGTCCGTCACGGGTAGCCGTCGTAACTGAGGAGCCTCTTACACTGAAGGGTGTAATGGTGGCCGCCCATGAAATTATGCACCTGTGAGTAATGGCATGGCATAGCCATGTGGGCAGAGTATTTATTTATACTATTATTTTATACTATAGCAATTTATACATAATGACATCACGCAGAAGACTAAGGCAATGTTGAACAGCATGGAAGATGAACACCAGCTTAAGATAGGCACGGAATGGATTTGGAAGCTACTCGCACGTAATGACTACCACCATACCAGTGTCACGCAAGAGGAAAGTGTGCAACAGTTGCATCCTACTGATTCTCACCTACGGGGCTGAAACATAGAGCCTAACGAAAGGGATCTACCTAATTTGAGAGAGAGTAAACTTTAATTGGTTAACGGAACAGCGTGGGTGGTTTCCTCAGTCCAGGATACCATTGGATTGGGCTGTCTCCCGGGCCCTGGTGAGCAGGCTGTGCTGCTCAGAGAGACCCGTGTGGGCCAGCTGTGCCTCCCACTCCGCTTGACTGAGCGCTCGAGCTTTATATTTCTAATTGCTCTTTGCAGTTCCATATCATGTGAAGGATATCCGAGACTTCACTGCATGCAGTGCATGTGTTATTGTTGAATTTTTCGGGCCAGATTTTAGGGTACTTTGCTAGGTTTGGGAATGTCCTAGCCTCTATGTTCCTCCAGGTTACTGCCTCCTGTTTTCTGAGGTCCTTGTGTGGTTCTGCTTATCGTTTTCTTTCTAATTTAAAGTATTGTATTAGTTCACTGTATGTGAAAGAGGTTGACGGCTCTGGGGCAGCTAACGCAGGTGCCCGGAAAGTATGCCCTTGGGCTATCCTGTCGGCCGCCTCGTTGCCGTCAATTCCCTCGTGTGCCGGTATCCCCATGATTGTGTGCTTCATGTTGCTCGTCTTTTTTCCTGCTCCATTATTCGGTGTGCCTGTTTGCATACGCGCCCCAGGAGGAAGGCACGACAGGCCTTTTGAGAATAGCTCAGTACTATGTGTTTTCTACCTTGGCTGCTGGCGTGTTTAACTGCAACTTCCTCTGCATATTCTATGTAGTTATTGGTCCTAATCGATGAGCTGGTCACCTCTCTTCCGGTGTGGTCAACTGTGGTGGCTACCGCCGCTTTTCTCCCCAGATATGGACTGGCGTCTACATAGAGTATGTCGCTATTGTTTCTGACGACGTTGTTTTGTAGGTGGCGACTTCTCGCCTTTCGTCTTTCACTGTTGTGTAGGGAGTCCATGTTTTTGGGAATTGGAACAATGCAACTGAAAATGGTAGATTTAAAGTTAAATCAAAAGAAGCGTGAAAATAAGCCGATCAGAGAACCAAACTTAGTTACTGACATTTTAGTGGAAATAAAGAAGCAGAAATGGTCATGGGCCGGACATGGCCATATGCAAAGAGCGTATAACCGATGGCCGAAAATAATTATAAATTGGATTCCAACTAAAGGAAAGCACCGCAGGAGGCGGCAAGAAGTCAGGTAGACGGATGAGGTTAAGAAGTTTCCAGGGGTGAAGTGGATGCATGTAGGTGAGGACAAAATGATTTCGGAGAAAATGGGAGACAATTTCGCCCTGCAGTACATATAGTCCGGCTGACGATAGTGCTGATAATGATCACATCTTAAGGAGCATGCACAGTACCGTCTACTGTAAAACGTCCGATCACATGGCCTAAAGACTTTTCAAATCTCTGTCCACGATAACGTCCGAGAAATAGCGCCCCCATGGTCACCTCAGGAAGAGCAGCCTACGCTGTTTAATGCAAATGAACCTTGTGTGTTTGCTTTTCGCCGACTCACTCGGGGGTGCTTTGTAAAGCGCAGCAGCCACGTGGTCTCAGGTTCTCTTTAAAAGTTCACCTTAAAGCACATGAGCACCTTTATTGCCCACAAGAAGTAACTGTAGATATTGTTACGGGGTAGTTCAGCTTGTAGCAGAAGGCAGAGACCGAAGACAAGGCTTCCAAAAAAGCGTTCTCTGTAGGCACCAGCCGACGCTGTTGAACGTCGTCTTCTCTCAAAAACTCACGAGAGTCTTCTTCTTTCCTTATGAGTATGCGTTCTTCTTCTTTCCTTATGCGTTGCACCGCCTAATGTGACACTACCCCGCCGGCTGAAAAGCACCGTCGCGGTGCGTACTAGCGTCCAAACCAGCGTCCATGTAGTACGGTTTTAGGCGTGCAACATGGACCGTCACGGTGCGTGGCGTAGAGGCATGGCGGATGGGATGCAAGGGCGCAATTTCGTATGTCACTTGTATCACTTGTCGTAAAATATGGTAGGGTCCTGTATACCGAGGCAAAAGTTTTTCCGAGAGGCCAACGCGGCGAGCTGGAGTCCAGAGCAGCACGAGAGAGCCGCAAGAATACTCGGTGTTGCGATGATAGGAATCATAGCGACGTTTCAGGGAGCGCTGAGAGGCTGCGAGTCGGTTGCGAGCAACAACGCGGGCAGCATCAGCTCGGGCTATGGCGTCACGAGCATATGAGCTGGCAGTGGTGACAGGCGGGAGCAGCCTGTCAAAAGGAAGCAGAGGTTCACAGTCGTATAGAAGATAGAAGGGAGAGTACCAGGTAGTGTCGTGTCGCGACGAATTGCAAGCGAAGGCCACAAATGGCAGCGTTATGTCCCAGTCACGGTGGTCATCAGAAACGTACATAGACAACATGTCAGTCAGTGTCCGATTAAGGCGTTCGTCTGTGGATAGTAGGCAGTCGTGAAAGAATGACGAGCGTTGCACCGCCGTAGGATCTCGTCGACTATACGAGCCAGAAAGCAACGGCCACGATCGGTGAGCAGCTGGCGGGGAGCTCCATGGACGAGTATAACATCGTTGAGGAGGAAAGCAGCGACATCAGTTGCACAACTGGTTGGTATTGCTCGTGTGACCGCGTAGTGTGTGGTGTAATTAGTGCCCACCGCAATCAATTTGTTCCCCGATGCGGACAGTGGAAAAGGCCCTAGAAGATCCAGACTCACTCGAGAAAATGGGTCTATGGGGATGTCGATTGGCTGCAGAAGTCCAGCTGGTAAAACTGATGGCTTTTTCCGGCGTTGACAGCGGTCACAAGCAGCTACGTAACGGCGGACTGCGCGATATAGGCCTGGCCAAAATAATCGACGAAGCACACTGCCGTATGTGCGAGAGACGCCTAAATGACCCGCTGTAGGAACGTCGTGAAGCTGTTGAAGGACGGGTGAGCGTAGGTGCTGAGGGACTACTAGTAGAAGGTCGGGGCCATCAGGTCGCATATTTTGCCGGTATAAGCTACCTTGGTGGAGGTACTTTCGATTCCCCTTGCCACAGCTCCTCGTACTTTCACGCCAGAAACCTGGATTTGCGCAGTGGACGTCATCTCCCTGAGCTCACCCCACCGACTACCACAGTAATCATGGCATCCCAGGACGCATCACCCGCTACGCAAACCCCAGCTGCCCCCACGATTTTAACCAAAATCCGTCAACCGCCTATCTTTAACGGCGAAGACAACAAGGGCGTTGAAGATTGGCTCGACGAACATGAAAGGTGCAGCAAGAATAACCGCTGGGATGCTAGCATAATGCTTGCAAACATCATCTTCTATCTGGCGGGAACGGCGAGGACCTGGTTTACCAATCACGAACAGGAGATGCCTACGTGGGACATCTTCAAACAACTGCAGGACTTAGTCGGCAAATCAATTGGGCGAGCTCTGGCTGCCAAAAAAGACCTGGCTACTCGGGCTCAATCGTCAACCGAGTCATACCTGGCCTACATACAGGACGTTCTCGCATTGTGTCGAAAGGTGAATACCTCCATGACCAAAGATGATAAAGTGGGCCATATACTTAAGGGTATCGCTGATGACGCATTCAATATACTTCTCTGCAAAGGCTGCTCTACGGTGGACTCAGTCCTGGAAGTCTGTCGCCGTTTCGAACAGGCGAAGCAGCGCCGCATCGTCCATCAGTTTCAGCGCCTTCCCAACACGGCGACTACATCCTCATGTGACGACTTGCCCACGTTATAGCAGCCTTTAAGTCAGAATAACCTCACTACTATCGTCCGCAGAGAAATCGAGGCCTTGACTCCTGTTACACATACGTCACCTCCTGCACAGGCAACAATAGGTATGATACAGGCTGTTGTCCGCCAAGAATTCGCTTATGTGGGCCTCGTTTCAAATCCTGCCCCACCACCTCCTGCACCACAGCCAATCCCAGTGGTTGCTGCTGCTGCCACAACCCCGCCCTACACACCGCGCTACCCTACCCGCAATCCTGCGGAGTGGCGCACATCTGACGATAGGCCTATTTGCTTCGTCTGCTGTCGAGCTGGCCATACGTTCCGCTATTGCCGCAACCGTTCGGCTCCCCCCTCTCAACCCTATTACAGCTCTGTCCACCATAACTATTATGCACCACGACGCGTTTCTGTCACCCCTGCACATCTTCGTACTGAGAACACAGAGCAAGACCGTCGTTTAGCCGTTCTCCATCGCCTCAAGCCCACCATTCCCGATCACCTACTCGTCGCCGCAGCTTGTCCCCAACATACCAAGGCACCTACTCGGGAAACAAGGCAACGCAGCGCCCGGACGTGACGCTCCGTTACCAACCCGGACAGCCAACTGTGTTTCGACCATCGCACCACGCCGCAACCTGATCAATGTCATCGTAGATCGAGTCCCTGTGCCCACTCTCATTGACACTGGAGCCCATATTTCAGTTCTTAGTTCGTCGTTCCACCAGCGCCTCAAAAAAGTTCTTATGCCCGCTAACACCTCTACAGTTCGTGTTGCTGATGGAAACACTGCTGCCATTATCGGAATGTGCACTGCACGCGTTAGCATCGCCGGCCACCACGTCCCTGTGCTCTTCGCCGTCCTTACTACTTGTCCTCAAGACGTGATTTTAGGCCTAGACTTTTTAACAGCCCATTCCGCCCTCATTGACTGTTCCTCCGGACTTCTGCGCCTAGCCCGGCCCTATTGTGTTCACGACCCCAGTGCTGACCAATCCCAGCCTCGCCTCCGCCCCAGTACATTTACTCGCCTACCTCCCGAGGCGGCAGTATACGTGCACATGTCACCTTTTCCCTCCCTGACGGCGACTACGTTGTGAACCCCATCACCGACGTCACTCTACAGCACAACATCGTCCTGCCTCATAACATTGTACACGTCGAGAATAACCTCACCTACATTCCCGTACTCAACTTCAGCATGTCTTCACAAGTTCTCCCGGAGGGCATTTTCCTTGCCGAGCTGTCCCCTTTGTCCAGCATTACTATTTCTGCAGTGCTGTCCGACCGTCACGCCGACGTACCTGCATAACCTGTCCCATCACATAGTCCGGAGGACCGCATCTCAGCCATGGTTGCCTCTGACCTGCGTCCCGAATATGCCAGCACCCTTGCCGGCCTTTTGCGGTCATACAGCGACATTTTTGATTTCGGTCACGGATCCCTGGGCCAAACGTCCGTCGTCACACATCGTATTAATACTGGAGATGCCCGACCTATTCATCGACGGCCTTACAGAGTTGCTCTCTCCGAACGCAGGATCATTCAGGAAGAAGTTGAGAAAATGTTGGCAAGCAACATTATTGAGCCGTCGAGCAGCCCCTGGGCGTCTCCGGTAGTACTCGTCAAAAAGAAAGACAACAGCTGGAGGTTTTGCGTTGATTATCGACACCTTAACAAAGAAAGACGTGTACCCTCTTCCAAGGATCGATGACGCTCTCGACTGCCTGCATGGTGCTAACTACTTCTCCTCCACCGATCTCCATTCTGGATATTGGCAGATCTGTGTTGACGAAAGAGATCGTGAAAAGACGGCTTTTGTCACCCCGGATCGCCTCTACCAATTCAAGGTGATGCCTTTCGGCTTATGTAATGCCCCTGCGACATTCGAGCGTATGATGGACTCCCTATTACGCGGGCTAAAATAGACCACATGTTTGTGCTATCTCGATGACGTCATCATATTTTCATCAACCTTTGAAGGCCACCTCCATCGTGTTTCGGCTATTCTTGGCGTCTTCCGACGATCTGGCCTTCAGTTGAACTCCAAGAAGTGTACCTTTGGTCGCCGGGAACTCAAGGTCCTAGGACATTTAGTCAACACCCCTGGCATCCAGCCGGATCCCGACAAAATTCGCGCTTTAAGGGATTTCCCTAAACCGAAATCTAGCAGCGACGTGCGTAGCTTCCTCGGATTTTGGTCATATTTCCGGCGATTTGTACCGAAATTCGCAGAAATAGCCCGTCCGCTCACGCAGCTTCTGAAAAAAGAGGTCTCCTTTACCTGGGGCCACGAACAATCGGCCGCCTTCGTCGCTCTTATTGCCCATCTCACCTGACCGCCAGTGTTGGCTCACTTCAATCCGTCAGCGCCCACAGAAGTACGCACCGGCGCAAGTGGTCATGGAATTGGTGCCGTTCTCGCACAACGTCAGCTATACCAGCCGACGCTGTTGCACGTCGTCTTCTCTCAAAAACTCACGAGAGTCTTCTTCTTTCCTTATGCGTATGCGTTCTTCTTCTTTCCTTATGCGTTGCACCGCCTAATGTGACAATATTATTAAAAAATCCGATTTATTTGGTTTCGCGAACCAACCTGACGAATTTGCATTCTATGCATTGTTGTTCAGAATGGCGTTATATACATGCTGCCACTCCTTCGGCTGGTTATGATGCAGCACGTATGCACTTATCAATTCAAACAGATAAATATAAACGAAGCTCCCTTGTCACTTTTCAAAATTGTTGGTGTCTTCGTGAGGATTTCCCTGCCACGGACCTAATGTCTCACGATATCCGGATGGTTAAAAACTAGGTTCAACCGGTGACAACTAGGACCTCAATGTATAGTAGCTGATCACTTTCTCTGCATGGAAATATTTTCTCTCTGCGCAAAGAAGTGATGCGCGAAGATCAGAGTCTGCGTTTGTCTCTATGCAAGCGAGCTTTGGATTATATCCACAAGAATTTCAAGTCCAAAATACAAACGCTGGGACCGTGTTAGAGAATACGATTTTCTGTGTCGGATTCATCAGGTTCCCTTGCAGTGGCCGTTGGATGAAGGCGGCTCTTTTATTGCCATCGGCACCTTCGTGCCGTCTAAATCAGATTGAGGTATCCTTGGCGCTAGCAAAGAGCCATGGAATAGTTAAAGCACCCTGTCTGACCTTCCCTAATAGGCTACCCTGCTCACTAATCTTCTTTATCTATATGAGTCTAACATGGCTTAGTAACACATTATAAAAAAGCATAACAAAGCTTTCGTGTGTAAAACTTGGTTTAGATGAGCTAAACCAGAGCTATTCTTGATCTCGAGAAAAGAAATTATTTTCTTGTGGTAAGACATTGGCAAGACGCACACACTATTCCTTGTAAGAAGAAAGTGTCTAACCAAGAACACTTACAGTGATAGGCTTTGCTTTCAGGGCCGGTAAGGGTTGCCTGAAACTGATCACGTTAGAAACTCTGGAGCCATTACTTTCGATGCAAATAAACGTTGTGGGCTCTGAACGCCACTTTATTTTTACAGCACCCTCTATTATTCACGGTAACCTATCCCAGCTTTAGCGGCATCAACAGGCATACCAGAATAATTACGCCTGCGTTTAAAAATGGCTTCTTGCCTCTGTTCTCTTAGCCATGTGTTCTTTTTTTTTCATGCAGGCTAGGGTCCGTCCATGACGGTCAATCTGCGCCGACCTATCTCAAACACAGTCCAGGGGCCGTGAGCTGTCCGGATAACGGCATGCATATAATGAGTACTCAAAGGAGCAAATATATTATGCCTTCTTTCTCAAACTGCACAACGTTGCAGGTTGTAGCGTTCCTTCGGTAAGCTGTCATTTGTCTTAATAAGGGTCCTGCCTGTGTGTATCCTAACTGTGAAATAACTTCTGCTCCTTTATCAGTCAATTTATTAATATAGATGCTGGACGAGAGAAACTTTCGACGCCCATATTGAATGTCGGAAGGTTGGTGCGAGTATGTTTTTCTTTACCGCAAGTGACCCTCTATTAAGACCAAGCAATCAGTATTGATAACTACTTCATGTTTAGCAGCTAAAGAGAAAACATAAATCTTGATTAGAAACAAATTTCACTTTGAGCAATTTCTAAAATGTGCGAAGAAAATCCTTGTTTTCACAATTTTCTCAACTTTTCAGCATCACAAAGATACAATTGTACGTAAGGGGGCGACAAATCAATGTAAGACTTTTTAAACTCGTAATCGCATGTGCGACGTTTATGAAATTTGTAAAAAGAATTCTTCAGGCATTGTGTATTGAGTGGTTAAAATATTACGACGCAATTTAAAGAAGTATGCATTTTGATCAATTAGTATGACCGAACATGACAACCAAAAGCGGAGCGTATAAGGTTAAATTTAGAGGGGATATTTCGGGTATTTCAACTATGAGCATGTTCCTCGTGGTTTTTGATTGCAAAACATAATTTTCATATTTGTCAGCGTGTATGGAGGTGTGTACGTAAGTGGAGATAGACGAGACAAGAAATCGAAAGTAAGAGCATGTTGGAATAAACTGCGAACAAGACAATGTGTTTAACAACACCGCTGTGATTCAATAGTCACAGCGGTGAACTGCTAGAATTGCAGCGGCCGCTGGCCGATGGCGGCGAAAATCAGCGCGCCCAGGTACTGATCTATGCAGTGCCCTAACAATGACCTAACAAGAATCCAAGGTAGTTGAAATTTTCCGAGCCCTCAACTACGGCGTACCCAACAGCCTCAGTTGCCTAGGGACATTACATCCCAAAATACAAAGCAAACATGTCAATAATAATCAGTACACTTCCCCCCCCCCCCATTTATTAAAAATAAATTCAAATAGCAAGATTCTTAGCGTGATAGCGGCGAGTTTTTAAAATGCTTTTATATAAATTTTGCAGGGCGCATTTTTCAGATACAAAAAGCGTGATAAAATATAGCGTAATATTGGCAGATTAATTGATGTCCGTAAGATATCATTTTTCTGAAAAACGAAACATTTCTTAAGGACCTAAATTCAGACATCGCCACAGTTGAATGCGCCGTTCCTTAAGCGTTAAAAAATAAAGGTTAAAAACGAAGTCCAGAATTATCCACCTCGTTTAGCCAAAACTACGGCGCAAGATATATTCTTGAGGACACAGCGCGCCCCGCCAGTTTGAGATAAAGTCTCCTAGTTTATCTAAAGCCTAGCAGTTCGCTAAGCGGTCTGTGATATCGTGAGCGGCAATGCCTTGCTACGAATAGCAGGCACATATTGAAGGAGAATTTCTTGGAAACTGTTGTAGGCGATGATTGGAGGTGAATATTGTTGCCGCATTGTTTTTGTATATGTTCATTATTTAACAGCAGTTTTCTGAATCAGTTGCTTAGTGTGCGAATAAATAAAAACGTTGTCGGCGATGCTATTTTCGCACTTAATTGGAACCTTCTGCATGAATAAGAGGTTGGACCTTGACTTCAAAGCCTTAGCAATCGCTGATTCGTTTGGCATTGGACCTAGGCTCTTTGGTAGCGGATCAATGCGCCCACTCAACCGTACGTCCTCACTACGCGCGCAAGTTTGTTCTCTTGTTCGCTCGTTACTTTATTGCTAAGATGTGAGTTTTCAAACACCACTCCACAGGCCACATCTGTTCCGCGAGTTTCCAAGTCATATGCAATGCAATAATCCTTACTTCCTTTCCTTTTCCATTTTTTTAAGGAGGAACCTTTCTAGACTCATAAACCTAAGTCCTGTGCGCGAGATTTGTGCATGGAATCTGTATCGGATCTGTGCGCTGATATGTAATTTGTCAATCATCACCGATCACATGCTCAGAAAACAAAAACCCTGTCTCCGCCAGGAATCGAACCTCCGTCTCTCAGTCATGCGCTTTATTCATCGGCTTCATACCCGGGATCGTGAAATGAACATTGTAATTCTCATTGTCTACCGTGAGAATGATAGTAGCGATGACAATTCAGCTGCTATTAGTTTTAATGAGAATTATCACAGTCACTATAATAATGACCATGCATTTAGTTGATAATGACAATGAGAGCAAACGTGATACACCGTGTGTAACAGCAACGTTCAGGCTTTCGCATTTGTGAAGTTTTTATTCTCCGGTGCTCTCAGAATTCCTGTGTTCTTCCTTATTTCTTTTTTTCTTTACTTCAAGTAAAGTGTAGGCTACAGAAGAGAAGGGCAATTTACAACAATGAAAAAAGGAACAACATAAAAAATTTTTGTTATTATTATTTTGAAGCGGTGCTGCTCAAGCAGCATTATGGAGCAGGTATTATACACACACGAATAATATATATAAATATATAGCGTTGAAAGGAGCTTATTAATCTGAGTAGGACCATTACTGCTATGTAAATAATGCGGATAAGGAATCCATTTTCGTTAGGTACTCGGAAAACATAATTGCGCACATGTTCGCTTGTCGCAATGGGGCACTGAGAATTCTTTTTTTGTCACTGATTACGGCAATCAGAAATGAAGGCTGCTGTTTTATGCGCGTACTGACCAGAGAGTTACTAGCAGTTTGAAACCTATTATTTTAGATCACTAACATGCTTTTCCTAACTAGTTCCACACTTGCGCATGGTGAGAGTAGACCAAGATGTTGTGCACCGATGGCTTCTTAATTATTTGCTAATTGTTTACTGGGGCGCTGACGGCATCCCACCCGGGTACTTGGCAGTGTGCCAACTCATTGCGTCCCTATTGTACAGGGTGTGTCCTGAAAGTACTGCAATTACTTTCGAGTATACTGTGCGCATAATAATTGGGCTAGGGGGGGGGGGGGGGGGGGGGGTGACTTAACTTTTCATCACTGGCTAGCACAGTCTGCCATAGGGTCTGAGAACGTCAGAACTGCTGTTTTCGTGTGCCTACTGAAAGTGCCCCTCTCACGAGTTTCGATGGAATCAGCACGCGAACAACGGTACACGATCGGGAATCTTGCAGACTCCTACCAAATGATTCAAGCCTACGGAAATTCAGTATTGTCATATTTCCATATTTTAATGTGATTGGGCCATTTAAGGCCAGCCTCCAGTGTATCAATAATGCATTCTACTCTAGATTGCCATAAACTATCAAAAGTGACGAAGGTGTCTTTCGTGTTCGCAATGTCTTTTATAAGTACAGTGCAATGAGTGCTGCGGATGATAACAGAGACTTTCAATGCTCCGAAAATTATCGTGAACAAGATCATAAGTGACAATTTCAGCAGGAAAAAGTGTGTGCCAAATGGTGCACAAATTGTTAATTTATGAGTACAAGAACAACCGACTGGTGACTGCTACAGAAATTTTGCAAGTTATTTCAACCTAAAATTGTACTTTAAAACCTGGAAAGCGTCATTACCGGTTATTAAAGATGGCTATATGTGTGCAACGCTTACGCGGAGTTCCAAACTTCCAAATGGCAAACCTGAGAGCACCCCATCCAAAGAAAGCAAGAATGAGCAAGTCGAAAGAGAAAGCAACGCAAGGACGTCAAGGACGTGGTTAACAACAAATTCGTACCAAAGGAAAGGCAATAAATGCTGTTCCTTACATGGGTGTGCTCGAGAGATTGAGATAAAGGGTACACCTTTATATTTTACCTTTTATTAATCCTCTCAGATTATGACAAAAAATGTAAAAGAACGAGAGAGGGAGCCCGGACCAGCAAAGTTTTGCACAGCTTAACCCAATTTAAGACAAAAAAAGGAACTAAACTCCCAAAATAAAAAAAAAAACAATTTATAGGAAAAACATGGATGTAATATATATAAACAATACCTTAAAGGTACAAAACCAAACAAAGAACACAACTACTTATTTGAAACAAGTAGTTCCATAGAAATGAAAAAGAAACAAATAAAAAAGGAGAGAAGAATTGCACACAAAAAAATAAAAAGAAGATAAAGAGGTCCAGGAAAGAAGGCACAGAAGAAAACTTCCGTGGGTAGCCAGAAACTGCAAAAGAAGAGAGAACAGAAACACAAGTGTCCATTAAGGATTCCCAAATACACAAAAAATATAACTTTGAATCGGATATGCTAAGCACACTACAGTCTGGCAGTTGCATCACGACAGTGCTCCCAGCCGCATTTTTCAGCATGTATGAGAGTTTCCGGCCAATCGCAAGATGGAGGCGCTGCCCTTCCTCCCCTGTAGTGCTGACCTAGCTCAGTAGGCTTCTCCCTGTTGCGGAGAATCAAGCGCGCCCTGAAAGGAGTCGGTATTGCAACATGAAAAAAGATCCAATCCGCCGTGAAAAAGGCTGTTGGCCGAGTTTCCTGTCGGCGCCTTTCCAGGATGCGTACAGTGCATGACGGAGCCATTGGCAATTATGTGTATATGGCAAAGGGAACTACTGGACAGAAAGTGTAACTTTTGTAACAATACTTGAAATATTTGTTTCGACCAATAAACATGCATTATTTTTTGTACACACCCTGTCGGTATACAACCTGACTAATGAGGCTTTTCGGCTGTCGCGTTGTCGTCATGCACTCATGTCGTCGGGGTTCATGCGCATAGTGATCGCGGCTGGTTTTTCTTGAGGCTGAATGTTTTAACAATTTGACTGAAATCGCTGCAACAATTTCTTCGGACTTCGTACACATCACTCGCTCGTACTTTTATTCGCTTGCTCATCGTGTTTGCTCATTTAGGTTTTTTTGCACTGTAGTGATATGTAAGCTGTAGGGAACGTCGATATATGCCCGCAAGGGGCGTGCGACAGTGTCTCATTTCCTTCAATTATATAACTGATTAAGAATGCCCCTGAGGTTTCTAATGTTTTATGACGTTCGCATCATTGAGCACGGGAATATTTCGCAATATTCTTTGTGCCGTTTTCTGCAATCTTTTACGCTAGCGAAATTGCACAAAATTAAGTTTGCAGTTCTTCCACTGTGGGAAAAACTATGACTTAACGGTCCGATGAGGTAATCCTCAAAGCATCCTGTTGCAGCATTAGGTAGAACTTCAACCTTTTCTTAGCCATGTTGTTAGGAACACAATAATTTATAGTATTAACACCACAATAAATTCTTCCAGTCATCCGCACTCAAGTAATGAGCGCGACGTAAGAATAAAGCGCTATGATGATGCTTCTGGAGATGGCGATAAAACAGTTCAGGCCACGAGAATGGTTGGCGCTACAGAAACGCATGAAGCGATACCAAGTAATTGTAGCGTTGCGACGTCCTTTGCTTTATGCATTCTTTTCTTCGGACGAACGTTAACAGCTGAATCGCTGCTGAGGCTGCTATCAGCGGCATGGTTAAGAGGAGCGTGGCTGGCACTTTTTCTGTTGACTCAAGTTCAGTGCCTCCCTTGTGTTTCATCATCATCATCATCATCAGCCTGATTATACCCACTGCAGGGCGAAGGCCTCTCCCATATTTCTCCACTTAACCCGGTTCTGTGCTAGCTGCATCCACTTGACCCCTGCGAACTTCTTAATCTCATCCGCCCACCTAACTTTCTGCCTCCCCCTGCTACGCTTTCCTTCCCTTGGAATCCAGTTTGTTACCCTCAGCGACCATCGGTTATCCTCTCTTCGCACTACATGTCCTGCCCATGTCCATTTCTTCTTCTTAATTTCCACTAGAATGTCATTAACTTGAGTTATTTCTCTGACCCACTCTGCACGCTTTCTATCTCTTAATGTTACCCCTACCATTTTTCGTTCCATAGCCCTCTGGGTTGTCCTCAACTTAAGTAGAACTCTCTTGGTTAGCCTCCACGTTTCAGCCCCATAGGTGAGTACAGGCAAGATGCAACTGTTGTACACTTTCCTCTTGAGCGATACCGGTAAGCTGCTAGTCATAATCTGCGAGTGCCTGCCAAATGCGCTCCATCCCAATCTTATTCTTCTTGATATTTCCTTTTCGTGGTCCGGGTCTGCGGTTACTACCTGTCCTAAGTAGACATATTCGCCTACTTTTTCCAGTATTTCGCTACCTAATGTAAACTGCTGTTCCTTCCCGAGGCTGTTGAACATTACCTTAGTCTTCTGCATATTGATTTTCAAGCCTACCATTCTACTTTTTCTGTCTAGGTCATCAATCATTATTTGCAGTTCATCCCCCGAGTTGCTTAGCAAGGCAATGTCATCAGCAAATCGCAGATTACTGAGGTATTCTCCATCTACCCTTATCCCTAACTGCTCCCATTCCAAGTCTCTGAATACTTCCTCTAAACAAGCTGTGAATAGTACTGGGGAGATTGTGTCTCCTTGCCTAACACCTTTCTTTATGGGAATTTTATTGCTTTCTTTATGTAGAACTATGGTTGCTGTGCAGCCACTATATATATCTTCCAGCACTTTCACGTACGGCTCGTCTACCCCCTGATTTCGCAATGCCTGCATCACCGTCGAGGTTTGAACTGAGTCAAATGCTTTTTCGTAATCAATGAATGCTATGTATAAGGGCTGGTTATATTCCGAGCATTTTTCTATCACCTGATTGATGGTATGGATATGATCGATAGTAGAGTACCGTTTCCGAAACCCTGCTTGATCCTTTGCTTGATTGCAGTCTAAGGTTGTCCTGATCCTATTGGCGATTACCTTAGTAAATACCATATACGTAACAGACAGTAAGCTGATTGGTCTGTAATTTTTAAGGTCCTTAGAGTCCCCTTTCTTGTGAATGAGGAAAATGTTTGCATTCTTCCATGCTTCCGGTACCGTCGATGACACCAGGCACTGCGTATACAGGGTGGCCAGTTTTTCTAGCACGATATCCCCCCCGTCCTTCAGCAAATCTGTAGTTATCTGATCCTCTCCAGCTGATTTCCCCCTTTTCATAGTTTCTAGTGCTTTCTTGACCTCGTCCTTCGTCACTGGTGGAACGTCTGACTGTTTTTCCCTACCGCCAATCTCACTACGGTCCTGACTACTTTGGCTACTGTAGAGATCTGTATAGAACTCCTCGGCTACTTTGACTATCTTGTCCATATTAGTGATGACGTTGCCCGCCTTGTCCCTTATCGCATACATCTGGTTTTTGCCTATGCCCAATTTCTTCTTTACCGCTTTAAGGCTTCCCCCGTTCTTGTGTTTGTCCCGACCTAAATTTTCTTACACCATGGTCTAAGCCTATGACCCACGAACAAATAAAAGCTTCGTGCCTACTGCTTCTGTCATTCAAAGGTAACAAATAGGACATAACGCTCCGCTATGGTGGTGTATTTTGTACGGCACTCGACTACTGTAACCAAAGATGCGGGATCAAGTCCCGGCCGTAGCGGCCACATTTTGCTAGAGGGAAGATAGCAAACGTGCCCTTGTGCTGTTCGATGATAGTTCAGGCTAAGAACCCCGGGCGATCGAAATTTTTGGAGTCATCCACTACGGCGTCTCTCATAGCCTGAGTTGTTTTCGGACGTTAAACCGCACAAGCCAAATCAAGCCAATGGAGCATAAGTATCAAAATGCATTACTACCAAACGTGTTGAGATCGCGCAGCAGAGAACTCTTTCACACCACTGAATATAGCTTTATACGAAAGGGCAGCGTCTGCAATGAGCGCATGTTCCAAGTACACGTTATTCTAGAGATCTTTTCTGAGCCGAAAGCAGGACGGTAATATTACCACTCTGTCAGAACTTTTTCCACAGCCCCACGAAAACTGGCAGTTTTGTACAGGAGAATTTTTCAAAAGCCGGAAGCTGCACTGTGCGCTCCAAATCGCGCGTCAATGTATCTCACCTCTATAGCACATGTTACATATTTTAACATCGATAGCTTGAGGGAAAGTGTAAGTTGGGTAAGTGGGCCGCTGATTAAACGCCCGATTTCGACAATATAAAATATCTGCACCCTGTGCATGAAGAGGCGAATTTGGCAAAACACTGCAGGAAGTAGAAATACATCCTAATTCTTAAGAAAGGCATTTTTCTTTAGTCGGGGCAAAGTACTCAGCGAGATCGAAATCTTGGTGGCATATTACATTAGCAAAAGTAAAGATAATGCGCAAGTGATGCGTCACAGAGCTTGTTCGAAAATGTAGTTGGATTCCTAAGCTCTTTAACTGACCTATAGGCATCTTAGGAAGCGCTTTGTTATTTGAAATATTTTTCCATATTTTAATGGTATGTGCGCATATGTGATGTCAATTCCAATATATATATATATATATATATATATATATATATATATATATATATATATATATATATATAAATATATATAAATATATAAATATATATATATATATATATATATATATATATATATATATATTTATATATTTATATATATTTATATATATATATATATATATATATATATATATATATATATATATATATATATATATTGCCGTATTATATATATATATATATATATATATATATATATATATATATATTGCCGTATTACCGCGTGATTGGAAACTCACCGAATTAGAAGAACGCCTTTCTGTGCCAATCACAGCTTTCAGTGACGGCGTTGCTCGTCCACGACGACATCTCGATTGGAGCGATTCTCAATTACAACCCATTATAAACAAGTCGCTACCTACCGAGGTCAGCCGGATATTGATGGAAGTTCTTTTTAAACATGTGCACGTGTTTCACTTCGCTCGAGATCAACAACCATCGATTCCAAGTTCCCGCAGCGATCACATGATCGACACCGGATCTACATACCCAGTAAAACAGGCGATTAAATATCTTACCTTAAGAACGTAAGATAATGGACAAGCAGGCCCATGATATGCTACAACAAGAATTTATTCAGAAATCATCGAGCCGCCTCTCTGATCCTCGTGAAAAAGAAAGATTGCAGATGGGGTGCTGTAACCACTATCACCGGCTGAGCACCAGTACAAGGAAGGGTGTCTACCCGCTCCTGCGAGTTGATGGCTCCACTGACTGCTTCCATTAAGCGTCTTACTTCTGTTACTTAAGGCCCAGATACTTGCAGATCCCATGCATTTAAAAGAAAAAGAAGAATTTACGTTCCTGAACACAGATAGGTTATATGAATTTATTGTGATGCTTTCTGGCCTATGCAACGCTCCGGCTACCTTTGAAAAATTTATTGACACAATTTTATGTGGGAAGCTTGCATGTGTACCTAAATTTCGTAGGGGTTTTCGGGAGGACCTTCGCCGAGAGTAAAAGCCATTTAGCTTTTGTGGTTAACTTCTTGAATGAAACTGGTCTCGTGCTGAACTCTAACAAGTGCCGCTTCCGGCAACTCAAGATATTATTGAAAAAAAGAATGGTTCTAGGCCCGAACAAAAAAAAAATTGAAGCTGTCACCTGCGTCAAAGAGCCTAATTTTTTGAAAGAACTCGGGAGCTTTTTGGGAGATTGCTATTACATTATGCGTTAAAAATATACCTTATAAGAAACCTTAATTTGGCCTTAAACTAGAATATGCCTCCATTACATAGGTACCGTCTCTTGGTACCTTAATTGACGATATCGAAGCAGTTCGAAATCAATCAGGTTTCATTTTTCACATTATGCCCGTGCTGTTGTATTTCATTAATGGAGCCAACAATAGACCTTCCAATATAAAATTTTGAAGAAACCTCTCAAGGTTTTGCCTATTTCACAAATAATTTTCGCTAAGCCCTTATTAAATTGTGAAATCATGTGGCCTAAACTTACCTGTCAGCACGCGTCGGTCCCACGCCATAATGTTCACTCTGAGTTTGGTCGTAGAAATTTGCTTTTTTATTCTTTGTTTGAAAAACTGCAACAGAATGATACCATTTGTGTCCTACCATTGCCTGCATGAAAGATCCCACGGCATTCAAAGATGCGAAAAAAAAATCTCCTTTCTGTATACCCTGACCACTTTTTCTTTTCCTTAATGTGTTCTTTTTTGTTTCATTTTTGAAAGATATCATATTTTGTTCTCTCCCGCAAGTGATTTGTGATTTTGATCACATGTATACACCCCCTTTGTTGCGGAAAGACCTCAAAAGTAAATAAACAAATAATTTTTTTAATGGCTTTCTTAGATACCAACCTATATATATATAACTTTCTTGTTCACCACGTTTCCTTATGAATTGGTTTAGTAGATAAATAAATTTTATAAATATGTGATTATAAATAGGTAAGACCAATCCACACAAATCGTCAGAGTACGCTTGGCCCTACTAGAGAGCTGCATTTCATGCATTACGCGCGTCAGAATCGAAATAACGGCAAATAAAATTATGAACAAAAGCGCCATTCATAGTTCCTTCGGACTTCATAATATCTAGTTCCATGCAGAGCATGCAGGAACGGCGTTTAAAGGGACACTACAGTGGTTTTCAAATGTGCCAGTAGTACATATTTTTGAAGTAGATTATTTGTTGATCAAGTCTGTGAAGTTATCTCCTCGATTTGCATAAAACACCTACGAAATCGCCGACTAAAATCGTGCAATTCAAATCTCCCTCGCACCGCAAGACTGCTACCGAAGAGGAAAGCGGAGAGAGAAAGCTGGCTTCTCCGTTCGTCGTGACGTCACTTTGAGGAACCGAAAGCATTCAGAGCCAACGGAGGGAGCTTTCAAAGTGCGCTCTTCCTCGTCTTGCGTTCGTTGCGGACGTACAAAACACGTCTCTTAGTGCTTTGCACCTGATACAACAGAGCTTTGCGTGTGTTCGGATGCACAAGCAGCTGTGGACGCGACGCTGCAGTCTTCCACCGTGTCAAAAGCTCACGGAACAACGCAGTGCTGCTGAGACGAGCGATAAATTCAAGCCGGTCAAAGGAAACATTCCGCTCGAAGCATTTTCGTGACTGTGATTACATACAGTCCGTCCCTAATGCGATTTCTATGAGGCTTTGTCTAAAAGGCATGCCTTGACCATAACGCGGTTCCTTCTATTTCCTCGCACAAAAGAGTCGTGCCAGCCACTATTTCCTAAATCCACGTTTATTAAAGAAAGAAAATGGAGGCAAGGCTTGTACTTCATAGTTACATTACTTTCTGACAATTAAGGTTTCATTTCTACATGAACCTTTGCGTTTAGCGTTGATTTCGATCTGATCACTCAGTGGAATCTCGGGCAGAAACCATCGGCGCATAGCTGTATTCGCGTGTCTCGTTTTTTTTTTTTTTTTTTTTTTTTTTTGCAAAGCTCCGCGCAACGACTTCTCTGCTAAACTTCGGAAAACTCAGCAGCAGCACGCACTGATGATCTTTGCGAACGAGGAGATGATTACAAAAAGCCCATTGTTTTGTCGCAGCTAGGTTGTGACGGCTTGGCGAGATCCTTTCCAGCACGCCGCGTGCCTGATATGTTTGTGAAACCCCTACAGGGGCGTTATTAGAAGGTAAAGAGTGTACCGCTTAGCTGAGTATGGGCGCATTCAGGTATGGAGCGCACAGAGCGAAGTTTTCTTCGATGCGTCCAAGCAAGTATAAGCACCGCAGGTGTTTATATATTGCTTTGTGATTTTACCCCCGTTGCTGCCTCGTAATTTTACATAGTCCTGTCTTCTTTGGGGATGCAAATTAAATTATAAATAAAAGCGATGAGGGCTCTTGTAAGCAAGAACATTTGAAAACATGGTTTTCTCATCAAGGCAGGGGTGCAGTGGAGCTGCAGCTTGGCTTTCAACATAAGTCAGCCGTCAGTTCACTGTACGTATATTGTGAGCGTACGATAAAAAGGAAAGGTTCTCTACGTGTGCTAAATGACCCATGACTCAAGCAGCATTATGCGTGTTTGACTAGGTCTCCAGTACAAAGGCTCCGTCAATGCCTCGCATGCAGCCCAGAACTCGGCAACCGCACTTCTCAATTTGTTCATTTGTCTGGCGGCAACTGTGTACTGCTTTACCTTTTCTATAAAATTCTTCATTTTCCGAAGGCATCGCGCCTGCCACTCAAAGCAGGATTTGATACGCCATGTCTCGGGCCCTTTTTTACAACAATGGCTTCACGGGGTGGGGGGAGGCCTGAGACGGAGGCAGTCGGCTACTGCATTGTTCGCTGCCCCCTTTCTTCCCAGGAAGATGCACGCCGAAGTTCGCTGCGGGCCATGCATTTTGGGCTAATAATTACACACAATTCTTTTCAAAGTGTCTTAGTCTATCCAAAGAAAGATGTCATGCAAAGCCTACGCTCCCCACAATGGAAGTGCCAGATCGTTTATGGGCGCTCTGGTACGGATACATACGGTGAAAATCCCGATGGTCATTCGAGTGGAAATGACATGCCATAATGACATTCAAAAAACCGCAGAGAGCTGCGATCAGCACGCAGCGTAGCGGAGCAGCATCGGCAGCTTTCCTGGTCCTCAAAATGTCGTCACACCACGTCTTGTCCAATCACAGGCGGCGGCGCGACCCGCGGTGAGCCCCGGCGCGCGAGCTGTGCATTTATACTTAAAAAAGGCTATTTCTGATTTTTTCTGCCTAATTTGAATCTGATATTCGAGTTGGCAGCATGAAAAACTGTGGGTTTCTGATGAAAGCCCGATTTTTGCAAGAAGTGTTGCAGTGCCCTTTAATTACCAGTGCCTTCGCTGTAGGGAAGGTGCATAATATAAAAGAACACTGCCGAATATACATTGGAATTATGCGAAAGCACCGATGCTGCTGTTGGTTGCTTAATTCGCGTCTTGTTTACCCATTTTATTCTTTAGTACTTTCAAATTGCGCGTCAATCCCTTCCTACGCCCTTTTACAGCTCTATTTCTGGTTGCGTCGCATCACATCCTTGACGTCACATCCACTACGGCACCTCTTTCTCTCTTTCCGCTATCACGCCCACCTCTGTCCTTCCACTACGGCGCGGTTCAGGTGTCCACAGAAGAAGAGTGACAAGTACTGCGCCTTTCCTTTCTTGTGAATCGCTTATTGTATATATATATATATATATATATATATATATATATATATATATATATATATATACCTCATTAACTTATTGGTCTAATATTTTAGGACACAACATTACGTCACCGTCACCCTCTATCGATTGACACTACTCAATAACCTCTGTTGCTTCTCAATTACTCACAACTGTTAAGGACACAATTTAGCGGGCACTTTCTGCGGACAGAAATCTGAATATATCATGTTTGTCTCTTTCCACTTTCAATCCCACCTTCACCCCTTCCCTTACGGCGCTGTTCTGGTGCTCCCAGAGCAAGCGTGGCAGATACAGCGCCTTTCCCTTCCTGTGAACTAATTAATTATTAATATTATTATAGCGAAGTAATGCTTCTGCATTAAAAATGAACAAATCTGGAATAATTACAGCAACGCAGCAGATGAAGGAAATTATTTCATTTGCAGAATGCACCTCCAGCGGTCAGAACAGATGTCTTCATGAATTCTCTGCAAGGATATTGTTCGAATTTAGCACGGCTCACTTAAATTTATACAGGAGTTAGGATCTGATTTGAAGACGCGTAAACTGCTGCCAAAAAAGTTCCTTTTGCTGATCATCACAGCAATCACAGTACTGTTCAATAAGTTCGCAAAGCCTCGGATGGGTGAACTATCTGAATGACGTAACGAAGCGGATGGCGCCTTAAAGGCAGCCGTGCTTGCCCATTTCTGAGTTTCTTGAAGTGCATCATCACTCGCCGCTAGCGATGTTGATATCAATAGTCATGGGTGCATCGGCTTACACGGCACAGGTGTATTGGCCGGGCCGAGGACTCGTGCCATTACATATTCAACTTCTTATGCACAGAAACATGAAATAAGATGCTCTAAATTTGCTCCTTGACGACGTGACTACGTGCATGTGACTGCGTGATAGCATAAGAAGAAAGCCGGCAGCCCCTGGCACAAATAAGTTATAGGGAAATTTTATAAATGAGAAGTACAAAATAATCGTGGAGTTAATTGTTCAGAAAGAACAATAAAAAAACAACCACGCACTTTCTGTGTGGTCCAAACCCACAAATTCTGACAAATACTTTGTAATGCCATTGCACCTTATATTTCGCGGCAAGGGCCGGTTTGAGGGCGTAGGCGAAAACGAAAGGCATTGACTTGCCACATATAGTAAGTACCCCGCCGGGGTGGCGCAGTGAAGCCAACAAAACGCGCCCTCGCTGATGAAAAGCGATATACGCGCGCGAACGAGATAACGGTTATTGAATACAAGGGGCAGAGGCATGATGGTCAAAACGGAATTACGAGCGCCTTCGTGGAGCATTACCGTGAGCTTTTTTCGAGCAAAGCACAAAGTGAACAAGGGAGAAGGGTTTAGAGATAAATTTTTGCCTCTGATGCCAATATTAGGCAAAGAAGTTACTGAAGAGTTAGATAACGAAATAAGTGTGGAGGAAATAGAAAAAGTCATTTATGAATTGAATGTCGGAAAGTCCCCGGGACCAGATGGTTTGAGTGCGGCCTTTTACAAGAGCCTTAAAAGTGAGTTATCTATCATGCTCTATAGGCTTTTCAAGGACTGCTTTGATGTGGAATATCTGCCACCGTCGTTTAGCAACGCGCATACGGTCATGGTTCCAAAGACTGATGAGCCAGCCATGCTTTTAAAAGTTACAAGCTATAGACCGATCATGTTAACAAATGTAGATTATAAAATTCTGATGAAGGTGGTAGCTAAGAGATTGCAATACAATATAAAAGATATTGTTGGACCTCATCAAACATGTGGAATAAAGACCAGAAGCATATTTAATAATATTCATGTAGCGCGTAGTGTGTTCGAGTGCTGCGATGCTCTAAACAGGAGAGTGGCCATGGTTCAAGTTGATTTTTAAAAAGCATTTGATCGCGTGTCTCATGCAATACTGTACTGTTTGTTGGAACATATTGGTGTTGGTGCCGTTGTATTGAAAGAAATATAAAATGGGTTATGCATGTTGCTCTACACGCCTTATGATTAACAAAGTGTTATCTGAAAGAATTGATGTAGGAGCATCTGTGCGGCAGGGATGTCCACTGTCTCCTCTCCTCTTTGCTATATATTTGGAACCATTGTGTAGAATGGTAACTGCTAACGAATACATCCGTGATTTTAAGTTGGGAGTATGTGAAGTGAAAATGTTTGCATACGATGATGATTTGGCGCTTTTTTGTGAAGACCGCGAAAGCGTTTCGGAAGCTTTCAAAGTAACACAAAGGTATTGCAGGCAGACTGGTAGTGCTGTTAATTTAAAGAAAAATCTCGGAGTCTGGCACGGATAATGGGAAGAGGAACCGGAAATTTTCTGTGGAGTAAGATGGGCTACAAAGCCCGGAGTTTATTTGGGAGTCAGGGGAAAATGCGAATTACTGGAATGAAAAAGCGGAAGAAATACGGGAAAGGACGAAAGGATGGATGGGACGTAACCTCTCTATTTTCGCCCGTGCGACTGTATGCAATACCTTTTTGGTGGCAAGAATAATGTATTTGCTTCAAGTATTGTATTGTGCTCGAAGCAATATACAAAGGTTCCATCGTGTATTTGCGGTCTTCATTTGGTCGTCCAACTGGGAACGAATTAGCAGAGATAATCTCTCTCGGCGAGTTAAAGACGGAGGGTTGTCTCTAATGCATCTATATGTGCGGTAGGTGGTTTTAAGGTTTTGTTTCCTACGTGACCAAGAATATGCATTCCTGAGAACCTTTATGCAAATCATGCTATCCAGTGCAATTCCAGAGTTTATAGTCTCTTCATGCTCTGCTCGGGGATACACTGTGTCACGCTTCCTGCGAGAAGGGGTGTGGTCGTTCAAGTTTTTGCGCGTGAGGTACTCTGTAGAGTATTTAGCGACGGTACCACCTAAGCGACAGTGCAAGGATCTTATTTCAGAATTGTTCCCAGCTCCATTGTACAGAACCTTATACTGTGAAGGCCCAGGGAAAGGTGTGCTCAAACGAGTTAAAAACATGACTGTTGCACCGGGCGTAAAAACATTCTTTTTTAAATTGCATACAGGAACCCTCCCAGTCAAAACATGGATGGAAGAAAAGGGCCTTTTTGTACCTTAGGGCTCAAACTGTCTACTATGTAGGAAACCTGAAACAGTTGAGCACGTGCTCCTGGACTGTCGGGATGCAAAGGACACTTAAAAAAGACCTGCCATTGACGCCACGTGTAATTCGGTACTTGACAACTGTTAATGATGATTTTCAGTATGACCTCATCATGCTATTTGGCCTTCACAGTATTTGGAGGAGTAGGATGGCTTATAGACACTGTGATGTCGATGCACGATCTGTATGTGATTATTTTGTTGAACAAGTGCATAAACTAAAAGAAATTTTGAAGCAGCAAGACGCTACGGAGGAGTTCTTGAGTCTGATGGACGAACTTGTGGTAATGAAAGTCCATTAGACACCGTTGTCAGCCAAGGGGCATGGCATCCACAATCTTTTACTGATGCATTTGTACCAATCCATGCAATAACAAAAAGCCGGGGTGGCGCAGTGGTTAGGGCGCTCGACTACTGTTCCCAAGGACGCGGGATCGAATCTCGGCCTCGGTGGCAGCTTTTCGATGGAGGCGAAAAGTAAGGCACCTGTGTGCTGTGTGATGTGAGTGCACGTTAAAGAACCCCAGGTGGTCGAAATTTGTAGTCCCGCACTACGGCGTCTCTCATAGCCTGAGTTGCTTTGGGATGTTTAAACCCCATAAACCAACCAACCAACCAGCATAGTGTGTGCAGCTGAGAGTGAATGCTATTTAAAACTCCTCGGTGTGAGATATGAAAGCAGAAAAATTCAGCGTTCATTTTTGCAACTAGGCTCGTTGTTCTGCCGTGATTACTGCGCTCTATTTAAGGCGACACTTTGCCAACGTGGCAATTCTTCCAGTCATGGTCTCGTTTACATCACACTTAATCAAATAAGTATATTTGTCAACGCTGCAAAGCAATACATACCTTTCCACCGATCTTATCAACAAGGAGCAGAGCTATGTCCATATCTCTGTGCAGTTGTTCCAGAGTGACAAATGTTTGTTTTATATAAAATGAGTTCATAGTTGTCAGTCTTTCCTGCTTCAATTTTCTAATACTGTCCTTAAGAAAACATTTAAATGCGAAAGGTCCTGACAACCATATACTCGGCGTATGATCGATGCGTTGAATGTGCTATCATTTTTGCAGAGAAGGATGGGCAACCTGTCTCTTAGATAACGCTAAACGACATTCTGTCCCACTTTTGTCAGCAAAATTTAAGTCAGTATCAAGTGACTACCAAAACCTTTGCAAGCACCTTCACCCAAATTTGAACGACATATACTTTATACAGGTAAGTGCCCCCGTTTAGATGCCTAGCTGAGAGTTGAACGAAGTAGCGTTAAAGTTCACGCTGTGGAAAAAAAATTCTCCGTTGTCGGTGTTTTCGGCGTTGTGAGGAGAAACTTGCGGGCTTGGTTCTAGCAGACACTAGTTGCCAGTTGACATGTATTGGTACTTATTGGACTACAAGTTGTTTAACATCAGTAAAACACAAGAGATGGCATGTGCTGCTTATTCGGGATTCTCAGTTGATATGTGAGAGCGACATGGGATAAAAGTTTACGGAACTGTTGAGGAAAGAGTAAAACACGCAACTCTTGGTTAACGTAGCCACCTCCTACAGTTTGGTCAGGCGAGTATTTGCACCTATATATATATTTCTCACTTTTACTTATTATGATGACCGACGAAGTCATGTTAATTAATATGGGTGATATACGACAGGCGATATTAAGGTTTAGTGGTAAGAAATTATCAAAGTGAAAGCACGGAAATGGGGATCGGCAGAAGGACCTGTCGCAAACGGGAGCCATAACCTTTCTTTCCTAATCCCATTAAAATCTGAGGCTAAGTATTCTCTGAACTGCTTTTTCTACCCGATAGATACTGTAATGTCTCTATGCACTCGTCGCGCATAATGTTAGACCTTGCTTTTTAACAATGGACAGGGATTGCAACTGGCGAAAAGAAACATTAAAGCGATGCCTTGTTATAAGAAAATGCTTGCTTCACTCCTGAACATGAAACTTTTCGTTCCAGCATGTGATCTAACCAAACCTTGTTTTCTTCATCTTATAGAAATATGGTGATGAATACAGCTTGCAAAACTGTGACCTCATCTGCGCAACTCCGTTGGGCGCTGACAACATCAAACTGTTTCGCCACGATGCCCCAGACTTCTTGTCCTGTGGCACATCCGGTGGAAATGAGCTAAGGGTAAGGTTGTTGCTTTGCATTTTGTGCAGGTAAATTTTAGACCATAACTGTCGATAGGCAACCAGAAGCTACCTCTCAGTATACCCTCTCTTGCCAATAAAGTTACGACAGGTACCAAGTGTTACGACATATTGCCACTCAGCTGAATTAATAGGACATCGAGCATATAAATCAGGCAAAAACTATATTCCATTTACATTTGCTGGCCTTAAATGTAAAACCATGCTTGCATATTTAGGTTAGGGCAAGAATTATTAATTGAGCAGAATAACTAATGCTGGAGTGAAAGAATAAATCTCCATCAATAACTATTTCCCTCAAAATTTCCTTAATGTGTCGATTCTTTCCATTGTCCTTTTACTGGTATTTAACTAAATGTTTGCAACCAGAGCCTGCTCCAGCAATCAAAAACATGTGTCATAAATACCTTCATTATGTACAGGTAGAACGAAAAGAAGATAATGGTTTGCATGGTATGAAAAAGAACTGAACAAGGGTAAATGGGGTACGCCTCAGTTCGCAGATTAGCCAACGTTTCGACAAGTGGGCTTATCTTCGTGTGGGCATAGCGATCATCACTGGCAGGGGTTTAAATGCGCTTTTGCTTCCGAAGAAGATAAGCTGGAGAGGGGAAAGTGAGTGTGAAGGAGTGGGGAGGAGAGGATGGGAGAGAAAAAAGTGGGTCATGAAGTGAAAGAAAAAAAACAAAAATATTCAGTATTTACTTATCAGCCTGGAACCAGATATTCTGTGCCCTGCAAGAGAAGTAAAAGCGCCAGTACCAGGGAAACCTGCATTGCCGAGTAGGTGATTAGTCACCACTAAAGCGGGTTTGGTGCGGATAAACCTTACAAAGGAACAGGCTATGCAAAGGGCCCTGATAAGGCATATATCTAGGGGGACAATTCTTAAAAGGAGGGGGTAGGGGGAGTGCAAAGTCACAGGATAATAACCGCACAGTGAACCACAACTGACAAAAAAATAATAATCTTGAGTATGTATCTCAACCTGGACCAGAGATCCTGTGGCCTACAAAAGAAGCAAAAGCGGCAGTACCAGGTAAAAACCCACAGTACCGGGTAGACGAAGTCCACTTGTTGAAACGGGCTCATACGCGAACTGAGGCGTACCTTATTTACCCTTGTTCATTTCTTTTTCATTATGTACAGTTTGACAAGAAAAGCGACAAAGCTCGTAACTGTTCCTAAATAAGAGGAGCGGCAGAAAAGTATCTTTTTTTATCAATTATGAAAGAGTATCTTTTTCTAGACCTTCCTTTCCCTCTTTTATATCACTGCAACAATTTCCCAGGGATGTGTGCATATGTACGCAAACATTCGTATGTTGTCTGATTGAAGAATATTGTTGCCTGGAAACGCGGGAACAAAGTGATGTGCTCACTGACGAAGACGACGACCGAGGAGCACGGGCACGACAAAGCGTTGAGAAAGAGGACGACGCTGACAGAGTGGACACTGCATGGCTACTGAAGTCTGAGCGTCGAGTTCAGCCCATCGCAGTGCTGTTACATTAAGTACATCCCCGTAACATCTTGGTGGAGATGGCGGGTTCGACACAATCTGAAGCTGGATCTCCGCAGGCGCCGTCACCTCGGAACCGTCACGATGACAACCCACGCGGCTCCATCTACCCCCTCAACTCCAACTGTCGTCGTAGTCCACCCCCGTTACCCTGGCCCATTCTGCGGCACAGATGAGGTCGATGTTGAGGACTGGCTTTCGCTTTATGAGCGTGTTAGCCAGCACAACAGGTGGGACGCCACGCTGATGCTGGCCAATGCCATCTTCTACCTTACTGGCACGGCGCGCGTTTGGTTCGAAACACATGAAGCAGAAATACCCTCCTGGGATATTTGCAAACAAAAACTCCGTGACCTGTTCGGAAAACCGGTTGGCCGTCGACTCGCTGCCAAGAGGGACCTCGCCAAACGTACCCAGACATCTACCGAGCCTTATTTTACGTATATACAAGACGTTCTGGCCCTCTGCCGAAAGTTGATAAAGAAATGCCAGAACCTGATAAGGTGGGGCACATCCTCAAAGGCATAGCCGACGATGCCTTCAACCTTCTACTCTGTCTGGACTGTGCTACGGTTGACTCCGTTTTGCAGGTTTGTCGACATTGCGAGCAGGCCAAACACAAACGCATTGCACATCGCTTCAATCGGCTCCCCAACGCTGCCCCTACCTCCACGTTCGAGGATCTGCCGACCCTAAGGCAACCTTCCAACACTGAAAATGTGGCACGCGTCGTGCGTCGTGAACTGGAAGCGCTCGCTCCTGCTGCATCCAACCCGCCCTCCTCGGACAGCAACCTAGCGACGATATCCCTCATTCAAGCCATGTGTTCGTCAAGAGGTTGCCAACTTGGGCGTCCCCTATAGCCACCCCGTGGAACACCACAGTTCGAGCCCCGTCCCTCCCATGGTCGCCACCGCTACACCCCGCAACACCTACGCGCCACGCTACCGATACCGCAATCCTGATGAGTGCCGCACCCCTGACGACAGGCCGATCTGTTTCACGTGCTCGCGTATTGGCCACATCGCTCGCCACTGCCGCAGCCGCTGGACATCACCACCTCGACGTTTTCCTTACGTTGACCGCTACTCCAATTACGCTCACCGCTGCACCATTTGTGCACTCGCTACTGGCCCACATTCAAGCGTCTTTCCAACACCCGTACTCTCCACCACAATTACCGACCCTATTTCCGCAATGACTGCCTCTGACCTCAGCCCCGAACACGCTCAGGACCTGCACAACCTTTTGTTATCCTTCTCCAACATTTTTTACTTTGCTGCCGGTTCTCTGGGCCAAACATCAGTTCTGACTCACCGCATTGACACCGGCGGTGCAAAGCCTGTACATCGGAGGCCTTATCGTGTGTCCCTTTCTGAGCGCCAAGTCATCCAGCAGGAGGTCGACAAGATGTTGGGCAACGATATCATCGAACCTTCGAACAGCCCCTGGGCATCTCCTGTAGTGCTCGTTAGAAAGAAAGACAACAGTTGGCGCTTTTGTGTCGACTATCGACATCTGAACAAGATTACAAGGAAATATGTTTACCCGCTGCCGCGAATAGTCGATGCCTTGGACTGTTTACATGCAGCGGCTACTTTTAATCAATCGATCTTCGTAGCGGCTACTGGCAGATCTCTGTTGACGAATAAGACCGCGAGAAGACAGCTTTCGTCACACCCGATGGACTTTACCAATTTAAGGTTATGCCTTTTGGACTTTGCAACGCCCCTGCTACGTTTGAACGAATGATGGACTCCTTATTCCGTGGCTTCAAATGGACGACTTGTCCATGTTACTTGGATGATGTGATTGTCTTCTCGCCCTCGTTCGAAAGCCATCCTCGTCGCATTTCTTCCATCTTGGCACTTTTCTGCCGTGCCGGACTTCAGCTGAACTCAAAGAAGTGCAGTTTTGGTCGCCACGAACTTAAAGTGCTTGGCCATTTGGTGAATGCCACCGGCGTGCAACCCGATCCCGACAAAGTTCGCGCTGTCAGTTCTTTTTTATCTCCCTGTTCACCCCGTGATGTCCGCAGCTTTATAGGAGTGTGCTCTTATTTTCGCCGGTTCGTCCCAAACTTTGCCGCTGTTGCTCGTCCTCTCACAAATCTGCAGATGAAAGGCGTTCCTTTCTCATGGGGACCAGAGCAGGCTAACGCATTCTCCACCCTCATCGCTGTTCTCATCAATCCTCCTGTGTCGGCCCATTTCAACCCGTCTGCCCCAACGGAACTTCGCACCGACGCCAGTGGCCATCGGGATTGGGGCCATTCTTGCACAGCGACAACGCGGCCAACACTGCGTGATTGTCTACGCCAGTCGCCTCCTGTCATCAGCGGAACAAAACTATTCTATTACGGAACGGGAGTGCCTGGTTCTCGTCTGGGCCGTCGGAAAATTCAGACCCTACTTGTTTGGCCGACCATTCACTGTAATTACCGATCACCACGCCTTATGCTGGCTCTCTTCCCTTAAGGATCCTGCTGGCCGCCTCGGCCGCTGGGCACTGCGCTTGCAGGAGTATACCTTTTCCGTTGTATACAAATCCGGTCGGCTTCACCAGGATGCAGACTGTTTGTTCCGTTATCCCGTCGATCCCCCTTCCTCTACTGACTATGAGTCGGGCCCCTGTGTCTTCTCTATATCGGACTTTTCTCACATAGCCGACGAACAGCGGTTGGACCCAAACCTCAGTTCTCTTATCGACCGCCTCCGCACACACAGCCGTGACTCTTCCCTCGCCCTGTTCTTCCTTCATGGGAATACACTATACCGCCGCAACATGCGACCTGATGGCGCTGAGCACTTGCTGGTCGTTCCCCAACACCTACGCTCTGCCGTTCTCGAACAAATGCACGACGCCCCTACAGCTGGTCATCTTGGCCTCTCACGCACATACGACCGCGTGCGCCGGCGTTTCTTCTGGCCTGGACTCTACTGCTCTGTCCAACGTTATGTAGCCGCTTGCGACCTCTGTCAACGCCGGAAGAAACCCCCTGTGCTACCACCTGGACACCTGCAGCCGATTGCTATCCCGACTGAGCCATTTTTTCGTGTTGGCCTAGACCTCCTAGGGCCCTTCCCCGAGTCCTTGTCAGGAAACAAATGGATCGCTGTGGCCACCGATTATGCCACGCGGTACGTGATCACTCGCGCCATTCCAACTAGCTGCGCCACAGACGTTGCTGACTTCCTTTTGTACGACGTCATACTACACCATGGTGCTCCCTGTAAACTACTTACCGACCGTAGCCGCTGTTTCCTTTCCCGAGTTATTGAGGAAATACTTCGTTCTTGCTCCGTTCGGCACAAGTTCACCACTGCGTATCACCTTCAGACGAACGGCCTTACGGAGCGTCTTAACCGCACACTCACCGACATGCAATGTACGTATCCGGCAGTCATACTGGGATATTAGTCTGCCATTTGTCACCTTTGCATATAACTCTTCGCGTCATGACACTGCTGGGTACTCTCCATTCTATCTTCTCTATGGAAGAGACCCCTTACTGCCCGTCGACACTTTGCTTCCCGCCGCTGGCCCCGTCACAACCTATGCCCGCGATACCATCGCCCGAGCCGACGCTGCTCGCCAGATTGCTCGTCACAATCTCACCATCTCTCAAGAAGCTCAAAAACGCCGCTACGACGCTCACCACCGCGATGTGCACTATCCTCCTGGATCTCTGGTGTTGCTCTGGCTTCCGTGCCGTGGTGTGGGGTTGTGTCAAAAACTTCTGCTCCACTACACAGGTCCTTACCGTGTACTACGCCCAGTGACCGACGTGACCTACGAGATTTCACCGCTCCACCCAAAGGCACCGACTGCTACACCCACTTCAGAAATCGTACATGTCGCCCGCCTAAAGCCATATTACTCCCCCTCCACATCGCACGCCTAATACGCACCGGGACGTTGCTTTTTGCCGAGGAGGGTAGTGTTACCTGGATACGCGGGACCAAAGTGATGGGCTCACTGACTAAGATGACGACCGAGGAACACGAGCACGACAAAGCGTTGAGAAAGAGGACGACGCTGGCAGAGTGGACACTGCACGGCTACTTAAGTCTCAGCGTCGAGTTCAGCCCATCGCAGTGCTGTTACATTAAGTACATCCCCGTAGCAATATCATGACACACGTGGACAATATGTGACACAGAAATGGGTCGCACTCATCCCAATCTACCTGCACTTTATCTGAGGAATTGTATGGGCTACTCTGAAGCAAGAACTATTTTTAAAATATTGCCACGTAGTGGTGACAGCCCGGTAGCAATAAAATAAGACACTGGTGTTGCACTTAAATGAAACACTTTATTTCGTTGACTAGCACCCTTAAGAGAACTAAGCAAATCAGCGGCGGCGATAATAGCGAACGTTCTCTCTGGTCGTCAATCTAGAACGCCCGTTGCCCCGAGAAACAATCAAAGAACCAGATTCAGAGTAATAGGACCGGGTGTCACGGCTGTCACAAAAATAACAATAACAATTTGAATGGCTTCGGCAATATGGCGTTTTCATAATGTGATGCTGAATAGCAGATGATGGCAATTGCATGATGAGCTGATTTCAGTGTAGTAAGCTTGTACGGCTCTACAATGAAATTTAAAATGGAACTCCACCGACAAAATGTTGAACTAAAAGCATCATTCCTGTACAGAATCACATTGGGAAGGTGTAAAATAGATTTTTCAACCAAGAAAAAAAATTAATTGTTTACCATGCTGTAAAAGAAATTGTGATCACATGCGGCATTAACGGCTTCAGTTCAGTTCAGTCGTTCAGTCGTGTCCGACTCTTCGTGATCCTATAGACCATGTCACGCCGCGCTTTCCTGTCTCTCACTATCATCCTAACATCACGTAACTTCATCTGCAGCGCCTCGAGGATGCCATCTAACCATTGCGTTCGCTGTCTACCCCTTCTCCGGCGACCCTCAACCTTTCCCAACATCAAATCTTTCTCCAGCGACTCCTCTCATCTCATCAGGTGACCAAAGTAGCTGAGCTTTAACTTTAGAATTTGACCCTCCAATGAACAGTGAGGGTTTATTAGCGGCTTGCCTCTTTGTAATTACCTCGGCCGGATTTTGTTTTCCAGGTATGTGTGAATAAGAAGTGTGTTCAACTGCCAGCAGAGCGTAAGACATTTCGCAAAGTTCTGAGGAAGAATATGTGAATATTTACCACATTTTCGCTTTTGAGCCATTATTTTCGTTTTTGAGCCATTAGTGAACAATTACCCTTAATAAAAATATATAAAATCTTTTTAAAGTGAATGAAATGAAACTTTACGCCTTCTGTCCCACATGCAAATAAAAAAAATTACTGATGTATTCGAGCCATCGTCAATCATTTCACTGAAATAGCCGGTGAAAATTATTCGATACCATCTGCCAGTGAAGGGTTTAAACGCACAATTTCCTTGTTACTTCCGCCATCTTCATTTTCTGATTTTTGCTCAAAAGAAAACAGCTCGATATCTGCAAGGAACTTCGCCTATGCCATAGCTCAAAGTTGAAGAAAGGTTTCAACAAAAAGTGCATGATTTTGCATCAAAGTTGACACGCAGCCGTTCTTGTGCAGCTTTTACGGCCATTACCATCCGTTACATTCCGGACATTACCATCCATTGTTAGTCAAGTTGGGCAAGGTGTCTAGCTTGCGACGGAGGTTCAACTCGACGACATATGTGCAGTCGCCCGGAAAATTGGACAGAGCACGGATAGGGGCAGAACTGCATGTCAGCATTTACTGATGATGCAACCGATATTTTCGAAACAGGAATAGGCTGTTCAGCTTAACATGCTTGCCTCCTCACTAGTTAGGTGCACCTTCTATTGTGTAAGCATCAATAGGCTATTCGTGAAAAAAAAAGAGTCCACAGATCATGTTAGCAGAAAGTGTTTACAGAAATGTCTGTTCTTCTCTTCCTTTTCTCTTTTATTTCACTTTTGCTTTAACTCCTATTTATATCTGTTATTACGCTCAAAATTATTGTTCATTTTTTATGCTGAGTTAAATTTTTGGAGATATTGCGTTGTAGTTGTTAGTAATGCTGCGACATTAAGCCCTCATGATAAGTGAAACGCTTCCTTCTTACGAACGTATATACACAATTTAGGAAAACGGAAGTATTGGAGGTGCGGTTTGTTTAAGAAAAATATATCTAGGATTACCGTCAAGAAGAGAGCTCGGTGTCGTCATCATGGTGTGCGATTTTCTGCCGCTAAAAACCTCCTCGGTCATCAGTGTCACGATCTAACACAACGCACGTGATACTCTACGTGTGAAAGGTTGTGAATAAAATATGATGTTCATCGTGAAATCGAAATCATCGCATGCACGACATTTCATTCCAGTTTTATTCGTTTCAGACGTGCATGCGTCATATGATTTAAATTTGTAAATTCTTCTCCGCAGTGTCTCATTGAGTATGGCGCATGATTCCTAAATTCAAGGCCGCGAAATAAATTATGGCGCCAATAGCGCGTTTCAGTGACGGTGAAAATTAAGGTTCGCGTGCGCTGTGCTATATGAGTGCGCGATAGTGAACACCGAGCGGTAGCAATTTGCGGAGCCATCCACTGCGACACCCCTTATATCGTGAGTCGCAGTGAGACTATAAAGCGTACAAAATTAACTGAGCTTTACAATGAACGTTTTCGCTTAATAATTGGTACGAAATAATACGTTTCAGGAAAGATGTGAATTGACGATTCTTCTGCGAGCAAGGGTAGCTACAGTGTATGATTTACCATGCGCCCGATTATGACTTGCAACCAAGCGAGCTTTGATACATCGGTTGTTCGCATGTTAAGGGGAAGGCCTGTCTTGACTCTTGAGTGGTGTTCACAGGTGTTCTTCAGAGCAGACAAATCCAAAGCAAATCTAACACTGGTCCCATAAAAAGCCAAATCAGAGTCCGGTTCATGAACAAACAATCCAGTCCAATCCACTAGTTCATAACCCAATCTAATAAGTAGTCGATATTTCAATACAAAGCTAATACAGTAAATCATCTCACTTTTAAGAAAAATCAGTGCATTGGAATCAAGTTAGTGCCCATCCGAAAACCAACCGACGTTCGAAAGAACTACGCCACGCCGGACACGTGAGAAACTAATCTCATTTATTCTTGTTTAGCCTTCCAGCCTTCTCAATGTGAGCGTAGAGGGCACGACGACGATGTCATCACCCCCCGCCTCCAGGATGAGGTGTGGGCGGAAGCAGCCGTCACACTCTATGCCACATATATATTGCACCCCCTTTGAAACAGGAGGACGACGTTGCCACATGCTGTTCGGTAATGGCCTGGCAATATTTTTTGGGGCGTTGAACACAGCCGCGCACCATATGCCAACTGCCCAGAAGACCAAGAACCGCACCGAAAGCGTCATCGTCTCCGCTACTCCGAGGACCAAGCGGTGCAACGAGCACACGCGATTGCCGCCGACCGGGTCTACAGACCTTGAATCCGGCACGGCAGAAGCGCACTCCTGTCCAGTGTCATCGCCAGTTCAGTTCAGTCGTTCAGTCGTGTCCGACTCTTCGTGACCCTATGGACCATGTCACGCCATGCTTTCCGGTCCCTCACTATCTTACTAACATCACACAACGTCATCTGCAGCGCCTCGAGGATGCCATTAAACCATCGCGTTCGCTGCCTACCCCTTCTCCGGTGACCCTCAACCTTTCTCAGGTTTCTGTAAATTGATCACTGCTGTAGAACCAGCCCAGAATGTTGTCACTTTAGTGCTCCTAAATTGTCTTGAACATCAACTCAAGCCATTTTTGTGACCGCAAGGAGATAAAGGTTGATTTCCGTGGGAGAAGCCTTTAGTAACGAAAGTACGCTATTTCGTTTTCACAACACGCAAGCAACACGCACAACACGCACGCAAGCAAAACCTGAATCAAAATTGAAACTCTCGTGTGTGTCGCGAAGAGCAACGTCTTACGCCACATGATGGCAACGCAGACCTTTAGCCGAGGTGAACTCACGTGATGCCGCTTTGTCGAGTTTTGCGAAAGTCAATCGCTGTCACGGTTCATGTGAAGAACACGATTTGTGGTCGGTGAGTCGTCCGCGATGTCATCTGGAAGTGACAGCCAGGACTCGTCACTCAATTTCAATAGACAAAAACGAACAAGCCGTGCGTGACCAATGAGGGCGGAGGAAGCGAGTCATCGTGCATTTGGTGAAATTTCTACAGCATGAAAAAATTGCCGAGACAGTTGTTAAAGTCAATTATGCGCTCAAACACATTCCTGCAATTGTCAAGCATATATGAGAAGCCATTGATCAACCCTACTAGCCCAAATGCCCATTCCTGCCTCTATACCGACCAATAAGGCAGCCTCGCCATCTGCCAGATTGCTCCTACACGGCCGTATGCTTTGCTAAACAGGAAATTTAATTCCCTTCTCTATGAATTACGTTTTTTGGATTTAATATAATTTTTGGTGCATATAAAGGCCATTTGAGATGCAGAAATATTGGACCATAAGTAAAATTTTTCTGCGCCTGCAATTTGTTAATAAAGCGATTGCGCTATGAACTAAACACCCTTTAAAATAATATTCGTGTCTTGCATCTCCTATAACCAACCTGCTTTCACGGCAATTCATTACGAAGTCAGCGGCTGAGTCGGCGCGAACGGTAAGGAAGCTGTGCGTCTGCGCCTGACTTGAAATTCGTAAGCAAGTTTTCACTGAGTACACTTTGAACGGAAATGTCATGCTTCAAGACCAGCACGTAATATAGGTGTCTAGACTGATGACCGATAGCGCTGCTATGAAACTTTCGAGCATCGCCCTACGGCGCAACAAACAGACCGTCCTGTCTCCGCAAAAGAGTTTGCTCGACTTAAGGTATGGCGGTACGTGAAAATGTTGCCGACGATTACGTTACTTCCTAATGCGAAATTTGAGCGCCGCTTTCTATATGTTTCTGCTTTTCGGTAAAATGAGGCAAAAGTTCAAGCAAGACGTGTATTCATAATTGCAGGCCACTTTTCATTATTCACACATATTCCGCACTATTTCCACTTCCGTGAGTTAAAGTTATTTTGCATTTCCTTTCCTGTAAACCCCATAACTGGCTCTGATTAAGTCTCGATGGAGTGAGAACCGAATGGGAGTTCGTTTGCTATGCGATGCCAGTGCATGTTAAAGACGAGGTGGCCGAAATTTCTACTGAACTTTCCACTGCGGCTCCCCTTTCACTTAGTTCGCTTTTACTCCCATCTTCCTTCCTTCCATTTACGGCGAGGTACAGGTGTCCGCAGAACAGATGTGACAGACATTGTGCCTTTAATTTTCTGTGAACTAATAACTAATGTTATTCGCTCTAAAAAACCTTATTCAACCAAGTAAACCACTTTGTCACTAGCACACATTTCCTTGTCACTCTATACTATGCTGCAATTCGTTTTCCGCTATATCAAATAGCTCCTCTTTTACAGCCCGGCAAATTAGTCATGCACATCTTTTATTGATGCTCTATCTGATAGGGTAAGATTCGTTTTCGCTGCGGAGGTGGATACGAGGGACAACCGCTACGCTGACGATTACGTTACTAGTTAGTAGTTACTACTTACAGCGGAACGCAGGGACGGGCGCCTAAGTGGTGCGCTTTGAAATTTCGAGAGTAGTGTGCAATCTGCAGAAATGCGAAAGCCTAAGCTTTGCTTGTCCACACGATGCATCACGTTTGCTCTCATTATCAATAATATGCAAATACACCGGTAATGCCGGGTAAATGCATACTACTTTTTGCGTTATTTTTGACATCATTAGAAATGGCCTTTAATACATTATGCCCATACATTTTTGTGCTGTATATTCGGTTGTGGCTGGGTATTGTGGCTGGGTATGCATACTACATCCTGCGTTCTTTTTGTCATCATTAGAAAGTGTCTTTGATGAGTTATTTCCACACATATTTGTGCCGTTTATTAGGTTGTGGATGGGTATTTTGTACAGCGTGACAAGCTACTGTTTGTAGGGCACGAGGTGCAGTCAAGCTGCGAAAACTGGCTTTTTACCTCGTCTCTACCATGTTCAATGTCCAAAGTTCCAAAGTTCCGTGTCCAAAGTTCAAATATCAAAGTTTGCCGTTTGGTACATAGTTTTTCGAAAAAAGCAGCTAAAAAAAGTCGAAATGAAATATTGAATGCACTGAACGTGATGTTTACCAAATTGCCTTAAGTGGTAGAAAACCTCTTGTGGGTTAAACTGGACGATGCGTGAAAGAGAGGCTACGAGAGCTTGCCAAGAAAGTAAAAAATGCACGTGAGCGAAACTATTTTGAAGGTTTCTCTCGCAAATTATTGTCTGAGAATGATGACATTCCTAATGTCTTCATTGTCATTATCACTAATTGATACGTCAAATTCATCGCTGTCATCCTCACGCTAGGCAAGGAGAATAATGATGTGCGTTTCACGATCGCGGGCATGGCGCGGTTGGTTAAAGTGCTCGGCAGGAGATCCAAGGGATGGAGGTTTAATTCGTGGTGAAGGCAAGATTTATTTAATTTATTTATGGAGCTGGTTAAGAAGGACAACGGCGCCTGCGACGCCGCGAAACGCAGAAACGGGTGACAATTCCCTAGTGAAAAAACTCTATGAGTCACAATAACCTCATACAGATTTCTCATACTAATCTAGTACAAATCTCATATATTCTCATACAAATATCATTCAACGTGTGAGAAATACGTGAGATTGTACGAGATTTGTATGATTTAAGTATGAGTTTAGTATGAGAAATCTGTATGATGTTATTGTGACTCATACGATTTTTTCGCTAGGGAAAGGGCTGAGCTCTAAAATGGCCGGGCTCCATCCGCATCAAGAAGTTAGAAGATGGCAACACATGCCGAACAGAATTTTGCACTCTTATCAAAACGATGGTGCCCGCAAGAACGGCGGATGACGCATCTGCTTCTGCGCTGCGCCCAAAATCGTCGCTAGGCCTAAACAGTTGCACATCGAACCCGCAGCTGGTGGCGCTTTGAAATTGATCAGTGCTATAGTAAATCGCCTATTCGTGTAATTACTTTACTATGAACCGCGTCTCACACTAAACGAAAGATGTACTTTAGGCGACGCTTTAGCTTCAGAGCTTAAGTACGAGAGCAATGAGCTGTTCCAAGCAGGTAGCTGCTGTTCGCAGCTGCGAGAAGGAATCTGCTTGTATTGCAGTCATCACTCCTACCAGACGTCGTTACAGATGAGAGACAGCAAGCAAGCTTTACTTTTCTACGTTACTTTACCTAAGCGCGTATTATTTGAGATATCAACAGATATTACCATGCTTTTCAAACAGTGGCGCCAAGACTTCGCCGTGTTGGTACTGGCGCACTGCAGACGGCAAGTGGTTTCGCTTCTGACGCATGCGGGAAGACTTTCAGCAAAACATCCGATTTCAATCATAGCGTTTGTATCCACGAGCCAAAACTCCTATATCAGAAGCATGCCGTGTTGGTAGCACTCCCACATGAAATGTTCTACGGCCGCATGCGGTCTTTAATTCAAGGACCTAGTATAGGAGTCACGGTATATGGTTCCTTTTTCCACGATGTTCCTCGTGTTTGGAAAATGAAGGGTAAATAAATGTGCTTTTTTTGAATAAATATTGAGTCCAACAAACAGCACTAGCTACTACCCACTTTTGCAAAGAATGCATTATGCATGACCTGGAATTAAAGTGAAGGCAGTGCTTCTACGATCGATGCTGTTTGCAAGCTAGCTGTCAACTGCATCTGCAGTGTGCCGGGCTAATTCCAAGTAGTGCTCCCGTCCCCCTTGCCCGCGCGAGGAGCACCGCATAAAATCATGCACAACCGAATAAAGGGCGAACAAAAAGTTTTAAAGGTGACCCACAGAGCGAATAAGCCACGCCCAGTAGTTCCGATGCCTATGTCAGTCCTCCACGACTCTGCCATCATCAAGCACAGTGCTGACCGTAAATGGTCTTGTTCGATAGCGCCATTCCCGGGGCGCTATCTATAATATTACTCTGCGAGAAAAATAAAATGTTCTCGATTGATCAGTTTGGCATATATTCTCTTCATATTGAGAACTTCTGACACATTTATTTTACATGTAATAGCATCGAGGCTTCTCTGGAGTTGCCCTCTTGGGTCCTTCCTAAAATTATTTAATTGCATAGTACTGAGAATGCGTGTAAACACAATCATAAGCCACTATGACAATACACCTTGTTCTGAGTTCAAGTATCTCCCTAGATCATTTTTCATCGCTGGATGAAATGCATGCCTGAACTTAAAATGTGCCCGTTGATATTTAGGAGTTTTTGCCCAACGTTTTCTTAGAGCGAGTTTGATGAGCAGCTCATTCAAGCTGTGGAGAATGCCATTATCATGTTTGGGCTAAAATTGTGACATGTAAACAAATATTTACTTTCCTTCGCAGTATCACAATTTTTGAGAATCTTGCGCTACGACCTTTTGCCATACGAAATTTTGTTGACGTATGTGAAAGTATTTTCCTAAACTGCTGTTCTGCGCTGCGATGACGTGCAATCTGCGTGGTTGCGTTGCTCTATATTGAAATGCATTTCTGCGGTCGCATTTTACCAGTGCGCTATGCCCAATAGATTGATCGAGAATATTATGGGGGATATATGCAATTGTATTGTTAGCCTAAAGTGTTCATAAGCTTTATGACAATCATTCTAATCATAGTAACAACAGCAGTTAACACAAATTGACTACAACACACTAGTCCAGCGTTCATTTTCTTGGCTATAACGTTTATGATATCCAACTGTGGCACAGAGGTACAGCATCCGCCTCGGATGTAAGAGGATCGTGGTTCGAATCATGGTGCTGCGCAATCCACCACCAGATTAAAAAAATGCTAGTCGATGGAATTCCACAAAACAGGAATCGGGTGCGACCTGATGCGGTTAACATCTGTGGTAACGTACTCCTTTACCAGAACAGGAGTTTGCTAGCATGGTGCAGTAATTGGCCACAACATCCTATGATTAGTCCTACGAAACCCCGGCCCTCAGTCATCAGCAGTTGCGCAGCAACTGACCACGGCGGAAGTCAGACCAGTGAATCAGCAGGGGGTACTAGAATGCCTGCCTCCGACGAAATGCCGCCAATAGGAAACTGCCCTTGCAATGGTTATGGCTATAACCCTAGTTAGTAAGGCTAGCTTAGCAATGCTGTTATAGGAACTACAGGGTATGCGATGGGATATCATAGGGCGTAGTGAGGTGAGATCAAATTAGGCATATACTGTACTGAAGAGTTGGCGTGTGCTGTCTTACTAAGGTTTACCGAAGAGACGAGAACTAGTCTTAGGTTTCCTTATTTATCGATTATAGCTGGTAATATCGAGGAATTCTATAGCATTATTGAGGGTAGCCGGCATTATAAGGAAGAGGAAGATAAGGAGGAAAGGCAGGGCGGTTAACCCGTAGCACAAACCGGTTTGCTACCCTGCACTGGGGGAAGGGGGTGGGTGGACGTAAAAGTTGTGAGAGAGGGATGGCTGAAGTTAGTACAGTCACATCACAGACATATGCCACATCACATTTCGTCAGAGTCATATCACTGAACATAAAAGCAAACTCATAGCTTTTTGGTTAGGGCTGTGCTTTTCTTAAAGCGGAGCAGCGCCTGGGAGGCCTTCACCACAGACGATTGCCGTGGCCAGGGACCAAAAATCCTGATTTCAGTCAATGGGCGTCCATCAAGATGCTCCAGCGTACGGCAGAGTTACGCTAAATAACTGGCATTAGCTGAAGATTGTACTAGCATAAGCACTACACGTTGGCATGATTACCAGGCAGTAGAAGGCTCTATGGAGATGTAGAATCATAAATGGGGAGACAAAAACACCTTGTACTGTACTGATGGGCGACTTCAATGCTAAGCTAGGTAGAAAGGAAGTTGGAGTCCACGCAATCGCGGCTATGGCATTTGATTAAGAAATAGCAGGGGGAGTTACTAGGTGAGTAGGCGAGTTTGCTAAACGCAACTACTTACAAATCATGAATACCTCCTTTAGCAAACAAAGGGACCAAATCAGACATGGAAAGTTCTAACGGGTAAACTAAAAATGAAATTGATTTCGTGGTGTGTTCTAACAGTGGCAATAAGCAGGACATTGAGGTAATCGGAAATGTGCGATGCAGTGACCACAAGGATAATATTGTCTAGACTTATTTTGGTTTTCAACATTAAGCGGACCAGATTTGTGCGGAAGAAGTCCATCAACATATTAGTGGTGAGGGGGAGTAGAACTCATGGTCTCGCTGCAGAATAAACATTTATTGCTAACCGAGGAAATCGACCTTAGCCTAGAAGCAACAAACAATAATTTCACAGGTATCATCACAAACTGCGCGTTAGAAGTGGGTGATAGAATTGTTATAGAGATACCCGAAAACTGTATAAGAGACTAAAGATTTTATTAAGAAATGCCAAAGTATAAAATCCTCAACCCCAACAGTCCAGATAGAACTGACAGATATATAAAAGCCAACCAACAGGCACAAGGTGGCTGACATAAGTAAGGATAGCATGAGAAAAGTTGAGAATGCTCTAAAGAGTGGTCATATCCCTTACGGAATCCCATATCTGCTCCAGATATGGAGCATATGCTGCCAGATACAAATATATAAGGCAGCAAATAATACCTTATCTGGGCCAGATAAGGTCATAGATGCGCAAAATGTTGCCCTTATATGGCTCAGATTTGGCATATCATGCAACATATATTCCATACCTGAACGGGTAACGGGACCTTATATGGCTTGATCAGGGGCATATATGGTAGCCTCGTGACCTTATGTGCCCTTATAAAGCGCATATATGGCATCGTCATGACTTTATATAACCTTATCGGGGCGTTAATTATGTTGGCGCCATAGTGATTGTATATTAGCAATATATGGCTTTCGTCTACCTTCGGCAAATATTGAATATTGGCATATGGTCGAGCTTCGGTTTTTCTACACTCAGCATGGCCTGCATGTTATAGTGTGTGGAAAACCAGTTTCCTCCCACTTCGCCACTACCGACCACCACCACCCCAACGAGCTGCATGGCAGCGCCGGCTAGGAGAGGAGGTAAATACCTCCCCTTGGGGGAAGGAGACCAGCGATGGGTGCGCCACCGAGACGTCTACGCGGGTTCCCGCGAGAAGACGAGAGAGAGCTTCTGGATCCAGCCGGCAACGAGAGCGGTCGTCTCCCGCCGCCTCTCCCGGCAAATGCCGGGGGATAGCGGGCACGGCGTACGCTGCGCACACGGGAGGACCCGTCGTGCACGACCGCCCATCTTCTGGCTTCCAACGGCTAAGCGACCGGTAAATACCGTACGCTCTCGCCGCCTCCCGCGGCAAACGCCGTGGTATGGCTTCGTCCGAAGAATGCGGCGCGCACGGGAGATCCCTGCCACCATATTCACGGCGCGTTCAAATGTCCGCCGCCGAAGTCGCACCCCCATTCCCCAGCCGGTGAGTCAAAAGCCCTTCTTACGTAGCCTTGCCCTTCCAAGGAAAACCTTGTTGATGTATGATCCGGCATGCTCTGTATTATTTGCAAGAGCAATAAATAGCATTGGAGTATTAACTATGTGTCGTCCCCGTCCGTTGTCCCCTTTGTTCCCTTCGCGGGTCGCCAGCGAGGACGTTGCACCTGCGGAGGAGTGGGGCGGAATACCGTCCCCCCTTCATAACACCCACAATGGCGCCTCAACGTGGTTCTCTCGTGCAGAAGCACTTGAGCTAGTTACCCCTCCCTAGGGACTAAGGACAATAGTCAGTTCGCGGCGTGGAGTGCCTGCCCGGACTTTTAACTTTAGGCCTGACCCAACATCGCTATACTAGCAAGGCTAATATGCTTTCTTGACAGCGAGGTGGGAGGAGTTGCAGCGAGAACAAATGGTCGTGCATGTATTTGTGTGCGTTTGTGTGTTTATGTGTGTGCAGCATTTTTATTTGTGTGTGTTTGTGTGTGTCGAGACCTTTGAGAGGTGCAGCCACGAAGTCCGTACATGAAGCGCGAGACCGAGCCGTCCACGGAGAACATCACGCCGGAAGCGAGTGAGTGCCTCAGTGGGGACGGTGGCCCTACTTTTCTTGTATATAGTTGTAAATATTTTTTCTTCTGTCTCTTTGGCTGTGGGAGCCATGTGCCGCAATCGGCTGACTGGTATTGCAGCCGTGATTGCCGGAAAGCACCGGGGCGCTCCGACACCGCTCGACGCGGTGGGCGCCGTTCGCTCAGAAGTTGCCTCTGGATGGCAGCGAGCGAGTAGGGTCACCCTGGGTTCCTTGGCGAAGATTCACATTCTCGCGGCGCTGCGTTCTAGCTATTGTTCTTAGCGCTAGAGCGAATAGGCTTAAGGCTTTTTTGGGGAGCTGCCTGTCGCACGTCGGAGGAAAGTCTAACCGTGGCATACAGCATGCGCAAATGCGTTTTGCTTGCTTTATATTGACCTCGCTGTAGCCGAACATCTCGCTGAATTAGAGAAAGCTAACTTCGTTCAAATGAACTTGGTATTTTTGGGCTGAGAAGGAGAATCGGAAATTTTGTGGAACCAGATTATTATGCCAGCAAACGAACCGCGGATGCCCGTGCTTCGTTCGGATTAACGGAACGCAGTGCAGTGCCGGATAAAATTGTTTGCACTCGCATTGGCCCGAATTTTACCAAATGGTCATTTTGCTCAATTTATTCAACCTTTTTGGAGATCCGGAGGGTTGTGCAGATATCAAGTGAAGCCTCCTGGATCTGCTGCCATTATTTACGTTCCTGCCTGGTGCCCTGCGGCCGTGAATCACCGAAGCTCGGAGTCTCACGGAACCATTCTGGCGTAACGGGAGGGGAGGCCAACCCCCTGCCTGCCAACAAAGAGGCGTCAGCGGGAACAACACTTTGCCGTCACGCTGGTTTTTGGGACCTGCCGATGGACAGCGGGGGCCCCTTCACCTTGCTGCTCGTCGGATGACACCAACGTTCGGATCGCCCTGCTAAGCCTGGTGTTTACCTCGCGGATGGCGTCCAAGGAGCAGCTCTCGACAACCATAGGTGAACATTTAAGAAGGGCGGGATGTGGAAAACCAGTTTCCTCCCACTTCGCCGCGACCGACCACCACCACCCCAATGAGCTTCATGGCAGCGCCGGCTGGGAGAGGAGGTAAATACCTCCCCTTGGGGGAAGGAGGCCAGCGATGGCTGCGCCACCGAGACGTCTACGCGGGTTCCCGCGAGAAGACGAGAGAGAGCTTCTGGATCCTGCCGGCAACGAGAGCGGTCGTCTCCCGCCGCCTCTCCCGGAAAATGCCCGGGGATAGCGGACACGGAGTACGCTGCGCACACGGGAGGACCCGTCGTGCATGACCGCCCCTCTTCTGGCTCCCAACGGCTAAGCGACCGGTAAATACCGCGCGCTCTCGCCGCCTCCCGCGGCAAACGCTGTGTTATGGCTTATGGAAAATGATGGCAGTTCGGTATACGGCCCCCTCCGAGCTGTCTAGACGGGGACTCACCCTCAGATACAGCTGGAGGTTGCTGCGTGGAGGGCCGCACTGGCAAAACAGTGACTCCTCTCCCGCTTTCCTCTCTTCCCTCTCAAACAGCGGCGGCCCCTGCGTAGCGGGCTCGCATTTCATCCCTCCTCCTCGCTGCCACGCTCTATACCGCGTAGGCCGCGAGCTCTCCGTTTTGTGTGAGCTTGCTTCTTTTCCCTCCCCCTTTCAACTGTTCCTTTCGCGGTGGCAGATATCGGAGTTCGGTGCGGCTTGCGGGCGTGCTGCATGTTGTGTATGCTGGTGTTTGTGTGCCAGCGCCTGTTCGCTATTAGCTACGTGCATGTAACAAAAATGCGACAGCTAACCTACAAGAGCTTCAATCTTACTGTCGGCACAGAGGAAATTGCTGTGTCCCAGTGCAGGTTGAAGCTGCCTCCCCAGCCTTGGCAGCGAACCGGATGGTCGATTGAGCTTTTCGAGGCTTCTGCCCTGGGTGGCCCAGCCAAACCTTCACCATTGCGTCGGAGCGAACCCTCATCGTGCCGCCTCATCTTCACGCCCGATCACCAAAACCGTGAGCGTGAGACTTCTTGTCGGGAACTAGCACTTGCCATTCTCGGGATATTGTTCACTTTATTATTTTGATGGAAAAATTTTCCAATAAGTAAATTGGATTGTAATTGCCAGTATGTGATATTTTTCCGTACATTTCGTTGCTAATTTGTCTTTCGCTCCAGCAATTTTAGGAAATTTAAGTGGGTGGATAGGGTCCTTCGTAGTTTATTATTATTATTTGCACTACCTAGGTAGCTTCATGCTTGATTTGGTTTAGGGGCAGAGCTGTCGCTGTCATGACAAATGCCATCGGACATGCTTTTTTTTGTTTTCTCTTTTAATTTCAAAAGCAAGCACGAGTTACGCGCGTTCGCTCATTTTGCACTGCAGTCTCTGCTTCAGGTAACACCAGTGCTTCCTGACAGCCTCTATGTACTTTGCCAAGGTTTAGGTATTATCAGCAGTACCAGCAGTATGTGTTTTATCGCCCTGCGTTTAGCGGTACCTGTTCCGGGTATCGACAAACCTTTAAATTCCCTTTCAATAGTCTAGTTCGATTATTAGCCGCTTATTTTATTTAGCTTCGCAAGTAAACCAGCTCAAACTAAAAGCATTTACTGGTTAAAGCTCTGTGTGTAAAACAGTAGAATAAAAATGTAATATCTAATTTAATAGGTTAATGTCTTTCACTTTAGCTTCTCGTGTAGACATTATTCTGTTCAGACGTCCCATAAGTTTGTTATAGTATCGCGCCTAAATGAGTAGAATCTCAATATTTACTAACGGATGTCATGTCTTTGACCCTCGGTATACACACGTCGGTATACACAAGGGAAAGAAAGCGTAGCAGGGGGCGGCAGAAAGTTAGGTGGGCGGATGAGATTAAGAAGTTCGCAGGGGTCAAGGGGATGCAGCTAGCACAGAACCGGGTTAAGTGGAGAAATATGGGAGAGGCCTTCGCTCTGCAGTGGGTATAATCAGGCTGATGATGATGATGATGATTATACACACGTAATTCAGGCCCGTCTTTGAGCAATTCCATATAGGCAGGGAAGAAAGAAAACCTGTGGTTTCAAAGCTATTTTCCTGTAAGGTTTGAAATAAGAGGGGGAATTCAGGATTCCCTTGGCAAACTTGATTGAGCGCGCCTTTAGCTGCAATACTGAAATTGTCTTGTGTGTGTTGTAATAAAGTGTTATGTTGATATGCAGATGTATAGATCTATAGTTCAAAACCTACATGCCATGCGGTCTAGATCTTTAAATCAGGAATTGGGTAGATAAGGCATATCTGTCCAGATATGCCTTATCTGGTACTCGAAATCAGGAATTGGGTAGATTAGGCATATACAACCAGATATGCCTTATCTGGTACTCGAAATCAGGAATTGGGCAGATACGCCTTATCTGGCCTAGAGCTGTCCTAATATGCCATATCTGCCCAATTTCTGATATACATGATCTGGATTTTTTTTATAAGTCAAGATATGGCATTTCCGTGAGGGATATAGCCTGAAAATGCTAAAGAGAAAATTAGACATAGGCGAAATCAGATATATGCATTGAGGGACCAGCGGGGAATGTCATTACTAATATGGACAAGATAACAAAGGGGGCGGAAGATTTCTATACAGACCTCTAGAGTAGCCATAATAGTAAGGACAAAATGAAGTTGGCAGTTATGCAGAGATGTCAGATGTTCCACCAGTGACGACGGAAGCTGGAAAACAGCTGAGGAGGGTCAGGCAATGTATATTTGTTGAAGGACGTAGGGAATATCGTACTCGATAACCTGGCCACCCTACATAGACAATGCCTGAGGGTATTGAAAGCACCGGAAGCATGAAATATAGCTACATTTATCTTGACTCATATTAAAGGAGACACTAATGATATGAAAAGTTACAGACCAGACAGTTTACTATCAGTTACGTGCATGATATTTACCAAGATAACCGATAATTGCATCAGGAACCCCTAAACTTTAATCTACCAAAGGATCAAGCACGATTTCAAGGAGGGTACTCTACCATCAATCATATCCACACAATAAAATAGGCGATATAAAACTGCTGGGAATATAACGAGCCCCTTATGCATAGCATTCATCGACTACAGTGGAGCACTTGACTCAGTCGAAACATCAGCCGTCATGCAGGCATTGGGAAATCAGGGCGTACACAAGCCGAATGTCAAAGTACTAGATGATATCTATAGTGGCAGTACAGCAAAAATAGTTCTACCCAAAAACTAACAAAATTCGCTTAAAGAAATATGTTTGGACCTAGTACTATTACTATATATGTACCTAGTACTATTCACTGCTTCTTTAGAAGTATTCAGAGAGTTGGAATGGGAGCAGTGTGGCATAAGAGTCTATTGAGAATACCTCAGTAATCTGCACGTCGCTGATGACATTGCCTTGTTAAGTAACTAAATGGACCAACTGCAACTAATGACAAATTACCTGGAAAGGATAAGCAGAAAGGGAGGCAAAAAAGATAATGGGCAGAAGACTAAGGTAATGCTGAATAGCGTGGGGAAAAATCAGCAGTTTGAAACATGTAGCGAAGCATTGGATGTGTTAGGCGAATATGTCTACTTAGGACAGGTGGTGACCGCGGATTCAGACCTCGAAAGGGAATAGCAAGAGATGATTATTGAGGTGGAGCGCATATAAAAGGTACTCAAACATTATCACTTGCAGCTTACCGGTATCACTCAAAAGGAAAGTCTATATCATTTGCATCCTGCCGGTACTGATCTATTGAGCTGAAACCTGGAGGCCAACGAAAAGAGTTCTACTAAGCTGAGATCACTTCAGCAGGACATGGAACGGAAAATGGTAGGTGCAACGTTAAGATATAGCAAAAGTGCAGTGTGGGCTTAAGAAATAACTGAAATTAATAAAATTCTAATCGGAATTAGGAAGAAGAAATGGGCATGGGCAGGACATGTATATCGAAGGATAATCGATGGTCCCTAACAGTAACCGATTTGATTCCAACGGAAAATAAGCTTAGCAGGCGACGTTACAACATTAGGTGGGTGGATGAGATTAAGGAATTTGCAGATGTCAGGTTGATGCAACTAGCTCAAGACCGGGTTAATTGGAGGCTTATCCCTATCAAAATTTCACTTCACTCAAAGGGCGTAAACGTACAATGCTACCTCAGGAAGATTTTCAATGCCTAAGAAGATTGAAGATTTTGTGAATTTGCCTTTTGAAAGCATTATTACACTGAAGCTTACGCAAAACATAGCAATTGAAATTTGTAAATGTCTGGCAGCAGTGGACATGTATCTCTGATATTTGCTTTCGGGAAGGCTGTAAGACAAACTTTGGGCGTCATGTAATATTTTGATTCTTGCAGTCGCAAGCTTAGCAATATTTATCACCCTGCAAAAAAGCACATTTTGCTCCACATGCTCTTTTCTGTGGCAGTGTCACACGGCGGTCTGCTTTAAACGTATAAATGTTTGCTCAATCAGGCTGGTTCGCGGTGATGACAGCCATATATGATTTCATAAAATAAAAAGGTTTCAGAATAAGATGTACTGTTAACGCCCCCGCGATGTACCCTCCAATTTAATATTGCGGCCGGCGGCTGCGCAGAGGTGTCGCACTACTCAATTCTCACTAATATCGCGCAGATAACCTAGGTGATCGCACTTACACCTAAATTGAAGATGTCCTACACAATCGCCCGTTACACCTAGGAGACATTAGTACTGACAAATAGTTCAGATATTATGCGCACACTACCGGCCGCCGTTAGTTAGTGCTCCAGAGCAGAAGCTCGAGAAACCTACAGTATTTGAAAAATGTTAACCAGTGCAGAACGCGGAACGAAAGGTAGAACAGGATCCTGTGTTATTTCTACCTTTCATCCTGTGTACTGCGCAGGTTTACCTCCCTCTGGAAAAATCTGTTCCTTCTTTCAAACTCCAATGCGTGGTGTGTCGTCGCTCCGGGCCTCCATCACTGGTGTGCGTTACTCATTATACGCTGATGACATCACCCGCTTGTGAATTATGGGTCTGGCGGTGAGATACTTAGTATCCTATACTATAGGCGATCTATCTTCACAGCTTAGTTAAGTTCACCATCTCATGCGCTCACTTGTAAAGTTAGAACTATTGGTCTGTTGAGTGAGCTGATGTCGTTCACTGAAACCCAGCTTGACAGCAGCGCCATCGTAGGCCACGATTGCGCCAGTCGCCTAATACTATTTTTGTATTTCGCTGGGATTCTTTGGAGCTTGGTAAAATGATATACGTGAGGCGTTATTTATCAGAAATAATTAGAATGGGGGTTTTAGGACGTTCTTTCCAGCCTTACACATCCAATTATTGTTTTAAAAGAAAGGTTTTTTAATTTGTAAATATCATAATTGCTTATATTTATCCACAAAATAAAATTATTTTGTGGTGTCGCAGATAGCTGGTAGCTGTATACGAGTTATTTTTGTGGCCTACTTCAAGTGTTTCTCTTTTTAACCCTTTGCTAAAAATAGCTTGGACACCGTGTTTAATTCAAAGCAGGAACTTTCACCGTTTTCCTGGCGATGCTTCCTTGGAGGTCACCAACGCACTGCGCAACAAATATAGTCAAATAAATGAGACCACGCTGCGGACCTTTTACACAACACCACGGTACGCTCCATTTTCGACCGTCTTGGCGTTCACCCCATCGGTCTTACGCATACATGCCCCCTCTTCCGGCCAGTGCTGCCAGCCACCTCATTCTAAAATCTTTAGTAATGAACTTGTTGTTTGGCAGACACAAATTTAAACATATTTAGCCAGGCTTTAAAGGAGGTAACCTTAACGACATATACTCGACTGACGAACAGGCAGTGTATGTTAACGCTGTACAATGCACTCAGAATACATACAAAAACTTCTACCGTAAGCAAAAACCCTCCAGACGAGGACAACATACTCGCTATTGCAGTAGTCAGTGTGCAGTCTCGTAGTAAAGCAATCTTTAGTGAGTCCAAAAGCGCCATTGAAATTTTACTCTAAAATTATGTCCGCCCAGCCACCGAACTGGTATTGCGCGCCCTCTCGACTATATATGCCGTCAACGTTGTATCAGTTGTATCCAAAGCGGGAAACTCTGGAAACTAGAGAGTCGGCCGTGTATACTCGAGGTCTAATCAGACGGCTCAAGGGCTAATAGACCTGGATGCTCCCGTCGAAAGCGCCAGCTTAAAAATGTTGAGTTCAATAACTCCATCCCGACTTGAGATATGCGTGCCGCGCTCCCCAATCCAGCCTCGATTGAGCGCAAGACACAATGCTTTGGCGTTCATAAAATGTAATTTATGACGATCTTGGTCTTGGCTAGTTGGTGCAGTTTATACAAATTCACAAAGCGCAAAGAAACGGACACGACAAGAAGACGACACACAACACGGCACAGCGTTTACAGTATCCGTTCAGTATTATGTGATGCCTTCTTCTCGTGTCCATTTTTTGTACGCTTTGTTAATTTGTAGAAACTATATTCTATTCCTTCATGATTATGCCTGATAACCAGTGAATAACACGACCCCGTACGTCATCGATAAAACAAAGGGGTGTATTAAGCTCATGGTCACACACTCTGGGTTTGGAAATGCAGAACTGATGCATAAACGCTGATGCCACCTCTCTCTATGGAGGACTTGGACAAACATTTCGCCAAGCTAATAATTGCCTCTTCATTTTCGAGCCATCCTAGTTGCCCCCGACTAGGAACCCCTTTGAGGCCACCTGGTCAACCACCTATTCCCATTTTGTGCAATGAACCTGTTTCTTTATCTGTTTGGCAGGTCGCGAACGCAATTTGTATTGTTGATTTTGCATTTCTGCATGGTTCTCGCTGTACGTATTCATGTTGCACTTGCACGATTGCACGAATTTACTGCGACAGGCTCAGTGAGATATCGCAAATACCGCAAACCACCAATCGTGCCTAAACAAGTTGCGCATAACCCCGCTGAAGCAGAGATTCGGGCTCCTCGGTTGCGATTACACGAAATAAAGACTATTATTGTGAGATGCGTTGGAGGCATCCTACTCCGGCCCTCTGCTGCAGTAAAACGGAAGAGCGCACATCACGCCGATTTCCGAACGATGCTCTATTATACTTAGCTATAATCCGTTTTCTCCGCCATAATACAGTGCAAGTATATGAAAAATTTGAACACACTTTAGACATGGTCTGAAACTGCCAATGGAATTGAAATCTTACTCCCATCTTCAAACCTGTCCTAGAGGTCTGAGACGCAGCCTTGCTACTTAGCTCCAGACTTTACCATCAACACACTCTTGTGACGGCAAAACAGTGGCTATGACCAATGACGTTCCGGACAATGAACGCCACTTAGTTCCGTGGAGCGTATTGTGGACTCTCAAATTTTATCAAAAACCTTGGTCACCACAACCATCCACATGGTCAGTGAGGCCACCTACGAGGCTCTGTTTTGCCATAGCTCAAATATATATTTTCTTAGGCGAAGTGACAGACTACTTTTAACTGTCCAATCTACTGAAAGCGCCTAATCTGTTGGAACAATCAAGAGTCGGTATTATTGTGACCATATGTAGTATAAAACGAATTTATTGCATTTCCATAACATATTGCGCTGATGGCACCTTGTCATTCTGAAGGGGAGCAAAAAGACTAAAACAATGGTTCTATTTGAGATGTGTTTCTAGTCTTGCGTATGTACAGTTTTTTGTATTGGGGTGAATGTTTTAATATGACTGTTTGACTGCTGCCTTCTAAGCGGCCGTGTGTGTGTGTGTGCTAGTTATAAAACCAAAGTTTACTACCCCGTGTGTGGTTAACTCATATTCGGGCTTCCGCAAGAGGTCGGCACATTCTGCGTACATTCACTGCTCAATAACTTGCATTCTGCCATATTGGCAGTAATGAACTGTGCAGGCAGTATAAATCTTGGGCAGTCGAAAATCCGTTATTGCACTCATTTGTGACCGGATTTCGTTTCATTTCTCGGAAGTTTTCGATACGTATAGAAAATACAGATAACTGTAGTTAAGGCTATGTCCATTCGCTTGCGGAGTGCCTCAGTTGCCCGCTGACAACACTGACAGATACTGTGCCTTTCCTGTTCTCTAAACCAATTTGCAAATATCCGTTTGTTCAGTAAAAGGTCCTGCTGGGCGAGTTCCCCCAAAATGGCAATCGTATATCGTTAGCACGAAACAAAAAAGGACAAAGGGACGACATAACAATCTGCTCATTGTTTGAATAAGCACTTGAAAGAACAGGAAAAGGGGATGTCCTGAGCAGTTAACCGGAAGAACATGATTGTTCATCGTAAGGCATGTGATCGGCTTGGGATAAGTACGTCATTGCAAAAAGCTGCGGTTAGTCACAAGATGCAATGACGTGCAGCACAATGACTGTTTCGTCTCCCAGTTAAGAGTAGCACTCGCTCGTGTCTGTTCTGTTCTCATGCTTTCATTTTTGTTCGCGCTAAAGGTATTCCATTTTATGTTGTGCCCCATGGATGGTGAAATATAAAATCGCCTTCATTTCCGCAAAACTGGAAATAATCAAAAACGCGAACAATCAACGAACAAAAAGGTGCGGCTCAGGTGCTCTCGCATCTACCCGGAAGCGGCATCATGCGGGTGCCCCTAATATTTAGTGTTCAAGCGCTCGTCACATTACCATCATCAACCGTGAAACGGGAAGGACTCAAAAATAAACTCGAAATTCTTCAGAGTTTCATTTTGCATACCATATGTCTATATGCATATTTGGTCGTTTTCTCAGTTAGATGATGCGGCACGAAGGGCCTCGGACGAAGCAGTATTACTCGAAAAAGGTGGCTGTGACTATGGACATTTGTTCAATCCAGTTCGCTCGGAGCAACGTAGCCGTTCACGGCAATCGGCAAGATATCTAGCAATCAATAATTTATTACCACATGCTGGGGCTGTAAACAAGTGGCTTTGTTTTGAATGCGCGTTCTCACTGAGAACTAAATTTTTTAATAAATCTAAAGTACTCCAGCTGCTTTTACATATATCTAGTTGCCTTATCCCATCTTCAGTGTCCCTTGAATTGCATTGAACTACCTTAGATCTCTCAAAAATAGGTTAATGATAATTTTTAGCATAAGATATATATAATAATCTGCCTCAATATATTTAGTAAAAATAATTTGTAGCGCTTGTTGAAATATAAAACTTGGTGCGAGTATGGGGTCTCGATGTTTAGCGCAAAAACTTAGTATAGGTAACTTAAGATTTACAATTTTGTTTTATCAGTCAATGCTTCCTATTATTATCATCATCGGCGAAGGTTCATTCCATTTCCCTTCAAATAACCTGGTCTTGTACTAGCTGCATCCACTTTACTCCAGCGAGCTTCTTCACCGCACCTGCCCACCTAACTTTTTGCCGCTTAGTCTGCGCTTTCCTTCCCTTGGAATCTAGTTTGTTACCCTACGCGACCATCGGTGATCCTCTCTTCGCACTACATGTCCAGCCCATGCCCATTACTTCTTCTTGGTTTCCAGTGGAATGTCAGTGACTTGAGTTATTTCTCTGACCCATTCTGCACGTTTCCTATCTCCTATACCTATTTTTCTTTCCATAGCGCTTTGTGTTGTCCTCAACTTCAGTAGAACCCTTTTTGTTAGCCTCCACGTTTCAGCCCCATAGGTGTGTACATGTAAGGTGAATCTGTTGTATACGTTCCTCTTGAACAATACCAGTAAGGTGCCAGTCAAGCTCTACGAGTGCTTGCTAAATGCGCTCCATCCCCATCTTATTCTCCATGTTGTTTTCGTTTCATGGTCCGGATTTGCGGTTACTACCTGTCCCAAGTAGACATATACGGCTACTACTTCCAGTGCATCGTTACCTAACGTAAACTGCAGTTTTCCCTTAGGCCGTTGAACACTACCTTAGTCTTCTCCATATTGATAATCAAGCCTACCTTTCTGCTATTCTGCCTGCCTTTCCTCTTCATCTTCCTCCTCCTCCTTTCTTTAGGTTATCCAATCATTATTTGCAGTTCATATCCTGAGTTACTTAGAAAGACAATGGCATCAGCAAATCGCAGATTCTTGAGGTATTCTCAATATTCGCTTATCCCTAACTATTCCCATTCCAACTGTCTGAATACTTCTAAGCGAGCTGTGAATAGTATTGGAAGATCGTGTCTCCTTGCCTAACACCTTTCTTCATTGGAATTTTCTTCCTTTCCTTTGTGCAGAACAATCGTTGCTGTGTAGCCCCTATATATATCTTCCAGTACGGCTCATCTATATCACCTCATTTCGCAATGCTTCCATGGCCGCCGAGGTTTCTACAGAGTCAAATGCTTTTTCGTTCTCAATTAAAGGGGCACTAAAGACAGCCAAAGATGGTATGAAAATTTAATAAACTACATTTGGTGACACTGTCGCCGCATATCCGGCAGCGAAAAATCGAATAATTGCTGAGATATTGCGATAAGAAGTTGAGGTTTTTTCTTTTTCCCGCCGGTCGAATTCAAACTGTGCCCTCCGACTACGTAGTCGGAGTCGAGTGACGCACACTATGACGTAAGCGGAGACTCCGTGATAGCTAGCGAGCCGGCGCGGCCCGCGGCGTCGCATTCCTCAAGGGCCAACTTGGCAACAGCGTACTCGCAATGACGGCCTCATCCGAAATAAATAAAACGATGAAGAGAGTAATTTACCCAGCGATGGGCCCATAAAGGAAGAAAAAAAAACATAGAGGGCTTGTAATGCACAATACTTTACATGTTTCACAAGCTTTTGCGCTCCTTCTTGCACTGTGTATAAACAAACCGAGCCCTCGGTCATCGTAACGCTTCCTGACATGTTTACATACAAATAAGATTTAGTTACCAGCAAAATAGTGTCCTCGCTGCTGCGCTTGTCAGTTTTGAAGCTTCGTCGCACTTTTTTCCTTCAAGGTTTGTGCTACAGCTCCGTGTTCAGCGAAAATTACGTCCACGGTAGCAGAACATGGCCGAAGTGCCGGCGCCACTACATTTGCCAGCGCTGTGAAATTCCACATGTTAAAATGGATCCAGTGCACAATATAGTGCGCATAGGCATCCAGAACATTAGTTGCAAGACGTGAGAGCAGGCAGCATGCGCCGATGATCAAGAAGTAATTTTTAGACCGGCAGCAGAAACACTTTATTGTAAATGGTGCCATGACATAAAAACTAGAAATATTTCCAAGCTTCTCGTGGCGCGGCGTAGCCGAGCGGTTAGCGCCGAGCGTTACGGAACAAGCAGTAGTAGCGTGTTCGAGTCCTCACAGCTTCTGGTGGTTTTTTTTCTTTTCTTTTTTACAAATCGATTTTTTTTAACCTTTTGTAATGTATTTCTGGTGCTTCGTTATTTTTAGTTTTTACTTTTTACCCTAGGCCCTTTTTTCGCCGGGCGACGAGCGCAATATATCGACGCTCTCCTTGGCATGAGCGGCATGTATGCCCCTTTTGTTTACGACGCCTGCAAATAGCACGTTGAAGGTCTTGTTGACGCAGTATATGTTGGTCAGATGTGCCATGATTTAGTGAACAATTGAATGATAATGCGTTTTTCCTCCGGTACTTAGCATATGTATGCTTTTCGTGGCGTACGTAGCTGCAGTCAAGCGGTCAGGTCGCAGTCGAAGCGGCAACGGCGGCGATATGTTGGCGCAGAAGTGTGAACGAAGGAGCGTGTCGGCGGTAGCGGATTTCGCTCGCTCGTGCCTCCGAATGCTCAAATGGGAACCATCAAGGCGCATCTGCTGCTCCAAGCTCGTAATTCAGGCGCTGCAGGTTCAAACAAGCTATCCGAGTGCGCACGAAATGCCTGAGCCGAAACATAACCAAAACCGAAGTGGGCGCCTGTGGCGCCTCCAAGTATATTTTTGTATTTGCCTTGCAACGTTTACGTTGGCTTTTCGCCGTCGTTTACGTATGATAAAAGAGTGTTATCATGTTTGAGAAAAAACGTACTACCGCATTCAAACATTCAACGTAATTCGAATTTGTCAGCCTCCGGGATCCCTAGCGCGTCACGTGATTTGTAGTTGCGAGCCTCGGCCGTTTGGCTGTGGTGGCGATACCTGTATTTCTTTTATTCTTCTTTGCTACCTTATAACAGCTCTGTTTTCAGTAAGAGTGGTCTTTTTGTAATCAGGAACTGGCATTCTATCGATGCAAACCCACTTCCTTTCTCTCTTTAGTGTCCCTTTAATGCTGCTTTTAAGGGGTGGTTATATTACGACCATTTTTGTATCATCTGGTTGAATGTATGGGTTTGGCCAATATTAGAGTATCCTTTCCTAAAACACGCTTGATCTTTTGCTTGGTTGTAGTCAAAAGTTGTCCTGATTCTATAAGCGATTCTTGGTAAATACCTTATACGTAACAGATAGTAGGCTGATTGGTCTGTAATTTTTGAAGTTCTTAGCGTACCCTTTTTTATGAATTAGGGTAATGCTTGTGTTTTTGCTGGATTCCGGTACCATTGATGACACCAACCACTGCGTATACAGGGTGGCCAGTTCTTCTTCACCGCTTTAAGCCAACCCCCCGTTCATTACAGCACGCTCAATTTTCTCCATGTTATACTTCAATGTATTGGCCACTTTGCCCTTATTGATAAGATTTCATATCTCTGCCAATTCTGTCTGGGCTGTTGGATTGGAAGTTTTCATACTATGGCGTTTCTTAATGAAATTTTCCCTCTCCTTTGACAACTTACCGGTATCAAAGCTAATCAATAAGCGCAAAGTGGCCGATATAAAGAAGTATAACATGGAGAAAATTGAGCATGCTGTGAAGAACGGGGGTAGCCTTAAAGCGGTGAAGAAGAAATTGGGCATAGGCAAAAACCAGATGTATGCGATAACGGACAAGGAGGGCAGCGTCATCACGAAAATGGACAAGATAGTCAAAGTAGCCGAGCAGTTCCATACAGATCTCTACAGTACCCAAAGTAGTCAGGACCATAAGAAGATTGGCGGTAGGGAAGAACAGTCAGACGTTCCACCAGTTACGAAGGATGAGGACGAAGCATTAGAAACTATGAAAAGGGGGAAATCAGCTGAAGAGGATCAGATAACTACAGATTTTCTGAAGGACGGTGGGGGGATATCGTGTTAGAGAAGCTAGCCGCCCTGTATACGCAGTTCCTGATGTCATCGACGGTACCGGAACCATGGAAGAACGCAAACATTATCCTCAATCATAAGAAAGGGGACTCTAAGGACCTTACAGATTACAGACCGATCAGCTTACTGTCTGTTACGTATAAGGTATTTACTAAGGTAATCGCTAATAGAATCAGGACAGCCTTAGACTTCAATCAAGCAAAGGATCAAGCAGGTTTTCGGAAACGGTACTCTACTATCGATCATATCCATACCATCAATCAGGTGATAGAACAATGCTCGGAATATAACCAGCCCTTATACATAGCATTCATTGATTACGAGAAAGCATTTGACTCAGTTGAAACCTCGGCGGTGATGCAGGCATTGCGAAATCAGGGGGTAGACGAGCCGTACGTGAAAGTGCTGGAAGATATATATAGTGGCTGCACAACAACCATAGTTCTGCATAAAGAAAGCAGCAAAATTCCCATAAAGAAACGTGTTAGGCAAGAAGACACAATCTCCCCAGTACTACTCACAGCTTGCTTAAAAGAAGTATTCAGAGACTTGGAATGGGAACAGTTAGGGATAATGGCATATGGAGAATACCTCAGTAATCTGCGATTTGCTGATGACGTCTTGCTAAGCAACTCGGGGGATGAACTGCAAATATTGATTGGTGACCTATACAGGAAAAGTAGAAATGTAGGCTTGAAAATCAATATGCAGAAGACTAAAGTAATGTTCAACAGCCTCGGAAAGGAACAGCAGTTTACATTAGGTAGCGAAGTATTGGAAGTAGTAGGCGAATACGTCTACTTCGGACAGTTAGTAACCGCAGATCCGGACCATGAAAAGGAAATAACAAGAAGAATAAGATTGGGAAGGAGCGCATTTGGAAAGCACTCACAGATTATGACTAGCAGATTACCGGTATCGCTAAAGAGGAAAGTATATAACAGTTGCATCGTACCTGTACTCACCTATGGGGCTGAAACGTGGAGGCTAACCAAAAGAATTCTACTTAAGTTGAGGACAACTCAGAGGGCTATGGAACGAAAAATGGTAGGGGTAACATTAAGAGATAGGAAGCCTGCACAGTGGGTCAGAGAAATAACTCAGGTTACCGACATTCTAGTGGAGATTGAGAAGAAGAAATGGACATGGGCAGGACATGTAGTGCGAAGAGAGGATAACCGATGGTCGCTGAGGGTAACAAACTGGATTCCAAGGGAAGGAAAGCGTAGCAGGGGGCGGGAGAAAGTTACGTGGGCGGATGAGATTAAGAAGTTCGCAGGGGTCAAGTGGATGCAGCTAGCACAGAACCGGGTTAAGTGGAGAAATATGGGAGAAGCCTTCGCCCTGCAGTGGGTATAATCAGGCTGATGATGATGATGAGTTGAAGGATTCTGAGCAACTAGGATTTTATACGCCATAGAATTGATTCCTTTCAAGACGTGGTGTACTCATTCAGGTTCCGCCATGGTGGGACTAATATGCCGGCAGTGCAAGTATGGCCTCTATGTAAAACGCATATGACTCATCACGACCTTGAAGGCGTGAAGCGAGCTTCGTCTTCGCGATCTCAGTCCGAACTGCCGGGTCGGCGAAGTATTGTCGGAACTGCTGTTGGAAGGTGGGCTAGTTAGTTGTGTTGGGCTCGCGGTTGATGAACCAATTCCTGGCGACCTCAATAAGGTAGAAAGAGACGTTGAGAAATTTAAGAGCATCGTCAAACCGGTTGTAGGCACTGCAGCATTCATAGGTGTCAAGCCAGTCATCGACGTCTTCATCGCGACGACCAGCGAACAGCGGCGGGTCGCGCTGTCGTGTGGGCACAGTCGGAGGGGTGGTGCAGCCGAGGTAGAGGGTCTGGCCTCTTCGTGGGTACTGTCGATAGACATAGCGATGGTGGCAGTTGCCAAATGGCGACCGGAACGTAGCTCCAGTGAGAGGGAGGGCCCAGGCAGCAAAGGGATCAACTTTCACCTCCACCACTTGTAAAAGAAGGCTAGGTCGAGACGGGAGGTCGTGACGGCAAGGACAGCGAAGCCTTGTCTAGCGTTTTAATCCGATCACAAACCCAGGCGCGCGCTGGAGCCGGCGCCGCGCGACGAGGATGATAGTATGTACAAATGAAAGAAGAAGATCATGGTATGTACAAATGAAAGAAGGTCCACAGAAGGCTCACGATATAAATAGATCTGATTGGTCCTTCCAGTACAATATCAGTGCGCAATAAAGCGCACTGATATTGTACAGCACACAGAAACCTCTCCGTTTCACCTCCGCTAAAACGTAGCTTCCGGCGGTCGGGTTCTAACCCGAGTACTTCCGAACAGCGACCAACATTTTGCCAATAAATATTGATGACATTATATTGCCATAAATTTTACAACTTGCGACAGCTTTCTTGAAAATGCCCTATAACCAAGAGATGGCCTTTCCCTGCCTGTTTCACAACAACGCAATCTTCGCAAAGAATAAAATACCTCACGCTGCTTATTGGAAAGGTTAAACGTCAGACTTAAATAAAAAATACGAAGACAGATGTTATTTAATTCTGCAGTTTCTAAGCTGAACATTAAAACCGCGCAGAAACTTATATGTGTAGAAGTTTTTGTTTTGCTAATCGTCGCATCAGCAAAGTGGTTTCGACGTAGTCGCAGTTATAGAGATTAATGCACACAACTCAAAAGCGCTGCTCTGTGTTTCTAGTTTTGGAGACATATATCGAACCTCTAGAAATAGGTTTAAAATAGGCCTGACAGCGGCAATTTTTGTACAGTTATGGAGTGGATCCCTGAGATGTTCATGGTGTTCGCCATGTTGAATTCCCTGTCAGATAATGCAAGCTCGACCAAACAAGTGATGCCTATGCTCAGTACTTACCTAAAGGAGGTAAGAAAGCTGATTTTACTTTTTTTTTATTTGGTAACGGTCGTAAACTCATTATATATTTTATTAGTCGAAAGCCTTTCTAGGCTCATGGTGAATATCTGGCGTCTCCGAAATGTGTGTGCGAGACTCCGCTAGATTTCACTAAGAGAATATGCGAGATTCGACGAAAGGTGTGAAACATCTAAATGGGTTCTGACGTCAACATACATTTTCAGTAAGGAGGTTGCAATAGGTTGTAATGAGGATGCCAAATGAAAGAAAGTAATGAAATTATAAGGAGTACACAATCACAAAATGTAGAGGAAGGAGAGAAGAGGTAGGCAGAAGAGAAGTAAGAAAAGTAGGAAAGGCGCTATTAAATTTCGTTAAATGGCTTGAAATCCCGACAAATTTAAGATTAAAATAGGGGCTCGTGGAAAGTACCCTCAGCGGAAGATTTGAAAGTATTGTTACGATAAAATAAGAAAGGGGGTATTTATTTGCAGTGCTATGGCAATGGGACAAGATGAAACTACCTTCAGACGCCAACGCTTCATCTTCTTCTGCCTCAGCACAATCATTCCTCGTTGTCAGTGGCGTGAAATTTCTCCCCTACTCAGCCGAAGCCCTCTGGGCGTGTTTGGGAGTCCTGAGAGGCTGACACGGCTTCAAGCAGACAACATGACATAGTTCGGTTTTGGCAGACCGACGACCCGATGCTGTCAGGCGGGGTATTGCATAAGTTAAATCGCTGATGCGTTTGACAACCACATATCGGCCGTCATAGTTGGCCAAGAGCTTTTGATGTATGCCATGACACCGAATTGGACGCCACAGCGAGACTAAATGGCCTATAGTGTACATGACATGCGGGTGACTGGCATGGTATCGTACTTTAGAACGTCCTTGTGAAGCACCTGACTGTAATCGGGTGATTCTCCAAACTTCTTCGGCGAGACGGCTTGAGAAGGGCAGGATAGTATCCAGAGAGTAGCGTGGCGGCCTAGCATACAGCAGGAAGGATGGACTGTACCAGTCGTCTCATGCGTGGCGATATTAAACGCTTGCGTGATGAAGGGTATCCCCTTCTTCCGTAGCATGTCCTCTAGTTGCTCATGAATGAATTTGCGTTCAGATGGAGACACGCGATATAGCTTTTGACGGATGGGACGAGCCGAACCAGTGTCGATGGTGTGATGGGTCCGATGGGCAGGGCGAGAGGTGGTCCATCTGTTTGAGAAAAGACAAACAAAGGCGAAAAGGGTAGAAAAATATCCACAAGAGTACGGCGTTGGGGTGAGCTGAGATCGGCGCTGATCATGCGGAAGATGTACGTTTCTTCAGCAGCCAGACGTGCGGTGGCACTCGTAGCGTCTGTGATCAAAGCAACGACGCGGGGCGTATTGGGTCCACAAGAAGCAAGCTTCAATCCCAATGGTAAAACTGCTTGGTCGGACGATGAATTGATTGTCCATAACTAGGCATTACCGTCATGCACGGAGATCATACACTGAGGAATAATATTTTTCTTCAGGCATGCTGAGTAAACTGGGTGCACCAGGGCCGGAAATGCAACCTAGTCAAGAAGTAGAGCGGACACGGGAACAAACATGGCCGACAAAGGTGGAACTACTTTGTCTTCGGTAATACTAAAAACTCTTTCTTCATTACGACCACTTTCAAAAAGAGTCGTCAGATGCGAGCCGTCAAAATCAACCTCTTGACTTTGGCAGTCCACGGTAGCGCCACAAAACCTTAAAAAGTCCATTCCTAAAATAATGTGGTGCGTAGAGTGGGGCACGACGACCAATTCGGCTCGAAAAATTGCACCACGCACGGACACTTGCGCACTACACACGCCTAGTACCCGCAACGCCTCTCCGAGAGAGAGAGAGAACAACTTTTATTTAAAATGCCTGCAGAGTCGGTTAGGCTCCCTCCACGCAGGGAGGACAAGCTTTTACCGCGACGCGGCCACTACGTCAGTCTCGTGCGTTGTGCTCCTTGAGGTCTTGTTACGTCCCTCGCTACTTCCGCGGGTTCGAGAGGGCCGCCGCCCCCTTCTTGGGGGTGCTGCCCCCCCTCTCCTCGGTTTCGCTCGGTCGCTGCCTCTCTAGAGCTGCCGAGACCTGCTGGACGGCCTTGAGTTGTGTCTCTTGATCACAGCTCCTCGTTGCAGCCTCTAGCTGCGGCGGGATCGTCGTCTTCTCGCTGGCTTCGCGCGGATTTACTCTACAGTCCCAAAGGATGTGAGCCGCGGTGGCTCTCTCCTTCGCGCATAGTCTACACATGTCGCTCGCGTGCACACTCGGACACATGTGCTTAGCTAGCACCGGGGTAAGCAGGGACCCTGTCTGTAACTGTCTGTATAACACTGCCTCCTTCCGGGTAAGCCCCGGGTGAGGTGGCGGCATAGTCTGTCTGTTCAGTCTGTACCATTTCACTATTTCGTTGAAGGTGGTCATCTTGTCCTTGGCACTGCGCCGCGACCAAGACTCCGAGTCGGCCGTGCTTGCAGCCGCGCGGTTGGTTAGTCCTCGCGCGGCCGAGTTGGCCGTCTCGTTGTGGTTCACGTTTCCGCGTTCCGACACGTCACTGCCCATGTGGGCCGGAAACCACTTGATCACCACAGGACTTTTGCGTTCGATGTCTTCGGCCTTGCGCAGTATGCGCGCGGCCTCACTACATACCCTACCCTTGGCGTAGTTCTTCACTGCCGTTCTAGAGTCACACAACACTGTAGTGCATCCGGGGTCGGAAACGGCCAAGGCGATGGCCACCTCCTCCGCCCGGTGCGCTTCTCGAGTCCGGACGCTCACCGCGGTCTTCGTTGCACCCGTCGATGCCCCGACAACCACCGCCGCGTATGCGTCGGTGTTCCCTCGATACTCCGCCGCGTCCACGTAGGCGGCGCCTTCTTCTCTGGCGTGGAGGTCTACGAGAGCCCTGGCCCTCGCCAACCTCCGCTCCCTGTTGTGCTCGGGGTTCACGTTCTTCGGGATCGGGAAGACCCTGAGCTTTCTGTTGATGCTATCTGGTATAGGTACGTCTTTCTGCTGCTTGCCTTCCCTCGGTTCGAGGCCAAGGTCCCGCAGTATCTGTCTTCCGGTTCTCGTTTCAGAGAGACGCTCGAGTTGCGCCGTTCTCTGTGCTTCGGCTATTTCGTCCAGCGTGTTGTGGACTCCCAGCGCCATGAATTTTTCGGTGCTCGTGCTCCCGAGGAGACCGAGTGCCGCCTTATATGCCTTGCGTATGGTGGCGTCTATCTTGTTACGTTCACTCGGCCTCCAGTTGTGGAAGGCGGCCACGTACGTTATGTGGCTAACTGCGAAGGATTGAACGAGCCTAGTCAGGCTCTCCTCCTTCATCCCCGCTTTTCTGTTGGACACCCTCTTGATGAGTCTCATTGCCGCAGCCGCTTTGCCCGCGAGCTTGTTGACCGTTTCACCGTTGGCTCGGTTTCGCTGGATGAGCAGCCCGAGTACTCGAATCTTCTCGACCTCCGGTATTACTTGTCCTCCTGCCGTCTTGACCGTGATCTTGGGACGCTCGTACTTGACTTCCATATTCTTTCTTTTCCTGCCCGATCCTTTCGGGGGAATCACCAGCAGTTCTGACTTGGCCGGAGAGCAAACGAGTCCAGATCCGTCCAGCTGCTCCTCGATGGCGTTGACCGCTTCTTGCAGCGTTGTCTCGATGTGTCCGTCGCTTCCTCCCGGTACCCATAGCGTAACGTCGTCGGCGTAGATGGTGTGCCGGACTCCCGCTACTCTTTCTAGCCGGGTGGCCACCCCGATCATCACGAGGTTGAAGAGTAGCGGGGAGATTACCGACCCCTGCGGAGTTCCGACGCTGCCCAGCTTCTTCTCTTCGAGCTGCAGGTCTCCCGCACAGATTTCGGTGGTCCGTTCCGTCAGGAAGTCTTTTATGTACTGGTATGTCCTCCTGCCCATGTTTAGCCTGGATACTTGGGCCAGGATAGCCGAGTGCCTCACTTTATCAAAGGCGCTCTGCAAGTCCAGCCCGAGTACGGCTCTGTTGTCCTTGGTGCCCGTCGTATCGTCGATGATCTCGTTCTTCAGTAAGATCATGGCGTCTTGCGTCCCGAGTTTGTTCCGAAACCCGATGATGGAATTTGGGTAAAACTCCGATTCTTCCAGGTAACGCTGCCACCTGTTCATGAGAACGTGCTCGAGGACCTTTCCCACGCACGAAGTGAGCGAGATCGGCCTGAGGTTCTCTATGTTGGGTGGCCTGCCAGGCTTGGGGATGAGGATCGTCTTGGCTGCTTTCCATTGCTTGGGTAGCCTTCCTTCTTGCCAGCACTTGTTGTAGAAGTTCGTGAGCGTTTCGATGGCCGCTTCGTTGAGGTTCTTGAGCGCTCTGTTGGTCACTCGATCGGGACCCGCGGCAGACCTTCCATTGAGATTCTGCAGGGCAACTCTGACTTCCCAGGTCTGGATGTCGCGATCTAGCGTCTCGTTCTCTTTGCCTTGGTAATCCGGGTGTCTTTCCGTGGGGGTGGTCGGCAGGTACTTGGCGTCCAAGCGCCGCTTGACCTCGTCTTCCCCGTGTTCGCAGATTGCCTTGTGTAGGATCCTGGCCAGGTTGTTGTGTTGGTGGCCCTTGGTCTTGGTTTCGTCGAGGAGGTTCCGCAGCATGTTCCACGTCTTGCCCTTGTGCATCTGTCCGTCGGCTTCGTTGCAGGCCTCGTTCCACTGTTGGGTGCATAGCACCCTGCAGTGGACCTCGATCTGCCTGTTGAGCTCGGCGATCTTCTTCCTTAGACTTCGGTTGGTTCGTCGCTTCTGCCACCTCGCCTTTATGGACTGCTTGGCTTCTATCAGGTGGGCCAGCCGACTGTCCATCTTGTCTATCCGTTCGTCCGTCTCTAGCTCTTTGGTGGCTCCTTCCGTCGTCTCAACGACGTTGGCCGCCCATTGCTCGATGTCCGTAATGTCCTCTTGCACCGCGGATAGCGCCTTTCGAAAGGCGTCCCAGTCCGTAATGCGATGCTTCCTTATGCCGGTGTTGCCTTGGCCTTCGAGCGGTACGACGACCTCCACGATGTAGTGATCGCTGCCCAGCTCTTGGCCCGTGTTTCTCCATTTCGCTTCTCTTGATCCTCCGTCAGTTTTGACGAAGGTAAGGTCCGGAGTTGTGTCTCTCGTAACAGAAGTGCCAATCCTGGTGGGAAAGGCCGGATCCGTGATTAGGTTCAGTCCGACGTCGGTGGCGTCTTGCATCAGCTCTCTCCCCTTGACTGTCGTTCTGTGGTAGCCCCAGTCTTGGCTCGGAGCGTTAAAGTCTCCGCACACTACGAGCGTATTGCTCCCCGCGACTGAAGTTGCCTTGTGGAGCAGTGCCTTGAATTTCTGTTGTCCGTGGGACGGATTGCTGTAGACGTTCACCAGGAAAGTGCTCTCCTTCCTCTTCTTGCCCGTGATTACTTCCACCGTGCAGTGTTCGATGGCGCTTCTTCCGATCATTTCGTGTTCCACGAAGGTGATCCCTTTCCTAACGAAGGTGCAGACCCCTCTGCCCTTGCCCTTGGACGTGTCCCTTTTGCTCGGCGGGCTGTCGTGCGACCGGTAGCCCGGCAGTCTCGGCGTCTCTTCGCTGTGTGTTTCTTGAATCATTATGACGTCTGGTTTCCTCGTTAGTTGCTGCAAGTGTTGCTGCAGCACCGCTCTCTTGCCGGTAAAGCCGTTGCAGTTCCAGTGCCAGACCAAGAGGTCTCTCACTGGTGGTGTGGATGTTGCTGCACGTGCTGTCCCGTCCATGATTGCTGCAGTTTTGCGGTGATCTGTGCTTCCATACCTTGTATTTGTGCCTGTATCTGCGTCTGCAGCTGTGCTTGCGTTTGCGCCATCATGTTCTGGATCGTGCTCTGTATGTTCGTTGTCATCTGCTGAACCGTTTGCGTGAGCGCAGTAAGGCTTTCGTTGGTTACCTTGCTGATCGCCTCGAGACGGTCGAGTCTGTCGTCCTGTTTTTCGATTCTCTCCATTGTCTTTCGTTCCCTGGCGCCCTCTATGGCTCTCCTCTTGGGAGCCGGTCCCGCCGCTTTCGTGGCTCTCGGGTCCACCTCGACCTCTGGTTCGTCCTCGGTTATCTCTTCTTGTTTCCTCTCTTGTGCGGGCTTCGGCAACAGCTGCTGCTTTTGCTGCATCGCAATTAATGTCGTTAGCTTCGCGTTGATTTCCTTGATGGTTGCGTCCTGTTCGGCGATTCTCTGCTTTAGCTTCTCGTTCTCGTCTCTTAGGGCTTTTATTACCACCCCGTTCTCTTCTTGGAAGTTCTTCGTGGCGTTTTGGGCCGGTGGTTGTCTCTTCTCTGCCATGTTTGCCTTGACTGTTTCGGCCCAGGCGACTCTTTCCCCCGATTGCGACGGTCTGTGGCGGCTGGCGCTCCTGCCTCCCTTGCTGTTGTCCCTCTTGCGGCTGCTGTCGCGCTGCCTCGAATCTCCGCGGGGTCTCTCGGCAGACGGCTCTCGCAGCGGCGGAAAGCTTTTCGGATCCAGTTGTTGCTGCTTGGCTTCCATCTTGCGTTCCCATTGCCGTTTTTTGAGCACATACGGCATCTTGTACTTGTTCTTGCATTCCCTCTCGCCCGTTGGATGCTGTCCCCCACAGAGCCTGCACTTGGGCTTGCATTCGCGTTTGTGATCCTCGCTGGGGTTCGCGATTCCGCAGCCGAAGCATACTCTGGTGTTGGGATTCGGGCATACGTCTCTTCTATGGCCGATCTTGCCGCATTGCCTGCACACGTCAAAGTGCTTGCGGTAAAGCCCGCACCTGACTAATATCGAGCCATACTTGACGTAGTTCGGTACTTTCTCTCCTGCGAAGAGTACTATCACCGTGGTTGTATTGCCGATTCTGTGCGCCTCCACCGCTAGGGGGTTGCACGGGTTCACGATGTTTTCGGCTATCTCCTCCGGGGTGTCGTCTACGGCTATGCCTCGGATGACTCCCTTGACCGTGCCGTCCGGCGCCGTTCGGTAGGCGCTGACTTCGTATGGCCTGTCTCCTACGTTAAGGGTTTTGACCTTAGAGTACAGCGTGGCACGCCTCTCGTCCGGGGTGCTGACCACGATGATGTTTTGCTGCGCGTTCGTGCAGATGGTGTCTGCTTTGGCTTCTTCCTTCGTTACTCGAGCCGCCGTCATGACGGCCGACATAATTATTGAAACCTCAGTTCTCGCTACGTTGAGACCTCCCCGTGGTCTCATGACTATCTTAGTGTCTTCCTTCGGCATGTCCATCGGCATCCTCGCCGCTTTCGTTACCGAGGCTGCAACTCTCTTAGCAAAGCTGGCCCTAGTCTTGGGTCTAGACTGGCGAGTAATGGCGGCGGACTCACCGTTTTCCTTGCCGGCCATGATCTGCTTGACGCGCTTGCCGGAGACCGACCAGCCTTCGACTTCTTCCGGTGTAATGTCCTCTCCTTGAACTTCAATGCACGTACGCCCGCCGAGACTGCCGATGCTCGGTGCTGACGGCATGTTGTCTCCCATCGACGTGGCCACTTCCATTTCGGACGCTTCCATTTCGGACGCCATCTTGGTCGTACTCGTCGCCGGGTTAGGCCTAGCGGCCGGGCCCGTCACCACCGGTGGCCGTACTCGTGGTAGGCCGACGTTAGGCTTAGAGAAAAGTCCGCACCGCACCAGAGAAAAGTCCTCGTAAATCGGGATAATCACGTACCGCTTGGTCAAAACTGGTACCGGTCGATGCCCCGCACCTTCGCGCACACTTTGGTACCAAATATATCGCGGTAACTGTAAATTAACACTGCGTTAATTGGCATAATAGCAGGGGCCGATGAGAAGCACGTCCCCTCTCGTCGGCGACCGCAGCGCCCCACTGCGTCCGAACAAGTGCCTAAACTAATTAATCATCACAGACACAGTCGCACCCGTATACATCAAAGCTAATGTACACACATCATCATTGAACACACGAAGTTTGTTTTTGAGAATTACAGTTGGAGGAATTTTGGCACAAAGCCCATTTCCAGAAGCCTCACCCTCATTGGTCGCACTGGTTAGTTTTACTGCCGAGGCGACATAGAGCGCCGCCGCGGTGATGGAGAACGACGCGCACGGGAGGCGGGTGGAGAAGTAACACTCCTATCAGATGCACGAGAATGGTCGCTGAGATTCTCGTTATGAACGTTGGGGTTATACCCACGCTGAGTATTTGATTGCTGAACGAGGCTGTATTGCAGATTGCTGGTTACTGTTGGAGGCGCCGGGCGATTATAGTGAGACGGGAACCTACTGCAGCAGTACCTCGCGATGTGACCATCGACGCCGCAGCGGTAGCATATCGTTTGGGAAGGTAGAAAATGCTGTTGTGGGTAGGGGCCAGGAACTGCTGGGCGAGTCGTAGGTCTGGCTGAATGCTCGTACTGCTCAGGAATCCTGGTAGATCGAATTGAACATCTATGTACACTTGAGGTGACGTCATACCTTGGGACGTCAAGCATTGACGCATTCCGATTCGCGAAATGCATAGGCGGGTAGTCAATAGAAGCTGCATCTTCAGGAGCTTGTGCGAAAGGCTGCACTGCAATCGCATGTGGTGGTGAAGCGTGCAGTCTAGATACCCTCTGGACAGAGACCTTATAAGATTCGTGCAGGGGAAGTGGGTTGAGCCACAGAAGTTCTTCCCGCATGATTTGGCGGATAGTCGACGGAAGATCTAGTTGGGCATAGTCATCAAGGCTGGCCACGGTAGGCACGTTGACCAGCCGGCCACATTTCGGCGCAATACGACGGGTTTTGAGAGCTTGAAAAGCGCGGATAGGTTTAGTAACATCGGAGACGGTTTCAAGGGTTTCTTTTGCGATTAGAAAGTTGTACACGTCAGCCGCGCTGCCCTTCAAAATTTGTCCGACGCTGTCTTCCTCGGGCATGTTCGAATAGACACATTTGCATAATCTGAGGATCTCTTCTGTATAAGTGGTACAAGTTTCATCGGACAATTGAGCTCATTTGAGCAAGGATCTGCTCAGCCCGCTTCCTGCTCGGTAAAGTCACCAAAACGCTGTTTTTTCTTGGTGGAAAACGGTTCCCAAGTTGCCAAATTGTCCTGTTTATTCTCAAACCAGGTCACTGCAGTGTGGGTTAGAAAGAAAACGACATTTGTTAGCATGGTGAAAGGGTCCCACCGGCTGTACCGACTAACTGGTTGATAATCAAGCAGCCGCTTCTCAAAGTCCTCACCTTCTTCTCCTGCAAACGGTCGTGGTTCCCGGTAAGGCTGGGAGGGAATAGAGCTCTAGGGGGCAGGCCTGTCACCAACCTGGCTTGCAGCGTCGCGGCTTGCACGGTTAGATTGGGTGTGGTCGATGATGATTAGAAGCGATGGCAGTCCAGCAAGGCGGCGACTACGTCGAAACTCCAGTTAGTCTTGCTGCGCCAATGGTAGGGATCGAACGGAGCACCTTCCACCCAGTTGTTACAGTAAAAAACGAAAGGGGATGTTTATTTACAGTGCTATGGCAGCGGGACAAGGTGGAGCCTACTAGCCCCAGACACCAACGCTTCTTCCTCTTTTGCCACACCAGCACAATCCTTCCTCGTCGTCAGTAGCGTGACAGTATAAAGATACATAGAAGCGAGGGTGAAATTCCTGCCACTGTGGCCACTCTTTGCCATAGGTTGAGGATAAGGACACTGTGTACTGAGCGACATTAGTGTGGGTTAAAAAAACCGAATGACGGAAATTTATAGAGTCCTCTACCACTGCGCCTCTCGTAGCCAGTGTCACTTTGGATGCTAACCATGAACACTAGCCAAACCTTGATATAATGTCCGGGTGTAGACAATTTAGAAAACTGGGATTTCTTTCTCTTCACTAACTATTGTAAACATTTATTCCGGAACCTTTTTTACGAAACAAACAAAAAGACCTTTCTGGGCAATAAACAAATTTATCCTATTCAAGTATTTTCGCTGCACGCGGACTATCACCACTATTTATTTGCTATCTTTCGTAAAATACTTCGTCAAAACTGAGCAGAAGCAAAGCTCATTAGCTTGCAAGCACTTACAAGCAATAGTAACCAGCGTGAAGAAACATTTGAAGGGTTTGCGCTCTGGTTTGTGAATTAACCAACGCATTATACTGTGAATAAAATGCTTCCTGGATGGAGCCTAATAGGTAGTAAAATATATTCTCTTGTTCGGTGTAAACAGTGATGCATTATGGCGCTCACCAGAATGCGCCTGTGAAAATTTCTTACCTCTCGATGCGAGAGATAGATGCGACAGAACTAGTGACCAAATGTTCCCTAGGATGGATGCAGTGCCTTCAAATACTGCGTGTTTGTAACCGTGAAATCGCTGCTACGTTTGTTAAACGTAGGACATCAGAAGGCTTCAGAAGATTACGCAAATCAGGTGGATGAAACATCTAACAGCGATTTCTGTGGGGACATGTTTGTGCCATCGTTGGTGCAAAAATGATATTGTTAAGGTTTATTTACAAAGTGGTTCTGCTCCTTAGCCTGATGTGCTAAGATATAGCGAGCTTCCTCTTCTTCCACTTCTATTCCGGAGAGCCTCTTTTTGCACCTCCTTGTTCTCTTCTGTTCGAATGCCTGACATTTCCCCCTTCGCAGACGACGCCCCTGGGCTGTCAGTCAGAGTCCCGAGCGAGAGTGGCAGCGCTTCATTCTTGCGACATGAACTACCTGTGTTTTCCGAGAGGGGCGACCTTGGGAACATTGGCGAGACACGACGTAGTTCAACTCATTGATGCGTTTGAGCACAATAAATGGGCCTGTGTAGTGCGACAACAGCTTCTGGGACAAACCACGCTTGCCGAGAGGTGTCCAGAGCCACACTAAGTCGCCGTGAAGGTAGGAGACGTCCTGATGCCGAAGATCGTAGCGCTGCTTAGAGCGGTCCTGCGAGGCCAGAGTGCGTAATCGGGCGACCCGACGAGCCTCTTCAGCGCGGCAGAGGGTGCACGAAACAGACGGCTCGGTGTCGAGAGAGAACGGCAAAATGGTGTCAAGAGAACGTCGAGGCGGACGGGCGTAGAGGAGGAAAAATGGACTATAGGAAGTTGTCTCATGCTTCGAGGTGTTATAGGCGTATGTAATGAAAGGAAGCACGTCATCCCAGTTCTTGTGCCGCGAGTCAACATACATCGCAAGCATGTTCGTCAGTGTCCGGTTTGTACGTTCGACGAAGCCATTTGTCTGGGGATGGTACGGCGTAGAGTGACGCAACTGGAAAGTACAATAGCGCAGAAGCTGCTCCACAACATCTGCCGTAAGCTGGCGGCCTCGGCCACTGATAACTACACGAGGAGGCTCATGACGGAGGACGACAGCGTGGAGAAGAAAGAAGTGGCGGAAGGGATGGCGGCAGTTTCACAGTAACGCGTGAGATGGTCAACGCACACGATGACCCAGCGATTGCCTTTGGACGAGCGGGGAAACGGGCCTATGAGGTCAACACCCACTTGCTCATATGGTGTGGTCGGTGGTGTCACCGGATGTAAGTGGCCCGGCGTAGAAGCCGTGGGGAGCTTGAACCGCTGGCACTGCACGCAGGAGTTCACGTAACGCTGAGTCGTTCGACGCATATTTGGCCAGTAGAAACGTTCCTTGATGCGCGTAAGAGTCCTGGCAAACCCCAAGTGCCCAGCTGTAACGTCATCGTGCATAGATTGTAGAACAGAGGAGTAGAGGCTAGCCGGAACGACTATCAGAAAGCGTGCACCGCCAGACGAATAATTTTTTCGATACAGCAAACCATCGTGAATGCAGAAAGGGTTCGCAGATGCCGGATCACGAGCTTTTTCAAAAAGTGATACCAAGTCTTGATCTTTTCGTTGTTCTCGCTGGAAAGTGGCAAGATCCGGAAATTGTACGGAAACGGCGGCACGATAGTCGTCAAAGTGTGTAATCGCAGAGGGTAGTTGCGAGAGGCAGTCAGCGTCAGCGTGTTGGCGGCCACTTTTGTACGACACTGTAAAGTTGAACTCCTGAAGGCGTAATGCCCAGCGGGCCAACCGACCGCAGGGGTCGCGTAGATTCACCAGCCACCAAAGTGAATGATGATCGGTGATGACTGTAAAGCAACGTCCATAAAGATACGAGCGAAACCGCTCTACGCCAAAAACGACGGGAAGGCACTCTTGCTCCGTCACGGTATAGTGGCGTTCAGACTTGCTAAGGGTGCGACTTGCATAAGCGACAACGTTTTGGTTTCCGTCATGTCGTTGTATGAGCACAGCACCCACGCCGATGCCACTTGCGTCAGTGTGGAGTTCAGTGGGAGCTGTCGGGCTGAAATGACGCAGTATGGGCCGCGAGGTAAGAATAAACTTGAGCTGGCGAAACGCAGAATTACATTCAGGAGTCCATTCGAAAGGAATATCTTTCTGCAAGAGGCATGTGAGGGGGTAGGCTACGTCAGCGAAATTAGGGATGAAGCGTCGAAAGTAAGAGCAAAGTCCCAGGAAGCTCCTGAGTTCTTTCACAGATTTGGGCTCTTTCACGCAGCTGACAGCTTCAATCTTCTGGGGGTCAGGCCTAACACCGTCTTTATCAACCAAATGCCCAAGCACAACGATCTTGCGTTCACCGAAGCGGCACTTCTTAGAGTTCTGCACCAGACCCGCTTTCTCCATGCAGTTAAGGACCACAGCTAAATGGCTGTTATACTCGGCGAAGGTCCTCCCGAAAATCACTACGTCATCTAGGTAACACATGCAAATTTGCCACTTCAGTCCACAAAAGAGTGTTCATAAATGTTTCAAAGGTAGCCGGAACGTTGCATAGGCCGAAAGGCATCACGTTAAATTCATATAACCCATCGGGAGTCACGAATGCTGTCTTCTCCTTGTCTTTCGGATGCATCTGTATCTGACAGTATCCGGACCGTAAATCAACAGATGAAAAGTAGGAACCTGAATGGAGGCAGTCAGTGGTATCATCAACACGCAGGAGCGGGTTAACATCCTTCTTCGTGACAGTATTGAGTCAGCGATAGTCGACGCAAAATCGCCAGGTGCCATCTTCCTTTTTCACGAGAATCACAGGGGCAGCCGATAGGCTAGATGATTCCTGAATGATTCCTCTTTGCATCATATCACGGACCTGTTCATCAATTATCTTACGTTCTGAAGGTGAAACACGGTATGGTGTCTGTCTAATCGGGTGTTCAGATCCAGTGTCGATCATGTGATGGGTGCGGGAAGGCGGAATCGGTGGTGGCTGATCTCGAGCAAAGTCGAACACGTCCGCATGTTTCATAAGAACTTCCATCAATATTCGGCGGTCGTTGGTGGGTAGCGATTCATTTATCATAGACTGAAACTGGGAATCAGCATGATCAAGACGTCTTGTTGAACGAGCAACGCCGTCACTGAACGCGGCGATGTGCATAGAAAGGCGTTCTTCAAAGTCGGCGAGTTTCAAACCACGCGGAAATACGGCATATTCATTGGCATGATTGACAGTCCAAAGCGTGGCACGGCCCTCGTTCACTCGAACAACGCTGCGGGGCACCAAAGCACTCTTTTTGGCACCGGAAAGGGAAGCGGGTTCCACAAGAGCGTCGAAGGCATTGGGAACCGCACCCGAAGACACAACTGTGACGAAGATGGCGGACATCGCCGGAACGACGGTATCCTCGAAGACAGAAAACACTTGGACCGCCCGCGGTGATTCTTCGACGAGGGCCGATCGAAGGCTGGGGCTTATTGATATCTCGCCACTGTTGAAGTCGAGAGTTGCGCCACTCTGCTGTAAAAAGTCAACTCCTAGAATAACGTCGTGCGTAGAGCGAGGGAGCACCGTAAATTCAGTTCTAAACTCGTGTCCAGTCATCGCCACATTTACATAACAAATAACAACCGGAAGCAACGATTCTCCCCTTATACCTCGAAATATTACAGTTCTATTCCAGCCAAACATATTTGGCGGCCGAGACGGTTCTTAAAATCTAAGCTCATCACGGAAACTGTAGCACCCGTATCCACTAAGGCCATAACACAAACACCATCCACTAACACTTCCAAGCGGTTCTTCAGCATAACGACCGGTAGAGGAATTGGCAATATCGATGACCTGGCGACCGCACCTCCATCGGCCGCACACGCTAGTTTCCCGGTGGCGGAGAAGAACGGCGGGGAGAAGGCGATTGTCGGGAGTGGCGGGCAGGAGGAGTCAGGCTGCGATCAGAAACTGGTGAGTCGTTGCGTGGTGGTACGTAGCGGTAGAGCCTGAAGGAGGGGGATAGGTCGGGTCACGGACTTCTGGACTCACGGTAGAAGGGCGATTCCACCATTGGCGCTGGTAGCGTGGTGGCGGGTTCCGGCGGCGGCAGAATCTGGATATGTGGCCAAGCATACCACAGCGGTAACAGACGGGTGGTTCACGAGCACGGTCCAAATAATAGTCCTCGGTAACAGGATCGAAGCGATCAGCAAAGTCCAGCCGCTGGGGTTGTTGCGGAGGAGGTGGCGCCCTGTAGTGGGTACGAGCTGGGGGAGCAGGGCCATATGAGCCGTTTCGGTGGTCACGGGCGGGAGGAGGAGTGGTAGAACGCCAAGAAGAGCGCTGGATGGGAGCTGCCTGCAGGGAGCAGCAATCACAGGGAATTGCACTGCGGTTCACATCTTGATGGCGGGAGAGCTCATCACGGACAATTTGGCGAGGCTCATGTGAGTCCTCGTGAGAATCCACGCTTGCAACAGTGGTCACGTTAGGCAGACAGCCGAATTTCGGGGTTATGCGACGCAGCTTTAAAGTTTCGAACGTACGACAGTGCTTGATCACGGCCGTGGGAGAAGCTAAGCTTTCTTTTGTAATTAAAAAGTTATATACGTCCACCGCGATGCCCTTTAAGAGGTGGCCAACTCTGTCGTCATCAGACATGATCGGATTCACCGCTTTGCAGAGTTTTAGGACCTCTTCTATGTACATTGTGCATGTTTCACCAGGCCCTTGGGCTCGCTGGAATAAAGTCTGCTCAGCGCATTTCCGTTTTGCCGTGGTATCCCCGAAACAATTTCTAATCTCCTCTTCAAAACGCTCCCAGCTCGTTAAGGACGCTTCATGGTTCTCAAACCATGTCAGGGCTGTGGAGTCCAAGAAAAAAACATTTGCCAGCATTACAGTGGCATCCCAGCGATTGTACTTGCTCACCCGCTGGTAATTGGTAAGCCAGTCGTCCACGACTTCGCCAGCCTTGCCAGGAAAGGTCCGCGGCTCACGGTAATGCTGCCATGCGGGTGCCGCTGGACCTGGCTGCCGTGCATCCCCGTCTAGAATCATTGTGGTTGTCACAGGGGGGAGCCCAGCGAGTCGTCGGCTCGAACGAGGTAGAGAGGAATCCGTGGTGATCTTTCAGCACCTTCCACCACACTGTTAAGGTTTATTTACAAAGTGGTTCTGCTCCTTAGCCTGATGTGCTAACCAAGATATAGCGAGCTTCCTCTTCTTCCACTTCTATTCCGGAGAGCCTCTTTTTGCACCTCCTTGTTCTCTTCTATTCGCATGCCTGACAATATAAATAGCAAGCCTTCAGATTTCGCTATTGGCCTAATTGGTCTGTAGACAAAGCATCCTATAATGGCTCCCAACTTGAGTACCGTAGTCTGATAACGTTTTCCCCTAAACTCTCATGTTCGCCACAGAACACTGCAGTGTAATGGGACGGTCAAAGCATAAGCCAATTAGGGTTGCTTCAACATGCTGAGGAAGTCAAGAAGCATAATGGACAAGCAACTTGAACAGATGTAGGGGCTTCTCTGAGTAACAGGAATTTACCTATAAATGAACTGATTACATACGCGACTAGAACAGACCTATTATTCTATATCCCGGTTTTCTAATATTTGTTTCATGATTTTCAAACAAACATGTTCAAATTTCTGCGCAAACCAAAATGTCTACTGCACTTCTGTAAGCCTACAAAACTAAGGGAAGGTATCCATTTTTCATTTTTATCCAGCCTGCTTAAAAAAAATAAACATATTGTCACGGAGGAGCCACGGAGGAGCGAATACGCCGTAGTTGAAGGAAATTATGAAAGAAGGGAAGGTAAAAACGATGAAGTGGCTCTGCTGAACGCGGTCAGCGAGCGACTTCGCTGGTCTGGCGCGACTCTGTCCTTAGTGTAGGTTCCACTCTGTATCATCTTGGTGGAGGCTTCAAGGGTGCGTCCTAATAAACAACGCATCCACCCGAGCTACGTTGGAGTCGACGTCGTACCGGCCTATCGCTCCGCGTGACCGAGATGTCCCTCGATGGAGAACCCACACAGGCCTACGCCCAGCAGTTCCTGGCCGCGTTACCCAGAGCTCCGCTACTTCGCGTGAGCAGCTGGGGACGACGTGGACGAATGGATCACCCACTAGTAACGAGTGAGCCGCTATAACAAGAGGCACAATAACAAACAGCTGGGGAACTTCATTTTCTCGCTCAAAATACAGCTCTGACATGGCATGACAAGCACGAGGATACCTTGACATCCTGACCCCGCTCCATGGAAGAACTAACAAAGTGCTTTGGTGATTTCTCGACGAAAAAGACGAGGGCCGAGCAGATATTGCTTCATCGGGCTCGACGTTTTGGTGAGACATGCACCCAGTATATTGAGGCACTATTGAAACTTTGCAAGATCGCCTCGCCTCGTATGTCCGAGGTGGACAAAACTGGGCATTGGCTGAAGAGCTTCAACGAGAACATCACATCATCATCATCAGCCGCCTGACTATACCCACTGCAGGGCGAAGGCCTCTCCCATATATTCCTGTGCTACCTACATCGACTTGACTCCTGCGAAATTCTTAACCTCATCTGCCCACCTAACTTTCTTTAGCCCCCTGCTATGTTTTCCTTCCCTTGGAATCCAGTTTGTTACCCTAAGCGACCATCGGTTATCCTCTCTTCGCACTACATCTCCGGCCCATGCCCATGTCTTCTTCTTAATTTCCACTAGAATGTCAGTAACTTGAGTTATTTCTCTGTCCAACTCTGCACGCTTCCTATCTCTTAAGGTTACCCCTACCATTTTTCGTTCCATAGCCCTCTGAGTCATCCCCAGCTCTCGGTTAGCCTCCACGTTTCAGCCCTATAGATCAGGTAAGATGCAACTGTTGTATACTTTCCTCTTGAGCGATACCGGTAAGCTGCCGGTCATAATCTGCGAGTGTTTGCCAAATGCGCTCGATCCCAATCTTATTCTTCTTGTTATTTCCTTTTCATTGTCCAGATCTGCGGTTACTACCTGTCCTAAGTAGACATATTCGCCTACTACTCCCTTCGCGAACAATGGATGTGACGTCACCGGAACATCGCTCTGTTACGGCACTCTTCCTGTCTCAACTCGTAAGAAGAAATTTTACGTGGTCTTTATTGGTGTATCTGCAATAGCTGTCGTTAATACCGCTGCAACTGTTTTTGATGTTAGCATAAGATTTAAATGCCTGCTGGGACGCAAAGAGATGTGCAAGTGTGTAAATTTGAAATTGAATTGCGCGGAGCCATTTATCAAGCAGAATTCGTCTTTCCCTAGTTTTACCCATGATGTTGTTTTAGAAATAGATTTTTTCAAGTTGTGAGGAGTGACGGTCAATCACATAAGCAGCGCAACGGCACGAAGCCTAGACAAGAGAATGGGACAGACACAGCGCTCAACTGACAACATAGGGTTATTGAGTGTGCCAACGCTATATATACCCTGGCGCTGCAGAAAAACATGAGATGGAGACATGTGGCAGCACAGTCACCCGTATCACTCTGGCATGCATATATTTTCAAGTTCGACAATTACAAGATAGGAGATAGTTCACCTCTTCCTCTGATAAGGAAACGGATGGTGTGCTGACATATTTCGCACCAAGCTGCCGTTTGCTTTATCCCCCTCTCCTGCGGTTTTTCCTACATCGGCCAGACTGGCCGTTGTCTGAATGACAGACGTAGAGAACATAGCACTAATGTTTAGAATGCTGTTTGCCACACAGGAATTCACTGTCGTCACTGCTGGTGTTATCTTTCATTCAATGAAAGCCAAATTGTCAACACCCACAAAGATAAGCTAACAAGGGAGATTATTGAGGCATACGAAATTAAGCAGCTTGGTGCGAAATGTGTCAGCACACCATCCGTTGCTATATTCGAGAAAGAACTGAACTATCTGCTATCTTGTAATTACAAGACTTGACGAAAATTCAAAGAGTAAAACCAACCAAAAAGACGCAAACACGTGAGATAACGTCAAGGGACAGGGGCTGGATGTTGGCACGATTCCCCAGAGATTGACATAAAAGGAAAAAACCCTTAGTAGAAAAAAAGTACTGAAGCAAGGTTGAATGATGATGCCAACGTCCAGCCCCTATCCTGTGAAGTTCTCTCTCGTGTTTGCGTCTTTTTGGCTGGGTTTACTCTCTGAATACGATTTACTAGCAGGCCTACCATTCAGCATTAGTTGATGAAAATATCTGCATTACAGAGTGATACGGGTTGACTGTGCTGTCACATGTTTCCATTTCAGATTTTTCTGCGGCGCCTGGGTATATATAGCGGTGGCACCCTGAATAAACTTATGTTGTCATTCCAGCGCTATGTCTGTCCCATTCTCTTATCTAGGCTTCGTGTCATTGCGCTGCACCACTTGAAGATGTGAGACCAACAAGCCCTCCAGTTCATGTTGGGGCTAGCTTTGTTTTGAGCGTACCCCTTCGGACTAAAGTAAACGGAGCACGTTATTTGCTTCTAAAATTTTTTCCCGCATTGCATAATTGAAGTTTGCAGTCGTGATATATGGGAACCTAAAGTAGATGTCAGTGTCCTTCTCTTGAACAAATATTGTTTTTTTTTATCTCCAGTGCAGAAGGCTTGAATTTAATTTGAACCGAAAAGTGTGTTCTGTTTAGGTATGTCCGCACATGTATGCATGCGCCCAGCCTAGTTGAAAGTGCATGGGATTCCAGAATGGTATTTTGTGTATATCAAGATACTATGAGCAATCACAAGCAGCAGTGTGTTCCAGTGCTCGCTTCCCATGGCAGAGGTAAAAGTTTTGAAGCGCTAGTGGAACCAGTGCATACGACCTGCTCAAAGCGCCAAGCTATAGAGCCACACTGTTTTGTACATTAGTTAATGCCAGCGTGTGGTTGTGGACAATTAATTCATAATCGCAGCCTGTCATTTTGCCATGTGGCTTAAAACTTGATGGGAGCCCGATGCACCTCCAGCTGTGTCGTCGGTCGTAGATGTCCTGGCGGAACCCGTTCCAGCTTCCAGGGCTGAACGCACAGTTCTTGGCATGATCAACAAAACGCTGAGCACTACTCAACGCCGCTCACTTGTAGACTTTCTGCTGCAGTACTCGGCTGTCTAAGACTTCTGCCAGCCCCGTGCATCACAGTTTAGACTTTTTAATGTGCCTGAGACATTTGAGAGATGTATGAACACGGCATTGCGTGACATGAAGGGGGACATATATCTATGCTATATTGACAACGTCGTCATTTTTCGTAAAACAGTTACGAGCATAACTGTTTAAAGCGCACATTGGGCGGTTTGCATAACGACAGCCTAGTCCTGACTTTTATTAACTGCCACTTGGCGAGTGTCAACCTCTGGTGCTCAGCCATCTCGTTGATGAGCAATGCGCGAGACCAGACCCTCGAAAAACGGCATCTGTGGAGTTATTTGAAGCACCACGGACCGTCAAAGAGGTCCGCAGATTTTGGGGTAATGTTGCTATTTCTGGCGTTTATGCACGCTTTGCCGACATCAGCTATCTACTGAAGTACTTTTTTCGCAAAGGAACTTCGTTTGACTGGACATCCGAGTTCGATACCTCATTCCGCTAGCTAAAGTGTTTATTGACCTCACATCCTGTTCTGCGGCATTTCGGCCCTTCCGCACCAGCAGAAGTTCATACCGATGTTAGAGGCGTTGACGTCTGCGCTGTTATGGTTCAGCGCAGAGATTAGCAGGAGCACGTTTTGCATATGCGAGCCACTCCCTCAGCACGTCACAGTGCAAAGAAGCCCGTTATACCTAGTGGTACGGGCAGAGGCACATTATTTTATGTTTGTTTTTTGGTAGCCTCACCATAATATATGTCCTAGGACAAGAATGTCTGGCTATTACCTTCGCTGTGCAGAGGTTCCGATCGTACTTGCATGGTCACCCATACATGATTGTGTCCGAACATCACTCCCTGTGATCGCTCATCAATTTTCGAGATCCATTCGGTCACCTCACGCACTGGGCCCTCCCTGTACAGGAGCGCAAATTCATGCTTGTATACAACAGCGGGCGCCGACATACCGAGCAGAGTGTCTCTCGCGAGTGCCTCTGCCTTAAAAAGAATAGGATACTGGCAATTTCGGTCATTAATTTTCAGCCATTGTTCCAGACTTTCTCGACGTTCAGGTGTTTAACAGTGAGCAACGTGAAGATACTGCTCTATAGCCTGTTTGCCACCGCATGCAACGAGGGAGTTAAAGGCCGTTTTCGTATCCGCGATAGTCCCTTGTGGAACAAGAACTACTACTCCTGTGGGCCCACAATACCTACTTGCTGTTCTAAAGGCTCTGTGCTGCTCTATTTTAGCTGTGATGGATGTGAACCGAGCGTTTTGGCACCTGGGTTCTGCTCGCACACTCCGTAGAGCTCAAAATTGATATTACTGGACGAGAATGCGTTCAAGACCGGTCGTTACTTTGTCAGCTGCACGCAGTGTCATCATCTAAAACTCCCTAGCCCCTCTCCAAATGGCCTACTTCACCTCGCGGCACCTCCCTGCAATCGGTTCTAATAGGTCGGAATTGATGTGCGTGGACCTTTTCCCAAATCTCCAAACGACAATCTGTGGTTAGTTATATGTGCAGACTACTTTAATCGCGATTGTGAAACAGCTGCTCTAACATCAGCTACCGAGCATCAAGTGTCGCTCTTCCTTGAGAACTCTGTCCTCTTGTGGAATGAACCACCCAGAGTAGTAATCAGTAACCTAGGCCTCCAATTCAATGCCGATATCGTAGAAGAGTTGCTATGTCTATGTGCAGTCACCTACAGGCACTCAACACCATATCATCCACAGACAAACGGTTTGACGGAACGCATTAAGACGACACTGAGCAAAATGCTTGTATTAAATGTGGTTTGGGATAATAACGGGAACGCCATACTCTCTTACCTCCCCCACGCATTCAATATGGCTACTCATGAAACTAAAGGATAGTCCATTCTACTTCCTGCACTCTCGACCGCCGCGCTCCACACTCGACACAATCCTGCCGTTGTCCACAAGTGAAAGTCTGGATGTCGCTGAGATCCTGTCATTGACTGAAGAAGTTCGTCGGATTACCCGCTTACGACTGATTGAATCACAAGAGCGTTTAAAGGAATGCTAGGAAGCCTGAGGCATGTTACCTAATGATGTGGTTTTGCCATCGAGTCCGGCGCCGCACCTTGAACTAGAATCTACTGGCCCAGTATGATGTGCCTTATGTGATCGTGCCAAGAAGTACAGCACCTATCAATGTGCACGTGTTACCTCAACGGGTCGCCGTTCCGCAAAAAATGAACGCTCACCCGCCGCTCGTCTGAAGCCGTGCCACTCTTTGGAGACAGCATACTGGAACGCTGCCAGTATTTGACTTCACTCGTCTGGCGCGACTCCGTCATAAGTGTAGGTTCCACGCTGTAACTATATTTATTACAATGTTGAGTATAATAAATAAAATTGAATAATAATTCCAGTTACTAAGTTTAAACCGCCCCAATAATGATAAATGCTGGCCAAAAGGAGGATTACAGAAGCAGGATCGTCGAACTGATGTCTGCATAAATGTTTCTAGTCGGCGAACAGGGGTGCCAAATGTTACATCGCCTAACAAATTCACCATGTCTTCGTTTACTAATGCATCTAATAACTCCCGCTCCTCACATTCGGGCTATCGATAAAATTTGTTTCTAGCTATAGAAAGGAGAATCAGGCGAAAGACCAGACAAACTGAAATCGAATGAAAAATGAGGAACACTTAGTGCCGTATTGCGGTTTCTTATGACGCGTCCTAATGAAAGCCACTTGCACGATAGCAGACCGGCTTGAAGTTTTCGATGGATATCTGTGACGGGTGGCGCGAATGTTGTAATATCCATCTGCTAACCACAATCATTTACCAGCCGACAAACTGTACTCAGCCCCCGGGTGGGCCCGAGCGCGCTACAAGGAGCTTTAACTTCTACTTCTGCTGAAAAAGGCTCACCCTCTTCGTGTAGCTTGCATTTGTAAACGTAAAGAGATGTTGAAGTACACAATGGAATATTGGGATTTAAAACTGATGTGCGAAAGTTTTAATGAGTGGTTACCTACAGAAGGAATATCAAGGCGAGATATGTACCTGAGAGAAATATTATACTCTAAAATATGTTGTCTTGCTCTTGTAACCCTGCACCTGTTCTTTCAGAGAAGAGGTGTACATTTCATTCCCAACAGGAGCTTAGCAATGACAATTCAGTAATTTCGTTCCTCACATTCAAGTTTCTTAAGGGCTCTCCAAAGGTCTGGACTGTTTACAGCACTACTAACGACACTTCGGTGACGTGCAAAGTGGATAAAAATATCAAGATATTTGAAAGCAACGTTTCATTTACAAGAAGATATATAAAATCCGGACAAAGGTAAGTCGCTATGCTCATTTCTTGCAACGAATTAACGTTTGATATTCATCAAGTATTATTGTATTTTCATTCTTTCCAATATGTACAGAAAAATAGAGAAATGGCAGGGCAGAATCAATCGAGGGTTTTTTGTCCCAGAGTCTGTGCTTCTGGAGAGGAAACATCGAAACAACAAGCAAAAGCAAAGAGGAAAGTCATGGAGAACATCTCGTAAGATCACGTCTTCTTTGTCTCCCAGACATACTCCACTCTCGCACAAGTACTCATATTAACAAATTTGTTTAAAATGTATTGCCTGTAGCTTCAATTAGCTCTGGCTCACTTCTCACTCCTCGTTCGGCTTCGTTCTCTAGTACCAATTTCTTATAGGCTTGTTTTTCTGCAGAAGCGCGTTTGGCGATAGACGTTTCAGTAATTCGTATACTAACACTCAATGAATGATCCAGTGGCAGCGTGATTTAAAAGAGCGCTGTTGAATGGTTAGTTTTCATAATGAATTTGAAAAGGAATTCAGAAGGAAGTGAAGCTGAGCATATTCCTCTCGTCCCGAAAGCCTCTAAATTGTATGTCGAAACATTTCTATTCACCCTGCTGACAAAGTGATTTTTGTTGCATAAAAGAAGTTAGTGTATTTTTTACTTTACGCATCTTTTTTTAAAAAGAATACGCATTTAAAAAAAAAGAATTTATATTTTTAAATATTCAAGTTCCTTGCTTATTCAAAAATATTGAGGCAGAAATTATTAGCACTGTGTATAATTACATCCCCAAAATTTTCTCAATAGTCTATTTTTTCCTATTCAATTGCTAAATGTTGAAGTATGTTCTGAGGAGCTTTAGGAGCGCGTTGAGGAACGCGATATGTTTAGGACACTTCAAATTTCCACCAGAGGGCTGAAGAATGATCCGGCACTGTTGTTTGCACTGACCACTTTTGCTTTGAAAGTTGTCTCTGTTATTTTTTCAATCCTCTCTAAGTCGCAGAGTAATAGCTTAGGCTTTTCAGCAGACTTTTATAGCTATCCTTGAAAGCTGGCTACGTTCCCAGCAAAACAACGACTTCAGTGAAGGTTTTACGTGCCCCATACACCAAGTGTGCACTCTGTGCGGAACACGTGGTCTCCTATTTAGGCGAGTATACCTCAAATAATCAATGTGGCCAATGACATTGATACACTCTTTAAGATTCATCTTTTCAATTTAATAGGAATATTCATATTCTTCTCAGCATTTTTTGTATGTTTTGCGTGTCCAGAAATATAGTGCTTAGAAATGCTAGGAACTATATACCCCGAATGCAAGAAAACTTCACTGAAACTCTACGAACGCATTTATAGTGGTGTCTGCTTTAGGTATGTCGTTATCGGTGTTGCCGGTGGTTAAGAATGTATATTGAAAACTTCAGAAGAGGCCGTCAGCGCCACCTTTTTTGACGCGCGGAAGTCGGCTGGGGGCACAAAAAAGGACAGAAAAGTAAAAGATGCTTTAACTCACACAAATGTAAACAGTGTTGACTATGAAAAGAAGCCAATCAATGATCCTGGTGTGTTCTAGGCATATTGCTTGTTTGTATGGTACCCAGACTTTTGTTTCACACATTCATACGTGTTTTACTCAAAACATGCAATTTGTTACATACAATTACGTGACCATTGATAACTTTTGTTGCAAAGAATATTTTGGCATACAAATTTTTATCCTCCCTTTTTCCTGCTCCGTCTGCGCAATGAGCCAGTAAGTTTCTCTACTATGCCCGATTGTCGGAAACAATTCTAAGATTTGTAATGTTTGTCAGTAATTTTTTTTTTATGCATTTTAACTTGCATATATGACAGCTATTGTGGTTGATTGTTACTATCATTCACCCCTACATGAAACTTTCCCCGTTGATATTGAACAGCACCTAAAAGAAGTATTTATTATTAAGTTTTGTTTCATTTTCATATTTTTTACACAGTGTCCAATTAGCTTAATGTTTATCAAAAAAAAAATAGCTATAAGTTTCAGACTAAAATCGTGAATTGTTTCTCGGAAGTGATGACATAGCTAATGCATGCAGTGCTTCACCAAGGAAAATAACGTCAGCAAAAGCAGCAACAACTCATACTCAATGGAACAAGATTTGAGCACTATTGGCATCTACGCTGCAAAGAGCAGCAGTATCATCGCTGGCCACTGACAACTGTAAGAAAAAAGAGATTGTTTCGGGAGCCATGAGGCTTCCTAGTTCGTAATGAGAAACCGGCTGAAAATCCCTGGAATTTGTAGCAGTTAGTATCGTTTTTAGAGATTTCGCATGGATGTGGTGCAATATGCAATCGTTTGTTCTTTCCGTTATGCATTGTCGTGATGATGAGTGACCGGATATTTTAGCTGGCTGATATATTCTCTTCTGTGGACAGTATCTCGGCCTCATCACATTACAATTCTTGCAGGTTACTTCGACTTCGCATGCTCCACGATTGGGTTCGTTGTCAATTTTTTTTTTATGTACATCATAATGAGTATCTTTCATGCTTGTCGTGAAGTACTTTGTTTCGCCTGTGTAAACATATGAACCATCCGTGCAGCAATTTTGTAAACCATGTCTGAATATTTGCCACGAGGGAGGTGGTTTTTCGAGATTATGATCTCATTTTGTATATTATTTGTCTGGACAGGTGCAAAATGGACGCCGTGCATCCGGAAATTCCGCGCAAACGCCTGGCGGAATTCCGCTGCATACGAGACAAGGGCACGTTTCGGTTTTGTTCCGTCGTCAGTTTCGCTTTCCCTAGCAGCACGCTTCTTCGATGCAGTCGCATTCCGGATGGAGGAATTAAGATTGCTGTTTCTTTGCAGGTCATTTTCGATTATCCTCATTTCGTGAATTAGAGCTGCGTCTCCACTGCATTCTTCCCTGCCAAGGTTGATTACAGAAGCAACCACTGATCGCCTATGACTCTCGGGGTGCGCAGTTTTTAAACCTACGTATATTCTAGACTACGTTGGTGTTTGGTACACGCAAAAACTAATGACAGTCGGGGTACGGGCTACCACTGTGTCGAAGAACAGATGACAGCTATCGCTCTCTTTCTCAACAGTAAATGTATTTGATGTCACAATTGTGTAAGATGATCGAGAAAGGTTGACGTGTGCTTTCGGCCTGTGATGAAGAAGCCGTCACCTACAGACCTCAAATACTTTCGGTCGCGGGTAGAAGGTTGCCACGGCTTGCTTTAAATGGGTTAGATAGCAATGCTAGCCGCTGCCACCGAGACGGCTGCCAACTGCTGTGCCAATACTCTGCTGGCAGATGTGTGTTTTCGCTGTAATGTAAACATAAGTGTTGGCGAAAAGAAATGCAAACGTTCTCAAAACACCGCTGCTTGAAACGGCGTGCCATTTTGCCAGAGGGTATCATTCTCAATCCAATGTTTGCATGTGTCCACTGTGAAATCCGTAAGTACCCTTTAAATAGAGAGCAGATATGGAAAGAAATGATTTCATATATTTTCTAATATGACTGATTTCACCTTGTTAATAAAGTCGGATGAATTCTTAATGTCCGGGCCTGTCTTGCCAGCCAATGGGGCAAGAACGTCATGAAGGTACACAGACAACGAGAACAGAGAGTTTCTAAAATGCTTTTTTGGGCACTGGGGAGTCCCCTGTTGCACATTCAGCAGTCTGTATTTACGGGCTCTAAATCGCTTGTACAGATAATAAGTCTTTTCCGTGGACTGGGGGGAGTCTCTTGAAGATTTGTGAGAGCATCTTTTCAAGAAGCGTCTGCCCTTTAGGCGCAGGGTCTTTGGGCATATAGCAGTAAGGTTTCTCATCTTGTAGCTAGGCCTCAATTTTTTCTCTCTGTGGTGACCGATCAAGATAACAGTAATATTACCTTTATTTTCCGATAGGATAGATATATCCTTTTTAGCCCGGCTGCTTCGGATTGATGACGAGATTTATCTTGACCAAGGGCGCTGTTTGGTGAAATCTTCTTTAAGGCCGACAACACTCGTATTGCCTTCGAAAAGGGTCCTAAAGATCTTGTAAGCGAAGTAAGTCCTTCTGCCCCTTCTACGACGCATATGTAATCATTATTGAATCCAGTGCCTTCTCTTGGTTGCAATTCAAACTTCGGCTGAGTACATTGCTTTCGGATGGTTTCAGTTGGTAGGACAATACGTTCCGTGTTTAGAATAGTGGTGCGGCCCTCATGGCTGTCCCCATTACATTGAGTAAAGTGTGCCCATTTTGATATTGAAATTTCAAATTTCTATCTTCTCTTGTGTATATTTCTTGGTTCACGTCAAGCCTAACGTTGTTGAGGCAATGAATTCCAAATGTCGCTTTTCAAAAACTCAGGTCAGTTTCTAGGCGCTTCTTGCCAGCTAACGTTCTTCAGTCCTTGCCTGAATCAGATGACGGTTCAGCTTTACAACCACCTGTAGAAAAACGCCCGTTTTTTTAAACGCCTCGAGAATGATAACTCTTGGTAAGATCGGACGTCGTTCACAGCAGCGGAACTTTGTAAACGTTTTCATCTTTGCCTCGTCAAGACGCCTTTTATATAAAGCGAAACTTCTACAAGCACAACTTTGACGAAAAAATTGGGACAGCCATCGAAAGCAAAGTCCAATAGCGACCGAACATATCCCTTAGGTATGTGGAGGACGGCTGCTGCGTCATAGACCGAAAGCACACGCGCACCTTTCTCGATAACATCAACGTTATTGAGACTTCACTTAACTCTTAACGGGGTAACCAGTTGGTGACTGGTCTTAGCGTGCGCAGAAAACTGACGCATTTTAAAAGCTACCTAGATTTTCATTCAGTGATCCCTATTACTCATAAACTTTCACTGGTATCTTCTCTAATAAATTCTGCTATGGATGTATGCAGTGATCACGCAGACCTGAACTACGAAATGAAGTTTTTAGAAAATTAGTTACAAAGAAACGGCTATCCTCATTCTGTAGCAATTATACCAAAATATGATCGGCTCCATCGAAGAAGCCTAGTGTCAGGGAAAGCGACATTGATGACGCAACGAGAACAAAACGTGTTCCTGTCTCGTATCTAGCAGGGATAAGCGAGGCTCTTGCGCAAGCGTTCCGTAAGCACAGCGTCCACGCTTCTCTTGTCCCAACAAGCAAGACACGAATGAGCCTGTAATGTGAACGGCCAACTCTCTTGTGGTAAGTTTCCTGGCGTGGTTTACAAAACTCACTACGACGACTGTTCATCAGTTTATATAGGCGAAACAAAAGATTTCAGGAGACGCCTAGAGGATAATGCGTGCGACGTACGTAAAGAAAAGGTGACTACGAATACAAAAGCGGAAGATGCGAAGTACACGAAATTAAAATGGACGAAGAGGAGATAATGCCAACAGAAAAGATTTTATCAGCCAGCCAAAATATCCAGTTACTCATGATCCAGATTACGCCTAGCAGAATATAACAGAACAATTCCACATTGCACCCTTTCTATGCAAAACCCGTAAGACGGTACAGTTACAAAAAGCCAGTGACCTTCAACCGGTTGCTCATTCTGAACGGCGCTTCCGAAACGTTGTTTGTTCTTTCTCGTGGTCAATGAGAGCTCAGTCACATTTTAGCGGATATGGTGTTATTTCCCTGTTTAGGTAACTTATGCCTCTGTCACACGAGCTAGCAAATATTGTTTTACCTAAGCGGTCTTTTAGAAAGTTAAAAGACTTGTATTCTGAAGGAGTTGGATGGCAGACACACGGGCTGGCGATCTCTTTTGAGAGTTTTCTTCCGAGGACGCTATCGAAAGTGTGGCGCTAGGTCTTGAAACAAGACCACTCAGAATAAACCGACGTATCACAACACATAAATCAAAATAAATCAAGTGCATAGAATATTGAACGTTGTTTATTGTAAATTTGACTGCAGTATTGCCACAAACGTTAAATCAAAGATGGCGTCAATCCGCACCGATGATTAGCATCATCACTTGAAATCTTCGAACTGCTTAGGAGAGTGCTGTAGAGAAAGTGCATTATTGCGTCTACCTAACCTTCTACTAAGTGTAAAACGTTTTTTTATAATGCGTTAACATAACACAAGAATCAACTTTTGCTTCATTTCTTTATTAAAAGATAGTCACTGGTGTCCATTACATTGTAGGCTACGGCTCAAGGAGATCGGCCATCTCCGCTTCTGGAAAAAGCCGCTTCTGAGAAGGCGATTGACCTCTGTCGTGTGTCTGCGAATGAAGCTCTTTTTGGAAGGTGCTTTTTATTCAAACGCCTTTGCAGTGCCCATGTAACAGGACTATTACTCTACTTTTGAAAGCAGAGACTTTTGCAATGCGATCATAATAGTTTAGCCCTATGAATGATGAAGAAAAATAGAACTATTCTTCCAAGGGTACTATTTGCTAATGTCTCACAAAAATATTTTGTTGCAGGAAAACCACTGCTAGTAACTGATCTCAAACTTTAGCATGCATGAAGAGGCTACTTTGAAACATGAATATGTTTAAATTGCTGCTGCACTTTTTGAACACCTATCTATGGTCCCCGGAAAAACTTGTCATACTGTCGTGTTCACGCTCTTCCCTAAATGGGTGCTCGCTGTCCGAATGCATGCAGCCTTCGGCGCTGCACGCAGTTGGCGATAGGAAGCTGCCTTGCCACCATTGCTCTGTGCTCTTCGCGAGTTTCGTGCGTCTTTTGGTTTGTTTTTCACGCCATGAACGCTTCCCATGCTTGGTATGCGTGATTTTCTCCACCTTCATTACCGTAAACAACAAAGCGAACGTTGAACGCATAACGTTTTGTGTCAGCGCAGCAGAAAAATATCCAGTTCGCTAACGTATAAACAGCACTCACTGCGGTTTGTTGTCGGATGCCTTGAAAAATTAAAAACACTTGACGCTAACGGCTAGCGATGGGGCTTGAAGCAGACACAAATTCAATGAATGATTATATGAATGAATGCATAAAAAATATCTTGCGCATGTATGTGGCGGCCAAAACAGGAAGGTTGAACTAATGAGAAACGTGTCGCTATTCGCGATAATAAATAACAATGGTAGTAGCCGGGGGGCTTATAGCTGTGGATCGTTACAAAATCTGCCGCAAAGTTGCACAATAGAGTTATATAAATAGAACCAACGAAAGAGATAAAGCCAAAAATGGACGAAAACCCAGAAAATGAACGTATATAAAAAAAGAGAAGGACAAATGTGGAGCTATATAAAGCTGAAAATGTATAATAAAGAAACACTGCAGACAGCTAGCTGCAAACGTAGGTTGTAAATCCTATTTGTTGGGCTTGGGCTTCAGAGACGTTAATTTGATGATACACCACGGCCACAAGAACTTATTTTTATTCTGCTAAAATACTTGAAGGTTTCCTTCAAGGTGGCTTACAATTATCGCAACCCTTAGTTATACGTTGACTATTCTTTCACAAATAAAAGTGGTATCCATGAGCCGTAGCTAAAATGGTGGTACTAAATTGCTTGGTAGTGATGCTGAAAATTCAGGTTTTCTTTTCCACACTCACGAGGTCATTTATTTATGCGCCTGCCAGTTATTTCTAATATTACATTTGCCTTTTACCCTAAAGGAAAACGGTGTTCAAAAGGCGCTGGGTATATTTGACACCGATGATACGATTAGGACATTATTCACAGGAATTACCTGTGGCCTGACCCCTGTAAAGATCTACGCTGAAAAGGAACTCGTTGCCTGCGTATAAATTTTGTCCGTTTTGAGACACATCTTGAACATGCAAGTTTGCAATATTTATATTCAGGCTCTTTCTGAAGTCACTGTTTCCGCCATTATTTGAGCGGCCTGGAATCAAGGGATCTGTTTGCTCTATATTCTGTCCATATGAAGTTCTGAGGTTTTTTAGAGTTCGGTGGTGCCAGGTATTTATTAGTGATAAATGTCAGTTTGCTGCATGATACGATCAATATGCTGTTCAAATTATTGTCGAACTATTGGATTAGGAAGGAATGACAACCTATATTTGGAGAAGGGCGCAGCTTGTGCAAATATATTCTGGATTAAAAAAAAAGAATATGCCTAAATAAACGGATCTTGATGTTTACTGGGATTTTTAGTTACCATGAAAAGAGGTGGAAAGTAGCAGAAATTAATTTTAGGTTGTCGTTGCAGAGGACAGGGATTTTCACCTTGAATGGGGTAGTCATATACATGCCAGGGCACGCAGCATGCACGTGGCATGCCCAAACAAACGAAATGACCTGATAATAGTATACTGCACTACGCACGAGGAATTCGCGTCGTGGCAGGTTAGGAGAAGACTGTATTATCCCATGTCGCTGAAAGACAGGTGAAAATCTAAACAACTTTGATTTATTGTGTATATCTTGCAAACATGTGAGAGTTGGAATAAGCATGGAAACACACTGTCTCTTGCAACATCTACAAGGCAATGACAATAACATTTATACTCGACAATCGAGCTGAGAACTCCGTGTTTGTTGAAGTCAAAAAATAAGTAAACATAGCATGGCCAGATTACGTCGATGAAGCTCCATGCTTGATCCATAGCAGGATATTGAAAACGCTGCCCTGCCTGGCGGCGGCGCTTCTGTTCATAAGCTACAATTATTATAGCAAAGTAACAATAATTGGCGAATAGGTGTTAAACTTTTTGGGACTAAATTATTAATTTTTCAAAGAGACACGCCCCTCAAAAAAAAAAAAGGTTATGCAGGCTATCTCTGAAAGCCAGTGGACTCATACCTTTGCTGGATGCCATTCGGTTTATGTACTCGGCGATATATCTAAGAATTTGTCAAAGTTTAGTTTTACTATCTGAGAAATGTCGACAGGAATTTGCCAAGAACGACTGATATGCAGACATGCACATGGCAAAATGGCATGCGTCGAAGAGCACATAAAAAGAGCAGAGTAAAGTCAACAGGGGGAAAAACAGCAAAACGACAGAATAGCGCATAAAGACAACGACATGCCTTAAAATAGCATAACAGAAAGCAACGAAATAGCGCATGGAGAAAATAACGCAGCTGCAAAATAACACAATGAAATCTCACCAAGGCAAAAAATAGCGCAGCGCAGGAAGATGCACCAAATTTCAGGGATAATTGTCACCGCCAAGGACAAAGGATAACCCACGCGGTAGCAGAGTTAAGCTTTAGCTATTGCTCATTTTAGACGGAGGTAGACGGAGAATGACATAGGGTCACAACCTGGTCACAAATCATCAAAGCTCAGCGAGTGAAAACAAGTCAGTCGAGAATACCACAGATGCAAGCCTCATTGACTCCCTCAGCCGACGCATAGTGCTCTCCTTTATTCTCAACTTTCAGGATCCAACCGCCACCATTGCAGACGCAATAAAACATCATGCACAAACACAACTGCACCTAGCCGGCGCCTCTGAGCTCAGAGGCTGCAGGAAGGTACTGGGTGACATACGATGTGCTCGCACCAAAGAGTAGTCGGCCACTGAGCAGGCGCGAACTGGACCCGCAAGAATAGAGCCAACCGCTAGCAAGTTTGGTGACTTTTTATGCTTAGCGCAGTAGCTTTGTTAGGTTCTCGAAGCATCAAAACTGTTCTGTTTGCCTTTGCTGCGATTGTGATCAGAATTGGAAGGTTTTCCAATCATTCACGGCATGTCGTCTAAAGGATGGACAGTCTTAAACTTCACGTTTTCTTTGAACCACTCTGGCACGGCCCATGGCATACAAATAGCAATTGAAAAGCCGAAAATTATTGATATGGTTAATAGGAGGATTATGATTTCTATGCTACTGCAACTCCAAAGAGCTGTCAAAATGTGCATTGACAAAATATAACTTCTGAAATACTCAAGAAGTTACGCTCGCAGAATATGGTAAAATTATTCATAATTGATTTTAGTATTTAACCTCGGTAGAAACCTGAGAGAACCTCCTTGGTAGGTAACTGCAGCCTTTACTACCTCAGAAATATCTGAATAAGATTATCTCGATGAAAAACGCATTAAACCTATTTCAAGCGAGTGAGTGCAGCAGTTAATTGCTTCGTACGAACTTTCCCGCGAGGTTATCCGGTACTGCAAGGCAGGATGCCCAGGTTTTTGGAAAGTTTAAAAATACAAATCATTTCCCTACTAAGATATATCGCTACAAGCCTATTTGCTTGAGGAGTACACATATCAGCTCCATTATTACACGTGTTAAGAATCCCATGGCGTTAAAAGCCTATATTCAACCTATTATCCCTTGGTTCAGCATCATGACGAATGGTCTTTAATGTATCTGACTGCAAAAGTTACCACTTTGAGCCCCATGAATAATATTTTGAGAAAACACTATATTAAGCATATGCTAGTTGTTCTTTATTTTAAAAGCAAAATAACGCTGACCAATTCCTGCTTCCTTAGCAAAGGTAAAACTGAACCAGCAAAGCCAAAGAAACGACGAGTGCATTGCAACTGACTTAGCAAGCACATTCTTCGGTCTACACTGCAGCGTACTGTGTTGCGCTGTTTTGTCACTGTGCTATTTCCTCCTGTGATATTCTCTCCTCTTGTAATCTTTCTTGTTCTTCCGCGTACAGTTTGCTTGCCGTGCTGTTCTTTCCCTAAGGTGAATATTTAAAAAAATGTTTTTAAACGTCCTCTTTCTCATGTGCTGTTCGTTAATGGTATCGAAAGCGATTAAAGGTAAGAAAAGTGCAAAACTACTTCGCCACAACGTGTTACAGTGTAGAATATTGATTATTTCAATGCCTAGCTTTAATGGGCGTCCTTTGGCGTGCTACAATTTCCTGGAATGGCTCTCGCAAAATATTTCTTCTTTTTGGAGCACGCGCTGATGGTCTCTAAATAGGTGACCCTCTCACTGAGCATATGAAAAAAAAAATGAAAATATTTTAAGGAAGTGGTCTACGGGCAACAACATTCCGCTTACAGTTCCAAGACTAGAAAAGCGGTCAACCAGGAAATACGTTGCAATTAGCATGAGAAAAAACGACTGCGAAGTAAATTTAAATCATTTATATTGAAGAAAATTACCGTGCAGACGACCATATTATGAACTATTCTTTAAATCCCGATCATTATTAGCCAAATGTTGAACAAACCTGGACAAAATTTGCGCTTGCGCGCTGGTGGTATCCGCTGTTTAAAGTGATGTAATAGGCATAGGGTCCTTGAAAAACTTGTCGGGGACACTTAAGCTCCACCTTTAAGGGTACGACGCAATAGCATTTCTCCCTCATCGAATATAAAACCCCATTTTAACCAAGACTTGTTCAAGTACAGGTGTGGGTAATTATAGAAAATTTTATATTGAGAAAACCTCCGCCATGTCGGTAGGGGACATGCAAATGCTTGCTTGTATGTTGTGTTGTATTTGTCATAAACTGGCACTAAAACGACAGCAAAAAATCCTGCGTGGCTAGGGTTAACGTGAAATTAATGTTCCTGGCAAGCTGTATCTGATATCACTCTCCCATAGTAAACAATTACAAGGGTTCAACGCTGCTGAACCAAATATTGAGCGAAAGTATTAGCTCTAGGTGACCGAGCGTTCTTCTTCCTCTCTTTTTCTTCTTCCTCAGCCCACATATAAAGCCCCGCTTTAACCAATCTGTATGAACGTGCCTTAGTTGTCTATATGGGTACCGTGAATACCAGGGTTCTAGAAGGCTGATTCTGGCATAACCGTCCCATGTGAAACGAGGAACCAAAGTTGGCTGCTTCTGCGTGCCCAGGTGGGGTGTGACGTCACAGCGTCACGTGGGTAAGATGTGGCTACAGGCCGCTCTACGCTGAAGGCTCGAAACCTAGAGTAGTGTAATAGGGCGTTTATTGACGCTCAGATGGAGAGCTGTGAGGACAGGACCTTGCAACGGCGAGCCCAGCGTACTTCTTCTTTGTCTTCGTCGCACAACGCACAGGTGCATGTCGATGGCTGAAGTGCTGACTATCACAGTACATTTTCCCCCCGGGTAAAAAAAAGGAGCCATCCTGGCGACTTATGGCGCGGAAAGCACAGCGGGGTCATAGAATGGCTTCAATCGGTTGATGTGAACTGTTTCACGACCACGGCGACGCAAGTCCGCAGAGGGCGTGACTGGCTCAACTACGTAGTTGACTGCATATGTTTGCTGGAGGACCCTATATGGCCCGTGGTAGCGAGCAAGAAACTTCTTTGAAAGGCCGGGGGTTGTGGAGGGCACCCAGAGCCACACCAGTGTGTTCGGGAGATATGACGAAGCTTCGCCGGTATCAAGGAGGTATTTTTGTTGCCACTGATTTTCTGTTGTGAGAGAGCGGGCGAGCTGACGGCATTCTTCTGCGTACGTGACGGCATCGGATAGCGGGGAAGATTCGGAAACGTCAGGGCGGTAGGGAAAAAGTGTGTCCATAGTACAGGGTGGCTCGCGCCCGTAAACGAGAAAGAATGGAGAGAATTCAGTAGTGGCCTGTGTCGCGGTGTTATATGCGTAAGTAACAAACGGTAGAACTTGGTCCCAATTGGAATGGTCGGTGTTCACGTACATAGCCAGCATGTCACCGAGAGTGCGGTTAAAACGTTCTGTCAGTCCATTCGTCTGAGGGTGGTACGAGGTAGCGGTGCGGTGTATGATGCGGCATTCTTTCAGGAGAGCCTCAAGAGCGTCTGATAAGAAAACGCGTCCGCGGTCACTGAGCAGTTCGCGAGGGGCACCATGGCGAAGAACCAGGTTTTTCAGAATAAAGGCAGCCACGTCGCGTGCGGAAGCAGACGGCAATGGTGATGTCTCAGTGTAGCGGGTTAGAGGATCCACTGCCACGATAATCCAGCGGTTGCGAGCTGAAGTTGTAGCAAGGGGACCGTATAGATCTATGCCGACACGATCAAACGGATGGGCAGGACAGGGCAACGGCTGCAACGAAGCAGGGGACTTGAGAGGAGTTTTTCGGCGTTGGCAAGACTGGCAAGAGCGGACAAAATGGCGGACAAAGCGGTACATTTCACGCCAGAAGAAGCGTAGACGCAAGCGCGTGTAGGTTTTCAACACTCCGCCGTGGGCGCACTGGGGATCAGTATGGAAAGCAGCACAAATTTCGGCGCGGAGATGACGGGGGATGACTAAAAGCAACTTCCTTCCGTCGTGAAGATAATTGCAGCGATAGAGCAGCCCGTCACGAATTGAAAAATGATGAGCTTGGCGGGCAAGCGCCCGAGACAAACGACCTGGAGAGTGACTTGAAAGAAAGTCCAGAAGTGTAGATATCCACAAGTCGCGCCGCTGTTCCGTGGCCATGTCGATAGTGGCAAGCGAAGACAAATCGTAGGCGCAGATCTCATCAGACAACGAAGAGGGAGGCAGCGGTGAGCGCGAAAGAGCGTCCGCGTCAGTATGCTTGAGGTCTGAGCGATATATGACACGAATGTCATACTCTTGGAGGCGAAGAGCCCAGCGAGCAAGGCGGCCGGACGGGTCCTTGAGGGACGCCAGCCAGCACAGAGCGTGATGATCAGTGACCACATAAAATGGTCGGCCATAGACATACGGACGGAATTTGCCGATGGCCCAAATAATGGCCAAGCATTCTCTTTCCGTAACAGAGTAATTGGACTCTGCCTTGGTCAAGGTGCGGCTTGCGTACGCCACCACATAGTCTCGGATACCAGGTTTGCGTTGGGTGAGAACGGCGCCTAGCCCAATACCTCTAGCGTCAGTGTGAATCTCAGTTGGCGCATTCGGGTCGAAGTGGCGGAGGATGGGAGGGGAAACTAAAAGACAGCGTAAAGTGTTGAAGGCGTCATCACAAGCAGGTGTCCATGCGCAGAGGTCGGAGCTGCCGGAGAGGAGCTGGATGAGAGGAGCAATAATAGAGGCGAAATTTAAGATGAAGCGGCGAAAGTAGGAGCACAGGCCGATGAAACTTCGTAGCTGCTTCAGTGATTTTGGGCGTGGGAATTCGGCAACTGCACGAAGTTTGGTGGGATCGGGAAGAATGCCATCCTTAGAAACGACATGACCTAGAATTGTTAGTCGGCGAGCAGCAAAGCGGCACTTCTTCAGATTCAGTTGGAGGCCGGCGGTAGCGAGACAAGTGAGAACGTCCTTCAGTCGGAGCAGGTGGGATTGAAAATCGGTAGAAAAGACTACGATATCATCGAGATAGCAAAGACAGGTTCGCCACTTGAATCCACGAAGCACAGTGTCCATGAGGCGTTCAAATGTGGCCGGGGCGTTGCAAAGCCCAAAGGGCATGACGTTGAATTCATATAATCCATCTGGTGTGATCAAGGCAGTTTTAGAGCGGTCAGTGTCAGCCATTGGCACCTGCCAGTAGCCAGATCGTAAATCCAACGAGGAGAAAAACTCGGCGCCCTGCAAGCAGTCTAGTGCGTCATCGATGCGTGGCAGAGGATAGACGTCCTTGCGCGTGATCTTGTTGAGCCGGCGGTAGTCGACACAAAACCGGAAAGAGCCATCTTTCTTAGGTACCAACACAACTGGAGACGCCCAGGGACTGTGGGATGGCCGAATGACACCACGACGGAGCATGTCGTCCACATGATCAGCAATTACTTGGCGCTCCGAAGCCGACACGCGATAGGGGCGCTGGCGCAAAGGTGCAGTTTTACCGGTGTCGATGGTGTGCTCTACGACAGACGTGCGGCCAAAGTCAGTTTGAGGAAAGTCGAATGAAGAAGCGAAGTTCTGCAAGAGGGCGACAAGTTGATCACGTTGCGCAAGTGGAAGATCAGCATCAATAGCATGTTGGAAAACGTCGGAGGGCGTCGAAGCGGTCGCAACATCGCAAGAGCACAGACAAACGTCGAAGGAGGGGGTTGAGTCAGCAAGAGTGGTGATATGACTGGGATCAAGCTCTTCAAGACGTCCAATGCATTCGCCACGGAGCAGGACTGCTGGGCAAGAAAATGGGTTCGAGGCGTAAAGTGCACTCTTGCCGTCTTGAATTTCGAGAATTGCGAACGGAAAAAGGAGGCAGGGATGACGGGAGGTGGCTTCGGAAGGTGTAAAAATTGCAGTCAAAGGAGTTACCCACTCACAAGACAGTGGTACGAGGGCAGCAGAGAACGGAGGAATGTCGGTGTCATGGGCGACGAGAAGTTTTGCAGTGCGGGGAGGGGTATCACAGAAGGGGGCATCACAGAGGGGGGCGAAGGCAATTTGCGCACGAGCACAGTCAATAACGGCTTGATGAGTCGATAGAAAATCGTATCCGAGGATGATATCATGCGAGCAGTTCGGCAGAACAATAAACTCGATGGGGTACAAGACGTCTTGAATGAGCACACGGGCTGTGCAAGATGCGGAGGGGTGAATGTGCTGTGATGAGGCGGTGCGGAGCGAAAAGTCGGAAATCGGAGTGGTCACTTTGCGAATTCGACGGCAGAGCGCTTCACTGATGACGGAGACGGCTGCACCGGTATCGACGAGAGCGAGAACTGTGGCGCCTTCTACAGAAACTTTGATAACATTAGCGGGACGACATGGAGGAATTGAGGAATTCGAAACAAGCGCAGTTCTTGCCCCCGGAACTGCGACTGTTAGTTTCCCTCAACGGTGCTGGTAGAACGTCGCAGCATTGGAGAAAGCGATCGGCGACAGAGGAGAATGTGATCGACGAGTGGTATAGGTTTGGCGATCTTGTGGGACAAATTGAGAACCGGGCGGAATCATTTGCGAGCGTGAGTCGGTATCGTACGGGTAAAGTCGAAAGTCAAGCTTTGAAGGTTGGAGGCGCTGGCGACAAAGGCGCGCAACATGGCCCGGCCGACCGCAGACATAGCAAATCGGAAGGTTGTCCGTAGTACGCCAAGGTTTCATAAGATGTGGGCGGAACCTTGAGGGTGGGGCTTGAAACGAAGGCTCAGCATGCGGCGGTGAACGGTAGGCAGGGACCTGCACATAGCAGCCAGACGTGGGCGAAGGTGGTGGCGTAGCCGTTACTTGGGCATACGTGAGAGGTGCCGTCACAGGCGGCAGCACGGGGTTGGACGGCAAGACATCAGCGACGTGTTCTTGCACGACACGGCGTATAGCAGGGGCCAAAGATGGAGCCAGTTCAGGAACGAGGCGGCCCGAGTCTTGAAAATGGGGAAGGAGTGAGATTTGACGTGCGACCTCTTCACGAATAAAATCTTTGATCTTTTGATTCAGCGGGCTCCCTTCAGAAGTTGGCGAACCATCCAGGGCTAATGCGGATACGCCTTCGTCGCACACACTGGAGCGGCGCCTAGAAGCGCGCCGCTTGCGGAGCTCGTCGTAGCTCTGGCAAAGCTTCACGAGTTCACTAACGCTGGTGGGATCTTTCGCTACCAGCATCTGGAAGGCGTCCTTAGAAATGCCCTCGAGGATGTAGCGGATTTTGTTTGCTTCCGGCATGGCCGGGTCGACTCGTTTGCAGAGATCAACGACGTCTTCTATGTAGCTGGTAAAGGTCTCATCAGCGCGCTGAACACGATCGTGTAAACGTTGTTCGGCACGAAGCTTACGCACTGCCGGGCGGCCGAACACTTCCGCGAAATTCTTTTTAAATGTCGACCAAGATGACAGGTCAGCCTCATGGTTACGAAACCAGAGGTTCGCCACGTCCGTCAGATAGAATATGACGTTACTGAGCTTGTCTGAGTCATCCCACTTCTTGTAGCTGCTTACTCTTTCATACGATGACAGTCAGTCGTCGACATCTTGATCGGCCGTGCCGCTGAACAGGCAAGGATCACGCTTTCGCACGATGCCAGCACACATGATCGTGGGTGGAACGGCCGGCAGCGTCGAAGGGGACTCGTCTTGCATGGCGGTCGTAGAGGGTAGTGTACGGCTTCGCAGTTCCAGTTTGGGTGGGATCGTTTCCGGCACCTCCGCCGATTGTAATAGGGCGTTTATTGACGCTCAGATGGAGAGCTGTGAGGACAGGACCTTGCAACGGCGAGCCCAGCGTACTTCTTCTTTGTCTTCGTCGCACAACGCACAGGTGCATGTCGATGGTGAAGTGCTGACTATCAGAGTACAGTAGTATTGCTTTCGCAATAAAATGAGGCCAAGTTTGCAGCTCCTGTCACACCTAACGTCAGGCAGATCTATGTTGACTCTGTGCTCGGCCATGGCAGCCACCAGCGACTGACTGCCAGAACTATGCTCCTGACGTTTCGCTCAACACCCCGACGCTGGGGTCGGACACCCACGCCAACTCCAGCGCCTGTGCCGGGTTTTCGGGAAACGGGGCTGTTAACGCGAGAGCGGTAAAATAAAGTGTGCCTCTGACAGGTGATAGTTGGCAGGCGAAATAGCCGGGCTCTCACAGGATGATAGCCTAACGTTAGATGCTAGAAGCTCAGTCATTTCACATTTTAAATATTCAGCTATTAATAACAAATGACAACAAATAAGTGAGTAGTACGGCTAGATTTATCTGTTCATAATTCTCGTATTTTCACTGGTCTTAGCCTTGCCGTCTAAAAGTGTTAGTGATACCCTTTATCACCGAATATAAATCAGGGTCTTAAAAATGAAGCTTTCATTTGCACTCCACTGATCGATAGCAACCAGTAAGATCCCTAAATACCAGTGATAAGCCCGCTGCTATTGGAAAACACGGCTGCCTATCTCAAGACTGCGTGCACGAAATTGAGTAATAAGGTAGGGTTTAGCAATTAGCTCAAAGCTCACTGCCGATTTAATACGGGTAGATGTCATTGTCAGAAAACTAGTTAAGGATTATGCTTTATTGGCACTGCGTAATAGGCTCACAAAGCATCGCTGAATGGCGCTGATCTGATGAAGTCGCTGGGTAATGCACCACCTTATTTCGCCCAGAATACACAATACTGCCCAAAATTCGAAGAAGCAAACATAGTTAACGGCCAGAGACTTCTTGTTTACTTCTAGATGTAGAGCAGGCCACTGAGGGCTATGAGTTACTACTGACGGCGAAACGCGGTTCCCATGATAGCGACCAATCCTGCAGGAATTGTATCTCGGGATACTTCGGTTTTACAATTATGCGCAGCACGGGAGGTAATTGGTTCAGACGGCAAATGAAATACAAGCTCAGTTATAGTAAGTCGTTGTGTTGTTCGTTGTATTCATTTCGGCTCTTATGATATGGTTACGATGTATGTATTATCTTTGGTCCGTACTTATGAAGCTTTTGGCGAGGATTCGGTGTTCAGTGATGCCAACCCGCAGGTATGCCTTTGTATTGCGCTTGCGATATATTTCTGTTATTGGCTCATAGACGGAAATCTGTTAGTGAGTTCCTCAGCAAAGGATGTTTTGTAACAACATAGCCTTGTTCCTCGATATTTTCTGATCGCTGTACAAAAGCCCTTAAGGCGCATTCAAACAAGCTAGTGGCGTACTTCGCACGCAGTATAATTTGGTTGCTTCCAGAGCGGCCGCAGAGCATGCAAAGAGCATAAAGAGTCGACAAACAAGGCCCATGCGGGGAGCGAGACGCTGGAGAATTTTTCATTCCTTTCGATTTCTAGTCATGGTATTACATCATTGTAATCTCTGCGATACCGCTCCAAGCCATCTAGGCCACTGGCGACATTGATGAGTTTTCACAGAACGCGGAATTTGGCCTTTTTTGTTTCTAAAGAAAGGATGCGAGACGTCTTAGAACGAGACCTTTTAGTTGGAAAGCAGTCCTTGCGGAGAACCTGGCAAAAAAACCTATATAGTTTTACCCGCGGGTCTCGTCCTTTAGCGTTTCGCGCGTTCACTTCGCGGGGGGTTGTGGCTGAGAGTCAGATGTGAGCGTAACCTATGTCAAGTTTAATAACAAAATGCTAAGGTAAGCAGCTGTCTCATTTTACGATATTGATCTCTATGATAGTTTTGTGTTGCTTCGGCGGAAGCATTTCAGTGTCCCGAAAAAATGGAGCGACAGTGCTCGTTTGTTGCAAGTGCCCAAGCTAACTGTCTACTCCAGCGATGTCCTGACGTTTCAGATTTCGTCGCTACGCTAGAAATGTCATCCCAGCCGAAAAAAACTACAGAAATTTGTCAAAAATACGAGAAAATATCCTGTAGTTCTGTCGCAACCATCAAAGTTTTCTGTAGTTCTGCAGTACTTTTCTGTAGTTCTGCAGTTTTCTGTAGTACATTTCTGTTGTCTGTAGTTCTGTAGCACTTTTCTGTTGTAACTACAGAAATTTCTGATGTTACTACAGAATGTTCTGTTGTCACAACAGGTTTCCCGTCAAAAACCGCACAGAAATTCTGTCGTAACATCAGACAATTTCCTGTTGCTTTTTCCGACTGGGATGTTGCTGCCGCGCGGCGAAATATGAGCTTAAGTTTCTATGGGTGAGCCTCAAAGGAGACTATATATATGCCATACACGTCCCTTCTCTTGAAATGAGAACAGTGTTATTTGATCATTAGTGAATCAAGTCGATGTAAATAATAGCAGCAACGAAAAGATTCTATTTGCCGCAAAACCATCTTTTTAATTCAAGATAGGTATGAATTTTGAAATATTCAAGATCTGGTGAACGTGTCAAAGCTTAACGTTTAAATTTATTGTATATTCGTACCTAGTAACATCTTTTGTATGCAGGCAAACAAGCTCAACACCTTGAAGTTCTTGAATACCAGAACAGAAACAATACTTGCGCTATATTTACTTCGTGGTTCTTTAAACAAACCGAAGGTAAGTATAAAGGTGCAAAAGCCATTTTTATGTGGTTTGTTCACGTCTAACTTATTAACTGTGAGCAGAGGGCTACTTTGAAAGCCAATATAGACATTGCTGTAGAGGTGCTTCAATTTTCAAATTTTAATTTGAAGGCTGGTACTTACCTGCTATAGGAGAAGGAGAAATGAAAAGTGGGTATTTCATATATAAATATTAGAGACGCCGAAACTGACTGAGCTGAAGTAGCGATCAAGTTTAGGCCACGAGACGTCATGCCTAGAGAAACCCTTTTATGATTGAATTATAACCAGATGTGAGCGTAACCTATGCCAATATATAGGAACAGAACGGTAAGAAGAGGAGCTGTTTGATTTTACGATACCATTAACGCACACGTCACTTTGGATGCTTGATCTGTAACACCTAGAAATACACAGACAGAGCTACTTAAAACGCCTTCCATTGAGGCGTATGTCTGGAATGGACGAAAATTGAGAGCAAAGCAGTAAATGCCCACTAGTCTGGTTGACAACGCAGAACGAGCTGAAAGGAGTGATTGTTACTAAAGTTTCAAGTGCGCGGAAGGGCGCCGCTGACAGAGAGCATCAGGTGGTTCGTTTGAAACCCGCCGCCGGACACCCACCGGTAAAAATGGGTACAAGCGTCCCCCGGCCTGGCGCCCGGCTCTCACAGGGGTGTGCGCTTGGAAAAGGCTCCGCAAACCCCGCTGCGCTCCTTCTGGGGCAAAATAGTTTCGAACACTTCAGCCTGCTAAGGTGGTTCGAGTTACCGTGTTTCACGGGGTTCAAAACTGAAAACGAGTCGTGCCTCTCTATGTCTGCGTCCTTCGCCTTGTTTCAGTCTTTACTAATATGTAACAACTGGCCAGCCCTCCACTCTACTGAAGGAGTGATCGGCATACATTGTTTTATGTGGTACAAATATGTTCGATATATAAAGCAGATTCGAATCTTAAAACTGCATGAGCGAGGTGCATCCTAACGCTTCCGTATAAAACCAGAAAATTATGATAAGGAGAGCAAACGAACCCTTAGACACAATGCTAGAGTTTGCTCCGAGTTGAGATTGTTCTAAACTCTGGCAAAGGCTTCAGATGTAAGACATATTGACGCCAGGACACGAAAATAAACAACTGACCCGATTTTCAGTTTTATTGGTTTCTCTATAGTCACTTTAGAATATTCATTACTTTGGCTTCGTTTCTTGTGTTTTTGTGGGCAGTGACATAGTGGGCCTCACAGACCACCTCTTTCATTCAATATTGCAGATATTTGTTATTCTACCGAGGCCTGTACCTGTGCAAGTAAAGGGTAGAAGAAATAAGTTAGCTTATTTTTATTGCATCCTTTGTGGTACTTTAAAGCATTTTGTAGTGTGCAGGATGGGCACATAATGTGCTTTAAAATTGCATTTAACTTATACTTTGCTGCATACCGGGAAGGAGCGCTTGTATTTTGTAGCTCGTTGATAGGTTGGGGTGGCTTTATATCACCTAATAACTGCAATAGAGACGGCTTCTCTCTTTATCACGTGGCCTGGAAGACTGCGCGCCAGATCTGAACGGAACAATGATTGTGAAGGGTAGCGCTTAGCAGTCATGTGCTAACTATGGGACGAGCTGTCGAAGGCAGGTGACAGAAATGCTCTTTCTAGTTGCCTGCTGCTGCAAGTCCAGAACGAAGCGAGGCAGCTAAGGTTGCCTTAATTAAAGCTTTAATATCCTCCCGGTGCCACCATTTAAGGTAAAAGTTTTGTGTTGTTATGATTAACCATCTGACAACGTATTTGGCGAGAAATTATGTTTCTATATGTCCAAAACATTTCTCACTCCAATAGATGTTTGTAGTCCTTTAAACAATTAGGCAGGGTACCTTACCTGGTTACTTCTCTTGCCATAGTATCCCTAGCTCAAACAGAGTAACATTTCCTCATTTACCGCGTCAATCGGTGATTTCGTCACAGTTAATTCAGTACACGTGCCACCGACACTTCCTACAAATGTCACGGTTCTGCGAAGGAGGAAGCAACTTCGGTTCGCACAAGCATGCTCGACGTGCAGCCTCCGAAAAGAAGTGCGCAGCCCCACTTTACAGTCTTCACAATTTCGGCAGGGAAACAGTTGCGTTGGAGCAAAAATGGAGAAAACGATGACGCCCCACCCGCTTTCTGCACAACTCCAGATTCCAGGGATTTCATGCCAACATATGTAATTGAAATAAAAACTATATAGCCAGACTGGTTGGGCCCTTGGTATTTCAAATGTAGCTTAGTGACATTGCCTAAGTATTAACATATACAATTTAGTAATGAAGGCCAAGCTGGAAGAACTGAATGCTAAATATTGTTCATGGAAATTGCGCACACAACACTGAGAGTGCCAACTTATCGGTCGAGTCATAAAAATATATCATGTGAACAAGTACGTTTATGCAATAGGAAGACGTTAACGTTATCAACCCGTTGATTCTGTGTGGTTTCATATCAGTGCTTGTGCCTCAGGACCTAAAATTTGCAGCTTTGCGGCTTCGCGAAATTTGAAAATGCTTTTTCCATCTGTTCCAAAAAATAATTCTTTCTTCGAGAATACGACGTGCCATACAGGGAAATTAGAGGTACATTCCTCTCCATCGGCCCATTTCCCACCGCATATTATCACGGCGGAGTGACAAGGTGACCGGCACAATCGAAAAAACAGTCACAAAACTCTTTATTAGGATGACTTGCTCTCGCAAAATAAATAAGAGAATCGGCGGCGGAGATAACAAGAAGCCTGCTCGTCGATCGTCGCAATAAGAATACCCGTCGTACTTGTCAATGCTCAGTGTAAAGGCGGCGCACAAACATCTATATAAAGCCGCCAACAGTGCCTAACGCAACCTAGAGCATTGCAGAAAGATACGCGAGTGGTCGGAATCTTCGAGAGACATCTCCACGCATCTTCGCGACAACAAAAGACTGATAAAGCTACGTCTCGCGACAACAAACATGAAAAAAAAGCAATACAGAATTGATCTCGGCGCTACAATCACACTGATAAGGTCGCATGCAAGAAGCTGTAACAAATACAGATTGAATGGTCTGCGGTTTTCTCCCCCCCCCCCACCCTCTTTAGTATACATCGCCTTCATGTTTTAAATAAAGCAAGAAGGTTAAGCATCAACATTAGACAGTTCAAATATCACGGATTCTTTAACGCGCGTAATACGGCTTCAAGCGTAAAAAATGTACGAATCATGGGTGGTGGTAAAAACTTTTATTTGAAGTAGGGGTGTGGGCCCCCTAGGGAGACCCACATACTAGGTGGTGTCCCTAATGGGGGATACTATTGGTGGATGCTGCCGTCCTGGCTCTTCGGAACAAAGCCTTTTTGGGCTCGAAGGTTCGAGCAGCCAAGCAGGGCCGCCTCCCAGTCCTCTAGTGTAGAGGTTAGGGTTGGGGGCTAAAACTGGATTTTGTTGGACGGCCCACACCATGTAGTGGGTATCTCCTACATTGTCACAGTGCTGGCACGTGCCGTTGACGATCGGGTCAAAGTGTTTCATAATAGCCGGGCATACATTATGTTGGTAAAAATCCGAATTAGCACGCGTTCGGCGCCTTCCTGAGCCCTTTTGCTTGTGTATTGTATCGCCGATGATTATATTTGGATTCACGAAGGGCGTGGCGGAACTATGAGACCGGCTGGGTAACACCTCTGGCAGAAAGAATACGTCGAGTGACCATGAGGTATGCAGGTCCTTCGACAAAACATATAATCTCGATTCCTGGTCACCAGGGTCTGGGCTGAAATGAGGCAACGATTAGGGTTTCCGCAGAATTCATCTCCCGGGTACCTCCCGCAGACTCCACGGAACAGGATGAGGGTCAAATCCTTACCAGATTTAAAGAAAGTATAGAATATAATGCGAAAGCATTAATTCGCTATGTTCACAGATATCTCCCGCAGACCGCGTCCGCAGACCGCCTTAACAAAATCGTGACCGCCACAGTTGTGAGTGATTGAGACGTGGTAGAGGTTCATTGCTGGTGTCAATCAATAGAATGTGACGTAATGTTGTTGACGAATAAATATTTAGGCCAGAAAGGTATTTAGGTAATTAATTACAGGCGAAAATGTAAAAGTTGTTTGCAGCAGTGGTGAGTAATTGAGAAGTGGTGAAGGTTCATGAGTGGTGTCGATCGATATATGGTGAAGGATTGTTTCCGAAAAAATCTATAGGCCATCAGGTTAATTAGATAGCTAATTAGAGGCAACAATGTAAAGGTAAATGCGAAAATGGTCTCATTAACCAATGGATTGGCGAAATATTTGAATGTATCGAATGCTGGAATAGTTATATAAATCTGTCAGTTAGGGTGACGTGAAGAATGTGATGTCACAGAACCTGAAGTTGAGCCAAAAAAGAGAATAGGAAGGGATTGGCGCGCAATTTTGATGTCTCAGCGACTAAACTAGTTAATCAAAGCAGTCAATTAGGGTGACGTCAAGGATTTGACGTCGCGCAAAGGAAGTAGTGCCGAAAAAGGGCATAGGAAGGGAATGGCGCACAATTTGAATTTACCGAAGGCTCAAATGGGTAAACAAGAAGTGAAGTCATGGGACTGCAAGGATGACGTCGCGCAACCGCAAGTGGAGTCGAGAAAGGGAATAGGAAGGGATTGGCACGCAATTCGAAACTACCAAAGACTAAAATGTGTAAACAATAAGTGAGTTATGCAATTAGAAGCAACCACCAGTAGCCTCCGAGCTTTCGAATTACTCCAATGCAGATTCTGCTGTGCTCTTTGTTGTTTACGAATTCTGGGTGCGCAAGTCGCTGTTGGAAGGCTGTCGTATCGTCGGGACTGACTTCTTAGTTCAGTTGTCCGACGCGGCGAAGAATTTTGTATGGCCCTAAGTGTCAACGTAACAACTTTTTACTTAGTCGGTGACACGTGAATCGGCGTCCATACCCAGACTTGGTCTTCCGGCTTGTTGTATTCTCAGTCGCGTCGTCGCAAGTTTTATTGTCGCGCGTCGGTGCGTTCTTGGTCTTTATTAGGCAGCCGGGCGAGTCGTCGGGCTTGCTCTGCACACTGCAAGTAGTCGGCGACGTCGAGGATGTCTTCTGTCACGTGTGGCTGCATCGCATCGAGCTTTGTCGTGGGCTCCCTGCCGTACACAAGCTTGAACAGGGTTGATCTGATTATCGTCTGTACGGCCGTGTTATACTTGAAGATCACATACAGCAGAATGGCATCCCATGCCTTGTGTTCGGCGTGGATGTACATGGCGAACACGTCTGCGATTGTTTTGTTGAAGCACTTCTTAAGACCGTTGGTCTGGGGATGCTAGGCAGTTGCCCTCCGGTGACTAGTTTGACTGTTGTGCAAAATGACCGGCATGAATTCGGCCGTCAAGGCAGTTTCTCTCTCCGTGATGAGCACTTCAGCAGAGCAGTGTATCAGTAGAATTCGTTCGACAAAAAATTTAGCAACTTCTGCTGCTCTACCGGCTTTCGCTTCAGCGTAGCGAGTCATGTAATGGATTCCCACGGTGATTCATGACACACTGGACTGGCTCTGCAAAGCAAGGTAAAAAAGCAAGTAAAGGCAAATTGCCCGTTCTGTGCAAACTCATCAATGTCACCAGTTCTCCGTATGGCTTGCAGAGCTACCAGAGCTATGGAAGAGAATACATTGATGTATTACCATGCCTGGCTAATGAAAGGAATGAAGAATCCTCCAGCGTCTCGCTCCACGCGTGTGCCTTGTTTGTCGATTATTTGTGCTCTTTCCCTGCTTTGCAAGTTCTCCGAAACGAATAAAATTTAAAGATATCTAGCGTGTGAAGTACGCCACTAGATTGTGTAGCTCATCGATGGGCGTAAAGAGTGGCTACTGGCAAAAAGATGTCGACCAAAGAGAGTGCAAGCAGACCGAGTTCATGACACCAGATGACCTCTTCTAGTTCAAGGTAATGCCGTTCAGACTCTGCTCCGCACCCGCGACGTTCCAGCGAGTAAAGGATACAGTACTGGCTAGCTTGAAATGGCATATTTGTTTGGTGAATTTAGAGGATGTCGTTGTCTTCTCTTTGATATTTGAAGACCAATAGAAAAGGCTTCGCGCAGTGCTCGACACAATCAAGTCATCAGAGATAACATTGAAAGCAGAGAAGTGCCACTTCGCTTAGGAGGAGCTGTTGTTCTTTAGCCACATAGTAATTAATGACAGCGTTATTCGAGAACCAATCAAAAGAGCTGCGATCGGGCAGACTCCCAGCCAGGTGATAAGAAAGCTATGCGCCGAGTCCTTGGGCTATGCGCGCATTACCGATAATTCATCAAGAACGTTTGGTCCCTCGCCGAAGCTTTGACGCTGCATAAAAGGCAGACGTACCGCTTAAGTTGAGAATGCCGCAAGTAAAAATCTCTGAGGAACTAAAGCGCTGCTTACTGTCCCCACCTGTTCTCGGTCATTTTGAAGAAAACGCCGAGACTGAAATGCATACCAACGCAAGCAGCGTAGGTATAGGCACCGTTATCGTTCAGAGGCATGCCGGTGTAGAAAAAGTTATCGCTTACACCAGTAGGTCCCTCTCATGAACCAAAACCAATTATTCGACGACTGAAAAAGAATGCCTCGCGATCATCTGACCCACGTCGAAATTCTTTGCGTACTACCTATACGTACGACCGTTAAATGTAGTAAGCGATCACCATGCGCTCTGCTGACTTGCCAATTCGAAAGACCCCTCCTGCCGCCTTGGATGATGAAGCATACGCCTGCAAGAATAAGTCTGGTCGCAAGCACTCGGATGCAAACTGCTTGTGGCGGGGCAATGCAGACTCGCCTCTGAAGGAATGCGAAGAAGGCGCGCCTCCTGGGCATCAGGTTTGCATAGCAGCAGCGCTCGGATCCTCTATTGGAAAACCTGGAGGATTACCTATAAGTAAAAATGCTTCAGCTCCGACAGTCTTCAGGCATCAGCTGTCATCCTTCGCGTTGCACAACTACGTCCTTGAGAAGAAACATTATCCACCAAACAGGAGAACATACCTCCTTGCTGCGCCTAAGGAACTCCAAAAGAAAATATTGCATGCGTTCCACGATGAGCCGACATCACAGCACCTCGTGCTGTCGAGAATTATGCATGGCATCCAAGAGAGGTATTACTGGCCGCGGTTGTCTGCAGATGTTGCTGATTACGTGAAAGCGTGCCCTGAGTGCCAGCGTAGCAAGACACCTGAGATTAGACCAGCTGGTGTACAGAGCTCAATACCTCCCCCGGTAAAGCCCTTTCAACGAATTGGGATGCACCGTATCGGCCCCTTCCAACTTCATCAGCGGGAAACAAGTGGATCATCGTGGGAACCGATACATGACTCGCTACGCCGAAGTGAAAGCCCTGACCAACGGCAGAGCAACAGAAGATGCTAAGTTTTTCGTCAAAGGGGTAACATTTTTCTGAAAAGTATCAAGAACTTTATTAAGGTTACACTGGTGTGGATCAAAGGTGCGAGAGAAATTCTAACATTGAGGCAACACAAGGACTTTGTGAACTTGTAGTTAGTACAAAAACGTGGCATAGGCCGGCTAAAGTAACAGTATGCAACATTGCGATCACGAAGGCGCTTAAATAAGTTCGTTGAAGCACTAGTGCTGTTGTTAGATTCTGTATCTAGTACGAATGTAGTTTATAGGCATGAACCTAAATCACTAATATTTTAGGGGTATGCAGGAGAAGATGGGATGCAGACTTGATAGCCTGCCCAGAAGATATACTGTTAAACATATTTCCTTCTGCTGTTTTCAAACCCCTTTCATGTAAGACATGGCCTCAGAAGAAAGCAACCTTTGTAGCATGGACAACTAACACTTCCTTCTGAAACTCCGATGTTCCGTTCAAATATTCTGCAATTACTCAAATGACAGAACTGCCTATAGCCATTCATAAAATTTGATATATTCAGGACTTTTAGTGAATAATGCCTACCGTGTCATATATTCACGGCCTCAGGGCCTTCAGATTCTTGAAACCGTAAACGGGTTTCTTCATGAAGTTTTCAATGTTCGTTAGGTGCACGATAACCGATTTTAAAGTCTTTCGTTTAGCAGAGAAGTCACTCGAACCTGAATGTACCCCAATGCCGAGTGCGTGCGAAATTTCGATGACATGACACTCTTCATGGAATGTTAAAGTAAGTGCGTATCATTCTGTAGCAACAATACATCCTTCACATTTCCTCGGTGTTGGCGTCTGTGACTAGCTTAAAAGAGCCGGTACAGGTAGAATTCTATAATCCGAATTTTAGGTATGTCCTACGAGTGCGTAGCCGATTCATTTCAACGTCTTTTCGCTCCGAGCACTCCCTGGCATTCCTCCCTCCATAAGCGTAACGCACATAGTCACACGCGCACACAAGCAGACAAAAGCAAACAAAAAGTTGGTTGACTGAGTTTGTCAGTCACAGCGCAAAATGTGGCTTTATTCGCGATACATGAACTCTCTCTGTACGAGGTAGTCAACGGCCTCTGTGTTCTGGTCCATCCGGGAGCGCCTCGTAGTTGAGGTTGTGGAGGCGCCGCATGATATTATAAGTTCCAAAGGTCCGAAGTAGGGGCTATTTAGCTTTTCTAATGGCCCGCAGCGTCGAACAGGGGTCTACACCCACACCTGGTATCCAATGCTGAATGAAGCTTGTCTGTTGTGGAGGTTGTACAGACGTGAATCCTTGCAGAGTTGCTAGGTGATATGGACGTGTGCTAGTTGGCATGCTTGCTCAGGATCTTGGGCAAACTGCTCGGCGTCAGAACAACGCTCGCTATCTGTTTGCAAGGGAGCGTTGCGTACAGCATCGTCCGAACCTCCCTGCCGTAAACGAGGCAAAACGGCCTGAAATGTGTCGTCTCGTGGACTGCCGTATTGTACTCGAATGTCATATATGGTAGGAATGCATCCCAAGTCTTGTACTGAGCGTCCATATACATCGCCAACATGTCCGCGATGATATTATTCTTTTAATCAGCCCGGTGCTCTGCGGACGGTAAGCAGTAGCTTTTCGATGCGCTGTACAACTGAGATGAAAAACTTCATCATTTGCGAAGTAAAGGCAGTCCCTCTATTAGTAATAATACAGGTAGGCGCACCAAGCTGTAGTATGACGTGGTGTACAAAGAAATGGGTAACTTTAAATGTAGCACTAGGTAACGGTTTGGTATCGGAATAGCGAGTCAGATAGTCTGTGGCGATGATTACCCAACGGCTGCCACCAGCGGACCGAGAGAAAGAACAGAGACGGTCCATGCCGACTTGATCAAACGGTGCGCATGGTGGTATTATCGGCATGAAGAGGCCTGCAGGCCTTGATTTGCAGAATCTTCCGAAACTGTCTTTATCGACAGCTCTCGACAAAGCGCTTAACAACAGTGGCAAGGTTGGGCCAGTAGAATGTCTGTCGTATTCTAGCAAATGTGCAAGAATAGCCCAGGTGGCCAGAAGTTGGTTCCTCGTGGCACGCAGAAAGGATTTCCTCTTGCAGAGCTGTGGTTACCACTAAGAGGTAGGTTATCGACTCGGATCTAGAGTTCTGCTTACAGAGCCCACCACCTCTCAGGGAGAAAGTTGAGAGGCTCCGAGAAAAGCACTTAGATATGGCGACTAGCTGACCTTCTAAATAATCGATCAGGGCACCTAATTCTGGATCGGTACGCTGCTGATGAGACATATCTGAGGCGTCAACAGCTCTGAGAAATCTGCCAGCGTATTCCGTGTCTGGTGAAGCGAGCTCGACAGGCCCACGAGAGAGCGTGTCAGCATCTTCATGCTTATGTTGGGACTTATAGACTATAGTGAGGTCGAACTCCTGTTGGCGAAGGCTCAATCGCGCCAGGCTGCCGCATGGGTCACGCAGGTTGGCCAGCCAACACAGGGGATGGCATTTAGCGACCACTTTACATGGACGACCATAAAGGTATTGGCAAAATTTCGCAGGAGCCGAAATAATGGCGAGGCATTCATTTGCACAAGTTGAATAGTTCATCTCGGCGCGGGAGAAAATACGGCAGGCATAGGCGAAGACTTGTTCCTCATGATTTTGCATGACAACCGCCCCAAGGATAATGTTACTGGCGTCGGTGTGTATTTATGTCTACAACGCGGCGGAACTCGACTATACCTTCATAACCGACCCGGCTTACCCAACGAGAATGGGCAACTCCGTGTCCCGAGATACCAGCCCCGACCTCACGTTCGTCAAGAACAACGAGCCGATCCCGATCACGTGGAGGAACACGGGGGTGGACCTCGGCAGTGACCACATGATCGTGGAAATCGTCATACCGGAGCAGAGCAGTACCATCGTCAGGAAGCATACGTGGATCGATTGGACCGCTTTCAGAGATAACAGGAATCAGGAGGCGGAAGAGACCGAAAGCGACGACATCGACGCGTGGACCAACAAGATCCTACAAGATGTTCGAATTTCAACCAAGGATATAGTAACTACCCTCGAAATGAACAGAATGGATAGCCGACTGGCCCACCTTATCGAGGCCAAGCAGTCCATTCTCAACAGATTGAAAAAACAACGTCTTAATCGTAGGCTACGAAATAAAGTCGCAGAACTCAACAGAGCAATCGAGGACCACTGTCGCACGCTATGTGCGCAACAGTGGAACGAGATATGCAATGCTGCCGACGGCCAGATGCACAACGGGAAAACATGGAACTTGCTGAAGCATCTGCTCGACAAAACCAAGACTAAGTCACACCAAAGGGACCGACTGGCGAAACTCATCCATCGAGAAGTAACTAAACACGGCGCCGATAAGGTGACGACACGCATCAGCGACAGATACCAGCCGATTACGCCCACGGAGTGCCACGGGCCATACGGAGGGCTGCACAACGCCCGTCTCGACAGAGATATAGACGTATAAGAAGTTCGCACGGCACTGCAGGACCTCAACAGCAGATCAGCGGCCGGGCTGGACCGCATCACCAACAAGGCGCTTACGAACCTCGACGACAAATCGCTGTGGGTAGAAGGGGGCAGCGATGCCAACATCGAATCCACCCTACAGGCGGCTGTTGATGCGATGGAAGACCAACTCGACGGAATCGGGCTCGTCGGAGCTCCGCGTCTACCCACCCGTCAAGCACCGCAAACCCAAAAGCAGCCCGAGAGAGTACCAGACAATCAAAGTCAAGACCAGAGAGGGAAACGCGATCGCAAGCATCAACAAAATCAGTGCTGGGAATCACGATGAAGACGCACGGCAGAAACCGCGATACTGTCACCTGGCTCATTGCAAAAGCGGAGAATGCAACGAGACTACTCAAACGAGTCACGAACAAGAAAAGTGGAATGAGGGAAGAGAGCCTGATCAGACTGATCCACTCGTTCGTCATATGTCACGTAGCGTACGTGGCGGCCTACCGCAAGTGGAAGAAGAGCGAGAGAAACAAGATAGATATACTCATCGACAGAGCCTACAAGACGGCACTGGGACTGTTCGAAACAACGAGCACCAAACGCCTCCTACAGCTGGGGGGGGGGGGGGGGGGCACAACACGCTTGAGGAGATAGCCGAGGCTCAACGCGCCGCACAACTCGAAAGACTGTCTAATACCAAGGCCGGCCGGAAAATCCTGAACAACCTGGGAATTGGATATCAAGGCAGGGAGCAGACGCAGCTCCCCGTCTCCGATGAGATCAGGCGCTACATAAGACTGGACTCGGTACCGAAGAACATGCAACCGGAGTATAACAAAGGGAGGAGAGCAGCGAGAGCCAAGGCGCTGATAGACCAGCACGCGGCCGACACACACGCACGCTACGTTGACGCGGCTGAGTATGCCAAGATACACGGCTTCACGACGGTCGTCGTCGACGCGGCCGGCACCGTTCGCGCAAAGGCCAGCATGAGATGCACTAAAGCAGAGCTAGCGGAGGAGGTGGCCATCGCCCTGGCCATCGCCGACCGCGACAGCCACACAGTGTTATGCGACTCGAGGCAGGCGGTGAGAAATTACGCCAAAGGCAGAATAGCGAAGGAGGCGGTGCGCATACTGCAGGCAACCAAGAACGACGATGGCAACAGACAAGTGAGAATCAAGTGGTTCCCAGCGCACGCGGGCGAAGCGTCAGACCGCAACGCCAACCACAACGAGACGGCACACGCCGAGGCGCGCGCGCTAACTGACCGCGCCTTTGTCGACTGGCCGCTGTGGTTCAGCACCAAGGACCGAATGACCGCCTACAACGAAATAACCAAGGCGTTCCGCCTAGATCGCGGAACTCTTCCACCCCCTTGCTCGGGGCTCAGTCGAGAGCAAACCGTTTTATTCAGACAGCTACAGACGAGCTCACTCCCCAGCCCGTCGCTGATGCACAGAATGTATCCCGAGACGCACCCGACAGAAAAATGCAGAGTCTGCCGAACGGAGACGACTGGCTTCGCACACAGACTGTGGAATTGCAACAAGTACCAGGAAGAAGCTAAGTCTGGGAGGATTCCGCCGCGACTGGAAGCAGCCGCAGGGAGCAACAAGACGAACAACTCTGGGCCGTCCAGCAGGGCATCAAGGCGCTGGCCCGGCAGGGAACGAGCGAGCCGGCCACGGCGAGCGGGGCCCCAGGCCGCGCGGCCGGTGCCCAGAGGATGACGTAGGCCCTGTCCGGAGCGCGCGCGCGCTACCGCGCCTTCTACTGCACGGCCAAATAAACGTTTTACCAATCCAATCCAATGTCTCCCCCTGCTCATCGAAATGGGCTAGAACAGGCGGCGATTGGAGGCGGAGACGCTGCCTGACAAAAGCAGCTTCTTGCTCGTGAGTCCAAATAAATGTCTCTCCGAATAAGCCGAGTCAGGGGTTAAGCGAGATAATGGAAGTCTACCGATAAAACGCCGGTAGTAACTGCACAAGCCGAGAAATCGGCGAACAGCTTTTTTGCCTGCAACAGCAGGAAGCTTGTCAGGGTCGGGCTCCATGCCGGCGGCGCTGACGACATGGATGCGAAATTTAAGCTCTCAGTAGCCAAAGTGGCCTTTCTGTGGCTTAAAGTTAGGTTAGCGGGTCGAAGAGCTTCCATTAGTGACCGCAGGCGCTTGAGATATTGTGCAGACGATTCTGCGAAGACCACCAAGTCATCTTGGTACTCTAGGCAACACTGCCAGTTAAGGCCGGCGAGGTCAGTGTACGTCATCCGCTGAAATGTTGCCGGCGCGGAACACAGGCCGAAAGGTAGAACTTTAAATTCGTAAAGGCCGTAGGCTGTGACAAAGGCCGTCACCTCATAATCTCGCTCATCTACTTCAATCTTCTAGTAGCAACTTCTTAGATCGATGGACGAAAAATGCTTCGCATGCCGAAGGGCGTCGAGAGAGTCGTCAATCCGCGGCAAGGCATCCTTCTTGGTTACGCGTTCAGTTTTCGGTAATGGAAACAAAAACGTAACGTGCTGTCTTTCCTTTTAACTAGAACGACCGAGCAGAACCACAGGCTATTTGAAGGCTACATAACATCATCTTCGAGCATATCAATAACCTGGGATTTAATAACTTCGCACTCGGTCGAAGAGACGTGGTATGGTTGGTGCCGGATTGGGCGCACATCATCGAACGTCACGATCTGGTGCATGGAGATGGGGGTTTTATTCACTTTTGACGACGATGCAAAAAACTGTTTGAATTCGAGTAGCAATGAAAACAGCTATTCACGCTGGCTTATCGATAGCTCTGAACTGACATCTAGATTGTCGAGGGATGTGGGCGGTGTCGCGGTTTCTGTGGACAAGCACTCCGAGACATCAAAGATGCATTCGGCGAAAGCTACTTAATTATCCCGAAGGAGGGGCCGATATTCGTGCGCAAATTGGTAACAAGTACCTTTGAGTGACCACGGTGAAGATGGATCAAACTGCAGGCCACACAGACGCCTTGCGTTAACAGTAACGAGACGTTAGTATTCGCTATTGCGTCACCATCATGAAGCGCATTGCATTTGTCATTAACGAAGGTGCAGATTCGTAGTGGCAGCGTGATACTGTCCGCATAAACTTGAAGCACATTGAGTGGTCGCTTTGCACTGCTGAGGGCCACTGCTTTTTCAATTTAAAACAAGACCTTAAAATCTCGGAGGTCAATAATTTCGCCATATTAACGCAGAAAATCTACGCCCAAAATCAGGTCACGCGAACAGCTCTTCAGAACAAGGCAGTTTACCACAACTGTCGACTCGTGAAACTGAACTCTGGCCGAGTGCATGACCAGAGGGGTAATCAGGTGACCACCCGCAGTATGAACAAATGTGCCAGCCCATGGAGTAAAACCTTCTTGAGAGCTGCAGCAAAGTGGCTACTCAAAATAGAATAATAAGCACCAGTATCCAACAAAGCTTGAACATGGCGACTATCCAGTTTACGGGTATGTCCAACGAAAGCTGGTCGCGAATATCAGGCTTCTGAGTATCTGATTCTCTATGTCGGTGCACGCGATCTTCTTCACCTGCAATTCGTCGTCGTTGCAGGTACGTTGTTGCGGCATCCGTTCCACCGGAAATTCATCATCGTTGCGGGTGCGTTGTTGCGTCGTCGGTTCCCCCGGCAATTCGTCGTCTTTGCGGGTGCGTGTTTGTGTCGTTTGTTCAACCGGCAATTGTCATCGTTGCGGGTGCGTTGTTGCGTCGTCGGTTCCATCGGCCATTCGTCGTAGTTGCAGGTGCGTCGTAGTGGCGTCTAGGTGGCGTTATGATCGATAACTACGAAATTTTCTAATGTCGATGCGCAGTCTTTCCGTGCATGCGTCGATGGGAGGTCCAGCGCAGTGATGTACGGCGAGCCTACCCCCGAATGTCGCTGGTTTCAGTTTTCCCGCCATGGACTGGGCGATCGGCCCTGCAGCTGCCCATGAAGAACTCGCAGCAGACGGCGAAGGGCGAGCCTTAGATGACGGTGACCTAGATTGCCGCAGACGAGACGGAACAGCACGGCGTTGATCATTGACAAAATCTTCAACGGCTCGAGGCCGTTTGCCCTAGCGAAGCCTCGCTGAATCAGCGGAAAACCTTTCGAGGCCCAGTCAACGGTAGGAACAGCACCGATAGATATGACCAGGTTCGCCGCAGTGAAAGCATAACGGCCGTCGGTCTGGTGCACGCCACCCCTGATGGAATGTTATTATAAGTGCGTATTATTCTGTACAAAAGATACAACCCTCATATCTGTATATCTATCCTCACACTCCTTTTCAAGTATGCATTAAATAAACACCGGCGGTTAGCTAAGGCGTTCATACATTCATCCAAGTGAAGATCCTGGGTTCAAATCTGTCTGTTCAATTTTAAGTTGTTTTTTTGCCCGAACCCAGAATATACAAACCACAACATCCCTGGTCCGGATCGACTGTACCAAGTAGCAATTTAGCAATAAATCACCCTGGCCGACCAGGTTGGACGAATAAAGCATTGCGAAACATCTGTTTCAAACAAGCGAGCCATGTGCACGCCAATTTTAAGTGTCAAACTGATTGGCACGTCGAGAAGTAGGCACACAAGCTCTGTGAAAGATTCAACACTTTGTAGTCCGTCAGAACTTTTACACTAAAATGTCAGCCAGCACTACTGCAGTGAGCGCGCGCCATTCGTATTGGCAAAATTTTCAAAAGCCACGCTTCGTTTGAGTTCATGCTGCACCCACGCCTTCATCTCGCATGGCCGACATTTCTAAAATTCTGTCTCTCTTTTGCCATGCCGGGCTGCTGTCAAATCATCAAAATGCCTTTTCACCCGTTGTCAGCTCAAGATACTAGGCTTTTTTTCCATGCCACGGGGGTACGTCCCGATCCAGACAAGATCCGAGCAGTAAAGATCTTCCTGGTGCCCCGTTCGAGCAATGACGTCCGAAGTTGTTTTTTTCTTAGTTCCTACTTTGGTAGGTTCATTCAAGTTTTGCCTGCATTGCTCAGTCGCTCACAGATGTTAAAAAGTTGTAAATTTTTCCTGGGGGTCTTCCAGAAGTCAAGCTCGCGCCCAGCTTATAAGAAAGCTTATCGCCGCACTGGTCTTGGTACACTTTGATATGTCAGCTCCAACAGACGTCCGTACTGATATCAGTAGCCATAGCATCGGAGCCATCTTTTTCCAACGCCTATCCGGAACTCACCTAGTAATTCCCTGTTCCAGCGGCCTCCTGTCGCATTCTGAGAACTACTGCATTGCCTATCGAGAGTTATTGGTCCTGATCTGGGCTGTTGGTTAATTTCGACCCTATCTCTGTAGCAGGCCATTCAGAGTTGTCGCTAATCATTTCGCACTGAGCTGGCTTTATTCTCTAAAGGATTCTATTGGTCACCTTGGGCACTGGGTGTTACGATTCCAAGAATATGACCACGCTGCGATCTACAATTACGGTCAGTTGCACAAAGATGCCGACTGCCTGTCTCGTTATTCTGTTGCCCAGACTGATACTCCCACGAGCGCATGGGCCATTGACCTGTTCTCTCCGTCACCGTTTACAACTATAGGCGAAGAACAGCATCGGGATCCAGAAGTTCTCTTCACCGTTGATCGCCTAACGTCCACCCAAACCTACCCTTCATAGAACCTCTTTGTTCTCGTTGACGGCATTTTATATCGCCGGAATCTTCAACCCACCGGTCCTATTCTTCTCTTAGTAGCCCAAAGCACTTGAAAACAATCGTCCTCCACGAACTAGAGATCTCTAGACTGTTGCCCATCTAAGTGTTACTCGTACGTATGATCGAATCCGTCATCGATTCTTTTGGCCTGGCCTCTACCGCTTTTTGCGCCATTACGTTGGGGCTTACAATGAGTGTCACCGTCGAACGCTGGCTGGGTCTGCTACCGCTGGCTTTCTTCGGCTCATTGACAACTCTCCGGAGCCATTATACCGTGTTAGGTAGGACCTTCTCGAACGTTTTCCTGAGTACACTTCTGGCAATAGAAGAGTTGCAGTAGTCACAGATTACGCCACCCGGTACGCAAAATGCGCGCGCTGCCCACGAGTACTGCCGCTGATATCGCCTACTTTCTTTTTCACGACCTCATTCTTCATCATCGAGCTCTCCGCCAACTGCTCACTGACCGTGCCCGCACCGTCCTTTCAGCAGCTCTGGATGACATTCTTCGCGCGTGCTCAACTAAGTATACGTTTACAACCGCTTACCGACCACAAGCTAATGGACTCACTGAGCGGCTCAATCGCACTCGTACTGACATAACCGCAATGTAAGTCATCAACGTGACTAAAACATCGTTCCCCCATACATTATATTTGCGTATAACTTGTCCCGTCATTACACTGCCGGTTACTATTCGTTTTACCTCTTGTACAGCCGGGAGCCTTAGCCACCGCTTGACCAAATGTTTCGGTCATCTGATCCTCCACATTCTGAATACTCCCGTGAAGCCATTGCCCGTCCCGATCATGCTATTCGTCTGTTTACGCTTGCAAGCATCCCAAACTTCTGAGCAAGAGCACTACAACAGAAGCCATCTCGACAGCTCCTTCTTGCCATTGTCCGTAGTGCTGCTCTGGCAACCTTGTTGTTATCGTTGTTGACCAAATAGCTTATGGCACATACCCACAGAGAAGGATCGGCCAAGAATTGAGTAGCAAAGAAAATTTTCGAATTATACTTGCATAAAAAAGGTATTTGAGGGTTAGAGGAAAGGAATCAAAACGGGAAATAAGTGAAATATAAAATGAAAAGTAGGAACACACACAGGAGATTGACACTGCAATTGTAGAACAAGTGATGTTCAAATATCTATTAAGGCAAATGATTTGATTCCAGTCAACAAATTTGCATGCCGGTAAAAACAGACCTGTGACTGTGCCCAAGGATGGTGGCGCCAAATGATAACAATGTCAGGCTACTTAAACTAAGGCCAAGCTTTTGCAATGGCCTTTCCATCAACTGTTTTCTCAACGTAGTAAAGCGGCGGCAAAACAATAAAAAGTGATCTAATGTTTCTTGTTCACCGCGAAATGCGCAGACGGGAGACAATGTCAAACCAGACCTGTAAAGATAGAAATTTAAAGGTGGGATACGGCATCGCAGCCTTGTTAGTGAAATCTCCAGTTGCCGTGAATGACATAATTTTCTATTCCAAGAATAATTTAGATGCAGGTAGTCATCAGATCTTAAAAGATGTCCATTTTTCATATTTAATAGAACGTTTCTTCGAAACCTCGCTGCGGTGATGTACGCTGTCGCCGGAAGGATAGATAATACGGGGCCATTGAGGGATTCGTTTGCCAAACTATCAGCATATTCATTTTAAGTCACATTGCTGTGGCCTGGTATCCATACCATACGTACAATTTTCAAATGTCTAGGGATCAGGGGGAGAGAGGTTTTTACTATTGCAGAATCCGCCGAAGAAAAAAGGGATGAACAAAACGACAGATAGTCGGAAATTACAGCCACTTTAGAAAAGGAGTCTAGTTTCCGTAAAGGGAGTACCACCATCAGAAACTCCGCTTCAAAAATTGGGGTGAAGTCGGAAGCCGAACCGAAAAAGACCAGTCGAAATGCGGACAATATATACCACACCCGCCTTTTCATTATATTGAGATCCGTCAGTAGCTACTACTAAACTAGCAGAAAGGCTCCTTAAATGATATTCTAATAATCCGTTTAGAATAACGGATGATAAGTCTTTAGCATTATTCAGGAATATGTCGTCAAAGACAATTTCAACAGATGAACAGATGGTTTGTATGGGTAGAATAGTAGGAAGGGAAACATTTAAAGGGTCCAGCAAATTTTGGCCATATCAACCTGCCGGGGGTGAAATTTAGGCCAATGGACACCGAAAAAGGAAGTCGGTTGACAGCAAAAAATAGATATAAATCGGTGAAATTCTGATTCATATATCCTTAGGTACGTCTGAACAGTTAGAATTTGTAATCTACATATCAAGGGAGGAATCCGGGCTTCAAGGTAGAGCACGTTGCTGGCAACAAATTTTGGAAGTCCAAGACACAACCGAAGCGCTTCTCGCTCCAAGAGAACAAGCGGTCGAATTTTCTAAGCTGCTAAACCAGAAAACAAGACTGAACCGAACTCTAAAATTGGATGCACATACATAACATAAACCATTAAAAGCACATCTCTTCGCATTCCAGACCGGGGACGACTAATTCGGCGCAACATGCCCACGGCCCGAGCCCCTTTCGTAGCAATATGGTTAATGTGGGGCTGCCATGAAAGATTATCATCATAAGTGACCCCTAAATACTTTAATGATTTAGCCTGTGGTATTATTTGCTGCTGGTACGTTACAGACAGATTTACAGGATCTTTTATATTGAATACGAGGACCGCGCTGTTGTTCACATCTGATCTGAGACGCAAGCCACACAACCAATTCTCAATAAAGTTCAGGTACATTTGCAAGCTGAGATAAAGGGATTGAATATCCGATGCAGTTGCAAAAAACGCAATATCATCTGCATATACGTAACTGCGAACGTCATGAATAACTGGAATTAAGCTCAGTAGTATGTTGAAGAGGACTGGTGAGAGGACTGCTCCTTGCGGCACTGCCCTGGCTTGCTTACATCTGCCAGAATGAACGCCATTTAATGCACAGTAAAAATCTCGGTTTTGGAGGAATTCAGATATCCAGGCTACTAAATAATGTGGAAACTGAAGAGCTTTTAATTTTTTCAATAGAATGCTATGTTCAACACTATCATAGGCTTTGGCTATATCTAGCGTTATCAAGGCAGCGTGCATTTTTGGCGCCGCCCTAAAGGAACTCGACTCGCGAGGTCAGCATGCGCATTCCAGATGGGACACTTTTGACGGAAACCAATTTGACAGGGGCTGAGTATATTTCCTTGATTCATGAAGCCCGAAATACATATAAGTATGACTCTTCCAATTAATTTGACAATGTTTGATGTTAATGCAATTTGTCTAATATTATCTATGGTAAAGGTACCACCCTTATTCTTAAGTAAAATAATTATTTTGCAAAGTTTCATTCTGGGTGTATCCAAGCATGTTTGATGAAATAATTTACTAGCTCTAAGACGTCTCAGATGACTCGTCAAAAAGAATTTAAAAATTTTTGAAGTTACGTTATCAGCAGCGGCTGGTAATCTCATAACTATAGAAGGAAGCTCACAAACGGAAATTTGAGGATCATAATTAACTGGATCCATTGGCATTACAGATATCGAGCATGAAGGGAGTGTAGACGAGAAACGCTTCTCCAGTCCTTTGGCAAGTGTTTCAATTGTGTCTAGTGCTTCATGGAGAGTCACAATAAAGGAAGGTAGAATTTGTGATTGCGGAATCTTTTTCCGCGAGCGTAAAAAACCAAAAATAGCCGTTTGGTTGACAGATTTGGACAGGAAATCAAAATGCTTAACATCATACTCATCCTTCGCTTTTGCAACTGTACGTTTAAAAGTAGCTCCAATGAACTTATAATCATGCCGCCAGTTTTTCGGGCACTGGTTGTGGAGAAGCGTTTTGCATGCCGCCTTTCTACGTCTGTAATCTCGGGAACAATCAGCATTCCACCAAACAGCTGAAGTATTCCCTTTTGAGCTCCGTACCAAGATCTCAGACTTCTTACGGCAATTCTCAATCACCGAGCATAAGCGCTTTGATTTTTCTTCTTCATCCGTGTTAGTCACTGACTCAAGATGAGAGCATAGCGTTAAGTGATAGTATTACAGTTAATAAATGACTTCCACTGAGAAGTCGCTGGAGTTACAGGGCGATTAACATCAAACGCAATCGGTATGTGATCACTAGAGGGGCCGCAATCAAGTGTCGACCAATTATTAGCAAAACGACTGGGAGAAGTAAAAGTTATTTCTAAGACAGGTTGGGTGTGTTTTCTTATGAAAGTAATTTCTACAGGAAAAATTATTATGTGTTACCCAATCCCAAAGACGCTTGCAACTACTATCTGTCTTGCAGTCCCATGACACATGATGAGAGTTAAAATCACCAGCCAGAACTGAGTTTCGACAATTAACTAATAGCAGATCTAGAAGTTTTGTATCTTGTACCCAGCTAGGGAAATAAGCATTCACTAAGGAAAACGGACAGTGCCCTGGAATTTCAAAGTCTAGGGCCAATAATACAAATCCTTAGGAGGTAGCTGGAAAGAAATCTTAGCCCTGTGACAGACTTTTGTACAGGCAAATATAATTAAACCTCCTCCTTTGGATTGGCGATCTAGTTGGGATACATTTGGCTCTCGGAAAAGCTTTTTTCTCGCTATATGGACCCGTATTATGTACGGCGCCAAGTCACAGCCATCACCCACGAACCGGAACCTGCCTTCTCGAGTGCACTTCCTGTACCATCCATTCGAATACTCCTCACGTCTCGCGCCGTAAACCCTAGAATCTACAATGTTCCGACATTCGCTAAGCATCACCGCGATGGTTCTTCGGCGTCAAGTTATTATGCTACTGGTGTACTCCTCGAAGATGAGGCAGACGAAGTGTGTGTGCACATGGCGCGTGCTCGGGGCCCGAATCCTTGGCAGTGGTCTGTTTTCACGTCCGGTACGCCCTTTGATTGTGTCTCGTTCTTTTTGAGTGTATCCATGTTGACGTGATGTGAACGCCTCCTGCCACGTAACAATATTGAATATAAATAGGTACTATTGAGAAAAATACAGTACCTGAGCAGGCTCGCATTTCACAGTAAATTAGTGAGGCGGTTCTCTGTGCGCTTGCGTCTATAGTTACTATTGCAATTATAATATATATAACTGAAAACTCATACATTTGCAAAGATCGTTGTCATTATCACCATCAGCCTGATTATACCCACTGCAGGGCAAAGGCCTCTCCAATATTTCTCCACTTAACCCGGTTCTGTGCTAGCTGCAACCACTTGACCCATGCGAACTTCTTACCCTCATCTTCCCACGTAACTTTCTGCCATCCCCTGCTACGCTTTCCTTCCCTTGGAATCCAGTATGTTACCCTTAGCGACCATCGCTTATCCTCTCTTCGCACTAAATGTCCTGCCCATGCCCATTTCATCTCCTTAATTTCCACTAGAATGTCGGTAACCTGAGCTATTTCTCTGACCCACTCTGCACGCTTCCTATCTTTTAATATTACCCCTACCATTTTTCGTTCCATAGCCCTCTGGGTTGTCCTCACATTAAGTAGGAGTCTCTTGGTTAGCCTCCACGTTTCAGCCCCATAGATGAATATAGGTAAGATGCAACTGTTGTGTATTTTCCTCTTGAGTGATACCGGTAAGCTGCTAGTCATAATCTACGAGTGCTTCCCAAATTGTGAAAGATACAACAGAGAAATCTTCATGCATTGTTAACTGCGGCACTGATCCCTAATGAGTATTCGCCCTGCGGAAGCGGTGCGCAGTCCACCACATTTTCCCCAGCCGCTACTGCTGCTTCCAACTGGTTCCGCATGTAAAACAAATGTTATAGGTTCAGCTGGCGAGGTCAGTGAAACAGAAGATAGAACCGTGGTGCCGAATACGTTCACGAGCACCGCGCAATACCCGTTGCACACTGCCGCTACCACAGCATTAACCGCGTATGCACCGTCCAATGTGGCGCCAAGACTCGTAATGGAATTTCCCTGTATGGCTCATTCGGGGCGCACCATCAAATAGGATGGCAACGCATAGTCAACACAATTAAAATATTCTGTAGAGACTAGAAAATACGTTAGATGCATCGAAAGTAGTTTTGCGATAATTCCGTAAGAATACAGTAATGTGTTCGGTCGATCAATATTTTCTGTGCTACAAGGACGTTCAAGAAACTGAAAAACTGTATTTGCTCTACGTCTGGATACGTATAGACTACTTACAGAATTATATTCCGTGCCAAACTAATGGCCGTTCGGCTGGTGCACTAATTTAAGTTTGGCCGCACCGTACATACTTCTGGTAATTAAATACGCATGTTGTAATCCGAACCATTTTTACAAGCAAATAAAACTAGTATTTACATTTTTAATTTAGTCATGCTGACAAATTTTCTCGAACTATTTTAAGCCTTCTCTCTACACAATACGTGATTGCTGTCCTTCCAATCAGCCACAAAACAGATCCACTTAGCCTTGAACTGCACATTTTCACAAGTAAGAGGATTTTAAATTCGTTTTTCAAATAAACATAATTTTTGCACAGGTCAATTGCTCTTTTCGTGTAATACTGGAAGAAATATTTCGCAATGTTAGGAGGTTACAACAATTTCACTGAAGGGCGAGATAAAGGGAATAACCGAATGTCTGAAGCATTTTCAACGTAGTGCATCTTACAGATTTTGCTACTGGCTTCATTTCAGATTACAACGAAAGTAACAATAGGGGAAGGACGCCCAGCACCTGCGAGCTTCGAATCAAAGAAATAAGCAGTCATGTGATAAAAACCGTTGAATGCGTGAAGGCCTACAACAAAATATGTCGCGTTTCCTACTACTATACGGAGATGTACAAATATACTTGCGAAGATGATCCCCTGTAATTGCTCGTTTGGCAAGCATAGTCAGACGGCAACAATAAAATAATGGCTTTAGACTTTCTCGCTAATTTTCTTCATCGGAATATAAAATGTCTCGATTACTTAGAATGGGTTTGTCGCCGTGTCAATCTAGGCACACACCCCCTCATAACAATACCAAAATGCTTAGTTTCTACATAACCAAAACAATGCTTGTTTCAATCACTAGACAATTCCGAATGGATGGAATAAATGCGGAAAACAATAGCAATAGCAGGAGTCTGACTATCTACCGTATCGAGCGAGGGTGGCGAAGAGAAATGTATGCAAGCCAAACTACGAATAAAAAAAATAGTCTCCATGGTTGTCTGCTACGAGCAAAATGGAGATTTCTCTTACGTCCAAAAGTGGGAACTCACTAGCGGGACACAAACCTCCCCTGGTATATTAAAGGCCATAAAATTATCCCTTTAAAATCATTTATTGTTCATTAGACGGTTCATAAAAAAGGAAATCGTTTAGCACAATTGAACTTCCCGGACGAAAATCATCATCGCAGATTTACTCTATTAGAACACTTCCGGCGGGAACGGTAGTTGCGCTAAATAATTATTGATTTATTGAGACATTTATTGACAGCCATGTACTGCCCTTTTACTGCTGGCATCTGTGGCGGCATCTGGCTGCAGCATAATCGTGGCGGCCGAGAAGGGTGCTGGTTAGATTGTCTGTGACATCTGCAGTAAAGTTTGGCTAAGAGGCCTAAGCCAGCAAACTCTCCAAGCTTTGACCACAGCATAGCGACGACCGCTTTGACGAGAGACAGCGGAAGGACCCAGTCGATATATAGTTGGTCGGGCGGATGGCAGTTGGAATATAGGCGAGAACTCTGATTCGAATGTCAGAATGCGCTTGACAGTCCTCCAATATATGGGCAGTGGTCACTGGACATCGGCAGTGACGACACTATCTTTCGTCGTGGACGTTGTGAAATAATGTTTGTCTCAACGATGGGGTTAAAGAAGTATTAGTTGCGAGGCGGTAGACTGATGTCTGCGTGGCCCTCTTTAACTCCTCCGGGATAGGGGGAATGGGACGTGCTTGTTCCTCGGAGCGTTCCTCTCTTCCATTGCGAAGGTGGTCAAGGGCCTCGCACTGTCGCTTCCTCGCGATTGCTTTGAAGGTCGAGGGTTCCAACGGGCAGGTTTTGGTACCCGCTATGATTGAAAGCGCGTTCGGCGTGGTTGCTATTTTGCTTGTTGCTGCTCGCGCCGTGATGTTGGCCCACTTGTTGCCTCCAATGCCTGCGTGTGCAGGCACCAAAGAAATCGTTGCTGTAATGTTTAGCTTGAGATTCAAGCCGTCATATGTCTATAATAAATGACCGGTTATTTTACGGTATGTTGACATAGTCGAAGTCATTCGTCTGTACACTTCATACGCGCGAGACGAGTCCGTGAAGAGATAAAGTCTGGGCTTGGAATCATATTTCGAAAGGTTTGTATTACCCACTACGCTGCTTTTAAAAGGGTTGCAAGCTGTGCTTCCACAGTCTCGATGTCATCGACGATGGGCAGTGTATATGTATTCACCACACGATGGGTGACATCGACCCACGCCACTGTCGGATATACTTGGGAACATCAGTGTCTGTTATTGACATTGGTTGTGGGAAGCATTTTCTCTGTCAAATCAGTATATATTATTATGGTAGAGCCGTTGGTGTGTTCGCTTAGCTGCGGCTATGCGCCTTAGCGAAACGCTTGGGTCACTCCTATTTGCAACAACGAGAAGTCATATTTTGTGGCAATGGCCTGCCATTTGTCAGCAAAATTGGCTGGGCCCAAGGCCGATACACATAGTCACTTGAAGGAAAAACTTTTTTGTTTGGAGCAATATGAAGTTCTTCTAGGATGTACCCCGCCCAGCTGGGGTACAGCTTAGCCAATCACTTTGGGCGAGATTTGCCTGTTCGGCAATCTCCGAGAGAAGGTTCATGCTACTGCGCCCGTACAGCTTTTTAAGAGGCGTGTATTTCGGCAGACCCGTGATATTGTGGATGGCTTCTCGGTTGAGCTTTTCAAGGTTTAAAGACTGCCTTCTTGTGATTATGTGAAATTTGCATGCGTACATGATGCGGTAGTTGAGAAGGGCTGTAATTAGCTGGCGGGTCTCCTTCTCCTATGTACCCGATGGAGACTGGTTATTCTGCTAATGAGGTGTAGGAGTGTCTTGCATTGTGACCTTACTTAACTCACCCATACTGTGCCCTATCCGTCTTAGTGAACATACTCCCCTAGAATTCGTATGGTAGTTTCAAGTCGAATACGCTGTCCGGACATGTATAAAGTATGTAATCTTTGGACTGATTCCGCCTGCGCGTGTGTGGACTTTTAAGAAAAACAACGTATTCCGTCTTCTCCGGTGATAAAGACATGCCCACTATGGTTAAGAAATTTCCTATGTCATCTGCGCCTTGTCGGAGAGTCTGTTCGTGGTCCCCCACAGAGCCTGGTGTTATCCATATAGAGATGTCTGTATACAAGGCATAATGCAGGGAAGGAATGAAGCAAGGAGCGGCGCAAGTCTCGCCATTACAAGATTGAATAATGTGGGCGAAAGTACCGCTCCGTGCGGTTCGCCAGTATTTTTGGGCCTTGGATTCCTAACATGGTCACCGAATTTAAATTGATACGTTCGGTGGGCAAAAACTTTCTTAATGAACGTAAGTAGGCGGCCACGCACTCCAGCTAACTTGGCTAACTCAATGATGGGTGTATGAATTACAGAGCCTTATGCTTTGTGGGCATCTACGGAAATCATGGTTCTCAATTGCACCGACTAATGCACGTCAAGAAACTGTTGCCACATCATGAGGAGCACGTCTTGGGCGCTTAGCCCCTGGCCGAATCCTGTTCGGTGAGGGTTAAAGACACAGCTTCTTTCTAGAAGTAAACAAGGCTCTCCAGGACCATTCGTTTCATAACCTTGAGCAGGTACCTGGTCAGTGCTATTGGCTGCAAATTGCTGAATTGATTGGGTGGCTTTCATGGTTAGAAATCGGTATATTAAGCTATTCACTCCCTGGTTCAGGGATTTTACCTGTCGTCAAAATGTTTATGACATCAAGGAGGTACTCAAATAGCCTTCCAGAAGGTTGCAAAGTTGCGAGACAGTAACCCCGTCTGGTCCTGGTGTACTTATGGTGTTTGCCCTTGCAAAAGCTGTGTCCAGCTCAGAAAGAATTAAAGGTTGACCTAAATCTTGGTGAAGTGGTATATTGCAAATTGGAGTATTTTGAGTTTCTGAGTCTTTGGCGTAAATTGAAGTATCCAGTATAGTAGCAAGTTGCGGGAAAAACACGTCACCAGCCTGAATAGCCAGCCGTTCGTCTTTTATGCGCATGCGAAGAGCCGTTGCTTCAGCTGCTGTAGGGCGCTTTGATTTCCCTTGCCACGTGCGGAACAGCTGCCATATGTGTTGTGCACTCATGTTACCATTAAAACGTGAGCGGAAATCATGTCATCGATCCGTGGACAATTTTTGACGTAATCGCGCGCCTCAGCCATAATTAAGCTCGGACGGCGCCTACGGATTGGTGTTCTTCCTTTGCTCTGTACTCACGCAGGGCGAGAATGCGTTGTTCCCAAAAATTTTCGAGATGAAGGTCTGGAAAAGTATGCCCTAAATTACCTGCTACTCTTTCGTAGCTAAAAAGTTAGCGTGCCACATTTCTTTTATAAACTGAGTCAAACTCTGATCCTGATCGCGGTTTAACGCAGGATCTTCAACGCAAACGAAATATAATCCTGGGAAGAGATAGCGTGACGCGGAATCGACAAGCGCCGAACATGCCAAGCAAATGACTGACGTCCATACTGTCACGTAGTGGTGACAAAGCCATTGGCGAGAATTGAGGAGGCTTGAAGTTCACTGGAAAAAATTCTTTATTTGGGCTGACTTGCAAGCACAAAAGAACTAAGCAACTCGGCGGCGACGATAGCAACAAATGTGTTAGTCGATCATTGAACTGAGAATGCCTGTCGCACACGTCAGCGCTCGGTTTAAAGGCGGCTCAGAACCATCTAGATAAAGCCGCAAAATTTTACTGGCACAACCTGCAACATTGTAGAAACATGCGAGTGGACGGAATCTTCGAGACAGATCTCGGCGCATCTTGTGCTACTAAGAAACTGATAAAGGCGGTCTCGCGACATCGAGTATTAACAAAGAAAGAATACAGAATAGATATGCAAGACAGAATCAGAGAAGGCTACAAGCCGGCGGCTGCTAAAAAACAAAAAAAATATACAGTTTTGTAGGTTTCATGGCAACATGGGGCATACCCCTGTTGAGTAGCTTGGCTCATGCGAAGGGAAACGGGCGAGCAGCGGTTCCTCGGTTCCTGGAGAATGAGCGGTAGACATTCTGCTACAGTTGAGCCCGCCTCACCAGGCATGCGAGGAGGCGGCACAAACCCGCCTGTGCCACCTTCCGAGTAAACAGACCTGACTTGCTGAATCTACACTTTTTCTGTCCCGGGAACATGATGTAAGGTTACTTAGAGATGGACTCAGAGGGGGCGATACACTGGACAGCAGCAGCTAGAAGTGGTGCCCACGCTCCTCCTAACTGGGTCGTAGAATGCCTGATAGTATCTGCTCTCCGTTGAGCTGCATTTCTTATTAGCGGCGCGCAGAAACAACACTGTTAAGCATGTGGTATGCTTTGTCATTTAGGGCTAAATTAAATGAAAGAAAAATGAATGTAGCAAGAATGACGGGTAAACAAGGAGACACGCAGTGTAGAGCTTTTAAATATCCGTTTTTGTCAGGCAGTTTCTTTCGAATTCATGCAAAGACTGCTCCTAAAGATTGAAGGATTACTATATGCGATGTGCATGTTTTTAGGCCACAGTTATTAAAAGTTAGCTGCTTGCAAAGAGAAATTAGCATACTTCAAAAATTAGTTGAAGAAACAAGGCCGAGCAGAGTAGTAGCGATGTAAACAACAAATTTCATTTATTTCCATAAGCATTCGTATACCCCCTGAGAATGAAGCTAGCGCAATTTAAAATGTAAAAACACATTTTGTGCTAGTTTCTTGTCTGCCGTTATGGAGATTTATTGGGCTGGAAAGGGAGTACAAACGAAAACGACAATGCCTACGAAAATGACTACGAATACAAAAGCGAGCCCCGATCATTTATTAAGAAGAAAAAGAAGAATGCATAGGCACCCTTTGAGCTGCACACGTATGAATGTGTGAGGCAGGGAAATGTATTAGCATTAATAAGGCGAAAGACTCTAATGCCTCAACGTTGTCAACAGAAGGCTGTCAGGAGGTTGTCAGCAGAGGTGTTGCACTTTCCAGAGCGAGAGTGAGAATTCAACAAATAAACCTTGTCTCCACCGCGAATCGAACTTCCATTCCTTGGATCCCCTAACCAGAATTTTACCAATTGCGCACGCACCGTTTTTTTTTCTTTACTGCCTGACTTAGGCATACAACATAACACGAACCTCCGATCAAAACATGAAAAAAGACACATAAGGGCATGTACATGAATGATTGTCATGATCAGTCAGATTTAGACTGGCCTCGTCACATTAAAATTCCCGCAGCGACAACAAAGGCTCTACCTTTGAGAGCCATTTGGAAGGTTCTTCAGCCACTTTTTGGATGGCAATAACCACTCCATAGTCTCTAGAAAGTAAATTCGAGCAGGTCTGGCATCCCTGTTACAGTGATAGCCTGCCATTCTGGAGCGCCATATACAGTTAAGGGCCATAAACATAATAACGTCAAATGGAACCACATCCTCAATCTCTATGCCCCACGCCCCGATTCGTGAAACGCTATTCATTATGCGCCTTCTCTATGGTGAGAATGATAGCGGTATTCAGGAAGTGACAGATACTGCGTCTTTCTTTTCTTGTAAAAAAATTATAGAAAGCCGGTGAACTTTGATGTGTTCAATGAAATTGCTAGTCGTGTTCGACAAGGGGTTTACGATTTACACCTCATGACGTCACCAAGTGATTAATAATTATACGAAGCTTACCCCGCCGGGCGTCCGATCCAGGTGTCCGTGGGGCGGCTTTTATTTGCCGCTTCCTCGAACGTCGCATCACCCACCAAACAGAAGCAGAGATGTCTAGGAGGCGTTAGTATAGCAGGGATCAGCGGTTTTTGAAATTGATTTACATGATAGAAAAGACGCAGTATCTGTCTCAATTCTCCGCGGACACATGTACCGCACGGTATAGGAAGGGAGGAAGATATAAGTGAAAGAAGAGAAGGAGATAGAGATGCCGTATGCGGGGGGCTATGATCGACCCCGCATAATTGATTTCGTCTCACCGCAATATAGTCGTCTAAAGTGTCCTCTAGAATTTGTATATAAAAAGTAGAAAAGCAATCTTATGAAATTGCTTAAAATGGATTGAACTGTCCCTCGATCAATTGAAGGCATATATCCAGGGCTAATTTTTCACGACCTGTTCTTACTCACTTCTTCCCATGAGTCTGAAATAATGAAAATATAGTTTAGAATGAGAGCACGCAAGCAATGCTGCACACGACGTGTGCTTTCCGTATTGTTTAGACTTTTATGCATGCCGCCAGCGTCAACTCTTCACTTGAAGCATCGTCTGGCAAATATATGATTTGTCACTACACAATGATGTCTCGTAGGTAGCATTATTGACTACTCATTAGAGTCACACATTTTTAGTGAATAATGCTACGGCTCACCTGGGCGCTTGCACTCATCGTCGTCTTCTTCGCTTCTTCTGCCCCTTTTCGCGCAACGAAATCGCTACATCGAAGCCGTAGTGCAATATTTCTAAACGTCGTAACGAACTGCTAGCAAACAGTAGCCAGTAAACGAACCACAAACAATAAGCGCAGCATTCACATGCTGTACTAGTCATGTTGTTCATTTAGTATTACGAATACACTAGTGCGACTGATGAAAGCGCAACAATTAGACAAGCCATAAAGTACCAAACGGCGAAGGGCTGCTAAGAGGAAGCGCCAAATAAGTATACAATTCAGAGGAAATCCAACCGCATCGACATTTTTAATAGCAAGAAATACATCAAAAACAGGCAGAACGAAAATCTATCCTCACTTCTGCACCGAGTTTATGTTTATAGGTCGTTTCCCCCCGTTGCCATTTCACCGCGACTCAAACATTTTTTTATGCTCAGAGTCTCACCGGAAGCGAAATATTTGAGTCTCCTCGCTTCAATCCGGTGTTGTAAGGAGAGCAATAGCTGGTAGCCTTCGTGTGCTGAAGCTCAATAGTGCAATCGCTTTACTATCTTCAAAACCACCAAACCGCCAATTACGCACCGCAAATGAGCTACCGCTTCCTTACAACAATATGGCAACCGTGCAGCGCGTGACTGTGCAAAAGGGCACACAATTTTTTACGCCAGCTGGGGAAGATCATGTGACACTAATGGTGACATAGAACCTACTTAATGGCTATGTATTGCCAATCTGATCTTCCTTGACTTCTCAACACGCTTTGGCTTTTCGAACTATTTCCCGCTATGCTCTTTCCCTCCGCTTTGATGACCGAGTAGGAGAGACGGGGTGTAGGTACGTTCTTGCCCTCTACACGCGTTTATTTGGCAATTCTTTTTCTTCACTAGCGACGGACGCTCCGGCTTTGTAGGCTGAGGTTCTTCTGCATGATCTTTTGGTTTTCCTATAATATTTACACTCCTTTCATAACCGCTGCAGATGGGCAGACTCGAGACAAGGGGGGTCTGAAGCTCTTCTTCACTCCCTATAATAACACTCTGCTACCGCTTCATTTCAGAAACTCGGCTTGACGACCAGTATTTGTAAACGAAATGCAAGTAAGCACGTAGGCATGCCACCTCCTCGAGCTCCGCTCGCTGCTCGGTTTCTGACACTGCTCTCCGCGTGTAGTGCTTCATACACGGACACTCAGTATGAAAAGGAACTATCAGTGTGATCAAAAGACTTCTCGTTTTTCCTCTATTAAATTCAAAAATCACTTTTGGGCATTACATATGCCAACATTCATTGAAGTCAGTAAAACAAGAAAAACGTATTCTTGGCGCATAGATCATGGATTAACGATTAACTTACCTTGAATGCTATAACTTTGTTCCTTATTATATTGAACAACCCTGTGCAGACTTTGAAGCTTAACGTCTCTAGATTTGCGTTGTATGAAACAAGGCGAGGTCGTGGATGAGCAAAGAGATAAGTGCGTTTAATAGAAGCGGGAAAAAAGCGGCTGAAATGAAATTAAAAAAAAAAAAAAACGTTAGATATAGGAAGCACGGTAAAGCCTTGGACATTCAATGTAGGTACGTAGCACGGAGAGGGAAATGGGGGTAAGGCGTGGTTAGCGGAAATTCTGGTAGGCATATGAGACCTCTAGCGGTAGCACTGCTTCTTGCGAATTGTGGATACGAGAGTCTCACAAGCTCGCTTACCAGAAAGCGAATGATAAAGATGCTGGATGCATTATAGAAAACAGCACATTCTCCTACTAGGATCTTTAATTAGCGCTCCTCAAATTCTGGCCAACTCTCGCATTCAATGTAATATGGTCGCGCCAATTATATGAGGATACATGAATGAACGAATGTCGAAAGAGAAAAGGCAACGCAGAGCTAGGATAAACCCAAACCGTCGCTTTATTTCGGCACTTGCAACGAAAAGGGCACGGCCCATGCGCATACAAAGGTTAGTTTGGGCTGTATAAAGTAAATTGTTCAGCCCGCACCGTTTTGGGACACAACGGGCTCACACATACATACAGAAGGAAGCGATCAGACAGAAGAGTTTGGAAGAGGCCGTAAATAAGAACGTCTTAATGAAAATAATGAATAAGGCAATACAGTTAGCGAGGCGTGGCGAGGGAGATGCTAGGTGTTACAGGAGAGGCTCGGGGGCCGCGCTCGACAGTGAGTGAAGATGAAGCCCATTTTACACAAGACAGAAGTGTCGTCGCTTATTTACACGTTTTGCAGTTTAAGGAAAGGATGAGACGACTTGGGCACACTCGATCGCTACGGAGTTTCATTGGGTTACATTCCCCGTTATTACTAGGCTGAGGGTGAGCCAATAATCAAGGAAGGGTCTTGATAGCCTCTTTTTTTGTGAGTTTTCACGCACTCTCACACTCGTGGATTCACTGTCGGTTGTGGCTTAAGGGTGAGGGGTTTTTCGTCGAGATGGTATAGACGGCGGAACTTGCCAGTGAAATAAACCGGTGGTCTACGTGCGCAGTCCACACCTATGCTTCACATCAGACCTGACGCGCGACACCAACACTCAAGGGGGGAAGGGAGGGATGAGCCAGAATCTGTTCCTTTCTTTTCCCTGAGGGTTACTCGCCAGCCGTAGCTGTTCGGCCGGTGATGAACCACTGCGAATAGGGCTTTTCTGTCGACCGCCCGCTCGAGAATTCTGAAACCTCTTCCCCGGTAAGCACGCCCACAAAAAAGAGGAGAGCGAAAAAAATACGTTTTACCAATGTTAATCCAGGCGACCATTCCCCCATTCACCCTGCCCTGTCTCAGAAAGAGAATGAAAAATGTTTGAAAGAAAAAGCGTTTATAGAGGGCAGGGATGGCAAATCTTCTTCAGTCACGCCAGCGGGTTGCCAGACAGGCGGGCAAAAGTTAAAAAAGCCTGCTGAGAGATTAAAGAAAGCTATGAAGATAGCTGTGACGTAGGTTCTATGTCATAATTACTGTCACTTGATCCTTCCCATTTGACACGCAAAGATTGAGTCACGTGCAAAAGCTAAAAAAAATAAAACTCTGCCACGATAACTTTTTTTATATACAGAAATTCGACATTACGCAGCCAGCTTGGCTCCTTTTTCAGGGGTGCATGAAGTGGCGCTTGATGAGGAGCACGAAGCCTTGCGTCATGTACTCCTGAAGAAGGAGCCGAGCCGCATCCTGAACGTTGGGTGTCTGTAAATAAAAAAGTGATGACTGACGAATGACGAATTTTCAAGTTTCTCTTAATCATCATCCCAACCAGACGGGCAAATCTGTCGAAATGTTTAGCGTGCAAAAGCTGTTAACACCGTGGACGGAGACGCTGCTGGGTAGGCACCCTAGCGTGCTGCTGATCGAAACATCAGCCAGGCAGATGCAGAAGGTCGCGTTACAAGAACAAAAACGCTGTCAGAAAACTATCGCCAACAACATGAACTGGCCGGGTGAAGTGTAATATCAAATTTAAAAAAATATAATATCGAGTGAATAGAAAGCTATTGCAATATCTTCTTTCAGAGTAAATGCAATTTACGTTTATTGATCAGCGAATAATGTGTCCTATGTGGGACATTTTGAATTGCTATTAGCGACTTCCTTCGATCCGAATTCATTCACAGCGCATAAGGCTTATCACAACAAGAGTCTGAAACAAATTCGATTCCGATAGCATCCTGTATCAGCCTGCCGTCGATAGCCAGCCCATATTCATGCTGGCAGAGCCCATGATATATTGACCATAAACTCCAGTGTGTTGGAGGCCTTTATTGTATTGCGAATCAGCACATCAGCGTACGGTTTCAGCGTCTGAGCAAGTATTGCCATTGACATACACAGCCCAAAAGCACGTCATTATGTTTGCAAGTATTTTGCGTTTTTTTTAAGTCGCTGGATGTTGGTTTATCCACGACCCGACAGGAGCAATTCTTCTTGCGCCATGAACCGGAGCCCAGTGGTCTGCTTTGTTTGCGTTGTGCTTAATTCTTTACAAAGTATTGCAAGTTTTGCCAAAGAAATCAAACCTATGCTAAGCACTGACCTAAAAGTGGTAAGAGAACAGGTCTAATTTCAATTGTATTGAACAATACAGCAACTTTGTTAGACATGTAATGTCCAAACTGCACTAGGCAACAAACGATTCAAGCAAGGATAAGATATAAAATTTCAACAAAATTTATAACATCAACAGAATGATATAAACTGGAATTTTCTTCATGTAGCCACTTTATAAAATTCAGGTCATTCGCTATACGCAAAACATTCTATTATGTGACTGTTTTAGAAAGCATTTTGAAACAATAAACAAATTAGGCTGCCGACTTATTTTTTCTGCGCATTAGCTTTCTTTACCATATATTTGTCAATTCCTAACGAATATTGTCCTTAGTGCAGTGTGCTTACAGTACTCTGAAAACTGGGTCACGCAGCGCGAAACATCATCAGCAAGCTTTGCGTTCACATTTGCTGCACTTTTTGGAATATACCAGGAAGAAAAAAGCGAGGAGTAATGCTTTAGGATGGTAATTGAAAGCTCTTTGCATTGTTCCAACTTATCAATGTGACATCAGCATCGCCAACATGCACTAAACGTGGATTCAGCGCAGAAAAATATTACGGCTTTGTAACCGCGGCAATATGATCCATTTGTCAACGATGTAACATCAGAACTTATCCCAGCCCGCCTAGGACAAATGCCCCGCAATGATACCTCTTGAGGCACTGCTTATTCCATATTACAAGCAAAACAGGGTCTTAATATCATGCATTTCATTTTCTCATTAACCTTTATCGGTCAATAAAACTGGAGTTCACTCTTAGCATACAACTTCAGTACTGCATTCTAGTGAAATATTTTTAAAAACACTGATATTCAACGATAGAACTTTGTTGTATAATTGCGAATGTCTACTGCATTGATTTTAATTCGCAGGCTGGAGTAACTCGTTCCTTTAGCCTTGCGAACGTGCAAATTGGTCAAATGTGTACCGATTTGTATATAATTCAATGTGAACTTCTAAAATATAATCGCCTAAAGGAACTGTCCTATATTTGGCACAAAATTAAGTGCATCAAAGTACGGCTTTTTATTACAGCAATCTATTTCTGTTTTGTTAGTTTAAAGATTTCCCTTATGTTCCACGAAACCTCCTAAATAAGATTGGGATAATTTCCTGTATTTTGGAGGCCAGATTTCGCATCTATTTTCAACCAATTTTGAAGAATTTTGTATTATCTGGTTGTATCAGTGCAAATGAGAACGGAAAGGGAATTAGATGGAGTAGAGGCATTTGGTGTTCTTTTCACCATAAAAAACAGAATCATAAGAGTGGTGGAAAGATAATGCTATCTTCCTCATTCAGTGTGTGGACGAAAATAGAACAAAACAAAAATTACGATATTTTTCCAACAGTCCTTCAAATGCATGCGATCATTACAAAGAATCACGACGTTTCCCGGACTCAGTAGGAAAACTTTGCAGACCTTGATATCAAAGTGGAAGTTAAAAAGGCCATTAACGTTGCAGGGGAGATCTGGGCTGCAATGAGTGATTGTTTTCTAAACCTGCAGAAAGCTCTGCATCAGAGCTAGATATAGAGGTTTGCGATAGTTTCATAGCCACAGAATAGATGTTTGGTTCCTCTTCATTTCTTCTGCTAGGGTGGTCATTCGAGAAACAATTTCTGAAGTTGAATCGCATGCATCGGGATGTTCACTAACTGTTTATAGTATTGTAATATACGCCTAGCTTCTAGATGCTAGGCTCCCCCACTAAAGTTCCCAAACTACCTATTTCTATAACCAAACAAGAACATATTACAGTTTTTATTCTGGTAATTCTGAAACTGCCACCAATCTCTCTTAAGCCACTTCCCCATAAACTACGAGACAAGTCGCCTTCCAACTAGATGAAAATATATGCTGGAAAATATTGAAATAAATTTTTCTCAATTAGGAACATTACAAATAAGTTCCGAAAATGAACGCCGCTTTTTTTATGACATCTCTTGGGATGTAATGTAGGAAGAAATATTTGGACGCTATTAGCAAGATTACATCCATTTGCACTGATGAATGACCATGAGGACAGAGCCAAATTTCTGAAAAGATTTCAAGGTAGTTCACTTTACAGACTATCCTGCTGCCTGCACTTCAGATACCAAGGAAAGTAAGAGAGGCAGAAGAACGACAATCTGCGAGCTTCAGATCAAAGAAATAGGTAGTCACGTGACAAAAACCGATCAGCGCGTTAGCGCATACATCAAAATATGGCACGTTCCATACTATACAGAAGTATACAGATATACATGCGAAGATAACACGCTATAATTGCGCTTTTAGCAAGCATCTTTCAACGGCACGAATAAAAGAATGACTCGAAACACATGGATTATTTTATGGCTGGAAAATTAAAACACTGCGACCTCATTCAGTAGCTTATCACTGTGTAAGAGTAAGTAGCCCACCATCATATACATATATGTATATATATAGATCCGTGAAGGCTCACAATATATATATATATATATCTATTGTGAGCCTTCACGGATCATCTTTCATTTGTACATACCACAATCTTCTTCTTTCTTCTGTACATACCATCGTCATCAACCCGCGGCGCCGGCTCCAGCACGCGCCTGGGTTCTCGATCAGATTAAAACGCTGACATTGCGTACCTTGCCTTGCCGTCGCGACTTTGGCGTCTCGACCTGGCCTTCTTTCACAAGTGGTGGAGGTGCAATTTGATCCACTTACTGCCTTGTGCCCTGTCTTTCGCTGGAGCTACGTTGCGGTCGCCGTTTGGCAACAACCACCATCGTTATGTCAGCCGAGAGCAGTCCCGACCAGGTCGGACCCTCTACCTCGGCTACACCGCCGCCTCCCACTGTGCCCACACGACAACGCGACCCGCCGCTGTTCGCCGGTCGTCGCGACGAGGACGTGGATGACTGGCTTGACACTTATGAACGCTGCAGTGCCTAACCGGTGGGATGACGCTTTAAAATTCCTCAACGTTTCCTTCTACCTGATTGAGGTCGCCAGGAATTGGTTTATCAACAGCGAGCCCCACACCACTAACTGGCCCACCTTCAAACAGCAGTTCCGCCAATACTTCGCCGACCCCGCAGTTCGGACTGAGATCGCGAGGAACAAGCTCGCTTCCCGTCGTCAAGGTCCCGATGAGTCGTATGCCTCTTACATAGAGGCCATACTTGCACTCTGCCGGCGTATTAGCCCCACCATGCCTGAACCTGAACGCGTGCACCATGTCATGAAAGGAATCAATTCTGTGGCTTATAACACCCTACTCGCCCAGAATCCATCAAGTGTTGATTCCATTATTACGACCTGTCAACGGCTCGAACACCTGCAGTCCTCCCGATTGCAGCCAGACTTCTCTACTGGCCCCCCTCTACTGAATTGAATCTACGACCCCTAATTCGAGCGATAATCCGCGAGGAGCTCCAAGCCTTGAGCCCTTTCTGCCGGCCCGGGTGTGATCACTCTTCTTCCTATGACGCCAGCCTCCGCACCATCATTAAAGAAGAATTGGCAACTATCACCCACCCTGTCGCACCTGACCCTCCTGCACCTTGTACAGCGCCGACTTATGCTCACGTTGCTGCATCCCCTCCTCCTTTTGTCCCCCCCCCCCCACGGCAAGCACCGCCCTACAACCACATCAACGCCGTGACGACGGCTCAGCCTGCGCCGCCCTATTACGCACCTTGGCGCCCCTCTCGCCCAGTGCGCTACTACTGTGAAATCAGAGGACATATTTCCCGCTTCTGTCGTCGACGCATTCAGAACGAGCGGCGTAGTTACGACGCCTTCGAAAGTGACGTACCCTCTTGTTATCAGCGACGATCTATGCACACCCAGGTAGCACAAAGTGGGCTCTGAAGGGTGGGCCCCGGTGGGCCCGATGTAGGCAATGCAGGACAGCCCCGGTGGGCTCAATGTGGGTGCTGCAAGAGGGGCCGACGTAGGCCCGCAGGGGGCTGTCGACAAAGCCCTAATGGGCCCCACTAGGGGCCGATGCAGGCAGACCTTGCGGGGCTGCCCACTTTTTTCCGGCATTGTTAAAAGGGTACATCCCGCCAACTCCCCGCGATGGTCCTACTTTGGACCGATTTGGGCAGCCGCTTTGGAGGAACATTTTTTTTTTATTTCAGTTAGCCCCTCAGATAATGACATAGGACCAACGAGGGTTTTATAGCGCTAGCCGCACTTGGGCTTGCCCACATTATTCTCATAAGGGTCCGATGTAGGAAATTGATGGAAAGCCCTAGTCTAAGTCTTCCCAATCAATATTTATGCACATAATTAGGTAATTATTTTATACATGTCTGCACTTTCTAAACAGCCACAATATTAAATTTTACAATAATTCATAACATTCATCTAGCCGAAATGACTTCATGTGCATCTTGTTCAGGCTGTGGAGATGTGTGTTCTGAACAGTAATATTGTGCTGCGAGTTGCAGGCTGTCCAAAGCAACCACATAAGAGGCAACAGTTAGCAATCAGTTTGTTTTAGTATTTGTAGCGCAATTTGCACGAGCGCGAGAACTAAAGCCATGTAAATTTCTAATCGACTAAACATGGCAACAACTGTTATACAAATCATCTATAATAGTAATTTAGGGCAACATCTAATGCAAATAAAGGTTGGAAACAATGATTACGCAATTGCACGCACGCCTTCTAGCCCCATTACGGCCGATGTGGGACCTACAGCGGTTTTGTGTGGGCAGCCCCAATTGGGCTGGGTGTTGGTTTTGAACCTAAAGCCCGCTTGCTGTTGCACGTGCCTTCAAATTCCCCACAAGGGACCAATTTTGGTATCATGCGGGCCCTCCCGCCTTCCAGCCCCATTACGGCCCATGTGGGATATAAAGCAGTTTTATGTGGGCAGCCCCAATTTGGCTGGACGTTGTTTTTGAACCTAGAGCCCACCTGCTGTTGCACGGGCCTTCAAAGTCCCCTCAAAGGACCGATTTTGGTACCATGCGGGCACGCCCGCCTTCCAGCCCCATTACAGCCTATGTGGGACCTAAAGCGGTTTAGCTAAGGCTGCCTCATTTGGGCTTCACGAGGGCTTGCCCAAATTCAGCCCTTATTCATATTTCACCTGCCCTCAAGTAACCTACAAGGGGCCGATTGGGGCAGTATGTGGGCATGTCCGTTTTCTTGCCCCACTACGGCCGATGTTGGTCCCACAAAGATTTAATGGGGGCGGCCTCACTTCGGATCTATGAGGGCTTTCCCATAAAAAGCCCACATTTAGGTTGGATTGCCCTCAAATATCCGGCAAGGGACCCTTGTGGTCTGGATGCAGGAATGTGCTCTGCATTAGCCCAAGAAACGCCGCTATGGGACCCATGCAGGAGGAGCTGGGGCAAGCCCAAATGGGGCTTGCCCACTTTAGCCCCATCGGGGACCGATGCAGGTTTTATGATGGTTGCCCCAGCCCCACTTGCCTACATCGGACCTACCGGGGCCCCACATTCTGTGCTACCTGGGCAGCCCACCTCGTCGATCTTCTCCACCACCGCTATCCTCGTCTGAACAAAGTGGCGCCCATGTTTCCCGACGCCGGTCCCTTTCCCCATACTCCGCTCTGTTTCTCCACATCGCCCAGCAACAACTGTTCCTGTCCGTCACTCAGAAAACTAAGCGATGCAGTTTCCGGAGGTGAAACTGCACTCGGCGAACTTACCAAAAGTCCTCCTCATCGCCCGTACAATATGATTTCCGTTTTAGCTGGAGGATTACCGGTCGAAGCTTTGATTGACACAGGGGCTGCAATTTCTGTTATTCGCGCTGATTTATGCCACCGTTTGCGAAAAGTAACGACACCATATGATGGACCTTAACTTCGTGGAGCAAATGACGTCCCTCTACATCCTTCAGCAAAGTGTACAGTTCAAATTGTTATAGACGGCGTCCGCCACCATGTGCAGTTTGCTGTGCTTTCACCGTGTGTGCATCAGATGATTTTTGGTTGGGATTTTTTGTCGACCGCGTCAGCGTTAATTTCTTGTGGCGACCGTGTCATTCATATGACAGACAGTGATTTTTCATCTGACATGTCTGAAGGACGTCATTCCCTCATTGCCGCAGTTCACACTGTATTGCCTCCACAGTGCGAAAAACTTGTTACCGTTGTTTCGGAACACATCACTGGCGGGGAGGTACTTATCGCACCATCTCATCGTCATCTTGCACGTGGAATCGCCTTCCCATCAAGTCTTGTACGATACCGCAGCGGCTCAGCGATAGTAGCTGCCACGAACACATCGCGTGAATCCATCGTCCTGACTGAAGGAACTTCCCTGCCATGCATAGTGGATGCTCACCCTAAGTCCATTATGGTGCTCACCACCCCGCTACCTTAGCAACGTGAATCATCGCACGTCTCTCTTCCGATGCTATCGAAGACAATCAGTCCGGACCTCACGCCGCACCAACGCAAAGAATTGCTGAAATTGCTTCAGGCCCAATAAGCCATTTTCGATGCCACTTTCCCTCCACTGGGACGGACTAGTATTGCACACCACCGCATCATTACTGAAGGTAACTCGATCGTACGCCGACGACCTTATCGGGTTTCTCTCTCGGAACGAAAAGTAATCGAAGAAAATGTGAATGACATGCTCCGTCGCGATATTAATCGTCCATCAACAAGCCCATGGTCTTCCCCAGTAGTATTAGTTAAAAAAAAGGACGGATCGGTACGATTTTCTGTTGATTATCGCGCACTAAACAAAATTACCCGTAAAGATGTCTACCCGATGCCGCGAATAGATGACGCCCTTGACTCTCTCCAAGGCGCCGAATATTTCTCGACCTTGCATATCAGCTGAGGTTATTGGCAAATACCAATGCATGAGGGCGACAAAGAGAAAACCGCTTTCGCAACTCCCGATGGACTTTACGAGTTTAATGTTATGCCCTTCGGCCTGTGTAACGCACCAGTGTCATTTGAAAGTGTGATTGATACTGTACTTCGTGGCCTAAAATCGAGAACCTGCTTATGTTACTTGGACGACATTGTTATCTTTTCGGCAAATTTTAACGACCATCTCAAGCGCCTGAATGAAGTCCTGACGCGCCTTTCGTCAGCGGGCCTTCAGCTCAACACCAAGAAGTGCCACTTTGCACAAAAGGAAATTAAAATATTGGGACATCTGGTTAGCAGTGACGGCATTCGTCCAGACCCAGATAAAATCAGCGTGGTCTTGAACTTTCCTCGTCCGCAACGGACTGCAGATTTGCGCAGTTTCCTCGGCCTGGCGTCATATTTCTGGCGTTTCATATGGCATTTTGCAATTATTGCTGCGCCACTTCATGAACTACTTAAAGCGCGCAGCTCTTTCGCGTGGACTGAACAGTGCAACACTGCTTTTACCGACCTAAAGCACGCCCTCTCATCAGATCCCGTTCTTGGCCACTTCAGCGACAGCGCTCCTACCATCCGGCACACTGATGCCAGTGGTCACGGTCTTGGCGCTGTCCTTCTGCAGCGCGATGTAACTTCGCGTGAGAAAGTCATTGCCTTCGCCAGTCGGACTTTGACTCCAGCTGAGAAAAACTACACCATTACCGAGCAGGAATGTCTTGCCGTCGTCTGGGCTGTTGAAAAGTTTTGCCCCTGCCTCTATGGTCGGTATTTCACAGTTGTGACCGGTCACCATGCTCTTTGCTGGTTGTCTTCACTGAAAAATTTAACAGGCCGACTTGGCCGCTGGATTCTACGCCTGCAAGAATATAATTTCGACGTCGTTTATAAATCGGCTCGCCAACACCAAGACGCCGACGCCCTTTCTCGCTGCCCACTTACGGAATCAGCCTGCTGTTTTTCTTCGCAACGAATTTCCACCTCTGACCACAGCCGACCATCTCTTCCCCCGACGCATATCACAACAGTTTCTTTTGACGATTCTGAGCACAAACGCGCACTCCGCTCGCAGCAATTAGCTGATGCCTACTGTTGGCCCATCATCGACCGCCTTAACGGCGCTTCGAACCCGCCCAATGCTAGGCTTCGCCGACAGCTTCGCAATTTAAAACTCGAAGATGGCATACTACGCCGCTACGTGTATTGCCCTGATGGAACTGGTTGGCTCCCTGTCGTGCCGCGTGTGCTTCGCCCACGTATACTGGCGGCTCTCCACGATGACGCTACTGCAGGTCACCTTGGTGTTGACAAACGATTCTTTTGGCCTGGCCTATCTTCCAGCGTTGCCAAATACGTCGCATCCTGCCCTCCGTGCCAACGTCGCAAACGGCAGACGTCTTCGCCCGCTGGCCTTCTACAACCTGTTCCCTGTCCCGCCACGCCATTGGACGTAGTAGGCGTCGACTTATATGGTCCCCTATCTCTCTCCAATGGGGGTAACCATTGGATTGTAACAGCTGTCGACCACCTTACACGCTGCGCTGAGACAGCACCTGTACCGACCGGTTCCGCTCAAGAAGTAGCAAATTTCTTTTTACGATCAATTGTATTGCGTCAAAGCTCTCCTCGGGTGCTCCTAAGTGACCATGCGATGGCCTTATCGACAGTCGTTGCCGAAGTTCTTTACGCGTCATCCACCGTTCATAAGGCAACCTCAAGCTACGATCCCCAGACTAACAGTCTGACTGAGCGATTTCACCGCATCTTATCGGATATGATCTCCATATACATCACACCGTATCATCGAAATTGGGACACTATTCTACCATTGGTCACTTTCGCCTATAACACAGCAGTACAGCGGACTACCGGTTATTCTCCATTTTTCCTCGTTTATGGCCGTCCTCCCATTATAATTCTCGACGCTTCCTTCTCTACGCCCGACTACTCCACATCAGTACCTACCCAGTTCTTATCTCGTGTGGCCAGATTCCGTCATCTTGCCCGCCTCAACACAGAAGCGTGCCAGGAAGATCGCAAGAGTCGCTACGATTCTACGCATCGTGCGGTCTCTTTTCGTCCCGGTGACGAAGTCCTGCCTTACACACCACTGCGCGCTCAGGGCCTCAGTGATAAATTTCAGCGTCGCTATCTTGGTCCCTACCAGATCATAAACCAATCTTCCGCCGTGAACTACCAAGTCACACCTGTTGATCCCCCAGCCGATCGACGCCACCGTGGAACTGAAGTTGTTCATGTCTCCCGCTTGAAGCCGTTTGTGCGCCGCGGTGCATCGGTTGGTTAGGAGCGGCCAGACTGGCCGCTTGCGACCCCCGGGGAAGATTGTGTGAGCCTTCCACGGATCTTCTTTCATTTGTGCATACCATAATCTTCTTCTTTCTTTTGTACATACCATAGCCATCGTCCCGCGGCGTCGGCTCCAGCACGCGCCTGGGTTCTCGATCACAATAAAACGCTGACACAGCGTCCTTGCCTTGCCGTCACGACTTTGGCGTCTCGACCTGGCCTTCTTTCACAATATATATATATATATATATATATATATATATATATATATATATATATGGAAAGCAAAAGGTCTTTTTTTGCACCTAAGGTCTTGCAAATCCATGGGCAAAATAGCGAAAAAAGCATTGCACTCTAGAGAGTCTGACTTCGCTATAGGTTGTTTCGCTGCCTATCCATTGTGAATACGGGGTAGAATGCCTGCATGCCCACTGTAATTTTAGTGCATATTTGTGATCAGGCCTTTCAAGCAAGCATAATTGTTTTTGGCGAACCCACTAAACACAGACTGCTGGGATAGTTCGCGTTTAATTCAGATTGAAGAAAGCTATTTCTAATGAAAACCAATAACGTTAAGTGTATATCGCATACTAATAAAACAACAGAAAGCTTTTTTTGGCGAGTAACGCTTCAAACATGTTGCCAGAGTTTCCTTGTAAACAACCAGAATAAAAAAAAAACAGCTTTGATATGCTTTCCCTCTAGGAAAAAAAACTCAGGATTGGTTTTGGTAATGAAGCGGAAGGCAAACTGGCAAAATTTCAATATTCTCAGGTATATTGGAGAATATGAAAATTTCCATTTATTACTGCCTATCTTTCTTACAGAGAATCTAAAATCGTGTGCTGTGGCGAATCCGTAACAAGTCAAATATTTTGTAGACATGAACGCCCCGGATAAGAATCATCATGGAACATTACTCTAAGTGTTAGAAATAAAACTATACTTGTCGGAACGTTGTATTCGCTAGATGCTAAAGGAAGAAACATTCACTGTTGTAAGTAGCTAGTTCCACACCGTGTCGCTAGGCGCCGAACTTGTGAACACCACGACTCATCTGTGGCGCGCGCGCTTATATCGTCGCGTGGCTCGTGCGAAGGGGAACGGGCGAGCAGCCACTCCTGGAGAACGAACGGCAGACATACATCTACGCCTCACCCCATCTCCCTGAACCTAGAAAAAGGCGACGTGATCTCGCCTATCCCAGTCTACTAGAGCTTTTTTTACCATGAAAACTCCATGCTGCCATCCCGAGAACACCATACAAGATTATTTAAGTAGGGACACATTACGGGCGACTCACTGGACCCAAGGGACCGAGAAAACGCGCCATGAACTCTCCACTGAGCAAGGCCGTAAGATGCTTGGATAGAATTGCATCTCTCCGTTTAGATTGAGGACACCTGAGGCGGCGCGGATATTTTAGCATTATTCACTGCCATAAAACCCCGACCCTCAGTTACCAGCGGCTGCAGATCAACTGACGACGGCGGCGGTAAGAGCTGTGATGCTGCAGGGGGTGCTAAGAATTCCTGGCTCCGTTGGACAGGCCGCCATTGGAAGCTGACCCTAGAAACGTTTAACGCTATGAACCCTAGCTAGTGAAGCTAGTTTAGCAGTGCCTTTAGAGAAACTAGAAAATATGAAATGGGATGTCTTAGGGTTTAGTGAGGTTAGAAGGCCGAATGAGCCATGTACTGTACTAAAGGATGGGCATGTACTGTGTTATCGACGTTTACAAGAGAGGCGAGAACTAGGAATAGGGTTCTTTGTCAATAAGTATACAGCGGGTAATATAGATGAATTCTATACTATTGTCACGCTACTGACGACGATGAAGGATTGTGATGGTGAGGTAGAAGAGGAGGAAGAAGCGTTTGTTTGTGGGCGCTAGTAGGCTTCATCTTGTTCCGCTACATCAGAACTGTACATAAACACCCCTTTTTATTTCATGGTAACAACTTGGTGGAAGGTGCTCCGTACGATCCCTACCTACAGCGCTGCAAGACCAACTGGAGCTTCGACGTAGTCGCCGCATCGCTGGACTGCCACCGCTCGCGACCATCATGGACCACACCGACTCAAGCCGTGCAAGCCGCGACGCTGCAAGCCAGGCTGGCGGCAACCTGCCCACTCCAGCCCTATTCCGTCCCAGCCTTACCGGGAACCGCTACCTTTTGCCGGAGAAGAAGGTGAGGACGTTGAGAAGTGGCTACTTGATTATCAACAAGTTAGTCGGTACAACCGGTAGGACCCTCTTACCATGCTAACAAACGTTGTTTTCTTTCTCACTCACACGGCTATGACCTGGTTTGAGAATAGCGAGGATTACTTGACGACTTGGGAACGGTTCGCCACCGAATTAAAACTGCGTTTTGATGACTATGTTCCCAGCAAAAAGCGGGCTGAGCAGACCCTTGCTCAAAGAGCTCAATTTCCCGATGAAACTTGTACAACTTACACAGAACAGATCCTCAAGTTATGCAAATGTGTCAATTCCAACATGCCCGAGGAAGACAGAGTCGGTCACATTTTGAAGGGTATCGCGGCGGGCGTGTACAACTTCTTAATCGCCAAAGACAACCTTGACACTGTCTCCGATGTCATTAGACACATCCGCGCGTTTCAAGCTTTTAAAACACGTCGTATTGCGTCAAAATTTGGGCGGCTGACCAACGTGCCTACCATGGCCAGTCTTGATGGCCATGCCCAACTAGATCTTCCGTCAACTATCCAGCAAATCGTGCTCGAAGAACTTCTACGGATCAACACGCTTCGCCTGCATGAATCTGCTGAGGTTTCTTTCCAGAGGGCCTCTAAACGGCCGGCTTCACCAACACAAGCGATTCAAGTGCAGCCTTTCTCCCAAGCTCCTGAAATTGCAGCTACTATTGACTACCTGCCAATGCAATTTGCCAACCCGACTGCGTCGATGCTTGACGCCCCAAGGTAGGACATCACCTCAAGTGCACCTAGATCGTTTATTAGATCTACAAGGATTCCTGTGCAGTGTGAGCATTCAGCCAGACCTACGATGCACCCTGCTGTGCCTGGCTCTTATCCACAACAGCATTTTATACCTTCCCCACCGATATGCTACCGCTGCGGCGTCGAAAGTCACATCGCCAGGTACTGCCGCAGTAGGTTCCCGCCACGCTATAACCGCCCGGTGGCTCCAGCAGTACCCAACCATCGGAAATACAGCCCCGTTTTCCAGCAATCCAATACTCCCCGTGGGTACTTCGGCAACATCCAGAACGGGAATCTCCGCGACCATTCCCCAGCATCTGAGCGAAGTGTTACTCCTCCACCCGCCTTCCGTGCGCGTCGTTCTCCATCACCGCGGCGGCGCTCCATGTCGCCCCATCAGTAAAATTAACCCGCGCGACCGATGGGGGTGAGGCCACTGGAAATGTGCTGTGTGCCAACATCCCTCCAACTGCAATGCTCAAAAACAAAATTCGTGTGTTCATTGATGGTGTGTGTACATTAGCTTTGGTAGATACGGGTGCCACTGTGTCTGTGATGATTAATCAGTTTAGGCGCTTGTTGGGACGCAAAGTGATGTTTGAATATGACCGTGCTTTAACGTTTTGTGGTGTGAGTGGAGAGGCGTTGCGACCACTGGGTGTGTGTAGTGCGCAAGTGTCTGTGGGTGGTGCAATATTTCAAGCCGAAATCGTAGTCTTACCCCACTCTACGCATGACATCATTTTAGGAAAAATGAAGCTTTGTGGCGCTACCGTGGACTGCCGAAGTCAAGAGGTTCATTTTGATGGCTCGCATCTGCCGACTCTTTTTGAAAGTGGCCGTGATGAAGAAACAGTTTTTAGTATTACCGAAGACACAGTAGTTCCACCCTTGTCTGCAATGTTCGTCCCCGTGTCCATTCCACTTCTTGCGCAGGTTTCATTCCAGGCCGTGGTGCACCTAGTTCACTCAGCATGCCTGAAGAAAAATGTAATTATCCCTCACTCTATGATCTCCGTGCATCACACTAGTGCCTCGTTATGGACAATCAATCCATCGTCCGAGCCCGCAGTTTTACCAAAGGGATTGAAGCTTGCCTCCTGTGGACCCGATGCGCCCCACGTCGTTGCTTTGGTCACAGATGCTACGAGTGCCACCGTACCTCTGCCTGCTGATGAAACTTCGATCTTCCGCATGATCAGCGCCGATCTCAGCTCACCTCAACGCCGTACTCTTGTGGATATTCTTCTAGCTTTTTCGCCTATGTTTGACTTTTCTCAAACAGACGGACCAACCTCTCGCCCTGCACATCGGACCCATCATAGCATCGACACTGGTTCGGCTTGTCCCATTCGTCAAAAGCCATATCGCGTGTCCCCATCTGAGCTCAGTCATTCATGAGCAAGTGGAGGAGATGCTACGGAAGAAGGTGATACAGGAGTCATCTAGCCCCTGGGCTGCCCCTGTTATTCTTGTACGCAAGAAAGACGGTTCGTGGCGATTCTGCGTCGATTATCGGCGTCTAAATTCTGTTACGAAAAAGGACGTCTATCCTCTTCCTCGCATAGACGATGCCCTCGACTGCCTCTCTGATGCGTCCTATTTTTCTTGTCTTGATCTCAGATCTGGCTACTGGCAAATTCCAATGGACCCTGCGGATAAGAAAAAAAAAAACAGCCTTCGTAACGCCAGATGGCCTTTACGTGTTTAATGTTATGCCATTCGGGCTGTGTATTGCGCCGGCCAGATTTGAACGCTTTATGGACACAGTTTTGCGCGGCTTAAGATGGGACATTTGTCTTTGCTATCTGGACGATATCGTCATATTTGGGAAATCCTTCCAAGAACACAATGACCATCTAGTACGTGTCTTGAGTTGTCTGCACAACGCCGCCCTAATTCTGAACTCGAAAAAGTGCCGCTTTGGAGAGCGCCAAGCGCTGGTGCTAGGACACCTTGTCAATGGTGATTGCGTAATGCCGGATCCACAGAACACTGCCGCGGTTGAGTCTTTTAAACTCCAGCAGACAGTGAAGGAGTTGCGCAGTTTTCTAGGGTTGTGTTCGTATTTTAGACGCTTTACACATCGCTTTGCTGACGTCGCTTACCCAGTGACGTGCCTTCTCCACAAAAACTCTACTTTTGACTGGACAGCAGACAGCGACACGTCATTTCGTCAACTGAAGTTCCTTTTAATGTCGAAATCCATCCTATGTCACTTCGATCCTGCTGCAGTGACAGAAGTACACACGGACGTTAGTGGAATCGGTCTCAGTGCAGTCCTTGTCCAACGGCACGATGAACGAGAGCATGTTATCGCGTACGCAAGTCGTACCCTGAGCAAGCCGGAGCGAAACTACAGTCACCGAACAGGAATGCCTGGCTGTATTTTTCGCTGTGCAGCGTTTCCGTTCATACTTGTATGGACGTTCGTTTACTATCGTAACTGACCATCATTCACTTTGCTGGCTGTGGAACCTTCGAGACCCATGTGGTCGCCTCGCACGCTGGGCCCTCCGGTTACAGGAATATGACTTTGCCGTGGTGTACAAAAGCGGGAGGCGTCATGCAGACGCAGATTGTCTTTCTAGGATGCCAATGGCAATGACTGAACCTGAAGCGACGATTTAGACAATTATTTATCGACCCTCGAGCCAGCGTTCCCTGACACGAATGTTTTCAAAACGGAACAGCAAAATGATAGCAGTCTGCAGCCTCTCTTTGCACAAGCCAGCGTACCTACAAGCCGTTTTTGTGTGCATGATGGCCTCCTATGGAAAAAGCGTTATTCGCCTGTCGGCCAGCGATACCTACTCGTAGTTCCCAAGACGCTGTCCACGGACGTATTGCGTGTTATGCATGATGATCCAACTTCTGGGCATTTAGGATCGGTTCGAACACTCCACCGTGCTCAAGAAAGATTTTACTGGCCCAGAATGCGCTCGACTATTGAAGATTACGTTGCCAGATGCAAGCAATGTCGACGCCACAAACGTTCAACTGCAACTCCGTCTCGCTTGCTGCACCCTGTGAAGACCCCTAAAGCTCCGTTCGATCAAGTAGGCATTGACCTCGTAGGTCCGTTTCCCAAGTCCGTGGATGGAAATCGCTGGATTGTAATCTGCGTTACTGTGAAACCGCCGCTGTTCCATCTGCTACGGCGCATCAGGTGTCGCTTTTCTTGCTGCACTCAGTCATCTTACGACACGGGCCGCCACGAATTGTCATCACTGACCGGGGCCGACAATTCACTGCTGATGTTGTTGAAGAGCTCATGCGTTTATATGTCGTAACTTTCCGACACTCGACGCCATACCATCCCCAGAGAAATGGCTTGACTGAACGCGTCAACAGAACGCTTATCAACATGCTAGCCATGTATGTGGACGCAGGGCATAAGAACGGGGACACCATACTACCCTTCATCACGTATGCGTTTATTACCGCCACGCATCAGACGACTGGGTACAGTCCATTTTTCCTGCTCTATGCCAGACCGCCACGCTACTCCCTGGATACTATCCTGCCCTTCACAAGCCGTGAAGCCCCTGCCTGGCTGAGACCCTCTGTCTCGCCGAAGAAGCTCGGAGAATCGCCCGATTACGGTCTGGTGCTTCACAAGAACGTTCTAAAGTGCGATACGATGCCAGTCACCGGCGGGTCACGTACTCTGTAGGTGATTTATTCTGGCTATGGCGTCCAATTCGGCGCCGTGGCCTACGTCAAAAACTCTTGGCCCCACTATGACGGCCCATATGTGGTTGTCAAACGCATTAGTGATTTAACTTACGCAATAGCCCGCCTGACAGCATCGGGTCGCCGGTCTGCCAAAACCGAACTATATCATGTTGCCCGCTTGAAACCATGTCAGCCTCGAACGACACACGAACACGCCCAGAAGGCTTCGTCTGAGTAGGGGGGAAATGTCACGCTACTGACGACGATGAAGGATTGTGATGGTGTGGTAGAAGAGGGGGAAGTAGCGTTGGCTTCTGGGCGCTAGTAGGCCTCATCTTGTTCCGCTACATCAGCACTGTAAATAAACACCCCTTCTTATTTCATCGTAACAGTATTAATGAGAGGCTGGCAGGCATCGTAATTAGGCTTAATAAGCGATATAAACTGAAGGTTGTACAGACCTACGCTCCTACAATTAGTTATGATGGCCAGACAGTTGAAAGCTTCTACGAAGATGTAGAATCGGCAATGCGAAAAGTAAAGACGCAGTATACTGTACTAATGGGCGACTTCAATGCAAAGGTAGAGAAAAAGCGGGCAGGCATTGGCTGTAGGAATAGCAGGGACAAGTTACTAGTTGAGTTTGCAGAGCGCAATAACTTAAGAATAATGAATACCTTCTTCAGCAAACCTAACAACCGGAAATGGACATGGAAAAGTCCTAACGGGGAGATTAAATTAAATTCACTTCATACTGGTGTTCAACCCCCGCCATTATACAAGATGTAGAGGTAATCGGGAAAGTGCGATGCAGTGACCACAGGATGGTGAGGTCCCGAATTAGCATAAATCTGAACAAGGAACGCAATATATTAGTAATAAAGAAACCCATCAACAAATTAGCGGTGAGGGGGAGGGCGGAAACATTCAGGATCTCGCTACAGAATAGATATTCAGCTCTAACCGAGGATGGCGACATTACCCTAAAAGCAATGAAAAATAATTTCAGGGATATCATTACTGAGTGGGCTGTAGAAGCAGGCAGTAGGATAATTAGAGAGGATACCGATAAGCTGTCTAAGTAGACGAAAGATTTGATTAAGAAACGTGAGAGTATGAAAGCTTCTAATCCAACAGACCATATAGAATTGGCCGAGATATCAAAGCTGATCAATAGGCGCAAGGTGGCCGATATAAGGAAGTATAACAAGGAGAAAATTGAGCATGCTGTAAAGAACGGGGGTAACCTTAAAGCGGTAAGGAAGAAATTCGGCATAGGCAAAATCCAGATGTATGCGATAAGGGACAAGGCGGACAACGTCATCACGAATATAGACAAGGTAGTCAAAGTAGCCGAGGAGTTCTACACAGATCTATACAGTAGCCAAAGTAGTGAGGACTGTAAAGATATTGGCGGTAGTTAAAAACAGTCAGACGTTCCACCAGTGATGAAGGACGAGGTCAAGAAAGCATTATAAACTATGAAAAGGGGGAAATCAGCTGTGGAGGATCATATAACAAAAATTTATTAAAAGACAGGGGCGATATCGTGCTAGAAAATCTGGCCACCCGTTATACGCAGTGCCTGAAGTTAAAGACGGTACCGCAACCATGGAAGAATGCAAACATTAGTCTCATTCATAAGAGAGGGGACTTTAAGGTTGGCCCTAATAGGCCCAAGTACAATTCCTGTCGGCCAGTGAGACTTCATTGAGAGCAGCACTAAGACGGACACCTTAATTCCAAACGTGTTTTGCTGTGTACTTTTTATAACGCTTATTGCAATGTAAACATGCAAGAGACCGCAAGAATTTTCCCCAACTGCAATGCTGAGCGCAAACAAAAAGAATGAAATTGTACTTGCGCTAGTATGACTTAAGAAGAATTGTGCAACCTTATAGAAATTTCTTATCAGTAGTGCAATACCCACTAGCATTTGGAACATATTACTACGTAGTGTTACGTTTAGCGGGATCCGAGCTTAGCAGAGGACTACGTAAATTGTACCCTGCAACAACAAATTTATATAGCATTTTTCAGCGAAAGAAAGCATGAAAGCTCGTTCTGTAGCAGATAATGGTATGCTGCATGAGAACATGTTGCGTGATTCCTTATATGTGCTTGCACTCCAGCTTCTGTTTGAGCATTTTGCAGCTAATCCAAAATGTAAAGACATCATTCAGTATAGCATCACGCGCGCATTATCTTTATTTTATTTTTCTTAAATAAATGATTTTCTTTCGCTATTCTCGCTACCATATCTCTGCAATTTAGGCAATACAGTTGTTACTCGCTAGAGAGACCTGCGGTACAAGCCATGGCTATTGTTTCTTTATTGAGAAACATGTTTTATGGATTCCAAGAAACACACACACAATGCACGCATTGGCTTTTTTGCATTTTCAGTACTGAGGGAAACGCAGCTATCCGTAGTCAACAGCAGGCAGCAATGAACGCAGTATTCTCAGAGCACATATCTATCATTATGCTTCGTGCAACTTCTAACGCGCATCGAACGAAGCATCCCCATATCACAGAGCATGCGATACATGAGATGGATCACGCATGTTGAGCCAATTGTTTACCATACCGACCACAGATGCAGTGTAAACAATTTTGAGGAGGCAGAGAATCGGCAGTTATTAAGCATGCCAAAGAGTGGATAAACAAATCAACGGCAGCTATTGAAAGTTGATATAATGTCTCACACAAAAATAATTTTCGAAACCGTACAAACATGCAACGTCACAAGCTGAGAAGCGCCTTTTGAACTTCCAAGAAACATAGGCTGCTCTCACAAAGAATTACCTAGTGCGACCAGCGCCTTGAATATGTGAGACGTATTCAGTTCTGCATTTGGCAAAAAGGTTGTGTGCCAACCATTATCCCCGCCTTAAGCATACCCATGCTTCCTAACGAGCATGTGACACCCACGGGCTCACTGAATTCGTCATCCGCACTGCCGTCTTGGATATAATACAGATGGTGGTCATTGATGTGTAGTTGAAAGCTACTTGGTATGAAGCAAAAAGTTACAATAAATATTACATCTCCATTGTTGTAGTCCATAAAAGGTTTGTTTCAATATACAGTTATACCAACATCGAGAACGCCAGTGCACCGCTCATAGAGTGGTTCTGAACAATCGCCAGCCTAGCTAAGGTTTTCATGGGTGGTAGCTACTTCGATTTGAGAATTTCGAATCGCAACTAGAGCTTCAGATTGTCGAATCTATGTCCCCGTGTACATCAGAAAACTATAACGGTTTTGCTAAGCAGCTACTTTCTGCCCTTCTTCTTTCCTTTTACATCATTGCAGCCGACCGAAGCAAAAGCTGACACAGTCTAAACTGCCCGCCAGCTAACCCAACAGAGCAGACATGGCGGCATGGTGTAGTCTTAGACACATGAAAGTGTTCATTAGTCGCCTCCACGTACATATCAGAGTAGTCAACTTAGTAAATTGCAGCAGACGTGCACATTGGCATCGAAAGCTTAAGTAAATCTTTTCGAAATGGTGCTTTTATCACGCTGAGGGCACTGTTATCTTACCAGCGCCACTAGCGCCACAGAAAAATGACCCTGTGAACCCGGCCAAAGCAGCCCCACCAGTGCAATAAAATCTCCACAGCGGCTATCTGCTACGCATTGCGGCAAGGAACCAAGGCTGCCTATTCCCAATTCACACACTAGCCAACGGGGCATTTAGTGCGCTCCCGCTTTTCGACGGAAGCAATGATGATAGGATTCCTCCCTGCCAATTTCCATTAGAAAACTGTACCTGACGACTCAAGGACGTTATATATGTAGCCCCATCTTTGTCAGTAACACTAGCCTCCAGTTATGCCAAGATAATGTGAAAACTGAGTATATATCTTCTTCAGCATGTAGTCTTTTCCCAGCAGAAATGTCATTGCAAAGATACATTCAACGTGGATAAACCACTACTTTTGCAAGAGACAAGCATTTTAGGGGTTGCGAAAATCAGAGTCTTACATCATATATTGTATTAGCTCTGTTTAACATCGGAGGTCAAGGTGCCTGCCAATACACACATACACCTAAGTGACTGCCATGCAAGACGTTATTGGGCCTTATGTTCTACCTCCTCTTGCAACTGTCTTTTTCTGGTGCTTGCACTTTGCTAATCGTTTAATCACTAATTCTATCGACTTTGCCTCGGTCACCTGATGTAAGCTCTTCAGAGTGCGGATGTTCATTAAAGCAGGCTGCACGAACTATCGCCCAAATATTGCTACTGTGTTGACCATGGACTGATTCCATGGTGGACTGGACATGGCCAGCACAGTGCCTATATTGTACAAACGGAAGGTACTGCATAGAAGACAATCTGAATCTGTGAAAGACAACTCTCATACTAAACAAGCTCATAGGCTGCACCGTTTTAAAACTACAATCTAAGGCACAGCGCACACTGAGCCACTGATTGTATTTGATATCTGGACGTATAAAAAACTCTCCAAACTATTGAACTTGGTCGACAGTCATATCTCCGACCTCCTGATCTCGGTAGAGCGACGGTAGGCAGGATGCTTCAGGCGCTGGAGAGGTACCTTATAGCCTGCCCAAGGTATCTGGACAGAAATATACCAGGGACCATTCACTACACACGCCAGGATCAAAGAAAGAATACAGTGCAGTGACTCAGACTCCGAGGCGTACTCACGAGGATATCTTACACAAAACAATCTGGCGTGCGCGGCTGTTCGTTTCCCTCCACTTACTGTGAAAACTGCCGGTTCCACTTTGTGTGGCAGACGCAATCTATTCCTTCTCAGGTTTATTGAACGAAGGCCAAACATGCTGCTTCGTGTGAGCGATAAAGTCAGCGCGGCATACTGAGCACAGCTTCGAGGCTATACAAACACATTCTCCTCGGACTGTTTACCGGGTGTTTCGTTGACAAATGATGACAGATTCTTGTTACCTGTAGCTTCTATGCTGATTAACATGAAGCCGCAAGCCATTATTATTTTCGCCTCTTATAGAATATCTGGCTTCTCTATGCACAATGCCTAATGAATACCACTACGGCGTCTCTCATAGCCTGAGTTGTTTTGGGACGTTAAACCGCACAAACCAACCAACCAGCCCAATGAATAATTGTGCGTGGCTGACTATGTGTGAATGTGATACACAGTGTGAAGCTTTCAGTCACAACAAACATGTCCCCACTTTGGTATTTACATGATATTGAAGTACGTGAAAGCTGACCTCTTAGTCAAACGTGAAAAGGATGCTTGAAAAAATTTTGTGGGCCTGTACAAATGAAGGAAAGTACTTGCTTCCCAACACATTAGCGAAGCCTTCATTTGCCAAACCGTGAAAAGCACGCAGGTCTTTTTCATAGTATTACCCATCTAATGGCTGTTTTAGAATGTTAGTTGGTGGAACTCGTTCATTTTGCCGAAGGTCGATGCGCAAAAAAGACAAGGAGGTGAGATATACAAAAGACAAAGCGCTAACTATCTATTGAATTTTATTTAGTGCACGGAAGTGTATGTACAAAAGAAAGTGCTTAAAATACAAACGAGGTTACACTGATCACACTCATGCCATGAAAATTAAGAAAAGCGATTTGATTATGTGTCAAATTCAGTAAAGTACCAAACCACACAGGTCCGCTCTTGGAAGTGCATATACTTGAGAGTGGTCTGAAGTCTCTATATGCATGCGCTGATGAACGTCCGCGAATAGAGGCATTCCGAAATACAGAGATCAATGATGAAAAGTAGACAACTACTGACAAAGGTGGCAGTTCATTAAAAAATTATCTCCTCTTAGCGAGAAGCAATGTATTATTGTCCAGGCTGCTGTTTAATTTTTAAACACAAATTGTGCTCTTTTTTAAGCGAATCAACTGTAGGTAATTTAAAACGTTCTTGAAGGCAGCGCGCGACTGCGAGCACTTTGCGGCTGATAAAAAAGCCTTAATCAAAACATTTGGAAACTGGTTTCTATGAGACTGCCCTAAGACTTTATTTACCAAAACCACACAATAAGGAAATGATGTACGTCAGATACGCCCTCAAGAAACCCTCACAAGAGTCTCTTGTGTAGCACCATTGTGTTCAACGAAGACAGGCACATATCTACTAAACTGCTAGCTCAGGTAGGAAGAAGGAAAGGTTTTGGCGGGCGTTCAGTTGCTAGGTAACCAGATCTACGGAAAAAGCAGGGTTTAGCGTTCTAAAATGAATAAGGCTCGAAAAAATATTTACCCGAGGCGCCAGAAGATCTCAAGATGAATAGCAAATTTCGAGATTGCATTGGCTCTCAAAGAAAAGAGTCGCACAAATGTTGCTAAAATTATGAATCCACTATATTTTGCGTTTCAGCTTTGTAACACATAAAATGATGTCAGTTTGATCGGTACATATACAGGCGCTATAAGTCGCTGCACATTCTTCTAAAAACTTAACCCGTTTAAGTTAAAGACCGCTCAAACGGCTTTCTTTGGAGTGAAAAATTTTGACTAAGATATTCGTAAAACATTTAAACAACCTATGAAGGGCTTTTTCTGAATATAACATTTAAAAATGTGTAAGCCACACACGCTTCTGCAGGAGACTGAAAAACTTATTGGCACGTCTTTTGTACCGAATTTAAAGACGTTACAATTTTTAGAATAGCATTTCTACGATAGCTATAAATGCTTAGCAGATATTACCGGGTATTTTGCCGGTAACGATAATATAAATCAGAAACACCCTGGTGCGTAAATTGGCCACGGCTTTGGAATGAAGCAAAAATAGCCCCATTCGTTGATATCGGAATGCTGTAATGGACAGGTTTCAGGAATATTTTCACGCTCACAAATACAACGACCTTGCCAGCTTCCTGTTCGCTTGCATTATGGGTCCTCATTGTACTCAGTAGGGGATTTGTTTTGTACTGCCCTCACGTGGTAGAATTTCGCATAATGTGTCCTCTGCCGCCCTAGAGGAATCACCATCGATTCTCTCATGGGAGCGGCCACTAGACAGGTACTGGGGAATGAGATCAGGTGACACTAACACGTACGTTAGTTATGTGTTAGTGTCCTCCAGCTTACGCAAAGTCTAACGATACAGTGCTCAAGAAACGCTGCCGACAACAGCCAATACAGCAGCGTACTGATCTACCAGACGACGATATGGCTGTAGTGGTTGAGCAAATCAATCGTCTCTTAGCAAAGGTCTCTAAGCTCCGACAACACCGTGAAATGCTTGCTCGACGTCGGCGAGCTGCAGAAGTAACCGCCAAATCTAGCATTTGCCCAGCACCGCCGCCTTCATCCCGCGCAACAGGGCCATTTGCTGCCTTTTCCCAGTGTACCATAACGCCTAATGATAACTCTGCAACATCGCTCGGAACCGGGTTAAGTGGAGAACTATGGGAGAGGCCCAGTGGGTGTAATCAGGCTGATGATGATGATGATGATAATGATGATGATGATGTACATCGCTGCTCCACAATATGGTCAACCAGTTGTCCAACTTGACATTGGTGATACTGCAGCGCTTGGACTAGCACACGAAAATTGCGAAATCAGGTCTTTCTGGTGTACTACAGTGGAATTGTAGAAGCAGTTCCACGAAGGTGGCCGAGCTTAAGACCCCACTGCGATTTAACAAGCTTCGGGTGTGAACTATGTTACTTCAGGAAACGAACGCCTTGCCATCCATTCCGGGCTTCAGCGGCTACGTGCCTCCTCCAATGACCGACCGTCGCGTGCAGGCTGCTCTTCCCCCGAGAAAAGCGGCGGTATATGTTGAAACGCGTATTCCTCATATGCGCCTTTCTCTCGAAAACTGGTGCACATCATACCAAGAGGTAGTAGAAGTTGCTGCGAAATTTCTGAAAGAAACCGTTGTTCTTGTTTCATATTACGTTCGATCAGCTGGAGGCGCCCCTTACCGTAATAATCTTGGTTGGTTATAAGTGTTCGTCGGCACTACCCCGGGTGTCCAATTTTAGTCAGAGGCGACTTAACGCCCCTCACCCGGATAAGGGGTATCCGACTGCAAGCCCTCGTAGTAAGCGTGTGCGGCATGCCTTCACCGATGCCTTGTTTGTTCTGCTTAATCACCCTGGGGCAGCAACATGGCCTCTGCGTTACATAAGTTGTGCTGCCTATGCTCCAGACTTGACGTCGTGGTTGGGGGCGGGAACTCCCTCATGGCACATGGAGCCAGACTGCTGGAAAAGTGATCACCACCCTATCATCTTCGGTCTCCATCCCTCCCGTCTCCTCCGCCTTTTATGCCGCAAATTTTCTGTGATAAATTGGGACAGCTTTCGCTCATGTCTGGACAGTATGTCTTCAGATTCGCCGTTACTCCTTGTTGACCGTATACAAAGAGCACTAAACAGCGCTACGACTACTACCTAGATTGATGTAGGTCGGCCGGCACCAGATATCGGCCTGCTTAACTTGTGGGCAGCCCGCCGTCAAGCTGAGCTGGCTGCTACGCGAAACCCTACTTCGGGGCAGGCATGTACATGACTGAATTATCTTACTGCGAAGGCTCGGAGATATGAACGCGATCTCTCATGACGCCAGTGACATGCATGGTGTGAACAATTTTCTGATAAATCATCGAATGTCTCACTCTGGTGAACATTTCGTGCAATCGAACACGGTCGTCGTTCTACTGACGCAGCAGCAACAGCATGCTCTGCGGCTAATTTTTCGCCGAGCAATTTCGCCAAAGAAGCTGCATGAAAATGTTTCCCAAAATACTATATACTGCACCCTTCAGCTGCAAATCTTAATTTGGCAGGTATCCCTGCAGACGCATGGAAATTACCATCTGCTGCCGACGCAGATGGAATTGCGAGCCCCTTTTTAATGTCTGAGCTGCTGGCTGCAATTGACGATGCGAAACGGAAAACAGCGCCCGGCCTGGACGAAATTTAGTATGAGGCTTACAAGAACCTCAAAACTGCTGCACTTCCTGAACTACTAGACACCATAAACAAAGTGTGGCGTGATGGTGTCGTACCGAGCTGGAAAACCGCTGTCGTGATCCCTGTTCCCAAACCTGGGAAGCCTCCAACAGGCCTCGCCAATTTACGACCAATTTCTTTAACATCAACGCTTTTCAAGCTAGCAGAGAAAATGCTAGCCATGCGACTTTCTTGGTGGCTTGAACAGCACGGTTTTTATCACCCTGCTCAAATTGGATTTCGTCCATACATAGGTACCGAGGACGGGTTGGCTGTCTTGGCATCAGCAGTTCTATCATCTACCTGCAGCCGCAATGTACGTACCATATTAGCAATGGACGTTGAAAAGGCATATGGCAACATCAGTCATGCTGCAATTCTGAATGCCTTTGACATGCTTTGTCTCCCTCCAAGAGTACACACGTTTTCGCATCATTTTTGGACGGAAGAAAATTTTGCAATACGCCTCAGTGGTGACACAGTCGGTTCATTCGTTTCACTACGTGGCGTACCCCAGGGATCAGTATTGTCTCCGAAGTTGTTCAATATTACTTTCATACCATTGGCGTGGCGCTTACATGATATCCCGGAAATCAAGTTTTTGCAATACGCAGGTGATATCACGGTATGGAGCACTCACTAAGATCTTCTCCCTCAAGAGGCAGCCCTTCAGTCAGCATTAGACGTAATCTCTTTTTACGCATCCTCCATTGGCCTTCAACTTTCTGTGTGCAAAACTTCATACAGGTCAGTCGCCAACCTCTCAGGACGCAGTAAACTTACCTCAAATCGATTTCGACTCTATCAGGCACCCCAATAAAAGAAAGTTCGAGCCTGAAAATTCTGGGCTTAACAATTCACCAATCAGGATCAGCGACTGCTTGGCTTTCTCAGGCCAGAAAGCAAGCACTTCAAACTATGAGTTTAATAAGAAGAATTGTACCTAAAACAGGTGGCGCTGGCTCGTCTGTTGCACGACAGTTAGTGAGGGCGGTTCTGCAGCCACGTATTGTTTATCAGGTCCAGTTCCAGCACCTTACAAGAGCCTTGAAGCCGTAAATCGAGAAGCTATGAGGACCAAAACATGACTTCCACGACTCACACCGGTAGTAGCGTTACAGGAGAATGCGCAGCTCAACACCATAGATGAACTGGTGCAGCAGCGCCGTGATACTCGCACACTCAAGGCCACTTTGTCACATTCCATGCAAGTACTGAGGGCGTATACAACGTCACACATTATTCTTGAGCCACCTGCGCCCAGTTCTCCCTCCCTGGAAATTTGAACAGTTAGGAGACAACAAGCCAACTGATATCCGCAGACCAACATCTGCCATCTCGGCATCGTTGCTTTGCCAGCAATTTGAAGAGCAAACTACTCACCTGCCTCAAGATTCCATAGTAGTGTACGTGGATGGAAGCCTGCAAGGCTGTGAAGCCAAAACGGCAGTCTACTGTCCACGGAGACCTGGCCTGAATCAGACCACTACGTGTCAGCTTTCGGAACCACTTACATCTTTCTGCGCTGAGCTCGTGACAGTTCAGGAGGCACTCTGCTCCGTGGCTTCCATAACCATGCTCCCTAGAGCCCACGTAGTCACCCGTACTAACGCACTTCAAGCCGTACGTCTGCTTCGACGTGTCAGCCGCTGCCCTAAAATTTGCCAAGACATCCACCAGCTTGCGGCGCGCATCCAACAGTCTGTACGCATTGAGTGGGTCTCAGGGGATCTGCTGGCTTCCTAAAGTCAAGCTTATTTAGCAACCCGCCTCGTAATCCAAGACGCATCAATCCCACGGCTCCACGGAGTGGACGACGCTACCTTCCTTTTGTCAATAAAGGAACACCTCCGGCGCTGCACACGTGCACTCATCCCTCCGTGTGCGATATTCCTTCCCCGAGGTCTCACCCGTGCAGGGCAGGCTGCGCTTAGGAGGATCCGGGTCGGTGTTACCCTTACACCAGCTGTAACTAGGACGGGGTCATACTTCCAACACTTATATCACCGCCCAGTGTGCCCAATCTGTAAAAACGAAGATGTTGAGGCCCACATCCACCACTTGCTGTGGGACTTCCCAGCACTCAAATTAAACGAATCCGGCACCTGAGCATAGCTGGCCTTTCAGCAACCGATTCTGCCTCATATGTTACTCGGACGCAGGGACCTCATCATCGTTCTCTTCTGGACTTCATAAAATCAGCCAACCTTTTTCCATTCATTTCGTCATTTATTCATTCTTCATCTCATACCCTACTGATGCCCTGAGGCAATAAATACTGATTAAAAAAAACACATACGTAATTTGTTTCTTTAAACTTGAGAATTTATTTATTTAAGCGAAAGGGAGAATTCTCAATCAATATTTGGAGCCAAAAGAATGTTCTGGGTTTATTCCGCCATAATCTCTCAAACCTTGCCATGAGCACCAGCTTTCACAACATTGCAATGTTATACAGAAAAACAATTTTTTTTTGGCTTTCATAACATAGACTGTCAGGCCTGTGGATTATGCTTCGAGACTCTAATCGACATCGCTGCATATAACAATAAAGCTCATTTTCAATTGTCAACGGTTGATGACGATAGGCAGAACACTCTGCGCGAAGACTACAAGAGCCATTGCTCGACATTCATCACAACTCCATCGCGGAACAAAATACCATGTGCTTCCTTCTTGCTCTAATCATTGTTTTGTCCTGCACAGCAAAGTCTCTCGAAAGCGTCGTAACAAGGCTCAATACTGATCTGAAAAAGGTAATGTCGCAATTTATGTTTGCCTATTTGTTTTTCTAATTATATCTCTAAATACAAAATTTTTTATTATTCTATTTTCTATAGAGGACTAAATATAATTATGTATATGTGCACAAAATCATCAAAAATGTTCAACTCATCATAAAAGCTTTCTAGTGCAGAGTTACGTCATAATATAATGGAATTCATATTGTTTTGCATGCAATGAGCATAATATAACTTCTGCGTAAAATGCTTATGTACCATACTACCAAACATAACATTTATCTAGAAAAGTAATCTAGGTGTGAATGATTTCACTCTGTAGAAAAAGATTAGCCCAAGGCTGCTGCAATTGCATCAATTAAAGATGGCTGCCGTATAGCGCAGGAAAGCCCTGTCATACAAATGATACCATTGTTGTGCTGTGTTGTAAAGCTGGGTTAGACTGATATCGAAAACATAGTTTACAGGGCGGAAAAACCATAACTCTCGGCAGAAACGAACTGATGTTGTTTGATTCGAAGTGGAAGTGCAGTCTGCAATGCACGGCTTTCTCATTGATTTCTGAGACCCTCAAGTGCCTAACAGCCGGGTCTAGACGATAGGAAAGTGTCTAATGCGTTTGAAGGTGAAGGTACTGGGAGGCGAGACAAATAGGCAGCCGTGGAGGTGGAGCTAAACAGCAGGCTGAAAACTGTGTGGCCTTTCGTCAGGCAATAGTATATGCTTGAGGATTCACTTACCCAGCAAATAATGTTTACCAGGTGTGGCAAAAAAGCAGGTGTAGAAAGCTGACGCAAGCTCTGCCGACTCCGCACGCTATTCGTTTCAAGAAGCTTGGCGGCGGCTACTCGCTCCGTACCCAAGTTAGATCCTGTGTCTAATACCTACCTTGGCTCGATGATGGCGGGGAAGTCCTAGCTTTAAAAAAATATCTTTATTGCATATATCTCAGAAAGACGGCAAATAAGGGAATTGTTTTTCGGGCGATGGCTACATAAAAGAACAATCAACTTTCATTGTCCACAAGACATTTAAGAATTCGTACATTGATTTAATTCAGATACGAAGATCCTTTTTGCGTGCACTCCTTCCTGCCTTCCGCTTCATTATTGATGCTTAAAATGTTTGGCCTATTACCTCAAATACTCATCACATGCTCATGAACTGTCTAATTATATGTCTATCATTATATACTCATCAGTATGCCGTCATACACTACAATGTTACTTATAACAAAATCCCATTACTACAAAAGGCCTTTTTAAACAAGGCCTTAAGAAGGCGCCTCTGGGCGTTGGTGCACCTTGTCTATATTGTAATCCAAGAGACGTGAATGCTGGACACCTTGTCTGAAAGGCGGAGGTAGATTTGTGATTACCGGCCAGCTAGGCCATGTCTGGTGGTCTCCTGATGTCTCGAAAAGTGCAAACAGTGAGTGCATGACTGCTCTCGCATAAAAGCAGAAAACGGCACTCATAAATCGTGTCACCTTATGTGCTTATTGCTGCTATATTCCATGTTTAATCAAAACAGGTGGCGTGCGCATTACTCTCGAAGAATAGTCCCAATTCCGTAAGAGCAGTCCGAGCTTTGCTGAGTTAGTTCATTAGTCTTCATCCACCGAACTATACCCCCTTCTGTCATCATAGATACCAAAATCCGCTTTTCTCTTCAGTGTTCTGTCCGATGAATCAAGGTGTACGCACTTAGCGAATGATTTCAAATAACGCCTGGTGACAATACAGCATTTTTGGAGGCATCTCAGTAAAGCTGCAAAAGTTGCACCTTTAAAGAAACAAAACATGTAGTCGTATTTCTCGATACGTTTATCCACGTGTCAATAATTAAAAATAGATAAATAGTCATTACTAATACATTATTATTACTAATACATTAGTCATTGTTACACTCGCGAACAATCTTTCATGATCCCGTCACATATCAGATATCTGCAGTTCTTCATTAATAAAATTGTGGTTTATTAAAAGGAAACTTAAAACGGCTCCGATTGAAACAAGGTTGCCTGCCTATAATGCACTTATTAGGACAAAGCTCGAATATGCGGCGATAATTTGGGACCCTTATAACAAAAAAGATATGTCAGTTGGAGTGGGTACAGAGAAAAGCTATTCGCTTTGTATTCAGCAAATATAAAAGGCTAGATTCCCCATCACTTATGATGAAGCAACGCGGTATCCCTCTATTACAGACTCGTAGAAAAGTTAGCAGGTTAATATTTTTGTACAAAATTCTTACAGGTAAGGTAAGTTTAGATTCAAGTAATTGCATAAAGCGATCAACAGCACGAAAAACCAGACATAGCCACAATAATTCCTTAGTCCCAATTTTTGCGCGCACGGAAGCATTCAAACAAAGTTTTTTTTCCAAGAACGATTGCAGATTGGAATTCCTTGTCGGTAAAACTAACGGAATCAAATAATTTCGCAAAGGAACTCGAAGATTATCTCATGTAATTTTTTTAAAAGTGTAGTCTGTAATTATATCCTTCACCATTGTTTTCTCCAGGATTTTTGTGTGTTTCTGCATGTTTTATGGTCTTGAGCAATGTGTATGATGTATCAAGCTGGCAGCTAGTTTTTGCACCACTCCTGCATGGGCCGTAATGGCTTGCAGAATTTGTAAATAAAATAAATAATAAAATTATATTTGGTGAACAACAAATAGTGCAGATTAACACAGGCGACTCTGTACAGCTCTGAATCGGTTGCACTTAACTCGGTCTCATAATATTTTCGAACCCTTAGTATCTATTCGCTGGGACAACAAATACATGCATACATACACACATACATACATACATACATACATACATACATACATACATACATACATACATACATACATACATACATACATACATACATACATACATACGTACATACATACATACATACATACATACATACATACATAGGTACATATACATACGTACGTCCATACATACATACATACATACATACGTACGTACATACATACGTACGCACGTACATCGGTACGTACGTACAGTCCGCAAAAGTGTAGAGCCCAAGGGGTCTGGTTCTGAGCCCCTTCGTGCGGCTTGTAATGGATCTCCAGTGTTTCATGTTAACTTGATGGTAAGAAGAGTTTTGCCCTATCTACTCCAATTGGAATGACCTACACTAATGCTAAATCAGCACCACTACATAGCTTGGAAGCAGACGCCCCGACTCTACTCTGTTGACCAAGGCTGTACGTACGTACGCACATACACATATGTGTGTGCGCGTTGTGAGTACATATGTTCAAGGCCGAGTGGTATCGACGTAAGTCTCCCATGATCATTTTTGTTTCCAATGAGCTGTTGTGGTTTATGGGCAAATGTGTGGATATTTAGGATTGAGCGTTATTTTCGGGACATATGGTGATGTGTTATTGGGGAGAAATCGTGTATTACGAGGGCTAAAAACACCGAACGTGCCTCTTCAAGAAGTCTCAAGTTTGTAGCACTGCCGCTTGCGCAATAAAATTGTTTTGTGCAAACATTTATTTATTTATTTTATGCAACGGATAGTTTTAGAACTGCTATGAAACATTTTTATATTTACAGTTAAAAAGAAGCACAACCAATACTCCACGAGCTAAGCTGTGCAAAAAAGTCATTGTTTTACCACACATTCTGTTACACCGTGATACATTTTTCGCGATTGAAATGTTTTGGGCGCGATACCGTATAGGTCCCCATGTCCCAAAAGACCAGCTCCGACGTTGTGCTTGTAATGCAAAATTAAGGAGTAAGTAAAGAAAAAAAAATTGATGTTTGGAGGAAACCCGCGGAGTTGTACAAGGTTAATTCGTAGAGCTAGGTGAGCGCGCGTCCAATCCACTGAAGAATTTCTACACTTATTTCTACACTGCTGCTGCTGCTGCTGCTGATGATGATGATGATTATGATAATGATGATGATATGAGTCCCGGAAACCGAGTGCCACATAAGTCTGTAGAATATTTGTCGCTTAACATTGCTTAGATTAATCACTGAAAACCTGGCACTCAGAAATGTGACACTGGAAAACCGCTTCTTTAAAAAAACAATAAATACCTCTTGTATTATACACCGTTCCAATAACGAAAACAGACAGGCATCCGAAGCCTGACTTTGCACACGGCAACCAAAAAGGATCTTTAACGTAACAGAAAACGTGCAAATATTCACCATCTGCCTCAGGAAAAAGTGCCCAAGCACCAATATCTATTATGTGACGCGCTTTTCCAAAACAAACGGGCAGCCATAAGCTTGACTTTAAACATGCCAGAGCAGTACAGCTTGTAAATTCCAAGCAAGTAGCTCGAAGCGCATGATAACACGCAGCTGAGATTGAGTAACTAGCCGTCCAGCACAGTTCTCTTGAACCAGAACAGGCAGATAGCCTCCACTAACCGATCGCAGGCTTTAGAGATTTGTTTTCGAGGTTACCAGGAAAACACATCTGGTCACCTACGGCATTGAGATAACTGACGAGGTACACCGGTTAACTGAAATACGTAGAGAATGTCACCCCCACCACCGAAAAATTCTTCAACAAAAGGTAGAAAAGATGTTAGAATTAGGAGGGATTGAGGAATATGAGAGCGATCGTAGTTCCCTATGGTCAGTGTCGAAACGCTAAGGAAAGATCCGTTACTCTGTGTCGATTACAGCAAACCTGATGCGGTAACCAGGCATCAGCTTTTACTAATTACAAATATTCAACAGAGTATCGAAAGTGTCAGCGCTGCAAAGTTCACTTTGCCCTCTTCCTTGTTTGTGGGCACTGAAAGTGGTCCCTGACTGCGAAAGACCTGCGGTTCGCGGCATTTGTTTTCCTTTGTGCATGTTTACTTTGTGGGGTTTTGCAGCCCCTTTAAGTGTTTTAAACCTGTCTTGACCTTCGGACTGAATAACGCACCATTCTGTTTTGAAAGCCTGATGAGCAAGGCGCTACGCTGCGTGGCGAGTTTTGCAGTTGCCTGCCTCAGTGACAAAATTATATTCGCACAGTTGGGTACCGCTGCTACACTTACGAGAACGTTTTTTGCAGGCCATACGAGACCTGACACAGTAAAACTTGAGAAGTGTTTAATCTCTCTTTTGTAAGTAAGCCACTTGAGTCGTATGGTAGGAATTGGTGTTCGCCGACCTTCCTAGATCATACGGCTAAGTACGTCTGCCTACCCTAAAATAGCCAAAAATAACAATGGCCAGGGCATTCGTAGGGCATGTAGGCTATTGCTTTCAGGATATACAACAGTACATGCAACTCGTGAATCCTTTGAGCGACACTTCCGTAAGGACAAGCCAAAGTGAGTCGTTTACCGCAGCGCTAAAGAGAATGCCTTTCAGATACTAAAGCAAGCGCTTGTTGATGTTTGAGATCTCGTTTGATGCCTTGCGAATACCCGATAGAATATAATAAAGTGCTACGCAAGCCAAACGGTCATGGGTGCTGTACTGTATCAAATGTATGTCAATGGACATGAATACCCAGTTTTCTATGTGATCCAAAAGCTCACTTACATGGAGGTACCATACGGCGCTCCTGAAAAGGAATGCGCCCGTCTGGTGTGGGCTAAAACCTCTAAAACATCTAAAACCTCGATAGTAATGACTCTGTATTGAGATTCTTAGTGGATACCTACCTCTGTCCACTCACATGGTTAAAATATGTCGGGCAAAAACGGTTATAACCTACTCTGGAGCCTTGGGTTGCAGTAATTTTCTCTCGAGATGCGGTACAAAACGCAGTCAGAACATAAAAACATATGGCGTAAGTCACTGGTTTTAAGTAGAAGGGTGTGTTTGGAAAGGCTCGTGGTACCGTGCCTGGGCATACAAAGAGAAAGGGAAACCGGGACGCTTGCTATGTATTCCGAGGTGCATACGTATAATTATTTTTCTGCGCGCCTTGCCTTTTGAAGTCTATGTGTGGAAAAATTGTTTGACGGGGCTTAAATTTCCTGTTGCCGGTCATCTTGTATGTTTTGTAACAAGAGGAGCCAGGCGGGTCTCTTTAGAAGAGTTTGACACTTGCCGTTTGTTTTATTGTGAGTTCTTGAAGTGTACATTTCGCATTAGAATGTAACGCAAAATATTTTGTTTTGCACTTCTTTTGTTGCTCTCTTTTTTCTCTTTCGCTCTCTAAACAAGCTACGAACACTGATTCTTGTGCAAACCAGTTAGTTCTTAAGCAATAAACGGAAATGATGGCGAACTGAGTATCTTCCTTGAGTCCCCGAAGAGATCACGGAAGGCCCAACTCACCGCAGCTTCGGTCCCGAACTACCGCCTCGACTGGGTAGCATTTACACCTAAGCATTGTCTGATGATTCTAGGTTACAGCCATACACGTTGCCGGCTGACACCCTTCTACATCTGCAAGCAATGTGAACAACAGAGCGTTGTTGTGTACGCAAACTGCACAACAGAACACAACAATTAGTACTCCATCGGGCCTTAGGTAAATTTATCTGTAACACTCGATGCCTATAACAACGCTCGAAGCAAAGCGGCTACACATAAGAGATGAAGAAAGCCTCGACGTGTCCACACCTTCAGGAACAAAACAAAAAATTGACAACTCGCTGGACTACGCATCAAACGCTAGCAACGCATCGATGCTTGGTAATACATCATGCAACGACGCGGCGCAGACTACAAGCCAGGACAGGAAGTCTGAATTTGGACGCCGATGCGCCGTCGCGAGCTGTGAAAGAGCTCTCCGGCCGTGCTTTGGCCTTTACCAGTCCTTCGACATTTTGGGCAGCTGCACTCCGAAGCCATCTCGACAGCACGATAACACCGCTGCAGCGCACTGCACGCCCACATGTCCATTGTTTGTGCACTTTCAGCCATGCTACGCGCGCTAAAAACACTTGGTGTATAAATCTATATTTATATTTATCCTTCTCTGTTCACTTTAAAAGCATTCAGACAATGCTTTTTAAAAGAAATATAGCCTCAAAACATTTTACGCTTTATTATTGCTTTCAATTGCCTTTAGCAGGGCACCTTATCACTTTGCTGCTTGTCCATGCTCAGTGCAGCAGAAAACAAGATTTGTCCCTTTCTTTGCGGCAGAAGTTGCTCCGAAATATAATTGTTATGACTACTACTCAGTGAATCTATGTCCAAATTATTCCAGGATTTTCTAGCCAACTTTGCCCAGATTATCTATATTTTCCTCGCCAAGTGTAAATTTTGAGCAACCACATTCAGCGGGTATCCGAAGATGGACGACCACAGAGCACAAGGGCTGCTATCGACGCAACCGCTTTGCTAATTCTATTCGTGACCATTTAATCGCTCTATCGGGTTTATTACTTTTCATTTTGATAATATTTGTTTTTACAAACACTGCCTTGAGTGGGTACATGAATTTGGCGCCGATATTGCCACCAGGTGACAATATACTCTTTGCCGCGTAGCGTCCTAAAGAGCAATTCGAGGAAGAAGCAGAGAGAGAGAGAGATGCACGAAGACTGATCTGGATTCTGAGTGATTGCGAAGAGCTTTCACGCATAAAGCTTTCACCAGCATTAAAACCATTTCATCCCTACATTTTGAGTTAGAGGATGGATAAAAACGGCCTACAATCGTCAGTACATCTTCACATCCTCCGTGTACCTGGTTTGCCACCTTTTCGAGTGCATGCCGGTGGCTACAACCAAAGAGACGTAGACTCAGGAACAGCGAGTTGGAGAAGAGACGACCTTGCCCCACCAGCAAGAGTCGCGTAGTGTGTACGGTTAGCCCGAAGGTAACATTGAAGAAAGTCTCAGACATTACAAGAGGGGGAACAAGGACAATTGTTGCAAATATACCGACCTCATGCACAACGTTGTTTCCTTCCTTGCTGCCAAGGCTCCGACTTGGTTAACAGCCAAGAGGAAATCCTCACGACTTACAACCGGTTTGTTGAAGGTCCTAAGTCCTTTAGAGATACTTCTGCGAAGAAGGAGCGCACTGACCATCTACTTTGCTAGATAGCCCAGCTGTCCGGTGAGACATGAACATAATACACCGAGGATGCATCGAAAGTTTGTCGCATTGTCAACAGCCAGATGTTTGAAGAAGACAAGGTAGGGCATCCTCTCAAGGGTATTGCTGAGGACGTCTTTGGCGAGACATCCTTGCTACGATTGTGGATGTCATCAAAGACTTCAGTGCATTCGAAGCGCTGAAAGCGCATCGGATAGCGCCCAAATTCGGCCGCCATTACAATGTGACAACCGTCGCCAGCACCTACATCCCGCAGGCTACAGACATCACTTCGATTATCAGTAGTACTGCAGGCGAGGAGCTGGAAACTCAGCATCAAGATACAAATGTCAACTTGTGTTACCGCTAGACATCTAGCTCTATGTCATCATGCTAGCAGCGTACGCCATGGACGGCACTAAACAAGAAAAATATCTTACAAGTGCAGTATTAAGTTGACCCAGCAACCAACGGCGCACCCCTATTTCCAGTAGCTTTCATGATATCCGTTGAAGTGCCTCGTGGTAAGCCGCGTCGGTTGTTCGTCGCCTCGTCGCTGTCTCCAAGGGATCCTTTTGTCAACTGCTAAGTAGCCAGCAACCGATATGTTACACTATGGGGACAGCACACAGATCTCCCGCTTCTGCCCGCGCGGCCAAATTCTTGACACCCTGTACAACGATCCCCACGATTCATGAATGACGCAGCAGAGGGAGCAGCCAAATGATAATTTCTATCGACCTCCTTCCTCCCAACGGCGTGCACGCAATTGCCACCTTGTGTTCGATCGCAGGATCATTCCCCGCCACCGCAAAAAATCCGGTCAACATCCTCGTGTCGCCGCATCGTTTGTCACGAATATCTCTTCCGATCGTCATCCCAAAGCCAAAGTGTCATTGTTTGCGGACAATGGTAACTCGGACGTTTTGACTTAGATCGGTGCAGCTGTGCTAGCATATCAGTCTTTCATTTATGAATCACCTTCGACAGAAAGTTATGTTTGTGTGGGACAAAAACAGTAAGTTTTGCTTAGTTGGGGGTAAAGCTAGTTCCGGTTGGCCTCTGCTCAGCTTCAGTTGTGCTGGGTGACGAGTGCTACCAAACCGAATATACATTTGGAGTAATATGGAAGAAGACTCCATCCTGCACTGAGTATAATCAGGTCGATGTTGATGATGATTATAATTGGTGTCACGTACAAAGTGTGTGACATCACTGTAGTGCAGACGGTTGCGCACGCAACCCATTGTCGACTTCAGTCAATGATGAAGACAGTTTCGAGAGGTGTTTATCCTCGCTCGCACCGACGTTTTCTGGTACAGCGACTTAGGCGTAAGCTACGAAGCGACCCTCACTGCGTCTTCTATAGAAGTGGCAGAAGGAAAAGCAGTTTCAACGCTATTTGGATCAAAGACGATATTTTGCTCATGAGCTACTGATATTTTGCTCATGAGCTCGACGTGCAAGTTTTGCATGCTATGAACAATGATATCACATCTAAACATCTAGACTTCTCTCGTACCCTGCACGAAATTCGCAGGAGTTTTATTGGCCACAGTTTATAAGAGGACCAAGCAGTACGATGCAATATGTGAACAATATCAACTACTTAAGGCATGCATACAACGTCGGCCGGCAGGCCTTTTAAGTTCGTCAAACCGCCTAATTCACCACTGGAAAAGGTTGGAATTGTCCTGCCTGGTCCTTCTAAAACGATTTTAGATGGCGATCGCTAGCTTTTTGGATGAGACTACCAATACTTCACACAGTATCAGCGCAGTCTAATAGTCTCACCGATTGTCTGTGAAGACAATCTCAATAGGTACACGTAGACCGCTGCACATGTTACCACAGGGAGCTGATATTTCTTCATTCCCTTTTACACTGTTGATTATCGCCATGGTGCAATCCGTGTTATAAGTGATAGTGAACGGAAATTTACTGCTCGTGACCTGATGTAAACGATCCAGCTTTGTGGATCAGACTACCGAACCTCCCCACCGTATTACTTGCAGACCAAGTCTCACCGAACGCACCAACCATACCCTGACAACTATGTTGTCCATTTACGTCTCGTCTGACATGGCAACTCTGACGAGGTGCTACTGTGTAAATTACACTTGTAAAACAGCAAACCATAAGGTTACCTAGTATACTCCTTCTATTTGCTACATGCCAGAACTCCTCGCGGTTTCCTCATTACTACCTTCCTGCTTTCCCCCAAATACAAGGCATGTGTTACACAGTAATATGACGTAACGAGGAATCCCGTATAAATCAAGCTTACGCACCCTGAATTCTCAATGCTGTGGGAAAGAGTACAACTCCCTGTGTCACCGACTTCCTCCTGGACACTTCGTTTGGCTTTGGGCACCTATCCTCAAGCGAGTATTGTGTGAGAAGTTTCTGTACAAGAATTATGGCCCCTTCTTCGTTTCGGTAAACTGAATGACATTATCTATGCTGGCGCAAAAGTTATGACGGGGAACCGCCATTCTTGCAACACACAAGTCGTTCGTGCGGCTACGTTGAAACGCTGCCTGTCAATCTGAAGAATTTTCTCCAACACGAGAATCGTCTGCCCCTGGGGAAATTGTTACACCCCGTAGCAGCTTATTGAAGAGCTAGAGGAAGAAAGACGCGTGCAGACTGCTCTGGGCTTCGAGCCACTGACAACCAGCTTTTTATCGTCATCCGTCAATGTTTCACCTGTAATAACGCCGTTTAGTCTGCTGCAAAATATATATATACGTAAAACCGAGGGAAAACCCGGAGCGGTGGGCCTGTGATTGAGCATCCGCAGGTACCATGTTCGATCCGTGCTACCCCCCCCCCCCCCTTACCTGCCGGTTGCAATCCTAAGGTCCAATTTTTCTTAGCGTACAACATGTAAACTTGTCATTGGTCATTGAAAACAAAAATTATCATGGTACCTCTATTACTGTTCTTATTACAACACAGCCAATATATATATATATATATATATATATATATATATATATATATATATATATATATATATATATATATATATATATATATATATATATATATATATATATATATATAATTATATATATATATATATATATATATATATATTACATGCATAATGATAATTAGAAGCATCATAATAACTTAGTAGTGATCCCATGCATACATGTTGTGATCTAGGCTGGGATTTGCATCTACCCTGATCTGACGCGACATCCAGATTCAAATTGCAGACACTGTGCTCGAACCCAATTCTCCCTCCTCCCCTATGCGTATGCTGGCTGCCCCTGCCCCTACCACGTTTTGATCCCTTGCGGGCAGCAATTAATCATTGTTATCCTGGGTTACGCCCTGAAGTGGGACGCTTTAGTGATCCCAGCACCGCTGTGTACCTCCGACTGAATGGTGCTTGCCTCCTGTCTCACCTACTCCAACCTTGGTGCTTAACACTCGTGCCGAATGGTCATTATTACGAAAGGAAGGAATTATTGCTTTTCTTTTTGACGAAGACACCAAACTTTACTGCTCCTCACCACCACCTGGAACTCTCTCTCCGACATCTTCTTCTGTAATCGCGGCAACCAGAAGCACTGACTTCATTTCTGCACAGTCAGCGGCCTTGCTCGCAGTCCTTTTGAAATACATATTTATTCGACGTGTCTAACCCATAATTAGCCTAGACTTCCTTCACCTCCTATCGCGTAGAGATTCAGGGCTACACTATTTTTCATCGGTGTTAAGAGCACGAACAATGTAATGAGAACATTAGAGAAGATGACACACCGAGCGCTGACTTTCTACTGTTTTTTGGTGATCACACTTCCATTATGCGAACAATACAGGTGCCACAGATATATGACTTCTTCGTATACAGTTCGTACGCTTGTGCGCACAAAGAAAATCACTCTATCTCCGCGAACTATTGGAAGATTTATTTCTCGTTGTGTTCAACAGCCGCGGGTGCGCGGCCTTATAATATTTATTGTGACGCATAGAACGACCTAGTTCATACTCGTTATCGCGAGACGTGGTTTGATCACTTTCTATGCAGCACAAGGTACGCCGAGAGCGTTCCCGAATGATCGTAGCGAATCAGAAATGTTTCCGTAATTTTCGAGACGCTGGTCGGTTCTCTAGGTGCTTCTTCGCCCAATTTAAATTAAGTGCAGATGAATACAACGCGCCGTCGTAGATGGACGACCGCCATGCACGCTCGCTGCTATCGTAGCCACCAATTGCGTAGTTTCTTTGCAGGCACGAAGCATCCCCATCAAGAGTTTGTTGCACTAAATTGGAAGCCATGTTATTTCTCGCCAAGGGCATTGTTACCACTACACGACAGAAAGTTTAATATCTCGAACTCATGTGTCTGTCGCAAGTGTGGTGCTGCTTTATCTGCACAGTGTTTATCGAAATAAACATTGTTGAATGCCAGCACTCGTTGTGTCATACTGTTCTGTCGTTTTTGCGTTACGTTGTTTGAGCTGTTAACCTATAGTGAATCATCAACAAGCCCAATCTTCTCTTCCGGGGTTGGGTTGGCCTGGTAATTGGGATTTTTTATCAGAAACTTGGCCTGCATTGTATGCACTTTATACAACAATTTGAATACGGAATTGATCTTTTCATCTACCATCAAGTGTTACCATACCTCCCTATTATACAGAAAATCAGTCACTTCAACTCCTGTGTTTTCACACTTTGATGAGAGAGCAACAGCCATTATTCATTCTAACAACAGTGGGGAAATACACCTATGCTTTTTTATGCAACGCAATGCTGGCATATGCTACCCGATCTCTCGAAGGCGCTGAGCGTATTTACAGCATTACGGAGCATCACTCCGGCCTGGCTCAGACAAGTAGATAGAAAGTATGTGCCCAGCATTTAATGTATTATAGCAGGATGAACTCATAATGCTTTAGGTTTTGAATGGAGGAAGTGGGCTTGTGCAATATTTGGTTGAGAACAATAAAAAATATTTTTTAGAAAGGTTTACCCTTGTTTGGTTTATCAAAACGTTTCGATCCTATTTGTAAGCCACCACTTCAGCATCGTTACAGACCATCATGCACACTGTTGGCTGTTGTCATTCAAGAACACATAAGACATGTGGGGGGCTGGCTACTACATCTACAAGAGTGTACCTTCATCATCACATGCAAATCTGGCAAAAAACGCCTCGATGCAGATGCCCTCTCTCATTGTCCGCTGCCCTCTTCTCACAAAACCTCATGTGCGGCTTTTACACTACGCTTTGACGTCAGCCTTCTGATGATCACCTACATGCTGCAATCATTGACCTGTCTCCGATGGACATGAGCATTGGTGTTCCGGCCTTGCAGCAAGGTGATCTTTACTGCAGCACAATCAGCGCTCCAAGTGATCAATAACCTCTAATAAGCTCCACCGGATCAGGTTTGAACACGGAAGGCTCTACCGCTATGTTTACAACCCTACTGGTCTTCAATGGATCCCCATTGTACCTAACTCTCTCCGTCATCGAGTGTTAGCCGTTTACCACAGACACCGCTGCCTGGTTTATAGGCAAAGCAAGACTAGGACAAGAAAACCCTGCTTCTAGCGTTGGCTTTCTACCAGCATCGCGTAATACATTTTATACTGTGCATCTTGTCAGCATCGTACGCAGTGGACCGGCATTTCAGGCAAGCCTCATAACCTCTTTCAGGCTCATCTCTGCTTTTTGATTATGTTAGTCCCCATTGACTTATCAGCCCCATACCTCTCACGCCTGCCCTTTATCACGGTTGTCACAGCCACTGATCATCGCACGCTGTGAGCTGAAACTGATCACCTCACAAAGATGCCGCTTCCGAAGTTGCTGAATTTTTCCTGTGGGGGTTAATATTGCGGTATGGTGCTCTCCGTATGCTGATTAGCGGTCACCGGAAAATATTTCTTTCCCCAGTCCTTCAGGAAAGACTCCGCAGTGCCTAAACCCTCCACACGACATTCGACTGCTATTATCCTCCGCGCAATGAGGTGTCACTACACTTTGTCCGACCTAATTGTTATGTATATCAGTCCTGATCACTATTGAGACAACTTTTTGCTTTGCTGCAGCTATCTATGCACAAAGTTTTTCATTCAACGCACCACCTTAGATTGTGGCCAGCAACCCGTAAAACTACTTGACACCACATCCTTGCTTGCGGCTGCCTGCCGATCTACATCTTTGAGTGACCAGTTTGATGTTCGAATGGCCTATTGTCAAATTGCTGCTCCCAGCAGTGAAGCCACCTACCAAAAGCGCCAACTCGCTGACCATAACATTGTCTATTTTTGCCTTTTGATGAATTCCTTTGGATGCCATCACGCACGTCTAATCTGTGAGTGAATTTGATCTAGGGCCACATTGGTTCTTACAGCATGCTCCAACTGCCATCCGTCATGAACTACCAAGTTGCTTCCTTGCATACCATCGCTGATCAGCGTCGACACTCAGAAGAGGTTGTTCACTAGTCAGACATGAAGATGTAAGCCCGTTGACCCGCTTTGTCTAAACAGCTAGCAAGGTGGCCGATTTTTAACTGGGATTTATGTGAGTGCCCTACGCAAAATTTCCCTTTTTCCAGCTGTGTATATCCATGAATGCCGTCGTTGACCGGTGTGCTGAAGATAGCGCGCAGGTCGAGCCTGGAATAAAGAAATTTGTTCGAGCGGCGGACTCACAAGGTATATGTGTGTGTGTGTGTGTGTGTGTGTGTGTGTGTGTGTGTGTGTGTGTGTGTGTGTGTGTGTGTGTGTGTGTGTGTGTGTGTGTGTGTGTGTGTGTGTGTGTGTGTGTGTGTGTGTGTGTGTGTGTGTGTGTGTGTGTGTGTTTGGGCGTGGAAGGGAGGCTGTTGTGGGTTCTGCAAAGTGTAGTAAACGGCTCGTGCTCAGGGGGCAGGCCTTGATTCCTTTGGTTAGTACGGTGCATAGGGGTGTCGACTGGCCCAGGAGTTGCGTCCTCGGCGTGCGGAGGTACGCGGGACATGTACTGGGATCGATACGCAGCGCCGACACCAAAATATCTCACGGACAATAGGGCTAGACTTGCCTACAAAGACAGGGAGAAACTGTACCAGCAGCCCGCATTCCGCACAGAGCGCGCGGGCAGGCTTCAGCGTCTTTAGAATTTGGTTGGTTGGTTGGTTTGTGGGGTTTAACGTCCCAAAGCAACTCAGGCTATGAGAGACGCCGTAGTGGAGGACTCCGGAAATTTCGACCACCTGGGGTTCTTTAACGTGCACTGACATCGCACAGCACACGGGCGCGTTGCTTTTCGCCTCCATCGAAAATGGGCCGCCGAGGCCCGGATTCGATCCCGCGTCCTTGCCCAAGCAGCACGCCGTCAATGGACCGCCAATGGTCCAATATTGGGATATATTGGTCCCAATATTGGTCAATATTGGCGTCTGATTGGGGCGCACAAAGAGCCAAGATATATGCCAACCAATTTTATCGGCTCTCCTATCAAAACCTGTATTGGCATACTACCTTGTTTACTGGCATTCAATGGCACTCAATGGCTACTCAATATCTTCCACCCAAGCTCACTCACTGGTTGTTATATCACGGCCATCCCGCCAAGCTCACTGGCCATCCAATATCTTGTATCCATGCTTATTCACTGGATATTCACAACTGGCATCCAGCCAGATTTATCGGCTACACAATATTTCCAATCCAATCTTGCCCACTGGTTTTGCATTATTGGCATCCAGCCAGAGCAATTGGCAATCCGGCACCACGGCTAGTTGCTTTTTCGTGCTATGACTAATAGGCAATTGCAAAGCCATCCCCTACTTATGCAGTGCAGATATTTTTCATGCAGCTTTTTATTTAAATAAAGCACGCTGAGAATATCCATGCACAGAAAATAATACACGTGAAAGGTTCACTGCATGGTAATTTATTAGGTGTGCACGTGTTACAGGGCATAGAAACATTTAGGCAGAACTCTTAGACTTCAGTGCTCCTCCTGTTTTTGCGTCCCTTGGCAAGGTGTTCCCAGGTCCCAGGATGGAGGAAGGCGCTGCGCTCATCGCAGCTTCTTTTGTGGTCGGTTGTGGGGGCAGCAGCTCCTTGCAGCCTTTAAAGATATGGACTTGAGCAGCGTGCATAACAATGTATTTCCTTTCGCAGATGGCACCTGGAAATAAAAGCAACATTCATAAATCCCATTAAGACAGAAAACGTTTGGAAAGTGGAAGTACAGCTAGACCGTGGAGTAAAAATGCAAAATAAAGCACTACCTGTTGGCCCTCAGGCAACTTTCTTGTCTGGTTTACTCAGGTTGAAATAAGCTGCATGCTTGGTGAGGCCGGCCATATTAACTTGGTTACATTAGTTGCGACATCTGGCAGTGCACGGCTTCCCATGTGGATGTGTTGTTGACGCTGGAAACATAAAAAAAAATATATTTGCCGTTATCTATTCGTTAAACGGTAGTCAGTGCTTGCCCCCTTATACTTTAGTGCCTTTGTGATCGAACACCTGTAAAAGAAAGACATCGTCATAACTGGAAGCTTCAGATCAATAGCTTTCCTTTGAATAGTTTTCGTTAGGGTAGATTGCCACAAGAACTAAAAAGAAACTACAAAGGAAAAAACAGACACAAAAAATAGCAATCGCACTCCAACCGCGGCTTCTAAATTTAGTGTGCACCGCATCATTACTGCAAACAGAACATTTTAAAAACTTTCAAAGCTGCAGCCAAAACAACGTACCACACAGATGCTTCGGGGTTTGTATGATACACTCGAACTGAAAAAATAAAGAAATCCGTAGCTTAGCATCACGTTTGTTGTGGGAACACGTTTGTACGTGTGGTAAAGTATAAGAACTATGGTAGCAACTGTAAATAACCTATTTTAAGCGGCTATTTTATGACACTTCTAATACTCGGGATTAGCGCAAGAGAAAGGTCAAACACGTGAATAAGCTACGCGTCGTTTAGACCATTCCAATAGCGCATTCATAACGGCAAATTACAATATTAAATATTCGCTCGCAACTAAAAATCATGTCCCAGAAAGTTCGACTTAACTCTGAGTTTTGAATATAGTATGTAAAAGAAACTGATCCCTTCAGACACTCAACACACGCGCGATGAAGCTGTAACCTGAAAATCACACAAAACACGCGTCATGTTTTACAGGACCACGTTTTTCTTTTGCAATACAAATTGGCCACCTCTGCGCCGTAAATTTTGTCATTATGACCAGAGTTTATGCGTACAAAATAGTGCGCTGAAAATACAGTTCAGAACTTACTGGCGTGGTGCGGATGAAATAAATGACTTTCTGTTCTCGCAAGCATATCGGTTATTGACATGATGATCAAGGCTGACAACATACAGCACCAAATCATGAAAAAAAAAGTATCTTACCATACGGCTAGCGCAGATTCGCAGACCTCAGTTGCAACAATCCAAAATGAATGTTGCCACGTCAAGTACATCCCAGGGATCTGATGCTTTATACACCTGGTAAGAAAAAGTAGCGATCTTACAAGGAGACAAAGCAAGAAATAATCTCAGAGAGCTCAGTTATGAACAAACAACTTAAAATGCTGGTGGTACTCACAAATATCCTCTTTCAGGCATGGTCATTAAAACGAATCGGAACTTTCACAAAGCTTGGTTTTTCGGTTCTGCTGTCCAAAGCTGCTTGAGCTCGAGCAGCTCGAGCGGGTGGGGATTGTGTGGCCGACCAAACGCCTCTGAATCAGCGGCTTGTGTCGAGTTCCGAGGCACGGTTGGAAGGGGGCAGAAGGATAGTTGTGTTTTCTCTCTCTCTCTCTCTCTCTCTCTCTCTCTCTTTTTTTTTTTTTGCTTGAGATCTGTCGAAAGAGTAGGCATAAAGCTCGAAAGGGGGTGAGAGAAATGAAAGAGGTCCCGCAGGACCACATGAGCCCAGAGGCTACCGGCCAGGAACTTTGGCGGGAAGGAAGGGAAGAGTGAGGGGGAGCAGAGTGGGGGGCATTGTGAGCAACGCCTGCCTAGCCGGGAGGAAAGAGAGGGCAGTGAAGGTCGCTACCCTTCCGCGATGACTGCTTCACGGGGAGAAAAGGCTACAAGCCGGGAAGTTGAAAGCGGTTTGGAGAATTGCTTTAGTCAAGGCCCTCGGGCGGAAAGGCGACGAAATGACGAGAGAATAGAAACCATATGTTCTTTGCGCCAAGCGTGTGAGGAGAAATGCGCATTTTTGCCCTTGGCTTCGCTAAAACCACGAGTGCGTTCGGAGCTCTTTGGTCGCCTCGACTGTTGGCTAGGTAAAATTTTCAGTGGAATGATAATTTCGCTATAATGGTTTTGTTAATGCGAAATACGTTTTACCTCAGTGTTTCAAATAATAATCACATACGTAAAACAATCTTCAGTTTTCATGGAATCGTCCTCGGTTCGAACAAATGGACGTATTTTTTTATTAAAGATGACACACAGGTCGCTGTTCATGACGGAGTGCTCTTGAAACGTCATCACGCGCAACTGAGCGATGCAACAGCCTGTATACCTGCTATATTCCTATTAAGGAAAAGAAAAGTGAGAACGACCATAATTACGGGTACTTCAAGGTTAAAAATTCCCATGTTATTCGTTTTTATTTTTATTTTTTTTTTCAAATCAGGTGGACATTTAGAGCAAGAAAAAATCCGCGTAGAACTAAGCGTGGGCATATAAAGCAGCAAGAAATACAAAATACTCGACGAGCTAAGATGTGAAGAACTAAATTAGCAGTAAAGAAAAAATAGAAAGAAAGCAAGGGTGAACATTGAACCTATATCTACGAACTTGGGACAAGGTAGTCCTCAGAAAGCAGCGCGGTATAATCATCTTTCAGCCCGCGGAAGCAGCGCTTGTGAAAGCGGCAGAATATTTCAGAGAGGAAACCTAATTCTCAATCATGTGTTAAATTCTTCGAGAGTGATTTTCTCTAAAAATGCCCCAAAACTGCTAAAGTAACGCACTCGCATTACTTTTAATATATATGAATTGCTATTAGCTGCCTGGTTGACACGATGGGATAGAATTATCTAGTTCTCTGAAGGGAAACGCCTTCGGTGCGGTGATTATATGGTTGGATAATAAGGCAATGAATGTTTGAAGAATAGTTTCTGAATAATGCTTAGGAGAGCGCTGTCAAACGCTGTGGTCAAATGCATCACTATGAGCCATATATTACAGCTTTCGAACAAAAATAACTTCCGTAAAGAACATCGTTATTATGCAATTTCAATTTTGTTACCATATATGCTGGCGACACATGTGCGCGCATTCATTACACTGTAGGTAATTGTTTTAAATTTTTTTTTTCGTTTGCCTTGCCCCATGCAGTGCTGTTGATTTTTTTATTGTCTTTTACATGTACACAACTTTTTGACGGTGTGCGATTTACGTCGCAATAGAATACGAACCATTCTAGGTCAGTTCAGATTTCTTTTCTTGTCAAGTGAATTAGCTAGAATAGCGTAGAATATATGTTGCTTGTATTTTTTCTTTGAGCTGAAATATTTTATGCGCTGCTGCACCGATGGCCAAAGTCGTCCAGTATTTGTCTGTTGCTGAAGCCCACAGCAGAGCGCAAAACAGTACAGTACAAATTTGTGTTTAGTAGATATTAGAACTCGAAGGCCCTGAAAGCAGCCCAACATATCTGTCTATAAGAACAGCTAGTACTGAGGCGTGGTATAGTCGGTGCTGATGCTGAATGCTGGAAACAGATAGGTAATGGCAAATCATGCAGTGCGTGTTTGATTGGCTAGCGCGATCGATCTCTCCCACCTCTGCTATAGCTTGAACATGTTGGGTTTCTTTCCATCACGTAAAAAAAAGATGGAAATAATGATGCTACGCGTGCGTGTTCCCAATCATGGACAAACGTTTACAGGATGTGGATTCACCGGATATATTCGATCGTTTCTGCGTTTACTATCCAAACGTAACCCCTGGTGTTTGTTCAAGCGACACACACGTTCTGTTGCGTTCTTTGCATTGAGTACCTTGTGTTTCTTGACTGCGCAGGATTTTTTTCGCGGAGACGCATCTATTAAACTTTTGCTTGTCAGATCAGATGTGTGCTCGAGCGTGCGCGTATGCTTGTGCAATCGTATGCGTATAAATAGGCCCATGGAACGAAATCCCGTGCGCGAGAGTTGTGCGCAAGATGTGTTCGGGATCTGTGCATGGATATATCTGTGCATCGGATCTTGTCTACCGTGAGGATAGCGACGAGAATGACGCTGCAATTAGTGATAATGACAATGATGACAGTATCAATGATAATGACGCTGCGTTTTTGATGCACCGTGATGCACCGTATGCAGTAGCATTAATCTCGCCTTCGCTAATTTCTGCAGTGTAGATTCCACGTGCTGTCAGAATTTTTTCAACACTTGGCTAAAGTTTGGAACACTATCTGTGTTAGCTACGTCCACGCGTGATCGACATCCGGGCCTCTAGTCTGCAGGAATTGTCTCGAAAATATATGCAAAAATTTACATAACAATTAATCGTGCCTAAAGTCGTAAATAAAAGAGTTCTCATCCAAAATTGTCAAGTATAATCGCAGGTCATCCACAACAATTAGCGTATCACGAAAAATGTATTCAGAAAAATATATTCTACATTTTCCGTGATGGGCACTTCTGTGCATTTTGTCTGGTCAGCTCAGTCAAATAATTTTAGGACAATCTATACATTAATCCCAATAAACGTTATATATATATAAGATATTCATACGTATGGCGTATGAATATCTTTTACAGTTGAACGTAAACTGACGGCCGGGCCAGCGAAAACTTTAATTGGGACGAAATTAGCCAAAAAAACTGTCATATTGGGATACAAGCATTAGAAATGTCTGTGTCGGTCAGAGCTGCTTCTGCTGTTATTTTAGCGCCGCCGCAGCCTGAAATGTGCAAAGGTGGCCAGCCATCAAAGCTCGTTAGACAATATCGACCACTAGAAACCATGATATATACAATGTTGGGATGCCATCAAAGCTGATGGGAAGATATTGACCAATTTATGTCAAGATATATGCAATGTTGACAAGCCATTCATATTGGCAGAACATTATTGCCCAACCTATGCCATTAGGTTGCAATGCTGGCTAGCCATCACAGTCCATCGAACAATATTGAACAATATAATGCATATGTATACATTGTTGGCAGGCCGCCATGACAGGCAGGTCATTATTGACCAATATATGCCATGATTTATTTATTGCTGACAAGACAACTATAATGGCCGGACAATATTAACCTATTTATGCCATTATATGTGCAATGCTGGCCAGCCATCAGACCTCGTTAGGCAATATTGACCGCTATAATCCAAGATATATACAATGTTAGGATGCCACCAAAGCTGGTGGGGCAATATTGACCAATGTATGCCAAGATATATTCAATGTTGATGACGCAACCATAATGGCCGGACAATATTAGCCAAGCTATGCCATGATATGTGCAATGCTGGCCAGCCATCAAGGCTCATTAGACAATATCGACCACTAGAAACCAAGATATTACAATGTTAGGAAGCCGCCAAAGTTGGTTGGACATTATTGACCACTGTATGCCTAGATATATTCAATATTGAGAAGCCGTTGTTATTGACCGGACAATATTTACCAGGTTATACCATGGTGTGGAAGATATCGGCAAACCATTGCAGCTGGTTGGCCAACAATGACCAGGCTGCCTCATTGTGTATACAATAATGGCAAACTGTTCAATATGAATGGGCATTATTGACCGCTGTTAGCCGGTTGAATGCCAATAACGGATATGGGTGAAGTTCACTGGGCCAATAATGATTATGGTATAGCGTGGCTGCACATTATTGGTAGCTCAATGGCACCATTGGGCCAATTGTGGGCCAATAATCCCCAGTCAATCCCCATTATTGGGCCGATGAAATGTGCTGCCTGGGTGGGAACAGTAGTCGAGCGCCGTAACCACTGCGCAACCCCGGCGGGAACACCGGGTGGCATTTCTTAGGTGGCGATATGATAAAACTGGTTGTACGCACTTGGCGAATAATTTACAATTGGAGCTGGTGATGCCACAATATTTTTGGAGGCTTCTAAACAGGGTGCTTCTAAACAACTGACCACGGCGGCGGTCAGACCTGTGACGCAGCAGGGGGTGCTAAGAAAGCCTGGCTCTGCTGGACAGGCCGCCATTGGAAACTGACCCTGGCAACGTTTAATGCTAGAACCCTAGCTAGTGAAGCTAGTTTAGCAGTGCTGTTAGAGGAACTAGAGGGCATGAAATGGGATGTCATAGGGCTTAGTGAGGTTAGGAGGCCGAATGAGGCATATACTGTACTGAAGGATGGGCATGTACTGTGTTATCGAGGTTTACCAGAGAGGCGACAACTAGGAGTAGGTTTCCTTGTCAATAAGTATATAGCGGGTAATATAGATGAATTCTATAGTATTAATGAGAGGGTTGCTGGCATCGTAATTAGGCTTAATAAGCGGTATAAACTGAAGGTTGTACAGGCCTATGCACCTACATGGAGTTATGATGACCAGGCAGTTGAAAGCTTCTATGAAGATGTAGAATCGGCAATGCGAAAAGTAAAGACGCAGTATACTGTACTAATGGGCGACTTCAATGCCAAGGTAGGGAAAAAACAGGCAGGAGGCAAGGCAGTAGGTGACTATGGCATTGGATCTAGGAATAGCAGGGGGGAGTTACTAGTTGAGTTTGCAGAGCGCAATAACTTACGAATCATGAATACCTTCTTCAGCAAACGGAAGAACCGAAAATGGACATGGAAAAGTCCTAACGGAGAGACTAAAAATGAAATCGACTTCATAATCTGTTCAACCCCCGCCATTGTGCAGGATGTAGAGGTAATCGGGAAAGTTCGATGTAGTGACCACAGGATGGTGAGGTCCCGAATTAGCCTAAATCTGAAGAAGGAACGCAATAGATTAGTAAGAAAGAAACCCATCAACGAATTAGCGGTGAGGGGGAGGGCAGAAGAGTTCAGGATCTCGCTACAGAATAGGTATTCAGCTCTAACTGAGGATGGCGACATTACCCTAGAGGCAAGGAACAATAATTTCAGAGATATCATTACTGAGTGCGCGGTAGAAGTAGGCGGTAGGATAGTTAGAGAGGATACCGGTAAGCTGTCTAAGGAGACGAAAGATTTGATTAAGAAACGACAGAGTATGAAAGCTTCCAATCCAACAGACCAGATCGAATTGGCCGAGATATCAAAGCTAATCAATAAGCGCAAGGTGGCCGATATAAGGAAGTATAACATGGAGAAAATTGAGCATGCTATAAAGAACGGGGGAAGCCTTAAAGCGGTAAAGAAGAAATTGGGCATAGGCAAAAACCAGATGTATGCGATAAGGGACAAGGCGGGCAACGTCATCACTAATATGGACAAGATAGTCAAAGTAGCCGAGGAGTTCTATACAGATCTCTACAGTAGCCAAAGTAGTCAGGACCGTAATGAGATTAGCGTCAGGGAAAAACAGTCAGACGTTCCACCAGTGACGAAGGACGAGGTCAAGAAAGCACTAGAAACTATGAAAAGGGGGAAATCAGCTGGAGAGGATCAGATAACCACAGATTTGCTGAAGGACGGGGGGGATATCGTGCTGGAAAAACTGGCCACCCTGTATACGCAGTGCCTGGTGTCATCGAAGGTACCGGAAGCATGGAAGAATGCAAACATTATCCTCATTCACAAGAAAGGGGACTCTAAGGACCTTAAAAATTACAGACCAATCAGCTTACTGTCTGTTACGTATAAGGTATTTACTAAGGTAATCGCTAATAGAATCAGGACAACCTTAGACTGCAATCAAGCAAAGGATCAAGCAGGGTTTCGGAAACGGTACTCTACTATCGATCATATCCATACCATCAATCAGGTGATAGAAAAATGCGCGGAATATAACCAGCCCTTATACATAGCATTCATTGATTACGAAAAAGCATTTGACTCAGTTGAAACCTCGGCGGTGATGCAGGCATTGCGAAATCAGGGGGTAGACGAGCCGTACGTGAAAGTGCTGGAAGATATATATAGTGGCTGCACAGCAACCATAGTTCTGCATAAAGAAAGTAACAAAATTCCCATAAAGAAAGGTGTTAGGCAAGGAGACACAATCTCCCCAGTACTATTCACAGCTTGTTTAGAGGAAGTATTCAGAGACTTGGAATGGGAGCAGTTAGGGATAAGGCTAGATGGAGAATACCTCAGTAATCTGCGATTTGCTGATGACATTGCCTTGCTAAGCAACTCGGGAGATGAACTGCAAATAATGATTGATGACCTAGACAGGAAAAGTAGAAAGGTAGGCTTGAAAATCAATATGCAGAAGACTAAGGTAATGTTCAACAGCCTCGGGAAGGAACAGGAGTTTACATTAGGTAGCGAAATACTGGAAGTAGTAGGCGAATATATCTACTTAGGACAGGTAGTAACCGCAGATCCGGACAATGAAAAGGAAATAACAAGAAGAATAAGATTGGGATGGAGCGCATTTGGCAAGCACTCGCAGATTATGACTAGCAGCTTACCGGTATCGCTCAAGAGGAAAGTATACAACAGTTGCATCTTGCCTGTACTCACCTATGGGGCTGAAACGTGGAGGCTAACCAAGAGAGTTCTACTTAAGTTGAGGACAACCCAGAGGGCTATGGAACGAAAAATGGTAGGGGTAACATTAAGAGATAGAAAGCGTGCAGAGTGGGTCAGAGAAATAACTCAAGTTAACGACATTCTAGTGGAAATTAAGAAGAAGAAATGGACATGGGCAGGACATGTAGTGCGAAGAGAGGATAACCGATGGTCGCTGAGGGTAACAAACTGGATTCCAAGGGAAGGAAAGCGTAGCAGGGGGCGGCAGAAAGTTAGGTGGGCGGATGAGATTAAGAAGTTCGCAGGGGTCAAGTGGATGCAGCTAGCACAGAACCGGGTTAAGTGGAGAGATATGGGAGAGGCCTTCGCCCTGCAGTGGGTATAATCAGGCTGATGATGATGATGATGATGAAACAGGGTGGCGTAAGTCGTAGCTGGATGGACACAACGTATTTATTGATTTTTAGAGCTCTACAACTTTTGCTTTAACATTTGTTTGCTCCAGACAATGTTTAAGAAACACCTAATTAACTCAGCTAATAAATAACTATGGTGAGCAAAAAAAAACTGCAGATTAGCATAGGTGACTCTGAACAGCTGAGTTGTTTTCAGCAGGCTAGGTCCAATGCATGTCTTAAAACGTCGGTTACATTTAGCTGGGACGCCATGTATATACGTCTGCACTTTCAGTGAACAATTGCGCAGATATGTGTATATTATTAGTTCAAAACAGGAACATATTGTCCCGATAAACTCTGAAATGCAGCAGAAATAATTACTTGCAAATGTCTTCCGGCTATTCATTTAGTTAAATAAAATCATTTATTGAGTTTCTGCTATCCCAGTCGCTTTTCCCAGTGCTATCCCAGTGCTTTTCTTCACTTTCAATCAGGGTTAAGATGTCGAGAACAAGGCGATATCATCTAGGTTTAGAAAGAAAACATTTTTTCAGCGCATGGAGCATGAGGAAATGTGATGCTTGTTTCACACAAAAAGGAAACGCAGCCCAACAGACTCGGAGGTGGCTTAGCAGAGACATGGCGTTCTACAGAACAAAATTTTAAACTGCCTGCTTTATTACGACGTGTTGGGGATTTTGTCTCTCTCCTTCGGTCTCAATGCTAACACCCATGCAGTTTTAAAATGAGTGGCCTATCCTGTGGTCCAACATGGGTAGCAGAAGATTGCGTTTCAAGTGGCGTATTGGGTATTCGCGGTTGCAGTTCGAACTCAGCACAGGAGTCACCGCGCCCTCAACACCTGAAGTTGCGTCTGCACCGCTTGTCCTACAACTCGCTTACGCTTTTTCGGTTGTCAAGAATAAGTTCAATCAAGGTAAGCTGCTTTGGAAGAAATTCTCGTCGCTAAGTTTGGTTTAAGCCGCAATCCTCACGCACGATTAGACCTCTGTTATCGCTGCGGACCAAGACGGTAATCACTCACATGATATGGGAGTGCCTCTTCCCCTCAGAAACGGCCGTAAATATAAAGGTATGGAGAGAGCCTGCTGCGGAACTCGGTCGTTTAGACCCAGCAGGTAGCGATTCAACTTGGCTGTGGAGGCCGCAAAGGAACAACGCATCCGTGTCAACATCCGAGGCGCAGCGTCACTTTAAACACCCATCGTGCCTATAGCCGAGAAATGGAGGAGGTGCGCACCAATTATATTGAAAGTAAAACTTTTTACCTCTTCCTCCTCATTTATTAAACTGGTTTAGCATGTTTCTGTTCAGAGTTATTAGGTCCGGTTTGGGACTGCCGACTAAACCCTGAAAACAAAGTAATTCATGAGTATAAGACAAATACCGTTATAAGCAGAAGAGCTTTCTATATCATTGAGTCTAGCGCTCCTATGAGCTTTGTCCCGGAGACTAATTTCCTTATGGTTAAAATTCTTTACTGTAAAATGTTTCTAAAATGTTTCGCTAAAGCGTCTTCTGTATAAATGAATAAACCTTTGTGTGTTCCTGCATACTCAGTAAATAACGTACTACTAAAACTCAACGGAAGACGTTGCTGCGTTGATTGTCTTCCGTGAGATATCGTTGACAAATACTGTACCCTATAAGTTGTAGCTTATCTTCCAAAATTACATTTCATAATAAAAAAGGTGGTTTTAGTCAGATTAAAGGGTTTTGCTTGAACCTGTATGTTTGTTTTTTATTCCAGTTCTTGGAAAACTCTCCAAACATTTGGACATACTATGCTGTCGATGAAGACATCAGTATAACGTGCAAGTTTGATACCGGCATACAGCTTGAAGGATCAAATGTTCTTTTAACGAGAATATTTAGGAAGAAAGGACAAAAGTAAGCCCTGTAATTTCCGCACAATGTGCATAGCACAAATGTTTTATATGAGCCCACTGATATCTTGCCTCTTTTCTTTCTACTTAGAAACCAGTTGGCATTACGGGGAACTATCAAACATGTTGTTGGGTATCCGGATTCTATTCTACTAACAAAAAGGGAAATGCAAAAAAACGATCAAGAAGCTGGTAAGTGTGCATTTACCTCTACCTTCCCCGCTAAATGACTGGTGCTTTTCTCACCTCTTTCACGTTTCAAGAAGATCTGGTGTTTTTTCAGATTATGGTTTTTAGTCACCGATATTTGTTTCATACACTTCAAGCCAATGATTAGCATAAGGAACGAAAACTGTCGTACGTGTGCGCTATAGCTTAGACCAAATTTATAATTCATGGCGAAAACACATCGCTGAATGTGCATTGTAATATTTCCGATGACACTGCAGAAACTGCCCTGGAGAAGTGCGTAAGGCTGAACGTTGCTGTATTGTCTGCGACATGCGTCGGCGGTATTGCGCAATACTGCGCCTTTCCTTTCCTGTCAACCACTTATAGAACAGCAGTGAAATTTTATGTGTTTAAAGGAAAGCTGGTCTTGTTCGACCAGGGGCTCAAAATATACCGTGTGCCGCAGCGACGCTCAGGCATGCACATGTCCGCAATTCAGAACCTTCAGCGGTCTCGGAATAGTTCGGATTGAAGTTTGTTGATTACCTCTCTTTCAAAAAAAAAAAAACGGAACGTTTGGAGGTTTTTATAAACCTTCAAAACTTCCGTTCCTTCAAACCTCCCTTTACACACTTTCTAACCATTCCAACCCATATGTGCACGCAAATCACACACTTTCCCGCTTGTTCACGTTCAAACAAATCAAAGTTTATGCCATCAGAAGTTAATGCTACGTCACCAGAAGTCGAGTACCATGTGACCCGTTTGGACGTCGGCAATCCTTCTGGCTCTACCGACGTCTGATTGATTTATTCGGCTGTATTTATTCCCCTAACAAGAGCCCAATTGAACCAAATTTTTCTCCAGGTAACGTTTTCATCCTTTATCTAATGCAATCATTCTTTTCATAACTGGTTTTGTTTGGACTTGGTTGTGATAAAAAATTCGGGTGAAGCGAAACAGTCGACATAGTCATACAATGCTCACTCATTATTAATCATCGCTCATGTTTTAACTCTTCCCACTCTGTGTTGACACAACATGAGCTCGAGGCTTCTGTTCCCTGCGGAACCGTTCATGCAACAAAGATTGTTCGTTTACTGGAACGCTTTTTCTTACATATCATTACGGACGAGGAAGATGGAACGGGAAGTGGCGTGGGCTGGAGCGGTCGCGCTAAGCCCTCTGCAGTAAATTAGAAACGTTTCATGTTATAGGTCGTGCCCCGCCGGGGTGGTGCAGTGGTAAGACGCCCGACTACTGCTCGGAGTTACCGGGTTCGAACCCGACCACGGCGGCTGCGTTTCGATGGAGGCGAAACGAAGTGGCGTCCGTCAGCGCACGTTAAAGATTGGTTGGTTGGTTGGTTCACAGGAAGGGAAAGGCGCAGAATATGTCACACTTGCTCTGTGGACACCTGAACCGCGCCGCAAGGGAAGGGAGGAAGGTGGGAGTGAAAGTGGAAAGAGAGAAAGGGGAGCCGTAGTGTAATTTCGACCACCTGGGGATCTTTAACGTGCGCTGACATCGCGCAGCACACGGCCGCCTCTTCGTTTCGCCTCCATCGAAGCGCAGCCGCCGAGATCGGGTTCGAACCCGGGTATTCCGGACAGTAGTCGGTCGTCTTACCACTGCACCACCCCGGCGGGGCCGTTAAAGGTCCCCAAGTGGTCGAAGTTATTCCGAAGCCCTCCACTACGGCTCCCCTTTCTGTCTTTATACTTTAACTCCCACCTTCATCCCTTCCCTTACGGCGCGGTTCAGTTGTCCACAGATCAAGTGTGACAGATACTGCGCCTTTCCTTTCTTGTGAGCCAATTATTGTTATTACTATTTATAGGTCGTAATATGTCTGTTCATCAGCTTGCCGCCTCGTAACATATCGTGACTATGTGGGAAATTTATTCCTCCGCATTAAGGCCCGGAGTTTCGGCGCCCTGCGTCTGCTTGCGTCGTCCTCTGCGGTTTCATGGAGCACATCGCCTGGTCATTCCCTAGCCTATCGGACTCAACCCAACCTCGCCTTCTTCAGCCATGGACCCTGCCCCACAACAAGACATGACGAAGGAGGGACCAGATTTTCCCACTGACCCGAGACGTAACATGCATGACCGCAAGACATGACGAGAGACCGTGACCCGAATACCTCACTGCCAAGACGCTGACCATAGGAGTCGCTGACCTAATACGACACCACACATGAGGTCACCACCCCGAGACATGCTATACAGTGTGTGCCTCAGCCTTATAAATCAACTTTTGGTAAGCTAGTGCTCGAAAACATCCTGAGCCGTGTTTCATCCGGAGATCATCATGGCGGCAAATCATTGTCTTTTAGCCTTCTTTTCTTTAAGTCTTCACTCATGCAAGCACGCTCGTCTTCATTTCATGGATCTAATCGCCGTCGACTATCGCGCTCGTCCACAATCGGGATGATCGTTCGGTGGTCGCGAGTAATGTTACAGACGAGGAAGAAGAGGCGGGCAGTGGCGAGGGCAGGATCTCTCACGGCAGACGTACGTAATTCATAAAATCGACTCATATTATTGGTTATAATCTGTGCGCTCAACGGCTTGCCACAGCATAACCAGCATATTCAGGTTCCGTTATTATTCGCACTGATATAAGTGAGGAAATAGTTGTTCTGCAATGGCAGTTCTATATGAAAGCGGCAATATATTGCTGAGCATGTTTGTATTAAGTGTGAAGTTTTTTTGAGCTTTGTTAAGAAATAGCTGACTCCAAAATGTATTTTGCATTAGTAGCTGATGATGACTAACGTCAGAAAGCGCGAGATTCCGCGCTCTTGAAAACATACATCTTTTGTTTTCACCTCATAGCTACCTCCGAGACAATACTTGTTGCAAATGATCCCTGCTTTAATGTGGTATCGGCTTTGCTCTAAACAGGGCCTCAGCACTGCTCACTAATCTGGATGATAATAAAACACAGTTATCAGCATAAGCAGATACGAACTGCCTATATGGCACTGTGGTCAAATGTGGTGGACTAAAAGCTCATATCAATGTTTCGGCCTTGTTTGTAAACCAAGTGCGGCAAGCAGATATCAAGCGGTTGATATTAACTGCAGCCTCGGTGAATTCCAATGCGGTGGGCGGAAATGTTCCTGCAGTGTAGACAATGGTAGTCCTAACCTTATCCTATCCGTAGTCCTATCCATATATATTTATTCGCTGTTGCTACCTTCGAAAATCTCAAGCACGCAGTATGAACATAGCATGTCCCAAGAATATTGCCACGTGCCTAGCTCCGAGCGGCTGCCTTGGTTGGTGCCGACGAAAACAAAGCTGTTGTTGGCTCGAGAGGCGCGCTGGTCCTGGACACTGTTATCGGAGCTAGAAGCCGACCTTATTAATCTCGGGTTTTCGTCGGCGTGTACCTTCACGGCTCCCTGTGTCTTGAGTCGTGACAGTGGTGGAGGTGCCATCGATGATACCTTTTCCTGCGGACGACCCGACGTGGCCGCCTCTCGTAACCATTTCTGTTCATCGTACATGCCAGCGGCTCCGAGGCTGGTCCCCCGAGACTTTCCCTCTTGGCGAAGAGTCCCTAACTTCCACCCTAGCTATGACAACGACACTACCTACCCATACCATGACTGTCACTTCCACCCCGTCGTTTTATGTTATCCTTCAGATTCCACATACCCCTAAAGCATTTCACGGTAAGCAGTTCGAAGAGGCCGAGGACTGGCTAGCTCACTACGAAAGGGTCGCAACATTTAACGTCTGGGACGGCGCTGCAAAAATGCGAAACGTCTAATTCAACCTTGAAGACGCGGCTCCGACGTGGTTCGAGAACCGCGAGGCCACTTTCTCTACGGGGCCAGCCTTCCGAAACCAGCTCTCGAGCCCAGCATCCGAACAAAGGGGTCACAATGTACCGTCAGTTGCAGAAGTTTGCAGCCCAACGCGCCGGGCCGAGGAGCATTATCGCTCCCGAGAGGCGGCGCTGCGCCCGCCGGCGCTGCCTGGTGACGCTGGTATAAAAAGAGAGGAGGCTTGTTCTCTTCCCCTCATCCTGCGGCGGAGAGCAAAGATGTGCAATATGAATCGCTGGATGAGGGAAAGAGAACAAGTTTCCTCACTCTTTAAAGCTACGTCACCAAGCGCCGCCTCTCGGGAGCAATACTGCTCCTCCGCTCGGCGCGTTGGGCTGCAAACTTCTGCAACAGACGGTACGTTGAAGACGCCATGCGCCTTTGCCATCGTGCCAACCCGTTGATGAGTGACTAAAAGAAGGGGCGGCATCTGATGTACGGCGTCAAAGATCGGCTTTTCTCCGGCCTTGTGCGGGACCCGCCCACCACCGTCGCGACGTTTCTGGCCAAAGCTGCGATTATGAAGAAACTGCTACAGCAGCAATGCAGTCAGTATGCTCGGCCACTAAATTTCCTCTCCCCACTACCGCCGACAGATCGCACCGACTACAATCCTGGGGCAGACCTGAGCTCCCTTCGCGACTTCATTTGCACCGTAATTCGCGAGGAGCTGCAGCAACCTCACATGACATTTGCCCCTGGTCTGGCTTCTCTGGTCAGTGTCATCCGTGAAAAGGTCCAGAACATACTTGCGCCACCGATAAGTGCAGTCGTTCAACCGCGTCATCCTGGCCTCACTCAGCCGATGATGTATGCTGAAGTCACATGCCATCAAGCCCTGCTTCCTACTCCTTTGCCTTGCAGTTCATCTGAGGTCGCTGTACACACTGAGGAACCGCTGCCCCTCTGGGCAGGTCAACGCCAGGCGCTCCGAAAGACTGATATCTGGCGCGCTCCAGATAACCGCCCTCTGCTACCACTGTGGGGAGGCAGGTAACCTCTACCGGCAGTGCCCTTATTGCCAGATAGGCCTGAGAGGATTTTCTCCCGACAGCCCTCGTCCACGACCTGGTAAGCGGCCTCAGAACGTCACCGTGCACGTCACCCATGAGCGTAGTTCGCCGAATTCTTCTCGTCGGGACTCGCGCTCGCCTTCGCCACGCCGCTCCTCGCCTTTAGGGCCACTTTATACCGCTGCACATCACGGTTTCTCTAGCTCTCGTCGGGAAAACTAGCTCCGGCGACCTTTTGGGGGCGAGGCCGCCGCACACAGATTCGGCGCAAAGCTTCCACCGCCGCACCGGTCGATTCGCAACGACGCCGAACGCCATATTCATGTCCAGTATTCGCCGCACAGACCAGATTGCCCGACGTTGTCCGCATCGGTGACCAGTTATCACCACCGTGTCGGCTGAATCACCCCGATGCAGACAGCACAACTGCCGCCCAGCTTCCGGTGCCGCATCGCTCGCTTCACTCCGGCCCGCCGTCGACATTGTACCGCCCCGACGCCGACCACCCAATTGCCGCCCAGCTTCCACCGCCGCACCGCTCGCTTCACTCCGAACTGACGTGGACAGGCCCAGGTCCTGGCCGGGTCTCCCTGGACATCCCTGTTATCGTCGATACGAAGGAGGTCAGTGCTTTAGTAAATACGGGAGCCGTATATTCTATCCTTAGAGGGCGGCTTACAAGGACACTGAGAAAAGTGATGACGCCACGGAACGGACCAGATATACATACAGCAGGCGGACATGTGGTTACCCCACTGGGTATGTGTATGGATCGGGGTACGGTGCGAGGCTTGTCGCAACGGTGCCGATGTAGGATGGGGAAGAGCTGCGACGCGGTATTGGTGAACGGGATCAGGAGCTCGGGCGGATGGAGAGCCTTGGGGGGGTTTCGGTGCGAAGCTCATCTGGTTGAGCCGGTAAGTGTCCAGATCTATCATAGGCGGGGCGGGGCCGCTCTGTTTGAGTAGCAAAGCGACGAGGTACATAGTTGTACTGACGGTTAGTGTTGTATAGGAGCGAGGGGCGGCGAAGGTACGGTCTCGGCAATAACGAGAAGTGTGGCCGGCTCGAGAGCAAATGAATCAGATTGACCTGTTATCTGGGGTGCGCCACTCTGCAGGATTGTGACCAAGGTAGCGGCGTGGGAAGGCTGGGCTGGTGATTGCTGCAGCCACTAAAGGAACAGATTGTGATGGTGGTGGGGGCGGCATGGGCTGGAGGAGAGGCTGACGTTGGCAAGTTCCTGGCGGACAACGCCTTGTTTCATGGCCACGGTGTCGGGCAGCGGCGACGGGGGTGGCGCAGGAGTTAGGGGCGCAGGGGGTGGCGCACGAGTTCTCTCCGGACGATCCAGGTCACGGTCATGGGTAGGGAGGGCTGGTTCAAAGGGACCAGGTCTTCGCAGGTTGATACAGACGCTGTGTTCGGAAGACCTCAAAGCGATGCACGAGACGTCTTTGCTTAGCCTGCTCGAATTTTCGGCAGACTTGAAGTACCGAATCGACAGTAGAGCACTTCATGCAGAATAGGATGTTGAACGCATCATCCGTGATACCCTTGTGGATATACCCTACCTTCTGACTGCCTGGCATATAGCTGTTGACGTTGCGACACAACGCAAGCACGCCCTGAATGTAGGCAAGGTAGAACACCGGTGGGGATTGGGTACGAGAAGAGAGTTCCGTTTTTTCAGCGAGTTCCCGACCAATGGGCTTCTCGAACAAGACCTGAAGTTTTTGCATGCAGATGTCCCAGGTAACGAGCCCTTGTTCGTGATTTTGGAACCATGTTCGGGCTGTCCCCCCCAAAGAGAAGATGACGGTAGCAAGCCTGAGAGCTGTGTCCCAGTGGTAGTTCCTGCTGCAGCGCTCATACTCACCTAGCCAATCGTCAATGTCTGAGTGGTCGTCGCCATTAGAGATGGTAGGGTGGCGAATTTTTGTAAAGCTGAATCGATGCTCCCGCTGTGGTAGGAGCTGCCTAGGAGGTCATCGTGGCTGCTTAGGATGTCGTTGTGATCTCAGGTAGGTGGCGCCGCTGCGCCAACCCAGCTTTTGGCAGCCTAAATGGGCTACTCGGTGCGCACAGGGATCTTGATTCACCTCCACCATGATAATAGGTGGCAGAAGGTTGGGTCCGGAAAGACAAACATCTGATGACAGACGTACGTGTTCTGGCAAGCACCAACCGTGGCTTCAGCTTCGTCGTCTCTCTCTCTTTTTCTCTTCGTTATCAACCCTCTTCTTCTTTAATGACATATACGTATTAATATATATGCCGTCTGACGGCGCATTTGTACAACCTTCTGATGCCGCCAGAAAGCGCAGCAGCGTAGTGTATAGGACGCGGCGCACTACATCGAGGCACCAAATGTCCCTCCGTCCCGTCTTGTCAGCACCGTTTACGCTGCTTGCTGTCAATCCCAGTTCTGGCCCTAGCCGCATATGAAAGTAGACGGTACGCTCAATAGGCTTACAGCGTGCACCGGATGCCACAAGATTACTGCCACCGCGTCCGCGAGCGCGAAGGACAACGCCACTCCGGCTGTCTGCTTCCCCCTAATCGTCGCTAGGCCTGAATTTCTTCAATCTCAATGAAGCCACAACGGATGGCACTTTGTAATAGATCAGTAGGCGCTTTTAGTTAAGTAAATGGACCACTAGACCATGAACCTTTTTTTTAATCTTAACCGCACTGCTTTGTAAACGCCTTAGCAGCGGAGCAAAGACTTCGGAAGATCGGCCGGCGAGGCGTTGTTTACGATGGTGGCGGAAGTGCGGTCATCGGACGATGGCTGTGGTCACGCCGAAGTTGGTAGCCTGGGCAAACACTGAATCGTGCTTCATTAGAGTCTGTGTTCTCTTTTCAGAAACATGCTGAGTACACTTATTCCAAATCATGTTAACGAGACCGAACACATTACAGTGTATCATCGGCAGGCAAAGCAGCAGACGATGCGGTGGCCGGTGTCGCTCTGTGACGTCACACATCTTTTCAACATGGCGATCGGTATTGATGGGCGGAGCTTTACGGCGTCAACTTCAGTCTTTTATTTAAAATACGAAATGTGTCTAGGACTCTGAAATTTCGAACATAGAATAATAAGGTCCTGTATTATCGGCCAGAAAACAACAAAAAAACATGCTGGATGGCTGTGGCATGCCCTCTTTAAAACACAATACTGATCTTCTGAAAGCTCCGAATGAATATATGTGCCATAGAAGGGGCCGGGGGAGGACGCACAGTATTTTTAGCTGAGGAGGCTGAAAGTTCTTCGAATGAGTTGGCGAAGGCTATAATCCTAGCACAAAAAAAGGTGCCTGAGTTTACTTCAAAAAGAAGTCTGACTATTCTTTACGAAAGTTGATGAGGTCTCGTACTGCACAGGCACCAGGTGTGAACAAAACTGAAAGATGTCCTCTGGCAAGCTATGTTTCATCATGTAGATCTTCTCAGGCGACACGGAAAAAGCACGGGCCAGGGGAATTAAGTGAACAATTGCCCTAAATATTCTCAGCACCCGAGTAATAATCAGCATTGTGCGTCGGGAATGTGAATTTAGGCATCGTTTGCTGCCCAAATTCAATAACTCCATTTTCTCGCATCCCGGAGCACAAGGCGTCTATCAACAAATGTGTAACAAATTTTTACTCTATCCATTCACTGTCCTATCGGGATGACTACGTGTTCACAAGAGGTACGAATTAGTGCGCCGGGCTATTAAGTCGCAACTTTTCAAGAAATGTTGCGATTTCTGCCGGTCAAAATAAATATCTACTTAAGTGTCCCCCAATGCGCATAACGTGCGTCCATCATAACCTACAGATATATCAAGTGACAGGCGGTTATTCCCTAAGTTGTGGTTTGGCCTTCAAAGCGCCCGTGCCAGTGGACGTGCGCGTCGTCAGAGGGACTTCATCGCGATGACTTCCAGCTTCCCCGCGCCGGAGGTCGCCGTCTTCATTTTTCCATGGGGGGCTAGGGTATCGTCCAGGTGCCCTACGTGAGAAAGTCTTGGGTGATGCGGAGAGGCGGCAAGGAAAAGACCCTGACAGCCGCGGTTTGAGAGGAAGGCGTATGTTGTTTAGTAACATATTTTAGAATTCCCAGGGTCATTTTCTGTAAGGTTGTCGTCGCGGGTTGAGTGGAGAACCCTGCAAGCCTAGTTCACGATAGAAAAACTGGAAGTAGATGGCTGGATTCGCCACAGTGAACACAAAGGGGCCTTCCATCGGGAGCATGATAGACGCCAAATCGGCGCCCAGGTGTTCGTTGTCTCGAAATGTATTGCGCCGACGTCATGCATGGCGGCTGATCGTGAGACAGAAGAAAAATGTGGTAGAGCTGGCACATTGGAAAAAAGCGGCCTGGGGGCTTGTTGTTTAGGTAGAAATGACGCTGATGATGCAGAAAGTCCCATAACTTCCGCGAATATTGGAGTTCTATACTCCGCAGGATGGGACTGTAGGTCATCACCCATCGCCTGAGGTCTAATGGCTTGGCGTACCTCGACGCGAATGAAATCGGCAATTGCGGCAACCAGCGATTGAGGTGCACAGCAAACTTCTTGCAGTTCGTCCCGCACCCCAGATCGAATGATTTCGCTAAACGATTCACTGTTTCCTCCATAAGCCGGAATTGACTCTGCAAGTGAAGCATGGATTTAAGGTCTATTGGTATAGTTGGCCCGCTTCTGAAGGGCATCTAACAAATTCGGCCACTTCTGTCGGAGGATGGCACATAAGGCCATTAAAGAGTTGAACTTTTCCGCCACACTTTAGGGGCCGCATTTTGTTGGACCACGGCAATAAATGATCAGCATGGCGGAACAGTCGCATCATGTCCAACATTTATTGCTAGTATCATTTAGAATCTGAAAATAAGTTCTTAACGCCCGCTCAGCTTGCTCTTGGCGGTGCGCACAAATGTAGTTCTCTACAGTGCGACGGCGAAACTCTTGCCAGTAATTAAGATGTCGCTCGTCGTTCTAGTATGACGTACGAGCGGCATTTTTCAGGATGAAAACTTATCAGAGGTTCTCGTTTTCATCCCAGTGAATAAGAGTGGAGATTCGCTCGAACTGGGCAAGCCAGTCGTTTACGTCGTTCTGTTCACCATGGAATTGCATCAATACTCGTAGAGTACGCCGGGTATAATGAACAGTGTTTTGCGCATTGTCTTCAGGAGCGGCTGCAGCAGACAACTGTGGTTGCTGCAGCGCCGCGTCTTGCGTGGCTGCTCGGCGGTAAGGCCCTGAGATCGGCTTCAGATTTCCGTGTTCGGGGGGGGGGGGCGGCAGGCCGAGGTTCCTTCGACTACCTCGGTGGATTGTGCTCTCAGGAAACGCAGATGTAGAGTCTGATTTGAGAGGAGAAGTGGGGGGATAGTAATGGGTCATTACCCAGCAAACCACTACCAAATATTACACAAATATACAAAGAAAGATAGCTCAGTTGAGACACACGGTGAACGCTCATAGAACAAAACTGCACAAGCTTCTTTCTCTGCCCACTGAAAAACCAGGTGGCAATATTTACTGAAGGCTCAATGTCCTTAGTCTTAGTTAAATCTCCTTTGTCAATATTTCAATCGCAGTTCAAATCATCACTTTTCTCAGTTTCTCAACCTCACCCTCATCGTTTTCTGAGGAAATGGCTTCCTTGTGTTCATCAGCAGGGAGAGCCTTCTCGCTAGTCGCGCTCTCATGGGCAGCCGCCTTTTCAATTTCAATAACAATGCGGTCATCCGACAGAATGGCGTTCGAGCTGTGGTGCTCATTGCTACTTTAGCAATTTTTTTCCGGGCGTACATGTCCTCGGACAAGGTACAATTAAAAAGCCGCTAAAATCATACCCTTCATCTTTCGATGAGGGTTTAATGAATAAAACTTCCGACACGACAACCACCTTCACAATTACTGTGGGACTATTCGTCTTTGGAGCAATACTGTCACTTACTCTAGGAAATTTTCCTCTTGTAAGAGCTGCACTCACTACACTGTTTGAAATTTCAGTCGCAACAGCCAAATTTTTCACACCACATTCACGATTCCAGAGCAAGTTTTAACTTCTGTGGTTACCCTAAAATTAGTTTTTGCAGTGTATCTCCTGATATAAGGATAAAAGGCGTTCTCAGATCCGATGGTACCCATTAGACATTCTAGTTCAGCCAGCTTTTTAAGAATAGCTCTTCTTTCATAGATTCCCTTCCTTTTGTATAGCATGGGTGTATTTTATTTTTTTATTTTTATTGCCTCTCTGATTCTGCTTGCTCCCACTGCCATTTTTTCACTTCGACGCGTTGACTCTCTGCATTTGCTGTTTGCTCTGCCATTCTCAGTTTCTGTGTAACATTTTTTCTGCAGGTCTACCCAAGTTCGCAGTTGTGCTCCTTTCAGCCCTTTCTGTAAGCCCAACGGAATAACCTCCTTGAGGTATTCTGAGTGGTAGCCGCGTTAATGAAACTTCGGCAAGTTGGCCTATGGTTTAACCTATGGGCACGCATGAACGTCATTATAAGAGCATAAGAATAGCGCACTTAGAATCACGTTTTCATTTTACGAGTTTTTATATTTTTGCTTATGTTTGTGTTTGAGTCGAGGAATGTTTGGCGCCGGGGTCACATTTGGGTTGCACCTAAAATATAATAGGTCAACGTCATTCGAATCCAGGCCCCACCGTGGTGGCTCAGTAGTTAAGATCGTCGATTTTTGTTAGTACCTCAGTTATAAAAATCCTCTTGTCGAAACGGTGGCTCGGCTAGCCAACTAAGCCTACCTAATACTCTTGTTCAGTGCTCTTTCACATCGTCATAGATGCCCAGCGCCTGTTGCCCATTCCGCAACAAAGTAATTGATAACGACAAATAAATTACCGACACAACTAAACGATTCACACAATATAAATTAGTCAGTTGTTCACAACATTACTCGCAAAAAATGCTTATTATCGATCACAAGAAATCAGTTAGGCATACCTGATCAATGGCAAAGGTTAAATGACCACTGAGAGCTTTATATAATTGTGGAATAAATTGTTCTAGTACTTTTGCTTAATTTGCGCTAAATCACTATCATTTAAATTTCCCCAAAGCCTAAAATTCGAGTTGAATCATGAACACTAATATTTTTAAAAATAACGTATTTTGACATTGAAAAACACAACTTTCATCCAGTACATCGCTTTGGTGTCACTAGTAGGCATTTGAGTGAACTTTTTTTCCCAGGGCCAAGTGAACACTCTCTTGAGGTGCTTGAGTACCAGAATACAAATAACACTTGCGGTATATTTTCAATCTGGAATTCACCAATTAATCGAGGTAAGGCTACGCTTGTGATTTAAATACATTTTCAAAAGAGTTCATTGCTGTACCTCTTATTAGAGTGATGAGCGGCAATAAAAAGAGTGAAATATTTTAGGATAAGAATCAACGCTTGAAACTAGTTTGTTAGAAATTTGATCAGAGAAAACATATTGAAGTGTCCTGAAGAAAAATAATAGTCTAGTGACGTTAGGTAGCATTTGAAAGTGAAGTTGAATATGCATAAAATTGTTTTAAATTAGGCCAAACGAAATGATTTCTTGCAAGAGATGCAGAAAGCGGATGCTCCTACTCCGTTAGTGTCGCGCCGATGGAGGTCTTAATAACGCGCGGAACCGAGCACATCACCGCCGTGGTGAAATCGGCTGCTAAGGAGTGTCCGCTACATGAAATGCACGTAGGGTAAGAGAAATCATTCAAAGATAAGAATAATTAAGAAAGAGTCTACTGCCTCGTGAGAGTGAGATCTGGCTGACGAGGTAGTGCATCAGACTCCTACATCTTCATTTGCAATAAAATGTGAAAGGTTCAGCATTAGCAACGAAAAAGAGGGCTACCAAACGGGAAACCAAACGGGTGGTAAAAGTGATTGGCTTAAAGTATTCTTATTTCCGATTACCGCTGTAATAATACGATATATGCTCAGGATGAGAGTGTCTGCGCAAATGACACTTGCACAGAAAAGATATGAGGCATAATTATTGGAGCTTTGCTACCAACGGCTACTCTTCATAAATGTCTCAGTGAAGGTCCAGGAAAAGCAAATGCGTTATTTTTGGGCAATTGGGGACATCGCCGGCAAATATCGTTAAACATATATTTTTTGGTCTGAGAACATAAAGCAACCTTTCGTTTATTCTCAAACCGGCTTCGCCAGTGACGGTATTTATTTTTTGTAGTGCACCTCCGTGGTGGCTCAGTGCTAAGAGCGCTCGATTACAGCACAGAAGTATGAGGGTTCAAATCCCCACTGATAATGCTTTAGAATTTGGAAGTGTCTGCCGCCGGCGAGCTGCTCGTTTCAGCGATGACTCCTCCGGGCGATATGATAGGCCGCTGTGTGTAACAGGATCGCAATGATCTCTGAGCAGACAGCTGTGTGAACTGCCTCAGTCACTGCTTGTTTTTAGGACCCCTAGGGCGCGCAACAGTAAATTTTGTCACTATAGCTCCGACACGCTTGACTAAATGCAATCAACCGATTGTAGGCATGAATAAAAGAACTAAGCCACTTGCGGGTGGGCCTCAAGCAAACTACCGTATAGTGTACCATAGTGTATATATTTCTTTTATTTTTACCTACCCTTTTCTTTCTCCGTATCACTCCCTCACTATCCCTTTATTTCCGCCGCCCTAGTTCAGGTGCTTCAGATATCAGGTAGCAGATACCGGGGCTGGCAAACATCTTTTCTTTCCTTTTGTATATACAATAACTAACCACTTCCGCCACTACCACCGTATCAAAGCAGCCGTCTTCTGGCGAAATGTGTATAAGCTATGAGACAGCCAAAGCAAGATATGTAGAGATTACCGATTTCTTGAACATATTGGGTACTTTATTTCTCGAACGATAAGCGCAATTCCAATGTTTAATGAGTAAGATAATTTTATAACCGCGAATATTCATTATCGGATGCGCCAGTTTATGCAGGCTAGACTGAAGCCCTTCATAGACGCGATCGCTCAGACTGATCGAAAGCGCAACGGAGGGTGTTGTAGGCTAGGCTAGCGTACCTTGTTTGCACCACATATAAATATATGCATGTGAAGGCTGTTTGGAAAGCGAAATTATGTCTAGAGCTGTTGAATCATCATCATCATCATCATCAGCCTGACTATACCCACTGCAGGGCGAAGGCCTCTCCCATATTTCTCCACTTAACCCGGTTCTGTGCTAGCTGCATCCACTTGACCCCCATGAACTTCTTAACCTCATCCGCCCACCTAACTTTCTGCCGCCCCCTGCTACGCTTTCCTTCCCTTGGAATCCAGTTTGTTACCCTAAGCGACCATCGGTTATCCTCTCTCGCACTACATGTCCCGCCCATGCCCATTTCTTCTTCTTAATTTCCACTAGAATGTCGGTAACTTGAGTTAATTCTCTTACCCACTCTGCACGCTTCCTATCTCTTAATGTTACCCCTATCATTTTGCGTTCCATAGCCCTCTGGGTTGTCCTCAACTTAAGTAGAACTTTCTTGGTTAGCCTCCAAGTTTCAGCCCCATAGGCGAGTACAGGTAAGATGCAACTGTTTTATACTTTCCTCTTGAGGGATACCGGTAAGCTGCTACTCATAATCTGCGAGTGCTGCCAAATGCGCTCCATCCCAATCTTATTCTTCTTGTTATTTCCTTTTCATGGTCCGGATCTGCGGTTGCTACCTGTCCTAAGTAGACATAATCGCCTACTACTTCCAGTACTTCGCTACCTAATGTAAACTGCTGTTCCTTCCCGAGGCTGTTGAACAGGCAGTAGGTGACTATGGCATTGGTTCTAGGAATAGCAGGGAGGAGTTACTAGTTGAGTTTAATGAGTGCAATAACTTACGAATCATGAATACCTTCTTCAGCAAATGCAAAACCGCAAATGGACATGGAAAATGCCTAACGGGGAGACTAAAAATGAAATTGACTTCATAGTGTGTTCAACACCCGCCATTGTGCAAGATGTAGAGGTAATTGGGAAAGTGCGATGCAGTGACCAGAGGATGGTGAGGTCCCGAATTAGCCTAGATCTGAAGAAGGAACGCAACAGATTAGTAAGAAAGAAACCCATCAACGAATTAGTGCTGAGGGGGAGGGCAGAAGAATTCAGAATCAGGCTACCGAACAGATATTCGGCTCTAACAGAGGATGGAGGCATTACCCTGGAAGCAATGAACAATAATTTCAGAGGTATCATTATGGACTGTGCGGTAGAAGTAGGCGGTAGGATAGTTAGAGAGGATCCCAGTAAGCTGTCTAAGGAGGCGAAATATTTGATTAAGAAACGCCAGAATATGAAAACTTCCAATCCAACACACCAGATCGAATTGGCCGAGATATCAAAGTTAATCAATAAGCGCAAGGTGGCTGATATAAGCAAGTATAACATGGAGAAAATCGAGCATGCTGTAAAGAACAGGGGAACCCTTAAAGCGGTAAAGAAGAAATTCGGCATAGACAAAAACCAGATGTATGCGATAAGGGACAAGACGGGCAACGTCATCACCAATATGGACAAGATAGTCAAAGTAGCCGAGGAGTTCTATACTGATCTCTACAGCAACCAAAGTAGTCAGGACCGTAACGAGAGTGGCGGCGGGAAAAAAGTCAGACGTTCCACCAGTGACGAAGGACGAGGTCAGGAAAGCATTAGAATCTATGAAAAGGGGGAAATCAGCTGGAGAGGATCAGATAACTACAGATTTGCTAAAGGACGGGAGGATATCATGCTAGAAAAATTGGCCACCCTGTATACACAGTGCCTAGTGTCATCGACGGTACCGGAACCATGGAAGAATGCAAACATTATCCTTATTCATACGAAAGGGGACTCTAAGGACCTTAAAAATTACAGACCAATCATCTTACGGTCGGTTACGTATAAGGTATTTACCAAGGTAATCACTAATAGAATCAGGACAACCTTAGACTACCACCAAGCAAAGGATCGAGCAGGCTTTCGGAAACGGTACTCTACTATCGATCATATCCCTACCATCAATCAGGTGATAAATATAACCAGCCCTTATACATAGCAATCATTGATTACGAAAAAAGCATTTGACTCAGTTGAATCATCGGCGGTGATGCAGGCATTGCGAAATCAGGGGGTAGACGAGCCGCACGTGAAAGTGCTGGAATATATATATAGTGGCTGCCCAGCAACCATAGTTCTGATAAAGAAAGTAACAAAATTCCCATAAGGAAAGGTGTTAGGCAAGGAGACACAATATCTCCAGTACTATGCACAGTTTGCTTAGAGGAAGTATTCAGAGACTTGGAATGGGAGCAGTTAGGGATAAGGATAGATGGGGAATACCTCAGCAATCTGCGATTTTCCGACGACATTGCCTTGCTAAGCAACTCGGGGGATGAACTGCCAATAATGATTGATGACCTACACAGAAAAGGTAGAAAAATAGCCTTGAAAATCAATATGCAGAAGACTAAGCTGTTGAATACTTTATTTGAATATGGGCGAATAAATATGAACAGGCAATTTTATACAAATCAATATAGATCAGCGAGGGCTGATACAAATGCACGAAACTACATAGCAGAGGACCTCAGAAAACAGCAGGATAAGAAGTTCGCGACATATATGAATGTACATAATTAGTTCAAGCACATGGTACCACCATAAAAAACACTACGGAATTATATAAAAATGTCACTGAACTATGAGCACATGTATCACGCAGCTAAACTTGAAAACCCAAACGACACAGACAGAGTTATTAAATATAGCCCTCAAACAAAAGTATTGTCATTTACTCAGCTTAAGGTGCTTTATCTTCTCTGATTTATGGCTCTGTTCTTGATTTAGTGACCTCATATAAAAATGGAATCGCAGGAGGATATAGAACTTATGCGAAAAGTCATTCTCGTTCATGGGTCGGACATCCAAGCTTGGATGCACATGCGCTTTGCGAAAGCATCGCAAATTTACGCATATGCTGTTTGCATTATTTTCCATTAACCTAAAACTATTCTGAAAGGCCCTTCCAGCGTATTTACGAGCTAACCTCCACAGATGGATAAATTTTGAAATGAATTCATTTTCTTCTTTTTCTGCCGCACAGATTTACTCCAATTAAATACGCACTACTGAAATTTTCATATCGGCATGAACTTTCGAGCCACATATACTGTAATATAAGCTCTGCGACTCGTAGAGCTGCGCATAGGGACGTGCTTATGATCATCTCGAGGGAAAGCATCCAAAGTAGCTTTCACGTCACCTAGGCTTCCCTAGTCAACCAAGCAGTCTAGCTCAATCGGACTTTAAAGAAGCAGTGTGGTTTCCTCGCTTGTACGGCTAACGTGATTCCCCGCCCCCTCGCATACTAAAGTGTATCTCGAGGAGGGAAGGGCTCGAATGGGGAAAACAAAGCAATGAGCTCGTAATGAGCAAAAAAGAAATAAAGAACGAAAAAGAGAGCGTTGAGAAAAAAAAATGGGGGGGGGGCGGGGGGGGGGGGTGAAATCCGGACAGGACTGACTGGAAATGTGGCTGCACTCTTCGCAGACATGTGTTTTTCTCTGAGACCAGTCATCAACAACGAACCATACTATGACAGAGAAGCAACGCGCTGCAACGGAATCAACCTAGGACACGAGTCCTGGAAGCAGACGCCCCGACCGTTTCCTCTGCGGTGCGTGCGCTTTTGATGAGCTCCTTCAGCCTGACAGCATCCCTTACGTCCTTCATCGCTCCGGCGACCACCTCGGTCATTTTGAAGCGCGCTGAAGACGGCACACGTCTTCTAAAACAATATACCCGACCGCTGCTTCGCATGTCGGTGGGGACGAACAGCGACGCGCTTGTGTGATATGCGATGTCAGTGCAAGTTAAATTAACCCAGCTGGTCAAAATTATCAGATCCCTGCACTTCTCGCATAGACTTTCGGACGAAGCTTGAACCAAACCAAACCAAATTATCTCTGCTTAAATGATACACATACTGTGCACAACAATGAAACGTTTGACTAAATTAACGCTCGATTTTAAGTATTACGAACAATCTGCTTAAAACTCCAACATATGACAACTTTGTTCGAAGTGAATTGCATGTCGTGCGTAATACCACAACTAACGCTTGAGAGACGTCAAAGCGACTTGCCTGAAAGCCTGAAGTCAATAGCTGCTTAGTAGAACTTGGCTGTCGCAAACTTTTAAATCCCGCCGTTATTAAGCTCATGAATATCCGTCAGGTGCTATTAAGAATTTAAGAGTTTAGTGAAGGACGCCATTCTTGACAAGAAAGGTGCAGGGAAATCACTATTTATAAACAATATACAGAGTGCCAAAAACGAAAGAGAGCTCCATAACATAATCATATCACAGTTTGACTCTAACGCGGTCGTGTGTCTCTCTTTTCAGCATCCGAAGAAAAACAAAATACTGCACGCAAGCCAGACATATGCGAACTTCGTATGAAAGAAAAGCTCGGCTCAGTGGTCACCAGCAAGGAATGCGTGGATGCATTTCTCAGCACTTGCCACAGTGCCCACTACACAACTGTTTATGAGGATTCTTGTAGAGAATTTATTCGAGAGCAGACTTAGTGTACTGGGCAATTTTTACTGCCGTTGGTTTTAATTTTCAAAAAAGTGAGAAATGGACTCAGTAGTTTTGTGGAAGTGGTTTTCACGGCAATGCAGACGAGTATAAGGAAGAAAGCTTAGTAAAGAAATGGTTGCCGCTTAATGTACCAAATTACAATGTAGTATTTATTTTGGGCATATTTTAAAGAAATGCATTGTCAAAACCAAAGTCGAAGTCGGCTTGAATTTTTTTTTAACTTCAACGGGCTGTAAATTTATAAAAAAAAAAAAAAAAAAGATTTAACGTGGTTACGCTGCCACTAGGTACCATGGTGGCAGAAGCCCATCGGCATCGCCGAAAAACGTCCGTCCAGGTGTAACCTTCAGCGTAGGCCCACCGACCGCCAGCACTGAGACACCTCCCATTGCGGTTCCCTTTATGTACGGCTTCGTGCAGCGCAGGACTGTTGGTGCCGCACTGATGCGTTAGCATAAGGTAATTTTTGGGAGTATATTCGCTGCTCTACAGTAGTAAAACCATTCCATATTTTGCTATTTGTTTCTCTGCAATGATTCTGTGGCACCTTTGACTGACGTTTGGTCTTCAGCCATGAGGCGAAACCATGGCACAGGAATCGAACTTCAAATATACTTTGAGTGTATATTTGAAGTTTGGTGCCTTTCCTCACACTGAGGTTTTAAAATTCGAACCGCTCTCAACATCCTCTTGGACGCACCACCTGACGCCTCTCTGGGTCTAAACGAAATCTGTTATAGTAAGAAATACTTATGTACCATAGGTAAAAGGTTTTGCTCTAATGTAGTTTAAGTTTCTCAGAATGTAGTTTTCTCAGAATTCAATGCGGGCGCTTGTTTTTGCAGTTCTCAAACTAAAAGTGAGAAAACTGCAGAACCTGCACTGAAAAAATGCGAAATCATGAGCGTTAGTGCTGCTTCTGCGGTTGCGACACTAGGCGCGGCTTCATTTGTCTACTTTTATTTTCGTTGATTTTTATTATTTACTTTTTGCAATATCCTTTTCAATTTTTTGTTTTTGTTACTTATTTTTATTTGCTTGTTTGCCCCAATGCCCTCTATTGTCATCACGATATACAAGAATTTTAATGGTCGGGTGCGTCGGCGAAGTGTGCCATAGAAGCCATAGTAAGAAAAATGCGGTTACTGGGCAAGATGGCTCCACTTGTCCAGTAAGTGGTCAAAAATGGCGTCGGGGCGCACGGGTTAGTTCTTAAAGTTACTCTTGTGCCTTAGCAATTATTGTTATTAGATGTAGTGAATTGAAAATACTATTCACAGTTGGTATTTATTCATCTGATGTAATTTGATGTTATTTTAGACCATTTATTACAACACACGAGAATCTTTGAAGCTCCCGCGATAGTTACCATGCACCTCTATGCCGTTTTGCCTTGAAGGGAGGAACAGTGACGCAATATAGTAGGAGAACATGCGGCTATCAAATGCATTCCTGGTTAGAGGCCGGCCTGACAATACGGTCCTTTCGGTAATAGTTAGGCCCAATCACCCCCAAGTTTTTTTCGGTAGTTTTTCTATTTCACCCATCTTCAAGTGTGTAAATGTGACAAAGAGAGAGGCGGATTCGCAATGGAATGTCATCCGCCTTTGCCCCAGTTTTCATGCAAAACGTTCTCTTTAGTTATGAATGGTCTGTGAGGCGGAGTCATCCACTCACGCTGTTCGTTGCGACACGAAAGGGTTAATGGTTGTTCGTGCGTATGTATGTTTTTATGGCTTATTCGGCATGTATGTGAGTAGGGATGCCGCAATAAACTTCTTGCAAAACACGAGTCGCTTTGGTATGTGACCTCCATGACCCGAGCCAAATACTTATTGATTATTATTATCTGGGCTATGTTCCCTCAACGCGATGAATTAGAGAAAGAAAAGTAATAAATTACTTTTTATGTTTTGCTTTGCTTCTCTCTTTCGTTTAAACAATAAGGTGATATTTTACTTTACATCTACAGTTCTTCCTTTTCTACTTTCAAGCAGCAGGTTAAATAAGGCGAAAGCCTTTTTAGGCTTATGTAACGAAATCTTTCGTGAGAGAGTTTTGCGCTAGTTATTTGTGCGACATCTGTCTTATTCCGCGTGATGTTTTCTTGTATAGCGTTCCTGCGATCTCCAATTCCACACTTGTACTGGCACCAAGGAACGACACGTGATTGGGGTGAAGACGTCTACTCAAAACTCATACTTCCTGACGAAAGTGGGACAGATAGTGAGCCTTCCCATACAAAACATTTTCTAAGGTCAACATTAGAAAATCATTTGTATGGTCCGCTGTAGATATTTGACTCAAATATCCAAAGCAGCTTCAATAGCTGTCTTTAATTTTTCATATTATCTGTTCAATAGAAGCCTTTAACCATTTCTACAGATTTATATTCGCATATTCAATGTCGTCTTTAGCATTTTCTCTGGTCGCGTGCCGACTTTTATGGTCTGGTGTAATAAAATCCTTTGTATGATCAGCTATAGATATCTGATATCTGGATATAGATATAGGTATAGGTATAGAGAAGTCTATAAGCTATCGACTAATTCTGGTATCCTAATGTATTGCAGTCTAGCATTTTCTATGGTCAGCTACCTTGAAAATAGTAAGAAAGAGTAAGTAGCTTCAGAGCTACCTTTTAAAGTAGTAAGTGACCACAATGCACGCACTCTGCTGGCTCTCTAGATTGAAAGACCCATACGGCCTCCTTGCAGGACGGAGCTTAGCCTCCACAAAATCGAAATTAAGGAGTCAATAAGCCTGTTCGCAAACATTGGGACACAGACTGCTTGCCATGGGCTCCTGTTATCACGCCTCCGAAGGAAGACGACGACAAGGCCTTCTTGGGATCAGTAAGCACCAGCAGTCTTGGACAGCAGCAGCGCTCGAACTCTGTGTTGAGAGACCTGGTGGATTACCTAGAAAGCAAGACCGTTTCTGCTCTTACTCTTTTCAGGCATCAGCTATCGTCCCTCGCGTTGCGCAGCGACGTTCTTGTGAAGAATTGCGAAAAAAGAGCCCAACAGGGCCACCTACCTCCTTTTCTTGCCTAAAGAACTCCGAAAGAAAATTTTGCAGGCTTTCCATGACGAGCCGAAAGCAAAACATCTCTGGATGGGAGGCACATTGCATCGAGTAGAAGATAATTACTGGCCGCTGTTGCCTGCCGACGTTGAGCAATTAGTGAAGACGTGCCGCTTAATTACTACAGCGGTTAGAGGTGCTTCTGATCAGACATGATGGGCTACTAAGCTCTACACCAGCCCCTACGAAGCCGTTTCTACAGATTTTAATGGATATCCTCTGCCTCTCCCCAACTTCATCAGCGGGCAACGCCGAAGCAAAAACACTGCTCAATGGTACCGCTGAAGTCGACAAGGGTTTCGTCGCGCGGATTCTCCTGCGGCAAGGAGTTCCAGAAGTGCTCATAACGGAGAAGGAAACAGTGTAATAGGGCGTTTATTGACGCTCAGATGGAGAGCTGTGAGGACAGGACCTTGCAACGGCGAGCCCAGCGTACTTCTTCTTTGGCTTCGTCGCACAACGCACAGGTGCATGTCGATGGCTGAAGTGCTGACTATCACAGTACATTTTCCCCCCGGGTAAAAAAAAGGAGCCATCCTGGCGACTTATGGCGCGGAAAGCACAGCGGGGTCATAGAATGGCTTCAATCGGTTCACGTGAACTGTTTCACGACCACGGCGACGCAAGTCCGCAGAGGGCGTGACGGGCTCAACTACGTAGTTGACTGCAGATGTTTGCTGGAGGACCCTATATGGCCCGTGGTAGCGAGCAAGAAACTTCTTTGAAAGGCCAGGGGTTGTGGAGGGCACCCAGAGCCACACCAGTGTGTCCGGGAGATATGACGAAGCTTCGCCGGTATCACGGAGGTATTTTTGTTGCCACTGATTTTCTGTTGTGAGAGAGCGGGCGAGCTGACGGCATTCTTCTGCGTACAGAGGGCAAAATGCATGTCTAGAACGACCGAACTGCGTGCTCCGGGCCGCTCGGAGCTACGTGCGCGACATCTAGCGATAACGCCTGGTTCGAGACGGGCGGAGTGTCGGCATGCGCGGCCAAGCTGATAGCACTGCCTGTCTTTTCGGGGCTCGCAGGCTGCTGCGGCTTTACCTTCTGCTTCAGTCGTCAGAAGCGCTGATGTGCGCTGCCAGTCTGCGAAAGCGCATACGCGGCGGAGCGCACGCCACTGGCTTCTCTTTTTTTTTTTACTTTCTTTTTGTGCACTATCAAAGCTCTGGCAGGAAGCATTTCACCGCATCATGCGATGCGGTGGCGATGCAGTACACCGGCGCGTGAATGATGCGCTGAAATGCTCCCTGCCAGAGCTTTGATAATGCACAAAAAGAAAGTAAAAAAAAAAAAAGAAGCCAGTGGCGTGCGCTCCGCCGCGTATGCGCTTTCGCAGACTGGCAGTGCACATCAGAGCTTATGACGACTGAAGCAGAAGGTAAAGCCGCGGCGGCCTGCGAGCCCCGAAAAGACAGGCAGTGCTATCAGCTTGGTCGCGCATGCCCACACTCCGCCCGTCTCGAACCAGGCGTTATCGCTAGATGTCCCGCACGTAGCTCCGAGCGGCCCGGAGCACGCAGTTCGGTCGTTCTAGACATGCATTTTGCCCTCTGTACGTGACGGCATCGGATAGTGGGGAAGATTCGGAAACGTCAGGGCGGTAGGGAAAAAGTGTGTCCATAGTACAGGGTGGCTCGCGCCCGTAAAGGAGAAAGAATGGAAAGAATCCAGTAGTGGCCTGTGTCGCGGTGTTATATGCGTAAGTAACAAACGGTAGAACTTGGTCCCAATTGGAATGGTCGGTGTTCACGTACATAGCCAGCATGTCACCGAGAGTGCGGTTAAAACGTTCGGTCAGTCCATTCGTCTGAGGGTGGTACGAGGTAGCGGTGCGGTGTATGATGCGGCATTCTTTCAGGAGAGCCTCAAGAGCGTCTGATAAGAAAACGCGTCCGCGGTCACTGAGCAGTTCGCGAGGGGCACCATGGCGAAGAACCAGGTTTTTCAGAATAAAGGCAGCCACGTCGCGTGCGGAAGCAGAGGGCAATGATGATGTCTCAGTGTAGCGGGTTAGATGATCCACTGCCACGATAATCCAGCGGTTGTCAGCTGAAGTTGTAGAAAGGGGACCGTATAGATCTATGCCGACACGATCAACCGGACGGGCAGGACAGGGCAACGGCTGCAACGAAGCAGGGGACTTGAGAGGAGTTTTTCGGCGTTGGCAAGACTGGCAGGAGCGGACAAAATGGCGGACAAAGCGGTACATTCCACGCCAGAAGAAGCGTAGACGCAAGCGCGTGTAGGTTTTCAACACTCCGCCGTGGGCGCACTGGGGATCAGTATGGAAAGCAGCACAAATTTCGGCGCGGAGATGACGGGGGATGACTAAAAGCCACTTCTTTCCGTCGTGAAGATAATTGCGGCGATAGAGCAGCCCGTCACGAATTGAAAAAGGGTGAGCTTGGCGGGCAAGCGCCCGAGACAGACGACCTGGAGAGTGACTTGAAAGAAAGTCCAGAAGTGTAGATATCCACGGGTCGCGCCGCTGTTCCGTGGCCATGTCAATAGTGGCAAGCGAAGACAAATCGTAGGCGCAGATCGCATCAGGCAACGAAGAGGGAGGCAGCGGTGAGCGCGAAAGAGCGTCCGCGTCAGTATGCTTGAGGCCTGAGCGATATATGACACGAATGTCATACTCTTGGAGGCGAAGAGCCCAGCGAGCAAGGCGGCCGGACGGGTCCTTGAGGGACGCCAGCCAGCACAGAGCGTGATGATCAGTGACCACATAAAATGGTCGGCCATAGACATACGGACGGAATTTGCCAATGGCCCAAATAATGGCCAAGCATTCTCTTTCCGTAACAGAATAAATGGACTCTGCCTTGATCAAGGTGCGGCTTGCGTACGCCACCACATAGTCTCGGATACCAGGTTTGCGTTGGGTGAGAACGGCGCCTATCCCAATACCGCTAGCGTCAGTGTGAATCTCAGTTGGCGCATTCGGGTCGAAGTGGCGGAGGATGGGAGGCGAAACTAAAAGACGGCGTAAAGTATTGAAGGCGTCATCACAAGCAGGTGTCCATGCGCAGAGGTCGGAGTTGCCGGAGAGGAGCTGGATGAGAAGAGCAATAATAGAGGCGAAATTTAAGATGAAGCGGCGAAAGTAGGAGCACAGGCCAATGAAACTTCGTAGCTGCTTCAGTGATTTTGGGCGTGGGAATTCAGCAACTGCACGAAGTTTGGTGGGATCGGGAAGAATGCCATCCTTAGAAACGACATGACCTAGAATTGTTAGTCGGCGAGCAGCAAAGCGGCACTTCTTCAGATTCAGTTGGAGGCCGGCGGTAGCGAGACAAGTGAGAACGTCCTTCAGTCGGAGCAGGTGGGATTGAAAATCGGTAGAAAAGACTACGATATCATCGAGATAGCAAAGACAGGTTCGCCACTTGAATCCACGAAGCACAGTGTCCATGAGGCGTTCAAATGTGGCCGGGGCGTTGCAAACCCCAAGGGGCATGACGTTGAATTCATATAATCCATCTGGTGTGATGAAGGCAGTTTTAGAGCGGTCAGCGTCAGCCATTGGCACCTGCCAGTAGCCAGATCGTAAATCCAACGAGGAGAAAAACTCGGCGCCCTGCAAGCAGTCTAGTGCGTCATCGATGCGTGGCAGAGGATAGACGTCCTTGCGCGTGATCTTGTTGAGCCGGCGGTAGTCGACACAAAACCGGAAGGAGCCATCTTTCTTAGGTACCAACACAACTGGAGACGCCCAGGGACTGTGGGATGGCCGAATGACACCACGACGGAGCATGTCGTCCACATGATCAGCAATTACTTGGCGCTCCGAAGCCGACACGCGATAGGGGCGCTGGCGCAAAGGTGCAGTTTTACAGGTGTCGATGGTGTGCTCTACGACAGACGTGCGGCCCAAGTCAGTTTGAGGAAAGTCGAATGAAGAAGCGAAGGTCTGCAAGAGGGCGACAAGTTGATCACGTTGCGCAAGTGGAAGATCAGCATCAATAGCATGTTGGAAAACGTCGGAGGGCGTCGAAGCGGTCGCAACATCGCAAGAGCACAGATTAACGTCGAATGAGGGGGTTGAGTCAGCAAGAGTGGGGATATGACTGGGATCAAGCTCTTCAAGACGTCCAATGCATTCGCCACGGAGCAGGACTGCTGGGCAAGAAAATGGGTTCGAGGCGTAAAGTGCACTCTTGCCGTCTTGAATTTCGAGAACTGCGAACGGAAAAAGGAGGCAGGGATGACGGGAGGTGGCTTCCGAAGGTGTAAAAATCGCAGTCAAAGGAGTTACCCACTCACAAGACAGTGGTACGAGGGCAGCAGAGAACGGAGGAATGTCGGTGTCATGGGCGACGAGAAGTTTTGCAGTGCGGGGAGGGGTATCACAGAAGGGGGCATCACAGAGAGGGGCGAAGGCAATTTGCGCACGAGCACAGTCAATAACGGCTTGATGAGTCGATAGAAAATCGTATCCGAGGATGATATCATGCGAGCAGTTCGGTAGAACAATAAACTCGATGGGGTACAAGACGTCTTGAATGAGCACACGGGCTGTGCAAGATGCGGAGGGGTGAATGTTCTGTGATGAGGCGGTGCGGAGCGAAAAGTCGGAAATCGGAGTGGTCACTTTGCGAATTCGACGGCAGAGCGCTTCACTGATGATGGAGACGGCTGCACCGGTATCGACGAGAGCGAGAACTGTGGCGCCTTCTACAGAAACTTTGATAACATTAGCGGGACGACATGGAGGACATGAGGAATTCGAAACAAGCGCAGTTCTTGCCCCCGGAACTGCGACTGTTAGTTTCCCTCAACGGTGCTGGTAGAACGTCGCAGCATTGGAGAAAGCGATCGGCGCCGAGGAGAATGTGATCGACGAGTGGTATAGGTTTGGCGATCTTGTGGGACAAATCGAGAACCGGGCGGAATCATTTGCGAGCGTGAGTCGGTATCGTACGGGTGAAGTCGAATGTCAGGCTGTGAAGGTTGGAGGCGCTGGCGACAAAGGCGCGCAACATGGCCCGGCCGACCGCAGGCACAGCAAATCGGAAGGTTGTCCGTAGTACGCCAAGGTTTCATAGGATGTGGGCGGAACCTTGAGGGTGGGGCTTGAAACGAAGGCTCAGCATGCGGCGGTGAACGATAGGCAGGGACCTGCACATAGGAGCCAGACGTGGGCGAAGGTGGTGGCCTAGCCGTTACTTGGGCATACGTGAGAGGTGCCGTCACAGGCGGCAACACGGGGTTGGACGGCAAGACATCAGCGACGTGTTCTTGCACGACACGGCGTATAGCAGGGGCCAAAGATGGAGCGAGTTGAGGAACGAGGCGGCCCGAGTCTTGAAAATGGGGAAGGAGTGAGATTTGACGTGCGACCTCTTCACGAATAAAATCTTTGATCTTTTGATTCAGCGGGCTCCCTTCAGAATTTGGCGAACCACCCAGGGCTAATGCGGATACGCCTTCGTCGCACACACTGGAGCGGCGCCTAGAAGCGCGCCGCTTGCGGAGCTCGTCGTAGCTCTGGCAAAGCTACACGAGTTCACTAACGCTGGTGGGATCTTTCGCTACCAGCATCTGGAAGGCGTCCTCAGAAATGCCCTCGAGGATGTAGCGGATTTTGTTTGCTTCCGGCATGGCCGGGTCGACTCGTTTGCAGAGATCAACGACGTCTTCTATGTAGCTGGTAAAGGTCTCATCAGCGCGCTGAACACGATCGTGTAAACGTTGTTCGGCACGAAGCTTACGCACTGCCGGTCGGCCGAACACTTCCGCGAAATTCTTTTTAAATGTCGACCAAGATGACAGGTCAGCCTCATGGTTGCGAAACCAGAGGTTCGCCACGTCCGTCAGATAGAATATGACGTTACAGAGCTTGTATGAGTCATCCCACTTGTTGTAGCTGCTTACTCTTTCATAGGATGACAGCCAGTCGTCGACATCTTGATCGGCCGTGCCGCTGAACAGGCAAGGGTCACGCTGGCGCACGACGCCAGCACACATGATTGTGGGTGGAACGGCCGGCAGCGTCGAAGTGGACTCGTCTTGCATGGCGGTCGTAGAGGGTAGTGTACGGCTTCGCAGATCCAGTTTGGGTGGGATCGTTTCCGGCACCTCCGCCAATTGTAATAGGGCGTTTATTGACGCTCAGATGGAGAGCTGTGAGGACGGGGCCTTGCAACGGCGAGCCCAGCGTACTTCTTCTTTGTCTTCGTCGCACAACGCACAGGTGCATGTCGATGGCTGAAGTGCTGACTATCACAGTACAACAGCATCTATGGCGGAGCTCGCTCAAGCCATCTTGTACAGCCAGACAAGCCACACGCAGATGACCACCTCTCGAAGACAAACTGACTCACAGAACGTCTAAAAGAACTATCGCATGCACGATTGCCATGTATGTCGACGCCGTACACAAGGCTTGGGACGCCACGCTGCCGTATGTGATCTTGGCGTATACCACGACCGCCCAGAAGACAACTAAAGCGACCACGTGCAATCTTGCATATGGCGGGGAGCCATTGACAACGCTCGATGCAATGCTGCGGCACGTAACAGATGGCAACCTCGACGTCGCTGCCTACCTGCAGACTGCACGGAACGTCCGGTGACTCTCCAGACTGCTCATCACAGACCAGCAACGCACTGGCTCCCGACGACACAACTTGCGGCGACGCGACGTAGAGTACAAGAGTACAGTCGCGATAAATATGAAGGTGATCGCTCGAGCCGCAACTGAGACAAGGAGCTGCGCCACGTTACGTTATCACTTTCCGTGGCAAAGGAAACATCTTGATAGTCCCTCTCTCTCTTTTCGCTGTTCCTGTAGAAGCTGACTCTCCCCGCTAGCTAGTAACTTTTTTTCACACGTCATCAAGCAGGGTGCGGTGACGCACGAAAGCATTACTTCGCTATGTTCACAGATTTCAGCCCGCAGACCGCGTCCACAGGCCGCATCAAAATTGTGTCCGCAGCAGTTAGTAAAAAGCCGGTAGTTATTCAGGGGGGCGATGCTTGTAGCCCAGAAGAGCGTAGGAGGGCAAGAAGGCAGCGCAATTATGATCTTCGCAGTTCCAAAATCGGCCGCTGTGAAGCTTCAAAGGCCTACTGGTCGAAGCTCCGGCGATCACCTTCATATTGATTGCGACTGTACAACTTTGGGATGGGACGCCGATACGCCGCCATGGACTCTGACCCATACAAGGTCCTTCAGCGATTCGAACAATTGGTCTAAGTGGTCATTCCTGACGGTGCTACAGCATCCTAACAACGTCATGCGAACCCATAGTCCATCTTCTACGCCCAAAGCCCGCATACGCGCTCTTAAGACGTTAGGTTAATTTCTCGCATTTTGTTTACCTAACTCTGTTTATTTTGTAAGCTTCGGGGCGCTGCCTTTTTAAGAAGGAGGGAATGCCGCCGAATATTCAAATCTTTCTGTTCTTTTTCTACAGTCGCAGGCATGTGGTCTTATCACTGTAAATCTAGCGCGCGGATTGATTAGTATTCGTTGCTGAAGCTTGTTGTCACTCGACGAGGCTTTATCGTTTCTTAATCGCGGAATATGCATCCAGATGTATCTTGAAAATCACTGCCACTCGCGTGGGATTGTACATGGTTCCCGGGTATGCTAGTAGCCGTTTGCGACTTTATCTAGATTTTGCTTCGTCGCCTTTAAATGGAACGTTGGCGGGCACGACCGTAGTTCTTAACTCGACGATCGATTAGCACTTTTCTTGCTATACCGGTGCTAATTCCCTAATTTCATTTGCGGCCGCAAGTGAGTAAATAAAGTTTCATTTAAATGCAACCGCAGCGTTTTTATTTGTGGCTACCAGGCTTATCAGCACTACGTGACGGTGTCTAGAAACAATTTCACATTAAATATACGGAGTATTTGGGGGTAGGAGCTGGCGATTATATAGGGTATCTGTTTGATAACGTCTATTTTATCCATATTTGAATATTGCCGACTTAAATTGTTTCCTATGATCTATGCAACAACCCGTTTAATAAACAAATCCATCAAATATATCAGTGCAGCAATTCGTTTGATTTGGTTTATAGATTTTAACATCAAAAATCCGCTCCGGCTCGAGAGGCGCCATATAGTGGAGAACTCTGGAAATTTAGGTCACCTTGGCACTTTAGCGTGAACTGTAGTATCGGCTATCTTCCTTACCGCTCTAAGGCAGCATACAGTCTTAAAATATCTAGATGTTTTTATAGTTTTCAAGAATACAATTTTTACTAAAGTTTTCAATGTCAGCCGAATTTATGTCTTCAGGAAAAATTACTGTCGCGAATAATTGTCGAGTCCTTAAATTTCGCTCAGTTCAACAATTCAGTTCAACGTATTCAACAATTAAAAATGCCCGGGCAAGACGATTGCGCCTCTGAGAGTAAGCCGTTAGCAAGATCCTCACTTAGATCATTAAACCAATGCTAAACCATGTGAAGGAATACTACTGCTGACACTCCGTATTTAGCCATGGTTAGCGGTTGTCACGTTTTTTTTTTGTTGTTGTTTTTTGAGGAACATTGTATCACTCAATGGCAGCAATAGCATGCGTGGTAGCAAAGAAGCGAAGTCAAAAACTGCGCTGACGTTGTCGCTATATGACAATGGGCGACAATTCCAAGCGTGACGAAACGCTCAATATATTTGTGACGCCATTTATGCCTTAGGATCAGTTAAAAGGATTGAAAGCGATGTGCGCCATTAAATACGGCAGCATGTGTGCTATATTTTAAAGTGTCAACTTTGTAGTTTAAATAAATGAAAAATAGAAAAATAGATCGCGTATTCATTGGGTTTACGAGCCCAGCCGGACTACCTGTTCAACCACGCAGCGCGCTCTTGTACAGCTTGAAACATTCAGTGAATAAATTTGTTGGGGGGTGAGTGAACAACACAGTAAAACTAACTATGATGCGTTAGTGCTTTCTAGGGGTTCAGTAGAACTATGTAGTCTGAAGTGGCCTCCGGGAGCTTTTTTGTTTAGAGCTCTTTGGCGCAAAAGTGCCTCTCGCTAAAGATCTTTTTTAAGAGCGTTAGCACTTACTTCTCAAGCTTGGCGATATGGCGCCTGTTTTCCAGGTCTGTCACTTGACCACTAAGGGCTACCATTTCTCTGTCGGAAGTTGTGATCACCATGTCGGGTTCCTACACTGACCACCCAAGATGGTGGACACCCTAGCACACGGTACGGTGGAACAATAGATCTATTCTTCCACCGTGCCCTAGCACACACATGCACGTGATGCCACCCAAGATGTTGGCCGCCCTAAGCCTACCCTAGGCTCATGCCATCCCTAAATGGGCGGAATATGAACCTTTACCACGGCAATGTATATATATATATATCTTTTCCCTTCCGACAAACGTCACATCCGGTACTATTGTATGCATCATTCAGCTAAAATTGTGGCCCTGTTGGGGGCGTTAGAGAGAGGGAGGGGTGTATGACAATTGGTGGGGTTAATAATAATAATTGCTTTACAGGACAGGAAAGGCGCAGCACTTGTCACACTGGTTGTGTGGACATCGTACACGAAAAATTATAAGTAAAAATCAACCCTCGGTATGATGTGGTAGTCGCGCCGTCAAACTTTGCAGGTCCCGATTCGCGCTGGGAGAAGGGAGTGCGCTTATTGAAATCTGCTCGCCTTAGACACTTGCTAGTGTTACGAAACGCTTAGTCTTGACGATATATATGCCAAGTGATGTTGCGATGGAGGACAGTTATGATATATTATGAAGTGGCGAAGTTCATGTTCTTCCAATGCCCCGTCGAGGATGCCTTGCTACACTCCGAGGTGCGCAGAAAGAGGGTATATAGAGAAGGTTTCAGTTGGGAGACTTCTCAGATGCGCGAATTAGCATGGCGGTGGCGTGACACGAGGTAAATGGTGCAATCGTGTGTTTTGGACTTTGTCAAACAGATGGGTAAAGAAGTCACACGTACACACACTCATTGTCCAAATCATATCAAGCATTAGGCTGCCGCAACTCTGGCAGACAAGGACAAAAGGAGGAGGGGCACATAGAACTGCGCTAAACTTTCAACATTATTTTGGACGCTGTTGAAAGTTGAAAGTTCAGTACAGTTTTGTGTACCCCTCGTTCTTGTGTCCTTGTCTGCCAGCGCTGCGACCCCATAATGCTTCACAACCACCACCATCTAGCCCAGCAGCATACCCTACAAAAGTAGAAATCATGCTGTACTCTAACAAGCTGTAATTGTTAAAATACACATGAGCTGGCGTTCTTGAATTTCAGCCTCTATCGAACACAGGCGGCCTTTTTGTTCTGGCGAAACACGTGTGTCCGTTGTCCAACAATACAGACGGCAGCCTCTCGGGCACATTACCTAAAAGATTACATGTAGGTTACCATTACAAACAGCATTCCTCAAATATTGTCGCCTATGTTGGACTACTCAAATCCCCCCTGAAGTGCGCAATACAAACTCATACGCAAATACAAGAAGGCTACGGGTCCTCCTATCAGCCTTTGTAGCAGCATATTCTGCGTGGATCTCTGGTCTCGAAGAATGGAATCGCCTGTATGAAAGCGCTTCGCACGGAAAGGAGACTGCACAGCGGTATTTCTTATCGGATTTAGCATTCATCTACTCTTTCAACCTTGCTAATAAAATTGCTATTTCTGTGGAGAGAATTAATATTGCCCGTATTATGCTGCATCATGTGACATAAATTCAAGCGTAGTCAACATAACTTGCTCCAGGAAACCAAAAGTGAATTTTTATTTCGAGGGTACGATGTATACACCCAGCCAACCATTATGCAACGCGATCATGGTATTCAACAAAGCACCACCGTCTCCATAATGACTGCTACATACGTCCTAAAATATTTTCAAATGTACAGCACGATACATCCACGTTAATTTACCGATTCCGGAGCAGTGAAATTCAGCTGATACTTCCGCTATTTCTGTATGTAGAAACAGACACCTTCCATATACCACGCCAGCCACGTGTTCAGATAAATGAATTTATCAGGCAACACGGTGAGATAAGTACTGTATATATTGCAACAATCCTAGAAAAATAATTAACAACCACCAGATGCTCAAACGTATGCGTCAACAGTGCCAGCAAAGTACTCAAGCACGTGAGCTCCACAAGGTTGTCGAAGCAATCATATTCTCACGAGTGTGTATGGTTACCCACACATAGAAATCTTCAAAACTTATGAGCAGAACTCAAACAACTATCCACATATGTTTACGCATAGAGCGTGGCATTCTGGAACATGAAGTTAAAAATGATTATTCTGTGCATCAGTGCAAGACACTAATGATGAAGATCATGGCACATGGCAGTACCACTGCTTGCCCACATCACTTCAAGGCTGTTCGATACTAGAAACACTTTGATATTGCACGTCTAAAATTTTTCCATTCATACTGACTTTGAGAAGGCTTTGGCCCACCGAGAAGAAAGAGCATGCCACGTCACTGACATACAAATCCAGTCTGTACTAACTCTAGTGCTACAAATTTGCCTGCAAGCCACAGCCACCTGGAAATTCATTATATTCGCGCTCCTGATGCAACATAAGCTGTAACACAAGCAATCGCTGATACGATCATTCATTAGCCCCGTCAAACTAACATCAAAATGCGCATGCACAGCCGAAACACCCTCCCTAACTTCATAACGAAAATGAATGCGAGAAATAGGTATGCCCGCCTAAGTATCTGCCTTCTGCAGCAAAGCAACCCTGCATATCTTTACACATTTCGTTTCAAATTGCCAGGGAATAAGGAAAGAACGATTGGGCGCAAGTCCTCACGGGCCCACGTTTTATTCTTATGGATAGCCGGATGGGTTCAACCCCAAAAATGACCGGGATATTTGTCGAACGCACCACACAGAATGTATTGAAGAAATACACGCATACGTAGCCGTCTTGCCACCTTTTTCCACATCTTGCTATTCTCATACTCTCTTTCATCTGATAAGCGTTTTCTCTATACCATGAGGCCTATACAGCAACCACTTACTCAAACCCTCTGCCCACTACGCTATTAGGTATACGACGCAGGCACCCACAATATATCCAATGTACGTCTCTGCAAGCCCGCGCACCATTACCATACACAGAACATATTCTCTTCTCGAGCTGAATTCTGCCGATTACTCTGTAACAGGCCTAACAACGTTTTAAATTGGAACCAAAGATAAGTTAACTGAGTGAATATTTCCTTTCTCGCTTTCCCTTCTGCGATCATAGCAAACAATGACATCGCCGATCAAATTATGTTGAAGACGACGATTTGTAATGCCATAATTGACAACATTTTATATTTTTGGTTAAGATGTTTAGCTTAAAGCGCTGCGGAGATGCCCGAATGTCTTTGGCGTCATCTAATTAACATTGTGTTTTTGCGAAGGCAAGGATTAAAAAGTCTCACAGTACATCGGTGGTTTTTAGCCCTCTCTGTGAAAGCACCCCATAGTTCTTCGAAGTAGGTATACTGTGTATTACAATATACGTACGTTTTTTACCTGCGCCCTGTGCATCAAAAATAAGTCATTGTCGTTCAGGCATACCTCGTTTCCGTAATGCATGCTTAGCGAAGTAACCGAGGGTCACCAGACGAGCACCGCAATTTGGCCTCACCTATGTTCGCTTCGCTACTATACAACAGTTAAGATGGAGATTTAAGCAGAAAATGAGATTTAAACAGAATACCGCCTTCAAGTGAGCTCTGAAGCCTAAGATGCATTCAATATTATGTATACTTTAAGAGCGTTGGCGCAGCAACATGTGACCCAGGCAATGAACCCGGTATGTTCCATTGCGACCAATTTGTTTAAAATGCTCCTTAGGCATTGCCATTTAAATGGCACGAACACAGTTCGATATCTCGGGCGATCAGAGTACTGCAATTTTTTAATATTTTAAATGACGCTACCAACGGGCAATATTCGATATACTGTGCAGTTTCTAGTATATTTTCGAATTTTGAAGGCATCATATTTGCACTCAGGAAGCAAAATAATTAGTAATATCCGAATGAAATAAGTTCTTTAAATGGTGACCGAAAATTGCGATGCCCAACATAATGATATCATTACCCTCCTTTAGAATTTAGCGATTCTCACGTGTTTCCGAAACTACTACATCAGGTGAGATGACGCTGTATCAAATAGCAACATAAATTGATTTCCAAACAAGCGCATGGTACTTTAAAGCGGTAACCATGTTTGAGACCGAGAGCAATCCCTCTAATATAAGTAAGAAAAATTTAGTTCTATGCTTACGTATTAAAGTTTTCCGGCCTTTTCTCAGTTTCACAGCAGCTGTTGGAATACGCACTTAAATCCAAGGCATATATTGCCATCCCTATCACACTTTCAGAAATCGTTCGAGTCAGCTTTAAAGTGTCGTTGACACTTTCGTGTTTCAAACAGCTGCTCAGCATGACAAGTGACAAAATTTATCCTGCAAGGAAACTTAGACCTTTGGAATACAGACTAGAAAGGAACACACTTTTTCAAATTACCATCAACACTTATAGTCAGTAGACAGAGGCCTCGTTGACCGAAGTGTTGCTGACATTGTCTTATTTTTACTACTGGGTAAACATAACAGCATGACATGGCATTATAGTCCCAAGCCGATATACAACTTTTATATTTACAAAATTGGCTCTGGCGAATAGGAATTTCTCCCGTAGGGTACATTTCCACGTCAGTGATAGCATTTCTGACCTATGTAATCCGTTAAACCATTTCAAAAAAGAGATTCGTCATGCATTAGCATAAAGACAAAATGAACAAAAAATTCATGGGGAGTTATATTGATATAAAGTCAGTCGATACTGTCGACCATAAACCCTGACTGCTCATTGGAGGGTCAAATTTAAAGTTAAAGCTCAGCTACTTTGGTCATCTGATGAGAAGAGAGGAGTCGCTCGAGAAAGATTTGATGTTGGGAACAATTGTGGGTCGCCGGAGAAGGGGTAGGCAGCGAACGCGATGGTTAGGTCTCATCCTCGAGGCGCTGCAGATGAAGTTATGTGATGTTAGGAAGATAGTGAGAGACCGGAAGGCATGGCGTGACATGGTCCATAGGATCACGAAGAGTCGGACACGACTGAACGACTTAACTGTGAACTGTGTAGCAGATATGGGTTATCCACATATACTGAGCGCCACACAAGCCATGATGGCGCGCAGGACTGCCGCCAGTGTATGTAGAAAGATGATACCTTAAAGAAACATTTGCCCATAAATATTTGATTGATAATGGCCGCATCATATAAGTTACACTCTCATAGTTTGGAGTACTGTATCCTCCAGGGTCTGGATGCACGCTCGTAAGTGACAAGCCGATAGCTGGGAGCAGGAGGGTTTGATCAGGAGCTCCAGTGCCGGCCTCGAGTCGTACAGAATGGATAGGGATCTGCGGCCTGGCCGGTCTCGAGGTAGCCGCGGCCAGGTGGAGTCCCGCCAGATCGGCCGCAGTAGAGCTGCCTGAGTAGGAAAGCCTGCTGGAGCTGGCCACCCCTGTCGGTAGGGCCGCCATAGCCACTTCATCATGACAGGTGGAAGGCTGGACCGAGGAGTCGTCGGTGAAGAGGAGGGTGCTGCATTTTCAATTTTCTAAGAGGGCACCGGCAGCCTGGCCCAGGGCAGCAGCAAGGGAGCGGCGCTTGTTGACGCCATCCAAGTCGAGGGTGACCTGTGAAGGGGAAGTGTTGGCGGCGGAGGGAGAATGGAAAACACTTGGGTTGGTCCGATAAGGTCCGTGTACGCAGCTGTCGGTTGTCCATTCATGTGTGGGGGGCACCGCGCTGCCATGCCAGGACGGAAGCTCAGTCGGGGGCGTCCATATCCGTGAGGCCTCTCTGGAGGAGTAGCAGGGTCAGGGGGTAGATACCGGCTTCCGCCAGTATTACCGTAATCCTAGAGCATTGCATTGCTCCCAGCAGGCGTCGGATCCATCTCCCGCGGGCTCGATCCAGGATGTTCATTCTGGTTAGCCAGGAGGAGACAAAAAGGAAGGCATTGGGAATGGATGAGGTGGCAGCCGCCTTGAACAGATGGATCGCCCATGATATCGTACAGCCTTTGCCCCCTGCAAGGAGGCTCTGACTGCTTGGCCAACCGGGTTCAGATGATCCAGGTAGGCCTTGTCCGCAGGGATCCATGTGATGCGGCATTAAATCACGACTCGCAGGTACCTGACCTGGCGCTTCCAGGCGATTTGGTGCCGTCAATTACGAGGGTAGCAGCATGTGCTAAGGCTCATGCTCCCAATGGGTGTACCATTAGGGGCTCCGACTTTAAGGCGGAAGGCTTTAACCCATTGACGAGGAGAGAGTGCTGTATGGAGCCGAGGGCTTGCTGCATGGCTAGCCTGGCTGAGCCCATCTGTCTCCTTGGGGACCGGGCTAGAGTCACACGTCGTCGGCTTAGACAGAGGTCAGCAGTCTGTGATGGCAACCGTGTTTAATGGCACTCAAGAGGCGAGACGGGACCGGGTTAAACAGGAAGGGGCTGGGAACAGATGCCTGGCCACTCCGGTGTTGATGGGGTGAGATGAACTGAGGGTATGTCCAATCTAGACCTGCAAAGAGCGATTGGATTGATAAGCCGTTATAAAGCACCACAGGTTACCTGTTATCCCCAGGTCATCCAGTGCCTATTGGATGGCCTAATGACTTATGTGATCAAATGCGGACTGGACGTTCATGAAGAAAGGCGACGTCTCCCATGTGCTTTACCTCCTCCACGGTAAACAACATGTCTGCGATAGAGTCCGCGGCGCACCTGTGTCTACGGAACCCGGACTGGCTTTCAGGAAGAAATTTTTTTCACTCGGGCGATCCAAGAGACACGCTCCAGGGCAACGGACTCCATGGTCTTGCAGGCAGCGGGAAGACCAGGTATCAGAGGACTGGGTTGAGGGCCGAGGACAGGGTGGGAAGCCTTGGACAGGTAGTCTGCCAACTCCTCGGCTAACACCTGGTCGGACACCCCTCTGGCATTGGCTGCTCCCAGGACAGGATGGCGGTTAACAGTAATCCGGAGGAGAGATCGGAAGAGTCACCATGCTATCGCCGACTTCCAGGCGGTCTGCAGCATCTTGCAGATGCTGGCCCAGCCTTCTCGTCCGCGTCGGTTAGCCTATCATTGGCACAGGCGTCAATCTTCCGCCACTTTGTCCAGTCCTGGGGGAGCTCCGGCCACTTGACCATGCGTTCTGCCCTGCGCCTGGCTGCTTGAAGGCCCCGTAGCCGGAGGTCAGGCACCGGGAGCAGTTTCAGGACGTGGAAGGACATGGCGGCACCCTGGGCGCACTCTCCCAGAAGGGCCCAGAAGTTACCTGCGTGTGGAATACCCTTAGACAGCTCCCTGAACTGCGATTCCCTTGTTACCCGGTACGCTCTGTCTCTTTGTCAACACTGCTTGGTCGGTAGCAGATACATGGTGAAGTGGTCGGAACCCTGGGAGTCAGCCGCTCGCGCCCAGGGGAAGAAGCAGGCTTCTGTCATCAGGGCCAGTTAGATGATGGAAGAGAGTCGAGGCCCGATGTATGTTGGGGCCCGTGGGTTTCAGCAACCGCAGGCCGGCAGCTGAGATGGCATCCAGCAGCTCTTCCTGCCCTGACTGTGGATGTGTGGTAGCTCCAAGCAATGTGGTGGGAATTCGAATCACCACAAATTAAAGCGCCACTACCTAGGAGGCAGTGCAAAGCCGTGCGGCAAGAATGGTCCCATAGGACGCCGTGGGGGACGTAGATCGAGGCCTCCGAGGTGTCCGATTACCGAGACGGACTTGGATGGCACAAATCTTGAGGTGGCCGAGATCCTTGTTAGCGCCATCTAGCATGTTTGCAGGATGGCGTGGCACATGTATATGACTGTGCGATGTCGGTCCTGAGAATTGGCATGATCCAGAAAGTCTGCGCATGTCGGAAGTTCATAACAAAACCGGCCAGAGTAACCAGTTTAGCCGGGAAGGCGACAAGATTCAGCAGGTATTCTGGTATCCTGAAGCGACAAGATGTCGAAATCCAGAGTGCCCTGCAAAATCAAATGTAAGTCAGTCAGGCGAGCGCGTAGGGAATTTACATTCAACTGGGGGATGCGTAGCCTCTCTGTGGTTACTCCACGGTTCGCCGTGATTAAGGGGTGAAGCGGTCCCCGCGGCGAGAGCTGCCTGATACAGATTAAGTTCCCGATTTGGGGGAAGCTAGGGGAGGAGAGACTGGACCGCCACTCGCATGGCAGCGGTCACGCCGGGTTGAACTGCTTCCACCGTGGCAGGAGGCTTTGCATGTGCTTCGTCTGCAGGGCGAGGTGGTCAGGCTCTTCGTGCCTTGAGAACCCCTGCATAGTTACCTCATCCCGCCAGGCGAGCTGTGGGTCCACGTGGGCGTTGCTCGGTTGCTGTGAGCGCAGCTCGGTAAGGATTGTCCGCCTTGCCTCTGGATTTGGGTTCCTTGGTAGAGCAGTGGTCAGCTTGCTCTGATGCTTGCACCTGACACCAGACGAATCGGAGGCCTGTGGCATCTACTGCTGTTGATGCCCTTGGTGCCAGGAGCCATACACTCCTTCCGGAGATGGGACCAACTCCAGGTGTACAGCGTGGCGGACGGGTGCAGGCAGACCTGGTATGATTTTGCCCGCCGCAAAGTGGGCACTGCAAAGGACAGGCCATCAGCTGAAGTACTCGGAATCACATACCAGAGATGAGGAAGTGGTCTTGAGGTAGGGCTGCAAACTGAACTATGATGGCTTGATTGCTGCTTTTCGGGCTGACAATCTCCACGTCGGCCTCGACGCAGTTAGCAATGGAGGTGTCCCTCGCCTCTCGGTTTATGCTGTACACCACGCAAACATAGTTGTTCTGTTGGGAGGCCTCAAACACGCGGACCGGTGTGGCATGTAGGCAGAAGAGGCCCAGAACTGAACACGGTAGGCCTCCATGGACACGTCGTCGGCGATGATGCTCAGCTTGGTGTTCACCCGAACCTCCAGGACTCCAGGGTAGCCATAGAGGTAGGCACTGTAGTCCTCCTTCACGATGTCGCCGAGGGGAGAGGTCCCGTTGCAACGGATGGAGCAGATGGTGTTCATCCTGGGCAGGTTCCGGCTGCTCTGACGTCTGGCCCTGCGCTGCACCTGGTTCCAGCCACCGCCGTCCTGCCAACCTGCGGGGACAGAAACCTTATTAAAAGTTGGAAGAGGGGGGATTCTTACCATTGACCAGTGGCCATTAACTTGGGACAATTGTTCTTTATCTGCGGTGGTCGTCAGGCTGTCCACTGGTTTTGGCCTGATGGTCGACAGAGGAGCCCTCGGTGTCCTCAGGAGCGGTGAAGGTCGCTGAATAACCTTCAGCCGAGTGGAGGGCGGAACCGGGCAAGGACTCCGAGTTTAGGGCAGCTGAATCCTCGGGCCCAAGCGCCATGGCTGCTGCAACGCTGTGAGCATCTGAAAGGCAATGAGGTGGCCTAAGGGGATTGGTCCATTGGAAAAAACTCACGACATCCTGAGATGTTTCGGTGATTTCTGAGCACTTCTGCCGCGACGGCTCTTTCTGCTAGTTACTGCCTGATATGTGCTCACTCTTAGCGCTTGCAAAAATAGCAATGAAACAAATTAGTCGATATTAGTTTTCCTTTTTCACATATTATGAGTAGATGATGTAAGCACGCATGCCCCGCGCACGCACGCACGCACACACACACAGGTAGAGAGAGAGACTTGGTGAGCAGCTGGTCAGCAGGCTGGTCTTTAAGAAACTGCTGTCTCATATGACGCGTCATGCAGGGCGAGAAGACATGAGTGGGAGGCCGTGCTCGGGTCGCCGACCTGGTGGGGAAGGGAGAAGGTGAGAGCACACGTGGTGGAGGCATGCAGGCTCACCTTCTGAATGACGGTGCTTTCACTGAGGAGCGCGAGTCGGGGCAAGCCAGCAGTCGCAGTGTCCAGAGGTATTCCTCTAGCTGGTCGGCCACTCGGTGTCTCATGCGAAGTCTCAGAGGGCCAGGTTCAAGCACGAGGCTAAAAAAAGCGAAGTCGGGATAGTTCCGGTGGGGGGCTGGCAGAATCTTGTGCCTCCACAGCGAGGACGTCACGGGACTAACGCTCTCTTCCATGACTGAGGGGTAGGTGGTAAGATGGTCCAGAAGCTGGCAGGCTGTTGCTAGACCGCACGGCACCAGCAACCAAGCGCATGAAGAAAAGAAAACACGCACTGAGCGTAACGAATCTTACCGGTGGTTACGCGAGAGGCTCTGTGGCAGCGGGTGGTCCTTCGCAATGGTTCGAATGGCGTTCAGGAGGCCGCGGTGTTGATAGTCGCGCCTCACGACGTCAGATAAAGAGCACGCAGGGCAGTATAGCGTATAACTTGTGAGCCGCGCTAAAAAAACGTCCTCCCTGAAAAAGGCCGGGTGTTAAAAAACGCTGCGCAGAGTACCTCCAAAGGCAAGTGGTGCCTCGCGAAAGCTGCCAGGGGCGCTAATGGCGGTGAGAAGGCCCGAGGTGTTGGTGGCCAAGGCTCGCGACGTCAGACCAAGAGCACGTGGGGCAATATAACACACGTCCTGCGAACAGAATAAAAACAAACCTCTCGCGGCCGAGGCGGCAGTTCAGGGGACGTGCCGTAACTTACCTTTCAAGTTGTACCACGTGCAGCTCCGCGTCGATGGATTGCCACGCAAGGCTGACGGGGTCCGTCGCTGGTTGATGTAGAGCGGGTGGTTGATGCAGCGACGCCGTAAGCGCGCGATCCTAGCGCAACGAAGGGCGCTCAAATGGTCCGGGGGGGGGGGGTTGTATCGAGGAAAGGTAAGCGCATCCAACTAGATGCTGCAGCGACGCATTGTGATCGGGAAGCGAAGAACGACGAGCACAACACAGCACGCGAGAGCGCAAGACCACTTCCGAGGAGATCGGCGTCGAAAGATGGCAGGGGCCGGCCCGATCGACCACGCGCGTACACGTCGGAGTGAGTGTGACGCATGTCTGAGCGTGCCGAAGGCTGAGGGAGAACTGACACTGCGGAGAGGGCAGGTGCGGCGCAAGAGCACTCTCCAAAGGTTCCTGATGGAAAACTGATGGAAATTAAATTACTTCGAAAACCTCCACTGCGGCACCTTTCATCCCTGCTTTATCACTTCCCTTCCAGCAGGGTACAGACGTCCACAGAAAAATAGTGTGATGAATACTATGCCTTTTATTATTATAACATTATTCAATCTGTCTTTTTTTATTCGAGATGTTTGCCATCTGGCATAGTGAAAAGGGAGTGGGCAGTAGGAGGAAGCTAGAAGTGTAAGCTGGTCTCCCTTAAATCATCACATAGGTTGCCGATAAACTGATTATTTAGCATCCACTTTCTGTAATCACTGTCAAGGTCCTACCGCGGGCCTACTTTCCGTAGGTAGCACTGTTTCACGGATGCCGGGCCTGGGCAGGTCCACAATAGATGCTTCACAGCGCACAGTTCCGATTAAGCACCACCATGCGGGCACTTTTCGGCTACTTGAAAGCGTTCGTCACACAACCGATGACGCACAGAAGGGGTCAGAGCAGCTCCTATCGGAATCGGGCACACAGATACCTGCTCCTCCCGAATGAGATTACGGGAGAGAGGGTACGAACACGGAGGAATTAGAGCATGTGTTCGCTGGCGCAAAATTTTTTCTCCGAAACATGGGACATGAGCGGATCTGGGGAAACAGGGGAAGGTGGCGGGATATCTGATTTGCCAAGCTGTGTCATTTAATCCACATGAATATTATGTAGGTTGTGAGCATGGCAGTGAATCCAGTGTTTACGCACAAGACAAAGGTATTTTTTTACAGAGCGGGTGAATGAATTATGTAATTTTGAATGTGTTCCGAACAGCCTTAGGGTACGTAAGGGCGACTAGTGAGTCAGTGTAAATATGAACAGTATCAAATGTGAGTTCGAGGGAGAGGGAACTATTTGCTCCAGTTCAAGAGGGTGCATGTATCCACGCCATACGTTGCGCTAGAGTTAGGATAAAGATGGGAGGGACTGTACACAGTGGTAACTCCCTGTAGAGCTGTTAGTGATGCATCGGTGTATATTATGCACCCTGCAGTCAAATGCGCGGCTTATATCGGCGGTGAAGGAGTGGAGTTATTGTCTGTGAGTTGACAGCACAACCAAGGAGGAAGAATGTATAAGCGATGGGGCTGAAGCGAAATTTTCTTTATTCTGCTTGTCTCACGCTGGTAGATAAATTCAGCTAATGTATTAAGTTTAGCATACTCTTGCAGAACAGTTATGTGCATAAGACAAGGGAGATAGGTTATGGCGCTCTTAGTTTCGCGATTAATAGCTTCAAAGGACTCCAACTGACGACGGGTGAGGTGCTGAAATTGTGCCTGATACACAATCCGCAGCAGAAGGATGGAGCGCACGAGCTGACGAGCCGTATCAGAACGGGCTCCGCCTGAGCGCATTGTTACGCAACGAATCAGGCGAAGTGCAGCGTGAGCAGATTAAACGGGTAGCATTTAGCCAATGTGTTCCAGTCTCAAATGCATGATGAACACTTAGCACACGAACACTTTCTACTTGATGAATTCGAGAATTCATATTCATCATCAGCCTGACTATACCCACTGCAGGACGAAGGCCTCTCCCATAATCATCGAACAAACCCGGCGTTGTACTAGCTTCCCATCTGCATCCACTCGAGTTCTGCGAACTTCTTAACCTCACCCGCAGACCTAACTTTCTACCGCCCCCTGATACGCTTTTCTTCACTTGGAATCCAGTTTGTTACCCTAAGCTACCATCGGTTATCCTCTCTTCGCACTACATGTCCTGCCCATGCCCATTTCTTCTTAATTTCCACTAGAATGTTGGTAACTTGAGTTATTTTCCTAACCCACTCTACACGCTTCCTATCTTTTAATGTAACCCCTACCATTTCTCGTTCCATAGCCCTCTGGGTTGTCCTAAATTTAAGTAGAACCCTCTTGGTTAGCTTCCAAGTTTCAGCCCCATTGGTGAGTGCAGGCAAGATGCAACTGTTGTATACTTTCCTCTCGAGCGATACCGGTAAGCTGCTAGTCATAATCTGCGAGCGCTTACCAAATACGCTTCATACCAATCTTATTCTCCTTGTTATTTCCCTTTCATGGTCCGAATCGACGGTTACTACCTGTCCTAGGTAGACATATTCGTCTACTACTAATAGTGCTTCGCTACCTAACGTAAACTGCTGCTCCTTCCCTAGGCTATTGAACATTACCTTAAACTTCTGCATACTGATTTTTAAGCCTACCTTCTTCTTGTGTTGTCTATGGCATCTATCATCCTTTGCAATTCATAGCCTGATTGTTTTAGCGAGGCAATATCACCACAAATCGCAGATTCTTGAGTTATTTTACATCTGCCCTTATTCCAAACTGCTCCCATTCCAAGTCTCTAAATACTTCTTCTAAGCAAGCTGTGAATAGTACTGGAGAGATCGTGTCTGTTTGCCTAACACGTTTCTTTACAGGAATTTTGTTAATTTCTTTATGCAGAAGTACTGTTGCTGTGCACCCCCTATATATATCTTCCAGCATATACACGTACGGCTCGTCTGCACCCTGGTTTCGTAATGCCTGAATGACCACCGAAGGTTCTGTTGGGTCAAATTCTTTTTCGTAATAATTGAGTGCTATGTATAAGGGCTGGTTATATTCCTGGCATTTTTCTATCTCCTGATTGATAGTAAGGATAGGATCGATAGTAGAGTATCCTGTCCGAAAACATGCTTGATCTTTTGCTTGGTTGCAGGCTAAAGTTGTCCTAATATTATTAGCGATAACTTTGGCAAATACCTTACACGTGACATTTAGCTGATTGGTCTGTAATTTTTCAAGTCCTTAGCGCCCCCTTTTGTATGAATTAAGACAATGTTTGCGTTCCTCCATGATTCTGGTATCGTCAATGACACCAGGCACTGCGTATACAGGATGGCCTGTTTTTCTGTCACGATATCCCCCCCATCCTTTAACAAATTTGTAGTTATCTGGTTCTCTCCAGCTTCTTTCCCCCTTTTCATAGTTTGTAATGCTTGCTAAACTTCGTCCTTCGTCACTGGCGAAACGCCTGACTGCATTTTCCTTTCGCCAATCTCATTGCTGTCCTTAATTCTTTAGCTACTGTAGAGATCACAACAGAACACCTCGGCTACTTTGACTATCTTGTCCATATTCGTGATGACATTGCCCGCCTTCTCCCTTTGCGCACGCATCTGATTTTTGCCTGTGTCATATTTCTTCTTCATCGATTTAAGAAATCCCCCGTTCTTCACAGCATGCTCAATTTTCTCCATGTTATACTCCCTTACATCGGCTACTGTGGGCCTATTGATTAGCTTTGATATCTCTGCCTATTCTATTTGATCTGTTGGATTGGAAACTTTCATACTTTGGCGTTTTTTACATAAATCTTTCAACTCCATAGAAACTTACCGGTCACCACTCTAACTATCCTACTGCCTACTTCTACAGCGCACTCAGTAATGATATCTCTGAAATTATTATTCATTGTTGCTAGGCTAATGTCACCATCTTAGGTTAGAGCTAAATATCTATCCTATAGCAAGATCCCGAACTCTTCTGTCCTTCCAATCAACACTAATTCGTTGATGAACTTCTTTCTTACTATTCTGTTTCGTTCCCTTTTCAGATTTAAACTAATTCGAGACCTTGCCATCCTCTGGTCACGGCATCGCACCTTCCCTGTTGCCTCTATGTCCTGCACAATGGCGGGATTATATCATATTAAGAAGTCAATTTCATTTTTAGTCTACCCGTTAGGGCTTTTCCATGTCCATTTCCGGTTCTTCCGTTTGCTGAAGAAGGTGTTCATGATTCTGAAGTTATTTCGGTCGGCAAACGCAACTAGTACTCCCACCTGCTAATCCCAGAAGCAGTGCCATAATCACCCACTGCCTGGTGTCCTGCCTGGTTTTTCCGTACCTTGACATGTAGTCGCCCATTAGTACTGTATGCTTCGTCTTTCCTTCCCGCATTGCCAATTCTACACCTTCATAGAAGTTTCTAACTCCCTGCTCATCATGACTACATGTCAGTGCGTAGGCCTGTATAACCTTCACTTTATACAGCTTATAAAACTTAATTACGAGGCCTGCCACCCTCTCATTAATGCTATAGAATTCGCCCACAATGCCAGCTATATACATATTGACAAGGAAACCTACCCCTAGTTCTCGCTTCTTGCGTAAACGGCGAAAACACAGTACATGCCCGTCCTTCAGTACAGTATATGCGAGAATTGCATTTGAAAACTATCTACCGTAAAAGTGAGAGGGGCTGCTTTCCGTAAATTAGATTTGTTTCCTAGGCGAATGCAACATGATTTGTCACACGATATGCACAGACCCAAAGCGGGGAGTTGAGGTGGTAAAATATCCTGCGCGCGCTGGAGCCCCGACTATTGTACGGACGCATCTGGATGACAGAACTATAAAGTCATGTCATCGGCATACGCAAGAACGCGTACACAAGGCATGTTTTCTAGGGCTTGGAGAAGAGGAATAAAAGCCATATTAAATAAAGCGAAGGTGATAACGGAGCCCTAGGGCGCCCCATGGTTGGTGGTAAAGTGACCGAAAGGCTTCCCATGCACACGAATACTAAAGATTCTGTGTGTTAAAAAGGAGTGAATTGAAAGCAGGAAGCGATTCGGGATGACGAGATCCTGAAAGGAGCTAAGCATTGCAGGTAAGGATATTGTCATATGCCTTTGCGATGTCTGTAGCGATCACAGTGTCAGCAGCGGAAACTACAAGGCCGTCATCTATTCGAATTAGAGGACGGAACTTGATTTGAGATTCTGGATAACCAGCATTTTATTCCATCTTCCATGACAAGCGACCTGCTAGAATGTGTTCGTAAAGCTTACAGATAGTAGATGTAAGGGAAATAGGCCGGAGGGCCGTTACAGAAACTGGAGATTGACCTAATTTCTGTATTAGTACAACAATAGAATGTTTCCACTATCCCAAAATTACTCCAGAATGTCCTACTTCAATGAATTTATCAAGCAGAGGCTGTAAAGCTGATCCTTCCAAATTGCGAAACAAGGAACCAGGTATAATATTGTGTCCGGGTGTCTATGGTTGCCAGCAAATGTCTATGGAAGCCAGCAATTCTGCCATAGTCACAATGTCGTTATGGTACTTATTAATTAAAATATTTTCCCGTTAGTGCACTTTGGTTGACAATATTTCTGAACCCATTCTTTGAAAAACAGCAACAATAATTCTAATAATTTCTTCGTTCCTTATTAGGGCCGCTATAGCTGTTGTGTACAGTTTTATGAACGAAAATGTGACTGACAAAGGAAGGGGAATAATTGGTTTCTTCACAGGAAGGTAATGGCGCAGTGCCACACTTGTTTTTGTGGGCACCTGACCCGCTCTGTAAGAGAAGGGACGAAGATGGGACTGAAAGTGCAAAGAGAGACAGAGAAGCTATAGTGGATGGCTACGGAGTAATTTCGACTTCCGGGAATCTTTAATGGGCGCTGGCATCGCACAGTACACGGACGCCTCTTCGTTTTGCCTCCATCGAAACGCAGCCTCCGGCGGTCGAGATCGAACCCGGGTACTCTGGCACAGTAGCCGGGCGTTTTACCACTAAACAGCCGCGGCGGGGTCAAAGGAAGGTGAAAATGTAACCATTAAATGCATTTCTGTGATACAAATTGGAGAAGGGCGGATTCGATCCTGAGGGCTCGGCACGAGTAGCTGGGCGCCTTAAATACGTAGCCATCGCGAAATGTGCGTGCGTTTGTTATAATCAATTTCGGATAGAGGGGGAGTGGTTGCTCCTGGCCTTAAGGTGCTGGGACTGGTGGGTCACTGCCGCAGCAGCAGGGGCTAGCCTTCCACCGCATTTTTATCTGTTGTAGGCCGCCATCGCACCCGCTACCGTTTGGGTGGAAGACAGCGGCTATTGGGACGCGCATCTTTCAATCCCTCCTCTTTTTCTTTCTTGTCTATTTTATCCTTTGTCCACACCAGGCAGCGGAGGTGTCGCAGCTATAGAGCCTGTAGCAGACCCGTGCATTCTGGTTTCCTTCTTCCATCAGTCTCAACAACAATTTCCGCCGTTTTCGTTCAGCCATCCATGCGTTGCTCCCTAACACAAAACTATAAAGAAAACAAGCTTCAGTAGCATCTTAAAGCTACCAGAGAATATATCCCTGTGTCCTTTGAAAGCTCATTTTAGGTATTCTAGAGGGAGCAAGAAATAAAAACAAACAACTCTTTCAGACAAAGAAAAGTTCTTGAAGTCTTTAGGTCACGTCAGCAAGTTCGCCGTTGGGATTTTTACGAATGATTTGAAATAGGAAAAAAATATTTGTGAGAGTTTCATCAGTGTATATGTCACTGAAGTTCATTTCGTTTCAAGGCTAAGAGCAAGACATACGCATGACATGTCCTTTTCTTTTTATTTAGGCATTTGTGGGGTAGACTATGACGCTATTGACGAAGTTATAAAAGGTAACTGTTCTCAAGTATCGTAAAAAACATGAGACAAGGACTGCCAATACGTTTGGCTGTTGTAGTGCTCATAGTTTTAAAATGTAAACAAATTCCTTTGGCCTGTGGAAAAGCAATGCTCACCACCAACCTGAAAGCAGTGAGTCAAATTCTCTTATTTATGTTTATGCTGCGCCCACATCCATGAGCTTATCAAATATTTAAATAAGTTTCAGTACGTGAAGGATACAGAAGGCTGCTTAATTTTATATTCATTCTCTGCTGAACCACTTGATACCAATAATGCCACCATAATGCTTTAGTGGTTTAAGGTAATGCAGCTGAACACGAATTACCAGTTATTAACATGTTAATTTTTAAGTACCCGTAGGACACAACAGCGAGAAAATGACACGTGGAAAGGACTAGATTTTTTTGCTGACCTTAACACACATTTTGCAGATCCCTCTGTCTTCCCTTTCTTTCTTCACATTATTTCATCAGTCTCTGGAAAATTCGTTTTTCTTTTGTTGTTACTCTCCGTTGCAGCTCTTTTAGGTAAGTTCTTAGAGACCAAGTTCTCGCTAGCTTAAGCTATGTAAATTAGCGGCCAAAATTATGTTACCCAATGACACTCTCAATTGAGGCAGATCTGATATTGTACTTTTGTTCAGATTTGATATTTGCACATTAAACGGTAATATTCTCGAGCGAAACTATTAGCATTGTTAACAAATTTACGGAAAAATGTGAGAAGCTTATCTTAAAGGCCGATAGAGTCCATGACCGCGACCAAACTGCAATAATAGTCGGACATTCCGCAAATAGAATTTCCTGATGTGGCGCATTAGTTTTGTCATTGTACAAACAAAATGCTTTCTAGCAGCCATTTCGTCTGCCCAGAATACCCCTGACAATCTCTACAAGGGAGCAGCCGCGCCTAATACATATTCTGTCATGGCAGTTGCGGTAAGAGCATATACCACTTTTTCACTTTGCTTAGTTGTCCAGAACTTTTTAGTGTAATGTATTTGTAAAAACAGAACGCCTATGATTTGCTACATAGTTCAGGACCAAAGCAGGCGTGTTGCTTTTCAGCCAATCCTCATGGCTAAAAACGCACAGCCAGTTTTACAAACCTTCAAAAGATAAGAATATTCGTCACCTGCCAGTTCGAAAAGTGAGGAAGTTCATGAATGCTAAAGCAGCACCACTACACAGCAAGGAAGCAAATCTTCTGGTTTGCAAAGTATATACAATAATTAGCTCTTGTTAAGCTTCTGATTAAAACTGTATTTACCCTAGAGCAATCAGCATGGCTACGCTTAGGTTCCGCTTGAATGTAAAGACATGGCTTTTGCAAATAGTAGTTTGCTCTACGGTTTCAACTTTATTTATGCTATAGGGGAATTACTTCACGTATGAGCACCTCTTGCTTCTCGTCGTTGACCATTTTCAATCGGGTGTAGAAGACTTCTACTGCTATGACATCGTCTCTACGTTGAATTCCAGAGACACCGCCGTCATAATATTCGAACCTTCTGTCCTGGCAACTCGCTGTGGTCGTTCGCCTCTGCCAGCTATTGAGTTATCTGTCTTTCTTTTTCTACTTCTTTTCCTTCTTTTATTCTTTTTGTTCTTCTCTTTTTCGATAATATTTTCATTCTTTTTCTCCTTTTCCGTCTTTTTATTCTTCTTCTTTCTTCGCTCTTCAGACAGGCACGGCGAAATGGCGAGGCTGTGGCCAATGTAGCTCTCGCCACAGAAACTGCACGTTTCTTTTAGATGCTTGAAATTTTCAGTTGTGCTTTATAAGAGTACAGCGCGAATTGCTTAAATTTTCCACAAACGTAGCGAGAATTAGTTATCTGCGGGGTGTCTCACACGAGGTTGTCAAGAATTTGTGACACTTTTGCTAAACCGCAATTGTTATTTTGTTAACCTCATCAATTGCAAACACATTATTCCTCAAGATATTAAATAATGTTCAAACCAGACAATCAACAGCCAATCAATCACTCGATCAATCAAGCAGTCAATCAATCACTGCACCACCCCGGCGGGGTGGCGCAGTGGTTACGGCGCTCGACTACTGTGTCCAAGGAAGCGGCATCGAATCCCGACCTCGGCGGCTGCGTTTCGCTGGAGGCAAAACGGAGTGGCGTCAGTGCGCTGTACGATGTCAGTGCACGTTAAAGAACCCCAGGTGGTCGAAACTTTCGGAGCCCTTCACTACGGCGTCTGTCATGGGCTGAGTCGCTTTGGGACATTCAACCCTACAAATCAAACCAAACCAATCAACACGATGTCTGCCGGCAATTGAGTGTAAGATCTGCTTTTCGCATGCCGAACCTCAAGATCGTCTGGTTCTAAACATTTGACCTTGAAGTTTCGCGCTGTGCGTCCAACATCGCCCCTTCATTCTGAAAGGTTAATCTACTGCACAAGCTGGGTAATGCGCCTGCGCCTCACCACAGCTGCGCCGCAGTTTACGTTCCAGCGACTGGCTCTAGAATCTGTGCCATAACGACCAGCTTTCCTAGCCCAGGTACGAGAGAGCACTATGCTATTGGCGATTTTTTTTATTGAATTTAGTGTCGCCGTAACCAATCCCGCCTTGTGTAAAACTGCAGCGTATTTTACGCTCTGACCCAACCGTCGTCATCACCATCATGTTCCAACTGCAGCAAACTCGAGCTGTGGAGTAAACATCGTCGTCTTAATTAGGTTTCATGTGCCCTGCTATCTGATTTACCCAAAGTAAACAAGCCATGCACATGCGCAATCTGGGCTAGCATAACCGAGTTACGCTAGACAGCTGTTTGGCGAATCCGTGAGGCGGTATGATCTAGAGCAAGCAGTCGTCGTTAAATATAGACAGCAACCAGGCGAGGCTGGCTCGTTGTCGAGAAGCCTAGAAAGCGCTAGAGCGAACAAAGGTCAAGCAGCAGCTGTGACTGTGGCTGCGACAGACGGCTTACCCTCGTCAATTTTGGGTCAAGAATAGATGCAGCTCTAAATTTTTCACAGCATCGTGACGTCATCTTTTGAGCAATACACTTTTCAAAGTTTTGCTTTCTTTGGATTAACTCTTAAATACAATAACACTGTATTTAAAAAATTGCCTTATGAAGTGCAAAAAAAACACATTTTGTAATTCAACATGTCTACCAACCGGAATTTTTCAAACATCCTGCGGAATTGTCGCTAAGAGCATTCTATCTCATATTATAATGATTAACTTTAGAGTGAGTTATAAGCACCAGGTTTTGTGATATTTTTTTATTTTTGATGCATAAGGCATTCTTGCACATGGATCACCACACGACATTCGCCTAATGTCGTTACTGCTTTATAATTTAAACATCTCACGAGTTTTGGTTAGGCTTGCAGCCTAGTGCTAGATATGACACAGTCAAGTCTTGATGATGCGCGGCATGAAAAACAGTTGTATATTCGCTGTCATTTCACTTATAATTCTTTTTTTTTGAGGCAGGCTTGGGTCAGCATATCAGTGAATTCAAGCGACACCGCAACAAATATACCGTCAATCTTAAAGCGAAAGCTTTACTATGCCTTCCTGACGCTTCTTCGGAGCGTATTTCGTATGTTTGTGAGCGCGCCTTGCAGCACGCAACCTCCACTCCGTTCGCTTGTACTTCGCAATTGTGGCGTTCGGAGCCGGTGGCGCTCTCTTCTTCTGCTGCTGCTATGCTTCTTCTAAATCACAAGCCTGCTGACACCAGGCGAACTTCATTGTACCGCTACATATATTCAGAGGTATATCGAACATTGTCTGGTACAATGCCACCCAGCGTTCATGTCCCCTGCTAACCTTTTCTGTCTAGCCTTCTGGCATGCCACCCTTCAAAATGTCCTCGACATCTTTCCGTCCTCTAGACCCAGGTGGGGTGGATTCGAAGAGCCACATGCCACAGGCAGCACTTCTGCAAGCCGCTCTCGCCTACTTAGCGAAGGGATATACACAGTACACCCATATATTCACCGACGGTTCAACTATTGAAGTCACTTGTTATTGTAGCCTTTATGTGGCCTTAACAAATCATGTCCTGCCCTGCTAGCCTTATGTCACCAAGTTGCCACCCCCACTTCCTCAAACGGATTGCGCACGACGCTTTCCATTTGCTCCTCCGCAAAGGCTCTTATACCGTGGATGCACTCATCAAGTTGTGCCGCCTCTTCGAGCAAGTTGATAGCCGGCGCATATTTCCAGTCATCATCATCATCATCATCATCAGCCTGATTATACCCACTGCAGGGCGAAGGCTTCTCCCATATTTCTCCACTTCCATTGTCAATGGCTTACCCATAGGGCCGCCATATCTTCGTGCGTTACGCTGCCACCACAAACTGCTACACTTTCTGCTTTGCCCCTTAACATCACCAACGCTGTCATTTCGGTTGTTCGTCGCGAAATCGAAGGCTGTGAACCTGCACCACACCAAAACCACCATCCCTGGCCACCCCTTGGCCAATGGCTCTCTTTTTCAGGCCATCGTGAGTGAAGAACTTGCAAACTTGGACCTCTCGCCTGCTGTCTGTTCCATCAGAAATACCAGTGTCCGGCCACCAAGCACGAACCTTTCCCGTCCCAGTGCCCCGTGATTTTGTCCCTACTAATTCAACAGAGTGGTGGACGGCTGATGATCGCCCTATATATTTCAACAACTCTTGTGTCGGCCACATTTCAGAGCACTACCGCAACAAATGATCTTTGACTCCTCGCCCCTACTTTTCCTCTAACTGCCATACCGAAATGCCCCGCCATTTTCCGCCCCGATCACTGCATGACCACTCAGATGGAACCAACCATATCGCCAACTCCCGGCTACCTCGCTGTTCCGAATCTCCATCTCTAGAAGCCCGTCGTTTTTTACCCCGCCCCCCCCCCCTCTCGGTCCTAGACCGCTCCCACATGACTTGGAGCTCCCGGAGATGACAGAGAGCCCAGGAACGATCTACGGACATCCCGCGTGAACCAACTAGACATTTGTGTTGATGGGGTTCACTTCCGTGCGCTTGCAGCGGTTGGTGGTGAAGGATTCTCCACAGCCTGCATCAGTGCTGCTGGCCATGACCTCTAAATGCAGTTCACTGTTTTCAACCATTGTGTCCATTACCTCTTCCCCTGCCTCAGTTTCCTATTAGAACACTCTGCCCTGAACGATTTCTAGCATGGAGTCCTGCACCTACACCTACCAATAATCGATCCTGAGCACTGCATTCTTCTCTCCGACTACATTCGCCCGACCAAGTTTTGTACCCCCACCAGCCGCCGTATTTGGTATATTGCATCCTACCTCACCTGTACCCGATGGTGACTATTTAGTTGCGTTATTTCTGAACTCTTGCTGCACCTAAACGTTGCACAGGCCCATACCATCGCTACAGTCAAGGGAAGCACTGTCACTGCCGTGATGAATGTCAGCTACTCGGTCCAGTTGCTCTCATCTGGTATATGCGTGGTGACGTTCTCACCTCATGGCTCCTATTACCCCAATGGACACTGACGATGTCCCAGCTTCTGGAGACCCTGCCCACGATCCTACTTCAACTAGCACGTATATGGCAATGATGCTCTCCGATTTGCTAATTTGTGCCCATTTTTGCCAGCAGAGTGCGCTTTCGAGTCCTATTTCGACATCTTCGTTCTTATAGCAGCGCTCTCGGCCAAGCTTTTACTGCCACGCTGACCAACACCGGCGACAACCCTCCTATCCATCGCCGACCATAACGGGTCTCCCACGCAGAACGACCGGTAATCCAGGCGGAAGTGGCACAAATGCTTGCCAAGATCATTATTGGGGCCTCTTACAGTCCCTGGTTTCGCCCGTCGTCCTGGTCAAGTAAACGATGGCTCGTCGCACTTTTGTGTGGATTATCCGCCCCTGAATGAGATTACTAACAAGGTATACCTTGTTAGTATAAAATGAATAGATATATCTATTCATTTTATCGAATCGACGATGCCTTGGGTTGTATCTACGGAGCCAGATTCTTCTCCTCTATTTACCTACAATATGGCTATTGGCAAATTGCAGTGGATGGCCAGAACAAGGGGATGGCTGTGTTTGTCACTGTGGATGACTAACTGTTTAGGGTAAGGTCTTTCGGCTTATGTAGCAGCCCAGCCACATTCGAGTGCATGATGGACCCTTGCTGCGAATTGGTCGACCTGCGTGTGCTATTTATACAATGTTCTTGCGTTTTCACCTATGTTTTCATTCTATAAGGCAGACACCTCTAACGTTATTTCCCTTTAATCCATGCGGGACTACATCTCAACTCTTCAAAAGGCCTTTTCGCCCGTCGTTAGCTCAATATAATAGTGAGGTCATTGTTGCTACGTGGGTTCGTCCCAATTGAGACAAGATCCGAGCAGTGAAGGACTTCTCAGTGCCACGTTCTAGCAATGAAGTGAATGACCTCATTCATCATTATGCAGCTCTCCGCCAACTCCTCACTGAGAGTGACCGCACTTTTTTTTCAGCAGTTGTGGATGACATTCTGCGCGCGCGCTCGACTAACCACAAGTTGACCCCTGCTTAACACCCACAAACTAACGGCCTCACTGAGCGTCTGAATCGCACTCATACTGACATGCTCGCCATGTGTCTCTAATCATTGTGACCGGGACGTCGCCCTCTCAGATTACGTTTGAATAAAACCAATCCCGTCACGACGCTGCCGGCTACTGTCAGTTTTACCTCTTGTACTGGCGTGAACCTCATTGCATCTTGAAAGATTGTTTAGAGCCTCTTGTCACCCACTTTATGAATATGCCCGTGAAGTCATTGCCCGTGCGGACTATGCTGAAAACGTTGCCTGTTCGCACTGACAAGTTCTCACGTTTCCCAGCCAGAGCACTATAACAGCCGCCACCTGGGCAGCTCCTTCTCACCTAGGTTTCTTGTGTTGCTCTGGGGGCCTTCTCACTGCGTTGGACTATCGAAAAAGCTCCTTTCTCGTTATGTGGGCCCATATAGTACGCTGCGCTAAGCCGCAGCCGTCGCCTACAAGATTGAACCTGCCTTCCCCGAGTGAAGTGACCGTTGTCCACGTCTCGTGCCTTGAGCCCTATGATCTACCTTGTTCTGATAGCCGCTTAGCAGTACCGCAATGGTATTCTGCGCCATGGGGCGATGATACGAGTTAACTAATCGAAGATGGGGCAGACAATACGTGTTTGCTTTTGGCGCGTGATCGGGGCCCGAGTCATTGGCAGCGGTCTGCGTTTTGACATTCGGGGCGCCCAGTGCTCGTGCCTCACTCGGTGTGAGTGTGTTTTAAGGGGTGTTGACCTCTCCCGCCATGCAAGAATATATACGTTTAAACCGGAAACGCTTTTTTAGCCTACATTTTATGTTTTTACTTAGAGACCGCTTTCACATTTTACCCCAGTTTATAACAATGTTTAGTATGCCTTTTTACATTCATGAATTATCATTACTTCCGTCGGTACTGTAAGTTAAAATAGATTAGCTTCTAGTGGATCATCAAGTCACTTATAGAATATATTTTTAACGCACATTTAATGAAAGCATCTCCATTCAAATACGGCATAATTAAGACTTGTGCAGACTATAGTCTCATCCTTCGTAAGTGTATTTATCGCAGTGCGCATAAGTGTTGCAACTCCCGGTTACGTAGCTTGCGACCGCCCATGTTCACACTGGGCCGTTCAGTACGATGCGTTCTTTACGACCAGCCAATCAGCGCTTTCGGCAAACTGGGTCTCTAAATTTTCACATGGCGCCGGTTACCAAGCTGCTGCAAGCAAAGGTCGAGGCTCTTCAAGCTCAAAATGAGCTTATCATCGTCTGTGTCCTCAACCTATGCAGAGTGGCGCGTAAAAATTGTTAGTTATCTCATCCTGGCCACATGTTCCGACAGTGGTCTTGCCGCAATTTCGTCCTCGCGCTTCCTCAATACTCTCTTTGCACTCGACTGATGTCACCGCCCCACAAATCTCGCTCGAATAAGCAAGGCTGCATTTTTTACAACCCCCACTCGCACGCAGTTCGGGCGTGTGGACTCTCTCTCTCTCGGGTCTCTAGTGCCCTGGAGCGATTTTGGAGACGGGCCGGTGTGGTGACTCAGAGGTCGCACTACTGACTTCAAAGAACCGGGCTCGCGACACGAAAAGATCCGCTGAACCTCTCCCCATCAGAAGAGGTTTTCTTTTTCTCTTTTGCGGTGAGCGTCTTACAAACATCGATGGGTCTGGTCCTGCTCCTTTACGCGGCACAACAGCACCGTTCCCCGCATCGGCCTTTCGCTGCAGGCCAACTCTTCCCTGACTTGTCAACGAAGCCGATAGGCTGTGAGAATTCACTGGGACGAAGGGGGCATCCCCCGCCTCCATAATCTCACTTTTCTAAGCTAGAGAAAGCATTTCATTGTTGAGAGCTGGATTGCACATGAAAAAAAGAGTTTGAAATTGGATTCACTGCTTTCACATAAAACAAAAAACGCCAGAACCAGTTATGGCAAACAGGATCTTGAATATCAAGCAGTAAAATCACTAAGCCTTCATGAACACAGAATTGATCTTAGGTTACCATTTAATTCCTTCAAATCAGCATATAAAGCGCATTCCTAAAGACCACAGAATATATTTATTGAATATAGGTGCACCCATCTGAATCCAAATGATCATTTTTCGTTTTTCTTGGTGATTTTTTTCCTTACAGTGTATGTCGTCATTTTCTTTCCTGTCAAATACACATCCATATTTTTATTGCATTTTTCTTCTCATCTTCGTGCTGTCACATATTCTCGTATGTGTGTGTTTCGCTCCAAAGTGGTGTTATACTGTAAACTGCATTGTGTGTTGATATGTATCTTGTATATCTATTTTTTTTTAATTTGCAGTATTGTTAATCAGGACATTTCCCTTTGTATGCATCGTAACGTGTTGCCTGTTTCGAGCTGCACATGGAAGACGAGGCCTTGTCAGGTTACACGCCTTTTGCCTCGTCTTCCACTTTCACTTGAAAGGAAAAAATAAAGTGAACTGAACTGAACATAGCGCATTGGCGATTTGCCGCCAGGCATCGTTTTACACTTCTCTCGGTGCGATTTCAGCCAGGGGGAGTAGAGAACCTGCCTCTGCCGAACTGTTTTATGAGAGGCTGATAATTTCACAGCGGAGAAGATTCCCAAGAGCACGTGATTAAGTTGCGGGTGGGCAGGCACAATTACCGACACAACACTGATAATACGACTGGGCGAGACACTGCAGCAGCGTAGGAGCGTTGGATGATGTCGCCTGCTAGCAGGTTAGCGCGCCAAATCTTGGAGGACATGAAGCCTCGTGACCGGAGAGGGAAAACCGAAATGATTGTGCGCATTGGTTGCGCAGTAACAGACGTATATGGGCTAGTCGTAAAAGTTGCAGGTCCGCCGACATATAAGCACAAACTGGCTGCGGACGTTGCACACCTTACGCTCAATGCGACAGTAGTTTGAACAGACACATTAGGTTTTTACGCTTACCTTACAATTCTTACGAACGAACCGTACGTTGCGCACGTAGTCGGAATGCCGCCTAGGGCGAACGCTCTGAATGAGATTTCAGAAGAGCGTTTCAACTTTCAGTATTATAAATCTTATAGCTGATTACAAAGGGTTTACGTGAGATGCCAAAGTTTTATAATCCATTTAAATTGTTACTACCTTGTTAGCCGTAAGCAAAAGGAGAGATCCCCTTAGAACCGCCTACGCTAACAGCAAAGCGTCTTGGTATAATACACATCTGAACAAATTATCAAACAAGAAAAAGCGTTTGTTCCGTGCAGCCAGACACTCTTTAAAACTAACTCATTGGCAATCGTACAAAAAGGCGGCAAAATGTTACATCACGTCTTTAAGGTCAGCTAAGTGTTCGTTTTTAAACTCTACTCTTCCACAGTTACTAAAGGCTAATCCAAAGCGATTTCGGGATGTCATACGAGGGAACACTAATAACAACACCCTATCATTACTAACTAATTCAGGGGACTCAGTGCCATCTCACCTCTCTTCAAACGTACTTAACGACACATTGATTCAGTCATTTTCATCCCCTGTACCCACCACTCAGATTCCAGTTGTGAATGGTACCAATTATCAGCTCATGGACCCATAATATTTGAATCAACAGGCATCAAAGCTTTAATAAATGAATTAAAACCCGAATTATGTTGTGGTACTGACGAGATAAATATAAATTTTTGCAAAATACGGTAGAATACTGTTCAATAATACTAGAGTATATTTTTTCGCATCTTGTTTTACATAAATGACTTGCCTTCCTGTGTTTCTTTGAAAATTTGCCTTTTTGCTGATGACTGTCTTGTACACTAAACTTGCTTATAATTCTGATCTCCTATTAATCCAGAATGATCTTAATAATATTAGCGAATGGTGCAGTAAATGGTGCATGCAAATAAACAATAACAAAATCAAATCAATGAGGGTATCTCGAACTAATGTAACAAGTCATATGTATATGCTTAATAACGTCCCATTAGAATATGTAAAGTCATACCGTTAGCTTGCTGCAATCGTTACTAGTGATCTAAACTTGAAATCGCATGTAAACTCCATTATCGTTGAAGCCAATCGTACTCTCGGATACATTCGCCGTAATGTCTCCCTTGCACCGTCATCATTAAAATCGATAATATATACAACATACATTCGTCCACAACTCTAATACACCTCATATGTTTGGGACTCCGGTCAAGCAACACTCATACACTCCGTTGAGGCAGTACAGAATCGCTCAGCCCGGTTAATCCTAAATAACTGTCAAAGGACAGCCAGCGTTACTAATATGAAAGCATACTTATATCTCTCGCTGTTATCGACCCGAAGAAAACTATCCCGCCTCTCACTTCTTCATACAATATACTACCATAACTGAACATTGCACTCCTTATGGACTCAACCACCATCCTACATTTCATTTCGCCGTAATCGCAGACAAAAGGTAAACATTCCGTACTCAAACACAGTTGCCGATTCCAACTCGTTTTTTCTCCGCGTCTGTAATGATTGGAATAACCTGTCTGCATCCCTAACAAGTATAACTGAATAAGAAAAATTTAAATCCGCGCTACAAACTTTGTCTTGCCTAGTATTAAAACTTACTGTGTGGTTATTTGCTGATCTTCATTGTATACTGTTTTGCTTATTCTATTTTTATATATTGTTATTTTTTTACACCTATGCCACCTTCCCAAATTGCCCATGTACCTCGTTGTTCTTTTTTATGTGCTTCGTTTTTCAGAAATTTGTACGCTTATTGTATTAACCCTCTGTTTTATATATATATCCTGTATGCGCTCCTACCCTTTGTAAAGTACATCTGTACCCTGAGGGTATTTTAAATAAATAAATAAATACCAAAATTACTTGGCTATGCTTCGTTTTTTGATAAATGAATAACGAAATCTGTTAAGCATTTGTTTAGGCTTGCATGCTTTCAGAAAGATGAGCTTGCGCATTTCCTGCCCTCTTCTGCAGGTGGCGATGGGGCATGACCTTGCCTAATTACCATGAAGTATTGCGGTAGTGGCCTTTTAATGTTTTGCTGCAAAGGATCCCCAGAATGTTCTGCTAATCATTCGCCAAACCTTTCAGTGCTCTCAAGCACATACTCTCTGCCTCCTTTACATCTAGCGGCATATGCCACAACAATGTACCTTTCGCAGTTTTATTGCAAACATTTCGTTACTTGAGGTTTTTAGGCGCTGGTTGTAAGAAATAGTTACAGGCAATCGCCACCATATCTGTTCGAGTGTTAAAACCATAGGAGAAATCCTACGGAGTGGGCATTGCTTATCACTGCCCGTAACTGGAATGGACTTTGGCAGCACACCTTCTCTCGGCCGGATTTTTATATGGATAAGGCTACGTATTGAGGTTCTGAACCACCTCTCGCAGAACAATTCGCTACTTATGAAGGACGCACGTGAATAAAAGACTGTGATATATGTTTAAAACGACTTTACAATTAACGGCTATCATCAGCGTGACGGCTGGCAGCGAACTATATGTATCCGTGATTGCACGCAGGCAGGTGATATGATTTTCGTGTGATTAAGTGAGTCGCATTTTCATCCCAGCACGGGTATTGAAGCAATACCATCTCTATATGCCATCAAGTGGAGGCAATGTATAGCAAGTCATGAGACTCGTCAAAATTACACCTAATTTTTTATACTTGCAGAGTAAACACTCTTTCTTGATTTCGTCGAAATATTGACATTGCTGTCTGTTATGAAAGATCTGGATTTCAAGGATCCATCACGAAATCTGGGGTCAGAAGACTGGCTGTACAGTAGAGTAGGGAACCTGACGTCTTTCTAAATAGGTGAAATATTTCCTTCGATAAGGTGATTTATTCTGGGGGGCAAAATAATTTTGAAGGAAGTTTGGGCAGCTTATCTTTTCATAGCTGAATATCTATTCGCGAGGAAATAAATTGACAATCTCAAGTCCCGCTTAGACGCGATGAAGAAATGTGTTCGCAAAAAAGTACAGCAAACGTCGTACTGAAATCAGTTACAATGTGTGAACTTATTGTAAGATCAACCACCAACAATATATATATATATATATATATATATATATATATATATATATATATATATATATATATATATATATATATATATATATATATATACATATATATAACCTTCAAAACTGTATTTGTTGTTTTTAACAGCCGCCGGCCTGCGGGCTTATCACTGTGATCCTGGCATCTGTATCCCGCGTTTGTTCATGCTCGTTGTCGCGATACGTCGCGATATGACGCGATACGTCGCAAAAGATGAGCAGAGCTCTGTCTCGAAGATTTGGATCACTTGCGCATGTTTCTGCAATGTACCAGGTTGCGCTAGTATCCGTTTGCGACGTTATCTAGATTGTTCTGAGCAGCCTTTAAATTGAGCGTTTACGAGTGTGACGAGCATTCTTTGTTCGACGATCAACGACCACGTTTGTTGCTATCGCCGCCGCCGAGTTGCGTAGTTATTTTAGGGGCCCAAGTCAGCCCAATAAAGAGTTAATTTTAGAACCATCAAGCCTGTGTCTTCTTTCAGTGTCAACAGCCTTGTCACCACTACGTGAGATCTGGTGGAGGTGCTGCCTTTGATCCTTCAAGCGAAGACCCCAGCCTTGTTCCTGTTACTCTGGAGGACCAGCCAACAGGCCACCGAACCAGTCGCCGGCTTCAAGGGCTCAAACCTGAACACGGTCTGCTACCGGACCCCATTCGATGTCGGAAGGCATCGACGCTGACAATGGCCCAGCCTACAGCACTTGTTGTTTTCGTCTGACCCCGTGAATCCACCTGCTTCCATGGCCTACCGGACGAAGATGCGGGAGACTGTATGGACCTTTTGGACCGTGTGGAAGAATTCAACGGCTGGAGCCATGCTGCGAAACTCAGGCAAGTCTACTTTGTTCTTCAAAGACATGCCCGAATATGGTTCGAAAATTACGAGACGTCTTTAAAGAATCGGGAGATATTCAAAGCCGAGTTTTCGGTGACCTTTGCAAGTTCTATCCGAGAGGAAAGAGCTCAGGCCCTTGTCCAATCAATACTTCAACTCCCAAACGAGCCCGTCCTGGTATTCGTAGAGGAGATGAAGCGCCTGTTCCGCCGCGCCGACTCTAAAATGACCGAAAGTGAGAGAGGGAAATTTATAATGCTAGGCGTTAAAGCACCTCATCTGTCTCCTCAGGAACCTGTATGAAGGACAAGAGGCCACAGTCAGAACTGGGCATGGTCTTACTGATTGGTTTCCGATTGAGAAAGGAGTGAGGCAAGGCTGCATACTGTCGCCCTGCCTATTTAACCTATATGCAGAGTGCATCATGAGGAAGGCCGGTCTGGACGAGTCTTTAGCTGGAGTGAAGATTGCTGGAAAACGTATCAACAACCTTAGATATGCGGATGATACCACTTTAATGGCAGAAAGTGAAGTGAAACTCAAGAGACGTCTGATGCGCGTACAAGAAGAGAGTGAGAAGATTGGGCTTAAACTGAGCATTAAAAAGACAAAGATCATGACGTCTTGCCCTATCAAGTCCTGGAGCATCAATGGACAAGAAGTGGAAGCTGTGACAGATTTTCTCTTCTTGGGCTCCAAGATTACCTCGGAAGGAGACTGCAGCCATGAAATTAGAAGACGCCTGTTTCTGGGAAAGAGAGCAATGGTTAGCCTTTACCGCCTAGTAAAGAGCAGAGACATTAGTCTGCCAACCAAGATCCGAATAACTCGTGCTATGGTCTTTCCAGTTGTGATGTATGGATGCGAGAGTTGAACTGTGAAAAAGGCTGACCGCCGAAGAATTGACGCGTTTGAATTGTGGTGTTGGCGAAGACTCTTGAGAGTTCATTTGACTGCCAGAAGATCAAATGAGTCGATATTGTCGACCATAAACCCTGACTGCTCATTGGAGGGTGAAATTCTAAAGTTAAAGCTCAGCTACTTTGACCATCTGATGAGAAGAGAGGAGTCGCTGGAGAAAGATTTGATGTTGGGAAAGGTTGAGGGTCGCCAGAGAAGGGGTAGGTAGCGAACGCGATGGTTAAATGGCATCCTCGAGGCACTGCAGATGAAGTTATGTGATGTTTGGAAGATAGTGAGAGACGCAAAGCGTGGCGTGGCATGTTCCATAGGGTCACGAAGAGTCGGACACGACTAAACAACTGAACTGAGGCGTTGGAGTCGATTTTTGCAGAACTTGTACGGAGCCCGCAGAAAACTGTGGACGAATTTGAAAGGGAAGCGGCGACCATCGGGAAGACTTTGGACAACTGGATGCGCCACTACGAGCGACCACTTTAGCCGGACTACTCGAGCCACTACCCCAGCGCATCTGCAAGCGGAGAGAACCTTCGGGATCTCATCCGAAAGATCGTGCGAGAGGAGCTCCGCCGATTGCTGCCATCATCGCAACAACCCCAGGTGGCTACTCTCGCGGACGTCGTTCGTGAAGAAGTCCAGCAGGCGCTGGGCGTTCCTCGAACGACGGCTGCGACTGTTCCCGCACAAGAGGCGACAGCGATGAACTACGCTGCTGCATTACGTCGTCCTACGCCCTGAAGTGATGACTTTCCAAGCCCTCGCCGCTACAGTCCCGTTTCTGAAAGCCTCCCCTTGGCTACCGCCCGCCAAGCCTACCAACGACCCCCAAGCACCAGGAAGTGCGACGCCTGGATTACAGCAAACAATCATCTATTATGCTTCCATTGTGGTGAGGCCACCCACATTCTGCGCCACTGCCCGTACCGACGAATCGGTCTCCGCGGATTTGCTGTCGACGCTCCACGACCACGCCCAGGTGAACGACCGCAAGAAATCAACAACTATCTGCGTGGCGGTGAGATTGTGCCACCAAGCCGTCGGTTGAGGTCTCCATCACCGTACAGGCCCCGTTTTGCGTCGCCAGGCCGTAACTACGATGAGATTGTGCGCGGAAGGTCCCCAGGCCCGCGCAGGGGAAACTAAACAGAGCTACCTTTGGAGGTGAGGTTGCTTCCCGGCGAAAACACGAAGATCCTCCATCGCCGACGATGAGTGACGAATAAATAGTCATTAAATCGCGGATCCACAAGGCGACAACGTCGACGAGATCACGACCAGGCTTCAAGTTGACATCACCGCCCAGCGACGTTACGACGGTGTGCCCCGGCCGCGACCTTAGCACAAGACGAAGCAGAGATCGAACACCGAAGCCAATGTGCAATACTAGGAAGAGAACAAGCGACCTTGAGGTTGCTGTCGACGGACGCACGGTTACCGCGCTAGTGGACACCGGTGCCGACTACTCTATCATCAGTGGAGCTTTCACCGCCCAGCTAAAAAAAGTGGCGACCACTTGGGACGGCCCGCTAATCCGAACCGCTGGTGTTAACCTTATTACGCCATCAGGGCGATGCACCGCAAAGGTTATAGTAAATGGACGTACCTACCCTACCAGCTTCGTCGTCCTACAGCACTGTTCCCGCGATGTGATTCTGGCATGGATGTTCTGAATGAAAATCGAGTGATCATCGACCTCCGATCCAAACACATCAAGCTCTCGACCGACAAAGCCATACCGGCTACGAGAACTTCGACGCATCACGTCGCTCTTCACGTCCTCGACGGAGAATTGACCGTACCGATCTGATCAAGCGTCATCGTCCCTGTGGTTACAACAGAAGTCAACATCACGAAAGGGGTTGTTAAAGGAAACACTCAGTTTTTACTGTATAGAGGAATTGTAATCGCAAGAGGCATCGTCCGTTTCCGTCATGGACAAGCTGCTGTCCTCGTCACGAACTTCACCGACGAATACCGGCACCTGAACAAGGGCATGAAGATTGCTTTCCTTGACGAGCGAGACACTCGAGAAGTCTTCGCCCTCCCCAGCCAACTTGAAGACGATGCACCCAACCGTGCTAAGCCGCCCAATTTTGGCATTAACCCAGCCCTCCCCTCAGACAGACAAGACCGAATTCGCACTCTTCTTGAAAACTACAGCGAGCGCTTTTCTTCAGCGTCTAAAGTACGGCAAACTCCGTTGGCAAAGCATCGCATCATCCCGGACGAAAATACGCGACCGCTACATCAAAGCCCCTACCCTGTATCTTCACGAGAACGCCTGGTCATACGCGATCATGTTGAGGAAATGCTGCGTGATGACGTGATCCAGCCATCCAACAGCACCTGGGCGGCACCAGTCGTTTTGGTGAAGAAGAAAGACGGCACACTTCGCTTCTGCGTCGATTACCGCCGCTTGAATAGCATAACTAAGAAGGACGTCTACCCACTTGCCCGCATCGACGACACACTGGACAGGCTCTGCAATGCAAGGTACTTCTCATAGATGGACCTGAAGAGCGGATACTGGCAAATTGAGGTCGACAAAAGAGATCGCGAGAAGACCGCATTCATCACACCGGACAACCTTTTCGAGTTCAAGGTAATGCCATTTGGCCTCTGCTCCACCCCAGCGACGTTTCAACAAGTAATGGGCACTGTGCTGACGGGCTTGAAGTGACAGATTTGCCAGGTATACTTGGATGATGTTGTTTTCTCGTCAACCTTTGAAGGCCACCTCAAATGGCTTCAGACAGTGTTGGAAGCCATCAAATCATTGGGAATAACGTTAAAACCAGAGAAGTGCCACTTCGGCTACGAGGAACTGCGGTTCCTAGGTGACATCGTTAGCAAGGATGGTGTTCGGCCAGACCCGGAGAAAACAGCTGCACTGGCACAATTTCCATCGCCTGCTGGCAAGAAAGCCGTGGGCAGGTTCCTTGGGCTGTGCGCTTATTATCGACGATTTGTCAGGAACTTTTTGCACGTTGCCGAACCGCTGACACAGCTCACAAAGCCTGACGTACCTTTTAAATGGGAAGCGCTGCAAGACGAAGCCTTCGACGAATTTAAGCGCCGACTGCAGTGCCCTCCGGTACTTGGCCACTTTGATAAAAACGCCGAGACCAAAATTCATACCAACCCGAGTAGTGTGGGCCTAGGTGCTGTCTTCGTCCAGAACAGTGCCGGACAGGAAAAAGTAATTGCTTATGCTAGCAGGTCCCTCACAAAAGCCGAAGTCAATTACTCAAAGACCGAGGAGTGCCTCGCGATCATCTGGGCCACTTCTAAGTTTCGTCCATACCTATACGGTCAACCATTCAAGGTGGTAAGCGGCCACCATGCTCTCTGCTGGCTGGCTAATTTGAAAAACCCCTCCGGCTGTCTTGCCCGATGGAGCCTACGTCTTCAAGAATTCGATATCACAGTCGTCTACAAGTCAGGCCGCAAGCACTCCGATGCAGACTGCTTGACACGAGCCCCCGTTGATGTGCCGGCGAAAGAAGACGACGAAGACGCTTTTTTGGGACCGGTAAGCGCCAGCAGTTTCGCAGAACAGCGATCAGACTCTGAGCTGAAAGCGCTAGTCGATTACTTTGAAGAGAAGACCGCTTCCCCTCCTGCTGTATTCGGGCGACAATTAGCATTGTTCACGTTAAGCAATGGCCTCCTCGTTAAGAACTTCTCACCTAACCGGACCCCGCAGCGTTTTGTTGTGCCTAAAAACCTCCGGCAGGAAATTCTGTAGGCGTTGCACGATGAGCCCACAGCAGGCCATCTCGGGTTTGCACGCATGCTGCGTTGAATCCAGGCGAAGTACTACTGGCCGCGACTGCCTGCCGAAGTTGCCCACTACGTGAAGACATGTCGTGAGTGCCAACGACGAAAGACGCCGCCTATCAGACCACCAGGACTGCTAAACCCGATTCCGCCCCCAGACCTGCCCTTTCAACAAACTGGGATGGATATCCTCGGCCCCTTTCCAGCTTCGTCTATGGGTATCAAGTGGATCAACGTGGCCACTGACTACCTTACCCGTTGCGCCGAAGCAAAAGCACTGCCCAATGGTACAGCGGCAGAAGTTGCCAAATTGTTTGTCGAACAAATTATTTTGCGACAGCGCCCCAGAAATGCTCATCAGCAGTTTGCGATGTTATCTAAATTGTTCTGAGCAGCCTTTAAATTGAGCGTTGACGAGAGTGACGAGCAATCTTTGTCCGACGACCGACGAGCACGTTTGTTGCTATCGCCGCCGCCGAGTTGCATAGTTCTTTTGCGGGCGCAAGTCAGCCCAATAAAGAGTTAGTTTCAGTACCATCAAGCCTGTGTCTTCTTTTGGTGTCAACGACCTTGTCACCTCTACGTGACAAGGTATATATATATATACATGGATTGCTTGTTACAAATGGGCCAGAGTTAAATTCAAACAGGATGTCACACAACTTTCCCGATTATCTATTTTATTCCAACAGTTTCGGACGGTGGACCGTCCGAAACTGTTGGAATAAAATAGATAATCGGGAAAGTTGTGTGACATCCTGTTTATATATATATATATATATATATTGTAGTGTCACACCAACGCTCGAGGTACGGGGATCGATACCCCGCACCTCCACCAAATGTAAGGGTGCGTTGAAGCTCAGGTCGGTGTTCAGGTCGACCGTTTAACTAGCGCGTCAGTCTCTTGCGTCTTCGTCTTTTGTCTGCCGTCTTCTTGCTTTAGCACGCGCCTTTCGACGTACGCTCGTCGTCTTTGTCATCGTCGACAATCACCGAGCGTTGGTGTGACACTACAATATATATATATATATATATATATATATATATATATATATATATATATATATATATATATATATATATATATATATATATATATATATATATATATATATGTAATACGGAGCCCAGCCGGCATGGTGGTTCCGGCGCTCGACCCCTGTTCCCAGGGAGTCGGCAAAAAGCAAGGTGCCTATGTGCTGTGCGATGTCAGTGCACGTCAAAGATGCATTTTCTTTTCGTCTCTTTTGTTCTCTTTTTGGAACAGTTAGCAGTCACTGAATGTTTAGTAAGTACTCATTTACCTGCCTAAATCTTGACACATTTTCTCAAATATATTATCAAGTAGAGTGTCAATAACGTTTTCAAAACATTGTAATTATAGAAGGATTACACAATAAGATAGCGTATTTTTTCTGTCAAGTTTGTCAACAGCTCCAAGAGCATATGGACGTACTACAGCAACACTAACGACACCAATATAACGTGCCTGATGATGACTCAAGTCCGGTTATATGAGCCTGCAATTAAATTCAAAAGAAAATATATTTTACAAGAAAAATGGTAAGCTAATTTTATATTTTATTGTTGAATAAATTGTGTATAATAACGATTGTAGAAATTTGTATAATCGTCTATTTTGCACAGGAAGACGGAGAAATGGAATGGAATGATCATTCGGAATTTTGCATATCCCGATGCAATGATCCTGACACGGAAAAGAAATAAGAAGAGAGGTCGAAAAGATAGGCGTCACAAACCACGTGGTAAATTGGTTTTATTCTCCTACAAGCGTATTCTTAAATGCAAAGAAAGGATGGATGCATGTTTTGACACACCACGTGCCATTCAAGGCGGAGTTTTGAAGACGCGCTTCCGGTGACTTCACCTTTTGGGTAGCCCTGCTTTGTTGGCTGCGTTTGATACATTACTTCACCTGCTCCTCTCACTGCAAATGTGTATTAGATCTTAAGCCTTCACGACTGCTAAGACACTGGAGCGTACTGCTCTCCCCCTGTTAAAAAGCATAATTTACTGGCTGCAATTATCTGGGTGCCTATTTTAACAACGCGGGAAGTCAATACCATAGGAAGGAGCAAACCACCCAGACAGATAATATCGAATAAAATTTATTGTGTTGTGTAGGCTATGCATGAATTGTATATTCTGGTCCACACTATCAAGTGAATTTGTTTAGCTTATAATCTATGCCTGTGTTGTGTCTTCTCGTTCTTTTTCTCTTTGCTTTTCAGACCAATCAAGTATGAATACTGACTTACAAGCTGAGTTTTCTGTTTCTGTGAACTGGGCATATGCTTAAGGTCTTCTATATATATCCCAAGAACACGATATGTACCTAATCTTGTAAAAATTTGTTAAATATTATTTTAGCAGGTATAATGTGATGAAAAAAAAAAATATTTTCCTTAACACGCGAAGTTCCACAAATTCTCTGCTCTTAGAAAATTTCCATCTACTGCAGCTACCCTTTTCTCTCAACACAGATCGATCTGTGCAGCACGGCATGAGAACGTCCTCTTTTATGCTGGCCTGCAGCAAATATATAGGCGAGTAGCAGCTGCTGAGCAGCATGTAGTGATCTCTGCTGCTTCTAAAAGCAGCATCTTTCTGCCAAAATCACGGCACGCTTGGAAAAAAAATTAGGGCAGTACTCAATGTTAAGAGGAAAAAAAACATGCAAACATGTTTTGTTTTGTACAGAGAGGGTGAAGGTACTCTCGAAGACGAGTTGCTCTGCAAATTCCGATCATGGCTGCCAAACGCTAGATCTTTGCGTGAAAATACGACTTGTGCTAGTTCTCGCGGATGAATACAGAACAGTGAAGGCACACACATACACGTCTAACTGCGTTAATTCAGGAAGACGATTCTTCATTCTTCTTCTGTGAAATACACGAATAAGTTTGTGGTTGATTGACGAATTCTTTCTTTTCCTTTGTAAATGTTCGCACTGAGTAATTGCTGCCTGTAACTCTTTCCACATTGCCATATGTAAGCTGCCTGTATGAGCGTTTTGCTCTACACGCTTTGGAAATCACGTCCAGGTATTCTCAAGCCTGTGCCCTTGATTAAAAATATCGCTCAGTTATAAATCGCACACACCCGGAAATCTATTGCCCTGTGGACCATTTGTCAAAAAATATTGTTTAATAAAGCGTGAGTGGTATACATCCCCTAATTTTGTTCCACTCACGCGTTAAAAAATTTACCAAATTAGGTGGAATTTCCACTTATGTTATCGAAAGTTCCGCTCATAAGTGGAACGTTTTATACACGTATGTGGAACCAGAAAAAGAGTGCAGCCATGCATCGTAGACCATTGAGGTGGTAATTTCTGATATAACAAAGGATTATGGCAATCAATAAAACTGAACACGGGAGGTAAGGAAAGTAGGGTTATCAGAATTGCAGGGACGCTGTATAAGCCACAGTGAGGTAGAAGATAAGGAGAAAAATTACGGCCGATTTGCGTAGTTATTGAAATTCGAAGTATGTGCGTACCACTGATTAACCATTGTACTTCAGCACGTCAAGCACGGCGAACCTGCGCCGCAGAGCCTGACGGCCCTGCTTCATTCATGGAGACGCGAAGCAAACGCGAGGCGCAGCCGCGTCCTCAGCTTTACCTACACCATCTTCAAAAAGAATGAAAACAAGCAACAATGTACCTTTTTACAATTTTTTAACTGATTTATTGATAGGAAGGGAACGGCGCGGTAACTGTCTCGCTTGTTTTCTGTGGACACCGCAACCGCGCCGTAAGGGAAAGGAGGAAGATGGGATTGAAAGTGTAAAGAGAGAAAGAGGAGCCGTAGTGGAGGGCTACGGAGTAATTTCGACCACCTGGGGATCTTTAACGTGCGCTGACATCGCACAGCACACGGACGCCTCTTCGTTTCGCCTCCATCGAAACGCAGCCGCCGAGGTCGGGTTCGAACCCGGGTACTCCGGCACAGTAGTCGGGCGTCTTACCACTGCACCACCCCGGCGGGGCCCTTTTTACAATGCACTGCTCCGTGGCCGAAAAGTCTTTGCTCCGTGGCCGAAAAGTCTCGGGTGGGATCACAGGGAGAGAGAAAGAGAGATGGAAACGTGCTTGAAGGCGAGCGTCAGTTAAGGCGCGGAGGTAAACACAAACAGCTTCACGGCTCGGCGAGCGGCTCGGAGCCGGGCTCAGGGAGCACCGCGCGTGCATGCCTGCTGTTCGTAAAGCCTAGGGAGCGACTATGCAAGGGGAGAGATGCTAAAGTTTAGGACGGTCGATCGACACACGACTGCTCACTACGGAGTGACACACGCTTGTGAAACGCTGCAATGTGATGGCCGCCGCGTCTGCAACTGACACGCCCCTCTCTCGCTGTCTACTCTCTCAGTGGGTACATCTATGAGGCCGCTCCGTCCTCCCAGTATTAAGTTGCGTGATGCAGCCATCGCCACTATCCATTCTTCCTCTTCAAGTTCACGGATAGACGGATGGAGAGAGAGAGAGAGAGAGAGGCTACTGCTGAAGCTATGCTGCCTCTCCACTTCCTCAATGCTGAGCCGCGCGACGCGCGCGTCGCCACCTTCTCTTCATCCACTTCAAGTTCACGAAAAGAGTAGGTGAGCGGCTTCAGACAGACATCGGCGAAATTCATGATTGCGGCTAGTAGTGCTACGCACTAGAAGAAAATTCAAGTGCTGTGAATTTTTTTCTTATTGACCTGCCCCATCGTCACGATCATCAGTAGATTTTAGCGTTCCTTTGATATCACGAAGGATGTTATCTGTATTACCTGTTCCGCGATACATTTATTGATTTTGATATTTGCAATCGTCGTCTTTACGTTGCATCCTAATCTCTATCAGCAGATGAGAGGCTCAAGCTGCGAATGCAAAGTAGTCGGCGAGACAGCGCTCAACAGTCATTCTCTCTGCGCAATCCTAGAAACACGCAAGCTAACGAAAAAGCTAGTGGTTATATATTAAGGCGAAAGCCTTTAGGCTCATGCTGTCGTGGACAATGTATGTCCCGATTTTGCGGTGTTCTGATTGGCCAAAGCGGGATGCGGCCCTGCCATCTGCAATTCCACAGTTAAAGCCGCGCTAGGCGACGCCACGCGACAGGAGGGATGGTGTACCGTCCGAACTCACACTTGCCTGAGAAAGTGTGACAGATACTGCGTCTTTGCTTTCCTGTAAACCAATTATTTGCAGCAATGAAACGAATACCGACAAGAGTCTAACGATGGGAGGCAAATTATAGGATAGGAAGTGTAGGTTGTCGCCATTCTCCTCTTAAGAGACATCTAAGATACCCTCTAATTTTTTCACAGCATCAGCCACCGCTATTTTGTCAGTGATGTCTTGCACAACACAGCATCAAACATGGGAGTTTTGGCGTCAGCAGAAAAACACACAAGCGAATATAAAGACGACCAATAACCGCCACGCAGTAATGAAGACACGTACACAAATTTGATGCACTGAACCTTCTATGCAGCATATGTAAATGTTGCGTCGAACAAGCAGCATAAAAATGCGTAAGGCTCAGAGAACTAGAAAGTTTCTAGACGTATTTGTTTCACAGCTCATTGGTGGTTTTCGTTGTAATGTAACTAGAGCCAGGAAATAACAACAGAAAAGTAAAGTCCCGTACACAGGGCTTTTGATGTATTTCGTTAAGTACGGTGCCTTGATGTGTTGGTTCTACTTCCGTTGCTTCACGAATGAGCTTCGAAACATATCGTCTTCCATACACACTCTACAGTTCTCTGCATGTCTACATGCTCCTTCTTTTCTCTCCATCCTCACGTTTAGATATGTTATTTCCCCAGCAAACTGCAAACACTTGTTAGTGTTTTATTTTGAGGAGCGTTTATTTGCCGGCTGTAGTCCACCGGCATTATACAAGACCACTAGCTTAGCAAAAAATTATTATGCGGTGTAGAAAATATTACGTTGTTCTCGTCGCCTAGCGAGGCAGCGATCTGTAGCTATGGACAATCTAGGTGCGAAGGAGAAAAAGAGCTCCACTAATAAGTACATAGTTTGGACATTGCAACTGTTGTACTGGCATTTCTTACGAAGGTAGTGTGCTGCGGTGGTATGGGAGCGTAGAGAGCAAGCACAGGGGGAAAAAGCGCAAAGTTGCCGCCGACGCCTCCCAGACACAGGCTTGTACCTACTCCCTACTTGGTCGCGGCCCAAGCATAACGGATAATTTTTTTTCTGTCTCCTTTTCCTTGATCTCATTTCTTCGGCGCTTTTGATGTTGTTTCCGTACAGAGAAACACATGAGACTAAGTGTGAGACGGCGTTACACCTTCTTTTCAGTGTAGCCAAAGCCTCATTTTCTCTCTTCTTCTTCTCCAAACCTCCCCTCTTCCTTGTCTTCTTTTCTTCTTATTTTCCCCCTTCCTCTTTTCTTGATCTTTTCCCTCTGATTATCCGAACTTCTTCTATTTTTTCTTTCGTTTCTCTACCAAGGCAGATGTCAGTTACTAAAATGCAGAATCTGCTGAATTTTTTCCTGTTTCATGCGGCAAAATGTGAGCATTTATTTGCCATCCTAGGCCGTTCGTTTTTACTTCCCTTTCATCCGAACTGCGCCTCTTGTTTGGTTTCATTAGCCTTAGATGAGTATAATCCTATCAGCTAGCTTTTTTTTCCTCCACCGATAATATATTTTCGCTGGCTTAGAATGCCCTGATTGCTATACCAGTGCGACTCTATCTTGTTTTCTCTTATTGTTGTTTAGAAATTTAGAGATATTCTAAACAAAACGGGAGAAGAGGCCCCACAGTAGTAGCGCAGGGGTTAGGGTGCTCGACTGCTGTTCACAAGGGTGCGATATCGAATCCTGGCCGCGGGACAGCTTTTCGGTTGAGGCGAAACGTAAGGCACCCGTGCGCTGCATTGTCAGTGCACGGTAAGTAACCCCAGGTGGTCGAAACTTGCGTAGCCCTTCTCTAGAGTGTCTCTAATAGCCTCAGTCACTTTAGAACGTGGAACCCCGTAACACAAACCGAACGAAACAAAAGAGAATATGAGCCCAGGTGCACTTACGTTCCCGTCCCGTGCAGATATACCGTCTTAAGAATGTATGCATTGACCTTATAAAACATGATACTGAGGATGGGTTTTTGTTCTGGTGAGTGATATGATGTGGCAGGAAGTGATACAAAGAAAATGTAATCAAAAGGTGAGAGAAAGTACAAAGAAGATAACGAAATACTGTTAAGGAGGTGACAGCAGAATTTTATGTTTGTTATAGAATTTTTTTTGCTCTTCTCAAGAATGAGATATCATTACTAGCATTCTCAGTAATTGTTTTCAAAAATGCTTTCGATATCAGTCCTCATGTGTAGCTGCTAGCGGTGAACATAATTTAAGTTGGAGCAGTTGCTGCACACAGATATATGACAACGCAGGATAAAGCTATCGGCTTCAGTAATGGTGAGGTTTGGCATCGGTAAACTAAGAAGGACATCTAAAGGAACGAGAATACCCTCCATTTTAAAACGCCGGGCAGTCGGCTCTTGCGTAGGTACGGCATTCGATACTCGCTTCCACGACGATGTCTGGGATTTGAATCGACTACGCTACGACGTTTTTTTCTTTGCTTTGACGACTGAACTAGATTTTTCGCAATAATAGGTTCAAAACATGATCTACACATGACATTAATCTAACTAAAATGTGAACTTGTACACAGATGAACTATTTTCGTCTGGTAAACGTTATTCAATTCATTCCTAAAGATTTGTCCGGAAGCAGTGGCAAAAACTGTGAAACTGTTTGGCTGTGCAGACACCATGGATCGTCGACTCGAAGTTCTGGAGTATCAAGACTTCAATAACACATGCGGTGTATTTTCATCTTGGAAATGGCTAAGCAGGGAAAGTGAGTAGCGCTGTTTATTATTGCTGCGCTGATATTTTTTTAATTATGTTGTGGACTGCGAGAATGTAAATAATCATTTGTTCATCAATGAGAGGGGCAGGGTTGTCGCGTGGAGAGAACAACTACTGTTGGTGAAGAAACTCATTTTAGGTTTTAATCCAGACTTCATAATCAAAGCGAGGTACATATTACTTAAGTGGGAGAAAAATATTGCAATATAATATGCTTTAGGAAGCAACAGAATAAAACACGCAGCGAGTTTTGCCAGGTGAGTAAGAAAAAAAGGAAATAAATGAGCGAAACCAAAGTGTCATCAGTTTCATTCACTTACAGCAAGAAAAAGCATTCAATATAGGCTGCAAAAGCAAGCTAGCAACGAAAAGTATTATAAACAGCAACAAAAGCAAGTATTGCATAAACTCACGAGATGAAGGCATGAAAGAAGATTTCAATGAATTACAACGCAGTGTAGCAAACAAAGCTCAGCACTCGCAAGAGCGCTGGATTGGTTGATGAAAGAGCGGAAACAAGATGTTCATCTTCATGGGGACTTTAATTTTGTTTCTTATTTACATTCTGGCAGCTTTAATTTCGCCTCAAGTTTTGGACATCAGCCCTGGTCTTGAACTAAGCATGAATAATGCAGATTTTGGAATCTTCTACACCTTTTTTTTTTTTTTTTTTTTGGGGGGGGGGGGTTATATTGTGCTACGCGCGCGTCAGCGGTTAAGCTCTACAACTCCTTTATAGTTTCAATAGTTTCGAGGTCGCATATCAAGGTTGCCTTGCATCCTAACACTTTTTCTAACGTCTTTCAAGCTGTAGTCTAAGAATTGGGGTGGTTTGATGATGTGGGTTCTGTTTCTTATGATAGCACTTGGTAAACATCTGTATTGTAATGAATTCGTATTATTGGTTCATTGTATAAGATATTTGAAATGGCTAATTGCTGGAGAATACAGCGATACAGACAGAACAAGTAGCGTAATTGACCCTACGCAGATGAACTTTTGTTGCATTGCTGTTCATTTCGAATGCAGGTGAGTGTGGCGCTGAAGCAAGATTTGAGCACGCACATAAAGTTTTCTATCTAATGATAGCTTTTCGTGGAAACTAAATGACACTGCTAGAGTCCTTGATTGCCACGAATAGTTATTCTACGCGATCTAAGACATTCTCGACATCTATCATATCTCCAATCATTTAAATGAGAAATACCAGACATATATATAGCCAATCCCTCTTACCCGAAACGTACCGGATGCTCGCAAGTATAAGCCAACAAATTTTAAATAATGCTTAAAATTGGTGAAGCTAAACATTTTTAATAAGATACTGATTTATGTGCACTGCATATTATACACGAACATCTATGGTGATTGCCTGTATTTTTCAAATTGTTTAAGACTTCATTCAAGCAGAAGGATAGCCTGAACTTGAACAAATGTTGAAGAAAATAATAATTAATCACCCTTGCTGCCACATATGACCGGAATATAAGCTAGACTACAATCATACAAATATTTGAGTAAATTAGAGTGTTTATATTAACGACGAAAAAGGCACATTGATGAGCCCTTTGCTTTTGTATTACAAAACGAAAGTGACATTATTAACGTCACAAAGCTCAGTATGCTGAAGAACAAGAACTATAATTTTTTCTTGATAATTGCTCGAAATGTACTGTCTTCAGGCGGTAGCATTGGGGCGAGTCAGGGATGACAATATCGAAACCTGCGAAGTTTTTCAATATTATGAATAACAACTGCAATTCTGAATACTGAGTACAAATGCAATATTGTTAGACCAATTGCATCGCGCGTAAGCAAGAGAGCGACGAGAAAGGAAGCTAGAGACCTTGGAAAAGCGTTTTTGCGCAGTGCTCACTTTCTGCTTTCGTTACTATTTTTCCTTTTCTTGTGGGGATAATTCTTTTTGTTTTCTTTTTGGTTCCCTACGCAGCAATTTATTTTTAGCGATGTAAGTATACATGGCTAAAAATCCTTTGTACATCAACTCTTGGCCCATCCCCCTATATGAGTATGTGCCATCAGTTTTGAGAATAAGAAGTACATTCGTTTTTTTCTGGTATTCATGCACTCACCGCCTATTCTCTAAATAATCAATCCCTCCACGTTGCAAGTTTTTGGAGCGAGCGCTGTAGACCTGGAACGTTCAAACTTTGACAATGCAGACTCTTGGCCGGGCTCCCGCCAGACCCGACAGTCATGGCGATCCACAATGGCGGTTATTCTTCGCGCGCAACTGGAACGGGTTCCAACTCAGTTCGTGAATATCAAATTGCAGTTAGTTGGTGGCCGCTTCAGTGTCAGCCCAGAAAATGTTCCTATCTCGCCTGTGAGGATGTAGGAGATTGGCGTACGTACAACAAAATGGTCAGCAATTACTGTGTTCTGCAACTCTGTCGGAACCGGCTTATACAATTGTCCCTCCTTGACCGTTAGGAAAATTTTCCATGAGGTTGCGATAAATTTTCAGCGCACTGTATAAAAGCTATGACTAAGTCATACAACTCGCGAACATGGGTTCTTTCTGACCCAAGCGGCGTAGGGCAATTAGCGCAGAATATTGTGAAGGTGGATTATTGCAAGTTTGTTTGTTTTTCATTAATACATTAGATTTGCTGTAGCTCCAAGCTGCACCAACATTTCAGTGTTAAAATCATCGAGCGGACTAATCTGTTATTGGCATCGTGGAAAATTCGAATTATACCTTTCCAAGTCATATAAAGGCAAAGGCATAGTAGCCTTTTCGATGTCCGCCAAGGGCAACAGTACTGTCTTTATCAAAAGTTACGCCGTCCGTCCAGTAATGCATTCCTAGCGTTCAAAATTTCGCGGAATGAAGACGAATTTTGACCTATTGCCTCCAACGGGAAGGGCTTTTTGATCAATAATAGAGTACCACAACACACGTTCGAAGCAGACAGTTTTTTCACCCCAATCTTTTGACAAAGCCTGGTGGACACGTTCACCTGATATTTAAGGGCAGTGTGCGATGAAAACTATTGAGTGTTCTCGTATCTAATGGAGTTGAGTAGCCACTTCCTTTTATGCAGTTCGGAATAAGAATCTTAAGTTAACGAGTTTCTGTCTACATGTCGGAAATAATAAAATATGTTAACCTCCTACTGTCGTTAAGCCATCTCTTAATAAGGCGACACCATCATATACACCAGTTCTAGGACCAATAAATGGTATTCTGAAGAGCATGATCAGAACATTATGATTGAAAAGATCAACCAATTGGGACAGTTAGTTAAACCGTTTTGTTTCCTTACAGAGATGTATCACAGATAACTCTAGGATTCTATACGTTCTAGATTGTGCATGGGAGAACCATGAGGGTCCGCTAACGATACCCAAGAAGGTGAGGGCAAAGAGTAATATCCCACAAATAATAAGGATGGCTACAGACACAACGTAAAGTTACAAGATAAGCTGGGAAGAACGTATAGGCTTACGAATTCGTAAGCCTAGCGCCTAGTATTTGATGCCCTAATTAATTTTAGAGCGCAGATCGTTGGCGCCCGTTCCTGAATTTCTTGTCGTGCTCGTCATCGTCGGTCTCGAAACCAACTCCGACCCGTTTCATCCCCCCAGTTCGAGCCGGCGCTTCGGCAACAGGAGCCTCGCAGGAAGAGGGGAGGGGTAAACTCAGTGGCAAACGATGGGAGCAGGAGCGCACGCAGCAACCAGAGAACACGAGGTGTGTGTGGGGGGAGGGGGGGGGCGCCGGAGGCAGCACTAGCAGCGACTGACTGATGCCGCTGCCGCCGCTAGCGAGTCAAGACAACGTGACTGCTTAGAACACCGTCGGCGCCATGCGGAAAGAGGAGGACCTCCTCTCTCTGCGTGGCGGTGTGGGTGCTCTCTGGTTGACGAAACGTCGGCTCGCTATAAGCGTGCATACCGTTTTCACTCGCTAGCGGCGTCAACCTTCCTATAACTCAATTGCTCTCTGCATTTATCCGACCACTAAGCTTCTTTCATGACAGCCCAGAACTGCTTGTGGAGTGTTTCTTGATCGAATACGTGTGAAAAATATTTTAGTGTTTCTTCAAGCTGCTTTATCAACAGGCTCGAGTATCTGTCTTTTTTTAAAGTAGAGGTGAACTATGAAGTTTTGCCTCAAATTTCTATTCGTTCGTCTGCGTGACCAAATTTTTTAGTTAGCATGTACAAAATATGAAGCTTTACTTCACCCTTTAACCCTTCATCGTGTCTCGCAGACGCCTTGCATTACCGGCATTCCCTCTTCTTCGGTTCAACATCAAATAGCACCAGGCTGGCGCCTTCTAGCAAGGGGAAGTATTGTAGTACTGTTGACATTCTTCGGGCGCCACCACGTGGCCGAACACGGTATCTCAGATCGAACAGTTCATTTAAGGCGAATACCTTACTTGGGACATGTTGAAAAATCTCTCGTAGGTGAGATCATACGCGAGGTTACGCGTGATATCAGTGGCGTTCTCTCTAACATTTAAGAGTCATCTTCGGCCAGGAATCGAAAACCTACCCTTCCAATCACCAATCGAGCATGTTAAAGAGATACGCAACATGGAGTATGTGAAAATCTTATCTTAGTTCTCCCTCTCCATCGTTCGTGCCACCTTCATGCTAACCTAGCGCCATTACGACCACGCCTTCACCCCGGCCTTCTTGATGAGCGCGATGGGCGTCAGCTGCCGCCATCTATGATACAAGATTCGAATTTAGATGGCCTTATGTTCAAGGCCCAGTCACCAACACACGCAGAAGAGGTTGCCATCGCCCTCGCAGCCTCTGACTCCTCCTCCAAATACATCATAACCGACTCGCGAGGGGCTTGTCGGAACGTCCAGCAAGGGTGGACTGCTCCTCTAGCTTCATCATCATCATCATCATCATCAGCCTGATTATACCCACTGCAGGGCGAAGGCCTCTCCCATATTTCTCCACTAACCCGGTTCTGTGCTAGCTGCATCCACTTGACCCCTGCGAACTTCTTAATCTCATCCGCCCACCTAACTTTCTGCCGCCCCCTGCTACGCTTTCCTTCCCTTGGAATCCATTTTGTTACCCTCAGCGACCATCGGTTATCCTCTCTTCGCACTACATGTCCTGCCCATGTTCATTTCTTCTTCTTAATTTCTACTAGAATGTCGGTAACTTGAGTTATTTCTCTGACCCACTCTGCACGCTTTCTATTTCTTAATGTTACCCCTACCATTTTTCGTTCCATAGCCCTCTGGGTTGTCCTCAACTTAAGTAGAACTCTCTTGGTTAGCCTCCACGTTTCAGCCCCATAGGTGAGTACAGGCAAGATGCAACTGTTGTATACTTTCCTCTTGAGCGATACCGGTAAGCTGCTAGTCATAATCTGCGAGTGCTTGCCAAATGCGCTCCATCCCAATCGTATTCTTCTTGTTATTTCCTTTTCGTGGTCCGGGTCTGCGGTTACTACCTGTCCATAGTAGACATATTCGCCTTCTACTTCCAGTATTTCGCTACCTAATGTAAACTGCTGTTCCTTCCCGAGGCTGTTGAACATTACCTTAGTCTTCTGCATATTGATTTTCAAGCCTACCTTTCTACTTTTCCTGTCTAGGTCATCAATCATTATTTGCAGTTCATCCCCCGAGTTGCTTAGCAAGGCAATGTCTCTAGCTTACCGCATACAAAAATTGCAGTCGAGATTCGGATCCCGCGTACCGATCTCTCGTTTGGGCTCCAGGTCACCAAGGTCTCCAAGGGAATGAGGCAGCCGACGCCGCAGCCCGCGTGCTTTCTCTCCGGGTATTTCCCACATGACCCGACGCGGACCGGGATTTTGATTTCAGCCCAGTGTACAAATTTAAAGAAATATGTGAATATTACAGATCTACGCACCAAACTGTTCCCACCCCGTGAAAAGGGCTGGGGAAGGCTAACGAGCGAGTGCTCCTGCGCCTGCTCACCAATACAATGTTATGCCCGGCTACTCTAAAACATTTTCATCCGCAATTCGACGGGCTGTGCTCACACTGTGGGGAGGTATCTGACATCTACCACATGGTGTGGGCCTGCCAGAAAACCCCATCTTTGCCCCCTATCCCCAACCCCACCCGAGAGAACTGGGAGGCGACCCTGTCCGGCTGCTACACCCTAGAGGCCCAAAAGGTCTTAACGCAGCGCGCCCGGGCTGCGGCAAACGCCAATGGAGTGCCTGTCTAGGCATCCCACCTAGTGTACATACCTATATGTATTATAATAATAAATGTTTTCACCACCATCACCACCACCATCTATGAAAACCAAGCGCCGCAACGTGCCCGCACCAAGGACGCCGAGTGCAGATATTCACCTCAAATCCAGCATGCAAGGAGCCGCTGTACTTCATTTTGTGATCAGTGGGGTTCTTTCAATTAAAAAGTGCAGTAGAACCAGTATGAAAAGATTTCACCTCATGTCTCTTGAAGAGTCGTAGGTGCATCAAAAATTTCTTTCCGAATGATTACGAGACTTGGCGAGTTTCGCAACAATAACTGGCGCTACTTTTGTGCTTCTTCCTACGTATGATGGCGGCAATATTACAGTCTCAACGCAATTCGTGATCACTGCACATGAGGAAACAAAAGTATTATCTGAAACCTACATAATTATGTGATAAGAAAAATATCATTACAAAAATGAATGCTGCACGATCAGGATCTACACACGAGAAAAAAAAGAACTTGTTTTTGATGAGAAAATTTGAGCATCTGCAAGAAACAAAATAAAAGAGTTCGCTCATTTCGGGAGTTTCTGAAGATGGCATGAAAAATCATATCATATTAAGTCATTAACGGAAACCTAACTCCCTAGTTAGGTTCATTTTCTGCAGCGAAAGCAGAAAATGAAGAAAAAAAATTGCGAGAATGTGTAAACCTGGCAGGACCTCTTTCTTGCGCACCTCTAGCACCATTCTGATAGCGATTTTCATGTGATCAATATTTATGCTGCAGCACTGCTGCCCCAAGTGGGGCTCAAAGCCGTAATATGCACACAAGCTGCATGTACGTTTGTGCCTGCAGACAAAGTTATTGGATACACCTTTAAAAAACGGCCAGCGATTCCAATCATCGATTGAATCGAAGAAACATGACAACGATATTTAGGCGCCTCATTTTGCAATTGATGCTATTCACGATCCACTCAAAGGAAATTTGTTCTCAATAGGTCATAGCGAGCCCCTCGAATTATTTCTTTGCTGAGCCGGACGCATTAACACATCAGTCCCAGCTATATGACATACTGAGAGAGTATGATATCTCCGAGTTATATGCCTAATGAATGGAAACCACAGCGCTCTTTATCGTCTTGCAAGATTTTTAATAGGCATGGAAACTAGAACGAATTGCTTGATCGCTGCACCCATCGAGGTGGAATCGAATACCTACCGCGGCAAACGCTTTGCAATGAAGTGAAAAACAAGATGCTTGTGCACACTGCAATGTGAGCGCATTTGGGCACTTGGAAGGACCTCAGGTAGTCAAACATTTTGTAGCCCTGCTCTTGACATGTTCGTTGTAAAATATCTGGCGTTGTAACGTTAAATCCTTGATATCAATTAGGAATTCAAAATAAATGCATTTATACAAAAAATGTATTATTTTAAGAAGGGAATTAGTCACAAAATAATATTCAGAAATTCTTTAATCAATCATTGAGACTTACATTGTTGTGAAACTTTTATTTATAAACCTCTTTGTTTTACTTTCAGTGTCATGGATAGAGAGAAAGAGCAAAAAAAATCTACTAACTTGCGAACTTCGAGTTAAAGAATATGGCGGTAAAGTCACAACCACCACTCAGTGTGTAGAAATGTATCACAAAATATGTCGGACATTATACTATAAGAAGGTCTACGAAGATTCCTGTAAAAGGACTCGAATTATACCTAAATATTGAACCTATGCCTCCTTACTTTCCTATGTATTGTTTGTATCTGACACCATACCTTTGTTGCTTTGTCTTCGGGAACAAATTGGTTTCGATTAAAGTTTTTGTCATTATTTTATCCAGGTGAGTAGAAAAAGCCTCTTGATTTTTATCTCTATATTCCAGCCGCACACGGATCTTAATTTGAGACTCTTGAATTTCGCTTTTCTTTATTGCATCTTACCCGGGCCATGCTTTTTCAGCATCGCTGCTCGTGCAGGAGTAAAGAAAGTGTGTATGTTATAATTTGTATTCCGTAATGCCGTATTGGTCTCCTTCTGCGAAAAACCACTGCTGAACACCACTATTGTTGTATACAATTGCTGCATCTTATGAAGCAACCCGTAGAAAAATATAACCACGTATTTCGAATCAAAAGTTTGGTTTGTGACATGTCATTTTTGTAGGTATATAGTATCCATCTTCTAATTAGGTTGGATGCTAGTTTGCGATTCGAACCATCATCATATCTCAATTTCATTTTATCTTTATTTACACGTGTAGGTGTCCGATGAGATCTAAGAAAGATGTTGCTTTTGCTTGTCGCAGAAAGTCAACATAAACAAAAAGTTCACGCAATGAAAATGCAGAGTACAAGGCACTATCTCATTAACTCCTAAGTTGAACCTTACTAATTCCCCATTTTTTCTATCACATTTGTTATCACATCGTTCAATCAATCCACTTCTAAATTCAGCTGGCAAAGAAATTAACGTCACACACCGCAGCGCCAGGCATGAACTATGTAGAACCTGAAACTTCCGATTACAACCGCTTTTCGCCTTCTGTACCTCTCCTGTACAAAACACATGTTCCTTACCGTACACATTCAGAGAGGTTATAGACAAGCGCATTTCTCCCAGAAATTATTTTATCTAGCAAATCTTTCTAACATAATGCTATTTCCCTGCACTGACCCTCCTGGGTCATGCCTTCCGTACTTCTGTAGTTTTCTGCAGTTCATTCCCAATCACGCGCCCTGTTACTCCTAATTTATCGCCTCTTCGACTAAGTGGTCACGGCCCTCAAGGGGTGATAACAAGGATTTGGTCATCCATTACGTACTGCACACGAGTAAAGTTGGTTTAGTATCGACTATACCAGAACATGACAATGGTCAGCGCGAGCGGTATTGAAGCATCGAATAAAAGAAGTAGATTAAGTCATCTATTCGACAGCTTTGTCTTAATACCGCAAGTGGTAAGTAAAACTGATTTAGATTTTACATTCCGCGCACACAATGCTATCGCCCTGAATTTTGAGGTATTCATGAAAATTCGAGGCAGTAACCGGAGGATTGTAAGAATTTGTATTAGCCGCGACCTAAACCGGCCAAACCAAACGTCAGTAGAACAATATAAAAACATTTCAATGGACACAAAAAATTGAGAGAACTTCATATTATCGTGGTTGCACAGATATTCGGCTTTAGAATTTCTCCAATGACCTGCTGTTTAGTCAATGGCTAGTAATCTGACAGATAGTATTGCATATATTGTAATTGCTGTGTATGGTAATAGAGGCAGGAGAGCAGCAAGCTCCAAAAGTGATGAATGATATAAGGCGGAGAATATAATCGCGCAAACCCCTTCACAGCGTTCGTAACAGAACCGTCAGTTGTAGCGAGCAGTGTGATGTTTTTCAGCATATTGAACACAACCGCATCAATATAGATGTATGTATATATATATATATATATATATATATATATATATATATATATATATATATATATATATATATGCAATATAATATATATATATGCAATATAATATATTGTTACTGAGCGGTATTCGCTGGCCGTGGTGACGAAAAAGAAGTGCGACAGACTCCCAGAAGAAGACGCAGACATGTGCTGTGCTGTGAGAGTGCTGTGCTGTGATCATCCTCAGTGGTGTGGACAACTGCCGTACTGTGAATATTTCACGCAACATCTCTTGGTGGAGGTGAATCTTTCGATCCTCGTCACAAGCTGGATCTACGCAGCGGCCGACGCATCGTGACCACCACTATGACTACTGATGCCGCTACATCTACTGCCGCCGCACCTGCTGTCGTCATGGCCCATCCCCGTGACCCCGGAACCTTCTGTGGGACCGACGACGTTGATGTCGACGACTGGCTGGTTCTGTACGAACGAGTCAGCAAGCACAACAGGTGGAATCCAACACTTATGCTTGCTAATATCATCTTTTACTTGACTGGGACAGCGCGGGTGTGGTTTGAGACCTATGAAGAGGACCTCACATCTTGGGATATATGTAAGCCGAGGCTCCACGACCTCTTCGGAAAGCCCATTGGCCGTCACCTCGCCGCCAAAAAGGCGCTCGCTTCTCGCGCGCAAACGTCCACAGAGTCTTACATCACTTATATACAGGACGTCCTAGTCTTGTGCCGCAAAGTCGACCACGCCATGCCTGAGGAGGATAAAGTGGGCCACATAGTAAAAGGCATCGCCGACGACGCTTTCAACCTCCTTTTATGCAGGGATTGTCCCACCGTGGACTCTGTACTACAAGTGCGCCGACGTTTCGAACAAGCGCAACACAGGCGCATATCCCATCGTTTCGACCGACTACCGAACCAGCTCTTCCTGTGTCGATCTTCCGCCTCCTCGAACGCCAACTAATGACGCTACTTTGACCCGCATCGTCCGCCAAGAGCTCGAGGCAATGACTCCTGCAGCTTCACTCTGGCATACCCCCGACAATACCTTGGCTACAATATCACTGATTCAGGCTGTTGTTCGCCAAGAGGTTGCCAATATGGGTCTTCCTTCTACTTGCAGCACCATGGGTTCAGGACCTGCCCCTCCAGTAATTGCAGCTGCCTCACCCACTGCCGGTTTCTCGCCCCGATATCGGTACCGCAATCCGAATGAGTGGCGTACCCACGACAATCGTCCCATCTGGTTTACTTGTTCCCGCGTTGGCCACATTTCCCGTCACTGCCGTAGCCGTTGGTACACGCCATCTCGTCAATTCACCTACGTCGACCGCCGCGGAGACTATGCCCCTCGCTATATCTCACCTCGCCCCGATCAGACCACTGTTGACACCGGTGTCCCTGCTCGTGCTGCCAACCGTTCACCATCTCCGCAGACCCGACGCTCGCGTTCTCCTCTTCCTCGCCGCCGTTTGTCCCCGTCCCATTCCAGCCACATACCGGAAAACTAGCTAATGCAGCTCCCGGAGGTGACGCTGAATTTGTGACCCGGACTGAAAAACCTGTGCTGACCCCTGCCCTACAAAATAATCGCATCGACGTCCTTGTGGATGGTGTTCCCGTTTCTGCTCTCAATGATACCGGCGCCCAACTGTCCATTCTCAGCTCCTCATTTCGCCGTCGCCTCGAAAAAGTCCTTACTCCAGCCGTCTCGCCCACAGTTCGCGTCGCCAATGGAAGCCCTGCTGTCGTGCTTGGCATGTGCACAGCGCGAGTTACCATTGGTGGTCGTCATGTTCCAGTGTTGTTCACCGTCCTCCAAGACTGCCCCCACGACGTTATCCTTGGCATTGACTTTTTACAAGCCCACTCTGCCCTCATTGACTGCTCTACTGGCCTACTTCGCTTGGACCTTCCGCTCTGCTCTGAAGACCCCTCCTGCTCACCTCGCCTTCGATCAGCACAGTTCTGCCGCCTTCCTCCTGAAGCTGCCATCTACATCACTATGTTACCATTCCCACTCATCTCAGACGGCGACTATCTCGCGTGTCCCATTACTGATGTCATCTTGCAGCGGCACGTCACCCTTCCTCATCTGATTGTGCATATCTCCCAGAACCGTACCACTCTCCCGGTCCTTAACTTCAGCTATCAACTCAAGTTCGGTCCGAGGGAATTTCACTATCAGAGCTGTCGCCGATAACCGATTGTGCCATTTCAGCTCTGACTACCGATAATCCAAATGCCGTCCCTGCAACACCTCCCTCGTCCTCTACATCGCGCCCTGATCCTGTTAAAAGCGTGATTGCAGCTGATCTCCAGCCTGAATTCGTCGCAGAGTTAAAACAGCTTTTGCTCACCTACAGTGACCTTTTTGACTTCGGTACCCGCCCATTGGGTCAAACCACAGTTGTCAGTCACCGCATTGACAGCGGTGACGCCAGTCCTATTTACAGGCGGCCCTATCGTGTTTCGCTTGCCGAGCGACGCGTCATCCAAACAGAGGTCGACAAAATGTTGGCTAACGACATAATTGAGCCTTCCAGTAGTCCCTGGGCATTCCCTGTTGTGTTAGTCAAAAATTAAGATAACAGTTGGAGATTCTGCGTTGACTATCGTCATTTAAATAAGATAACCAGAAAAGATGTGTATCCTCTTCCGCGTATAGACGACGCGCTTGATACTTTGCACGGAGCCAGCTACTTTTCGTCCATCGACCTTCGTTCCGGCTACTGGCAGATCTATGTCGACGAGAGAGACCATGAAAAAAACTGATTTCATTACCGCCGACGGCCTCTACCAATTTAAAGTCATGCCTTTTGGCCTTTGCAAGCCCAGCAATCTTCGAACGAATGATGGACTCTTTGCTCAGAGGCTTCAAGTGGACCATTTGTTTGTGTTATCTTGACGACGTAATTGTTTTCTCCTCTACATTTGACAGCCATCTCCTTCGCCTTTCTGCAATCCTTTCGCTTTTTCGCCGCGCCGGACTTCAACCAAATTCCAAGAAGTGAGGCTTCGGTCTCCGAGAAATCAAAGTTCCTGGTCACTTGGTTAACGCTTCCGGCGTTCAGCCTGACCCTGACAAGATTCGCGCCGTCAAAGATTTTCCCACTCCGCGTTCCTCCAGCAATGTTCGAAGCTTTACTGGCCTATGTTCACATTTCCGAAGATTTTTTCCGAACTTCGCCGCCTTTGCTCGTCCTCTCACCAATCTCCTAAAGAAAGACGCTTCATTCTCCTGGGGGCCTGAACAAGTTGCAGCTTTCTCGGAACTCACTGCTGCTCTCAAAACTCCACCCGTCTTGGCCCATTTCAACCCATCTGCCAATACTGAGCTCCGCACCGACGCAAATGGCCATGGCATTGGAGCTATACTTGCCCAGCAACAACACGGCCACATAAGGGTGCTTGCGTGTGCCAGCCGCCTCTTATCTACGTCCGAACAAAATTACTCTATCACAGAGCGAGAGTGCCTGGCACTTGTTTGGGTTATTACAAAATTCTGCCCTTATTTGTTTGGCCGGCATTTTACTGTTATAACAGACCATCATGCCTTGTGTTGGCTTTCCTCCCTCAAAGATCCTACAGGCCGTTTGGGGCGCTGGGCACTTCGATTACAAGCGTATACATTTCCGTCGTGTACAAGTCCGGCCGGCTTCACCAAGATGCAGACTGCTTGTCTCGTCATCCCGTCGACTCCCCTAGTCCTACCGACTCTGACGATGACGCATGTGTCTTGTCTGTCTCGGCCTTTCATAACATTGCCGACGAACAACACTTGGATCCCTTGCTCCATACCATTATCCTCCGTCTGACCTGCGACCGACCTGATCCATCTCTTGCCTTTTATGTACTCCACGAGAACACCCTATACCGACGCAATATGCGACCAGACGGCGCAGACCTTTTGCTCGTCGTTCTTCAACAGCTGCGTTCTACCATCCTTGACCAGTTTCATTATGCTCCAACGGCTGGCCACCTGGATGTATCTCGCACATACGACAGCCTGCGCCGACGCTTTTACTGGCCGGGGCTCTACCGTTCCGTCCAGCAATATATTGCCGCGTGTGAATTGTGTCAGCGACGAAGGAAGCCCACAATTTTGCCTTCAGGCCGTTTTCAGCCGATCCCCATACCCACTGACCCGTTTTCTCGTGTAGGTGTTGACCTTCTTGGGCCCTTTCCAGTTTCCGCCTCAGGGAACAAATGGATCGCCGTCGCCACCGATTGTGCTACGCGGTATGCTATTACCAGAGCTATCCCGACCAGCTGCGCCACAGACGTCGCTGACTTCCTCCTAGAAAACGTGATTCTACATCATGGTGCCCCTCGTGAACTACTAACTGACCGTGGCCGCTGCTTTCTGCGTTAGTGGTTGACGAAATTCTCCGTTCGTGCTCCGTCCGTCACAAATTCACCACAGCCTATCACACCCCAGACCAACGGCCTCACAGAACGCCTAAACCGTACCTTCACAGACATGCTGTCCATGTATGTTTCTGACGACCACCGGGATTGGGACGTTCATCTACCCTTTGTGACATTCGCCTACAATTCATCAGTACATTCCACCGCTGGATACTCCCCATTTTATCTGTTATTTGGCCCACACCCGTTACTACCCTTCGACACTTCACTACCCGCGGCAGACGCAACCTGTACTTATGCCAATGATGCCGTAGCCCGCGCTCATGATGCCCGCCGGATAGCTCATGCCAGGCTCTCTGCATCCCAAGACTCTGAAAAGTTCCGGTACGACAGTCGCCACCGTGATGTCCACTACACTCCTGGGTCACTCGTCTTGCTGTGGCTCCCGTACCGTCGCATGGGCTTGTGTGAAAATCTCTTTCCCCGTTACACAGGCCCTTACCGGGTTTTGCGCCCCGAGACAGACGTCACGTACGAAGTTGAATCTGTGCCTCCGAAATCCTCGTCCAGAGCGTCATCCTCTGAAATAGTGCATGTGTCCCGCCGGAAGCCCTATTATGCACGTTCTGTTTCACGAACGTAGAACGCACCGGGACTGTGCTTTTCCCGAGGGGGGGTAGTGTTAATACTCGCTAGCCGTGCTGACGAAAAAGAAGTGCGACAGACTCCCAGAAGAAGAAGACGCAGACAAGTGCTGTGAGAGTGCTGTGCTGTGATCATCCTCAGTGGTGTGGACAACTGCCGTACTGTGAATATTTCCCGTAACAATATATATATATATATATATATATATATATATATATATATATATATATATATATATATCTGTGTGTGTGTGTATATATGTATATATACAATATTATGCATTCCTCATCTAGTATTTTCCGTGGAAACTTCAACTACATCTATGCAAACTTTCGAACTCGCAGTAATTTGTACAAAACTAGACGTTCTGTAATGCTTCAAAAATGCTAATCTGTTATGAACTATAAATGTTTCTTGTGAACAGTGTTTAAGCTAAAAAGTTCACTGCTTCCCTGATGCTACCTTGCGAGGCCAATAAAAGATGTGAACTACCTACGAATCATCTATTTAGAAGCTTTATTATAGACGTTACTTGAATCGTCTCTCTTTCAAGCCACGAATTCGTATACAGAACTCGATAGCTGCGTTTGCAGGAATGCCTCTCTGTTTGCAAGAGCCTTGATCTCTATGTTTGTTAGGTCTTTGATGGAAACATTCCGAAGCATTTTAAATGTTTTTGGTTAAAGTTGTCACACACGAATCAATGCGGCTCTTGCTTTTCCCAGCCACACCTGCTTCACTGTGTAATAAGTTCAGTTGATAGCAACACAAATCTTTCTCGGCAATGTCGACCAAATATGGGGGAAAGCTTCGATTGTACACCAGAAAAATAAGTGACGTTAAATTTTTATGGTTGCGAATATGAAAATGGAGCGGACCGCGCCGACAAAGCCTGTAACCTGCCTCAGGGCAGAATTTTAAGTAAATGCTTCTGTTCTTGTTTTTGAAAACCTAAATAGTTTTTTTCTCACATTAGACAGATAACGAGTGCCACTAATATTCAAAGCATACTGAAAGGTTGCTTTGGTTTGGGTTTCTGGGGTTTACCGACCCAAATCGACACAGGCTTTGACTGAGGCCATAGTGAAGGGCTCCGGATATTTCGACCACCTGTGGTTCTTACGAGCACTGATAACGGACTACACACGGCGCCTAGATTTTGGCCTCTTTAGAAGTACGGCCGCCGTGGGCATGATCCCATCCCGCTCCCTTGGGAACAAGGTCGAGCGCTCGGTGACCTCTAAGCTGGTCCTCCATGGCAACAAGAACAAGGCTGAGGTGTTCCTATGAAGGATCAAGGGCAGCACCTCCACCAGATGTTACGGGGCTGTGACAGGCCGATGGCAGAAATGAAGAGTCTGTGAGTGTACAGAAGAAATTATTTTTTGGTATGACTTGCGGCCGCAAAAGAACTATGCGGTTCGGCAGCGGCGATAGCAACAGTTGTGCTCGTCGATCGTCGAACTACGAGTTCCTGTCGTACATGTTAACGCTTAATTGAAAGGTGGCTTAGAAACATCTAGATAACGTCGCAAACAGTTACTAGCAGAGCTTAGAACATTGCAGAAACATACGAGAGTGACCGGAATCGTCGAAACAGATTCCGACTCATCTTTCGCGATAAAGCAACTTTAGAGGTGCGTCTAGTGACATTGAGCATTAACAAACCAAGAATACAGAATGATATGCATGCCAGAGTCACAGTGATAAGGCCGCATAACGGTGGCTACTGAAAAACACCAAATACAATTTTGAAGGTTTTGTGGCAATATCAGTGTGCATAATACTACACATACCTACATACAAGTCAAATAGTCGAAGCAATTGGCATGATAATGAGCTAACAAAAATTTCATCCTGTTCTCGTGGACAGCATACCTTTATGCGCTGAAGATAATGCACGCGTCGTTCTCCCTGATTCACTATCTCAAACAAATCATTGTTATAAAACAAACGAGCTAGTAGCAAAGTCAAAGTATTCTATTGTTTTCACGATTGGAACTTATATTATATATTGGTTAAGATTATTTCGAAATATTGAAAGATGGAAAATGATTTTTCTGCAGTAATCCTCCTTGGCTGATTGCAATAAAACTTTTAGCACCATCTGTCATGGCCTTAAGCGAATTGCGGGTATCCTAAAGAAACAATGCGATAGCCAACAATTTACAGAAAGTGCTCTTGTAGTCTCAATAATGCCTTTGCAAACATTTTACATGATAGTAAGTACAACCCGCTAAGCCGAAAAGAAACCAGCAACGCAGATGACGATCAGGAAAATAACGCTTCCTCGACAGGGTGTCCCCTCCACATGAACAGGCGTGTAAATTTCAAAAATTGCATAATCAATTAACGCTATTTATTAGAAGGAATGTCCAAAATAAAACGAATAAAGATGGGTTAAGAGGTTCCTGTAATTACGTTATTTCAGAAAATAAAAGTATTTTTAAAAATAAATTTGATATAATCGGATTGGGATGGAAGCTGTTGCCCATTCCTTCTGCGTGCCAGGGAGGCACGAAACACATAGGCCACGAAGAGTTGGTATCAAGCGCATTAGAGGCGCCTAGTGGACGCGTTGCGGTTTATTTGTGCTGATGTTGCAGTAACGTGGTTTACAATAAATTATTTTGAGACAAAAATTTTAAATTTATTAGTGAGGAATGGAAACATTTTACAGTAAATGTGCTGTTGCATGTACTCGTAGGCGAATACTATGCGGCATCCTAATCTCAATATTTTAGTAATTATCCTTAATATATCATAAATCTCTACCCTTTATTATCCCTTGTTTTTATATTCTCTTCAACCTCACACAACACCGGCATCCCTGCCGTGTAACGACAGAATACAGAACTAAATTCGACCCGGTTGTAGTTGACAGCCTTGGAGACGAAAAGTTTGTTACAATACGGTTTATTCTGAGCACCAGTCAAAATGAAGTGAAGGTGTATGGAGGAAGCAAAAGCTTACAGTTTAATACATTGCACACTAATCGCGGTCACTGCGTTCCTTGCGGTTAGCTCGTATTTGGTACAGGACAGCTTGACATAAATATTCGGGTATTTATTTAGCACCTGAAATAACATTCAGGGCTACATTTATCCTTATTTTTTTCGTTAAAAGCTTAGAGCATTTCATAAATAGCAATGCGTTTATTTTAACAAACACTTTATTCGTTGGTCTATTCAGCATGCCTTTATTATGCTGACTTTGTGCAATAACTAGACGTGTTCGACAAAATCAGGATAATATATTTAACTTAATTTATTAAAATATATTATAACTCATGAATGCAATCAAAATCTTCGCAGTTAATTTCTAGGTACGATTTGAACAATCTTTTGGTACGCATTTAAACTGCTAATTTTTTTTTCCCGGCAAACACCTAAAATTTTGCTCCTGTAGTCAGTATTTCTAGTTAAGAGCGCCAGATCAACTTCAGGAGCCAGCGATACCTATGCAGACGAAGCACACATAGTCCCAATTTACAATTACGTAGCATAGTATTATTGTACTCAGCACGCGACGCATAAATGCGTGATATCTCAGACATCGATAATCAGAGAGAGCATTTTTCTTCTCTAGTAGCTTCTTTGACGCACCAGGTAAGTAGCCTTCTTTCCAGTGCTATTTAAAGATTTTTACGCAACTGTTTATTCGTGTTAAGCTCCATATGCTCTGTTTATACTCAGTCAACTGAACGTTGCGTCTAAACAATTCAGACATCGTAACTTTCTGTGAAATAAAAGGGTGACGGGATAGCCTCTTCTGCATTCGTTTCGCCTTGCGAATTCTATTCGTTTCGCCTCCCGTCTCAAAGAAGCTGCTCGAGTAGACAGCTCCTGCCAACTAGGCCATGACTTCACACAATCGGACAGCCTGCTTGCCACCTGCAAAATAGCACCTACCAAAGGAGGCCGGGGAATTTTGGCCGACACGTCTGTAGCCGGCATCCAAAGTTTCTAGAAAATATAGCCTTGAACTCTCCCGCGCTGAAAATATTTGATGAATTTATGGTTTTTTGCGTCACAGAAAAAAAACCACTGTCACTGTAATTGAGGTTTTATCCACAATTTTATATAGTTCTGGCGCAATGCATATAATGTCATGTCATATTCTTCAAGCGGCGCTATCACACATCCCACTTTAGATCGCCGTGGTTTCAGCACGATCACTTCACAATATCAACTATAGGCATTTTCATTCGTATATTTTCCGTCAGGTCGGTTTTAACGGCTACATTATTGTGAAGTCAGGACGCGGCGTGGAAAATATTGTACGGGAGCAAGAGCTACGAAATCAGCATCCTTAGCGAAATTCTTTGCCCATGCACATTTTGAGGCATACATCAGTCTCAATATTGTGCCTTCATTCAGCGGAGAATTTTACTAGGCTTCTTACTATTGATGTTTAAAAACACAATAACGAAATGCTGTTGCTTTCCAGTCTCAGTTGCTACAGAAGCGGAAATTTTTACATTGCTTGTGAGCGGTCTTTCTGCCTCTGCACAGGGTTGCTACCTATTGACCACCTGTCATAATGCTAGAAACATATCTACCAAAGTACAGTCACGACACTGGTGGCATATTTCGCTTTATTATTTTATCATTTCCAATTGGCGGACCCTCGTATTAGAAACACATTCACAGGCTTTTTAATTTAATAAAGAAGGACCGCCCCCTCGTAAACATTTAATGTAATTTAAAATCCACAACTCAGTTTTCATTTGCGCAGGTACGATTGCAGGTGCGAATAGGTAAAAGATGCAGCCATCAAAACATGCCGCCATCCACATAGATCTACGTAAGATCTTTGTTATGACTTGTAATTAAGCTCAGTAGAATGTCAAAGAGCACAGGCGAGTGTACTGGCCTTTAAAAGAACACATCTGCCTGGCTTAGACATCTCAGAATGAACACCATTGAGGACGCAGAAATTGTCTTCTTGAGTGAATCGATGTATATGTGTAACTAAATAAGCAGAAACTTAACAGGTCGATATGTGTCAAGAGACGGTGTGTTCTAAACTGTCATGAGGATAATTTACAACTAATGTAACCAAGTAGGTGCCTGTTTCGCGGCGCGCAAATAGAATTCGACTCTAGAGGCGATCATGCGTATCCTTGAAACCATTTTGGTGAGAAAGCGAATAGAGAGAGGCTGATAATATTTTCACGGTCCACTAAATCGAAAACACGTAAGACGAAGATCATTTCAAGCAATTTTGTAACTATTAATGTTAATGAATGACTCGAATAATATTCATGCCATAGCTATCGCCACTGTTTTTATATTAAGGGGAATTTGATTTTTGGAGGTATAATAGAGTGCTTATTGGAATCGTTTCCAGCTATACTAAATGGTATAGAGAATTCCCCAAGAGGAACTTTAGCATATAGGATTTAGCCCTATCAGGGCCAGCATCAGCAGCTGGCAAACGCATTAGTATTGGAGTAATCGCTAAATAGGCAATTTTAGGGACATGCCTTATTGGATTCGATTTAGTTTGGTATAAGGGAATTAACCTCCTGAAGCGGTTACGGCTATGAGAGATACCATAGGGGAAGACCTAATAAATTTCGACCACCTGAGGCTCAAACTCGGATCGAGAGCGTGCAGCACAGAGGCGCCTTAGTTTTCGCCGCCAATGACTTGCGCGCTGCCGCAGCCGGGATGCGATCTCGTGTCCTTGGTTTAAGCAGTCGAGCAACGTAGCCCCTGAGCAACCAAGGCGGGTCCTACCTAATTGGAACTACAGGCGAAACAAACGTTGCAAAAAAAAAAATACAGGCGAGAAGCTTTTTGCAATGACTTGGCTATTGTTACAATATTTTCAATATCGTCTTGAAAACTGGAACGCGTTTCGCGTTTGAAAACGCGAAACGCGCATTTTGGGTACCCGACGTTTAAAGAAAATAAAAAATTCAAAGCTTTGCACTCTTTTTCGCAAGTGACATTCTGCGTTAAAAGCAGCTGCGATAAACATAAAAACCAGCCAACTTTTCGGCCACTTGTTGTATAGGAGCTTTTTTGTTCTGCCTTTCTGCGTCTGTAATCCCGCAAACAATGTACATTTGAATAACTAGTAAAAGCATTCTGCCTTGATGCACGCATTAAATATTCGGGCCTATTACTGCATTCCTCAATAACAAGGTATGTGCGTTTTAATTTTTTTGCAGTGTTAACTCACACCGGAGCTGAAAGCAAAGTTTAGTGATTTTTTTTATAATTAACATATCCTTCAATATTGAATTGGCTGGAGTTGAGAGGCAATAACTTAAGAAACGTCATGTATATGGTAATCAGGTAATCCCAGCTGCTACGTAAGGAGCTACTAAACTCAAGCAGAGTTGGAATTAAAGCTAATGCAAATTGAGTATGAGGACTAAACTACCAAATCCATAATCACACACGAGCGGTTGTTATCTGCAACCCAATCCCAAAGGCGTTTGACCCAGAACCTCGCTTTATCGCATAGTGGTATAGGGCATGTATGAAAGTACCCAACCATGAAAACCGGCGCAGCGAAAAGAAAATAAACATATAATAAACAAACCAACAGCACCCTAAAATTTCATTCAATCGCAAAGAACTTGCACTATGGTGTCGGTAAAACACAAAAAGTTTTATCTCAGTAACAAAATTTTGATTCAGTAATTATTAGTAAATTTCCTCTCTTCTCTAACGATGTTTACGAAACGACAGGTAATTACACAAATAGAAATAATTTTTAGTTGTAAGTAAAGACAGAAAAATTTACGTACTCATTCACTTCGAAGTTAGGTAAAATAAATTTGCCAAACCGGGGAAGAAGCAACTGCTCCCCAATATATTCTCCCTTGAACTTCAGGCAATCTGTTCAGTCTTTGACTTAAGCTGTGCTTTCATTGCGATGTCAGTGCGCATGAAAATTCCTGGTGCCGTTTCTGATAGCCTGAGTCGCTTTAAACCGTAGCAATCTACAATATAAATCAAACTATCCTGAGGAATAGTTTGATTGGGGATATATTGTTTCCTTCTGTGGAATGCAATGTCATTTGAGAAACCGGCACTCGTAAACAACATATATTGAAAATAATTAGAGGGAATACAAGCTCCACAATTCAGGGTTAAATGGGATAGCGTAGTTGATTACTCGATATACAAATACCCGTTTATTTCTAGCGGTATGAACGTATTTGAGTAGCCTATGTGTACCGCGCTTGACTTGACATCCACGAGCACAAGAAAAGTTGAATATTATTCCACTTTCTCACAACAAATCACTAAGCTAAGTTTGGAGCTCCTACCAACTGTCCAAATGTGGTCTCGTTAAGTCGAACAACCAATAAAAGACTAAGGGTCCGGCCATGCCATCTGCCAGCTAACTCCCACCAGTGCCATGTTTGAAATTTTTCACTCACCGCTATCAACCAGAATGACGACTAGGACAGAGAAGCCAGTGCCAAATATTTTGAGTAACGGGGATCTTGTAGTTGTCGCATAAAATCTGGTTTTAAATAAATATTTGGTGTGTATAGTACTGATAATTGAAAATGACAGTCGAGCATAAGGCTTAGACTTCAATTCGAGTTGTGTTCATGATAACGGTATGAGCAAAAGGTATGTAAGCGTTGTTGTTTTCTCTGCAAACATTTTTATGATGTGAGGGTGCGCTATTATTTGATCGTTTCCTTTTTCAGAGCCAAAAATGACAATGTTTTGGCTCTGTGGAACTCATGTCCTGAAGTGACTGGCACAGGTGGCCCACCTTCTAGTTATAGGGATCATTCCAGAGGTCATATAGATCGTGCAAAATTGCTCAAACGTGCATGACGCATACACAGGTGTGCTGACCTGAGTAGCACGAATAGCATCTCCATTATCTGGCATGTGAACTCAAATGTTTTCAGCGGATAGACGGATGTTAACAGCAGCCCCTTTAAATGGGTTTTTCGCTGTTGTAACAGCGCTTCATATTCTGTGTACTTTTCTGATCAAACTTTCAAAAGCAATTATTGTTGCGCGAAATATTTACTATGTTTACCGAAAAATTCTCTTTCCGACATGCTACCTCGCCGTAAACTTCTGACGTTCTGCACTATGATGACAATGACACTAAGTTATTTTGAAGGATGAAAATCCCCGAGAGGTACATATATCGCCAAAACACACAAATGTCACATTAACCAATCTTTTATTTCGTCCGTTGCTACGTATTTCTCGGAAGCCGAAAGCAACGACTGCAGGGTTAAAAGCATGCATTTCACTTTCAAAAAATAGCCTCAATAAAAAAAAAGTTAGCAAATCAAAGTTTATAGAGGAAGCCAGTCTCCTCAAGGGATGCTAGCCTGTACATGAAATGAGAAGAAAGGGCGAAAAGAAAAAAATAACAAGTAACATGCAAATATAATTAAAAGTGGTAACAGCCGTTTTCTTCCGTCAAGACCAATAGGGAACGCCCTGTAACATCGGACTGAAAACACACTATCTTGGAGCAAGCCGGGGCATTTACTTTTTTAAAGGGGAGATACCAAAACGCACCTTTCACAGAATACCGCAGTGCCGTATTTATACACCGATTCAGAAATAGCACTTTTCATTGTAAGCTGCGGTCAGTCTGAAAATAACAACTAAGTAGCACATGACGTTGAGGTTTCATTTTCGGACACCACTCAAAAATACTTCCCTTGGGCTCACCTCATCTCACCCTCTGACTACAGACATTGGGGACAATTTGAGGTTTTGATCGAAAGCTGTTGACGTGTCCCACATCACCTTTAATCAGTGATTAAGAATGCTTGTGCCCTCAGCTATGCTATGCCTAAATGAAGGCACTACAAGAATCCATATTGTGAAGTTTTGATGTCACGCATGCGCAACGAGCACTGCAAAAAACGCACTCACTAAAGACTCCCTTTTGGCCATGTTTTTTGCGGCACTTGACAGCACCTGCTTTGCCGCGGCGCAGACATAACCAAAACATCAAATTCCACGTGTTATTGGCGTCTCAGCGGAAAGATAGTTTTTTTCTTCAAACCTTTTCTATCCACCCATGTCATGTGTTTCATGTAAGGTACATATGGCGGATGCCAGCAACGTATAGATTATAGCGTCGGCGAAAGCACATTTATAGCCATATGCATTCGGCGAACCAGCTAGACACAAGAGAACACTCGCAGCAGGCAAAACCAACCCTTCCACAGAGAGCACTTAACAGCGCAGTCACAAACCCGGGAAGGGAGGCTAACAACCCTATCTAGAATGGAGGCATGCTCGAACGCTGACATGATTTCACAAGAGACGCAAAATAAAGGAAAAATCAGCCCTATGAGAAAGAGTAAAAAGCAAACATGTCAATGAGCCTCGTTTTGGTCCCTTCGTAAGAATGTTCTTGATTGATAGAGGGACAGCATTAACCTCATACATAGCTTGTTTAGCAATGTTTTCTCAAAAATGAGTACGTTTGTGCCATCTAATTCCTTTTGGTGACATCGTGTATTTTATGCTCGCGCTTCTAATCAGCTTGAGCAGTAAGCCTTCCGGTTCTTCCTTTTAGGATCAGGACTAGATATTTGTAGACATGAAGAAAACACGAAAACAGTAAGCAGATGAAAAATATTTGTTTTTTACAAGACAAAAGACTGATAACGAACAGAAATTCCTTAATGCATTTCACTGGCTTTGTGACGACTTGTTACCGCATAGGTAATGTTTTGCCTTTTGAACTTATTACATCATGCTTCAATGACAGAGGACTTAAAATTTCTCACGGCATGTGTTTTCTTTTTATGCGGATTTACCACCCCAAATCTAATCGGCTATGACGGACGAGGTAGAGGAGGGCTGAGATACGATTACATATAGTGCGCTGAGATCTGAAAGTCCACGGCCACCATGCATCTAGCTTGCATCGGCACGGCCCGCCACGATCGGTGTAGAACCGTGTCGCCCGGCTGAGTAGTCGACCGCTCTAATCACCTACTCAGATACCGTCTCTCAGACACTCGTGTTGCGAGAAGCTAGGATAAAAGCAGGTCACGCGGACGCTTTTGGACGAAAACAATTACAGCACGTTTTGCCACGCGATGGAAAGTATCACGGTGTGATTTAAGGCAAAATATGTATGCTTAAAACAGCCTGATTTACGAGGGGGTTGCAATGTAAGCTTACCTAGTCATTAAAAGTATGACGAGCTGGTAGCTGTCCCGCGTGCAGATTACTCATCTCGAAGACACGTGCAGAGCTTGCCCTTCCTTGCTGAGTCCATTCTGCTGACACTGCCCCTACTCCGCTGCGCGATAGTACTTTGAAGTCAGACTGCAGGCTATTCATGAGCCAATAAAATCTTGGTGTTTCACAATGGAGATGCTTCGAAATGCTTCGGAAGGACCGTATGGCAAAATTTGTTCTAGGTGAGTCTATTTTCTGCAACATTGGAGCAGAAACCACTTCTCTGACACAGCCCTCCTCTCTCGTCTGCCTAAGGGCAGTCGAAGAGGCTTCATAAGAGTCGTCAGAAAACCGCTTCTGTATCTGTACGTCGCACCCTTGTATAATGTATGGGTGCTGTTTTTGAAAAGATCCTACTTATTCTGCGAGGAAAGAAATACAAAAAATAATAAGTTTATATTTTATCTAAATATAGGTTACAGGGGTAATTATTTTTTGTCGGCTTATATTTCAATGCTTAAATGCAGATTGCCAGCTCAAGAAGAATATATTGCGGGATAAAATAATGAACGTAAAAAAAAAAACCTTCGGTAAACAATCGTGTCAAGAGATGCTAACTTTTGTACACATAATGCACATTACGTAAGTCACCCAGTGTATTGTAGCTTCTAAATGTCAAAATATGAAGTCCAACAGCAGCAAGAATACACTGACTGTTATACTGCCCAATTTGGTGCTTCCCTGCTCTGAATTAAGAAGATAGCCCCCATATGTCAATAAAAGACAGAGTGCATTTCATGTTAGCTAGGGATTATAACAAGCTGTCGACTGTGTAAACAGTGCAATTTATTCTGCAATGCAATCTAAACCAAGGTCATGCGCTCCGGCACTGTCAGCCTACACAGTTGATAGCTTGCCTGAAAACGAGGCGTTGAAGTCTTTTGCGCTAACGATTTCTCATCTGTGCTTTGGCAATATTCAGATCGTAATCGATGGGATATTGATATCGCGCATTTCTTCTGATCTCAGGTGAGCACGGCATGACTAAAAAATAGAATCGTTGCTGCAGGTGCTTTAGCAAGTTTGAAAGAAGCCGACGGCAAAGATAAATGTCTTTGGGACTGGAGGATATAACTTGCCTGTTACGGCGACATTGTCGCTCATTTTGTTTTGAATTGAAAATGTGGTTTGAGATCCGGCCACGTAATCTCATCCTATGTAGGATCAATTACGGCTATCAGGTTCTAGTTAAACGTAATTTATTATCTGAGATCTCCTTTTGCACGTTGTTTTAAACATCAGTATTGAAGTTCTCGACATGACATCTACCTTCTGGAAATGAAAGCCACATGTCGAGATCAACTGCTAGTCGAGGACACAAGATCAGATGCCTGAGCCAGGTTTTCATGTCTCAAATGTCCGACCTAAATTCTTTAGTTACCTAATCAGGGAAATGTTGATATGCTACGTTGTATCAACTCTCACACCTTTTACTTCGACAGTGTTAATGGCGCTTTCCTGGTATTAAAACCTAAAATACATTTCAAATTCCCTTAATATCTACAATGTGCACAGTGATTTCCAAAAACAACTGGCATATTTTACCGTGCACCACATCCTTCAACTCCGGCATCTTTACAAGCACACTATCAGAGAAAAATTGAAACACTGTGTTCTCTTTTCAATAGACGAAGCTCATTTCACTTCCTTATTGCTAAATGTTTTTAGCTAACAGTGGACCATGCTTGCTTTCGCGCCACTCTGGAAATCGCTGATCTAAAGCCAACAGAGTCACCGTAGCTCAAGCCAGAACCAGGCAAAGACTGCTCCTCATTTAACGTTACCCGTACCCTTTGAATATTTCTTATCTTGTTATTTATTGCGCCAAAATCACTCGAAATCGCCACCGGCCGCCAAGAGTTTAAAGCAATTGAGGCAGCATAACAACGCGTACACTCTCCTCATGAACATCACAAATCTTGTTATTTATTGCTCCAAAATCACTCGGATTCTCCACCAGCCGCCAAGAGTTGTAAAGCAATTGAGGCAACATAACAGCGCGCACACTCTCCTGATGGACATCACAAATTTGTTATTTATTGCTCCATAATCACTCGAATTCTCCACCGGCCGCCAAGAGTTGTAAAGCAATTGAGGCAGCATAACAACGCGCACACTCTCCTGATGGACGTCACAAATCTTGTTATTTATTGCTCCAAAATCACTCGAATTCTCCACCGGCCAGCAAGAGCTGTAAAGCAATTGAGGCAGCATAACAACGCGCATACTCTCCTGATGGACATCACAAGGTGCCGTTTCTCGCTCCGCCTAAACGTCAAGTCCTCTAACTTTTTGTATTCTGGCTTGAAGCCGTAAGCCGGGTTCCTGACGTCATGAACAAAACGGAGGTCAACATTTTGGCGTTAGCAGCGCAAGGCCTGGGAATTCTACATAGATCTGCTTCAATAAACTTCTGTCACTCCTATGCCAGTCTGCTTACTACCGACCCTAGCCAATACTAGCAATGTTCCTTACGCTAAACGATACCGGCCATATCACTGAGAATATCCAATATCTCGAACACGCTGCGCATCCCTTTAATGGGCGTACCACACCAGGCGGGGTACGCGTGTTCATTCTCACTTGCTGCATAAATGGGCAATCTGTCTGCTCGAACGTCGACATAACATGTTTCCGTTCAGGTTCGGCGCCACTCGGTAGACCGATGTTTGCGGCATGCATGTGGAGAAGGCCGCACAGTGCCTTTCATGTTAGCTAGGGATTATAACAAGCTGCCGACGAGCAGTGCTTCCCCACAGGCTCAGGGATCTAAGTGCTCTCCTATGTCTTACAAAATGCGACAGGGAGGCGCCGGCGAATGCTTTCGCGCATTCCCAACCAGATTTGCCTGTCACTTATGCCACCTGTCTCTTACGGGCCTCGTTGAGTGCAAGCTTGTGTACTGCTGGCTGGAACACAGTTTTACCTTCGGTAAACGTGGTAGGATGCATACTTACATTTTTGAAGCGTTTATCTCTCCGTGCGGGGGGAGCGCGTTCCTCCACCACTGGGAGCGGACGTGCGATTCATGGGCTCCGCTGACAATCTTCGATTGCGGCGGATTAGAATACTGGATCACCATATATTTAGCATCCACGGGTTGCCTTCAACACCTGACATCGCCTGATACCACCAGTGAGCCTGTGAGTGCCACATTTTCGGCTGTCTGACTTCTCGCTACCCCGTGAAGAGCGCTAACCCTAACGGCCAAGGGGTTGGGGTGCCTTACCGCCGCGGAGACGCCGGTGCGCCCGCGGATGCGCGGCATAGCGTTCGCGCAACGCGGGTCTAACGACGCTCGCCAGTGAGTGCTCCCGCTTCATTGATGACTACCACGACCACGATGAATTCTCTAAGAGGCTACGACCCGACGGAGATGGACTTCACTCTTGTACCAACATCCCAGCAGCAGCTGATGCCCCCGCAGGATCTCCCGAAGGAAGACAACAGCCATGGCTGGAACATATGGTCCCGGCGCAACGACAGAGCGGCCAAGCTAAATCCACGCCTCCCAAGAAAGAGCAGGGGAACAAAGAACACCGAGAGCCTCCTGCACCGAGACCTCCGCGTCTACCGAGTCTCAGGAATTTTCCATACAAAGTCATCATCCGACCTAAAACCACGGTGGATCTGCAATCTGTGGCTCCACGCTCCTACGATCTCGAATTAGGGATCCAAGCAGCCCTCAACACCCCTCTACAAGAAAAGCCAACGCTGCGCGTTGTTAGCCAGCAGAACATTATAATGGTGTGTACTCACTGTGAGGAAGACGCGTTCCGCCTCGCCAAGCTTAATTGTCTGCACCTCGACGGCAAGAGTATAACGGTCACCGCTTATGTTGCCTTGCCAGATGATGTCTGCAGGGGTGTCATACATAATATCAAGCCTGAAGTGAGTGATGACTCTATCTTCCAAGACGTGTCCTCACCCAGCCATTCCATCCTGGGAGCGCGCCGACTGGGCAAGACTACGTCGGCAGTCATCGTCTTCGCCGGGCAGAAGGTTCCCTTCACGGTCAACTACGGGTGGTCAGAGCGCCGCTGCTACATCTACCGGAAAACAAGGGCGGCTTGTATCAACTGTGGAACGCCAGGTCACCGAGCAGATGTCTGCCCGAAACCCAAGGGGGCTGCTTGCCAAACCTGTGGAACGCCGAGTCCATATGAGACGCACGAGTGCACACCCGTTTGCGCGCTGTGCAAGGGCCCGCACAAGACTTATGCAAGAGACTGCAAGGAGAAATTCCAGAGACCGCTGAACAAGAACGCTAGTGCCGCGTCATCAAACGCGGCATCAACAACGAAACTTGAAGATGAAGAAGATAGGAGCAGGCCAAGGCAGAAGAAGCAGCCTGCACAGCGACACAGAGGAGCGTCGTAATCAGTCTCCCGCTCTCGTTCCGCCTCCCGCGGCCGTTCCAGCTCAAGACGCCGGGCGACAGGCTCCACCCAGAACGCTAGTCACGTGGAGGCGGGTAAAGAACAAGGGAAAGAGAACCTCATCAAGACCACCGGGGTGCCGAAGAAGACGTCCTCGGGTCAGCTTTCAGATTCGAAGGTGAGCTTTGCAGAGTGGCCTCCCCTCCCCTCGTCCTCCCCTCAGAATAACACGGAGTTGGCAGCACTCAAAAAAGAGATAGAAAGTCTGAAAAAACAAGTCAGTGCTTTAACAATCCAAAACCAAGAGCTTAAGCGAGCTACTACTAGCGCAATAACCCCGGTAACTCAGCCGACTCCTCAAAACCAAAAACAGCAGGTAGTACCTAGCTCCCAGCCCGCCTTAGGCGAGGTCTATCAACAAATTATCCAAGAACTGAGGTCCTTCAAGGAGGAGTTTCAAGCTTTTCCAATTTACGTGAACGCCCAATTCCAAGAAATTCGAGAGCAGATTGCAAACAACCGACGATACACGGAGACGGAAATTTCTGCACTTCGGAAGGAACATGCGTATAAAAGACATAAGTCGAAATTCGCTCGTACAATGCAAGTGGACGAGCCATCCGATACGGATTCAACATGCCAGCCAAACCTAGAGTAAAGATCTGGCAGTGGAACTGCCGGGGATACAGGAGAAAGCAGGCTGCTCTAAATCTACTTATATCTCAGGAGTCTGACCCACCGGCAGCTATCCTAATCCAAGAACCCCACCTAATACCTATTAAACTCCAAGACTATGTCACTTACCAGCACGACCAGTTAACTGCCACGTTAGTGCACAAATTATACACTGCCATATTGCACGACCCTTTCGAGCCGGATATTGCGCACTGCTATATAACTATTCTTCCTCTCCAAAGAGGAGCGGCAAGCATGCACGTATTGAATGTATACAGCCCTCCTAAAGACAGGCACGCAAAATTGGGTTCCCTCATAAAGAAATTTCTGACCTCAGTGGGCCATTCCCCCTGCGTGATTGGGGGCGACTTCAACGCACCACACCCTTCATGGGGCTACCCGGCAGCGACACCAAAAGGCAGAAAACTGGAAGAAGTAGTGACGCAAGAAGGGTTATCGACCCTCACCGATCCCACTTACCCTACGAGGCTGGGAAACAGTGTCAGTAGAGATACGTGTCCTGACCTGACGTTCACCAAGAACATACAAAGCGCCATTTGGAAGAATACCGAACAGCACCTGGGAAGCGATCACTTCATACTCTCTCTGGAGATAAGCACAAATGCGTGCAAGCGCAAAATAGGTATCGCAAGAGTTACGAACTGGGACAGGTGGAGAAAGGCCCAGACATCTCCTGCAAACCCTATTACCGACCTAGAGGAATGGGTTAAAGATGAGGTGCACACTTTGAAAGCCTTTACAAAAGAGGTCTGTACGACAGAGGACTGCCCAGCGGTCGATACGCACCTTCTACATTTATGGGAAGCGAGGCACTCATTGACAAAGAGATGGCGCAGACAGCGGCTTAACCGCAAACTCAAGAAAAAAATAGAGGAGATAAACAAAAAGGCAGAATCCTATGCCATATCCTTAGCCAGACAGAACTGGAATTCGCTCTGTGATGGTATTCAGGGGAAGCTAGGGGTGTCAAAGACTTGGAAGCTCCTACGTGTCCTAATCGACCCCAGCAGCAGCAAGTCGGCCACTAAAGACAGGCTCACGAAGATCGTACACGCCACCCCGGGTACGGACACAGAGTTGATGGAAAAGCTCAAGACCAGGTATCTGTGCACTGACCAAGTCGTGGAACAGCCGGAGTATTCTGGGCTGCCGAATCCCGAGCTGGACATCCCACTCACGAAAGAAGAAATAAAAGCAGAAATCGCGGCCATGAGAAAAAATGCAGCTCCAGGTCCAGATCAGATAACAGCGAAGCTCTTATTTAAGCTCAGCGATGACACCATCACCTCGCTGGTGGAATGCTTCAACGAGCAGCATTGGGCTACAGGAACGTTACCAATATCCTGGAAGACAGCCGAGGTTCGGTTCATTCCGAAACCGAACAAACCCCTTAAACTGGATAATCTAAGACCGATATCGCTGACCTCGTGTTTGGGGAAACTCATAGAGAGGGTCATCAACACGAGACTGAGTAGATACTTAGAAGATAACAACCTCCTACCTAACACTCAATTCGGCTTTCGCCCACACCTATCAACACAGGACGCCCTGTTGTACCTGTACAAAGACCTCCTTGAGACACCTCCCAAGTCACAGACAAGGGCCATCCTGGCACTTGATTTGAAAGGAGCGTTCGATAACGTTCTACATAAAAATATCCTGCAAAGCCTCGCCGATACCAACTGTGGCGCAAGAACCTACAACTATATCAAAAACTTCTTATCAGCCAGGCAAGCCACTATAAACTTCGGTGGAATAAAATCAGATCTCATCACTCTAGGCCCGAGGGGAACTCCGCAAGGGGCGGTACTGTCACCCCTCTTGTTCAACTTAGCTATGAAAGATCTACCAGGCCTTCTTTCCGAAATTCCCGGCATCAAACACACATTGTATGCGGATGATGTCACTGTCTGGTGCAACTCGGGGAGTGACGCCGAGATCGAGGAGCGTCTTCAAGCAGCAGCGGACACGGTGGCCCGGTACGCCAGGGAGAGAGGCCTCCAGTGTGCGCCGGAAAAGTCCGAGTTGCTAATTCTGAAGAACCCGAGGACACCCCTAGCACAGAACATCTCGGTGTATATAGAGAGCCACCCAGTACAGAAACCCACGGAGATCAAGATCCTAGGGCAGTATATCCCGCATGGGCGACAGAACACCACCACAATGAAGAAGCTTACAACATCCACCGAGCAAATCCTCCGGATGATACATCGTATCCGAAATAAACACCATGGCATGAAGGAAAGGGACACCATCCGCTTGGTGCAAGCTTTCGTGATCTCGCGGATAATGTACGGGACGGCATTCCTTAACCTCTCCAGGTCGGAAATTGAAAAGTTGGAGACACTCATCAGGAAAGCCTACAAGACGGCCCTGGGGCTACCGAACTCCACGCCAACGGCCAAGCTCATGGCTCTAGGAGTACATAATACCCTCCAAGAGATGTGGGAAGCACAATGGCTCTCACAACTCAATAGGCTCGCACTTACAACACCCGGCAGAGAACTGCTCGAGAAGATCCATGTTAATCAGCCCTGTACAATTGACCAAAGGGAAGAGGTCCCACGCGATGTGAGAAGACGCATCAACGTGTACCCCATTCCGCGGAATATGCATCCCGCATATAACATCGAGAGGAGGATAGCAAGAGGGGAAGCCCTGCAGAAGAAATGGGACAAGCAGACTAACACCCTTTACGTGGACGCAGCAGGACCACACAATGGAGTCATGACTATCGTAGTCTCAACGCCTGCGGGGTCGATGGTGAACTGCGCCTCGGTGAAAACATCTAACCCCACTCACGCAGAGGAGGCAGCTATTGCATTAGCTGTAGCATCTAACCCCAACGCCGTTGCGCTCACTGATTCTCAAAACGCCTGTCGCAACTTCAATTACGGATTAATTCATAAGTCAGGGTTGTCATTGCTAACTAAGCACCCACCCAACCAAGTATCAATCATCTGGTTTCCCGGTCACCTGGAACTACCAGGAGGAAACGAAGCCGCTCACAGGCATGCCCGAGCTCTTCTATACCGGGCGTCTCCCCCTGATGACCATAAAGGGTGCCGTGACCTGATAGGTTTAGCAGTGTATGCTGACAATCTCGCGCCATACAGAACAGCCAGAAAGGAGTACCCAACACCACACAAATCCCTCAATAAGTTAGAAGAGAACATCCTTAGGAGACTACAAACCAACACATACCCAACACCAGCTAAATTACACCTGTGGTACCCTACACTATACTCTCCGCAGTGCCCACACTGTGGAGAGGTAGCTAACCTCTACCATATGGTGTGGGCATGCCAATTTAATCCCTTAGTTGACCCCATTCCCAACCCCTCGGAGGAGCAGTGGGAGGCTATTCTGCTCAGCGATGATCCTGACCGTCAGCACTGGCTGGTGGGGAGGGCCAGCGCAGCAGCAGCAGCCAATGGACTACCGGATTAGGCGGCCCACCCACATGTTCTGAGAATACTGAATAAATAAAGATGTTTTCAATCAAATCAATCTCTCCGTGCGGAATACAGCTTGTTGGCGACGAGGTGTGTGCGTGCGTAAGCAGTTGTGAAATTTATTACAACTTTCCTTTCGTCAAACACGGGGCGAAAGTGAAGATGTTCGCCCGCGCATACGTTGTCCCACAGGTGTGTTCCACTGGCTTCGTGCATAAAGATATCTGCTCGTTTTACCTCTTCGAGGTCATTTTGTAGTCAAAAACTTGAGTCCCAAACTGCCGAAAAAACAGCCAAAGTGGATAAAAACAAAGGAGAGTAACATCGAGTGTACATATTTATTTTATTAGGAAATTGCCATTCAAATTACTGGGTTACATTACGGAAATAATAAGCCAGAAAAGTTATTCATTATATTACCACTTTCCAAAACAGTTATTAAAGTACTGTTATTACAGTACTGCAAATTAATTACTGAGGTACCGTGACGCATTTGTTCTTCTTAGCGAAATAAAAATCGTTTTGTGCCCAACAAAAGCTCAGGAAACAGCTATGAACTTAGTTTCGAAAGAATTATTCCTAAGAAAGAATCACACCATTTATAACCGAACGAAGGAGCGTTAAGTGCAGAATGTTTCAGTGCCTAGAATAGAGGCGGACAATGTTATTGCAAACCCTTAGCCACCGCTTGTTTTAGTTACCAACCTCTTGTATATCATAGAAACAAATAATGGGTAAGCACGAACTGTCTGGTCTGCCGTGTTACCCTCTACTGCATACCGACATTTGCACGAAAATTATTCAACTCCCAGAGATTCATGATTACTCTGGTCACGAGTGCGCAGCCGGCCGACCGCAAGAACATTCGTGGGCTGGCTAGACAAAGAGTGGGCAATGGAGTGTTACAGGGAAGGCTCAGTATTTAAAAAAAAATGGTCGGTACACAAAACAAACTAAAATTCTCCGGGAACGCACTCCCTATCCTGGCCAACATAATTTTCTGCAAAACTGTTATTATTATTCTTGTAATTACCAGAAACCCACAAATGATTTTTTATAATTGTATTCGGGCGGTCAGTCCCAATGTAAAATTGATGTCGGGAACGATACGAAGCCATATCGGCTTTTGAAACAAGGAAATACTCATTTTCTAGAGCCCTGCAGAGTGAGGAAATCCGACGTTCTTTTCCGCACGCAGCAGAAACTGAGCTCACGAGGAGCGGCTAAAATGTAACGTCTCGTAATGGATGTAGCGCCTGATTCAAAACGCGTGTCCTAACCTCCCTCGCTAGGGAGCCTCACCGCTCAACTTAGAACGCGGTAGGCGTTATCGCTTACTTCGTTGCTCGACATAGCAGAAAGGATAGTCATCGTCAAGTATGGGAACGCGATTTCGAGTGGCTTGATAAAAGCTGGCCTTGCACTCTGTCAGTTTGCATTACTTCCGGAGGGAGCTTTTTCATCTTTTTAATTTCGTCGCAAGCTTAGTCAAAGCAACGCACAACGCTTCTGTGACAGAGTGCAGATTGCTGTTGAAGGTTAAACAGTGCTGGTATATTGCCATTATTTGTATTCGCGTTATTTCTGTAAAGTCGAAAATTTTCTTCTTAGCGTATCCGCGCAAGAAGATATTTAGTAATGAGAAATTGGTTATCTAGAAGGTAAGGTTGCTTTTCCCCGACGCCCAATGTTTTGGTTGGGAGGTTCTGTATTGGAATTACAAGGCCGAAGAAAAAAAATGTGGTAGGACTTTTATAAGCTGAAGCCTAAGGCTATTATCTTTTGCTACGCGACCAGTGATAGCTCAGCTGCTAACTTAGAGACGCTGCCGTTTTAACGAAGAATGTGTATTTTTCTCATTAAGGCTTCAATCGATAAGGACCGGCAATAAGGCAGTCATCATTACCACACCGAACGTTTGTGCAATCTTACTTCATAGCCAATGTGGGTTCTTGTCACGCCAGTAATGGACATTGTGTAAATTGGCATTCGAGTTCCTGCTTAGGCCTTGCCTATCACAAGCGAACTCCCAGTCTTTATTACAATTCATTAGGTGCAATTAGCAAAAATCAATCCCTTTCTTAAAGCCATTCGATGTCAGATTCATTTGAAGACGCACATAGGGTTTGCAGCTGTGTCTTGAAAATGACCAACGTGGGGCAGGGTTGGCTCCGTGCGCGTTGGCAACTTACACGTGCTCCCGGCCTAAGCGCTACGTTGCGAGGAAATCTCATCAATTCCACACATTGGTCTTTTTTTCTGAACATGGAGTGATACAGCAGTCTGAAAAATTGATTAAATATCGATATCAATTGGAGAAGGATCGGCACTCAACAACCAGGTTATTGGGCAGTATACAGTATGAATGCTAGCTCCGTGAACATTACTGCGCTGAAATAAGCGATCGCAATGTCCTGCTTCTCAGATGTGGAGTATCGGAGTTGCGCGGGCGTGGTCATTCCCACAATTAACACGAAGCGACGGGACTCTTTAATCTCGAGCGGCATTTCCACACATTGAAGTAATTTGGAACAATTGCACTGCAATAGTCTCGTCAGATGCGCACATAAAAAAAAAGCATCTCAAATGCGAACGTGTGGGCGTTTGAGAAGCAGGAGCTAATTCACGCTTAGAACAACCGTAATAACAACAGCCTAATAACACACAGCCACTGCCGCTCAAACCCCCCTTGCTACATGGACATATCTTTTTTTCAGACAGCGTTCACCCCATATCTAGGGTGTATAGGTAACTGGAAGCTCAACCTAATGCACAAAGGGATACATGATGACGACGCAAATCGAGCTCGCCGGGAATTTATAACAGAAGAGAAGTGGCACATATACAAATATAAAACTGCGGCTCAGCCCATCGGGGCTCTTAGAACCGATATCCTCGCGGCTGGCGATGACTATCTTTTTCTTACGCCGTGCGACAAAGTAGGCGATAACGCCTAACGCTGTCCAAGCGCAAGCACCTAGGCTCTCTACCCAGGGAAATTAGCACTCACGTTTCGAATTAGGCGCTGCACCCATCCCGACACGTCACCAGCGGACGTCACACTTGCGCCATACTTCCAGCGCTCCACGTGCGCTCAGTCGAGCTGCATGGCTCTGGAAAATGGTTTTTTCTTCCTTTAAAAAACTGATTTGGTATCAGCTCGTCTGCGGCATCAAACCGCCCATTGTAATTAAGCACCCAAATGGGATAATTAAAATGCTTATTAATAAACTTGTGTTAATTACACCCATAATTACAGAAGTTTTGCATCAAGTTATGCCTGCTTGGGCAGAGAGTCTGTTCCTGCAAATATTGTTTGCATGTTTTGACTGCAATTTTTCAAGGCTACTTAAAACGTTGCCTGCACCACCATATATATATATATATATATATATATATATATATATATATATATATATATATATATATATATATAATGTCAAAAGGGTCGCAATGAAAACCTAAAACATATTTATTTCGACGTTTGGGTCGTAGCCTTCAATCTCTGTAATTGTAATACCTTTAAGAAGGCGCCTGAGCGCCCTGTAAACCATTCTTGAGAAAAGTCGGGCTATGACCGAAACGTCGAAGTAAATATGTTTTACGTTTTCTAATGTGACTCTTTGAACACATTATATATTTATTCAGTTGGTTTGAAAACGTTTGACATCGCTGATATATATATATATATATATATATATATATATATATATATATATATATATATATATATATATATATATATACATACACTTATTTTTCTCGCTAGCTATGAAACGTGCATTGCCCCCATGTGCGGCATCCTGCCACCGCCGTATGTAGGTATGCATCTTGGTCATTCGCTCTGTACATTATTACAGCTTGCGCGCATCCGCGCGCGGACGCGTAGCACCCATGGGACATTGCAATGGGCAATAAAAACTGGCACTACCTGCGCTGAACTAAAAAAATAATACCAATAGCTCACTGTATGCATCATGTTGTCTGCGTCCAGGCTCCCTAACGCCCCACCTGCTGTAACACGCCGGAAAGACGACCGTCGTATTCAGTGCTAAAATTTAGGAGAAAAAAGAGTGATCAACTTGTTTTTGTTTCAGGAACAGACCTCTAACGGCTCGAGGGTAACCTGTGGCACTTTACTATTTTCATTCTCCCTCAAATGTGAAAAAACGCAAGCAATAAAAGCGTTGCACAAGTCTGAACAAAATAAAACCGCGCAGTCCACTGAAGGAGTGAAACAAGTCTTTTTCCGATTCAGCTGAAGGAGCCGCTTGAAGCCCTCATCCTTATTTGTTTGAAGCCGCCTTGGTTTCCATCCGCTCACCACGTGCTCCTGTGACGACGTCTGTGTTGCTCTAGATCTTAGGTAAGCCCCCCAAAAAAACCTGCTTTATCGAAACCTCCATCCCCTGGGATTGTTGACAAACGTGCACCATTTCCGGCATTGAAGACTCTGCTACCGCACAAAAACAGTGATAAGATATAACATTTCTACGTAGCCAGAGGGCACGGTCGAATTTATATCTATGCGCAGTTCTTATTTTTTATGCCCAATATCGCGTTGGGAGTAAAACTGATTCAGTTAAAGTGGTGGCCCTTCGCTTGAAAATATTTCAAGCACTTAAGTAGAGTGTTAGGGCGACATCTGGCGGATTTCCCGCGTCCACACTACATATCATGCTGGGAAGTACAAAAAGAGGTTTTTTTTTTTCACCATGTCGGATCCTGTTCACACAGCAACCCTTTTAATGTCTTGCGGAAATATCTCGTAAATAATTTTACTCGACACTCATATTCGCTCAGCGTCTTGACATTGATGAGTGTGGCGGGCTAACACAGATCGCTTCTCTTGCGCGAATTCATCTAAACTCTGAAGAAACGCATTGCCATTACGGCATGCGACGTGTCCCATGGAATTGTAAGCAGCGTGAGGTGTCGATCTGCCATGTTTGATGAATTTAACAATATACTTGGGATTAACGCTGATTAACTCAGTAAAGGTAATATTTCATTTTATTATAGTGCCTACCTCCAGTGAAGGCTTTTACAGGAAAGTATGAAATACCTAATACCTTTTACATGAAATACCTAATAATACTAAATATCCCAACATCAATAATTATAGACATCTCTATATATGCAAGTTTGCCACATTAAGAAGAAATACAGAAATTAAACACAGGAAAAGGCACTGTGATCTGCGGTTGCTTGCGTCAACAGAGCGAAGTGCGACGAATAAAATGCATAAATTATGTAATTACACTAGCCACGCAGGCGATGCTTGGCTTCAGTTATTGCCTCTGACCACTCAGTATGGAATGCTCACACGTAATATATACTCACTGGGAGATTTCCGGGCAGAATAGTTTTAGTTATTATTACTTCTTCGGATAGAGTAGAGATGTGTTGTGCTTTAAAAGTGAGCGCGAAGTATATTCCTCGTAGTTTTCGATAAAAGAAAGCCTGTATAAACAATAAAAAAACAAAGCTCTAGCAGCCTTCAACTTTTCTTTTTTGTCGGATTGTCCCAGTTCTGAAAAATTATAAGCTGCGATGAAATTATTCTGCTAATGTTTTTCTTTTAAATTTGTACCAAACGGTTTCCTCCCAGGTCTATTTTTCTTCCTTTATTTCAGTGAGAGTACAGTCGCACTTACAGATATGTCTATATATGTGGTCTCCGATGAGAGTAAAAGAAATGAGACGAAAGTATTTCCGCAATTTGTCGCCTGTAAGTTGCGCATATAGGTTTTCAGTGGCTTGTTGCACTTTGTTTGCCTATTTCAATAAAAGATGGAAACATCTTCATGCAGGTGTCGTTCGTATCTTATAATAAAATCACTCATGGTTGTATCAGCGCGGCTTCAATGGTTGCCAGGTTTTTTATTCCCCGCCATCATTTCTCCCCTTGGATAAGCACTTAATGAATGTGCTCAGCAAATGCTCATCCTATGAAATTTTGGTGACTCCGAGAAAATGCAAACGTTGTACCTATGAAACCTAGAAAAGCGAACGCTCCACCCGCGAAAACCTTCAACCATTTTCCTTCCACGCTCCTATATCTGCCGGGAGCCAAACGTTCGCGCACACAAGAACAGCACCATTATGCGATCACTGCCAAGAAGTGCTCTCTGTGCTGCAATAAGTCGCGGCTAAGCGCCCTGCAAGGTAAAGGTATCATTCTTTTGCGCTGATGAAAACAGAATTTGGATCACGGGGCCGAATTCGCCGTGCCTCGAGCAATAAATCGTTGATCAAAACACTGGAACATATTATGTGTATTGAAATTGACATAGTATTGGGCTGCTGCTTGCTCCGGCGCAGTGTCTAACGCAACACTTTCGTATGTGTATTGATGGCGCCAGCAATACGCAACCTTGTTTCCTGATAACCTAACTGGGCGCAGGCAGTTGCTAGAACCTACTGATTTGAACTGATTGCTTTCTTTAACGCTCAGTTCCCGGGCAAATAAAAATGTTTCTTCTCTGTGCGTTACCCGAAGTGCTTTTTGTGTCGCCAGATGTTTCTGAAGCGTGTTCTTTTGGCTTTCAACAAAGACTGCCATGCACAGGGGTGGTAACAAATTCAATGAGCTTTTTATTCACCATAGCTTGAAGTTGGCTGTTTTTTTTTGCGAAAAGTTGTTTTTGTGAAGTAAACTTCACTTTCATGAATGAAATCGATCAAATTTTAGGTTTTCTGTCAACCAACATTCCATTTTTTACGTCCCAGTTCCTTCTTCACGCTCGTTCCTTTTCTGTGCTGATTCATTGGATTTGGCGTTAGTCATTGCTGTGAAATGCACGTCCAAAGTTCCGACTCATTAGAGAACGCGTTCTAGCTATGAAACAGTTTTTACGGCTTACCGAACTAATATTAAGAAGCACTTCATATATTTGTTACCTCATGCTGGTGAATGTCTGCGTGAAAATAGAGAACCGTCCTTTTTTCTATCTGGAATGCATGAGAAAGTTTCGAATGCCGAAGCGTGGTGGCTAAAAGTTTCGCCACAACTTTGATGTTTCCTTGTGCTTTCAGTATCTTTTTCTTCAGTTTCTGTATTGTCATTATTTTGTTCTTGTGTTATGAATGCTGCCTGGAATGGGATGCAAATGTACCTTTGTGGACCCATGCATAAACTTCATGGAGAGCCCAGACTTGTACTACACTGTGTGGCAGTTCTTGTTTTACTTTTTTTGTGAAGCGTGGTTATATAAGAGCGTTTTATACGTGGTTTCTTGTGTTACTACACTGCTCCCTGTATAATACGTGTAATGTTTTCAGAGTCGGGCACTTTTAAGGGTAGAGCTGGCTCGAAGGCTAATATAGGATGTTTCAACGGCAGCTCTAGCCACTACTGTTAGGTTCAATTGAATTTCGTTATTACAAAGCGTAAACTACCGCCACGGGGCTCGTTCTGTTTCGGCTGAATATGGTGATACGCTGCGCGTGGCTGCAACATTGTGTATACGTATGGCATCACAATGCAGAAAAGCTAGCAATGTAGTCAAGGAAGCGAGCCGACGCGCTTTTCTTTTCGCGTCTTCGCTTTATTGAAGCACTACTTCCTAAAGGTGTTGATAAAATATATCATGTTGATATACCGCGCCTTCTAGGATCTTTGTTGTTTACAGAGTGTTAACAAATAGCGCAGTTCCGCTTATAATTTAGGAACAGAGTGGCAATGCAAATGTCAAGCGCACCGGATGACTGCCTTTACCTCACTGGGGACGTCGGCCGGACATAGTCGTGGCGCCGTGCACATGCGCGAAGCCTTTATGCACAACGTATCCTTTCTTGGCTAAAACAAATCATAACACGTGACGGCGGTGCGCGCTCCGCAATTGCGAATTTCTATCGACCCTAATGGGATTGGAAACGTTGCCGTAAAAAGAACATCTCATATTAACCACAAATGAACGTATTTTGTTCAAAGAGCATCTACTCCCTATACCAACAGTATGTGGTCCGCATATTTGAGCGGACGCTGCATGGCGTAACAACTCCCTTTTTTGAAGAATGAAAATCTACCCTAAATTCCACATATGCTCCGTTTTTCTTGGAGTAAAATGGTACCTCAAATGTAGCGTTTTAAATCGAACCTCGTGTACAGAGGGGGATAGAGGACAGGCCATTTAGTCTGATTTTGGCGAATTCATGCTTAGTGTGCACGCCTCCTGCATATGTACCTGAACCCGCATATTATTTGATTCTTTGCAAGCAAAGCTTAATCTGGCTGCGAATACGCAGCCTTCAGACATCACGTGACTGAAGCTGCCGGATGAAATATGCGTGGGCTCGTAAATAAGTGCCACTCAGGCATAAAAAATCCCGTCGTTGGCTATGAACCGTGCATTGCTCCCGTGTATCGTTCCACTGCCGTATATAGATATGACACTCCAGCATTCGTAGTACACATAAATTCATCTTGCACACACCCGTGCATGGGGGCATAACCCTACAAGGCAGGTCGCTGAGAGTGATAAAGCGTACGAACGTAAAAACTTTTCCATCCATTCTCAATGGGCTACATTCCGTAGGACTCTAAGCTAAAGGGCAACCAGTTACCTATTTCTTTGCATGCTGCGTCTTTTCGGTTCAATTTAATCAGCGCAATCCAGATGCCATCAAGCAATCGATACAGAAACCGAAGAAGATGATAGAAGGATTTACCATAAGCTTTCATTGCGCCCAGTAGGTTTAGAGAGCGCTATTACTTCCTGAGTATTTCACAACATCATTACTAAGCAATGCGTTCATATTTAGAAATGCTCGCATGTTGGAGGCGGCCTGCACATCCGCTTGCCGCACATGCCTGAGCGGAACGCAACACAGTCCTTCTAAGTGGCCATAATGTTTCCCTGTAGATGGTGGTGCCATTGCCGCTATTCTGGTGTAGTGTCATGGCAGCTTGCAGTGCTCGTAGATGTTTACGTGTATGTTGCTGACCAGAAATTGCAGTACAGTCCGTTCACGCAAGCTTCTCTGCTAAAGTGAACGAGTCTATACTAATTCAAAACTTTACAGCTTGAGGCGCAAAATGCACCCAAAACCTGCGTTCCCTGTATTAACTTCCAACAGTTGCGAAACGAGCATTGTAGGCGACCACGCACTCTTCTTGAAGCAAAAGTTTCAAGTCGCCAGCTTTTCGAGCCGTCTGCATCACGCAGGTTCTCACCTTAAGTGACCTTGTAGTTACTGCGCATTTCCTTTATTATAACCAGTTTAACAATATAAGTGAAAGCTATACTAAATACGTGTGGGTGATATGATTTCGTGGGTTTCACCCTTGAATGCTGCATGTTCCTTTCCACAAAACTCCTGCCTCAAAAGGGGAAAGAGCCGTGTGGTGAGCGCGTAAGTTAAATGCCAAGAGGTGGCCAAAATACTCCGTATCTGTTACCTTCTCCCTTTCACTCCCATCTTCCTTCTCTAAATTCCTGCAGACACTGCGCCTTTTTTATCATACAAACCAATGTACAAAATTACTTGTGGCTTAACTCTGGTTATCCCTATTTAAATTGCGATTTCAACGGCTGAAGCTTTTTTTGACTGCTACATTATTCCCTTGCCACGCCCTGGTGCTACTCATTGGGCACACTTAAGCTCAACCTTTAAGAGTATGCCGCGAGGGCGTAAGCTACCAGCCCACATATAAATCAGAAGGGTTCAATGCTGCTGAGCCGAATGTGGAGCGAAAGCATTAGTTGCCGGCATGGTGGTTGCCGGTAACCTAGCGTCCTTCTTCTTCTACCGTGGCTACGGCCGGTGCTATGCGACGAGCTGAAACCTGGAGCTGTAATGCTATCGCAATTTTATAGTTGAAAAATAGGAAAACTTCACTTTGACCAGGTTAAGTGTAGGTGTCCGCAATTCCGTAGCGTCCATTCAAAAATAGGCGCCTTCCTTTCCTATAAAATCTAATCTAAACAATAATTACGAAACAAAAAGTTTATTGAAAATCAGATTTTAAAGAGGATATCGCTGCAACACTCACAGCTTGCGCTCTGTCACTAGGTTCAAACCGTGCTGAAGGTCCCCTCAATGTTTCTTGAAACTCTCAGGCATTTTGCGCTGCTCGGTTTGTACGCTCGCCGACCTGATATTTTCCAGCGATAGCTTCACTGCGTGATATAAAGTCATCTGTGAGGTGGTAGTGAAAACGTTTATTAAAAAGAGAGTTACATGGAGGTTCCTCTGGGGTCAGGTTTAGTGCCCTTCCCCTCACAAGCACTTGGTGGAGTTCCTAGCACTGGACCCCAGTGGCTTCCGCTGCCGCCATTGCTCTTTTGACCAACACCTTTTGAGCTTTCAAGTCGGAGCAGGCAAGTAGGGTCGCCTCCCAGTCCTTCCAGGTGGGGTTCGAGTAAGGTGCAAAGGCAGGGTTTGAAGGGCACGCCCACACCGTGTGGAAGAGGTCCGGGGACATTTCCCCACAGTGTGGGTACTTCCCGGAGAAGGCATCGCCAAAGTGTTTAAAGTGACGCCGGGCTCATCATGGTGTTCGTAAGGAGACGAAGAAACTCGCGTTCCTCCGTTCTCGTTAATCGTTTACACGGTTGGGGGTAAAGATAATTTTTGGTACCACTGAGTAATTTCTTCGCAAGTGAAGGCTGGTGTGAATTCTTCTGAGGGGAAGGGGCACGAGGTTGCCCGGTTGGAGAGAGTGCGAATGGCGGAATCTGCTGCCTCGTTTGCTCCTTGCCCCGAGTGGGCCGGAGCACAGACTATGAAGCGGCGAAATGGACTTCCTACGTACGAGCTGTTTTTTAGTAGCGGGTAGGCCAGGTACAGGACCCAGCCCTGTTGAACGTTCCTACACGCCCCTCGAGAGTTCATTATGATTGTTTTGGAATCAGAGTGCGTTGTTGCTAATGCCATGGCGACCTCCTCTGCCTGTGTTACGTTTCGGGCTTACAGTCGTGTGTGGTATGTGTAGAGGGGTAACAGATGACGCCCCGGCGGTGTCTGCGATAATCGCGTGTATTGGATTGTGAGGTGGGCTTCTTTCAGCTCCTTGAACGAGTTCATCATGCCCTAACCTTCGAGTTTCAGGTTCGACGTGGGTATAGGGAGGTCGAGGGCCTTCTTCGCTTTTTCGCACGTGATCACCTCGAGGGTACCTTCGTCATGTTTCTTGAGGTGGAGAGAGTGGGCCGACTACAGTATTCTTTTTACGAAGGCATTGGCCAGTCATAGAGCGTCTTTTCTCCTCAGTCCCCCTTTCTTGTTCGAGACTCTGCGTACCATTCGGCCCACCTGTTCTCCCTCAGTTTTTAACTTGTCGAGGGTGGTCTTCGCCAGCTTACGCTGGTGGATGAACAGACCAAGGACTCTAATCTACTCTCTCGGGTATTGATTCTGATCCAAGTCGCAATTGTTTCTTATTTTGTATTTTTGGCAGGAAACATATGGACGAATTCCGAGCTTTTCGGTGAGCAATGAAGGCCGCATTTTGTAGCGTACTCATTCAGAGTGGTGGCTGCCTTCTGCACGCTGGCCTCCATTTTTCCCAGGAAGCTCTGAGTGGCCCATATGGAGATGTTGTCCGCCTATAGCGGGTGCTACACACGGGAGACTTTATCCAGTTGGACAGGAAGATTCTTCATTGCAATGTTGAAAATCAGCGGCGATAGCACCGCTCTAGTGCTGTTCCTCTCGTTACTAATGGGAAGGGACCGTGTTCTGCGTTCTGTGCTCTGAGGAAGGTCTGTCTGTCTGACAGGAAGCGTTTTATATACTCGAAAGCGTTCTTTCCACACCCCGTCTCCGAAAGGTGTGTCAAGATAGCCTAGTGCGTCACATTATCGAAGGCTCCCTTCTGATCTCGGGCAAGCACTATCTTATCCCCGTTCGAATGTTCTATCGAATTTAGGATCTCCCTGCTAAGCTGTAGCAGGACGGTCTGAGCTTATTTATTTGGCTTGAAGCCATACATCGAGTCGGCGAAGACATCTGTTTTCTAGATATTTGGAGAGTCTGTCTCTGACCATTGTTTCCATCGATTTAACCACGCACGACGTCAGAGAAATAGGCCTAAGGTCGTCCATATATATAGCTTTGCCCGCCTTTCGGATGGAAGTTATGAGTGCCGTCTTTCATTCTGTGGGAAGAGGAACTCCCCCCTTCAAATCGAATTAATGTGTTCCTAGAGGTGGAGGAGGTGGGCATTAACATCCGTCACCGCCTCTGAGAGCTTTACCCGCGTTTCCTTAAAGCGGAGGTTTGTTAGCCGCTGTTTCTTTAGGTTTGGTATTTCTGCTCCTGGATAGCAGCACTATTATATTATTTTCTGAATTTTGCCCAGTCCGGCAGCCTAGTCTGCTCCGTCGGTCTGGTAAGGACTTTAGGGCGGAGAGTTATATTGATCAGACAGTGGTCACTACCGAGTGTTTCCTCCGTATTCGTCCACTTCACTCGCCTCGCGTCTTTGAAAAGGTCAAGTCCGGCCATGTATCCCTCTGTGCCGAGTTGCCAATCCGTGTGGGGTACGCGTGGGTTGGTTTGTGTTAGCCCTAATGTGGTCGCTGTCCCCGCTAGCTTCCGCCCTCGTATGTCCTCTCGGTCATAGTCCCATGAGAGGCTCTGTGCGTTGAAATCTCTTATCACTAGTAGCGGATCTCGTCCCGGTTCCCTGATAGTCCTGCTCTGGTGTATGAAGAAGGTTAAGATTTTTCCTTTAGGAGAGCAGTACACGTTCAGCATGTGTGAACGGCGGATTATCTTTTTTTTATGGGTAGGAGAGTCACCATCACGTATGAAAAGCTGACTTAAAATTCCAGACCTATTAAATTTGATGTTAATTTGTTGTGTACGAAGACGTATGTTAGGGGGTCGAGGTGGAACTTTTTTGTAGTTTGTGAGGCTCGCGTTCCCGCTTGGCTCCTATACGACCACCACTGGCGGAGTATGCTCGTACAGGAAATGTGCATCCCAAGATCCCCTCTCTTAATCATTGATTGAAAATCTCGCCTATTCCACTGTGTTAAAAATTTAGGGCTCTGTTGTTTTTGTACCTCCATATTGTGCTTGGCTATTGCTATTCTGGAGTGGGAGCTGCTGCAACTTCTCGTCCTCACTGAGCACCCTACGCATCTTGTGTGTTAGCAGATTCGTGGGTCTCCTTGTGTTAGCATACTAGCGAACCATCATCGATTTCGCTATCTGTCGTGATGCTATGGAGGGAATGAATTTTTGTATCCTTCTCATCATAACTTATAGTTTGCTTTCCATGTAAAGCTGTGCATCGCTTCCATTGCCTCCTCTTGCTGAGGTGGCTTGGATTTAGCTAGTGCAGTTTCTATTTTGTTGGTTAGCTCCTATATTTGCGCTTTTAGGGCGGCTATCTGTTTTCTAGGCTAAATCTCTACCGAGTTGGGTGTAGGTGGAGAGGTAGTATTGGGAGGATGAGGGGCGACCCCACTCACCTGATGCTTCCCGTTCTTGACCATGTTGGCCGAGGGCCTCTCTTGATTGTTTCGGTCAGAATTTGGCTCCATGTTAATTAGATGTTGCGGGATATTCCCGCTCCCTTTTTTTCTTGTTTTTCTTCATGTTGCTGGATTGTTGCTGCTCTTTAATACGGAATTTCGCAGTGCAGTCGTTAGAGTTCGTGACATGTGCGCCGCCATATACCGTACATTTCGGTTGCACTTGTGAAGGGTCCGCACCCGCTCCATAAACGAAGTATGCGTTACAAAGAGTCCGCAGTTTTCTTGCCTCGATGTCGGGCAGGTGTCTGCCCTATGTGCCACCGTTCCACGCAGGTAACAGGCTTGTATGGTGCGACGGTAAGTGGCTACCGATATACCTTGCGCGTTGTACAGCACATCTTTGTGCTAGTACTTCCTTTCTAAGGTGACCCTTGCTTTTTTCGAAGTGGTGAACTTTCGAATTTCCAGAATTTTGCTCTCTCTGTGAAAGCTTCTCAACTTCCCTCGCAGGAATTCGGTGGTATCCTGATTGGCCACTGTGATGACTTTGTGTACCAGGTTGTCTTCACTTTGCTTTACGTGTCCACACAGATAGAGGTATTTCCCTTGTGTTCGGATTGGAAAGTCCCCGACCAGTCTGTTTGCCACGTGGATGCTCGACGTGCCCACGATGATCAGGTTTTGGTCCGGGGACACTTTAAAGCAAACATTATCCGCTTCGGCCTCACAGACTCGTTGTCATCTAGGCTAGGTCCCACTCGCCGTGTTGCAAGTTCTTCACGTTGGTCGCCGTTAGTGGTTTGATGATTAGCACTACGTCATCTGGTCTGAATCTGCACAGAAACTTTGGCTTCCATGAAGCTCTGACTTGCCTTGGGCCGCCGGCTACGCACTCCCTTGGTTTCGAGTCGGGTTGCGCGTGGTGGTTGGTTGGTTGATTGCACAACTTTTATTTCCATATGAAATGGACGTCCTCTTTCCCGCCCCCGGCACGCCTGCCGGGGAAGACGAGGAGTCGTGCGTCCGCGAATTAGAGGCTGGCAGGTAGCCTTTGGCTTGATGCGGCCTCTTCCCCTAGATGGGCGGTGCGGTGCTGGATCACAGGGTTCGCGCTTCGTAGCATGGTATCCCAGGCTACTCCACTTATAATATTTTGTCCTATCCCTGGAGATTGTGGGCACTTCCAATTTATGTGGTCGAGGGTCCCTCTCGCCCCACAGGGTTTGCACACATCATTATCCCTAAGGTCTGGTAGCGCGTGAAACACCCAGACCGTGTTCATGAACGTATTACTTTGTAGCTGCCTCCACGCGAAAGGTTCTCTATTATTTAGGCTAACATCTGGCGGGGGTACCAGTCTACATTCCAATTTATAATGGTCGATGATTTCCCCGTAGTTTTGCACACGCTCGTCGTATGCCCAGTGTTCGAGGTGCCCGACGGCTACCCGGAAGTAGAGACCTCGGGCTAGCTCGTGAGCCGCCTCGTTACCAGGGACTGCAGCGTGAGCGAGTGTCCAAATTAACTGAATTGGCATTCTTTGGGTGAGGATTTTGGCCGCCTCTGACGATATTCTGCCCTTTCCAAAATTTTGAATGGAAGTTTTTCTGTCGCTAATTATGAACTTGGCTTCCGTTCCTACGCAAGCTATCACTGTCATCACCTCCTGCGCAGTCTCTATGTTGCGGCCTCTGATGGCTGCTGCGGATACCGCCGCCCCTCAGCCACCGATTATCGAAGCTACCCCTACACCTGTTCTGCCACTTGTCGAAATGAGCCGAAGCTCTAGAGCGGCGGTTCAAGAACATGGGATCGAAGGAAGTAGTCTATGTTGATGAGGGCCATGTGAGGAAAATCTATGATGTCACGTCCACACTAAACATGCTTTCCCTGTTTTCTCCCGCTGCAGGCCGTTTTCCCGCCGTAGAAAGATTGCTTGCCTCATATGGCTAGAGCCGCGCCCCCCATTTCGGTTCACAGTGGCATAATGGGAGAGACTATTGCATAAGAAACCCCGTGGCATGACTGTTCTTGCGTCAACGTCTGTACCTTTGGGCAAGACAGCTAGGTAGATTCAGTAGTGCACGGACTGTAATGCGAGCGATGCTACTACACATACATTCATAGGGTAAAATAATGCATCTCCGGCGTCACTTCGGCGTCCACGGAAGTGCACCAGCTTATACTTGCATCGAAGGCAGCCCAAGTTTCGGAGTAGTTGAGGCCTGATAGCGAAAAAAGCAGAAAAAAATTGCACAATCCAACAAAAGCAGATAGATCACAAACACAATATTAGAACGAAAACATATATATTAGAAGAATAGATAAATATTCATTTCTCTTTCCACCATGAAAGAAGCGCTAAATTTCATTTTTGATTCCTTCTTTTTATCATATTTTATTCCACGCCTGTTTCCTTCTTTTGGTCTTTGCAAATGATTGAAACGGAGAAGCGCACAGATGATATTCGAAATTTTTCCTTCTTACCTGTTAGCACGTGTACTTTCTTCCCTGTGATTTCTGCACTGTCTGTATAACAATATCCTGCATTCATCTTTTCCGCCCAAAAACGTGACCACTTATTTACGTTTTCGTAGTAATAAGAAGGCTGTCTTCGTGTTTGTTGCTGCTTCTTCTTGGTCACAGGCTTTAGTCGGCCTTCTATATCTTGTTCAAAATTCAGGTAGTGTAACGCTTATTTTATTCGCGGCTATACACAATGACACCAAATGCTTCTAGAAACACTGAAACCGAAAAACGTTAAGATGCTTTACCGTCTTGTCTGGTGGTGACATTCTCTTCGTTGTAGCGAAGCACTAGATAAAAAAGAGAATTAACTATTGTCACTTCAATACACGCAGTGTTAAGGTTTTATCGGTGGGTTTAGCGCATTGAGTACAAATACGCCGGATTAGCACTGACCGCAAGGAATCGCCTGTAATATTCGCTATGCTGTGCATGATCAAGTCGTACATCGTTGTGTGAAAATTAAAGTCCTAGAACCTGCTATATCCGCTTGAGTTTGCTTTATAGCTTTACGTTATATCGCTTTTATTTCTTCCAACACGCATGTCGTCTCCTGTTCATTTGTTCCCTGCCCTTCTAACTCCGCTAACAGAGTCGGTCTGGGCGTTGCCTTTCGGCTCTTGGATGGAAGTCAGAGCAAGAATAACGATGTGCACAAAATATGCTTTTGAAGCGCCACAGAGGGTAAATTCAGGTGTGAACAGTCCCGGATGAATGAGTCCTATCCTGTCGGAAAAACCTACAGAAAATGTTCTGATGTTACGACAGAATTTCTGTGCGGTGTTTGACGCGAAACCTGTTGTGACAAAAACATTTTGTCGTACATCAGACATTTCTGTAACTACAACAAAAACGTGCTACAGAACTACAGAAGAGTACTACAGAAGTACAGAAAAATCATATGGTTGCGACAAACTACAGGATATTTTGTCGTGTTTTTGACACTGTTCTGTAGTTTTGACTCTGTTCTGGGTAAGTAGGCATGGAAGAGGAAGGTGCGGGTTTTTAGCAGCGCCACGTTAGCGGCTGCAATTAAGGACAGATTTGTGTGGAGGGGGAATATTTTTATTATTATTATAGGCAAGACGTTCTCGGTAGTGCATAATGTTTTCGTTGTAAGCGAACATACGATCTCGAGCACCTGCCCAGGCGTCAGTGGCTCTTGCTCGGGTGACGAAACCTCGAACTAAGAAATGAGCCGCCTCGTTACCTGGGTGCCCGTCGTACGCTGGGACGCAGAGATGCTGAATAGATAGGATAAGGACGGGAGATCGGCTTAGAAGCCAGAACGCGGGTTCGGAGATGAGGCGTTTCCCAAAGTTTCGGATCCCTGTTATAGTCAGTACCAATTAGGATTGGAGAATTAGTAGCAATTGCTAAAGCCACTGCCGCCTCCTTAGGTTTCGGCGAAGGGGAAGCGATTACAGGGCATGCCCTAAAAGGGATGGAGGTACTGGATATACCGCCAGGGAAAAGACGGAAGAGCACTACGAGCCTCTTGATATTCGTGGTGCGTGTCCTTAATGAGAGGAAAAATGGTCGGGAAGTCTCGTGCGCGGGGTGAGAGGGAGAAGGTGTAGCAATAATGTCCAGGGGGTGAAGCCTATAGCTTCAAGAATGTGACGGCCGGCTAGAGTGGATAAGAACCGGTCAAGTGGGCAGATCGTTCAGCCTTGGTGAGTTTCTCGAGGAGATTTTGTACACCCATCTTAAGAAAGCGCTCATTCAACGTGCGGCTGGGAAGATTTAAGGCAGTCTCGTACGCCTCAAGAATAAGGCGCTTGACCTGGTTCTGCTACTCGAGAGAGAAATGAATAGGGTTAAGAATACATTACTCGACTGAGAACGAAAGCCTGTATCAGGCATTGGAGGTCGGGTTCCCACATGCAAAGGTGTTTATTAATGATTCTTTTAACTCGGCGGACTGACTGCTCAATGAGAGTAGTGCGTTTGATGATCGTGGTAGTGTTCTTGTCATTGCTCTGGAGGATCATCACCAGAGTGCCTTCTCTCTACGGCATCTATGGTGACCTCGATGCTTCGATGACAGTCGGAGGAGCTTTGTCTATTCTTCCTCGAGGCGGGTGGATGATCAAAAGATCAGATTTGGTAGGAGAGCACGAAAGATCGACATCGACCCAATGACGATGAGAGGAAACCACATGCCCGCCAGCTTGCAGTGTCTCTTCAATAGCTCCCACATTACCTGTGAAGGTCCACAGAGTAATGTTGTCAGCATATAAAGAGTGCGAAAGGGCAGTAATCACGACAGAACCTTTGTCATGGGGAGGAGAGTAGTATTAAACAGAAGCGGGGACATCACAGAACCCTGAGGGGTACCTCAGTTATCAGGGGAGAGAACAGGAAATGAGAAGGATCCAAATATGATATCAGCTGTGCGCTGGTGAAGAAAAGCTAGGCTGTACTGATGGATTCGATGGCCGACTTATAGGGATGACAGAACGCCCAAAATGGCTTAATGATGCGCATTTTCAAATGCCATTTCCAAGTCTGTAGTCATGCGATTCGTCTAGAGGGAGAAGAGGACGTCTTATGAAAGCTGGAGCATGATATCTTAACTAGAGAGATTTTGGCGGTATACCGGCATTAGGGGGGTAGGGGAGGTTATCGTCCGTGTGCTGCAGAAGACGAGCAAGGATAACATACTCAAAGAGCTTCCCTGTGCTCGACCTGAGCGAAATAGGGCAAATATTTTGTATCTCAGGAGACTTCCCTGGCTTGAGGATGAAAGTTATGCAGGCATGAGTGTACGGCAGGAAGAGGGTGCCCTTTCACCAGCACTGATTGAGTATGTCTGCAACAGCCTCTACGGACGAGCCACTCAGATTGCAGAGCATTTCGTTAGTGTCTCAGCGACGAGGCTGAGGTGGTCGAGAATATGTCGTCTGAGATGGGGAGAATTGCATCCTCAGAGAGTTGATGCAAGATGCGTGCGACATTTTGAGTTCATTACTCTTGATCTGGCCTGTGTCCAGGAGATGTCTCAAGAAGAACTAACTGTTTGCATGCCTAAATTGCTAATGATGCCACAACAATGTTGTCTCCGTTGAAAATGGGATAGGTCACGTGCATGCGCTTTAACCTGAGGTCAGCAATATGTCGTTTCATGGGTCTATTGTGCTCTTAACATAGCCAGCCTCGTTGCAAGCTGGCATGTACATCCCACATATGAAAGAGACTGCTAACAGCCCTCGATGTGCCCTCGGGTTTCAGAATGGTTAAAGTAGCGTGACCGACATCGCGGATGAGAGTGTCAGTCCATTCAGAAAAATCGGTTCTGTTGCCATTTACTAGGCTCCTAATCTGGCGAAACTTGTTCCAGCTCCCCACCTGAACTCCCCGTCGTTTTAGAGCGGAAGTTCAAGAGATATTGAGCTCTGTGGAAAATGCGGAATGTTCACTACCAAGTGAGTGGTTTGTGTTGGTCCATCGGCTGTCATGGATGTGTTTGTCAAGTGAAAGGTCTGGGCTTGTGTTGTGTTGAATACTGGATTCAATCCATTCAGGAGCGAGATGTTTTTGTCCTGAATGAATGATCATATGGAGGTGCTTTTACAATAGTTTTGGCGGTACCCTCAGCTTAAGTGATTGGCGTTAGTCACCCAATATCAGCATTGTGTTGTTCAAACTTATTGATAGCTTCTTGTGGAGAGAAGCAAGAAAGAAGGAATGAGGACTTTTGGGATGGCTCTAAATATTCAATATGTAAAAACTAAGTGATTTGGCGTGTGCAGGGGAGAAGTTCCGGCAAGAGACCGTCAACGGCGTTTACCTCTAACGGGTACTTTATCGCAGTGAGATTGTGATGGACGAGTGTGGCGACCCTGGTCTGCGGCGAGGTTGATGGTTAGTATGTGGTGTAATTCTGAAATATGACTAACTCCAGTTTCTTGAACCGCAATGACATTCGGGACGTCGCGGCTCGAAAGGTTCTGTAAGAGAAGCTGCAGGTTGTCTCGTTTCGGACACCTCCTGCAGTTGTTTGGCACATCTAAATTCTTTCGGGTGTTGCAGAGATTTTGGACAATGACGAAGAGGGCGGTAGATGTAGCCGGCGGCGCACGACCTCTGGGAAGAGGCTTGAGTAACTGAGTTTTGATTTGCGCGACAGAGGCCTCTTAATTGCTGGGGCGAGTTTCAAGTGCGGCCATGGGGTCACAAATGTTCTTCCTTCATATTTGAGTTTCAGAGCAGAACGTGTTAAGCATCACCATCATGCGTATCTCAAAATCTTGAATGAATGACATGACATGGTGTACAAGGATGTCAGTGACTAGCGGGAGAGAGAATTGGCGCCATCATTGGACTTCCTCTTAAAGGGGAGCCCACGGGCCGTAGACAGGGTGCGTAAGGAGGAGGTGAAAGGGATAGAGAATGAGGATGAACGCGGCATGTTTGCAATTGTACGGGGCTTACATAATTGGAAAAATGGTGCTGGGAACGTTCAAGGAAAAAATGAATTTAGAGTTGCTCTTTATGAGCTGCAATTTCGCGACCCAGGTAGGATAAGCTCTGGGGTTTCCTTCTTGAGGGAAGAAGGCTGTAGCCGGCAGCTCACCTGGTTTTTGTAGCGAGAGCTATACTACGCCAGCCGCTTCGCCTCTTCATCGTGATCGCACTTTCATTGTAGTCGCACCTTGGCCGCTGTCGCACTGACCGTGAGCGGTTTCCTAGCAATCGCCACACCTGGCAGTTCCTCTAGGGGGTCCACTTATGATATAGAAAAAAGCGTCTCCACCGGGAACCTAACCTCCATCCCTCTGACTTCCAACTGAGTGCTTTACCAACAGCGCCACGCTTTTGTTTGGTTATATTGCCACGTGGTGGTGACAAAGTCGATGGTCCAAATGAGTCGATGATTGCAGGGAAGAAACTCTTTATTGGGCTGACTTGCGCCTGCATAACAACTAAGGAACTCGGCAAGGGCGATAGCAACAAACAGTCTCGTCGATCCTCGAACAAAGAATGCCCGTCGCACTCGTCAACCCTTGATTTAAAGGCTGCTCGGAACAATCTAGATAACGTCGCAAACTGCTAGCAGCATAGCCTGGAACATTGTAGAAACATACGTGAGTGATCGGAATCTTCGAGACAGATCTCGGCGCAAGTATTGATAATCGCGCCAGAATAAGAATGATAAGGCCGCATGCCAGCGGCTGTCGAACAAGAACAAATAAAGATTTAAACAGTTTGCGGCAATATCTTGTTCTCTTTTGACCAACTGCGCAACGCCTGTGCTGGTAAGCAACACATCTTAATTCTCGTCTTGCGAGAAGATGATAGCCCCACAGCTAGTGGCGCCACAATACTAACTAATGAATAACTAGTCTCTATGTAGTACGAATTAGTCATTTGTGATGAAAGAGTTGTCGTGAGTAATCACAATGACTGGATATGAAGTCATCACATGCTGATGTCATCGGCTCTGACACCATGACTGAATGTGACGAAATGATTGCGTCATATACAGTCATGACGTCACGACTTGTTAAGTCATCAGCAAGCTATGCTAACCCCACCGGGCCTTCGATCCCTATCTCCGTGCAGCGTAATTCTTTCGCCACTTCCTCGAACGCAGCACAAAACAGCATGTGAAAGCAGACAGTGAAGCAGGCATCAGCGGAGTTACAAATTGGTTTACAGGGACGAAATAGCGCAGTATCTGGCAGATCTCTCCGCAGTCAAATTAACCCAGTCGTAAGGAGATGGCGGCAGTGAAAATAGAGAGGAAGAGGTGTCGTATTAGAGGGCTTAAAACCACCGCGGAACAGATGCATTCGTCTCAACGCATTGTAGTGGGCAAAGGGCCCCCTATGTTATAAAAAAAGCTGCAACCATAGAGGAAAATACTGTGTGCAAAACCCACGTCTCTATTTTCCAGCCGAACATGTGTGGCCATGCAGATAGCTCTCGCGTAATTGCAGGTTTAAGCACAGGTTAAACCAGAGCTAATTTGTGGTGAATCCTGGACCTTTTGGCCGGGACGTTGCGTGAAGGACACAGAACGTCTGCGAATGCGATCAGTTCCTGGGCGGGAGGAGGAGCGTTGGCGACTTCGCGACTCCCTGCGACTTTTTGGTGGCGAAGATGGCGGCACACCTGCTGGAGACATTGTCTCAGTATTGGAGTCCGGCGTTTTGTTCCTAGAGCGTTCGAAACGCACTTCGCACTTTATTGATTGATTTAGAGGAAGGGAAAGGCGCGGTAACTGTCTCACTTGTAACACTTTGCACTTGCGCTTTCTTGTGAAGTGCGCTTCGCTGTAGGCAGTGCAATCTGGCGTTTCATCATGGGTTGAGACGCACTGCAGCGCGGATAAAGACTGGTGCGCTTTTTTCCGACACGTCAGCACGGTGGCCTGATTGCCGCAGTTGGTGCATGCTTCAATTTTCATCTTGAATGAGAACAAGTGTAGAAGTTGCTGCAGAAGACGAGCTGTTTTCGATCGCCAATGGTGTCGATGAAGATAATCAATATAGAATTGGTGTATCCTAGTTGATGAAGATCAGTTCAGTTCAGTTCAGTCCTTCAGTCGTGTCCGACTCTTCATGACCCTATGAACTATATTACGCCACGCTTTCCAGTCTCTCACTATCTTCCTAACATCACATACCTTCATCTGCAGCGCCTGGAGGATGTCATCTAACCATCGCGTTCGCTATGATGAGCATCACCGATTGTGAAATGCCAGTTAGAATTCAGCGCCCTAGGGCGGAGATTTCTTCCCGGCCTGCGTCTGAGGCGGGGCACCCGCCATCCATCCCAAGCGACGGAGGGCCGGAGCCTCTTCATCCGCTGGAATCAATAAAAAGTTCTGCTCTCTCTCTCTCTTCCTAGGTCTAGTTATAAAGCACATTGTATAGTATCCCCCTGACGGTGCTGTCAGGGGCAGCGACATGTTTTACTGTGATACTGTTGGTCGTGTAGGCGAAGTTCTTTAATCTGGTCATTACACTTTAGTCGGCTTCTGAAAGCATACGTATAAATAATTAGTTGTTCTAGCAGTTTAGTCGGAGCATGTCCCGAGCCCGAGCTTCTGCATAGTCAATCTGTATGCCATTACGAAGCAGAAGAGCACCGCCATTATCGAGACGCAGGTAGACACCACTACACGGGTGGAACATGATCTTGCCATCTGAACTTGATAGTAGTGAAACTGGAGCATTTTCTTGAATTTTTTTGGCGTAGGTGTGCTTTGCAACGATTGGGCTGGTTGGCCTAGACCTACCCGAGAGCTGGGCCCGTATTCCGAGTTTACGTCGTTCTCACAATTGTGGCTATCTTACCGACCTCGAGTCACCTTATTAGTGAAAATGCTGGAACAGAATGTAACTACCACGTCCGGTTCCTGCATTTTTACCACTCAGATGGCTTGAGGTCGGGGATAACGACGCAGACTCGGAGATCGGCTCCTAGCATATGCTTATACGTGACGTGACGACTGCTTCTTAGTGGGGTAGAATTTGTTTCGGGCCCGGATAGCGCGGGACCAATGCAAATCGTTTTCGAATTCTTGCTTGGGAATTTCTTTGCCTTCAAGAGGATACTCAATCTTCGATGATGTAGACAAGAAGAAGATCCTGGCGATAAGCCTAACCTGTGGTGGTGGCGCCACTATGTCTCGCGGGCCAGGAAAAGCTTTTAAAGTCGACACAAAAGGGTGGAAATGTCCTCAAAATGGTTTGTAGAAGGACACCACTTTCTGGGACCGATTGATTTCAGGTGAATTTAGGTTGGTATGCCTCCGCGACGAGCGAATGTTGACCGAGCACATATAAAAAAACGTACATATCGCTCGAAGGCGAACGCAGCACTCGATCCCCAGCAGAGGACTTTAACCGAATGTGTAACACACGGGATCGTGAAACGCACATCATAATTTTCCTTGTCTACTTTGAGGATGATAGCAGCGGGATTCTGCGAGTGATATATGCTGCCCCTTTCCTTTCCGGCAAATAAATTACAGAGCGCTGGAGAACTTTGATGGGTTCAACTGGTTGTTCTAGACGGGGGCGCACGATGTACAATGCGCAGCAGCAACTCTCAGGCTTTCGCATTTATCACTGCAGATTCTGCAGTGTTCTGGGAATTTTTTTCGGTATGCTCGTATGCTGCTCCGGAGTTCGACCCAATTTTCTTTGATTCTAACTTCGGTGTTTCGCCACCTGAGCAGCCGTACGCATACAAATTATTCAACTCTGTCGGATACGCAAATGTCGCACCATCAGTAGACTCGGTACGAGCACGAATTTGTAATGAACATAATCGCAAAGTGATAAGGCTCATGCTCTCAGCAGCTCCATTGCACCGATCAGGCCTGGACAGATTGCGTCGTCAGTATCCACCTAGACCGAAGGTGATGCGTACTACACCTTATTGCCGCCCTCCACCTTTCCGCTGAGCACACGTATGCCTTCTCTCAGGAACAGTGCTTGAAAAAGTCAGGTATTTGACTCCAGCTAATTTAGGACTAGAACCCAGTTATGGTAATGTTTACCCAAGTTGCCAATGAAAGCAAGTCATGATTACCGTGGTTGTTTCTATTCAGTTTGGTTGCTAAACTTAAGGCGGACCTTCGCCTATGTGCATATTACGCGAGCCAGAGTGCAGACATTGTTCTTGTAGTACAGCATTTTACAATTACCGTCACAACCCGTCGTCTTAGTTTTGTTGCGAGTATATTTCTGCAAATATTACCAGGTGAATAGCTTTATAAGGCACGAATGTTCATAGTTTTGTTGAAGCATAATAAAGTCTAAGACCTAAGCACTTGTCCTTGCAGTGCCAGAGGTGTAGCTTGCAAAACCTGACATCGCGCAGCGCAGAGCACGACTCAGCGGAGGTGGGTCAGATACAAAGCCAGTCGCTGGCCCGTACATTTTCTTTTCCTTCTTCCTACAGTTGCAACAGCAACAGCTTCTTCTCAGGTGAAATGAGTTCTTGTAGTGCCATTCTACAACGATTCCATGGGCTCCTTCGTTTTAATGCAACCAACGTATTGTATACTCAGAATCAAAATTCTCGCACAGGCTGGAGCATATACGATATTCTAGCAGGAGTAAATATGCACTGAAAATACACTTTACCTTGCCTGGTAGCCGTGGCAAAGTAGATGACAAGATAAGATGTCGCAGCCTTCCTTTTATTGTTCTTTTTGTCACCTCGTGTGCTGTTCTATAGTAGCTCTACGACCGGCAGCGAGGGAGAACAATCGTGTCGTTGCCACGGTAGTGTTTTAATGCGCAAACCGTTGGAGCGGCAGCCTATGCGATATCTACGCAGTGCACAGTAGCAGGTCAGATTTGAATTTTTCCGGTCAACCTCTCGGCTTCTCCATTGAATAAATCCGTCACTGTCTATCTACACCGTGCATTTCGTTTGACGGCAGCGTGCTCAAGCAGCACTGGCTCCTGAGGGATCTTGCCAAGATTTCAGAACAAAGCACCGCACATCACTTTTATCCGCGAAATTCTCGCAGTGAAAGTTCGCCCCTTGGCAGTCGGCCTTAAGGCGCTAAGCATATAAATTTTAGATTGGTTTACAGGAAATAAATGCGCCGTATTTCTCACACATTTCACCACACACCTGTACCGCTCTCAGCTCAGTTCAGTCGTTCAGTCGTGTCCGACTCTTCGTGAACCTATTGACCATGTCACGCCACGCTTTCCGGTCTCTCACTATCTTCCTAACATCACATAACATCATCTGCAGTGCCTCGAGGATGCCATCTAACCATCGTGATCGCTGCCTATCCCTTCTCCGGCGACCCTCAACCTTTCCCGACACCAAATCTTTCTCCAGCGACTCCTCTCTTCTCATCAGATGACCAAAGTAGCTGAGCTTTAACTTTAGAATTTGACCCTCCAGTGAGCAGTCAGGGTTTTATGGTCGACAATATCGACTGATTTGATCTTTTGGCAATCCAAGGAGCTCTCAAGAGTCTTCGCCAGCACCACAATTCAAACGCGTCAATTCTTCGGCGGTCAGCCTTTTTCACAGTGCAAATCTCGCATCCATACATCACAACTGGAAAGACCATAGCACGAGTTATACGGATCTTGGTTGGCAGATTAATGTCTCTGCTCTTTACTAGGCGGTCAAGGCTAACCATTGCTCTCTTTCCCAGAAGCAGGCGTCTCCTAATTTCATGGCCGCAGTCTCCTTCCGAGGTAATCTTGGAGCCCAAGAAGAGGAAATCTGTCACAGCTTCCACTTCTTGTCCCTTGATGCTCCAGGACTTGATAGGGCACGACGCCATGATCTTTGTCTTTTTAATGTTCAGTTTAAGCCCAAACTTCTCACTGTCTTCTTGTACGCGCATCAGAAGTCTCTTGAGTTCCACTTCACTTTCTGCCATTAAGATGGTATCATCCGCATATCTAAGGTTGTTGATACGTTTTCCAGCAATCTTCACTCCAGCTGAAGACTCGTCCAGACCAGCCTTCCTCATGATGCACTCTGCATATAGGTTAAATAGGCAGGGCGACAGTATGCAGCCCTGCCTCACTCCTTTCTCAATCGGAAACCAATCAGTAAGACCATGCCCAGTTCTGACTGTGGCCTCTTGCCCTTCATACAGGTTCCTGAGGAGACATATAAGGTGAATTGGAACTCCCATCTCTTGGAGAGCTTGCCACAATCTACGGTGATCTACGCAGTCAAACGCTTTCGCATAATCAATAAAGCAGAAGCAGATAGGTTTCTGGAACTATCTTGCTTTTTCCATAGTCCACCGAAGGTTGGCAATTTGGTCTCTAGTTCCTCTGCCCTTGCGAAACCCAGCTTGCACGCACGGAGGCTCTACTGCCTCGTAAAAGGGGGCATTCATGTGGAAGGAAAGCGGAATGAATGAATGACGTAACGTAGTGAAAGACTACGGAAGAATTTTGACCGCCTGAGCACCTTTACTAAGCACTAAACTAAGCGAGGAAAAAGCCATTGTGTCCTGTGTAAGATGGGGGTCTCCGAGAGAGGCACCTTTTTGCTGGGTCGGCCGGGCGCTCCAGGTGAACCATGTAGCCGGCGTGGCCATTTGTGTTCGTCATATGTTTATTTTTTCACCGCTTTCTGCCATCTCTCGAAAAGGATGATTATTTTGGTGAAATTGTTGTGACAAGTACAGCGGGGCTAAGTTGCTGTGGTACCTGGGCCCGCCGCGGGGTTGTGTATGTACTGAGGAGACATGGTGGGCCGGAGCGCATACACTGGCGTACGAGAGGCAGTAATGTCTCGAAAGAAATATCACTGCCTTCTAGTCTTTATGAGCGGCTGTTTTTTTTTCTGATATAACTCTTTAAAGATGCAATGGCTTAAACTGGGCTTGATGCTTTTCCATTAAATGTTGCTCAGCATTGAGGACTAATGCGCGTTGTGAGCTCCGCTGATACTTTGAAAAAATGTTTCCAGAATATTTTCACTTCTCTGATTTCGCTGTGTCTAGGTCTCCTTTGATTGTATATTTTTCTCTTTCCCCGTGCACATTATGCGTACCGTAGGCCATTACCCTTCGTCATTTTGTGCTTACCGTTACAACAGTGTGTTCTGCGTCGGGCATTGTAAAGTGATCATCACTAATGCATTCACGTCAACTGCAGACTTGATTATACGGATCTAAGATCGCCTGGACAATAGAATAGGGGAATACGCATTTCCAAGCGTTGATAATAACGAGCAGGCTGCATAGGCGTCGCTAAACCATATTTCATCAATCAGGGTGCGGCCCTGCCCTCTTGTGACACCTGTCAGAACTATGACAATTATTTTTAGCTGACAAAATCGACAGTGCCAACTCTCGATTTCTGGTCCAAGGGGTCTTTAACAATATTGAAGAAACATGTTTCCCAGAACTAAATGTGGCAACAGACGGTGTAAACTGCTTAGTGGGCAGCAAACAGGCCTCAAGCGTCGAAGTACAAGACGTCGCGAATGCGCAAGCTCTCACTGTTGATGTATCAAGCAAGCCCATATTATCTTTCCTGGAGGCCGACAGCTTCCATCAGACATCACTAAGAGGCTTCGAAGCGCGCCGTTCACGCGCAACGCGCAAGGGCGACTTTTCTTGTAGCGGGAGTAGTAGAGAAAACCTGTTGATGATTCTCGATGTCTGCAGATCTACGATGTACCTGTTGCGTTGGCTGCCGGTCATGTGGACGACGGCAGTTGTTGTGCCTCCAGCCGTATCAGAAGCCACGCGCTGGGCCTGGGCAACCCTGGAGCCTAGAACGCGGAGGCTGCTTATTCATGACGGTCAGCCACCGCTCGATGAGACCCCGGGAGAATCGCCGCAGGCACCGGTGGCTTGGGCAAGCTTCAAGGACGACATCCAAGAGAGCGGGTGAGAAGCCTACAAAAGTTGCTTGCATAGACCAGCGAGTGTGAATTTTCCAGTGGCCGGAATGTCCTATATTTGCACGGAGGTGAAGGTTAAAGTACAGAAAATGAAAGAAAATAAATTGGGCGTATGGCCGGTTGTTATCTTCAGACACAAATATCGCAATGTCGTTACAAGGGGATATGTATCTTTTCTACTTATTTGAATATTAATGTTGTAAAAATGACATCTTTTTGTCACAAGAATTGTATGTTAGGTAGCAAGATACTGTGCCTAATAACATGGGCTGTGGGGTAAACGTCTGCCCCTTATGAACTTGCCCAATTCTCAGCAGGGAAAGAAAGCCTGCCTCATGCTTCATTGCAGATTTTCATCATTCTTCTAGGATAGAACTGCTGGTATTCATCCGAAGGAAGTGATACATATGGGTTTTTCTCCATCCTACCGCTGATTCAGGGCGTTTACCCCACCTTTCCGCATTGAAGGATAAAGTAAAAAACTTGGAAAGTTCGGATGCGCCGCACATTTCACTATTCATCCATCCATTCATCCATGTGGTTGCGAGTCATTTATGCTACTGAAAATGTGATCCTGCGATCGTTCTGTATCTGCTTTTTCGAATTTAAGGGTATTCAACTGAGTGCAATGTTCTACCAAGAGCGACTGTCATCATAGTGTGAGAAGCTTTATTTATCAGTTTTTTTTCTTGAAGGTAATTAGGTTCATGGTACAAAAATAGGACGAGTAAAATAGGTTTAAAACGCAAGTTGATATCACATCTGCTGCCTGACTATGCCCGCGGTTGCTTTCGTAGTTACAAACAACACAAGAACTATGGTTTTTCATCAATGAATGAAGGGATTGCATTCATTGTTGTTCTGTAACTTAATTTCAGCAGTCACGTTTTATATAATGGTGTATAGTTTTCGCGTGACCCCACTTGTTGTAGAATCAATTCAAGTCTTTAAGAATGCGCCCGATTATTCATGACCATGCTTCATTGTGCAGTGTACACTAGCACAACATTTTACCAATAAAGTTTTCTGAAAATATAAAATCATAGTATTTTTGAGCAAGTGATTCCTTCATTTGGAAAACTTTATTTAGGACCTTCGGCCTCCAAATTTAAGGGTGTGTCGAGACTATATTACTAGTTCCGATCTACGATTTTCATTGCGTTATCTTGTTCCGGTGGCGGTAGTGTCTGCATGCTTAATTACCCAGGGCTTAACTAATCCATCGAATATATTGCACATTGTTGTTAGCATACGGTATTAGGCTGCTCAGCTTTCCAAGTAGTTCTAGGAAACACACACCTGAAACTAAAATCCACTCGTTAAACATGTTCTGTGAACGTATCTGCGTGACGTAGATAAAGAATGTATCGATCGGCATTAAGGAGCCTGGAAGGTTGATTTGGATTCCTTCATCATCATCATCATCAGCCTGACTATACCCACTGCAGGGCGAAGGCCTCTCCCATATTTCTCCAATTAACCCGGTTCTGTGCTAGCTGCATCCACTTGACCCCTGCGAACTTCTTAACCTCATCCGCCCACCTAACTTTCTGCCGCCCCCTGCTACGCTTTCCTTCCCTTGGAATCCAGTTTGTTACCCTAAGCGACCATCGGTTATCCCCTCTTCGCACTACATGTCCTGCCCATGTCCATTTCTTCTTCTTAATTTCCACTAGAATGTCGGTAACTTGAGTTATTTCTCTGACCCACTCTGCACGCTTCCTATCTCTTAATGTTACCCCCACCAATTTTCATTCCATACCCCTCTGGGTTGTCCTTAACCTAAGTAGAACTATTTTCATTAGCCTCCATGGATTCCTTCATCCCACCTCAAATGTGCCACCCGAGACTGCACCTTTTTCCGAATTTTGTGATATCATGCCGTTTCTTTACGTAAGGCAACTCATCCAGGATTAAATGCTTAGCCACGCCACCTGCCAGCTGCAACCTCTAAGAGATGTCCCCAAAATTGTCGCGGATAACAGCGACGCCGACAACCCTGGATTTTGTGCAGAACGGTGAATTCAGTGTCATCGCATCAAATAAAAGCTGTGCTTCTGGTGTCATTGTATCATTTTAGGAGTGCACGTCACCGGCAGGATCAAGTGAAAAATACCAAGTGCTTTTAGACGCACGTATGTAGAACAGTACATATAGATAGACATATTTAGGGAAAGAAATGACAGTGATCACGTGCTGTGACAGTACAGTCCTGCCTTGCATCTGCCAGGGAAGCGGTCTGTTTCTTCTGGCTTGGTTCGAAACAAAATTATCACAATGTTTTTTTCTTTCTATTGACCGTTTGTGCTGGTCACAATGCGTCCACAATTCCTGTCCGTACAACTCATCAGCCATAAATGCTTTTTAATCAAAAATTGGCAATTCCTGCAGCGAAAAGTGACAGTGAGCCTCGGCTAGCAGGTTCAAAATCGAACGTGCAGAAATTACGACGAATTTCCTATGATTACATGCCGCCAGAGACTGCTGCGCCATCCCGTTGGCTCCCTTATTTCGCGAAAACTGTGGGTGACTGCTAAAGGTTCATTTTTCTTTTCTTCCTTTTTGTAGATGCAATACACAAACAGCGTATATTTTCATATTCTACTTCGATGCGCAAGGATATTAGACATTTAGTGGTATGGAACAACAGAAGCGTTTTCACGCGATATATATTCGATAAAATATTAGAGAAGTGCACTTAAGTCTGGTTATGAGCGGAAATGTTGAAAGCAACTTTACAGGACTCTTTATGCTGACTGCATCGTCAGTGTAGTCTTTGCTATCATCACCACTATCGCAACACGCATTATCAACTGAATGCACCGTATTATTACTGCTACTATTATCACTAACTGTATTGTCATTGTTATCGCTACTAATACACTAACGTTACACAATGAGAATTACGATCGGTTTCACATGGTGCCGCCGTGGCTTTGTCGTTAGTGCGCTCGAAGCCTGTTTTTTTCATGGTCTCAATCTAAATTCCGCTAGCTGCTTCCACATCTATGGCAGCAGTCCACAGAATATGGTTATGGCATCTTGAAACTCATTGACTTATTGAAACCTACATCTTCATCAGGTGTTGATGGCATGAATATAAAAATCCTAAAAAATAATAAAATCATTGTAAGGATAATATTGTGCCACCTCTTTCAGCAGTCCATGTCAACAGGCGTCCTTCCACAAGATTGATAAAAACCAGCATGGCCTTTTGAAGTGACGTTCAAGTGACACCCAATTGCTTCTCTTTATTAGCATTCTAAGCTCCAACCTTGACCACAACGTTCCTACTGCCACTCTCTTCCTTGATTTTGAAAAAGCATTCAATGAAGTACCGCATAAAAGACTGCTACTAAAGCTGTCGTGACTAAACCTTAACCCGTTAGTATTTGAATGGCTTTGTAGCTTTTTCACTAACAGAGAGCAATTCGTCTATTCTAACAATTGTTCTTCTCGTATCCCGGGTGTTCCCCAAGATTCAGTCCTAGGCCTCTTGCTTTTTATCATATACATGAATGATCTTCCATCCAATATTTCTTCCATTATCCGCTGATTTGCTGGCGAATGTGTAATTTAGCGCTCAATCACTAACAGTATGGACGTTTTCATTCTTCAAAAAGATCTTAATCAAGTCGAAGCTTGGTGCAAACGTTGGTTAATGTCTCTCCAAAACATTTTTGATTTCATATCATATCACCTGATTATTGCCTCTCAAGCCGTAATAATTACCAATCCCAAATAGCCGGTTTCACTTTCAAGCAGTAAACCTTATAAACGAAACAGAAAGCGAACAAAATGTGATGAGTAAATACAACTCCGATCTCGACTGTAGAGTGTACTTTGCATAGAATTTAGGCTAGATAATGATTGCTCTTATGAATGAAATTTCACAAAATTCATACCAGTTTTATTATTTCGTAGTAAGGAAAGAAAATATGCTCCCAGGGAGGAGGAGGAGGAAGATGAGGAGGAAAGGCAGGGAGGTTAACCCGTAAAAGAATCTGGTTTGCTACCCTGGACTGGGAGAAAGGGGTGAGTGAATATAAAAGTTGTGAGAGAGAGATGGGTGAAGTTAGTGCAGTCACATCACAGACATGTCACATCACATCGCGTTACAGTCATATCATGTAACATAACAGCAAAATCATAGTCTTTCGATTAGGCCTGTGCATTTCATAAAGCGGAGCAGTTCCCGGAAGGCCTTCACCGTAGACGATTGCCGTGGCCAGGCACGTAAAATCTTAAAGGGACACTAAAGAGAGAAAGGAAGTGGGTTTGCATCGATAGAATGCCAGTTCCTGATTACAAAAAGGCCACTCTTACTGAAAACAGAGCTGTTATAAGGTAAAGAAGAATAACAGAAATACAGGTATCGCCACCACAGCCAAACGGCCGAGGCTCGCAACTACAAATCACGTGACGCGCTAGGGATCCAGGAGGCTGACAAATGCGAATTACGTTGCATGTTTGAATGCGGTAGTACGTTTTTTCTCAAAGATGATAACACGCTTTTATCATACGTAAACGACGGCGAAAAGACAACGTAAACGTTGCAAGGCAAAGACAAAAATATACTTGGAGGCGCCACCTGCGCCCACTTCAGTTTTGATTATGTTTCGGCTCAGGCATTTCGTGCGCACTCGGATAGTTTATTTGGACCTGCAGCGCCTGAATTACGAGCTTGGAGCAGCAGATGCGCCTTGATGGTTCCCACTTGAGCATTCGGAGGCACGAGCGAGCGAAATCCGCTACCGCCGACACACTCCTTCGTTCACACTTCTGCGCCAACACATCGCCGCCGTTGCCGCTTCGACTGCGACCTGACCGCTTGACTGCAGCTACGTACGCCACGAAAAGCATACATATGCTAAGTACCGAAGGAAAAACGCATTATCATTCAATTGTTCACTAAATCATGGCACATCTGACCAACATATACTGCGTCAACAAGACCTTCAACGTACAATTTGCAGGCGTCGTAAACAGAAGGGGCATACTTGCCGCTCATACCAAGGAGAGCGTCGATATATTGCGCTCGTCGCCCGGCGAAGAAAAGGGCGTCGGATAAAAAGTAAAAACTGAAAATAACGAAGCACCAGAAATACATTACAAAAGGTTAGAAAGATCGATTTGTAAAAAAAAAAAAAAAAAAAAAAAAAAACGACAGAAGCGGTAAGACTCGAACTCCCTACTGCTTGCTCCGTAACGCGTATTTGGGTTTGCTCGGTACGGTGGCTCCGCAAGGGACATAACGACAGAAGAGACAAAGAAAGCGGGCTGTTCCGACTAGCGTCCACCGCCCCCAGGAGCCGAGCAGCCTAGCGATTAGCGGCGCATGCTTGTTCAATGGGCGTCATGTTGGACGCGGCACTAGCATGAGAAAGCCTATAATACTACTACTACTATTACTACTACTAGTACTATTATTATTATTATTATTATTATTATTATTATTATTATTATTATTAGTAGTAGTAGTAGTAGTAGTAGTAGTAGTAGTAGTAGTAGTAGTAGTAGTAGTAGTATAGAGGAAGACTTGTTTCACGAAGTTGGCACTGAATTGTCTATAGGTAACGGCCGAATTAACTGGCTAAATACTATCTTCACAGTTTTAATAGCAGAGAAATATTACTGTGTGTATTATTATTATTATTATTATTATTATTATTATTATTATTATTATTATTATTATTATTATTATTATTATTATTATTATTATTATTATTATTATTATTTAGTAGTAGTAGTAGTAGTAGTAGTATTATAGGCTCTCTCAAGCTAGTGCCGCGTCGAACATGACGCCCATTGAAAAAGCATGCGCCGCTAATCGCTAGGCTGCTCGGCTCCTGGGGGCGGTAGACGCTAGTCGGAACAGCCCGCTTTCTTCATCTCTTCTGTCGTTTTGCCCTTGCTGAGCCACCGTACCGAGCAAACCCAAATACGCCTCCGTAACGTTCGACGCTAACCGCTCGGCTACGCCACGCCACAATAACCTTGGAAATATTTCTAGTTCTTATGTCATGAGCCCATTTACAATAAAGTGTTTCTGCTGCCGGTCTAAATATTACACCTTCTTGATCCTCGGCGCATGCTGCCTGCGCTCACGTCTTGCAACTAATGGTTTGGTTTGGTTTGTGGGGTTTAACGTCCCAAAGCGACTCAGGCTATGAGAGACGCCGTAGTGGAGGACTCCGGAAATTTCGACCACCTGGGGTTCTTTAACGTGCACTGACATCGCACAGTACACGGGCGCCTTGCTTTTCGCCTCCACCGAAAAGCGGCCGCCGAGGCCGGGATTCGATCCCGCGTCCTTGGGAACAGTAGTCGAGCGCCGTAACCACTGCGCCACCCCGGCGGGGCTGCAACTACTGTTCTGCATGCCTATGCGCACTATATTGTGCACTGGATCCATTTTAACATGTGGAATTTCACAGCGCTGGAAAATGTAGTGGCGCCGGCACTTCGGTCATGTTCTGCTACCGTGGACGTAATTTTCGCTGAACACGGAACTGTAGCACAAACCTTGAAGGAAAAAAGTGCGACGAAGTTTCAAAACTGACAAGCGCAGCAGCGAGGACGCTATTTTGCTGGTAACTAAATCTTATTTGTATGTAAACATGTCAGGAAGCGTTGCGATGACCGAGGGCTCGATTTGTTTATACACAGTGCAAGAAGGAGCGCAAAAGCTTGAGAAACATGCAAAGTATTGCGCATTACAAGCGCTCTGTTTTTTTTTCTTCCTTTATGGGCCCATCGCTCGGTAAATTACTCTCTTCATCGTTTTATTTATTTCGGCTGAGGCCGTCATTGCGAGTACGCTGTTGCCAAGTTGGCCCTTGAGGGATACGACGCCGCGGGCCGCGCCGGCTCGCTAGCTATCACGGAGTCTCCGCTTACGTCATAGTGTGCGTCACTCAACTCCAACTACGTAGTTGGAGGCCACAGTTTGAATTCGACCGGCGGGAACAAGAAAAAACCTCAACTTCTTATCGCAATATCTCAGCAATTATTCGATTTTTTGCTGCCGGATATGCGGCGACAGTGTCACCAAATGTAGTTTATTAGATTTTCATACCATCTTTGGCTGTCTTTAGTGTCCCTTTAATTTCATTTAATGGGCGTCCATCTAGATGCTCCAGCGCACGGCATAGACACTGTATTTCCTCACTGTATAGGGGGCACTCACAATGAATGTTGCCTATAGACTCGTGGCACCCACAGTTTGTACATGCAGGACTCTTTGCTATATCTATCACAAAAGATTACGAGTTTGTGAATGCTACACCAATCCACAGGCGGCACAGCACCGGAGCATCAGGTCAGGGTCCAGAGAGTTCAAGCGGCAGTTCGCAAACTGGCCAGAATTCCGCAAGGAGAGCGTGCGTTCCCGCGCAAGTGCGCGAAGCCTGCTCGCTGCATCTGCGCTAGAAAAGCGAATCAACACACAATCGCCGTCTTGGTGGGCTGTTCGTGCGACCTCGTCCGCCCGAAGATTGCTCGCTATGCCATTGTGTCTTAGAAGCTATTGGTAGATGGTGTCATATCCTCCATTAATAACAGTGATGGAATTGTTGTATTTTCGCTACGAGTTCTTCATGGGCTCCACGGCGAAGGCTGGCAGGGCGACTTTTGAATCTGTGAAAATAGACCACCGCTGAGGGTTCTGCTGACTGATATGCCTAATTGCGACAAGAAGAGTGTTTAGCTCTGCAGCTGTTGAAGAAGTCTGGTGAACTGTCCTAACTTTGATTTCTGTATTAACTGAGAATCTGACCATGGAGCCTGAAGAACTCATGGCATTCACTGAACCATCAGTGTAGACGTGCAAACGATTTGCATGGTGCTCATGGAAGTATTCAAGAATGACTTGTTTTAATTCTGTCGGAGATAGGTTGACCTTCTTCCTGATGCTGGGTATTCAAAGAAGCAAGTGTTGTTGATGCAGACTCCAAAAGGGAGAGGTCGGTCTAGATGCGGGTGAAAACTGAGTCAGCATAATAGCGCAATGCGCATCAACGGTCTCTGCAAACGATATACTCGGCCTGGTAATAGGAAGACTGGCCGAATGATGACAGGAAACCCGGCAGATGTGTCGGAAACGTGCCCTCAGGGCGTCAACATTTAGGTCGGTTGTGCAATTAAAATGTATGGCGGATATGCTCCCAAATTCTTTAGAACGTTTGGAAATGACTGGCACGTCCTGTATTGAACTGATGTACAAGAGCAAAAATAGAGAGAGAGCGAAAAAAAACGGCAAATCAGAGAGGTTAACTGAGCAACGCCCTGTTGGCAACCCTACACGTCGGGTGGTGAGCAGCGAGTGAACGCAGGAGCGACTACAAAATGAGTTTTTCACGTGTCCATAGAGCACTATGAAAAGGTCGGCAACAGGCACGCACTTAACGCTAATAGTTAGGAACTCCACCCCGAACAATAAATTGCCTTCACTGCTTTATTTGTGAATTAGTTTTTTTTCCAAGGCCTCTAAATCTTTATTCTTAATACTCAGCCTTTCTTCTCAGCAAAAACCAGTAGCTAAATATCTTCTACAAGAAACGGCTCTTGCTTACAGCAACGTTAGGAACTGAAAATTCTATAGCGCTTTGAGTGGCAGGAATTAGTATTTGGTGGAACTCGGGTTTGAGAGAATATGAAAAAAAAAAAACATGCAGGCAGCCAAGCGTTCTTCAGCATCTTAAGGTGCAACCTCACGGTGTGAGCCGGAGTTTTAATATTGGAGAAAAGAGGCACACTTTCCGATTGACCAGTGCTCAATATTCGTGCTTTTGCGAATCGTTCACGGCTCTATACCTGAAAAAACAATCGTTCATTTGACTCACTTTCTAAGTATATCAAAGTTGCCAGCCCTCTCATATCTACACAGAGCTTTCCGTGACTCTTCGACCGCCATTTGCTACCGGAAGCGTGGGATTACGTTTCTTAATATTAGAAGCAATGGAGATATTATTTACGTTAATGTGAACAGCGGTTAGCGAAATACCGGAGGGATGAATGGATCTGTACTCGCTACACCATCGCTCGAAGCGAAGGGCCGAACAGGTATGCGCAAAATTCGAACTATTTCACCCGTTCGAATTTCGCAATTCGGATCAAGGCAGAAATGTTGAACACAAAATTATTCGAGCTCCCCTTCTCATCACGTGCTCTCTCTAACAACATGGCGTGACTAAGTGCTCTTTAAAGGCTTTCCGCAACTCACTTGTGTAAAGAAAACGACGTGCCTTATAGCAATGCTAATTATTGAGAAGGAAGCGAAGAAATCAAGTAGGCACGACGCGTTGCAATCCTTTTAAAAGTACAGTTAAATGAGAACTACACAACGTCGCTGTCTAGTTGAGGTGTGTGTCAGAAAAACATGAAGCATGCATGCTGATACAAAACATCAGATTCCTCAGCATGCTTGTCTCGTTATAAAAAATAGGTGGATGTGAGCATGCATTGCCCAGAGTGTCGCCCAGAGTGTCGAACCGGAAACGGAAACAAGCCTAAAACCAGAACCGAACCCAAATGTTCACCCGGAACTGGAATAGAAATGAACCCGAACTTTGTCCTCGATTTTGGAAAAGAACCTGAATCGGAATAAATTGGAGGACCCGTTCCAAACCGGGTCGCGATGCGGTTTTTACCCATTCACTTCAGCTGGCAACATAGATCCAATACGTTTTTTATACGCTGGCTTTAAAGTGCTTTTCTAGCTTATTTCTAAAGCGCTAATGAACATCACAAACATCAAAACCGTATTTAAATGTCGTGCTTGGGTATAAGATCAAAAAAAAAAACAGAGCAAAAAATATACTACCACATGCATATTACCATCTCTGGTGTCAGGATATTGTTTCATTCCGAGGACGGCTGGCAGCTGCACTGCGCAATGGCGCCGCTCATGGAGAAAGTTGCCTCATACGAGAGCCTAGTTTTCCTTGGCAGTGAAATAATAGCATATAATCCGTAAGTTGAGACATATTGAGTTAAGCACAGATATAACACTGTGACATTAAAGAACTAATTGACAAATTTGTACAATAGTCTCACGCATATTATTTTGTTTTCCTATCATTCGACAACGGCGCATATGATTGAGCCACATGAAATGGGCATTTTAGCCGTATGCGATGCAATGCCAGCTGATGCGATTTGGTTACCGTCAATTCACAATGCTAAGCCGATGCTGATGGGGAGCAACGCCTTCAGCAGCAATTTATCGGTCTGATCTTAAATTGTATCTGCCCTCAGAACAAATATTTTTCCGCGGGTTGATTTCCCCTATTGTCTTCTTTTCCTGATGTCCCTGGCGATGTCTGCTGTTCGTTTCCCTTGGTATGTTAAGCTTTAGCAGGAGTGAAGCTCCGATGCGTCCATGCGAAGACTAGGCGGAGCAAGGAACCGCTACATTTGGCCGCAGAACCTCCTTTTATGAGCTTACAAGATGACGATAAGCATGAAGCGCTTATTATACGAACAGAATAACACTGCCTGCAAGAACTCAAAGACAGGTGCAGTTCTCTAAAACCTGATAAAGTAGAAATCCTGATCGGCGTACTTGAAAAGACGTCCAGAATGAGCACACTAGATTTTTCTTTAATTTTGGAAAGAGTAACCGATGCCGCACGCTCCAGAACCACATTCACTAACTACGCTCTTAATCTAGTTCCACATACGTGTTAAAAAAGGTCCAGGTGTAAGTGAAACTTACACTTATGTACGTGAAACTTCTACTTAAAACCAGCTTTTTTAGACTCATATGAGACCAGATTAAGAGTGTGCATTCGAGAGAGCAATTTCTGGGCTAGAGTATATCTTTTATGGTCATCGAGCCCTTGAACAACATTCAACAACCCTTGAAAATGTCCTTTTCTTCCAGTTTTTCTCTGCTGAGAAATAAAAAGTCAGCTGCATTTACTAAGCACAAAATAAACTTTTTTCCTGCAGCCACGATTTCATCTCATCCTTGTTCTAAAGTATCCGACTAAACATACCAGTCTAGCCTCAATGTGGTTTTTGAAAAAGGTGAATGGTGCACCTACTCAAGAGACCATGACACGCAACAAGACGTTGGTCGCATTGCGTTGCTTCAACAGGAGCGATATTAATTAATATCGTTCTCTGCCATGTCTATAATTACTCCAACGCTAATACGTTGCGGAGGGGACGTTTTCCAGCGCCGTTTGGGCCACAGCACGAGGGTGCCTGCGCGTTTCCCCTCCATAGAAAAGCGAAACATCAAGGCCTCTATGTGCTGTGCGATACAAGTCAGACATATGGCATATACATCGCCTGTGTACGTGTGTCGGCTGGGATTGACCTTGATCTGATTCCAAAGTCCTTTAGTGGGCGGCCGACAAAAACAATTTTGTAGATGCAGTACGAGAGATGTTGCTCTAAAATGAAATTCATATGAAATTTTGTGTGCCTCCAAAGTGCAGCAAAAACATTATTTGCGCTTAATGTCCTCTCGGGGTGACATATTTAGTTGGTTATGTGCAAATGAAACGCCTCATCTTGCTGTAATCATGAGCCAATAAGTAAACACATTTTCCGAAGGTGTGTACAACCAAGTGGAGTCCATCACATCTGTTGACAAAAACAGTTGACGGGGCACTAATGACCTTTCTTATTTTTTTTTATCTACTAGAGCTCACTTCTTCTGCTCACTTCTGCAATAACAAGGAAGAACTGCTAGTAGCGAGAATCTAAGTTCAGCAATAGGATGGTAGTAGTTGTGGTACCAAATTGCGGCGGGCCATTTTGATGATACAGGGCGTTTTTAACTCACATAATATATCTGCCGAAATGTTTTCCTGTGGCCCTATTCGATATGTGCTATTATTTCTCTGTTTATGCGAACACATTTATTTCGAATGGAGTATCGTTATCATTTATTCTCTGTCTGGAAGGGAGGCGTGGCTGCAGTTTAATAAAGCTCTTTGTTATAACTGACAAGAAGTAGGAGTAGTTGCTGTCTCGTTTTTGTGTAATCACCGTATTTGTTCTCTGAATAGGCTTGATCCATAGCAGTAAAAATGATAACCTTGGTATGAAGAGTATGCAGTAGTTTTTGACACCAAGCCTTGTTGAGACAGATAAAGCAGATAATTGTTTTGTGCATTTTATGATGATAAAGCATCTATGTCCGTATGTCTATTACCTAGGCAGTGATGAGGCGGTGCATAGAACTGATGCTCAGCCCTGTAGGATTACTTAACCTCTCGCAAGCTATACATGCGCTCACTCGTGATTTCAAGATTGGCTGCTTGGGCCCGAATCACATACCCTCGCGCTAGAAGGTTAGCAACCTTGTTGCCGATATTATCGAAAATCGCAGGCACCCAAACCAGCTCCACATGATTGGGTGGGCGTGCATCGAGCTGGCCAAATATTTGATGGGCAGGAGTGTGGATTCCGCGACGCGAAAAAATTAGACGTGCCGATTTTGAGTCCATGAGCACATACTGGGCTTCCGTAGGAACAACAGCAGCGATAATTGCAGCTTCCTGCAACCTCTGGGGTGGTGCCTCGAGCGAGTGGTAGCGTAAGAAGGGTGAGAGAGAACCGCTGACTTTTGCCTCGACCGCCTCATCGCCCGTGCAAGCCATTTACACTCACACGGCGTCGTGCATAACCATCCTCATGGTGCTTGGCTTAAAAAGGTGGTTGCATATTCCCAGAAACGTCGAGAACCACGAATACCTGTGTCCATTGGAAAAAAAGTGGCAGTTAACGGTATTAAAACCGGAACCGCGTTCTACCTGCGTACGAGGAGGATTATTAAAACACTAAATCAATTCTATGGTCACCAAACGATGTCCTAGTGCGTGAACTTCTCTAATCGCTTTCTGCTCCGGTTTAAAGCTCTCCGTTTTTATGCTCCAGGAAGATATTTTTCTCTAATCCAGCGCCTATTCCTTTCCCCCGCTAAGAATCGAGCCCGTTTGCCTCGCACCAGGCTGCTACTATCTGGGAGCAAGCGAAAGGTTTGCGGGAAATTTCAAACGATGCAAGAATATACCAACGCTATAAGCCCGAAAGGAGTACTTTGTGCACGCATTTGGCACCAATGCAGGCGCCCGTTCTAGATCGGAAAGGTTTCCAATAGCTGACAAGAGCTGGATGACAAAGCGCTACTTGGTTCGTCTGGCTGTCGTTTCCACTACATATGCCACATATTTGCGCATACTGAAGCTATTCCTGTATAATTATTGCCGCCTGAAATGGCACGGTATCTATTCCCAAACCCAGCGTCCTACTAATAATGTTCTTTCTCGGCGACAGGTGGTCGTTCCTGCAGGTTGAGTCCAGCGTGGATGCGAGTGACGAGCTGCAGGCGTACGCATCGGGGGCACTCGAGGCTCATCTCACTCGGCAGCTGATGGAGAACCAGTGGGAGAATCTATTCGCTCACTACTGCGACAACCAGGACGAGTACTGCAGCAGGCTGGATGATTTCATCGAGAGGAACCTAGCACACTCGAAACAGCAGGAGCACCGCTTCAAGCACACTGACGCCTTCTGGCATATGGTACGATGTGCATTGAAAAAAAAAACTTTGCCATAAACCTGATAGTGCAAGATCCAGGTACGCAAGGCATGGAATATGCTGTAACTCAAAAGTCGATTAATATTGTGCATGTTCAGCAGAGCCGGAAGGGACCTCAAAGGTCCAGTGCATTGAGGAAAGCCCTCTTTCGGCGGAGGGCTGCGTTTAACAGAACTTAGATATACACTTCTAGTTCTTCGTGAAGTATCTCTACAAAGCATCGCAGTATTTTGGCAGCAAACAGTCCTTGAGCTCATTTCCTTGCCTTCTAAGAAGGTAAGCACACAATGAGCCCCCCCCCCCCCCTAATGTGTTTTTGGAGCTACTGTTGTTTGGTATATGTTTATCAACAAACTGAAAGTAGTTTTGTTACATTCTTACTAGGAGAAAAATCTTGCTTTTGTTGAGCTACCTGCCATACTGTCAAATTCAGACACACCACAGAAATCCAATAAGATGCATTTCTCACACCTACAGCCTAAATATTTATGCCTCCCACGGTTATATTTAAGTACATATTGTTACGGTGTGCAAACCGATGAACACAGGAGCAAAAGAACGAAGAAATGCCCGACGTCGATGATAGATGGCGTTGTAATGAATGTTGGTGGGCCTAGCGCGAGTGCGCCTGCCGACGCCGCTGCGGGTTTCTTCTTCCTCGATCGTAAAATATTAATTTTGTGGTACCATATCTCAAAAACAAAACTGCCTGCTGTCATAACGTCTCGTAGAAAAAAAAATTCAGAACTTTTCCGCTAGCTTTTAATAACGTGCGAGAGATTTGTCGGGCTGTTCTTGCTTTTCTGTCACCTTCTTCGTTGAGATGGCTGAATTGAGGCACACATTTGTTATCACTTAAATCTAGTTTTATGACGATGTGCATCTCAAGCTCGAACTCAAGATTGTACACCTCCCATTCACTTCATCGTTATTATCGATATGTTGGTTATATACAAGCGCACAAGCTTTGTTACAGTAGGCGTTACTGTGCAGCTGCCAGTACTAAGCATGACAATATTTTGCTGGATGTAGTAGCTACCGGATAAGGGTTTTCGCATTGAACCACAAACCGCACTTGTTGAAATTTTCGGATATGTAATTGACGGTTCTGGGTGTGCGTGTGTAGAGCATATATCCTAGCAAGTACGTTGGTGCATAGTCTATGAAACTAAGCAAATACAGGGAACCTTTCACCATCAAAACATTGGGCCAACACCGTCTCGACTTCGAGTTGCTGTTTGATATGAACTCGCCATAGCCTATGCTAACAGTCCCAGTTCCTAATTGGTAGAGAGACCGCCCCTGTAAGGCGGCATATGGTGAGTTTGAACTTCAATAGTACAAGGTACTTTTGTTCAGCTGCAAAAAGTTAGTGGATGGTGTTTTCCTTTATAGCCGTGCGGCTGCGCTTGATAGGATTCTAGTAAATACCCTCTCTTTACTAGGTTTATTGTAGCTCTTGAAAATTGTTATCACGCGGTCAAAAACTGCATCTCTGCACATACTGCTGAGCTTGCTGCACCAAGTCTTTAATGCGCTGTTCCAGCGATATCTGCAGTGAATAAAATTAAAGTCTTTGCGAATGACTTCTGAGTGCCAGAAACTTGCTGTACTTTGTGCTAGTATCATGTTCAACTACAAGAATATGCTTAGAGTACCTTGCCTCACTCATAGCATAGCTGAGCTTAAACTGAAGTAGGGAACGTAAAACGAATAGGGAACTCGGCATCCGCTCCACGAAAATGTCTCCACGATATAGCCGCAGTTTATGCCCTGTTTAAATAAAATTACTCTCCCTACAGAGCCAGTCATTGTACAAGATGTCAGTAGTCGGAAAATGTGTCGTTGATCCCATAGATATACAGAGCCCTCCTAGATATACCTGGCTGTTGTACCTTGTGCAGTGATTGCGTTTTGGCAAGTGCCCAAGCACTGAACGCTTCCTCCGCAGCAGTCCGTCACGGCAACGTGCGCACATACTGCTAAATATTTTTGCATGCATACATTGGGGCGATTGAATATAGTTCCAGCGGAAAAAGTGGGCGTAACACAATCGCACGGTCACTATAAAGCAACAGTGGTGCTTTATTGCATTGTAACAACATTGTTATTTTCTATATGATAGTTTATTCATCCTCACTGAGAAAACGGTGCGGAATATAACTGGTGTTAATAACCTCACAATTGCATTACACGAAATGAATTGTATATCTATATATGCCATACAAATTGTCACCATTGTTCGAAGCAAACAGAAACAAAACTATCATGAGAGGCGGGATCGTTCATACTTTGTGAGCTTCTTTCCTCCTACAGCATAAAGATTAGATAGCTTGGAGGTTCTACGTGTTTACATTTGTGTCACCATTTGTGCTCGTTCTAATGAAATTTACGTTTCTGTGATAAGATGACAAACTCTTCGAGGGACTGGATTTACAATAGTTCAGTTGTTGCTCCTGTTGAATTTAAAAGAAATAAGAATGAACAGCGGCTTATTTCTGAGAAGCGCAGTACTGCCAGCCTCATGGAGCGGGCGAGGAGCGAAGAAGAAATATGTTTCTCAAGAGCCATGTCTAATACTGGGCCGTATTGTTGTCCGGCGATGATGCAAATAGTGCGCAGCCACTGATAGCAGGCATTAAATAGAATCAATACAACTATTTTCACGTAGTGGTGACGAGGCCATTGACACCAAAAGAAGATACAAACTAGATGGTACTGAAATTAACTCTTTATTGGGCTGACTTGCGCCCGCAAAACAACTTAGCAACTCGGCGGCGGCGATAGCAACACACGTGCTCGTCGATCGTCGAACAAAGAATGCCCGCCGCACTCGTCAACCCTCAATTTAAAGGCTGCTCAGAACAATCTAGATAACGTCGCAAACTGCTAGTGGCACAAACTGGAACATTGCAGAAACATACGCGAGTGATTGGAATCTTCGAGGCAGATCTCAGCGCATTGTTCGCGACAAAAAAAAAATATAATGCGTCGTATCTACACAACGAGCATAAACGAACACGGGATACAGAATTGATAAGTGCGCCAGAATAACAAAGATAAGGCCGCATGCTAGCGGCTGTCCAACAGGAGCAAATAAAGATTTGAACATTTCGCGGCAATATTGAAAATGTATTGAATTTATAGAATAACGTTTACAATTGTTTCTTATCAACCGAATCAGTAGCACAAGCAAGGGGGAAAGAAGTCTTAGCGTTAACATGAAATGTTCAGTACGACTTTCAAGCAGGGATGAAAAAAGTATACAAAACCTTTCTACAGAGCAGAACTAAGGAGAGAGTTTGCAAGATCAAAAAAGGGCGAGAGCGAAGCTATTCGCAGTGGTAGAGGGGATATCCTGAACGCGCGCAGGGCTTTCAATATTAACTTCCTGAAGGGGGACTTTGTCGGGCTATACACTCAGAGACGAGGCCACTGCTACTTGGCTCAAGTGCTACACGAACGTGCACGGTTCGCTAGAAACCCTCGCATTGAAGTCCTCGACCTCGGCTGATGTGCCTGCAATCCACGGTAAACTCGTGGCCTGTTTCTGCTTCCCCATCTTAGGAGAGCCCTAGGCTTGGTATCTACGAATGAAAGGACCGGCGAAATGAAACTTATCGGGCCTTATTGAATTTGAAAAAAAAAACCTTAAAACCTCCGTCACAATAAATTTGTCTCTAATGGTAAAGCAGTAATGAACTGAAGCTGGGACCTCGAAAGGTCTGAGCCTCAGATTCCTGCTGACCTTAACCGGGAGAGCGTTGCAGGATTTTACTTTCGATGCCTAGGCACCCCCACCTTAGTTGTATGGTGGCACACCGCATGAGCTAAATTGGGAAGATTTTCTTGGCACCATATTGGGGAGTGCCCTTGAATGCCACACTTAGCTAAGATGATCTCTGCTGTATCTTTTGCGTTGCACATACTTGGAGTTTTATTTCATGACTCCAATTTAACTCTGGACACCGGTGCACAGCGAGAAAACCGTGTGGGTCGCTACCGAATGCGGAATGCAGAATAACTACGAAGAAAGACTCCCATTCAACGACACACTGATTAGACGTGCAGTGCGGTTCATTTCCTGTCATATATATTCATATGCTTGTATATTATATTTGAAACTGCTCTGAAATAATAAATAATAATGTACTGGAGGTTATGCAAATATCGCAACCTGTGTATTCACTGCGATGGCGCAGTGGTTGGGGCACTCGATTAGAGAGCAGGAGGAGGGGGGCTCAGTACTGGAGGCGGATTTCTTATTTCGATGCAAGGTAAACATGAAAGGCGCCTATATTACCATGTTGGACTAATAGAATTCACTGCGGTTAGATAGACCGCTTATAGTATAGCCCTGTAAATGAAAGGATGTTGTAACTTAATATGAATTTATCATACAAAGTTATGCAAACGGCGAAGCCGGATAAGGCGAGGTTTATGCATCGAGTGCGATAATGGCATGCTATTCGCGTGTTCTTTGTTTACCTTGCAGCGAAGTCTTTTGACTACCCCCAGTGGTGGTAGTTGCAGAATATATTGAGAGCATAGCGGCCATTTTGCAGTTTTGCACCTGCATATGGTCGAATACTGACACCAGTGTGAAATTTGGACCGAACTGAAGAAATTCGAATCGAGCCTGTGTAGACATCGTGCTCCAGGTGAATGCCAAGTTAGTGCCACTGAGCGAAAAAAAAAATGGAGGAAACAATGGAAGCGTTGCAGATTTTTTTTCAAATCGCCAATTATATTTTTCCGCAGGCGCACCTCATGATGAAGCAGCTAACGGGATTGAGCAATGTATTCGAGAATGAGACGCTGGACTACTCGCGCCAAACGACAAAAGCAACAAGAGCGATGTGAGTATCTAATCAATCGTTTCTTTTGCCCACGGAAGCGTACACACCTACCTTTCTTCCTTGAAAGCTATACCGCAGGCTCAAGTGGCATCGAATAAATTCCAATCTGTGCTCAGATGGAACAGCGGTATAAATCAATTCGTTTTCGTCGTAACCACCCTCTGAACAGATGGTTCGTGCTGGTGCTGTGCACAAGGCTCGCGTCTGCCTAAAATTCAATACCCGACACAGTCCGTGGGCCGACTTCGTCGTCTTAGGAAGCCCTCTTTCTCGGGTACCGACAAAGCCGAAGTTAACAGCATTAAACAACCTGGTGCAAATTTCATGCTAGGCGCGCTACACTGGATAACTCGCCATTTTGTTCCGACTGGGATGTATGCGTGACGTCTGCGGTAGGACGGTGGCATGCTATGTCGGCGCACTATCGGATTAGGCATTGTGAAGTACAAGGGTTGTCGCAACGATGCTTCGGGAACCGACACGTTGCGGGGCATTCAGAAATGCGCGGGCCTCGAGTGCAGTGACGGTGAATGAAAACGTTGCAGCGTTGCGGTCATCGGTGTATAATAACATAGTTGTGGTCGGAAGTTCAGAATCGGCTATGTACGGTATGGTTGACCGAGTTTACGAGACGCGGGGAGTGTTGTAGTTGAAAAGCAAAAAAATAAACGGAAATTCGCAATGGCATGGCACATAATGGTAGCTGAAAGTGTCATATCTCCTCATAAGCGCTGACGACCTGTCACGTTCATTTATCAGCAGCATTTGAACGCAGTAACTAAAAGGTTTAATGACCTCGTTGGAAGCAGAAGGAAATGACAGATTTGCGAAGTTGCTCCCGAACTGCCGAAGAGGCTCCCGAGCAGCTGGCATGAACACGTGCGAGGACAAAGCTCACCGCTTCAAAGCAGCAGTTACTGTTTGCTACTGGCTGTGCTCCCTATCTTTTTCGAACAGCCGCGGTGTGATCAGCTACCGCCAGGTCAGCAGGTATGTTTATGTTTCGAGCATCTTGAGCCAGCTTGAGTTCTGTAGAGCGTGAAACGCACCTAACAGACATAGATAGAGAGTGTGTCTGAGTGTGTGTTTGTGTGTATGTGTGCAGTAGGCACCCATACTATATTTCCCTCCTTCTCTCCTACACAACTGCCTAAATGTAACGCACATACTGGTCTTACACTTAGTAGGTTATATGTTCATGCACTGGCACGCGAAAACAAGAAAGATGTCTGAGTTAGAGAAACAGAGAAACAGCAGAACGGAATAGCAGGGAGGCTAACTAGATGATGCTCAGTAGGCTACCGAACAAGTGCGAAGTGAGATTATTGAAAAAAATAGAAGAAAGCGAAGAATGACCGAGGAAATCACGGTGTGAAGCTAGTGCGACGCCACGTGCGAGTATCCCTTGCTGTCGAAAATGCGAAATAAAGCCAGAATATTTTCTTGTGGCAAAAAAAAAAAGCATCAATATAAAAAGTCCATTATCACTATAGCGTGATTAAAACGTATCGTCATAACGTGCTCTACAGTACTTACTACTGTTTTCTAAAAATAAGCAAATTGTGCGCCAACGATCATACCTGAGAAAAACTTTGCAAGAAACATCCCGTGTGGCAAGAAAACGTGTCATGTACATGATGCAAGCATTCCTATATGATAAAACAAACTTCCTGGTACTATAGCTTGCCATTGTTTATCACTGAAAGGCCCATTTCATTATCATTGAAGGGAATGCATAGTGCGAGACAAAAAAGACAATGTTTAGGGCTTACGTTTAAGGTATCCTTGGTGATCTCTCGCTACCTGTCGCCGCGAAGTTCCTTGCTCAGCCGCCACACCATACGGCTCTTCAGATTGCCGCATTCAAAAACCGTCCAGACAGATAGTTCGAAATCATAGCGGTGCTCTCTGTAATCGCTAGTGTCGCGAAGATAAATTATCCGCTCGAGTTAGCAGACTGCAATTGCTGCGCTGGGCAACAACCACGCGGATAGATGGGTATTGCTATGAAGGCAAAGTGTTTGCAACGGGAGGGCAGCTAGGGCCCTCGCGCGCTAGTAAATTTGCGTCTTCACTGTTAATACTCTAAACGTTGTCCAGATAAAACGTACACTTACGACGTTGTTTCAGTGCTATCTGCAATTAGAACTAGATGTCTCGCCTTACTGACCCACCCAGAGTAATTGTCTGCTAAACTGCGGCGAGGAAACAGCCGCCTATACTCCACTTCAAAGTCGCCATGTTCTTTTTTTTTTTTTTTGAGCTCGCTTAACTGTGGTCCCAAACGTAGCTCCCAACTTATTCCATTCACTGCAATGACAGCACGTTCATTGTCACGAAGCGTCATTTTGACATCACTGTATAATGTGTATGCTAGACGTATTTCGCGCTACAGAACCTGAGCAAATAAGATTTCAGGAAGAGCCCCTCGGCCGCAAGAAGTACATTTCACCCCATTTGCAATGCAAGCACCTTCTATACATTCTCCCTCCCTACTGTATATACCTTCTTTTTTTTCCCCACAATTATATTTGCCAACAAGGCAGCATGAACTGCTCTGCCAAAATCCGTTTGCAAGGCCGCGTCATTTTGACATTATAGCAAGAAGTCATTTCGGCATCTCAGAATTTTGCGTCACAAATCCAAAACACGACTATTGTGAGAACCAATCAGAGATAAAATATGGCGCCAAACAGGAACCTGCATGGCAACAATAGGGCAACATATTCGGTAAAGCCGTTTTGTTGCAGAGCTCGTGCTGGTATAAAACCGAGTAAGGTTGTCAATCCGAACGTTTTTTAATGAGTCGGCGGCCCCAGTTTCTGTAGAGGAAAGCGTTACGAACTATAAAAAAAATTCAGACCTAAATTAGCATGGGCGCATTTTAAAATGGCGAAAAGTTTAAAACGAACACCGTCCATAGTGTTACACCAGGATTCAAACCACCATTTCTCTGCATGTACCTTACTCTGGCAAAATAATCAGTACACCACGACGCCTTTTTTATTTCACGACTAAACGCCCAGAGACTGAGTTTATGGTCATATTCCTCTTTCTATAAAGTAACTTTCCTTTTTCGTACTCTGTATCATTTTCACAAGGGTAGAAATTTCGGTCGCAGTTCACCGATAGTCTTTTAAACACGATATCACTTTTTCCGGGTAATCATAAGTCATCATCAAGTGATCGCTGTTTTAAAGTACAATAGTTTCTTGCGACAGTCCTCAGAAGAACGAAGCCAATGGCCACTGACGCAAAATAGAGCGCAGCAATTGTTTTTTTATTGCGAAGGCAATGCTACGCCAGGTCTCGAGCCTTCAGCGTAGCGTGGTCCGTTGGTTACGCTTTACACCACGTGACTACTGACATCACACCAGTGCGAGAGCTGGGCTACCAATTCGGCTCTTCAGCGTAGCGTGGCTCGTAGCCACGCCGGGCGTTTCGCGCTCCTCCCACTAGGTGCGCTGTAGTCTAACAGGGGCGTGCGACAACATAAACAGGGAACTACTGTGGAACATAATAAAAGAAGGTATCGGTCATAAGATAACAGAGTTCCTACAGAAAATATACCGGGATAACAAAGTAGAAATTACATAGACAGGGCTAAGAAGTACGGAAGCTGTAAAGGAATGTAAAGGATTAAGACAAGGTTGTCTTCTATCACCGCTGCTGTTCAAGCTTTATAAGTTAAATATGGAACGAAGGATACAAGAAAGTAACCTAGGTTTTAGCCTGTCATATAGATTAGGCGGAACAGTCATAGAGCAGCGCCTCCCCGGTTTAATGTATGCAAACGATATTGTGCTGTTAGCAGAAAGTGAGGAAGAACTGCAAACTGTGGAAGATTAGAAGATTGTTGGCTTAAAAGCAGAAAAGTGGCATAATGTTAGTAATTTAGAAAGAAAAAATCAATAAATAGAATAATTGTCCAGGTAACCAATCTAAAACAATAATTAAGATATAGGGGGGGGGGGGAATTGAGCATGATAGCAACAGCTACAACGCAATTTCAAAGGGGACGCTCCTATATTCCTATATTCCGTCCATCTATGGTGTGGCGTCATAAGTGAGGTGACGATGGGCTACCAAGTCGGCTCTTCAGCGTAGCGTGGCTTGTAGCCACGCCGAGTGTTTCGCGCTTCTCTCACTAGCTGCGCTGTCGTCAGACAAGTGTTTGGGTGCCTCGACGCGCGCGCACCCCTCCGCCGCTCCAGAGGGGGGGGGGGGGGGACATTCTTTTAAAGGGTCAGTGCCGCCTCTATGTTTTTTTAATAAAAAAATAATAATGTTTGAGCCCACGCAAGTGTCTTGCCTAAAGCTCCAATAACTGCGTAGGCTCTTCGCAAGTGACGAAATCCGCTATCCAGCTACGCCCAACTAGCCTATGAGGAGCTAACCGGAAACCTCGAATGTTTTATCGTGTAGTTTCCTGTGAAACACAAGTTCTGAACTGGTTGGTGATACGCTCGGCCATGCACAAGACGTCGTTATTTTGGTTCAAATAAACGTGAAAAAATACTCAAGCCTTGCCGTACCTATAGACTATCAAAATACCGTGATAGCTGCTATACTTACTTGAAGCGGTGCTCAGCTCAGGTTCATAGCTGGACAACGGTTTATCACGTGAGTTGAACCGGGAGTGAACACTGAATCTTCAGTTCGCTCTAAATTTATTTTGTTGTACGAAATTTACAGTAACGAATATAAGCTGAAACCTTGTCAATAGCCTCGTTCTGTCCCTTAGGCGAGTACGAATAATATAAAGGCAGTGAGATCTTACCGTTTCTTAATATGCAATCCTAACCCAGTAACCAAATCTTATGTAAACATTTTATCAAGTATATTTCTTTTGTATCCCATAACAGCAGCAGGGAAATCAAATACCCGCAAGGCCTTTTTGGTAGGCATATTGACTGATATAAGAATCTTGTAATATTATACAGCTGCCTCAATGATATATTGAAATACCGTCTCCTCATTTTCTGGGACGTTAGACCCCACAAACCAAACAGTGTCATTTTTTTTTCGGCAGTCTTAATTACTTGATGTGATAGCCGGACGAACGTCACAAGCTACATTTTTCTGCTAGTACGTTCACAAAACTATCTCTCTATATCATAGACTTGCCTGGCTATTGCCTTGAGACAACCATAAATCGTTTTCTGTGGCAGTCTTATCTCAGTGCGAGCCGAGGAAATTCTTCTGAAGCAAACATTTGCCCAATATCTGACCCTTAGAGCCGTCTAATAGGAATCTCGAGTTTGAACCCTAAATGCATTTCTCTGAATGCGCTTCATGCGACCCCGCATCGGGGCCTAAACCATGCGCTTTATGCAAATAACTAAGGACTGTGATATATTTTCAAATGAAAAAATATCCCACGACCTAAAGTTCTAACTTTTATCTTCTTCAGAGCATTTCAATGCGTCCGCCATCTGCATTTCATGAACCTATTTTAAAACGGCCCATAATGCCAAAAGAATAAATGTTTATTTGTCCTGCAAACATAGACAGGGACAACATTTGGCCACACTTGTGACTGCTCTATCATGTCATCCACTTGATACGCTAGTGTGTATGATGAACACCCGCAAATACTGAACCCCGCAGGTGGTGTTTAGGAATGTAAACAGGAATTAGAGTAATGCTGCTGTCAACTGGCCAGATGGTGTGTCGTAGAACAATCTTTGCGCTGTGCGTCAGCAGAGTCTCGTACCGCTCCCTTTTTAACTGCATTTTCTCCGCACGTATAGTTTATTACGCTATACTGCATTGACTGAAAATGGAGGAACAGGAATAGCCGAGGTGCTCATAGAGCACTCGCTACAATATAATTCGCTGCAAACAACTTCCGCTGAACACGGCCGGAGACGCAGAGGAAGTCCCCGTTATTGTTGTTATTGTGGCTGTAGGAAAAAAGAATGAGAACGCACGGGCATGCTACCGGCTCTGTAGCTCAGCCACTTCCGCTGCCTCGTGCGGAAAGACGAGAAAATATAGAAGAAAGAAAAAGAAGAGGGAAAAAAAGACGTGCGCCGCAACAGCCGTCGGTGCAATGACGGCCCACAGCAGATAAAAATTCCGTGGCTGCTAGCCCCCGCCGCAAGAGCCGTTGACCTACCATCCCAGCCCCGTATGTCCAGGAACAGCCACCCCACATGTGGACTTGGCCCGTTTTGCTCTGCGGCAGTGCAATGAAATAGATGAGGAAATGCGCTTCACATGCTGGTTTCTTCCGACGTTTTTAAGCACGGAAACTACCCAAAAGCAGTATCATTTGGCAATATAAACGTTCATCTAAAATTGTGTGTGGTATGTCACGCACAGCCTGGTTTCATCTGCACAGCGTACCCCAGAGTGGCGGTCCGCGGCTCCAGGAAGTCATTAATATTTTTTTAATTCATTGCATTTAGGATTTGAAAACGATCATCTTGCATCTGTTAATTCAGTGCAACTTGCACTGATACCCATTCTCGCGCCCCTAATTAAAGAGCTAATACGACTTTGTAGCGCGATACAAAACAATGTGTGCTGTGGCAAAATCTTTCAAAACTTAATAAAAAAAGTTTAGAATAGAACAAACACTTTCGAGAACAAGAAGCTGCGGCAGGCGTCTAATAATTCAAATTTACACACTCCCAGTCTGCCGATCAGGTAATATTTTCCAATTTTAGCAGGTTGCTGCTGTCTGGTTGTCACCTTCAGGCGTACTTGTAGCAAATTTCAAATCTATGCCCTATAAGTTTTTTTCTTGTGCTTATTTTTGCTATTTGTCTTTATTTGATGGTTAGCAGTTCTTTAAAGGAAAATATGCATAATTTGTTTTTGACTGGCATATGTGTTTCTGCACTCAGTGCCAAATATTCCCAAGGAAGGCCTAGGTCATCTCTTCATTTCCGCGATTAAAGCATGTATCGGAAGAAAATTTGGGAACGCTGGGTTATATTGCTGATAACATGAACCCAGCCATATTCTTCGGGAACTACAAACAGAATTTAGAACGTTTTCTATCTGAAATTTAATGATTTGGTTATAGCTGGGCTCTTATTTGTCAAACTGCCATTATTTACTAGACTAACATTTTACTATTTCTGGTATTACATTTTTAAAACTTTACTAGACTCATTGGCTGCACAACTGCCTGAAGGAAATGCCGCAAGAAATGCTGGCACGAACTGATAGTTAAGAAAAAAGAAAACAGTCCCCCTGGCAATCCAACCACTCCTTATTTAGGGCACGTCGGGCACTATTTTTTGTTTATTGCATGGGAATATACCAACTCTGCTAGGCTTTAATCGCCGGGCTCGTGAGAAACCATTCATCATTCTTTTTAACAGCATGATGATAAAGTAGAGATGACAGAGACGATGTACTCAGCGGCAATGAGAATGACGACAGCAGTAATAAAAATGGCGGTGCATTTTGATGATAACGATGATATTAGCAATAGAAATGAAGGTGGTAGGAAGAAAGTGGTCTCTAATAATAAATGGAGCTAGCACGAAGGCATTTTCATTGGACGGGGCAGCAGGGCCAGCGATGTTGAATTTTGGTGTCGACGCCTGCCTCATATGCAAACTCTCCGGGGGATAGCAAAGTGAATATTATTGCAGAAATCACAATAACGATGCAGATAGTGAAAACAGTCCTCTGATGGTGTCTTTCGCCATCTCTACTCTTAAGCACGCCTAAGCGCAGTCCTGTAATTGTTATAAACAGCCTCCCATCGTCGACATACTTGAAGCAGCCTCATGCAGGTTCACAATTTTCTACCAAATATTTGAAACTTTGTAAACGAGAGTGCGCAAACAAAAACACCTGCCCCACCTGTTGCCTAAGCTGCTTTAGCTGCCTCATCAAAGGCAGCTGCCTCAACAGCTGCCAGCTGTAAACATGTCGCATAATGAAATCGGCTTTTTCCACAATTTGTTCCGTCACCTTGTCACCCAGCTACTTTAGTCTTGTGGGTGACCTCTTCGACCTGGAGCTGGCGTTAGGTCGGAAGAAGGACCACAACTCCATCGCCCAGATTCTGGCGTGCTCGGCGCTCGTGAAAGTCGTTGGTGACTTTGAGGACGTGTACATAGCTCACGACACGTGGTTCCTGTACCGGGGCATGCTGCGCATACAGAAGAAGTACATCTTCCCATGGCACATCACGGCTCAGCACACAGGACGAGGTAAGCACATGACGGCACCCTATATGCAACATGTCAATGCTAAAGCGGGAACAGGATCTCGGCTTAGCAAATGCCATTTCGAATCGTAAAACAAGCCAAGGAAAAGCTTCAGCAGGTTTTATTTCCATAGCGTAGTATCGGCAGTGCCAACAGCAGTACGGGCACAGGCGCTTGTCTTGAAGATGGCAGCAACTGGTCACTCTAATTAAGCAGGGGGAAGGAACCAAGATGAGAGAATGTTGTGTGTGCATTTAAAAAGCAATTTTTGTAAAACAAAAACGCTGGCATTGAGCCGCAGACAATTCAATAGAAACAAGCCATCTCCCACTTTGTTGTATACACATAATCGCTTCACAATGTGTAAAAAACGGAAAGTTGATTTGACGAAGACATTCAATGCTCTATATTCCTTTGAAAAGGAAAGTTCGCCAGTGCATGACGCTGGGCAAGTGGCTTAGAGCAATAAAGGAGACATACAGCAGCGCATATCTTTTGATATCAAACCATCGATACATTCCGGTGTTCCTGTAGGAGGTGGAGAAAGATGGTGGATGATAACGAGGACAGCTATTTCTGTATTCGCCTGTGCTCTAATACAGAGGGTAAAAAGTTCGTCTGCATCAACAAGCTATATTTAAGCACATATTTCAGTGTATTGTAGTAATGATAAGTTTAAGGTGTTAAACCTTTGTAATTTGCTTTATTTTTGCTCTCGAAAGAGCCAGTTAAGTGCAACTGACATACCTCTCGAAATCGACTTCTTTGTAGTCCTTGTCTAAAGCAGCACGTTTCTTTGCTTACAAAACGACTTGTCGCCTACATGCACTTCTGTCCAGTCTTAGATGTGGCTACTAGGGAGCACATTTACTAAATTTCGCATTCAGAACTGTTCTCTTTGCTGTGACAGATACTCTGAAGTGTAGGGAGTACACTAAATGCTATGTAACGATCTTCTATTTCACGAATTTGATCTAGAAGACTTCATTCATGTGCACATCGTCTCCTCTGCTTATCACATAAACGCTTACAGCGAAAATGTTAATAGTGGGCGAGGAGAAGGAGAGTGCAAAACAGTTTGCACCTATTATTACACATGTTTTCTAAAGTGCTTTGAGGAAACAAACCCAAGAAAAGCGACTTTTTGGTTCTTTGTGTGCACCTAGAGCAAGCTAACAGTCCGATTTCAGGCAGTAGCTTATCTACAGTGTATTATCGCATGCTCCTGAGAGACTGTCACCTCTTAATAATTATTATTTATGAACGCTGCGCCACTGCGGACACATCAGATGCACTTAAAGTGAGTGGGTGTAGCTCTTCCGGCCCCAAATGATATGCACTCGAATTACGTGGCAAGCTCAGGCAGACGTCGGCTACCGGTAATGACACAGGGGGGTGGCCGTTTGGGGCCCAGATTTCTTGGTTCAAGCCAGAGTAACTGTCGGAGCCAGAATTAATAAGCCAAAAAAAAGGAACTTTATGCACAGCATAAGGCGATACACAGGAATACTCACTAATACTTAAATTACACAGACAAGAGGTTCACAAAAAGGCAATGCAAAGTGTGATACTATGATACTAAAGATAAGCACAGAGGCTTACAACGCTGAACAATGCACGAGAGAGACAGAATAAATGAACACCAAATTGTTCACCGGGCATTGCCGCAGAGCGGTGTCTGGAGCGGCACGCTGTGGCTGTTCTGTAGACGAGCGCCGCTCCCTCACAAGTGAGTGGGCTTGCCGAACAGCGGGTTCACCCCGGGATCTGAGAAGCAGCACCACACCCTGCAACACTAGCTGGTTACCTATCTCGTTGCCTCAAGCGACGCGTACCTCAATGAATAAGGCGCGCCGCGTCTGTCGGTTACAACGCGCCAAGGTACGCGCGCACATACACGTAACTTTAACTCTGCGAGCAACCTTTCCTCTTCCCACCCAGACGCACGTCGTTATTGGTTCGGCGCGCTGGAGATGACCAGTACCTTCTCGGCCGGGTGAGTCATCGTCGCTGCCGAATGATGAGGCAGGGGTGACAGCGATGTGCGCAAGGCTTTCTCTCATGTTGTCTAACTCACTAGGCGACGCCAAGCTCACATCTCCTTCGCGCTCCACTGACTCGTGTAAAATGTTCACCGATTTTGTGACAGAGACCTAGGCTCAACAAGAGATATGTTTAGAAAGTTCATGAAATCTAATCATTGCGAGAAATTTTACGCCAGCGCCTTCTTATTGGGTACTCGTTTCAGAGGATGTTGTTCCTGGACACACTATCACGATGTCGTCCTATGCTGGAAAGATTGTCTCGTGGGACAACTTCTACCTCACTTCAGCGGGTCTGGTAAGCAGTGCGTGTAGCGCTCCCCTAAAGGTCTCGTCTACATAAAAACAAGCTAGGTAATGAACTGTAAATCTCTGTTTAAATTTCACGTGGTTTATCAGTAATATCGCTATGAGGTGTTATTCGGCTGGTTTACCTACACTCTTAATCTGGTTCCACATAGGTTCCAGTATTAAGCGGAACTTTTAAAAATGTTCCGCTATATACGTGGAACATTTTTAAATGTTCCACTTGCTATCGGAAACTTGATTAAGAGTGCACGCGTTCACTAGAAATGCTGAATCAATATTTTATGGTTTCTGAAGGGCCCTTTTTACATCGTTTTGAGTAACGCCGCTTCATTACCGAGTTTATATGAATAACATGATGTCAAATAATTTTAAAGTAAATTTGATAGTGACCGCATAGGAAACTTCAAGCTGCATTATGTTTTGGAAGTTGACATACTCAGCCGTAACTTTCGCTTTCTTTAGAAAAAGTTCTCTTTTACTGCTTATGGCGTTGGTTCTGTAGTACATATTATTGTACAAGCAGCTAGGGTCAGTTTAGTCTTGAGCTCGAAAAGCAAAGCTTTGCGAAAAAATTACTTTGAACAGAGAGTGGCCATAACAATGCATCAAGTCATCGGGAACTTATTTTGCCATGGTACTCACCGGACCACTCCATGATTTCAAGAAAATCTATTTTATTACCTATGTTTCTTCTCGCAAGCTACAAAGGCGCAGTGGTTCCAAACATATCTCCTCGTTGCGGTGTTATTTGCAGGGCAACCTGAGTAGAGTTGAGTGTTTATATGCTACAGGTTAGAGTAGTCTTGCTTATTCTGCCGGTGGTTGCTCGACTGTAGCGTCAACTATGTGTTAAAAATCCTAATATTGCCACGTGCAAAGCGCCGCATGTCAGGTGCCGCACCTTCTTCTCTTCACGCATGGACGGTTCGGCGCGATGGCAAAGGCGCATGACGTCTACAACGTATATTGCGACCCCTTCGTTCGGACGCTGGACTCGAGAGGTCAGGGCACGCTCAGCATTCTCCCGGCGGTCACTGTTGGCGTACGTACCGAGGAGCTGGCTTCGAAAGTCCGGCCACGTAGAGAATGTGGCCTCGCGGTTCTCGAACGACGTTCGAGCACCGTCTTTAAAGCTGAAGTAGACAAGCGTTGAAGTGCAAGCTAGTTGGTAATAAATTTGGAATAACAGCGCGAAGGACGAGGACGAAGATCAGAACGACACAAACACAGCGCTGAAGTAGACAATTCGCATACTATTTGCAGCGTCGTCCCAGCCGTTAAATGTCGCGACCCTTTCGTAGTGAACTAGCCAGTCCTCGACGTCTTCGAACTGCTCACCATGAAATAGGTTAGGGGTAGGCGGGGTGTGAAGGATGACGCAGGACGAAAGGATAAAAGGGACAGTCGTGATATGGGCGGGCGGTTTCGTTGCCATAGCTAGGGTGGAAGTTGGGGGCTCTTCGTTAAGAAAGAAGGTCTCGGGGGGCAAGCCTCAGAGCTGCTGGCTTGCACGATGAACAGGAGTGGTCACGAGAGGCGGCCACGTCGGGTCGTCCGCAGGAGAAAGAATCATCGATAGAGCATTCACCAGTGTCACGACTCAAGCCACAGAGAGCCGTGAAGGTACATGTAGACGAAGACCCGAGGGTAAGGTGGGCTTCAAGCTCCGATAACAGTGTCCAGCACCAGCGCTGCTCTCTAGCCAGCAATCGCTTCGTCTTTGTCGACCCCAAGCACGGCAGCCGCGCGGCGCAAGGCACGTGGCAATGTCTCTGAAATCTGCCCCACTATGTGGATGGCCACTTATAAGAGTACATATTCCACTCCAGCATTTATTATGCATGCACATTCACTCACAGTATAACATATTTCTCTACAGACGTCCCCGTTTATGCACACATTCACTCACATTAATACACACTCCGTTCCAGCTGGCGCCCTCTATATACACATTCACTCACAGTATAGCATAGTCCGCTCCAGAAGTAATAATTTACGCACACATTCACTCACAGTCAGTGTGTCGAACCGTGATTTTTTCTAGTTCGCTTAGGGTTCGGGCGTGCCGTTCCAGTTCTGGTTCGGCTCCGGAGACACATTTCGTTCCTGTTTGAACCGGTTCGACCCTGACAGAACCGGTCCAACGGGTTCACAAAAAAACAAACAAAAAACCTTCGAGTGTATTTGCTGCTCCACTTTTTGAATTTGTTTTTCCTGTTTGAGTAGATAAAATATTCTAGAGGGCACTTTGGACCACTAAAGAGCGACGGGGCGAAAGCCATTACAGCGCGCTAGATCGTAGCTCTTCACTACAGCACCTATATCTTTCTTCTTTCACACTCACCTTCCTCCTTTTCTTTACGGCGTGGTACATGTGTCGTCGGAAAATTGTGATAAATACTGCGCCTTTTTATTATGTAGATCAATTTGAAATGCCGCGGATGCCTGTTGTACTAACGCCTCCTAGACAGCTTCGTCTCCTTCTGTTTGCTGTGTGGTGCGACGTTACAGGAAGCGACAAAGAAAGGCGCCTCACGGACGCCTGGACTGGACGCCCGGCGGGGTCAGCTTCGTCTATGCATGAATCGTATGGTGAAGTCATGACCAGTCGTGACGGTACATGGCGCGCCCCTTGTCTAGCAGAACCAGCATTCCATTGAACGCATCAAAGTTCACTGGCGTTCTATTATTCGTTTACATGAAATTGAAGGCGCGGTATCTGTCACTCGTGGAATCCCGCTATCCTAGCGGTAGACAAAGGGAATTAGGATGAACCTTTCACGATCCGCGGCGTGGCGCAGTTGGGAATCCAAGGAATGGATGTTCGATTCCCGGGGGAGACATGGTTTGTTTATTTATTTTTAACTATCTCCCTCGGCAGTGTGAAACCTTCTGCCGATAGCCTCTGCCGACAACGATGAGGCAATAAAGGCTTTCGTCTTAATTAACGCTAAACATTCATACAGCACTACGTCTCCTATTTATTGTCGTCAGATGTGACGAGCTCTAATCGGTTGTACAGACGTCACAAAATGTTTATAGTGAGTGACCAAGAATGAGAGCAGGATGGGAAAAAAATAGTGATTATTTTGTTTGGCACATAGCCAATTAAACCTGTCACGCCCCGAAGGTAAAAATAAAATAATGTTTCTTGCTGTGCTTTTCAAGTACAAAATATTTCACATGAATTTTATTTTAGAGCGAACCCCCTAATACTACAAGTACAAAAATGTTTCGTCCGGCTGCCAGAAAAGGACTTTGAAATCAGATCAATGTCGAACCAAGCACACACCCAAATAGTATCTATGTATATACAATGTGTGACCAAATATATATCGCCTAGCATGCGGACCTCTTTGCATTTCGCGTTTTCATACAGGTGAAAGGCAAAGGCAGCAGTGTGTTCTGGCCTGAAAGACGCTGACCAAAGTCCCGTTGACCACGTATTGCAGTTGGAGTCATTATCGTATTTACCGGAGAAATGGATTATTTCTCTCACTCGTGTGGTTGCGACGCTATGCGATCACCGCCTTGTTGCACGTCATGGGTATACCTACATAGGCGGGCTATATAACGTCTTCTAGAACTTTGAGGCTCTTAGATTGGCATTTTTATTCGCATAATTTACAATAAACATGACATGACATCAGGGCTGCTCAAAAATATTATATTATTTGCGCAATGAATGCTGTCCGCTGTTTTATTTGCCGGCATAAAATACAAAGGAAGACCTCATCGTTGAGGCTGGTTGACGTCATCCGGATTTGATGACAAGAGAGGATGTACTTCAGTTCAAAAATGCTCTCTCAGCTCTGGCTTTTGTATATGGTACGGCAAACGCTATATACTGTAGCTAGGGAAAACAGTTTCGGGCGCTGCAACTTGCTCCAGGAATTTCAATACACTCGAGTTTTTGCTTATCTTTGGCACCTCTTCAGATGTGTAAAGCAGGCTCTGTACTTCTTCAATTTTGAGAGAACTGCAGCTGTTTCCGATAGCTTACAGGCAGTCTTCTTCTCTTTCCATAAGAAACGCTTCAAACTGAGCTCGTAATCTCTTAGGGGCAGACTCTGCTGCCGTTTGTAGATGACGTACTTAACCACCACCGATGATCCTGCGAAACCGCTTCCGTAGGGTGACCAAATGCTGTTTTTCTCGGCAGGTTTCCTCGACGGTCAACGTAATGTGATATCTATGGCCTCAGGCTGCAGCTCTGCGGTTGCACAATTCCTGCCATTCAATCTATCTTTTTTTATTGTTTAAAGGTCTAGTATAAGGCTCCTTCGGTCCACTTGACCTTGTCCATCTCGCATGCTTTTCAAGGTCTTTGTCCCCAACTCCCTCGTCACCGCGCAACCTGCAGACTACGCAGTTTAGTCAGCAGCTACGTTTTCTCTGAGTAGTGCACTTCCATCTTTTAGTGCCACTTTCTAGCCAGTCTTAAGCATTCGCATCAGTGATGGTGTACAATGCGATAAAACGCATTCTTTTTTTCTGACACAGTACTTTTACAGGCCGAAAGGACAGCACACCAAATAGAGCTTGTGAATTATTACTCCAACCGATAATTGCCCTTGCTCCACCCAGTCTTTACATTTGACCATCGTAGATTTATTCCTGGCATAGTCTAATATGCCAAGGAAAATAAAACAAATAGTCAGTCATCCCCAGACACAAAAGGAAGATAAGACAAAATGAGAAATCGACTTATGAATTCATCTTTGTGCTAAGCTCAGATACAACTCAAGAACAGAGTGCTAATTTGCTGCCCAATGCGGTCTTCCCACAGTCAGCGTCGGCGTATCATTCTGAAGTCTCGGTCAACCAAATTGGGTCTGCTGGTGTCACATCGCATACGGCTGCTGTGCACGTGCAATTAGACTCATTGCGACGTCATCGAATGATAGGAAAATAAAATGATCTGCGTGATATATTAACCAGATTAAACATTTTGTTTTGAGTTGTATATGATTATATATTTATTTATCTAAAAATGATTACTCAACTTACGAATTATCTGCAATTATTTCACGGACTAGGAACGCTCTAGAATGGGTCAACATTCTCCATGAGCTGTGCCATCGAGCAGTGCAGCGGCCACCGGTGTTCGGGATGAAACGATACCCCGACGCCTAAGACTAATGCTATGCGTGAGGCAATTTATTTTCCATTGCTCTTGTCATGGTTTAGCAAGGGGCAATTTCTCAATATAGCTGTGGTGTTTGCGATGTGCAGTTGCGCGTAGGAAATAAGCAAGGAGAATGCTTTACAAGCAGCGATAAAATAAAAACGTAATGAAGGTAAATTGCCAGCAAGGGTGGGACGGAACAATACCGCGAACCAGTTCGGAACGGTTACTCTGATTTGTTCCGGTTTGGGTTCAGTTCCAAGATAGCGGAAAAAAATCCGGTTCGGTTCGGTTCCGGTACCGGTTTTCCGTTCGGTTCCGGTACCGGTTTTCGGTTCAATTCCAGTTTCGGTTGGACACCCTGCTCACAGTAAAACATAGCCCATACCAGCTTTCACCATCTAGAGTCAAGATCAGGGTCCGGCAGAACTTTTAAAGGAAGGCGTGAAGCCTCCCTTCTGCATGCCTGGATGTCCTGAAGAGCACTGTGAAAGACTGCTGCCTTCTTGAAGCAACCGAGCATCACACAGCTTTCCGCGTTGTACTCTGGACAGCACACAATACAACGTTCTATATCCCTGCAAACAACACATATAGAACATAGCGGAGACGATGTCATGCCTTTCTTATGCATTCAGGCAGGATTACATGCAGACACCGTGCAAATTCGATGTATTAGTGTGCCTTGATGTCTTCTCGGTTCCTTGGTCACACATGACTTGTATGGCACCCTCCGCAGGGTACCAAAATGGTCGAGTACCGTTTCTCCGAAGCAACCTGCCTTGAACTCTTTCTCGTGCAAAAAACAATTTTCGTATTAGTAAAACGATGGTCAGGGCAAATCGTATTAGGGCAGTTGGCGTTTTTTTCGAGTTGACTAGTGAGTCACGCAAGCAGAATAATCGTGCTGTGTGAAGGAATCACCTCAGATATTGTGAATCACTTGTATCGTTTTGCTACCAGCATTTATTTCTGCTTGGCATTGCCATCTTAGTGAAATACGTTTATGTATTACATGACACTGTGAATCAATACGTCACGTCTCGGCCAGTGTAAGACGTGAGTATATAAAAATTCGGCCAACCACTACATTTCAACAGGCAATCACGGAGACGTCGCTTGTAAACGACAACGCTGAGCTGTGGGAGCTGGTTCTTCCGGAGAGCGGGCCTTTCACTTTCGTGAACGCCGCCGCGGCCACACGTCTCGCGACCTCGGGTTTGGAGTGGCTCCGCATTATCGCCCGGGAAAACAGTGGCACGTGAGTACTGAGTGCGGATCAGTCTCCACTATGCATCTCTGAAATAGAGACTGCAGCGGGCAGCATTCCACAACACTTGTTAGCTATCCAAGTGCCTCTCATCTATGCCAAGATACACTGACACATACTCTGCCGTGTGAATGGTATTTATAATCGGCATTTGTTTATTCCCTGACGATGGGTGTACTTAAGCCTCGTTCAGATTTGCCTATTCGGTGACAAGGGCGAGATAAATGTAGCACTATGAAAGTCATCCACAGTTCATACTTCATGTCTCTGCGCTGCTGACGAGGTAGATCTCACAAAACCCTGGGCCATTGACGCGCAATGGAGGAAAGACTAGGGGGACGTTTAAGTTTTGCCTTAGAAGTAGATGCAATGTGCAATTGACACAGCTATTTCTTTGCGTAATTTTCTTACTTTTTCTTCAGTCGATAACACGAATTTTATAATAAATGTTACTCTAACTTGAGTACACATCCTAAACGTACCTAATAAGTTGTACATGCCACAATGGATTCATCTCTAACACGCTTGCCACCAACGAATAAGCACTGCCTAGAAGAAAACGAAATTTTTTGTTCCTTGGTCTGTAAATTGTCTTCTCTGTTGATAACCGGAGACCACTAAACACAGCTTTCGTCAATCCGAGGCGATTTTTTAATGGGACATTATTCAACGAACTTCACAAGATATCCTGTTGTCGTCTCGCGGCATCCGGTTTCTACCTTGTTTGAAAACAGATAGAGTGCCTTTGGATTTGTTTATGATACTACGATTGCGCAGTTTGTTGAACGTGCCAACGGCAGTTCGCAATGCGAACATTGAAGGCCGTCTTGTAGTGTAGTACTTCGCTTAGAGTATGGTTTATGTCATAGATATTATCAGCAGCCAAAGGGAACCGATTGGATTTGCATTAATCTTGCAAAGTTGAAACGCATTTAATCAACCATCCACTAAGTGGGGCGGAAGTGCTTTTCTTAAACCTATGTTCTATGGCTTTCGCCTAGCAAGGGATAAAGAAAAAAAAATACCGTTCCACGTCTATGTGTTGCGTGACCGCCTGGCATTCAGTAGACCTGGGTTCGAACAGGAATTGCTTGAAATCTATAATTACCTTTTCGTCAATTTTGGCTGATTTTGGATCGTTTCCTAAATGTATGTAGATTTAGTCTTTATGTGGGGTATTTGCATTTCCGGCACGAGTTCATGTGGTGTGACCTCGTAACATTGTCCACCAATAACTACTTTTGCGCACGATTATTTCGGACACGGGCTTCCTACTACTACATTGACAACTTCACCTACGAATTATCGACTGAACTAGCTGTATACGCTTCACGTAAAAGTCTGGAGGGCGCTTCGCGGAATAACCTTGAAGCCTAGTCAAAATGTAAAAAGAGCAAAATGGCACCTTTTCTTTCTCCTTAACTCTACACGACCAAACCATGTCATGACTTGTTGTGAAATGCATCTTTAGAGCGCCGGCACTTTCCGACGCCCGCAAAGCAGAAAGAAAAACGGCATTGCTCCTCCCTGCAGACGCTTGATCCATGAAACCCGCAGAGGTCCCCGCTAATACAACCTAACAGCAATACATTTGGGGCAGGTTTGGAGAGTGAAAGCAGGGGGAATGACTGGATATCATGGGAACTTAATTTGCAAGAGGTGGCAGCCTATTGGCAGGCACTGCGCCTAGTTTCTATTCTTACGTGGCTGTGCCTCACTGTGGGCACGTCAGTCTGCGTTAGCGGTGGTGACACAAGCGGAGTTTGGTTGGCTTTTGCTATCATGCTGCGCGCTGCCCCGCAACTTCAGTTAGTCGCATGCATGCTCAGGTTCTCTCTAACAGTAACTCTAACTAACTTGGCGCTTCCGGCTGCTTCAAATAACAGCAATCTCTGACTGCTTCATTATTGTCTTATTTCCTGCGTATACACATGACGGAGCCCAGGGACGTCTAAAGCATATGGTATAATTGGTGCAACCTACCCAGGCAAGACCGGAGGTGCATGCACTTCGTACCGCCGGTCATGCGGCCGCTTTTATAATTTTTTCTTAGAATTTGGCTTCACCAATCAAGTAGGTCAAAAACACTGACAATTTTAGCAGTGAGGTAAATTAGGCTAAAGCAATATTGCGCGATAGATTAAGATTAAGCAATATATAGAGAAAGCGATTGATCTGAGGAAAAGCCATCGGCGGCGCAAACGTCGTTGTAGTAGTAGGCACAGCATGTCGGAAATAATGGGGGCTGCTCTACAACCTTATATCTTGGTAATCTGCGCTTGTAGTGTCTCATCACTAATTAGTGTGTGAATTGCGGTGACGAGGTAATGAACTCATTGTAAATGATTGAATATTTGATGAATAAAGTAATGGAAAAATTAGAAACAGCGGTTTGAATGTATCAATGTGTTTAGTATGAAACGCGAATGACTTCTGATGCTAGGTATCATTGTATAAAAAAATTATTTGAAACTGAAAAAAAAAGAAAAAAAAACGAAAAAGCATGTTTGTGTGTAAAACGCTATCGCGTCATACACTTAACGGTGGAGCTTAAGTGTCCGCAATTTCTTTTCCAAATACAACTACAACAGGTGCTGCCATATTTCCATACATGAGATTTATAGGTGACAGGTTGTATGCTGCAACATCAAATGTATTTTTTAGGGCACTCCAAGAAATGGCACATAGAAGGCATATGTATACAGTTTTTCGACAGTTCACTGAAATTTCCAGAACAATCTGTACTAAAGAAATTTTTGTCTTCTTTATACCCACATAACTTCTGAAATTATTCCGCACTTTATTGAAATATACATTGGGTCGAAATTACAACTATAATATTTTTTTCTCAAGAAAAATGGCCAAGCTTAGAAATGCGTAATGGCCTATGTTCCTTTCCTTGCCTTTCTTCAAAAGGCTCTTCTAAAAAAAAGAATTTTTAAGGCTAACGCTCTAAACATTATTGCGGCCGAGGCTCCAGCAGCGAGGCTAATTCTTTTGCCGCTCCGTCCACTCTGCGCAGGTGTAACAGCCAAATCCTGATTCTAGATTACAAACGTTTCACACCTGGGACGCCCATCGCTGACGGCACACTGTGGATATACGAACAACTTCCGTACGTATACTCTACTCACCTTTTTCACTGCATGATTGATGTTCTGGAATGTGTCGAATTCGATATAAGGCAAAACATCATACTTAAATTTTCAGCTTTATTTTCAACGTGTATGGTTATTCAGCGGCCATTTCATTTTACTGAAAGTTACCTTAATGATGGCGCTTTCAAACATTGCTAGTAATAAACGAGAATTTAGAAAAGAAAAGCTGCTAGCTCAGCAGAGGCTCTAACCGTTGGGGGTAAATATCTACAGACATGCTCTATGCATAACGAAAGTAGGCTTGACCGTATTCTTCAGCTAATTTTCTAATGGCTTTAAACAGATAATCATAACATATGGAGTAAAATAAGCCACTATATTTGCCGCAAAAACTATAGCTTCTTTTGCGGCGCTAGGGCTTCACATCGTCAAAAGTGACATAAATCATAGTTGCAGCACTGGTATTGTTATATCTGGCTTTTTAATGAGTCTTTTATTAATTACTGATAGATGCCTCTTTTTGAAGCCGACACGCGAAGATCCCCACCCTCGTTTTGAATTTTACCTCAGAAAGACACTTGCCAGAACACAATTCAGTGCTTTTTTGCAGCTCTGGTCAACATTTTAGGTTTTATCTTCTTTAAAGATTTCTGACGCTTGAAGAGCTTCATCTCTTGGCGCAAACTTTGTCATGTCTCAACCGTGCTTTGATCTCTTTTCTAACATTTTCTGCTTGTAATCATGGCGGCGTGACATGAACGCTGCCTCTGTCGCCTTATAAGCGTTGTTAAGGGTGTGGTCATTTAGACAAATGGAATTTCCCAAAAAGGTGGGCTTTTCTGCTTTTGCTCACTGGCATCGATATTCACGAGGAGGCATTTGTTTTTTGGTTAATTTGAGACGTACATCTTGGCGAAAAAGAAATTCTGGTGGTGTTTCAGAAAACTCAAGAATTCAAAATTGCCAGATTTTTTTTTCATAATCGCTCTCCAATCAAACGAAGAAAAATGTTTAACTGGCAAAATTATGGGTCACATTAAGATAATTTTCGGATGCCGCACGGAACACCACTGTGCGTTACAATTTGCGTGAGGCTGCGACGTAGCCACTGAAAGCGTGGTCTTTGCCTTGTTTTTATGCTGTTTGGGCAATTATTTGTACAGTTGCTGAATGCGGAGTCCCCGCTGAAACCACTGTCTAGACGATTGATCGGGGCGTTCCAAACTGGCAAGATTAAGTGAACAGAAAGGAAAGCTCAGAATAAGGCGTACTGGCTGTTTCCAGCATTCTTGTCACCTATTTCTCTTTGGAGCCGTCATTCTCCACAAGTGAAGAAAGGAAATTTTTGACACCAATACTGCTTTGTAAACTAAGAGTAGGTCTGACGCTAAGGAATAACCAAAATAATGAGATAAATAAACGTCTGCCGTTAAGGGATAATAAAATAAAAAACGAGAGACAGTTGACTCCTCCATGTAACGTAATATCATGCAAAATCTTCCGATTAACGATTATTTGTCCAGATTTATGCTTTTTTGGTCCTTTTAGGGATGGGCCAGGTCGGTTCGAACGCGGATCAACACAGTTTTTCTAGTGGACATAGAGAAGTTTAGGGGAGGCCATTAAATATCTGGGGACGGCCGAAGTCAATTTAATTTGCGACGACGTCGTCTTTGAACGTCGACCAAATCAATTCTAGAATTGGGTAATATCAGCTATGAGGTGTGATATTGAGATTACTTGCGTTGGCTGAGCCAGATTTTGGTGCAGATATAAACAAAAAAAAACGACGGTGGTAGCAAACGAGCCAGCAAAAAGCAACTTAAAGGCTAAAAGCAGCGTGTGTAAAGCCCGGCAAAAGTTAATTTCGTTAACACCGACAATATTACCAAAGACTAGTACAATCATATGGAGATTAGAATAGAGTGACACTGTCAATTAGGGGACCAGTATTATAGGGGGCTGTTAGCGCACATGCACCAGATGCTTTTCTTATTGGGCGAAGTAGTAAGTATGTGCCTAGGTGGGGTTAGCGTCCCTCCCAAGCTCTCGAACCGATTTCTAAATCTGCGACATTTAAAACCCCCGCCAGGGTGGTGCAGTGGTAAGACGCCCGACTACTGTCCGGAGTTCCCGGGTTCAAACCCGACCACGGCGGCTGCGTTTCGATGGAGGCGAAACGAAGTGGCGTCCATGTGCTCTGTGATGTCAGCGCACGTTAACTGATTTATTTATAGGAAGGGAAAGGCGCGGTAACTGCCTCACTTGTTTTTCTGTGGACACCGCAACCGCGCCGTAAGGGAAGGGAGGAAGATAGAGTGAAAGTGGACAGAGAGAAAGAGGAGCCGTAGTGGAGGGCTACGGAGTAATTTCGACCACCTGGGGATCTTTAACGTGCGCTGACATCGCACAGCACACGACGCCTCTTCGTTTCGCCTCCATCGAAACGCAGCCGCCGAGGTCGGGTTCGAGCCCGGGTACTCCGGCACAGTAGTCGGGCGTCTTACCACTGCACCGCCCCGGCGGGGCCAGCGCACGTTAAAGATCCCCAGGTGGTCGAAATTACTCCGTAGCCCTCCACTACGGCTTACCTTTCTCTCTTTCCACTTTCACTCCCACCTACCTCCCTTCCCTTACGGTGCGGTTCAGGTGTCCGCATAGCACGTGTAACAGATACGGCGCCTTTCCCTTTCTGTGAACCAATTAAAAAAAAACGTTTAAAACAATAGCGTTAAATGGCCCGTTCATCAGAAACAAGATCGTAGACTTTGTAAGCGAAGCTAAAAACCACGACCTTGGTGGAAGACAAGTAGTGCTGGCAACTGTCATGGTCGCGCAGTGATTTGACGTAGGGTTGGCTGACGTTACTTTGGTAGCCATAGTTATCATAAAGATAACCATAGTTCTGCATAAAGAAAGTAACAAAATTCCCATAAAGAAAGGTGTTAGGCAAGGAGACACAATCTCCCCAGTACTATTCACAGCTTGGTTAGAGGAAGTATTCAGAGACTTGGAATGGGAGCAGTTAGGGAGAAGGGTAGATGGAGAATACCTAAGTAATCTGCGATTTGCTGATGACATTGCCTTGCTAAGCAACTCTGGGGATGAACTGCAAAGAATGATTGATGACCTAGACAGGAAAAGTAGAAAGGTAGGCTTGAAAATCAATATGCAGAAGACTAAGGTAATGTTCAACAGTCTCGGGAAGGAACAGCAGTTTACATTAGGTAGCGACATACTGGAAGTAGTAGGCGAATATGTCTACTTAGGACAGGTAGTAACCGCAGATCCGGACCACGAAAAAGAAATAACAAGAAGAATACGATTGGGATGGAGCGCATTTGGCAAGCACTCGCAGATTATGACTAGCAGCTTACCGGTATCACTCAAGAGGAAAGTATACAACAGTTGCATCTTGCCTGTACTCACCTATGGGGCTGAAGCGTGGAGGCTAATCAAGAGAGTTCTACTTAAGTTGAGGACAACCCAGAGGGCTATGGAACGAAAAATGGTAGGGGTAACATTAAGAGATAGAAAGCGTGCAGAGTGGGTCAGGGAAATAACTCAAGTTACCGACATTCTAGTAGAAATTAAGAAGAAGAAATGGACATGGGCAGGACATGTAGTGCGAAGAGAGGATAACCGATGGTCGATGAGGGTTACAAACTGGATTCCAAGGGAAGGAAAGCGTAGCAGGGGGCGGCAGAAATTTAGGTGGGCGGATTAGATTAAGAAGTTCGCAGGGGTCAAGTGGATGCAGCTAGCACAGAACCGGGTTAAGTGGAGAAATATAGGAGAGGCCTTCGCCCTGCAGTGGGTATAATCAGGCTGATGATGATGATGATGACTTTGGTAGCAGCACCAAGTTTGGCCTCTCCTTTCATATGGGACAGCAATATCAATATTAGGTGCCAGGTAGAACACTTGAATTATGAGTTACCCCTAGACCACGCAGGTAAGTTGATGCGTCTAAGGTAATGCTTGCCTTTATTTGTTGTGGGGTAGTCTATACTGCCATGTCATACCCTTAAAGGTGGAGCTTAAGAATCTTTGACTTATAGTTAGGGCGATTTCGGCTTCCTCTTGACCTCTGAAATGCGTTATACAAATTCATAACAGCTGTTTATTATGGTCATTGCTGTATATAAAGTGTCAACTGGAACTCATATATAGATAACATATGCTCCTCTCAATTTAAAAAGCTATGTTTTCTGAGGCATAAACTAAGAAATTCTCCTTCTCACGTAAAACTGCGGACGTATAACGTTTATATCAGGCTAAAGCTTGAGTATTCTTCGGTGGTATGGGACCCATTTACTAAACTTAACATCTATCAATTAGAAAGGGTTCAAAGAAAAGCTGTTAGGTTTATATATTTGAAATTTAAAATCGCCGACTCCCCCACTGAGATCATGGCGAATAACAATATTGAATTCCTTGAAACGCGAAGAGAAAAATATCGCCTTGAGTTTCTTTATTCTTTACTTAACCATAGGTTAGCTTTCTATCCTTCGCAGTACACATCCCCTCTATCCGCACGTCATACCCGACATAACCCCATTCATTCATTGATGCCGTATTTTGCGCAAACTAACTGTTTTAAATATTCGTGTTTTCTGCGGACAATATCCGATTGGAACCATGTTATGGCACTGTCATAGTTTTGCAAAAATTGTCTGCTTATTTTTTGCATAGTTTTTTTTTTATTGTGTTCTGTATCGTTTGAGTTTTCCTAACAATGTATGCCTGTCCTGCTTGGACCCTGAGAAAGGTGACCAGTATGCACTAAATAAGTAATAAAAATAAAACACATTATACAATCCCCGAAATAAGTGCAGTTATTCTTTCACAGTCTTGGTATTGTTCTGCCACCGTTCTCCTCTTGCGGAATTGGAAAGGCGTGAAACTTTTTCGCAGGGGAATGACGAGGCACGAAGACATCAGCCGCGCACTTCGCGACAAGAGGTACTGGGCCAGCTACAATATTGCGTAAGTGAATTTACCATAAGACAAACAGGAACAAGCAAGCTTTTCGGCAGCCTACAAAGCACGTTAGAAGAAACTCTTCGCTAAAAAATCGCTTCTGAACGCCATTCGGCATTGTGGCTGTTTTAGTCTTGTGTTCATTAGCAATATTTGTAGTAAACGTAACAATTATTTGACCACCTCTTTCAATAATTGATGACAATAAATGAACAAAGTGGACTTCATTGGCTTATTTTATAAATTAAAAAAAGAATCACGTTTTCTGCTATCAAGGTATTGTCTACAGTGGCTGAGGTGGCTTCAGTCGCTAACTCCTGATAGACATTGTCTACAGTGACTAAATTGACTTTAATTTCTAATTCTGGAGGGAAGGAACCGTACCTTTTACAGAGTCTGGCAAGCACAACTAAACGTTAGTGAGCTATGGATGCTGCCTATGCAAATGTGCACTGTGTTTTAGATTGTGAACATGTTTATACTTGCAGGTACTTTGAAGACATCTTCGCCATTACTGAACAGTTGCCGAAAGTGGAGAAGTATGGTGATTACTACACATACGAAAACTGCCCGCGGGCAAAGATCTTCAGGCGAGACCACGTGAAGGTTTCGGACATGGAATCCATGATCGCGCTAATGAGGTAGGTACATAAATATTCATTCATGTTTTCAGGAGCTTTCATTCATGCGGTTCATTTATACTAAAGGACTAATCTTGATATTTTCAGCTTTGTATCTTGTTAAGGAGCAATACTAGAGACGTTTACGCGTGAGCTAGCATCTTCTGTGACCTCTCTTTATTTGACGGTTGAAAATGTTTGCATTTCTAAAGCATTTCAAGTATGAACAAGTGTCATAATGTTCAACTTGCATCAATTTGACATTGGACTAAAAATATTTTCTGCTATCGCTTTTGGCGAGCTTGCTTACTTAAACTTACATTCAAGTGGAGTGGAGTCAAATATACATCACTGGTGAGTACATTAGTTAATAATCTATCACGTAGTCCCTAACATTAGGTTATAAGCAAGTGATGATGTCATCGTCATGGCCATAACACATGGCCTGATACGCCTACTCTTCAGACTAATCTACCATTTTTTCTAACACATGGGGTTGTACAACAACTCTAATGTTTTTCCTGTGTGGAGAAGTTTCAGGCCTACAAGCTTACTACCTTAGTACTGATCCTCTACTTCCTGATTATCCTCACAATTATTTTAGAATTCTTTTGCCAACCTCTTTTGTTTTGCCCACGCCAGGTTTTTAATGAAAAAGGCAACAGCAAGATGGGATATTTGTAATATATGCCGCCAAGAATACATCCCCAGAACTCTTTATAAAGGAATCACATGGGTCGCTCAATGATCAAATAGGCTGCACTATCTTTGGATCTCTTTCAACCACCCTAATTTACTATGTAGACTTGGTTAAGGACCATTTGTGCTCGATTTATTCTTCGCACGTACTGCCGAACGTCAAGCAATTCAATTCTACTTTTAATGCAAAATCAGTCCTTGCCTAATGAGTGGTGTATGCGGTACGTGCAACTACGAGTTGAGCGTGTCTCCTCATGAGAAAGAAAATAAATAATGTAGGGTGTATTGTCAACACCAGGACTTGAATCACCACTGCGTCATGCATCAAATGGGTGCGCTAACCACACCTGAACACCGACGTTTGAGAAAGAATCTATTGCTCTCGTAGACAAGAGGTAGAGACACACGGAGCAAACAATAAAATAATAAAATAAAAATAAAATAAAATAAAACTAAAATGAAATAAAACTAAAAAATAGTAAGGAAACTAAATATAAACTTAAAAAACATAGACACCGCAACCACAACAAAACTAAAAAAAGCTCAGAACAGAAATATTTAGCCTAAAAACACGCAGTTTCCGCATTTTCGAACGTAAGGAGACTTGAATACAGCCCAAAAAAAGTATTATTTTTCACAAGAGATTTGACCAGTCCACCTCTCGTGAGAAAGAGATCCTCATTTGGTGAAGGTCAGAATTTGGTCGCTTAGTCGAAATCCCATTAACATCAATCAATGTTTACTTTAATACGTTGATTCCTTGTACACATATTGAGTGTAATCGCCAGCCAGCCTGGACCATTACTCTTGTATATAACCAGGTGCTTTGGCACCGTATTAGATTCAGTTTTACACCTAAGAAGTATCTTTGTCTACCACGTACTTTTATGTTGCATATTTTGTACAGTGTGCGGTGTGCATGCTTTTTATTCTATACAACTAGCATGAAGAGAGGGCGTAAATTATAGCGATGTTTGGGGTGTAACTTATCGAAAATGTGTCAGTGATGAACGCCGTTGTGGAGGGCTGCTGAATAATATAATCCATGTGTGGATTTTTGAAGTGCGCTGATTTCATTACCTACAACAGCGCCTTTTGAAACAGTAACTTCACTACGTGAGGTAACGCGAGGGTCACCATAGCTTCGGATGACCTTCAAAAACCTTCGTGGTCAAGTTGCAACTTAAAATTATCCGAGATCACTGCCCGATCTGCACTGGGAAAATATGTCAGCGCAAGCGTTCTTGTGTTGTTCGCGAAATGTGTCAGCTATTAAAATATCCAAAGGTGCACTCGTTTATGCGATGGATCATGAGCCACCCATACGCGTTCCAAAATTGGGCCTCATGCAGGCACACTTAGTCCGAGCTCCAGACCTTGCGGTCCGCTAGTCATGTCGCATATTCTGGGTTCTTCGGTATCCCTGGTATCCGCGCTGTGAATTTATTAGTTGAAACCGACAAAAAAGCTAGATTATATCCACAACTCACTAAACAATTCTTACTAAACCAGTTTTGCTTTATTATTTGTTCCTAAGCTTTCAACTAACATTAAGATTGAAGCCAATCAGTGATTATCGGTTAGGTACTGGAAAAACACAAAAAGAATGCTCCCTTAAATATGTTTTTGTCAGTGTCTTCAATTGCAAGCCAAACAATATTACAGATGATTAAAACGAAATTCATGCCCGCTTCTAGCCTGGGCTATTGATGACGCATGCATAGGAATCACTTTTAGCTCGCAAATGCTATTCTTGCCTTCATATGCGTTTTGTTTCATTCGTGCGTTACAACTGTTGTGATAACCACTTACTGATAAAGGCGGTTCTCTTACGCCCGGCTTTTCTGTCTTTGTGTAAGCTCTCCGCTCATTTCTTTCGCAGATACAACGATTACAAGAATGACCCATTGTCGCGATGTAACTGCACACCGCCGTTCAACCCCACATACGCCGTCGCTCCTCGCTTTGACCTCCTGGACCCGAACGGGAAGTACGACATCATTGAAATGTACCCGCGAGCTGTGGGTGGCATTGATGTCAAGGTACGTTCTACTTTCTTCTCGGCATTCGCTCACTATGTGTCCGTCTGTTTCTGTAGAAAACGGACACATACGGGCGCCTACACCGAGTATTTCAAGCAGTTACATAGTTGAATTTTTCTCTTAAACATCACGGTGAGTAGTTTGCTACGATCTTTGTGGTCGCACTGTATGATATTCCGTCCTTTGCGTACCCGAAAATTTTTTGATAAAATGCAGTCAGCAAACTGAAATGTACCAATCATATTTAATATCTTTACTTTATATTGTAAAATTGAAAAATGTTCCAGTAGAATAGAGCACATTTAAAAAGGTTGGAATTGGCAATGCAGTTGAATACAGCAAATGGGAAAAATGCACTTTTAAAACCTGCTTAGCCTGATAGGTTACAGCGGCATTTAGTAATTTAACAACATCACTCAAAATTTTAATGGCAGAAATATTGTTACGGCCTTTTGTGATGTTTCAATAACTGTTTTATGTCGGCAATGGCAAATAAATGCCCGTCGCACTGGGATTAAAACAATTGGCCGCCGCTCTTAGCGATGGGGTTATCTTTGTGAATGTTTCAAACTGTGATATTTATTACCTCCCTCTAATTTCGAAGCTAAGCTCATGATTATTTTCCAAGACATGTGCAATAAAGTATGATAACTTGTGAATACCAAGCAGATGGAGGAATGAGAGTACACCATGTGATAATCGCTTCGAAATATCAGGGCCTTTTCTCTGTGAGCATTCTATAGGCGAAGTATTTATGAAAAACAAAGAAAAGTTTTTAGGATTTTATTAAAGCAAAATCTTGCACCAGCCCGTAGCGCGGACGAATACTTCCTTCGTATACTTTCCGCCACCGTCGTGGCGCTAAGTGGGAACTAAATATTCTGCTAAATAAGGTGATAGCCTTGCTAAACAATCGACGCAACTTGGTGGCAGAGCAGAGGCTGCTTCGTAGTGACGCTTGTTAGGTGAATAGTGACCCTGCTGCTCAAACTTCGTCCGAAACGACAGCTACAAAAGGTGTGCCATATAGGCGTTCTTTCAGATGCTATAAGCTCGCTGCTGTGAGGATTTTGTCGTCTGCCATTACACAGAATTGCAACTTCATCTAGGGGGTTTTGCCCCTCGCTGAGTAAGAAACACGACTGGGTGTTGTGTGTGCCCAAGTCCAGTCTCGCCGGGCGATGAGTGTCGTACACGTCTCGTTTAGCACTTGATTCTTTCGCCGTGTTGGCAATCACGTTTTCACAGCTAGACCTTCGGTTTGCGAGGTAGAATTTCTTTTAGTACAAAGACAGGTAGCTCCCCTCTCCCCTCCCTGAATATGACTTCAGGGTGAAATGTAGGATTTGGAAGCTGGTTTTGATAATAAACAGACACACAAAATGCACTCGGATGATGATCTGCTAGGATATTAAACGTCTGTCGGAATTCTTAGAATGATAACGTCCCCCCAAAACCTGATACGGCGCCGATAGCGAGGCTCATGTGAGAGAGACTGATTTAATGTATTAGCGCTGCTACCTGCATTCCCGTAAAAATCGCATTTGTGTGGCTGTGAAGCACATTTGACCTTTGACCTTATTAAGTACCGATAAAATAAAAACAAAACCCGATAGCGGGTTTCGAGACCAGGCCGTGGCAAATATATCAGCCTAGCTAGCCATCGCGCCGCGTAAGTACAACTTTTTTCATACGAAAACCAGTAAATCATTCTCGCTTAGAATAGGCTGTGTTGGCCTTCATCTATGACAGAGTGACACCGCAGACCGCAATGCGTAGCAACCATTTAGAAACAGTGTGAAACTTACGACGAGGCGCGGTTTCTGCAGCGCTAGCACTCGCGCTTCTACTTTGTATGGGGGAGCAGACTTGAGATGCCTGTCGTACTTTAATACAAGCCACCCCCCCCCCTCTTTTTTGTTGTTGTTTTCCCCTCTCTGGGGCATCATATTTGTGAGTTTATTGTGTAGAAGTAACCCTATAGTGTTTTGTATAGTGCTTGGGTCTGTGAGTAATGTGCGTTTTGTATGTACGTATGTACACAATAAATTCTCTTTGAGTGTATTCTGATACATAATCAGCAGGTGGCGCTTAAAGAACCCGACATTGTGCCCAACGCGCGTTGTTTTTCGCTATGAACAGCCGGGTTTCTTACATTTTCAGACCTGTATCGGACAATTCCGAGTTGTATAGCTCAGCCTACATGTTTTAGCTTTCTCCGGTAAGCACGGAGGCTAACTAGGGCTCGTTAGATTGTCTGATGCGCTAAGTATCGACATGCTCTACGGTGACTCATCATAAAGAGAGCACAACCTCATAACATTCGCCTCAGAGAGGAAGACGAAGAAAGCCCGTTATCGACAATTCGGTAAAATAAACGCATGAAGCCATGCAATGTGTTTAGTAGTTCTACAACATGATATTTAAAGTTTAGCAGTGTTAAACGACCTCTATTTTTTCTCTTCTATTTCGTTTGCTATGACAGCGTCATCCCTTTTCTCCCATACTTCGTGTCATTTTCGTATGACCTACCCTCATGGGCATCCTAATTTACTGGCCAGCTCAATCGAGGATATTCGACGGAGTTTATCCATGCGAATTCTTAGGACCGCGCAAGACAATTGACTCCACAAATTTGTTAAATAGCATGTCATGTGACATCATGCAAACCCTGCAGCTTGTGACACAGTTGATGGGGCTTCGTGCCTGCTTACTTACTGTAAGAGCACTGACAAAGCAATCTAGATATCGCCGAATATGGCGCAAAAGCTATTCGAAAACTAATATGGAGAAAACATGACGTCTGGCGTTGTCTGTCATAAAATGCACTAATTGGAGTGTGATCAGACCACCTGCCGCATAAGAGAGCAGACTGGGCCACGGAGTGTGTGACGTCATGACATTGTAGGACACGGCCGATTTGGAATATGCGTTGGACACCTGACATAGCAGAGCGTGCTGGTGGGCTAGACAGTAGTTGATAGCTACATCTTGAGGTCAGCAGATATATCTGAATTGACCCGTGCACATATTTGGAAGAAACCTATACCAAGGCCCCGTTTCTCTACAGCAGCAAAACATTATCGCAAGCGTAGAGGCCAAATTCCAATATTTGTCTCCGAAGACCTCCGGCGCTGCATGGTTATACACAAAAACACAATACGCACACAAGAGAATTGAACCAATATTTGGTTCGGTTTATGGAGTTTATTGTCCCAAAGTCCGTCAGTCTATGAGAGACGCCGTAGTGGAGGGCTTCGTATATTCCAACCACCTCGGGCTCTTTAACGTGCAGTGATATGTCGCACAGAACAAGAACGCCTTGCTTTTTGCCATAAAAGCGGTAGCCATGGCCGGTATAGAGCTCGGAAGTGTGTCTCTGAAGGACTATTGAGAAGCTTCAGTTCAGTTTAGTCGTTCAGTCGTGTCCGACTCTTCGTGACACTATGGACCATGTCACGCCACGCTTTCCGGTCTCTCACTATCTTCCTAACATCACATAATTGAGAAGCTTAGCCTAAGCATATGCGGCGAGCATAGATTACAGATGTTGAGGAGAAGGCATAGTCGACCTGAGATTATAATGATATCGCATTTTCAACAAGCGTTCTAATTACAATTCTCTCAATTGATTATTCTGTCTGAAATGCGAGAGCATAGGTTTAGGCACGTTATCAGGTTACCTGCTAATCCAAGATTCCTTTTTTGTTCTGACCCCACGTATGGCTGTGCGCTGTGGTCTCCGCCTATGTGTGCATACAATGAAAAGTCTGAAGAGACTTTAGTAGCGTATTACGACTCGAAAACGGCCAAGGGAGCCCCGCTGCGGTGCTTGTGATGGTGCAAATAGTTTTAATGCTCAAAGGAGTCTTTGAAGACCCCGCTACATGGGCAGTATCCTTATTCTGGGACACCGCAAGATTAGACCCCATCTCACACCCGGTTTACTAGAGCCCTCTGGTCCTCCAGTGTGGAGCACTTCATGAGGGTAGGCTCTCATGCCTCTCGGGAAGAGTTTAGAGGAAGGGGCAATGTAGGGATTCTGACCGCATTCTCACACCATGGGAGAGGTATTGGAAGTCTCTCTATAGTGCACGCAACACCCATTGATATTGGTATCGAAGTGCTCGAGTACGGAAGGACACCGAACAGATCCTCTCTGCAGGCGCTGCAGAGGTCGCTCCCTCACCTTATTCAAAATCTTGGCAGGGGCCAATCGGCGAAGTGATTACGAGTCTCCAATACGGTGACGGAGTACCGGGGGTCGAACCCGACTTCCGGCGGCTGCGTTTAGAGTGGTGGAGGCGAAATGGAGAGTCGTTAGTGTGCTGTGTGATGTCAGTGCACAATAAAGTTTCCCAGGCGGTCGAAATTGCTCAGCAGTCTTCCACTACCCAGCTCATCTTTCTCTCTTTCTACGTTTACTCCCACCTTCCTTCTTTTCCTTATGACGCGGTTAAGGTGCCTAAGAGAATACTGTGACATATACTCCGTTTTCCCTTCCCCGTAAACCAAGTGTGATTTATATGTTCTCTTTGTTGGTAAGCTTAGTATGTTTTCCCGCTTGCCTCAGCTTCCTCATCCTTATATTAGATGAAGTTAAGGCGGTTACTGACTCGCATTCAACCTCGTAGTAATCGCTATCATTGTGAAAATATCTCCGAGAGGGACTCGAATCGCGATGCGAACGAAGCGCACTTTCCTGTCTGCCACATGACTTGAAACGTTTAGTGCATCTGACGCAGCCTATAGAGTGCAAACGATGCTACGCGAGCGACTTTCGATGAAGATTTTTTATCAATACATGCTTAACCAGGGCCCATCATTAAAATACGGCCCGTTGTAGTGAAAATACCTTCCTTGGTTCTCTGCATGTAGCTAATTGTTCATCCTGTAACTCAACCGGCTCATTCGTTTTCTTGCTTTTTATTGGCTCACCCTACTGTTTCTCCCATAAATTTCTAGAAAGATTCCGCAAGCGAAGAACCGATTTCTAAAATAAGATAACGATCATTCAAGGTTCTAGTTTGTAGCATTATAGGTAAGCACATTTTGGCAGCAATTCAGAGTAAGAATATGAGCTGACACCTTACTCCTAGACAGAGCCTCTCAACAGCTCACATTTCTGCCAAACGCCAACAGCAAATGTTTTGCATGCGCAGGTAACAAACTACACGTTGTTCTCATCGATGGAGTTTGTCGGCGTGAGCGGACCGACGTGGGATGATCAGCCGCCGTTCCAGTGGAGTACGAGCGGATTCAACGACAGCCACGTCGGCCACCCTGACAAGTGGCAGTTTGGTCCGGTCCACCACACGTGGGAACCGTTGCGCCTTGAGTGGCGGCAACAGTGGGAGAGCCCTTCGGGCGCCTCTCAGCCCTCGCGGACAGAACACGTCGCTCTGTTGTGTGCTGTGCTCTCGACGGCACTGCTTCAATACTTGTGAAGCTAATCGGCCCAGACCCTAGTACTTTACCAATTCACATTGTGATCACTGCTTCTTCCGCTAAACCTCTCAAAAAATGCGAGGTTTGTCTAGTAACCCACCCAGTTGGAAAAAGACATATTTTTGTTGTCACAACAGAAGTAGTATGTGAGTTGTTTAGAGTAAACTTGTTGTGACAAGTCAAATTTGTGCAGTAACATCACAATTTTGTGCTGCTGCAATAGAAAATTGCTACAGAACCAAAGGCATTAAAAAACGTAACGCAGAATAAAGTATAGAACTACAAAAAGCACTAGAGAACCTTAGAGCCGTTTGATATTTTAAAACAACTACAGGATATTTTATCGAATTATGACACTCATTTCTACGTTTTTTATTTCGACTGGTATGTCTAACGATAGAGATGCAGTTCGCTCGTTTTTCCTCATTGCGCTAGGAACTCGCGGCATTTGTGACACCTTAACTGGCGTCAGAACAGAGTAGACAGAAATGTGTTTTTCTGCACATAATCTTCCTTGTATTTTACCTCGTAGTCCTCTCTACTTTTCGCCCTATAAGCAGCCTTGTCAAATATCTGGCAGCCCGCAACGGTGGCCAGTGGTGACGACGCTTAACTACTGACCCTGAGATCTTTTGTTCAATCCAGACCACAGCCATCAGTATCGAATGCAGTGGTTTTCGATACCTTCTACCGATGCCCAACACATTCATCATCATCATAATCATTAGCCTGACTATGCCCACTGTTGGGCGAAGGCATCTCCCATATTTCTCCACTTAAACCGTTCTGTGCTAGCTGCATCCACTTGGCCCCTGCTTATTGGGACCGATACTTTTTAACATTTACATAAATGATATAGTAAATATTAGCAGTATTGCACATTATATTGTTTACGTTGATGATACCAGCCTTTTCTTCCAGCCGAACAACATCTATGATCTCAAACACTATGCAAATATGGCATTAATGAAACTGCTTCAGTGGAGTGGAACAAACGGTTTGGAAATAAATGCTAGTTAAACAAAAGCTCTGTTATTTGCACCTGTGCAAAAACATATTAGTCGCGATTTCAACGTGCAACTTGGCTCAGAGAAAATAAATCTAGTAAGTGAAGCTGAAAGCTTAGGGGTAATCTTTAACCAGCACTTAAGTTGGAATACGCATGTGGACGATGTTTTCCAGAAAGCTAGGAAAAGTTACTGGTTTGGTTTGTTGGTTCAGGCAAATGCTTCCTTTAAAAATTAAACTTCTGCTTTACAGGTCACTATTTTTTTCTCACATCAAATATTGTATCCTTATCTGAACTGACACAACCCAAGATAATATCAATAAATTGTGCCTACTGCAGAAAAAAGCCATTCGACACGTAGCAAATGTCCCCTATGACGCCCATACTAATGAAATATTTTCCTCTTTTAATGTGCTTCCCCTCCAGCACGTCCACAAATTCAACCTCATTATTAAATACAAAGAAGCTATCAGACATAACATTAACACTTTTATAAACATATGCAATCTTAGAAGAACACTAGAAACATTTTACCTGATTAGAAGAAGGGAATTGTGGGTAATTCCCTTTTGACGTAGAAATCTTGGCCTACACAGACTACAATACCACATGCCGAAGTAACTTAATCTAGGAAAATAACATCTTAAAAAAAAAATGGAAAGAACACCTGATATTAGGAAGCACGTAAACCTGCCATTTGTTTACTCTTTTTTTACTTTCTTTACTTTTTGTTTTTACTTTTTTCTTACAGTGAATACCAAACAATCATTTCGTGCAAAGTGTGCATTTCAATGTCCCGTATTTTCTTTTTTTTTTTTTACTGTGAATACCAAACAATAATTTCGTGCAAAGCGTGCATTTCAATGTCCTGTATTTTCTTTTTTTTTACTGTGAATACCGAACAATCATTTCGTTCAAAGTGTGCATTTCAATGTCGGGTATTTTCTTTTTTTTTGGCTGTTGTTAATCTGATTTTCTGAGCATGTGCATAAATACGAGGTGTTGTGTTCGAGAGTGTGTGATCTGAAAGCATAGTGAATTTTGTTTTGTGCATAAGTGCCTCTTTTTTTTTTCTTCCACCCATGCCAAGACAGGGGCAGGAATCTCGTCGAGCTACTAGTGCAGTATCTTTTTGTTCCTGCCCTAGTATTTTTGTACAAAATACTGAATAATGGATGTGGACTTGGATTTGAATATCATATCTTTCAACATATTCTATCTTTCAAAAATCACTTTAATCAGGCACTGCACCGCTCGACTGCAGAGTGGGCAAAGTAAATTCAGTAGCAAGAAAAGAGACTCCATCTTTCTATTATAGTTACTGTTCGATATCTATAAATAACCTTCCGTCTATACAAATGAAACATGTAATGTTTTCTTATATCACGAAATTTCTTGCAAATGCTCATTTCCCTACGCAGATTTATAAAGGGTTTTTTTTTTTAGACTCAGTTAGGTCTAATTATAATTGACCTAAGGTCCAACTTTAATCTCAATATCATAGCGGATGCCTCCTTCGACACGGTTCCGCACCAACGGCTTGTTTTGAAGCGGTCTTAGTATCAATTATTTTGTTCTTGTCTGGATTCGGAGCTTTCTAACTGACCGGATTTTATTTTTCTCGCTAATAAATGGTCATCACCCCGCTTTTTTGTTATATCTGTAGTACCCAGGCCACAGTCCTGGGTCCCCGGCTTTTTCTTATTTATAAAAAAGTCCTACTAACTGACATATACACTAACATACGCTTTTTTGCTGGCGATTCTGTTGCTTACCGCCCTATAATTACTCACAGTGATCGCAAGCTTCCTCAGTCTGACGTAGATTGCATTTCATCGTGGTGTGGTAAATGGCTTAAGTCCATTAATGTGAAAAAACCTCTTTGCTTTCCTTCAGTATGAACTATCTTCAAAGTACTTAACTGCTAACTCAGACATCACAGCCGTGAACACATATAAAATACTTGGCCTTCATTTAACGGATGATCTTAAGTAAACATACCACGTAAAACAAATATGAAAGGAAGCAAATCGATTTCGATGGTATTTTCGGCGAACACTACGTCTTGTACCACCATCGTTGAAATCACTAGCCTAGTAACATTTTTATGGCGCAACTAGAGCATGCTTGTGCTATTTGGGGCAATAATCAAAATAATCAATAAACACACTAGAACCAAACTGAACTGCAACGCTGATCTCTTTCATTTACCTAACCGGCGTACTATCGCAAGACTGTCTACTTCACGCGCGAGTTTCGTATTGTCCCTGCGTGCCGCACATCCAGCCGCACGAATCACGGAAAGGACACCTATCCTCCCCCAGCCCGCACACCTGCGTATCCGTATTCATTTTTCGTCCGCACAGGCAAAAGACTGAAATTACTTGCGAGCCGACGTCGGGCTCCATGCTGACCCACTGCTATTCAAATCATCAATTGAAGCAATATTATGCCCTGTAACCCACTGCTTCATCTAATTCAAATTTAATTGGGCCTCTGATGTTGTAATAAATATATCAATAAAATAAATCGTTAAGTAGCGTGAACGCCCACGTACGCATTAATTTTTAAGACACATATACAGGTTACTAGAAATGATATAGCAACGCGGATTGAAGAAAGCATTGGGCGCCATGTTTTTTCGCAGAAAGTATTGTCTGGTTTGTTTATTTGTTGAAACGACGGTTGCTGGTTGATAACAATTTGCACCTGATAGGAACCGTACTTCCATTAAAAAGGAACCAACATTTCTAGGTATCACTTTTGAAGTAAAAGAACCCAATATGCGTCTCTAAAATAATGCATTACCCTACATCACGGATGGATGCTGTGCAAGCGTAATGCGCGAGGGTGGGTTGATATGTTGCTACTGTTCGAGAACAGGAGGCTTCCTGCAGGCCTGCATTTTTTATGTTAGTGCTAACCACTGTATATACAATGATTCGCTGTGCCTACCGCAGAACTGCGTTTTTAGGAAATTGAGTTGAACCCTGAGCAGGGCGTGCATATGTAAAATAGTGAAATTCACAACACAGTCACCAAATTATCGGTCTTAAATAGTTTGAAACCGAAAGTGCCGTCACTGGAGCCTCGAGTTGCGATATCAAGTAAGTGAACAGAGCCAGCAAACCGCAAGTGCGTGGGAGCGAAGAATGATGTTTATTATGAAGGGCGCTGGTGTTTCTACTAGCAACCCTTGGGCCGAGACACGAGCAATGGTTGTCTTGTGCGCACGTGTGACTGACGATACATTCCGCCGTAGAGCCAGTAAGACACCATACAGTTAATAATCAGTAAATTGAAATTTCGATGGCAACAATGTTAAAGAAAAGAGCAAGGAAACTTCATTCTGCAAAACCCTACTGATAATGGAAACCTTGGAAGCACGAGAACAAAATATCAAAGAAATTTGATATTGCTCATTTTTCGTTTTGTATTTTCCCCTCCTGTTACAGCCCCTTATGGTGGCTGACAGTATTAATAAATTAATGAATGAATGAAATTTCAGGTCGCCTTCTTATTTGAGGCCTACACATTGCCTATAATATTTTAAAAATAAAAACAAGAAAACAGTCTTTCTGAAAAATATGAAGACAACCTCAGAGTCACATGTTGTGCTCATACTCAATGGTCACAAGAGCAAAGGAAAAATAATTTCCTGCCCTTTGCCCTTTTTATTTCATTCATTATGGCTTAAGTTTTGATTATGACATCAAGTGTCTAAAAGAAACTACAAATTAACTAAATAATATTCTATGTATTGCAAAAAGCTTGTTTATTTCGTGTTTCGAGCTCGATACGCCTAGCTGTGTGTTCACAATTGCATCGAAAACTTGGCTAACCCAAGTGCCCTACATCGGGTATTCTACAATACCCACCTTCTAGCCAAGCTAAGAGACTTGACAATTTGCATAACCCTCTCTGTCGCGACAAAGTCACGACAGTTTCGTGCTCACCAACTGTACACCTGCACGTATTGCCGCCACATCTGGGGCAGCTACAGTTGCTGCTAGCGGCTGATGCCTGGGCTACCGTACAGTTCGTGAGCACCTTGCATGGCTACCACCTATCTCCGAGCTGTCTAATTTACCCGCCACAACTTCTGAACGATGTCATGTTTCTCGGCAGGTAACTAGGCACCACACAATGCATACAACCTCCTCAAAGGTCGTGGGTTTCGACGAAACTCTCAGTCCCGATACAGCCCCAATGTTTCGACGCCCACCTACTGCGTGCGTAGATGTACTGTCTCCAGCCCCTGGGACGGCTGCTGTCGCGGCCAGCACGCCTGTTGGCTGAGTCTCAGGCCGATCACTAGCGCCTGAGCACCTTTGTGCTTGATGCCACCAACCTACTTCCAGCTATCTTGGAGTCTGCTCCTTTACCCGCACACGACTTTACATTGCTCGACGGACGACACTACACGACCCTGTCTACACCGCCTCCTCAAAACTTAGGAGGACGCATAAGCTTCGCGTTAAGAGCAGTGAGCGCTATCGCTACTATTTAGACAGCGAAACAAGTGAGGTAATAATTGCGCTGTTATAGCGAGCGCAATTAGTGTGCTCCACCCCCCCCCCCCTCACTTCCGTCCCATACCGAACGTTTTCTCTCTTATCGACTACTCTATTCCTAAATTGCATGGGTAGTCGAGCACCGCCATGACGAGGAGAGCCATCCTGAAACGAAGCTCCAACAGTATTGCATGCATCTTTTTCTACGTCGCAGCCGCAGTATCAGCCACTCGTTCGATCACACGTGTTCAAACTCAGAAGCACAGGCGCAAGATTGTGCATCCACAATATGTTAATTTCATTCCTTAATCACCAATCCTTAATTACTATTAAATCAGTCATACTAACAACCACCGCCAATCAATCAACAAACTCTACATATGTCATACACCCTCGATACAACGCGTCCATCACTTTTCTAGTCCATATTTTTACTCGTGCTTGAGGTAAGAGTGACATTCCCACCAGAAGGCGGTGGCGTGATCTTTTTGGCACAGACGTATCAGGTAGGAGTTCCGATTGACTCCGCATCGGCGTCACCAAAATATTTTTGTCCAGTAGAGATTTCACATACTGTTGGAAGCGCAATCTCTGCTCGGAGTGTGACAACGGATTGACGGCGCAACAAGAGCAGTACGCTGCCCATGAATTCAGGCGCGTTTGAACGGCACCCTCGGTCACGACACAGCGGCAATGGTCGTGCGCTCCCAAATTGCATTTCTATTGTTTAGTAATTATTATTGCGAAAGAAATACTACGCCTAGTATAACCCCTCGTCACGTGGTTAGTGGCCCGTGGACCCCCTTGCAAGAAGAAGAAAGCTCAGTCAACTTGGCTGTAATCAACGTGGTTTCAAAAATAAATAATTAAAACATCTTCAAAGCTTGAATTCAATATTGTCAGGACCATTATCACATCTAGAACTGTTTCCAATTACTAGCGTATAGCTAATCTATTAACTTGTTACAAATTTGGCGATCGCTCTATTCCACTTAACTTTCGTATTATGTTATTGATTATCAACTTATGCAAACTTCTTGAGCACGTCATAGATGCCCAACTCCTTATTATCATAACGATAATTTTATAAAATACTGGTGCAGGTTTTGCAGGGCATAATCAAGCAGATTTTTCAATCTCTTTTTGCAGACGTTGGAGAAGACGGGCTTAGGTTCACGAAAGAAACGGCGTATGCAAATATTGGGCAGTGTACTCTGCAACAACATCCATGGATAGATCCTCTTTCAATGACATGCACAACATCTAGCGCTTTACTGCAGGGATGCTCTAAAAATAATCAGCCTCCAAAATGTGCTTCAATTCACTCAACACGCCGTGATCTTCATTGCAGGCACCAGTCCTCACGACCATTGCAGTCACATGGTAATAATTAACGGCGACCACACGAAACAGTGACAAACATCTATTCATATGCTTCTACGGTACATGCATCTACGGCTATACCTATATGCAAGGCAGCCTAAGGCTTTTCCAAAAATCAAACATTTCAGGTCTGCTCAACATACGATGAGAAAATGAGGAGGAGGTTTCATATTATTCAATCATGCTAATGGGCCTCCACAGTATATGGCGTTCACGCATGGCAGGATATCACTGTGATCCTGATGTGCGTCCTGCACGAATTTTTTTCCGCGAGGCTGTCCATTCGTTTATTGGGATTGTGAAGTTTGTCGATGATAATCCTAAGTGGTTACCAAAGTTAGAACCTTTGATGGATCTAAAAGAATTTTAGAATGACAAAGCCAGCCCCTGCAGGCTTACTATATCAATGTCTTGTGTATGTTTCTGTTGTCTTGGAAACGTCAGGCAATAAAGAAAAAAAAGTATATCACATATACGTGTAACCTTTATAGACATTGAATGACGTACTGGGACATTTACTATTAAGCTGGCACAGATTAAAATACCTGCTGTGTACGCTACCGGTGACTCTTCCGATTTCATAATAACCCGTGCCTAAAACAAAAGAGTGTACCTACATAGATACCTTCGTCACCATAGATCTCCGCAATGGAGTTAAAAGCAATATCCGCCTATGGAAGAAGACATATATCGTTAATCAACATCACTGAACAACTTCATTTATATTTATCTCGGTAATATACTAAAAATTGACCAAACAAAATAAGACATTCGGCTCATACAAAGATCTAGGTACAAATTCCTATACTGAGCTTTGCATTTTGTGTAAGTAAGCGTTTGCTGTTTTAGTGGTATTGGAATGAAACATTATGCCTTTATTTCAGTATTCATTACTCTTCATGGGAAAATTGAATAAGGCGTTTTGCGTCAATAACGAGTACTGGAAATTTAAAGAAGGCGAACCGCATGACATGGAGGTAGTCGTTCGCATAGGAGGATGTTGTTGATCCTACGAACGTGCGTGTAACCGCCGACCATAAGGGCGAGAATAAGGTCGGAAATTTTCATTTAGGGCAAAAGTCGTGAATGACCTCCGGAAGTAACGAAGGGAAAATAGCTGGCCTTTGTTCATGGAACCCCTGAAAAACGCCTAAAGTTTATAATTTTTCAATAGCCAGCCACCAGACACGTATTTATCAAGTATTTATTTATTTAATAATAATGCAGCGCAATGTGTTGGCCAGGCAGGAGGGGCTTTACAGCAATGATAAAGTGAGCAGGCTACAAAACAATTAGAACAAAAATCGACTCTAGATGACATAAAAAAGAGACACAAGTACAGAAAACCCGGAAACGCAATACAACGGCTACACAGCGTACACTAAGCTAGTACTAGCAATAAGAAACATTACCACGCCAATCCTCCAATATTAAAAAACAAAACGCGCCAGAAGCGTAGACTGGAGGCGTACAGTGTACCTAGGAATGATGAAATACAGTCCTCAAATGAGAGTTACCAAGTCATGCGTAAGAGTGCACTAATGAACAAGCTTCACCGCTGTCGCATTGCTAAAATATATGATATTCAATACTAGGAAAAACTGCAGAGGTCCAAGGAAGTTTCAAGAACGTTAGCCATCTGCCGCAGCAGCTGTTGATGCTGCCGCTTCGATTTTAGCACGCTCCCGTGCTAGGTAAGCTACGAAGCAATGGGCTAATCTGCCTTCTTCAATGGTCTCAGCAGCCTGTCTGGCACGGCCGCGGTATGAGTATGTGTATTGTCGTATTAACTCAGGTTAAGTGAAAGAATGGTGCCTGCCTGCCTGCCTGCCTGCCTGCCTGCCTGCCTGCCTGCCTGCCTGCCTGCCTGCCTGCCTGCCTGCCTGCCTGCCTGCCTGCCTGCCTGCCTGCCTGCCTGCCTGCCTGCCTGCCTGCCTGCCTGCCTGCCTGCCTGCACGCCTGCACGCCTGCCCGCCTGCCCGCCTGCCCGCCTGCCCGCCTGCCCGCCTGCCCGCCTGCCCGCCTGCCTGCCTGCCTGCCTGCCTGCCTGCCTGCCTGGTACACATCATGTACTAAACCTAGGAATAACCTGGAATAGAGCGAAACTTGCAAATAAACGCAGTCCGGCTAACGCTCTGAACGTAGATAAATCACATTCCAGTATAATGGCCAAGAAAGCCGCACAAAGCACATTTCACTGCAATATGTGGCTAGTTAGGGGCCTATTAAGAAACGTCACACTCACAGCATGCGATAAAATGTATTTGCCTTCATGTTGAGATAGTTTGGTAGGTACAGCTCAAATAGATCCCAACCATTCATTATAAAATCATTGTGGAGTCATTTCCTTTTTATAACAGCGCCTATATTTCGGCATTTGCTTCATCTTGGAATTTTGCTGCAATGTGCTTTAACACCCTCATATGCATGGAAATGATATGAAAAAGAATTGCTAGATCTGGAACACTATTTCTTACAATAATTTGGTTAATGTAAAATGCCGAATCCAGTGAGCTGCTTGCGGAGCCGTTTTTTTTTTTCTGCGGAGAGTAAAATGCTTTATTCGACAAAATATTTATGCCCTTTGGAGGTAGTGCAAATTAATCGAAAATAAGGTGCGTCCCTTTTCTATTCTGTCTTACTTTATTAGCTAAACGTGTTCGGTACCAGGCTAACTTAACAGGCGCTGCAATTAAAATTCATATTTGAAACCAAACTACGCAATGTATTTCAAATGCCACATTTCTAAAAAAACTAGGCCTACCACAGCTACATTCGCAACGAAACGTCAAAAAAAGTATAATGAAAAGATTTTTCCCCTTACTATCTAATTGCTTCATGAAGAGCCGATTTGAAATACAAAAACACATGTCCCTTTTGTCCTCCTCTGAAGCGATCCCGATCCTTTCGACAACCACTGCATTTCTGAACTGACAACCTATCTGGACAAATCAAAAGAAAACGACGAGTGCTTCGTAGACTTCGGCATTTAATGAGTGGCGCAAAACAAAAACTTGCCTCATCTGGCAAAGGAGCCTCATGGCGTTTCAAGAACTGAACTGCCGCCGTTTTTTTATGTGAAGGTTTTGTTTATGCCGATAAAGCGAAGCTCCCTCCCGTCCCCTGTGCGTTTGACGTGTCTGCATTTCTGAGGCAGCGACTGTGGCACATATCGGCTCTGCGGTCGCCGAATGAGCACACATTTATGGCTTAACCTGCTGTAAATGAACTGCTGTTGGCTCTCTAAATACAAAGAAAATTGCTTCATAAGGATAATATTTTTGTATAACAGGTGATGCCTAGGCGCATGCTCCAAGCTAGTGCTTCCAGCCTCAATGATGCCTTCGGTTGGGGTGGGCTGTTCTGTCATCTGTGTACCGTTCCTTGCAATTGTGTTTTCCAGACCTCAGGTAAGTTCGCACTTCCAAAAACACTCATGGCTTTGTTCATGGTATTCTTTTCTTCAATTAGGGTACCTTTCCGTTATATGGTGTTTTCGAAACCTCGGGCAAGTCTGATATAAAACCAAATTCAGAGAAAGATTTTACATTAATAGATGGAAATATTTATGTTTTCAGTACCACTTTAGATTTCATAATATGTGTAAGCTAAACCAGTCTGCGGTCTCCCTTGTAGGACCATGCTCTGAATTTCAATCTGCTATTCGATTACCTTCTTTTCCCGAAGAGTTGTTTTCCCTTTCTGTGAACTAACTCTTGGAATTAGGCTCTTCCACTGCAAGAAAGAAACAAACGGCCATGACAATTGCTAAGTGTAATAACATTATTGTTAATAAGTGCTTCGAGTTTTCGGTTCTGGTCAATCTATGATTGTGGATAATATTCCGTGACCGCTTGGCACTGAAGTACAATAAGAAAGTAATTCTTGTAAAAAATTGTGACGTCCGTCTTCGGCTTGTAGACGCCCTCAGAGCGTTTGGGTCTCACTCCTGGCCTGTAAGATTCCTTCCTGGCCTCAGTGCGCTGGGTACATGGGGTAAAAACATCCCCCGATCATAAGGGGGGGATATCGTGCTAGAAAAACTGGCCACCCTGTATACGCAGTGCCTGGTGTCATCGACGGTACCGGAAGCATGGAAGAATGCAAACATTATCCTCATTCACAAGAAAGGGGACTCTAAGGACCTTAAAAATTACAGACCAATCAGCTTACTGTCTGTTACGTATAAGGTATTTACTAAGGTAATCGCTAATAGAATCAGGACAACCTTAGACTGCAATCAAGCAAAGGATCAAGCAGGGTTTCGGAAACGGTACTCTACTATCGATCATATCCATACCATCAATCAGGTGATAGAAAAATGCGCGGAATATAACCAGCCCTTATACATAGCATTCATTGATTACGAAAAAGCATTTGACTCAGTTGAAACCTCGGCGGTGATGCAGGCATTGCGAAATCAGGGGGTAGACGAGCCGTACGTGAAAGTGCTGGAAGATATATATAGTGGCTGCACAGCAACCATAGTTCTGCATAAAGAAAGTAACAAAATTCCCATAAAGAAAGGTGTTAGGCAAGGAGACACAATCTCCCCAGTACTATTCACAGCTTGTTTAGAGGAAGTATTCAGAGACTTGGAATGGGAGCAGTTAGGGATAAGGCTAGATGGAGAATACCTCAATAATCTGCGATTTGCTGATGACATTGCCTTGCTAAGCAACTCGGGAGATGAACTGCAAATAATGATTGATGACCTAGACAGGAAAAGTAGAAAGGTAGGCTTGAAAATCAATATGCAGAAGACTAAGGTAATGTTCAACAGCCTCGGGAAGGAACAGGAGTTTACATTAGGTAGCGAAATACTGGAATTAGTAGGCGAATATATCTACTTAGGACAGGTAGTAACCGCAGATCCGGACCATGAAAAGGAAATAACAAGAAGAATAAGATTGGGATGGAGCGCATTTGGCAAGCACTCGCAGATTATGACTAGCAGCTTACCAGTATCGCTCAAGAGGAAAGTATACAACAGTTGCATCTTGCCTGTACTCACCTATGGGGCTGAAACGTGGAGGCTAACCAAGAGAGTTCTACTTAAGTTAAGGACAACCCACAGGGCTATGGAACGAAAAATGGTAGGGGTAACATTAAGAGATAGAAAGCGTGCAGAGTGGGTCAGAGAAATAACTCAAGTTAACGACATTCTAGTGGAAATTAAGAAGAAGAAATGGACATGGGCAGGACATGTAGTGCGAAGAGAGGATAACCGATGGTCGCTGAGGGTAACAAACTGGATTCCAAGGGAAGGAAAGCGTAGCAGGGGGCGGCAGAAAGTTAGGTGGGCGGATGAGATTAAGAAGTTCGTAGGGGTCAAGTGGATGCAGCTAGCACAGAACCGGGTTAAGTGGAGAGATATGGGAGAGGCCTTCGCCCTGCAGTGGGTATAATCAGGCTGATGATGATGATGATGATGATCATAAGACCCTCGAAAAAGCTTCCCCACAAGTAAAGGCCCCCAGGAAGCGGCCCCTTGGAAAAAGCGTGAAATTTTTTCAGAGATAAAGTTAGGTTACAGTGGACACGTTGCAATAAGGCTCCCTAGTTAACATGGATGGGAAACCAGCATAAAACTGGTCAAGAGCATTCATCGTCTGACAGATTCGTTTAACTCGTATCATGGAAGAAACAATATAAGAAATTTTTGTTGGGCGCTACCAACCGCCACAGTTGCTTGTGATTTTACATGATAAATGACTACACATCACGTGAAAATATTTCTTTTACCACTTTATTGATTTTGTTATATACGTTATCTTAGAATCTTACTCACGCGGATAATTTTTCATTCGTTTCCCAGTCAGGTAAAACGGCTTTTTTGTTTGCTCCTAAATTACACAAAACATTAGGAGAAAATTTAAGAAGCGGTGTCTCAATACCAAAATCATATATATAAACATCTAATTTTGCTTAACAGAACAAGTTGACCACATGGGCAGGAAACAACGATAACGAAGTGTTCATTTTTACATTTATAAGGTCGGATTTATTCCTATGATATTATTTCGAGCACATAAAATTTATCCCTGCTAAAGCTTTTATAAGAAGGTTAGTTGCCTAAGGTGTAAAGCAAGAGCAGTTCCTAAAGAGGCCAAACTACTGATGTACTCAATCCGGTCTATTCCGGAAGGTGCGTCAAATGTCTGTAACCCACTAAACAGCCAAGAATTTTTTTCAAATCGAATGTGTACAACGGAAAGCTGTAAGAATTATTTTTCGCAGCTGCAACTTCCATTTTTCACTCTTATCAGCAATGTCTTCTCTGATCCCACCGTAAAATCTAGTCCCTAAAATTTCTTCAATATTTAGTGCGTTCATCCAACTGCTTTTCAGAGCGTATCTTGTTTTCAGAACTTCCTGCAACTAGAAGCCATAATAATCTTAATATGAAACCTTTTTTTGCCTGTATCAACGTTTTCAAATAGTTTTTTCCTCACATGTGCAGAGTTGCAACTTGAAACCCCTCACATGGAAACGTCCGTTCATCACCAATTTCTGATATTGCGTAGGCAATTGAGTCATAGCATTAGAAGGTATTATGTGTTGTGGTAATATTTTTTTTGTTTGTGTTATATGTCTGGTGTGCTCAGTTGTATAAAATTTTGAATACCCACTCCTGGTATAGCCCTAAATTGGGGCTGCATTATTTTGAAATAAATTAATAAAAATCTCATAACCTCCGATGTAGGTTTTTTGTGCATCATGAATATTTTAATGACGAATTCATCTCATTGTGACCACAAAAGTTAATGTATGCAATCGATCCTAAGGCTTTCAGAAACTGAATTAACTGAATCTAAAATGCTCAAGCCTCGTGTAGGGGCTAGATCTGCTATTATCAAATTCATGTTTGATAGAGGTACAAAAATAAAAAATTATTTTTGATAATGATGTCAAAACAGACAGATCAATAAGGATAGAAGTCATTCACTGAATAAGTACAGAATATCACCGAGGAAGCCTTAGGGTGCAGCAGCTATGCTGTTATGGAGAAGCTGACAAATTAGTGGCCTAGTTAAGGCGATATTTTTTTCTTATAAGCAGGAACCCTAAAATACTTGCAATTGTGATTTTGTTTCTAAAATAAATGAAGATATTGTGTTTTTGACATAGCGCCGCTCCGAGGAAGGAAGAGCAGCTATGTGTATTCCCTCATTTTTTTTTAAACTGATAAGCGTGCGCGTCCCACAATGCTTACCGTTTTGCAGGAACACATTAACGTAGTTTGCACATAAGAAGCGGTATGCATAATTGATCTCCTTTGGTTTTAACTTCCAGATTGGAGGCTTAAAAGTTAACCCGCGAGGTAAGCAATAGTCTCTGCGTTTTTACAAGTGTTCTCAAAAATATAAGTCGCTTTCGCCTAATGGTGGATATATGTTTGCGTCCGTCAGACTGTGGACTATCACAGCCGCTGTCAAGGATTATCAACGGTACCCCTGTAGAGAAGCCTATGGTGCCATGGGTGGTAAGTGGCCAGGCCTACACCATCATTTCATCTTACCACATTTTTTACTCTTTTCTGAGACAATATTCGACGCCATATTTGTTTCTCTTGATACACAAGAGTGGCAAACGTTTCAAACTTAAGAAAATTTGTTACGATAAAAAAACTTTCTTCCACTAACTTAGTGCACCGTACACACTTTCTCAAAATGAGGTATATACGGGAGAGTTTCGCGCATTGATAGCCAACAATAACCCGTCTTTTGGGACCAAATACAGAAATAATTATCCAGTAAACGCTTCAAATTGGAGGAGTAAATCGCGCTACCTATGAGCTAATCCCATCGTTTCGGCTGTGAAATTTTTTGCCTTATTTACACAGAGCGATATATACGAAAATAGTGAAAACATAGCGAGTGAAAATTGTGAAAATGGACGAGCAATGCATCTTCAGACCTAAATCGTCGCTTATGACTTGTGACGCTTTCAATTCTTAGGTTAACGAATCAGATTTGTAGGGATAACCTCTAGGTTTGTCTGTGTTAACGAACTAGCCGTAATGTTAATAGGGCCTTAGGTCGAGATGTTCCCCGTGTTGAGCGGAGTGGAGAAATTTCGACAAGCCCCAAAGTACTGAGACACAAATCCTATTTTGTTATCCTATTAGTACTGAAAATTAAAAATACAATCATCACTTACACCACTCCATAAAACATCATAACAAAATCGTGCTGATACGGAAGCCGCGGCGTGTAGATGATAAATGAAAAAAGAACGTGAAAGAAGTATAAGAATAATTTTCCAGTGGGCTGGAGAGAAACGGGTGTTAACGTTCTCTATTTCAAATTTACCAGTCGTCGTCCAGAAACCCAGATTTTTTTTGTGTGTGGAAGAAGCGCGTCAGACAATGGAATCAATTCATAGCTCCATTATAGTCAAAACAACAAGATGAAAGATATTATCTTCACGACATTACATTTTATTGTGGCAAAAAAATATTTCCTCGCCTCTTTGCGCAACTATTGCCGATCCTTGAGAACAGCACAGTAGGGTAATGATCAGAATGTTTTCTTCTTACTCCTTCTATAAGAATTTCGTAGTAAGAAATTCCTTTTGTTCGAAGCAGCATGAATACTTTCTTTTTTGTTTTCTTCTAGGTTCAGTTGGAACTAGTGATATCTGGCAACCAGAGCAACACTTGTAGCGGTAGCATCATATCAAGAGATTTTGTGATGACGGCGGCACATTGCATTGATTCATCGTAAGCTTCGCCCATTCATGTTTCGCAAGATTCACTGTTTCCTGGCTTCAGAAAACAGGCTTTGTTATCCTAAAGCTTTCTATAGAAGAATTCATTGGGAGTGTTAAGAAAAATGTCTGCGTGAAAACATTATTTTCCGTTTCCAAGTAGATGTCCTCTGGCATACGTTATAGACTGCGAAAATGTGTTGTCGCTATTTTTGAAGCAGATGTTTCATTGGCCTATTCAAATGAGACTTGTTGCGTCCACTCCGAATTACCCTGGTCTCAAATGCGGCACGTGTGGAGCGTGGAGGCGGAGGCGCTGGCTTCTTCTCACTTGCGCCGCAAGGAGCCGGCCATGCTTACTTTTTCTCTTCTTTTGCTCCTTCACTTCTTTTTCTACATTGCAGAAATGCTGCACCTACTTCCCGTTCACACGCCTCGCAAAGTATATTCGCACCGGTATATATATCCGCATACATACAACCTTGCTTGACACAATGCCAAACACCCTTGCCTACCCGTTTCTTCAACCGCCACCGCTTCCCATCTGGGTCGCCTCTTGAGACCCCCCCCCCCCCCCCTTTTTTTTTTTAACATGCCTTCGACACATTTGTATTGTAAAAAAAAAAAAAAAAAAACGGCTATGATGCCTGTGAAGTTCGCAGATAGTCATCAAGGAGTCGCATAATTAACTCAGCGCTGCGGCTGCGTTTCACTGACATTCGGAGAGAGCCACAGGGAGTTTAATCACGGCAAGTCTTGTCTGACAATGATTGATCGAGCTGTAGCTTAGTAAAGTATTTAACTTTAGGAGCCTGACCTACTCTGGCAGCAAATCACAAACAGCCAAAGCAACAATTTCGCTTCCATAAACGTGTTTACTGCAGCATTTTGTTTTGTTTTTAAGCACACACGTTCCTTTTCCGCTCACTTCTTTGTATGTTAAGAAAAGCAAAGTCTGCTGACACATGAAAAAAAAAACATTTTGTTGGGTGCGGTTGAATTACTGACAAAAATTGAAAACTCACACAAGATCTAAGCGAAGCTATATTCTAGAGTCTATGTGCAGTGTAATGTACCGGAAAAAGGCTAATTGGAGTCTGTACAAGCCATTAGAGATGCCGTCTTTCTGCACCGCACATTCTTGATTCAGACTGATCGCGTTGGAATCTGATTTCCTTGTTTTACGGCATTGACGTATTGGGATGCCTATGTGCGGTAGAGGAGAGTAAAAGGGGATCACATATAACTGTACAAACCCTGTGCAAAAGTGCCGCCGTATACCGAAGAAAAACCGTAAAGTGGATGGGCCACCATGTTGGGGGATGGCGGTCAGCGGATTTCCTGGTACGGAACGCGTGAGTGACTTTCTCGGTTTGATTATCTTTTTATTTTAAAGTTTAAGAGTAAATAGCTACGGCAGGTTAGGAAAGCTTTCTGCATGTGTAGCCCATATATCCGAGCAACTTTATAGATACCTATTATGCACCGAAAACTGTTCTTCATCTTCCTTTATTTTTCTTTCTGTTTCGGTAATTATAGCGGTGATGCTAATGTGAGATGCGCGCTCCCGTATTCCATACACGGAGCCATATAAGGAGCACTCACTCGATTTCTAGCACATTTTGATAAAGTTTTCTGATATCAGAAGTGTTTAATCCAATCCCAATGTGTGGCGCTTCTTGGTCAACGGCTGTGGGCGCAATCCTGTCCGCTGGACAATTCGGCTCGAAAAAGTCGATCTTCGAAAAAAATTGAAGAGAATCCGAAAATCGATTTAAGAACTAAAATCGAAAACGCGCGAGTGTCGAAATTTTGCCGCTCGATAAGATACCCAGGTGGTCACAATTAATCCGTAGCGCTCCGCTTAAGCGTGCCTCACGTGTTGTTGACCATCTACACTTTAAAATGTAGCTATATTATTTGCCTTGCTGCTTTAACTCCGGCACCGCACGATACAGGTATAGAAAAATCTCAACTAATTAGTTTATCAAAGCCTTTCATGGATTCTACATCTTCGGTTGCCTGCAAAACATGAATGAATTTGCAAGTACGTTAAGCAGGCAGGGATAATAATCGTTTAGCAGCGAATATTTGAAATCAGTACTGATAATATTGCGTCCGCTTCAGTCAACCGCACATTTCAGAGAATTACCAAATTTACTGGGTTTCAAAATTCACTTTTTGGCGTTGTGAGAGAGGAGTTAACAAGGCATTAAAATATCGGCATTTTTTCTTTCCAAAGCACGTGCTCTCTCTGGTAACTTTTGCTGTTACACGGGGGTACGATCATAAATTTTAGTTACACAGCGTGCTTGTTTACACCCATAATAATCCCAAGTCTGCTTTCGACGATTACCATCACTACTGACTGCGTATATGTCTTACATTTATTTTTAATACTTTCTATATCCTTCAGAGTGAAGAACATATACGTCTACTTCAACACTACATCATTATACGGAGGGCCGTATATTGAAGCAGAGTGTGGGGTCGTGCATCCATCGTATGTTAACCGTGGAGTTGAAAACGACATCGCCTTAGTGAAGGTATGTTTTCTCTGGTTCATAACTGCAGTTCCCACAAAGAGAAATCAACGAAGCGCATAATGTTGCGTGAAACGGAAGGTGGTCGTTCTCAGCCTAGGCTCTTAACTGCTGGAAACGCGTTGTAGAGATGGTGTCAGTAAAGTCTTGGCTATGCTCCAAATCTTTCAATTACTGTTTACTCAGCGGAGAAAGATAACTCCTGTTAATTAGGTTAGCTCTAAGGGGATTTACTTGGTCTTGGTTAGCCGAATAAGGTACTTTTATTTACTTGCAAAACACCGGGCTTACTGAAACAAGTACATTGTGTGTTAAAGACCCCGGTTGGCTGAAATGAAAAGAGCCCGCCATTAGGGCGTCGCTCATAGCCTGAGTCGCTTCGGGACTTTAAACCGCATAACGCGAACCAAACCAAAACCTAAAATAGAAGTGTGATGCCATGAAAAGGCTTATGAAATAATGGTTAACGTGGTGCTACTGTATTTCTATATCAGCATCAGTGAAATTGTGGGGTACCATGCCCAAACCGGTGAATGCCATGTTGCAATATTATGGTGCACTTCTGGTAAATACATCCGCTGAAAACTTCATGGACATAAAAAAAGGCGAAATTCGAGCTTGCATCGCTTCACGGCTGATTGGAAAAGGAATAACTATTAATCTTTTTATTTTACACTTTTACAGTGAATACACATAAATAGTCTTTCTTTATGCTTTTCAGTTGAAGGAACCACTGCCACCTTTTGACAATTACGTCAGAGCAGTGTGTCTTCCCCGTAAAGACAAGAATATTGAGAGAAAGCGCCTTCTCGTGGCGGGATATGGAGCCATTTCTGCAAGTAAGCTACCGCCATCTTCAGTGATGCACATTTCAGTAAACGATTGGTCAACACCTAAAATATGTTTAGAGTTTTAATTCAGGATGACTATTTTGTATGGAAAGACCTAACAACAATGCTTCTTTCTCTTTTTTCGAAGACGATACGCCGTCAAAGAAGCTGCGCTATTACTGGGCGATGGGGCAGTCCGAGAAGCAGTGTGCAGACCACCTGGTGAAAGGCCGCCACAGCATCTTAAACCCGTTAAAGGTCATGTGCATATCAGACAAACATAGCACAGTGTGGACAGTAAGTTAATCCTCCTCAGGCCTTTTATTAAACATGTATTTGTGCAAAATGCATTCCTGACATTTATGCTTCTCGCCTATATTTAGCAAAGGTTATATATACTAGGGGACAAGATCATTTTTTCCCGAGCAAATATTCACCGAGCTGATCAGATGGCTGTAAAATGTCAACACCAAACAGCACTTCCTCCCATAGCTTATTATGTTGGTACAATTTATTCAATATTTTCAGCAACATTTTCTAATTTAATTGATGTATGGAACTGTCATTGTAACAAGTAAAAAACAAATTGTTCATAACAACATCTCAGCCGTGAAAAAACCATTACACTACAATCATACTTAAATTGTTCAGTGTTTATTTATTTATTCATTTCAGTTACCTGATTGGCCCGGTGGGCATTATAGAGAAGAGTGGGACTTGGCGAAAAAAAAAAAGAAGAGGAGGAAAGAACATGGGTAAATGACATTGTAGGTTATGAAGGCAAATGATGTTTACAATGGAGAATTCACATAATAAAATAATAACAGCAAACAAAACAAATGCTACTAATTATGGGGTTCTTCTTTTCCCAACCCATTGTGCGCCTTGTAGAAAAAGGAAGTCATTAAGAGCTTCTGAGGGCATACATAACATAAGGTTCGAGAGACATAAACGCTATTTTAGTTTATTCATCTTTAATCAACCTCAATGAAATATTCACACAACATTATTTTAAAGCGTTCGAAGCTTGACATTATGTTTCTATTAAATCGGTTGTTTTCGAAATGTGATTTGTGTTCACTTAGTCCTTTTGAAGATAAGTTTCGGTTGTGTATTTCAGTTAGCGGCAAAGTGTTTCTTGTTAACTTTGTGGCGTAATATCCCTCTCTCAGGGAGACTCCGGAGGACCAATCACAGCTTTGCTTCAAGATGGCAGGGCTACACAGCTGGGTGTAGTGTCATTTGGCCCCAACAGCACCGAGCCGGGTGTTACGAGATTCAATACTCGTGTGTCGTCATATTTCTCCTGGGTCAAGGAAGCAGTACGGAATGTGATGAAATGGACAAGAAAAGTTTTAGGAAACGAAAGGTGCCGCAGTACTCAAAAGCGCTATAATTAACCTGTTTTGGAATTCAAAATATATTTTGTAAATAAAAACGTTAGCTCATGCTTTTATGCTGCCTGCCTCCTTATATTATACGGTATATACAGCACTACAGTAGAGAAAGGTAAAGGTGAAGTACATTTTCAAAACCGAACACTGACATTGATTTTTGTATAATTTATTAGCAGATAAATTTACAGCACCGTGCATGCATTTCAGTATAATTGCATAGTTGCATTAGCACCATAAAAAGGAATAAATGAAAGACAGCTGTTGGGAGGCAAAGCGAACATCTTACCAAAAGAAACATTTCAACCTCTTTAGGCAGCCAAACGCGAAAAAGGAGAGCAACGTGATATCAAATAACCGCAGTCACTTTCCGCATTGGGCAGCAATTTGTAGCATTTGCAAAAACCTCAACTTACTTCTGAAGCTTTCTTTTTACAGTGTATGTAATATTCAAACACGAAACAAAGCTTTTATATATATTACTACAGATGCATGCGCAGCAATTACCTCGACTGCAAAAAACAAGACTGCAGTGCTTTGTTTCAGTAGCAGTGCTTAAACATAGCGCCACCAAAATGTAGAAGCGTTCAAGATATTGGCCTACACGGTGCACAAGGTTCTACTCGGCTTCCCAAACCCCACAGAGTGTGGTGAATGTCAGTGGCAGCCCTGGAATCCTGATGGACCGTTAAAGCTACATCTCTCTACTCTGAACGGCAAACCTAAAGTGTACACGAGATAGGATTCCATGGCGGCCACCGTATAGACAAGCTGGAGCACCAGATTTGGCTCTGCTTCCAAGAAACTTCAAGAGCAATACTCCACAGTGACGCTTCGGCCTGTCTGTTGAACGGCAGCGTATAGATTGTCATAGATCAATTCAGATATCTCGTCTTGCTTTAAAAGCGCAATTTATTTCGCTTCCAGGTTTTGTTACAGGTTCAGAAAATATGCCATATGTTACAACAAAAAAGGGAGGAACAAAGAAACCGGTACAGATGTAATCGAATTACGGTAATTTTTCTTTTAAAACGCCGCGTTGATATACTGGACGCCAGTACATCAGGTTTCTCTGCGCACCTACAGCCACACAGGACTCTGAAGAAATCTTAGAAAACAACTTTTTCCGATGCCAACTCCAAAAAGAGGTCTTCTTGACTCGCAGCGCTGGCAGGCCAACGCGGCCGGTTCCTCTGCACTGCAGTATCTCCACAGGGCATCCCTCCTATGTCGGCATGACGCTGGAGTTCTTCGCGTTGGCATTGGCCGTCACCATCCGCCTTGGCGTGTACCTGGAAAGTGTGCCATCTTTGGCTTGGAGCAATGGGGTGAGGTGTCCGTAGCGAGCGATGAAAATCGTATAGGGCGGTGGCATTAGAAGTGTAAAACCCCTGAACAAACAATAGCATCCTCGGTATCCGCGCCGGTGCTCATCTGGTCGCCTTGGTGCGCAGCTTCCATCCTCGATTAATCTCATCAGTGAGCGCGCATTATCCTCGATAACTGGAAACGCACTCCGCCCGGGCAAGTTTTCGTTGCCCAGTGACGAATCCAGGAAAACGGTGATTCGCAGGTGGGAAATCTCTGCAAGCACTGCTAAACGAGCGCTGCGCAGAAGTCGCCAGCACTATGTTGCCTTGTTCGCTGTACTCTCTGGACGCAGACAGGTATAATAGAGCAAGGACTAGGAATGATTGTCGCTTATACTGCGTGCTAGTTCGTCTGACAGCGAAGAATGCAAACACGGGGAACAACGCACGCTCGCAAGTTTACCAGATTGTTGATCGGGTCTGTTTGCGATTAACTCCTTGGCATAACTCTGTGTGTGTGTGTGTGTGTGTGTGTGTGTGTGTGTGTGTGTGTGTGTGTGTGTGTGTGTGTGTGTGTGTGTGTGTGTGTGTGTGTGTGTGTGTGTGTGTGTGTGTGTGTGTGCGTGCGTGCGTGCGTGCGTGCGTGCGTGCGTGCGTGCGTGCGTGCGTGCGTGTGTGTGTGTGTGTGTGTGTGTGTGTGTGTTTGTGCGTGTGTGTGTGTGTGTGTGTGTGTGTGCTTGTGTGTGTGTGTGTGTGTGTGTGTGTGTTTGCGCGAGCTCGCGTTCGTGCGTGTGTGTGTGTTGGCACGGCTTTTGGTACGTGAACTATGTAATTTATTTCCGAATGACAGGAGCATCTACGACAAACTGGTACGCGGCTGTGGGAAAAGTGATTCTACTTTAATCTCCATAGGGGCCCCTACCCAGAGACGAAGGCTGATGAACGCGTCAGTTCAAGCAGATTAGACCCTTATGTTTGTGCGCAACCAGGAATAATTGTAAGCGAATTTGCTTTTTGCATTATTCGGGAAACGAATGTAGCAAACTAGCCATCACTGTCATATATGACATGGCTAAAAGCACGCTCCTTCATAATCGATCACGCAGCAAGTTACTTGAATTCCATGATTTCATTCAGCTCCTCCACACACAGGCAAATTATATGGTTCTTGCCGCTGATTGTAAAATCAATTGCTACTCCTTCAACATTATGTGGGAAGCACGCAGCTTGGTGCGATGGCTGAAAATCAAATACAAACTCCACAGGAAATGTTTCACGAATTGCATGCCCACCGGGGGTACATTTTTTCCTCGGTGTTAACCGTTTTCGGGGAACCACCACCGCGATGCACAGGACGCTAGTTTAGGTGCGCACCCGGTATGCGGTGACCGACGATGCTTAAAAGCTGGGAACACCTTTGAGCTCTGCCGGCCTTTGTGTTCTCCTTACGCACCGCAACAGAAAGGAGCCTAACATTGGCTGTGGCGCCATACCACCTGTTATTCCGCCCTTTTTTGCATCGCAGCAGACGTCGGCGCCATTATCGGAGCTCCTGATTTTTTCACAAGCGGAAATCCGCAAGCGTTTGCGTCTACAATTGGAGTCAACCATCTGTTGCGCACTGCCTGCAGCAATCGCGGATCCGCTGAGAATTTTCGTTGTTCCTGCTGGAAAACGAAAAACATTGCTGGATGAAAGGTTTAGGGTCAGGGACTGGCCATGGAGACTTTTACTAAACCGAAGGATCCGCGCCTTTGTTAAGTAAAGAACACCTCTTTAGTTATCCGAAGTGTTTTATACAAGGTTCTGTGCGAATTGCGAACGACGGCAGACATTGCATACAGTAGGTGACGTTGAATTGCAGAGGTGATTGCCCACTTTAGGCTACGCGTTTGATCGCGGAATCGACTCGAAAGTTGGGGTTCATATGTTTAAGTTGCGCCGTTCACGTCGCTGGCCGTATCCGTACAGTTTTATATTATGCGCCCTCCCTTGAGTGTTGAAATGCGGTTGTTCGATCGCGGCTCTACCCGAAAGCTGTGGCGAATTTATTGAAGCAAAAGCTTCAATGCACCATATAAAGCCGACGTCTCCATTTGGAGCAGGAGCTGCTAATGCACATGCGCCGACAAACACGTGCGCCGCATGTGGTGCCGCAGTTGCGCCACCAGCGTCGCCGCCGCCGACTCCGCTGCCTCACGGCGCCGAGCCACAGGTGCGCTTGGCATGATTTCAGAGATGTACCCCGCCCCGCCGCCAACTCCGCAGCCTAGCTGCAACGAGTAGTGCGCCGCTCGGCCGCTGCTGACTCCATAGCTTCGCTACGCGTGTCGCGCATGCGCAGTAGCTACAGGTGCGACATGTGCGACGTCAGAGTAGCACCGCTGTCGACTCCACAGGCTCGCCATGGTTGCCAGCAGCGCCGGTTCGTCAATCGGCAGTGCAATGCCTAAACCCATTATTTCTCAGCTACCGCAACACTATACACGGTATTAACGTATACGTCTTAGCTAAATGGATGATAAACCGAAGGTAAACAAGGTGTGACAATTAAGAGGTTTACTAAATCTACCCGTGCTTGCAAGCTTTTGTAACACACTAGGTTTAACTGTATCTAAATCATGGCCAATTTTTTTACTCACCAGCTAGCCGAGCAAAACGTTTTTTCTGGCTTTAACGCTCCACCTTCACATCGCTCGTAGTGTCCACTCAGATTTGATGTACACATTGCCGGCCGTGTACACATTTGGTTTTTCAGCCGTGATGTCGACCCAACAGTTGCGTTTCTTTTGTTTTCGTTGGTTATGTTTCGACGTCCATGGCCCTAGCTTGCACGTTCAAGTTCGAGGTTGCAAGCATTGTGAGATGCATTTGTTTTGTTGTAATGGGGTTCGTTCGCGACAGGAATCTTGCGCTCACGACTCTTGGACGACGCCATTCAAAACGCTCATTGCTCATGCATGTCCACATTCGATGCTTCCACGCATTGCAGTACGTATTCGCTTTTTTCCAGTGCGATAAAGCTTTGCTCACGCACTTGTACAAAAGCAAAGGTTGTAATTGCTGTGCACAGCCCCTCCACCAAACTTTTACGAGGCGGCAAGCCGTAGAACACAGGAAAAAGGACAGAAGCTGCTCGACCATTTCTTTGGTGACACCCGGCGGGCCTAGAGCTAGCATTCTGCCCGCTCCACTTACTGCTTCTTCCTCGTCCGTAACATTATATAGGGCTCCAGCCACTCATTCCTACTCCTTGCTGTGGAGGTCAGTTTCATCAGTGTTGTATTTCTTCTAGTCGAGTAGGTACATACATAGGCAGTCGCGTAATTTAGAGGCACATATCCTGAATAGCAAAAACATCTAAGGACGTTGGCCATAATTGCTCGCATAGTATTTGAGAATTACAACTAGGAGCTCTGCTAAATAGCTTCAAAACCCAAAGCCGTTTTTGCTGTAGCCGGTTGTTCTTGAAACTCTTTCGGATTAACCTATTTGCTACGGGGATACGTAGCTGTACACGAATACACAAGGCAGGAATACGCTCATTGACCGAGACTAACTTGAACTTTAAAGAGTTAAATACGTTATGACGGTGCTCGTGGCGAGCAGAAGTTTACGGTGGTGTGCATATTTTTTAAGCTATTTATGAAAAAATATTGTTTACATTTTGCGCAACTGATGCTTGGATTAAGCTACTTGGTATTAACTTCTTGAAAATTTATCTCAAATATAGACCAGTGCCACAAATGTGTAGAAGGGAGGAGTGCTAACTTGCCACTATTTTGGAAAAACATCACATCGAATATATAGACCTTTTTAGTTTCGATGCCTGGTGCAGCCATCTTAGTTTGATGGTGGCGCCCCGTATGATCCCAACTGGGAACGTCCGCTCCGGCTCCTCTTGACGCCATCTTGGGCTGTGCTGTGCGTGTTGATACTGCGGTGCGGCAATGCAAAAGTGCTGTTTCGCGGTAGTCGTGAAAGCTATCCGACACCTTAGTGCTTATTTGTTTGGCATAGCGGCAGCTGTTGGAAACAGCACTAGCGGCCGGGCTGAATGCGAAGGACTGCGAGTGCGCTCCACTTCCGCAGTGAGCACGTATCTGTTATATCTTTCATGTATTTTCAATTATATTTTATAATCGCAATGGTAGCTGTACACACACACACAGCGAATGAACCGTACGGGCAGCTACCGAACGCGGAAAGAAGATACTACGCAAGATGCTTTCCAGTTATCGCCGCATTGATTTAACATGAAGTGCGACCCATTTTGATATAGGATCGAGCTGTCCTGCTTCAACAATGTATACTTTCAAGTTAAATCACGGTTCAAGACCTTTACATAAAAGAAGTAGTGTCTAAAGTGGCATCCGTCGACGTTTTTAAATAGCCTTGCTATTCGCCCTTCGGCGCAACAACATCGTATACCCCCGTCCCGTACCAGCATCGTTTGCACGACGTATTGTTGAGCAAAACGTCGACAAACATCCGCTCTCAACTGCACCATAAAACAAGACCAATTGGCACCACATACAACAGCTCGTACGAAAGCGGCGCTGCCCACTGGCGCGCCGGATATGGCACTTACGTCGAGCGCTACTCCCTAGTCGTCGCTAGGCCTAAATTGCTTCGCATCGAACGCACATCCGACGGCGCTTCGTAATTGCTCAGCGCTAGAGTAAATGGTCTCTCATGGAACTGCCTTACTGCTGATCCCATAGTATCAATAAAAGAAAGTTGTAAATTTCGGTGACGCCTTAGCAGCGGAGCCAGCGTGCAGACGATCAGCCGCGGGCCGCACCAGCGGCAATGTGTTGCGTAACTTATTTGTATTGCAATTATCAATAACACGGTATGGGTCAGAAATCCACAAGAAAGATTTTTTTTGCTGTCGTCTTATTGCTTAGGTGAAGAACTGATTTTAGCACGCTCTTGCATTGGCGGAAGAAATCCACCGTATCGTTGGCGCGGAGGGCTTGCAGGAGGCACTGCCTGCCCGGCGTGCGTGGCTACTACGCCGGAGAAAGTGAAATGGGCATCATATTCGTGAATCTTGGTATAAAGTCTATCTGGCTTACATAAAACGTTCATAGGCGAATTAAGTAAATATAGACTGGAAAGCAATGAAGCAGAATTATATCAGAGCCGAACTCGGACTGTCGATGCATCATATCGCGATTTCTTTGATTAATCGTGCAGTCAACGGTCACGCATCACTGTCCCGATCACATTACCACTAAAAGGGGTGCTAATAAAGGTATTTAAGTCTTTTAACGACACTATACCGAGGTGCAAGGCAGTTCTGCTATGCATGAAGCATGCAAATGCACAGCCCACTCGGTACTGGCAACAATGGGGGGGGGGGGCGCAAGGAATCTGGTTAGATTGTATTTTCTCCTCTGCTCGCTCTCGGTAAAACTGTTTATAGGTGCCGTTGCCACTCCCGGTCGGTGAGCGTGCGCACATAAGAGCGCAATCAAGATAATACTAAGTGGAAAAACGAAAACGAAATATATGCATGGTGCCAGGGGGCAGCAAATAAAAGAAGAGAGAAGTCTTGTAGAACGGATTACTTTTAAAAGCCCTTCATTCTAAACGTTGTCCATAAGGTATTAGAACCCATTATTAACACGGATGAAAAAAAGCAAACAGAATGACGATGAAGTGAAAAGGAGAAGGAGGAGGAATCAGCATTTATTAAGCCCGAAATAATTCGGTGGTGCATGCAAGCACCAGACGGCATGGTTTCCTCATTACAGGACCCATATGCTCCCAGCAGAACCAAACCCCTGTCCGTCAGTGCGAGCTGAATCGATAGGGCGGGGCCGGATAACAAGATCTCCCATTGCTAAAGGGGTTGGAGATTGGGGTGCTGGCGGGAAGAGGAGGAGGAGGAGGGGGTCTTGCGTTTTGTGCATTCTGCCAAAACGTGCGGCAGGATGCCCTTTTATTTTTTTCAAAAAGGACAAAGCATATTGTGTTCCGCAGGGTCCACGCAGTTCATCAGTACGGGATGAGCAAGTGATCCCGCCTGCGCTCGGCGCAGGATCGCCTGTAGTTGCTTGGTGAGTTTGGGGTGCGGTTCTGGCATCTGCGCCTTTCCTCTCGGTACGTCCGGGTAATTTTCCGAAAGCTGGTAACCGGATGCGGTAGCCCTTCCGGCTCGTGCTCGCCTAGGATTAATATTTCTCGGGCATGGTAGTCTGCGATGATGTTGCCTGCTACCTGCGAGTGAGCCGGGACCCACAGGGGCTCTAAGGCTCTTCCCGGAGGCTTGCCCTTGGATAGAATGCCTCGGGCCGCGGAGGAGGTTACCCCCCTGCAGAAGCTTCTGTAGGCTCTCTTTGAGTCGGTGACCACGGGGTCCACGCTCAGCTGTGCAAATGCGAGGACCACAGCCGCTTCTTCGGCAACTGCGGGGTCTGTTGTCTTTATGGACGCGCTGACGATCAGCCTGTTATTTGACGTAACCACCACCGCTGCACGGTCACTGTGTTTTCGGAGCACGATGTCCGCGTAGAAGACCCTGGGGTTCTCTTCCAGCTTCCGTGTTATGGCTTTGGCCCGCGCTGTGCTCCTCTCGTTATTCTTGCCCGGTGTCATGTTCTAGGGAAGGGGTTTGGTCTGAATGGTCGTCTCCCAGTCTTTTAGAAGGGCTGCCTTGGTGAGTACTGGCTCAATCTGCCATCCTATCTTGCGTACGACGGCTTGTCCGTGTTCCGCGTGACTAAGCCAGATTCTCTAATTAGAGAGGTGGGCCTGAATAAGCTCCTCCACATTGTTGTGGGCGCCCATGTCTACCAGTAAAGATGAAAGAAGTGTGGAAGGCTCAAAGGCTAAAATAATCATATGTATATTATACCGAGCAAAAGAAGACGAAAGAAAAAGATAAAATAAATAAGTAGTTTATAAGGTTCCATCCTAAGGAAACATGTGGTGAAGGAACAAGTAGCCAAAGTGGAGGCTGAACCATTTGAATAAACAAGCAAGCCGAGTCACGGCCGGTCTCGAGGGAGAGGGCGCGCGCTCTTTCTTACGGCCTTCTCAATCGCTGCGGGAACAACGGGAACTTTTCTCCTTGAGCTACGCTCTCCGCCACCGCAAGGGGCGCGACCTGCTCACTGTTCGCTCCGCGTCTGCTTCAGCGGCGGCGGGTGGTTTTTGCCTGGTTTCGTGTTGTCGCTCGCGAGTTTCGTGGTGAGTGCAGCCCCGAAATTAAAGGGCACAGAAGGTAGATGCTGCAGCGGCATGTCGTCAGCGTACCACACGTGAACGGATATAAAAAACACTGTCGTTCAGCAAACGTTCGACAAGCATGGCATACTTTGCGGCATGGTAGCTACTTTTGTTCATTTTAATCCGAATTTTTCCCAAGCCTGTACACGAATGGGAACAAAAAGAAAACTGAATGAGCAGTGATCAGATCGAAGCTTCTTCAAGGCTAACATGACAGCAACTCGTCTGAAACAGCAAAACCGTCTTTCAGCGCTAGATGCGAAACCATTCAGGTAGCACCGAAGATGAAAATAATTTCATAAAAATGTAATGTAAATTGCAAAATGCTTGCATGATATAAAGTATTAGTATAACAGCGTTGTAGGGTTGAGTTTTAAGTGTTATTACAATTCATATACTTGGCAATGTGTGGTATTAAAAACATTATTTTAATTTTGCAAATACACATTGTTTTAATGAACTTTTTACATGATATTATGCTTAATATGAAAACAAAAAATAGTTGATATTCATGACACCAATTGTGCTCGAAGTGGTAAAAAAAGGCCAATAAATGATGAAGGTGATACTCGATGCAGTGACTTACAAATGAGTTCCCCTGCTATATCGAAAGTATGCAAGAAACACTTGAGTTCCACTTCACTTTCTTTAATGGCAGAAAGTGAAGTGGAACTCAAGAGACTTCTGATGCGCGTACAAGAAGAGAGTGAGAAGTTTGGGCTTAAACTGAATATTAAAAAGACGAAGATCATGGCGTCTTGCCCTATCAAGTCCTGGAGCATCAATGGACAAGAAGTGGAAGCTGTGACAGATTTTCTGTTCTTGGGCGCCAAGATTACCTCGGAAGGAGACTGCAGCCATGGAATTAGGAGACGCCTGCTTCTGGGAAAGAGAGCAATGGTTAGCCTTGACCGCCTAGTAAAGAGCAGAGACATTAGTCTGCCAACCAAGATCCGTATAACCCGTGCTATGGTCTTTCCAGTTGTGATGTATGGATGCGAGAGTTGGACTGTGAAAAAGGCTGACCGCCGAAGAATTGACGCGTTTGAATTGTGGTGCTGGCGAAGACTCTTAAGAGTTCCTTGGACTGCCAGAAGATCAAATCAGTCGGTATTGTCGACCATAAACCCTGACTGCTCATTGGAGGGTTAAATTCTAAAGTTAAAGCTCAGCTACTTTGGTCATCTGATGAGACGAGAGGAGTCGCTGGAGAAAGATTTGATGTTGGGAAAGGTTGAGGGTCGCCGGAGAAGGGGTAGGAAGCGAACGCGATGGTTAGATGGCATTCTCGAGGCATTGCAGATGAAGCTATGTGATGTTAAGAAGATAGTGAGAGACCGGAAAGCGTGGCGTGACATGGTCCATAGGGTCACGAAGAGTCCGACACGACTGAACGCCTGAACTGAACTGAACTGATGCAAGAAACTTCTAAAGCGTTAAAAAAAGACATTCTCACTGAAGACTCATGTCAAGCCTTATATAGCGACCCATTGAGGCTCTCTTCGGGAAAGTAAGGTTAATGTGCGGAAGGGAATGACATGCCAGATGCGAGGGCCGTAACAGCTAGCGGCACATGACTATACATGACTACATTGTCAAGACGGACGTTTCATCTGAGAGCAAAATCAAGGCACTGAAGGAAGTGATGGCATCTCCTACCATCCCATTTTCCACTGTCACATATTCCGGTTCACCTTACGTCGCTGGATATATCGTTTAGTTAATCAACCTCGGGTCTGACGCTTGCGCTATTCTAGCGAAAGAACTAGCGAAAAAGCAGCCCCATGTAGTACGCTCTTCAAAGAGGACAATGTTCTAGTGGACTGCATTATCCGAAACCAGAGCTTGTTGCCCTATTGGACAAACCTTTTTTTTTTTTCGAAAAAGCTGCCGTGCACCTACTACACACAAATGTTCTCGAAGTACTTAAGATCCTGATGCAGTCAGCATTTCAGAACTCAACACTGAGTTGCCAGAAAGGAATTGACAACAGCTATGTTATTAGGTTCGTTTCGTTGATATTTGAAAAGTTTCTCAGAATTCTTCTCTATTAATTATACCAGGAACGTGACAGAGAAGACCGAATGGCCAACTCCTTATGTGCACAAGCCGTGCAAGAAGATTTTGAGCCTGAATTTTCTAGACGCAGGTCGCATTTTGATGAATTGATGAATATATAGTGCACTGTGTAAATCTGAAGGAAAATTTTTTTATTGTTTGCTGCTCTTTTCGATTCTGCTTAAGTGTTTATGCCCATTTCATTGATTAAAAGTAGTCGCGAGACTACATATACATCTTCGGTCTTTCAACTGACTGATACGTTTTGAACGAAGCTAAAACAGCCCAGTCCACTAGACAAGTGAAATTTTTACTATATGGGTAAATTTTTGTTATTTACTCTGAATCTGAGACGCGCCGTGAATTTTTGCCGGTGCCTTCTGATCTAAACGAAAACGGTAGCGGTTGACAGAATCTCCACCCAACAGTTCACCATGCACTCACGTCAGGTCGCGCTACACCTGCTTAAAACATTCAAAGGCAGATTGCATAGCCTGGTAAATTTATTTTTGTACAAAACTTAGAGGTAAAAAATGTTGAAGTGTACCCGAAGCTTCATTCGACCGTGCACGGCCGCACTGACGAAGGAGCGCGCGCGTGTTGACTGTATTTTATTCCTCGAACACGATAAATGTTCGATGTTGATGACGGACTTTGTATAAACCATAAGGGGCGAAATGTCAGGAGCTGCCAGTTGCAACTGACGCGGGCGAAGCTAAAAGCGAGTGCGCGTTTCCCTTGCGCGTGAACGGCTGTAGCGGAGGAGCAGCAGTGGGGCGGTGGCGACCCCACAGAGGCGCGGCGGGCGGTTGAAACAGACCCCATTGGAGAGGCCGTAAGAGCAGAGAAGCGCTCTCTCCCTCGAGATCGGCCGTGACCGAGTGTAGTAGAGCTAAATACCAAAAAAGAAGTATAAGCTTATTCCAAGTGAAAAGAGAAAAAATAAATATATATGAATATAAGTGACATCAAAATATAGAAAATGAATTATGTTGTATTGCCTGCTTTAAGGATAGCAGTACTGCTATTTTGTAATTTTTTTGTACCCACCCTGTAACGGCCTCTGACCAGAGTATGAACGAATATTAAAAAAAAAAACAGCAAGACAAGTGCTAAAAAGAACAAATCTCGGAAGTGGAAATAAAGCGAAGAAAAACAAGGAATTGAACAAGAATAATAAAGAAGAGAGAAATCCAAAAATAAATATAAAAAAGCTATGCGCAGAAGTCCACGCTAAAACAATCATGGGAGACGTAGGAGGCGGAATGAGAATGGGCGAAAAGAAAAACAATTATGAAGAGAGAGAATATCAAGGAAAGTGAAAGCTACCGGAAAATGCGAAGGAATAAAAGCACAAATACTGGAAGTGATTTCGTTCTGGTCAAAGACAAAAAAAATGGGGGCTTGTGGGATACATGGAAAAGCTTATCACCATAGAGTGGCCTTGCAGGAATTCAAACTCTCTATCAATAAAATGCTAGAAGATGCGCTGACGCACTTCTGCCTGCATTTCTTGTACAATAAGCCTCCGTGACCTCGTGCTCTGCCGCACATGGGGAAGATACCGGGAATAGATCAGGTAGGAAACCACAGAACTGCATCTGCATTGAGGCATATTATATTGTATTGTTCGATGCCAGATGGCCAACGTTACAGAGGATATCAGGAAGTGAAAATTATTCTTGCATCAGGATGTAACTTCAGGTGAAGTATTGGCATGGTTCATATTTATAAACCAACCACTTCATTTTGCATATATAAATTAAAAAAATAAAACAAACATTACAACTGTGCAGTAGTTAGAAGCGAGGTGACCATTTTCGACAATACCCCCCCCCCCCCCACACACACACACACACACACAAAACAGTATAACTGACTGAAACCGTTCCGAACCTCGCATCATGCATTAGCTTGTGACGTGCGAGAACCCGGTATATAACAGAAAAAGAAGAACGCCATATTTGGGACAGTTCACTCACAACAAAGATAATCCTTCTCCGCACCAGGTATATGCCAACGTTCAATATTAATCAACAAGTTTGTTCTTATTTACTCAGAAACGCCCCTCCGCTTTGCAAAGCTAGGCCGCGCCGTTGGCAAGATCATCGTTGCTATAACACACTTGGCCTCTAGCTGGACAGTCGGTATCCCACACTTACAGTTTGTGCTAAGACTGAATTAGCATATGGCCGGTTCTATACAACGGTACCCTCGGTACTCGATGTCGATTATTTCCTTTGTATACGTGGCGGAGCTTGTTCACGCCAACATTATGAAAATAACTGGCATTATAGCAACTGCTACCACCCCGTTTCAAAGGGGATGCTCCTATATTCCATCCATCCATCCATTATATTATAACAGTGTTGTAAAGCGCTTGTTGATACATTTTCGCGTGGAATGATTTTCTACGAGAGAATTGCAGCGCTTCTAATTTCTAAATAATTTCTTAACTTAGCAGTTTTAATGTAGCGGATACAATCTTATAATATATTACAACAGTTCACTTTCCTGTGTCTTAAACGAATGCGATGCTGGCCAAATAATATCCATAAAACCAAACTACAAATGCATACCAAGAAAATGCGTCCAATCTGATTGTTCTCAATTAGGCACAACAGTGGAATTTTTCAATCAGCCGAATTTGTTTTCACTATTTCGCTCATCAGCCATCATCTATCATGGCGCTAGTTACAGCTGACGCCGCAGTAGCTAATTGCATGTAGCAGCAGTACAGCTGCTACGTCCAATACAACAGGTGTTGTATTGGATTTTGTGGTCCTCAGTAGCGCGTTTGGTACGCGCCTATTTTGTCGTTTTAGTATCGCAGAGTTTTTCGTTGGTTTTTGGAAAAACGCTAAGTTAATTCATTGAAACAACAACAGGGTTCTAAAACTAAAACTAAAACGCTGTAGCCAAGAACGAACAAACAAACGTTGTTGTGGCGCAACATGCCTGCAATTGTATTTTGTATTCGCTGTGCGTCAGTTTGTTCATCCTTCTTGCCCTCACATTTATCTTGTCTGCGTGTATATGATTTGTGCATGTTTTCTTTTGATTAGAAAATACATTTATATATTTATATTCATCACTCCCATCTTCGTAAGCCTGTTTACTGTAATATGGTCTGTGGAGAACTCTTTGATGGGTAGGTTTTGCAGTCATCTATTTTTAAGCTGTTTATTTAATTACTACGGGCATTTGTCATAAACATATCTTCATTTCGAGCGGGCGCCTAACGCAGCTTCTTTAACGCAAAACTTTAACTGCTCTACTAGTTCTATGACGAGCTAGAATTTTGCAAAAACAACATACCCCTGAAATGGATATGGAAAGCTAATTATTATATCTAAAAAATTACCGAACGAATTGACGCCGTTTGCCCCTGGTGTGGTGTCCGCCTTAGCCGTCATTTAACACAGGCCTAAAATAATTGTAAAGCCAGTTAACCTTTCTGTTAATATTTTGGCCCTTCTAAAAAAAGCACGTGGCATATTAGGAGAAGCTTATGGTATCGAAGTAGCAAAATGTTCAAATTTGCGCTGTGATGAGGAATTAACACAAACTGAGGTAAATTAGGTGGCTCGTCCAGTTGTCTGCTACACGTGCATAGCACTTCTCTTAGACGCAGCGCTATCTTATAGCTTTCATCGCTGAAACGACACGCTCTCCTTCCGGAGACGGCACGCTTTCCAGCATTCTAGTACACTAGAGAACGCGATCCTTCTTTGATATCTAAGCGAATAATGTTCACAAAAAGGCCTGACAAGAAACGACATGCCACAACAGAGAGTCCTTAATTAAGTATCTATTTCGACACCTACATAATGCGACTCCATTGTGAAATAAAATACGCGGAGATGGATGCCGACTCTTATAAGAACGGGAGCGTGAATTATAGCCTTGGGCGCTGTTTACATAGAAATGAAATAGGTGGCACATGTATGAAAAGTGAGTGTGATTAGCTGCGAGGCGCTCTTGCGAACGTCCCCCCAAAGGCCGAGCGCGCCGTCTAGAGGACTTGCGTGTTAAAATAATTGCACAATAATTATTTAAAACCAGTGAAAGCCACGCGTTCGACGTGGTACTTACAATATCGGGAGAATACTTGGTTTATTGTCTGCGATACGATTCTTTAAATAGCATGGCCGGTATCACAAGAACACGCGACAAACTGTGCGAATATAGCCCGTTATTAAAACGGCAATGTCGCGAGGACACATTAAACTGATTCAATATAGCCCGTTGTTACCAACTGGACGGCCGATACGGGGAGAACACGGGAGAAGTTGGACCAATATCACCAACAGCTAAAATCTGCTTTTTTGATATCGTGAGGTCACAGGACAAACTGGTCCGGTGTTGCCACTTTCTAAATGCGGCTTGTCCATTATCAAGACCCAGAAGAAACAGGTCCATTATTGCCGATTTCTAAACAAGGCATATCCAGTAGCGGGATGACCCAGAGTAAATTCTGTTCGACCGCATTTTTTAGACAGGCGGTGCCAACTTTGAGGCAACATATGAAACGCCGTCCATCATTGGATATACTGCGTACTGGTTGAACCTATGTTGGGAACCCGCAGGTATCCTGCTACTTTTTAGAAGCCCCGTTTCCCGATGTATTGCTAATATATTTTTGATTCCTGGGAATACGCCTTTTTTATTTTATGGATTGTATCACCCCTGATCCCTCACCTCATTCTCATATAGCCATCCCTCCACTTCTGCGGAGCCTCCTCGAGCTGGAACCCCTTCTACAAAATATCGATGCCGAACACCACAAAGGTCGTCACGCTGCCCGTGCCCGATATTTTTCCAAACAGTGCTCTACACGCCAGGACATCATCTACACGTATGCTTCACACAATCTGGACATTCCTCACATCTGCACTGCTCTATTCACGGACATTCGCCGCTCAACATTCAATGCCGCCTCCATCCACTGCACTAGCATCGCGGATGCCGAATACTTGGCCATTACACTCGTTATTGCACATATCAGTCAGTTGCAGACTCAGCACACCACAATATGCACAGACTCCCAAACAGCATACAGATATCTACTGCGAGGAACCCTCCCACACTCCATCTGCAAAAATATTATCTACTCTACCTACCCCTACTGATACCATCACCATCACATAGATTCCTGGGCACGAGGACATCCTCCGAAATGAGCGCGCTCATGCGTTTGCCCGAGAACTAAGCTTCCGGGCGCCGGTGGATGTCCTCCCCAAACCTTCATTATACACCCCCATCGAACCTCTTGACTACAATACAATTATTCACTACTATCGTCGTTGCCGTGCCACGTACCCGCACCGCATCACACGCTTTCTCACATCGACAGCACGTACTGGCGACAACTCCAGACACATTCGTTTCCATCTCCTCAATTTGCCCACATCTTTCACCACACGGACTTCCCACCATACGCACCACATGAAACGCCACCCCACCCACCCTCTACCATTACTTATGGGAATGCCCACATCCCATCCGCGTTCCTCCCGTCAATATCCCCACCCCCTCCTCCTGGGAGGCTGCCCTTCTAGCCACGCAACCTGCAGATCAGTTGCGGCTGGTCGAGCGGGCTAAGCTAGAAGGATCAACCAGAGGGCTCATGGACTAAGAGGTCCTCCTGGGAGTGTTTACATTTTTTTATTTAAATAAATCTTTTTCCTTCTCCTCCTCCTCCTTCTTTTAAATGCTTTAATTGTTTCATCTAAAGGAGCACTGCATGACGTTTTTCTTAGAAAAAGAAACTTATTTTGTGCTTACCACAAAAATTAAACTGCGGCTTCTTGATTAGATTGTCTGACTACGACTCCCCCAGATATTTTACATGAGTCGTTTTTACGAGTGGTACTTCATCTTTAATGCATGAAAAGTCCAGTAAGGTTTTATTTTTACTAAAAAATTTTTGTTTGTTTAATTGACAATAGGTATCATTTCCCACCCAGCGCACCAAGTCTATGAGGATGGCATACCTTAATTCAGTTCATTTGTTCGCAAACGGCAAGTGCTGCCAGACACGCTATGCAGTCAGCCGGGAAGTATCAGATTTTCACCGTAGGTCAACCCATAAATCGATATTAGTTATATATATTAGGGCCAATAAGGTGAGAACTCAGCCCTAGGATAGTCCAGAGAAAACATCTAAAGTAAAGTATCAGAAGCCAAACATTTTCAGATTAACACACACTTTATGGCTTTTAAAAAATCAGTTATTGCATAAAAACTTTCTTTGAAATTTTATAGGCTCCATAAGGAAAGAGTGCGAATCAAGACATAAGTAAAATTAGCTAAACGCATCTGAAAAATTAGTTTCTTGACGTTGTTTTTTATTAAGGTCATTTTCATTATCGCATGGTAAAGTTTCGAACTGTGTTGGCATTCGGAATCTAAACACTTTATGTCTTCTGCGGATATGACTAATAGCATAAAGGCAAATAACTGCTTTGTAATCGTTATCTTTAAGTACATTTTAACAACATCTTGTAGAAGTCATCTTCCAGCATGTATTCGATGGCCAGAGCGAAATTGAAATAAATTTTGCGACCGCTGAGGAGTACGCCAATCCAACAGTAAAAAGGAAATGCAAAGAACAAGCGATGATATAGCAGAATTTAAAACACAAATTACAAATTTAGAATACCTCCAGAGTTTATAGGGGATGTAGCACTAAATAGGTACCGCAGAATGTTGTTGTATGCAGACACGATACAAAGATGGATGAGTTGGAAAATTGAAGTAGGCATTGCACTTTTTTGCCTTTCACGATTACGAAGAACACGAAACGTGCCTGGAATCTGTTGTTTTGGTGTTAGAACAACGTTTCGCTTTGATTGGGTAAAACAGAATGAAGACTTTTATTTGAACAGAAATCTATAAAATTGTCTTGAATCAGCTCATTCAAAGAAAACCAGGCAATATTTGCAAATGCAAGTGAAATAAAGGGGAATGCTCTGAGCACATGAGAACATATTTCAGAAAACATGTGAACAAAAAGTGAGCAGCTGTGGGGTAAAATGAAGGCTCGCAAAGCATTGTGACAAGATGAAGCTACGTCTTGACAGCTTGTTCATAAATATATCAAAATTAGCATATGAGTTGTCCTGAGGATGCGTTGTACTGAAAGCTTGACAACGACGATCTCCAATGGTGTTTTTCTTATTTCTCATTAGGAGTGGCAGCAGAAGATAAAGACAAAGATTTTACTAACTTACTCGAAGAGACTTTAATGGCTCTAGTCCTCATCTGGAATAATTGTGTTAGTCTTTATAACCCATATGCGCTGCGGTTCGTCGCGGTGCACCTCGCCACCACACAAAAAAAAAATATAACAAGCTGTCTTTTCCTGCTACAATCGTTTCAAGCCCGTGTGGAAAAAAATGGCGGCCCCGTTTCTTGCGATCGCTCTTTCGAGACAACAACGCCCATGACTTCACTGCTACCAAACAGCGATTGATAACCAACAGGAACAGTTCAGAAGCTGCCATTGACTGTGCACGGAAATTGCGGAGCGGCTGGGCGGCGAAGTAGCTGAAAATCTGTGGCGTGCTCGGAAGCACTCTTGTTGTCTCTGATGCTGTTTAAGTAGGATCGAGGGACTATTAGACAGACGCCACCCTGTCGTATAAATAACATTTCGTGTTTGTGCACAGATGTGAATGCACTTGATAAGGACGCCAAAAAAAAGGGAGCTTTGAAGAAAGGTTACATACCGCACGGCATCGTCCCTGGCGTCGTGGAGTGCATAAACAAAACTTTGATTGCCATAGATGGACTAAAGGACTCAAAGAAGGCAGAATGTTTGTGTAGTAAAGGCTACAATGCCCTCAGTGCGAAACAGCGCTTTCTTGTTGTCTTTAGACTCGTTCACGACTTTGTTTCGCGGCTGCTGTTTTTCAGCCAAGCCTGCCAGCAGATATGTAGTATAACATGCTGATCTTCTCCATCCATTATTAACTAATGCTTTTAGCGCACTACGCCTTCTTTTCGCGATGTTGAATTGCAAGTCCGATTGCAGTTTACAGCGTTGTTTATAGACGAGGGAACGTCCTACAGCATCGATTGCAACGAATTACATTCTAAATTGGCGAGGGAAACGAAAAAATTATTAAACACCTAAGAGCGATCAGCTGCTCCTACACCGGTATGGTTATTCTTAGAAACTGAGTTAAATCCGGAACGCGCGGCTGTCGAGTTAAATGAGGCTACACCTGCATAAAAACAATGTTTTCTGTATATCGAGAGCTCTTAAGAGACCTTCTTAGCCGTTTTAAAGTCAGCATCTATCATACATCTTAATGCTACGAACTTTTAGGTACATATTTTCTGAACAAACCTATTTTAATGCAGATGCTAGAAAATATAGCAGATAATTTTGATCTTTGTTTTAATGTTTCATTGGCCTCTTTCCTGAAGTGTCAGGCCTGGAATTCATGACAATGCCCATGTTGTCGTCACCTCATACGCAAATTTAACGTCATCACCAAGGGCATTATATGTAGTTTAGCATCTTCATAAGCTTGACACCCCTGAAACCTCACATGTGTAGAACATTATTATTAGCTTCTGCAAAGTTTTTGGCGCCACTACACTTGTTATCGTAAAAATGTTAACTGCTGGGTGTGGGCGCCGGGGAGCGGAAGAGGGAAGGGGTATTTACACTCGTGGATAACAAGATTATTTCCATATGGCAGGAATGATGTTGGCCAAAGCGTGACGTTAGAGGCCCAAACTAGGTTGGATAGCGGTAAAAACCTCTGTTTATGATTATGTCTTAGACGCCTACCAATAAACGTCAATTGAAGCAATTAATCGTTTTGTAAGTCGTCATAAGAGCCTAAAGGAGATAGAATGATTTAGTGATCACAGTGCTCCTCTTTCAATCTGCATGACAAGTAGAGCATAATAAATAACTGAACGTACTATGACATATTACAGAAAGGAAACAACTCAGTAATGACCGAAATGTATTAGATCCTCTCTTTATCACTTTTTTTGTATTACAGGACATAGAAATCACCGGGTTGTTCTGTGAAAACGAATATCAGAATTTCAAAGACAGCAAGTATTGCATGACGGCGCATATAAAGTAATTAAAATGTGCTCGAAAAGAAATACACGCTGCACTGAATGCATGCATTTGAACTTAACAGTTGTGATCGGTGAAGTCAGGCACATACTGAAAAACAACATTCTTCAGCTGCATAAGCAGTGTGGGCCTCAATGGTGCTTACAGAAAGATACAGTAAAAGCAAACCCCTCTTTTTAAAGGAAGTACGGAGATTTTCTAGAAGAATATGCTAATCTAGATTATAAAATAGTTTTTAGTTTTGTACTTTTACAAGACAATAAAACCAAAACTAAACAAAACTGCAAAAGCGTTTAAGAGTGGTACGAAACAATTATAAGATTTATAATTTTATTCTCTCGAATCGGAAATGAAGATGCGGCCTAAATAATTTTGAAAGTTGCCTTAATCATAATTCTAGAGTTTGTACATTATCGCGTTGGTAATACCAAATTACTCAGTTCATTCATCTGAGTCGCTTTTTGAGAGGTTCTCTCATTGAAATACAAGTATCAGTTAAGGCAAAAAACGGGCGCAACATATGAACAATATTGTGATTTACAGAGGGAAACTGATAATTTTACCTTCACGTAGCAATCAAGCACTTGATTCAGTAGAAACCTCTGTGGTCATACAAGCATTGCGTAATCAGGGTGTAGAGGAGCCGTACGTGAACGTGCTGGAAGATATATATAGCGGCTGCACAGCAACCATAGGTCTGCATAAAAAAATAACGAAATTCTTATAAAGACAGTTGTTAGGCAAGAAGACACGGTCTCCCCAGTACTATTCACAGTTTGCTTAGAGGAAGTATTCAGACATTTAAATGGGAGCAGTTAGGGATAAGGGTAGATGGAAAATACCTCTGTAATCTGCGATTTGCTGATGACAATGCCTTGCTAAGTAACTCAGGGAACAAATTGCAAATAATAATTGATGACCTAGACAGGAAAAGTAAAAAAAAATAGGTTTAAAAATCAATATGCAGAAGACTAAGGTAATTGCCAACAGCCTCGGGAAGGAACAGCAGTCTACGTCAGGTAGCAAGTAGTAGGCGAATGTTTCTACTTAGGACAGGTACTAACCGCAGATCCGGGCCATGAAAAGGAAATAACAAGAAGAATAAGACTGGGATGGAGCGCATTTGGCAAGCACTCGCAGATTATGACTAGCAGCTTACCGGTATCGCTCAAGGGGAAAGTATACAACAGTTGCATCTTGCCTGTACTCACCTATGGGGCTGAAACGTGGAGGCTAACCATGAGAGTTCTACTTAAGTTGAGGACAACCCAGAGGGCTATGGAACGAAAAATGGTAGGAATAACGTTAGGAGATAGAAAACGTGCAGAGTGGTTAAGAGAAATAACTCTAGTCACTAACATTCTAGTGGAAATCAAGAAGAAGAAATGGGCATGGGCAGGACATGTAGTGCGAAGAGAGGATAACCGATGGTTGCTTAGGGTAATAAATCAGATATCAAGGGAAGGAAAGCGTAGCAAGGGGCGGCAGAAAGTTGTGGGCGGATGGGGTTAAGAAGTTCGCGGGGGTCAAGTGAATGCAACTAGCACAGAACCAGGTTAATTGGAGTAATATGGGAGAGGCCTTCGTCCTGCGGTTGCTGTAGTCAGGATGATGAAGATAAAGATGATGATGATGATTTACTTCCTGTTTTGCTCTCTTTTTGTGCTGCTCTTCTGTGTATGGATATCTATGCGTATTAAGTGCTAGGTGGTTTTATCAAAGCAGTTTACAGTGGATCTGAAAATAGTCATTACGTTACTTGTACAAGAATTGGGATAATGTTGCACTGCATCTTAAAAGACAAATGAGTGCATATTTTAACAGTATTATGCCCTATCCTAATACTCTCGGATTCCTGACTCCAAATCGATGTAGCTTTAGATTATGCTTTTGGAGCATTTCCCAACGCACTCAATTACCCTCTCATTTATTAGGTGCATTAGATATGGGCTGCTCTATTGATGCTATTTTGTTGGACTTCGAAAAAGCCTTCGAAATTGTACAAGCATTTAATACTTAAAAATGTTTTCGTATGAAAGTAATTACTTAGTGGTTGTCCGTAAAAAAATAATTTTAATTTTTAACCATCAGACGGTGGTTATTAACAAATAGGTACTCCTTTAGCCTGGTATGACATCACGATTGCGGCAGGTGTGTGATAATATTTTATGACTGATATATAATTGTAGTGATGAATGCCTCGGTTCCTATGTGCACCATTTAGGAGATGATTGTTTAATTTATCATGTTAGTAATAAGCAACATGACTATTTATCATATATTTACGTGCGATTAATAATGTAACTAAATGGTTTTGCACTCATAAAATGCATAGAATGTTTTACAAAAATAAGAGTGTACATGTCATTTACACAATTGCGATCTAATCATGAGTGTGAATATTTGTTAAAGGCTTCAGTACTTATTCCCGCTTGCTAATGCAGATATCTCGGCATTCTCTGAGTCGAACTAATCGTGCCAAGGCCGTGTTCAAAAATTCTAAACCAAATCATGCCATGCGTGAGGTTTCCTGCTCCTTAAGTCTAAGCGGTTTCCTTGAGAATGTAGACATCTATTACGCAGAAAATTATTAGCTCAGTACATCGGCATCTTTTGTCCTAATCTTTTCTCATCTTAAAAATGACATACAGAAAACTGAAAAAATGAAAAATTTACATACAACCAACGGAAAAAGAGTGTATATGAATTGCGGCCAGAAACTATACACTCACCTCTATTTATCACATTTCTTGATGAGCGAATGATGATAAATAACGAGTATTCCAAGGACCTAATTGTACTTTTACCTAGCTTTATAATAATTGAAAAGTTTTGCCGCCGCGTTAGAGGAAAATACGTAACTGACTTCTCACCTCGTGTCCGTTTCGTGAAAGAGCATCTAAACTATTTCGGCGTGAAATTTTTAAAGAAAAGCAACAAAAAGGGCTTTAGTTTGACGATCTTAGCTTGGGAAAGAAAACTTACTGCTACGATTTCGCTTATATCTGCGTTTGCCAGATATCAGCGCAGGTACAGGAGTCATGAGGGCTAAACGCTCAGCCACGTTGGAATGCCCAAGCCACAGTTTTACTACTTGATGAAAATGTTAGATTTTCAACAAACAGGTTTATGGCATAAAGCTCCCACCCGCTCGCGCTGCGACGCTATTATGAGCACTGAGGCATGGCTTACCCCAGATATAGAAATATCTAAGTGAAGAAAAAAGCTAGCTCTGAAAGGAATTCTTCCTGAATAGAAGAGTTGGCGGTATTCTGATCGGCGTGCGAAAAAACATCAGCGCAAATGTTATAGAAATTCTAAGTGCACTGAATTTTCTCTTGTGGCTTGTTATCTACCTGCCACTACAGGTCTGATCGGTGGCTGCAGCATATCTCCTAAATATTTTGTGAAGTTCGCTGATGAATTGCGACATGTATTGTAGCGAAAGCTACACTGGCCGAAAATTTTCGTTTTCGCTATGTTATTACTTGTGCAATACAAATATACAAATGCATATATTTTACTAACCGCAAAGACTACTTCATATCCCTGTTTTAACAGCTCAAATGCTATCTTAGATTTAGAGCTGCTAACACACACTGAAAGTGTCTTCTTTTCTAGAAAGCAGATCCGATGCACCGCAGGGTTCCGTCTTGGTGCTAACATTATTTGTTATCTGCATAAACGGCATCCCCCTAATAATATTTTTCTGCTACCTCAGACCTTCTACAGCTAAAAAGTATGAATCTGAAAAGCTTATTAATGATTGTTGCTGGTTGTCATGGTCTTAACAAGAGTTCGAAATGTTTTGTCGTTCCTTGGAATACACTAACGGCTGTACATTGTCTGAAAACCTGACTACATTTCCAGATCAAGTGAAAAGGTGGAATGATATGAAAAGGAAAAGCGTGCTGATATTACAAATTAACAATCATAATTGTGAAGACATTTTTCAAGAAACGTAGCCAAGATAAAAAAAAATGCTTATGCAGCAAAGCCAAATGTTGCCATACTGCCGCTGATTAATCCGAAGAACAGAATTCTGAAATTGTACGCAAAGACGAAATTGGAAGTGCTAAAGACATTTTTACAACGTTGATATGCAAAATATTTTACGAGCCACCAGCAAACATTTTGGAGGACAACTTTCTCGGCGCGTTTGAAGGACCTTCCCGACTTTAGCATCAGTCTGGTATTTTCTTAATACCTGAGGAAATTGCATAAGATTTAAATTACTTTTCTTGCAGTATTTGCAGCTCTAAATAACCAATAGTTCACTATGTAATTTCCTATACTCACAGTCTTCATGCCAGGCGTTGGCACAAACGCTAGAGGTGTACTTAAATTCCTTCAGGCGTGGAACTCGTATTGCAGCAATGGACCTGGCAATATCACTTCTTGCTTTCAAAATTACAAAACCCATTTAAGCACAAATTTCTGCTCGCACTACCTAACTAAAACATGAACGCGTTCCATCTAGGACATGAAGCCCATGAAGCGGATGAGTATTGAATTGTTAAGCGTTTCAAATTTACTAGGCCGCTGATAGTATTAGTAATATCTAACGTACATAGCCTGCAAAATCCTTGAGCATATACTGTCTTTAAAATTCATAAAATTTCTCAATAATGAGAACCACGTTTTGCTAACTAGAAAGACTTTCAGCGTGCCCTACGATGTGAAAAAGAATCAGCCCCTCCATGTGAACTCTAAGCATTAGCCTCAGAGATTCACTAAATTGAACGCAATTAGACTACATTGACTCAATACTTAGTGAAATAGAAAATCCTTTGATCAAGTAGCACAAACCACAGTATTACATCAAATCAGACAAATACCATTCATATCACAGCAGTTCACTGTGTTCAGTAATAGACAAGTAATATGTGGCAGGCCGCTAAATAGACTACCCAATTTTTTTTCTAGAAAGCAAATTCGAAGTACCGCTAGGTTTCGTCTTGGTGCCCACATTATGTTTGATCTACATAAACGGCGTCCCTCTAATAATATTTGTTTGATAAAAGGTTTGCAGACGCTCGCGTTGTTTTTCAACCTGAAACAAAGCTCATTGCGATGAAAATGTATCTTTGTCGTCCTCAAACTTTTTGTCCTTTTGTGTCAGTTATTTTCTTTGAATGGCAAGTCGCCTGTATATGCAACTTTCACTGCCCATAGGGGCGCTACTGAAGGCCACCTAGGGGCCGCTTTCAACAGTTTTTCGGGGGTAGTTGCAGCCGCTTATGCGTCGCAGGAAGAATTGTCAACGTTGAAGGTGGCGATTTTTATTTGTTGGCTTTGTTTTTTAGCTCCTGCTAACTTTTTATGAAGACGCCTGAATCATAAAATTAAAAACCTTTTCGTGTATAAGCGAAAAATTAGACGATGCAGCCGCCATCGTCGGGTATGTGCCATCAGTATAGAGCAGAGCAACAATGTGTACACGCAGAAGCTATGTGTCTCCTATAAACCAACGCCAAATTATCAGCGGCAATGTTAAGCTGCGATTTATTGTGGGTAGGCTGCATCGACGATCATTTAGTTCAACAGAACATTGGCTACTTTCTTTTTATTTTTTAATTACTCTGTCTTTGCTTTCCAAGCTCTTTTTACATAGGCTCGTGGTGAAGAACCTCGAACCTATATAGGACAAACTGTGCTCCACCCAAAGTCGCTAAGGGTCACATGTCGCAGAAAACAGGCGTTATTATCGTTGCCCGTGTACAAAATATCATGATGAAAAATTCACGAGCAGTTTGTAATGTTCAGATTTCGTTCTAATTTTTTCAAGATTTTTTCGTAATAAAAGCAAGATAACGGAGCAGAAAAGAAACGTGAGTCAACTTTGAGGAAGGAAGGGTGGAATTCGAACCGAGGATTTTCATGTCGCAAGACAAACGCTCATATGTCGCAAAGGGTCGCTGGTTCAAGCTGATACAGGCAGACCTATTGAATTCGTAACACAAACGTGACCCGATAGTACAATCCAATTCTGATTTTATTACTCGATGCTTAGTTAAGTGCCTCCATGTTTAAAACATCCCCCACTTCAATAATAGTGACGATGGATTGGACCGTAGCGATGTCACGTTTCGCAGCGTGTGCAGTCGGAAATGTGTGAAATACTATGAAGCGAGCCCTTACAACTTTCAATAAATTCTACGCGTCCTAAAACTTGTGCAATTAGATAAAAGGACAAAACATTTACACATGCAGCTTTTAACAAGCACCAATTATAGGATATTAAATGCGTGGACCACGCGCTTAGAGCCCCGTGTTTAATTAACTGACGTGTAGTACCTTACGCTCATCATATCCGTTTTAATGTTGTACACAGGTCCTATATGACTTGAAACATTAAGCGCCACAAAAGCTATGCAGGACTGCACTAAATAATCTATTACACGTTTATGCAATCAATAATATTGTCACGCACTTCCCGCGGTCCTGTATTGGAGGGAGAGGAGGCTTGGCGGGATAAGCAGAAGAAGAGGAAGCTGGTTCTACCCGCTCTGGTGTGCTAATCTCCAGCGCATTCTACGATCTGAGTAAATAAACCTCGTAACAAGTGTGGTGGAGGTGCTGGGTGAAGATCCCCACGGAACCTCTCCTACACCGCCGAAGCAGAAGAATTGCTGGACTACCCCCCTACAGACGAAGATGGCGCAAGCAGATGTTTCAACGCCGCCTAAGCCAGCAGCACAACCGACCACCCCACAGCATTATCGGGAACCCCGACACTTTTATGGCAAGCCTGGGGCAGACGTGGATGACTGACTCACCCACTACAATTGAGTGAGCAAATACAACCTCTGGGATGCGAATACCAAGCTGCCGAATGCGGTATTCTTTCTTGAAGAAACTGCATTAACATGGTTTGACAATCATGAAGCATCCCTTACCACCTGGGATCGCTTCATGGAAGAAATGAGAGCGGGATTCGGCGATGCCGATGCTCGAAAAAAAGAGCGCCGAACAGACTCTGGCTTAGCGAGCGCAGTTACAGGGGGAGACCTGCACAACTTATATAGAAGAAGTCCTCAGGCTATGCAGAATAGTTGATGCTCGGATGACAGAGGAAGACAAAGTGGGCCACCTCCTCAAAGGAATAGCGCAAGATGTGTACAACTTTCTTATCTGCAAGGAGGATTTGAATACTACCGCTGATGTAACACGACACTGCCGCACGTTTGAAGGTTTGAAGCGACGTTGTATCATTCCGAAGTTTGGTCGGTTACCTAATGTCACAACTGTCGCCAATGTGGATGTGCCTGAAGCGATCAGCATGGCAGATGCAATTCGACAGATCGTCCGCGAGGAGTTTCGGAAACATTAAGATATTGGGGGCCACGTCAGACCCGTTTACAGTGGCACCTCTTCGACAGACAATAGCCCATCTTATACCGGTTATGCTCCCTCTGTTACAACTCCTTTGGACATCCGATGCTCTGCAGCTCATCGCCCGAACATGCAACCCCTCACCATCAACGCCTACAACCGCGAGCACTCTCGTCCTCCTGGTCGACTACATCCAGAACATGATACGTTTAATCCAAGCGACGATGAGCCTTATTCATCGAATGAACGTGAGCCGCCAGTCTATTATGCCTGCGGAATTATCGGACACATTTCGCGTTTTTGCCGCAATCGCCGCCCGTATCAGCAGTATCGCCGACAGTGGGTGAACTCCCGTGCAAGGTTTCCTGCAGACAGTGATGATTCATACAGAACACTTGGCAGGAATGAGTAGAGAGCAACAGTTAGCCGACAAGAACGCAGAATGGCGCTGAACCGAAACTAATCCCCGGCCCCTGACCGTAGCCTGACACCACCATATCGGCGCCTACGACGCTCCCCTTCTCCCCGACGACGGTCGCCACCTCCGGGAAACTAGTGAGTGCGGCCGATGGAGTTGAGGTCGCAAATGATTCTAGCTTAGCTTACCTATGCTTCTGCCCGTTTCGATGTTCCCCATGTACCCGGAAGATAAAGAAAACACGGCATTCATCCCCCAGATGGGCTGTATGAATTTAATGTGATGCCGTTTGGATTATGTAACGCTCCAGCCACATTCGAAAGATTCATGGATACAGTTTTGCGCGTACTGAAGTGGCACATTCGCATGTGTTGTTTCGACGAGGTCGAGATATTCGGGACGGACTACTTTTCGTGAACACAACAGTCGATTAGAGATTGTCTAGGAGTGTATTGAGAAAGCTGGTCTGGTACTTAATTCCAAGAAATGTCGTTCTGGCGAACACCAGACTGTGGTACTTGGACATCTCGTAGACAAGGATGGAATCAGGCCTGATCCGAAAAAGATCGAAGCGGTCACTTGTTTTAAACCACTGAAATCGTCAAAACAGCTCAGGAGTTTTTTGGGGCTTTACTCCTATTTCCGGCGTTTTGTTCCGAAGTTTGCTGACCTAGCATATCCCCTTACTTGTCTTCTGTAAAAAGATGTAGCTTTCAAGTGGGCTGCCAATTGTGACTCCGCCTTTCGTCAGTTAAAATTTATGTTGACCATCTGGGCCTGTACTACGCAACTTCTGCCCATCACCTCCAACAGAACTTCGCACTGACGCCAGTGCAGTTGGAGTTGGTGTTGTGCTCGTACAGCGCCACAATGGCATTGAACATGTCGTTGCATATGCAAGGCGCTCTTTGAGCAAGGCTGAGCGCAATTACACAGTAACTGAACAGGAATGCTTGGCTGTAGTTTTCGGTGTCAAATGGTTTATGTCATATCTTTATGGATGTGCATTTAAAATTGTGACTTACCATCATTTCTTATGTTTTCTTGTAAACCTTCGTGACCCCTGTGGACGCCTTGTGTGGTGGGCTTTGCGCCTGCAAGAATCCAATTTTACTGTGTCTTTTAAGAGCGGTCGTAAGCATGGCGATGCTGACTGCCTGTAACGGTTGCCGCTTGAAACTGCTGATTGCGACAATGAGATCTTGGACCAATATATAGCTGCCATCTTTCCAAGCTTCCCGATGTTGGTGTATTCAAGGTTGCGCAGCGGAACGACAAGGAGTTGACACCGCCTTTTGATGCAGCAAGTTCCCGCAAAACCTCCGCCCTCATTCTGCATTCGTGTCGGTCTACTATACAGGAAGAGCTACAAGTCAGCAGGTGCGCGGTTTCTTCTGGAAATTCCTACAAGTCTTAGGTGTCAGGTTTTTCGGGTAATGCATGCAGATGCCACAACTGGACACTTGGGTTTCGCCAGGACATTGCAATGGACTACGGAACGTTTTTATTGGTCGAAGATGCGTCAAACTACTCAACGTTATGTGGTCAGCTGCCTCCAGTGCCAGCGTTTCAAGCACCCAACCTGCTCTCCGCCAGGCCATCTTCAGCCTATAGCGCCACCACTAACCCCATTCGAATAGGCGGGAATTTACCTTCTAGGACCATTTTCCCGATACTCCAACGGAAACCGCTGGGTCATCGTGTGCGTAGATTACCTTACGCGGTACTATGACAGTGCTGCCATACCGTCAGCCACTGCTTCTGATGTCTCGGTTACTCCTACAGTCTATAATTCTTTGACATGGGCCTCCTCGTGTGTTAATAAGCGACCGTGGGTGACAGTTTACGGCAGAAGTTGTAGGGGAACTTCTTCGCATCTGCTCATCCCATTTTTGCCATTCAACTCCTTACCACCCACAAACAAATGGTCTTACCGAACGCACCAATTGTATGCTTAGCAATATGCTCGCAATGTATGTCGACTCCCGCTACAAAAACTGGGATGAAGTCCTTCCGTTTATAACGAACGCCTTTAACACTGCTAGGCACGAAAAGACAGGCTACAGTCCTTTTTTCTTCTTTATGCACGACCTCCACGAAGCACTTTGTACACGTTTCTGCCTTTTTCACTCCCTGCTGAAACTTCACTTGCGCATACTCTCTCTTTGGCTGATGAAGCTCGTCGACTCTCTAGACTTCGCACACTTGCCTCCAAGGAACGCTACAAGCAACGCTACGACAAGTGTCATCAAGATGTTAATTAAACCCCTGGTGATTTGGTGTGGCTTTGGACGCCACTGCGTAAGCGTGGCTTGTCCCAGAAACTGTTGCACCACTATAATGGTCCTTTCGTTATACTGGAACGCCTCAGCGCAGTCAACTTTGTAATCTCTCGCCTGACCGCCCAAGTTCGTCGTTCTCAGAAAACTCAAGTAGTCCACGTGGCCCACATGAAGCCCTTCTATCAACCTGACGAACCTTGACTCACCCGGTGGGCATCGTCTACGGAGGGGACAGTGTCACGCACTTCCCGCGGTCCTGTATTGGAGAAAGAGGAGGCTTGGCGGGATAAGCAGAAGAGGAAGCTGGTTCTACCCGCTCTGGTGTGCTAATCTCCAGCGCATCCTACGATCTGTGTACATAAACCTCGTAACAATATTATTTGTTTTCTGTACCCATATTCCAGTTGTAGCGAGCTTCATACAATTCACAATGACGTACCGATATTCTTTCAAGTGCTTTAATATTGAAATATAAGACAAAAATCACAAGGAGCTTCTAACGCGCAGTGAGATCATACAGGCCACACTCTATCGCATTGCTTGCCAAGATGAAATGAGTAAATGCAATCTACAACGCGTTATTTTTAGCTTTCAAGCATTTACCCATAAGTAACTATTACTGGAGATATTTCGTTGTTTGTGTCAAGTGCATTGACAGCGGATGCTCTTTATACAACGATGCAAAAGCTGTCCAAAAAGAATTCATGCCGCGATGACTGCACCGAAACAACACGGCTAGCAGACGACGCGGCCGACACCACTCCCAGAATACCTCATCATCTACGCCACCAGTGGCGTGGCAGCGGCTTTGCATGGGGCGTATAATTTTTGTTTTGTCGCTTTTCACTGAAACCCACGACTCATACCAATGTTGTGTATGACACTGTGAGTAATGCGATAATGAAATCAAGTCAATCGTTGTAACCTATTTCCTTTTAAGAATTGGCCTCATGAAGTCTAACAATATTTTTCTGGCCAAGTTATCAGCTTTATTAACGTTGTGTAAAGATGTGGTTAAAATTGAAAGCAATGTTTCTTGGAATCCAAAAAGCTTGTCTATTTAAAATTTGAGATGCCAGTATGGTGAGAAAGCTGTTATTCCTAGTTTTTGCAGCAGCCAGAGAGTGACTTCTTCACTATTGTCTATTTAGGGCTTGGGATGAATGTCAGAATATTAATAAAAGCTAGTGTCTCCATTGCATGCATGTGGAAATGAAATGTAAAAGGGACATAAAGGAAGAGGACGAGGAAACAACTTTATTTAACGCATTGCATTAAGCGTTAAGAATGTCCTGGGCCAGGGTCACCAAAGCCAACTGATCTTGCAGCTGGTCAGAGGCTAACCAAGCCCGCCACGTTGGGGGAGGAGGGTGTGATGTTCTAACAATGACGTGAGACTCATTTGTCGCTCTACTCGAATCTTTGACTTACAAAATCGGGAGAATATTTAAATTTCAATCTGTAGAGAATGTTTCCTGGGTGATGCTTCATATAAAATAGACTAGACATTTCGCTACATGCAAATTTCAAGCATAGAAATTTTAAGGTAGCAGAAGCTCTTTCCGCTTTGAATATACATGTTATGGGAAAAATGTAGTTGATACAAAAGCAAATAGATAAAGAGCGCCTTGGAAATAAGCACTGTGTCAAATATTGTGCATTATTATGGAAAGAAAAATTTTATAACGATTTTAGAAACTGAAAACACGAGAATGTGCAATTTCGGTCATATTTATATCGTAGCGCAACCGTGTATTCCTAGTGCAGCTCCACTGTTATTTTGAATCATGAAGAGCTTGTTTTCATTAGCCGCTGACTGATTTTATTTTTGCTCCTCAAACGCTTTCGCAAGCAAAAAACATTTGACTTGGTAGGATCTTTGTTCTGTTGTCTGCTATCCTTATTCAATATCTCCACATTACGATATTTTAGCAACTATACGAATTCTGAAAACGATTCAGGGGAATGTTTGGGCATGAATAACAGTAGATAGAAATTAGGCGCGTCTTTATATATATAAAAAAAAAGAAACATGAACTAACTACACCGAAAAGGGAAGAGATGTTCAAGTTTCAGTATCGCCACAGCTTTACTGTCCCGACTGACCTGCTCTTCGAGGGCATGTGCCAAGCGGGCTCAATGCAGTCGATGTTATTTAGGTTTTGCTTGCAAAGCCGCATGACAATAAAATTTGCGTTCAATAGCTTTGCCCAGTGGCGCCAAGGCACGATGTGTCAGCTCCAGTGAATGAAGCACACATCATGGGCCCAGCTAGGCTGCTGATACATGGCGTGAGATTGTCGATGACTGGCGCACATTGAAATGCCGATAACGTTTATGACCAGTTCCTACCGGTAAGAAAGTATCGTCATTGAATTGTCTGGATCGTTGCCGGTATTTCGTGTTATGCGATGGAATCATTGGGCAGTGACAGTATTTATAGACACACTTGGAGCATAATGCAACTTCTCAACGTCCAAAACAACTTTTTTTTCTTCAATTGTTGTCTTTTGGGTTTTCATCTTTGCACAAGACGACACTTGTGTATTGCGTGCGTATTAAAACCAGGATAGTTCACATGAAGCAGAAAAATTATGCCCTATTTCGCTAAAATACCTTCTGAAAAATCCCATCATTGAACTCAGGCATTGAGCACAGTGCCTATATTTTAGAAAGAAGGCTTCTCCAAGTAACCAGAATTTATTGGACAAGCCCATGCTGATGTCTAATGAGTGGCTTGTCATGGACAGGAAAAAAAATCTTTCAATAGAGCTTTAACAAACTGTTTCTCCTAAACATCTGTATACGTTTGTGTACACCTTTATGTGTCTTTATCAATTTATTTTCTTAAAATGTTTTTGCCTGAAGTATCAAAAGCATTCATCCTTCAGTTTGGAAATTTATAAAGTTTTAAGATTGGAGGGCCAATATGAATTATATTTGTCCAGGAGGCAGAGGCTGATATAACCTTATTGATGACTTACATGCATCAGTGAATTAATGGCTGACACATAAATACGTGCTGTATGCTAAGATTTTTTTTCTGGTGCAGCGGTTAAAGGTCCTGCCATTTCTAATCGCACAGGACATCTAGCGCAGGACCAGGTTAATTGGAGTAATACGAGATAGTCCTTCATCCTGCACTGGGTATAGTCCGGCTTATGATAATGATCCTAGCTGGATGAAATAAACAAAAGTTGAAGACGGAATGCGACTTCTTGCCGATAGTATAATATGCCATGCCCCTAGTGATGACAATCCGTCAACTTGCCGACAATGCCGTGGCTCTAAATAGAAGTGCGCCAGAGGGCAGTACTACCACATCTTACTATCTTTCGAGCTAATCCGAATATAGAGTGTAGACACCACTAACCCCAGTGAGGGAAGGAATCAAAAATGAACGAAAGGAAGATGTCTTCTAAGCCAAATCCCTTTCGTTCAATTTTCTGCTCTGCTGATGAAAGGAACCCAGCGCTAGAACACTGCTTTCAAGCTCTGCACACTATAAGGAACAAACGACGTCAAACTAGCAGCTGACATATAAGTAAGTGGCTGCTCAGGTCTATGTATACCTATCACCCCATGTCAGAGACTTGGCGCTTTGCACGTGACTTCTCATTCACTGCATGAAGACATCAGCTGCTGACCGCAAGACTGTCAAATACGTTTATTGCGAAGTATTTAGTCCTGGGTTGGCGAACACTTTCGGTCTGCTTGAAGCCTCTTTCATGCTCTTCAAGGCCCCATCATCTTTTGTCTCCGCCAGCCGAATGAATTGCTCACGTTGTCAGCGTGAAGCTATAAGCCAATGGTAAAATGCAGGAGTTGTTTACACAACTTTACACGCTCGGCTACGAATCCAACGAATGGAGGTGCGATTCTCGGTGGAGACAGGATTTATTTATTTATTTTTATTATCTTTCTCATCGTAGACAAGGGGGATTATGATGTGCGTTTCACAATTTCGGGCGTCATGGTCAATGACATCACCAGGTGATGAAGTTGCAACCTCGCGGAATTCCGCGGAATCTCTTGAAAACGTGTGGCACTTTTCATGGCCGGACAGACAGTGCCATGACGGCGAGAATGAGTCAACAAAGGTTTTCTCCTTAAAGTGGCAGCGGCTTGGGTGCGCAGCCGTCTACAGCACTATACTGATCATGTGCAAGTGGACATTGGCGAAGGAAAGTGGAGCAATAAAAGGTGAATGACGACTGAAGCAGATAGACTAAAAATGGGAAGATAGTGATGTATATTTTAAATGCCATAGTATTATTAAAAATTGCCGACGATTATGTTGCATATCGAGATCCGGCGCCACCGATCCGGTGCTTTGATTGCCGCTTCACAGGGGTGGCAATGGAAGGAGAGAAGAGAGTAATTAAGTTAGTTGGGAGGTCACGGGAGGGAGCGCATGAGCCCATAGGAACGTTGCGCGGCGAAGAAATGCAGCGATTGACTGATGCCGCCAACGAGTCAACGTAGTGCTGCGTTTCGGCTTGGGATGGATGGACCAGGATCCGCTGATGCCAAGCTGGCGCTTCGGCAACCGAAGAACACCGTCATCGCCAAGCAGGAAGAGGGGGGGGGGGGTCAGGCAGCGTCGAACGGTGACGGCAGGAGCGCGCGCAGCCATTGGAGAACACGCGCGGTCACCGCCACAGAGGAAGGGGGTACAAGGAGCGGCGAACGGTGGCAGCAGGATTGCGCACAGCAGCCGAAGAACACAAGAGGGGGAGTGTACTGGCAGCAGCAAAAGGTGGCGGCAGGAGCGCGCGCTGCACCGGCTGCGGAGCTGGGTACGAGGGATCATGCCGACGGCGACGCAAAACGCGGCAACGGCCGCCACGGAGCTTCTCCCTAAAGTGTGTTGCATTGTTGAACTTTTAAATCGGTTATTATTAAATCAATTACTGGTCAAAACATAGATTAGCGGCAGAAGGGATAAGTCATTAAAGCTATAGATAAGAACAGATTTTATATACTCTGTTTCACGAGCTATTTGCAGCACTACGAAATGTAAGAACGATCTGAGACAAAAAGTATAGCACGCATCACACGACTGTTTTTCTATCCGTCTATCGCTAACGATGGCACTGATGATTACGAGCGCAGTCATCTAGTGCTTACCACTCTCGTCGGCCTAGGTTATATTTGCGTTTCGTGCGGCAACGAACAGCTTCTAAAATTGAGGATAGAGTAAAAGTAAAGCAAATAAACAAAGAAAAATGAAATGAAGAAACTATAAACATATAGAAGGAGAAGAAAATTTAGGAAAAGAAATAATATCAAAGAAGAAAGCAGGGAGTAGTCATATGCTACAGTTTTAAATAAAGCTGTCAAAATATATTTGTGTCATATTTGCTATAAGGATGGAAATGGAAATTCGATTGTGAATGCATTTCTGATACACGTGTGTGGTGTCCAGGCACCACATCGCATTTTATAGCAGAGCGTGTAGTGGAATGGCAATTTAAAAGTGAACTATGTATTTTTCTTCATTCTCTATTGCTTTAAAGATCATCTGATAGGACGTATGCGTGGCCTCTGAACGCATTTGTTACTCAGAGTGTGTTTTGAAGTTTCTCTTGAGACCAACTGTAATTTAAACTCTAAGAGGTGATCGAAAGGGTATATAAATACATAGATATTGTGATCTAGTGAAAAACGTGGAACGTTTGGTCAACTGCCTAATTATAACTGGAAGGTCACAGTTTTAATCAAGCTAGTACATTTTATGTTGGTCCACAAAAAAGTGAAGGAGAAATAAAGCTTCAATGTAGCTAGTAGATTTTTTGTTCGTCCAAAGAAAAGGTAAGGTGAAACCAAGTATCTCGGACTTGCAAGAACCGTTTATACGACTCTGGCAAACCCTTTTGCATCCTGCAGACTCTGCGTGTAAGCGCGAAATAACAATCACATAGAAAGGGGGAGGGGGGGGGGCACACTTTATAAAACCGAGTGAGATATTTTACGCATCGCCTGTCTCAGGGCCATATAAAAAGTGGGCGATATAACTCTTCTAGCAAGAATTATTTGGATCGACCCTTTTTAATGGCTTATAAACATGCACCACCTGCCCCTGCTCTACCCGTGCATTTTATAGCACTGCACTACTCAACATATCACCAGCGCCCTCTTTATGTATGTGTGTAAAACCTGTTTTTGACATGCTCCTGTTCTGAAGCACATAATGCTAGCTTTAATTAAAAAAAAATGAAATATGCATTCCAGAGTGAGTACGAGGCTCGAAAGATTTGATTATTGCAACGCAGCGGTAGCGTATGCCATATCGTATAAATCTGTCTGAAAGCGAAAATTCGAAGTTTCCTTCGCGTCATCTTTAATGCACTTATGTACAGCGCTATTTCTGTACAGGCACCTCTTTCGTTTGACCTCGCATACTGAGGCACTTATCTGTGCTTGCCAGTCGTCATGTAAAAACACTGCGCATATATAGTAACAGCGCATCCACGCAACTCTTCTGGGATGGGCACTTTCTATAGAGGGCGAATGGTTTGCTTCCGACGCTGTGTAAACGGAGCTATTGCTACGTCCGAATACGGCCGCATCGCCAACGTTGGCGGCTTAACCGCGACCATTAGCAGATCAAGAGGCGAGTGGCGTCACTATTCGTTCTTATCCCATCGGCAATAGTCGCACGGATCGGTAAATCTCGCAATATTTTGGTCACTGAGCAGAGAAGTAACCGGCAGAGACAACAACCACTCAATTGTTGTTTTTTTTTTTTTTTTGCTGCAACACGGGACCCATACGCTGTAGTGCAAGTTATCACTTTCCCGCCTTTTTCCTAGCTGCTGTGAACACCAGCTACGCACACTGTACATTAGTAACTTTGAAACGAATTTTGTGCCAATTACCAATACTACGCAGACTTCGTTGCATCATTGCAGTGTACGAGACTGTTCCAAAACACGTGCATATTATAAAAATTATGCGCGATGAAGCTGTTCTCTAATACAACTAAGTACAAGTTCTTTGAGCCAGCATTCATTTCCAAATTTAATATCTGCTTAAAGGTTGATGGCCGGCCTTTTTAAACACATGTGAGAACATTATTAGTACGTGCGCAGTTGGCTTTCATGCACCCCTTATAGTATTGTAGGAAGATATTGTACAATCTCTTTATTTCTCAATTCAAACTCTAAACAAATTTCTAACACAAAATGAAACTGCCCCAGAAAACTCTCCAACATAAAATTATTGTCGCTCATCGTCGTGCAGTAGGAAATAAACAGCATATTCAAATTTTTAAATAAGCATTTAGAGCAGAAAGAAATTCATCTAGAAATAACGTATGCTTTGGAGTTTCCCCAAAAGGCACAGTGATATTTTTCTAAGACTGCCAAGACATTAAAGTAAACTTCCTGCGGGTATTAATCCTTGTGGACTGAGTCGCGAGGCAGTACGTCATGAATGAGAAATATTTAGTGAAAAACTTCAAATTTCGAGCAGAGTGCTTTGTCTTTGTAGGAGCAGTTGAAGTTTATATGTAGCGTATTTTGTTTCGTTTATAAAAGGTGAGGTGAAGACGTGGAACATAAATGCTCAGGTTCTTCTGCCGCTCTTTTATTCGAGAAAATAATTGTAAAATCTCATAGAGAAGCTGAAGGAGGAAACGAAAGGAGAAACATTTGTTAACATCATGAAGAAAATAGTGCTGATAAATATTGTCTTTGGCATTTTGATTCCTCTCGAAAGAGGGCAGATTTGTTCCGCACGGTACTACAAACTTGTAACCCTGCCTGACCTTATAGCGGTAAGGACCGTTTTCAGTTTTGGTTTTCTTTGTTTAATCGTACAGACTCCCCGCTAAGTTTGAAAGCCAAAACTTTGCAGCTATGAAAGAGCAATTGAATTCTGCGTTGTTGCCTTTTCCCTACTCTCGGTAAAAATGCTTGCGGCTACATTTTCAAGCCCAGTAATATTGGATGGTAAAGGAAGACTTTACGCGTAAGCACAAAAAACTTGCAATTGGATCCTAATATTTATTAGATTATACTTGATATTTGTTGACATAAACTTTAAGTCAAACTTGTGGACTTGCAATCAGTGCATTGCGGTTTAAATTTGAAAGGATGTAGGCCATTCTTTTATAGACCAAATTGGTTCAAAGTGCGCCTAACGTTAGATATAGGGAATTAACTTGGAGTGCTGCGAGAAGCCAGTTTAAAATGTGCACTCGTCGACGCGAATGCTGTGTATCTGATGCCCACTAGCCGGCGTACTAGATATGACTTCATGTCAATGACTTCCACCTGAATTTCCAAGCTGTATTGTATCCACATGTCCAAACAAGCGTTCTAAAGGAATTTATAGATGATCATATTGTCACATGAGGCGGTGCATACGCATAAGGAAAGAAGAAGAAGACTCTCGTGAGTTTGAGAGAAGACGACGTTCAACAGCATCGGCTGGTGCCTGCAGAGAACGTCTGTTTGAAAGCCTTGTCTTCGGTGTCCGCACTCTGCTACAAGCTGAACTACCCCGCACCTCCACAAAGGTGTTACGGGGTAGTTCAGCTTGTAGCAGAGTGCGGACACCGAAGACAAGGCTTTCAAACAGACGTTCTCTGCAGGCACCAGCCGACGCTGTTGAACGTCGTCTTCTATCAAACTCACGAGAGTCTTCTTCTTTCCTTATGCGTATGCACCGCCTAATGTGACAATATTATTCCATTCATCACTGATTCCTAATTATCCTTATTCTTAATGCCACGAGACTTGTTACATGCATCAGCCACGTGATTCATAAGATAAGGTCAGGCAATACGTAGGCAGACCGTCTAAGAGATCAATTACAATAAGAATAAATGACTTCGAATATCTACGCCAGATATCCTTAGTTTGAGTTTAAATTCATAATGCGTTGCCAAAAGGCCAGCCTTAACAGTGACCATTCGATACGCAAGTGGGCGCATAGAAGTCGTTCGAACAAGTTTAAAGACGAATGTCGGTGTCTCCTATCGGAGGCGTTCGTTCAACATTTCCCAGCCCCCAGCATTAAAATTCGTCAAGCAGAGAGTAACGAACAAAAAGGTGCATTTTGAAAATTTTTGCACTGGTACAACATAACGTAGAAATAAACTGTCTTGCTCTACGTGTGAATATAGATTGGTGCAATAACTCCATTTTCGCCTTCGAGGAGACCTTTGTAGCCAAATTTACTCATTATCATTACTGATTAGGTGTGTATTTATATGGGCGCTTCTGACAGCGTTCTTTTACCATTTGTTGTAATTTACTCTAATGTGCTCTCGCTATCACGTGATGTGTACAGACCAGATTCACCAAAACTACAAAAAAAGGCTGTTAGCAACTACCACACTGTGCGAAGAAAAACTCTAAATTGAAATGATTTTGAGACTAATGCATTTGGAGGGCATGGAAGAAAACTATGAATATTTAAAGGACAAATATCTTTGCATCATCACTGGTGCAGGGCGGATCACACAAATGTTATTGCAGAAAAAAATATATTTCGTGCGATTCGAGAAAATTGACGACTTATTATTATCGACATTTGTGAATACTTTCCCCTGGCGTCAAGACCCGAGTGGTACTATGGACTCTCAAGCTTCAGTTCCATCTGATCAGGGAAATGAGTGAATTGGACCTAACTTGCACCTGCAAAAAATCGTGAGGATGATATCCGCTAGAAGGAAAATGGCATGAAAAGAGACTTTTGGAAACTGGAGATTTTATTTGCCGAATTTTAGTTCTTGAGTGTGGTAATGATGGACTTCACGGTATACTTCGCCCAAAATGCTCTTTATTACAACATTGTTACCAACTTTCCGCGTTTAACAACAAAGGCGTGAACAATGTGGAGTGAGGCTCGCTCTCGTTTCGGGATGTTGGCCTCCTCGGCTGACAACATTTAATTACTGTTTCAAAGAGGATTGAGAATTGTGTGTTCAATAACGAGTTTAAACAGGACGGCGACTTGAAGCACCCTACGATGCCTCTGAGAAATTAGTAGAAGTATTTACATTCTGAAATGCCCACGCCGGCCTGCTGAACTTATTCGATGTAACCTACTGCATTGTCACTAAAATGCCACAATGTCATTGAGGTCGCCCGTCTTTTGTCCGTCTTTTGAGGGACAAACACTGTGCTGAACCGAGCTGAATTTTGAGCATCTGCTGCGAGAATGCGTAGAAAAACACGAGACGGCCATAGACAGCTTTCAGGACTCTACGCTTTGTCTTTGTCAAGCTGCGATTTTTCAAAAAGGCTGGCGTGAAAATTACTGCCAGCTATACATTACTGGTGAAACGTATTTTTTGAAATTGTTGTCCTACTTAATATCCAAACTCGCAATATTTTCGACACTTTCAAACTGCGTGAAGAGCACTTGTCGACTAAATACGTTGTGGGAAGAAACAGTGAAAATAGGGGTAATAAATTTCGTTCTATATTCCGGAAAATCAATGAATGTGCGTCATCCTTGATTCCATGCTCAAATTTTAGGGCTTTCGGAAAATTAAACGCTTTATCTTTTTCGACTCCTATATACCGGATGCTATAGTTCTCGTATTACGTGACGCAAATACGAGACTGCGACACTCCGATCATGGAGCCAACCGATCCAATATATTCATACCCTTTCAAAACAAACTACTGAACCACATTATGAATACAAAAAATATTCCTTAGTTCGTGCGCGAACGTCAAAAGTTTTTGTAGTCTCTAATTCTGTGGAACTTTTCGGTTGTGACAACAGAGAATTTTGATATTGCTATAGAAATTTCTATTGTCACAGAGGTTTTCTGTGAAAAATCGCACAGAAAATCTCTTCGTTGAAATATCTCTTCGGTCTCTGCAGCTTTTTCTGACTGGCTAATGTCGCGGAGCCACCCTAGTTTTGCTGAAACAGCTGATATAGTGCATTTTGAAATATTTGCGAGCTGGCACCGAAGCATTCTGTTTACCCAGCAGAGTAACAAGCAGCATCTCCATATTTATTGTTAAAAAAAACAACCAAACTGATGTACTTCTCCCCATGGTGCGATGGGCGTTGCGTTCATGTCCTTGGTAGCCTATCATGGTCTACATATTTTACTGCACAGTTCTTGTTATCAATATAAAACTGCGCTTTCATCTACGATCAAAATCTTTATCCCAAATATTGCACACAGGTGATGTATACAATACATTATCCCGTTGTGGAGGCATAGAGGTAGAGTATCCGCCTCGCATGCAAGAAGACCGCAGTTTGAATCCCTGTTCCACGCAATTATTCACCGGGTCAAAAATATCCGCTTGTGAATGCAATTGCATGAATAGGTTTGGGGTGCCACCTGATGCCTGCGAACACCTCCAGCAACGCACTTCCTCACCACAATGGGAGATTGCTACTCTGGTGCAGTATATGACCCCAACTCTCATGAATTGTATTATAAAACCCCGGGCCTGCGTCACCAGCGGATGCGGAGAAAATGACGACTGCTGCGGTCAGACCTGTGACACATCGAGGGTGTTGGGAATTTCCGACTACGGACAGGGGCGATTTTCCACTGGACCTGAAAATGTTTAACGCTAGAACCCTAGCTAATGAGGCTAGTTTAGCAGTACTGAAAGATGAACAAGAGGGAACGAAATGGGATGTCATGGGGCGTTGTGGATTTTTTGGAGGTCGAATGAGGCATATATTGTACTGTATTTTAGGCATGTACTCTGTTTTCGAGGTTTAGCGGAAAGAACGAGAACAAGAGTAGGCTTCCTTGTGAATAATGATAAGGCTGGTAATATAAATGAATTCTATAGCATTAATTAAAGGGAGGCGGGCATCGCCATTAGGCTTAATAATCGGTATAAAGTTAATGTTGTACAACATTAGGCGCCTATATTTAATTTATTTATACTTATTTACGAATACCTCAAAGGCCCCATTTAAGGGGTATTACATGAGAGAGTGGTACATTCAGCACATTAAATTTTCTATTGATTATTTCAATGATGATGGGTCGGTGTCGTCCACAATAGCATCTGGCAGGTCATTCCATTCTCTTGCTGACTTGACAAAGAAGGATGATAAATATGCAGATGTCCGGGCAGAGGGAGGGTAGACAGCCTTCCCATGGTTTGTGCTGTCAGAAATGCGGTGACCGGGGTTGATAATGAAATGCAGGAAAGGGTGGTACTAAAATTTATGGAACAAACACCGTCTAGCCATTTTACGGCGGTTAGTTAAGGTTGGCAGGTTAGCATTATGTTTTAGTACAGATATACTAACGTTATAAGCACAAGGATTTGTGCCCCTTAATCAACAACATTGACGTTCCCAATGTTAATCGTTCAGAGTTCCAGCTGATTGCCATCAGTTACGACGGCTATGCCACACTAAGTAACGACAAAAGTGACACACGTTCTGACCTCACGCTTCCTGAGGGGGAGCTGGGCGAAAGAATCTTTGACGAATTCCAGAAGGAGGACACAAACGTCACCGTAATCGTGACGTGGGCTGTGGCCATGGAATGTATCATCGCGTGCAAGAATGCCAACTAATGAAGACATCGGCCAGAGAGGAAATATGCCCGAGCAATCAAATGTAGCCATGATGGCCAGACAGTCGAAAGCTTTACAAAGGTGAAGAATTGGCAATGGAGAAAATGAAAATACAGTTATACTGTTCTGATGGGCGATTTCAATGCCAATGTGGGCAGAAAGGAGGCTTGAGACCAAGCAGTAGGCCACTAATGCATGAGGTTAGGGAATAGCAGGGGAATATGTTCCTAATGATGACTATTTCTTCAGATAACGGAAGAACCGGAAGTGGACATGGAAAACGCCTAATGGGGAGACTGGGAATGAAGTTGACTTTATGCTCCGTTCTAAACTTGTAATTATGCAGAAGGTAGAAGTACACGGAAAAGGTTCTTTGCAGAGATCAGAGGATGAGAATGTCTTAAATTAATATAGATTTGAAGAGGGAACGTAACAGAGAATGATGAAGAACTCCATCAACGAATTAGCGGTAAGGAAAAGAAGTCGAATTCAGGCTCTCTCTGCAGAATAGATGCTCAGGCCTAACAGTGGAAGCCGACTTTAGCCTTGAAGCAATGTACAATCCCTTACAAAAATGGATATTGAATTTCTGTTACCCACGTAATGTGTTTTTGATGAGTCATCAACCACTCAAAGGAGATTCAAGATTAGATGTGTTTTAACATCATATCCGCAGCAGACTTTCCTTTGAGATCACACATGAAGTTTTGTGCTTGGAAAACGCAACAGTATTTTTGGGTAGGATCTAATGTGGAAATACATTGACTTTCTCAAATGAGGAAATGTATACATCACTAAGTGAATATATATTATTTCTTTGTTAACTGCACACTTTCAGAGCCCTATGTTTTCATTTCTGATTAGCATATGTAGGATGTTGCCTAAGAAACAATTTTTATGTGTTTTAACATGAGATCCGCAACAGACTTTCATTTGAGATTACGCAAGAAGTTTTGTACTTGGAAAACAAAACAGTATTTTTGTATAGGAGCTAATGGGGAAATACATTGACTTTCTCAAATGAGGGAAATTATACATTACTAAGCGAATGTATATACTTTACTATGTTTTCATTTCTGTTTAGCATGCACTGTAAAAACAAAAACAACTTTTTGGACATTTGTTTCATTCAAAACACGCTTACACCCTGCGTCTTGGGTGTTTGTGCCATTGCAAATCACTTCTTGCCAAGCGAATGGGTGCTGTGGTTGGACAATATGCTTGAGGGTGTCACGGGCAAGGATATTGTTGTGTACGCGAACCGACGCACTGCCACACCGCCTCCAAGCTAACGGACGCAAGGCCGCTCCATTTTCAATGCCTCCTTGCACCTGCGAGCAGGCCGTTTTGGAGAGACCAGCAGGGGTACCCCGGCCTGCGCCGACGGCGACGCGCGGACGTAACCCGAGCCGTGCGTTGACTCGGAACTGGACCGTCCTGGGAGCATGTGCGCGACCAGGGCACGAGAAGCAATGCCTTCTTTATAATGCATGATATTTTGCGTGTTTCTTAAGCTTTCGAGCTCCTTGCTCTGCGTATAGATTAGCCGAGCCCTCAGTCATCGCAACGCTTCCCGAAATGTTTAGATACAAATAAGATTTAGTTACCAGTAAAATAGTGTTGGCGCTGCTGCGCTTGCCGGTATTGAAGCTTGGTCGCACTTTTTTCCTTAAAGGTTCGTGCTACAGCTCCGTGTTCAGCGAAAATTACGCCCAAGGTAGCAACCACCGAAGAGCCAGCGCTGATAAATTTGCCAGCGATGCCAAACTCGACATGTTAAAATGACTGGAGTGGACAAAATAGTGCGCATAGGTATCTAGAACATTAGATGCAAGCTCTAAAGGTCAAGAAGTTGTAATTGTTAGAGCAGCCGCAATGGCCTGTACACTTCGAAACATTATGTCCCAATCTTATGAATGCAGTCCAGACATAAGAAGCAAATACGTTACCGACATTACCAGCTCCCCGAGTGGCCGAGTGGTTAGCGTAGAAAGCTACGGTGTAAGAGGTGCCGAGTTCGAATCGCGCCAGAGGTGCAGTTTTTTTTGCTTAGTTTAAATTTTTTTTTATTTTTTAGCTTTTTTTAATGTATTTGATGTGCTTCGCTACGTTTTAGGTTTTACTTTTTATCCAAAAGTGCTCATTGGTCAACACTCATGAACAACACACAAAAAATGCACACATTAGGTACCAACCAGAAACACGGTGGCCAACTTTCTTGTGAAACTCATCAAAAATGCATCAAGAAAATGTATAGAAATGTTAATGTGCATGATGAGGAATGTAATTACCATTTAATCAGAAACTCATTAAGCTTTTTTGTAAGGGATGATTTCAGAGATATCTTTACTAAGTGCGCTGTAGCATTAGGAGGTAGCTTTGTTACAGAGGATTCGGCAAACTATTTAAGGAGAGGAATGATTTGTTTAAGGAACGCCAAAATATGCAATCCTCCAAACCAACAGACCGGACATATCTGGTGAAGATATCCAAGCTAATATAAACCCAATTTGCCCTACAAAAGAAAGTATAAAATGTGGGAAATTGAGCCTACTTTAAAGAACGGTCGTAGCCTGAAAGGGATAAAGAGGTAATTAGGCCTAGGCAAAAATCAGATGTAGGCATTGAGGGACAACCAGACAACGCCATTACTAACATGCACAAGCTAATTAAGATAGCCGAGGAGTTCTATGCAGACCTCTACAGTAGCCAAATTAGTCAGAACAAAAGTACAATAAGCTGTAGTGAAGAACAATCAGATGTTCCGCCAGTGATGAAGGACGAGGTTAAGAAAGCTTTAAAAATAATTAAAAAGGGAAACCAGCTGGGGAGGATTAGGTAATTACAGATTTGTTTAAGGACGGGGATATTATCTAGGTAAACTGGCAACCCTCTATACGCCATGCTTGATGACATCAATGGCACCGGAGTCACGGGAAAATGCTAATAATATCTGAATTCATAAGAAATGGGACGCTTAGAACGTCAAAAATTACAGACAATTCAGCATGCTATCTGTTACGTGTAATGTGTTTACGAAGACAATCGCTAATAGGTTAAGGGCCACCTTAGACTTTAATGAACCAAAGTATCAAGCAAGATTTCACAAAGGGTACTCTACCATCGATAACATCCACATGTAATAGAAAAGCGCTCGACATATAACCAGCCCTTATATATGGCATTCATTGACTACCAGAAAGCTTTTGACTCGGTTGAAACCTCGACAGCCATACCGATATTGCGAGATCATCGTATATGTGAGCCATACGTGAATATACTGAAAGATATCTATAGTTGCGGCACAGCAGCCATAATTCTTCATAAATAAAGTAATAACATTTCAATTAGCAAAGCTGGTAATCAAGCAGACATGATATCACAGTGCTATATACAGCTTGCTTAGGCAGATAATTCAAAGACACGGAATTGGACCAGTTAGGCATCAAGTTCGATGGTGAATATTTCAGTAATGTCCGATTCACTAGTTACATTTCCTTGCAAAGTAACTTAGCGGACCGATTGCAACCAATTATCAATAATATATACAGGAGAAGCCGACAGTTACGCCTAGAAATAATACGCAGAAGACAGGGGTAATGTTGAACAGGCTGGGAAAGGAACAACAGTTTAAAATAGGTAGCGAAGCGATGCAAGTGCTAGGCGAATATGTCTACTTAGGCAGTTAGTGACTGCAGATGTGGACCACAAAAGGAAAATTATTAGGAGAACGGAGCGCATTCAGAATGTACTCAAATATTACGATTAGCAGCTTACCGGTATCACCCAAGGAGAAAGTGTATAACAGTTGCATGCTACCGGTTCCCGCCTGAGGGGCTGAAACAATGGAGTTTAACGAAAAGGGTTCTACTTATGCTGAGCACAAGGCAGAGAGTTATGCAACCAAAAATTGTGGGTGTAACGTTAAGAGATCGGAAGCCTGCAAAGTGAGTCAGATAAATAACTCAAGGTACTGACATTCAAGTCAAAATTAAGAAGAAATGAGCTTGGGTAATATATGTAGCAAAGAGGGGGCAACCGATGGCCTCTAAGAGTAATCAATTGTATTCCAAGGTACGGTAAACGTAGCAGGGTGCAGCAGAAAATAACTTGGGCGGATGAGGTTAAGAAATTCACAGGGGATAAGTGGATGAAGCAAGCAAAAGACCGAATTAATTGGAGCAAAATGGGAGAAGCCTTCGCCCTGCTGTGGGTATAGTCTGGCTAAGAATGATGATGAACATCACCATATTCCAATTTCAAAGGCTACTGCAACATAAAAGGTATTTCTACTTCAGATATCATTAGGACGAGAAGTGGACAGTTGCCATTGAAGGAGCTCTTATGATTAACGCCGCCAATTTTTAAACCATCATATCACCATGCGTGACATTCTTTTCATCGGCTTTTCGACTCTTGATATCTTGTCGAACTCTCGGGGTACACAACATTTCGCGTCACCCTGGTGTCTGAGCCACTCCGCGCTGTGTCTGCTTTGCTCATCGGCGCTGGGTTCTGGGTGTTCTTTTCCCATCTGTTCACATGCTTCCAGAGCAGTCCCAATTTTGCCGTTCTTTTCCACCTTGGCTATAAAGCACGACGAACCATAAATCACTACACTACAGGATTCATTTGAACCTGAATGAGCTGAATTTGGCGACTATCTGCATTCATAATACCACGTCTTTCGTTATGCCGTTTATGTCATTGACTGCGAAAATTTTTACGTCCGCAGTCGAAACGATCTTTTAGCAACTCGATTAAGGAAGGCAAAGAAACGTAAATCTTCGAACAATACTTCGAACAAAACAGGTCCGCACAAATAATTCCAATGAAGACCGAGAGGCTTTGGAAACGTTGAGGAAAGATGAGGACATTTATAAAGCACCCTGATAAGAGTGGAGCTACAATTTTTCAGGCCAAATCAAAATATTTTAAGAAGAGCCACTGCCAGCTTAATGATATACATTTCTACAAGAAGCTTCCGACCGACCCGCCTGGCTAACTGGCTAATTGAGGACACTCCGAAAAGTTCGCTAAAGTGAACCGAAATTATTGAGACAATGTTAAAAATTATGTTGCCGAGCAACCCAGTTCAAGGCCAGTTTTTATCAACTTCGTAAAATACATAAAGCTAATGATCCTTGAGGTCGAAATGTTTCGAGCAACAAGACACTGAGAGAGAATTTATCTAATTTCATAAATTTTCTCTTCGCCGACATACCGCTCAATTTTCCCTCTAAGGTCAACAAAACAAGCCATTTCCTTAGGAAAATTTCGATTTTGACTGTACCCACTGGAAGCTTCTCGGTGACCATGAATGTTTGCTCGATGTACATAAATATTCCGCCCACAGATGGCGCAACATCAACTCTAGCTGCATTCAAAAATTCAAAATCCTCCATTGATATTAACAGTTGCACTCTCTTCGTACTCCTTGAACAGTTCTTGAGCTCCAATAACTTTCAATTTCACGAACAGCACTATCTAAAATAAGCGGCACTGAAACAGCAACAAAAATGTCCCCCAACTACTTAAGCATTTTTGTGGCCTCGCTAGAAATCCCCTTTCCGGAAAAGGAGACGATAAAACAGCTTTTCTACTAGCGTTTTCTTGATCACATCTTTCTTGTGAGGTAAAATGATTAATCTGGCCTGTTGGATTTTGTTGCGGACTTTAATTTCCCGCATTCATTCAATCATATTTACCCCCACACAATGTTTGACTCGAGGTTTAGTTTTCTTGACTTATAGATCTCAGTACACGGTAACTCCCTCTCAAATACACTATACAAAAAGCAAACCGATAGACAGAACTATCTCCGTTTTAACAAAAGCCACCCGAAACTGCAAAAAAGTGTTCCATATTTCAAGGCGCATGGATAACGGAGGATATGCTCCAACACAGAAGAATTCGGCCAATATGAGCAGAGCCTCGAAGTCTACTTGTCCCGTAAAAAATACGCGGCAAAATATTTTAGGAAGCGATTGAGCACGCCCGCAACTTAGCACGAGCCTCTGTTCTACTAGATAAAGCACTGAAGGATGGCAGCCGAAAAACAAATATAATCACAACCTTCTCCTCAACGGCTCCTACAGTGCGCAACACACTAAGCCGCCATTTTAACATACTAAGATAGGGTACTAGGCTGTTATTAATATTCAGTGAACCAGCACGGGTTGGTCTACCGCCGAAACAATACCTTGACAGACTTGTTAATGGCAAAACCAAAATTTATTCCGGCCCTGTTGGGTGTTATCCATTCGCGAAACCTCGCTGTAAAGTCTGTACGCATATATCGAATATGAAAGTGGCAAATTCCAAGTTCGAGATTTGTGTTTCACATAAATGAGGACCTCGACTGCAATTCAAGCAAGGTTCTTTATAACTGCATTGCATGGTTTGTCGGCAACAGTACACCCATCCAAATTTTTAAAGGTATCACACCAGCGTGGACTGTTTGCTTGATATGCGCCCTATGACGGAATGAGCCGGCAAACTTGTCGACACTTGCCTCAAGCGCACGAAGACCAAAAGTTTCGCGCAGCCTCCGACCCTTTTCTTCGCTAACCGCAATACCTCGCAATGCGCTAACACAGCGATGAGGGTGAGAGATAGCTGATAGTAGCAATTTAAGCATTCTTATAACAAATCTCACAATCTGCATTTCACGCTTATCAAAATCGTGGGCCACAGCCTTATGTACAAACAAGTTCATGCAATATAACAGTAAAGGAAAACATTGTTCGGAAAGTTTGCAAGAGAAACACTGAGTACGCTGGTTGGAGCTCAGTGCACGTGGCTTATTCTGCATATTGGGGGCGTGTGCCAGCATTATTACGATCAAAGGAAAATGTAAGGGCCTGCGGGCAGCTCATGGAACAGCCTAGCAGGCAACGGCCACCGTGGCCTGGTCTTGGTGTGCATGCGGCAATTCTCGTCGAGTTTGCAGTTCGTTCGTTATAGGGCGCTGATCAAGCGAACGGTCGACGCTGGCGTAATACCGTTAAAAACTTGGGCGAGTGTAAATAGGTCAGACCAAGACATAATTTTGTTTTCGCTTCAAAGCCCATGTCTCATCCCTACCAGAAACAGCTGAATCTGTCACTACACAGTTTCGAAAAGATACGATCACTCTTCTCCAGTCTAGCTTTCCTAACACCTTATAAATGGGAACAGAGAATGATACATCATTCATAAGTTTGACACGTTTGCCCATGGCATTAACGCTTCTCCTTGCACATTTTCTTGCCTAACGGAAGCAGTTTGAAAATCCTTCTCGCCAGAGGCCATCAGAGCACGAAAAGGCTGAGAGTTGTCCTTAACGATTTAGGCCACTCCCTCAAACTATGTAAAGGCAGGCGGTTTTTTCTTCTTCGTTACCCTTTTTTTTCTTTTTTTTTTTCCGTCACACTCTTTCTCAGTAAACATCCACGTTCTTTCACAGCAAAACACTAGTCATACTTTCCTTATTTAAGCAGACAGTGACCCCGCTGCGGCTCTACGGGCTGGAAATCTTGCCTGCGTGTAACCCCCCACCCCCATTTGTCTTTTTAATTTATATTTCACACCCTGTACTATGATTTATTGTTGGATTTTTGTTCTTGATAATTTTTTATTTGGCTCTTAAGCGGATATAATCCACTTAGGAGCCGCGCTCAACGTTTCTCGCCCTCCCCCCCCTCCTTCTTTCACTTTTTTCTCATCCCATCACGCTCCGCTCTTTCTTTTCTTTTTTGTTCTCTCTTTCTCCCTTTTCTATCACTCTGCGCACCGTTCTCGTCTATCCAGTGTTAATTTTTTTTTCGTGCAGCGGCCTCTTGTTAGTACAACAAGGTATACGGAGTCACCCTTCCCTCGAAGTAGTGGCATGAGCGAGGTCACACCTACTGGTTGTTCTTTAAGCCGATGATTTCGAAATTGGGTAATTGTAAAGCTGCCTCTACGAAAGGGATACCATTCATGCGACTGTGGGCGAGACAAAATAAACTGTGAAAACATGCAATCGTGTTATCGTAGCTTGGTTTGGTTTGGTTTGTAGCGTTTAACGTCCCAAAGCAACTCTGGCTATGAGGGACGCCGTAGTGGAGGACTGCGGAAATTTCGACCACCTGGGGTTCTTTAACGAGCACTGGCATCGCACAGCACAAGGGCGCTTTTCTTTTCGCCTCCATCGAAAAGCAGCCGCCAGGAGTGGGATTCAATCCGGCATCCTTGGGAACAGTAGTCAAGCGCCGTAAGCACTGCGCCACCCCGGCGGGCTGTCATCATCTTCATCAGCCTGACTATACCCGCTGCAGGGCGAAGGCCTCTCCCATATTTCTCCAATTAATCCGGTTGTGTGCTAGCTGTATCCACTTGACCCCTGCGAACTTCTTAACCTCATCCACCCATCTAACGTTCTGCCGCCCCCTGCTACGCTTTCCTTCCCTCAGAATCCAGTTTGTTATCCTCAGCGACCATCGGTTGTCCTCTCTTCGCACTACATGTCCTGCCCATGTCCATTTCTTCTTCTTAATTGCGGCGGGTTGTACTATATATATATATATATATATATATATATATATATATATATATATATATAGACAGAGAGAGAGGGAACAGGGCATCTGCACGTCAAAGAACAGAACTTGGTCAATATTTGTGGATCGCCTTACTATGATGCTCTCGAACGCGCTGCAGCTTAAAATGTTACACGTTAAGCCTAACTTTAACCGTAAATGCTGGAAAGCTGTATAAGGCGTGCCGGCCTGGCCTGAAAGAAGCGCGTGCGTGACCTAAAATAAAAACGTGTGCATTGGCCCAGCATTTTTAGATAAATGTCATGACCAGGAGAGACGGGTTATGAATGCCAGCAGTACACTATGCATACTTTTTGTCGTGTCTGTCTATCCTGTTGTACTCGATTTTTAACGAAACGAAAACTCCGTATGGAGTTCTGGTGGCTATCCTAATTCAAGGCAAAATAAACTTTCACTGGTCTTTATGCAGAGCTCGTCTGCTATATTATTTGTTTCCTTCCTCTCTTCGTGTCCAAGTTTATGAATACTACTGGAAGCATTTGGACATTCTACAGCGATACTAACAACATGTCTGTGAGTTGCCTAGAGTACAAAAAAATCAATCTCTCAAGAAACGCCATATCACTTACGAGGAAATATGTTTTCAACAATCTAACGTAAGTTTGCTGATATTTTATCCCGGCGGCATTTTTCTTCACGCTTGAATGCTGCTTACTTATTTTTTTCGTGTCCACAGGAGAGTAGAAAAGTGGAATGGGTCAATAACTGTGCAAGTAGGTTACCCACCATCTATGCTTCTGAAAAAGCCAGGTAAGCGAAACTTTCGCAGATAGGCACTGTTTGCATGGGTGGTACAAGAACGTCATTCAAACCATTTTACAATCACAGTAAGCACACAGAAGGTATACTGTGGTGCCTGACTGGAGACCTCAATGAAAGGAAATATTGATTGGTATTTTGTTTTCTACAACTATGTCTCCCATCCCGACTTCATGAATTCACGTAGCGAGCAAAGTTGTTTAAGAGAGACCTTAGCTATGTTTTGATTCGACATGGTGACAGGAGGTGTTTTCTTAGGTTGAATATATTGTCATAATGTAATAGCAAAAATGGAGACATGAGAATCAAAAGGTGTCATTTACTCTGCAGAAGTCCGCAGTCACTCAGTGAATAGGGCGCACGACTTCTCAGCATCAATTCCTTATGCAGGGGCTGCCTGTATTTAGATGGAGGCAAAAACTGATGCGTCCGGTCGCTTAACAAGCTTAGTGAACGTCAAAATACCAGCTTTGGACAACATTTCGAGACCTTTTGCTAGGGTGTTTCTCGGACACAATGTCATTTTAGGATGTTCAACTTTGAATAATGAATTTCATCTTATGTGAATACTGGGTAGCCATGAGAGGCGAATAAAGTTATTGTCGCGGTAAGCTCCTGTAATTATTTGCCATCAAAACGTGCTCTTTGACCACGCATTTTCAGACAATCAACATAACCGGGCTTGTTAATTATCCAATACGTTACAACATCCAGTAGTTCTTTCCTGTTTGTCTTTCGGGTTTTTAGCACTTTTTATAGAAATAAATAGTTTTTCAGGGCCCTAGCCGCGCAGTATTCTTGCCTGCATTTGTTTTGATATTCGATAAAAAACATTTGCTCCGCTTCCCTACCAAGAGCACCTTGACATGCAACGTTCGTGGTCGTGGGCATGCCTTAAAAGGAAAGACATCGCGCAAAATGTCCATCACCATCGGTATATTATATATAATCCCCTTTTTGAGATTCTTGTTACTTCCTCACGGGTACATGTTGCATACATGGGAAAGCGTTTCTTTATAGAAAGGGGCTCGGTTCTATGCAAGCAATTTTATTATTTGTGGTGCTAATTGTACCTAAATACATGTCGGCTTTTTTCATAAAACGTACTTCTTAGATATATTTGAAAACGAACCGCACACTACCAGCAACCTAAATGGCCTACATATGAGCCCAATAAATCATGTAGGTTTGGTGTGCTTTTCAGATGCCACCAGCAGCACTATAAATCCTTTAGTATTGGCACGTAGTTTGCTCTTTACGCAGACACGTGTCTTTGGGTATTCATGAGTCAATCACAAAAGTATTATAATAGTAACCGCGACAGCGCGTTTATCTTTTCCCCGCCTCTGAAATGCGAAACATTTTCTTTATGTGGTCTGTTTACCAAAAACATTTTGTGCCCCAAATCTCTAAAAAACATGTTGCCATTTCTGCCATAAAACAGCTGTCATCTTCAACTTTTTTTTCTTAGTAGGTGCGCCATCTATCGCGCTTCCAGGAGAAATGTAGTGTCGCAAGCACAAATTAATCTATACCTAAAGAACAAACAAATGTCGTTTGTAAAACCCCTCCAGCCGAAATAACAAAGCATCGAGAGCCGAGGCGATGAATAGGGCTAACGACAAAAATACCAAATGGTAAATGTGGTAAAGAGGTCGCTGTGAAAATATGCAATAAAAGAAACAGAATTGGAAAAATAATACTAGAGCAAAATATCAGAGCCAGTAGCCACCGAACCACGTTTCAACAACCTTAGATATGCGGATGATACCACCTTAATGGCAGAAAGTGAAGTGGAACTCAAGAGACTTCTGATGCGCGTACAAGAATAGAGTAAAACGTTTGGGCTTAAACTGAACATTAAAAATACAAAGATCATGGCGTCTTGCCCTATCAAGTCCTGGAGCATCAAGGGACAAGAAGTGGAAGCTGTGACAGATTTTCTCTTCTTGGGCTCCAAGATTACCTCGGAAGGAGACTGCAGCCATGAAATTAGGTGACGCCTGCTTCTGGGAAAGAGAGCAATGGTTAGCCTTGACCGCCTAGTAAAGAGCAGAGACATTCATCTCCCAAGCAAGATGCGTATAACTCGTGCTGTGGTCTTTCCAGTTGTGATGTATGGATGCGAGAGTTGGACTGTGAAGAAGGCTGACCGCCGAAGAATTGACGCGTTTGAATTGTGGTGCTGGCGGAGACTCTTGAGAGTTTCTTGGACGTCCAGAAGATGAAATCAGACGATATTTTCGACCATAATCCCTGACCGCTCATTGGAGGGTCATATTCTAAAGCTAAAGCTCAGCTACTTTGGTTATCTGATGAGAAAAGAGGAGTAGCTGGAGAAAAATTTGATGTTGGGAAAGGTTGAGGGTCACCAGAGAAGGGGTAGGCAGTGAACGCTATGGTTAGATGGCATCCTCGAGGCACTGCAGATGAAGTTATGTGATGTTAGGATGATAGTGAGACACCGGAAAGCGTGGCATGACATGGTCCATAGGGTCACGAAGAGTCGGACACGACTGAACGACTGAACTGACTGACTGAGCCACCGAAGAAGACGAGGACAACAAGACAAGAAAATGTAGCGTATAAAGTGAAAAAGAACGCCAAACGCTAGCAAAAAGTTGTTGTTGTAGTGATCATTTTATTATATATACAAAAGGAAGGAAAAGATGTTTGCCAGCCCTGGTACCGGCGGAAATAGAGGGATAGCGAGGAATGTGTAGTAGAAATCAAAAAGGTGGGCGATAGGGAGGAAGGACAGGGTATGTAAAAATAAAAAGAAATATATACACTATGCCACAATATACAGCAGTTCGCTTGAGGCCCATCCGCAAACGTATTTGGTCACTGAGCACTTGGCAGCACGGGTGGGCTTCCGTAATAGCTATAGAATATTTTTTCGATCTCGGTAGTTGCAAAACACAGTGCTGCTGACTACACGCCGACGTTGTCTCAACCTCAAACGACGATCATTGATCTATTGTCGCTGAAGAAAATTGACGTTGAGGGTGCCAATGCTACAAGCAACAGACTTACATGCAATTGGAAAGAACGCTTTATTGGCCTGATTTGCTCCTTCAAAGAAATAAACAGCTCGGCGGCCTTAGCCGCCACTGGTGCTCGCTGGCCGTGGAACTACACGTACTTGTAGTAATCGACAGCGCTTAATTTTAGTGTGCGAAGAAAAATATTGATACCTTCAAATTTGAAAAGAACAGCGTGAAATATGTGGAAACATGCACGTGGGAGCAGTCAATCCAGATTCATATCGACACACCTTGAGTTTGGAACTAACTGTGAACAAGCGATGAGTTTGTTCTCGTATATTATTTTCCAAGGTGCTAAGAGATGGTGAGCGGGGCAGTAAATAATTTTTTTTTTTCTTTCCTGAATGCAATACGGCGCCACTTTTTCTGGCATATTCACTGATCCAAATGACAGAGCAATCACTAGGAGAACGTTGTGTGCTTGTCTACAAAAATATGCCTCTTATTAGTTCTACAAACGGAAACATTTCACACGAAGCCAAACGGATGCTGTACATTCTTATAACTTTCCGAAACTTTAATTTTCATTTCATTTCTTTATTTGCCCAGAAAACATTTTGGACGGGTGCCACTGCTAAAATCTGTTATAATCGTTTGACGAGGCCATGGAACCCTATCGCTTGGCAAATGACGGTACAACTAATAGACAACAGCAAAGCAGAAACAAAAATATGGCATTTGAGAGCAGTTCTCGAGTTAAAGATTAAAAACTGCAGTGAAAAACAGGAATGCAATGGCATAACAGTGTACATAGAAAAGAATCACAATAACAAACAGTTTGGCAATTGACAGTATTTAGAACTTAAGAGACTGTTATAAAATGGTGTAAGTTGTTTGGAACACAACTTTCATGGATATACAGAAAGAAGCCACGAAACCAAGTGTATATAAAAGCCTGTTTTGTACTGAGAAAACGTGATCCGACATCACTTAGAGTGGACTTTTGTGCCATACGGTATTTATGTAGGATATATGAAAAATTGTTCTGCAACACCTGAAATTTATATTTATTACGGAACCTTGGAATAAACCATAACCCGGTACATCTAGCATGTTTGCGGTCTTGGCTTGATACTAAACATGCAATAGCTGTTAGAAGTTTCTTAAAGTCCTAAGACGAGAAAATAGAATGAGCATAAGATTCGGAAGTGATACCAGTACTGAAGTTTATTAATGCTGTATTTTTTTTTAGTGCAGTCTGTGCTGAAAAAATAATAATCTATATTTCCCACGTTTCTAACAGTCCTTTTCTGCAGGTTCTGTAGTTTGGTGATGTTAGCTTTTGTAGTAGTCACCCACACTAGGCTACAGTAATTTATATGAGACAAGAAGAGCGCAATGTATATTTGTAATTTAAGCTTTGTTCATAACAAATCGCGGCGTCGGGCCAGAGCTCCATTTACAGATGACAGTTTGCTGCAAAGATTTGTAACATGCTGATCCCAGCTAAGTTGCTCAGGAAATATTACATCAATAATTTGATGCTCACTTACTGTATGAATATCCCGATTTGCATAACGAAGCGGTTTTGTTAGGTTGAGCGTTTTATTCTTGGCTCGAATAACTATTGCATTGGCTTTTTGTGGATTAATATTGATTGACGTCTCGTAGCGTGGTATATATATATATATATATATGTATATATACTGAAATGGGGTGTTTAATGTTTTAACAGGGATAATAGCCCTCTCCAAGCTGCACAGAGAAGCCCACATGAACACAGCCAGTCTAGGCCTCTACAAGCAAGCTCGAGCAGCGCAGCGGCACTTCGTCGTTCTTCTCTTCGTCTTTGTGATATGCTCGCCTAGTTCATCCTCATCTTCATAATATCTTCGCAGAGTTCACTACAATTTCCCCCGGAGCGAAGAGGAGCCATCCTGGCGACTTATGGTGAGGGCAAGAGGAGCGGAGTGTAGTACGTTTTGAGGCGGCTCACGTGCACAGTTTCGCGGCCGCGATGACGCATGTCCGAAGAAGGAGTGAGTGGCTCCACGATGTAATTCACGGGGGAGGTTTGGCGGACAATACGGTAGGGGCCGTGGTACTCGGTTGGAAATTTTCATCACAATCTGGTGGGGTGCCAGGAACCCAGAGCCAAACAAGGGATCCTGTAGGGAAAACGGGTGACATCTGATCTTTGTCGTGACGATACTTTTGGCGGCCTTGCGATTCCGATGTTAACTGCGGGCTAGCTGGCGGCATTCTTCCGCATGTTTGGCAACGTCTTAAAGGAGAGTCCACTCGGAGGAGTCGGGACGATATAGTAAAATAGTGTCCATTGTGGACGATGCCTCATGCCCGTAAAGCAAGAATAAAGGGCTAAATCCAGTGGTTGACTGCGTGGCGGTATTGTATGCGTACGTCACGAAAGGAAGAACAGCGCCCCAGTTGGTCTGATCAGCGGCAACGTACATTGTGAGCATATCTCCAAGAGTACGATTGAAGCGCTCAGTCAGCCCGTTAGTTTGAGGGTCGTAGGCTGTTGTGCTCCGATGTATGATGCGACATTCGGCCAGTAGAGCTTCAACAACATTGTAAAGTAAGACTCGGCCTTTGTCACTGAACAGCTCACTCGGCGCGCCGTGGCGAAGAACAAAATAATGTAGCAAGAACAGGGCAACTTCGCTGGCAGTAGCGGCGGGTAAAGCGGCACTCTCGGCATACCGGCTAAGGTGGTCGATGCCGACAATAATACACCGGTTCCCAGAAACCGTGCAGGGAAGTGGCCCGTAAAGGTCAACGCCAACGCGGTCAAAAGGGCGGGCCGGGCATGGAAGTGGTTGTCAGGGGCCAGAAGTACGAGGTGTGGGTGACTTGCGGCACTGACAGGCGATGCAGGAGCGGACGTATTTGCGAATATAGCCGTACATGCCGCGCCAATAGTAGCGTTGAGAAATTCTCTGGAACATCTTGACTCAATAATGGCAGCGTTTGGGCGATTTAATTAGACCTGTTAAACCTGGAAAGCGCATAAAAAACACACGGACAACAGCAAGAGACAGACACACCAGCGCTTACTTCCAAATGATTTTAATTTCATGCGAGAAGCAGAATATATGTACACTTAAGATCACATGCGCAAGCGAAGGAAAACACTCAAACCGGAAAAAAAATTATCTGGCGGCACATGTAAAAGACGAAAGATATGCAATCTCTTTTTCAGACAGCAAAATCGACGCACCACTTACACAATCATCGCCAGTTCGCGCTATCTCAATTGCCAAAACAATATTTCCTGTTTCAGTTTTTTCCTTCGCTTGCGCATGTGATTTCAAGTGTACATATATTCTGCCTCTCGCGTGAAATTAAAATCAGTTGGAAGTAAGCGCTCGTGTGTCAGTCTCTTGCTGTTGTCCGTGTGTTTTTATGCGCTTTCAAGGTTTAACACTTTTACTACACCAGGATGGGCACACTGAGGGTCGGCATAGAAAGAGGCGCAAATTTCATGTCGTAAATGGCGGGGAATGACGAGAAGCCACCGTCGACCATCAGGCACATAATTGCGGCGGTAGCGAAGACCGTCTCGTAGGGCAAAGTGTGGTGCTTGGCGGCGTAAATTCCGGCAAGCCGCAGCGTTTGGAGACGTGGACACGATGTCGATAAGAGATGCGAGCCACGGGTCTTTTCGCTGCTCCGCAGGCACATCAGAGATTGTTAGAGACGTGAGGACGGGATCAGCCACCGAGGAGTAAACAGGTTCGATGGATAGGGGAGAACGAGACAGATCATAGGCGTCCATGTGTTTACGGCAAGAGCGATATATCACGCGGACGTGAAGTTTATGAAGGCGGAGAGCCCATCGTGCGAGGCGGCCGGACGGGTCTTTAAGAGAGGACAGCCAACATAACGCGTGGTGGTCCGTGACGACGTCAAACTGGCGACCGTACAGGTAGGGTCGGAATTTCGTTAGTGCACACACAATGGCCAAACACTCGTTTTCCGTAACTGAGTAGTTGCATTTAGCTTTGGAGAGGACGCGACTCGCCTACGCGACGACGTATTCTTGAAAGCCATTTTTCCGTTGAGCCAAAACCGCTCCGAGGCCAACGCCACTCGCATCAGTATGGACCTCGGTAGGTGCTGTGGGGTCGTAGTGGCGAAGGATTGGTGGCGAAGTCAGAAGACGGCGCAATGCGGTGAACGCTTCGTCGCACTCGACCGACCACGCAGTTAAGCCACTGTTTCCCCCGAGTAGCTTCGTAAGGGGTGCAATTATAGAAACGAAATTCCGCACGAAGCGCCGAAAATAGGAGCATAGACCAATGAATCTTCGAAATTGCTTGAGCGAGACCGGCTGAGGAAACTCCGCCACTGCGCGCAGCTTGGCCGGATCAGGGCGAACACCTTCCTAAGAGACGATGTGCCCCAAAATGGTCAACTACCGGGCATCGAAGTGACTCTTCTCGAGATTTAGTTTTAGGCTGGCGTCAGTAAGACAAACCAAAACTTGCCGCAAGCGCTCTAGGTGCGTGGCGAAGTCGGTGGAAAAGACGACAATGTCGTCCAGGTAGCAGAGGCAGATGTGCCACTTGAACCTCCGCAAGATGTTATCCATCATCCTCTCGAATGTGGCGGCCGCGTTGCACAAACCAAAGGGCATTACATTAAATTCATAGAGGCCATCCGGGGTCACAAATACGGTCTTCTCTCTGTCACAGGCGGCCATTGGTACTTGCCAGTAACCGGAACGTAAATCAAGATACGAAAAGTACTCGGCACCTTGGAGGCAATCAATTGGAGCGTCGTCTATACGCGGCAGGGGGTAATTGTCCTTGTGGGTAATTTTGTTCAGGCGCCGGTAATCAACACAAAAGCAAAATGAGCCATCTTTCTTCTTTACTAGCACCACTGGTGAAGCCCAGGGGCTTTGAGACGGGTGGATTACACCACGTTGTAGCATGTCCTCAACTTGCTAACTGATGACGCGACGATCTGCCGCTGACACACGATAGGGTCGCTGTTGAAAAGGCGGGTTAGAGCCGGTATGAATGCGATGTGCGACTGTGGAAGTGCGGCCGAGAGGTGTGTGGGCAGCGTCAAAAGCGGAGCGAAACGTCTGTAAAAGGGCCACTAGCTGCGTCCGGCAGGTGGAAGGAAGAGCGTCATCTATGGCGTTTCGAAAGAAGTCATCTGGCAACGAATCAGGCGTCGAATCGGACTGCAGAGCATCGATGTAGTTACTACGGTAGGTCTCGGAGGCGTCTAGGTTAGAGAGAAGGTTGGCTGTTTCAACAGAACCGGGAGATTCCCCACGTAGCAGAGTAATCGGGCGCGGAGACGGATTGTAGATGAGTAGCATCGTGAAGCCACCGTAAATATCGAGAACAGCAGACGGCAGCAGCTGCTTGCGATGGATGAAGGATGCAGACGGCGTAAATAAAACACTAACGGCTGACACGGCAGGACACGATAAAGGCACCAGGGCACAAGCCTCTGGTGATGCGTCTACATCTTCAGCGATGGTAAGCTTTTGAGGACACGCTGAACTGTTGTCGTCGGGCAGTGCGTCGCACAGTGCAGAAAATTCCACTTCAGCTCGGGCGCAATCGATCACGGCGTTATTTTTAGACAAGAAGTCCCATCCGAGGATCACGTCATGGGATCAAGACGACAAAACTACGAACTCACACTGTACAAAACACCTTCAATGACGACACGTGCTGTACATGCTGTTAAAGGTGCAATCCTCTCTTCACTGGCAGTGCGGAGTGACAAACCATCAAATGACGTCGTAACTTTGTGTAATCGACGGCAGAGTCGCACATGAATCACTGACACTGCTGCACCCGTATCGACCAGCGCATATACGGACAGACCATCGATAGAGATCGCTATAACTTTCGTGGGCAAAATTTGAGGCCTTGAGCTCTTCGCAGAGCACGCAGTTCTTGCCTCAGGAACCGCGGAAATTAGTTTCCCTCGTCAGCAGGTGGTGGTCGTCGGCGCATTGGTGGCAGTGACCGGCGCCGCGGAGAAGGATAACGACGGGTTGTATACGAACGCTGTTCTGTGGCGTACGCAGGCGGAGAGTGGCCAGAATGAAGCAGCGGCGGGGATTGATCAGAAGACGCAGGCTCGGGAGGCGCGGCCATGCGACGACGACACCGACGAGCCACAATTCCAGCGAAACCACAGTAGTAGCAAATTGGGCGATTGTTCGAAGTACGCCAAGGGTTGTAATAGCGCGGAGTGGAATGATGAAGTGGAGCCGTTTGAGGAAGCGGTGCAGGGCACATGACAGGCTGCATGGGTAGTGACGGCTCAGGCGGTGGCCGCGCAGCGACAGCCGCGTAGGTCAAAGGGGCTGGAACAGCAGGTTCACTATACTGGACTGGTGAGCACCGTATGTCAAAGGAGCAACAGAAGGAGCTTCAGGAAGCATGGGAAGTGCTTCTGCGACTTGTTCGCGGATGACTTGTTGCAACTTCGGCACCAAAGGAGATGGAGCGTCAGGACGTTGGTGAACGAGTGATAGTTGACGGGCAACTTCTTCTCGAGCGAACTGCTTTATTTGTGGCAGCGAGGACGACTGGTCTGTGTCAGATGTTAAAGCTGCAAGAGGTTCCTGGTGTGAGAGCGAAGAACGAGTGATGTTGCGGCGCTTGCGTAATTCATCAAAGTTTTGGCATGCATTGATAACATCGACGACGGTTGCTGGATTTCTGGCTAGAAGCATCTGGAACGCGTCATCATCAATCCCTTGCATAATGTGACCAATCTTGGCATGGTCTGGCATTAAAGCGTCCACACACTTGCAAAGGTCTACAACATCTTCAATATAACTGGTAAAATTTTCGCCAGGAAGCTGTGCACGGCCGCGCAGGCGTTGCTCAGCACGCAGCTTGCGCACGGCAGGTCGGCCGAAGATATGCGCAAAATTGGTCTTGAAAGCAGACCACGAAGTGATGTCGGCCTCGTGGTTGCGGAACCACAGGTTGGCCTCGTCCGTTAGGTAGAATATTACATTAATGAATTTTCGGGCGTCGTCCCATTGATTGTGAGTACTAACCCGCTCATATGAAGCCAGCCAGTCTTCCAGGTCATGGTCGCCGGTTCCGCTGAATATAGGAGAATCCTGCTGGAGCAAAGCTCCAGCGCAGAAGACGGCGGACGAGGGCCCGGTTGGACTAGGGGTGCTGGGGTCGATCATGACTGTTGTCGGGAGTGTGCGGCTTCGAAGCTCCTGGACGGCAGGAAATCCTCACCTCCACCAAGTGAAAGGGGGTGTTTAATGTCTTTTAACAGGGATAATAGCCCTCTCCAAGTTGCACAGAGAACCACACAAGAACACAGCCAGTCTAGGCCTCTACAAGCGAGCTCGAGCAGCGCAGCGGCACTTCGTCGTTCTTCTCCCCGTCTTTGTGATATCCTCGCCTCGTTCATCCTCGTCTTCATAATATCTTCGCAGGGTTCATTACAATACATACACGGTAAACAGCAGTGGGCCTGATATTCTTCCTTGACAGACGCCTCTTGACATTGTTACAAAAGAGGAGTGTTCATTATCTGAATAAACCGATTGCTTCCTGTCATGCAAATATTTCATTTCAAATGTGAAGGGGAAACCGAAGTCGGACCCTTCAATTAAATGTTTTCATCTTTTATTTTTACAGTATGGTACCCAATGCTTCCAGTATGCATTGCAGACACCATAGCATATAAATGCCATATCCGCTTCCCCATGGCGGTTACGACAGGCGGCATGTCGAGCGGTCCTAGCTTATTCATCTGTGGCAGATTATCTCTGTCTTCCCTGCCTGCGACTACGGTCACGTGCGTCGTTATGCACAATGATGTGCAATGCGGCTCGAACCCATGCGGCCACCTATACAAGGCAGACTAGTGCGCCACTGATATTTTTCCCCAGCGGCGAACGCTCCCGTGCTGTTTACAGCATTTTCCTCCTCTTTACCATGGCCGCTCTCAAATTCAGAAATCTCCGAACGACTAAATTTAGATTTATGATTTCCAAGTTTCTTGTGTCTGTATTATTTTTCCTCACCTCACCTTTTTGTTTGAGGTATTTAAATCTGTAACATATTTAGCACAGCATTATTTTCTGCCGTATTATAACAATATTGAAAATGTCATCTCTCGATGTATTTGTACTAGATAAATAAGCATTTCTGCTCATTTTTTTTCTGTGGAAGTAGATATGCCGATACGAATTGAGTGAAGTTCCCACTTACGACATATGTTATTCACAATTTCTGTTATCCAAAAATTGTAAACACCGCGAAGAAGTATTGCTGCTCTTGATCATTTGCCAGCATGGAGAGTTGTGGCTACAAATACCCCTTTTCCTGATTGTGTGATCAGCGTAATGTGCCACTGCTATACAATGTCTTCCAAATAACAAAAATATTATTTTAATACAGGGTCATAATTGGGACCCATTTTTCAAGACCCATGGAGTCATTTTACTCTATGTTTGCAAATTCTTGCTCTCTACTCTTAGAAATTTTTGATGGAATAAAGAGATATACCATAATACAAAAAAGGACTTCCGCGGGCCGCTGACGAAAGAATTATTAGCCACAGCAAGTGCGTCCTGAAGAGGCTAAAATAGTGTGATTGAAAATGGAACAAAAGGTGGAATTCAGAGTTAGCTTTGCAGATTTGTACCATATGCCACCCTAATGCTGCCAGTATTCGAGCTGGTGGTCTACACGAAGCGGGAGAGGTTTAGATAACAATGAACGGAAAGCATCCCATGAGTCATCTGGAGCCCTCCAGTACTTCAGATTTTACAGCATGCGTACCTTTGGGAAACCAAAAACCGTCAACAATACTACATAATTTTATACCGGATGTCCAAGCTCACTTTAGCCAAGGGTTAAAATTAAAACAAATGAGGTAGGACAGAGAAACCACTTGTATATATATCTGCCAGACACTGGCGCACCACAGGCAATTTCTTATCTTGCAATTACCAAATTGGAAATCATAATCTTTCTAATTTACCAACAATTGCCTATAGACCACAAATGCGGTTTACTAACCTGGAAACTACTTTCTGAAGCCCTCATTCCCTTTAATTTTTATAAAGAAAGCGTCAGGCATGTCTTTTCTTCCAGCTCTAAAGAAAGCCCGTAAAATTAAAAAAAGAACAAAAAGTACGTGATTGGTGCTTTCACCCGTGGTTTCAGTGAACGATATCAACTATGGCTGTGACTCAACAGCACAGTTCTAGTGGTAGGCTGATATGTTAGTGATGATTGCAGGGAGCACGGCGAGCTCGCCGCAACTTGCACCATCACGTGCGCCGACTGCTTGGAGCGGTCGTAGAAGCCATCGCAGACATATTGGTCTGCCGCTGCAACGGTCCTCGCGGACCCGCGGTCCTCGCGGACCCGCGGTCCTCGCGGACCCGCGGCCCTAGCTGGTTTCATTCACTCAAACCACGGCTGAGAGCACTACAGTCGTGGCGTGCGAATGCGTTATCCACGTAATATTGCCACGTAAGATCAAAAGTCTTGGGAGTTTTCTTGGACTATAGAGGTACATCCGCCGCTTTAGTCCTGGCTTAGCGCACCTTGTACATCCCCTAACTGCCCTTCTGAGCAAGGAGTCGCAGTTTGTTCGGGCACCAGACGGTTATTTGGCTTTCAACCAGCTGAGATTTGCTCTAACCACGGCACCCCTTTTGCGCAAATTTGATCCTGCTGCCGCCTCGGAGATTCACACTGATGCTAGTGGCGTCGACCTTGGGGCGGTACTTCAAGAGATTCATAGCGGGGCCGAGCATGTAATTGCGTATGCCAGCCTCACCATACCGAAGTCGCAGAGCAATTGCACAGTAACTAAACTGGTATGCCTACCTGTTGTCTTTGCCGTCCAGGTGTTCCGCCTATACCTATATGAACGTTTGTTACGATCGTTACTGATCATCATTTCTTATGCTGCCCGTACGCATACGTGATCAATCTGGCCGTTTGGCGCGTTGGGACTTACGTCTCCAGGAATATGACTTATTTCCTCTACAAAGTGGTCGTCATCATAGCGATGCAGACTGCTTGTCGCGCCATCCGTTGGCAACAACTACCGGAGAGGCAGACTTTGAATAATGTTTGTCATCGCTATACACACCATTTCCAAATACAGAGACTTTCCGTCGAGAGCAACAAAATAACCTCCCGTTGCAACCTTTTGTTGCTGCGCCCAGCACAGGGGCCCATTCTACACCATTCATCATTCAAGAAGCATTCCTCTACAAGAAGAATTACTCGGCTGATGGAGCAGCCGTGCTTTTGGTCATCCTGGAAAATCTCCGCAATCATGAGTTGAACGCCATGCGTGATGACATAGCGTCGGGTCACCTTGGGTTCTCCGGTAGATTGCACAGATTTTGTCAGTGTTTTTCCAGGCCGCAAACCACAAAAGTACGTTTCCAGCTGTGACCAATGTCAGCGCCTCAAGTCTCGCACGATTACCCCTGCAGGCCTTCTGCAACCAGTAAGTGCACCATCAGCGCCTTTTGAAAAAGTTGACATCAATTTTGCTCAGCCCATTTCTCTAGCCTCCATAACTACGCCGCTTGTTGTAGTCTGTGTGGATTATTTTATATTGTATTGTTGTCGACAGAGACGCCATGCACTTTCGGCCCACGAATGAAATGCGCGCAGATCTTATCCGGGCTCCCGCCTCGGACTTTTGCAGGTCTGCTCTACTGCTAAAGCCGCTCTCAGGTTACGCGGCCGTTCCGACCTCGGACATCTGGGGGGGAGAGGGTGCGTTGAGAGGTACCGAGTGGACCGTGCCGCTGTCAAAATGAAATCTTTTGGGCAGTGTGTGTTTTGTATGCCGTGCGAGCGAGTGCTGTGAAACGGTTATACAATAAATCTGTTCCGTTGTTTTTGCCTAACGAATGTGTCGACTAACGTATGTGGAGACTACAGCCCTGTATCCGCCAAAGCAAGTGAGGTATAAGCTTTTATGCTGAATTCTATTGTTCTCGGCCATTGTGCTCCGTGTTATCTGCGACCGCGGAGGACAGTCCACTGCAGACATCATGGAGGAATTACTGCGATTGTGCGACTCCAACTACCGTCATTACAAGCCCTAACACCGACAGACCAACGGTCTAATTCAGCGCACGAACTGCACGCTCACCAACATGCTGTCCAAGTATATCGAATCGGACCACCTGAACTGGGACACCGTGTTGCCCTTCTTGAAATACGCCTATAAAACCGCGAAGCATGAGATAAGCGCGTAATTCCTCTTCTTTGTGAGGATGTCTACTTCAGGATGTCCCGCACGTTTTTAGATACCATGTGTGCCTTCTCGCCCCAAGAAAATGCTCTGTCTATCAGGTAGTGTGTCGTGCTGAGGAAGCTCGTGCCTGGCCAGCTTGTGCAATTTGTCCTCACAGCTGCACTCCAATGAATGCTATAAAAAGCGCCACGTTGAGGTCACATTTGCTCCTGGCGATTTCGTGTGGCTTTGGACGCTTTTACAAAAGCGAGGCTTGTACTAGAAGTTTTTGCTTAGATACACTGGCCCCTTATTTGTTGTTACTCGGTTAAGCAAAGTAATTTATGCAATTGCCAAAGTTACCGCCCACAATGGCACTCCCAAACGACGCAAGTAGCCCATGCAACTCGTCTTAAGCGCTGAACGCGTCGTTCAACGTGGTTTGTTTGAGGACCAACTCCATCTGGAGCAGGGGAATGTCACGAGCTACGCAGCGACCGATGCAAAGCAGTGGAAGTGACGGCGGTAATCAGAAGAGGGTGACGAAGGGCAGGGCCGTTGGCTTGGCTACCTGTTCTGCCTCCAGTTCACCCCTATCTTCAGCGTTCATCTGTAATAAACGCATCCCGTCAGTAACAATAGTTTTGTATTTTGCCGGCTTTCTTTAAAGCTTAGAAAAAATCCACGCGATGCTTTATTTATCAGATATAAAAGAAATGGGTGTTTGAAAAGGTGCTCTCCAAATATGAAAAGCACGTTTTTTTTTGTATATGAAATACTTTGTAAAAAAGAAACATTATCCTAATTACTAATTATTTATTGCAAAATAGAAATTCCCCTGCAGTGCGCCGGATGCCTGGCAGCTGTATACAAATGGATTCTCTGCCCATCGAAAAAGCATTTTTTAACCCGTGGCTGCAGTTATCTTAGACCACCTGTATTTTTCGGAACAACGTGGCAGTCTGTGAAGACGATTATAATTATCTAGCCTAATTCTTGAGACATGTCCATTCCACCTAGTCATTTTCAAATTAGAAGCTTAAGTAAAAATTATTGATTTGTTGTGCCTATTTTTTGTACAGTAGAAAATCATAATCGACTGTCAAAAAAGTGCGACGGGGACGGGGGAGGCGTTCGCTGAAAATGCTTGAAGTACCTGGAGTAATATTCAGTCTAGGCGCATAACCGATTGTCGTGCTCGTCACTACTCTTACGAAGTGTTCATGGAAGGCCGAGAGAATTTTAATAATCTCAGTTTTCTGAACTTCTCGTTGGAACCAAGCATAGATAGTTTCATTCTGTTCCAATTAATGCTCTCGGACTTCCTATCTCTATTTCTGGTTGCTAGCTGCGACCATGAATGCGTAACTTTTATGAAACTAATAATATTTCAGGCCGCAGAATGCATAATAAATTACAGACCGATTTTATTCCTTTCTTTATTACGGTTATATTAGAGAACTTTGCAAATCTTCGCAGGTGGCACTGGATTCTTGTTAGATATTATGGAATATGAGGATAGCACTAAGAAATGCGCTGTATTTTCTTCATGGGATATGGAAGACCCATTTGGTAAGCAAGCATGATATAAAATAAGAAAAATATCCCAAATTTGACAAGTTCTTAATTCACAAAGTTTCCTAAAATTTCTCCTACATCAACAGTGATATTCCTAAAGGTCGGTTCTGATCATACTAATCGTGAATCAAAAAGAATCAATAAAATACACCAGCTAATCTTCAGAAATGCTTCTATATATTGATCCGGTTGGCAGTTTTGGAACATGGCACTTGAGGAAAACTTTCCAATAAAATCCAATCGCTGAAAGCATTGGGGAGGTAAATGTCCAGAGCAGCATATAAAGGTTGAACCAAGAACGAAAAGAACCTTCTCCGTATAATTCCACCATTAGTAGAATTAAGACCAAAATAATCAATTTGAGCAAATAACCAATGTGGATTTCGAAGCAAATGGTAGAGACCTATCGGCCTGCAGTGGGTATAGTCCGGCTAATGATGACGATGAGTCTATGTTGCATACGGCCAGGATATGTAACGTGCACCCCGAAAAAATAGTGCTGGCAACCGCATCCTCATCATCCTAATCCTGATCGCTTGTAAGGAAGCTACCAGGTCTGCTTCTGGAACGCGTGTATACGACAGATGCTGTGCAGTCTGCAGTGCAGGACACCCGTATGTCGCCTCGTATTTTGAGAGCGCGGATGGTGCATCTATGTCTGCCGCTGGTTGGTGGCAGGGTAACCAGTGTTAATCTGAAGCTCAGAAATTAGAGGGGAAGGCTAGGCGTAGATTTCTGATTACAGTCAGGCCAATCGAATATGCCGAGATGCGTGCTAGTGAGGCTGGTGTAACGTGCCAGAAGCGGGCGGAGGACCTGATGTATTTAATGTACGAGGTATGTGGAGGCAGAGCGTTGTAAGCTTGCGATGAAGCTGAGCACCGAACGAGTCAGCATGAGAAATACGGCTCAGGTGTAGGAGAAGTGAAGGAGGTGCGACGCCAACAATACCCGACAATGATATCGCATTCCATTCCTAAAGGTGGCATTTGAGTGTCGGACCAATGATTTGTTTTCTGCCGGCCGCGGCCTTTCAGCAGCTATTTCGGTCTCATGATCGGGTTACACGCTGCGATTCGGAGGTTCCCGTCTTCCTTGCCTAATATTATTTGACAAATGTTTCCAAATACTATGAGGTTTTCTTCATGAGGCTAATGAAGTGAAACGAAACGAGCTTAACTTTAAACATGCTAAGACATAACACATCCCCGTTCAAAAGAGAAAGATGTAGTCGTTCCCAATAAGCTCTAAATATTTCTTACGACTTCGTATCCAACCATAGCCAAGCAAAACCGCTGCATGAAGATTTCTTGCATAAATATATTTTTTGAACAGCCGATCAGAACGACTCTGAGTTTTTCAAAAAACGTTTTTCAGCGGCCCATATTTTTTGTGTACAGTTTTTGAAAGTGGCTTCAGAAGGAAACTGCTGCCAACCTTCTGTAGATTCAAGGAAGAAAAGGCTTTCAAAGAGAATGCAGCGTAAGACTTCCCTACCAAGGTATGAATCTGCGCCTAACCAAGCTTAACTTGTCTCATGACCCAGGGGAAACGCAGTACTGTTTCAAAAAGGTCCTGCTGGGTTTGTTTTCAGACTTACTCAGTAGACTTGGCAACAATCCCAGCCTCGGCACCGCTTTTCGATGGAGGCAAAAAACAAGGCGTCCGTGTGGTATGCGATGTTAGTTGTACGGTACAAAAAGTGGTATATATTTACGTAGCCCTCCACTACTGCGTCTCTAAGGGCCTTAACATCTTTCGGACGTTAACCCCAGGCACTAAACCAAATGTGGTTGGATCATGAAGTTTACTGAGGAGTGTTTTAATGCTTTAGCGTGAAAAGGTTCATATACCGAAACGCGGCATTGGTGGCCAACCGCCTTCCGCCGGCGTTGACCTTGCAATCGAAAACTCAGAAGCGTTGCTCTGGCAGGCGGTAGCTGATAGATGAAATGGACGAGCGCTACGTGGGCATATAGTTTCCTGACATTAGGTTGGCAAAAGCTGCCAAACGAGGTCTTTCCTTTTATATCAGAGGATGAGGCCAGAATCACCTTGTCAGGACCCTTGCATTCAAATTACCCTTAGGCCGGCCACATGCCCATTCATGCGGCTTCGTCAAAGCAGGGCGTTGCATGTGAGCTGGCAGCCTATGGTAACATGCCACACTCTGGAAGGCAGAGTTTAGTGTCTCCCATAATCACTGACCGGAACCAGAAATGGACATGGAAAAGTCCTAACGGTGAGACTAAAAATGAAATTGACTTCATAATGTGTTCAATCCCTTCCATTATGCAAGATGTAGAGGTAATCGGGAAAGTACGATGCAGTGATTGACTTCATAATGTGTTCAATCCCTTCCATTATGCAAGATGTAGAGGTAATCGGGAAAGTACGATGCAGTGACCACAGGATGGTGAGGTCCCGAATTAGCCTAAATCTGAAGAAGGAACGCAACAAATTAGTAAGAAAGAAACCCATCAACGAATTAGCGGTTAGGGGGAGGGCAGAAGAGTTCAGGATCTCGCTACACAATAGATATTCAGGTCTAAACGAGGATGGCGAAATTACCCTAGAAGCAATCAACAATAATTTCAGAGATATCATTACTGAATGTGCGGTAGAAGTAGGCGGTAGGATAGCTAGAGAGGATACCGGTAAGCTGTGTAAGAAGACGAAAGACTTAAGAAACGCCAGACTATGAAAGCTTCTAATCCAACAGACCAGATTCGATTGGCCGAGATATCAAAGCTAATCAATAAGCGCAAGGTGGCCGATGTACGGAAGTATAACATGGAGAAAATTGAGCATGCTGTAAAGAACGGGGGAAGCCTTAAAGCGGTAAAGAAGAAATTGGGCATAGGCAAAAACCAGATGTATGCGATAAGGGACAAGGAGGGCAACGTCATGACGAGTATGGACAAGATAGTCAAAGTAGCCGAGGAGTTCTATACAGTTCTATGCAGTTCTACAGTAGCCAAAGTAGTCAGGACCGTAAGGAGATTGGCGGTCGGGAAAAACAGTTGGACGTTCCACCAGCTACGAAGAACGAGGTCAAGAAAGCATTAGAAAGTATGAAAAGGGGGAAATCAGCTGGAGAGGATCAGATAACTACAGATTTGCTGACGGACGGGGAGGATATCGTATTAGAAAAGGTGGCCGCCCTGTATACGCAATGCCTGGTGTCATCGACGCTACCGGAACCATGGAAGAATGCAAACATTATCCTCATTCATAAGAAAGGGGACTTTAAGGACCTTAACAATTACAGACCAATCAGCTTACTGTCTGTTACGTATAAGGTATTTGCTAAGGTAATCGCTAATAGAATCAGGACAACCTTAGACTGCAATCAAGCAAAGGATGAAGCAGGTTTTCGGAAATGGTACTCTACTATCGATCATATCCATACCATCAATCAGGAGATAGAAAAATGCTCGGAATATAACCAGCCCTTATACATAGCATTCATTGATTACGAAAAAGCATTTGACTCAGTTGAAACCTCGACGGTGATGAAGGCATTGCGAAATCAGGGGGTAGACGAGCCATACGTGAAAGTGCTGGAAGATATATATAGTGGCTTCACAGCAACCATAGTTCTGCATGAAGAAAGTAACAAAATTCCTATAAAGAAAGGTGTTAGGCAAGGAGACACAATCTCCCCGGTACTATTCACAGCTTGCTTAGAGGAAGTATTCAGAGACTTGGAATGGGAGCAGTTAGGGATACGAGTAGATGGAGAATACCTCAATAATCTGCGATTTGCTGATGACATTGCCTTGCTAAGCTACTCGGGGGATGAACTGCAAATAATGATTGGTGACCTGGACAGGAAAAGTAGAAAGCTAGGCTTGAAAATCAATATGCAGAAGACTAAGGTCATGTTCAACAGCCTCGGAAAGGAACAGCAGTTTACATTAGGTAGCGAAGTACTGCAAGTAGTAGGCGAATATGTCTACTTATGACAGGTAGTAACCGCAGATCCGGACCATGAAAAGGAAATAACTAGAAGAGTAAGATTGGGATGGAGCGCATTTGGCAAGCACTCATAGATCATGACTAGCAGCTTACCGCTATCGCTAAAGAGGAAAGAATATAACAGTTGCATCTTACCTGTACTCACCTATGGGGCTGAAACGTGGAGGCTAACCAAGAGAGTTCTACTTAAGTTGAGGACAACCCAGAGTGCTATGGAACGAAAAATGGTAGGGGTAACATTGAGAGATAGAAAGCGTGCAGAGTGGGTCAGAGAAATAACTCAGGTTACCGACATTCTAGTGGAAATTAAGAAGACGAAATGGGCATGGGCAGGACATGTAGTGCAAAGATAGGATAACTGATGGTCGCTCAGGGTAACAAACTGGATTCTAAGGAAAGGAAAGCGTAGCGGGGGGCGGCAGAAAGTTAGGTGGGTGGATGAGGTGAAGAAGTTCGCAGGGGTCAAGTGGATGCAGCTAGCACAGAATCGGGTTAAGTGGAGAAATATGGGAGAGGCCTTCGCCCTGCAGTGGGTATAGTCAGGCTGATGATGATGATGATGATCATGCTGAACTACGTAATGCCCGATACAATTATTCGCAACCATAAGCAGCCTACATTAAGCGACAGCAATACTCCACTTTCAAATATTAAAGGTCATTATTTGAATTATTAGTAGCCAAACCATTCATTTTTGCAATTCAGTGATGTTCCTTGCACTGGTACTGTTAAGTAAAACTCATCTCCCTGGTTAAGCAGAATTCTTTTTAAAATGCCACTAGCTACTCAGAATATCAGAATAAACACTAAAGCTCTTTTTATATTGAATTTTGACCACCATTCAACGTTCCAGAAATAAAAAAAGAATTTTCTCATTCCTTCGGCGACATTCTAAGCAAGGCATTTGATTTAAACGGCATAGTGCTTTACTCTCTATCCCGTAGCGCTTTTTTTTAATCACATTGACCGGGACAAGATACGTTTTTTTTTATGGCAGTGCAGGAAGCTTCTCTTCTGCAATTTTAAAGGTATGGACAAGTCGTGCCAGCGTGCTACAGATGATTGACGTAGGTTACGTCGTCCTTAAGTAAAATTGGTCGCCAATTTAAGCAGCATTTGTATTACGAAGGAATTTCGTACTTCTCGTATCGTTGCCTACACTTGTAAAACTTCACTGCCCGGAAACTGTAAGATTACTCATTAAAGAGCCTATGTTGAAATTTTCTACGAATTTAACCTATAGTCAAACAAGATTCTCGTATTATCCATTCGTGGCTCGAAATAATTGCACCAAAAACTAGACAATAGTTCCTGGTGATGCACAAAACGACTAACTAATGTCGCAGCGAACCGCGAGGTCGCTTATCACAACCATTTCGCAGAACGCTACTCCTGTAGCGCAGTCAAATAAAATAGTAAACAAAAAAAGGCTGAGGTCTGCATTGTATAAGCGATGCAATTTGCGTGCACGACCGTATGCTATGCTTCAGTGAGCAATCGGCGTGTATTAAAGTATGCACATGGTGTTTTGTTTAGACTGCTTATTTGGACTTTGGCTAGCGGAAGGTATTGAATATATGCCTTCATAGCTTCTCGTTTTTGCAAACAAAGAACTTATTACCAATGTGAAGCCATATTAGTTTTCACTTCGATACTTATAAAGTTCGCAGGCTTTTAGTCCGGCATAAAAGCCAGACAGTTGCTATATCTACAAGATTATTTGTTTTCTTATGTGGACATCACTAAAATCCGATAAAATCCTTTACAGTCTGCTGGAAGGGGTTTGTCTCTTCTGGTATGGGGCTCATTGGTCACGCTAATTTTATGAATGGTATCTTTCGTATAGGCTTGATATCTTATAGGCGTATAGGAATGGTATCTTTCTTATAGCCCCCGTCCTTCACGGGCCCCCGGGAACCCGGTTTCTGCGGCAGAAAGCGTCTCGTTTTTGTATTATCTCGGATGTGAGGGGTAGGGTTCGCACTTGTGCCCGGTGAGGAGGTTTAAGAGCACCGTCCTGACTTTTGAACCGCAAGCTTCACTGGGCTAGCTTCGGGGCGTTTCGTGCAGGCCGCAGTTTGACCTTCTCCCGAACTTCGACCGCGTGCCTCGCAGCGCGCCGGCCGCTCGCCCTCTGCTTCTCGGCATCTTTGGTGCACGGAGCGGACTGGGCATCATCCTTCTTCTGTGGCTGCTTAGTTTCTTTTACATCGAACACCCCATACTTCTTCACACACCTGGAAAACTTGATTCGTAGTGGTACATATCAGCGGTCTCCACGAAGCGCCGTGCGTGATGTCACCAATTAGATATGCCGCTCACTGCAGATGCGAGAGCAAGCAGGAGAGGAGGAAAATACTCTCTAACCAGATTCACTGGGACGGCTTATTGTTGCCAGTATCGAGTGGGCTGTGTATTCGCACACTTCACGCATAGCAGAGCGGCCTTTTACCTCGGTATATTGTCGTTTCAGAGACCTAAACACCTTCAGTAGCACCCCTTTTAGTGGCAATGTCATTGGGACAGTAATGCGTGTTCGTAGACGGCACAAACAATCAAAGAAATCGCAAGATGATTGCCGAGAGTGTATGCGGGAAACATGCAACGACAGTCCGAGTGGTGCTGTGATATGTTCCTTCTTTACCGATTTCCAGTTATTCCTGATTTATTTGCCTATTAAGGTTTTGCTAAACCAGACAGATTTAGTATACCAATGACGGACTCACGAATATGATGCCAAATTTACTTTCTCCGCTGTGGTAAACACGCACGCAGGGCGGGCCCTGCCTCCCGCAAGCCCTCTGCGCCAACGATACGGTAGATCTCTCCCGCCAGCGCCAGAAAATCGTGCTAAAATTTGTTTTTCACTTAAACAATAAGCCGATAGCAAAACAAAGCTTTCTCGCTGATCTGGCCCATACCGTGTTGTTGATAACTGCAATACAAACAAGTTTCTCAAGACAGCCAACTGCCGCTGATGCGGCGCGTGGCTCATTGTCTCCACACTAGCTCTGCTGCTAAGCGTCACCGAAATTTACACCTTTCCTTTACTGATACAATGGAATCGGCAGTAAGGCAGTTCCCCAAGAGACCATTTACTCTATCACTGAGCAATTACGAGGCGCCATCGAATGTGTCTTCGATGCTAAACAATTTAGGCCTAGCGACGACTAGGGAGTAGCGCTCGGCGAGAGTGCCATCGTCAGACGCGCTAGCGGGCGACGCCGCTTTCGTGAGCGCTGCTGTTTTGCTGCCAATGTATCTCCGTCGTTCGTGGTGCAGCTGAAAACGCACGTTTTTTGAAGTTTTCTTCAAAATGACGTCGTGCAAACGATGCTTCTGCGACTGGATGGGTAAACGATGTTGCTGCGCCGCCGGACGTACACCAAGGCTACATGAAAACGTTGACATATGGTACTTTAGACGCTACTTCTTTTATGTGCTGTTTATGAACCGTGGTTTAACTTGGAAGTATACATGATAGAAGAGAGACAGCTCGATGGTATGCTTTTCGCACTTCGTCGCCGGCGCAGCACAGGCACGTATGCATTCGTTAACCGCGGTACGTAATAGCAGCAGTCAGCGGCGAGACCGCGGTGAACGCTGCCCGTGCCTTCAATGGGAAATGAAAGCAGTGCATCATCGAACATATATACGTACTGTAGAGATGAAATACATGATATAAAATGGGTCGCACATAACGGTAAATCAATGCGACGATGACTGGAAAGCATCTTTCGCGGATTCTGCATAACGAATTCGGTAGCTGCCCGCACGGTCAATTCACTGTGTTCGTGTCTACAGTTATCATTGCCATTATAAAATATAATTGAAAATACATGTATCGTAAAATATACAGCAGATACATCCTCACAAATAACTCTGACGAGTTCGGCCTGCGGAAGCAGAGCACAGTCCTTCGCAGTCACCCCGGCCGCTAGTGTGGTTTCCAACAGTTGCCGCCATGCCAAGCAGATGGTAAACGGTTTGCTGGCGCGCTAAAAAATTTAAATAACACCAATGTGCACGATAGATTTCACGAACACCGCGAAACAGCACTTTTACAACGCCGCAATGCAGCATCAACACGCACAGCAGAGCCCAAGATGGCGTTCAGAGGAGCCGGAGCGGACTTTCCCAGTTTGGCTCATACGAGGCGTCACCATCAAACTAAGATGGCTGCGCCCAGGCATTGAAACTAAATTCGTTTATGAATGCAATGCTATATGGATGCTTTTTAAGCGTACGCGCTACGCGCCTGTGCGCCCTAACCTACGCTGGAACCGGTGCTCGCATGAGCCAGACGCGACGCCAGCCCAGGCTCGAGTGCGGCGCAGATGACAGATATTGGCGCCTGCGCTCGCGCTCATGCGCGCGCTTGGGCTTCGAAATCAGGGTGTTGTTTGCAACGATAGGGTCTTGTGGCTTTCCCGTTCTCTTTGCTTCGAGCTCCCCCAGCATGGTTTGTTCACGAAAGTCTTTTCAACTATCCCCTGCCCTTTTCTTTGCGTCTTGAAAGTTTTCCAGTCGGAGCGAAAAGGCGAGCCAGTAAGAAGGATGGATATTGAGGTGCATGCCTCTTTTAGACGCCCAGCGGTTGGTGATGCTGGGTGTTCAGGCGCGCGCGCTGGCGACTGGGAAGCGGCTATTAGGCCGGGTCGAAATCCGCGGAGCAGCCGCTCGCTTGCGAAAGCAAACGTACATACGTACATATATACATACATACATACATACATACATACATACATACATACATACATACATACATACATACATACATACATACATACATACATACATACATACATACATACATACATACATACATACATACATACATACATACATACATACATACATACATACATACATACATACATACATACATACATACATACATACATACATGCATTGTGTATATATATATATATTGCGAAGAGGAAGAAGTGCACAAGGAACATCCCAGTCAGTGGCATCGTGATCGCTGCGCGTGCTGGATCTGCCTGTGTTCGCTGCCGCTGTGTTCGAAGCTGATCTGCTCAGTCCTGCTGATCAAGTCCTGTTGATCCGCTGAATAAACCCCCCATTCTTACAATATATATATATATATATGTGCTGAGAGTTCTGACGGTGTGTCATGCTATGGCATTGATTAGAACATTTAGTGCGAGCACTTGCTACGCTCGCCTACCAGCTCAGTCTACTTACCCTGCCGACACCCGCAGTAAATAAGCAGCACGCGGGAAACAAAATGAGGCTGCGAGAGCTAAAGGAGCGCTGGAAACACCCGAAGCGCGATACGAGAGACTTAAATAGCGAACACGCAATATAGCCGTGGAGAAGGCGCAATACGAAAAAAACAAAGAGGTGACTGGATTTAATCAACAACTAATATTGTTACCGCTTAGTTGAGTTACACCGCAGCGATTTTTCATTATTTTCTTTATCCCAAAAGTGCATAGGCTTTATCATTGGGCATAAATATGAAGTTCTTTCTTTACATCTAAACCCTACAGCAGATTACAGTTTGCCACAATCTGATGAGAATCAGGCCATTCCTGTCTTCTGTTATCCCACGAACACACGTTCTTTTGTTCTCATATTGCTCGGTAGGAGCCGCTCATTTTGTCCATAAATATGTTTATTTTGAAGTGCAGAAATAATTCGAAGATTTAACACTAACCGAATTGTTGCTTACAGCCAGCGGCCACAGCTTCAAAAAGGTTGGGGTGGTGAGACACATTCTTTTCCAAGGAGTGTGTCGAAAGCCTTTTGTAGAACATAGGATTAGTCTTAAAACTGCTTAAAGTATCTGCACAGCCACACCTAATATCTCTAAAAAACACTTGTGCCAATTTGTCCAAAATGCTGGAACGAATACAGAAATTATAAAATGGAAGTTTCTACCAAATAATCTTCAGTGCGTCGCATTTTGAATGCTGCGCTAGATGCATCTACAAAGCAGGGTATCTAATTACGTTCAGATTGACTTCTTGTCACTGCTCGACCACTCCTGCAAGGCCATAAAGCTTGCTGCTTGCCCTTGAGATGGCAGACTGTTATTGTTCCGCCACTGGCAGCCATAACCAAGATGCTCGTGCACTGATAGTGCACTCATATCGCAAGAATGGTCGCGCGGAATTGCATTCGCCAATGCACACAATGGAAAGGCAATGACGCTTGCCGGGATAATGAGATTTGAACAACGGTCCTGTGTGGGGATGCACACGAATCTCCGGCTCCACTTCAAAGGTTCCGCATAATTATGTGCCGGTGTTATGCGTGGACCATCCTATAGGTTTGCGACCAGTGGGTGCACTCGCCCACCTCGGTGTCGTTGTGATGCCACCCCAATAGCCTTCCCTTTTTCCTCTTGTAGAATTTGAGAAGTCTCCTCTCCACCTCTCAAAAATAATTATGAGCAGACGTATCAAAAGCAGCTGTAAAAATTCGTGAGCCTTATTTACTTTTTGCAGAATAAGATATATTAAAACATGCTGCTTCTCAGTAGTAGAAACCATTTTGTAAGCTAATATGCAACATGTGGGGTCACGTGCGTAATAAAAAATATTGCTTTGATACCTGATTGTTACCCAAAGAACGCAGGAAGGAAATGCAAATAGACTATCGAAAGAGTCTAGTGTTAAATGTCTTTTCTAGAATACCGCTGTCTTGAGCTCATCGCTTGCAAGGCAGAATAGCTCTGTCTATTGGTGAAGCTCTGCTCTAGTCAGAGCTGCCGCGCTCTGCTCATGCGACTTGTTCCCGTGAGGGTTTGAAATTGCTATGTGTCCACATGAAAATGTGGAAAAATGTGGAGGATGGTACGACAAACACTGCGCTAGGAATATATTGGGGGGTTTAGTGGTGGGCTAATCGTGTTTACAATGAACCAGTTATGCTGGATGCACGTTTGCCTTTGTCTCCGGTCCGTTAAGAGTTCTCTACATACTTTTGTGGAGGAGGGAAATTTACGTCCTGAAGCCTCAGTTATTCCTGTCTATTCGAAATGTCCGGTATAAGTTTGAAGTATGGAAGTGGATCAGTGAGGTTGGTGACAGATAGAGCTAAGTCTTTTTGCTACCATGCTTCCGTTACAGTCATCTATGCCTGAGGCCTGCATCATGCTTACTTTTTCAGTAAGGACATTTAAGATAAAAACTACCCTTGTCGGAAGGTTGCTTATCAGGACGTTTCCGATTTCTTCCAAGAATCGCTTAATGTATGTGTTCGCACTCGATCAAGTCCTGATGATTAAAGGCGAAGGCTAGTACTGTTTGTCTGGCGCCGCGAAGTTATCTGCTCCTAATGAAGCCTCTAGGATGAGCCGTTGCCGGATATCTACAACTTGCCACCGAGATTTTGAACTTGTTATGGCACGTGCCGATTTTGGCATAGATTGCTCGCTTGTTTTTTTTTTGAGTTTCTATTTGAAGGATTTTATTTAAATTCCTTCGGACGCTGTGTCGGTTGCAAATGTGTTTATGGGGTCTATCATAAGGCTGTTACTGGCAGCAATGTCTCGAAAGTGTTGGTTGGTGAAGGCAAACATTTTTCTTTTCAGGGGCCGAACAACGAACCAAAGTACCACATACCTGTGAACTACGCGTTAAAGCAGTCGGAGGAAAAGTGACCACTACAGAAGAATGCGTGGCAAAGTATCTACAAATTTGTAAAATTACTCATTATGTACAACTATACGAAAATTCTTGTAAGAATTCGGCAAAAAAGAAAAATAAAATATTTTAACGATTGAGAGCAACAACATGTGAAAGATGTATTGTGCTCGTCGTGACATTGAGCGGTGAACTGAGCTGCGCGCTAGGAAGAAATGTAAAATTGTCAGAAGCATGCAGAATGTTATGCGTCTAGAATAAAGAGTTCAACGGATAGAGGCAATAAATAACACTCTCCATGTCTGTGTTGCGAACAGCAGAATACATGCAGTAAGGTACAGTGCTACATTTATCTGTGTGAAAATCCTACACTATCACGAGAAACTCACCGCATCCTTACCTGCGTGGGCGATCTGCTAAAGCAGTTCGATGCACGTTTCGGCATAAAAACCCATGCTGAGACGTTCTTGGCATTGCCGTTTATTGGGAGAAGGTGATCTTGGTGGTTGATGCGACTTAGAGTAATCGGGCCTTTAAATGACATCTGCACATAAGCAAGCATTTATCACCATAAGATCCAAACTCACCATTTCAACACTTATCCAAACACATAATTCACGTCTGCGTGCCCTATAAGATTGAGTTGAAAATACAGAACCCCGCTATAGTAAAAACTCTGATAAAGCAAAGTCAAACTGAATTAAGGCCCATCGGGAGAAATAACACAGTTCTCTGCCCCCACTTTCCTTAGAAGGAACCTCAGGAAGACGACAAGGGTGAAATTTGCCAGATAACCTTTCCCATCCAGCCCTTAAATATTTATTTTCTTATAACCCTAATGAACAATCCTGTATAAAACCCATACAGGAAATTGTATACAGGTGTAAGTACAGGATCTGGGACACAGGATTGTGGGTATTAAGGCAAGTCTGGGACTGTGCAGGAGAGTCCGGAACAAAACCGCGCGGACCTCTGATACCCGAGTTATCTGTATGGTTCATGGCCCTCGTTTCCAGAAGAAGAAAACGCTTCGCCAGGCTAGAAAAAGCATTGATGCATGCTGTACCGACATAAACCGCGCGGAGCTCTGTAAGAGACATTTTCTTTATAGCCCGTGGCCCTCGTTTTTGAAAAAAAAAAAACTCTCGATTCCAGGCTGGAAAATGCAGGCAGAGATATAAAATAATACGATTTAAAAAATAAAAGAATAACTAAAAGCGAAAAACAAAAAAAAACACGGCAAGTCGCAATTCCAACTTCGGCCTTAAGGACTCACAGGCACATACTGTAACCACTGTACCATGGTGATTTTTTTTGTTTACTGCATGGGAAAAGTCTGTAAAAAAGGAACAACTCCACTTACTTAAATTGTACATGTGTAAAGTTACCGGGCTGCTTAATAAGAGCCCGCCATTCTGGGAGACAAACACATACATTTAGATACGGCATCCAGTTTGGAGGTTCTTCACATGCCGCATATACATCATCATCATCATAAGCCTGATTATACCCACTGCAGGGCGAAGGCCTCTCCCATATTTCTCCACTTAACCCGGTTCTGTGCTAGCTGCATCCACTTGACCCCTGCGAACTTCTTAATCTCACCCGCCCACCTAACTTTCTGCCGCCCCCTGCTACGCTTTCCTTCCCTTGGAATCCAGTTTGTTACCCTCAGCGACCATCGGTTATTCTCTCTTCGCACTACATGTCCTGCCCATGTCCATTTTTTCTTCTTAATTTCCACTAGAATGTCGGTAACTTGAGTTATTTCTCTGACCCACTCTGCACGCTTTCTATCTCTTAATGTTACCCATACCATTTTTCGTTCCATAGCCCTCTGGGTTGTCCTCAACTTAAGTAGAACTCTCTTGGTTAGCCTCCACGTTTCAGCCCCATAGGTGAGTACAGGCAAGATACAACTGTTGTATACTTTCCTCTTGAGTGATACCGGTAAGCTGCTAGTCATAATCTGCGAGTGCTTGCCAAATGCGCTCCATCCCAAAATTATTCTTCTTGTTATTTCCTTTTCATGGTCCGGATTTGCGGTTACTACCTGTCCTAAGTAGACATATTCGCCTACTACTTCCAGTATTTCGCTACCTAATGTAAACTCCTGTTCCTTCCCGAGGCTGTTGAACATTACCTTAGTCTTCTGCATATTGATTTTCAAGCCTACCTTTCTACTTTTTCTGTCTAGGTCATCAATCATTACTTGCAGTTCATCCCCCGAGTTGCTTAGCAAGGCAATGTCATCAGCAAATCGCAGATTACTGAGGTATTCTCCATCTACCCTTATCCCTAACTGCTCCCATTCCAAGTCTCTGAATACTTCCTCTAAACAAGCTGTGAATAGTACTGGGGCGATTGTGTCTCCTTGCCTAACACCTTTCTTTATGGGAATTTTGTTACTTTCTTTATGCAGAACTATGGTTGCTGTGCATCCACTATATATATCTTCCAGCACTTTCACGTACGGCTCGTCTACCCCCTGATTTCGCAATGCCTGCATCATCGCCGAGGTTTCAACTGAATCAAATGCTTTTTCGTAATCAATGAATGCTATCTATAAGGGCTGGTTATATTCCGAGCATTTTTCTATCACCTGATAGATGGTATGGATATGATCGATAGTAGAGTACCGTTTCCGAAACCCTGCTTGATCCTTTGCTTGATTGCAGTCTAAGATTTTCCTGATTCTATTAGTGATCACCTTAGTAAATACCTTATACGTAGGAGACAGTAAGCTGATTGGTCTGTAATTTTTAAGGTCCTTAGAGTCCCCTTTCTTGTGAATGAGGATAATGTTTGCGTTCTTCCGTGGTTCCGGTACCGTCGATGACACCAGGCACTGCGTATACAGGGTGGCCAGTTTTTCTAGCACGATATCCCCACCGTCCTTCAGCAAATCTGTAGTTATCTGATCCTCTTTCTCTAATTTCCCCCTTTTCATAGTTTCTAGTGCTTTCTTGATCTCGTCCTTCGTCACTGGTGGAACGTCTGACGGTTTTTCCCTACCGCCAATCTGATTGCGGTCATGACTACTTTGGCTACTGTAGAGATCTGTATAGAACTCTTCGGCTACTTTGACTATCTTGTCCATATTAGTGATGACGTTGCCCGCCTTGTCCCTTATCGCATAGATCTGGTTTTTGCCTATGCCCAATTTCTTCTTTACCGCTTTAGGCTTCCCCCGTTTTTTACAGCATGCTCAATTTTGTCCATGTTATACTTTCTTATATCGGCCACCTTGCGCTTATTGATTAGCTATGATATCTTGGCCAATTCGATCTGGTCTGTTGGATTGGAAGCTTTCATACTGTGGCGTTTCTTAATCAAATCTTTCGTCTCCTTAGACAGCTTACCGGTATCCTTTCTAACTATCCTGCCACCTACCTCTACCGCGCACTCAGTAATGATATTTCTGAAATTATTGATACAGTCCTCATATACACTCCACACGCCGCATATACACTCCTCACCAAAGCATACTGCTCCCGAAACACGGATTTGGACGATCATGGTGGCTCATCATGCCTGTCCATCATACGGCTTTTCCATAGACTGAACAGTCCCATCAACACAGATAATAAGGCACGGGAGAGCTTTTGTCAGGAGGCAAAAATCTAAAAGTATATGGTGTAATTGCAATGTCCTTTTTAAGAATTTTAAGAGTGGAATCATTTGTTCGTCAAGTATGTCCGTGCACTGTCTCCACTGTTGTTCGCCTTATATCTGGAACCCCTCTGTCTCAGTACAATTAACAGTGCAGAGATCCGTGGTTTCTCTCTGGCTGATTGTGAAGTTTAGATTTTAGCCTACGCGGATGATATCGCCGTCTTTTGTTCTGACAAAAAAAATTGCACTTGAGGCTGACAGAAATGTTCTGCGATGTATCAGGCGCGGCTCTTTAAACAAAACCAAAGACTTTTGGTTAGGCTATTGGGGCACTAGACTAAGCCTGTTTGGGGGTATATGCTGGGACTGTTGTCGTCTTCGGTACCTAAGGGTTCCGCTGCATCAAGTTCGCAACAGCGCTCTGCAATTCACAAATCGCACCTATGCGGGGACAAACACAGGCTTGAATGAGTAGGAAACTCTTTGCGTTTACTAGGGCACAGGTCTGTAACATATATTTGTTTGCAAAGCTTGCGTATGTCCTTCAAGTCCTGCAGTGTGCGAGGAGGAAGGTACAGGTTATACACAGAATATTTACACAATTGTGTGCCGCTCTCAAGGAGAGCCTATGCGGCGTGAAAACGTGTTCTTCCCGTAGAGTTTATTGGAGTGGGCCTTGTTCACTTGTTTGTGCGTAAACTTGTTTCCTTGTTTTTCCTTTTTCAATTCGGCAAACCACCCGTTTCTTATAGCTGAGCTCATTAGCTGTCTTAGTCCTTGTTTGCCTTACTTATTCGCACCGATTGGGCGGGCTCGTGAGACGCCTTTATGGGGATTCCTTAAGGAGGTTGCTGACTCTCAATTTTCACACTATGCGTCTCTCCGTCGTTTACCTGTATAGCCTCTCGAGAAAGCAGATCATCAGGTTCTCAATAAGTCTTTGTTCCCTACACCGTTGTATCGGCAGCCTTATCTGGGGTGTTCGGACAGCACTGTTCTAAAGCATGTTAGACAAATCTGAATTCAGGCAGCTGCAAAAACATTCCTTTTAAAACTACACACAGCGACGTTGCCTGTCAAGACATTTCTTCATTACAAGGAGATGTTTGTCCCCTGGACAGTGAATTGCCGTCTCTGCAATGTGCCTGAGACGAATGATCATTGCTTTCTTCTGTGCAGCGATGCTATGTTCCTTTAGGACACACTACACCATGGTAAATCTTCCAAACATTGTATTTATTGGGCTCAAACAATTTCCTATGTACAAGGACTATGTACAAATTATTTATAAAAGAGCACGAAATAACACGATATACAAGATCACACACAAAGTCAAACTCTAAACAAGAGGCAATCTAGAGCACATCACTAAGAGTGAGGGCCCCTCCGGTTGAAAGTCAGCCTGTGCATACAGTTTTCTTAAATAAATAATAACTCTGCAAAAGGTAGTCTTTTGTAGAAACAACCAATTTACAATTTCTGTCCACCATGGGCGTTTTTGAGTCTGTGTAGCCCAAATAGAAAGAACATATCTAAATATTTATAAACAGATGGCAATCTAGTGACCTATCGTAGAGAACGCGGTGTGAAAGGAAATCTTTTTTTTAATGTCCGTTGTAAAATATATGAGAAAAATATTGCATCTTTAAAATCGATGCAACAATGCTCAATGCTTTATGGAGAGTCACAAATGTGGCAATTTACTTTAAATACGAAAATGCCTTTTTTCCCTAAACATGTTTTAACATGCAGGGTCTCAGTGTAGAACTTATAAAGGGAAGTCTTCGTACATGGCGACAGCGGTATTTTACGTACTCTTTTAAGTACATCATGTCCCGGTAAACCAAAATACGCAGAACGGTACATGGGTAGAGGAAAGAGCATGGAAATTAAATCTTTGTACAAACGCTTCCGCGATACAAAAAATAGGAACTCTTGGGAGAAACGAACAAGTAGGAATAGCAGAAATAAATATATCTCATGCTGTACACCCCATAAGCACGGGCGATCAGAAACGATAGAAGACAAAATAAGACTTGGCAAAACGTGATCTATATTAACCTGCGAAAATGCACGCACTATCGGATGGCAAGGGTCACGGAAAAACATGAAACGCGAAATTATCTGTCGGACATGCAGGCGGACTAAACCAAGGGCATCGGGCCCAACAGGCCCAGAAGGTTATCACGCCTCATTGATTCAAAATATGAATTCCACACAAATATAGCGAATACTCTGTGGAAACGCTTGAAACAAAGTCTTGCGCAGCGAATAATTCGCAGTACATAATAAAATGTAGTGGCTCGAAACAGATTACAGGCGGTCGCCCTGCTAAAAGTAGAGGCCATGAGGGATTAAAATCTGAAAGTAGCGCTGAACAATCGGCACACGTTCTTTCCAATTAGGCGCACTATTCTTACGGCGTTCAAAGGGACTTCAAGGTACTTGGGTGGCCTAGATGTGAATGTCACACCTGCATATTCAGTAGGCATCAATCCCCCCTTTCCAAACAAGAGATCGCTACTCTTAATTCGGTTGATTTGAGCACCTGACACTGAACCGTAGTCTTAAGCTAAAGAAATAACCTCTTCAATGTTTTATTTATCAGCGCAGAAAAATGCGAGGTTATCTGCATAAGCTAAAACCTTCAGTTAGTGACCCATAATAAAAAAAAACATTGAATAATGTGCGGTTTATGACTCTCATGCAAAGCGGCTCCCAGTATAGAGCAAAACAGAACGGGCAATCTGGGCATCCTTGTTTAACAGAGAGATCGATAGTGACGGGTTGTTATAGAGAGCCATTTACAAGCAATAGTCCTGAACACTCTTTGTAACGAAGGCGTATCCCAGTTAAAACAATTGAACCAATATTGGCACGATCTAAGAGATAAAAAAAGGAATGAATGAGGCACACAAACAACTTTGCCAGGTCAATTTGCATCCCTGCAATATTGCAAAACGATACGCGCCACATATTGATTAGACTGTACTGACCGGCCTCACAAGCCACATGTTTGATGATCCAATCAAAGTGGTCATTGCAGTATGTAGACGATTTGAGAGGCTTTGAGCGAACATTTTACAATCAACATTTGAAAGCGGGATAGGCCTCTAGCCGTCCACAAATCGGAGCTTTTCTTTATCCTCAGTTGTTGCTATTAACAGGTTATCACTATTGGAAAAAGACTGCCGCCAAAATCCGACATCAATACCAGTCTGAAAAGTTTGAAGTAGGACAGGGGAAAGAGCAAATTTGAGTGCCTTGTAAAATTCGCCTGATAGACCATCAAGACCCGGAGTTATGGAATGCTGCAAACCATTCATTGCGTCTTCCACTTCAATTGCCGGTTATGGAGAGCTTATCGCCGTACATTCATCCTCAAAGAGTGGCTTATTCATAGCAAAAAGGCGCTCTACATAAATGTCGTTATCATTACTTTATTGACAGCAAAAATAGTGAGTGTTTTGCAAATTCCGTAATCATAGCATTAGAATTAGTGAACAAGGCGTTACTACAATAGAATTCAGAGATTCGTTAGGCTGCCGCATGGCGATGGTCATCAAACAATGCTTGTCTATTTGACTCCTCAGATTGCAAAGCACGATTGATACGGGACCGCACATGGGCCGCCCGAAAGCGCCCTGCATCAAACGTTTGAAGGTGGCATTTTTCAATACCAATTTTCTCAATGTTTAAGCCAGGAGCGTCACATTTAAGAGCATGCAAATTACGAAGGCTCTACAGCTGCCATTCTGCGTCAGCGTTTTTGGACTAAGAATAGACTGAACCAATCTGTATAGCTATATCCCTAACTTATTGCTTAAGCAACTTCCAAGCTGCAAATGATGATTGACTTAAGGCAAAGCAATTATTAAAAGCTGACTTCCCATGCTGTGCAACGTCTTCCTCGTTTAACAGCGAAGCATTAAGCTTCCACTGGAGCCGCTGCGACTGACATGTGGACGGGAACTCTCGCCACTCAGCATAATGACCATTTAATGGTCAGAGAAACAAATCGGCCCGACTTTGTATGAAATGCGCCGTTTATTAAGTTCTGCGGAGACGTAAATGCTATCAAGAGGTGAATGTGAAGCTCCCCTAATAAATGTGAATCTTGATAACAGTCCAATATCAATTGACCCTGCGTTATAAGTGATGCATGATAAAATTCCAGGGCTCTTATCGCCATTTTCAATAAGCCCAGTACGGTGATGTGGGTCGCATATGCAGTTGAAGCCACCTATCGCATCCTAGTGTTGTGCTGTGTTGTGTTTTATGGCACATAGGCAGCTAAGGCCATCATGCGCCAAACTTGGGGTTTACATATCTGCTTGATGAAAGGAAGCAAGCGATTATTTTAAAACACTAGAGTAGGTTTAGGATGTTGGCATCTTTTAAGAAATCAATGAGAGAAGACGCTTTAACCAGTGAATTTTCTCCTCAGAGTAAGATAGGATGTAGGGGAATGTAGTTGCCATAGAACTGTTGGAAATGCCCGCCTGGGTCGCGCAGTGGTTACGGCGCTCGACTACTGTTCCCAAGGACGCGGGATCGAATCCCGGCCTCGGCGGCAGCTTTTCGATGGAGGCGAAAAGCAAGGCGCCCGTGTGCTGTGCGATTTCAGTGCACGTTAAAGAACCCCAGGCGGTCGAAATTGCCGGAGTCCTCCACTACGGCGTCTCTCATAGCCTGAGTCGCTTTGGGACGTTAAACCCCACAAACCAACCAACTGTGGGAAATGCTTTTTTCTAAGTTGATCGAGTTTTATACACGATATTAGGATGTGGTTTATGGTGACCACCTTTCCGCAGTGTTCGCATACGGGTTTGGCATTCTTTGCCAGGATGAAGTTATGTGTGAGGTGTGCGTGTCCGAAATGAAGGCGGCATAAGATTACTTCAATAAAATGTACTTGATGGCTGCATGTTTGCCATTGTTCTATAACTGGCTTCACTAGGTGTAGCTTGTTTTTAACTTCGTTATCCCATGCAGCCTGCCACTTTTGTCTCAGTGTTCTTTGTATGAATTTTATGGCATCATTGTGTGGAATTTTCACTTTCTGTACTTGAGCATTGCAGGCGGCCGCGGCACATGAATCAGATCTCTCATTACCTCTGATTCTAACGTGGCTTGGCAACCAGCAAAATTTGATATTAAGTCCTTGTGTTTTTGCTATCACTATATAATGGACTATGTCCCCTACTAAAGGTTCTGTAGCATTTTTTGATGTAGTGATGCGAGTATGCTCAGAGTCTGTATAGATGATACTGTTCTTGATGTTTTTGTTGACTATTTTATCTATTGCTAGGATAACGGCGTAGCATTCTGCAGTAAATATTGAGGCACACTGTGGGAACCTTACTGTTTTTTCCAGTTTGTCTTCTATTACTGCACTGCCTACATGAAATATTGTCTTTGAACCATCTGTATAAAGTGCCTTGTGATCACTGTATTTCTCATTTAATGCCAAGAACTCTTGTATAATGTGTTCATGTGGTGTTTGTGCTTTGCGAAATTGAGTTAATATGCAGTCACATACAGCAGTGAAGTTGTACCAAGGTGGCAGTGGGTCAGGTCTCCGTGCAATATCAGGAAGTGCATACAGCAAGTTGAGTTCCCGGCACTGCTCTTCAAAACGGAGTATGAGAGGTCTGATGAATCGAGGTTTATTGATGTACAGTGTTCTTGAAGGGCAGTTTGTAAGTATGGAGTAACAAATATGTTTCGGTAACGAAATAATTTTCAGGACGTATTAAAGTGTAAGCATGGTCCTCCTGTATTTTAGTGCCGGTTTGTTTGCTTCTGCATACAGACTTGTCACCGGCGATGTCCTGTATGCACCAGTTGAAAGACGCAGACCTAGGCTATGTACTGGGTCCAGTCGTTTAACGTATGACAGTCAACAGCATTAACATTTAGTTGACATTCTTCTACAATTCAATAAATGTGTGGCCCCACAATTGACTAAACGAAACAATTTTTGGTCTGCGTTAGCGATAGCGTTTTTCTCATCATTTTTGAATTTTTTCGCGATAGAGGTAAGTGCCCCATGTCGACGAAACGCAAGTGTTTTTCTTGTGATGGTAACGCGAAAATCAGAAAAAGTAAAGAAACAAGAAAAGCTTTGCATAAACCTGGCTAGTAGGACACGGTTCCTTCGCAGTGCGAGGCGAGCGCGCAACTACTCCGCCACAGAACCGCGTTGCTTTTTCCCTAATAAAGGTGGACGTAATGTAAGCATTGTCTTGCCTTTTGACTGTCGGCTAATGTTTAGGTACGTCATTAGAAATAAACCAATTACAAAAGTAATCATTATGGAAGTAGCCAAGAATATTTCCGCTTTGCTTACCGGCGGTGCGGCGCGGACTGGAAAATTCTTTCCATCTTGCGGTGTCACGTTGCAGTCGCGAGCAGCTGCCCAGTTCAAAGCCTTATCCATCCATCCATCCATCCATCCATTCATCCATCGTCTTCAGAGCATTTGGGCTTTACCACTGTCTCGTTGAACTCGTTAAGGCGAAACTTAGGAGTCCCCCAATTTTTTTCGACTGTTATCTCTGACGACGGTGACATAAACCGTTTCTCCCCTGATGTTATGATGTGAACTGCAAAGCGATTCGGCTGGGCGCACAGCTGTGCAGCTGAGCGCCCAAGAGGATCGCACCGCATGCCTGTCGCATCCCTGCTGCCTGTTGTTTTGGGCGCCTCATACAGCTGCGTGTGCGCTAGGAGCTACGCAGGGCTCGCGTTAGGAATATCGTCGCTTTCTGTTGTTGCTTGTAAGGCAGCCTTTCGAATTCGAATATTATTAACGTAGCTGCCAATTCATCGAAGGGGAGGTGCCGAAAAGCTTTTGTTCTATTCAACGTTTCAACATTAGTCCAGTGCGGAGAAAGTGCATGTCATACATTTCAGAAAGATGTCAAGCAAAACGATATAGATCTGTTTGTCGCAGCCTTAGGAAAACAATATTCTCGGTTTTATTTTCTGCCGCGACCATTTCTTCGACAACAAATTCGAAGCAGCCCTTGCTGTATTTCTAATCTTTAGCATGCGACTAAAAGCGGCTCAAACATCACCCTCCGTCTTGCATATACACTAGAAAGAGCATGAAGCAGAGCACGGAGGCATTACAGGTAGTGGACTTTAAATACAAGAGAATTAGATGCGGTATGTAAAAAAAATATACGTCGGAAAAAAGCACGTTCTCACGTCAAAATCTCACGTCAATCAATTCTGATTACGTAGAAGCACAAAATACCATAATACATTTTTTTACTCATCCCAAAATTACTTCCGGCACGCCGAGCCGGCAACTATTACTACTAGTGCCACGCCGATGGCTTTTCGACCGAACAAGCTGTATGAGGTTTCACTTATTATAATGAGTAATAATAATAATTATGCGGTAGCTCACCATTGCAGGCTAGTGATAATGGTGAGGCACAAGAGTTCAAATTTAGGGAAACCCATACAAAAATTTCCTATGGTCAGCTATAGAAAATCCTTTGTATGGTCGGCTATAGAAATTTGGCCCAAATATCTATAGCCACTTCTATGGTTGTCTTTAGGTTTTTCTATAGTCTGTTCTATAGAAGTCTTTAACCTGTTCTATGGACTTATGGCTCCCTATTTACGGCAGTCTTTAGCATTTTTTATGGCCAGGTATAAACTTTTATGGTCAGTTATAGAAAATTCTTTGTATGGTCGGCTACAGATATTTGGCCCAAAAAGTTATAGCCGTTCCTATGGTAGTCTTTAGGTTTTTCATATAATTTATTCTGTAGAAGTCTTTAACCTATTCTATAGACTTATGGCTCCCTATGTACTGCAGTCTTTAGCATTTTCTATGGTCGCATACAAACGGCCAGCTATAGAAAATCCTGTGTATTGTCGGCTATAGATATTTGGCCCAAAAAGCTGTAGCCTGCTATAGAAATCTATAACCTATGGACTCCTTTTGGTGTCCTAATTTAAGTATTTGCAGTCTTTAGCATTTTCTATGGTCAGCTATAGAAAATTCGCGCAGCGCGCGCGCGTGTCTGTATGTGCGTGCGTGTGTTTGTGTTTGCGCAAGTGTGTATGTGCATGTGTGTCATGCTCTATATCTTCGGTTTCATTTTCAATTCGATGAGTAAATAACTGAAAATTGGCCAGCCGTCCCCACGACTAAAGCCATCATGGGCCGGAGGTACTCACTGCAGGCGTACTTCTATGCGGCGACAGTGCTCCCACCAGTTATACCAAGATTGTGACACAATCCTTTTGTCGTACAGCGTTGTAGTTGATGACATACGGTTTCTCGTTGCATACAGCACACAACTCTTAATCAAGCTAGAGTACAAGTCGCGCGAGGGATTCGAACCGACGATATATGTACTTTCATATAAGGGTGTACGCCTACTGGTCTATAGCTTTTAGTCTATACAATATTCTATAGCCAGCTAAAACAGGTTATATGACTTGCAGTCTGTAGCTTTAGGAGCATTGACATTTCTATAGACAGCTAAAGATAACTGTATGGCTACTAGTCTATAGCTTCTAGAGCATGTACTTTTCTATAGCCAGTTAACGCAGCTTATATGACTTGCAGTCTGTAGCTTTAGAGCCATTTAAATTTCTATAGACAACCAAAGATAACTGTATGGCAAAAAGTATATAGCTTTAGGAGCATACACTGTTCCATAGCCAGCTAAGCAGCTTATATGGCTTGTAGTCTGTAGCTTTAGAAACATTAACATTTCTATAGACCGCTAATGGTAACTATGACTAGTAGTCTATAGCTTCAGGAACATACACTTTTCTATAACCAGCTAAAGCAGCTTATATGACTTGTAGTCTGTAGCTTTAGAGGCATTCAAATTTCTATAGACATCTGACGATATCGGTATTACTAATATTCTATAGCTTCAGAAGTATAAACGTTTCTATAGCTTGCTAAAACTGATTCTACGGCTGGCAGTCTGTAGCTTTAGAGGAGTTCAAATTTCTATAGACAGCTAAAGATAACTGAATGACTAATAATCTATGGCTCAAGGAGCATAAACGTTTCTATAGCTTGCTAAAACTGATTCTATGGCTTGCAGTCTGTAGCTTTAGAGCCATTCAAATTTTTATAGACCAGCTAAAGATAACTCTATGACTAAAAGTCTATAGCTTCGTGGACATATGGTTTTCTATAGTTAACTAAAGAGATTTTGTATGGTCCAGAAGCTATAGACAAAGTGTTATAAAATTTTCAATAACTGCTTATAAATATTTCAATGGCACTTTACAGCCGACTATAAAAGTCCATAAATAGACATAGCTGACCATAAACTTTTCCATTGAAGTACATAGACCATTTTTGTATGGGAGCATTGGTTAAGAGAGAAGCAAATTAAAACAAACCAAATGGGATGCTCAAGGTGGAGGCGCAGATAGGACAAATAACAATGTCGTGTTCTATCCTTCAAAGCATGATTTATGTCGTTCAAAAACTTCTATCCGCACTTATCACCTGTATGCATACCCGCGTAACAGCAATCAACGTTAAAGTCACATTGGATTTTTCCGTTTTTTTTTTTATCGTCCTTGGTGTGGCCCTTTCACTACGAACAAAAGCAGCGAGGCGCCTCCAGATACTTATCTTTATTTCCTTCATCACGACGTCAGTGGCACTGCAGAACAAGTTGAAAGACGGCGAGTAATGACAGAAATAAAAAAAACAATATCCACTCAACAGGCCACTGGTACCATTCGCCACACACCACACGTATAACGCACAATCTGCTGCGGAAAGAATACATTTTTACGTCCTATCGCCACTCAGCCAAAGGAAAGGCCGATCGCTACAGAAGCTTAACAACGATGGCTACATTACTGAACACCAAAAACTAAATTCAGGGAAGCAAGTGGACTCGATATGTAACCCTCTAAATGTACTCCGAATAATGTGGCTTCTTGTTTCTGCAGTTATTATCAGCTGTCGAAGCCCATCAAAAAAACGCCCATCTATTTTAACTTTTGGGGGTTTGTTTACCGATCGGGATGATTTTTTATTTCATAGTAGCAATCGTATATGTCTTCCCAGCATAATAATATACAGCATAATAATAAATTCATCTTAGTACGCAAGTACAACAACTTGATATTTACTGCGGCCATCTGATCCCACTCTTTATGGCGCTCTTTCATAAGTCGTCAAGTGTTCTGCTTTGTCTAGTGCTTTGACCACAAGTCACGAATAAAACCTATAGCATGACTTTTACTGCCCATACAGTCTGTTAACGAGGTACAATAAAAAGCCTAGTGTAAGAGCTTCATTGACTCAACTTTGACACTTCTGCATTCACCTGCGATGTACACCGAAGATTTTCTAAAGTATATTCTGTAGAGCATATATAAAAGAAAGCGACATTCATTGTCATAGAAGTGACAGGTAGGTAATCCGAAAAAACTTCATCTGAAAGGTGGACGGAAATAAAACTAGAGTGCATCGCAAAGGGCTTCACGACCATCAAGAAAGCCAATTTGCAGAACCCCGGTCCGAATACCAAAGTAGAAAGCAAAATAAATGCTGTGTTCTCCGGCCATGATTCAAGTTTCGAGTGCACGTAATCAAGATAGGTATAGTTTCAGTGCACAACTACACTTTCACATCCATCGTGCGCAGTTGTAACAGGCCGAGCTCCGATGCCACAATCTATAACCTTTCCAACTTTGCAAATATGCCTGTTCCTTCTCTTCGTAACCATTTTTTACAAGGTAAGAACTATTGAGTTTAAATATTTTGCGCCCACATATAAGCTCATATGCATAGAATAAAAGGGACGGTAATAATAATTTCTCTTTGTGGAAACATCAGAAGTGCAATGGAGCACATTGAAAAGCACCAATAATGTGTTTTCATTGTTGCTTTTTATTATATGCTGGGAACAGAGACAATGTGCAGATAATCAATATTCACATCTGAAACATTCCTAAGCAGCTGTATTCAGTGAAGCTACGTACCCCCATATGCACGATTGTTTTCCACTTAAAGGTGACAGTGAAGTAACACAAGAGTACACAAAAAAGAAGATTTATGACATTCTACGCGACAAAGAACTGGGCTCAATTCCTAACCAATGACACCAGAGCTCTTGCCTAGACTCAGGCAATCAATATTTAATGATATAATGTTTCAAAACAGTCGACGTCTATAACTGTCGGGATATGTTTAGCGACAAAGCTTCGCTAAATGTCGTCTTACTTAGCACCAAATTCTAAGCAGCAGCATTCCAATATTGACAATAAAAAGCGACACTATATCTGAGTGGGGCTTACTTCATTGATCCGTATCTGACCCGGTTCAAAATATTTGAACCATACTCTACAAATAGCTTATTTTTATAGTAAAATCTGTTCTTATAAATAGCTAACTTTTGGCGTTGAATTTTGTAAAGTATGCATCCGATTCACCATCAGCAATGACGGAGTTTTTTTTTTTTTCAAAGGACCACCGTAATTACAGTGTCATTATAAAGCAACATTACCTAGCAGAAATATTTTGGTGCAGCGGAAGTGGGCTTTATTGTTTCGCCAAATTACCACCGGTCTTATCGGTAGTACATGTGGTTAAAAAATGGGCGGTGAATAAAAGGGTTCATAATGAGTTGTGGACAACGGAGCGAGTAATAGAAGGGAATTTGATAGGTTCAATTTCGTATATAAGAAAGCGAGTGAAAGATACTTCAATAAATTCCGTAAAAATCAAGCACAAATACAACGAGAAGGGCACGTACTCCAAAGGCACTGAGCGCCTTTTCGATGCCTACAGATGCCATGGTAAGCGCCATTTAAATATTGATTTTAAAAATAAAGATAAATTACGACCAGCAAGGCGCGTAATTACCAAATAGATTCCAAAAAAATACAGGCCTACCGGAGGTCGCCGCAAGCTTAGTGAGCGGATATAACAAGATCTGCGGTGCGGATAAGGCCGGAGCAGGTGGAGTGTGGTTTGGAAGAATTATAATTCAATTAGAGTTTATTTTCCGGCAAATATTAAAGTAAGGAACGTGGTGATTACGTTGCTTACAAACAGGGATTGCAATTTTTTCATGCAGCTTTCTCCTACTGCTTTCTCGGTGCATTTTCTGACTGCCATTGAGTTCTGTCTAGCTACTTCTAGAAATAATATAAGTACTCGTTAGAGCCACATTTGTGCAATCATATCCTTCATGCATTATTCCTGAATTCTGCTACTATTCCGTAACATATACAGTAAACAAGATACATAATTGAAATCGCCCTCTTTTTCAGGCATGCTCCGACACTGTTAACAAAGAAGGTGAGGTTTGCTGTGATTTCATATTACTTCTATTGGCGATCACTAATATAAACCGAACATTGTTCCGCCGTTCTAGCTAAATATTTTGATATAAAGGTTCTTTGTTCTCAGCGCAGTAGCTCCTAAATTATATACACATTTGTTATTTTTGCACGAAGACGATGATTTTGACACCTATTCATTGCCTCACAGCTTTTGACTGGGCACAAATTAATTTTAAGCCGCGCCAAAGAGGGATTAGAGCAAGACATTGTTATCCCCTGCTATTGGATTCTATGGTTTCCTGTCAAGACGTAACTATTTTTTGTACCCCCCCCCCCCAAAAAAAAATAAATAAACGCATTACTGGCGAATGCCATACACAGTAGTGCAACATTTGAGGGTAATTTTGGTATTTTATTTGAGTTATATAGAGAGGTGAAAAATTGACTCATTTTGTTCCTTTACTTACTGCTAGATTTTCAGGTACAGATTTGGAGGTTCATATACTCCAAATACCAGCAATTATTATCAAGTTATTCAAACTTTATGCGATATTTTGGACCAATGAAGTCCGCTGTAGCAAAAAACCTTTATTTGAAACGCCACAGATTTCCGCTGTACTGCGTATGCTTCTGTATAATCTGTGGTGTGGCGTTCGAGGAAGCAAAAAATGAAAGGTGCCCCACGGATGCCCGGATCGAACATCCGGCGGGGTCAGCTTGGTATATGCGCGGATCGCCTTAGAAATTTCCTGATTTGACTTCTTGCCTCGACGTGATATCATGATGATGGGACATTCGGTGATGACGTCACGTCGAGTCATGGTAAATGATGTGATCACATTTTCGCGATGGGCCGTGGAATCTCACAAAGAAGTGTGACACTTCTCGCGGACACTTATGAGTCCAGCGTGGGCGACGTTCGAGGTACTTCCCTGAGCTTTGAGCAGACCATTTTAGAGGATATTTCGCATTCAAATTACCCTGCATACCTTTTCTCGGCAATGCACTTTTGCCTTCACTAGTGGAAATTATATTGTAGCACGTCATTTTATATCAAGTTGCCAACCACTTTAAGTAAATGACAGAGACATATAAAGGCCGGTTTCAAACAAAGTGCCGTTTTGTCTGTCTCAGACGTTGACTAGGATCCAAAGAGCTGCAAACTCGATTCCAAACCCACCTTCCCATTTACCAGCTGCCAACTACTATTATAACAGTTCTGCCACCTCCGTACCAGATACAATTGATCTGTCAATACAACATTGCAAATGCTTTCTCCTGATTTTTGGCTCTCTCAGCTGACTGCAGCATCTATACCTAGGTTTCCGCTCAACTAAAAGTATCAGTCTCTCAATTAGTGTTTCGCATCAGCCAGCGCAAACGCAGGTCGACTCTTCAGCCTCACAGCTGCCACACTCTCCATCCTAATTTTTCATCTATCCGGCTTTCTCTATTTCGCCCCTACCCTTCGGACTATACAGACTGCACCTCCCTCTTCTACCTTTTATTTTAAGGAGCACGATCTGTTGCTTTCACCCTAACCTTCTGCGTTCATGGTAGTCACCTTTCGACTTCCCGTGGCACCGCCTACGGAAAGCCATTCGTCCTTACCTGCTCGCTCGATGGTGTAGCCATACTCTGGGTTGTCCCTTTGGAAGTTGCAATCCGGTTGCGTGTTCCTTGGATCTCGACACTCTACCCAAGCCACCCACTAAAAATAGCTTTCTTTCCCTCTAACCTCTCGTCTAAATGCGGGGGCGGTATTTTCGTCTCTCAAGTTTGCTCTCTTTAGAAATGGCACTAAGTGTTTCGCTCTGCCAATTCCTGCCCCGGAAGACGATTAGTTAGGCTAAATATAAAGTAACTTGTAATTCCCAAACTAAGAAAATGCTCCTTTGAGTGTACTCCAAATATAACAAGTGTCTCATTGGTTGATGATTGAACAGTCATTGTGGGCTGGAAAGTCGTACCACTTGAGCCTGCGTGAAGAAAGTTGCAATGGTTGGTCACTTCAAATATTAGCATAGTTTATTTAGACATTTGATGGGGCCTTCACGTTGGAACACAGATTATTCTTTTGAATAGCATTACTGAGTTCTAGACTGCTTGAAGTGTAATACGAGCAGCTTCTCTCTGCAATTTACGCTAATATGATTCCTGTTTCGCATCTGCACGAAGCCGGTTGACGTTTCTGGTTTGAATCAAAATTTCTCACGTTGAAACGTCCATTTTGTTTATCTTGTGGATTCGCACCACTATTGGTTGAGGGCGATTATAAGACTACTTGAGCTTCGTAAAAAATAGAGGAGGCGTTTCTTGTACACAGATTTAAAGAGGTAATATCGATTATATCTGTTTCAGATAGTGTAATAGCACGGAACGGATACATATACGAAATTGCACTTTTTTACCAAAGCATTTCACAAATTTACTTTAGTTACACTTAAAACAGGCTTTTTTTTCATGCAGGGAATGCTGTCTTGAAACCAGGATATTATGTGTAGAATAAGTGAGGCTGGCCGCAATGTATTTTTTGGCTATCATAGAATTATATTTTCTAAATTGTAATCAAGGAACAAGCATACACACCACATCGCGTAATTGAAACCTGATGTCACTAACGATATATTGCTAAGCTAAGGTGAAGGTAGTGATCATACCCTCTGTGTTCACTCTTATTGGTGCTTGACTGCGATGGTCGAGCACAACTTAACGGCTTTGCTTTCTTATTTCGAGCAGTCTTGGCCAGTCAGCGTTATCTTATTAGTACAGACCTTTTTGTCAGCTGCCATTTCACCATAATTTAAACTATGAGCTTAGATTCAACCTTCGAACATGTCAAGCGTTCTCCAAAGTACCTAAGGAGACGCTACACAAAAGCTTTATTTCTCGATAAACGTACATTGCCTCAGATGGACGAAAAGGCTGATATCAAAAACACACCCTGTCTTTTTCAAGCGTCGATAGTTTTCAATATTCTACCATTTTTTGTCCAGTTATGGTTTTGTGCGCTTTGTTGCTCAGTGTATTCTATTTACTAAAACGAAATGCGGTATTTAGAATGTCTAAGCATTTCTCGCGGTTTCATTATATTGAAATGTGTTAGTGAAGAATTTGTAATGAAACGTGGATCCAACCCCAGATCATTTTTCTCACCGGAACAGTCGATCTACCATCTGCGCGAGTGGCGGCGGCTGGTACAGCAGCTGGCAAGCCCAGAGCGATGTGATCAGTTAAATATATAATGGTACACTGTTATCTCAAAAACTGGTGAAATATTTACCTGTTTCATTTTTATTACTTTTTTGTAGTCTGGCATGTTTCGGCTTTCAGATAACTACTATTAATATCACTATCACTATTAATATCACTAAAAAACATAACTACTATTAATGATCACTATCGAAACAGCTTGCTTTTCCTTATTGCTTGAAATACATTATAACACGTTGACTGCTGTCATTAACACGCAATCTTTACAGGCTGTGGGCGGCCTGCTGCGAAGTCAAGAATTCTAAATGGAAAGAACGTGAGAAGAGCAAACCAGCCGTGGATGGTGATAAACTTTATTTTTTCTCGAACGTTTGTTATTTTGATTTTTCTATGTTTTCCTTTCTTTACTTAATCAAAGCCCTACCACTATCATTGCCTGTACTGTCACACGCTCATCCATACTCCGAAATGTCCTTCACGTGCGCAGTAAAGTAGTACCCATCCTCACAGGTCACCCGCCTCCTCATTGTACGCTGGCGCTAATCATGCAGAGACAACTCGTTTGGGGAACTATAAATGAGAAATATAAATATTCTTCCACGGCTGCTATAGTTTTGTGGGGAGGTACTCTTGTAAGAGCTATGTCTAAAGAATTTATTTGCTCGCCTAAAAACCGACAAGGAAAACAAATATACATAGGAATTCATTCTTTCGCAGCTTAACCAATATTTCATGTGGAGTACGCTTGGAAGGGGCACTAACAACCTTATGGGAAAACTCACTTGAATGCTGTGGCATTAAAAATAAGAGGAGATTCAAAATATTAAGCTCGATAACATTAGCTTTAAATGCTAAGTTTTATTCAATGTTCGTCTCAACAATATTTGACTAAATAAGCTTCACTGAACGCCATATGGCGAGTTAATAAGTTGAAAGCTGAATCGTAATTAACCTCAGCCGTTTCTATATTGCATATTAAAGTTTAAAGTGAAGACGCCTTAGTATAAATTCACTTTTCATCATCATCATCATCATCATCATAATCATCATCATCAGCCTTATTATACCCACTGCAGGGCGAAGGCCTCTCCCATATTTCTCCACTTAACCCGGTTCTGTGCTAGCTGCATCCACTTGACCCCTGCGAACTTCTTAATCTCATCCGCCCACCTAACTTTCTGCCGCCCCCTGCTACGCTTCCCTTCCCTTGGAATCCAGTTTGTTACCCTCAGCGATCATCGGTTATCCTCTCTTCGCACTACATGTCCTGCCCATGTCCATTTCTTCTTCTTAATTTCTACTAGAATGTCGGTAACTTGAGTTATTTCTCTGACCCACTCTGCACGCTTTCTATCTATTAATGTTACCCCTACCATTTTTCGTTCCATAGCCCTCTGGGTTGTCCTCAACTTAAGTAGAACTCTCTTGGTTAGCCTCCACGTTTCAGCCCTATAGGTGAGTACAGGCAAGATGCAACTGTTGTATACTTTCCTCTTGAGCGATACCGGTAAGCTGCTAGTCATAATCTGCGAGTGCTTGCCAAATGCGCTCCATCCCAATCGTATTCTTCTTGTTATTTCCTTTTCGTGGTCCGGGTCTGCGGTTACTGCCTGTCCTAAGTAGACATATTCGCCTACTACTTCCAGTATTTCGCTACCTAATGTAAACTGTTCCTTCCCGAGGCTGTTGAACATTACCTTAGTATTCTGCATATTGATTTTCAAGCCTACCTTTCTACTTTTCCTGTCTAGGTCATCAATCATTATTTGCAGTTCATCCCCCGAGCTGCTTAGCAAGGCAATGTCATCAGCAAATCGCAGATTACTGAGGTATTCTCCATCTACCCTTATCCCTAACTGCTCCCATTCCAAGTCTCTGAATACTTCCTCTAAACAAGCTGTGAATAGTACTGGGGAGATTGAGTCTCCTTGCCTAACACCTCTCTTTATGGGAATTTTGTTCATCATCATCATCATCATCAGCCTGATTATACCCACTGCAGGGCGAAGGCCTCTCCCATATCTCTCCACTTAACCCGGTTCTGTGCTAGCTGCATCCACTTGACCCCTGCGAACTTCTTAATCTCATCCGCCCACCTAACTTTCTGCCGCCCCCTGCTACGCTTTCCTTCCCTTGGAATCCAGTTTGTTACCCTCAGCGACCATCGGTTATCCTCTCTTCGCACTACATGTCCTGCCCATGTCCATTTCTTCTTCTTAATTTCCACTAGAATGTCGTTAACTTGAGTTATTTCTCTGACCCACTCTGCACGCTTTCTATCTCTTAATGTTACCCCTACCATTTTTCGTTCCATAGCCCTCTGGGTTGTCCTCAACTTAAGTAGAACTCTCTTGGTTAGCCTCCACGTTTCAGCCCCATAGGTTACTTGTTACTTTCACTTAAATTCACTTTTACAACCCTGAAAACGTATTTTGACTATATATGTGCTGGCATTAAGGGGCCACTTTTGCCTTTCTCTCCTTCATCCGATATATTTGGATATGAATTCTGTTACTTCCACTTACCGCAGCATACCACAGTTTGCGGACATTTACACGAAAGGATTGTTTATTCCGCGCCCTTTTATTTTCGGTTGTTTGGGTGCCTGTCAACATTTTGTGATGTCTGATACATCAACTTTTCATCCAAAGTCTTGGTATGTATTCTTGGGCAGTATAGCCGCCCCCACTGGCGCGTGTTTTCACTCACCCGTTTATAGTGCTTTCGGTCTTTTCTTTTTGATGCGAGGAATATTTTAAATTCCAGGCGAAGACTTAGAAATTACAACCACCTGGGGATCTTTAGCATCCACTGACATCGCACAACCCCGCCTGTTCGTTTCTGTAGAGGCGAAAAAAAGAGGCGCCCGACTGCTTTGTGATGTCAGTGCGCTTGAAAGTTCCCAGGCGGTCTGAATTACTCCCTCCACCACGGCCCTCTGTCTCTTACCGCTTTCACTCCCACCTTCCTCCCTTTCTTTACGACGCGGTTCAAGTGGCCGCAAAAAAACGCTTGACAGATTCGGCGCCGTTGCTGGCCTGTAAACCAAGAGAGAGAAAGAGCGAGAAAATAAAAATGAAAGGCAGAGAGAATGATCGCTAGAACAATTTTTATTATTGTTAGAAGTGTTATTCCTAAAGGTTCAGTATCAACTAGGCCGGCTTCTGTTCTCCGTTTTTATTAATCACGTTGCTCGTGGTTAACAACTCCTCTTTCCTCCTTTTGCTGTTGATATAAAAATATTCAAGTCAATACATTCTTTTTAAGAATGCTCCATATTGCAATTGGACGTATTTGCTTTTTCTAATTGGCGCACCAAGAATGGATTTACTCTCAAGTTTAAAAAAAAAAAAACTAAGGTTGTCTAATTTACTCGTAAAGCGCATAACCCTCTTTGCCCTTAATCTTTGAATTCAGTGGTGTTGTCCAGGGCTGATAAATGTATTAACCTCGATCTATATTTGACCGCACTCTCAGCTTCTCTCATCCTAAACACTTATCTCGCCTGCAAGCTATGCGCGAATTCATCTCCAGGCTTTGGCGAGAGTTCCGCGCTCCAACCCCTTTCTTAAAGGTGTAGGTAGTCGTCTGTGTGCTTGCTGCTCTTTTAATATTCGTCTGTTGTTTGGAACGGTACTTGCAAATCAAACTGTGGCAAAGTCGATAGAATACAGCAAACGCTTTTATGCATATTTTAGCATCGTTTCCCCCACGCAGCTTTCAACTCTGGCTCTACAAGGATTAACTCACCGCAACTTCATCCTCTTAACTGCCGTCGGATAAGAGCAGATATCAGTTTCTTGTACAATTTCCTCCATGGCCCCATTACGCGCTTTGAGACCGTGGAGTGCATCCTATTTCGAATTTCGCGGAAGAGCCTGAGGGAATTCGGACCACTTCAAGTTTCTCTGCTCCCCTCACAAAACAATTCACACGCCGTTTAATTATCTTTCTCCTAATGTTAATTTGATCGGAACCTCGCTTTCTTTCTAATGCAAGTTCGCCGCGTCCTATTCTGAACAGTCATTTTTATCAAATATTAGATCCTCCTTGAACTGATTTCTATACACTTTATTCGTGCATTGTTTTTAATCTTCTTATATATTTTCACTTTTTCAGTGTAAAAGTATGTAATCGTTTTAATCGATTTACATGATTGTAAGCATTGTATATAACTGTATTTGGTTGTTTCTTCTTTTGTATGCTTTTTGTGTAATTTTTCAGGACGACCTCCTAATATTGTTTTCATTCCCTGCGCGACTCATATTATCTAAATTCAATTTATTGTGTTATTTTCACCTTTTTTTGTCATTATGTACATGTGAAAATCTTACGTGTCATTTTTATTGTGACTTCTGCTGCAGTACACATTAATATAAATATTGATTATTATTATTAATAATATTAATATTTTGCTAGTATTAATGTTACTATTATCACAGGTGCGTTCTTCAGTAAAATTTGTTTTGAGAGAAGGATGTGGTGAAGAACTTGTCTGTATTGAATCATCATACGTGACAGTAATGCGAAGTGTCATTCTTAATTCAGCCAATACGTTACTGGCTTCGGGTTTTTGCACCATGTGCAGGTCAGCGTAATTTCGGTTTATGCTGTGAACTCATCCAACGTATACACTGTTTACTGCGGGGGTACATTGGTAGCAGGGAGATTCGTGCTGACCGCCGCCCGCTGCCTCTACAGAAAGTAAGTGTTTGAATACCATGAGAAGCTCACTTCTATTTAGTAAGAAGATGAACAGAGAAATACAGGTCTATAATCATAATCATAACCTACTGGCTAAGCAAAATATATTTTATTTCGGTCTTAGTGCTAGCAAAGCTGACTACATGTTAGAGCTTCAGAAAGTGAATATTCGCCGCATGCAAGTACACGGTGACAAGGTTTTTTTTTTTTTCTTATTCTCACAACATGCTATACCCAAAATATGTGCTCGCAATATTGCGCGTACCGTACTAGCAGAACGAAACCGAAAACACTCTCTTTATCTGATGGGGTAGAAATATTTTGTAAGCTTTTCATAATCGTGGCAAGATTTTTCTCTACATTTGCAGAAAAAAAAAATTGTAAGTGGTAGTATTCCTTTGTTTCTTCAACCTTGTCTAGTACAGTGGATGTAAAACAAGTGTTAGTCGGCGCGCAGTTGACCAGCGCATTGTGTATATTGTAAATGTTATGCCTATGCAATAAAAGTAATATGTGTTTGTCGGCTCGAAAACCGGCGTGTAATCAAAACTCTAACTTGCATAATAGCGACTTTTTATTAACATTTTCACGAAAGCTCAGAGAAGGGCTGTCATCGAAATCTACAGAGTTCTCTTAGATCTTTACTCCAAGTCGTTGGCTGCTATTTAGTAGACGTTAATAATTACTGCATTCCTTCAAATATATTCCTGATTGTGGCTCCCACTAAACTATGGACGATTTGTCCATCTAAGAAAACGTATACTTAAATTAGAGCATAGCCGAATAATGTGGCGAACAAAGACTACATATAATAAGAACGCATCATATCAATAGTAAGAAAAAAATTTTTGCCGTCGATTACGTTGCTTCCTAATGCAAAATTTGAGTGCAGTCATCACCTGTTTCACCTTTTCGATAGAGGGAGACAACAATTGTGAGCAATACATCTATGTACAATTACAGAGAAGTTTTTTTATTGTTCACATATATTCTTTCGAAGAAACACTCCGCTAACATTTCTTCACTGTCATGGAGGAAGCTATGCGGTCGGAGAAATGAAATGTTCAGTTAAGCCATCCGGAGATTGCGGGAGGCAGCACATGGGTCGCTAGAAACGCTGCATGGTGAAGAGATAGCAGCGACTGACTGATGCTGCTGACGCCGCTAGCCATTAAATTCAACGTGGCTCTTCGTTTCAATTTAGGATGCGCGCAATCTTGATCCGCTGATACCGAGGCGGCGATTCTGTAACCGGAGAACACGGTCGCCGTCAAGCAAGTAAAGAGAGAGGGGGGGGGGGAGGGGGTACACGCAGCGGCGAACGGTGGCGGCAGGAGCGCGAGCAGCAATCGGGGTACACACTGTCGCCACCACGGAGGAAGAAGAGGGGAAGGGGGGGGGGGGGGGGAGCCGTCCCCAGATTGTAAACATGAAGGCTAATTGGCTAAATGGATTTGGACCAGGAAGCCAATAATGTCAGGTGTGGGTGTCCATGAAATTGAAGCAGAGAAACTGGGTGCTTACTTACTCTCTAAACCAAAGCAAATAAAGACACTTACCACTTGCCAAACACACAGCAATATTTCAGTGCAAAACAGTCAAGAACAGCCACTAGAAAGGTGGCCAAACAGTGCTTTCGCACACAACCTCAATAAGCTCAAGGTAACCCATGCTAACCGTTATGTCGCTGTAGTATCTTCGAATCTTGTGATTAAAGGGTTAAATAAAAATGACCGTATCTCCTTTTGGTTTCTATTTTAACCGTAAATAATAAAATGATAAAATGATAGACGAGACCGTGAAACCTGAGCCATATTTGAAAATTTCTTATTCGGCGACCAAGTCAAAATATTGAGCGTATGAAACACGAACCTGGTGTTCAATGAGTTGGCTTTATTTAATTGTTCATGAAACACTTTGTTTGTGTAATGAGGCTTAACATCCAAGATCAAATCAGGCTATGAGAGACGCCGTAGTGGAGGGCTCCAGAAATTTAAAACAATGGAAGTTTTAACGGGCTCTGGTTCAGCGTACATGTCCCTTCTTTTTCGCCTCTTTCGAAACGTTGCGACCGCGGCCGGGATTCGATACCGGGCTCTCTTGCTCGTTTTATATTCGTAGCGGTATAGACAATTACGGAAACATAAATGACTTTCGTTTTGTGACGTTTACGACCTTAATTTTAGCAATATAATTTTAGCCCATAAAGCAAAAACTAAACGAGTTGATTAGGTAATTTGAGTTGAATATATTTCGATTGATTAACGCCCATAATCTAGTTAACGGTCACCGGTGGTGCGCTGTAGACGTACAGTTAGCTTTCACAGACAACACGTAGATGCTTCTGACGGTTTATATAGTAAAGACCACGCACGTAAGATTCGCTATGTAAACAAACACAAGCGCTCTATGAGTACCAAATTTCATTTTGTGGCTCATACCTCCTCAATAAACAATAAAAAGTCAGAAGTATTTTGCACTCCGCTATAGTTCTACACCAGTGGAAGATATTAATAGTTATAGGAAGGCTAAGGTGTATTAAGGCTTATTTATTAAACATTCTGTGGGAGATAGAAATTAATATATTTGAATGTAAATGGTAGTCTAAAGCTGACTGCTTACCTTCACTTTCTTGCTGTATTTTTCATTTTCCAGCGGAAGCCATGCCAGCATAGTACGCGTATACTACGAAAGCGAAAAGCTTCAGGGTGATATGGGCAGGAATAAGTACATAAGAGCTAAAGACGTTATTCTTCATCCTCGCTACGACTATAAATTGCGCAAACACAATGTGGCTTTGCTTAGGGTAAGTACCTGCGATTACTGCAGTGTATGCTGAAAGAGCAAACCGCGTCATACCCTGCTGCAATCTTTGCGGTGGGAGCGAAAAACAAAATATACCTGTTATCTTTTATAGTTTCTCTGCTACAACTCTACATAACACACTAACTGGTCACCATCAGAGATCCATAAACAGTGGACTATTCATCGAATTGACGACGGAATAGGTTTAATTCGCGATGGGCTGCTTGGAGTGGCTGAAAGACGCACATGTTTTGCAATCTTTTCAGCTCCAGAGAAGCTTTCAGGCGTGCATTTGGTGCATTTGTTCTGGCGTTCTCACCGAACTTCAGTACAGAAAGGAAGCCGATGTTAGTTAACTGTGGTAATCGCGTTAAGGCACGCATGTACGGCTAGTGTACGTGCTGATATGTAAATGATGCAGTTTACATGAATATCAGTTAATAAAGCCGCAGTTAATTTATTCTCACGGAGCTAGACTTCGTTCTTCTACTTTAACATAAAACATTAAAATCTTGCGGTCATGGACAGAGTTACGGCAGGGGAGTAGAAAATATTAACGCAGGTGAAATAACTCCTTGCTCCGTTAACCGATATTAGCGTTTCTGCCTCCCGTACGAACAACCTACAAGAACGCCTTCGGGTGATTTGGTAGTGCATTATTGAATGAATCGGTAAATCTACGGATTGACACCATGTACATGCGGTGCACTGGATACGGCGTTTCTCAACTTTGCAGTAGCCAGGAGCAGTGAGGTTTTTTTTTTCACACTCCGTAGCGTACCGGGCGATGTATTGCAATTGCAATGTATTGCAATTAACAGGGCCTTAGCGCAGCCGTTTGATGCGGCGAGTAGCGTTATTATAGTTTTTGCGGAGGAATGAATCGACAGCATTGTCGTCGTAGACTTCTGAAACTTTGATGAGCAATTAAGATGTCAGGGGTATATTTAATATTCGTATGGATTCATTAAATCTGCAGCCACCGTGCTCTATCGAGGACTCGCCCTTAGTCTGGTCTGTAGCATCGAATGATTTGCGTTTGGCGGTCCTCTTTTGATGAGGGCCCCGCATCCAGATAGACAATAGCACTCATCGACCAGTTCGAACCGGAAGATGGATTTGCAGGGGCAGAATGCTAGGTTTGCATCAAACCAGGTCTTGCAAAGAATCCCTGGATGACCATTCCGTTCACTACAAACAACAGCGTCCCACACATGCCTAAGCGTCTCATTGTGCCGCCGACGTCGGAACAGTATGTCCTTCTCCATGTGTTCATAGTTTATATAGCTTAAGGTCTGCTGCTGTAATGGAGCCGTCCCCACAAGTGATTTGGAAAATTTAAACCTCCAAGCATGATGTTCTGCAGCGATTAGCATGCATTGCCCACATTTTATAGCGAATTGTTTTTTGCTCGCTCGCTCGCTCGTTGAAGAATTGTGACATTCTATGGGGGGGGGGGGGGGGTGAATACCGGATCGTATAAATTACAGGTATATTTCAGACCTCTTACCCCTGCCTCGGGTATTGAGCGGCTGATGATAATGATGATGGCAATGATATCTAGTTCATTATATTTATTCTGCAACTGAAGAACAATGTCAGGAACTGATTCGCTGTCTGCCCTGATGTCACTCTCAAAGTCCTCGCACTGGACTAATGTTTCCACCAAGATTTGCCTGTTAGCATACGACTTCTTCTCATTTCATCGCTCTTGTCTAAGGTCGTCGGTTGTGCATGCTGTTTTACCAGAACGATAGATCTGTTTTGACAGCAGCGACACGTTTTCCCATAGTGTGAAACGTCTGGGTTAAGACGAGGCCAGTAGTACTTTTCTTTGAGCCTTGCAAGTGTGCTGGGGACACTCAAGTGTCCAGACGTTAGTTCATCGTGGCAAGCGTGTAAAATTTCATCACGTAGACATATAGGTACAACAATCAGATACGGCGTTTGGTTGGTTGAAACGCTTTTCTTCATAAGAACACCACCGTGCAGACATAACGATGACAGAACATGCTTGAAAGCTCTCGAAACAGTTGTGCATGCACCTTTCACAGAGTCCATGTTGTGATGAAGTTCAGGATCTGCAGATTTCGTTCAGCAAGGCACTCTCGCTGATGGTATTTAACAGTATGGCATCATCAGGAATTTCATCTGTGGGGGGATCTACAATGGCACGCGAGAGGCAGTCGGCGTCCAAATGCTGGCGGCCAGACTTGTACGTGACAGTTATGAATACCTGTAGTCGGAGACTCCATCTTATAAGATGGGATGACGGGTCCTTTAGAGTGGTAAGCCAACATAAGGCATGGTGGTCAGTAACTACTTTGAACGGTTTCCCATAAAGATATGCCCGGAATTTCGAGGTCGCCCACACAGTGACTAGACATTCTTTCTCTGTTGCAGAATAGTTCGGTGCAGATTTAGATAGACAGCGAATGGCGTACGCAATCACACGTTCTTCACCACCCTGTATTTTAACTAGAACGGCACCCAGGCCTACGTTGCTGGCATCGGTGTGAAGCTCCGTGTAGGCGTTTTCGTCTATGGGATGTGCTTGTAGACGGCGTTGAAGCTCTGGGAACGCTTGTACCTGCAGTGTGTGCCAAATCAAAACCGTGTCTGTCTTCGTCAGACGTGTTAGTGGCGCGGCGGGTCGAGCAAAATCTTTGAAGTAGCGCCCGTATTAAGCGCATAAGCCAAGAAATCGTCGAAAAGCTTTCTGGTCTTGGGGCGAAGGGAAGTTGACAATAGCTGCCGTTTTCTCAGGATCAGGCAGGACACCAGCGTGGCTTACAACGTTTTCCAAGAACATGAGCTTGGTGTAAGCAAAATCACACTTCTCGTTCTTTAATCTAAGGCCAGAGAATGTTATGGCTTACAAAACAAGTTCAAGGTGCCGAAGGTGCTCCTGGAACGTTGGAGCGAAGGCCGCAACGTCGTCACGGTAAACGAGACATTTCTGCCACTTGAGATTTGCAAGTATGGTGTACATAAGCCGTTGGTAAGTAGCCGGCACGGTGCAGAGACCGAAGGGCATAGACCCATCCGTATTAATAAAAGCCGTTTTCTCGCTCCTTCTCATCTACCTCTATTCGCCAGTATCCCGATTTCAGGTCCATTGAAGAGACATATTTTGCGGAGCAGAGATGATCCAGAACATTGTCGATCCAGCGAGGGGATAGATGTCTTTCTTCGTAACTGTGTTTAGCCGCCGGTAATCCAGACAAAAGGGTACCATTCATTTTTTTACAAGAACGACTGGTGCAGCCCACGGACTCCGCGAGGGCTTGATGACATCGCCGTGAAGAATCTCTTTCATTGGTGGGTGAAAGCGGCGCGTTCAGTCGTAGACCCTCGGTAAGGTGACTGTCTGAGTGGCGGTACGTTATCATCTGTTATAATGCGATGCTTGATGAGATCGGTTCTGCCAACACGTGACGAATCGGAGAAGGTCTCTCGACAGCGCTAAAGGAGCTCGTTCACTTGGTGATGCTGCAGTTGAGAAAGTGTAGGGTTAATATCGAAGTGTAAATCGGTAGTAGGCCTCACCAGCCCGGTCATCGACAGCGTCGCAAGTCCAGAGGCATTTCGAAGGTGCGGGGTACCGCAAATGTCAGCCACTACAGTTCCAATTTTTAAATGCTGGTCCTCACCGCTAACATTCGTGAGCAGGACATCTGCTTTGCCGTCTTCGAGGCGAACAACTCCTCTGCGCACAAAAAGCAAAATCTTTTCGCTTCAAAGTCTCGCAGTGATCAAGTGGCCTCCGGCAGTACAAATTTGCGGGCCTGTCCAGGGTGTAGTCACCTTTTTAAGAGTGTCGGCGAATGGCCCACTCATTACAGAATATTCGGCGCCGGCATCTGCGAGCGCTGTCACGTCGGTTCCGTCCACTGAAATGTTCAGGTCGGCGGTTGGCGCTATAGTGTCGCCGGAACCTCGCGGGGTCCGGTCACGGCTTCGGTGTTGTACTAGCTGATATTGTGTCGTAGAAGAACTGCAGAGCGCAGGCAGCGGATCAAAGGGGGGCGCCTCGTGTCGTCGTGAAAAGGTGTGACCATACGGCTGCAGCGGTGGAGGAGCTTGAGAATGTCGTCGATTAGAAACCTTTTCCCCAAAGGTTGCCGCATCTAGTTTTCCCAACTGGGGACTGGGGAGCGGACCCGCGTCAGGCCGGTATTTGGATGTGTCTGCGTGGAGTAATGGCACGGGGAAGGTGACAATCATGTACGCCTCAATACGGTGAAGTATGCGTCAATGGAAGGCGGCCGTTCACCAGGCTGCGGTTTTTGTGCGTCGGCGTGAACCCCGGCAGACCCATTCGTCGGTAATAGCAATCGCGGTACCGGTGACCAGCTTCGTAACAGTGGTTTCACAGCGGGCGATGGTCGCGAGTGTGCCAGACGTCGCTTTTGCGTGGACGCACCTGAGGAGGTCAAGCGGGAGGTGCTAGACGAGTGTACGCAGGGGGTTCTTGGTGCTGACTGGGAGGTGGACAGGCACAACGAGTGACTACGGCGTAGGTGATGGCCCTTGGTGGGATTGTCGAGAGTGACGCGGGTGGATTGAGTGTCTGGTTGACCTCTTCTTGAGCCATCTGAGAGAGGCAGGATACTTGTAGGTGCTGGCGTCGAAAATAGTATTTTCAGCGCCTCGCGTACGACGGCCCGTATGGTCTCGTGGAGTATGTCAGTGCTACCATGGTCGGCGTTGGCGGCAGCAAAAGAGGTGGACGGCCGCTCGTAGTGCTTGAATTGCGTATCTAGCGCCTTTCCAAATGGTAGTGGCCTCCGACACAAATTCCCCGATAATCTTGGAGGGACATCGCACTAATCCAACTTAGATCTGTTCCTTAATTTCCCTCATGATGTAGCGAAGTAGCGACGGAACAGCCTCGCCATGTCCTCGAAGTAAACGAGGACGTTCTAATTAGGGAGCTGTACTCTCGTCTTTAGGAGCAGCTCGGCGCGTTCTTTGCGAATAACGATGGTGAAAGCTCGCAGGAACTGGTCCTTGAAGAAACTCAACGTTGTGATAGTGGTCTCAAGATCTTCGAATCATGTGCCAGCTGCACCATCCAGCGAAAAAAAAAAAACATGCTGTAGTTTCCGGTCGTCGCCCCAGCGATTTTACTGGGCTACTCGCTAAAATTTGTCTAGCCAGTCTTCCGTGTCGTCGCCTGGAAAGACTGCGAAGGTGGGTAGCTCCTGTGGCGGCTGCAACACGAAGGAGGGCGCAGTGGTATCGGCCAGCATCATTATGGGTGGTTGTGTTGTATATATATATATATATATATATATGGTTCTTCTAGCTTCCAAAGACGTTAGCGCGTGTCATGAGCGCCGTTGTGATTTTGTTTGTTTGATACATTCGAGAAGGTGGCCAAGGCTTGAATTTTAAGGCCCATCGACAGTTTTGCTTACTTGTTGGTGCGACTGCAATGAATGTCCCTACCTCATGAAAAGTCATCGCTCTAGCCACTCTCTTCAAACCATTTGGAACTCATACAGCTAGCCCTTTGCTTTAACTACATTAGGCAAAGTTACGTCTATGTCTGAAATAAATGAAATGGATTCGCAGGTGTCAGGGTGTCAGTTCTAATTGGTTTCAGGACACATTGATTCTGCACTCGGTCGTTCAACATTTCCAGTAACAATAAATGCTATGTATATTCATAGTTCCTTGACGGGTCACTAGAACTTGCTTTAGTTGGAATCACTGTGGTAGATTTCAGGTGGTAAATATGCGTCCCAGAAAGCCCTGGCGGATTTGTAGTGAGCGTAATTGAAAGCCGTCCTGAATTTAGTCCCCCAAAATAGTTTTGTGTCGTTTTTGTTCAAATGTGTGAAGCGCAGTTATTTTAATGTTTCTAAGCATAGCGTGTTAACTCAATGGTCTCGATCTTCTTTTTTTGAGGGGGAGGAGGGTGCAGTCAGGAATCCGAGCGGTTTGACATATTTTCAGGGGAAGATTTTTCTTTATAAATTCCTTTTTGATTTGTGCGGGATTTAGCTTGAACAATAAAGGTGAAAGCGGGAGGCAGAAGTAATATGAGAATAAATATTACTATCGCGATTTTCATTCCTTCATTGAATTATGTACTATACCATAAAAGCAAAATACCAGTGTTGACTAAAAATGGTACGCCTTTGTGAGAGAAATTTGTGATATAGCTTAGTGTAGGACGTGGAGAAGCAATTTGTGCAATAGCCGCCATGTGACACTTGTGAGTAGCTTTATGTGGAAAATCCAGGTGGAATTTAAATGAATGCAAAAAATTGTAAACTTTCGTTCATTTGAAGCCTGCTTATACAAACAATTGAATAAAGTCGACTGATAATAATATTTCTATTTGATGATAATGCACTTGCGGAATGTGGATATTTATAATTTTATATATTCAATCTAACTTGGCAACAAATGGAATTTGGTTGCTCGTTTCTTGTTTTACTTCACAGGCGGATCGCATATGTTACATGTACTACCACATCACCAACCCCATATCTGAATTTGCTCCTTCCTTTGCTTCAATTGTTGCTCCTTCATGGCATTGTTGCTCTTTCCTTGAATCAAGCTAGTGGAAGATATTTCCATTGTGGCTTTAAATGATGTTTTGCAAATACTTGGAGCTCTGTAGTGCTCGAATGATGCGGGTGAAAACTGGAGCTGCACTAGGACGAAATTAAGGCTTTAAAAATTGCAGCGAAATCATCTACCATCTACAGCATTCCAAACTCATTCCTATTATAAGAGCAGCTATGTTAAAGAAAGAAAAGTACGAAAAGAAATTCCTTAACCTCTGCTCTTCTTATGTCCTTCTTAAAATGATTTTTATGCCCCAATTTGCCTAGATATATCTCTCTTGTAAATGGTACCTGGCTTTTAACTTATCCGAACCTACAGTTATCTCCAGAACAAAAATATTTAACAGAGAGAAAAAGGAAATTAAATTTTCACTTGAAGATTTGCATGCCGTGCAGTGATTGATTTGCCGCTGGTCTTAACAATACTTCAAGATTTCAAGCATTTTTGTTATTTATAGCTGTGGCAGAAGGTAGAAAGGAACACTAGGTCGAACCGTATCTGTCTGATGGAAAAGAAATCACGCCTGGTGAACAAGAAGGTGAAAGTGATAGGCTACGGTCGTAAGTATGCATCGGTTTTAATTCGTATAATAATAAAATGTGTGCGGTGCGGTATATCGTGAGTGGCGTCCACAAGTACCACTCGGGGCATGAGAAACGCTGTTCTAGGAAAAAGGAAGAAATGGGTATTGTGAAAATGGTGGAAATGATGATGCCGCTAAAACAACTGAACAGTTAGCCAATAGACGCATCTAGCAAAGCGAAATCAATGTCACAATTCAAACACCAGTCAGAAGCTTTTGCAGAGTAAAACGTAGGCACTTAACATGTCATGCACTGGAAAGCAGTATGTGCAATTTACGCAAAAATGCAAATACAGTATTATTTTCGCGAATTGAGGGCACGTAGTTGAATTGATACAGGATTGTCTGGGCTAGCCTCTAGCCCAGACATGTGTTAGCCTCTAGATGAGGGATTCTATGGCATTGGAGCTTTTTGACTAAAGACGAAAACGCTTCACCGAGACAGTGGCTTCAGATACTTCATCAGCAGAATCCAATCTATTAAACCATTATTTCTATTCAGTACGTTCTGCAGAGAGCTATGGAACGAAAAATGGTAGGGGTAACATTAAGAGATAGAAAGCGTGCAGAGTGGGTCAGAGAAATAACTCAAGTTAACGACATTCTAGTGGAAATTAAGAAGAGAAATGGACATGGGCAGGACATGTAGTGCGAAGAGAGGATAACCGATGGTCGCTGAGGGTAACAAACTGGATTCCAAGGGAAGGAAAGCGTAGCAGGGGGCCGCAAGAAGTTAGGTGGGCGGATGAGATTAAGAAGTTCGCAGGGGTCAAGTGGATGCAGGTAGCACAGAACCGGGTTAGGTGGAGAAATATGGGAGAGGCCTTCGCCCTGCAGTGGGTATAGTCAGGCTGATGATGATGATGATGACGTTCTGCAGTTTGCAACTTTGTCGCAGCTCTTTCAGGTCATTAACGGAAAATAATGAGGTAATATATTCTGCGAAGTAATTCAGAACACAAAGCTGTGAGAAAGGAACAACAATGTCGTTTGCAAAGTACTTATTCTTTTATCGTACGTGCCAAACTATTTATTAGTAGAACCCTAGATAGTGAGGCTAGTTTATCAGCGCAGTGTTCTTCAAGAAACTAGCATCTGTGAAATGGGATATCATAGTATTTAGTGAGGCTAAAGGCCCAAATGAGGCATGCACTGCACTGAACGGCTGGGACGTATTGTGTTATCGATATTTTACTGAAAAACGGGAACTATAGGAGTAGCTTTCCTGGTCAATAAGGATGTAGCTGGCAACAAAATAATTCTATAGGATTATTGATAGGATGTCAGGAGTCTTAATTAGGCTTCAGCGGTAAAAACAGAACATTTTACATGGTTATGCGCTTACATGTAGTCTTTCTGAACAAACATTCAAAAGCTTCTACGGAATGCAGAAAAATAAATGAATGTAAAAACGAAGTGTAATACACTGATGTGCGACTTCAATGGTAAGGTAGACAAAAAGCAGGCTGGCAACAAGAGTAAAGTTGGGTGCTATAATATCCGCTGTAGGGATAGCAGGGTAAGATATTAGTTAAGTTCGCCCAGCGTAATAGCTTAAGAATCCTGCGTACCTTTAGCAAACAGAAGAACAGGACATGGAAAAGACCAAACGGGGAGACTAACAATGAAATTTAATTCATATTTTGTTGTAAGCCTGGCATTATGGAGAATGTAGAGTTAACCGGATAGGTGTGATGCAGTGGCCAAAGACTGATGATGCCCAGAATTAGTTTAACGAAACACATTAGTAAAGGAGAAGTCCATGAACTAATTAGCTCTGTGAGTGAAAGCAGAATAATTTATAATCTCGCTACAGAACAGATACTTAGCTTTAGCCGAGGGGAAGGACATTGGTGAAAAAGTAATGAACGATGTCTTCAGAGATGTCATTACTGAGCGTGCGGTAGAAGTAGGCGGAAGGACAGTTAAATAGGATATCGGTAACCTATCTAAGCAGACGAAAGATTTCATGAAACCTCCAACCCAAAACCCATAATAAAACTGGATGAGCTCTCAAAGGTAATGGATAGGGGAAAAGCGTCCGACTTAAGGAATTGAGATATTGAGAAAATTGATAATGCTCTAAGGTAGATTGGTAGCCTTGAATCGCTGAAGAGGAAATTAGGCACAGACGCAAATAAGATATATGCGTTAAGCGACATGGTGGGCCTTATCATCGCCAATATGGGCAAGATACTCAGAGTAGCCGAAGAGGTCAGTACTGACTGATTCAGTAGTAGTCTGGAGAGTAATGAGATTAGCAGTAGTGATGAGCATTCGGATGTTCCACCTGAAGAAGGACGAGAATATGAAAGCTTAGAAACTCTAAAAGAAGGGAAAGCAGCTGCTTAGGATCAGATAACTACAAATGTTTTGAAGGACAGGGGAGATATGGTGCTAGGAAAACTGAGCACACTTCCTGGTGTCATCGACGCTGCCAGACTCGTGGAGGAACGATAGCATTATCTTAATTCATAATATATTTATAGCTAAGGTCTTAAATATTGCCGACAAGTTAGCTCAGTATCCGTTACGTACAAGGCGTTAACTCAGGTAATCGGTAATAGCTTAAGGGCAACCTTAGATTTCAATCAACCAAGGATCAAGGACATTTTAGGAAACGGTACTATATTATCGATCATATTCATGCGATCAACCAATTGATAGACAAATCCTCAGATATAACTAGGCCCTGTACAAAGGATTTCCTGATTACGAAAATGCATTTGACTGAGTAGAAGCAGGAGTAATCATGCAGGCATTGCGAAATTGAAATATAGGTTAGCCGTATGCTATAGAATTTAAACGTATATATAGTGGCTGGAAAGCAAGCAACATCCGGATGTTTGCAGATGACTGCGTTATTTACCGTCCTATAATTATAGCACTGATCCCCAAACTCTTGAACTGGACATGGAAAGCGTAGTAACCTGGTACAAAAAAATGGCTAATAGAGAGTTTTAGAATAGGGGGCCCCAAGCTTCGGGGCCCCCAAGGAGCTTGGGGCGTCGAAAAGCGCATGCGCAGAATGTAAGGCGCGCTTGGTGTCTTGGGTTAACGCTAGGGGCGGCCCCTATTTTTCAGAAATAGGGTTCGCCCCAAGCCGCCGTTGGGTCGCTTGGGTTACGGCGACATGGCGGCGACCGGCCAAGAGGCGGCCGCTCGCCTCGGCACACATTCGTCATCACCGCTCCATGGTTGTCACGCGTTCATGGCAAACGAAAGGACAACGAAGCTTATGCTATGTCTCATGATGCCCCCACCACCAAATTGTAGCAATACAACGCCTTATATTTTTTTGATTGCTTCCGGATTTACCGAGCTGCTAGGCCTAGCGAGTTCGCGTCGTTCGGTTGCCATGGGGACCAGACGGCGGAAAGCGCGGAAGGTTCAAATGAGTTTTCCCGGCCTCGGCCCGGATTGACAATTGGCCGATTTCTTCTTGTATGACAAAAACAGTTTGTATAACTGGTAGTTTTAATATATTTTTGTGCAATAGTAGCACTTTTTGATGAACAAAATAGCGTTGTTGGCTCTATATATTTCAATGCTTTTTCTTGGTTTACCGTCGTGGCGCTGCAATCGAGGAACGCAAGCCCGGCTCCGCTGAGTCGGGAAAACCCCTATTCTAAATCTTGCCGCTCGGCTAGCACGTTGCGCCGCCGCACGCTTTTTCCTTGGGGGCCCCAAACCTTGGGTCCCCCTATTATAAAACTCCCTAATGTCAATAAACGCAAAGATAACATCATTACAATATTTCCATCATCGTCGCTCCCTGCCATCATCAAAATAATTTCTCCAATACCGAAATCGTCGCTGTATCAACGTACCTAGGCATTTATTTAAGCCGCAATTTAAATTAATCCCATCATATAACTAAGGTAACAAACGAAGCTAATCGCGTACTCGGCTTTTTTCGGCGAACACTGCGCACAACTCCCCCATCAGTTAGGTTACTAGCTTATCTAACATTTATTCGTCCCAAACTAGAGTATGCTTGCGTTGTCTGGGATCCTTACCAAAATAACCTTTCCAGCATACAAGAAGCAATACAAAATCGCACGGCAAGATTCCTATACTCGACTCATTCCTATCATGCTAGTGTCACTGAATTAAAACAAAATGCTCACCTTACTGAATTAGCACAGAGACGCATAATTGCTAGACTGCATTTTTCACAAATTTTACCATCACCCCCTACTCAAGTCTGTCATCAGCCCCGCCCACCATACTTCCAGCCGCACGCACCATGAAAAGACCGTTTACCCTCCGCCTGCCCGGACATCTCCGCATCTGTCATCTTTTTTTGTTCGCACCCCACCGGACTGGATTGACTTGGCAAACACCGTTCTGCTTTATTACGACCCATCAACCTTCAGATCATCCATCGAATAATTCATGTACTCTTCAACCACTTTCTCATGTAATACCCCTTACATTGGGCATTTGAGGTGTCAATAAATAAATAAAAATAGTTCTACACAAAAAAAGTAATTCAATTTACTGGAAGGTGTTAAACAGGGAGGCACAATCGCGCCACTACTATTAACAGCTTCCTTAGAGAAATTACTCCGAGACTTGAAATAGGAGCAGTTACAGATAAGTGCTAATGAAAGTAACCTCAGTAATCAACATTGTCATCCGTGAATCAACGATTCACGGATGACAATGCCTTGTTAAGTAACTCAGCTGCAGAACTGTAAAAAATGATTGATGACCTAGGCAGTAACAGATGAGAAGGAAGAGCAAAACTGAATGTAGAAGAATAAGGTAACGTCTAACAGCCTCTGGAAGGAACAGCAGCTTACAGTAGGTAGCGCAGCCCTAAACGTGGTATGCGAAAATATCTACTTAGGACAGGTATAGGGCAGGTATATAAACACAGATGCGGGCCATGAAAGAGAATTAACTAGGACAATATTATTGAGATGGAGCGAATTTGTAAAAACATGGAGATTATGACTAGCAGCTTACCCGTATCGGTCAAGCAGAATGTAAATACCTCTTCAATCTTACCTGCTCTCAGATTGGGGGCTGGAACGTGAAGGGTAAAAGAAGATTCTATTAAAGTAGGGGACAACGCAGAAAACTACGGAACGGAATTCTAGTGGAAATCAAGAATACATAGGCATGGGCAGAGCTTGTAGTGCGAAGAGAGAGAATTGATGGTCGCTAAGGGAAACAAATTTGATTCCAAGTGAAGTAAAGGTTAGCAGAGGACAGCAGAAAGTTAGAGGCGGATGAAGTTAAAAATCTGAGGGGTCAATAGATGCTGCTATCACAGGATAGGGTAATTGGAGGAATATTGGGGAGTCCTTCGCACTGAAGTGAGTATAGTCCGAACGTTGATAACCAATGTGGAGCATGGTTCCGAAAACAACGAAAATACGGACAGCATGGATTGCTTTTCGCAAATAGATTTCCTGTTTTCAAAACTATAGGTGTTTATTGCGCTCAGCGTAACGCATAACTTTGACAACATGCATGTGGTGAGTTCACTGAACGAAGTCCCGAATATGTCAGAAGCTGTCAGGTACCAGCGAGTCTATCATGGACAAAAATGCGTATAAATATTTCCGAAATGCACTCCCCAAAATTTATAAAACAAAGTAAACATCTGGGAAAATTATGTTAATTCATAATCTGAGCAAATATTTACATCCGCGTTTGCAATTTCAGCACTCCAGGGGGCACAGCGGCTGCGGTATGCCAACGACGAGATTATTTCTTTCACGAACTGTTTGAAGAGCGTACCACTGCCCACGAATACGAGTGCTTTCAACAACAGTACAATGATTTGCACCGCTGGAAGAGGAAAAGGAAGCTGCCAGGTAAGCAGAGGAAGTAGTCCAAACTGTTGTGAATGATTTGGTGCAATTTATTTATGTCTGGAAGTTTATAAAGAAACACCACCTAAATCTCATGACGTATGGTTTGCTAATATTAGTAATGAATATATTGTTACGAGGCGGCATGTCAGGCGATGTAACACGGCGACACAACAGAAACAGAACGACGTGATGACATGACGATAAAATATGCTTTAATGGCCAGCGGGCCTAGCGCGAGCGCTCCGCCCCGCGCCACTGCCCGCTTCGTCATATTCGTAGCACTACCCGGATCGTCCCGATCGATTGCTAGAGATCCAATGCATGGAGTGACAATGAACACAGACACAGGATTAGAACAAAAAACGCTGAACACTACAATGAATGCGAGGATGGGATTAATGCTTGCCACGGAGCATCAGGTCCAAACTTCACTGTTTGCCGAAGGCCGAGGCTTATGGAGACGCCGAACGGCTTCGGCGGGGGTGCTGTCTTCGCTCGGGGGGTCGTGAGGTCGCTTTGTCGTGGGGTCGGTCGGGTCGGCTTTGGGCTTTTCGTGGTCGTCGTGTGTTATGGTCAGGGCTGGGGACGGGGCTGGGAAGAGCGGCTGGTCGGGTCTGAGCAAAAAGAGCCGAGGCAGAGCTGGGCGGCCATCTCCACGGGCTCTCGGCCGATGGACCCCCGGCGTACGGTTGGTTTCGACGGTGCAAGGCGAGGATGGGGATGAACCGCACCTGTAACCAAATGTTACGAGGTGGCATGACAAGCGATGTAACGCGGCCACACAACAGAAACAGAACGACGTAATGACATGACGATGAAATGTGATTTAATGGCCAGTGGCCCTAGCGCGAGCACTCCGCCTTTCGCCACTGCCCGCTTCGTCATCTTCGTAGCAATATAAAAACTAAAAATATCGGACTGTGAGAATAAACTTAATAACCAAGGACTAGCTGCTGTATGAGATCTCCTACAAGGCAACGGGGCCAAGGAAGAAAATAGAGATTATTAAAAATGAGTGCAGCAGTAATAAACACAGATAGGATGAGGGGACAAGCGCTGAATTCAAGGCTATGTTTGATGAAAGAACATATAATATACAGACTCCTTGCCTAACTGTGCCAAACCAGCTAGCCCAGTGTTGTAATTTACAACAGGGCATAAAAGACAGAAAGAGGAATAGAAAGAGGTGAATGGAACAGCAAAAACGCTAGGAAATAAAATGCATTTTCTTAATCAACATTCAGTCAAGAGTTTTGAATTCGTACAATTAAAATGTAATCACGGATGTGCAATGTCCTAGAAATAAGATGAGGATGTTAATTCTGCGCGACGTGACATTATAAAAGCGGGGACGTTTTAAATCACCATGTCTGCAGTGCTACCTAGGGAGTAAAATAAAGATCATTCCACGTATTTCCGGACTGAAGCAAGCCTAAGTGAACTATAATGCACAATTCACTCTCATACGTAGTTTGTTGCCGCCTGTAGTCGTTCAACACGCAGGTCTTCACTACCATACGGTGCGAATTGCATAAAAACAGGGTGTGTTGTTCCGACGGTGCCATTGGTTTCTCTGTACAGTCTATTGACTAATCGGAACTGCAAGGAGTTGAGGAACGGGCCTCTCAAGCGCAGTAAACAATTTACACTTCCATGATGCGAAAGGTCCCGTTGTGTTAATCGAGATCTGAGTCAATAGAGTGAGGGGAATGGTAATCATTTTTCAGCAATCCTTACAGCCGGTCATTTCTTTTCTAAAGATATTTTATCAATTGGAACGTACTCAACTTCAAGTCAACGTTTGGGTTCATATCAGAAATCTATAAATCACTTCGTAGGAATTTTAGAGCAAAACCTAATAGTCATCCACCATTTCATTCTACTACTGTAGTTAAATTTTATAAGTCCGCTTCGCTGTGCACATAGACTTGAAGCCCGACCAAGGTTGTGCCAAGCCTGTACTACCTAAAATTAGTGGGGGTTATTAGGTAAAAAGTAGTTGAGCGAGTATTTGACGTAACGAGACATAACAGAGACTAGACATCCAGCTGTTCCTCGCTACTCGTTTTTAGTAGCTGGGTTGTCTCACAGTGCCACACCAGCCATTCAAGAGCAACCAATTTGATGATTCTGACAACGACAGGAATAAACTGCGGTGGCTTCCCAATTTTTGGCTCTACTGCATTGTTTTCTCTTAGGGCGTCGCTAATCGATCTCCATGTGGGATGAGGTCTGAACTGAATAATGTCAAAATTGAGTCTCAACTGTTTTATGGGCAGTGTCCGGATTGGTCCGTGTCGTTTCGCCGTCTAATATGTATGCATCTCTTAATTTAATTTAGTGATAGGAGTTTTCACAAACACATGCGCTTCTAAATATATGCCTAATTACCTCCCTATGCCTCCTGACCTAACACAGCGGACGTTTTCGAATTGTATGTCGCAGTGTGGGTGCGCTGTGCGTTACCGGTCCTTGTCTTCAACTTTCCTATTTTTCTTCTTGTCTTCGTACATATGGAACATACCCAAAATCCATTCGAGTAGCGCACTGCACGTCCTTGACTTTCTCAACTTGCTTTGCTGCGCGATGGTTACGGAACACACCACGACCGCATTGGCATCTCAAGGGGTCATCCTTCCACTGTTAGCATCCTATATTTATCACTGCTTAACATGGCTCTGCAAGTTTTCTTTTCGAAGGATAATACGTTAGTTTGCGGAAACACAACGCCCCTGCATTATTAGTTTCCTAGTACGCCACTTTATGTGGTTCTCCACTGAAGTAATATAAAGGGGCCGGCGGAAATTTTTATATTGTGGACAGAGCCAAACGTAAGACAAACTGAGTGGTGATTTAACTATTTGAAATGCCTGTTGTTGTAGAGCCGCTTTGCAATCTGCGACGATGCCCCAGTTGTCTAGCGGCTCCACGATCCATATTTAACGCCTTGAAACACTGGTATCATGGAGTGCGTCCAGCATTGCAGGTGAATTGAAATCAGTGCTTTCTTAGAATACACAAAAGCCACAGGCGGAAGCGTAAGACAAATAGTAGCCACTGGTGTAAATGTGAGTAGTCTGAGAATATAAGTCGGCTGAAAATGTCACAGAAACTTTGAAGTATGTAGTGTGACGTTTTCGTCTGCCCTGTTTCTCCCCTTGGATACGAACCTTGATTTTAAATTGCGAGGCTGTGAGCGAGCAACCCTCAGTGCACGAATATCAGCAGCTGAGTAATATTTTGGTATGACTAGGAGGCTAAAACGAAATTTACAGATATGTGTAAGCAAGGCGTACATTCATCTTTTTCCCTTCATGTACAAGCAGGAGATAGCTTTGAGAAATTGTCTGGAACGTATAACTGGTTGGAAGAATCTTGCCTCCACTTCCGTGCTGAAAATAAAACAGACCTTTGGAATCCCAAATCAGATCCACTTATTGTTAATGGGCACATGCTGTAGTAACCATTTTGTCGTTTTAGATGGTCTGTGCGAGACTGGCGACCAATTTCGCTGCATTCCTTCAACCCACTCTTTACGTTATAAAAATTGTGAAGTGATAGTTGCAACCCATTATGTCCCTGCCATGAGTGAACAATGCGGATTGCTGCAGCCGTTCGCTTGCGTACTATTTAATTCTTAATGACCACGACTAATTCCTGCTTCTGCCAGATCCAATGAATCTAAAAAATTACAGAGAAGATATGGTCCATCCATCTCGGAGCATACTGTTCAATGCTTGACCCGCGGAAGTCACGATAGCAATTATTCTTGGCTAGAAATGAAGACCTTGGAGAGCCTGATAAGTGATTTTCATGTGTGCAGCTGTACTCCATGTTCCTGGGCGTATTGAACCTGCGTCAATCCCATGCATGCTCTTTGCGGTAGGAGTTTCGTTTATGTATCAGAATAAGGCGGAAAATGAGACTGCTAATACCTGCTTCCTGATACAGTCCTTTCTCTACAGAATGCAACATTGTTTGTTTATAATGCTCTTATAGAATGTTGTTGTTTTTGTCTCAGAACAAGTTTATCATTTCGTACTATAGCACATTGAAAACCTAGCAAAATGAGGGATTATAATCAACGAAGATAAATATATAGAAGCGCCCGGCATGACGGGCCTCTTCAAGTGATGATACGGGAATGGGTACATTACGGATTGCAAATCAATTTTGTAAAAGGCTGGTTTTCTCTTCGGTATGATAGTTGCGGTTCTTATTCCGCTTCATAAGCTTATTTACGCGTTTAGAAGGGCGATGGGGCCGCAAGACGCCTAGCCTCGCGGCTCTTTCCTGGTTACAAATCGAGCAAAATTTTCCTAGCTTCCACTCCGTGGGATCTCACTAGTTTCCTCGGAAGCTGTCTAATATTCCCGGCGGCGCTGGCGCGAGTAACGAGTTAAAATTGGAACATATTTATAGCCGACTGTGTAACCTCCGGAGATATGCGCTTGTTAGAGCAGGTGATAGCTGCAGACAGCTCATCACGCAAAGAGGGTCAATACAAGCCTGGCACTGCCACATTTAGAATAGCCGATTTACCGCTCGCGACCAAAGTCGCAATTTTCTAACTGCCTTTTATTGGTCGGCAATATTACTGTTCAACATATTTAATGATTATCATTCGTACAAGAAGAGTTGAGGGAGTTAGATATCTTAAAGCTATAGGTGTGGCTTCCACCTCTGGCCGGCTCTAAGAGCCGGCTAGATTTTGAGTTTGGTGTCGAGAAGGTTCAATATTGAAATGAAAGTTGAAAATGAAAAAACAGGTCGTCATAATAGCTCACATAGATATACAGGAAGGCCACTTTTTTCTGATGCTCACCTGCAGCCTCGAATTACTTCCTTATTCATAGTTTCGGCCGCGCAGGTTCTTACGTGTAAGCTCTTTTGTAGTAGTAATTTGTCCCGTTAAATTTATAGCTATAAATATATATATATTGGTAAACTGCTGGCGTGGCTGAATCCATGACGATGTGATGCTTGGCTACCGGCGTACGTCCGACCTTGGAGCTCGTCGCGAAGCAATCTTTAAAATCAAGTAGCAGGGATGACAAGGTTCTTTTGATGAGGTTACAAACCCGGGTTGATTTTAACCTTCTAAAGGGCGTTGTGTGCTGCGGCAGCGTCATGAAGATTCATCTCCAAGGGAGACTGATTCGGACACCTATCTACATCGTGGAGGAAGGCGACAGCCGTTCTCTTCGCGAGGTGCTGATTTTCATTGGTGAAATTCGTCAGGAAAACTGTCGCACAGCCGTCATTCAGGTCGACAAGACCGCGCGCAATAGCCACTCCTTTCTCGAGCAACAGCGAAGGGTTACTGTCCGCAATTCCTTCGTAGTCGTGAAACCAGTCGTTCCTCACTAACAGCAGCACACTGGATTGTGGTGGCAGCATTACGTCGTCTTCGACAATACGCAGAGCGTTGACTACTGGGTCTTCTGTGTCACTGTGCGCCACGGCTTGCTTTGTCAAAAATGTGACTCGCGCCTCGTGTAGGTCGATCACAGCACAGTTTTCCTGTAGAAAGTCGAGGCCCAGGATCAAATTCCTCGAACACTCGCGCAAGACGACGAATTCACCTACGTAGACGACACCGCGGATGCTGATTCGGGCTGTGCAACTTCGGGCCGGACTAATAAGGTGACCTCCAGAAGTGCGAATGCTAGGGCCCAACCATGGCGTGAAAACGTTGCTCAAGTCCTTGGCGAGGGAATGGCTCATTACCCAATAATCTGCACCAGTATCAAGTAAAGCGACAGCCTCAGTACCGTCAATAATCACGCACAAATGAGAGGTAGCACGTCGGATGCTGTCGCTACCCTGCCCCTGTGAGAAATCAGTGTTTCGGCGTATCAGCGACGGAGGATCTTCGGTTTCCCCGGCAGCAGCGGCCTTGCCTCCGGAAACCGCTGGAATTAGTTTTCCCGATGTGGACAGGGAGAACGCCGCTCAGGATTGCCGGCTTCTTGGCGAGGACTTGGGGAACAGTAACGTCGAGGAGACGGCGATTTAGCGTCATAATGTATGTTCCAGGCCTCTGACGAGCCTACAGGTGAGCTTCGATTACGAATGGTCGTTCACCGTTCCACGGGCAAGGATCGTCGGGCACGAAACCACGCAGGCCCACTCGGCGATATGGGCAGACACTGTTAAGATGCCCCGCCTCAAAACAGTGATAGCAGAGGGGCCGCCGGTCCGGTGTACGCCACACATCACATTTACGTGGCCGCTGATAGGCTGGTCGAGCAGGCTCCTGGGCAAAACCAGACTGCTACACTGCTTGAGTCGTGGTACTGACGGTATTGACGTCGTAGCCAGGTGCTGGCGCCCGGCAGAGGACAGATGCACAGGTAGGTCTGACCTCGTTCTGGCTAGGACCCTCAGGGAGGTGTTGCTGCGCTGCTAGACGCACCTTGTCCCGGACGACTTCCGACAGCGATGTAATAGAAGGCGCACTGAAAGGCAGCTGGAGGGCTTGTAGTTCCTCCCTAACGATCGACCTAATTAGGTCACGCAATGTGGCCACACCGCTCTCAAGCGACACCTAAGAAACAGCGGGGCCAAGCATGCTCTCATGCTGATTGTATTGCCTGGCTCGTTGCAAGAGCGTTGTTTTCCATGATGGTCGCATCAGTGAGGAATTCGGCAACAGTACGCGGTGGAGAGCGCACAAGACCAGCAAAAAACTCCTGCTTGACCCCACGCATAAGGTGGTGTAACTTCTTCTCCTTCGCCATTGAGGGGTCGGCACGCTTGAAGAGGCGAGTCATGTCCTCCACATAGATGCGGACGCTTTCGTTGGTGCGCTGGTTACGGGAGTGAAGCGCAGCTTCCGCTTTCTCCCGGCGGTCTGCATTGGGGAATGTAGCTAGGAGATTTAGGCGAAATGTCTCCCAGGTAGACATGTTGTTCTCGTGGTTCTCGAACCATGTCTTAACGGAGTCCTCAAGCACGAAACACACGTTATGGAGCTTACGGTCGTCGCTCCAACCATTGTAGCGGGCGACTCGCTCATAGGTGTCCAACCAGTCCTCCGCATCTTCGTATACATCGCCGTGAAAAGATGGCGATGTTCGCGGCGTGCGGTAGAGGACGGGCGCCTGGGACATACTATCTCTGGCCATTTCCAGTGGAACCGTCGGTCGAGGCTGCGTCGTCATCTTCGGGGTGGTAATAGGTCAGAATTCAGGTGACTGGCCCCGGAAGCGGCGGCTAGGGCGCTGATGAACCGGTGTGAGCTCCGTGTTCTTATCTCGTTGATGTACGCAAGTCGGGAAGCGTATGGCCAGCACGACTCCACCAGATGTGTAACAGTTGTTACACACACAGAAACAACTACTGTGGCCGCTGAGCGAGAGCACTGAGAGAGCTGAAAAAGCGAACGAGGACACCAGGAACGGGGCCCACACTTCAACGTCCTCTACTTTTACCGATTGCGCTCCTCCTTTTTCACCTCTAATGCACGTGTCATTATATATATATATATATATATATATATATATATATATATATATATATATATATATATATATATATATATACCTGGCACCCATATATCCATGTCAGGATACCGTCCGTTAGTTATGTGGTAGGCGATATGCACAAAGGTGCGCAAGCGAAAAGACATGGGTGGTTCTGTAGGTAACAACTTAACGGCTAGCGTCGAAACTGCTATGGAAACTAGCTAGGCGGGTGACGTCAGAGCGGCTTATCGAATGGCGCCGACGGCCATATGCCAATCACACAGGTGATGCTCCTGAATAGAAGCCAATCTAGATAAGTGCTTTTTTGCCAAACTTCAAACAATTCAATACATCAACCGACTGATGTGCTTTTACACAATAACAACGAACACTTGTCAAAAATGTGGTAAAATATTCGTCATAGTCATGTTGTAACATCAGATATTTGCGATGTTCTCTAGTACTTTTTTGTAGCTCTCTAGTTGTTTTTTTGTTGTTCTTTTCTGCAGTCTGTAGTTACTTAGTACGTTTCTATTGCAACACACAATTAGGTTTTTAATACAGGAATCTCTTTTCTCACATCAGGTTTCTTTTAAAGCCGCACAGGATTCAGGTGTGACAACGTAAACTTTCATGCAGTTTTATTTTCTACTGGGGTTTGATGGTTCTATTATTATGGGATGTTTTTAAAGGACATGATATCGCCGTTCCGAAATCACAATAAATATATATTAGTGCCTAAATTTGCTTATAGTGTAACGTCACATTTTCGTCGAATAGTGGCGCTCACTAAGGACGCATAACTGCTCACTACTAGAGAGAGGCTAACCATACCTTACCACCGCTTAAAGATCATTTGTGTGCAGGGATTCATGTAATATTATTTTGATATAATAATGAAATACCAGGCCCGAATCCTATACGGTACTAATTCGTTTCTTATGTTTCTTGCTCTAGGGTGACAGCGGAGGCCCTGTGGTAATTGAAGAAGATAATCGCGTCACTCAAGTGGGCCTCATCTCGTATCCCTTAAGCTGCAATAGTTCTAGCAACCTTCCTAGTGCCCATGCCCGCATAGACTATTACTTCGAATGGATCAAGGATGTGCTTGCGTACTTTCAAAAATACCAGAGACAGGGACGAGGAAACGAGCCGGCCCCACCTCCTCCACCTCCTCCACCGAAAACAACTATGAAGCCAGTTGAACCTCCAAAACCACAATTACCACCACCAAATGGTGATGTTGGCCATCTTCCAAACTACACGGACCCTCAGTAAAGTTTTTCCCAGATATATAAGATTCGACTGCATTCTACACCACTCCAGTGAATAGCGAACCAACCAAATGATGATGTGAGAAATTAAAGCTATCCTGGCACTCGTAGAGCAATCGTGTGTTACAATTTCTTTTTCTGTGATGCATTTCAGTTATTTTGCCTCCTCTCCCTGTGTGGACATCACAGACATTGCATTTTACACACAAGTGTTGCTTTCCGCCTCCATGGAAAAGCGGCCGCAGCTGCTCTTCAAATATGGACCTCCTGTTGTTCGCTACAGAGCTCTTGAAGCACTGAACGGTGGGGAGAATCCAGATATTTTGCTTGTACTTTTTAATATAGAAGCGAAGCGGTATGGGGCTCGTAAAATGTCATGAAAGACAACTCCATTCACATATTGTGAACCGTTGACAATGTAGTGTACTATCTGGAGTTCTCGTTCAAAAGAGGCTCTCGACGCAAAAGCATCATCACCACCAGCCAGACACTACCTACTGCAAGGCGAACGATTCAGCCATATTCCTATAATTAACCCCGTCCTGTGCTAGCTGCAGCCACTTGACCCCTGCGAACCTATAAACATCATCCGCCTAACGTTCTGCTTCCCTTGCTATGGTTTTCGTCTCTTGGAATTCAATTTGCTGCCTTTTGGAACCATCGGTTGTTCTCACTTCGCCCGTTATTTCCTGTCTATAGACCTCCTTCATGATTTCAAATAGGCAAGACAATTGTGGTGGCACTCCAGTCGTCTGCTATCCCACAGTAAGCAAAAAACACGGCAGCGGCACTATTGTCAAGCTTGTCAAGAGCATGTTATCATGTGCCCAGGTGCAGTTCCGGCAGACGAATAACCATGTGCTTGGGGGTTCACAAGGTTCCGACAAAAGTGGAGTCGGGCCCACAATTACAGGGAAACAGCGAAATGCAGAGGAAGAGAGCAAAACACCAGAAACGCGTTTCCCATTCGAAACTCGCTCTTACTCTCAAATTATCAACTCGACCCGAATTCAGCCGAGTTTATGTACACGAGCTGTCACTCAGCCTCAGCGGGGAGGACAAAGGCGATACATGGTAAACTCTCCATGCACAACATGGAGTGTCCGATCTCTTAGGCTGTAAAAGACGGAAGGTGGGTTCAATGGTTCAATGAGCCTAGCGAAGGCAATGATTAACGTTGCTATTTTTTTGCCGTTTTCGCATAGAAGATTCACAGCGGAACGCGTCGAGAACTGGAAAGCTTCGGAAGCTTACAAAGTTAGTTTCAGTCCTGTAATTAAACGATGATATTTCTTCCTGTAAAAAGCGCGCGTTAACCATGTACAGCCTTTGTCACAATTTTGGAGCCCACTGCGAAGAGATGCAGAGCGGCTGCGGGACAGAGTAGCGACGCTGGCGTCGCAAGAACGAACCGGCTGACAGGGTATAGAGGGTGAGGGCAATACTCTTTCTAGCGCGGGGCGGAGGGACAGGGAGCCCTGCTGGCCTCGCAAACTCTAGTACGGCGCTCATGCTATCTCTTTAATCGCAACGAGTGCAAGGTCAACTGCGAGTATGCAAGAGGGCGCTTCCATCTAGCCGAAGCGGAAGTGCAGCATCATTCTCCGAGCGCGACAAACCCATGCGCCAGCGCAAAGGAACCAAACTGCTGTGGCCACTCAAGCGGTAGCCGTCAAATATTTCTCGCTTTGCCATTGTTAGCTGTTAGGAACCAAACGCTATGCTCGCGACTCCAGTAAACCCTGCAAAACCACATCTTTATATTCTGTGCCATGCAACACCCATTTTTATCCACCATTTATTGCAGAAACTAACCAAGCGTGTTGGCTTCTAGCCTCTGTGAACATATCATTTGAATTTTATTAGCTCCGCAGCGACGCTTAACAATACCGGTGCTTTTGTCTCAAGTTTGGAGCAAGCCGTAACACCGGTGGGAGCATCGCCGTTACATTCAAGGTCGATATGAATGAGAGCGCTGCTCAGCTGCTTTTCCACTGATAGCCTGTTAGCGGGAGCAAACCGCGTCGCAAAAAGCACACAGTGGCATCACGCTGGGCGGGCAGTTTGAAAGCTTCGGCGTTCAACCGCGCTGCGCTACTCAGGGCAGGGCTTCATGCGCCTACGTGACCTTATAGGCTCTCCTCTTTCCGGAAAATAAAATGGAATGGCGACCCGACATCAATCCCCGCTGATTTGTAAGCATAATCGGGCAGAACGAAGCACAGAGTGCATTCGTCCTAAAATAGAATAAACTGTGTGAACTCTATGCGTTGCCAGCAGCTTGACTCCCCTCACGCGTGTCGCTTTATTTTTTTTTACGACAAATAGTTTTTAGATTTTCGAGATTATCGAGAATTGAAGCTTGATTGAAGCTATCCTTTCCCACGATGTGGCAGGACACGACAGCTTTCCGTCACACTGAAGATCATTTATGCTTCAGGCTTTCTGACTTTCATACGCTTGTTATCAATACGTAAATGCTGGCCATTTGCTGCTGAGACACAAATGACACTACTTGCACAAGCACAATTGTTATCACGAGAACCTACCTCGCACCGGCGGCAATAAACAACCTCCATAAGGACTGTCTACAGAGCTTGACTGGTGTAGCGTGGATTTTTTCGCTTCCGATTGGCTCTATCGCCGCAGAAGCAGGAATCTTGATCTTATCAGGCATCAGGAATTAGCACTAGAGCGTTCTGCAGAGCGTTCTGCAGGATGTCTCACTCACACATAAAATACCCATTCATATTCGAGTACAATCATTCACTCATAACGATTCATGCACACCCACGTCCAGTCATTGTTGACTTTGCGGTGCACGTTTTTGTGAGGATGGCGTCCCTTCGGAGTTTTCTTCTCTTTTTCTTTCTTTGACGACAGGCGAAGAATGATCTACTGCCACCGCCAGCCACTCATGTGTGCAAGGTTCATTTTCTTTCAGTCCCTTTTTCATGCGTAGCCGAATAGATGTGCATATACCCGCACATCACGGGACTTTGCCGGGCTCGGCCAAAGGTTCGCTATTTTGCTATGCCCAAGACTGAAAGAAGCGAGTTTCGCATGAGGCAGTGGCTAATATAGCTTTTATTCTGCAGAATGTTTACGTGGGAACCACCACCGTCAAATGCAAATAGTGCACTGCTTGTAGAGCACACAGAACCTACGCGCAAAGCTAGGAATGACAGCAATCTCCGCTAGAGATCGACTGATTAAGTGGCTCACTAGCGCTCACTCGTTGGCCTAGACAGCCAGCCACCGCGTAAGTGAAGTGTGGTCTGTAACGACTTTTACCTACATCCGACGGTCATGCACGCGCAAATGAAGCAGCGTGTTAATGAGGGTGCACAGCAAATATCTCAACTGGGACGACTAAAGAGACATACTCCATTCGATCCATTTATTACTGCATCAAACGCATGTCTCGGATTCCGGCCTACACAGCTACTGCTCAGTAAAAAATACCATGCACCTTACCTCCGAGAAGTACCACATTACCCTTCTATGATCTTGGCATCCTCCACCTACCTGCAATTTATCTCTTTGAACTTGCCTAGAAACGATTCACTTGCACTGTGGTAGTCCCTAACCATGCTAAAGTCCACAGTTAGTCGCCAGTACTCCTGGTACACAACATAAGCAAAGGTCGGAGGCGCTGACATCTTTTTAAAAAACGCCGGCTAAACATGCACAGCAGTTGAGGTCTTTTAAGTGCAACTTCACGCACAAGTCATTGCCTATGTTTGATTCTTCTGACGCAAGCAAGAACCTCAATATCACAAAGACGTTGGGCTTAGACTCACATGCATAACGCAAGTAACGCAATTACAACGCAAGACTACCGGATAGAGCTCCATACGACTTCGGATGCTTTCTTTCTGAGCAGCTATAGATTTACAAATTTATTTCCAGAGAAACTCATGTTTCATTTAGGTGTTATTGGTCTTTATTTTTATATTATAAAATATATGTTAAGTAGAAAACATGTTATAAATCCCGAGACATAGTTACAGCAGTCACGGCACTGCAGTGTCACCTGCTCAGCCACTGCATTCTTGCCTATGCTTGGCTGTCTAGTGCGGTCTGCTTCTCTCGCACTGAGCTCTGCTTGCGACTTGCTCATTAACCTAGGATATATAATTCTTACGCGTTTTTACTGTGTCTACGATCGCCCTCATGAGTGACGGCGTTGAATAGAAGCCAAGTAAGTTGTGGCCAAGGCTGGCCAAGGTCAGCCTTTATTCGTGTCTCGTGAGTATATTTTATGACAAGCTCTGTACAGCAGAAAGTTTTGCGGCTGCTGAAGATTCGTCTTCGCCAGGCTTAGATGGCTTAGACGGCTCGCCAGGCTTAGACGACTCGAGTGTGATAATGACAGTTCCATCAACAGCAGTAACGGATCACTCGCACATGCTGTGGAAAACGAGAGCGAAGCAGGGAGCATGGAAGACAGCCGAACTGACAGCGAAGCAGAAGAAAGTGATAGCGTGTGCGATCAAGCGAACAAAGGAGGGAGAAAGGAGGGAGGGAGAGTGCAAGTTACACACGGACAAAAAGGGGAATCCTCCTTATGGGTTTTTACCCAGAAAAACATCTCCAGGCTCAGGTATTTGCTGCTTTAAATCGCACTACACAGCTTTCCTAGATACAAATGTTCACACAGTTTCTTAGCTTTGTTTTTGACCTTCTTTAAGGACATCCCAGTCAAAAAATCCTTCAAAGTATTCTGAAGGCACCAACAAGATTCTTGAGGGCGCCAGTAGGTTTTTTGAATGCTCTTGAATGCACCTCTACATGCGCTTGAATGACTCTGAAGGTAAGCCTGATCGCATCGCTGCTGTTCTGAAGGTGCCGTCAGCCTCGCTACGGGCAATCCTGTTTGCATCGGCGCGACTGTGAGAGTTCTGAAGGAATCGGCACTTGCAGCTCTGCATTTACTGGCGTGAGTCTGAAGGGGCTGAAGGAGTCTGTTGGCAGCCCTGTTCTTATTGGCGTGTCTTTGACGGAATCCTGCAGAAACCTGCTTGCAGCTCGGTCTGCCTGTGGGCGCAGCTTTGAGGCTACGTCAGCCCCACACTTGTGTATCCACTCTGACGCGGAAATAACATGTATACTGCTAGCAAGAAGTCTAATTGCGCGGATTCGTGCATATATCAGCTAGTTTGTATAGGAGACATACCCAATGCTGTAGCAGATTAACTGCAGGCTCTCATATTGACTGAATTTGGCCCGAAATCATGTGAAACGTGTCCTGAGTGCGCATATATATGACACGGACGCGCACTAGCATATTTACATATTTACGTGTGAGGTAAACATTGCTGCTCATGTGCGTATAGATTAACAAAGTGTCTGAAGACATAACTGATTCTCGGAAAGGCACGTACAACGGACGTCAGTATGGGCTTAAATATATACATATCGTAAAGCCGCTTGCTACGCGTGCCGTTTCGGACCGGGAGGAGCAGAAGCTATGCGGCGCCGGACTTCGTGCAAATTGCCCATTTGCACGAAAATAGGAGTAAATTTGCAGTTCAACGCTGCAGCCCAGCGACTTGTGGCAAGAAGTGTATAACCGAAAGGCATGCTGTTTTTCACGCACTTGAACGTTAATCGCCCCTTTCCGGACAGTAAGCGGGAAGAGGGAAGATAGCCTCAGCGCAACACACACTTAATTGTACAATGTAAACTTGGGTTTTCCCTATAGTCGTTCCCGATCGAAAGTACCGCTGTTCTGTCCGACATATACCTTCAACCACAGCCGTTATTGTTAATAGTCCATCTCGGAAATGGGCTGCGCTAGTACGCGAATTGAGCGATCGAGCTGTATAGCAGACGTCGTTTCCGAAACAGCGCCCTTTGAAGACAATCCGGAAAGGCGAGTGCGCGCATGTACACCTGTACAGCAAGTTAATCACGTACGTGACACTGGGCGACTCCGCGCGCGAAGCCAAAATGTACATATATCATTGAAATTTTACCGCGTGATCGACAACATACACACTGGGATAACTACTGCAGGGCTATAATAATAAAAATGGGGCCCTGGGCGGAATGAACATGCAACACCCTCCCCCATTCCCGTCTGCACTTCTATACTTCAATATAGCCCATTTCATTTTGACTACAGATAACTAAAAAGGAACAAGATGCGATCATAGTGTGAAATTGATGCATTTTGCAGCACACAGAACACAGGGGCAATACCCGGCCTTAACACACTCAGATATAGTCAGACCAGGTGGTTCTTATAAATTGGTAAAAAAAAAGAGTAGCCACTGCAGAGCCGCTATGTGGCTCCAACCTCTTCTTACTCTTGACATGTCCCTCTTCTAAATCTGCAGGATGATGGCCTGTTTGAGAGCTGTAGGGTGATAGTGATGAAGGTTGAAAAGGAAGGCTTTCCTGCTATCTGGTGTTCCAGTTACATATTCGTTTAGGTTGCCCACTGCCACAGGGCAACACATTTTAAAGAAAACCATTAAAAGACCTTCTCAAGCAAGTGTAGATCACGTCAGAAGAAAGGAACCTCTCATATGGTGGGGAATTAGTTTTTGCAGCTCGACAAGGTATCCCCAAAAGCTAAATAGAATCAGATTATGCCGAGGCCCATCTCCTCACTCTGTTTTTTTCACATATATGAAGGAGGTCAGAATAAATGGGCCCCCTCCTCTTAACCTTGGAGACGAGGCTCTAGGCTGCAGCCTCCTTAGTCTTCATCTCAATCCAGCACTGGACAAAACACCAAATCAAAAATAAAAATGACAATCGGCAGACTTTTGTCAAGGGCACTTATTTCAGGCGGAAAAACAGTTTTACAGCTGAATTTCTAGTGTGCTGTTTTCATGCTACATGAGGACAGGAGTCCATCTGGATGTGCAAAATTTCCCAGCTGGAAACAAGAACCAGACACAGCAGCTGGACGTAATTTCTAGTTCAATGATCCAGCTGAAAATAGGGCTGATGTTTACTTGGAATTGTATATATATGATGTTGCTACTACCTTACTGAATATTCAGAAGAGCAGCATTTAAGGCACTTTGAATAAAAAAGTAATACATGTCTATTGAAGGAGGTCCCCAACCACCAATTTTCATGATGCTGGGTTAATCCGTGGTGGATATTTTTGCACTCACTTTCCAGCCTGTGATATGTGCATCACTATATCTAAACAATTCAAAAAAAGTATTAGCTATATTGTCACGATAACTAGTCATCACTGACAGGCTGGTAGACCTCCGTTAAGAGGCATTTGCTCCAGCATTTAGTTGTATCACTGTAGGGGTAAAGGCAAGAATTTATTTCACAGCTTTCCTGTAGCATACACCCTATGCTACACAGCATACACAGCATACACTTTATGCTGTGTATGCTACACCCCTGTAGCATACACAGCATAAAGAAATGTCAGTTTGAGGTTGTCACATACAGCAATCTGATTTATTACATATGTTGGACCACAACAACAAAGCAGAAGGTGTAATAAATGGCTGAAATAAACATAAAAAAAATAAAAACAAATTATGACAATATGTAATGCATACTATGCATTGCAGGACGCTATCGCATGAATGGAGAACCGCAGACGTGAGCTTCATACCCAAACACGAGAAGGAAATCATAATCTTTAATCTCCGCCCGATATCCCTCACATCGTGCATGGGCAAGCTAATGGAGAAAGCAGTACAGCTCCGCTTCCCTAGCTACTTTGAAGACAACTTACTGCACCACAGTATGTTTGGTTTCCGAAGCCACCTATCAACTCAAGATGTCCCCCCTGCAAATCAAACATGAGGTCGTTGACTCAGCCCGTAAACGAGGCTTTCACACCATATTGGCACTCGACCTAAAGGGATCATTCCGCAATGTCAGACACTCCAAAATCTTGGACAACCTTCAAAGCATGCACTCTGGAGTCTGCACCTACAACTAAGTGAAGGAATTCCAGGAAAATAGTCAAATATACAAGATCCAAGATCCAACCTCATTCATATCCACATGGACACTAAGGGCACACCCCAAATGGCAGTGCTCTCGCCGCTTCTTTTTAACCTGGCCCTTTTGCATGTACCGGACTGACTGAACGCCATAGAAGGCATACACCATGCCCTGCATGCAGATGACATCACCATCTGGCACCAAGAGGTAATGTGGCACAGGTCGAGGATGCCCTCCAGAAAGCCATCAACACTGTGCAAAACTGTGTCGTCGACTGCGGAATTACCTGCTGTTCTTTTTCACTTGTTCATTTTTTTTACTTAATTCAAAACATCTAGTCATGCACCCCCGTGGCAGCAACGAACCGATCCAAATTACGATCCACGATACACCCATTTCTTAAGCAGACACCATTCACATCGTCAGCCTGTACATTAGCAACAAAGGGATCAACGTGACAGTATCGCTAAGCTTCGGACAACATGTGAACAAACCAGCAGAATGATCTCACATATTACAACCAAGAAGAATGGCACACGACATGCTGAACTAATCCAGGCCTTTGTCATCAGCCGCATAACCTACGCGTAACCCCATACCTCAAGCTACGAAAGAACGACCTCAAGTAACTCGACACTATACTTTACATGGCCTACAAGTGGGCGGACTAGGGGTACCTCTCACTGCATCTAGCGACCGGATCCTTAAACTTTGCGTGGACAATACCATCAACAAACTCATCTTGTAACGCAAACATTCCGTCTCTCTGGTACCGCCACTGGACTGCAAGTACTTGAACAGCTCAGCATTAGCCTTCTTTGCACCATGCAGTAGAGACAGGACATACCATATGAATGGAGGGAAAAACTCCACACCATGCCCCTACCACACAATATTCATCCCTAATATCACGAGGCACGACGCAAAGCATGAGCTGGGACGATGGATACGAACTACTCTAAGGACAAATGTGAATGCTTGTGAATGCTGCGGATCCCTGCGAAGGCATCACAACACCAGCCGTCATTTGTCTAGGTCATCGGCAGTGGGGCTGACGGCTAGAAATTCAGCCGTCACACAAATGGAGGAGATAGTGATTGCATTAGCTGCAAAACATACCAATTCTATATACATCGTCACAGACTCCAAAACAACCTACAGAAACCACATGTAAGGCCAGGTTGCTCCCATGGCCTGTGAAATTCTATCTCGAGCCAAACACCAGGCCTGAGACAAAGTATTAGTTAATATGGGTGCCTGGTCAACAAGGGGTACAGGGAAACGAGTGTGCACATGCCACAGCCGAGCATTCTTCTCACGAGATCCCTCATCACTCCACCCACATGACCACATATCAAAATACTGCAACATGTCCACTTAGCGAGCCAAACATGCCCAGCACCTGCTAAAGGACTCGATAAATCAGAGGAGTGTCACCTAAGGAATTTACAAACGTCCTAAAATAGCCCAGCTAGACTGCACAAAATTAGTCCGGGTACTTTGTCACTTAAATGCACATTTTGCGGCCAGAAAGCAGACCTTTACCATATGGTATGGGCTTGCCAAGAAAACCAAGCCATACCTCGCAAAGAAAACCCAACGTGGGCAGATTAGGAGGTGGCCCTGTATAGTTCCGACCTAGCGACACAAAGAATCTTGCTAGCGAGAGCTTGGGCAGCGGCAGCAGTCAGCGGAGTCCTGGACTGAGGACCCGATCAACCTCACACTTCACCACTTAACTTATGTAGCCCAAATAAATGTTTTATACTACTACTACAACTAGCATTATACTAAATGCAGCAAACATTTCAAACACTAAAGAAACAAGAGAAAAGCATAATCATCCTATGAGAATGCAAAAAGGCATGTCATTTAAGTTTCGTCAGAGAATTTCATGTCAGCCTATGGGCACAACAGCATTTTTACATTATTCGAACTCATGAATTGTGCAATGCCAGCACATGTTACAAATTCCCATTTGGTCGAAAATATCTGCAGCCCACAACTACAATGTCTTTCATATCCTATCCCGCCAGGGTGGTGCAGTGGTTAGGGTGCTCAACTACTGTGCCCAAGGATGCGGGCCCGGCCGCAGTGGCTGCTTTTCGATGGAGGTGAAAAAGCAAGATGCCTGTGTGCTGTGCAATGTCAGGGCATGGTAACGAATCCCAGGTGGTCGAAATTTCCTGAGCCCTCCACTACGTCGTCTCTCATAGCCTGAGTCGCTTTGGGACGTTAAACCCCACAAACCAAACTAAACGTCTCTCATATCTCAAGGTAGAACAAGAGGAAGATGGCTATACAGTACAAAACAGAAATGAACACAGATTGATGGGGAGCTTCAGTTGACAAGCCATGCCATGTTTCGAGTTTCGACAAGGGAACTTGTCAACACCCTGTTGAACCCTTGTTCACTTCTTTCACACCTGATATCCCAGGTCACTTTGGCACAGCAAACCCCATAAAATAAACAAAATATGCATTACTCCAGTATCAGTCCCTTTCTTTCTGATTAGGCACCTCACACAAGTACGAAACATTATCCACATAAAAAAACACACACTGCACAGCCACATCATCAGAACAATACAGAGAATTATTTTGAGCAGCAGGTGGATGTTGACATTGCACAATATGAGGCACATCAAACACTAGTGGTGTGGCAAGTAATCTTTGAGTATGTAAATACACAGAGCCTCCGATTACATAAATTCCAAGTATACAACAATAAAACCCATCTATCATTTTGACATAGCATGAGCAGGTCTTCTTTGGTGTCGAATAATCTGAACTGTGCACAATAATGCTGCCAATTTGAGCACGAAAGTACCTTGACATTTGTGGTATACAGCCAAATTTTAAGTTGAAAATATTTCCAAGGTGTTCAGAAAAAGAAATAGAATGCGGTATACCGAGAGCACATGTCTGATAGGTCCTTTTACACTGAGCCCCAATATTTTTCTTGGCGCAAGCCAAATGAGCAGGAAGTTCCAACTGGCTTTCCAAATCTCGATATGTTTGATGCATAATGCATCGTTCAGCCACCTGAATAGGAACAAGCTTGGCTGCTGACACAAGCCGCAGTGCACGGCCAACTCCATCCTCAAAAGGAAAAGTTGATGTGCCCCACAGTGGGCCAAACATGCGCGTTGCCTTAGGCAGATGTAGCAGCTGGTGAACATTGAACGTCATCGCTGTTTGACTGTACAGCCGAGCCATCTGTTGCACAAACGAGAACAATAATTTTTCAGCTGCACAAATGTCACTTTCACTCACAGTGTCCTTCAGCAACAAAAACACTGCCTTCACAAGGAGTCCAAAATGCACAAGGTAGGCCCGAGGAAGGAGCCCTGATAGACAAGGGACACTATAAAACAAGAGCCAGTACCGCCACTCAGTTGCCTTCCAATATGCACGCTCCGAGAGGGGTCGTCCGGTTCTAGAAAAGGTTATGGGAGGCTTAATGGCACGTAGTCTAGAGTCCAAAGGTCTGATGTGTCGCCCAATGTAGAACTGTGACCCTGTAACTGACAGCCACAGGTCATCCAGCTGTTTTGTAACGCCCTCCAGTACACAGTGCATATAGTCTGGAGGTAGACCCCATACGAGGTCAAGGCCTTTCAGTTTAAACACTGGGGATGGCCCCTTGAAGCCTTCAAAGGTGTCTTCAGATTGTGCTGCATTTCGCATTGCTTGAAGCACACCCCTATGCGTGCGTTCACAGGCTAGCTGGCCATTGTAAAGGTACTTGACTGTGCCTGTAAAAATTGAAAACATGCTACATTACCATCTACTACAGACAGATACAACCCAAGTCTGCACTAACCGCCATGCAGCATTCCTCATGATACAAAGTAGGCCACCATTGAAGATTTTGGGGTTACAAAAGTAAAATTTTAAGCTAAGCATCAGGCCAGATTGCAAGCTAAAATTTTATTGCCTCTGGATGGTTTCGTATGGTCAAATATCAAAAACTGCCGTTCAACAAAGTAACACAAATGCACATTCTATGGCTTCCCCTAAACTAAAAACTTTTAACACAGAACCTATCACTAAAATTGTTAAAACATCCCAGAGTAGCACAATAAAGATAAAGGTAATAAAAAAAAACACTAGTCAATGACTATGCTTCTCTACAATGTGATATTTGAGTTCAAGTGTTGTGTTCAAACCATAAATGCTATAGACAAATGCTGAGTCATGGCTTTGGCTGCACACAAGGGAAGTAGGAGTCGCCACTGCTCTTGCCTACTCATGCAATGCCCGGATTTTTTTCCTTTGCTAACATTGTACTCTACTCCTGTGGTTTCCTCCGCATGCACTGTGACTATTATCCCCTCACCATCAACAGAACACAGCAACAGGCCCATGAGAGCTGCACTTTGGAATACTATGCGAGAATTTTGTCCGCTCTGATGGAAGCAGAGTTCCATGCCAGGTACAGCCAGTTGTACTACCAAAACCAAGACATGAAACTGCATGGCTAATGGTCATTTTAAGCAGACTGCTACGTCCTCACAGAAAGGTAGCAATAAATGTTCATCCTTCAGCAGGCACGGCTCCAATCTTTACTAGTGTTCGGAAAATGGCAGCAAAATTAGTGCTGGTTCGTGTGCTTGTCTCTTTCTTGGTCTGTGTCTGTTCTGCACTGTTAAACCATCATTATGAAGCAACACCAACTAGCTTAGTCTGCAGTTCTTTTACAGCAAAATTACAATTTTCACTCCTGAAATATAGCAGTGCATTTTGACTCTTCAACCGTCGATTTCATCCTCACCATCTGATTATGTTCAAAAAGCATGCAATTAAAATAAACTTCCTTCACTTATATGTACCTAACAGTTAGTAGGCAGGCATACATTGGGTTGGTTTATTTGGTATATCAGTGTTTATTGCTGTGTTGCTTTTGCTTACCAATAAGTTTGCAGCTTCATAGTGTCATTATGACACCAAATTGTTGTTATTACTGTGGACCCATTGGAAATGAAACGCCCTTATGAAGTATAATAATGAAAGAAACTTACCATCGACACATGTACCTTCCTCAAGGCACCAGCTGCAGCCATAATAACCATTAAATTGTTTCATGTTGAGGATGGATGCCCTTGCCGGTGAATCCACACAGCACAGAATCGCATGGACTGAAGACTTTACGATGGTGCCTGTACGGGACCACACATTTGTGCCAATATTTTGCAGTTCCTCAACAAACTTCAGCATAAAAATGTGCATTGGTGGATGTTCCTTTGCGAACCAAAGTCCCGTGAGGGTCACATTTCGCCACCGAAGCTCGAAGGGAAGCTCATTCACCATCACTTGAATGGGCCAGATGGAGCTTTTTGATGACTCAAAAACAGGTGCTCCATCAGTGTTGAAAGTAAGAGTGATGTCACTCCATGTCATGCTGAGTTGACGGCGAATACTCCTGTACAGGTCACCATCAGTAATATCTCTGTATATTCCTGGCTCCCGGATAAGTGTAGACAAATTCTGAAGATTTTGAAAAAGAACTGAGCAAGAACGCCTGATCAAATCTGATAACTGTTGCTTGAGGTCGAAAATCACAAAGAAGCTTCCAACTCCTATTAAATTTTTTACAGTAGTTTTGATGTGACAGTTGCCACAAGTGACCTCACTGCTGCTGGACATTTCATGAGTGCTTCCATGATACTCATGGCAGCGCTGACAGAATAAGTGTAGCCTCAGTGCCTTTTTTTTGTCTTTCCATAACTTTCTCAGCATATACGGGGTAGGTGGCACAACTTCTTTTCCAAAGAGGGCATTCAAAAGTATGAGAAGACCTTTTACTTGCGACCAAGTAAGCCCTGCCGTGACAATGTAAGACAAAATCAACAGCAGTGCTTGTGCTTTAGTAGTTGGCTGATGTGGCAATGTTTCCTTTGAAAGGTTCCCAATGTAGGTGTCGAAATCATTACAAAAGTCTTGCTGTTCTGCTTCATCTTCAACATTCTCATCATCCTGTTCCATGCTTTCATTGGCATTGCATGCCGCAGACTCTTCGTCAGAGTTGTAGTGTGCTTGAGACTTATGGTCACTACTGTCAGAGTCGGCAGTGTCATCTGCATATGCAGGCTGCATTTCAGCATCACCTTGTGTTGCCTCTGTACTACTTGGACTTGAGCCTTCAGTGACATGAACCAGCGCCTCCTCTGCATGAACACTTGCGGATTCATCTGTACCTGCATGCTGGTTGTCCTGCAAATGAAAATAAACATAATGCAGCTTGCCGTTTTCTCCGTAAGCATTGCAATTTCCATTCTTTGCAGCGAATTACAGCAACCACACATTTCATGGGTTTTATTGCCCAGAAAAATAAACTGCAACCTGGTTCTAAAATCGGGACATTTGTAAGGGTGGCGGCCTCACCGTGCCCGCTTATATATTAAATCGGCGCCTCTGCAGAAATTGCGATGCCAATCCATGTGTTTAAATTGTAACTCCAAGGAAAAAAAAATCTTTCTGAGATCTTACGTCATTAATAGGATAAAGCACACCTACCTGAACAACAGCTGAAGTCTTTTTGGCTCTTTTGCTTGCATTGGCGACAGTCTGTCTAGGGACTTCAACACTTGTTCCCGGTTCGAGATAGCGCCTGTAACGCTGTCGCCGCTTTCCTGGCATCGCAAAATAAAGCGAGTTCACCGCGTACAGAGCGCCAGCCTTTCGCGCACTTTTACCGTAGACACGGTTCCACTGAGAATGAAAAGGCTATCTCTCAGCAGCTAGAAATATCGCAAGAGGACAAAAGGATCGATGCGGTGTTTGGCTAACGGAAGGATAAAAGAAGCTAACGGAAGTATGAAGGAAGTTAGGTTGGTTCGGTGTCTTCGGCTGAGACACATGAAACACTGCCTCTGCGCTGGAGCATAGGAAGTGGCGTCAGACACGATGACGCGCGCACACCGGTGGAACGTGCGCTGCGTGCGCCGAGTGTCTCAGCATGAGCAGCGCGCGGCTCACTTACAGCCCGCGGGATGAAACAGGCCATCGAGATAATAAGGCCGACCGCACGCATTTTTTTTTTATTCGTAGAGTCTTGCTATTGATCATTGCAGGAGGGAAGTACGTATTGCTGTGTTAACAGCGTCGTCTGCTAGCGCGCGCTGCACGACGGGAATGCACCACACCGGCCCCGCCCAGCCCTGCCTCTAACGGTGCTAACGGCACTAAGATGGGCGTGTTCGCTTCTCTGAGTCCTCTGCCCGCTCATCGTCGCTCGCTGCTCGCTCTGACCGTCTTTGTTTGTTTCTTCGCTTGTACTGCTTTCGGTGTTTCTACACGCTTTAAGGCCATCATCAAGATCGACATGTATTGTTTAGTCGAATACCGGTGTGACTTAACGGTAGCTGTGGTTCAGCATACTGATATCGAGCACTTTTCTCCGAACAATGTGGCCGATTTTGATGCAGCAAAAACATATCAGGCCTACTGGCATGGTAACGACACCACCCAAGGAGGCTATTACGACGCGAGAATTCTGCATCTGACCGGTAAGTGTTATACGTATACATTATTTACCGCGCGCGCGCATTATGCCTTGTACAATTTAGGTTGCCATAGTGAGCTCTGGTGAAGTGACGTGCACAGCCGATGTGATGCGCGACTCACGGTGCATTTCATCGCATGTGAAGTAACCTGGGTGTTGCGCGCGAGTGGATAGATCCCTTATTTTGTTTTATACAAAAACTGTGCAGTTCGTCTCGTAATTGTGCACATGTGCCGTCGAGAGATTTCCATTGGGGCACACTTGATGCTGTCGCGTGTACATACATAGCTGAGATTGGGAAGTGATCGAGCTAGCTGCAGCGGAATAGCTCATATATGAACCTGATCAAAACTGCATGCGTACGCATGTATTGCCTATATGAACTTCAGTAAACAATCTGGCGTTAAAGAAATACTAATTAGCCAGAAAAAATAAACCGCGTGTGGACTTCGAATTCTGTAACACAGTGCAAATTCTGCAATCTTCTATTTGCAAAATGCGTACTCGTGCATGTAGGGCAACATATCTATAAAGCTATATATACCACGGCTCATGTCATATCATTCTTGACAATGCTGTTGCCTGTGAATTCCATGTCTTAGTTTTTTCCAGCACATGTGTAACTTGAAGCATACGGTCGGCACCATATAGGGCAATTCACTTAATTATACTCATGACCACTTGCTCTCATGCCCACTCACATTTACAGTAACCACTATAGTGATATCAACTCATTCGAACTTACACTCAACTACATGTGGACTCATGAGTCAGTGCACATGCCAACCTGTGACATGAATACATACATTAACTGAGCTAGACCATTGGCTTTGGCATTTTGGTGCCGACTGTGGGATGAAGAGTTCTTGAACACACAGAAAACTACCGATTGCAACATTTGCTTAGTAACTGCTGACGTCATATCCGTACGCTTAAACACTTCTAGATAAGTGTATTTTTGTGTTTCGCAGGCACACATACACTGCCTCTATTGCCTTCAGGTTTTCAGGTATTTTAAATTCATATAATTTGGATTTGGCAATAGAGCCTTGAGGGCTTGTTACTTTTGCGTTTGAGGTGGAAATTCATGTCAGCAAGTGTGAAAGCTATTCCCCATTGAAACACTCCAAATTGATTGTAGATCCTGAATGGCCACTCCAATGTTTAGGGGAGTTCCCCAAGTTAAACATTTGCGGTAAGAGAGTACTTATTCATTAGTATTGACACAAGTGCAGCCATTACAGCTACAAGGGAAAAGTATACAGCTTTCACAGAAACATTCTAAAATATTAGAAGGGAAGTGCAATCTGGTTCAGCGTTTGGACTTGCACTACCTGACTGGGGCAGTCACTCTACTTACTGAGCTAAGCAGAATGAATAGCATATGGTAGGGCAAGAGCAAATTGACCAATTTGCCACGAGTTGACCAATTTGATCGTCCTTACCTTATGCTAGCTGTCCTGGTAAACTCGAATAGTAGTGATGGTCCCAGTTAAGCATGGTCACAAGTTCAACCCTTGAACCAGGAGAGATTTTGCAATTTTTGTATGGAAGCTGGAAAGGTGTCCTTTGTACTAGTCATGTGGCTGCACATTGTTGGATATTAATGAGTAATTACTTCATTATTACTTCATTATGAACGATGCCTTGCTAGCTGCACTGCTTGCCATGAAGCTTTCATACATAAGGTGGCACTACACACAAGCTCTGTTGGGGGCACTTCGTGGCCCTACTCCGTGCACCACAATTGCAGACCACTGCACACCGTGCTGGCCTATTCGAGGTCAAGTTGACTGTGGCAACCCCAAGTTGTGCCTCTTGCCATAGCTGTTTTGAAAGAAATTTCAGTAGCTGATCGCCCTGCTTTGGTTACCTAAACCACCTTTCTGCTATTGCAGAAACGGAAGAGGAAATGGCGAACCATGCAGAGAAACGCCGCAAAAGGGCAGTACTACCCAGCAGCATGAAGAGGACGAGCAGAGAAAAGGAAAAGGTTGGTAACTGCACCTTGTTTACTGTAAATTGTTTCATATCCTAATGCTAGATTGCAAAACAGCAGCACTCTTCTTACCATGCCAGTGTCCCGTCTATGTTGCTGGAGACCAAATGGTGGCAGTAAGGGGGATGGGATGGATGCAGATGCAAAGGTATGATGTGAGTTCTAAGCACAGATGTCAGATCTGCTTCTTAAATGGGGAAAAATGACATATCTCTACTAATAAAGTGATTCTTTTTCACAAGATGTGGCACTTTCTAAGAAGTGTGAAAACATCAGCCTGCTGTATAAAAAATTGGTTTAAAGTATGAGCATTTTGGCCTTATAAGCTGTCATTGTACAAGATGTCCACCTTTTATTTTGTAATAGGTATCTATCATCTGCCACAAAGAACAATTATTTATCGGTCGACATTAATCCTCCCAACATATGTGACATTATCATGCTTTTATCTAAACTGAAGACACGAGTTTGTGAGCACTTATATTTGATCAGCCCGATTGCTAGAGATGCAGGTGCAACACTGGCAAGCACAGTTTGGAATTGTTTTTCTTTTTTTTTGTCAATTCTTTGGCATGTCAGTGCATGCAAAACCAAAGGTGTTGAGCAAGGTGTTGATAGAGGTAGATTATAGGCTTGACCAGCCTTTTATAACGAGAGTGTTGAGTATAGTTAGCCTTTAACTGTGAAAGCTATCATTATGTCATGGTTAGATTATGAGATTGTTGTAGTTTATTAAAAGATGACAGTTGATACTTAGGGGAATAATGCAGGTCTTGCCTTGTGTTTATTCGTTTTGCATTCACAGGTGTTCATATTCAAATTTTACTGCACATTCAGGCCCCCTTATTAAATCGGACTTTATTTGTTGATCTTTAAAACGCTGAAAGGTCAACTCTGGGGATTTTTTCAAAGTTGTGGGTTAGGTACAGTATATTTCCCAGAAAGGAAGAGGGGGGGGGGGGGGCTTGCAATTTTATGCAGAGTGGTGCCACGGTTATGGGAGAGAGCTTCATTCAAAATTGAGTCAAAGCTACTAACCCTGCAAAACTGTCTAGCCAGGCTAGAGCTCTCACGCAGCCTTTTTCTTTGTTTTGTGGGCATGGGTACCTCGGACCCAGACAATTTCTTCACGGACCCCCATTTGAGAAATACTGAGGAAAAGAATTGTTTCTAGTTGGGCTGATTACTACTGTTTCATTGCACTGGTTTTTGCAGTGCACAAAGATGGGGCCAATATTTAGGTAGACAAATGCAGCAAGTCCTATGTTGTCTCTGGCACAGGATGCAATTTTCTAGATACCATACTGAGCAATTTTTTAATGGCAAGAACAGCTGCCTGAAACTGCTTGTTGCCAGTGGCCATGCTCCAGCTAATGCAGTGCTGATATTAGACATTATTGGAAAAACACTTTTTTTCACAATTATTGGCTATAATAGTAGTTAAAATGACACTTTGTTCATAAACTGCATAACGCTAAGTGATATGAGCCCTTTCCAAAAATCAATGAAAAGGAAGGGAGCACTAGATGCTGTACCATTGTAGATGCAGTGTCGCACTCGCTGCTTATGTTGTTCTATGAGGCATATGTAAGCTGTATTTAGCTCAAGGTATGCATGCATGACAAATGGAATGAGATCATGACTTGTTCACAACAGATACTTATGGCTCATGGTGGTTTCAGTTTTTTTTTTCAAGAAGCCAACTCAGGAATATGTGAGTACATTCCAGTGGAATTTCTAAGCTGCATGTGGGCACTCCTGATCAATTATGATTGCAGGTAGCACAGCCAACTAAAAAGCTCCGCGAGGAGGTGCAGCGGAAGCATGAGATGGAGCTTGTGGATTCAATGGAGGACAACATACAAGAGGAAACCTCCAAGTGCAGATGTGCAGCCTTAGAAGAAGAGGTGCGCACACTGCACAAAGAGCTAGGAATAATTAAGCAACGGCTCGCAGAGAAGGATGCTGCTGCTAATGGACTTAGCAGCTGCACAGCTGAGTGTGAAGAATTAAAAACCGAAGTAAAAGAACTTCGCCAACTCAACATTGAGCTGCAGAAGAGCCTAATACAGAAAATTTTTTCATCTGGTGAGTGTATAATCTGGTTGCATGCAAGCATGGACAAGTCAGCTGGCAAGCAGATAATGGGATGCTTTAAGAGTACTGGGAGAAAACGTATTAGTATTAATAATGCTGACAACATAAGTTGGAGTTCTGGAGTTAACTTCCCATTAAAGCACATTGTGAAGGAAAATGGGACTGCAGTGGCATGTTCAAACTCGAGGCAGGATCGATAGATAATGGCAGAGGTCTTTGTCTTTTTATGAAAAGAACAAAGTTGAATATTATAATGTGGTGCTAAATGTTGCCTTTGAGATGCATAGCATCTAACATGACCTTTTACGTCAAAATTTCAGAAAGCAGGGTGATATATGCAGCATCGATGGATGTGCACGTTAGTGCAGCACCTCCTGAACGGGCTCAGAAAAAGAAAGGCAAGTGAGCTTTACGAACACATCTGGAATCCTGTTTGTTTTGCTTATCTGGTATACTGCAGTGGCTGGGTAGCAGTGGTGCTTAAAACGGCACCTTTATTGTCTTAATCTAATTGATGAAATGGCCTGTACAGATTTGCAGGATTATACAATGGAATGGATAGAAGTGTTGCGCTTGTGTCGTGTGTTTTGTTTTATCTTCCCCCTTGGGCAACTCAACTAGAATTGCGCAAGTCTCCAAATATGATCAACATACTGGCCCCTGTGTTAGCGTTGTTGGCCTGTACAGGCACTCACAAATTTGTTCAGAGCCCCACACAGGTGGCCACCGGCAGACAAATACAGCCACAATCTGTGCATGCGTGGCCTCCTTAACAAGTGAGCCTCAAGCCTCATTCCCTAGCAGACCTAGACTACCATTTGTCGGTGTTACACAGGGAAGTGAGGGGTAATGAAGCTTGCGTAACTAACACTGAATGAGTCTTGGGGCATGATTGCTGAACTTGCACAGCATCGTTACTGAGAAGGCTGCATACTTGCCACAGTCCGCGAGCCAAAATGTGACTCGCTGTAAACGCAGTGCAGCATGAGTTATCTCATCACATACCCCTCACTTCTGCAACGCCGAGAAGGCCCCTAGCATTTCCCAAGTAGGAGCAGCACAGCTGTAATCAAGGTTTGACTGTTAATTGCATTACCATGTTTCGCCACCAAGCGGCTACCTGGGTAGCGCTCCAAATTATTCTGTGTGTATCTCAATGTCAGTGTGGATACCTTGCCTCTTAGGGGTCCTACCCAAATGTAATTTATGATGCATGAAAGTGAATGTAAATGTGTCACTTTTACAGCAATGCTCCCAGCACCACCAGCTACTCCTGCAGCCAGGCATGATGACCTGCGGGATCTAGGTGAGGAAAGTGCATGGTTAAGTTTATCAATACTGCTTTAGCAAATGGTCTTGCTTATAGCATGATTTTTTTCTAATAAGCTTGAAATATATATTTCTTTTTCAGTAAAGGCCAATTACATAGCAAATTTCTTAAGAGTTCAGATGCTTTGTGTAAGACTATTGCAAAATTTTGTGCAATACAGGTAGCCTAGGAAGTTCAACAAGGCCTGTAGCTCATTAGAAAGAATAGACTCTTGTGATAAACTCTTGCTTTTCATATTAACAGCTATGTTTGCCTCATTAACTTCATGCCTTTTGTTCCAAAAAGATTTATTAAATTAGTATGTGGTAGATATTATTAACGATGCGTCCTTAATGGTGCGCACACTTCCAGACACCCTTAGAGTGAGTGGGGGTAGCTGTCCCGGTCGTAAAGGAGATGCCCTCGACTTGCGTGGCAAGCTCAGCCGGAATTTAAGTACCTTGTAGTGACAGAAGGGGGTGGCCGTTTGGTGCCCAGCTTTCGCTGGTTCAAGCCAGAGTAAGGGTCAGAGTCAGAAGTAACAAAACTTTATATACTGTAAGAGGCAATACAGAGGATTACACATGAACACTAAAAATGCACAGACGAGAGGTTCGCAGAAAACAACGCTAAGCATTCAGCTAAAGAGGTATTAATAACACAAAGGCTTTACAATACAGAATACACGTGAGAGTCAAATAAACAAACACCAAATTGTTCACCGGGCTCTGTTGCAGTCCGACGCCTTGAGAGTCACGATGTGGCCGTCATGCAAGACGAGTGCCGCTCCCTTGCAGGTCTGGGCTTGCCAGCAGCGGGTGATTCCCGGAAGTTGAGGAGAAGCACTTGCGAACACGTCATAATACTAGTTCACACACTGACTGATTGACACAAGCGACGTGACCTCCATTAATAGGGCGCGCCGCGTCTGTCTGTTCCAGCATGCCGAGGCTTGCACGCACACACTTAACTTTGCTTGTTGAAGCGTTCACTTTTCCTCCCGTCGAGCCCCGTGTCGTCATTGGCTATGCGTCGTCAAAAAATCTAGATAGGATGAGCACATTCTGGCCGGTTGAGTCACCGTCATCGCCGAGTGATGAGAAAGAGGGTGACACCGATGCGTACAACGCTACGCGCTCTCCTCGCGTTGGGAGGAAGCCGTTTCTTGAAAGACATCGAACCTTTAATGCGGTGTCACGCTGCCTTAATAAAAAGGTGCGCCGATTTCGTGACATACATATAGACACCATTTGCTTTTTACAGATCTCATATGAATGTTTGATCTGAAGGTTTAAACATATTGTTTGAACATATTGTTTAAACATGTTTAAAAGGTTTAAACATGCTCGCAATGTACGTATCCGACAGTCATCGCGACTGGGATATTAGTCTGCCATTTGTCACCTTTGCATATAACTCTTCGCGTCATGACACTGCTGGGTACTCTCCATTCTATCTTCTCTTTGGACGAGACCCCTTACTGCCCTTCGACACTTTGCTTCCCGCCGCTGGCCCCGTCACCACCTATGCCCGCGATACCATCGCCCGAGCCGACGCTGCTCGCTAGATTGCTCGTCACAATCTCACCGTTTCTCAAGAAGCTCAAAAACGCCGCTACGACGCTCACCACCGCGATGTGCACTATCCTCCCGGATCTCTGGTGTTGCTCTGGCTTCCGTGCCGTCGTGTGGGGTTGTGCAGAAACTTCTGCCCCACTACACGGGTCCTTACCGTGTACTACGCCCTGTGACCGACGTGACCTATGAGATTGCACCGCTCCACCCAAAGTCACCGACTGCTAAACCCACTTCCGAAATTGTACATATCGCCCGCCTCAAGCCATATTACTCCCCCTCCACACCGCACGACTAATACGCACCGGGACGGTGCCTTTTGCCGAGGGGGGTAGTGTTACCGGGAAACGCGAGACCAAAGTGATGTGCTCACTGACAAAGACGACGATCAAGGAACGCAGGCACGACGAAGCGTTGAAAAAGAAAACGACGCTGAGAGAGCGGATTCTGCACGGCTACCGAAGTCTTGCGTCCAGTTAAGCCCATCGCAGTGCCGTCACATTAAGTACATCCCCGTAACAATATCAATGTTGCAGAACGGACTGCGATACCTGCCACCTTGACCAAGACTGCAGCCACTCACAATGTCCCACATCATTCAGGTAAGCAGTTTCTAGTCATGCCAGTTTCTAGTAATAGTGCTGCTTCCACTCAAAATACATTGCTTAAACGCTGGAAAAAGGAAAACAGTTGCGGAGGTGTAATGTGGGTAAACCTAGCATGACATGTAAAAACACTAGTTAGTCATGATTTATCTTGGTAGATGGTAGATGTTAATTATTTGCTGTCTTGCCATTATCCACGAGAGCACGCTAGGGAGGAAGAATGTCATATATGTTGCCCATGTTACCAGGCGCAACGCAGGTATAAAGCATTGCTTTAACCATGCCGTAAGAGCATGTCTGTGTGGCATAGGGACAGAATGTGTAACCTATTGTTGAATTTATAGCCGCAAAAGATGTGTAGACACAGTGCAGAAAAGGCATGTCCTAGTTTAAGGATTTATGTTTAAATGTACACGTTTGTGTGTGAATGTGTAATCAGGGTATCAATTTTACAGCACAGCCTCCAGTAGTGCCTACAGTGATGCCAGCAATACTTCCAGCAGTGCCATCACTGCAGGCAGTGATGCCAGCAGTGCATCCAGAAGTGCCGTCACTGCCTGCACTAATGACATCAGTGCATCCGGTATTGCCATGCACTGATGCAGTGGCCAGCAACAATGGCCAAGACATGTTTGGTGAGCAATCTTGTTATGCAGTGTTTGATCGCTATTGCCGGGCTAATTAAGGGCTTGTTACTAATATCCTGGCTTGGACAAGCAAACATTGTAAGCAGGAAACTCTGGTCCAAGCAATATGTGCGTTGTCATTACTGTTACATGCATTCACCACGCATTAGTCAAGCCCTCTTAGGTGTTCACTTTCTCTATTACAATCTGGCAGGCTCAATCTCAGGAACCTCATTTTAAAGAGGCCTCTGGCAAGGTTGACAGAAATACTGGGAGCATGACTGATTTTAAATGTTTATTTTATAGTATTGCGTCCTACAGACACTGCTGTGGAGCGAGTTGGTTTGGTAAGGGAGAGGGGAACGTGCCCAGAACCAGAGAGAGGTTGGCCGAAGTCCCAGTGGTACAGTGTTCAGGGTGCGTTGCTGGAGAGCGTGCATCTGGGGTAGTCCCAGAGCAGGTGTTCTAAGTCAGCCCTGGTGTAGCAAGGGGTGGTGGTGATGTGGAGTCAGCGGCATCACCATTTTGATATTGCAAAATGTAATAGTCTGCTTAAGTGAGAAGTCAGGTGAAAGGGGTTGCTGTGGTTGCAAGGTGCCAGAGCAGCGAGAGCAATTTATTTTGCGCTGAAATATAAGGTCGGCTTCTCGAGGAGCTTGGCAGCATATTGTTTGTGTATAAGCAGGAGCTAGGTCTTGGCTAGCATGAAGAGTAGATATGCACGTGCTAGTCGATAGACCTTCCTTGTTGCCTGGCAGATTAGAATCTGCGGAGACCCAGTAAATCATAGTCTTAGAAAGTGGCGTGAATGCTGTAGTGTACATTGGAACTGGTTCGGTATGTTACTTGCAAGTCTGTATAGATGATATGTATCATTGTCATGCATCAGGGCTGAATTGAGATACCACTTGCAGTTTGGCTTGCATACTCTGGAACAGAAAGTTGGTGGTGTGATGTTGGTAGTCCTGTGCACGAATAGTTTGGTTGAACCAGGCTGTGTATATGTGTTGAGTTGCATCTACAGCTAGTATGGCAGCATCCATATAGATAATACATTCTTGTGGCAAGATTTCTAGGGGAAAGAAAGCATGGCACTTAGTATGTGCAGATTTTCCACTGCCATGATGTGTTGGCTTGAGATAGGGAAGTCTACTATTTGTAATGACTGTGCACTCCAGTTGAAGAGTGCGTCTTAGTAGTGGCAGCAGGCCATAAAAATCATAGCCGATCTGGCGTGTCCACATACCAGCCTGTGCTGTCCGAAGTCTAGTTTTTTTGAGCTGGCGAGTTCCATACTGATTTTGGAGTGCCAGATAAGTCTCCATGTTGGAAAATACCCTTGATTGCGAACAAGATGCGTTTCAAATTTTGAAAGTCCTGTAGAAAAGGAAGGCCTTCTTCAATTTCTTTCCAGCTTTCAGAAATGATACTTCAGAACGCCCTTTGGTTTCTTGCCTATATCTCAGAATTGCTACTATGGCCAGAGCGGCAGGTAGAAAGCTCATGCCCAACTGAAGTGACCATTCAGTCTGTGAATAGTTCTTCAATTCTTCAGTTTATTCGTGCAGTGACAAGTTCTTAATATTATTTGTGGCAGATCTATCAAGTGTGCATGGCAGATTCAGGAAGTCATGGCAAAGCCCAGATGAAGGTAATTAAACATTGCTGAGTCTTTTTAGGGGCATATATGATTACAAACATGTTAGTGCAAAAACAAATGGTGTTCTTTTCTATTCACCGACTTTTTGGTTGCTTAAAATTTGGACTCTGTCTTTCCAACCAGCTGCCTATCTGTAGGAGCAATACTGCTAACAGGGTCATATCCATTATTTTATGCCCTGAAAAACAAAAGTAACGCAACATGCAAAAGCTCATGATTGAACACGTTCCAAGAAATTAAAGATAGGCCACTTTTGTAAACGTTCACAATTTACAACTTGTGTATTGCTTGCAAATGAACATGCACCCTTAAACTTGAGCTAGGCTTGCCAGGCAGTCAAAATTTAGTGTGGATATTACCAAAAGGACCTATAATCATATTACGAAGTTGCTAGTTTTGAGTTTTATATTTTTCGAGATGCGGTAATAGCTCACTAATTCAAACTTCGCGGGACTAGGAAAAAAGTTTGGATTATCCGATGTTCAAATTATCGAATGGCCTCAAAAAGACAGACAAGAACCATTTGCATTATGGTAAATTTACCATATTTATCTGCATAACGAACCCACTCGCGTAATGAATTCTCCCATCCCCAATTTGTGCTAAGAATTTGAAAAAAAAAAAAGAAAAAAAAAGGCGTTAGTCGTTAGCGCATCCCTCCGTTTTGCGCTATCATGGTCCACAACGCATTTATTTCTTGGCAGTGTTAAGATTGGGCCCAGCAGTAACATCATAGTGTATTTACCTTTTTGATGTTAGCACTAGTGGCAAGGGGGGGGGGGGGGGAGGAATGGCAGAGTGCAAGTGTGCAAGTGCTTGTCCAGTTGTGCAAGCCTCGTTTTCAGAACAGTACATTCGTGTTACCATGCTGAGCTGGATTGGGGCTGGCACCGTCTGCTGACAATCAATCATTTAAATGCGCGAAACCAGCAAACACCTTTTGAAGTGAACGATGCTCAAAGCCAGTGTTATGTGTTTCCGTTGACGACTGTTGGGTGGAAGGAAGAACGACTCTCGCAAAGAAAAAAAAAGTTCTCTCACGTAATCTGTGGTGCCCCTAGCCATTCATGGGCATTAGCTGGGACCGCGCTGACAGTATTTGTCTGTATTTTCAAATTAACAGGGCTCGAATTAAGTATTTAATCGCAAGTTTCAATTATCCGTAACAGAACCGACTCGCTTTTGAATGAACAGGCTTTTTTGTACACAGATGTCTATAGTTCTTGGCCGGACCAAGTAGTTTAGTTCAAATTATCCGAAAATTTGAATTAACAAGCTTTCACTGTATTCTCCTTCATAATTTGAAAAGTTTTCAAAATCTGCTTTGCTTCATTGTTTTTTTTTTTATAGCTGTTACCGCATTGGGAGTATGTGGAGTACCAATATATATATATAGCTGGAAAACTGGGTGCAAATAATTCCATTTTGCAAGGCTTCAAAGTGAAGGTTGTGCAAACTGTTGAAAACTGACCTATCCACCAAATTTGTTTTGAAATTGTTTTTGAAAACTACTTTTTTTAATGAGCTACCTTGGACATGTTCTTCAGGGTACATTTCCATGACAGTATATTTTTTGTTGAAATTAAGTGTTGGACAAGCATGGTCGATCTAATGGGCAGACCATAAAAGTTCCCATTAGAGAGTACAATAATCATTGGCCAACTTATTTGTTAAATGTGAATGTGAATGGCCTGTGTGTCAAGCAACAGTAGTCAATTTGCCTTGTCATTTACTTTACTGCTGAGGTTTACTAAAATTCTTTTATCTTGCACAAAAATCCTCAGGTGATGAGGACATCGAAGCTGAAGACGGCAGCTGCGAGTTCGACAGGGCTGGTGAGCAAGACAGCATTATAGGTTCTACCCGAGACGATGGGAAGGTAATTGCCTTCTATCTACTGTTCTGTTTTCTGTCTGGCCTACACAGGTGAACCTAATCTAGATCTAGACTGCCCTTTCACTCTGTGGGAGCTCGAAGTGGCCCTGATTGCTAATGCTATCTGTTCCGCTCTCGGTGAGGACAGCATTACATACGCTATATTAGGCAACCACCTTGACCACACCTGAAGATTTTTGTTCCTATTTCAGTGAAACCCGAGACACCGGCACCCTGTCATGCATCAATACTACGATTCTTAACCAGGCAAACCTTCTTCCCTTTAAAACCTCCATATCTCACTGGCATGCTTTGGTAAGACTCTTGAGCAGATGGCTTAGATTCGCATTTCTCATTTTCTCAAGATGACTTTTTTTCTCTTTTGCTCATCAGCTTCTCAGGCCTCTATGAACTCTCTTGGGGCACTCCATGAAGAGCGTTCCCTCCCTTACTCTGTTCTGTCTGGCTATGCCCTCTTGCCTCCCAGCTAGCCCAATTTCCCGGCCTTCACATCTTTTACCAAAAAAATCACTTTGCTGTTTGTTTGTCTCTGGAGTTCACATAAGCAGCATACCTTATAACCTACCCTAAACCTCATGAAATCATTTCCAAACACTGCACCTTTTTCCTCTCTTTCCTGCTTTAGATATCTGAGCTTATCTTTCTCAACCACCGTTCATGCCAGTGCACTCACAACCCCCGATTGTCGACCATCTCTGCTACTGCCATTCTGATTTTCAGCAAATTGCTTAACTACCTTTTTCATACAGCCAAGAAATTGCAATCCTTGCATCGTAATGTTAGCACCTACCACTCAGTAACCAAGTGCTTCTCAGCCAGGCATTCTTAGAGACTCTTTGTCAACCAGTAGTAGTTGTGGTTTGCTATGTGATTAATCCTGTTGTTTTGGTAGGCTCGACAGGCAGCTTACAAGTTCGAGACTATCCAGTAACTGTGTTTTCTTCGGTTTGCTTGAGATTGCTAGGGCTACTGCCACCTCTTCCGCTGTGCGGATGCATTTGGTTCGTATAGTTAGTCCGTATATGAGTTTGCCTCGTGAATCAGTTACCATGGCTGTGGTTGCCTCTTCGCCTTTGTACCTCACCAATGAAGTGTTTATCAATCAAAACTGCTGTAGTTCCAGGAGTAGATTGCGTGATTGGGATTGTTTCAGGGCTAAACTGGCCTCTAAAAAGCATGCACTTGAAGCCAGTGCACCACGGTGTATAGAGAACATGGAAAAGAGCAAGAGCAAGTATACTACTTCGATATTTTACCGGTGCTGCGACAGGGGACGAGGAACAAGAAGAGACGACAAGACAAGCGCTCGCCCCGAGCACTTGTCTTGTCTCTTCTTGTTCCTCGTCCCCTGTCGCAGCACCGATAAACTATCGAAGAGGAACCAACTAGCTCAAATAAAAAGTATACTACTATTGCACCTTTCTGAATATTGTCATGATTTAAGATACTGCTTACTGCAAAGCAAAATGTATGTATGCATGTATTTGTGCTTTCTCTACAGTTTCTCAACATTTGGACTTGAAATGTGAGTTCTATTAGTGCACCGATGTAAAATTCTGGGAATTCGCTGCAGGTGTATGCAGGCGCAAATGCATGGATTGACCGGAGTGCGTGGGACGTACTTCTCAAATCGCCGACTGACTCAATGTTCTGTCGTGCTGCGGCTCACCTCTACTGGACGCCAGACCAAATGAGGAGCCGCAGCGTCACTGGGGTACTGTCGAACAAGTCGAGGTCACTTGGCATGACAGAAGTGAAGCCTGCCCTTTCACCAGAAAAGGTCTCGGCACTAAAAGGTGAGTCTATCTATTTGCTTTCAGTAATGTCTAAAGGATAAAAAGGCGTCTGCAATTGAAGCAAAGCTTGAGATTGGGGCTGCAACAATGCTGATGCATGTAACTGTTTGGTGTCATATGGTTAGACTCTATGCAGTCAAGCGTTGAACAACTGACTCATGCAGACCTTTTAACGCAACAGTACTGTTGTGCAGAAAATCCAGCGCTGTCATTGTGAATAAAAAATCGGAGCACACCTCTTGCAGGTGGCATGGCTGGGCACTTATTTATCGATAAATTGTGTAGCCTTACAAGACCACATGGCATGGCGTAGTTGGCATAGGGAGCCAACTCATGTAGCTCCTTTGAGATGGGAATCAAACTCAGAACCCTTTGGCTCCTAGGCTACACAGGCACATTTGCAAGGCTTGGTTCAGATAGAGCTTTGTTTCTCAGTACCAGCTTTGTTTCTCAATACATTATATTTTAGCTTGCTGCTGTATGTTGAGTTTTTCTGGAATAGCAGAGGTACAGATTAATGAATTAGTGATTTGATGAGTTGGAAAGCACATATGCAAATGAGGATATGCAAGGGAAGCCAAGGCAGGAAGCATGAAGGCTGTCATGTCATGCCCTAAAAGGCAGAGATGAATGTCCTGAATTTTACTCAGTGCATCACTTAAGGAAACAAAGTGGATAGGTACACCCGTACATAGAAAAGATTGGTGGATTTGCTGCATAACTAGGATGTAAGTTCAGTGCTCCGCATAAGACAGCTGGGTTTTCTGTATTTCGTGGGTTTGCTGCGGTATGTATTTTCAGAGTATATTCAGAAGTAAAGCTCTTGAAAGGCAGCTTTTTATTCCAAGTTGATAAAAGGCATGTTGCACTTGCATAAATCGTGAAATTCAGCAGGAGCTAATGTAAACGGTTACGATCTCGTCGTTTCTTGCATTATAGGTTGGCGATAACATCAGGTTTGCACAAAGCGTGTGAGCACATGTCTTGTGGATATTTGGGTGCAATATGTTTCCTGCCAGTGGCACCAGTACAGTCGCCGACCGTTTTTTCGGACTTGAAGGGACCCGAAAAATGGTCCGAATAATCGAACAGTCCGAAAAATCCGTAAAGCACAAAAAATCACTTTATTCAGAGGAAATCGGCTTAAAAAAGTCGCCGATTTTACCTTGCGGCAAATTTCTTTTGCTGGCGACGATTTGCGCTTGTATTTGCACCAAAGGGTCATGGTAGAATAGCTCCCACGCTTCTTTGACGGACCCGGCAGCACTGGCGGGGCCATGTCCACAGCCCGAGTGCGCACCACACCGCTCGTCAAACACGCAAAAATGAGGCACTTTTCGTTCAGAGCGGTGGAACCGCCGGACGCAATCACAAAACGGCCAAAGGATTGACGGCGCGCCACTCGGTTGACGCGGTCGGAGAAACTCGTGTGACAACACGGCGGACGTATGAGACAAAGCACAAAGAGATAGCTGCCCGCGTCAGCGTTGGCGACAAAAGCAGGTTGACGGCGATGACAATCCGACTGCCACCTCGAAGTGGCAGAGATTGCAGGGGCCTCTCCTGGAAAAAATGGGGCACCGAAACCATGTCAAGCCAATCCAACTGCAGAGCCAATCCACCTCAATCCAAGATGGCGCTTGTTGCGCCGGCGAAAAGCCGATAAGATGGCAAATTTTGGCCTGCAGGGGACTGAAATTAGTCCGAAAAATCGAACTTTCGGACTTTTAAAGTCCGAAATATCCATCGCGAATATGTATGCGCTTCTATGGGGTGACCGACGGTGCCTCACTGAAGTCCGAAATATCCTACAAGTCCGAATTATTGGAGTCCGAATTACCCGTCGGCTACTGTATATCCTTTCTGTGTTAGCCTGGGATGTGCGATATGTATATAAAGACTGCGCATGCGTTTTGATGGTCATAGGGTACACCTTTTAATTTGTCCAGCATATGTTATGAAATATTTTGACTGCTACTAATTATTGAGAATCTTCCTTTGGGTTATGTTTTTTGTTTGCTCGATTTGCCAGCTACCTAGTTGAGGGTATAAGTCTTACCGGAGTGCGGCGGCCCTCTCGTGGGTATAAATAGCATTTTGCGGGCACAGACTCTCCGGCTATGTGACCTTTTTTCAAAAGAAGGCATTCAGTAGCACCTTTTGACCCTGTGCTGCATTGCATGAAACATTGGTTCAGGTCGTGTGTGGACTAAGCTGGTCACTGAATCACGCTTCATTTGAAGGTAATGCTGAGCATCCCTCACCTGTGCTGTTCTGTATTCTTGAATTAAGAATAGCATTCTCAGCGTACCTCTTTGGTGTCATTTTAATGTTTGAAAAAATAAGCAAAACAAGCTTGAGCTGATTTTCATGTGTACTGGATATGAGCCTCAGTGCCCATTTTGATATCATTTGCACAGGTAATGCGAAAACATGGATTATTTCTCACCTTTACATGACAGATAAAGTTTGCCTTTATCATTCTTCCAACTAGTTGCTCACAAAGTTATGTTCTAATGTGCCATGTCCTTTGTTCTTCTGTGCAGCACTTTTCCACGTCTACATGGGCGACGTGGAAGGCGAGGAGAAAAGCAAGAGGCTGAAGCAGGTGCGGAAGCACCTCTCACAGAAGCTGGGTGATATGAAGCGGAAGGGGACCCACATGTAATAGCTCCCAGCGGCTGCAACTGCCAATGGGCGCTGTAATAATTTTTTTTATCCTGCAAGTATGGCTTTCGATCGCTAATAGAATAGTTAATCGCTAATAGAATTAGGACAACCTTAGACTGTAATCAAGCAAAGGATCAAGCAGGGTTTCGGAAACGCTACTCTACTATCGATCATATCCATACCATCAATCAGGTGATAGAAAAATGCTCGGAATATAACCAGCCCTTATACACAGCATTCATTGATTACGAAAAAGCATTTGACTCAGTTGAAACCTCGGCGGTGATGCAGGCATTGCGAAATCAGGGGGTAGACGAGCCGTACGTGAAAGTGCTCGAAGATATATATAGTGGCTGCACAGCAACCATAGTTCTGCATAAAGAAAGTAACAAAATTCCCATAAAGAAAGGTGTTAGGCAAGGAGACGCAATCTCCCCAGTACTATTCACAGCTTGTTTAGAGGAAGTATTCAGAGACTTGGAATGGGAGCAGTTAGGGATAAGGGTAGATGGAGAATACCTCAGTAATCTGCGATTTGCTGATGACATTGCCTTGCTAAGCAACTCGGGGGATGAACTGCAAATAATGATTGATGACCTAGACAGGAAAAGTAGAAAGGTAGGCTTGAAAATCAATATGCAGAAGACTAAGGTAATGTTAAACAGCCTCGGGAAGGAACAGCAGTTTACATTTGGTAGCGAAATACTGGAAGTAGTAGGCGAATATGTCTACTTAGGACAGGTAGTAACTGCAGATCCGGACCATGAAAAGGAAATAACAAGAAGAATAAGATTGGGATGGAGCGCATTTGGCAAGCACTCGCAGATTATGACTAGCAGCTTACCGGTATCGCTCAAGAGGAAAGTATACAACAGTTGCATTTTGCCTGTACTCACCTATGGGGCTGAAACGTGGAGGCTAACCAAGAGAGTTCTACTTAAGTTGAGGACAACCCAGAGGGCTATGGAACGAAAAATGATAAGGGTAACATTAAGAGATAGAAAGCGTACAGAGTGGGTCAGAGAAATAACTCAAGTTACCGACATTCTAGTAGAAATTAAGAAGAAGAAATGGACATGGGCAGGACATGTAGTGCGAAGAGAGGATAACCGATGGTCGCTGAGGGTAACAAACTGGATTCCAAGGGAAGGAAAGCGTAGCAGGGGGCGGCAGAAAGTTAGGTGGGCGGATGGTTCGCAGGGGTCAAGTGGATGCAGCTAGCACAGAACCGGGTTAAGTGGAGAAATATGGGAGAAGCCTTCACCCTGCAGTGGGTATAATCAGGCTGATGATGATAATGGCTTTCAACATAAGGATCTAAATATATTGATGCAGGCCTGTAGCCCCAAAGAATGCCAACAACTCTCGGTGGTGTGGCCCATATGTCCATACTCTTGTGCCAGGCAGTCTGGTAGGGTAAGCGTGTCTTCTAAGGTGTACCTTGCGGGCCACACGAAGACCAGGACAAGCTGTTAGGAAGTGGTCTAGTGTGACCTTCGTAGCAGGGGCTGGTCAGAGAGGGCAGTTCAGGGGAGCAGTCTGCATGGTCCAGGAAGATTTGACAGCAGGCGCTAACGCAGCACCCATGTGGATTCTTCTCAGTGCCACCTCCTTATGGCGAGTTAAACCGCCGGGAAGGTTTGATCCACACGATGAGGTTAAAGCACGCGTGGAGCGGCAAAGAAATTCTCTCGCAGGCACTACGGCATCTCCAGCGGACAACTTTAGCATAGGCAGATGACATGACCCTCTGGGAACAGGACGCATCATCAGTTTCTGTGAGACGGTGCGTAGTGTGGGGAGCCCACACCACACGTACAGGACAAGGAAATGTTTGCACAATATTGCAGATATCGATGATGTCAAAAGTATTAGCTATACTCTGTAAGGCTCGGACTGCCTGGGTGGATTCTCTATGTAAGATCAAAATGGTCAGCGGTGCAGCATGTAGGCTTTCTGCTAATGCAGACAAACCGTCACGAATGGTAACAACCTCTGTTATTAGAGAAGGAAGGTGCGTATGCTCCTGTTCTATATGAACATATCTGGCATATTTCAGGAAGCATTGGACAATTATGATGGTATTATGTAAAATCTCATAGTCAGTGCTTGCATTTACATAAGCTTAAAATTCCCCTGTAGTGTCTGTGCAATGATCGGGCTCTGCTTCTTCCACCGAATGTTGAACTCTGCGCTTTACTGTAATAAAATGTTTATTTGCATAAAGTATGTGTATCGTGGAGCATTTCTACCCCTCTTGACCAGATGACAACGTGGGCTCATGGGATAGCATGCTTTTCTGTATAGTACACTGCTCAGGTGCTCATAATGTATTTCAAAGTAGGCCTAGCAATATCCGAACAGTGACGGGATCAACAAGCCATCGCTACTAGACCGTCACCAACAGACTATTGCCTTCAGGCCATCGCCTTCAGGTTGTCGCCTTCAGGCCGCTGCCTTCAGGCCGCTGCCTTCAGGCCGCTGCCTTCAGGCCGCCGCCTTCAGGCCGCCGCCTTCAGGCCGCTGCCTTCAGGCCGCCGCCTTCAGGCCGTCGCCTTCAGGCCATCACTATCAGACCGTCACCAACATGCCCAAATTACGGGTTCCTTCAGACCATTAGCTGTTGGAATTTTTGACAGGGATATTGCTGCAATCTTCGAATGATGTACCGATGGCTTCAAGGGCTTTTTCCATGTATAGTCTTTATGGCAAAACCGCAAAGCCCCCTTCCTTGTCCGCAGGGAGGATGCAAAGCTGATTTTCTTTGAGGTAGTTCAAAGTCTTCCGCACAGGCAGTGTCTTGCCAGCCGACCTTCGACGGTTCAACACGTCCACACCTTCGGAGACGCAGCGATCCACCTCAGTTCCCGGCGGCAGTCTGGAAACTTGTTTGTGTCTGTGTGTGTCTCGTCCTCCCCTTTTTGTCAGTGTGTAACTTGCACTGTTCCTCCTTGCGATCAAGCGAATTACGAGCAGCGGTCCAGTGACGAGAAAGACGAGTATGCGTATAATGCCCGGCTCCATGAAGCCACTGCTGTGCCGGATTTCGGTAAATCTGAGCTTCTGGCAAAGTGTACTGATTACTGCGGTTCAAGAACTTTGCCTGGCTCGAAGATGACAGTGGCGGTGGCAAAAGGCCTCATCATGTCCTTCATTGCGGCTCCGGGCCTGTCTTGGTCTGCGACGGACGACCACTTGAAGCTTGTCGATTCACTCTGGATCTGCCCCGGATACAGTACCTACTGAGTACCTACTTTACCATTAATTACCGTTACGTTTGCTACATGTGCACTCCTGAAAAACAGAGTACATCTCTTTTGTGTGTGTATCAAGTCAGTTCGACTGTTCCAGTTGTCAAAAGTGCGAGCAATTTTTGTAATTCTGGACCATAAAAAGCAATTTTCAGGACTAATTTTTAAAGTGAAGTGTACGATCTAACAAAAACATATACCATATTATGCAGAAAAGGTTCGCAAGTACTGCAGGATATAACAAGCGGCTTTCTACACCGCTTCCTCCATTAGAAAGGTGTGCAAATTCCTCTGTTCTTACAGTTATTGTGAACATGATGCAGCCCACTCTATAAGCCATCAAACGCATCACTTTGGCCAATTCAACTGACAATGAATGAGCTGCCTTGGACCCTGAGACACCAAACACAGTGTTGGCTGGATTGTGGTTTGGCCAAAAAACATCCGGACATGCTGCTGTTCTTACCAATTTTGTTCATGCGTTGGGCCATGTCAGAATATTTTTTTGGGAGCACGATGCGGCTTCAGTCCACACCAGACTACATGCTACATGCATTTGTGTCAGTGCTCCTCCGAGGGCATCTTCGGGCAACTCTGTCCAGTTTAATGGATACCTCGGTTGCACGTGATGCCTTTCATGTGGAAGGAAATAAGAAGGTAGGTCAACTGCTAAATACAACGCAAAACAGAAGGCAGCTCATTGCTTTCTTCATCCATTCGTAACATAATTAACAAAACGAAGACAGGAATTTTCACCCCAGGGTAAATATACTTCAGAAAATAATACCAGAAGAACGACGATCCAGAGTAAACGGCTAAAGCATGCAGTCCAAATTTAAGATTGATTCTGCTGCGCAATCAATATATTCTTTCCTCATATCATTACTTTATGGCATAGCTTCTGCTTTGCCTACATTGTATTTCTTGCTCTCGACTGTTTTTGATAAAGGTTCTGATCTGTGCATTTGTTTTTCTTCATTACACTACCTTCCAATTTTGTTTCACAGCAATATAAGTAGGTGATTTATTGATACTGCCCTTTTTGTCATTCTGTCAACATGCATGCTTCTATACTCCCCCTTCAGTATCAGTAATGCTGCCCTTCATGTGCGGCGTTTACATGGCCCCGACAAGAAGGGGTTGAGTTGAGGTATCTGGTCGGAAATCGGTTACAGGTCTCATGTAAATGCTGTCGGGTTGGGTCGAGAAGTCGAAGGGTTGAGTCGAGTCCTCTCCGGCGCAAGGGGGTGGGTTTACTGTACCCGACGTTGCTTCAGGAAGCTTGTAAACGCTGTCGAGTTTTGTCGGGGTACAGTGGGAGTGAAGAAAAGTACAGTAACAACTGCAGATGGGGGGGGGGGGGGGGAGGAACAATGGAGTCGGGTGGCGTCTGCTATTCGCCTTGGCATGATGTGCCGCCGTCATCGCCACTCCTCCAGAGCCAAGTCTGTGCTTATCGGGTCTTGTTCACATAAACTTGTAGGGTAGAGAGCAGTCAACTCAACTCCTCAACTTGGCCGTCCCCCCCGTCGGCTCCATGTAAACAGGGCTATATCTCACGTGTGTGTTTAGCTTTTTATTGTTCACTACTAACTAGGCTATACTCTGCCAAAGATGGAATTGAAAAACCTCTGCAGTTGCGATAGACTACTATAATTACATTGTAACAGTTTGTCACAATGTTGAATTCATTTACGACGTAACACTTGCTTATGTTTCCTGTTACATTCTCTCCTCAAAGCAAGTTAAGGTCAAAACGAATATTTTGCATGTCAAACACCGTAAAATACGTCTTTCTGATTCTCAAGTCTTCTACTTGCAGAAATCAAAATAGCCATATGCTCTTGTCCATTGGCAGCTTTACAATAACTACTTTTCTGTTTACTTTCTGTCTATATGGCATTGAGATGGTCATAGCCAGACTCTGTGCCTGGAAGCGAACAAAAACCACTGCAGGTGTCTGTAGAGACATCAAGCTGGCAGTGAAATATAGGACCACAGTGAATTGACTCAATTAGCCTTGACAATTAGTCAGACTCCTTGTCAGGTGCTACACAGTCAACCTTGTCAGGTGCTACACAGTAAAATATATGGACTGTGTATTTATTGGTGTCACAAGAGAATTCACAGACTATTGGCTAGATCCATCAAATACCATGAGTCTCACTACAATAGTAAGAGTGTGCAGTGTTAATTGCGACCAGATCGAAGGAGTATTTAAACTTAACTGCCTCAAATCAGGCATTACATTAGAAACTGTCAGAATGACGATATGTCAAAGCCTGGCAGATCCTTTTTAGTGTGTATATTGGCTTTTTGACTGTAGTGTTTAAAATTGCATAGCCACATTTATCTCCTTTACATATGACAGAAATATCCGCGTGTCGATTGAATTGCATAAACACGTTTGTAGTGTGACCTGGTGCCGGTCAACACCTCCGGCAAAGCACGTCCTCACCAGAACAGAAGTTCCGAACCCTGGTGCCGTAATTGGTTGCAACTTCCCAAGATTAGTCCTATAAAACCGCGGCCCTCAGTCAGCAGTGGCTCCGCAGCAATTGAAAATGGCGCTGTCAGACCTGTGACACAGTGGCGGGTGCTAAGAATATCTGGCTCCGCTGGAAAGGCTGCCATTAGAAACTTACGACTGCATCGTTTAACGCTATAGCCTTACCTAGTAAAGCTTGTTTAGCAGTACTGTAAGATGAACTAGCTGGGAATCGTATCCACAACCTTAGATGTGCGTACGAGAACACTAAAATGGCAGAAAGTGAAGTGGAACTCAAGAGACTTCTGATGCGCGTACAAGAAGAGAGTCTGCTGAGAGAAGGCTGACCGCCGAAGAATTGACGCGTTTGAATTGTGGTGCTGGAGGAGACTCTTGAGAGTTCCTTGGACTGCCAGAAGATTAAATCAGTCGATATTGTCGACCATGAACCCCGAACGCTCATTCGAGGGTCAACTTCTAAAGTTAAAGTTCAGCTACTTTGGTCATTTGATGAGAAGAGAGGAGTCGCTGTAGAAAGATTTGATGTTGAGAAAGGTTGAGGGTCGCCGGAGAAGGTGTAGGCAGCGAACGCGATGGTTACATGGCATAATCGAGGCGCTGCAGATGAAGTTATGTGATGTTAGGAAGATAGTGAGAGACCGGAAAGCGTGGCGTGATATGCTCCATAGGGTCACAAAGAGTCGGACACGACTGAACGACTGAACTGAACTGAAGATGAACTAGAGGGTATGGAATTTGATGCCATAGGGCTTAGTGTGGTTGGAAGGCCGAATGAGGCATATAGTATATTGAAGGACGTGTCTATACTGTGTTATCAAGGTTTACCGGAGTAGCGAGAACTGGCAGTTGGCCTCCTTGTATCAGCTGGTAATATAGATACACTATATAGCATTGTTCAGAGGGTGGCAGGCACTGTAAACAAGCTTGATAAGTGGTATAAACAAGAAGGTTGGAAGGCCTACTACGAGTCATGATGACCATGTAGGTGAAAGCTTCTACGAAGATATAGAGTCGGCAATGTGGAAAGGAAACACGCAGTATACTGTACTAATGGGCGACTTCAATGGCAAGTTAGGGAAAAAGGCAGGAGACCGGGCAACGGATGACTGTGGCATTGGGTCTGGGAATATCAGGGGGAAGTTACTAGTTCAGTGCTCAAAGCGCAATAACTTACGATTCGTGAATAACTTCTTCGGCAAAGAGAACAACAAGAAATGAATTTTGAAATTTCCTAACGGAAGAGTAAAAAATAAATTGACTTCATGCTGTGTTCTAACCTCGCCATTATGCAGATTGTAGAGGTAATCAAAGAAGTGCGATGCAGTGAAAACACGATGGTAAGGTTTTGAATTAGTCTAAATCTGAAGAGGGAACGAAATAGATTATTAAGAAAGAATCCATCTACGAATTAGCAGTGAGAAGATCTTGCTACAGAATAGACATTCAGTTCTAAAGCGAGGTTGACCTAGTTAGTCTAGAAGTAATGTACAATAATTTCAGATGTATGAATTCTGAGTTCGCAGTGGTAGGATAGTTAGGATACCGGGGCTGTCTAGGGAGAAAAAAGATTTGATTAAAAACACCAAGGGGTGAAAGATTCCAATGAAACAGACCAGATAGAAATGGCAAAAATATCAAAGCTAATCAATGAGCTCAAATTGCTGGATATTAAAAAGTTGTAAGGTGGCGCCGTGGTGGTCCATTTTCTAATGTTTCGTTGCTTACGCTGGAGGAACCCGCGCAGATGGAAAGACCGAGCGGCTTGTCGATTGTGGAGAGGCCGATTGAGCAATTCTGGCCGCCGCGATGCGCGTGCTCGCCCCTGTCGACATGGGCGAAAAGACACACTGGTCCGTGCATACATCCCACAGCGCGTGCCTGGCCCTCCCTACTCAGTATTCTTGAGGAGGCCAAGCGTGCAGCCAATGACTTCGAGAAATTTCTGGGCTTTTCTAGCGAACCGGAGGGGGAAGCGTAGCTTTGGTAACGCTACGCTGTTTCCCCGCTTCCTCCGTTACTCGAGAATACGGCGGCGGTTATTTGAGTGCGTACCGTGGGACAATCGCTGGTTCTGGCTCGGCGGAGCTACGATAGCGGCAGACCACGGTTTAAAAGAAGTAGTGTAAGGAGCTTTGAACTCTTGTTGCAGTTTTGTTTTTCGAAGAGTTTGCCGCAAGGCATAACTTGAGAAAGGAAGAATGGGATGCAGGAGATAGAAAGTTGAAAGAATGAATGAAGTCCAGTTGCGCTTATGTATTCGAGAAGATTTGCAGTATAGCGATTGTCCATTGTCCATTTCTTATAATCACTATCGCGATTCCACAGCAGGCCCACCTTCATGATTATCCGTTGCCTAATGTGAGTCGTTGATGGACACGTTCACAACAAGTGACGTACATCGTAGACATCAGGTGGATTGTTACACTTGTTGGAGTTAGTGCGCCAGCTCGTAGAGCTGCGCTTTGTTTTTGTTTAGAATCATTTGTGAGGTGTAGTCGCCTCTCCTTTGTAAAAAAGTTTTCCGCACTTCGTGTTTTTATTATATAAAGTTAAGTTTCGTTCTTGCTAAAAATGTGTCGTCCTTCATCGCAGTGCGTGTGCGTGCGTGCGTGGTGTGTGTGTGTGTGTGTGTTGTGTGTGCGTGTGCGTGTGTGTGTGCGTGCGCGCGCGCGCGCGCGCGCGTGTGTGTGTGTGTGTGTGTGTGTGTGTGTGTGTGTGTGTGTGTGTGTGTGTGTGTGTGTGTGTGTGTGTGTGTGTGTGTGTGTGTGTGTGTGTGTGTTTGTGTGTGTGTGAACTACACGTCGCCCGCCAAATGTACAAGTACCTAAAAGAAGTGAAGAAGAACTGAAGAAAACAATGAACCTGACCTTTACAGGTACAGCCGACAGGATGATTTAGGAACTGCAGCTCTCCCAAGCCCAGCCCGTTACTCGAGGCGTCGCAATGTTATCGGCGCCCACCAAAGGCTTCCGGTCGTTCAAAGTGGGAGTGCATCGCGGCGTGCAATGACCTAGCGACCCCAAGAGGAGACAGTCAGAGGCAGCATCGAGTGGAAGTATCCATCAACGAGGAGCGGCGTGGCAAGGAAGGAGCTGCCGTTGCTGCGTTAGGTGCCGAGAACTCCCGGTTGTTTGATACAGTAGCTTCATCGACGCGTGAAAGGACCCAGGGAACCCCAATGGTGACGGTCAGAGGCAATGACGAGTGGAAGTGCACTAGAGCGAGGACCGACGTGGCGAGGAACGCACACCCGTTGCTAAGCTGAGCGGAATTTCTAGCGTCTATTGATGTGCGTTGCTCAGGAATTTAAAGCAATAGGTGCTTAGTGTCGCCGTGTAGAACAAAACAGACATGAACGCTTGAAAATCACTCTTATCTGGATGGACCAGCGTGTCCGTAAGAGTCGCCGTAGTAGCACTGAGACAGAAGGATTACGTAGCAAAGACGAAAAGTAGGGATCAAGGGATGCTTCGAGAGATAGAGGCGAACGGAGAGATTCGGAGGCGAGAAATGCAGAAACGAAGTGAAAAAATCAAAGTAGAAATGAGAAAACTGGCGATAGCAGCCGAGATGGAAATGAGAAGGGTCGAGTAGAGAAAACATGAACTCGATACTAAAAAAGCATCAGCTGAGGCAGGAGCCCAAAAGGTTCAACCAAAGGTTATTTTATTAGGAATAAAACAAGGGTGTCGTTAATGTCAAATCGAAACAGCTGTTAAAGGAGAAGGAACTAACACAAGCACGAAAGAACAAACCCAGCAATGATTTTAAGTTGCATGTCAAGTGACGTAGCAAGCTCGGCGTCGGAAGCTACCTCGAGCCCTAAACCGGCTGAGACGGGCTTCACCGAAGCAAGCGATTCTGTCTGTGTGCGCGATGCCGTGCCTGTCGGAGAAGTAAACAACAACACAACTGCGAAGCCTTAGCAGTAAAAGTGTACGCGTGTGCTTAGATTACCCAGTGCGTCAGCGTTCCGTCAGGTGCACCGGGAGGCGCGGCAGCAGGAGACCGAATTGAAACTCGCTGTAGACAAGGTAATCGAAGAGCCTAAAGCTGCGGCCTGTGTACAAAATGATCGTGACACGTTAAATCCGACAAATGCGGGCAAAACAGCGGCACGGGGCGCAATTCTAAACAAAGAACAAGGTTTAGCTTATGATTCCCTAACAGCGATCGCGAGCGAAACGATAGTCGCAGTGAAAAAAAGATGCATTTTCCGCAGCAGCTGCTGTCGGAAAGAACAGCGTCAATGCCGCGACAGTCGCGGGGTTTACAGCGTGTGATAAAAAGCTCGAGACACTCAGCGATGCTACCAGCTCCCTATTCAAGGAAGAGCGCATGGCAGGCAGCACGCGTGCAAACTTACACGAGCCGCCCGGTGCAACGCACCTGCTCGCTCTAACGGCTTTCGAGGCGAAAGTAAATCGCCAATTCAGCCTGAGCAGCTTCGCGCTTTTGGACCTGAGCGGTCCCGCTCGCCTGTGCAGTGTTTGTGCTTGAGCGCAGACTAAGCGATGAAGTTCACTGAGAATATCACCCAGAAAATACCATCATGCAGTGCAATGAGGGCAGAACTTCAACAACTAGAACTTATCACAAACGTTTTGCATGCATTACACATACCATGCTCAAGAACAATGCATGCGGACTATATGGCGCAAATTCCTGTGACTTTCTGTAGTTGTCCTGCATGCCACGAAGTGCACGCAAAAAATGAAAAGCCGTGGCCTTAAGTCAGTCTGCTGCTTGGCTGGGCAAAAAAGTCCAAGAATCCACTTATGGTACGACGTGTAAGGTCGCAGTGTTCCAATTTCTAATGTTTCGGCGTGCACGCCTGAGATAGTGGCGCAGATGGAAAAGCCGAGCAGCTCCTTGATTATGGCGCTGCCGATAGTACAATTCCGGCCACCGTGTGGCGCCTCCTTGCCCCAATCACATGAGCGACAAGCCATGCTGACTCATGCATACATCGCAAAGCGCAGACCAGGTCCTCCTCACTCTGTAACCTTGACGAGGCCAAGCGTGCAGCGCATGGCTTTGAGAAATTTCTAGGCTTCTCTAGCCAACCAGAGGGGAATCAAAGCTTTAGAAGAACTAAGTTGTTTCCGCTCCTCCTTCACTTCTCGAGAATTTGGGGCCGGTTATTTGAGCGCGTACCGAGGGGAGATCGCCGGTTCTGGCTCGGCGAAGTTGCAATAGCGGTAGAGTCCGGCTTAGAAGAAGTAGTGAGGGAACTATGCACTCATGGTGCAGCTAGCGTGACGGCTCGCGCAGCTGCGCTTAGTTTTTATACAGGATCATGCCTGAATGGCAGTCGCCTCTGTTTTGTAAATAGGTTTCCTGTACTTCGTGGTTTTTGTTACATAAAGTTAAGTTTCGTTGCTACTGCAAGTTCGTCCTCCTTCGTCTCAGTGTATGTGTGTACGAACGTCACGTCACCATTGAAGAGCTGCAGAGAAATTGAAGAAAACAACGAAGCTGACCTATACTGGAGTATAATATGGAGAACATTGAGCATGCTGGAAAGAACGGGGGAGGACATAAATTGGTGAATATTGTCACGGTATTGGCGACTAGGGATAGGTTATCAGAGCCGGTGCAGGTGGAATTACACGGTCCAAGCTTTTGGTACGTCCTGCGAGTCCGGAGCCGATTCACTTCGTTCTTTTTCTCCGAGCACCACTTCAACGTCTTTCGCTCCGAGCACCCCCTGGCAATATATTGAGCACGGGCAAAAGTCAAATGTATGCTATATGGGACAACGCGAGCATTGTCATAACGAATATGGGCATGATAGTCAAATTCACCGAAGAGTTCTATACTGATCTCTAGGGTAGTGAGGGCAATAATGAGCGTGGCTTGAGGAAAAAGCAGTCAGACGCTCCGCCAATGGCTAAAGGTGAGGTTAAGAAAGCGTTGGGAACTAGGATACGGGGTTAATCAGCTTGAGAAGATCAGGTAACTATAGATTTGTTGAAGGGCGGAGGAAGGTATATCGGGCTGGCAAACTCGATACCCCGTATACGCATTGCTTGGTGTCATCGACGGTACCGGAACCATGGACGAAAGCAAACGTTATCCTTATTCATAAGAAAGCGAGCGCTAAGGACCTGAAAAGTTACAAACCAATCAGCTTGCTGTTTGTTACGTATAAAGTGCTAACTAAGGCATTCGCTAATAGAATTAGGATATCTTCATACTGAAATCAAGCAAAGTACCAAGCAGGGTCTCGAAAAGAGTACTATGCTATCAATCATATCCATACCATCAACCAGGTGATAGAAATATGCTCGGAATATATCAAGCCCTTATACATAGCATTCATTGATTACGAAAAAGCATTTCACTCAGTAGAAACTTCGGTGGAGATGCAGGCATTGCGAAATCAGGGGTAGACGAGCCGCACGTGATAGTCCTGGAAGATATATATATATATATATAGTGGCTGAACAGCAACCATAGTTCTGCATTAAAAAGTAACAAAATTTGTATAATGAAAGGTGATAGACAAAGAGACACGATCCCCCCAGTACAATTCACAGCTTGCTCAGAGGAAGTATTCAGAGACACGCGCAGCCGGCCGGGCTCCATTCAGTGGCGCAATTCGACATGTTAGACCTACGTGGCTTGCTGCTTGCTTGCACTGTCGGCACCGTCGGCTTCTCTCGCTACGCAATATGATGCTTGCGCCTTCTGCTGTTGAGTGTATCTCTCGCCGAAAACAAAACTTGCCGCTTCGAAAGCGAAACTGATAAAATAAATACGCAAAGAAGCGTTTGAAAATCAATATCCAGAAGCCTAAGGTAATGTTCGACAGCCTTGGGAGGGCAGCAATTTACGTTAGGTCGCGAATCACTGGAAGTAGTAGGCGAATATGTCTACTTCAGCGGTGCAGCGGTGGCGTAGCGGTAGAACATCCGCCTCGCATGCAAGAGGTCCGGGGCTCAAATCCCGGTGCCGCGCAATTCTCCACCGGAACAAAAAAAAAAAAATCCGCGTGTCGATGGAATTGCATAAACAGGTTTGGGGTGCGACCTGTTGCCGATGAACACCTCCGGCTACGCACTCCCTCACCAGAACAGGAGTTGGCCACCCTGGTGCAGTAATTGGCCACAACCTCCTATGATAAGCTCCATAAAACCCCGGCCCTCAGTCACCAGCGGCTGCGGAACAACTGACCACGGCGGCGGTCAGACCTGTGACGTAGCAGGGGGTGCTAAGAAAGCCTGGCTCCGCTGGACAGGCCGCCACTGGAAACTGACCCTGGCAACGTTTAATGCTAGAACCCTAGCTAGTGAAGCTAGTTTAGCAGTGCTGTTAGAGGAACTAGAGGGCATGAAATGGGATGTCATAGGGCTTAGTGAGGTTAGGACGCCGAATGAGGCATACACTGCACTGAAGGATGGGCATGTACTGTGTTATCGAGGTTTACCAGAGAGGCGACAACTAGGAGTAGGTTTCCTTGTCAATAAGTATATAGCGGGTAATATAGATGAATTCTATAGTATTAATGAGAGGGTTGCTGGTATCGTAATTAGGCTTAATAAGCGGTATAAACTGAAGGTTGTACAGGCCTATGCACCTACATGTAGTTATGATGACCAGGCAGTTGAAAGCTTCTATGAAGATGTAGAATCGGCAATGCGAAAAGTAAGGACGCAGTATACTGTACTAATGGGCGACTTCAATGCGAAGGTAGGGAAAAAACAGACAGGAGACAAGGCAGTAGGTGACTATGGCATTGGCTTTAGGAATAGCAGGGGGGAGTTACTAGTTGAGTTTGCAGAGCGCAATAACTTACGAATCATGAATACCTTCTTCAGCAAACGGAAGAACCGGATATGGACATGGAAAAGTCCTAACGGAGAGACTAAAAATGAAATCGACTTCATAATGTGTTCAACCCCCGCTATTGTGCAGGATGTAGAGGTAATCGGGAAAGTGCGATGCAGTGACCACAGGATGGTGAGGTCCCGAGTTAGCCTAAATCTGAAGAAGGAACGCAACAGATTAGTAAGAAAGAAACCCATCAACGAATTAGCGGTGAGGGGGAGGGCAGAAGAGTTCAGGATCTCGCTACAGAATAGGTATTCAGCTCTAACTGAGGATAGCGATATTACCCTAGAGGCAAGGAACAATAATTTCAGAGAGAGAGAACAACTTTTATTTAAAATGCCTACAGAATCGGTTAGGCTCCCTCCAAGCAGGGAGGACAAGCTTTTACCGTGACGCGGCCACTATGTCATTCTCGTGCGTTGTGCTCCTTGAGGTTTTGTTACGTCCCTCGCTACTTCCGCGGGTTCGAGAGGGCCGCCGCCCCCTTCTTGGGGGTGCTGCCCCCCTCTTCTCGGTTTCGCTCGGTCGCTGCCTCTCTAGAGCTGCCGAGACCTGCTGGACGGCCTTGAGTTGTGTCTCTTGATCACAGCTCCTCGTTGCAGCCTCTAGCTGCGGCGGGATCGTCGTCTTCTCGCTGGCTTCGCGCGGATTTACGCTAAAGTCCCAAAGGATGTGAGCCGCGGTGGCTCTCTCCTTCGCGCACAGTCTACACATGTCGCTCGCGTGCACACTCGGACACATGTGCTTAGCTAGCACCGGGGTGAGCAGGGACCCCGTCTGTAACTGTCTGTATAACACTGCCTCCTTCCGGGTAAGCCCCGGGTGAGGTGGCGGCATAGTCTGTCTGTTCAGTCTGTACCATTTCACTATTTCGTTGAAGGTGGTCATCTTGTCCTTGGCACTGCGCCGCGACCAAGACTCCGAGTCGGCCGTGCTTGCAGCCGCGCGGTTGGTTAGTCCTCGCGCGGCCGAGTTGGCCGTCTCGTTGTGGTTCACGTTTCCGCGTTCCGACACGTCACTGCCCATGTGGGCCTGAAACCACTTGATCACCACAGGACTTTTGCGTCCGATGTCTTCGGCCTTGCGCAGTATGCGCGCGGCCTCACTACATACCCTACCCTTGGCGTAGTTCTTCACTGCCGTTCTAGAGTCACACAACACTGTAGTGCATCCGGGGTCGGAAACGGCCAAGGCGATGGCCACCTCCTCCGCCCGGTGCGCTTCTCGAGTCCGGATGCTCACCGCGGTCTTCGTTGCACCCGTCGATGCACCGACAACCACCGCCGCGTATGCGTGGGTGTTCCCTCGATACTCCGCCGCGTCCACGTAGGCGGCGCCTTCTTCTCTGGCGTGGAGGTCTACGAGAGCCCTGGCCCTCGCCAACCTCCGCTCCCTGTTGTGCTCGGGGTTCACGTTCTTCGGGATCGGGAAGACCCTGAGCTTTCTGTTGATGTTATCTGGTATAGGTACGTCTTTCTTCTGCTTGCCTTCCCTCCGCTCGAGGCCAAGGTCCCGCAGTATCTGTCTTCCGGTTCTCGTTTCAGAGAGACGCTCGAGTTGCGCCGTTCTCTGTGCTTCGGCTATTTCGTCCAGCGTGTTGTGGACTCCCAGCGCCATGAATTTTGCGGTGCTCGTGCTCCCGAGGAGACCGAGTGCCGCCTTATACGCCTCGCGTATGGTGGCGTCTATCTTGTTACGTTCACTCGGCCTCCAGTTGTGGAAGGCGGCCACGTACGTTATGTGGCTAACTGCGAAGGATTGAACGAGCCTAGTCAGGCTCTCCTCCTTCATCCCCGCTTTTCTGTTGGACACCCTCTTGATGAGTCTCATTGCCGCAGCCGCTTTGCCCGCGAGCTTGTTGACCGTTTCACCGTTGGCTCGGTTTCGCTGGATGAGCAGCCCGAGTACTCGAATCGTCTCGACCTCTGGTATTACCTGTCCTTCCGCCGTCTTGACCGTGATCTTGGGACGCTCGTACTTGACTTCCATATTCTTTCTTTTCCTGCCCGATCATTTCGGGGGAATCACCAGCAGTTCTGACTTGGCCGGAGAGCAAACGAGTCCAGACCCGTCCAGCTGCTCCTCGATAGCGTTGACCGCTTCTTGCAGCGTTGTCTCGATGTGTCCGTCGCTTCCTCCCGGTACCCATAGCGTAACGTCGTCGGCGTAGATGGTGTGCCGGACTCCCGCTACTCTTTCTAGCCGGGTGGCCACCCCGATCATCACGAGGTTGAAGAGTAGCGGGGAGATTACCGACCCCTGCGGAGTTCCGACGCTGCCCAGCTTCTTCTCTTCGAGCTGCAGGTCTCCCGCACAGATTTCTGTGGTCCGTTCCGTCAGGAAGTCTTTGATGTACTGGTATGTCTTTCTGCCTATGTTTAGCCTGGATACTTGGGCCAGGATAGCGGAGTGCCTCACTTTATCAAAGGCGCTCTGTAAGTCCAGCCCGAGTACGGCTCTGTTGTCCTTGGTGCCCGTCGTATCGTCGATGATCTCGTTCTTCAGTAAGATCATGGCGTCTTGCGTCCCGAGTTTGTTCCGAAACCCGATGATGGAATTTGGGTAAAACTCCGATTCTTCCAGGTAACGCTGCCACCTGTTCATGAGAACGTGCTCGAGGACCTTTCCCACGCACGAAGTGAGCGAGATCGGCCTGAGGTTCTCTATGTTGGGCGTCCTGCCAGGCTTGGGGATGAGGATCGTCTTGGCTGCTTTCCATTTCTTGGGGAGCCTTCCTTCTTGCCAGCACTTGTTGTAGAAGTTCGTGAGCGTTTCGATGGCCGCTTCGTTGAGGTTCTTGAGCGCTCTGTTGGTCACTCGATCGGGACCCGCGGAAGACCTTCCATTGAGATCCTGCAGGGCAACTCTGACTTCCCAGGTCTGGATGTCGCGATCTAGCGTCTCGTTCTATTTGCCTTGGTAATCCGGGTGTCTTTCCGTGGGGGTGGTCGGCAGGTACTTGGCGTCCAAGCGCAGCTTGACCTCGTCTTCCCCGTGTTCGCAGATTGCCTTGTGTAGGATCCTGGCCAGGTTGTTGTGTTGGTGGCCCTTGGTCTTGGTTTCGTCGAGGAGGTGCCGCAGCATGTTCCACGTCTTCCACTTGTGCATCTGTCCGTCGGCTTCGTTGCAGGTCTCGTTCCACTGTGGGTGCATAGCACCCTGCAGTGGACCTCGATCTGCCTGTTGAGCTCGGCGATCTTCTTCCTTAGACTTCGATTGGTTCGTCGCTTCTGCCACCTCGCCTTTATGGACTGCTTGGCTTCTATCAGGTGGGCCAGCCGACTGTCCATCTTGTCTATCCGTTCGTCCGTCTCTAGCTCTTCGGTGGCTCCTTCCGTCGTCTCAACGACGTTGGCCGCCCATTGCTCGATGTCCGTAATGTCCACTTGCACCGCGGATAGCGCCTTTCAAAAGGCGTCCCAGTCCGTAATGCGATGCTTCCTTATGCCGGTGTTGCCTTGGCCTTCGAGCGGTACGACGACCTCCACAATGTAGTGATCGCTGCCCAGCTCTTGGCCCGTGTTTCTCCATTTCGCTTCTCTTGATCCTCCGTCAGTTTTGACGAAGGTAAGGTCCGGAGTTGTGTCTCTCGTAACAGATGTGCCGATCCTGGTGGGAAAGGCCGGATCCGTGATTAGGTTCAGTCCGACGTCGGTAGCGTCTTGCATCAGCTCTCTCCCCTTGACCGTCGTTCTGTGGTAGCCCCAGTCTTGGCTCGGAGCGTTAAAGGCTCCGCACACTACGAGCGTATTGCTCCCCGCGACTGAAGTTGCCTTGTGGAGCAGTGCCTTGAATTTCTGTTGTCCGTGGGACGGATTGCTGTAGACGTTCACCAGGAAAGTGCTCTCCTTCCTCTTCTTGCCCGTGATTACTTCCACCGTGCAGTGATCGATGGCTCTTCTGCCGATCATTTCGTGTTCCACGAAGGTGATCCCTTTCCTAACGAAGGTGCAGACCCCTCTGCCCTTGCCCTTGGACGTGTCCCTTTTGCTCGGCGGGCTGTCGTGCGATCGGTAGCCCGGCAGTCTCGGCGTCTCTTCGCTGTGTGTTTCTTGAATCATTATGACGTCTGGTTTCCTCGTTAGTTGCTGCAAGTGTTGCTGCAGCACCGCTCTCTTGCCGGTAAAGCCGTTGCAGTTCCAGTGCCAGACCGAGAGGTCTCTCACAGGTGGTGTGGATGTTGCTGTACGTGCTGTCTCGTCCATGATTGCTGCAGTTTGGCGATTATCTGTGCTTCCATACCTTGTATTTGTGCCTGTATCTGCGTCTGCAGCTGTGCTTGCGTTTGCGCCATCATGTTCTGGATCGTGCTCTGTATGTTCGTTGTCATCTGCTGAACCGTTTGCGCGAGCGCAGTAAGGCTTTCGTTGGTTACCTTGCTGATCGTCTCGAGACGGTCGAGTCTGTCGTTCTGTTTTTCGATTCTCTCCATTGTCTTTCGTTCCTTGGCGCCCTCTATGGCTCTCCTCTTGGGAGCCGGTCCCGCCGCTTTCGTGGCTCTCGGGTCCACCTCGACCTCTTGTTCGTCCTCGGTTATCTCTTCTTGTTTCCTCTCTTGTGCGGGCTTCGGCAGCAGCTGCTGCTTTTGCTGCATCGCAATTAATGTCGTTAGCTTCGCGTTGATTTCCTTGATGGTTGCGTCCTGTTCGGCGATTCTCTGCTTTAGCTTCTCGTTCTCGTCTCTTAGGGCTTTTATTTCCACCCCGTTCTCTTCTTGGAATTTCTTCGTGGCGTTTTGCGCCGGTGGTCGTCTCTTCTGTGCCATGTTTGCCTTGACTGTTTCGGCCCAGGCGACTCTTTCCCCCGATTGCGACGGTCTGTGGCGGCTGGCGCTCCTGCCTCCCTTGCTGTTGTCCCTCTTGCGGCTGCTGTCGCGCTGCCTCGAATCTCCGCGGGGTCTCTCGGCACGGCTCTCGCAGCGGCGGAACGCTTTCCGGATCCAGTTGTTGTTGCCTGGCTTCCATCTTGCGTTCCCATTGCCGTTTATTGAGCACATACGGCATCTTGTGCTTGTTCTTGCATTCCCTCTCGCCCGTTGGATGCTGTCCCCCGCAGAGATATCATAACTGAGTGCGCTGTAGAAGTAGGCGGTAGGATAGTTAGAGATGATACCGGTAAGCTGTCTAAGGAGACGAAATATTTGATTAAGAAACGCCACAGTATGAAAGCTTCCAATCCAACAGACCAGATCAAATTGGCCGAGATATCAAAGCTAATCAATAAGCGCAAAGTGGCCGATATAAGAAAGTATAACATGGAGAAAATTGAGCATGCTGTAAAGAACAGGGGAAGCCTTAAAGCGGTAAAGAAGAAATTGGGCATAGGTAAAAACCAGATGTATGCGATAAGGGACAAGGCGGGCAACGCAATCACTAATATGGACAAGATAGTCAAAGTAGCCGAGGAGTTCTATACAGATCTCTACAGTAGCCAAAGTAGTCAGGACCGTAATGAGATTGGCGGTAGGGAAAAACAGTCAGACGTTCCACCAGTGACGAAGGACGAGGTCAAGAAAGCACTAGAAACTATGAAAAGGGGGAAATCAGCTAGAGAGGATCAGATAACTACAGATTTGCTGAAGAACGGGGGGGATATCGTGCTAGAAATACTTACCACCCTGTATACGCAGTACCTGGTGTCATCGACGGTACCGGAACCATGGAAGAATGCAAACATTATCCTCATTCACAAGAAAGGGGACTCTAAGGACCTTAAAAATTGCAGACCAATCAGCTTACTGTCTGTTACGTATAAGGTATTTACTAAGGTAATCGCTAATAGAATCAGTACAACCTTAGACTGCAATCAAGCAAAGGATCAAGCAGGGTTTCGGAAACGGTACTCTACTATCGATAATATCCATACCATCAATCAGGTGATAGAAAAATGCTCGGATATAACCAGCCCTTATACATAGCATTCATTGATTACGAAAAAGCATTTGACTAAGTTAATCCTCGGCGGTGATGCAAGCATTGCGAAATCAGGGGGTAGACGAGCCGTACGTGAAAGTGCTGGAAGATATATATAGTGGCTGCACAGCAACCATAGTTGTGCAGAAAGAAGGTAACAAAATTGCCATCAAGAAAGGTGTTAGGCAAGGAGACACAATCTCCCCAGTACTATTCACAGCTTGTTTTAGAGGAAGTATTCAGATACTTGGAATGGGAGCAGTTAGGGATAAGGGTAGATGGAGAATACCTCAATAATCTGCGATTTGCTGATGACATTGCTTTGCTAAGCAACTCGGGGAATGAACTGCAAATAAAGATTGATGACCTAGACAGAAAAAGTAGAAAGGTAGGCTTGAAAATCAATATGCAGAAGACTAAGGTAATGTTCAACAGTCTCGGGAAGGAACAGCAGTTTACATTAGGTAGCGAAATACTGGAAGTAGTAGGCGAATATGTCTACTTAGGACAGGTAGTAACCGCAGATCCGGACCATGAAAAGGAAATAACAAGAATAATAAGATTGGGATGAAGCGCATTTGGCAAGCACTCGCAGATTATGACTAGCAGCTTACCGGTATCGCTCAAGAGGAAAGTATACAACAGTTGCGTCTTGCCTGTACTCACCTATGGGGCTGAAACGTGGAGGCTAACCAAGAGAGTTCTACTTAAGTTGAGGACAACCCAGAGGTATATGGAACGAAAAATGGTAGAGGTAACATTAAGAGATAGGAAGCGTGCAGATTGGGTCAGAGAAATAACTCAAATTACCGACATTCTAGTGGAAATTAAGAAGAAGAAATGGACATGGGCAGGACATGTAGTGCGAAGAGAGGATAACCGATGGTCGCTGAGGGTAACAAACTGGATTCCAAGGGAAGGAAAGCGTAGCAGGGGGCGGCAGAAAAGTTAGGTCGGCGGATGAGATTAAGAAGTTCGCAAGGGTCAAGTGGATGCAGCTAGCACAGAACCGGGTTAAGTGGAGAAATATGGGAGAGGCCTTCGCCCTGCAGTGGGTATAATCAGGCTGATGATGATGATGATGATGATGATGATGTCTACTTAGGACAGGTAGTAACCGCAGATCCGGACCATGAAAGAGAAATTACAAGGACAATAAGATTGCGATAGAGCGCATTTGGCAAGCACTCGCAGATTATGACTAATAGCTTACGGGTGTCGCTCAAGACGAAAGTATACAACAGTTGCATCTTACGTGTACTCACCTATGGGGACGAAACGTGTTGGTAGCGAAGAGAGTTCTACTTAGGTAGAGGATAGCTCAGAGGGCTATGGAACGAAAGAATGGTAGGGGTAATGTGAAGAGATAGGAAGCCTGTAGTGTGTTTCAGAGAAATAACTCATGTTGCTGACATTCTATAGTGGTAATCAAAAAGAAAAAATGGGCATGGGCGCACATGTAAGACGAAGAGAGGATAACCGACGGTAGCTTATGAAAACAAGCTGAACTCCGAGGGAGGGAAAGAGGACGCCGAGGGGCAGAAAGTTAGGTGGGCGGATAAGGTTAAGGAGTTCTCAAGGGTCAAGTGGATACAGCTAGCATAGAACCGTTTTAATTGGAGGAATATGGGAGAGACCTTTGCCTTGACGTGGGTATAGTCAGGCTGATGATGATGATGTCATATGACGTGAAAGGAGTGAAACCAAATCATGCACTAAATTGAAGTTTTAACCCCACGCTAGTGTTGCCTAAAAAAACTGTGGGTGGCGCAGTGTAGTATTCATAACTCTTCAGCCCAATTTGTAGTCACTGTATCTTCAGATAAAGCATACATTTATCTACAGGACGCCCAAGCTTGCTAGATGACCTCAACAGGCTCCTACTGAAGATACGTCCGCCACATCACATCACTCGCCGGCCACGCAACCTTAGCGAGAGGCTCATGAATGGAGAAACTGTCTCCTCTTTTACTGTATTCCTTGCTGTTTTCTTGCTCTCCCAGAGAGGTACCTTCGACTCTTCCAGCTGCTTTCAGAGGCAATTTTCTTTTGATACTAGAAAGAATCTCACTAGAGCAAACTCATCGTAAAGGTGAGATCTTTTCATCTGTCCTGAACTTCTTACGCACAAGCGTATGACTGTAACACAGACCTTGAGCTGCTAAACTTTCGTATACTGTGCAATTTCCTCTACCACGAGCCTTGAAATAAATGCAGAGAATGGCGTCATTAAAAATAGTTGATGATACATTGATTTCTTCCTTGCGTACTGTTGCATAGGCATCTTTGTCTCTTAGCTACTCATTTTGGAAGAACCGCATATAATCATCTTTTCTGTCGTACGTATTATAGTATTATGGTCATGTAGTACCAGAAAATCCCGTGCTTATTGAAACTGCATGGAATCTCATTTAAGAACAACTTCTTGGAGTATTTGTCTAGCGTGCTGCTGGCCTTTGTGGTTCATGCTGCATGACCTTCAATTTGCATCAAAGCTTACACTTGGCAGAAGAAGCGCGTAAATTTTGCCCTCTCTGGGTGCATTCTGAATTTACATCCAAGAGCAGCAATGGGCAGAATACAAAGCTTGTGACTACGACTAACCTGTTCCAGATCAAATTATCGAAAGCGTAATCTTTTCACAGGAACTAGTGCCACCAAACGTGAAAGACACGTGCATAGGGTTTCTCGGCCACTTAAATATAGAGAACGCTCGGAATGTGCGTACCACATGTATATTTGATGTGTAAAATCAAGTGCCCTCCCTTTCCTCATAAGAGGCTGCCTACCTGGAGCCGCTGTTTGGTGGTGTTTCTTACCTACAGAAGCATTTCAGGTTTCCTTTCCTTGTAACCATTTTTTATCATGAGAAAAGATCGACCCAGCAAAGTGAATTGTGCAGTGTTTGAATGCGGAGGCGGTAAATTTTACTTGACAAAGAGAATATTTGAAGTCGCAGACACCTATTCTCCAGCACATAAAAAACGTTTCTTGATGTGTGCTGAGATAGTGGCTGAAGGGAATGTCGGAGAATTCCCAATGCAATTTCAGGTTTCTTTTTTTTTCTTTAATGTATTCTTTGCTTGCAAACGGTGTTATTGACATTGCTAAACGTTGTGTTTTCATTTCATTCAGCAGCGAAGAGAAGTACTTGCACTATTCCAAACTTGGTTCAACGTGACTTAGCCATTTTGGGGATTTCAAAGATGCAGTTGCCTATCATCGATAAGAATCGAAGCTTTTTTTCCGAACTTAATTTGCAAGGGTAAACCCTGGTGAAGGTCAACAAAAATGTGGCTTCTTCCCAACGAAACACTCATTTCCGACCAATATCTGTCTAAGATACTTGTCAGCGCACTCAGTCTTTTCAAATTCCCCTTAACATCGTCCCACCCTTAGCCTGAACAATGAAAATGTATGGAAAGTTGTTCTCTTCTCTTGGAAAGCAATGCAAAACGTTTCTGTATTTTGGGAGAATTTTAGCCGCTTTTATATTCCCCTCTTTATATTTCTTATATGCTCTAGCAGCTTCGGAAAGATCGTTTTCATAGTATATAATAAAGTAACCAAAAATTTGATTTTTAAAATGCTACATTTTCTTACATTATCGGGCAGAGTCTGGCAAATATCTATGTACTTTTTCTAACATTCTTCAGATTGGCTGCTTTTCCATTGTTCATTAATAGCTCCAAAGACAACAGAAAAAGAAACGTATATATAAGGAATCAGTATTATAAAAGCAGGGGAAACATGATGGTCTGAAATAAATTATGATGATTTGAAATTAAATTATGCATTGCTGTACTTATTTTCATGGTTGTCTAGATTTTATGTTTTTTTTTCTCGAGCTCACACTGAAAGATCTTTTCGCTTCAGTTCTACAAGTCAAACGTACCAACTTCCAATGCTTTCAAAGAGCATTTAGGTAACTACATTTCTTATATTACATCAGGATTGTTTAAATACTGCTTTCTTAAATCGTACCTTGTAAGAAAATCGGAATAGTCAAGCCAGTACGTTTGGAAAACAGATTTCCAATGTATTTTATCTCATTATCTGTTTTAAACTGTTGTTTCGGTATATGAACGTAGGAATCGTTACATCAACATTTTAACTTTTTTGGATGAATAGAGCGATAAGAGCGATACCAAGAAAGACGGAAGTCGGTGTCATTGAGCTGAGTACCACAGTTTATATCACTCAAAAGTATTTGATGAACAATATTATTTCGCTCTTTATACAGAAAATTTGACGCATGCTTTAAACACACCTTTCTAGATTGCAAAAAAACATCTTTCCGGCGATCATACTAATTAGAAATTTATAAAAATCTCAAAGGTGTGCATAAAATGCAGTAATGTTTGCTTCTAATTTGATCTCATTTTGGTTCCAAAATTATTTTGCGCTGTTCTTGCTACGAAGAAACAGCCTTGATTCTTTCTATCGAGGATAGATTATCAATTGAGGATATATATGCGGTCTTTTATAGCAACCAATATCTGCTCAATAGTATTTTGTTCAAGACTCAACATGAACGTTGCTGTAGTGAAATGGTTTCTTGTCCTTATCATTTAGGCTGCATCACCAGCTTTCTATTAGTGTGTATGAAATTGTCATATACGTTCCCCATGGCAGTTAGTCCTCTTTTTGTTTCACCTTATTCGTATTGAGTCTCTTCTCTCTAAGACGACGCTCAAACGCAAGTGTCTTCAAATATTGACTGCGCGTAAATCAATATTTGGCCTCCAAAGAGATCTATCGATTCTAGTCATGTGCTTTATTTAGGCTTTTCTTTCGACATTCAGCGCACCGAAAGGTATTCAGTCATCTCTCTACTCATACTTAGGCTTGGTGGTCTTAGAAGACATCAGTATGGGAGAATGAGTCTTTGCGTGTGAGTTCTGCGACATCTTAAAGTAATGAAAATGCAGGCAGGCTATTTTTCCTCCCCAATGAGTAGGCTCAAATGTACGCAGTTTTGGCAGACCAGACAACTTGCCTTTTGTGCTCGTATAAAAGAAGAGCCGAGCGTCGTCACTCAAAACGGCAGACGCGCCATTCGTAAGGAGGCGAGATGGAAATTAACCTAATACAAAAGCTACCTTCTCTATGCTCACTAGAATTGCACGTTAAATAAAAAGAAACGATTTCGCTGGGTAGGCGTAGATTTGTGATCGACTGGGGAAGCGAATGGCAATTAGGGCTCTCTTGCTATGGCCACGCTTTCCAGACGGGCGAATAAAGTAGTCTGCGAGCGTGAAGTCAGCGGCGAGTTCTCTCCAAGGCACGCGCCTCCTGGACGGCAAATATACCGATGGTTGTACTTCAAACGAAATCGGCCTGGAGCACGTGCCTCCTTCTATTCTTCGCTTCCCTTTGTTACAAGGTCAGTAAAAACAAATATCACAACTTTGTAGTTCTCCGTGATGAGCGAGCAAAATCCATCTATTGCTCTTGTTTTATGATTGACTTTCATTTAAGGGAAAGCACCCACATCAAAGGTCCTTGCCTGCGACAGTTCCAGACGATATCCAGGGTTTCTACAGGCCCTTTTTCCAGATATTTTCGTAAAATATGTATTTAAGCAAAGAAGGTGGACGCGTATTGCCCCTATTTGTAAGGAAACGTCTGAGCACAGAAATGGGCTGTATCAAATGAAGTACGACTTGAAATGGTCTGAGAAAAAAGAACAGACACAAAAAGAAAAGGAAAAACAGTGGGATCTTCCCTAACAGAATTATTTAATTCCGGAACCTAGCTCTTTCATTTTCTAAGGGCATAGGCGTAAGTGAAGTTGTTTTTTTAAAAGAAATCTAGCGAAAAAGAACGGTCGAGCACCGAAAATTCCAAGTAAAAAAGCCGTCTCCGTGTGATGCGACTGAACGAAAGGAAACTGACACAATTCCCTCCTACCCATATTGAAAATGCTTCATGACTTTCCGGACATCTTGGGTTCAAATGAAAAAAAAAAAAAAGAACATTCGAGCTGCACTAAAAGAGGCATAAGCTTCGTTTTCTTTGTTGCTGCATTTTTTATTTCTATTGACGCGTAACTCTGTGAGCAGAGATACGCGAGCTTGCCGGTCACCGAAGAGAAAGAAATGCAGTCGTATTCGAACAAACACGCTTCATATTTCTGGCTGATATTGTAGCGACCTCGTGGTAAAAGGCACTTTTTCAAGAGACTTGCACAACACAAAGCCAGCCTTGCGATAGCAACACACCGGAGAGGCCGTACATAAGGTGACGATTGCAGCCACCACTTCAGCACAAGAGAATGCTCGTATTCCGTAGTCGTTATTTTAAGTGTAGCTATACCAGCCGAGCAGTGTGCAGTCGAAAAGTTAAAAGTATTAAATCTTTACAATTGAAACCACCCTTTAACACTCCTACTTCCTAACTGTGCTTCCACTAAAGATATTGTTACGGACGAGCAACGAAGAAGAAGCGGCGGGCAGTGGCGCGGACAGGAGCGCTCGCGCTAGGCCCGGCAACATTTTCATTAAACGTCATCTCACTGTCATCGACCATCTCTCTGTCCTCTGTTCTCCTGTTTTCATCGGCTTGCCGTATCGTAACATTTGATTGGAGGTGCTGGTACTTCATCATCACCCCCCCCCCCCCCATCCTGGCCCGGAGCATCAGCGCCCTGCGACTTCTTGCGCCGTCGGCGAAAGGGTAGGAGGCACTGCACGGCTGTTCCCCAGCCTGCCGGACCCAGCAAGACCTTGCCATTCCTCCGCCCCGTCCCCCCGCCCCTATCACAAGACACGACGAATGAGAGACTGACCCGAGACGCCACGCATGACCACAAGACACAAGGAGAGACCCGAATGACCTAATGTGACCCCACTGACCTGATGTGCCGACCAATGACCCTACGACCCAAGACACCGCTACACTTCAAGACATTCTCCCCTGCCTATGCCATGCAGTGCGTGCCTTGGCCTCCGCCATCGAGTTGTGGCAACGTGTGGCCCGAGAGTGTCCTGCCAAGGTTCATCGCGAATCATCGTGCCGGCAAGCCATTCTATTCTTCCTTCTTCCTCTTCTTTTTCAAGCATCGAGACACGCCCATCATCATGCCATGGAATCATCAACATCGTGCATTTCCTCGTCCACGATCGGGACGATCGCTCGGTGGCCCCGGGTCATGTTACGGACGACATCAACGAAGAAAAAGCGGGCAGTGGCGCGGACAGGAGCGCTCGCGCTAGGCCCGGCAACATTTTCATTAAACGTCATCTCTCTGTCATCGACCATCTCTCTGTCCTCTGTTCTCCTGTTTTCATCGGTCGCCGTATCGTAATAATATTAAGGAACATTTATAAGCATCAAGCAGTTTAGTAAAGCTGTCTTAAACATTCAGCTGTCCCACCGTGATTGTGCAGTGCTTAGGGCTCTCGATGGTTGTGGCCAAAGAGGCCGAACGAAGGTTAGACCTCGGCTACCGCTTTTTGATAGCGCCGAAAGTTAAAGAGACTGTGTGCTGTGCGATGTCAGTGCACGGTGAAGGACACTTAGTGGTTGAAATTTGCGGAATCCTCCAACCTTCCGCAGCACCGTCTCTTATAACCTTAGACGCTTTGAGACTTAATCCCCGTAAGATCAAACTATACAACTGAATAATTTATAAATAATAAATAATTTTGTACGTCAGTATAATGCCATTTGCCTGTTTCAAAACTTTGGACGGTCAAATTGTTTTGAACTACTTAGTCACAAAATAGCTGGCCAATGAGCTGTCAAATAAAATATGCGCTCTTCAGTTCTCAAATTCAAAGCAACCCACCTTAAAAAAATATTTGAATGCTTATAAAGTAGTCCAGTAATACTTCAGATTTTGAGTGAAGGCAAAATATCAAATCCAGGGTGAGCACGAAGTAGACTGCTAATTCCTAATACAGTAGACTGCTAATTCCTAATACAAAGGGGTATTAGTTACATAGCTACTGCAATTCATGCCTGCTGGTGACTGAAGAGGAAGCCTCTTGCTTAGTGATGTTCTCAAGCTATTCAATGGTTTGCAATAGTAGGACGTTATTTCCGCTCTAGGAAAAATATCAACCTCACATCTAGCAAATCAAATCATCGCTGCATTTGCAGACATGCCCGGTCATTCTGTGCAATCTTGAGACACAAAGACTTTGTCTTGAGCACTTTCTTGCACTTAATTAACAATGTTTGATAAAAATCTGGCTTCATATTTTCAAGGGATGAGTAATTGCGCGTTACGCAATAAACGCACGGTGAGATTGAATTTGTTTTGTTTTTTTCAGGCAAACTGTGACGTATTGAATGGAGCCGGTAAGTTTGTGCAGGTCTTGAATTATGTCGCCCTCTTTACAGTCCCTGCACTACATAAGTAGATTGCCAGCTTTTGTCACTTGTCCGTCGTACATTTTAGGCGAAAAAAAAAAGTTTAAATGGAACTGATTGCATTTGTTCATAACGTGGCAATAGAAATGCATAATAATTTTTTGTCTATATCATATTCCTGGATGTGAAATTTAAAGTGTAACTATTTTCACCTTCATTGCAATGGATTAATGGTCATTACTGCATGAATTGAAGCTTGCGGTTTTTATTTTTAGTGATTTCGGCTCATATTTCGGCGTTAATTTTCAGGCATAACTTTCGTTGTTTGTTTTAATATAATTTGTGTTCAATAATATTAGTTTTTTTTCAGTGAGATATAGGCCATGCATGCAAGGTTAAAAGTGATGTACCGTTAATTTTGGCTTCTTTTGTATGTTCGTTTATTGTACTTTTATTTAATCAACAATTGGTCACACATACACCGGATGACGACAAGTTTATCGCTATGACAATAATTAGCATTATGAACGAACGTTTATGCAAAGCATACATTGCCATGTTAGACAATGGAGTAACTGAAATTTTATTTATTACGATCAATGTTTTGTCATAAAAAAATCGCTCAAAAAACAACGCGTGAGCGACACAATAAGCAACACACATATTGTCACGTACAAGGTGATTGAGGATATTAAGAAAAGCAATGGGTTAGCTCCGATACATCAGCGGTGAGCAGCACAGACGCGAAACCCGCAAGCGACACTTCGTTGTCCTTCACTCAGTCATGCGCCACCTGGCAACGCTAGGTGGCATTACTCCCCCTTCCGAAAAAAAAATGGAAAAAAAGTGAAGACCGCCGGTGAGAACGGTGTGCAAAGAGAGTGGTCACAGGAGGTGGCCGTGCGTTATCGTTGGTAGTACGGCTTCAGCCGCACAATGTGCACAATGTCCGAGCTGGGCTTCCGGCGTTTTGAAAGTGCGGCGCCGTCTGGAATAACTTCATAACTGAGGTCACTCACACGACGCAACACTTTGTACGGCCCGAAGAAGGGGGAAAGGAGTTTCTCTGACAAGCCTGGATGGCGAACTGGTGTCCACACCCAGACGTTGTCCCCAGGTTTGTAGTGAACCTGGCGGTGCCGGAGGTTGTAGCGGTGCGCGTCAGAGGTCTGCTGCCGTCCGATGTGCACACGGGCAAGCTGGCGGGCTTCCTCAGCGCGGATGGCATACTGCCGGACATCTGGGGGAAGCTGGTCATCATCTGGGCGCGGGAGCAAGGAATCGAGCATGCTCTGAACTTCACGCCCGTACACAAGTCGAAATGGTGTGAAGTGTGTTGTTTCTTGTTGGGCTTTATTACACGCAAATGTGACGTACGGCAGCACCTCGTCCCAGGCCTTGTGCTGCACATCGACGTACATTGACAACATGTCCGTAATCGTCTTATTTACCCTTTCGGTAAGACCATTGCTCTGCGGATGGTACGCTGTGGTCTTGCGATGCGTCGTGTAACTCAACTCAAATATGTGGTCGATGAGCTGCGAAGTGAAAGCTGTCCGTCTGTCGGTAATGACATACGAAGGGGCGCCATGCCGCAAGACTATGTTATGCATGAAAAAGTCGGCTACTTCGGAAGCTGTGGCATGAGGGATTGCCTTTGTCTCAGCGTATCAGGTCAGGTAGTCAGTAGCGACTACTATTCATTTGTTTCCCGCCTGCGACAAAGGGAAGGGGCCAAGGAGGTCCATGCCGATTTACTCGAACGCAATACGTGGTGCTCTAACGGGCTTGAGAAATCCGGCAGGCTTCAGGGGCGGTGTTTTACGGCGCTGGCATTCGCGACAGCTTCTTACATAGCGTCTCACAGTTGCGGAGAGTCCTGGCCAGTAATACATGTTGCGGACTCGAGCAAGCGTCCGTGAGTAACCCAAATGATCAGGCGTCGGTTCGTCGTGGCAAGCAAGTAGAATATCCGCACGGAGCTCGCATGGTACTACCAGAAGGTAAGCTCTTTCTTGGCCTTGGGAGTTTCTTTAATACAAGACGCCTTGCTGCATACAGAATGAACCAATGTGTCGAAATAGGCGTCGAGGGAGCGTCGTATCACGCCCTTCCAGATAATAGATGAATGGAAGGATGTCTGGATACGCTCTTTGTCGATCCCTGAGCTCAGATGCACTGAGAGCTGTTAGAAAGCCGTTGTCGCCATCGGATGCAGCATAATAAGTGTCAACGGGGGCTCGTGACAGCGCGTCAGCGTCTTCGTGTTTGCGGCCTGACTTATAAACAATAGTCATGTCAAATTCCTGAAGTCGTAAACTCCAGCGTGCAAGTCGTCCCGATGGATCTCGCAGATTTGCCAACGAGCACAAACAATGATGGTCCGTGACGACTTTAAATGGTCGGCCGTAAAGATAGGGGCAAAACTTCATAGTGGCCCACACGACCGCCAGGCATTCTTTTTCCGATGTGGAGTAGTTCGTTTCGGCGCGAGAGAGTGTGCGGCTAGCATAGGCTATTACTCGCTCAATCCCCTCTTGATGCTGAACAAGGACCGCGCCAAGACCGATACTACTGGCGTCAGTGTGCACCTCTGTGTCAGCCGCTTCATCGAAGTGCGCCAGAACAGGGGATGTTTGAAGGCGCTCGCGAAGCAAAGAGAAGGCCGTCTGCTGCTCAGAGTTCCACACAAAGGAGGTGTCCTTCCTTGTGAGGCGCGTTAGAGGTTCCGCAATTTGAGAGAAGTCCGCAATGAACCGCCGATAATATGCGCACATGCCGAGAAAGCGCTGAACAGCCCTCTTGTTAGCTGGAACGGGAAACCGTGCGACGGCAGCAGTCTTATCGGGATCCGGGCGCACCCCATCAGCGCTCACAACATGGCCAAGGAACATGAGTTCTGTATACCCGAAGTGGCATTTCTCGGGCTTCAGCGTGAGATCAGCAGAACGAAGCGCTTCCAGTACAGCTCGAAGGCGTTCGAGGTGTTGGTCAAATGTTTCGGAAAAAACTACGTCGTCCAAGTACACAAGACAGATCTGCCACTTGAGGCCAGCGAGGACGGTGTCCATCATCCTTTGGAATGTAGCAGGGGCAGAGCACAATCCAAATGGGAGTATTTTGAATTCATATAGGCCATCTGGAGTGACAAATGCGATTTTTTCTCGGTCTCTTTCGTCTACTTCGATTTGCCAATAGCCGCTTTTCAAATGAATAGATGAAAAATACTTCGCTCGTCGCAATCTGTCCAGTGAGTCATCGACGCGCGGCAACGGGTATACATCTTTCTTTGTCACATTATTCAATTTCCGATAGTCGACGCAAAATCGAAGAGTGCCGTCTTTCTTCTTGACCAGGACTACTGGTGAAGACCACATACTTTGTGAAGGCTGCATAACACCATCATCCAGCATCTCTTGAACCTGCGTCTGGATCACTTCTCGTTCTTTGGCAGACACACGATAAGGCTGCTGTCGTATAGGGCGAGCGTCTTCATAAGTAATGATGCGATGTTGTGTGATGGGCGTTTGACGAACGTTCGAGGAAGAAGCAAAACAGTGCTTGAAGGTCCAGCAACAGCAGCTCTAAGGCCCGCCGTTTCTCCTTCGACAAGTGGCAGTTAATGTCGATGTTGCCAAGAGATGGCTCATTAGTTTCGACTGCCGTGGATGTAAAACAGGCCGGATCGTGCGTAACAGGGTCAGCGAAAGCGATAGCAGTTCCCGGAAAAAAGTGCCAGTGCTCATTAGAAAAACTTGTGACAAGGAGTGCAGCCCGGCCATTGTGAAGCGACAATAAATTTCGAGCAGCGCAGATGCTATGAGCAAGCAGGAGTGAATGGTTCGCTTCCGCTAGAGCACCGCCAGCATGGAAATCGTCGCAAATGGCGGTGAAGGGGGAGCCTGACTCTGCAGAACTTCCGCATATGTGGGACGGTTTTCGGTCCCCGACAGCAATGGCGGGCTTGTAACTATAGGCGAAAGAGGGCTCTTGAGCGCCTGTCGTACCTCCTCCTGCACTATAGCAGAAACGGAAGCTGGCGATTGCTGCGGGGGGTTCCAGAACTTTCTCAGTTCTTCGCGCACGACACTGCGAATTAGTTCACGCAAAGCATCAGGATGCCTCTCGGAAGATGCAAATGGCTCCGCAGTTGTGCCAGTATGGAGAGGTCGGTTATAAGCCGCGGCACGTTGTTGAAGCACCCTTTCCATTGTGGCGGCCTCCGCAAGGAATCCGTTTACAGTCGACGGTGGGATGCGCACAAGGCCTGCGAACAGTTTCTATTTCAAACCCTGCATCAAGTGCCTGACCTTTTTGTCCACGGACATGGCGGGATCGGCTCGCCTGAAGAGGCGCGTCATGTCCTCGACGTACGCTTGGACACTCTCATTCGGAATCTGGATGCGGGAATGAATGGCACGTTCTGCATGTTCGCGACGATCCGCGCTAGTGTAGGCCTCGAGCAGTTGACGACGGAATTCCCGCCACGATGTTAACATTTGCTCTCGGTTCTCGAACCAGATCCGGGCGCCATCCTCAAGGCTGAAGTAGACGCTCCTTAGATTGCCAGTATCGTCCCACTGGTTAAAAGCAGCGACATGTTCAAACTGAAGGGACCAGTCCTCCACATCCTCAAAGAGGTCACCATGGAAAGACTTCGGTATCCGAGGGGCCTGCAAGGTGTAGTTACAGGCCGGTGCTACGCCCGTTACCTGCTGAGCAGAAGCACTAGATGTCATGGCGGCTGGTGATGGCTGAAACTCCGGAGACAGTCCCTGGAGCCGTCGACTGGAGCGATGCACGGGGGTGTCCAATGGCACAGGGCTGGTGCGACGTCTTTCAGGTGGAGACTCTTGCATAGGTGATCTTACCCCGCACCTCCACCAGAATGTCACGTACAAGGGGATTGAGGATATTAAGAATAGCAAGGGGTTAGCTCCGATACAACAGCGGTGAGCAGCACAGACGCGAAACCCGCAAGCGACACTTCGTCGTCCTTCACTCAGTCATGCGCCACCTGGCAACGCTAGGTGGCAATATATACAGAAAAGATATTCAGCTCTAAACGAGGATGGCGACATTACCCTAGAAACAATGAACAATAATTTCAGAGATATCATTACTGATTGTGTGGTAGAAGTAGGCGGTAGGATAGTTAGGATACCGGTAAGCTGTCTAAGGAGACGAAAGATTTGATTAAGAAATGCCAGAGTAGGAAAGCTTCCAATCCAACAGACCAGACAGAATTGTCCGAGATATCAAAGCTAATCGATAAGCGCAAGGTGGCCGATATAAGGAAGTATAACATGGAGAAAATTGAGCATGCTGTAAAGAACGGGGGAAGCCTTTAAGAGGTAAAGAAGAATTTGGGCATAGGCAAAAACTAGATGTATGCGATAAGGGACAAGGCGAGCAACGACATCACGAATATGGACAAGATAGTCAAAGTAGCCGAGCAGTTTTAACAGATCTCTACAGTAGCCAAAGAAGTCAGTACCGTAACGAGATTGGCGGTAGAGAAAAACAGTCAGACGTTCCACAAGTGACGAAGGATGAGGTCAAGAAAGCATTAGAACCTATGAAAAGGGGGAAATCAGCTGGAGGGGATCACATAACTGCAGATTTGCTGAAGGACGGGGGGGGGGGGGAGATATCGTGTTAGAGAAACTGGCCACCCTGTATACGCAGTGCCTGGTGTCATCGACGGTGCCGGAACCATGGAAGAATGCAAGCATTATCCTCATTCATGAAAAAGGGGACTCTAAGGACCTTAAAAATTACAGACCAATGAGCTTACTGTCTGTTACGTGTAAGGTATTTACTAAGGTAATTGCGAATAGATTTAGGACAACCTTAGACTGCAATCAAGCAAAAGATCGAGCAGGTTTTCGGAAACAGTACTCAACTATTGATCATATCCATACCATCAATCAGGTGATAGAAAAATGCTCGGAATATAACAAGCCCTTATACATAGCATTCATTAATTACGAAAAAGCATTTGACTCAGTTGAAACCTCGGCGGTGATGCAGGCATTGCGAAATCAGGGGGTAGACGAGCCGTGCGTCAAAGTTCTGTAAGATATATATATAGTGGCTGCACAGCAACCATAGTTCTGCATAAAGAAAGTAACAAAATTCCCATAAAGAAAGGTGTTAGGCAAGGAGACACAATCTCCCCAGTACTATTCACAGATTGCTTAGAGGAAGTATTCAGAGACTTGGAATGGGAGCAGTTAGGGATAAGGGTAGATGGAGAATACCTCAGTAATCTGCGATTTGCTGATGACATTGCCTTGCTAAGCAACTCGGGGGTTGAACTGCTAATAATGATTGGTGACCTAGACAGGAAAAGTAGAAAGGTAGGCTTCAAAATCAATATGCAGAAGACTAAGGTAATGTTCAACAGCCTCGGGAGGGAACAACAGTTTACATTAGGTACCTATGTACTGGAAGTAGTAGGCGAATATGTCTACTTAGGACGGGTAGTAACCGCAGATCCGGACCATGAAAAGGAAATAACAAGAAGAGTAAGATTGGGATGGAGCGCTTTTGGCAAGCACTCACAGATTACGACTGGCAGCTTACCGCTATTGCTAAAGAGGAAAGTATATAACAGTTGCATCTTACCTGTACTCACCTATGGGGCTGAAACGTGGAGTCTAACCGAGGGAGTTCTACTTAAGTTGAGGACAACCCAGAGGGCTATAGAACGAAAAATGGTAGGGGTAACATTAAGAGATAGGAAGCGTGCAGAGTGGGTCAGAGAAATAACTCAGGTTACCGGCATTCTAGTGGAAATTAAGAAGAAGAAATGGACATGGGCAGGACATGTAGTGCGAAGAGAGGATAACCGATGGTCGCTTGGGGTAACAAACTGGATTCCGAGGGAAGGAAAGCGTAGCAGAGGGCGGCAGAAAGTTAGGTGGGTGGATGAGGTTAAGAAGTTCGCAGGGGTCAAGTGGATGCAGCTAGCCCAGAACCGGGTTAGGTGCAGAAATATGGGATAGGCCTTCGCCCTGCAGTTTGTATAGTCAGGCTGATGATGATGATGATGATATATACTGGAAAAGTTTGTTGAAAAGGAACCATGCATTTTCTTATCGCTTTCACGTCTAAACTTCCTTAATCTTGTTGAAAGAAATGCACATATGCTTCTTTAAGTTCTCTAGATTAAGTCGCCTGTTGGTTCACAAGTGGGAGCATCGAACACGCCATATCAGCATTCACGCTTGACACCAGCAGGCTCCGCTGGTGAAGGGCTGCGGGAGCTAATGAAGGCCACATATCCGAGCGTGAGCGCCAAATTGCAAGTGTTGCCACTTTCCCGATAACTATATAGTTTTTGTTGCCAAATTCAGAACTGACCGCCTGCATCTCCTCAAAGCCTTTCGTAACAAGAGCGAAGATTGACTCATAACTTGAGATGATAGTTGACATTTCTGCCTTTGCGGTAGGATGAACTAAACGAACTTTAAACCAGAATGTTGTAGTGTAATTGTTCGTTGTCATGCAGCCAGATGCGTTTCTTGACACGTTATCTTCCCCTTTTTTTCGCGATGGCTTTGCGGTAAGAAAGAAATATATCAGTGAGCTGAGCGTGGTATTCCTCCACTACAAGGTCTATTAGGCTGCCAACATGGGTCTTCTAGATTTCATTATCTCCAGACTACGTAGCCGAGATACCTCTGAGATGTACAACGAGCAAACATTACATATCACACACAAGGGTATCATCTGACTGTTGCTTACACACTGTGGGCAATATTGTATTTGCGTTCTGTTTCACGAATCTTATTTTAAATAAAATATTGTGGTTCGCCTTACTGCTTGCAATAAAACATTGGAGGTTTTTTTGAACTTTTTACTATTTCTACAGAGCTCCTCCAAGAAGTGAGAATAGGTCGCTAGTAAACCAGGCCGTCGCAACTCATAAGACGAAAACCATCTAGTAGGGCAAACAGTGGTTATAATGTTGTCTTTAGTTTTTATTGAATTGCACGAAGTGCGAAACGTTCGCACGGATCCCTTGAGCTCTTCAGCAATGTCGTGCCATGCATCAAAAGCTCACGAATGCTTGAAAAGCCTTGTACGCGAATGCCTTCAGCGCGGGAGTTGTAAAGAATGCAGCAGGCATTCGTCTAATGAGCACTTGCGAACTCGAGACCCGACCAAGAGATATTGCTACAGCTTCCTTATATACGACACAGAGTCTTAAACAAGCATAGATACCTGGCTCAAGCATTTTTCAAATTTATACAGATATCAGTGGGACAGCACTTTCAATGAGAACGTGCGCTTGGCTTCGGTGTGAGGTGTTGTAACTAAACGGAGCGAGCACAACAAAAGCAGGGCGGTCTCGTAGATCAATAGATTCGTCTGCCGTTACTGCAATTGGGCAGCGCCGGATGGCCTCTTGTATGTCATTCACGTCGCTCTCAAATACCTTTGGGGTGATGTAAATGTGGCATGGCTGCTGCATGATTCCGGCAGCTGCACAGCGCTGACGAAGAAGTTCCGTAGAAGAACGGTCTGCTTGGCAACGGGTTATCGTATCTTGGCCTAGTGCTCTGCAGAATTCGTGAGCGACATCTTGAGCTACTTTTCGTTCTTCCGCGGCGCGAATAAAGAATTGGTAAAGGAAGCGTTGAACGGAATATTTTCCTGTAGAAAGAACGTTATTTTAAAGTTTTATTCGAAGCGACAGCGATGAATAGAGTGAAGAACTTAACAACTTTCTTTGCGCTCCATAATACACTTAAAGTTATGTTGAACTTCTGGGTCCGGCCTGAGTTGCTTTCAGTATGACGGTACGTGCGCATGGGAGGTCTTGCTTTGCAAAGCACACTCTTGTCTTCGCTGGTCTGACAGACAAACAGACCTTATTATCGCTGCCACCTACGCGTAAAGTAACAACTATTCCAGTCACTGTTGCTTGGTATTTAAGCTGGGATCCCGCCGAGGACGGATGAGAAAAAGTGTGCACAACGTCACTGGTCATGCAAACTCGTGCCCTAACTTCCACATTCGGAAGAGTGACGAGTAGCCGTCGAGAGCGATATCGCTATTTCTGTTTGCGCGCAGCAAGAGAGGAAGGGCGTAGCTAATTTTATTGTCACTCTTGGAAACAACGAAGACAGAAAGTTAAACTAAAAATAACAGTGTAAAATAACATCAACGAACTCGTTTAAAAGAGAAGGGGCGGGTTGATGTATCTGCCCACCTTGTCACTGTACGGCAGAGTTTGAATAGCGGGCCACGAGGTGAGGAATTGTTTCTTCTTAACGCATCCTTCGGTAGCAGCACCGTGATTCTTAGCTGCTGTTCGTTCTTTCGATCCGTTCTGTTAAGAGCCAAAAGCCGTGGCAATTTCGCGGTGACTCATACCGCTTTTCACGGCTTCTGGCTGAAAAGTGTCACTTGGCAAGAAACTGGCGGACTTGGCCTCCATAATTTCTTGAAAACGTTTCTGCTCGAAATGCTCCGGACAGCCCTTCGCCCGCGAGGAGCCAGCCTTTCAACAGTAGTTTAAGATCGTGAAGAATGATGCAAATGGCTCAACCGCGGTGCTTAAATATGCGAACTCTATGCCCCAATCATGCTCCTAACTTGTGCACCTTGTAATTTTCTCCCGTCACCGAAAGTTCACGCTGTACATGTCAAGATACTGACCGTTTTCGGGTTACGCCGAATTATTACCGAGACCAAAAATAAGGAAGGCGAACAATCACAACTAAGGAAGGCATGCAAAAATATAGTTTGTGCTGTGACCGAAGGCATCCACAAATCGAGATATGAACGCGGTCCAACTTGAAATGTGAGCCTCGCGATTTGTGAACCACAACTTTGCTACTTGCGTCAGGTAGCAGAACATGTTAAGTTTCAGGATGTCATCCCACTTATTGTGGGTGCTTACGCGTTCATGCGGAGAAGGCCAGTCCTCCACGCCCTGATCGTCGGTACAACTGAAGACCGTTGGGTCCCGCTGTCGAAGCACCTCGGTGCATTGAATAGAGTGGGCCGAGGGAGCGGGGCCGTTAGTGTTGGTGCTGGAGTAAGACATTGAGGTCAGAATTCGGCGGCTGCGGAGCTGCAGGGCGAGGAAATGGAAGATAAATCCCGCGACCTCAACCAAGTGATAAGCGGGGATCCAGGCACTGGTATCGAGCAGAACCAGAGCGGCGATGGCATAACTTGGTGTTAGCTAGTCCGCAAAAGCACTTGTTCTTCCTCTTTCTCGGCTATTTGTCCGCTTAATCGGAACTTCTTTACAATATTCTTAAGGAAAGAACACAGTGGTAAACGCTAGTTCACTGTTAGACGCGCACCACACATCGCACACCACAGAACGAAGTTAGCTAGGCCTGAGCGTCGTCTTCTTCACTACTTCCCATCAGCACGTCGTCGTCGTCTCGATATACTGTGCTCCGTAACAGTTTTCCCCGCGCCGAAGAAGCACCGTCTCGGTGCGTCCTACACAGGAGAACTCGAATAATATGGTTTTAAACGGGCGACATTCACGAGTTCATGATGCGAGATTGTGGAAGGATTCTTGGGCTGTAAAGGGGTGATCTCATAGGTCACATCGGTGACTTGCCGCAAGACGGAGTAGTGGCCCACGTAACGAGGCAAAAGTTTCTCACACATACCTACACGGCGAGCCGGGTGCCAAAGAAGTACGAGGGAACCAGGGGGGTAGTGGACGTCTCGGTGATGAAGGTCGTAACGACGTTTTTGAGAGCGCTGAGACACTTCAATACGCTCTCGAGCAATGTGGAGGGCAGCATCAGCGCGGGCGATGGCATCCAAAGCGTAGCTGCAGGAAGAGTCGTCAAGGGGCAGCAAGATGTCGAATGGAAGTAAAGGGTCACGGCCGAAGAGTAGATAAAAGGGAGAGTATCCGGCGGTGTCATGGCGTGAGGAGTTGTAGGCGAACGTGACGAAAGGTAAGGAGACATCCCAGTCACGATGGTGATCGGACACATACATAGTCAGCATGTTGGTCAGAGTGCGATTGAGGCGCTCAGTTAGACCGTTCGTTTGCGGATGGTAGGCCGTGGTGAACTGATGACGAGTAGCGCATGAGCGGAGAAGGTCATGAACCACTTGGGAGAAGAAACAGCGGCCACGATCTGTGAGCAGTTGATGTGGAGCGCCATGAATCAAGATCACATCATGGAGAAGAAAGTCGGAGGCGCAGCTGGTAGGGATAGCCCTGGTTACAGCATATCGGGTGGTATAATCAGTCGCCACAGCAATCCACTTGCTTCCAAAAGTCAATGTCGGAAAAGGCCCAAGAAGATCGAGGCCCACACGAGAAAACGGCTCTGTCGGCACTGGAATTGGTTGCTGGGGCCCACTAGGTTGAAGCGAGGGTGTCTTACGGCGCTGACACAGCTCACAAGCGGCGACGTAGCGACGGACAGAGCGGTAGAGACCAGGTCAGAAAAATCTGCGTCGCACACTGTCATATGTGCGTGTGACTCACAAGTGTCCCGCTGTAGGAACGTCGTGAAGTTGGGCGAGGACACTAGAGCGCAGATGAGCCGGAACGACCAGTAAAAGGTCCGCGCCATCTGGACGCATATTGCGTCTGTATAATATCTCGTTATGGCGTTCAAACATGCTGGCGGAAGAATCGGGGATGTTGCGGCAGCTGGTCAATAATTGGTTGCAGGGCAGGAACACGATGCTGTTCGGAGCCGATATTGATAAAGTCCGAGATGGACAAAACATAGTCGTCAACAGTATGGTCGGACAAATCGGGAGGATCTACGGGATGGCGGGACAAGCAGTCAGCGTCTTGGTGTAAGTGGCCAGACTTGTACACCACAGTAAATTCATACTCTTCTATTCGTAAGGCCCAGCGACCTAAGTGGCCAGTGGGGTCCTTAAGTGAGGACAGCCAACACAAAGCATGATGATCAGTCACTACACAGAAGGACCGCCCAAACAAATAAGGGTGGAATTTGGTCAGCGCTTAAACAAGTCCAAGGCATTCCCGCTCTGTGATCGAATAATTGAGCTCAGAGGACGAAAGCAAGCGGCTAGCATAAGTAATGACGCGGGAGGAACCATGCTGGGACTGGGCAAGGATAGCACCAATACCATGTCCGCTAGCGTCGGTGCGCAGTTCGCTAGGTGCAGAAGGATCGAAGTGTGCCAGAACAGGTGGGGTGGTGAGTTCGGAAATAACTGTCGTGAAGGCATAGGCTTGGTCACAACCCCATGTGAAAGGTACGTTTTTTATCAGAAGAGAGGTAAGTGGGCGAGCGATGTCTGCGAAGTCCCGAATGAAGTGGCGGAAGTAGGAACAAAGGCCAAGGAAGCTTCGCACGTCATTTGAGCTACGTGGGGTAGGGAAGTCGCCCACGGCTCGAACTTTGTCAGGGTCGGGCTGCACACCATTTGCGTGAACCAAATGACCCAAGACTTTGATTTTCCGCCGGCCGAAGCTGCATTTTTTGGCGTTAAGTTGAAAACCGGCGCGGCGGAAAACGTCCAGGACCGTAGAAAGTTGATCAAGGTGGGTTGTGAACGTGGAAGAGAAACCGACGACGTCATCCAGGTAGCATAAACATGTTGTCCATTTAAAGCCACGGAGGAGTGTCCATCATGCGCTCGAATGTCGCAGGAGCGTTACAGAGTCCAAATGGCATCATTTTGAATTGATAGAGTCCGTCGGGGGTGACAAATGCGGTTTTCTCCCAGTCCCGTTTGTAGACAGCAATTTGCCAGTAGCCTGAACGCATGTCGATGGAAGAAAAATAGCTGGCACCATGCAAGCAGTCAAGCGCGTCATCAATTCGCGGAAGAGGGTAAACATCCTTCTTTGTTATTTGATTAAGGTGGCGGTAGTCGACACAAAATCTCCAACTTTGGTCTTTCTTTTTGACCAATACGACAGGAGACGTCCAGGGACTGCAGGAAGGCTCAATAATATTTTGCGCCAGCATCTTGTCCACTTATTTCCGTATAACATGCCGCTCAGTAAGGGAAACACGATAAGGCCTTCTGTGGATAGGGTTGGCGTCACCCGTATTGATTCGATGGGTCACAACGGATGTTTGGCCCAATGGTCGGTCACCGAAATCAAATATATCACTGTACGACAGCAAAAGGTCGGAGAGAGCTCTGGCTTGGTCATCTGGCAGATCCGCGGCTATCATGCATGAAAAGAGGTTCGAATGAGAAGAAGCCGATATATGCTGCTCCGACAGATACTGAGGGGTTAGAGCCGCAACTTCGCAGTCCGCCAAAGGAAACAGATCAGCCAGGGCGATACCATGGGGCAAAACTTGAGTCGAACGGCTGAAGTTCAGTACGGGAAGGTAGGTGCGGTTAGCAGTGACAGTCATGACGGTATTGGGGAGTATGACGTTGTGACGGAGAACAACATCAGTAATTGGGCAAGTGACGTACGTGCCGTCAGGAACTGCGGGGATCGGGGCCAGCGGGACATAAATAGCAGCTTCGGGTGGTAGACGAACAAATTCGGCGGATCGGAGGCGGGGTTTGACACCGGTGTTTTCGGAGCAGTAGGGCAGATCTAAGCGAAGAAGACCAGTTGAGCAATCGATCATGGCAGAATGGGCCGTTAAAAAGTCGATGCCGACGATCATGTCGTGAGGGCAGCAGTCGATAACAGTGAAGAGGACAGGGGTAGTGCGACCGGAAATACTCACGCGCGCAGTGCACAGTCCCACGACGGTAGCGACGCTTCCATCGGCAACACGAACGGCGGATGATGCGGCGGGTGTGACAAACTTTTTGAGACGGCAGCGAAAGGATGAGCTGAGGACTGAAATTTGCGCGCCAGTGTCAATGAGGGCAGTAACAGGGGCACCATCCACATAGATGTCTAGAAGGTTGCGGCGGTGAGCGAGGGTCAGCAGAGGATTTTCGGGCCGGGTCGTCAATGCAGCGTCACCTCCTGGAGCTGCATTGGTTAGTTTTCCGGATGAGAGCTGGAGAAGTGGGGAGATGAGGAACGACGAGATTGGGGCGAGCGGGACCTCCGGGTCCGAGGAGACGGCATCTCCACCAAATGTTAAGGAAAGAACACAGTGGTAAACGCTAGTTCACTGTTAGACGCGCACCACACATCGCACACCACAGAACGAAGTTAGCTAGGCCTGAGCGTCGTCTTCTTCACTACTTCCCATCAGCACGTCGTCGTCGTCTCGATATACTGTGCTCCGTAACAATATATATATATATATATATATATATATATATATATATATATATATATATATATATATATATTTACATATATATATATATATATATATATATATATATATATATATATATATATATATATATATATATATATATATATTCTGCTTCTTTTTTGTTTGGTGTAACGTTGCTTGAGGACACCATCCCAAATAAGTAACAAATGGTCGCTCCTGGGTATAGAGACATGCCAATTCTCCAAGCTAAACATATCCTTAAAATATGGCTTAGGCCATGTTCTATAAAGGTTGATGTGCGAAGATAACCGGTTTTCTCTTTTATTTTGCATAACCTAAGCATGATTGTAGATTCTTACAAAAATATAAGTTACTTCCAAGTCAAAGCAAGGCTTCGCTTAGGCCAAGCGCTTGAAATCGCGAATGGAAGCTATAGGAGCCAAATGAAGGACCCGGTTGACAATCTAGTTGCTTAGCTGGAACGCTTGCAAGCAGCCATTTGTTGCCGAAAAAAAGTGAATAATGGAAGGGGTCTAAATTATTTTCAAGTAGAAACTGATAATCTCGCTTTATGAAATGCACCCCAACGACACTACAATTTTCACCAATGACTAATGTTTTATTTCTGAGGTGTAGAGGTTGGCATAGTAGAATATTGGGGCTTTGGAAAGACATGCAATAGAAAGGTTATAAACTTTAAATGTAAAAGAAAGCAACACGCAGGCACCAGCTTTTTCTACAGTGCGCTTTATTGCAAAATGGGTGTATAAGAAAGTGCACTGCGAATCTTGTTTAGAAAGCCGATGCAAATGCGGCTTACGTATGCAGCTTATATGTGAAATGAACAATTACTTAACTTAACGCTTGCATAATAGTCTTAGCTGAGAGTAACCTGGATACAGAATAAAAATGAATGCTGCGGAATTTCGCTTGTTAACAAATTGTGGTAACTACAGTTAAGGCGGTAATGACCGAAAAATAACCTTCCTCAGTGAGCGGTGGAATAATCTCTACCCCGAAGTTCACGTTGTCAGGCTTGTTGGCCAGTGTTGCAGTTACATAGTAGTGATGGATAGTAAACAATAACTGCTATGATGGTATTATGGTTAACTTTACCTTCATACATACATACATACATACATACATACATACATACATACATACATACATACATACATACATACATACATACATACACATACATACATACATACATACATACATACATACATACATACATACATACATACATACATACATACATACATACATACATACATACATACATACATACATACATACATACATACATACATACATACATACACACACACACACACACACACACACACATACATACATACATACATACATACATACATACATACATACATACATACATACATACATACATACATACATAATTTTAGTACCATTCATCAATACAGATTACATTCTCGTGCATATCATATTGAAGCTGAAAACCGGGGGACAAAACGATCTCTGTTAGACGATAATAAAAGTTTCGATATTGGGGTTACAGCCCTGACAATTATAGTCTGGTGTTTATAAAGAACTTTGAGGATGGCACTGACAGAATTTCCACACACTGCCAGTAACTTGATATTCTTTATCCAGTCCCTTCTGCTGATGCTCATGTCGATGATGCTGCTGCGAGAGAACAAGCAGAAAATTATAAATAGAAAAAAATATAAATGCTTCGCAAGACTTATTCAAGAAAAAAACTAATGTAACACTTGCATACCTATTCGCAATTTGTGGCCATATGAAGGTGGCCGCGCTGGTCTCACGGCTTGACAAGAAACAGATATAAAAACTGCCCTTGAGACGCGTGCTGGTTTGATTAGTGCGCTCGCTTATTCGAAAACATTTTCTGTAACATTGAATTCACAGGTTGTGGTAAGAGGGGAGCGACTGGAAAAATTGAAGGAGGCCGAAGTGTGAAGAAATCGGTTTTTCCATGGACGGTAAGAACTATGATGCTGTATTTACCGTCAAAGCTTGTGACAAATTATTGACTGAATTTCATTTCTGGCATTCTAATAGCACTCTGTGCGGTAAAACAGCTCCCTGAGCATCTCTTAAACAAGATATATTACTAGAAAATAGCATTTAGGCCAGTTAGTGAATGTTCAAAGTATGAAATAACTGGCCCAAACAGCTACTTTGTTCAGCGCCCTTCTGGTGCTTTGTGTTTCTTCTTCCCCGTCCTTCGCGCTCGTCTTCCTTATGTGTTCAACTTTTAACTTTTACATTCAACGTTTCGAACAAAAGTTTCGAAAGGCTTACAATCAAAGCCACATATGCTACCCGCCCAGACAGCGTAATACATTGGCCCATACCTGGCACTGTGTTAGCAAAGCACTAGTATATTACCAACGTTTTCCCCAGTTTTGCGCCGATAGTAGGTGCTTCCTGAGGGTCTAGCCTCTGCTCTCAGTTGGCCTAAATGTTGACGAAATGAATGGTGGTTGCAATAAAAAGTAGTATGAATCACTCGGAAAGTTCTACGACTGAAGGCTGCGTCAAAAGCATGACACGAATGTTAGAAAAACAGCCGCCACATTAAGGTGGACGAGCAGAAAGTACATACAATGCCAGTGGAGAGATTATATTATGAGAGTGGGGAGTATATATGAGAGAAAACGATTGGCTTGTATGAAGTGGCTCTGGTCTTGGTACAGGTGGCCCTGCCTTCATCAATTAAATTTTCGATGCTTTTCTTCCTATGTCAGTCGTACGACCGCTTGACGATGTCACCCCAGTTTTCATTCTTGCCATTGTTGAGATTAAGCTGACAACCTCACAAGCCTGACGAAAATGAATGCCGCCTGGTTTTCTCGTATTGGAGCACATACTTATTTCCTATCAGAAAAGCTATCATTACATTGAAAGGTAGTTTCCTGAAATCAGATAGCGCAACATACATAGGCAATACCACCATGCGCCTTGTAATGTTAAAGAGTAGTCATACCGTCTGTCCTTTTGAACTTTTCATATAATATATACTAGCCTTTTACAGCTATAAATGGGGCACAGCTCTCCCAGGTGGCACTGATTCTACCATCAGTACCTGCTTCTGATACTGAGCTCATGCATGTCGCTCGCTGAAATTAATTGGATCATATTCGATCATCAGTGGTCGGGCGTTCTTGAAATGCTGTTTTAGAGTGAACACATTGACTCGAGGATGTATACACTCGAGGGCAATCTTGTTCTCCGTTTAAAGATGTATACTATAAGCTCTATGAAGTAGTAAACAGTACGGGAACATGCCTGCTACTTATTCGCTTCTTTCGGACACACGCATCAATCCGAATCAAACATTCTCAAAAAGGGGAGTAAAATGTTTTCTGAAAAGAATTTGTTGAGGTTTAGCTTCTGGCTAAACCTGGAGCTACGCGCGAACAATCTAAATGGCTACGCTTAGGTTCGGGCTTAAAAGCAAAGACGTGGCTTTTGCACATTGTAGTTTACTCTATGGTTTCAGCTTTATGCCATAGGGGAATCACTTCACGTATGAACATCCCTTGCCTCTCGTTTACCATTCTCATTCGGGTGTAGAATATGTCCAGTGGTATGACATCGCCTCTACATCGAACTCCGGGGCACACCATCTTCACAACGTTTGAACAGTCCTAGCAACTCGCTGTTTTCGTTCGCTTCTACCAACTACCGAGTTATGTAGATGCCTGCATTGATAGATGTAAACCGACAACTGCAATTCATTGTCCTTGTAAGGCGGCGCCTAATAGCACATCTTGATATCAATTTGCAGAATCTTCTCCTTATTTCTGTGGTGAGCTGGTTTGCCGCCCAAGATGCGCTTCGCTCTCTCTCCGTCATAACATTACTACCTGCAGCCAAAATTGTCATCCGCACCGACTCCCTTCAAGCAACACGTCTGCTCCGACGCGTCAGTCGCAGCCCAGAAACCTGGCAGATTATACATCGTCTGGCGGCTCGCATCTCGCAAACCGTTCAAATTAAGTAGGTCGCACGTGACCTACTCTGTTCACAAAGCTGTGAAGATTCTGCAGTCCTCCAGGCGACTCTACCCTCATCAATGACATGCTTCCTCAATATGGATGATGCCACACTGCTTCTCATAAGAAAGGAGCACTTCCGGAGCCGCACGCGCGCTCTTGTCTCACTGTGCGTGGTAACCCTCCCCAGCGGTCTTACCCGCGGAGTGGAGGTTGCGCTACAAAGGATTCGGGTGGGGCTGTCTTTATACCTGCGGTAACACGATCATGGCCTCAATAGCGACATCTATATCCACGTCCAGGACAAAATTATGAGGCCGATATTAACCACTTGTAGTGGGTTTGCCAGGTACTGAAGCCGACGAAAATACAGCACGTGACGGCAGTGGGCCTTTCGACTAATAACCCATCTTCGTACGTTGCTTGGAAGCAAGGGCTTATTGGTGTCTCTTCAACTTTATTAGAGCAGCCAATCTTTTGTCGTTCATTTAATACCCATATCTAATTTCTTTTTACATGTTCACTTATTCCTTGAGGCAATAAACAACATTACTAAAAAAACTACCTAATTATTTATCTCCTTCTTCTTCTTCGTCTTCTCCCCCTGCTTCATTTACTCTTTTATTTTTCATCTTTTTTTCTTCTTTTCTGGATTTTCGGACAGGAACGGCGATACAGTGAGTCTGTGGCCAATTTAGTTCTCAGTACGAAAATAGTGTGTGGTGGATTTCATTTATTTTTTATCTGCATTTGCTCTTAGTAAGAATATTCGCTTCTGATTACTTAGGAGAGTTCTGCTATAGAGCTGCCACCTCAAAATAACTAAGCAACTCAGCGCCGAAGATATCAGCAAATGTGCTCATCTGTCTTTGAAGACAAAAGATCAGTTGCACTCGTCAACGCTCAATTCAGTATATAAGAAGAAGCATCCAATAAAAACACAAAATATGACCAAGGGACAATGTGAATGCGGATGCGAATGCCTAAACTATTGAAATCTTTATTTGTTGCTTTGTGAGCAACGACTAGCATTGGATTTAATCCCTGTGATTGCAGCGTGCGAAATGGTTTTGTATTCCTTGTTTATGCCCGTTCTCGCGATACGCAATTTTATCGTATCTCTGTCGTGTAAGATTTGCCGACGTGTTTCTGGAATGATTTGTGCCTTCTTCCGCAATGTGCCAGGTAGCTCTGCTTATCTTTTGCATCTTTTTCTAGATGTTTCTTCTCACACTTGAAATTGAGCGCAGACGAATGTAGCAGGAATTCTCAGTTCGACAACCGACGAGCACGTTTGCTGTTATCGTCGCCGCCATGTTGCTTAGTTGTTTCGCAGCTGCACGTAATAACAATAAAGATTTATTGCAAGTCCAGTGCCATCGTTTATAGTTACCAGACTTGTCATAACTACGTGACATTTGAAAAACACCAAAGTTTTGAATGGTTGGTGGCAATATGAGACACATCTTGAAAAAAAGGTGCTGTTTTCGAACGCGTTGTTAATTTATTTCTACGAGACATTCGCCTTTAATTAGATGACTATGCATGCAGTTTTATCAGGCATAAAAAAGATCTTTTCTTTTATTGGCAAACAACGCTAATCACTTTAGAAGTTTCTAGCTTTCCTGAAATTATTTGATTGCATTTTGTTACAATGCGTTCTAAGTGAACTGTTCCGTATTATAAAGCAGTATAAAGGTACAAATATTGTCAAAATTAAAGCTAAAAAAGTGGTGAATTGAGAACCAACCTGATTTTAGTTGCTGATTCCTTACCACTCGAATTCTTCTAAGATACTTGGTAACCATTCATTATCAAGATGCCTGGTCTAAACGAGCGACGAACTGAGAGAGGTATACTGCATGCAAAAATATGTTATATCACAAAACACTTTATATAAACCCATTCATTAGCCAAGTTTTGCGCTTAAGCTTGTTGCGTAATTTTTCTTTATGTATGATTTCAATCGACAGGTGAATATAGAGGCTTCCTTTGTCAATGATAAAGGCAAGGTTGAAAGATATTCCTGTGGTGCCACTATTATATCTCCTCGCTTTTTGTTGACAGCTGCTCGATGTGTCTTGAAGAGGTGAGTGTTTGCATATGGCTTTGGCAAAGTGTCTGTAGATGCGGCGAAATAACCATTCATTCGTCTTTTTCATCATTACACACAAAAAAAGGGCTAAAGCATAACAGAAACATTGTGGAATAAGGCTGCAATTCCTACATTATTGTTATAACCACAAGACTTGACAGATTTATTCAAGACTCGATATCTCCTTCATGTGCATCGTAGTTGGAGTTCCATAGTGAGTTACTGCGGAGCGATGTGGCATTTCAATCACCGTATATTCTCTAGAGCCTCACCATCTGTGCGCAACGAGCCATAGTAAACATACAGGACAAGAAAGGGTGTCTCAAATCTTTAGAGAGGTCAGTGCTCTGGATCAGCAATGAAACAAGAATTGCATACCAATAGATATGACCGCGCACGGCACATTGATTTCAGCACTAGCCTACCTATACTGCTTTTTTTTTATGTACACAGCCTTTTGAAGGAACAGATTTCCGCTAAACAGACTAAAACACAAGGTCAACAAAAAATTTGCATTAGCGTGTTCATCTTCCTATAATTTTGTGTATTTTAAACAAATTTTGTCCTTGAAATGTGTGCTCATGAAATGCCTCGAAAATTTGGATCTTTAGGCGTAGAGATACGTACTCGATTTACTGAGGTCTTCTCCCACGCAATGCAACTCATATGAAGGCTGACATATATTGCTGACTGTTCGGGGTTTCGTGTTAGCACAAATTCGTAAATGGCTCTCGGCAGCTTATAAAGCACGTAGCTTCAACTTAAGCACGTAGCTTAAGTTGAAGCTACGTGCTTTATAAGCTGCCGAGAGCCATTTACGAATTTGTGCTAACATGAAGCATCGAAAAGTTAGCAATCTTTTTATGTTCAAGGTAAGCACAGGATAAAAATATGATGAGATTATAGGTTTTAAGCGCAGTTTTTTTTTCAGAGGTTGCTCAAGGGATTGCGGGGTTTGTGTAAGCCCCGCAACATGCTTCACTGCGCAACTCTAGCGTTAACCATCTAAATGCTGATGACAAACCACGTACTCGGCCACTTTTCTCAAGCATGTCCATCAAGAGGCGCTTCCAGGAGATGTGTTACATGGCTTAAAAGCGAACTCTGTGCGCGGTGTCTTTTGCAGAGGAGGCTCATTGCTGCTCAGCGTTACTAAGTGACATAAACATCAAACTACCAAGCAATGCGTAATGTTCATATTCGGGTGATTTATGTGTTGACTGAAAAACAAAGCTTGCAAAAAATAAAACGCGATAGGCTGACATTGCACACAGTGTTCATGATGGATTTGAAAATACATTCTAGGCTAGGCAGCGCAGACCGTAGTGTAATATTTCAAGTTGACTCCCAATATTTTTTCAAAGAGTAGGTTTTCCTTTGTTGTAAGAAATAGACTTTGTATATTTGGGATGTCGACCATGATAAGTATTATTTAGTTTTACTATGATGCGTCATAACATACATTTTTAATATTTGAGTCGTAGATTTGTTTGAACGGAGAGTTCAGTGCGGGCTTTTAAATTCAGCATTTAAGGGCCTTCACCTTGCAGAAAAATAAGCAGTATAAGTTTCAGCGTTTTGTAAAATTGGCAGTAAGCATAATGTACTGTATACAAATGATATGTGTGTTGCTTACGAAATGTAAATATAACCAATCCCATGGTGCGTAGTGAACAGAAAATTGTTCGCTTTGCCTTACTGCTTCCATTTTCTTGCTTCTTCGTTACCTCTAAAAGGAATGACATGGCCAGCATCATAAAGGTATACTACAAAGACGCACAACTTAAGAAGGGCCCATCGATTCGCGTGGCTGACACGCAGATTCATCCCAACTTCGACAGGAAGACACGACTCCATAATATTGCTGTGCTACGGGTAAGTTTCCTGCCTTGAATCATGTTCTAATAGAAGCCAAGATGTTTTATGAACAAGCCGTGGTAAAGAGAGGACGCAAATTTTCCTCTTTGATAGAGATAAGGTTTACTTATGTTTATTCTAAATATCTAGATTATGCTGCGAGGCACCTCAAATATTATGGTACATAGTTGTATACTTTTTTATCATGACGCTTTTAAAACAACGATAGGAATTTTTTTCACAGTTCGGTATTAATACCTTGTACCCAGTGAGCTGATAATTGTAAAAGCATCAAGGCATCATAGGAAAATAATTCTGACTTTATGGAGGTTGGCATGACCGAAAGCATGTAGCAGTAAGTGTAAAAGCAAACATTAAATTATGTTAGGACAACACGCTATATAACTTACTTATCTCAAGAAACAACGCCGCGCGGACACATCACGACATGGCAACATCAATAGCTTCAATATGAATCTAGTAGCCAATCTAGAGCAAACTTATTAGCCAAGATAATACACAAAACTCGTGGAAGTAAAATCTTTGTTTCGAGCACAGAGATGGGCTTCAAGAGTCACTGGATGATTTCAATCTTCTTTTGATTGGTTGGTACTCTTCATTCTTGGACACAATTGGTTGTACCCGCTGTGCACGCTCTTTGGACCATAGCCTTTTTGGATTCCAGGTCCGAAAAGTTGTTCAGATTACTCTTCCAACTACCCCTTGTTTGCCGTTTTATCCTGATATCGCCGCGGAAACTGTGCTTGCCTATACATGTTTCACAGTCCAGTGTCTTCACGTGTGTGCGTACGTCTGAGCGAAGACAGGCCAAAACGTGGCTTTAAGGGCAGCTATCACCCATCAGTAATGAGTTTCAACCAGTGTCTAGGCAGCTGGCACAGGCTATACAAGCCTCAACATGTTTGGTGTACTCTGACGTGAGCTCTTCTGACTCCATTCTTCTCCAGCTTCTTCTACTAGACTGCTGGAGTATATCAGCTGCAATATATTTTTCCCCTCAAGAGGTTTCTCTTCGAGAGAGATCTGTTGCATTAATGTGTCTCTATGTTCTCTTCGAAACATGTTTGCCTGGTACCTTTTATTCGACGCAAGTTTAAAATATTGTTGCTGTTGAACGAATCTCGATTTTTGCCAGGAAATTCTGGTGCTTCCTTTCTGGCTCCGTGCCGTGGGTAATTGATACTCTTTGTGCTTTGGGGCACCTTGCATCATTGACATGGTTTCTTAAAGTACAATATATGCAAAGCTACGAGGTGTCTTCAGATTTTGATCAAGACTGTGTTTTGCTTTCTTAGGTTTCGTACGTTGCTTATTTTCTGTCGTCCGAATAGATGACTTCGAAAATTTGTCTCTGGGTTACCTTCGGATCCACAATTATTACCTGTGGCGCAATTCCTCGGTGGGCGTGAGGCATATCCTGAATGTCAGTTTTATAAAGCCGATTCGTAGACCGACAATGGTGAGCACCTGGCTTCTAGGCTCAGGATTCTGGCTGCTTATAATTGTAGTATTTTCATCCCATGCAGGGTACAGTGATAGCGCATGCATGGGAAAGGGATCCGTTTCTTATGGTGCTGAAAACCTCCCCTGTTTTATAACTTTCTTTGTATGTAACCAGCTTCCATATTTTGTGGACTGCTGACAGCTGCAAAGTCGTCATTTTCTAACTTGGTTCTTCGACTTTCAGTTTTCGGGGAGCGGCGTTTTCATACACAGGTGTGACAACGCAGTGCGTTGGTATAAGGTGTCCGCGGCAGGGAGGAAGGAACTGCTCCTGACTGCTATTTTGTTGAATGTATTCTCTTTCACGTCCATACCCTATAAAGAGATAACGTAAAATACTGACTATTATCACCATTAAATACATCTGTCTGAGCTTAAGCTCTGTTATGCGGGGCAATACTGTCATACTGTTTTGCCTTCACTATACGCGCTTCTCGCTCTTCGTCTGTCTCTGCCTCCAGCCGATCACGCTTTTTCTTCGCTGTTTCTTACCGACGAGCTATTACGGTTGGATCGTTACACTCTGCGTTACGTTTGCGCCGACACACATATGCACTCGGACCGGCATGCACTTCGCCATTAGCTGAGAAACCAAGCGTCGGAGAAACAGTTGCTAAACTCCCCGTGTAGGCACATGATATCACAACGAAGATCCTCATTATCAACTATCGGTACAATGACTCGGTGGCTGCTGGTAGGGCTACGGGCGAGAAAGATGAACAAGTGGGCTGTGGCGTAGCCAGAAGCACTCGCGGTATATGTAGTCTTGCTCTGGCGTTCACTCAGTCACCCGGGTAGTGCTAAGGACGAGGTCAATCAAAGTGCGGAAGTGGCGTCGGTGGTGGGTGGTCCCTTCTACGATCACCCTGTGGCTCGGCCACTGCTTGGAAAAACGAACATGAAGAAACGGGCAGTGGTGGTGGCACGAGCGCTCGCCCTAGGCCGTATTTCTTGCATGGTTTGTACCATTTATAGATACAATAAAATATTTAAAATTGTCACTGGCCAGTTATAAACTTCAACTGCACAGAAAACGTTGCTAAAAAATGACAGGTTTGATGATCTGCGTTTGGTTTCGCGCCTTAAGAGCAAAAAATATATTTTTAATTTCCAGCTCATGACGCCTATTCCAATAAGCCAGAACGCCAGACCAGTGTGCCTTATGAAGAAGAAAATGCGCTTGAAGGGAAAACTTGCAACCGTGTCCGGATGGGGCAGTGAGTTGTTGTTCTCTATGCCTGTAGTCATATTTAAAGGAGTATATTTCACGCCAGTACAATGACGAACATGCTGGAAGCAAATCGAGTCATCTAGTCGCTTAAAAACCAGAAAAACATGCGTTTGCTGTAATCATTCCTGGCGTTAACCACGCATATTGCAATTGAGAATATAGAAAGTAGCTCAATGGAGGTAAATATATCAAATAATATCTGGTATATTGAAACATAAGGAAGAATGATAAGGACATCATTCAGTAATATTTATTGCACCCCAAATACTCGCCAGATTAGTTTCTCAGATCACGTACTCAACAGAAAGCTTCCTGAAGCTCTGTGCGCAAGCAATTAGGACTACGATTTCAGCCATAACAAAATATAACTGTAATTATCAAAAACTTTCAAGAATACCAGAACGGTCGAGATATCAGCCTCCAAACAATTGGGCTCTGCTTGTAAAATTAATTTTTTTTTGTTTCTGCTTCTGCTGTTAAAAATCTATCAATAAATTTTTAGTTCTGCATTGAACGTTGTTTCCAAGGCTGGACTGGGTAAAAAAAGTAAAAATAGCATTAGAGTGATTTACCTGCAGGGCCTTACAATGAAATTTTACCTAGACACACTGCATTTTAAACAATCATACGGAATTGTTTATTTTCTGATAGCCCTCCTAATTTGACTTTATTCTGACGTCGATGGCGGAAGGCAGGCTACTAAGCTTAACGTTTATTCTGGTGGCATTTTATGGAGAAATATACCCATTTTTCGAGCAAATAATTCGAACTAGAGGGAAATATCTGTCTATATATAATGTTTAGCTTCCTCTTCTACTACTCACATCGTTAGTCTCTTGCTTAGCGACAACATTACAGGTATAAACGGAACTCGACGCATAGTAATTTGGTTATAGGCTCATCTGTCTCTAAAAAGAAGTTGTGAAATCAAATGCTAGGAATTAAGTATTGACATTGAATATATTATTTTGAGAGCTCCCTACATAATACCCACAAAGAGGCAAGCAGCTGTGCCGCAAGCAAAAGCATAAATTATTTTATTTTGGGTTTCCAGTTGAATAATTTGAAACAATAACACAAATGACGAGACTATTGTGCGTACAATGAAAGGAACAAAATAGCGTACCGTTGGTGGTAACTGAAGTCATGAATTCTCAGTTACGATTTTTGTACTCCAGCAGCTGTGATCCTGTGCCCGCCGTCTAGTTTCCTGGATAATTAGGTATTCATATTGCCAGCAATCTCTTATTGATACCGTTCGCCAACGTCACCCTCGTCGAAAGAACTGGACGACGGTGCCGGTATTGAATACAGCAGAGGATATTTTACACGAAACATATAAATATTTAACTACGTAAAAATACCGTGAGCGCTGTAGAACCTACACTCCAGAAATGCAAAACCTGAAAATTGCTAATGCACAGGATGCATCAACTTTGCTTTCATTATCATTATCTAATACATGCACCGTCACAATCATCGCTAATGCAATCATTGTCATTATCACTACCTGCAGCGTAACTTCCATCACTACTATCATCATCACTGTAGAGAAGGAGACATGATGTGGGTTTCTTGAAGTTTTAGCCAAAATAGGCTACACAATTTTATGCCTGTATCTACTTTGTTGACCGGCAATAAAGAAAAAAAGCTGGGCTTAGAGTGCTAAAGTGCGAGGCTAGGGATTCCAATGAACGAGGTTCGATTCCCGTTAGAGACCGAATTTTATTTTTCTGACGTTGGTAGTTTCAGTTTCGAGTGATGACGTCATTTTATTGACAGACATAGAGTGATCGAACAAAAAAATGTCTACAATATAAGCCATTGAAGGCTTTCGCCTAATAGAAGCGCCCCCTTCATTTAAATTTTTGCCATGTGTGGGACTTCATTTAGACACTTCTTAAGCTGTGTACACTTGCACAGTCATCCGCTCCGTTGGCTCAGTGGTTATTGCGCAACTTTACGCCTCCCTGAAAGGGGAGGTTTCTTTTCCTCAAACGAGCCTTATTAACAATATTTGTGTTTTAATAATATGGTTTCCTATCAGAAATATATTTACCATTAAAATTTTCGAGCTATTGTTTAGAACTATGTGATAGATCGCATCCATCATTCTTAAAACTGGTGAGCTATTAGATGTTCGGCTATAAGGAAGAAGTAGAATATCAAGGTACTCAGCTCGCAGATAGTGCCCAAATGCTTGGAAATAGCCCCTTTATATTAATCGTGGTAAATATTTTTGCGTCAGCTGAACGTTTTCTCGCTTCCATCGCACATAATGCAAAATCGCTGTAAACTATAAGTTCTCTTCTTTTTAGCTGAGTTGTGCTAGTAGAGTTTAGCTAAATGCGGCGAAAATTTCTCTACTTTTCAATTACATACAGAAAATTCTACATTTTGTTTCAGAGGGTCAGAGCCTTAAATACAAAACTCTCAAGATTATTGCATTTAAGAATTGCATGGAGAAGCTCCCGGAGGTAAGATCCAGGCGGGTATTCAGAAACGGAACTTTGATTTGTACTTCTGGACAACAGAAAGGACCATGCAAGGTGAGTTGGCAAGAACAGTCCTGAGCTTATACAAAGCTGCTTCGCAAGTTTGGGCCGCCAAATTCTAAAGTGAATATAAACAAAGTGCAATTTTACACTTTCAAGCTACTTTGGAAATAGTTATTTCTTTTCTAAATATTTACATGAAAAACTAAATGATCGCCTGGACTCATAGTTGGATCACAATCATGAGCGTTGAATCATGAGCGTGTCAGCGCTCTAGGCATTCTAGAAGAAAAAATCATTAGGGGTTCAAACATTCGAAAATAATTAAGTGCCAGACTGAGGTAACAGCGCACAGGATGAAGTTTGTTGCACATGCCTATTTGCCTCTGCTCTGTATTCGGGAAACCTATAGCAACAGCTGCCTTAAAGGCGTATACCAATGTGTAGAAACGAGTACAAACATGCAATGGGCACATTTGGACCAATATAAATATGTCCAAAGTAAAATTAAGCTTTAAAATTTATTGCTCGTCGTCCAAAATTAGAAATGGGCTCGTCCAAATTTAGAAATGTGAGGGAATAAAATAAAGTTGCGACTGAAGACATAAGCAGTCATTCGATGAAGATAATGATAAAAAAACATTATTTGGGTGGCAGTTACGCAAAGCCGGCTCCCACACATCAGCGATCTTCGAAAACGTTTGACCAATTGCCTTTTATGATTTTCACACCTGAAGCGCTGGTATTAAGGCTGAACTGATGAAAAAGTAACGACTTTTTCAGTTTATTCCTAGCACAACATCCTCAAATTCGCTTCATATTGGTGTTAGAAGACTTTTCAGGACTGTTGCACTCTCTCAATTTTATTTTCAGGCGTGGTTTGCATTAGGGAGATTTCCCAGCATTTAGAAACCCTGCGTCGATATTCCTATTTTTATGCATTTGGCCTAATAGAAAAAGAAGGACAACGTTCTTGCGGGCTTTTACATCAATCTTTAATTCAGTAAACATTGGTATGCTCCCCCTCCCCCCTTCTTCCCTGCGTAATCACATTTTTAAGTTAGGGATTGGCCCTAGGGATTGCCCTAAACCTACATTCTGCGTAATGATGAGAATTCGATCTCACATATCTCTTCAACCTTGAACATTAAGGGGTATCGTAAGTGTACATAGATCTTTAACCATCTAAAAACACGCTTTATACACATTTCAGTGCTCCTGCACATACGTCTAGAGACAGTGCAGTATTAGCGACGAGCATACAGCGGGCATATCTTGCTGTGCATTTAGCTAACCATGCCACGAAGCCCGTGGAGTAATTATGGTTTAGGCAGAGTTGACACAAAATGAATATTTCCTGCTTACACTGGGGTAAGCAAAAACGTGAGTCAGGGTAACGTTAAGAGATTCATGCAGCTATTTGAGCATTGTTTACCTTTCAACACGTTTACGTTTAACGATCATTGCACCCGTTCTATTGCTGACATCCATCAGGTTTTTATGGCATTTAGCAACCATCAAATGAAGAATGTTTACCAGAATGTTCCAGTGGTACGGATCTTTTTTATTATGAACATATATCATTTTATTTGCAATTTGTCTCATTTGTGCCAGGGACAATTACTCAGAGATGTTGCGCAGCATTTATACTGCTTACATCCTGTACATCTGGGATATCTAGAATTAGAGCATTTGAGGACATATAGATAGTGCGAAAAGCGAGACAGTCTGAAAGAGAAAGTATGGCTTAGCCCCTGAAACTTCGCATCAAATTGTTTTAACAACATCGGTGTATATTATATACAACTGCTTGTACTTCGCGCCAAACAAAATGAGTTTTGGGTAGGGCTAGGCCGCTTAACTTGAAAGATATTTGGAAGAAACATATGTTCGGAAGGCACATATCCCTAGTTTGTAATGGTGATGCCACGTTACCCGAAGGGCTACCTTCAGTTTCATGGTAATTGTTTGTTCTTACAATGTAAACAGGGCTATTGAATATCGCTAAGGCTAAACAATTTGTTGAATGCCGGTTTCTTTGCCTTAGCGTAAAAACATTAACTTTTGACATTCCTTAGGAAAGTATTGTGTTTAGCATATTTCAAGGTTAGAAGGAATGCGTTATCACGTTTGTAATCTATATATCGTAATACCTATTCCGCATGCAATCTAAGTTGAATCTACAATTACCCCGTTTTTTTTTAATTTTGTACATATATTTTCGCGTGCGATGTCGCTTGTAAAGCAGCAGCATTGTTGCGAATCTACTGAAGAGAACATTGTCTTAATTATGTGCATTGCACGAGGGTAGGACATAGTCAAGGATCCCCTCTGCACTTTTTAAAAACCGGCATCCTGACCACTAGGCATTTACAAAGGGTGCTCTATGGTGTCTAAACTGACTTCTTTTCTTTTTGTCCTCTAGGACACGTAACTAAATGATTTAAAGCTTGGTAGAGACTTCGCTTTCATTTCAATAAACGCGCCAGCCTAAGAAGCCTTCCCTTTAAAGTAATTGCAAACTGACGTTTTGCAAGAAGCAGATATAGTTGCCGAGGAGAATAAAGGATTACAAGTCAACACGATTTAGTTATATTAAGTTAGGAGTCTGAGCAACATAAACGCAGCGATTTAAAACATACTTTTGCACCAACGTACTAAAACTGGCTGAAGGCTGTTACCGGTAATGTGGCGCAGTCCACAATACCTTTTTTGTTAGGTAAAGTGACTGATCAATAAAAACTATTTGCCTTCGTTTTAGTTATTGATTTGAGGAACAAATGGAGATAGGAAAATCTGCACATTCAAACAATGGCTATATACCTTGTTTCAACAAACTTAGCTTTTATATAAGATTTTTTTCTTTTTGCCGTCACAACAATACTTTGCACAATACAAATGCTTGCACGTGGCAACGGTGTCACTTCAAACTCTCAACGTGCGTCCAGTATTTGAAAATATCCGCTTTCTCGGCGGTCATGCACCAGTGACACTTGATATATACACTGGAAGTTTAGTTTAAGGTCCCAGCTGATCACGTTGGCAGCTTGGTTTTAAGATCGCTAAAGACATGGGAATTATGCTTCCGGGGAACAAGATCGTTCTTTTTTGAGAACATTAACAAGTGTTGCATTGATCCTTTCCAGATAAAACACCCAAAATAGCTAATAGACTACGTTCAATATTTGCTATGGTGAACAAAACCAGCAGATTATTATTCACTGCCCTCAAATTCTGTCAGTTGATTTTGCTCACCGAGGGCTCACCTTACAAAGAAAAGCATCGGTTTCATTCTTTATAAGATATGGTGTACAGAATGCTCTCTTAAATCTCTAACATGTGTTGAAAAACGATGAGCCTTCAGTATTAGAGGCTTCGATTTGCAACATTTGTTTTCAAATGCTACCCTAAAGAAGAAGACAAAACAATACTGTCTACTTTTTTTAATTTCAACAAGTACCCACCCACTAACATTGTCTATTGTTCAAAGCGCTAAACAACAGGCTCCAAATTATTTAATAACAGGCTTAAGCCTTTGCTAATCTCTAAATGATCGAATTTATTTCGTAAAGAATAAACCTTTATCTTAAAACATACTTCATGCGTAGTAGCTAAAGTGGTATGAGATCCGCTCTGTGCGAGATATTTTCTAATATGTCGAGTCAAATGTAACGTTCAGATAATAGAACCCTTTTTGAGAAATATTAAGAATATGCGTACGGACGTGTGCCCTTAAATAACTTCCCAGACTGCATCCCTTATACCAAAAAGCGCGACAACGTACTAAAAATGGCTTAGATTGTTCAGCCTAGACAAGTTGTGAATAATGTGGGAATCTACCGCTCTAGCATCGTATTTTATATTCCAATAAGAAATTGCCTAAATTGTTCAGCATGCATACGAATTTAAAAACAGCTCTTGATGCGGTTGGCCCTTATGCTGTAATGCGTACCACTTGAAAAATATGCCAAAATATACATTGTTTCGCTTTTTTTTTTTCAGGGTGACGGCGGTGGACCCGTCACGATAGTCAATGATGGTCGCGTAACTCAAGTGGGTGTCATATCATTCCCGTACAGCTGCACTACGGGAAAGATAATGCCCAGTGCACATACACGTGTGGACAACTATTTTGATTGGATACAATCTGTGATCGATAATTACCAAAAGTGGCAAAACGGGGTTAAAAGTTCACCTTCCGGCATTAAGGGCAAAACTCTTTTCGGTCGTCAGTTATGGAGCTTCGCAGGTTAGAATCAGTTGTGAGCGTCTTTCCAGAATATAACGTGCAAAAAGAAAGGGACCGAATCTGAACCCATTAGAATATAGCTGCAACGTAGAGAAGGTAACCTGCAATTTTTAATAAAGATTTCTGAAAATATGTCTCGCATCTTTTTTTTTGAATTCTTGTACATACTCGTTAATGGTACAGGTGAGAGTTGAAAGCATGCGTATTTTTTGGACAATTGTACAGAGTTGTGAGTACGTAAAGTGGCGAAAAATTGTATAATCAATGTTTAGACAATTTTATTTCAAATTAGTGCACAATAACAAAGGAAAGCATTGATTTCAGTAACAAGGTAAGCAAAGCAACCTTTTACGACACGAAAAGTATTTGTGACATAATAAAAAAACGCGGCAGCAGGTGACGGCTGGTTACATACAACTGTCTTATTTCATGAAGAAACATTCTGTTGCAGTGTCCAAAATAGGTGCAAGTATTTTGGCTGGTCATATTTGCGCGAAAGAGCTCACCTGAACATTCGTTAAGGTTTGGTTTTGGTTTTGTGAAGTTTAACACCCCAAAGCGACCCAGGCTATGAGAGACGCTGTAGTGGAGGGCTCCAAAAATTTAGGCCACATGGGGTTCTTTGATGTACCCTGACATCGCACAGTACACGGGCGCCTTGCATTTCGCCGCCAGCGAAAAGCTGCCGCCGAGGCCGGTATTCGATCCCGCATCCTCGGGAACACTAGTAGAGCGCCGTAAGCACTGCACCACCCCGGCGGGGTTTTGGCGCCTCCGGGAGAACTGAAAATTGGTTAAATATAATACATAAACGAGAATAATAAGAACTGTTTCACTGCGCTTAGTATATACTTACGTACAACTGGGCGCTGAGCCTTGTGTAAACACCAAAACAACTTCTGCCTACCCTTCAATGCAAAATTTTACACTTAGCACAACAAAGAAAACAAAACTGTTGCCAACACCACTTTTCTGTCTGGTGACTTCAGAAAATACCGAAGCTATACCTTCACTATACGAGGTGAAGCCAAGGTCGTCGTGTACTTCCGATCACCTCCGAACCGCTACGAGAGATCAAGGTGAAAGGCTAAAAGTCAAAGATCAACTGATAGGGGAAGTATACTTAACGTGTGAGCAGCTGCGTGGCAAGATACCTGACCGCTCACGTCAATCACAAGAATGTGTATAGGTCAAAGGTCAACTGATACGCGAAGTAGCTTAACGCGTACGCAGCTGCGTGGCAAGACACATGATCGCTAACGTCAATCACAAGTACATGTAGAGACGATCCGCGCACCCTCAGCCGGAGCCGTGCCAAGTACTCGGAGGAAGAGCGACTCAGCTGCAGTGCTCGTTACGATCCGCGTTTGACTGTATCTGACGATACAGAAGACAGTGCGCTGAGAACTGAAAGTTTCCGGAAGAAAAGAGAAAGGGCTAAAGCCAAATAAACTGCGGAAATGCCGGAACAACCTGAGGAGCGTCTTGAAAGACAGTGTCGCGGCGATGCAACTTTGCGTGAGCGGCGAGCAACACAGCCGCCTCCGCCCCTGCCGTTTCTGCGTTAACAATGACAGAAACAGGAATGATTGAATTATGATATCGCTTCAATTTAGTTTAACCGAAGCTAAACCCCAGCCAATTTTGCTTGCTATAAAAGCGTCTTACTGAAGATCCCTTCAGTGAGAGAGAGGTACTTAGGACCCCTTCAGAGTGTTAAGGGCTGGATCTGCCGATCACACAGTGCAAGAAAACGGATTCTTCCGTGCCCGATTTGAGGTGAGCAGTTCCACTCCTTGGCTATGGTGCACGCGTGCTGCGGCGATTGGTATTCAGAGCTTATACAGCAGCAAATGGCGTGCGGCACACTCCATTGCGGAGACCGGGATGAGGAGGTTGTCATTGCGCCTCTACGTTGCTTTGGAGACGACAGGAACGCTAGAAAAGGTGAATTAAGCTATTTTTCTCTCCTGCCTGAATTGCATGCACAAGCCGAGATTGAACCGGCACTCACTCTTCGTGGTGGGCTCTGCCTTTCCTGCCGTTTAGAACTTTATTAAATAGGTACGTCCTATTTTGCATTGTGTTGATCAGATGCTGTTTTTCGGAATAGGCTGTACATATTTTTAGTACATAGGATATTCTGTCAATGTAATAAATACCTTTTTGAAAGAAAAGTCCAGCGTGTCTGTCAAAGCCTGGCAACGAATAAAACGGACCTGCGTGGCGTAACAGTTGACGCGCATTGCGGATGATGAGTGAGGTCGGAGTTCGATTCCAATTGAAGGATGACGGTCTTTTTAAATTTTAAACGGAATCTTGCCAATATACCACGCGATCCCGCGTGCTCTTGAGAAATTTCGGGCTCAGATCTCGCCTATGCAAGTTTTCACCATGAACTAAGTAAAGCTTTCTGCTTAAACATGATCACATTCCTAAGTATGTTCTGTGGACGTGGATTGTAAAGCGATACAGTCATTATATCCACAACGAATTACTTAAAAGAATTTAAATAATTGTTATATATTGAGAGTAAGGAGTAATGATATTTTTTTTAACGCGTTTTACTGAAGCGACTCCAATTGAGCCTATTCGGTAAGGCTGAAGGTAATTAATAACTTATGGGTATTCCCGCCTTGACAACCGCTTTTTTTTTTTAATGTGTGCCCGTCATCAGCGTGTAAAAGTTTCTCTTTTGCAGACAAATCTATCTTAGGGAGTCAGCAGACGCCCCATAAATTTAAGAGGTTGATACAAACGGCATGCATGACTTGGATTTTATTAGAGTGCAGGCCTTGCGTAGACTGCTGTGATATCACGCAGTCCGACTTACTGATAAAAGGAAGCCTGAAAATTATCTTTATTCTCACGTCAGCTTTTGGGACAGAACACGCTTGTAGACTTGCGTCCACGTCGGCTGGCAAGTATTCGCTATTGGGCGTAGCGATGCTTAAAATAGCAATGCAAAGCCAGGGTGCGAAGCCGGGTAGTGCATAAGTTTTCCTGGTTATACAGATGAAAAAGGCGTAGATTGAAGAGAGAATATATTAAAGTTTGAGGGCACCTGTCAAGGGAACTGTACGAAGGTTTGAAGAAAACGCCCAAGGTTTTACGCGGAAGTAAGGGTGGCAAGTCCATTCTTTTAATATCAAGGTGATAGCAGACGCAGAAGTATGCATATTTAGGAATGCCTGGTTTTTATTTTAAGTCATTTTGTTTTGGGTGGCCTAAACGGAAGCTATAGAAAGGGCAACTCTAAAGCGAATCATCTTTACCAAACCTTCTGCCATATGTGGCGGCCGACGTTACTAGTTATAAATCCAGGAGATCCGTGACGGAGGATGAAAGCGTGCAGAAGAAAGGAGAGACACATCAGCAGTATGGAACATGATGCTGCGGCTGTTTTACAGCCATGCTTGAGGTGTTCGACGCAGACAATATTTCGCCGGTTACTTTTGGACAAGCGAGTGAACCTATCTAAGAGATAAAAACAGAAGTTCTCATATTAGGTGCAGAGCGGTGTAATTGGAACAATCGGCCTGAAGCAGTACGCGTTGAATTTGTACTCCTTGTCACGAAATGAAGGTAGCCGAGGAGCGCTAAAATCTGGGGCGCATTTTTCAGAGGTAGGAAAGTTCCTTATTCTGGCTATGTGTTGAAGCAAATTCTAAGTTCATAAGTGTGATGATCGCATGCACTAAGCAAAGTGCAGAAGAATTGAGGCCAAGTGGAAAGACGAAAAAAATAGCTTCCACCTAAACAGGAGTTCGTTTGCTGCTACGTTCCATCATGAATGCAGAGAAAAATTGCATACAACGCATCACGGGTTTCTTCAAAAAGGGATGCCAATTTCTTATCCTTCCGCTCAAATGTCATGAAAGTGTCAAAATTCGTAAGCTCCCCGTTAATTACGGTAACAGTGCAGTTTTCCTTCATGATAATTAGTAGTCGATAGCGGTAGGCATGTTCGACCGTTCACAAGAATGCGTTGGCTACTACATTTGTAAAACACTGTGAAATTCAACACCTCACAGCCGGAAGGAACAGCTTAAAAGTCAACAACTTGGATCACACTGCATCAAACGAAAGGAGCCAGAATGATTGCCAGAAAAAAAAAAGTCGCTGCACGGAGAAATTGGCATTTATACATTCTTATTTCGTCACAAACTAATTACACTCGGAGAAGCTAACGTTGTTGCTTGCACAGGTGATAACGTGTCGACTGCAGTTATCACCATCTTCATTCAGTACAGTGTTAAGTGCCCTTTGTTAAGAAACAACATAAGACACAGCAGCCCTAACGCATTAGGTCCATTACATCACAAAAATCCATGGTGTGGCGCTGAACTATTTTCGATTTCTGAAAAAGAAGGTAGTGATGGTTGAGGGTATAGACATAGCTATCTGGCTGAATATTTCAGGCTAATTTTGTTATCTTAACGGAAGCGCGTCCTGATATATAATGCTTGGTGCGTATACGGCGAGATAGAAAACTTTTGAAATATGCATTTAGCACCACTGAATATAGAATTTTCTGTGCCTTCGTACGTTCCTTCATATTTCGACTCAACGCAGAAGATTTTTGTTTTCTGAGAAGTTTACATCTATTTAAATATCAATAATATGACGCTACTTTGTGAATTAATTTTTAAAAAAGACTACCTATGTTCCAGCTCAATAAATACATTTAAAAATGCCGAACTTGCACATGAAAGTATACGTGGACAATAAACAGTATATGTCTGTAGAAAAAAAGAATACCCAAACTCCACAAATTTTCTCCCGATTGAGGTGACAATTTTATCATGAGCTGCATGTAAAAGCAAAACACGACCTTGCGGACACTTTAATCTGTTATCGTGAAGATTATGCAGTTTCCTGGATAATAGTTGTTGTAGGGAGGAAAATAGTGCTTACAGCTTTGCAGTTTCTGTGAAATTCATGACTACACATCACCACTACAACGCGTAGCTTCTATGCTCGGAGGTGCTGCAATTCGTTTATCATGTCATAATCCGCACAATATGCAATTTGACTAGATATGGCACTGAAAAACATTTTCAGTATAACCGATCTCTGATGTCCGGTGTAATCGACTTTTGGCGTCGCGCTTAAACCGTTTGAGATGTGTGAAACTGCTGTTGCACAGAGTTTGGCATTGTTAGGTGTCTATAATTATTTTGCATTGTTTCTCTAAGAAGGAAGGAGCGGTGTTTCAGTTCAAGGTGCACACCTACAATCAGAATTCGTTCCAAACACTTGATGAAGACTACATATACGACACAACTTGAGAGTGTGTTACAATTTTGCATGACACGTGATCGGGGGCGGCGATAGCATATTACTCTCGTTCTGGAAAGGTTGATGGAGGGGACGATGTTCACAGCACGGCGCGGGAAGAAGACGACGATGTTCGCTGCTCAGCCCGAGTTGAAACAATATGAAGCTCATGACTACGTGGCGACGTCAGTATAACGGATCAAGTATAACGCGAAACTTGAAAATGAACGCTTCAGAGTTAACTTCATATACACTTGACTATCGCATTCATAGCTGCATCTGAAAAGAGGGTAATTATGTTACAAACAAGTGCTCAGATGGCTAAATCCGCTAACCTGGAAGTGAAGCGTCGGAAATATGAGCACTAGGAAACATCAATAAGGCTGTTTGGCACAGTTAACAACTGCAAACGTTTATAGGTAGGACCTGACATCATTCTTGTCCACCACAAGGATTTTGCTTTTACCGAAGCGACCGTTTAGAATGCAGTATAACGACGCTACGGCCGATCAAAGCAAAGATAGCGGCAAAGCAACTATTGCGCCTCCAGTAAGTCCACTAAGACACCTGCGAAGGCATCATATAGTCACCGTTACTCTTCTAAAGAACATTGCACTGAGGCTAGCGTTATGAAATATAGATTGTGCACTACTGACTTCAAAAAATGAAACTTTGGTTATAATTGCCGCAAATTCATCAACCTGATTACGGCGGTCAAATAAAGCCCCAGAAAAATAAATAATTTCATAACAATAATCGATTACTGCTAATTTACTTCTTGACAGACTTCGCTCCCATAACACAGGCTCTCTCAAATTGAAATAAAGTACTGAGGCTGGTATGATATTGCTTTACAGGTTGTTATTTTTCAAGAGTAGTTGAGTTGCCTTTATTTGCTTCAATTTTGTTTAAATTGATCTTGTAACATTTCCACTTGAAGATATCAATCGCCACATTGAACACTCTCTCAGCGCAATGCAAAATGGGTTCATTTTGAAAGCGCCCCCTAATAGCACTCAGCTTCAAGGCCAGTTTCTACGTCCGTTATGAGGGGCCGCGCGTCGTTGATGCTGTGATAGGTAGCTGCAAACATCGGACTCTCCTAGGGTCGACTTGCTGAAAGGAACCGTTTTTAAATGGTAAAAGGAAAACCTATATGAACCAATGCGATGAGCGCAAAAGCTCAGTCAGCCATGGGCATAGTGCTGAAGCCGATATTTTACGCAATTACATAACCACGCATGTCTCGTCTCTGTAGCCTTTTTTTTAGAAGACGTAATCGATTGCCGGCAAAAAATTACAGAAAAGATTTGAATTGCCCCAAAAGGACATTGTTTGTAATCGTAATTACCTTTTCACAAAATCAAAAAATGTAATAAATACAATAAAGACTGCGTAAAACTTCATATTAGAGTTAATTTTACCATACTTGGCATACTGCAAAAATACTCTTCGCTGTAAGACCAACTGGTGAGGGGCGCTTCTGGTCAATAAAGCTCAGCTGGCACAACAGATCTCGACGTAATGCTCTCGGCCTACATCTACTAGGACCACTTCGACATGATCGCTTACCTGCAGTGTGCCGGAATCGAAAGCTGAGCCAGGCTGCCGATTCGAAGCTAAGAAGCCGACTGATTCTTGACACTTCAAGCTATATGATGCAACACAAAATAGAAACCACCTGTCATGTGCGAGAGTGGAGACATATGTGCTGTCTTAGACAATAAAATTTTACCGCGTCGCTTTTGCTACCCACGCAGCATCCTTTGTCGAATTCATTTTATTGACAGCGAATTAGACAATGACCCCATGCCATCACCCTGCGATATCGCCTGGTCCTACAACCGCATTACATCACGAAAGGTATGAGTCTGCAAATTTCTTATGGCCAATAGATGTTTCAGATTGAACTGCATCACTAAAGGTTTAAGAACGCTTTTCTGGGAAAATTACAGCTGGGGCCCTAATCTCGACAATTCGCCATTTTGTTCAAATTGTGACGTACGCGTGACGTGTGCATCAGGACGGTGTCAGGTTACGTAGGCACACAATCGGGTTACGCATTCTGAAGAAAATGAGAAATAAAGTGACAGAAAAAAGCGCGCTGTCGTCGGCTACTATATATTGGTGCCAAGTATAAGAAACGACGGTGCTCCTGCAGAAACCGATACTGTGCGGTAAATTTCGTGATTCGGAAGCCTGGGCTTGCAGTGAGGCTAGTGAAGTATGTTGTGGTGTTGTATTATTAGTGTGACATGACATACTTGCGGTCGAGCATTCGACTTCGAATACGCGCGGAAAGGCTGCGCGAGTTTCAGCTGAAGAGCAAGCACGGCAATGGAATATTCGCAGTGGATTAGTGCAAAATGGGAGCGGAAAGTATCATTGCTGTTCACATGCGCTGATGAACTCTCACGTTCACTTGTCAGCGGCTTTTAAATGCAGGCACTAAAACGTTTTCAGGACTTGGTCGTAAACAGGAGGAATCGACAGATTTCCACAATAGCTCCACCACTGACGAAGAGGCGCCGGTGCAGCCGGTAATGTCCACCTATGAGGACTACGCTGGCATCACTAAGACTTTCTTAAACGTCGGCCGTAAACACTACCTTTTCTGCCTTGCACTATCACTCACTGCAATGTTAAGCAGACTTCAAAGTATCAATGACTGTTAGATACTGACTGTTCTACTCACCTTTTTCGACAAGCCGCATTATGACCATCTACCGTCACGTCACCAAGTCTGCTTAAATTTCTAACACATTGTGTCAGCTTGAGTTGTGCAGAGCACGGAAAGCGGCGCAGAGAGAGAGAGAGAGATGGAAGGAGAGAGAGAGGTGGATTCTTCCACACACGTACACGAAGTGGAAAGCATACGCTGGGCCTTACACCTTGTCGGTTGAATTTTCATGCGCTGGAGTGCCATAAGCTCTTGCGAAACGCGAAAGATGTCCGAGAAAGAGAACGAAACAGAAGAACAGAATAGCAGGAAGGTTAATTAGGCGATTCTCAGGTTACCGTACACGGGCAGAGGGGGATAAACGGACAATAAGAAAAGAAAGCGAAAGATGACTGAGGATATCATGGTATGAAGCTAGGGCGGCACAGCGCGAGCGTACTCCTTACTGTCGAAACGGTAAAATGCAAATCAATAAAGAAAGATTACTTGTAGGCTTTATTAAAAAAATCAACACAAAATGTGTCCTCAACTACATCATATGATTAGAGCTTACCGTCATAACGTGCCCCGGAGTACTTATTATTTTCTAAAAAAAAAGCAAATGGTGAGCCCGCATGCATAATTAAAAAAAGCTTTATATATGAAACACATCACATGTGGCAAGCAAACATGTGTCATGTACATGAAATATACATTCATTTACTAAAATAGAAGTTGTGAGTATTTTGGCTTGCTTTGCCCATCGTGGAAAGGCTGTTCAATTCATTAACATTGCAGTCAGTGCATAGTACAAGGCAGAAAAGGCAGTGTTTAGGGCCGACATTTAAGAAAGTCTGGTTATCCCTCGCTGCCTCTCGCGCGATGTTCCTGCACAGCCATCGAGCCATATGACCCCTCAGGTTGTACTCACGAACCGATCAGACAGATAATTAGAAAGCATCGCGGTGCTGTCTGAAATACATGAGGATTTGTTGGGCGCTGTTTGACATATAGACAAAATGAAGAAAACACGGTACTGGCGCCTTTATTCCTCTTCTTTTCTTTGCCTCTGTGTTAAATAGCGCCCACGAAACCAACATGAACCACCTACAACTCGCCCAACTTTTCCTTCTGTTGCTCTCTAAAATACCTCGTCTCGCGCAGATCAAAGGCTTTAGTTAGCGGGCCGCATTGCTGTGCTTGACAACGACGGTGAGGATCGATGGTTTCTCTATGAGAGCAAAGCATTTGCAACGGGAGGGTAGCTACGACCCTCGTGTGGCTGTAAATCTGCGTCTTCATTATTAATCCTCTAAAAAATGACGCAGCTGAAAACTTTCCTTATTACGTCGTTTCATTGCTTTCTGCAATTACAACAAGATGTGTCAGGTTACTTCACCACCCACCAAACTCTCTACCAAATTGCGGTGAGCTAACCGCCGCCTACACTGCACGTCGAATTCGCCCCTTTTTTTTTCGCGGCCGCCTTAAGTGGTTCTAAAAGCGGCGCCTACCTTTGGTCATTTGCATAAATGGCAAAACATCATTTCCGTAATGAAACGTCATTTTGACGTCATCAATTAATGTTTAAGCATGACGTATTTCCTGCCACCCAACGCCAGCCAATCAGATTTCAGGAGTGGGCTCTTGACGGTGCATGGGCGGTTCATTTCAACCCATTCGTAATACAAGCATAGGTGCTTCCCTTTCTATCACGTATACCTCTGTTTTCCCTCCACAGTTACTTATATATAGCCTGCATGCATTATGAATACTACTGCTAAAAATCTATTTTCACGCTCACGTTAATGTTTACGTCGCCACAAAAAGCGATTTTGACGTACCCAAATTTCGCATCACAAATTGGAAACTCGTGACTTTTCTGAGAACCAATCAGAGAAAAAAAATGACGCCAAACGGCGGCCATGTGTGTCGAGAATAGGGCCCCTGCGATGAAATCCCCTTAACATAAGACAGCTACCAATATCTAGTTACTCTTATGTGTGACTGTATAAGCACATCAACTTCCGGTTTATTTTCGAGGCCAGTGTACAGATGTGGGTAGACACAATCACTGAATGAACCCAAAAACGTACACCTCAAAATGCAGACGTTATTGTAATGTAATCTGCTAGCACAAAATATCAGTTAATTTGGAGCGGGTGCCCAACACCGAACGAGCTCGCGCAGGTGATTATGTGGTATGAGCTTCTGAAGGGTAGAAGTCGCTCTTCCAGAGTTGCAGTGTGACGTCATTCTTTGCGAGAAGAATCCCCTAAGGTATAAAAACAAAAGTAAGCCTGCGACTCTCTGGCCACTGCATTTGACAAATAAAGCACCACTGCAGCATCAACTTTTATTCGTAGCGCAGGTCATTTGCAAAGTAAAATACCGGTACTCTGGCCGCTGCATTTGACAAATAAAGCGCCACTGCGGCATCACCTTTTATTCGTAGCGCAGGTCATTTGCAAAGTAAAATAAGGCGGACACTTGCACGTGCAGACGAAACTTCAAACAGGCGACTACGTCTGCTTTGGCAGCCAACCCACCAGTGCTGGCGTCTGCGCTCCTGGTAAAGATAGAATCTTGCTATCACGCTAAATATTTCAAAGGAAACTAGCAGTCGCCTCGCTACCTAAGTTTTGTCACCGCGAAGAATTGATTCATTCAAGGTTAAAGAATACAGGTGCAAAACCGACCTCTGTAAAATGCATTCTTTTCCCACACGAGTTAAGAACTGGAACATGTTTTCAGCGGTGGTGGTGCTCATATTACGGAAATGTATTTTGTTATTTTTAGGGTATTATTTATGAATCAATTTTTTCCATGGCATTTGCCCTAACAGATTTTGCATTACAATCTTAGGGGTTCCTTTTATTTTCCTACCACTTTCACATTATAATTGCTGGTATTGGTGTGTCGCACCTTGTGTTAAAATAATCAATATAAATTAGAAATGTAACCTGCAGCGCATCTATAAAAATTGCCGCAGAAGTACGCGAATCCTGTTATCATCATAGACAGGAGGTCGCAGTGGTTTAGCATACAGCCACTGAAGTAGTAAATTAACACGACCGCTACTAAGTCTCCCTAATCTACCGGTAAATTATCCATGTTCCCCATTCTAAATACTTCATCTATCTTTCAAATACTTTACTTCCCTATTTATTCTCCCCTCTCGCAGACCACATCTTAAATTAATGGTGTTAAATGATCAGCATGTTGGCAGCCATAAGCGCTCAGTAATTTTCGATGAACGCCATTCTTAGCGCCTTCTTTCTCTTTATATATATGGCAAGCAACAGTTCGGTGCTTCTTCTGTCTCTTTAGCTGGTAAATTTTTTGCTAGTTAGTCTGTATTCTAAACGTCGGAGGCACGATGAATTTTCACTTTGAATTTTAACATAGAAGCTTCCACAATTTTTCTGTCAAGCTAAACCAATCTAGAAAAAGTTTTGCCGCTTTTAATATGGAAGCATCGGGGAAAAGGGCAATCAATTTTTTCGACATCAACCGGTCGTCCTTGCTGCTGCCATTTCCGCCAAGCTGTTATTTATTGGATAGAGGAAGCGCCGAGAACCTATTCGAGCCCAAGGTGTACCTTCATAAACATTATGAGAGGCTTATTCTCGCCACTAACAATGTGCGGCGAATTTACTGAACACTGTAAACTACAAATTGGGAGGAAGCAAATACATACATACTTCAGCGCGCTCAGATATCAAGATAGACCTAAGTGGACGCGCATTAATTACCTGTAGCCCAAAACACCTAGAAAGACTCACTCGTTTAATTAAATCTGATATAGGTTTTTTAAATGCATATCTTACATGAGCCCCAGTGGCTAAACATCGAGTGGCGCATATAAAAAAATACAATATATTTATCCGGCCTCTCAATAATGGCGAATTGGCTGCTTTCAGCAGTTAGCGAGATTTTCTAATGATTGGTAATGACTGAACTGCACCTTATTTGAGACATAACTTAACTTTACATTCAGTGATTATGTGATTAAGTGATATATATATGGTGGTGCTGTTTCAGTCGAAATTGATATTAGCATTTGCTTGCCTGTACGGCCACATGCCCAGCAGAACTTTGCCAACGAATAATTGATGAGCCTAGCTTAATCTTCCCTAAGAATAGGTAGGTAATTTTACAGAATACCAGAGTATTCTAAAGTTTATCACACAAGCGTTCCTTGTGATAGAAAAGTCCTTCGAATCGCATGTGAAGAAAGGGCCCTTCTTAAATCGCACCATTTAAAACTGAAACTTGTTGAACTGCTCTACTGCATATATAGCCTAGCGCAGAGCAGTTAAAAGTTTGCGTAGTAAGATCGGGCCTTAACTTCCGAACTGCCTATGGTGGTCCTTTAAAGCAACGTTGTCGAGCATTACGCTACGAGGAAAGGAACGATAATAATTTGTTGCCTGCTTTTTTCTTGAAGACATTAAGCGTTCGTTGTGTGTTGAAGGGTATAACTAAAGAAGACCACCTGCTCGGAACCTTCGGACTGCTTTTTTTCAATCTGCGAATAGAAAGCTATCGCCGAGCTTGCCTGTATCGCCGCCACATACTGTCAGAGCCGCACCATAGATTTTACTCTCTACTGTGTGTGTGTCAAAACTATGGCCATCTTTATTTAAGTGCTTGACAGTCTTTTGGAGGATTTCGTGTGATGCATCGAGCCTTCAGAGTTTCTATACAGCGAAAGGCCCTAAGGAACAATCAAGACTTCCAACTTCTGCAGCACGTTTGAGAAGGAGCACATGATCTATTTCAACGCAACATGGCTTGCGCTCCAGCTGAAGGCAGCAATGCGATCATATCTTAATCCTAGTGAAGAAAATGACGCCTGTCCGGAAAGTCACTATTGGGATGAGAATATTCTGCTTGGCTTTATTCATCGGGCAGCTTCATCATGTGAGTTCAACTTAGCTTTCATTTGCACGTAGACATGTCATTAAAACTCGAATGTACGAAACGGCTCTTTGGTTATCTTTCTCTAGGAAACAGTCGATAAATAGTGTGGGCATGTCATCGAGGATTTATGAGAACGTATTGTAAAAAAAGAAATTATAGCATACACTTAAATCATTTCTTGAAACGTAACATGGAAACGCAAATGTTTCGAAAATGAGAGAACTATTCGAGATATGATCGAATTATTCATAGAAGCAGTTGGTTTTACCCAACACAGGTTATTGAAATATAAATGCTTATATAATTCTGATTTTCAAAGCTAATAGCGGGAGGGTATGAAATAATAAATGAAATTTTTGTATATTAAATAGCACGTCTCATGTAATTGAATATCACCATAACGCCCACAATGTTAACATTGTGAACTGGATAATTTTTTCTTAAAGTTTATATAACATATCTTAAAGCAATTCAGCTCCATTATACTTCAGTGAAAGTACCAAAAATAACAAGTTCAGTAATATAAAAGACTTCCCTAAGTCGCCGTTAAAAGCTTTTTCTCCCTGATCATTCATTCAAAAGGCGAGTGCTGACATTTGGTTTCTATTCAAAATATACATAGCGATAAAGTTTAATATAGTTGAGCACATTTCCTGTACTTTATTTCTTGAATTATACCACCTTACAGAAAATGAAGTATTCATTTCCTTATACCGATTAAAGAGAAAATAGTGCTAACGAAATTAACAGCGCCATGGCGGTTAATCACGCTTTTAAACACAGTGAACTGTGTTCTCGTATGAAAGATAGACGCGGTCGTATAGATTCTAAATTTTTTCCAATTCACCAAACGGTACCTGTGAGGCGTAAAAGGAAGCCTTATTTACGATTCTTGGAGCGGCAACACAGTAGCACAACGTGAAACTCACGGTCACTTTAATCATGCTGGAAATATTAATACAGTTAGAACTGAATAGAAAGGAACACTTGCTGTGCGCAAAATAAATAACAAGTTATCCAGTGCGAAGGAGATTGATTATGGGAACATTAGCAAAAAGGCTTGAAAAGAAAGGAATTATTGTAAATTTCGGCATTACCTTTTCATTTTATCCTAAAAAATTCCGTTCAAAAAAGCGTAGAGGTCTCATCTCCCATTAGTGAGGTTAGAAATATCAATAAGACAATAAAGCAATGACAATTCAGAACTTGTAGATTATAAACAAAAAAAAAGAAGTTAAAAATAACTGGGTAAATTAGGTGAGTGGCACGTGACTGGCTCGTTGAGGAGAAAGTAACTGTGAAAAGGTATGGTTGTCCTTTTATGCATAGAAATATAACAGTTTAACAAAAGGCTTCCTAGGGCTAGACGCCACAGGCCGTGAAATGTATATCATTTATCTTGAATAATATCAGTACTATGTGCACTGATAGAAACTGCTATGAAAATGATGAAATCTTTCCCACATATTTAATATACGTAAACGAAGGAATCCTTGTAGCAGTGTCCCTGGAGCCTTCCGCTGTGGACCTGTTCTCTTTTTATACTTTCAGTTCCGCGTTGCCCTCCCTTTACGGCGCAGTTCTGATGGCCACCGAAATGTACACAGGCATTGCGCTCCCTTTCGATTCCTGTAAACCCATTCATTTTCAGTGTACAGCACCGGTAGCAATGATTTAGCATGGTTTTCGCATGCTGAACCATGAACTTACTATCAGTTGACTCCCACTTTCGCCACCGTCTTGATCGCTACAATTTTATCATTAAACGCAAGAATACTCTGGGCCAGACTATTAGACCGATCCCATGTTAGGCTCAGTAGCAACTCATGAAAGAAAGTGCAGTCTGCTCAGACACGTTTGGTTATGCTACGACTCGGGTGTGTCCGAAACGGCTATCAAATAGGCAATAAAACCTGTGGTCCACTGTGAAAGTTCACGCGTTACATGCCGTCATCTTCATGTATCACCTCAGCCAAGTTGTCAAAATGCTGTCGCGTATAGTCAAAAAGATTGCCATGCATTACGATTTTAAGGGGAAATTTCTCAGAGAAGATGTAGCCGAGAGCATTTGAATCATTTGAGGCAGTTGCCAGAGAAGCTGTTAGGCTTTCCATTGTGCAGGCACTTAAGTTCACCCATAAGTGCGTTGGACAACACCAATTCCGTAACTACTTTCTTCAAGTGCCAAACTCCTGCCCTCACGGTGACAGAGCGTCAACTATGCAGCGGACGAAAGCACTCCCGCTCAGCGCTGTCCTTGAGGAAAAACGAGCAATTGAGGAGCAAACTCAGATGGAGATGGCAGCCGGCGGAATCAGACTAGAGACTCCGCCGCTCAGTACCCCCCCCCCCCCTTCTCCGCTTCAAAACTGAATTCTAGAGAGGTAAATGATTGCGGTGGCCATGGAGATTGTGCGACCTCATAGCAAGGCAAAAGGGCGACCATGATTATAGCTGAATTGTGCAAACACATTGGCGCTGCTGTGTTGCGATCGAACCAGCAGAACGAATAGAGACACGTCGCTGGCATAAAAACGAAACAGATATACTCACATTCACACCACAAACACACTTTGGTGCTCCGCAGTAAAGCTATTTGTCTTCATAAAGTTCCATCTTCGCCACTCCTTCATTAAACCTGGGTAAATACGCCATCACATATAAGCCATCTGGACGAGTGCAACCTAGACCATAAGCGTAGTGTCGAGCGAATCCATCAGGCGGCGAGATAAAAAGAGGCGGAGTGTCGTAGAGCAAGCAATTCTTGTTAAAAGCAGAGACCATTGCTATTCTAGACAGGGCAGCGAGACCGTCTAGGAACGAGAGTCATACTATCCCGTTTCCGAGAAGGTTGCCAAATGCGAAATCGATCGATGATCAAAGCAGCAGTAGCGAATGCGGCGACGGCCGATGGCTAACGCCCTATCCTGGTTCAAGCATAGTTAAATCGAAGCAGTATATTCTCCTCCTGAAAAACTTATAGGTTGGACTTAGAAATGGTTCAAAATTTTGTAGCAGTAGCAGTACTGCTTACAAACTTTCAATAATCAATAACGTTGATATATTCATTCTATCATTTTGTTTTATTGAATATAACCCAGTCCTTTCTCCCTATCACCACCTTTTTTCTAGCTCTCATTCTCTATTCCCTTTCGCTTTATTTCCGACTCTGCAACTTACATGCTTTCGCGATCGACGGCAGATGCCGCAACAGTTTATAATGTATTGAATCATGTATAATTTGAAATATTCAACAACCTACTTCTTCTCAGAATGCGATTCAACCTTTGAGCTTTGAAAGTAGACACAGAAAAGAAAAGTTGGTCACCGATAGCGAGTTCCGAATTGATGCTGAAGCAAAAAGATTAGATTCGTTCTTCACAGCGTTAACCAAGTGTGCCATCTCGAAGGCGAAATGTTCACTTGCTAAGGGGTTAGATTTTCATGCTGCAATTCGATTGCCGTTGTCTCTATTTTATTTTTCTGCGTTAACGTTGTAGCAAACATCAAAAAGGGTAATATTCATTTCAAAGTTGTTGCAATTACAATCACAAAGACTCTCGCTTGCAAAAAAAGACTAAGAGAAGTCTTCAGTGCAAAAACAGCAATGTTTGAGTTGGTATTTATTCGTTTTGTAAAACGTTCGCATTCCTAGAGAAACGTGGACACGAAGAAGTACACACGACAGGACGAATGCTGCACTTGAAACTAAATTTTATTCGGCTAAAGCCAAGCTTAAGTACAGCACTATTAAAGGCGATTTCATTATCATGCACAAACAATGACGGGGATCTGACGCATTAATCTCCCAGTTTGTTGACGTGATACGCCTCGACAATCTCTCCTTCAATCTGGTTTTCCCGGGCACAAGCAACCTTTTTTCTCATAAAGTGGGCTTAGACAGACAGTCTCTGCAGATAATGGCGCGATTACTCCTTTTCTCATTTTGACTCCATCCTAGTGCTCCTTGGCTGTCTGATTAAAACAACGGCCTGTTTGACCAATTTACACTCGACTACATCTGAGTGGAGTGCTGTAATCTACCTTGGTAGTGCACCGGGTGAACCATAGCTATTGTTCGACTTTACAATACGGTACTTCACATTTCCGCCTCCATTACACAAATTTTTGAGACTTTACTTGGCGCGGAGAAGAGCCCGTTCATGTTGCATCTTCTTGAAACCTTATGAATATAAGATACTTTTAAAATGCGCGGAATAACGTAAATATTAAGCCTCTAATCTTACTTATCTGGCTTTCAACTGATCTTTTTTCGTTTGTAATAGGCTCTATGCAACTGCTGGCGAAGTATTTGGAGGGTGCCGGACATGCACAAACGCTCTGTTTGTATTTTAAATATAGGAGAAATTTATTGGTGACATGTTTTTTTTTTGTTTTCTTTTCTTTTAACGTGGAATAGAGGCAATTCAAGAAATTTGCTGTTTTCAGTTCCTTCTAATGTGCACTATTGTAAAAAAGGAGTGCCTTTTGTGACCTAACATTGTACATCCAACATATGTGCCCTTCAAAGATGAAATCATCAGGTCAAGGAACTCCATGCTGTTTTAATATGGGAGTTGATAGGTAAGCTTTATTCCTTTTGCGACCGTTTTTAAGAAAACTAGTGAGTCAGCAACAACTTCATTAATAGAAAAGGTATTCAGCTTGTTCATTAACACCAGATAGTCGTCTACGTATCTAAACATGTGTAGCTTAGAGAGCAAGTTTAGCAAAATGTTTGTCAATGCGAGATAGAAAGATGTCAGACAGAGCGGGTGCCACACACGACCCGATGCAAATTCCAGCTTCTTGTGTGTAAAAACTGGTTATTAAAATTAATAAAGTTGTCTGTTGATAAAACTCACACAAGGCTAAAAACGGGCGGTGCTTACATTCAAAGAGAGAGTGTTGAGGCGTATCACATCAGAAAAGCGGTAGATAAATGGGTCAGCATGCCGTTATTGTTTCTCGATGAAAATAAAATTGGCTTTCTGGACAAACAACGTGGACTGTCAGGTGACGATAATAGCGTTCTACTTAAGCTTGGCTTTTTCGAAATAAAATATATTTGTAAGGGCCGCATTTACCTTTTCGTGTATGCTTCTTCGTGTCTTCGTTTTTGTTCGTGCTGAGCACGTTTGAGAAGTCTGCCGTCTTATTCGCTTTCTAAGGCCTGTCTTCGAGTTCAGGAAAGTAAAGTTCCTTATATGTCGCAAGTTGTTACGTGCAGAGACTAATTGAAGCGTGTGTACGTCTTTCTACTCTAAAAATGCAAAGAGTGCTTCGAATTCATCTCTTGGGATCTAGGGTTCGAAATCCTCTTAGAACCTCAACGTGTAGACTAGGCAGCGACGGTTTGCACCTTTGGACGTCTCTTTAGTCTACGTGCGGTTCTTTCCCTTACTCCCATTAGAGTGTTTACAGTGATAATAAGAAGAGCTAAGTGCTGCGGCTAAGAGGGTTTTGGTCAGTGGCGCAAGAAGAGGGCGACGTTGACCACTCAGGCACCGGCCGCCTCTGCGATAAGCCGGTATTGGATGCCCTACTGATATCTGATTTAGATAAGGCCGCCTCGCTGAGCATCCTTGAAGCGCATGCATAGATTTTGCTTGCCTTTTTGGACTGGTTTGAAGACCAGCACAGGCTTACTCGGATTGAGTGAAAAATAACAGCGAAGCTTTCCAGACTAATGAACAAAAAACGCCACACTATTCGACTCAAGGAAATCCAAAGAACATATAAAGCTTTACATAGTGCTAAGCAAAATATTCTCCTATTTTGCTTTTTTTAAACCAACTCGCAATCCAATAATCAGGACGTTTTGACTTTCCTCTCGAAAGTGCCCCCAACCTAATTTATTGCAATTGAAAATGGAGCCCGATATAGTCAGAGATTCATGAAAGCCTCTCGGGATAGCCACATATGTTTACTGACTTTCACAGACAGGAATGTGTTTTGGTGCTCTGGTCTGACAACTTTGGGCATTAAAAGGGCAGCCGTTTTTGAAAACCGCACTTGGCGCGAAAAAACTGGCCAGTAATTCAAGTTCCTTGAATTTGGACGTGATATACCTTACGTCTCCTATCTCGCCAATGCAAGTGGTCGTTGCTTCTCCCTGTTCTAGCCTAAACCCGACAGAAATATTCTATGATGTGCGCATCAAGGAAAGATGGCTGTATATAAGCGTCATTTTGCACGAATGATTTGTCGGGAAAAAAAACAATGATTTACGAGCCGCTGCGGTCAGCCTAATTGCATTTTCGTGCTTCTGTCTTTAATATGCCTATTTACTACCTTATCTACAAAACCTTCACGGCACGTGCAAGGTAAGCAAGGGAAATTGAAGATTCAGCACACGCTACCTAAGCGACGAACTGACTACAATTACACATTTCCCTCGTTCGCCAACATTTTTGATGGTATGCAACATCCGCCATCTCCATAGTTCAGACAGCTCATTATTAACGAATTCGGTGATTGTGGGACATACTCTTATCGAGTTTTTCACGCTGTACACAAATTGTTTATTAATGTCTATCAAAATACACTCGCAAAAGTATCCCCATCCCCTGTCGCAATGTGCTCGTTAATTAGGTAGCGGTGACCTGAATACGGAAAAATTTCAAAACCTTAAAATTTCTTTGTGTCGCTGCTTTTCTCGCCCAAATTAAAAAGAATAGAACAAACTACACAAAAGGCAACACGAAGCTTGGCTGAATACTGCTTACTAACAAAATAATATTTTTTATTTCAAATTTCAAACTGAGTAACTATAGAAATGCGTAATTGTATTCAGCGTGCAGCGATGGTTTCCATCTATATATCGAGTCAATATGCTTCATTAAACGTAGAGGGTGCTGAGTACGAGTGTGCCGTTACTTATCCCGCGTCCCTTTTTCCAGTTTTCTCGCAGTGCATTCTCGCATTGAACACTCGGAGCGCGTGGCCGTCGCTGCATGCAAGGCAGTGTGGTAAACAACAGGCCGGCTTATTGGCGACCGGAAAGAGCAGTTGTGCTTTTTAGATGTTCTCCCCCTCGCGCTATACCACAATGCAGCACCTTGGTTCCATGAGCATCCACGGGCGGCGCTGCATGCAGCGACGGCCTAAAACCCCTTGATACTTTGAAAGTTACGCCAACGATTGAACTTTGCCGCCGCCGCGCTACCTCCTCGCCTCCTCCTCGCCCCTTGCGCGCCCCTTCGCTGAAGGCCGGCTCTCCGCCCGATTTCCTGAGCGACGATTGGTCTCCCTGCCGTTGCCATTGGAAACCGACGCGCGTCCGGCGTTTTCCTTGTGTTTTCTTTTTCCTTCGCGCCATTTTTCCCCTAGTCTCGGCGAGCGAATATTGCGCGCTGTGCTTTTATTGCAGCGTGCAAGCTCTATGCCGTGCTGTTGCGCGTACAACTGCAGCAAGCGACCTGAAGATGGTTATGCGGTATTCATGATATCTCAAGGCAAGCGTGACGGCTTGCGCACGAGTCAATGGATTCACAAGATTAGTCGAAAGACGTTTATTCCTAGAAACAACAGAGTTGTTTGCGACGTCGAGTGCCTTTCTCACTCCCCGTAATAACGCGTCACCTGACGCTGCGTTTTTTATTCCTGCTTGCTGCTCAATATTTTTGCGGCGGCAGCATGTTCATTGTATAAAAATAAGGTTGTCCTCTGCAGCATGCTGAATATTCTGCGAGGCTCCAAGGCTCCATCATTTAACACGCTTCGACTTCTGTACAGTCAGAAACAGGGCGCTATAATCTGCTTTTTGCTGTCAGAAATAACTGGAAAATTACAGTCTCTCGATTGCATTTGTCGCGATTATGCTAGGATCCCTGGCCTCCTTCACTAAAAATCAAAATTCGGGCTTGTTGAGGAGCTAGCCTTTCCAGCTTTTACTTGTAGTGTGCGTCGGTTACTCGGGAGCAATGAATGCTGGCCCTGAAAAACTCTTTGGCAAGTAAACCCGAGGTATTGCGGGTAATCTGCACTAGTTAGGTCGTATGGCATTTTTTTTTTCAATTCTTGAATGTGTCTTGCCATGCTTCGACGCACGCGCGGGTTAAAAAATATGCGTTCGTTTTATCAGGGATACGGCCAATGTGCAGGAGGTGTTCATATGATCACACACGCTTCACTTTGACCATGACTACTAGGCGTTGGCAGGTTACCTTCGCTTTGAAAGCTGGAGCTCTAAAAGCGCGATTCCGCGTATTCATTTATTGCGAGAAAAGTTATCCCATCGATGTCAAATCAGCCGGAATCATTGCATCAATTTTCTGTATTTACGAAACTTAAACAATCAATGATGATTATAGTTATTATGCAAAAATAGGGGAACATTTTGCGAGCAACAATTCTTAACACTGTAACATATTACTCATTTCAATTGTATGCAAGATTTCTTTTTTAACCTAGCCTGAGTAATTATCTCATCGCTCTATGTTCTAGCTACATTTCACTGAAGACCAGTTTGGGCCGCCAATATTACACGAACTCGAAAAAAAAAAAAAACAGACCAAACGCAGTTCCATCAATTTCCTCTCACCGACCTGTCCTGAAGTAAAGGAAGCCTCCTCGACAGAGACATGAACCTCGCGCTGATAGTAGTCAGTTATTTCTATGGCTTGCTCTTTTCCCACCTCCATTTATGAGAAAACAAGAAAGTATAAGAATTAAAAGTCAATGTATAGTTGTCTCGTCAGATATTATGAGATAACAGAGATATGACTGACAACGTAAGTCAATGAAAATTGAAGTATATCAATGGGTCATGGGACGGCATCAGATTAAATAGTGATGGTTATGAATAGTGATAGGTAATGATGGTGACTGTTACGGATAATAATAGTAAATTATAGTAATAGGCCCGGATAGTGAGGTGATAGTGTTCGTTGCGGATAGTGACAGTTACGATAGGTCTCTGGCATTAGTAGATATAGTGATAGATAGGATAGCGATAGTTAATGGATTGGCAGTTATACGCTTTCTCATTTCCGCACGTTGACGACCTAGGTGCACCTTGTAATTTTTTTATTTGATTGTTGCGTTCAATGAAATGAAGCTCTTTTACACAGCGCATGAGACCACAGCATGCTAGCCCCAGAACTTCAGTGTATCGGCAATAGGGCCCACCACTTCTCCCAGTGTACCCTGCTGTCTTTTAACCACACGCGAAGTCAGTGAGGGGCCACGTACTCATAAAATTATTTAATTCCTCCATCAGCATCATATCAAGACTGCCGTGGCAAACCTGTTCCTTGCCTCGAAGCAGCAAGGAACAGCTCAAAATTTGATTTTATACAAAATTAACTAATGAACGCAGATTATCGCGGATCGCTAACTAGCACAGTGCCATTACACTTGGCCTAAGCTTTCCAACGGTATACGGTTCGGTGTTGCAGCTAAAATTTAGATTTTAATTGCAATTTACTAAATATCAATTAATTTGGCCCAGTAATTGATTGAAATACATGTACAATTAACCAATAATCCAATCTCATGGTTGATCACGTGACATATACTATGCTTAGAGAGATAGCTTGACAGTAGCGAAATAGACTAAGTCCTGCTTTAACCTTTTCTAATCTTGAAGTTCAAAGCACCAGCCTGGATCGTTTTCTGAAGTTTTACCGCGGTGACAGATTTCACGCTCTAAAAAAAAACAAACACAAAGTCAGAGGCAGTACTAGATTAAGTGCACAAAGTAAAACCTTATCATGAGACTTAAAAAGTGTCTGTAGCACAGAACTCGCCTGAAAGCTTTGTTTATCAGTATTCCCCATTCAAACAGTTCTAAGAAGAAACCAATCAATTCATGAACTTTACTATCGGCATTCTCAATGCTTTTCTCGCAATTTTTCAAAAATTTTGTGCACTCCTGGAGCGCAGACCTGGCCCAAAAGCTCGCGCTTCACTCACTGCTGCGGCCGGCCGGCGGGCGTCAGGGGGAAAAAGCGTTTCGTGCGCAGCGCTCGCCGCCGCCGCGCGAGGAGAATCGAGGAGGAAAGCGCGGCGCGGAGGAGAGTGTCGCTACTTTCAAATTATCAAGTGACTTTACGACGGCCACGCGCTCCGAGTGTCCTATTTCAATCCGTGAGTACTGTACACGCAATATAGAAGTCCGGCGGCCGCTGCACTGCCCCCGTGCCCCCATGTCGGCCCCGTCACTCCACTAACCGGCGAACACGAACAGGGAGAACCGAATCCAAATCAAATGTTCTAACCTTCGTCACGATAAACAGAAACCTCTTCACCTCAAATTGATGCCGAGTGTAGTACACCTCACCCATAGACAGTGTATGCATGCTGTAGTCTGCCAAATATCCTATTCTTTAAGATACCTAATATAAGCTTCTTATTGCTCTCATGCAGTCCCTGAAGCTTAACGACTACTATGTAATTACGGATAAGGCCTGTGTGTAACGCCCGGGTGCACGCGTGATTGCCTTCAATTTCCGGATCAGATTATTTCGTTTTAGTGCAGGGGTAGCAAAGTGTCGCACAATTAGATTGCTTACTTCCGACATTGTGGTGCTAATTAGCTTCCTTACCTGACAGATGGATATTACTTACCTTAATCCGAAACTGAGCAGAACTACTGCTTATCGTCTCCATAGTGGTAATTCATTTGGGTACTACCTGGTTGTACTTACTGCTTGCTGTTACCAAATAGTGTCTATATTTGTAAAGCTTGGCGACATCATTTTGTTAGTCCATGGGGAAAATAAAAGCAGTATTTTCTCGTCCCATACTATGACAGAGCAATGTCATTATCTGTTGCTTCATCGCGCATCTAAACCCATTGTGTACCTCGTAGCTTTTGATTTTTTGTAGGACTCACATCATGAGAACTGCTGGTGAGCTTTGTGTCATCACTATGCTACCTATAGGTTGTGTATCTGGCAGCGGTATTCAGACGTCGTGCTGAGACAATGAGGAGTGGTAATAAGGCGAAAGCGTTTAATGCTGCACTGTTGTCGACAGAAGATTGTCAGCAGAAGTGTCACGCTTTTTTAGAGCGAGCCTTAAAATTAAATTAATGAATCTTGTCTCTACCGGGAATCCATCCTCCATGCCTTGAAACCCAGCACAGCACTCTACTAACTGCGCCACGCTCCGGATCGTGAAACGCTGTTCATAAACCCCCTTTGGCTACCTGATACTGATAGCGGGATTCCACCAGTGACAGACACTGTGCCTTCCCTTTCCTGTAAACGAACTATATAATGCCGCTGAAATTTGATGCGTTCAATGAAATGCTGGTTGTGTCCGACAAAGGGCGCGCGGTGTACAGTCACGACAGGCCATGACGTCACTAGGCGATTTATGCATATACGAAGCTAACCCCGCCATTCGTCCGATCCAGCAGTTCGTGCGGTGTCTTTCATTTGCCGCTTCCTCGAACGCCGCACCACACATCAAACAGACGCAGACCCAGAAGTCTGGCCTTTAGCACAGCAGGCATAAGCGGTGTTTGAAATTGATTTACGGAGAAGGGTGGCTGTTCCTGGCCCTCCCGGGCTGAGACTGGTAGGTCAAGGCCGCTTGCGGCGGTGGCTAGCCTGCCATCAACTTTTCATCTGTTCTAGGCCGTCATTGCACCCGCCACCGCTTAGGTGGTGGACGACGGCTATTGCGGCACGCGTCTTTCTCCCTCTTCTTTTACCTACTTCTCTACTTTCTCCCTTCTGTCCGCACGAAGCAGCGAAGGTAACTAGGCTATAGAGACAGTAGCAGGCCCGTGCATTTTCTTTTCCTTCTTCCTACAGCCACAACAACAAATTGATTTGCAGGACAGAAAATGCACAGTATCTGTCACAGATTTCCGCAGACACAAGTACCACGCCGTAAAGGAAGGGAGGAAGGTTGGAGTAAAAAGAAGAAAGGAAGATCGAGGTGCCGTAGTGGAGGGCTAGGATCCACCGCACTATAATGGCTTTCGCTTCATCGCACTTTAGTGGTCCAAAGTGTCTTCTAGAATTTTTATGTGCTGCCCCATTCTTTTAATTACTTTCTGTTCGTAGTAGCGAGTAATACGCAAAAAAAAAAACAAAGGATAGGCCGTGTACTGAACTTTATGTCATTATTATGTTATTTCATATGCATAGCTGGTAGCCTCTATTAACCTCTCATACCGTGAGAACTTGCCGTTGAAATCTGTTCTTTATAAGAACATTACACAGCATTCACCTGAACATATCTATTCTAGACGAAGTGGCTGTGTTTTATTTTCAGATGCACACTGACCACATAAATAGTCCTGGTAAGTTTCTCTTCAGTTAATTTTATTCCTTCTCTATGGGGATAAAATACACTAATTCTATACTAAATGGTCAATAAGGATGAGCATCTGACTTCAAAATCCTAAAAGCAGCAGTCCCGAAGAAATTTATTTTATTTTCACTAAAGAATAATGGCTGATACTCAGCCTGACAGGTTGCATGTGTAAATTGCTTCCGCATTGCATTTAAACCAATTCTTTATGGTACTGCAACGTCCATAAACTATTTCTTAATATTGTAGGAGATATTTCATACCAGCCTGATCAAGACAGGATTTTTTTTTTATCTGGTAAGGGTTATTCGCCGTAAAGATGGCGCCTCAACCTCGCACACTGTGCTTCATGTACATTTGCGGTTGATTTGCTTGTTCTTTTCTTTTGCCATTGGTACCGAAACGTTCTAAAAGCGAAATTTGTGCTATATATTAAAAGTTACCGGCACCCCGGGCTTCCGAATGAATCGGCGTTAAACCGTAGACAAACGGACATGATTTTTATCATTGGTTGGGGGCCAACTAATAAAAGGGGGAAAATTAAGGCTGCAAAATTATGCATCGTTTTGCTGAGAAAATCATGCCTTATCCACATCGCTCACTGTTCGGCTTAACCTTTCATATTTTTCATTTAGTTTGGAGAAGACAGGTGAGAGCGTGCGAGGTGTGCCATAGTTCTTCAGCGTGGATGTTTGTTACCTGTTTTCGATCCTCGCCACGAAGCTTGGCACAAAACACGAGCTACAAGTTTCAAGTAAAGCATTTGTGTTTTCAATCAGTATAGAAAGAAAAAGTACCTCGCTGGTTCCACCTTCGCTATAACGATCCGCCACCATACAAGCTCATTGGGGTGAATAAGTGAGTGTTCGGATGGACTTTTCACGGTGCAAATAATTTCAACCCGACCGCGGGTCGCGTCGCAGTGACAAGTTATGCGGAGTGCCACCTTTCGTATAGTGCTGCGACTGTGGCACTTCGCTTAGTGTGTGGCCGTGTCGAGGTGTACGCGCGTGAACGAGGGTGGTGAACTGTTCGTCTCAATTGTGGATGGCCCTGTAGATTAAACTTACTGCCCTGTCGGAAATTTTTCTCATGGTGGTTATGATGGAACCATGATCATGGTGGATTATGGTAGTGGGCATATGGTCGTTATGGTGGGCATGGTTGTTATGGTGTGCATGGTCGTTATGGTGGGCATGGTCGTTATGGTGGGCATGGTCGTTATGGTGTGCATGGTCATTATGGTGTGCATGGTCATTATGGTGTGCATGGTCATTATGGTGCGCATGGTCGTTATGGTGTACTACATGGTCGTTATGGTGTGCATGGTGGATAGCAAGGTAGGTATGTACAGCCACGGCCGGTCTCGAGGAAGAGAGTGCGCTCTTTCTTCCGGCATCCTCAATAGCTGCGGGAGCAATGGGAACGTTTTTCCTCGAGTTACGCTCTCCACCGCTGCAAGGCACGCGACCTGCTCACTGTTCGCTCCGTATCTGCTTCAGCGGCGCCGGGTGGCTTCTGCCTGGTTTCATGTTGTCGCTCGCGGGTTTCATGGTGAGTGCAGCCCCAAAATGAAAGAACACGGAATAGATGCTGCAGCGGCATGTCGTCAGTGTACTATCATCAGTGTACTATACACGTGAACAGTCATTATATAAAAAAACACTGTCGCTCAGCGGACGCTCGGAAGCATATATGACATACATTGCGGCATGTTAGCTACTTTTGCCCATTTCAATCCAAGCCTTTTTCCAAGCCTGCACAAAAATGCAAAAAAAAAAAATAAATAAAAAATCAGCAGTGATCACATTGAAGCTTCTTCAAGGCTAACATTACAGCAACTCCTCTGCAACAGCAAAACCGTCTTTCAGCGCTAGATGCAAAACCATCCATATATAGCACCGAAGATGGAAATAATTTCATAAAAATATAATGTGAGTTGCATAATGCTTGCATGATATAAAGTATTAGCATAACAGTCAAAGTAGACTCTAAGGTTGAGTTTTTAATGTTATTATAATTTATATATTAGGAAATGTGTTGTATTTAAACATTATTTTAAAATGCTGTTTCAAAGAAATTTTACATATTATGCTTATAAAAACAAAGCAATGGTTTGATATTCATGACACCACTTGTGCTGTAAGCGGTAAAAAGAGGCTAATAAATGACGCAGCTGGTGATACTCAATTGCAGTGGCTGACAAACGAGTTCACTTGCTTATAAAGCACTCAAGAAACTTCTAAAGCATTAAAGAAGGGAACTTTCACTGAGGAAACGTTGCAAGGAATTCTGTTCATCACGAGTCTACTGTACAAGTTTTAGAATACCTCCTGGGGAATGGTGTCGGCTCCGCCCTCACCAGGAAACTCAATAGCGACCCCATTGAGGCTCTCTTAGGGAAAGTAAGGCTAATGTGCGGAAAGAACGAGATGCTAGACGCAAGGGCCGTAACAGCGGCACTTGACCACGTTGTCAAGACGGAACTTTCATCTTGGAGCAAAATCAAGGCAGCTTTCGTCAATGCCGAAGAAATCATTTCTGCTTGGCCGCAATCAGTAACCGAAGAAATGAAGGAATTGTGGTGGCATCTCCTGTCATCCCATTACCCACTGTCACATATTCAGGTTTAGCTTACGTCGATGAATACATTGATAAGTTAATCAGTGACTTCGGGTGTGACGCTTGCGCTATCTTGAAACTAGCTAAAGAAGCAGCCTCATGTACACTCTTCTACGAGGACAAGAATTATAGTCAACACCGCTTGTCCTTCGTTGAAGGACAAGGGGTGTTGACTATATTTTATTCCTCGTACATGATAAATCTTAGACGCTGATTATGGCATCTTTGTATAAACCAAAGGAGTGAAATGTCAGGACCTGCCGGTTGCATCTGACGCGGGCTGGACAAAGAGCGAGTGCGTTTCCTTTGCGCATGAACGGCGGTAGCAGAGGCACAGCAGTGGGGCGGTGGCGACCCCACCGAGGTGTGGCGGGAGGTCAAAACAGACCCCACTAGGTGAGGCCGTAAGAGAAGAGAAGCGCGCTCTCCCTCGAGACCGGCCGTGGTACAGCACACTGAATGGTGTGTCATCTTGTGTACCACATATAGTTACAGTTCATTGGTGAAGAAAATACAGAATGCTGGTAGTGCCCCTATTTTCCCTGATGGCTAAGGAGCCGATGCTGTATTTGCTAACCTGCTAAGTGATATACTGAGCATGCAAGCTTACAGCTTCTGTGCATCCAGGTAGCAGCAGAAATGGCTCACCTACTGAAGCACGCACTGAATAAGCAGCATATAGAAAGTCGAGCTCAGATTCCAGCTTTATTGGAATCATCGGCAACTGAGATTTTCCTGCGATGTCCTTGCCGGCTGGCCTCAATGAAGAAGCGCCGCAGATGTTGGCGGCATGACTGAATTTGTACTTCATCAGGCACATCTGTTTTCGGATGTTTTGCTATGTACTGCATCAGACAATCTGAAAAAAAGAAAACACATGTATCTTTTCAATTCTCCTTCATCAGCCCATGCCATACACAAATAGATCTTGCATATGGCTATGCAAGTGGTAGTACACAAAAATAGCAAAATGAAACATGGCAGTTCCATTTTGACACAGTCCTGTAGCACTGTGCATGTTAGAACAGTGGTTTTCAGCCATTGGACCCCTTGAGATGGGGGGAAGACGTTTCGATAGCAGGTCACACAAATTTGAGTTAAGGCTATAACTTAGCCTCTAAAAGGCATGCACTTGATAAGCCACACCATGGCCTGCAGAGGAGAAGGGGGAGAGGCAACATGCTGGCACCGGTGTGCATGCTGCTGAAAGAATTTGGCTCCTCGCAGCACTGCGCAGCTCGCTTGGTAGATGCTTTGCATAGATGCCCAGCCAGCAGTGCAGCCCAAGTTTCGAGTTTCAAAGATGCCGGCGTCAACGAACCTGGTAAACTGTAAACACTCTCTCGCTTTCTACCTCTCGAACAAGCTCTCAATTTCTGTAGTCCTGAGTTTATTTCGCTTTGAGAAACTGCATTTTGCTTTCAACCTCCATGATTAACATTCTAACCCACTGCAAAAAATTATTGATGACCTAGGCAGGAGAAACAGAAAGATAGGTCTAAAGATCAACACGCAGGAGACAGAAGTAATGTTTAACAGCCTCGGGAAGAAATAGCAGTTTACCAATAGGTAGCGAAGTACTAAAAGTAGCAAGAATATCTATACTTAGGACACGCAGTAAGAACAGATCTAGACAACGAAAGGAGAATAACGAAAAATATGATGGGATAGGGTAGATTTGGCAAGTACTCGCAGATAATGACTAGAGCTGAACCAGGATAATTCGAATTATGGTTCCATCAAACTCGTGGAATATCCCCTTGAAAACTCCATGCAAAAGTATAGGGAAGCTGCGTCGTACATCGAACTCCAATTTCACTGGTCCTTCCCCAAAGACTATCGCACCACCCTCGGCAATTTGATGCGCGACGTTTTTCGAGCCACGCGCGGAAGGAATGAGAGAGCACAGTTTGACGACGGCTGATCTAGAACAGCGCCGCGGCCTTTCCCCAAAGACGCGCGCCTTCAGCCCACCGCCGTGAAGTGTCACTCATGCGGTTAGCACTTTATATTTATATCTGGGCCATAGCAGCCGCTTCTTGATGAATGGAAAAAGCAAGGTGCCCCTGTGCTGTCCGATATCAGTGCACATTAAAGAGCCCCAGGTGGTCGAAATTTTCTGAACCCGCCACTATGGTGTCTCTCATAGCCTTAGCCACTTTGGGACATTAAACCTAAAGAGCCAAACCAAACTTACATCTCGTGATATAACAGGTAGAAAATGCAGTGAACCTTATTTTTTGCATAAATATGTTTAATTTCTTAACTATTGTATTGGTCATAACTGAAGGCCAAAGGGTTGCTGAAATATAGTCACAAAACAGTTCACTTCTGCCTCTTTATTTCGTATTGTTCATTTCAAACATGCATTCCATGTTTGTTTTAATTTAACAGAACTTTCTATGTGCTTTTGTATACCATAGCTGAACAGTTTGCACACACGGGCAAGACAGCCAGCAGACATTAGGTGCCGCCCCTTGGTCAATGCAAGGTGTGTCATTACAACTCAGGCTGCTTCAGACCAAGTGGATCACCACCACTAGTCACATTAGACTATTGCAGCAGACACTCAAAATTATGCAAAGTTAAGGCTGGTGCACAGTCTACAAAATTCCATATCATGCACTAGGCAGAAGCTGATGTTCAAAAACGCTGCATAGGGTCAAAAGAAGGTGTACATTAACTTAGCCTGACAGTGGTGCAGCACTCTATGTCAGAAACATCTTCACCTCAATCCACAATTTATTGTTGCTTGACAGAGTGAACATCTTTTTTTATAGTATATGGCTACGCAAGCTAAAGTAAATAGGCTGGTTGGTTTATAAAAGAGCTGTGAAGAAGGGTCTAGGGCAATTTGGAGTTTGCAAGCTGAGCCAATATTTTGACAAGAGAACTTCTCATCTGGGCAGTTCAATCATTACTGCAGGGTTTAAATGCACCTTTGCTTCTGTACAAAAGCCAGGTAGGGAAGAGGGAGGGCTAGAAAGAACTCTGAAAATCAGGTACCACCAGAATGTCATCCTTCTGAAGACCATCAACGAATTCACTGCGCAAAAGGTAGCAGCAGTTACCTCGTTATTCATTCAAGCCAAAACTCATATCATCCAATCTTGCATGATGGCCCCCGTGAATTCGTACCGGGACGTAATTCACGAAACTGGGAAAGGTCCTTCGGAAACCGAACATTTATAAACTCTTCAACCGCGGCATGCGACGATCCTTTCCACTTGCATGATGAGAAAGACCAAGTCAGTGCTAATAAAGTTTGAAGGCACCCATGTACCTTGACAAATTCTGTTCTGCCATGTCTTGTACAGATGCAAGCTTGAAGCAGGGCTAGGAGTGAAAGAATATTTCCTTGGGTATCAATTTCTATGAGCCTGCAACCTGTGACAAGGTGACCTAAAACGAAAATAAAGAGTGGCAGCAGCAGGATAAGCTACAAGATAACCACCTGAAGCAGGTTGGATTATGACACCTGTTTCTTGAAAGGGTACAGACAGGCATCGTAAAGAGATCTAACAAGATATATGGCCACAGGGGAATACTGAGCTTTCCAGAAGAGGGCAATAGAAAAAAAAAGCAAATCAGAGTAGACTACACCTGCCTAGCGAGACATTATCTGAAGAAAAGGATTCAAGTGGAGCCAAAGCAGTGGTGACAAGGAAACGTGTTTAGAAAAACACTTGCAGCTTTGCTGTTGTCTGAAGAAGAAGGGGGGGGGGGGGTAGTGGATTTTACACATGCTGAGAATGAACTGTAGAATTAATGCTTTATGGGAGTGTTGTCCCTACTAACTATAGTGCAGAGGGAATGTATGTAAGGAATTCTAATTTTCCTTTCGAGATATTTGCACTACAGTAATCCCTCGTTATAACGATATCGTTTTATTCGAAATATCTTTCGGTCCCGATCCAAATGCATTCATTTTAAGCCGCATTACTCGATGTGCACGAAGAGCTTGACCCGCTTACAGCGAAGTGGCGAGCGGAGGCATCGCCGAGCGGCAGCGATGCTTTTGCGCATACAGGCGCAACAGCATGAGGCAACAATCCCTGGAGATGTGTCATGCAATGGCAATGCCAATGCCTGTCGTTGCTGGTGGCGCACACCGCACGGAACGATGGGACTCGGGACTGCGCTACAACACTGCGATGCCGACTTCCACTGCAAGCAGTGACTTTCTCTTGCTCCTTTCGAAAATTAACAATATCTAGCCACACTATCTTTTTGTTTCCTTTACTACCCTACCAAGCTTTTACTGAATTGTCTCAATGCACTCATATGCACGCATCAGACGAAGGGAGCATCTGCAGGTCCTTCGCTCAAACCGGACTACGAAAACAACCTCCCCCCCCAAAAAAAAAAAAAAAAAAGTCAGAAGTTGAGTACCCCTTAAACCTGCTTTAAATGCTGAGTCATTATCTACCTTGAATTATACCTTTTTCTGCTACTGCCACTTTTTATTTTCGTTTTCAGGTCACAGGGTTCACCGGTTCCAGGCTCATAAATTCATACCCCGAGGAAACATTCTTTCACTCCTTGCCCTGCTTCTTTCTTCTCCCTCCCTAGCTTTCGTTCTTCTGAGGCAAAAGTGCATTTAAACCCTGCTAGTTATGATGGTGCTACCCAGACAAGGACAAGTCCCCTTGTCACAACACTGGCTCAGCTTGCGAACTGAGGCTTCTCCTCTACCCTTCTTCAGTGCTCTTTCATACTCTGAAGCCATCTTTCTCAAATTCAGCCTTGCTTGGTTCATGGGGTTTAAAGCACCAAAGTGGCTCATGCTAAGATGATCTAAGTACTAAGTACATATCCTAAAATACTGAAAATATATTCAGTATAATAGAATTTCTACTGGGAAAGTTCACTTACTTTTGAATATGTCGACTAAAATGGCATGGTGTGCTCCGTGGTAGTTGAGCCTGCAATGTAGCAACAGGCTTCCGCAGTTAGGCTCTGGACAGCAGCTCTTTCACGCATCCAAGGTGTTCCAGCAATTTCCAGGACCAAATCGGTGTTGAGTGGCACAAGCAGCCCAGCCATAACCACACCTGCAGTTATAAAGGTGGCTCTCAGGCACATTGCAAGAATGATACAGAAAACTTAATAGCTTGAAAATGCCATGCACAGTGGGTTCATAATGTAGCAGCTTTTCTATAGGCATAGCTAATAATGTGCACTTACAATGCATACAGGAAGAACCCGAGATTATTCTGACAGAACAGTGCAGTAACCACAATAATAACACATCCTTTCTTTATGGCCATTCCATGTTGAATGCATCTGGATGCTTGACCCTCTCAATGTTTTTTTTTTTATAATTTGCAGCATTTACTACAGTCAAAAGCCATTTCCCTATCTAGGGGTTAAAGATCCTATCATGTGATAGCCTTTTGAATTTTTCTGACTACTGCACGACTGTATTCATGGAAAACTCAGTGGCTATGCAGTGAAGGCTACACAAGAAAGGGAAAGAAATAGGCTTTTGCCCCCATACTGTCGGGACAGCAAAAAACCCGCACCATCCTTTCAACCTCCCCTCATCACCCCTCCCCTGAACAACCCACTGTCAGTGGCATGGAGACAAAGGCTGGACTCATTCCCTTTCTTGTGTAGCCTTCGCTGTCAAACACAAGAAAGTTGTCAGGGAGTTAAGTGTCCATAAAAATAATAAAAACCTTTATTATTTCTGAAAAAAAAATGTATATGAGCTGTACTTCTATATTATGCATGAAGAACTTGTCACTGCAAGATCATTCATTATCGATTTAGTTTTTTTTTTCAGTTCAAGGTGTCATCTTTAAGCTTTTAAAACTCAGCTCGAAATATCTGAGTATTATGAAATCTTTAGCCAGAACATTTACTACTCCAGGATGATCTAGATCTGAGCTAGTTGTTTCATGTCAAAGTTGAAGCTATAGCCTAACAGAAAAAGACACAAGGAATACGAAAGTACATGGGGCTGACTAACAACTAATCTTTGTTCAAGTATGCAGAAGAATATGAAAGCAAAAGGAAGAGGGTAAAGAAGTGAAGGGCGTTAACACGAAAAATGCACTCAGTTGTCACAATGAAATAAATGAAGTCAATGCCGCAGGATAAGAGCAGAATATAAAGAAGAAAATGTATGAACATGGGTGCTGTAAAAGGCCAACCTGGAAGAGATTAAATCTAAAACCAATGCGTGAAGAAATGTGGCTAAACACAAGCGACGACAACAAAAAAAGGGGGGGGGTGGGAAGAGGTTGGGGCGGCTAGAAGCACAAACAAGAAAACCAACTTAGTCAAACACTAGGGCACTAAAAAATTGTAGGACTGTCCAAGACATTTCTGCTCTTTTTCAGTAGGTGCCACAGAGGCCATGCTAATAGTCATTAATTGCCACTGCTTCCAGCACGTTTTGAGTTACCTGGGTGCTCTTCCTAGCCAAGCAGGTCAGCTCGTGCCCCAGTGGGCAGATCCTGTGGGCTTGCAATGCTTGCAGTGCTGAGGTGTATGCCCCCCTAAGCGTTTTAATGTGCTCAAAGGTTAATAATATTGAAAAGGTGCCCAGGTGCGATATGCGTGGTTGTGAAGTGGTGTTGGCTTCAGGTTTCCCATCTAGTGTGGTAAAGTGTACGTAAAACAGATTGGTAGGTGCTATAATGAACGAGCAAAGAAGCACGCAAGGTATTCCAACAATGCTTCTCGGGAGGGGGGCATTTGTCTCAACACTGCAAGCATTGGGAGCCCACAACAAGAATGTGCAGTGAATGCAGGCAGCGCTGGAAGCGGTGGCAATTATTGACTAATCAGCACTGTCTTGTGGCACTCGTCGAAAAGAAGAAATACCTCGGACAGTTGTACAAGTTTTTAGCACCCTAGTGCTTGACTAAGTTGGCTCTCATTGGTGTCTCCAGCCATCACCGTTCCACCCACCGCCCCCCCTTTTGTTATCGCGGCGCTGGTGTTTCAGCCGCGTTTCCTCACATTGGTTTTAGCTTTTAATCTCACGCACATCATTTTTTTGTGTTAATAATGCCCCGCATTCCCTCTCCCTTTCACGTTTATATTCGTCTGCACCCTGGAATAAGGATGAGTTGTTGGTCAACCTTGTGTCTTGTTGCCTTCCATGTGAGTGTGTTTTTCTGTTAGGCTATAGTTTCACCTTTGATCTGTACTATTCGGGAAGAGACTATTTCCCCTGAGTTTCAATAAATAACTTACATGAAAAACACCAAACGTGCAAGCATTCTGTAGTGTACTGAGTATTCAGATGAAAATTACACACTAAGAAAATTACATGCGCACACAGAAAACACGAAGTTTGCTTAGCAATTTGACATGATGTGTGACTGCTCATGCACATTTCAGGTTTAGAATCAAAGCTCATGAAGTCATGAACCTGAGAATAAAGAAGTTTGGCCTCAAAAAGCTGAACTGTAGCCAGCATATGTATTTGTCATTCAACTTTATAAACACCATGAATCCACATTCGCTCCTCCTTTCCTAAACTTTGTTTCAAGCAGGAAAACAAAAAGGGAGTACGAGCAGTCACACACAGCATGTAAGGTTGACTAGATAAGCAAACTGTAACATGTTCGGCTGCAGACACGAGCAAAATGCAGTTGCGGCATTACAGCCTTGTCAAGAGTGCACTCCCTCAGAAAGTCGAAAACAACTTGTATCAAACTGCACTCCAGCTGTCGTCAGCCACCACAAATATGCTGAGGCCTTGTCTCAGCTCCAGTGGCCAACACTTTGCAATGCCTGCGTCAGTTTAGGGCACGCTGTTGAGCATTCGGTTTAAGCATGCTGATGGCCCTAACAAAAGTAACATGAGTATGTCTATATTAATCCAGTAAACATACATGATGCAATTGAGGCTCACAATAACACACCTGTACAAATAACAATGACCCAGCAAAACAGCACTGTCAGGTCAGCTGGCACTGTACCATGTTACAGACTGGAGTAGCGATGTGCCCAGAAATGAAAGTAGCATCCATGCAGTGCAGACCTTGAATGGCTGGAAAGTACAGCTTCCAGCATGAACCATGCCTGCAGTCTTTGTTACACAAAGATCCAGCTATGAAGCTTGGGAGACGGACTCCATCAGATGCCAAGTTTTAACACCTGCATGAAGATGTATGGTAAAATTGGTGCATTTTTTTGCCTTTATGTCAGATGAAATAAAACTAAACAAGGCAATAGCTGCACCTAAAGGTATATTTCATATGGCAATAAAGTTTTTCTAGTCCTGCAGCAATATCAGTATGCCAGAGAGACAAGGTGCTGGGTCGATAAAGAAAATTAACCTCAAGCAAGATAGTTAAACGCATTAGTACTGGCTCCCTACAAGGAAATTCAAATTTCACATTCACACAGAGGTTATTACAAGACATTTTCAGGCTGCTGCGTGGCGTACTACTAATGTGCCGCCTGGCCTTAAACTTGTTTCCACGCATTAAACTCTGAACTGTGAATTTTTTCTTTTTTATCCCTGTATGTGCCAGAGCACCGAACGAAGGTTGAGAGGATGCCTCAGTTTGCAAGTCGAGCCACAGTTCTATAAAGAGGACTTGTCTTCATTTGGGCAGCTAGACGAAGACAAATCCACTTGTCGAAACGTTGGCTTGGGTTAAGATCTGAGGCTCCCCTTCTACCCCTGTTCAGTGATCTTTTAAACTGTGCAGCCACCCTGTATGTGCCAGGCATTTGTCGAGACCTTACCGCAGTTGCTTAAGTAGTTTTCTACGCTCTAAACGCCACTTTCTTGAGATTAGCAAAATCTAATAGTTTGTTAACTGGAACCAGCACACTACACTAATGTTAGTTTGGCACAGTCTTAAAATAAATTAATCTCTAAAGATGAACGCATAATTAAATTTTGTGCTATTTGATTCAGGCCTTTGTCATAATCATTTTTCTCACCTACCGTTATTTTCTACGTATAATGCCTCGTGTAAACCTGCCCATAGCCCAGAATTCCATGTTTCAGTGTTTGCAAATAAATATATACGTAGTGCAGCAACAAATCATTACCACGAGAGTGCACCCGTCAGTTTATAGTACACAGCCACGTGCCAATGCTAAGGTGCATACTATGAATGAAATTACTACGATTATTAGGATAATTTTTCCAATTATAAACATACGAATTCTGAAATATGTTAGCAGTAAATAAAACACAAAGTTCTGGTAACCGCGGTTACCAAGTGCCAGCAGGTGCCAGCTGCAGTTGTATTGAAAACCTACCGCTTCCATAAAATCATTGCGGAGGTAGCCGACTCACCATTCCTTCAAAATAAAGAAAATGAGTTCACGTCCTGACAAAATATTTCGTCCTCACCTTATATCGAGTCGAATTTAGCACGCTGCTTCTCAGTACGAGCCCTCACAAGCCGCCGAGTTGTAAGCGTTTGGGGCTTATATGTGGCTATCGTCAACGCGGTGTTCAGAATCGCTCACTGGGGGTCTCTCAAGAAGCGCGAAGCAACAACTCATGTTCCTGCATAAATAGATACGCGCTGTAAACTAGCTGTGGCCCTCTCCGTTTTTATTCTTCATACGCTGTCAAAATCAATCCCTCCTCATTCAATGTAGCCCACAACGGTCGCTCGAGAAATTGCACGTGCATTTCACTCCGCGACGCGCGATCCAAAGTCTGTAATTTCCACATTAGTACAATGAGCTGTGTCAGATTCGCTTTTTCATTCTTGCGTCCAGTACCCTAGAGTCCAGCAAGAATGGAATGCGAGCGGAAAATCAAACCAACGGGCAAAATACTCACCGGCTTTGCTAGTGATGACAGCACCGCGCTCGTCCTTACGTCGTTACTTTGCTCCGAAGACGCTGGACGTGCGCCCGAAAAAAGTGGCCATCTTCAGATTCAACCGTACAAGTACATCTTACAAGCATACAAGCTTACGAGCAGTGTATTTGCAAACAGCAAAGCTGCGTACACAGAGAGTATCGCGGCTGCCGCGGCCGTTGCGCCCACCTACGTCGCAAGCCCATTTTTCGACCACATTTTTCGTGACCGGTTCGCCAAGTGGCCGTTAAGTGTCTCTTACTCACTCATCTTTTTTTATTTATTAACTTCTCCAATGACTTACTATTTATAATATTACGCCTTTTTGACACCACTCAATATTTTAACATTATTTAAAAGCTAATGGGTTCAAAATTAGAAACAATTACTATTTCTCACTCTGTTTCTTTTATTTTAGTGTATGGTATGCAGCGCTACCGACAGCGGTAAAATTATGAACTAAACTGCAAGCTACAGACGGCGCGCTTTGAGAGGGATAATCTTGTTACGGTGGGTTTGGCAATCCCCGGTCAGCTGATTTTTGATCGCACCCGTATAAAATGTGTAAACGTTTGTGATACTCTGAGTGCAACGTCGCAAGTGACAACGGAAGCAACCTGTCTTGCCGTCGGAACACCAAGAAGCTTCATGGCGTGTGACAAGCTGTGTACGTGCGCGTGTGCATGTCGTGTCAAATGAGGCTGTAGTCGTGTACGATCAGCCTCAAGCATGCCACGCTAGCCACGCGAGAAGCATCTGTGTTTGTAGATAATCCGTGTTTCAGCGCGCGAGCGCACGTTTCGTACGATCGGCCACAAGCGTGCCATTCATTAATAAGCCGATGCGAGGAACCCCCGTGTTTGTAAATAAATAAGCCGTGTTTCTACGTGCCTGTGTGCGTGTCGTGTACGATGGGCCAAGTGCGTCACTCATCCATAAAACGAAGCGAGAAACGCCTGTGTTTGTAGATTGGCACGCAGAAATTGTATGTTGGGAGGGCACAGTGAAGCGGAAACAGCCATTTCGAAGCTTTCCTCGAGTGGCTGTCTCGTCTGGAAGAAAGTGCATGAAGCTGTGTTCGGAATTTGGGCTTGGAGCGGCGAAGGTCGCACCTACTGATTAGAAAAAAAAATAAAAAAAAACCCATTGGTACGTTTGAAATTTTGTATTCGCAGCCGGGAGGCAGTGTACGTAATTATTTATAGCTACATATCTTATTGAAGTAGAATTACTTCACGGAAGTGGTTACTTGAAGGCGGAAAAAAAAAGAGTTCAGCATCAAAACGATTCCTTTGTAGCTTCATTGGTTTGTAATGTTCGTGTATTCAACTCTCTGCCCAGGGCAACAGCAGCAAGTGTGCATGGTGGGCAATGAAGATCAAAACTGCTGACCGTTTAGGCCACACTTGTGTGGATCCAAGTTGGAAATTGAGCCTTAAGCGCTTACTAAAATCTGAAACATTGTGAAAGCTGTTTTGCATGGTTGCGATCATACTTGACAAGTCTGGCAATCCACTACCTGCCTGCTGGCAACTTTTGGAAAAAAAAAAACAGTGCATCGTGAGAGTATCATTGGAAAACTAAGTTATGCCAAACAACTGACAGCTGCTAATAGTATTAACCACTTGTAGTTACCCAAGCTTGCCGATTTCACGATGTTTGCAAAAGTGGAGCTATCCATTAACTTGCGATGCAGGATGAATAAGCAAGCACTTGGTTATGAATGCAAGAAGAAATTTCGAAACTGTAGTGTGCCATTAGTTCATTCATTGATCTTATGCTTTCTTACACAATTCCCACTTGCACTGTTTCTCCTATTCCTTGAAGTTCAGTTTAGAAAAAAATTGTCAGCTTGTTACCGCAAGTATGTCATTAGGTTGGCTTGACCTTCATAATAACACATTAATGTCTGCTTTTAAATTGCCTCGTAATTCTGCTCTACAGGTAGATGATGCCTCTAGGGTGTTGAAATCACAAATCTGTGCCCCTAACTTGAAATATGGCCTGATCAAACTCAATCATTTCACATGCCGGTTGACCCTTTTCTTTGCTTCACAGTCACTATATAATTATTATTATTACTATATTATTAGGACGCTATATTATTTGCATAGTCGTGCTGTTCGCACTACCGAGGCAAGAGCAGAAAGTCTACTTCGTAGAAGTGAACTGTGGGGCTGCAATTATGCTAACAAAGTAAAGGACAGGACAACAAAAATATAATGAACACAGGTTGCCAAGCTCACCTTTGTTTTTTAACCTGCTTTGCTCTATATGATTACTATGGTCAGTTATGTGTGCCGTATAAAGTGAAAGTTTGTACAATTCCCAGATACAAGGCACGATTGCAGGGTTTCGAACAGAAATGAGAGTTCCTCTTTGCTACGCTTAGCTCTCTCTGTATTCAGAAAACAACTTGACTGCATTGTTTGTTGTCTTTTCGACAGAGGCACTATTGATTGCAATTCAAGTTATCCAGCGAGATTGTTTGATTAGCTTTTAGGCACATATTTTAATTCAGCATATGGCTGCATTCTCACTCTTATTCTGTTTAGATTATAGATGAGAACGAGTCGGTGGCGGAGGGCTATATGGGTGCTGTAATGCTTTCAACAAACGTCGAGTACAACCGCATGCATCTGCCTTTTGTCCTGCGCCTTATCTTGGTATGGTGAAATGCAGGAAATGTAATTCACCACAAGTTATAAAGCACTATTAGTTATTTCTGATGGAATTCTTGAGACGGTATTTTCTCGATAGTTGGTCATCATCTTGTGAAGCAAAAAAAAAAAAAACAGGCCATAGCACAATTTTTGAGCTTGGCTGAGCTCACTTTGTCTTTGTGTTCTTTTCTGTGTCCTGTTTTTTAGCTCTGCTTCTTATGATGGTGCATAGTTATTTCATTATACTTAGAATTATCGCATTTTTTTATATATTTATTGACCTGATGTTGATCTGCTAATTGTCATTTTTTGCAAAAAGCACTTGGGTTCTATGCAGTTTAGAGGGCTTAGGTAATGCATTACAGATTTGTTGAATCAATATTTTAATGTTCAGCTGCAGCCATGATGAAACCTTTGATCCAAACAGCCAGAGCACATCTGGCTGATTGTTAGTATGTAGCATAGCACATATGACATCGATGTATATGAAAGCTTTACAAGTGTGAAAGTATTTCAGGTTCCTCCTTTCCAAGTTGCATTTTGCTTTCATGGTTAGTCTTTTTCTTGTAGACATTTTATTCTTTCAGTAACTCTTAGAGAGCTGACAGTAGTTGTAAAACATCACTGAAGGAACAGAAATGTGTTCTGCTATTTCCTTAAATTGACATCATTTCATTAGGTAATGTCAGTGGAGCTCTGGAATGAAGACCCCACTCATAGGCTGAAGCAACTCCTTGTGTTTTTCCACCTCCTCCTTATAGCTGCGTTTATTTTTGATGTTCAGGAAACTGTGACATGGTCGCTTATCATACTTGTTCTGATAACATTGCTTAGGACACTTATATATGGGTAAGCAAAGATGTTCCAGCAATAAAATTTTGTATGGGATGAGTTCTTCAGTACCTCCAAGAATTTCTTTGGCATGATTTTTATTAGTGTAGTGGCCATGATGCATCCACCTTTCACCAGTCATACTTAATCAGACAGTTTTGAGTTAGCTTACAAACAGTACTTTCTATTTGTTTTCTATCTGTGAAGTGTTAAATTGCAGACAAAGCAAAATTAGATGTGTGCATCTCTCACTTTTCAAAATTATTGAACAACTTGTATAATTATAAACTGGCAAAAACTATACAGTGTGCCCCAAGGATAAATTGCTGTGGTAAGCTTCTCACCATGAGCATCAGCATTTATTGTAGTCTGAATAGTATAAGATCGAAAACGCATTTGTTTTCCTCAATGTCTTCATATATACCTTGTGAACATGAAAATAGCGTTCAGCATTTTATGCTGCCTGCCATAATGCTTACTGTATAAACCATATTTCGACCTCTAATGCTCGTTGCCAACTCTGCAAGAAAACAACCTTTCAAAAGTGATTCTGGCTTACATATTTTCAGCGGCCTAGCATTCTTTGAGAAATACTTGTTTCTGACAACAACCATCCTCACTAAGCCCTATGACATTCCATTTCATACCCTCTAGTTCCTCTAACAGCACTGCTAAACTAGCATCACTAGCTAGGGTTCTAGCGTTAAACGTTGCCAGGGTCAGTTTCCAATGGCGGCCTGTCCAGTAGTATCGCATCGTACCTGTACTCACCTATGGGGCTGAAACGTAGAGGCTAACCAAGAGGGTTCTACTTAAGTTGAGGACAACTCAGAGGGCTATGGAACGAAAAATGGTAGGGGTAACATTAAGAAATAGGAAGCGTGCAGAGTGGGTCAGAAAAATAACTCAAGTTACTGACATTCTAGTAGAAACTAAGAAGAAGAAATGGGCATGGGCAGGACATGTAGTGCGAAGAGAGGATAACCGATGGTCACTCAGGGTAACAAACTAGATTCCAAGGGAAGAAAAGTGTAGCAGGGGGCAGCAGAAAGTTAGGTGGGCGGGGGAGGTTAAGAAGTTCGCAGGGGTCAAGTGGATACAGCTAGCACAGAACCGGGTTATAACATTAGAGAAATATGGAAGAGACCTTTGCCCTGCAGTGGGTATAGTCAGGCTGATAATAATGATGATGATAATTATTCCTGTTCTGAAAACCCGAAACATATTTTTCTTTTTAACAATACTCGTATACATACCTCTTTTAAAGCGGGTAACTAGAACTACATGCTACAGTGTCATTGCCTTGTTTGAAGACAGCATAAAGCTGCTTTGAACAATGCTGTTACTGTTTACATACTCAGCATATGGCTTGGTGGATTTTTTTGCTTTCATATTCCATATGCCAACCATTATTTATCTTTGGGATATTACACTGGGCGTTACGAAGTTTCTTGGGACAGGCTTATTTCCTTACTTTTTCTTTTATCAGCTCATATGGCACATGCATCAGCAATCTCGTTGCAGCTAATCCCAAAATGTATCCTATGGCTACAAAAGATTTTATGTGGCTGTTGCATCATTTAAAATGTCCCTATGGAAAGTGTTACAGGGTTTTGCTGGAATGTAGTGCTCAAATTAAGTGCACTCTCGCCTCTGTATGAATTGTACTGTTTTTGAGACTTCTGATGAGGGTCAGCATAACATTCACAAGGAGAAAGAGAACGGCAGTACATGCAGTGTTGTTTTCCCTAATTGCATATTATGTGCCACTTCCACTTATATGCAGCTAGCTCAAGCATATGGAGCTTGTTTCACGATGTGGAAACGCCACTACAGCACATACCTTTGATCCTCTGCACTTGGAGCTATTGCTAAGGCCCGCGATTCTGCACATTGTGCCATAGTGTATATATCTTTATTTTTCCTCTTTTCTCCCTATCGCTCACCTCTTTGATTTCGTCTTCTGCTTCCTCACTACCCATTTATTTCTGCCGTCCCAATTCAGGTGCTTCAGATATCAGATAGCAGATACCGGGGCTGACAAACACCTTTTCCTTCCTTTCGGATATATAATAAACTAATTACATACTACTGCTACTGCACATGTGCTAGAAAATTGCTTTTCCAGCCGTAATAGGTACCTCTGACAAAATTTGCATTGCATTCATTTTCATAGCAGAGGCTGACTACTGTTCTCCCTGGAAGCGAATGTCATGTCTGTATACATGAGCAAGGCGCAAGCTGAGTAGCTGGGCTTTCATTTTTCTTTCGATCGCGATGCCCCAGTTTTCTCGTCGCGGCGCTGCTATCATTTCCTAGCACAATCGAGCGCAGACGCGCAGACCCCTTGATTTGTGCCAAATGCGCATAAGCACCACCACATCGCGGTGCTGCAGCGTAGCTTGCGAGATGCGAAATTGCGTGGAATTTGTGCAACGCGTACACATGAAACCTGCGGCAACGGCTGCGTGAGCGAAGGCTCTTCGGCTTACTTTCACCCGAGCTGTATTAAACTCTATATAAGAGATTTTGCGAGAAAACAAAGCTGCGTGCTGGGGCTTCGCCATGTTTACCCCAGTTTACAAGCGAAGCTTACCTGAAACGGATATTTCATGTTTCTGACTTTCCACGGCCGTGTAGCTTCGCTCACAGCGTGCATAGACATCGCGGCGGCGGCGGCGGCATACGTTGACTTAGCTATGACGTATAATCTTTTATAAGTGAAGTTATTTGTTCTCTTTGAAGATAAAAACGTCTTCCGAGGCCAGTCCTCGCGGATAAACGGTCGTTGAATGCGGCCGGCACGCGATTATACAAGCACGCTGTACAAGGCGATGTGCGAACCGTAGGCACTGCCGCTGTCGTTTGCGTGGCTGCACACCCGCCAAGCACAACCGGCCAATGCAGACATCAACCTGATTAGTTTGTGGGAAGGCAGGTGAGGCGTGAAAAACCAGTGAGCTCCTCGTCGCGATCGCGGCTTCCGATGTAGCATCCGATGTACTACATTCGAATATAGCCTGCATGCTCGCTTGCGGGGAATAAGGCGAGCAATAACTGGTATATTTGTCGAATGTACGTGGCTTTAGGACATTCTACTACGTGCACTTTAATGCTCAAGAATCGACTCGAAACGTCGGACATACTTATATACTTCGTTCTACCACACCGCCATATGGTGCGCTATGCACGAGATGAGCCAGCCAAGTTGGCCGCCATTCTTCATTACCGCCCACCTTGACCACCTTGACACCAAGGCTGCCCCATGATGGCCCCACCGTAGGGAACCATAACCACCGTATCCACCACAGAAGCAAGATCACACACCATGCACACCTTTTGCTACCATCGCCAGCATGGCGCCACGAATTCAGTCGGGTTTTTGGTGGTTAGGGTGGAAAATGGTGGCCATGGTTATTTTTCGGTGGTTATGATGTGGGCAGTATGGTGGTCGAGATTGACCACCATAAAGCATGCCCATCATGGACACGAAAAAAACACCATGGCCACCGTTTTTCCACTCTAAATACCATAAACCCACCACAAAACGATGGTGGTTTTATGGTAATCTACGGTGGGATTTTCGATAGGGTGCTGTTTTTAGTAAAAGTCGCATAATTTGCAGGCTCGTTTCCAGGTGATGTGGCGCGATGGTTTGTTTTTATCCGTGATATGAGTCCTGTAGCTACTGCGGGGAGAAATTTAAGGGCGACTTTTTTTCTATAAAGCGCTGCTTTTATTCCACTAAACATCAAATGCCTGTTAGCCGCTTTAAATGTTTTAAACTGACAGCGTTTATTGGCTCTTACTGTCGCCGTCACTCCAGTGCCATTATATTTTCCAAATAAATGACGTCACAATGATTACATTAGAAAATAGAAATCCTGGGCGTACCGAAAATGGCGCCTCCATCTCTCGGATTCCCAGCCGAGCGCTTTAACTACGCCACGCCAGGGATTGTGAAAAGCATATTGTTAGATACTACAGTGAGCGTTACAATATTACACTTGTTTTTTCTACCGTCAGAATAACAGTAGCAATGTGAGTGACGCTGGAATTAGTGATAATTTCCATAATGAGAGTAGCTGTAATAATGAGGGTGCATTTAGTTTATAATGAAAACAAACGTGATGCACTCTGTGCCCCATCAAAGCTCAGGCTTTCGCATTTCTGCAATGTGGATTCAACAGTGTTCATTGTGAGTCTCAAAATGCCAGCTCGTTAAAAATAAGAAAAGAAAACGTAGCACGTTTGCAATAGGTCTCTGTAAACGCACGTACAACTGGTAATGCAGAACCGATTTTATGCATTCTTCATACTACCAGTCGCTAACGCTAAGTGATATTGAAACATACTAAACAAGTGTGCGATACAACAGGAGGAAGTTCCACGGTGATTATTCTTGGAAATATCAAAGGGACGCAAAACAAGCTATGATATTGAACTTTTTACTAGATTTCTTTGCTTCAAAGTATTTCACTTTGTTATTGCAAGAGTGGTATGATATATCGGCATTCGTGCAGTACCACCCGGCCCTTTTTTCATCTAAAGACATTGGGCCCGCACCTCTATACCTCTTTTTTTACATTTTGAAAAGTATTCCACAAACTCCGGTCATTTCACAAAGAGCCTGCTTTTCCAGTGAAAGATATATGTTGCAATGATGTGTCTGTTGTAGTGCTGGCACTAAATACAAAACATGGGGTCTAGTTTAGAGAGCACATGTGGCAGCACGCCATCCAAGCCGTGGCTTGGCAAACTAAAGTTACTGTCACAGATATGACTTAGCAAGCACATTATCACAGTTCGGCGCGAGACTGTTCAAACTCACTAGATTGGTCAATGAGGCGCTTAACAAGCCGCCATGTGAAATGAAGCTAACTGCAACGTACAGTGATCGACTTCTGGTCGGGCTCGACGGACAGCGTCATGCGTAGAACATTGTTTTTTGATGAATAAGAAAAATAAAGTGTTCCTAAAGTGTTCCTTAGGCGCTAAGCGTCACCTTCCTTTCAGCTCGTACAGTCATCATACTGGCGCTTCTTAGGTGATTCGAAAGAAAGACATGTAAGAGACCTGGGAATCACTCTATGTTGAGACCTAATTTACTACTTCATATTTTTAACGAAAAAAACTACATTTGTAAACTTTTAGATACTTGAGGCTGGAGTTATTGTACCCTCAAACTGTCTATTAATATAAACACATCCCTTCCCTGGCGGGTTTCTAGTCTCACGTTTATTTTTGTGAACTGCGTGCCTTTGATTTTTAAGAGCGTCCAAATTACTGTTTGGAAACACATGATAAACTACACGCGTACCTTTTCCCGCGCACCAGAAGCTTAAGCTATTTCTGTAAAATGTTCCCAAACGTATTTCAAAATTCCATAGATATACCTTACAACAATTTACGTATTCAGTTGGTGAACAAACTCCAGGGTGAACATTTAGCTAGTGAATGAAATCTTAGATTCCTCTATCTCAGTGTTCTTTTAATGGTCCTCAGCTTTGTCTCTAATATTAAAAAACACACAGACTATTATTCTTTGTTTCCAGGTTTAACTGCTGAGTAATGAATATATATTCGCCATCAACCGGCAACTTGTCCAATTGTCATCAATATGTGCATTAATACTTTGAAGTTTTCATTGTTCATAAACAATGACTAAATTTAACGTTGCACCAGACTTGTGCATACAGCCCGCTAATGACCGCGTAGAATACAAAAAGCCAAGAGTTTTCTTCATGTAAAGTAATTATTCTCGCGATCCTTTAAGAAAACAAGAAAAAAATTGCGTGCTCCACACTTTGACCAGCGAAGACTGTCATCGAAAAAAAAAATTCTTGACAGACATTGTTTGGCCCCACTTTTTTGCAGGGCCAGGTTGAAAAATTCTTTGAAGGTGTTCTTTCGTGCCATCCATCCAGGCGGCATCAGTTTCCGAAAAAAAAAAAAAACATCCCGAGCAACATAGAGAACCTTAAACAAAGCGCTCAGTGATTGATGCTTTCAAAAATTGGACTTCCGACTCCTTCGCAGAGCGCAGTTATAAAACACTGCGAAGCTGTAACTATTGCAGCAGGAAGACACACTGCATCACAACGGTTGTTGGACTGGAAGCACAGGGTAGTGTATAATTACGTGACTAGACTCAGAGGAGCAGGCTGTGCAGGTTCATTGCAGAATGTGATGTGTGGCACCATATGCCAGAAAGCGGATCGCACGCTTGTCGCGTCTCTAAGCATGAGCTTGTGGCACTGGCAGTGCAAAGTCTTCTAGGTGTTGGGTTACATAGTATGCTAAATTTCCCCATTGCGATACTGCCAATGATCGAACCCCCATTTATATCAGTGCCTACTTCATGCCTTGCATTAGGGGACAGTTTGATATCTGACTCCCTCTCTCTCTCATGCTCTCACTATATGAAACTCGGCACCTGCGTTACACTAACCTAGTTTTCTGACCAAGCACTTGATACACTTTGCAAACTGACCTTAACTGCGGCCGCGCCTCTAAACGAAATTAGATTATTTACTATGAAACTTCGCTGACAAGGTCGTTTGCTATGACGAAAAACATGGGGCGACTGGCGCAGACTCTTTCAGGTGAGTAGCTCAGGAAGAGCACAGATTTTGTAAACTTTATTCTTGTAAGCAGCATGTTTGTCTACATTCTTTTTTTAAAATTCATGTTTCCTGTTCTTTCAAACAAATTTGCGTTATAGAGAAATATTGCCAGTTCTTTGTTTCACTGCCAATTATATGACCACATATTACACTGGTATCAAGGCACATAGTATAAAGACAAAAATAATGTTTTATCTGCAGCAGTGCATAGAGAATACATTTTGGCATATTTATCGCACATATTCGTAGTAAGACCTGTCCGCTGATGCAGGATGCGGAAGATCTGCGCCTCTTTCAAGAATTGTGAACGGTCGGACAGTTTCAAGAGTGGCTATGCCATGGATTGTGAGTAAATATTTTGAGATTCTTTCAATGCGTTAGCTCCAGCGTCGCTAACTTGCCAATTTTACTGCAGCATTCAAGCGAAATCTTCGCAGCGCCATGTATCAGACCAAACCGTTTGACCTACAACGAGAGGTTGCAGTTCGTCTATATAGCCTAACTATCGTACCACCTTTGATGTACCGTAACTTATCCGTTCATGAAAGATACAGGATCGTGTGTTCGTTCTTGCAGTTCACAGAATCCTCGACTCTATAGTCTGGAAAATTTAGTGGCTGCAAAGTCATATCAGCCTATGTCTAAACCTAGGCCTAACAAAAGCAAAATCTAGCAAAACGACGTATGAGCTTTATCTAATTATATTGTAGCAGGATTAAAAATTAGTAATCTTTTACCACTTACAGGATAAAACTTAAAACAAACGACAATTGTTACTACATTCTTGGGACAACATGATTCATTCAATTTCCACTGTAATGAAATCAAATCGAACAGGCCCAGAGTCTTAATTGTTGATGTTGTATATGGTAAATGCAAAATATTTTTCGAGTGCAGCTTAACGAAGCGAATGATCTTAAAGAATAAGGCGCCGACGGATGCACTGCAGACCAGATGAGTATAGGATCTGATTTCGACTTGAAATAGTTTTTCTTTTGTAGCCGAGGCTGATTTGACTAGGTTCTATAAAGGGGTTCCATAAAGCTATGACGTTTACATATTAGCAGGGACGCAATAGTTCATGCGAAAATGCGTTATTGGGGATTTTTGCTCCATTATTGAATATGTGTTTTGGTTATATCATACACACCTCCACTTCCGAAGACGCAATGGGGAATAAAATTATTTCATTTTATGCGTATTTCTAACAGAAAACCGCGCGGCTACTTCCTTTTAATCTTTGTGGTAACTGATTTCCAAATCGGATGCATGAAACCTAGAAAGAACTTTTTTATAACTGAGTAATTATAAATTGCCTAGCGGAAAAAATATTAAAAAAAAACATACACGAGAGGAACTGACTCTTTTCTCAGCTTTTTACCTCCTTGACTTTACTGTTAGACACTACGAGCTTTACACAGATTCAGGTTATGTAAAAAAGAGCGCTAAAGCGCATTTCCAACACTTTGGTAGGAAATAAAAAAAATATCCATAGGGAGACAGGAGCGATTTTAAAATAAAAACATAAGATTGGAAATATTTCGCCAGTAGTTACAGTTTTATAATACGTTGAAAAACGCATTCCTCATTTTTCTACGATGAATGACATTTTCTTGATGTCTTCTAAAAAGACAATCGCAGTGAAGCAAATTGGTGAGAAATATAAATCACTGCTTTTTGCCCACCAAATTAAAATGACGAAGTTACAAATCATAGCTCAGTGCCTCACACACAAGAAAGTAATGCCCAATTGGTCCTGGTCCGTGGCTGGAGCCTGATGACGCAAGCATTACTCTCGTGCCCCCATCAACTAATACAGCACAGCCTGGAACCATACCCCTGGCAGTGAGAGGGCGAACAAAAAAGTCATTGAAAATGGGCGCGGTTGAATACGTCTTTTTTAAATAAATCCCAACAGATGGAGCAAATTCGCAGCACTTGGTTAATGTCACTCTACATGCATCCAAGCGCGTAGATATGGCTAGCTGGAACATTCCATTGATACCCTATGGCGGCGGTTAAGCGGATGTACGGATGGCTTACTTTTTATCACAAATATCATTTCTGCTGCAGCAAATACGATTGCTGCGTTGTAGTGTCCAGAACAAGTGCCCAGAACAAATACAATAGAATGAAATATGTGTATTTCCCCTGGTTGGGCACTAATAATTGCGTTCAAATCGACCAAGCAATTAAAATATTTTTACTTCGATTACGCAGGTGTTTCTCCGCGCTCTCTTTGAGAGCAGAGGTATATCTGCAGCCAGGACTTGCAGCGGCAGCATCATATCGCGAAGCTTCATAGTCTCAGCAGCGCACTGTTTCGTTAGTCTGTGAGTGTACCATCTTCCTGTCAACCTAGCGCCAAAAAGACAACAGAACAAAGGTTGCTTTAGTGAGTGCAATTTCCGCGTCAACTTATTTTGGTCTGCATAAAAAGCAATATAAATTCCGTACTTCTATTTTGCCCAGTGTGTCTTGCAATCAGTCTGATTGAAATAGGCTTCAATTTATGTAGTAACTAGTTCGTCTTAAGACTGAAAACACGTCCCTAATAGCACGATTGAGGCAAAAAGCATTGAAAAGAGGTCTAGCTGAATAGAATAATTTTAGGAAGTGCTTGAGATAAGGATGAACTTGACGCCATGTGGGAGGGGACTTTGTGGAATTCTCACCATATACGTAGGAGTGTAGCTTGACCTGTGTAACCCGTATTGGGCTTTTTAAAACGAGGCGCCAACCGGCTGCTTGCCACTTGACCAGCTAAAGGCTCGGAGCTTTCGCTGTCGCATAGCAACATGTGAGCCAAGAAAAAATTGTTCAGAACAAAAAATCTTTAATTTGAGTGGCAGGTGTTTTTACACAGCCATTATGATGAAGGTGACACTACAATCCATTCTAGTTCAGTTCAATCGTTCAGTCGTGCCTGACCCTTCGTGAACCTATGGACCATATCACGCCACGCTTTCCGGTCTCACTATCTTCCTAACATCACATAACTTCATCTGCAGCGTTTCAAGGGTGCTGCCTACCCCTTCATCTGCAGCGTTCGCTGCCTACCCCTTCTCCGGTGACCCTCAAACTTTCTCAACATCAAATCTTTCTCCAACGACTCCTCTCTTCTCATCAGATGACCTAAGTAGCTGAGCTTTAACTTTAGAATTTGACCCTCCAATGAGCAGTCAGGGTTCATGGTCGACAATATCGACTGATTTGACCTTCTGGCAGTCCAAGGAACTCTCTAGAGTCTCCGCCACCACCACAATTCAAACGCGTAAATTATTCGGCGGTCAGCCTTCTTCACAGTCCAACTCTGGCATTCGTACATCACAACGGGAAAGACAATAGCAAGAGTTATACGGATCTTGGTTGGCAGTGTAATGTCTCTGCTCTTTACTACTCGGTCCAGGCTAGCCATGGCTCTCTTTCCCAGAAGCAGGCGTCTCCTAATTTCATGGCTGCAGTCTTCTTCCGAGGTAATCTTGGAGCCCAAGAAGAGAAAATCTGTCACAGCTTCCACTTCTTGTCCCTTGATGCTCCAGGACTTGTCAGGGCTAGATGCTATGATCTTTGTCTTTTTAATGTTCAGTTTAAGCCCAAACGTCGCGCATCAGAAGTCTCTTGAGTTCCACTTCACTTTATGCCATTAAAGTGGCATCATCCGCATATCTAAGGTTGCTGATACGTTTTCCAGCAATCTTCACTCCAGCTGAAGACTCGTCCAGACGGGCCTTCCTCATGATGCACTCAGCAACAGGTTAATAGGCAGGGCAAAAGAATGCAGCTGTGTCACACTCCTTTCTCAATCGGAAAGCAATCAGTAAGACCATGCCTAGTTGTGACTGTGGCCTCTTGTCCTGCATACAGGTTATTGAGGAGACAGATGATGTGAATTGGAACTCCGATCTCTAGGAGAGCTTGTAACAATCTGATGTGATCTACGCAGTCAAACGCTTTCGCATAATGAATAAAGCAGAAGTAGATGGATTTCTGGAACTCTCTTACTTTTTCCATGATCCAGCGGAGGTTGGCAATCTGGTCTCTAGTTCCTTTTCCCCCTGCTCAACCCACTTTGCACATCCGGAAGCTTCCGATCCACATACTGCTGCAGCCTACCTTGGAGGAATTTCAACATCACCTTGGTAGCATGCGAAATAAACAGCCCATTTACAGGGTCATCATATTTTCAAACGTGTGAGAATTTCACATTAAAATTGCCTTGAATAAAACTAAATTTGAAAGAGAGAGAACGATGCATGCGGAATGCATATTTAAAACAGCCCATTTGTGTTGTATATTCGCAATAACCTACGCATATGAACGGTAGCACAAGAAAATAAGTACTTATTGACAAAACAAAACCAGTATGCACTTAGTCTCAGGACATAATCCCTAGTAATATTTGAAAAGAGCACTACTATGACAGGTCGAACAACTTTAAAGACGATTGCTGCACTCTCTAATAACAAATTCCCCAGCGCAGCTCATTCCCTTTCTTCTATCAATACAATGATGTGAACAGTGTGACCAGCCCCGAAAATCTCATCTAAACTATATCATGCTGCAGCTTCCGACTTCCTGCTTCTCGGCGATGCTTAGTGTCTCAAAATTATCTCAGAACCCGAAGCAGAACGCTAACGCAGAGTGCGATAGAAAGGAGACAGAGATAGCGGGAGAGCTTCTAGGGTGTTGGTGATGCTGTCCTCGGTGAGGCGCGCACTCTGCCAGATAGGCCGTGTCTTGATCTCCTCGCATCTGTGCATATGCAACATACCCACCTTCCAAGAGCTCGTGTGTCTGCTCTCTCTTCTTCTGGGAAATTGCTTTCGGTTCATTTCGCTGGGTTACACAGCCAACGGCTCCGATGCCGGCACGGCTTAAGCGCTGAACGGGCTCATAAGAGCGCCTATATAAATGCCGGTATTTACCAATAATCAGGTATTTAGATATCATCTTCCTGAAGAAACAGGTTTGCCGACAGAGTCCAACATGTTGCTCTGCTGAGTGATCTTTGTTTTAACAATCACGTTTAAAGTAGAAAATAGGATGCGTGGATAACATTATGGCACTGAAAATAGAGACAGGAAATATTATATACGAAACATGCGCCTTCTAATAAAAATGGAGTTGCGTTTTTTGTCCTAAACTCAAGCATTGTATGCTGCACGTATAGTTCATGCAAAAACTAACGGCTAACTGCAACCTAGTAATACGTGATAGTGTTGCCCTAATTTGAACACACTATATTTGCATTCACTGGTTTTGAAATTAAACATTTTTGAAGTACACGTCTCGGCATTAGAATGTGATTGCACAGAGTATGTCTATCTCTGCAAAGAACGTTTAGCGATCACTAGAAAACTGTTCTTTTGTCGTGAAATGCCTGTCCTTCAGAAAATGCACCCTGTGTGTTGCCGACGCTGGAAGCGAAAAATCAGGACATGGCTCTGGCAGATATTGGTAGCACCGTTGCCTGATGTTACTCGGCCACAGCACTCTCCCAATTCGGCATAATCAGCAAATTTGAGCATTTCATTTCAAATTGGAGTGTTACATCAGTATGCCGACTTCTAAGAGATCTGCATTCTGAGTCGGACGCGCCACACTGATGTCCCGCTGATAATGCCGTACAGCTCGGTAATGCGAATCTATAGTTTTATATCACGAAGGAGACACGGGGGTTGTTCCCACTTGAACGCATACTAAAATAATGCGGCAGAGATAAAAAGTAAAACCCAGAAATTAGTATTTAAGACGTAGGACCAGTAATACATACTAATAAGTATCCACAAGAAATGGCAACCAAGGGCAGCCATAAAGCTATCGCGCCATAGGTTTAAATTGGCAACTTCAGCTTTTCGCAATCTTTAATTATCTTCAACATGCCATGCTAATCTGAGCACTGCTATGGGACACAATTTTTATGCAATAAAATGTTCCTTTAAAATCACATTCTGAGACGCATGAGATATTTATCATTGCAGAACTAGGACAACTATTTATAAATTAGCTTTATGGCTTCAGTATTGAAAAGGTTGGACCCCAGTATACTCAACTCCTAAATTATGACGCGAGCTTCTTTGCAAGAATGGCAACTACTGATGTTCAAAACTAGTCGTAACAGTCATGCCGCATGAACTATTTATTTCCAAGTATACAAGAATTCCAATAGTGTAACCTTCACAGAAAAAGCCTAACCTGTTGGTTTTATAGGAAATAGAACGAATTGTTCGTTTCACCATTTGGGGTGAAGCAGTTTTTGGTTGTGGCAGCAGGTTGTGTTTTTCATATCATTTTCCCACCTTTCCTTTCGTTTGTCTGAATGCAACTACTTGTTTTGGTGGCTCGTTGTACCAGAACAGATGATGAACGACCATCCAGTGTGGATGTCTTCTATAACAGCAGTAAAGTCGAACATGGGCCTAGAATGAAAGCAAAAATTTTCACCACTCATCCTGACTTCGTGCTGAGTGTCTACGCGAATGATATATCTATCTTAAAGGTGAGAATATACATTTTGCCTGATTCAATAACATATACGTGTTATCTTTACTTACAAAAAGTTTGTTTTAAAACTGCCTGTGTCAAAATAAAACAGGTGGCATGATAAAGTTTTCTGACATATGTTAGATTTTTTTCAGCAACGTTATGACAGCACCTGGAATACTTTCGCTGCTCTCTCTGGAAAACATGGGTAAATTATTACGTAGTAAAATGAAAACTTGAAACGGAAAGCATACCTTGTTCATTCATTTACTCACTGTGGCGTACTTTATTGATTCGCCAGTATAATATAATAGGAGTGATTCACTCCTTATTTAAAAACCAGCGCAGCTGAGGAGCAGCCTCCCAGCGCCATACCTGATTATGGGCCCAGTATGGAACTAGAGATTGCCACGAAAGATACTGAGACGCGCAAACTCCCACTCTCCGTTCTCCTGGAGTGGTCTCTCGGAAAAGAAAGAAGACCTTAAATAAAAACTAAAATGCAGTAATTAGCTCGCGTACGCTAAAAAACCTTAAGGAAATAGAAAAGAGAGGGAGGGCGGAAGATGAAAGAAATGTGCACAAACGGTGGGATTCGTACCAGGTACCTGGAGTTTCCTAATCGAATACGATAACCACTGCACAAGCAAGGGTTTTTTGTAACATTTATTTCTTATACACCTGAAAAAACGTCCGAGAAAAAAAGCCACTAAAACAGATGATGCCTCAATCATCGGGCTGAATAAGTTACCCCGTTATACCAGAGTAATTCCTAAACATAACCAATCTCAAAATTCTGGGAGGCACATAGACGCATCGACATGCGGAAGCCAACTACGCGGCTCTCGCAGTACAGAACACACTCACCCTCCCCTCCTCCCCCAAAACGTTCACTGCGCTCGGAGTAAAGACTTAGATGAACGTAGTGATTCAGCATGACGGATCATTATTAGGCTTTCCGACCATCTAACTTCCCCCATTATCATAAACAAGAAACATCAGAGCTTTTCCGAACACACTTCAATGCTCGCTCTTAAAGCATCACTTGAGACATGCTCTTGTTTTCGCCATGACTGCTAAAACTGCTGATTGTGCTACACGCCAGAAACCATTGTCCATTGCTTTTTTCAATTCCGTGGTGCAATTTTTTGGGAAATATTGCGGTGGCTGCTAAAGACGGACGTTGATATCACTGCATGTAGTACTCGCTTTTTTCCTGTTCGAAAAGCTGGTCTTCTCGTAACAAGTTCTTTATTATACCGAGAAAATGCTATAATAATATGCACTGTTTACAGACGTTTTACGAAATGCAGCAAGACACTTCGAACACAAAAGTAACAGAGCACGAGATGGGCGAGATAAAACAGAGCAGTTCGCAAAGAGACGGTGCTACTGCTTTTAAATTGTCTTTCTCTTCATACACTGCAAGCAGTCAAACAGTATTTGTCAGAAATAAGATCTTGTTGAAGCACTGATTCAAAGCGCCGATTTATCATTCTAGTTTTTCATAAGCTACGCAGTAAAATTAGAAACGAAAACGCATATCAAAGCGCCCGTCTACATTTTGCATTGCGTTGGGGTATCGAATAGAATGATCATTCAAATAAATTCGTTTTTGCTAGGCCCATTGCAGGACATCCCAGAAAAGCCCCGAAACAGTAGTTCAGTTGTTAAAGTACAAGACGGAGGAGACCATGGGCTGGAAGCCGTCAGTACATTTTAAGGAACCCCAGGTTCTCGATGTTTCCGGAGCCCTCTAGTGACGGCTCTCATAGCCTTGCCAACATTAAGACGTTAAAGCAATAAACGAAACCAACCACTCGGCATCCCAGAACAATAATGCGTGCTTACAATTTATGTACCAACCTGCAATGTTTCAAGGTTCTCAGAAAGGCGGTACTTTGCAGGTGAAACGAATCTGCTTGAAACACCTTTGCAGATGTTCTGCTGAAGACAGCAAGGGTTCAGTATGCTTGGCTTCTCAGAGCACGCGAAGCATTCTCGCTGGCGCTTTCTTGCTCCGGATCGTCGGAAGCGGCTCGGAGACGGCGGTGTCATCGCCCTACATGGGACGGTCCTTCTTCCCCTTTTATGCATCACCGTTTCTGTGACCATGCTCCGTCTGGAGTTCTCCTTTCTACGCCTCGACTATCCCTCCAACACCACCTGCCGTGCAGATTACAAATTCATTTCGGTAACCGCCTTCATTGTAACCGGTGGGTTTAAATTGTTACATCCGAATTTCACACCTAGATCCGAAATTCTGTTGCCAACGTCTTCAGCACGAAGCGACAAAGTGGTGTCCCTATGCGACCACTGGTTCGGCCGCTACAGCCAACCGCAGGTGCCCCCTATAACGGTTTCGGTGCTCAAATGTCGTTTGTGTGAATTCCGCACACACACTTGGTCTCAGCCCGATAAGAAATTCTGTGATCCTTGTAGTATCAAACCATTTGCCACCCCTCCGAACCCACCGCACCAAACGGGTGTACCATACCTTTAAGAGCAATGATGGCTTTAAGTTGGGCAATGTCGGCACTCGTCCTGATTGAATGTATATAACGGAAGGGCAGCATAAACGCAGCTGCTCACTCGGCGGCCACGTCGGCGCGAGAGGAATCTGTAGTGACGACACACAATATTAATTTTGGTGGCGCGCCACGCAGTGGTTTTGCTTAATGGTCACGGGGTAAGGGAGTTCGCCACAATAATGTCCATTATATGATGACCAAACAGAAATGGTGGTGAGCCACTATTGCTTACATAGGCTCTTGATGGCGTCACTCCGCCCAGTTGACCCGGTGCTTTCTTTTGAATGACATCACACCTATAGCAGCGCGCCACTTTGGCCACTATGGGGCACACCCCTTGGTCACCAACTTAGCTTACATGAGGGTGATCATGTGGCTGGAATTATGTAACTCTAGATTGCAATGCTAAGCAAACTGATCCCATACTTTGGTGCTATGTTGCATCTAAGACACGCACTAAATGTGCAGACATAGTAGCGAGAGCTGGCATTCTAAGCAAGTATCATTTTTGTGAAGCCAAGTCCTCAAAAAATGTTTTCATGTGCAAATTGTAGAAAAAAACTTAAAAAGGGGACGGTACAAGCATAAAATCTATTCTTTGTGCAATAGTTTAGCGCAACAGTCGTCATATTTAGTGTTATATAAGCATAAAGATTATTTTACCTTTGAGGCATTACGTTTAGAAGAGTTGTGACCACGGCTGTCGCTCTAGCTAGTTAACTTCTTATGCGTTGATGCTTGCTGCCTGCTCTCAATAGAGTCTGCTTATGTTAAGGATATCTGTGTGATATGTGTTGTGCATCGAAATCATTTTGATATGTTAGCTTCACAGCACTGACAATTTTGAAAGGTTCGACTGTGTGGTCATGGCACCGACCATATTATTTTATCTGAACACAGAGCTGTGGCGTAACGTTTCGGTGAATAATGTGTGGCGAAGGTTCACAACCGGCAAATTGAGACGCGAAGATTATTTTGCTGATAAATAAGTGTTAGTCCCATTTAAACAATTACGAAAGCATTGCGATGACCGTAGCTCGGCTGGTGCATATATCAGAAAATAAAGCGAACAGAAATGGAGAAATTGGTGATCATTACATCAGATGTGATGCATGTTTTTTTCTCTCAGTGCCTCACCGTTTCCAGGCTATTATTTTGTTCTTTTCTGATGTCTACACATAGCCGTTTGAGAGTGCCGCTAAGAAAATTTCGCAGTTTTTTGTAGTAGCATAGTCAATTCATTTTTCCATTGTATTTTGTTCGTCATTTGGTGATTTGAGAAGGAAAACTTTGCCCATCGTTTTCGCCTTCTAAAGATAGAATCGCCTCACTAATTTCTGGACACATCATGAAAGCGCATCTTTTCTAATTATGTGCGCAATGCTTTCGAAGGAAACAGTCTTTATAGGGGTAATATTTTGGATTTGCACCCTATGTCTCGGATCCACGTTTGCAGACTTCCGACTGTTTTCGAAATAATACAGGGACCGGTAGAGCCACAGTACGCGCACCCTGTGTTTACAAAAGTTATTGCAAATACGAGTGGCACACTAGCGTAATAACGATACTCCCAGCCTTTACAGCCGTCGTACTTGTGAAACTAGAGTATTTCCAACTCAGCTGTAGTGAATCTCACAGACCGCTAGCCTCCTCAGCACAAAACAGTGTGAGAAGCATACTGGTTCACACTTAAAGACAATGGACGACGCTGCTTTAACTTTCACCATCAAAAACATGCTTTATTCTAAACCATTTTTTTAACACGAATCATTCGATATCATCTTCTGCATTGTTCTATTTTACCAGCTTGAAGAACCGTTAAAATTTGGGCGCTTTGTAGCCCCTGTTTGCCTCCCAAAAGCACCAATAAATATATTCCGAAAAAGACTCGTCGTTGCTGGCTGGGGCGTCACCAAGGAAGGCAAGTAGACCTCTGATAAATTGAGTAAAATATTTATTTATTTTAGAGGGGCGCAATCCGCGCATCTGCATTTTGAAATTTTACCTCAGAGGCGGAAAAAATATATATTTCATCCGGCTTCAAAACACGTATTTGTCTCCTATTCAAATGAAAACTTGAAATGGTTTTCAATTATCTCGTGGTTAGTAGAACCAGATAGTATGCTGATGAACCTTCAGTGCTATAAGCACGGGATTTAGACAGTGCTATAATAGAGTGCACATTTCAACTGTATACACTCTATATTTGCTAACCGTCATCTGGATTACCGCATAATATTTGATCTGCCTTAGCAAAAGAAATACAATTTAGAGCTTTAATATATCAAAATTGAAATGAACTCTGATCGACTACGAAACGAATGTATATCGTAACAAAATTGAATCGGGGCTGGACAGAGTGCAAGAGACTAAACTAATCAGTTCAGTTCAGTCGTTCAGTCGTGTACGACACTTCGTGACCCTATGGACCATGTCAAGCCACGCTGTCCGGTCTCTCACTATTTTCCATCCAACCATCGCGTTCACTGCCTACCCCTTCTCCGGCGACCCTCATCCTTTCCCAACATCAAATCTTTCTACAGCGACTCCTCTATTCTCATCAAATGACCAAAGTAGCTGAGCTTTAACTTTAGAATTTGACCCTCCAATGAGCAGTCAGGGTTTATGGTCGACAATATCGACTGATTTGGTCTTCTGGCAGTCCAAGAAACTTTCAAGAGTCTCCGCCAGCACCACAATTCAAACGCGTCAATTCTTCGATGGTCAGCCTTCTTCATAGTACAAATATCGCATCCATACATCACAACTGGAAAGACCATAGCACGAGTTATACGGATCTTGGTTGGTAGACTATTGTCTCTGCTCTTTACTGGGCGATCAAGGCTAGCCATGGCTCTTTTTCCCAGAAGCAGGCGTCTCCTAATTTCATGGCTGCAGTATCCTGCCGGAGTAATCTTGGAGCCCAAGAAGAGAAAATCTGTCACAGCTTCCACTTCTTGTCCCTTGATGCTGCAGAACTTGATAGGGCAAGACGCCATGATCTTTGTCTTTTTAATGTTATGTTTAAGCCCAAACTTCTCACTCTCTTCTTGTACGCGCATCAGATGTCCCTTGAGTTCCACTTCACGTTCTGCCATTAAAGTGGTATTATCCGCATATCTAAGGTTGTTGATACGTTTTCCAGCAATCTTCACTCCAGCTGAAGACTCGTCCAGACCGACCTTCCTCATGATGCACTCTGAATATAGGGTAAATAGGCAGAGCGACAGTATGCAGCCTTGTCTCACTCCTTTCTCAATCGGAAACCAATCAGTAAGACCATGCCCAGTTCTGACTGTGGCCTCTTGCCCTCATACAGGTTCCTGAGGAGACAGATGAGGTGAACTGGAACTCCCATCTCTTGGAGAGCTTGCCACAATCTGCTGTGATCTACGCAGTCAAACGCTTTCGCATAATCAATAAAGCCGAAGTAGATGGGTTTCTGGAACTCTCTTGCTTTTGCCATGATCCAGCGAAGGTTGGCAACTTGGTCTCTAGTTCCTCTGCCCTTGCTCAACCCACCTTGCACATCCGGAAGCTCACGATCCACATACTGCTGCAGCCTACCTAGGAGGATTCTCAACATCACCTTGCTAGCATGCGATATAAGCGCGATCTTGCGGTAGTTGGAACAATCTAAACTAATACATAGTATTTAAATTAGACTCCGCTTTTCTGCCGCTAGTATACTGATATGCTTGTATATTTGAGGTTAAAGACAATTAACGTTTCGACGTACAAAGATGCAAGCTGTAAAACTGCACTGGTTTAAAGAAAAATACCAATCACGGAGCGAAGCTGGACATTTTGTTTTTATGCCTCAAATGTCTAAGTCCCTAAATCTAGGTAATGGGAGTTGTGAAACGCTACCACATTTTGAGGCTCGCAAGGTGTGTCCAAGCTAAGGTACTAAATTATTGCGAGGTGATTGTTAGTGAGCAAGCGAGTGCCCGGGAACACATCAAATTTTGTAACCATTTAAATAGAGCTTTGCGCCAAGATACACCTTAAGTCCTATATGCCTACTAGGCAATTAAAGATGTTGTCTAATCTCATCTCAAGCAACATTTTAGCATGCGTGTTTAGTTTTTACTAGGATATCATGTCAAAATCTATCAACTCATACAAATAAGATTTCGTAGCGTTCTCTATAGCGAAAATATGTTGGTGCAATGCTTGGTTGAAAATACATACTTTCAGAGCAACTTGCTCGGATTCTCGGACAGAAATAAAAGAGCGATATTTTTCACGGCTTCTATTTTACCATGAATCCCCAGCTGGTCTTATGCAGCAAAGAGGTTCATGACTCAAAAATCTGCTATGAAAATATAGGTCGTGTAGTCGTCTAAGAACAGGAACAAAGGGAAAAAAGTGTCAATTCATCTTTAAGAACCAAAGTGTTATACAATTTTTCTTTTAGCGAAGACTACTAGACAGCGTCCAAAATCTGGGTAACCCCTTTTCTCTATTGCGTATATTCAGGATTCAAGTTTCATTGTCAGTAAAATATTGCAATGCAAGAAATGAATACAGGAAAAAGCAATGGAATGCAATAGAATGCAATACAGAAAACTCTGGAAGCGGCAAGCTATAGTGGGGTTTATTCGAAAGTTCTTGAAATTAAAAAGTGTTACCTTTGAAAGAAATAAACTTCAAATACACGAAAAGAACGAGTGTAAACCTCTATAGAAAATATAAACATCGATACAATAACAAACCAGATCACAAACAAAGCGCCAAAAAGAACGCTGCCAGTAAAAAAAAAAACAAATAAACGTGTTTTACATTAAAAAATTGGAGAGGGAGAATCACGGGGTTTAAGTTGAGTACCAATGAAAAAACTTAACCACTGACTGACTAAAGTGAGAGAGGGTGAGCATTTAATGGCGGATGGTATGTCGCTCGAATGAATAAATGTCTAGTACTTATTGCGTATTTTCCACAAGCAATATTTTTGTATTGAAATCCAAGCGAAATACAATTTTTATTGTTTGATTTGAAGGTGAAAAATGACAAAGATAAAAGAAGGAGGCTACAGGGAGTGATTGAAACTGGTAAGAACCGTGCAGCTTGGTTGGACAAGAGCTTGGCTCAGGCAGACAAATATTTGAGGTGTTAGTGAATGAAAAACTGTCTAGTGAACGTTGGCTTTTTGTTATTTCTATTTCTAAGGAGGAGTGTTTTGGTGTAGAGAGGGTTGTTTGAAAATGCTTGCATGAAATACTTTAACACGATAATACCAGAAATGATCGAAATTTGTTGTACATGCGTCGCGATTTTCCCCGCCAACACAAAGAAAATGACTTTTACACTTTCAAAGGTAAAAATAATGGCCTCCACTCAGCTCCTTTAAAAATGGCAACTGCTTCCTGGTAACAAAGCATGAAATATTCAATAATAAACCATTGACTATCAAAATGAGTGCGACTATTCTTCTTTTTGCATGGCTTTGATTCCACTCTCTCCTTCGCAAGAAACTTAAGGAACCGCGTTAGCCTACAGGAGTATTCCGATATTGTGGATTTAAATGCTCCAAATTTCAGTGGTTATCCCTGTAGAGAGAGTAACGCATTTCGCACAACATATTTCCGACATGTCTTCAAATAAGCTTGCCAGTCTATAAAAAGAGCCTTGTTTTCAATCCATGGTCAGTACTGTGATACTGGTGATGCTGTGCTTAGGGAGCTCGGCTACTGCGCACAAGGATGTGGGATCGACTTCCAGCCTCGGCGGCCGCACTTCGGTAGACGCAAAAAGCAGCGCGTTCATGTGCTGTACGATTTCAGTTCAGGTTAAAGAACCCCACGTGGTTAAAATTGCCGGAGCCCTCCACTACATTGTCTCTCAGCCTGAGTGGCTGTGGGACATTAAACCCAACAAACCAAATCAAACATTGATCATGATCAACCAAGGCGTTGGACTTTACTTTCTGTTGCTTTTCTAATACATCTTTTTCTTCTTACAGGTTTGAGCTTTATGGTAGATCCAGGCTTCGACAAAATTTAAAATGCGATCTTAAACGCTAAAACAAGTAAATAATACTCAGTGACGCCAATGTAACTTTTACTTATAGCTGATGCAAAACATTTTGAAGCATGCTGGGAAACAGGATAACAACAATTTTTGAGCCGCTTTCTATATTTTATGCTGTAAAGAAGTCGCACTCCGTCATCTAAGAAAAAGGCAGTCAATACTTTTTTGGTAATGTTGGTAGACACTTCCTTCTATTGGTGTCTGAAATACGCTCAGAGTTGGCGTGCACGGAACGAAGCTCACATAGCACTGATAAAATTACAGGTGGCCGTGGCTCTGAAGTTCTTCGTTTTATTTTCAAGAAAGCACTGCCCTATGGAAAGTGCAAGCCGTTGCTTCACAAACAAGCCCGAGAAAAACTTAATGGTACCATTGTTATATGCGCGCGTGCAAAAGGCCAAGATGCTTGTGATGTGAGTATGTTCAGCGGTTAAGAGCAAGTTCCATCTCTCAACAAAATATCTATTTGATGGTGACCTCATGATAGTAATCTAGAGTATCTCAACATCGCACGTCTAATAGAATAGATTCGTAATTTAGTTCCGTTTGTTAAAAATATATAGTAACCTTTTGATACTGATCATGCTGAAATTGATGAGAAAGAGGTTATGCACAATAGATGTGCAATATGGGCTGCAACCTTTTCGCATTTATATAGACGGATTGGTTTGGTTGGTTGGTTTGTGGGGTTTCAGGGGAAAGAGCGGCTCATTTCTTTGATGATTAGTGAAAATGGATGGGTAGGTATCTGAGTTTTAAAAATACTATGGAACGCAGGCAGGTTGATTTTAAATTCATGTTGTATGGGTAGGTGCGGCTTTCCGACCAAGCAATGCTGTGCAATTCTGGCAGCAGCATTTCAGGTTTTCTGTACCTACTGAAGAAAAATGCAAAACACAATATTCCCTACTTCTGCCACGTAATATTAGCTGCTGGGATACTATTGCAATATTCTAATGTTCAAGCACGCCTAAGGATGTAAATTACGAGGCAACAGTAAATCTAAACTTCACTGCTATTTCTGCTCCCTAGAAGCTTAATGCATGGCATTTTTGGCATGTTTGCGTTTTTAACGTAAGTTTTCGAAACTGATAGGCCAAAAGGTTTGCCTTAGACATGAAAAAGGACCGCTGAAAGATTCCCAATTTCAGGCTGGCTATGGGTAGAGCCAAGTGCTTCTGCTCTTTGGGAGATATTTTTTTGAAATGAACAATTAGCTGCATACCTTATCATGTGGTAAAGCATCGGAATGATTGAATCTGCTAAAGAATGTGCACAGAATTTCACATTATTGCATCAGAGGATGTGTATTGGTTGAAATGGCATCTTTGTTAATAAGCATAATAAACCTGTTGCGATAGCGTTGTCTAATATTTCTGCATTAAAGAATATGTTTTACTCTTTAATCCTAGCTCTAAAGTGAACTTGCGCCTAATAATATGAACCCTGTTTAGTGCTTCGTTCGTCAGCACTATGTGATATAAAACACTAACTTCACGAGCATACAGCCGTGTTGTGACGTTTTAGTGACTTGAGATTGGTAGACAGCTTAGAATTCACTCTTAGTCTGTATAATAATATTTCAAACTATTGTTATTTTTTTGGCTTAGAAATGTACTTGTATATTTTAAGCCTTCAAGAATTTTTGCATAATTGTAAAACACGAAACTGTTTTTACTTTAATTATTTACACTTGGTGGCTGCTTATCGTCATTATTATGGCCACCGTAGTATAGACCTTGTCTATTGAAGTTTTAGGATGGATGGAATTGAGCAGAGCCCTATCTGACTGTCTTGCGAAATAGTGGAATTTGAGCGTTATTTACTAAGAGCGAAAGCATCCACTTGACCTAAGAGTGTTGAAAAATGCTTTTTCCTAATGGTTGGCTGTCTTCAACACTTCTTTTTGGGCGAGTTGGTTCATTTTGACTACAGGAAAAATAATGAAACAGCGCTAACACACACAACCACAAAAGATGTGTCTCGTTGGTAGTCTATCTTTTGTTGTTGTTTGTGTTAGTGCTGTTTAAAAATTATTTTTTCTCGAGGTGTCTTGTGGGTTTTATCTAGCAGCATTACTTGTTTCTATTTTACGTCTTGCTTGTCAGCTATTAAGGCCAGTATTTAACACTCCTCGAGGAGTGCTATCCAGCTAGACCATAAGCTGTGTTCATATCGTTTCCAGACAAGCTTTTCTGCTACTACCATATACATTTGGTGGGAGGGATCATATCGCCAGTAATGAATATGTTAAGAGGTTTTTAGATGACAGTACAGTGTCAGCCGGCATGACATGTATTGCAAAGAAAATACGTGCAGCAGCTTTTAAGGGTAAATAATTTATTTGCAATATAACGCAAACAATACAGTGTACGTAAAGGAGCCAGCTTAGTTGACGACACATATGAAGATGCTTCTGAGAATAAATTCTGTTCAATTGGAGCAGCACAAGAAGGCCGTATGCACTACAAGGCGAAGCGTCCTCCTTGAGATTGTTTTTGTTTCTATGGTGCGATTGATATCACCTGTGATGTTTATTACTTCAAAATAAAATTACCGCATACTGCTTGTTGGGAGTAGCGTAATCAGCATTTTTATTTCCAGGCGCTCTCACAAACGTAGTTAACCGTCATTACTCTCATCTCTAATATACGCTGCAAAAAAATTACGCCACGTGCCTAAAATGCTGGTTATTTCGAATCGTGTAAAACGCGCTAGGAGGGCTATCTGCCTTTGCGGACGGTGAATGGAGCACGGTGAAGGAAGACATGCTAAAGCAGTTATGCTAGACATCTTTAAAAAGCATGTACTGTTAATTGATGGCGACATTTTGAAATTCTGTACATCATGACAGAGACCTTTTTAGGCACGACAAATATGCGTGTATAAAATACGGCTCGCGATGACGAAGGTAATAAAAATAAACTTTCATTTTGTCATCCTTTTCGGCTCCCCATAAAAGACATTATAAAACGAAATGAGAGTCCAATTTAGATTTAGACCGCACCCAACAACTCATATGATAAAGACGCGGTAGAATAACTGCCGAAAAATAAAACTCCTCCTCGCATATGGTATCAGCTCAACATCAACATTCTTTCGGTTTTCTGACGAATATCGCAATGGCTCAAAATATAATAATATTTTTGCAATATATTCAGGATTGTTTGGGTAGTAGCTATATTTTTTTATGCAGGAGACGACATGACATGACGTCGAAGAAAAATATAAAGGCCACCTGCCCGCTTAGAAATCTATATTCCAAGGTACATTTTAAATGGGAAATATCAATAATACAAATAATGGAAGGTACTGGGAAATCTTCTTTCAACTTGAATATGCCCAACTTCACACTTGGCTCCATAAAAGCAAACGCATCTAACCTGACTGCATATGATGAGAAAACGAGCACAAGGTCCGCCTGTAAAGCCGCTGCCGATGACATGATAATATATTGGTCTTTAGAGTTAATTTCAGAGTCTGTTAGATGTCATAGAGAAGTTATGGACGCAACGCACTCATTTTTAGAAGCGTGCCGCCCAAACTCGTTCACGAGCCTACAGTAGACTGCTGGAAAACATTGCTGTGTATCGCTTATCGTATACCCTCCTATCAATAAGCAGCGATAGTATGAAAAATAGCAATATAGATTCAAAGGACGTTAAGCGTGTGCCGCAATAAATGCGAAACCTCTAAGTTCTTCTTAACATATCCATGTATGCACTCACTGTTTTTACAGCATAGCCCTAAAGGGCCCTAATCCAGGAGATGGAGGTTTCGGCTGTCAGCCTGAACGTTGCGGTTACAAGCAACAATTTATTGCAGAAGGATTCAGAATGAGTGACTGTATAACGTATCAACCTCCTGTTTCTGTCGTTGTGGGCTTAAAAATCACAAGCTTTTCTCTGCCAGTTGATTAATTGCGTCAGGCAGCTGAGTGACTAGTCAACGAGTTGCCTGACGACACGACTAATATAGAAACAGCCATGGCCATTTTGGCAGGAGTGTAACAGACGTCAGGGTCCCTTTGATAACCAACTAAACAATTTATCCCTAGTATCAAAATGCATGTTAGTAAAGCTTGGTTAACGCGGGGTTTATGTCTGTGTCTGGCGGTCGTGATGTATGTAATAGTACTAGGGTATGTAAATAAGCATGTGGAAGACAATTAGAGGAACGTTAGCTGACTCTTATTTAAGCGTTTATCTAACCTATGTGCTCGAACAAGGACCTGAAAAGCAAGCGGTTTAAGTAACCACTAAAGGTGCCTTCTCATACCTAAAGAAAGAATTTGTGTCCTCCCACACTATTTTGATTTTGAAACCTGCATTCATCGTGCATTGTACGAAGCGCGAATAGAAAGCTGTATATTACACGATAATCTAAATGTATAACAATATTGATCCTCTTGCGTTCCTTGCAATCATGACAACCGAGGGCATAAAAATGACCCTTCTAAATTTTAGGGTGACTCTGGAGGCCCTATGACAACTTGGAGTAAAGGCGGGTGGTCAGTTCTTGTTGGCATCATTTCCTTTGGCTACGGCTGTGCCAGAGAAAACGACGCAAGTGGATATACAAGAGTTGCAGCGTTTGTTCCCTGGATTGAAGCCATGATGAGACGCTTAGAGAAAGATTCCATTCCAAAGGGATGATACTAATTAATTATCACTAGTTCATAGCACCCGTTTCGTCCTAATAAATTTGCTGAGTAAATCTGAGTAACTTCTTCATTTAATTTGTTACAATTAAAAACGCTGCTTGGAGACAGTTAAGAAATAAAATTGGTCTAGTAACTCCCGTCTTGTTCAAATAACTTTCTTTGCTTCTTCAACATTCCTGCGTTAAACCCGCCATAATTATCTAAAAACGAAACGCCAACGACACAACTAATTGCTGTTAAGATTTTCTACATTCAACAAGCAGATCTACTTCACTTCGGCACTGTGCTATTCGCAAAAGTGAGTGATAAAACGTTTGTCCCACGTACGCCAAACAAAGTCAGTATTAAATTGTTTCATATGCAAAAGTTTTCGCAGAGCTCCAATGCCACATTCCAACAAGTTTATTGCCTCATCCAAATAAATCAGATACTTCTCCACTCGCCTAAATCCGAATAGGGGCCTTAACTTCGGTCACGTTTTACAGAAAATAAACACCAATGAATAGGTAAAACTAATATTTTACATTTACTGAATGTTTCGTAATATCTAGAACATCAGCAATTTGATATTACTGAGCCTAGCACTTAAACAAACTTATAGATGAATGCATGAAACACTAGCTTCTTTAGAGTATACGTACATGCCCGTCACAGAGACTGGCGGTAAAAAAGTTAAGTAAATGACGCAAATTATACTGCCGCACTTCAGTACCCCTCAAGCATACTGCTTAAAAAACACTGGCGATTGATCCCCGCATGCTAAGCTGCCAGACTTCCCGCTGTTCTTTTCGCATCTTTTTTGGAATCAAACTTCATTCTTACTTAACGTAGCCGCAAAGCCAGAATGGGCCGCCTCCTGTCATTCTAGCCCAGTATCGAATGATCATGGTAGTTACCCGAACGTTTGATGAAGCTAACATCGATTTTCGCAATTTGGACAATATCATAAATAGGAGCAAAGAGTTTGGGCCCAATTTCAAAGGAGCTGAAATTCAGTAGCACAGGAGCGTTCTCGTTGGCCCGTCAATGGGCCACTTTACATCACGTCAGTTGGTCATTGAAGTTATGTCGTGCTTAACGACTGTCAGCTAGTGAATACTCTAGAGGTAATGGTGGTACCGAGCAGGGAGTTAGCGACTCTATGATTACAAAACACCTTTGGAAAGAAAGGATGTGCTGAATGCGTATTTCAAATGTATGCTAGATATTTTATATACTTTCGTTATTTTCGCACCTTCACCTATAACGAACAATGAATATTTTATAAATATTCTACTAGTACAACAGTGAATTTTTTCATATATGTTATAGATATATTTTTGCCCTCTTAGTAAATTCTAATACAAAAAATATGAACTTCATCATTTTCGGCTTGTTACGCAGAGATGAAATTGTTTCAACAATAGATTGACAATTTGCTTTCAAGGCATTACTAATGTACTAATCACCTTTTTTTCATCCTAGCAGAACGTTTGGAAATAATGTGTCAAAAGTATATTTATTGCGTGCTTCGAATACATTCGAAACGCACCATAAAATGACAAACTCATTGAATAGCGGGAAAAAAGTATACATAAAATGCACCAGAAATAGATTCATTATTAATTTAAACAACGCAAACATGAAGAAAAAGGACAAGATAAAAGAGAACCACAGTACTAGCGCTGACTCACCTGTGGCTTTTTTTATCCTGTCCTTTGTCTACCTGTTTGCGCTGTTTAAATTATTAATGAATAAGTACCAACTTGCCCAACAAAGTGCCTTGGAAAACCAGAAATAGACTCATCAATGTTACACGATACACGAAGCACTTTCAGAACTAGCTAAGAAAAGAAAAGAATAATATTCACTAATGCCCTTGTAAATGAACTTTGTCTACGTTTTCGTGCCACTTACTATCAAGCTTTTCCAATTTTATACTAGTAGACATTACATACATTTTCAGGCGAAAATCTATCTTCAGCCTAGCCAGACTCGCCGGTCATTACGAGAAAAATATCCGTCTGTGAGCGTACAATCTGGAAACTATGGAACTTAGTGGGGGCAATGGGCATCGTGTAACAATAGACTACATCGCTGGTGGAAGCCAATGTGCCGCTAGTTACCAAAATTATGTAACAGATAAGTCTTCCTCAACCATTCCTACCGCCATGTTTCGAGTGCAGCAATGTGATTACTCGTTTAAAGCAGCACATAGCTGTCAGTCAAGCCAGACACTAATTACGGCAGAGTTTAGGGGTGAGTGATTAACTGTAGATGTTAAATATAAGTTTCAGCGTGACAGAGTACTTGAATTGTACTTCTCTCGACTTAATTTCATATTTACTAAAATAAATATTGAACACATTCCAATATGCTAATAGCACATATCTATTTCTCATGAATAAGTATGCTCGAAATGTATTTCCAGGTGTACGATCTTTTTTTACTAATTTCAAGAATACATTTTTAACATCGAGCGAGACAAGAAAAGTCCTTCAGACAAATTAATTTCGTATTCGTATGACATATTTAAATACATATTTCAAATATTGACTAACATATTTAAGAAAAATATTTTGAATACTTACTGAGCGCATTCCTTAATACAAATTGTTTTAAAACACATTTCGAATTCGCAGCAGTAAATTCCAAATATATTACTGTTTCCCAAGGGGTACACACACACGCTTATATATATATATATACATATATATATATATATTCAAACAGGATGTCACACAACTTTCCCGATTATCTATTTTATTCCAACAGTTTCGGACAGTGGACCGTCCTTCTTCAAGGTAGAATTGAGCAATTCTACCTTGAAGAAGGACGGTCCACTGTCCGAAACTGTTGGAATAAAATAGATAATCGGGAAAGTTGTGTGACATCCTGTTTGAATTTAACTCTGGCCCATTAGTAACAAGCAATCCATGTCTATATATATATATATATATATATATATATATATATATATATATATATATATATATATATATATACAAGTGAGAAAAGCTTCATACTGATTCCAATTTATTCGGAGTCAGCGTTTGGCCAGAAGCCCTCCCTTAATCTCAAGACTGAGGGTACATGGTTCTTGCTTGTCTTCTTATAGTGTAGGCAACTCAACAGGTGATCCAAACACAGACCACAGAATATGGGCACATACAGGCGAACAAGCTGCGCACGCACAATACATACACACACGGAGATCAGAGTAGGTACAAAGGGTCAAGCTGAACACCCAAGGCACCAGCCGGGAGTCAGCTTTATGCAGTACACGCGGCAGTGGAACCACCTTGGAAGGAAAAAAAGAAAAGTGGGGGATAGTGTACGCTGCAGTATGTTGAACGCTAAACGATGCCAGCGCAAAGCGTGAAGAAGGTGTTCTCGAGAAGTGGCCGACTACGAGTGGTTAGCGTTTTAGGGTTCACCATTCTGCAGCGAACCCTATCCCCAACTTTTCTTTTTTTTCCTCCGAGGTTGTTCCACCGACGCCTGTATTGTATATAGCTGACTCCCGGCTGCCGCCTTGGGTGAACGGCTTGACCCTTTGTATCTACCTTGCTCTCCGTGTGTGCGTGTATTGTACGTGCGCAGCTTGTTCGCCTGTATGTGACCATATTATGTGGTGCGTGTTTGTATCACCTGCTGAGTTGCCAATACTATAGGAAGACAAGCAAGATCCATGTACCCTTAGTCTTGAGAAAGGCAGGGCTCCTGCCGAAACGTCGACTCCGCATAAAATGGAATCAGTATGAAGCTTTTTTTTTCAGTTTTTAATACCCTCTAGCAACCAAGTACCTCTCTGTCTCTCTCTCTCTCTCTCTCTCTATATATATATATATATATATATATATATATATATATATATATATATATATATATATATATATATATATATATATATATATATATATAATATATATATATATATATATATATATATAAATATATATATATATATATTGTCACGTACCATAGCACATCGACGGAAGAAGATGAACTGCGGACGATCGGTAGAGGAAGAACGAGAGTCAGAAGGACACTTATCTGAATACTCCAGTCCTTGAACATAAATATTTAAAATCTACAATGCCCCGCCGTGGGTATGTGTCATATTGTCTCAGGTCATCATCATCATTTGTAGTTTCGGTCCTGCTTCCATTAATCCCTCTGTACATAAACCTCCTGTGCGTACTAAGCACGTAAGAGTTATGGTGAGAGGTGCTTCTGGTATCGACCACGGAGCGTTCCATCCATCGAAGGAGCCGTAGACTCACTGATTTGCCACCGGTGCCTTTGGACATGACTGACGACCACAATAGCGAACAACTGGGACATTCGACGGCGCTCAACTGGCCAGACTACCGAAAGCCCTGAACCTGTTTTGGAAAACCTGAGGAAGACGTTGACGAGTGGCTCAAATACTATGAAAGGGTGAGCAAATTCATCCGGTGGAACACAACTACTAACCTGGCTAATGTGTTTTTTTCCTTGCTGCAACTTCCTTCGACTGGTTCGACAATCGTGGGGATTCACTAACTACATAGGCTACCTTTCAGTTCAGTTCAGGCGTTCAGTCGTGTCCGACTCTTCGTGACCCTATGGACCATGTCACGCCACGCTTTCCGGTCTCTCACTATCTTCAGGCTACCTTTACAAGAGAGATAAGAAAAATTTGGGGACGAACCTGCCAAGAAGGAGCGTGCGAAACAGACATTGCTTCACCGAGCACAAGTACCCAGAGAAACTTGCACTTCATACATCGAGGCTATTTTAAAGCTATGCAAGCTAGTGGATTCCAGCATGCACGAAGAAGAGAAAGTCGGCCAGCTCTTAAAAGGAATAGCGGAAGATGTTTACAATTTCCTGATTAGCAAAGAGAGCCTGAACACCACCGCCGACGTTATAAAGCACTGCAGAACATTTGAAGCTCTCAAGTTGCGTCGAATCACCCCTAAATTCGGAAGACTGGCCAACGTAACTTCTGTAGCCAGTGTTGAAGCATGTTCTCCACTGCCAGTGGCGTATATGCTACGGGAAATTGTGCTGGAGGAACTGTCCAGGTCAAGGAACGCCATCTGTTGTGAAGAATAACTGCGGCAAAGTAATGCACCGCAGGCAGATCTCGCCGCCCTTTCCACTCCATGGGTACAACCTCGAGGCACTTCGGATATGGACCATCGCGAGAACTCTGACCAAAGTTATGTCCATCAGCCCACGGGAAGGAGGTCCGCCTGCAATAGAAACGTGGTTAGTATCGAGAGCCTGACTACAACCAACGTCTCGACTTTGTTAGTCAGCACTCTTATGCGGATCTCTGGCGCCCTTAACCAGTGTGTTACAGGTGTGGCATTGAAGGGCACCTCGCCAGATACTGCCGCCGCCGATTCCCTGCTCAAGACTACCGATCCCCGGTGAACATTCACGGACTGCACACTGAACAGCTGCGATCCCCGACTATGTCCGTTTGAGACACATACCATTCGACTTATTTGCGGAGTTCATCACCTGCATCTGATAGCAGTGTGACGCCGCCACCCCAGCGCCAGCGGTGGTCACCTTCCCCGCGACGTCGTTCTTCCCCTCCGCCTCCGGGAAACTAGGAGGCGCAGCCGATAGAGGTGAGGCCGCCGCCGAGTCGATGACGTCCATACCTCTACTCGTGTTCATGCTAAAGAACAATTTGGGAGTGTTTATGGTTTATGGTTATGGTGTGAGAACAATGCCTCTTGTGGACACTGGAGCTACAGTATCTGTTATGGATTTGAGTTTTAAGAACAGGTTAGGTAGTAAAGTAATGTTTAGTGGTGACCGTGCCGTGTTATTCCGTAGTGTCGGTGGTGAACCATTGGTTCCTTTGGTTCCAGTTGGTCTGTGTGCTTCAGATATTGCTATTGATAGTCTAAAGCTTAGAACAGAATTCGCAGTGCTGCCTCGGTCAACGCATGATGTGATTCTGGGAATTAATTTTCTGCAAGAGTGTGGCGCAACGTTAGACTGTCGTACGGGAGAAATTAATTTTGAACCTTCACTACTATAGGCTCTTGTCGACGATTCGGCACCTAGTTTTGAACATTTGCGGCGGAAGAACACACAATTGTACCAGCTTTATCAGCATCATTCGTGCGAGCTTTCTCAATCCGCAATCAACGTCAATCATTTGAAGCTGTAGTAGAACCAATATTTACCTGTTCTAAGAAGAATATTCTCCTGCCTCGTTGCGTCGTTCCCATGACTAGAGGCCGCACTGAGCTGTGGACAGTCAACCACTCTGAAAAGCCAGCTGGGTTGCCTCGAGGCCCGTTTCGTCCGTTTCGAGGAAGGCGTCTCAGGTTCCATCGCGGCGCTAAACAGCTCTGCCACAGAGCAGCACGTGCAACCAGTTATTGAGACAGAAGTTCAGATAATGATTAACAAATCTTTTTCAACATCTGATTGTCGCATTCTAACGGAACTGCTTCTGAAGCACGTGACAGTTCTCGGATTTGCTAAGGACGACTCAACACTGCTACTTACCTGTATTTATCACGCGATCAACACCGAGTCCGCACCTCCGATACGCCAGAAGCCCTATCGAGTCTCAGCAGCTGAATGTAAGGTACTCGATGATTAAGTTCAAGAGATACTAAAGCGCGCAATTATTCGAGAATCTTCTAGTCTTTGGGCAGCTCCAGTCATCCTTGTTAGAAAAAAAGATGACACATGGAGGTCTTGGTTTGACAACCGTCGCTTAAAAACAGTAACGAAGAAAGATGTCTACCCACTTCCACGTATAGATGACGCAATACACTGTCTCCACTCAGCTTCATACTTTTCTACTATTGATTGCAGATGAGGCTACTGGAAAATTTCCATGAACATTGCAAATAAAGAGAAAACGGCATTCGTAACGCCAGGCGGTCTCTATAAATTCAATGTTATGCCTTTTGGATTATGTAATGCGCCTGCATTGCGGTTCGTGGATACAATCCTGCATGGACTAAAATGGCAAATTTGTGTATGTTATTTGGACGACGTTTAATTTTTGGCAAAGCATTTCTTGAGTACAACAGTTGTCTGGATATCGTGCTTGATTACATGGAACGACTCGACTTATACTGAATTCAAAGTAGTGCCATATTGGGGATCGTAAAACAATTGTTTTTTCTCACTTCGCTGACAAAGAAGTTGTTAGACCAGATAAAAAAAAAATCGAAGTGTCAAAAGTTTTAAGGTGCACCAATCAGTAAAAGAGCTGCAGAGCTTTTTAGGTCTATGCTCGTACTTTCGTCGAGTTATTATACAAAGGCTTGCAGATATCGCCTAACCACTCACGTGTCCGCCGCATAAAGATGCACCATTCAATTGCACCAGCGAATGTGATGCAGCTTTCTATCATCTAAAATTTCTTTTCACTTTGGGCCCCATCCTACGCCACTTCTGCCCATCAGCTGCAATTCAAGTACACACTGACGCTAGTGGTATCGGTATCGGCGCTGTACTTATACAACGCCATGGCCGTGATCAGCACGTCATAGCATATGCCAGCCGCTGTTTGAGTAAGTGCGAAAGAAATTACATGGTTACTGAGCAAGAATGTCTCGCCGTTGTTTTCGCTCTACAGCGTTTCCGCTCCTATTTGACCGGGAATGCTATTAATCGTCGCCATTGACAACCATTCACTTTGCTAGCTTGTTATTCTTCATGACCACTGTGGGCGGCTTCCTCGATTAGCTTTACACCTCAGTTCAGTTCAGGCGTTCAGTCATGTCCGACTCTTCCTGACCCTAGGGACCATGTCACGTCACGCTTTCCGGTCTCTCACTATCTTCCTAACATCACATAACTTCATCTGCAGTGCCTCAAGGATGCCATCTAACCATCGCGTTCGCTGCCTACCCCTTCTCCGGCGATCCTCAACCTTTCCCAACATCAAATATTTCTCCAGCGACTCCTCTATTCCCATCAGATGACCAAAGTAGCTGAGCTTTAACTTAGAATTTGACCCTCCAATGAGCAGTCAGGGTTTATGGTGGACAATATCGACTGATTTGATCTTCTGGCAGTCCAAGGAACCCTCAAGAGTCTTCGCCAGCACCACAATTCAAACGTGTCAATTCTTCGGCGGTCAGCCTTTTTCACAGTCCAACTCTCGTATCCATACATCACAACTGGAAATACCATAGCACGAGTTATACGGATCTTGGTTGGCAGACTAATGTCTCTGCTCTTTACTAGGCGGTCAAGGCTAACCATTGCTCTCTTTCCCAGAAGCAGGTGCCTCCTAATTTCATGGCTGTAGACTGCTTCCGAGATAATCTTCGAGCCCAAGAAGAGAAAATCTGTCACAGCTTCCACTTCTTGTCCCTTGATGCTCCAGGACTTGACAGGGCAAGACGCCATGATCTTTGTCTTTTTATTGTTCAGTTTAAGCCCAAACTTCTCACTCTCTTCTTGTACGTGCATCAAAAGTCTCTTGAGTTCCACTTCACTTTCTGCCATTAAAGCTGTATCATCCGCATATCTAAGGTTGCTGATACGTTTTCCAGCAATCTTCACTCCAGCTGAAGACTCATCCAGACCGGCCTTCCTCATGATGCACTCTGCATATAGGTTAAATAGGCAGGGCGACAGTATGCAGCCTTGCCTTACTCCTTTCTCAGTCGTAAACCAATCTGTAAGACCATGCCCAGTTCTGACTGTAGCCTCTTGCCCTTCATACAGGTTCCTGAGGAGACAGATGAGGTGAACTGGAACTCCCATCTCTTGGAGAGCTTGAAACAATCTGCTGTGATCTACGCAGTCAAACGCTTTCGCATATTCAATAAAGCAGAAGTAGATGGGTTTCTGGAACTATCTTGCTTTTTCCATGATCCAGCGAAGGTTGGCAATTTGGTCTCTAGTTGCTCTGCCCTTGCGAAACCCAGCTTGCACGTCCGGAAGCTGCAGATCCACATACTGCTGCAGCCTACCTTGGAGGATTTTCAACATCACCTTGCTAGCATGCGAAATAAGCGCGATCGTACGGTAGTTGGAACAATCTTTGGCACTGCCTTTCTTTGGAATGGGGATGTAAACTGACCTCCTCCAATCCTGTGGCCACTGCAGGGTTGTCCAAATCTTCTGACATAATGTATGCAGAGTGTTAACAGCGTCGTGGTTGAGGTTTTCAAGCAACTCAGCTGGAATGCCACCAATTCTGCTAGCTTCGTTCTTAGCAAGGCTAAGGCCCATTCAACTTCACTCTTCAGGATGCCCGGCTCGAGATCAGTAATCACAACCGTCTTATGTTTGGTTTTCACATCCGGGTCCTTCTTGTACAGTTCTTCTGTGTATTCCTGTAACCTCTTCTTTATCTCTGAGGCTTCAGTGAGGTCCTTGCCTCGTTTGTCCTTTATCACGCCCAGCTTAGCACAGAAGCTTCCTTTGATATCTTTGATTGACTTATACAAAGCTCTTGCGTTCCTTAATTGGCTGTTGTCCTCAACTGCTTGGCACTGAATGTTCAGGAAGGCATTCTTATCTCTCCTTGCTATTTTCTGAAAACCCGCATTGAGAACCTTGTATCTTTCTCTTTCCCCCATAACTTTTGCCATCCTCCTTTTCTCAGCTATTTGCAAAGCCTCTTGAGATAACCAGTTTGCTTTCTTGAATTTCTTTTGCTTTGGAACTACCTTAGTAGCAACTTCTTGTATTATATCACGAACATCAGTCCACATCTCTTCGGGCTCTTTGTCTTCTAGATCTAATTCTTGAAATCGATTCCTCACTTCCACAGCATATTCGAATGGAATTTGATCCAGATCATACCTGAAAGGCCTTCTAGTTTTCTGCGTTTTCTTCAATTGAAGATTAATTTTGGCAAGAAGAAGCTAATGAACGGTGCCACAATCGGCCCCAGGCCTTGTTTTTACTGCTTGTATAGCGCTTCTCCATCTCTGCCGGCAAATAATATAATCGATCTGATTCCTGTACAAACCGTCTGGTGAAGTCTATGTGTACTGGCGCCTCTTGTGCTGTTGAAAATGAGTGTTCGCTATGGTCAGGTTGTTTTCTTGACAAAACTCTACTAGCCTCTGCCCAGCTTCATTTGGCTCACCAAGACCGAACTTGCCTGTAATTCCGGATATTTCTTCACTCCCTGCCTTAGCATTCCAGTCTCCTATGAGAAAAATGACGTCTGATGATGGGGTGCGGTCTAAAATGCATTGTAGGTCCGCATAAAATCTCTCAGCGTCAGCTTCTTCAGCAGTAATGGTTGGTGCATTGACTTGGATAACTGTTATGTTCAAAGGGTGACCTTGGATCCGTAGTGACATCATTCGGTCGTTTTTGGGGTTGTACCCTGGCACTGCTTTGCCCATTATTCTGTTTACTATGAGAGCGATCCCATTCCTTCTCTTGGATTCGTGCCCACAATAAAAGACATAATGGTCGCCGGAGTTAAATTCTCCCCTTCCGGTCCGCTTGAGCTCGCTGATACCCAAGATATCAATGTTCAATCTGTCCATTTCTCGCTTGACGATATCCAGTTTACCTTGCGTCATAGATCTTACATTCCATGTTGCTATGTGATATATCGCCTTGCAACATCGGACTTTCCGGTCGCTTCCCGACACATCCACAACTGAGCGTCCTTTTGGCTTTAGCCCAGCCGCTTCATTCGTCCTGGAGCTACTAGGAATCGCCCTTTGTTCATCCCCAGTAACATGTGGGACGCCTTCCAACCTGAAGGGCTCATCTTCCGGCGCCGGCGCCATATCATTAATGGCATTTTGACTAGCCATCGGGTTTTCTTGGCAGGAAATACTGGAGTGGGTTGCCATTACCTTCTCCAGTGAATCACATTTTGTTAGAAGTCCCTGCCGTGACTTGTCTATCTTGGGTGGCCCTACACAGCAGAGTCCACGACTTCATCGAGTTTCGCAAGCCCCTCCGCCACGACAAGGCAGTGATCCTTGTCGTGGCGTTACACCTACAAGTGTTTAATTTTACTGTGGTGCATAAAAGCGGTCATACCACTCAGATGCTGATTGTCTTTCGCGTTTTCCGCTTCAAACGACTGATGATGACGCATACAACACACGTCAGACAACATGTAACAATATATATATATATATATATATATATATATATATATATATATATATATATATATATATATAAATATATATATATATATAATTGTCGAGAAATCGTTGAAGAGCCTCTGCTTAATTTTAGAACCAATCTTGCAATTACGCCTCACGACGCGCAACTATTCCATTACAATGTTAAAAAGAACTCAGCGGCATCTTTCAAACAATTGTGATATGAAAGTTTCTGATTTGTCGCGGAACTGCTGCCCTTTTTTTCAAACGCGTCAGTAAGATGGAGGAAACGCAACCAGCACTTCTTAACTCTACGATAACAATGTGATTGTCAGCGACAAGTTGGTTACTAGAATGAACACCGATATTGATGCTACTTAGCAAAGCACGAAAAATTTGCGTCAAGAAGCTCGCACAAGTAGTGCCAAAAATATTACGAATACTCTTTGGCCGCTGTCGCTCATGAATAACCCAGGGTTAAACTCAGAGCTGAATATAGGTGTCCTTAACGAATAAAGGGAACACTGTTCTTTCCTGGTTGGGGTAGGTTTTACGAGGCATAGACGACCGGCATGGCTGAAAAAGGTGCGAACTGGAAACAAGGAAGGAGAAAGAACGACAAGGGACCGGCACTTTTTTTCATCCATGAAGATGAACCAACTTTCTGCTCTTCTAAATAGACGACCCACTCGAGGGAACGCTGGCCTGTTCAAAGAGTGACCTCATTAAAGCCGGAGGGCTTCCGTCAAGGAGCTCTGAGCTTTGAGATTGGTACAATACGACAGATGACTAATTCTAAAACGTTAAACTTAAAATAGTTTAAATAAATAATAGCTTCTGCACATCAATACAATTTTCCATTTTACTACGAGGTAAACCATCAACATAATCATAATCGTCATCAGCCGGACTATACCCACTGCAGGGCGAAGACCTCTGCCATATTCCTCCAAATAACCCGGTTATGCGCTAGCTACATCTACTTGACTCCTGCGAATTTGTAGATCTCACCCACCCACCTAACATTCTACCACCCGCTGCTACGTTTTCCTTCCCTTGCGATCCAATTTGTTACCCTAAGCGACCATCGTTTATCCTTTCTTCGCACTACATGCCCTGCCCATGCCAATTTCTTCTTTATTTTCACTAGTACATCAATAACTCGAGTTATGTCTCTGGCCCACTGCAAAACTTCTTTTTCCTAACAATACGCCCACCGGTTTTCCGTATCACAGCCCTCTGTGTTGTCCTTAACTTAAGTAAAACCCTTCTTGCTAGCCTCCACGCTTCAGCCCTTTAGATGAATACAGGTAAGATGCAACTGTTGTATACTTTCCTCGTAAACGATCCGGATAAGCTTCAAGATATAATCTGCGAGAGCTTGCTGAATGCCAATCTTATTAGGGCGAAAGTGTTTAATGGTTCATCGTTGCCTCAGCAAAAGTGCCACGCTTTTGTGGCAGTTCTGATACTTAAAAAGTAAATTAATAAACCTTGTCTCCCAACGGGGAATCGAACCTCCATCCCTTGGATACCCAGCCCAGCTCTTCACCACAGTGCCACGCCCCGGATTCTTTTTTTTTCTTAATTGCAGGTCAACAAAGTACATACAGGCATAAAAATCACTATCGTACCTTTGGCTTAGGCGGTGTATTAAACTTTTTCATTTTGATCATTCCGTCAATCACATCCGTCCACTGAGGCTGCTCAGGCTGACTGCGGAGAACATCTCTGAGAATTGTGACAATTTCAGTGATGTTGTCCCTGACCGATCGTACATTTTCTTCGACGTGCCTAGCTGTCATCCGTGTTTTCCATGTGCTATTGGAGTCCCAGCATCATAATCATGTCGTGAGGGACCTCGTCACTTTGTACGGGTAGAAACCAGATGCCGTAAGGTTTGATGGGTACTAATGTTTTAAGGTTCTTTAATATATCCCAGTCAAAATTGGGATCCCAGCAGTCTATAAAACAATCAAATCGTTTTTCGTCATGATTTACTCTGCTACACTTCCCCTAAATACGCGGCTTACTGATAAAATTATGTTTGTACCTTGGACCCTGCACTGCAGAGACTGAAAAACCAGGGACCATCGGTCACGTTTTTATAGACTGCGCCACACCTGTAATCGTGAAACGCTCTTTATAATTCCCCTTGTTTACAGTGAGAACGACAGCTAGATCTCACGAGTGACATACTGCGCATTACCTTTCCTGTAGACGAATTATAGAACGCCGGTGAATTTTAATGCGTTCAATGAAGTGCTCGTTGTGTTCGTTGTTGTTGTTGTTGTTGTGGCTGTAGGAAGAAGGAAAAGAAAATACACTGGCCTGCTACTGGCTCTATAACCGAGCCACCTCCGCTGCCTCGTGCGGACAGAAGAGAAAATAGAGAAGAAAGAAAAAGAAGATGGAGAGAAAGATGGTTGGTTGGTTGGTTTGTTGGGTTTAACGTCCCAAAGCGACTCGTGCGCCACAACAGCCGTCGTCCACCACCGAAGCGGACGCGCGATGCACTATAAGTATATGTATTGACGTCACAAGCCGGTTAATGCCTATACGAAGCTTACCCCACCGGGTGTCCGATCCAGGCGTCTGTGCGCCTTTTCGTTAGCCGCTTCCTCGAACGCCGCACTACACAGTAAACAGAAGCAGACCCAGATGACTAGGAGGCGTTAGTACAGCAGGCATCAGCGGTGTTTGAAATTGATTTACAGGATAGAAAAGTCGCAGTACCTGCCACTATTCTCCACGTACGCATGTACCATGCCATAAAGGAAGGGAGGGATGTGAAACAGTAGTCACCCTCTCTACCTTAAGCATCATTCACTGCCAAATTCGCCAGAAATGCGTGCCCCGCAGGGGTAGTGTAGTGGTAAGACGCCTGACTACTGTGGTGGTAACAACTTTTATTGCCACGAAATGAAAGGAATTATTTCGGGCTGGGGCGAGTCTAGGGTGGCCTCCAGTCGGGAGCGACCTCTTGAGCTCGCGTGACGAGGGCCAGTTGCGTAGTTTTCCTTGGGCTGGCCAACAGCTTGTCCCATTCCTCCGCTGAGGGAGCTGGCAAGAGTGTCTTTGGAGGGGGATTGCTGGCGCATTCCCACAGTATATGGTCTTGAGTGGCCTGCGTCCCGTCACTGCAGTGCCGGCATGCAGGGTTGAATTCTCCGTTTGTAATTAACGATAGTCGGTAGGGGCTAAGAATGGCCTTTGTTTGTAGGCGTCTGAGTGTCGTGGCTTGCGCCCGGTCGAGGTCGGGGTGAGGGGCGGGGTACGTGCATCTTAGCTCGCGATAAAAGTTTGTTACCTCCGCGTATGTGCGCGGTGCCTCCACAGGCGCGTCCGTTCCCGATAGATCTCCCGTCTCCCGGTTGGTTAAGCCTCGGGCTAGACGGTCGACCCCTTCGTTTCCGGAGTTACCCGCGTGAGCCGGAACCCATACGAGATTGATGTTGTGATTGAGAGATCGGTTGCGCAGAATTCGCGCCGCGAGTACGCTTACAGAATTTTTGGCGAAATTTTGAACGGCGCTTTTTGAGTCGCTTAGAATAGTTTTGGTGTGGGGATCCGCGATGGCCAGTGCGATAGCTACTTCCTCTGCCTCGCATATGGAGCTAGCATGAAATGTTATAGCGTTAATGAAGGTTGACTTTGGAGTGGCCATACATGCCACGTATGCTCCGTTTTTGATGTGCTGAGCTGCATCCACGTACACTGCTTGTGGATCGTCCTCGTACTGTTTCTCAAGGGTCTGTGCCCTTGTCTTCCTGCGGGCATCATGTCTACCTGGTAGCATGTTTTTGGCTATTGGTTTAACAACTAGTCTACTAGTTATGTCAGCCGATAAATGGGATGTTGCGCACACCTCCTCAGTGGGGTGGATGTGGAGCTTGTCGAGAATTACGCGTCCCGCAAGGCTGCGTGACAGGCGGGTCACTTGTGCTGTCTTATGGGCTTCAATTAGTTCAGATAGTGTGTTAAAAATTCCTAACTGCAGTAGTCGATCTGAGTTAGCGTATACTGGTAAGCTAAGGGCCGCTTTGTATGCTGTTCTAATTATGCTATTAAGTGCATGTTCGTCCCTACGACGCAGATGATAGTACGGGCAAGCGTACATGATTCTGCTTATCATAAAGGCTTGGATAATCCTGCACAGGTCGGCTTCTCTCATACCCCTGCGACGTGTGGCAATGCGTCTCACCAGCCCACCTATCTGGTGCGCCGTGACGCGTAGCCGGCGTATAGCTTCTGTGTTCTGCGTATTATTCTGAATCAACATTCCGAGAACTCTGATCGTGGCTACCGGGGGTATCGGATGGTTGTCAATGTGTAACTGGATAGGTTCTCGAGAATCTGGCTTTACCTGTGAAGCTTGTTTGTTCCTTATAACTAATAGTTCTGATTTAGCCGGTGAACAGGTAAGGCCGTTCTCCTGCACATAAGACTGTACCGTGTCGATAGCTCGTTGTAATGAATCTGTAATATCTCCATCGGAGCCAGAATTGGTCCATATGGTGATGTCGTCGGCGTATATGGAATGATGTATGTGTGGGATATCATCTAACAGACGCGGGAGGCCGCTCATAACGATGTTGAAGAGAAAAGGTGAAAGTACGGCGCCTTGCGGTGTTCCTCTCGTCCCTAGTGTAATTTTGTCGCTAACTTTGTCAACGAAATGGAGCGTAGCCGTACGCGCATTCAGAAAGGCAGCGATGTAGTCGTATGTCCGTTTGCCTACGTGTAACTGTGAGAGGTGATTGAGGATGGAAGCGTGTGACACATTGTCGAAGGCCTTACTCACATCGAGTCCCAGGATGGTTCGCGTGGCTCTTATGCGATTTGTATCTAGAATGTCTTGTTGAATTTGCCACATAATGTCCTGAGTGGAAAGACCTGCTCGAAACCCAATCATGGACGGGGGAAACGTGCCTTCCGCATCGGTGTGCATAAGGAGCCTGTTTAAGACAACGTGTTCCATTACCTTCCCGAGACATGACGTTAGCGAGATTGGGCGGAGGTTCCCCATCTCGAGTCTTTTGCCCGGTTTAGGTATGAAAATAATTTTAGCGTGCTTCCATTCCTCAGGGACGCTGCCCTCTTTCCAGTACCTGTTGAAGAGGTCCGTAAGAGCCTCTACTGACTGGTCTTCTAAATTGCGCAACATCTTATTGGTGATGCAATCTTCCCCCGGTGCCAAGGTGGTGTTAATTTTGTTAAGAGCAGCCCTAATCTCTGCTACGGTAAAGACGCTATCCATGCGAGGATTATCCAATCCTGAGTACCCATCTGGCGTGGGTATATCCTGGGAGGTGTTAATGTATTTATCTTTTAAAGTGGTCATGAGCTCTTCGTCGGTGCCTTGGAAAGATTGCGAGATCCTATGTAGGTTCTTGTGGGAATCTGCCTTAGTTTTCGTAGGGTCCAGTAAATGTCTAAGTAAAAACCACGTGTTCTTGTTGCCCAGTTGCCCATTAAGGCGGTCGCAAGTCTGATGCCACTGTTCTCGGCTAAGTTCCCACGAGTAAGCCTCGATTTCCTTTTCAAGCCGGGTTAGCCGAATTTTTAAACGTCGGTTATGCTTATTTTTACGCCATCGAGCATGGATACTTCCTTGTGCTTCAATCATGTGCACTAGCTTAGCGTCCGGACTGGGGCTGCTGTCCTCAAGGGCAACAGTTTTTGAAGTGTTTGCGGCGTCTTGCAACAGACGCTCCGTCCATTGTCTTAAATCTACTATACTTTCCGCTGGCCTTTGCGAGCGGACATATCTAAAGGCGTCCCAGTTCGTGTGCTTCACTTCCTGGCGACGCATTTTGCAATGCGTAGCTCGGAAAGTGGTACATAGTACATAGTGGTCGCTTCCTATGTTTGTATTTAGGTTTTCCCATCTCGCATCGGGGATATTTCTGGCAAAGGTAAGGTCAGGGCACGTATCCCTGGTTACACTGTTACCAATGCGCGTAGGTTTATCAGGGTCGACGAGTAAGGTATGCCCTAGCGCCTGGGCTGTCTCCCATAATTTAGTTCCCTTTCTACTGTTAACTGAGTAGCCCCATTCTGCATGGGGTGCGTTAAAGTCTCCAACAGTCAGCAACATTCCATTATGAGCGGCTACATGCGCCTTACGGAAGAGTGTGGCTATTTTCGTGCTGTTGTCTTTAGGTGGACTATATACGTTTAGAATGTAAAGGGGAGATTCTGTTCGTTTGTTCGGCAGGATTTGTATAAATGTATGAGAGACCTCCGGTATTTCCAAATCTAATTGGTTTGCAGTTAGATTACGGTGTACAAGTGTAGCTGTGATCGGCCGGCACTCAGCCGACACTTTCTCATTGTATGCTGTATACCCTGCAAGCTTTACTTCTGTATTCGTCTCTTGAAGTGCTATGACTACCGGCCTGTTTGTTTGGGCCAAAACTGCATATTCCAGAGCCTTGCACTTGGCTCGGAATCCCCTGCAGTTCCATTGCCACACTATAACAGGTGTACTAGCCATCGCGTATCGGGTAAGGTTCCGCTCGCGCGGGTTGCAATACGCTGGGTCGGAGAATGCTGCTGGGGGACGGACGCGCCGAAGCACCGTCAGCTGGGCGTGAGAATGCTGTGTTGGCGGGAGGCAAAGAGCCTGCATTTGGCGTTGGAGATATCAGATTGCTAGGGGATGCTAGTGCGTTAACCCTGGTTGTAAGCGTGTCGAGTTTAGCTAGGACAGTTTCGAAAGTAGTCGGAAACTTTTCCATTGTGTCAGTTACTTTGTTAAGCTGTGGTATTAATTTCTGGATAGTTTCCTCCACCTTGGCTAGTCTTTGGTCTATTTTTGCAAATCTCTCTTCATAATTACTCTCTAAGTCATCTGTATCTGGCCGAGGTACCGAAGGTGCCTTTCGTTTGTTACGGCGGTTTTGATCTACTTCCATGTCCTCATTGCGGCTGACTTCAAGGCGAGCGCAAGCCACAGACGACTGTTCATTTTTTGATTGCGCATTTGCAGTTTCTAGCTGTTTGATTTTTGCGTTAGACTGAGCTAACTGTGGTTGCAGTTGTCGGACTAACTCTGCCAGCTCCCTTACCTGTGGGTCGGGTGCTCGGCGTTGCTTGTCTGTAAGTGGAGTCTTCCATGCCAAATGTTTGGCAGGTCTTCCTTCTTCTCCGGAGTTGGAGTTGATCCGCGAGCTGCGTCTCTGGGACGATGACCTGCTCCTATCTCTGCTCCCACTGCGTCCACGTAGAGGGGGAAAAGAGTCATCTCTTGGTTCCTGCAGCTGAAGTGGTGGACTTGTGGCGAGGTCAGTTGGGGGACTGCTGCTTTGCAGTGGCGGGAAGGATTCATCCCTTGGAGGTGGTTGTTGGTGGCCGCGTTCTCGGGGACGGGACTGGCGGCCGCTTGGCGAACTGTCTGGGTCAGTGGCAGTGTCCGTGGGGGACTGACTACTGTGTCAGAGTACCAGGGTTCGAACCCGACCTCGGCGGCTGCGTTTCGATGGAGGCGAAACGAAGAGGCGCCGTGTGCTGTGCGATGTTAGCGCACGTTAAAGTTCCCCAGGTGGTTGAAATTACTCCGTAGCCCTCCACTACGGCTCCTCTTTCTTTCTTTCTTTCTTTCTTTCTTTCTTTCTTTCTTTCTTTCTTTCTTTCTTTCTTTCCACTTTCACTCCCACCTTCATCATTTCCCTTACTGCGTGGTTGAGGTGTCCACACAAATCAAGTGAGACAGTTACTTCGCCTTTCCCTTGCTATAAAATCAATCAAAAAAAAAATGCGTAGCGGAATACGGACTATCGCCTTTCAGCACTTTAGTCGTCAAAGTGTCTTGGAATTCTATAGTTATTTTCGTTTAACGGTGAGCATCTATAGTTACTAGCTTTCCTAAGTCGGCATATTTGCCTCTCACTTCCAGTGCTTCGCCACCTATTGTAAACTGTTGTACAGCAGTTTACAGCTAAATACGAAGTACACTAAGAAACAAAGAAATGAATACACACAGCGCTGCGGTCGGGGCTGTAATCAAGATCTTGGGGCTGGAATGCAGGCCTTGCAAGGCATGTAGTAAAATATACTTAAGTTCGATGCGATTTTATGGTATTAAAAAACTCACAAACTCCAAATTTTCGCAGATGTTGTTGAAGACCTGTTGTTAGGTTAAATGCAAAGATAACATAATATCTGTGTTGTGTGACGTTGAGACAGGATGTGATTATGCGTGGCAGGGGCTAGAAGGATTATGGTCACCATCCCTCAGAAGTACTCTCCAGAATAGTGGTCCACAGCTCCACAGGGGACAAAAAGCCGACTGGCAATTTCGCAGAGCTAATTGGGAGCGAAAACCGCCCCATACATGTGTTCTGCTCTCATAAGGTGTTTTCGTCACAACGTCAAAGGGTTCGGTACGTTCTTCTACACTTCTCTTACCAGGAAACTTTATTTGTTCAAAACCAATTTTGCTCCAATTTTTTTCGCCTTTAATCAAGCTTATCTCAACAACTGCTGGCCATGAATGTTTATATTTTTGGGCTAATTTTTGGTACTAATGGCGGTAAAACATGGGAGCCTGTGTGATATCAATTGCGCTATTACCGAACTGCGCATTACTCACGGCTCAATAAGCTACTATCGCAGTTCCCATCACAGTCTACGTCTAGCATCTTTATCTAACGGTAGAATTGTTATGAACTCAGCGTGCGCAAATTATTTCCTGGCAGTCGTGAACATTCGTTGTTGCGAAAAGCGAGATCTTTAATATATCACCATAGTAAATAGAGGGAACAACAAGCATTCTCCGCAGAAGCTGCGGGGCAGAAAATTCTAAAGAAATACAAATGAAGCAACTTCATCGTTTAGGTAAATAGCATAACTGCTCCGAATTTGCTCCGAGAATTTTGATAATGACACCAATAATCACATTGGGTTAGAGAAAAACATTTTTTTTTTCAAGCATTCTCTGACTTATATCCAACTGGAAGTATCCTCTTCACAATGCGCCACGAAACGTAGGTCGTGACTCTGACACAGCTGTTCGCTAAACTGGGAGATGCGCGTGGAAAAGAGCCTTTCTCTAAGACATTTCCATTCTCTGACATGTCACGGAGCAGGAGTTGCTTTTCGGCGAAGAAGAATGAGCCAGCTGCCGTTCAGCTCGACTTGGTTTCTTTATTCAAGAGACCTGCAGCTCATAACCGCCAGTTGAACGTGTGTACTCGCAGTTAATATTTTATTTTTATTTTTACACTACTTCCACGATCTTAAATACTTTTCTTGAAGCGGCGCACTTGTAGAGCTGAAGTTAAGAACCATCGAAATCAATTTACAAGCAAAGACCGATATACCTTGAAAAAAAGTGCAGAAATTACTATTACCGCCGCACATGAAGATACAAAGATACTTGCTCTAAATTATAAAGGTTACACTTATGTCCTCAGAGAAATGTCTAAAGTATTGCTCTGCTTTTCCTTTGCCGTGTCGACTTATGCTTTTATGTCTAGGGCTTCGAGCAGAAATAAATAAACCTGATTAGAATGAAAAGTTACACACAGCATCATTCGGTCTCCAACAGCTATGAGGTCATACGTTCTAATGCTGTATCATGGTCTTAAACTAAAGTAAGAGATTAAAAATAGGTTTCCTATGTTCCGTGTAAAGTAACTGTAATAAAATCACTGTCAAGAATTTACTAACATGTGAAGCTTTCATTAACACTGAATACTCGACTGCAGCTTTGCCTAGAATTATGATTTTACCCGTGCAGCGCACAAGGCGAGGACGAGACGAGTGCACAGACACAGAGGCGGCATTGGTGAGAACTCGCAAAGTTCCACTCACGTGATAACAAACTTGATTTGTATATACCTTCACTTGTCTGATATTAAACGAGTCCAGCCCAAGAGAGAGAGAGAGAGAGAAAACTTTATTTCAAAAATAAAAAGGAAAGGGAAAGGAAAAAAAAAGAAAAAAAAAGGGGGGGGGGGGGGGCAGTGAGTGGTCTTCAGTTCAAGACCCCAGTGGCCTGGGCTGCCGCTCTTGCCTGAGTTAGCAGCCTACGCTGGGTCTCTAGATCATAGCATTGCAGAGTGGCCTCCCACTGCGGCCCCGAATGGTGCATGTTTATGTGGGGAGGTTTGGGGCCTGTGCACCCCCATGTGACGTGGTAGGCGGTGGGCTGGTCATTGCACCAAGGCCATATGTCTATGTAGTGTTCTGGGAACATTATGTTGTATTGATGTAGGTTGGGGTAAGTGCTGGTTTGGAGCTATCTCCATTTCCGCATTTCTTGTGCATTTAGACCCTTGTGTGGAGGGGGATAAATCCTACGTTGTTCCCGTAGGTTCTTAAGTCGCGCGCCGTAAATCGCTGGGACAGGATTGCTGGTTGTGAGATCGGGATTGGTGGCCGCTCGGTTTGTGTGACCTCGAGCTACCCAATCCGCGACCTCATTACCTTCCAATGCAGAGTGCCCCGGAACCCAAGTGATCTGATGCTTGAGCTGTGAGGTTGTAGCCAATGGGTGAGTTGTGAAGCGAGCTAATTTTTTAGGTATTCTGCCTGCAAGAAGGAACCGACACGCCGCTTGTGAGTCGGCTCCTCCTTTTCTAATCTGTATCATATATATTTATGCATTTGATTAAATGCTCTAAGGTAGCTTATAATCATTTAGTAGTGTGAAAAATACGCACTGAATGCGTTTCGACGTAGTTTATAATTAATTGCTTTTGTATTGCGCAGCGAAGGAACGCCACGGATGCATGTTCAACTGGTAACTTTCTGTATGATGCAAAACCTCGGGCGGTATGGAACCCCCTATTTCCACACGGACTCGCAGGCTGCGAACGTGTTCTGAATGAAGCCATGACTCTGAAGGCTAGATTTGCGCGGTCATTTTTGAACAACTGTAAAGCGATTGCAGAAACGCGGTGAATACTTGACGGCTCCCTCTCGTCGACTACAAGGTTAGAAAGCGTGACTGTTTTAGACAACGCAGTGTTAAATATATGCCATAGTGGCCTATAAAATTGCATGTGTTTTGTGTTCTTCAAACCATGAGTTAGTGTTTTTGATTTCCAAGAACTTTACCCAAGCAGTAAAAGGTTTGTTATTTTGTTCGGCGCCTACGCCCCAATAAATTGAGCTATCACCAACATCAACACAATCACTTTATTACCTTAAAGACCCCCGGTTCGGGGATATTACATAAGGGGTGGGTACATGTATGAAGATTATATACAAAATAAACATAAGGTGTGGTACACGCATGAAGATTATCTACAAAGTAAACATATTATTGGTTGAATATGGCAGTTATACAATCACAAAATGTACATGGGAAGGTGATTCCAGCAATGTCGTTAATCTAGTTAATCTACGTGGTTGCTCATCTAGCTCACAGATAGTAACAGGGTTATTTCATTGATCATGTCCGTCTTTCAATTCAAAGTAACCTCTAGTTCCTTGCATGCGCTGTCGACACATTCGACAAAGCCCATGATGCTGCCGAAAAGAATAAAACATCTTGAGCAACTATTAGCATGCTGGGCCGGCTCTCTGTGAAATGAGCCAGCCACTTGTTCTGCACCATCTTTTGAATAAGTGCATCGGCGACGTCACAAGCACTAAAGATTACTATAAGTTACCGGCACCCAGAGCTCCTGTTATGTTAACCCCTTCATAAAACCAGCAGGGCCCTGAAAATACAGGAGACCTGCTCTTCGACTCTTAGCGAATGACACCCGCACTGTAGCATTCGGAAGCGTGAATCGTTACCTAGGTAATCACACAGCCAATGCCACAGCGGTTTGGATAGGCGAAAATGGCCCTATAACTATGATTGGTTCCGCCGACGTTTGCCGAAGCTCGAAGCGATACTCGCACGGATACAGTCCCACGCCCTTACGTTCCGCGTCAAACTCCGGAGCTTTCAAATTTCACGTGTTCGCCTATTAGTCAAACTAGATCTTGCGTTCTTACGTGGCTTTAATTATTTTGCGTGTACATGCTGTGGTTGGATCATGCCCAGCGTGATTTACGGCAATAGCAATGCCATGCTTTCTGACATCAATAATCTTAACCACGGAAACATCTCAAACAGATTTTACCGCCTTTGTCGAAGACGCATGAAGTGCCTATTCATACTGATTCGTTATATTGGACTTTGACGACTTGATAGGATTATACCCTGCATTGTAACAGCGTAATAGCCGAACATTCATTCCAGACGTCATTGCACTGGGTTTCAAGGGGTTATGCACACATGACGGGGATGACAAAAAGCTGCTATAGATCATGCGCAGTTAGCACAAAGAACCATGTCCCAGATATCTATGTGCACAGCTGTCCCATCCACGCAGACGAATCGGAGCACATCGAAACATTGCTGCACCTCCTGGTTAATTATTCTGCCTTAAAACTTGGATGGTGGAACAATCTTTAGATTATTAAGAAACTTCAATGGTTTCATTCAGTGTCTTTATCCCCATGGCATCACAAACAAGATTTATGATGAAAACCCTTGATGGATATGTGGTACAAAAAAGGCCTTGATATAAGATTCAGGTGGCTGAACTGTTCTCAGTGCTATTTTACTGAGAAAGCGTGGTTAAAAATGGAAGCGTTTTTTTTTTTGTCAAAGGTGTATCGTGTGAAAAATAATATGCTGTTCGTCCCGCCAGTACTTGAATAACCTTGCATAGCGAATGAGGCTGGGATACATTGCTGGTTTATCGCATTAACAGAAAATAAAGGGAGAACAGTCGACCTCTAGAACGACCAATATCTCCTAGAGCGACAGCAGCTAACGAAATTGGCACAGCGGCATCTCTGGTTGTATCTGATTGTTTTAGGTTACATGATGTGTGCGTCACGTTCGACTTGGTCGCTTCAAAACTGTGGACCACTGTCGCTAATTGCGGCCGAAATTATTACCTTTTAAGCACTCACCTCAATATTCGCTCTGCATGTACACTTTCTTGCATTCAAAGCAGAAATATTGCATTTTCTTGTTGATTGTATTTTGCGCAATCCTCCAAAGAATTTGAAAGAAATGAAAACGGTAAGCGCAAGAACAACGACTTTGTGGGCAGTTCACCTTCAACTAATTTAGACACATAACAAAAAAAAACAGGTAAGACGCTCTTGACGCCCCAAAATCATGCGTGTCCAGAGGCTTCAACTAGTTACAGAAATAGTGGCTACGTCATGATACTGCGTTTTTCGATGCTGTGCAGATAACGGTAAGTGGTGGTTACGGTTTGCAATGCTCAGTTGGAAACGAGGAACTGGCCTGCGCAAGATGCGCTGGTGTGGCTTTATCTCAGCGTTACATCTTCTGCTGTTTTTGTCTTTAGTTTATGGAGTTATCTACGTTCATTGGCTGTCATTGCGCACTCGGATAAAACTGGGTATATATCAGAACTCTAGCGCCTGATGTCAAGTTTAGCCTTTTAGAATGATGCAGCACGGGTATGATGAGACCACGTGTGAGAAAAAAATCTACCGAGAAAAAAGATGGCGTTCGTGAAGTAGAATGAAACGATGGCGACAGTTATGATGAAGGATTTCGAAACAAAATGCAAAATTAGTGGTGATTTCTATTGCAAGCATGACTGAATGTGGGATGTGTCAAAAGCTGCAGTTATTCAGGGAAAACTCTTTCATAGCTCATTAGAAATGTGCGCAGACAGTGACTGTCCGCGGAACACATGACCGGGAGACAGATCCAAAGAAAATACAACGCAATTCACATCACCCAAAAAGAAAAAATACCGCCGCATTTGGTCATATTACTTTATATGTCTTAATGACATCACATAATGACTTGCCACATTAGTGACAGCCCGCATCCAAGTATAGCAAACAGTTCAATCCGGAATACACTTAACAAGACAATACCAAATCAACTCATGATTAAATATTTATGCTTTATTAATAATGCATAATTTAATTTTCAACTTGCTTGAACTTGAATGACTTCCAACATCCCGCCCCAATCCAATACATAGCCAACAATGCAATCCAGAATCTCCACATCAAGACAAATAAAGTCAACGGAAGACACGAGATGCCCCGTTGTGCCTTCGCATTATCGCTAGTAAGGGTACTTAAGTGCACGTCTTGAACATTTTTCTTTTTTATTTTTCCCTCCTGAAGTGTTGGCGCTTGCTGACACCTTATTGTATATATGTTTTCAAACATTTGGTATTTATCTGTTCCTCAGCCTTCGGGAAATCTTCTGAGACATAGCCGCACCTATCGGACGCCGGTGTAACAAGAACCAGACTGATGGCGTATTGGTGACCGCACCTCACTATTACTACAGTCAATGGCGAATCGGGGCACGCACAACAATAATACGTCAAGGTGCAGAAGACGCAAGCCAACATTAGGCACATTTGCAGTTACTATAGCGTATGCGTGGTTCGCTTCTTTCAAAACATCATCGTCTTCAGGTGCCACTTAAATTACCTGGTGGCAATATGATGTTCGCAATTGGAAGTTTGTCATTTTATATTCTGGACGCTAGTCACTTTGATGTCATTTGAAATGGAATAAAAAAATATGGACAGGGAGCCCATATGCAATAAGGGTCCAAATTTCTGTTTAGCTCGAAGTGCTTTACCACTTAGGGGTCGTGCGTACTTGCAATAGAATACTAAAAGAGATGAAAACCTTGCTGTATGGTTTCAGTTTTGCTTAGTTTCGTTAACATTGTGGTGCGATCGGCGCAACCGAATGCCCTGTGGTGTGGTCGAATTTAAGGAGCCCTACTCTGCGGCGTGTTTCGTAGTCTTAATAGTTTATAGGCGTTAAGGCCTCTAAACAAAACCAAACTACTTTTGTTTATTTTATATTTCGTTTAAAAGGCTCTTGCATTCCACTTATAGATTTTTGTATTGAGCTATCTACGCCTAAAATAACTTTCCTGTGGCAAGTTGCAGCACAGCACAACATTTCAAAACGCACATAGAGTTCCCTATGTCTGTGACCGAACAACCGATAGAATATGTAATCTATGAAGCACCCGGCACTTAGTCGGGAGGAGGCGGTCATCCTAAAGCAAATGCAAACCGGGTCACTCCTAGCCTCGGCAGTGCTACACGTCTTCCACCCAGACATCTACACGAGTGATATGTGCAGTGTATGTCAAGTGGGTCCTGCGGACCAATGGTACATAATGTGGGACTGTGCCAGGTTCCCGACCGAAGCTGCATCCAGGACATACCCGCCGGAACTTCAAAGTGCTGTGCAGAATACAGACAAGGACATTCAACTATGGGCCATCCAGCAGGTCCGGGGTGCGCTTGACAAGCACAAGCCTCATAACCCACCACAAACGGCCAATTGAGGTAGTGCAGAGTAGGGCATAACCCCTTGTCGACGCTTGGCCAGCGTCACGACGCTTGAACCCGTCGTTTGCCGGCTCCTTAGTAAAGTTATACATACATACATACATACATACATACATACATACATACATACATACATACATACATACATACATACATACATACATACATACATACATACATACATACATACATACATACATACATACATACATACATACATACATACATACATACATACATACATACATACATACATACATACATACATACATACATACATACATACATACATACTGTAAAGAAGACAAAGAACGGAAAACGCTGCGGCATCGCCATCACCATCGCTTGTCTCCGGCGCCCATCTCGTGCTCAAGCTGTGCCCTGCGGCTGCCAATTCGATCCTGTTGTGCCCGAGTTATTGGCAGCGCTAGACGTTCAAACCAACTATTAAATCCACACTTCACTTGGTGGAGGTCAATCTGAGGTTCCCTGTACCCATCTCGCCCTGGAACTTCGCAGCAGAACGTTGACTACCCCAATGACGGAGCGGACTTATTGCACCTACCTCCGCCCGTCACCTGCACAGGTGCGCTTCGTCAACGGGACCCCGCTCCCTTCAGTGGAAGCGGTGATGACGACGTCGACGATTGGCTGACCACTTACGAACGGGTCAGCCGTCACAATAACTGGGACGACAATCGTAAGCTCAATAATGTCATCTTTTACTTGAGCGACGTCGCAAATCTGTGGTTTCGAAACCACGAGTCGGACTTTACCACCTGGGCAAATTTGAAGACGAAATTTTCTGATGTCTTTGGCCGCCCCGCCGTCCGAAAACTCCGCGCGGAACAGCGTCTTCGGTCGCGACTGCAGCTGCCCGGTGAAACGTTCACCAGTTACATTGAGGACATTGTTGGTATGTGTCATCGCGTTGACCCGACCATGACCTAGGCCGTTAAAACACGTCATGTCCTCACAGGAATTGATGACGGCGCTTTCAACATGCTCATCGCGAAAGGCCCCACTATGGTCAAGGAAATCTACGACCTCTGTCAAAGGTACGACGAGCTCCGGAAGGAGCGTGTTTTGATTGCCAGCCTCATACATCACTCTCTGGTCTAGCCGCGGAGAGGGAGTCATCTAGCCTCTCTGAAGACATCAAGGCTTTTGTACGCCAGGAGGTCGCGCGACAACTGTCCCTGCAGCCATATGTTAAGGAGTCGTCAACAACTGTACTTGTTCCGGAGTTTCGCCGTGCAGTCCAGCATCATGTATCTGAAGTCCTCCCTAATCCTATCCCTCAATCAGCTTCGGTCCCACCCTCAATGCCATTCCCCACGCCCGCAGTTTCATCGTCCGGCGTTGCGCCACTGAGCTACGCTCCAGCATTCGCGCCGGCTCCTCCTCAAGTATTGCGTCGCACGTATGCCGAAGTCACTTCAAGTCCACCGCCTGAGACAGCATATGCCTATGCTTCGCCCCCCATGCGGTCGGCACCAATTCCTTTTGCTTCCCCCTTGCTTCCGACACGATCTCCATGGCGCACTTCAGACAACAGGCCTATTTGCTACCACTGCGGCATCCCTGGGCACACTACACGCTACAGCCGGCGCCTAATAAATATGGCCTTTGCTGCACGGCCTGCGCCACCTTATTTGGCCCCCTCAGTTCCAGTCCCATCGGGGCCTCCAACAGCACCCTCTGATCCTCCGGACTTCCGCCCTCGTCGTTCGCCATCACCCCGTTGGCGCTCCATTTCGCCAATGCGCCGACGACCCGCTACTCAGCCGGAAAACTAGCCGCCGCAGTTTGCAAGGCACGAACTGCGTATTCGACAGAATTTCAAAGTCCTCGTCTTACTCCCGCGAATGTTATTCCTGTGATCATTGAAGGTGTTCATACTTTTGTGCTGGTCGACACCGGGCCGCTGTGTCAGTTATCAGCCAAAAACTCTGCCGCTCCATCCGAAAGGTGACTACGCCTCTCGAGAGACTATCGCTTCGTACCGCATCCGCTCACAGTATACAGCCGACAGCTATCTGCACTGCTCGCGTCGTCATTGCTGCAGCCTTGTACATCATCGAATTCGTCGTTCTCCCCACATGTTATCATGACGTCATTCTCGGCTGGGATTTCCTGTCCCAGCATCATGCTATCATTGACTGCGCCAGTCCTCAAGTATAGCTCATTGAATCGAGTGATGCACCGTCTGATGCCCTGCTCAACGAGCCGTGTACTCGTTTTGCGACCAAACTCCTCGTAGCTCATGACACAACCATACCACCCGTTAGCGCTGTTCTGGTTCCCCTCACTGCCTCTTTTACCACCGCCGCGACAGTCCTCTTTGTGCCCTCTAACGTTGTCTGCCACCGCCGCCACTTACCGCTGCCGTTTGCGATCCTTGACATAAAAAACGGCGCTAGCACACTTCTGGTAGCCAATCCTCTTGCGTCTCCCGCTATGTTGGTCGAAGGGAGTGCCTCGGCCGCATCGAGCCTGTGGACCTTCTATTCGCCTTTGATGATGTGTCATTCCCTGTTTGCCAGGTTGACGCCTTGACACCAACTCGTGTGCCTTCCGATCCGCTACAGCAGGACCTTTTCGATCATTCTGTGGACAGCGCTTTAGAGCCGCGCCACTGCGAGCAGCTTCTTGACCTTCTACATCAATTCCACTCCTCCTTCGACATCCCGTAATCTGCCTTGGGTCGCACGATGACCGCTTCCCACCTCGTCGACACTGGCGCTCACCCACCTCTCCATCAGCGGCCGTATCGTGTGTCCCCGACTGAGTGCCGTGTTATTGCCCAACAAGTCGATGACATGCTCCAACGCAGAGTAATTAGAGAATCCTGTAGCCCATGGTCGTCTCCTGTGGTCCTAGTTAAAAAGAAGGATGGCTCCATACGACTTTGTGTTGATTATCGCCGCCTCAACAAAATCACTCGTCGTGATGTGTACCCCCTCCCACGAATCGACGATGCCCTAGACTGCTTGCAAGGCGCAGAACTCTTTTCCTCGCTCGATTTACGCTCCGGGTATTGGCAAGGGCCCATGGCAGAGGCGGATCGTCCTAAGACCGCCTTTATTACTCCAGACGGACTATACGAATTTAATGTTATGCCATTCGGACTCTGTAACGCCCCAGCCACATTTCAAAAAATGATGGACCCTGTACTGCGCGGCCTGAAATGGAACAATTGTTTATGCTACCTCGATGATGTCGTCGTCTTTTCAACCGACTTCCCGACCCACCTGACTCGACTTCGCCAGGTCTTCACCTGCCTAACCCGCGCCGGTCTTCAACTTAACCTCAAAAAGTGCCGCTTTAGTGCCCGCCAGCTCACAATACTCGGACATGTTGTTTGTAAAGATCCTGAGAAGCTGCGCGCAGTGGCTGATTTTCCGAAACCGACCACGTTGAAACTGCGAAGCTTCGTCGGCCTCTGCTCGTACTTTCGTCGTTTTGTTCAAAATTTCGCAACCATCATAGCCCCCCTTACACAGCTCTTGAAAGGCACCCCTAACCTCTACTCTTGGTCGCCAGCCTGCGACGATGCATGCGAGACACTGCGCAATGTTCTGACGTCACCGCCAATCCTTCGCCATTACGACGCTACTGCACGTACAGAACTTCACACCGATGCCAGAGGTGTCGGCCTCGGCGCCGTACTCGTCCAGCGCAAGCCTGGCTTCTCCAAATACGTTGTCGCCTACGCAAGCCGTGCTCTCACCAAAGCCGAGTCCAACTACTCCGTTAACGAAAAGGAGTGCTTAGCAATCGTGTGGGCTGTAACGAAGTTCCGCCCTTACTTATACGGCCACTCCTTCGAGGTAGTTACAGATCATCACGCTCTCTGCTGGCTCGCGTCTCTCAAGGATCCGTTTGGCCGTCTCGGGCGCTTGGCTCTGAGGCTTCAGGAATATGACATCCGTGTAGTGTACCGCTCTGGCCGCAAGCACTCTGACGCCGACGCTCTTTTTCGGTCACCGGTGCACTCGCCTAAATCATCGTCACCTCCTCAATCATCCTTGTCAGCACTCACCATTGAGGATATGCCTTTCGAGCAACGACAAGATCCTTGGGTTTCTAACCTGCTAGATGTCCTTGCCACTACTTCCGCGGCTACGCATCCTCGGGCACTCCGCCGACAGGCCTCCCATGTCGCCATTCGGGACGGCGTTCTCTACCGAAGGAACTACAACTCAGACGGCAGAACTTGGCTTCTTGTCATTCCGCACCGCCTCTGCTCCGAGGTTTGTGCCCACCATCACACTGACCCGCAAAGCGCTCATGCCGGCGTCCTCAAAACCTATGATCGAATTCGTCAGAGGTACTACTGGCGGGGAATGTACAATTTCGTGCGTCGCTACATTCGCTCTTGTACCGCATATCAACAACGCAAGATTTCTCGCCACCTCGCTGGCCCTCTCCAGCCTTTACCGTGTCCAGCTCGACCGTTTGATCGCGTGGGAACCGACCTTTATGGTCCGCTACCATGCAGTGCCGCTGGTAATCGATGGGTCATCGTCGCCGTCGACCACCTGACCCGTTACGCCGAGACTGCTGCACTTCCCGCGGCGACAGCCCGAGAGGTAGCCCATTTTCTTCTGCACCACTTCATTCTTCGACACGGCGCCCCTCGCGAGCTACTTAGTGATAGAGGTCGTTTTTTCCTTTCCGAAGTAGTCCAAGAGCTCCTGTCGTCTTATAAATCGATACATCGGGCTACAACTGCGTACCACCCGCAAACAAACAGCCTCACGGAGCGCTTCAACCCTACGCTTGGGGACATGCTAGCAATGTATGTTACGTCTGAATCTGGAATCTTCAACTGGGACCAGGTACTGCCATTCGTAACGTTCGCGTACAACACTGCCACCCAAGCAACAACTGGTTTTTCGCCCTTCTTTCTCTTATACGGCCCTGAGCCATCTTGCACTCTGGACACAATTTTGCCATACCATCCAGATGCCTCTGAGTACAGTGCTTTGTCAGATATTGTACAGAAGGCCGAGGAATGCCGTCAGCTAGCTCGCACGTTTACCTCCAACACTCAAGGCTATCGCAAAGACCAGCATGATACCGATACCCCTGGTCCCACGTTCCTGGCCGACAGCTTCGTTTGGCTATGCGTTCCTGCAACCAACAAACTAGACACCAAATACCACGGACCTTATCGCGTCTTGGAATGCATATCCCCTGTGAACTACGTCATCGAGCCAGTCACCCCTTCTTCCGACCACCGCCGTCGCGGTCGCGAGGTTGTCCACGTTAGCCGCCTCAAGCCATATTACAACCCTCTGGTCGTCTCTTCTCCTTGAGTCGCCAGTATGGTGACTTCTTCACGTGGGGGAAATGTAAAGAAGACAAAGAACGGAAAACGCTGCGGCATCGCCATCACCATCGCTTGTCTCCGGCGCCCATCTGTCGTGCTGAAGCGGCTGGCAATTTGATCCTGCTGTGCCCGAGTTACTGGCAGCGCTAGACGTTCAAACCAACTATTAAATCCACACTTCAATACATACATACATACATACATACATACATACATACATACATACATACATACATACATACATACATACATACATACATACATACATACATACATACATACATACATACATACATACATACATACATACATACATACATACATACATACATACATACATACATACATACATACATACATACATACATACATACATACATACATACATACATACATACATACATACATACATACATACATACATGCATGCATACAAAGCAAAGATACCTAGTGAGATTCCGGCTCACTAACACGACACAAAGAATTCAGGTTCTGGCATCGGCCTACCAATTCATTAGTCACCGGGTCTCTTTGGAAACGCATGTCACATCCAGTGAATACAGGGATAAACGCAGGAAGATCATGGTTATCTTTTACATGGCGACAAAAACATTACTGGCGCTCACTGGACCATTAAGTAAAAATAAAATCTTCATTATTCTGATATACACAAAATAATTAAAGCGGCGCGGGTTTATACCCAAATGAATCAAAGTGCGTTCTAGTAATGCGAACAGACACCCTCAACTTTGCTTTGGGGCCGATTCCACAAATTTCCATGTAATTTTTCACTGTCTTTTTATCCGGCTGTCACAAAGTGGCGATGAAAGCTCTTTCCGTGGCTTATAAATAGCACGCATTCGCCCTTCTGTGGAAATCGATTTTAAGTAGTGTTTTTCACACAGATCGAAATAAGTTACTTTTTACTTGAACTGCGCTTCTTCGTGATTGGTCGTACTGAATACCATGTAACTAGCCAAATACGTGCACTAGTTGCTTACATACTTCTTTAACAGCTGTTTACATATACGGCTGAATAATAACACAGCCTATGTTTTCAGGATATATATACCCGGCAAGAAGAGCTAACTGGGCAGTGTCTGCTGTAGATACATCAGCGTGACTTGGGTCATTGAACGTCGAATGAGACGTCATCGTTTCGTTTGCAGGCAGCCTCGGCAATATGAAGAGTGAACCTGTGATTTCGCTTTCATCTGGACGGTTAAATTAAATTTAAAGTGTGTTTCTGTTTTTCGTTGCAATCGCATGTTGCATTTTTACACGACACTTTCTTTGGTTTAAGAGGCGTCGCCGATACATTATTGCAGATTGCAGGGAGCAATTGCAGAAAAATACGCACTTTAGTATATTTTCCGCCTTTGGGGCTCGAACCAGGCCCTCTACATCAAAGGCGGGCACGGTTCGCATAGGCCATGAAATGACGTTTTGAAGAAGTGTTTTAAGTGGCGCCTCATGAACGCTTGAGGTGCGTAAACTTATCAACCTGTGCTTGGGATGTTGACTAATGTTTCTAGTAACAGGACTTTAAAATGTACATAATTTGATAATGAAAATTTAAAATCAGAAAAAAAAAGATGCTGTAAATGGCATTATCGCGTCTACTGTTGATGCGAAGATTAGGCGTCCTCGTGGTTTTAGATTTTAGCGCTGCGGCGCCGATTCAATGAGTTATGGATAGAGCTGTGCACGGGTTCGGGCTGTTCGGATGCCCTCTGCCACTGGCTCGGGCCGGTCTTAGGAATAGGTATATTTGCCTCGGGAGGGCCGAGCCGGGCCGGACGCCCCGATCCCCAGCAGATGAAACTTTAGCGAAACTTCGATTATGGCCGTGGCGTGCTAGGGGTCTCAAATGCAGAGAACTTCCTCACATCGTCCTAACGCGAGAGCTTCGGATATTTTCCCCCCCCCATCAACCCGTCTTTTCTCCGCGGCTCCTCGCAGTGAATGAATATTTGGTAGCCGTCAGTGACCGAGAAGGTGTGCGCTTGTGGGTTATGGAGCTTCAAGTTTCGCATATGCGTTTGGGTAACACCAGTGCAGATGTTTCTAAGGTATCCACTTTGAGATTCGCTCATGATGACGGCTGTCGCACGTCTCTGCTGTGACATACTCCTGCCTCGACATGGACTCGGTAGAAGCAGAAAATAATTGATAACATCAGCGAAGTTTGAGTTACCTCTTGTTTTCTTTGCCTATGAAATCCTTGGACACAGTTTTTAACCACTATTTAAGACCAGAAGCAAGTGATGAATAAAGAGCGTCACTACTGCTTATTGGAAGAAGGCGGTTTGCCCAATTTGTTAAAAACAAGGCGCCTAAAAACAAGTGAAATTGAATTTTTCTGTCAAGGCGAGCATTGCTTAAATTCAGAGCGGCTGTACTTTAGAGCTTGGCAGCCTGCTTGGAATCGGTCTATATTGGAGGTCAAGACTTTAATGTATGCTCTCCAACCTCTTTCACTATAGATCTATGGAAATGTGCAGACTCCTTTCCTTGGCGCCCTTTCCTTTTTCTCTTTTTGTTCCCCTCCCTACGTGTAGGGTAGCCTACTGAGAATCGCCTGCCTAACCTCTCTGCCTTTCTATTCTATTTCTCTCTCTCGGTAACAGCCAAGCAGAACACACCAAGCATGCTCTCATTACAGCGTCGCATGGTATTGCAGCATGTAATACTAATCCGTTTTGCATTTCCGAATTTCAGAGAACGAGGCGCATATTTTCTGTTCCGGTACTGCAGGTTAGTGATTTACGAAATGGTCGCGTGGCAGAACAGGTATTGCGTGCAGTAAAGTGGAATTAGATATAACAGGCTAGGGCGGAGAAAAGTCTGTCCCGTTTCGTCGCTTGCTTGAAAGTACGAAACTTAGCAAGACCTTTCGGAGCGTTGTAGTGTTCCCCGCTCGAAAACAATTAAAGCATTTACAGGGTGTCAATAACTGTGGCATAAAAAGGGAGTCCCTAAGCCTTCTTTTTCGCCTACTGTTCGGAGGTTATATTTATTGCAAAGGGCGCTGAGAATAACCATTCGGGTTCCTCTTCTTATAGTATGCAGAATAAGCTTCACGGGCTTGTGTCGGTTTACCAGCTTCACATACGACGCGCTACCAAAAAAGCAGTATGTAATACGCTTCCCCTGCAGAATGTGCCTTCTAAATATTTTTCAATTTATATTGGCATAATAAACAATTCAAGTTCAATAGTATGACTCAATATTTGCTAAAAAGTTTAAATCATTATTTGGTAAATCGGTTCATTGGTTTCCACTACGTTGTTACTTGAGGCAGGAAGTCTGAACACTGTTCAGACTGAAGCATGAACGGTGTTAAAAAATGATGGGCCTGAAAATGCTATGTGTATTGTCACTGACCCCACAATACCACACATTTCAATATCTGATTTTCAGACTCGTATTCATTGTTAGCATGATAGGGCCTAGCTCTCGGTTTGATTAGGTTATGAAAATACTTATTTTACTTATTGTGTGCGTTATTCCCATTATGTTCATTTTACTGCTATGCGGCGATTTTAGATAGTCAAGATTGGATTGATAACTAACTGCCTTCATTTGCACCATTCGTATACCTACATATAGTTTTTTTTTCTGCTCTAATCTATTTCCACCTCTTTGAAATTTCTGCCCAGAAACGCTTCAATACTTCGTGGCGTTTTAGAAGTCTAACGACGCTCTAACAATGAGAAATCTCCGCCTCGCCCTGATTAATACCTTCATCCCTGAAACCTTGGCTACATTTCCATAAAACAGGTCATATGCACCATAAAAATTAACAGTTTTTTTAGAAATGAACCGAGGATGTCCACAGAGGTCATCCGCCCTACTCATCGGTCTCTTTGAGGCAGTGTTTGTAAGGTAACATGATAAATAATATGCGTCCTAAAATTAGGTTTCTCATGTAAATACGTTACTTCGGAGATCATTTTGAATTCATGTGCGATAACGTACTCTAAAATATTTATTTCAATCCACGACAAAGAAAAAAAAACTTTTTTCTTCTTCAACTTCAGGGCGCTCGCAGAAACCATGACCCATAGGGAGTTTCAGACGTGTGTGTAACAATCGCGTCCCAGTCGTCTATGTTCCTCAGTTGATAGTTGATCCAGTGGCGAAAAGACGCCACACGTGTGTGCACAGTCCGTGCAAGCCGGTCTTGGCGTTTCGTGAGGAAGGACACAATTCCATACTGTACAGACTTTCCGTTTGGCAGAGTTCCTGTGACAGGGCTGCCAGAGTCCCCCTGTGAAAAATATCCAAAGCGAAATGTGAACGATGCGTTAGTTCGCCTCAACTGCAGTATTACACTTACTAAGCACTGCATTAACACGATATTCATATATTAAGGTTTTTTGATGGCTGAGAAAGGTAAGTTTGCCAACTCAGAATAAATAGAACGTTTAACTTCTAGTGCAGTGTAAATTCCATTTTATCATTTGCGGCGTTATCTTTTATCCTTGCATACACAGCCGGATGCTTGAAGCTGTTGATCTTTATTGTGGTCGTTTTGTTGAATCCATACATTCTGAAAATTAAACTTTCATACAATGAGCATATATTATTCGAGACTAAATATATGAAGCAGTTGCATCGCTCAGCAACGTTAGTGCAAATGTGCAAATCTATTCTATGGCACTGACAATGGCTGCTTCCAAAAAATTCAATATTTTTAGCCAGTTTCTTTGATTTACCTACAGAAGTACAGCATTTTCTCTCCGTAAAGCATAAATATAATGTGACACTGATCATGATTTCCTCTATAGCTGTCGGTACTAGGTAATTCTTTTATATTAAGCGGGCACAGAAACTACATATCGAGTGTTCTTTATTTTTTTTAATTCTAAGTAGAGATCATTTTCGAAAAACGTGATTGGCATGAACTAGTGGTTTTCAGCATGATTACTAGCTTAGCAAGGCATTTTTGTTTTAAATTTTATATTTTTCAGACGCTCTGTACATTACTAAAAAGCCTCAAAAAGCGGAATTTTAGAATGGCTAAAATACGCACAAGAGGGATGAAATGGGCTAGTTTCAGCCAATGTATCTATTGTTCTGTATACTCTTCAAATGGTGTCACAGCCTTATTTCGTTGCCTATAAAATTCCTTCACTATGCAGAATACAATCCACTGAGCGTCCATGCACTTGCACATAGAATATCATCAGCGTAAATCTACCTCTGGCTGCCTACGGGCTGTCCACGGGCTGCCCGTATACTCTCTTCACTGGTTGGGAAGCGTGAAGCCTGCCTCATTTTTTTCGCATCTTGCTCAGGCCAAATCCGATTGTTGCCAGCAGGCGTTCGTTTTAATATAGCTAGTCAGCTTGCCCAAGCACTGTTTGCGTTGCAGCTGCACCGCCAGCATAGTTATTGTTGGCTGTGCTCAGCTATATCATACGCGACTAAGGGGTCGTACAAAGGTTATGTGGGAAAGACCACAGTGCAAAATGAAGATATTGCTCAACCTCAAGGGTGATACAGATCCCTGTTTTGTTTGATCCGCTGTAGACATTGTCTATGTCGCCTACAACGCCATCATTTATAACCGGCGCTCTTGTTTATTTACTTGTATGCGAGTAGCATCACGCTCATCTTGCCATTCAGAAGCCGATTAAACAACTTCACAGTGCCTTTACTTCGTGCGGACTTATATATATATATATATATATATATATATATATATATATATATATATATATATTGTTACGAGGTGGCATGAGAAGAGATGCAACACAGCGACACAACAGAAACAAAACGTCGTGATGGCATGACGATGAAATATGCTTTAATGGCCAGCGGGCCTAGCGCTAGCACTCCGTCACGCGCCACTGCCCGCTTCGTTATCTTCGTGGCAATATATATATATATATATATATATATATATATATATATATATATATATATATATATATATTTCGGAGGTGAAGCATGCGATTCCCAGAAATAATACCATCATACTCGAGAGATCTGTCGAGCGTGGCCTCTGATTCCAACATGGTGAGCGCGCTCACCCAATGCAGGACAGGAATGTGCGCAAGTTGGCAACATAAATCGCCATGGTGGCTTCTGATCTTTCATCTTCAGGGCAGTGTAAAAACGTGTATGTTTTGAAAAACACCTTGCAATATTTGTGAATCAATACGGTTGCTTGGTGGGCTAGTTGGTTCATATCTAACTTGTATTGCAGCGCGAACCACAAGAAGGGACGACGACAGACTGTCTGTCGTCGGCACTTCTTGTGGCTAGCGCTGCAATACAAGTTAGTTGTGAAGCAAACCACGCGTGCACGATCACCTGGCATTTATTCGGAGAAAACAACGGCACATTTGGACTGAAATGCGTCCACTTGCACGTTACCTGCATAATGTATACCAGATTCTTGCGACATTTATTTGTTTTCTCTATATTTACAGCACATGTTGCTGTAAAATATGCAGTTAAAGTTGTGTTGGCGATTTCGCATGTTTCTTTGAAACATATTTGAATCAGCTGATGCAAATTTGTCTAGGTGTGAAAATAAATATGGTGGGCGACAGGTAACGGTTGAGCTCCACACATCTTTATCCTCTTTCGCTTCACACCACAGCAAGTACTTCATAAGAGTAAGTCTTCTAAAGAAATCAGTATATTTAATCACAGAGACGTACGCTATATCACTTGTTCAGCAGTTAACAGCCGTAACTATGTTAAATCACAGTTTGTCCTCAACGAACACTTCAGTTCAAATTGACGCTCCCTGATGTTCTCAAATGAGAGTGAATAAATGCTAACATAGAGTGATGAATAGGTGTCGCATTCCGAATGTTCAGAAGGGAGATTCGGCAGAAGGAATATGGCAAGTCAGGCAGTCTTGATGTTGAACGAAGAGGGAAGATATATTTACAGATTATATAGACAAAAGACAACTGAATTTACACTGGTGGCCTCGCACAGAGCTGCCACCACCCTAGCAAAAAGGTACATCACAAGCAAAAAACACCTCACAAGGAGAACCGCTTAGCTCACACAGAGGAAAGCTATGTGCCGAGCTCGGAGTCGCCAGCTTGTGCTCGACTAGACAGAACTGCTCAACCGGGTCTCATGGCCGCTTTTTCATGGCAACGACAAAGACGTGAAGGCGGTCGCTTCACATGATGCGCCTCAAATTTACGCAGCCAATCAAACCCGTTGAATAATAAGACGAAACCCCAGTTGGATGGCCATAATCTCGGGACAAGGTCCTTCATTCTTTAAAACAAAAATGCAGCGTGCAGGCTGCACACTCTCTCCACTCGAGGGCTAACAGCCTCTCCCCATCGGTACTCGTCCTCCTTTTCCTATTCCATGGTCTACATGGAAAAACAGAAATGCTCGTCGCCGTCGCTGCTGTCCAACGGCTCCTTTAATTGCCGCGATCCTTCGAAGAAGCACCGCGGGGGGGGGGGGGGGGGGTTGAGACGAGGACGCTATTTAGCTAGCCATCGGGGGCCTAAAAGGGATCGTCAAGGCGCGCGCCAGGCGTCCATTGCCCCAACGCCAGAAGCCGGCGCCGCCGAGGGGTAAGCGGCCGCCTAGCGTCCAGACAGAGGGCCAATATTTGGTTATTCTCCCTCGACAAGCCGCGCGCGAGGGCGTCTATTGATGACAGAAGCCGACGCGGCTGAGGGGTTAGCCGGCGCCTTAATCCACCCCGGGATTAAGGCGGGTACTTGAATCCGTCAGCGAAGGAGACAGGCGTCGTGGGCGGGTGGTCAGACGGATTAGGGCGGAGATGCGTGGAAGCGAACATCTTGGCGAGTTATCACAGTGTCATTTTCTTCTAAACGAAAAAAAAGAAAAAAAGCTGCCGTTTATCGCGGCCTTACACATAGGAATAAAGTTCTTGGGCCGCTTAATCGGCCATGAAAACCTATCCACCAAACCTAAAGACGCACGCGAATAACCAGTATCCCATTAGTCCTCTCCTCAAAGCAAACATTTTTAGTAGTTTCACATCGAGAACACCGGCAATCAAAAATAATGCTCCTCCTCTCTTCCCTCAACTCAACGCACGCCGCCGGCGAAGAAATAATGAAGAAAGCAAGCCGTGACATCCCCCCATCACGCTCGGTCCGTTAAGCCGGGTCACTAGAGAACGCTTATGAGTTGGTACACCCAGCAGCCGCCAATGATGTCACATGAGAGGTTTACACGTGGATAAAGGTGTCGCCCTACTCGGATACCGGCGGTCGCTAATTAATATTTATTAGTAAATAATAATTTTTGTACATCATCCGCGTCACGCAAATCTTTCAATTTGGCTTGAATACTCACAGAGACCACATTTATGGACTCCTTTCATTATAATATCTGGGAAATTACTGTTCAAGGGCCCTATTAGTGCGCACCTTACAGCAGCACATAACATACCAAAGCTAGCTCATCCAAACGATATCACCGATTCACTCTGGAATGAGCTGTCGGCCTCTATAATTGCACCTCGTTCCTATCTCACCCAATTAGCCTACTTCTACCGTTGCCATGCACTGGGATTATTAAATGCCTCATATTATCCAGCGATGCTCAAAATAACAATCGCGTAGAGAATTTTGGGCCCTTAGATAGGTTTAGAGCTTTCTTGCCTTGCACCTTGAAGAAGAGGTGCTGCATCATGCCTCCGTTATCTAAAAAAGAGGTTTACGAATTCCTCGAGCTTAGCCAAACCCATAGCATCAATACTGAGCAAATACATAAAAAGAAGCTGCGCAATTTTATTTCAGGTCATTGTAATATAGGTGATTTTCATGAGGTTATATTTACATGTATTTCGGTACGGCCTGTTAAATTTGGGATAGAACAGGAGGAGGAAGAGGAGAGGGAGGAAAGGTAGGGAGGTTAACAGGAAGAAGAAACAGGTTTGCTAGCCTGCACTGGGGGAAAGGGTTGAGTGGATATAAAAGTGATGAGTAAGAGAGGAATGGGTGAAGTCAGTATAGTCTCATCACAGCCATATCGCGTCAAATCAAATCAAGGCACACTCATATCACATCACAACACAGTAATATACCAGCCTATCAATCAGGCCCGTGGTTTTCATGAAACGGAGCAGCGCCTGCGAGGCCTTCACCGCCGACGCTCGCCATTGCCTGTGACCTAGATATTTGATTTCAGTCAGTGGGCGTCCATCTGAATGCTCAAGCGCACAGCATAGACACTGTCTTTCCGCACTTTTTTTCACGATGTGCTATTATCCTTCTGCTGTCTTGCTTTGGCTGTTTGATCTCTGCTTGCAATGTAATATCGCAAGTATAGATACTTGCCTTCCTTTTATTAAACATTAATAGTTTTCATCAAGAAGGTTAGAGCTCTTCAAGCTGCAAATTCAGTTTTTGATCCTTGTAATCAAAACAAGAGGCAATATTTTAGCAGTATAGATCATAAAAACAGCTGCGTGAGCGAGCGTTTTTTGGCATGATAGGAGGAAAATCTTGTAGACGGAGCAATGAGGCGGCAGATGCGTAAGCAGCAAGCGCTGCAAAGAGCTTGCAGACGCAGGTGTACCATCGCAGCAACCACTTGGCGTTGGCTTCGACTTCCCACACGTGTTTCCACGAACTGTGGTGCTTCGTACCATTATTTATGCTTATAATATGGGCTGTGATTCTTAAGGGCGTTGTAACGTCATTTAGGCCATTACTGCAACTCTTTATTTAAACCTTTGTGCTTTTCTGTTTTTGCTAAATAATGTACTTATACCCAACTTTCTTACTCGTTCAAAACACGTTGGTCTGCGTTACATCGATGCGGTAGCGATATGCGCACTAATTTTATTCCCTTTGTAGTTGTATCAGAAAGATGCAAAGCTGTTAAACGGCGTTGTAAGGAAAGAAACAAACAATGTGAAATATTATTCGTGTATTCAGACCACAAGCTTAGCGTTAAATGTTTTTAGCTGATTATCGGAGAGTACTTAGCGCTGCTGAATTCCATCGCATGCAGGCTGTTTAATAACATAGCAGCTCAGAACTCCATACATCTTGCCATTCCTGGATGCAGTTATTTGTTAATTTTAAAGTACACAGGACTGCTTCATTATGGGAGCAGCATCGGCCTAGATTGTATTATTAGTGAACGATTTTCAAAGCATCACTTGAGATAAAAAACAAAACAGAGGATTGTTTTCGCTGCCGTCAATCTTCTTTTGCAGCAGCTGAAATCAAAAGCATTGGGAACGAAGGACGAGTTGTCCAATATCGGCTAATATCCTTGCCCATAGTGAGCCTCTTTAGCAGAAGAGTAGAAAATATTTCTTCAGAATACACAATGCTGTCATTGGATTGTTCGCAGCGGCAAAAAAGCCGCAGTAGATAATTGTGTGCGTCCGACAATGCAATAAAATCTTCATTCAAGCTTATAGTTCGTGCATAAAAGTGCAGATGATATATTCTGAAACACAGCTGTTCAGCTTTCTACATACCTTCCATGCAATCTGATGAGGGTTCCAACTGCACAACACTTTCGAGCTGCTCAAGGGAAGAGTCTTCCACTCAGAAGCCAATGCTCTATCACAGTCATCTTCCGTTAAGGTACTTGTAAGATAGTACATAATATGGCGCGGGCCCTTGCCTTCTGGAAAGAAAAGGGAGCGAAGTTGCAATACATCAGTGAGCATCACTGCAAGTGATGCCACCCTTTTTCTGGGATTGCGAAATGTGTGCGCCGTACTGTCTCAGCTCATCTGTAACCACGATGCAATTGGCTATTGGGGCCATATTATTGCCATCGGCATAAGCTTCCTCTGCTTACTTGTATATACTGCAATAAGTAGGTTTCTACCACCGGTGCCTATTCCGCATGCGGCACGTGAATAAAATTTAAGTGAGTTAATTCTTGGTCTAGTTGGTGTTCTAAAATAACGAGTATATTATTTAACACAAAGCGACAAGACGGTAGAAAGACAGGACAAACGGGAGCTACTAACAACTGGTTTATCGAAACAGAGTGAGGCACACAAATATACAACAGGCCTCCGCAGCCGCAACCTAGGAAGGAACTTGAAACTTGAACTTGAATATCGTCCCATGAATTGGCAACATCTACAAAACTGGTTCACGCACAGGTGTTACAATGTACGCCGTAACGTTGGTGGAGTGAAACATGGCATATAGCAGCCTGTGAGATGACAACGAAATAACATACTGACATGTGCGCTTGCTGCGAGTATGCGAAGCGAGGAAACGCATTTGGAAGCAAGAAAGCGGGCACAGTTAGCCAAAGTTTTAGTTCACAATTTCGAAGAGTGTAGAAAATAACACGATGCCTGGTCACCCAGCCGAAAGGCAGTTTACCGCTTCGGCGGGAGATCAGACAATTTAAGGGAGTCGACATTTTTATGTACTTTTCTGCAAATTTGTCCGTACTCCATGTAAAAACTAGACCATTGTGAATAGACCACTGTGAACCACTTCTGTTATTTTTCTCGCAAGTTAGGACAATGAAAAGTTCGCTTCATATTTTGTCCTTTGTTTCTCTCGGCGTTGTGTCTGTATTTCCATCTGATGGAGATGGCGCATCGCAAATTCAAGACACTCTTAAAGATAACGCCTGTCGCCCAGTCGTTGTTGCCCGCCTGCCTTTTGCTTCAACAGCAGTTTTCTGAACCGACCCGCTTTATGCGAGATAAGCTAACCCTTTGCATGCACCGAGGGTTTCGTGTAGCCTACAAGGTTCTTAAATACCACAAAAACTACAGGGTCTGCAGATCTGACGCCACACTTCGTGCGATATTAAATTGATTGTACTTCATTTCGCAGATTGCATAAAGGGCACTGCTTTGACTAAATACTTCCGTTGTTAGTCTGGTGTAATATTTGCAATAATTGTTTTCTGGGTGTCAAATTTATGGTTTCACATTCCGTCCAACAAAAATGTGAAAGTAAATTCTCTATGTCGCATAGCACTTGCTCATCATAAAATAGTGTTCCGTGTTGACTCTGCACAATAAAGCACAAGATTGCATGAATGACGAAACATCAAGTTCATTGAGAAAGGCTAGCTCCATCTTGTGCAAGATTGCTTTTAGGTGAATGCGTAGAAGCCTACACATCGTTAAATTTCATATACGTTTAACATCAACCTATTTATTTAGGATATTTCAAAACCAGTATATCGTGGCCTGTGATCAGGTTTTGTAGCTTATTATTGTTACGATATATTGAACAGGATAAAAAAAGATACGGAAGATAATAATCAATGACCAATGCTCTTTTTAAACACTGTGAAGCTCAATCTGCCTTTGCCTATCGACCCAAGCACAGCCACAATAGTGCATTTCGGGACTACGTATCAAGATAATTGGACCTAGTGCGACAGTGCATAAACGCTATGCTATTTGCTAAAACCGAATAAAGAACACTCGATTGTGGTCAGACTTGATTTCCCGAGACATTCCCATAAATGCAATTTTTGGCACTAGTTAACTTACTCCAGGTAGTACCGCCGTATCCTGCCAAAAGCATATCGCCTTCGTAGGTTGGTTCGTAACTCACTGGTAAGCAGATTGGCCTGAAGAACCTGTTGAATCTTGGTAGGGGCTGCACAAGCTGAAAAAATCTGTTGTCTGAGAACTTGAACCTAGAGAAAACTTTGACATTCGGGAGCATCATGTTATTTTTATGGGTTACAATACAAATTCTTTCTGCCCCCGCGCATACCAGCTCACACTACCTAATTCCGAAAACTACATTTATAGTGACACATAATTCAGCAATATCAACAACCAGGATGGAGTGTTTTTAAATGAAATGCTTACTTTTGTTTATGTTTTACATGCGGCAATCATCTCTTGGTGGCTTTTAAATTGTTTGGTACCAGGCTTTCAGAAATGGGACGGGAAATTAAATGGCCTGCGATTTACTTTACCGTTAATGACCAACGCAAATATTCGCAAAAAGATCGCTGAATAAGCTTGATGCTGTAATAGTGCTAAAATATTTATTCCGAAGAAAGTGGGACACTACGCAGTCTAAATGAACGTAAAAAGTAATAACTATATGAAGTCACAGCAATGGTAAGTTACTAAGGTAAAGATGAGAAATAGTCTTTCCACCGCTACATGAACTACTCAGGAAATTTGGCATCGAACTATGTACCAGGCAAATAATTTAGTTGTTCAATGAAATAAGCAATAAAAGAAAACGTATGTTATATCACGTTAAAAGCGGTCGAAGTTACTTTGATTTCTTCTACTGTAGTGGTTGTTAGTCAATTTTAGTAATGCTAGGTTAAAACGTATCACACCTAAAACGGAAACCAGTAGCAATGCATCAAATAGAGGGGGAAACAGATATTGTGCTCTTTAAAACAGTGCGGCTTAGTTCATAGCAATTTAGTAGCGTTTATTTGATATTTTAATCAAGACTAGAGCTGCGGCTAGTAAGAGATTATGTTTGAAATGGTGTTCACCTAACTTATTGCGCATGAAAACACTAAATTAAAACTGATGTATAAAAATCAAATGGTCCTATTTTGCGCCTTTGATTTTCTCGTTAAAAAATATATGTTACTAGTTGACGTAAATGCTGTGATCACTGCAAACTGTTAAATGTTATTATCTTTTAAGCTGCTTATAATCAAGAAAGTGCTACACAGCAGAAAGTGCAGCACAATGTTCTTTTTACTCCCTTGACAGTGAAGCGATTATACCGACGGTTACACATGGTACCAGCGACGTGGTTGTGCATGTATTCAGATATTCAAATGTAATTTTTTTATGTCACAATGCCTGTTGTTCTTCCGCTAGGTACATATATATTACGAAAGAATACATTACAAGGTGTCTTTTACCAGCGGCAGATATGCGCATCTTCAAGCTTTCATCAATGAAAAAGAATAAAAGATTTTGAGAGGCATTTCTGCTCTTAACAAAGGTTTCTCACTCCTGACAATGTTTAACATTGTTCTGGTCCGAGTCACATTTGTTGTCTTTGCACCTCTTTACTGATACGCCTGACGATCTGAAACTCACAGCATGTTCTCGACGCATTGGCATTGCGGTTGCTGAAGTACCGATTATAGCCTCCTTAAAATTTTTAAGTCTTAAGCATATACCTCGTTTAAGTCATAGAGATATGAAACATCAAAAGCTTAGAAGTGGGAAGATTCGGGGTGCAAGGTACACTTATTAGTTTATATCATTCCGATTAAAAACGGAATGCACAACAACAACCTCCAATTTTAATTATAAAACTGACTTTTTTTCTATCATTCAGAGACGTGCTACCTCAAAGAAAGAATTGCTATAAAAAATGTTAAAAATAAGTTAGAAAAGTTTGCTCTATGAATGATTAAGGCTTGCTGAACTGTTGACATCAGCACTAGTGTCTTCGTTCCCACGTTTTTAAGCCATGTGAGAAAATTGTCTAAATTATATTATATTCCGGGTATACGCGATTTTAAAATAAGCAAATGTTTGAATTCAACAAATGCACTGAAAGGCAGCCTGTGCTATAAACAGCTGTAATGTACGCACCTTCAGCAGAGCAATGTCATATCCCCGAAAAGGGGACACGTAGTACTCGTGAACCACGCCCCGTTCCACCCGGATGCTAGGACCCTTGTTGCCGAATGTCGTGTTGTAAAACACACGCAGTGCCTTTGGATATTCACCTCTTTGAACGTGGACACATCAGGAATACGGTTATTGAACATAAATGTTCAAAGTAATTTTTGAATACCGGTAATTTGGTCAGAGTAGCAATAAAATGCCTTTTTTGAATAAATAGTTTAGACATGAAATTTCCGACATGAGATGTCGACTGCGAAGGATCAGATAAAACAAATTTACACAGTGTGTAACAGATTGAATGCGTTTATTTTGTTAACAGTTTTACGACTATTATTATGCTTTCCCAACCGCATCACCTAATGACAAACTTTTAGTGATATCACCGAAAAATTCATATGAGTTTTTTTTCTCATTTAGCGTTTTTAAATAACGTACGTAGATGTCATTAAGAATGAAAGAAGGGCTGTAATACAAATGTAACGTCTTAAAGGAATGCACCGCTGCATAAAATATGCATAAACACTATTAATGCATACTATTTGCACTCTAAACACTAATATGCTTATAAGAGAGTAAACAGAGAGTAGCATGTCCTTTGGGGCAATCCCTATAACAAGCAGGGTATACTGTTCAAGTCCATGTATATATATTTGCATCACCAGAAGTGCTATGGTCGGCAAAGGAAGCAAAATTTCTGGTTTACAGAAATATTTTACGCCAAATTTCAATATTCTGTGAATGCTATCCTCAAGAATTACACTGCTGAGGTTAAATCTTTTTTGCGTTTGGTAACTGCGTTAAAGAAACGTTTTGTGGTGGCAATATGCTTCTGTTGCCATCAGTAGACAATTCTGTGGATAAATTGTGCGAACGTCTATCCAAGGGTCGAAAATAACGCCCTGCTTCATTAGGGAGTGCGCCATAAGAGACGTTACTCCTTTTTTCACTCCTGAGAGGTATGCGTGCTTACAGTGTAGAATGGGCAAGAATTAGGCACGTTTGACTGACGAAATTCTTTATCTCGAAATATTGTCGCGTGTTAGTGGCAACGCCCCAGGCGCAATCGAGGAGACTTAAATTCACTGATATACATATATTATTGGGCTGACTTTATTGAAAATGTTTGAAAACAATTTATCAAACACTAAGCAGTTCGGCGGTCGAGGTGACAAAAAGAATGCTCGGCAGATGTCGCACTACGATTGCCCCTCGCATTCGCCAGCGTTCAATTTAAAGTGCGCAAAGAAGCAGGAGGACAGACTCTTGAACCTCAATTGTGTTTTGCTGCCCAAGAGCTTCCAATTTCACATTGGAGGTGTATATTGGGAGGCCTAATGTGTTCTTTTAAGCTGCACGTATCATTGCATTGACTATGTGGAGATCTCTTCGGAGCAGGGTGAGGTAGGGGAGTCCATAGGAGAGACGACTGATTACAAGCGCCTGCTCAAGCTAAGAAGTGCAACATGCAAATGCAATTTTGAATATTTCTTCAGAATCATGAATAGTGAACAGTTTGTGCGTGTCGTTTGTACTTGTAATATATGGATGATGAACGGAATTTAAAAGCTGCAAGAGTTGCTTGCTTAATTAATAGCATTGGCAGGTCGTGGTGATTGAATGAGTGCTTGGCATTTCGACCAGATTGTAAGTTTAATTTTAGCTCCGAAATATTTCTCCCATGCAGCAAGCGTGTCGGCGCATTTACTTTTGCGTAAATGAAGTTTCTTTTTATTTCCGAACCGTTTTCAGCGCCGAGTAAGTCAAGAATTATGGCGGTTAGCTCGGAAGGTAATACTCGAGAAAACGTATCAGTGAGATGGTTTAATTTGTACTCAAATATTATTCACTTTTCGTATTTTGAGCGGCTTTCAAATGTTGATTCGTATTCAGGCAAAAAGGTGTCAATATCTTCAACTATAGCCTTATAGCTCTGTTATAATATAGGCCTATAGTTTTGTTAGACGTCTGTTTTCAAGTAGACGTAAATGTAAACAGAGCATGTGATCACAAGTGATCACATGCTGATTTTTGGTGGATAATTATTGGATGATATGTTTTGGGGCAAATGACTAGTATCAGCTCAAAACGTTTGGCTGATCCTTGTGAGATCCAGGTTGCAGCGACACTAATTGGATGAAGTTAACTTTAAACATATCAAAACATTCTTTACCTCTGCATGCACGTAATTGAGGAGCTGGGTATTTTCTAGCAGTAAATCACAGGGCAGTAATATTACCAAAACGAAGAATGCGGGAATTTGTATAAGTAGAAAGAAGTTTGTTAATGGGGTCATTCAGACGATGTAGGAAGTTGGGAGTAGTTTTCGGTAGTCTAAAGCAAACGCCAAGCAACACTGTTACGAGAGAGGAGTGACAAATCAGCCAAAATGCCAAAATGAATCTAAGTCCAATGTGTCGTCCTCAACAGAAAATAAAAGATCCCGATGAGTGTAATCAAGTAAGTCAGTTACGATTTCAGCGTCTGTTGCATCACTGTTTAGCCGAGTTTCTACTATTATGAGTATATTGCTCCTGGATGATAAGCTGATGTCCGATACGAGTGCAGGCTAAGGATGGAAGCTACGTATGTTAGCAAATACTACAGAAAATGAAAGAACATTGTAGGGTAGGTTGAGTTGAGTTTTTCATTATTGGTGACGAGGGTAGTGCTATGCGATTTCTTTAGATGTAGCGGATGAAGATGTCAGAGATGTGGAGAGTTTTGGCAGATTTGCGGGCTTTTAAAGCTCAAAGAATACCTGTAGCAATGTGCTTCGGCAAGAGCAAGAAACTATTTAAGCGTGCGTCGAACAGTGCGGAAAAATTATTCCACTTCTCCAAACCATGTTTTTACATTTCCTTCCAATAAATATAAGTGCCACTTTGGTTTTGTGGGACAAGAATTTTGCAATAATAGGATGAAGTCAACCGACTGGAAGATTACCCAGAGTACCCAGATGGAAGATAGGTCCTTCCGTTGTCGTAGGGTTTTTCCTGTATGCCCAAGATATTGTTGTAAGAATCGATGGATGGTGTCATTTATTTAGCTTATGTTTTTGTGCTGTTAAGGTGAGGAATACCAATTCGTTTGTACATTGTTTTGATATGACTCATATATCATATAACGCCGGCGATTTAATTTTCTTGAGAATATGCCATAGCAGAAACGCCTCGAAGATATACATGCAGATTTATCTGTACTGAATCTTATTTGCTCAATCTCGGTACTCAAAGCCGACATCCTCCTAACATTTTTGTAATTCCCCTTGCCTAGCTAAATGACACAGGTGTGCGTTGAGCAAATAAAGAAAGGAGAAATTCGAAAAGGAAATACGTTAGGTTCATGGTGTTTAACGTCCAGAAAGCGACTCTAGGCTTTCAGAGACGCCGTAGTCGAGGATTCCGAAAATTTCCACTACCCAGTGTTATTTAACGTGTACTAACATCGCACAGAACTCGACAACCTTGCTTTTCGCCTGCATCAAAAAGCGGCCGCCATGGCCTGGACTCGATTCCGCATCGTTATAGTGACAGTGATCACACGCAATATTCACTGCAACACCGCGGCGGGGGCGATAAGAAAATAATGTAGTTATAGAAGGAAATAAGAAGCTATAAAACTATGAAGCACTACGAAATCAAGGAAACAAATGACAAAAGTTTGACACCTCTAGTGCCGGAAAAAAAAAAAAACATTGTTCACGGTTACGCATTTCTGCAGTCCTGACTCTGCACTGGTCTCAAATGTTTTAAGGGATTGCCTACTAGCTCAGTAAAACATTAACGTTTTAATTAATGGATTGTTTCCTGGGTAACCCTCAGCTGTCACGACTTAGTCATTAGGAATTCCAAATATTAATTTTAAAATGGCCTTCAAAGTAGGTAGGCTTCAAAATATCTCCTAGATAAGACCCGCTTGTTTACAAAGATAAGCAATGTGAACACCAACCTTTTGCGAATGCAGTGGGCAGCAGTGAGAACAACGTTCCTAGTTATAATGCTGCCTCCGCAGAGCCTTGGGTTCTTTCCTGGCACAAACTTGATAATTTTCACCTGCATGTAGGGAGCTAATTATTTGAGTGCAAAACTGTTAATTACTAGTATCGAAGCCGCATTGCTATTCGATTTTACATTGTACAGAAGAAGTTAGCAACAATTTGACCGCGGAAAATAAAAATTCTCAAATCCCTCACGACAGGGCTACAACTACTGATAGCAGTAAATCCGCTTTCATGAGAAATATCCAGATGCTGAAGCGTCATGAAATTTCTTTCGAGTTTAGTGAATATGTAATAAGAAAACAAAAAAGTATTCAATGTTTTGTTAATGACATCCTAATATGACTTTCATTATCTTTAAAAAGCAATAATAATTCAAGATATAATAAAATTCAGAACTGCTTGAACAACTTTAGTGCCGTTATTACTGAGCTGCAGACGGTGGTGTTTGTGGCTCACTCTAAATTATTTCCCTTCTTAGTTTAACTGTATATTCTTGTACGTTGTTTTGTGATTCGAAAATAAACTTTCAATTTCAACTTCAACTGTGAAGCACTTGATTATAGCTTCTTCAATCGTCTAAGTGCTGATTGCCAGGCTTTCCGCTGTGCGCAAATATTAGGTTGCATTAGCTTAATACACACTATGACTCTGAACACCAGCTCTCTTTTGATTAGGTAGCTTTATACTAATTCAATTTTTCATCGCTCATGTCGTGATGAACAAGATGTGCTTCCTGAAATTGTAAACATTTTGCGTTTTTACTGCTTCATAGGGCGCCATTCAACCACAAAACCTTTCCCCGCCTTTGCTGCAGGCTCTTCATTCAAACTACTTAGGCAAAAGCTTACCCGTCAGTTCCCTCGGGTCCTCATTCCCGAAGGCTGGTCAAGTCTATAATTTCATATCTGCAGCAGCGCCCAAAGCACTAAGAAAAATGTGATATTTCTAGCTATATTCGTACAGACAGAAAGTTAAAAAAAATTAATTTTAGCTCATCGGGGCAAAAAGCGTTTCTGTATACCTCTTTAGCGCGTTTAGTGTGATTTTCGAGTTTTCAAATAGAGCTCTGTAGTATGTATGTTCTTTTTTAGTAGGTGAGAATTTGCAGGCTTTCAATAAGGTTCGTGCACTAAATATATTTCCTTTGCTGGCGTATCGCCAAAAGCGAGAAAAAAATTGCTGGTATAGTTCGTAATAAGCCTAGTTTATTTCACTATAGGAATGCATGCGTACTAAACGTACTAATTCATGTTCTGTTGGCATAAACAAGGTTCAGATTTTGACGAAAGCTAGACTTAATCACGCGGGTACTACTGTGCTGTCGCGGAAGACAGCAAAAAGCGGCGTGTTATAACAATGCTGGTTACATGTACGTGCCGTGCAAAGCTTTAATAAATACAAGACAAACTTCAGTACTGGCTTGAGGCTGGTTATGAAATATAACCATACCTGATAGCGTGTTAGCAATTTATACCCCTGTCAAGCGCGCAAAATAAAGTGCACTTAAGGCGAGTATCACTTACTAAAAGTGCGCTCTACCGCTGCTAAACAGCGTAACATAAGTGCATTTGCCAAAATGTGCACTCAGGTCGGAGTGCGTTCGCAAAATAGACTTTGAGGGCCGAGTGCGTAGCCTCGCCGGCAGATATTTCTTCGTCACGAATATATTATGTAATAAGATACGTACACAAGTTTAGTTTACGTGCTTTGTACATATTTTTATTTCAGAAATTGTTCTATAACAGCGACGTTTGTTATATCTGATAACAAAAACGTGATGTAACCATGTACGCAACTTCCAAATTAAGCGCTGTGCGGCACTGCGGCCACGTCATTTTCAGTTAAGGGGTGGTGGTTGTTGTTCATGGTGTTTGTAGATGTGGGTTCTCTGAATCATGGCTTGGTGTCAATTTTTAAGCATTTTTTGTGTGTTTTACTACTTTAAACATCAGTTGTCTGAACTTCATGCTTCGAGGTTCCAATTTATGTTTTCAAATATGGTTTTCTGTTGTCAGTTCCGTACCAAGGAGTGCTAATGCGAATGCACTCTACTTTCCCGTTTAGCACTGCATAGAGTAAAGTGTCTTTCGAGCTGCGAAGTGCACTCTCTGTAAGTGCACTTTAACTTGTACGCTTAACTGGGCTATTAGGTGACAGTTGGCGAGTGGGATATTAAATTAAAAAAAAAGGTCGTTTGAGCACGAAGACCTAATTAGCGGAGCATACGGCGACTTTTCGGATATGTAGCGTCATCTGGTGCCATTAAAACGATTGAAATAACACTGTGGTGTGCATTAGGTTTGCCAGAGGACGCAACTAGAACAATATGTTGCGGCTTGTGGTAATTAAGGGAGCCGGTTTAGAAGGTTTCCCAGACTACCACTCTTAACCTTCACAATGTCGTTATTAGAAATTAGAAAGACTATCGTTAATAAAATACTTTACTTCACATTATTTGGAATTGCTACTTGCAGCAACACTCAAGAGTTTTCGAATATTACCTGATAGTAACCGCGCACTTCAGGAAATTCATTTTCCTTGGCATAGGGAACCATGACGAACAACAGGAGGTGAAAATGTAGGTGTTAAATATATTCATGTATTAAAACCTGTCGTGTGTGGACCTAACTTTTCTAACGTCTATACCAGCTTTCAATTCCAACAATAGGCAAGTCATCATGGGCTTAAGAGAATAATTTCCCTATAGAATTTAACCACCCATGAATTAAATTTTGTAATACCTCGCGTTTGAATAACTCCAAATGCCATTGGTAAAATTCTCTTCACTGAAAACTATTTTGCGGCTTTCAATATGATTCCTCCAAGCTCTTGATTATTAATTTCGATACTAGCACTCTACCCGATTCTTAGTAGTCATAATATTTTAGTTAGAAGGCCTCAGAATTACAGTAATTGTCCTTAAAAAAATGGCTTCTGGACTTCAGACTGCGGACGTTCCAAGTGATTGCAGTGCAGAGCGTGTGACCAGTAGTCACAATATATTTTCTTAACATACCCGCCAAAGGATCCAAATAGTTATAATTTCGGTAGGCAGTTTTCGTGGTTATCTTACATAATACATTCCGCAAGTCAATCGCTCTCAAAATATATCATAAATCAGATATTTCTTAAGCCAGATGTTGAAATACACTGTGAGGCGGCCCCGCACATTACCGAAACTCTAGAAGCTGCTGTTGAAGCATACAATTATCTCTGGCTACATAAAATGTATCAAAGCGAGATGTGTACCTAAATTAAAAAAGCAGTGTAAGTGAATGCCCCTCGCTAAGGGAATTTCAAGGCATATCATACTTCTTATTTTTGATCAGAATATTACTCTTATAGTGAAAACGTATACTTGCGTTCAAATTTTAGTTTTCGACCATATGAGATTAAATACATTTCAACGTTTGCGTAGACATTTAGAACATTTTAATGCCTCAACCGAAAGAAACAGCATTTTCTATTACTGCGTCACCTTGAATTAAAAACCAAATAAGGGTTAAATAATATTCACAGAAGGCACTGATTTTTAGGCTTATAAAAAGTTTCATTATGTGAAACGGTGAAAACAACTGAGATTTTGGAATAGAAACCTTCTTCGCAACATGCAAATGAGTCCCAGAGAACTAAACATAAAATATTTTAAAATCTATTGGGTAGTGAGGAGCTAAAAATATATTACTAGTCATCCCTGCGATCTTTGCAATCCAGTTTTTAAGTATAAATGAACGGTATCAATAAAATATTGTCTAAATCTCTATTTTGATCGCTTCATCGCACATGTGCTTTGATAAGTGTCCTTTAGGTAAAATCATGCAGCATTTACACGATACCTTTGGATGGCAGCCGCAGTACTCCTCAACTATAACTAATAAACATGTATCTTCTGAACATTTTAATGTAACCTCAGAATCAGGTACACTATGACGCCATGACTTGCTCATGGGTGTAGTGCCCGCACTTCCGTCGTCCGCCCTTCGGCTTTAACTTCATGCTGGCGAACAATCCTCAAAACTTTGTCCCCATTCTGGCTTAACTGCTATTTTAATTTATAATAAATAAATTAGAGGGAAAGCGAAAAGAATAGGATGTGTACGAACGTTTTGCCAGCTTCTATTACGGCCGATGCTTTGGGAATTTTATATGTTTTGGTTGTCTAAAATGCCGGAATGCACCATCTTGCCCACTCCTGGGCTTTATATGAGCCTTTGATACATTGATCTCGGCTCATCTCTGTGATGGAGATTTTGCCCATTAGCCAGATTAAAATTCTAAATGGTTTGAATGGGTGCAGGAATGAAATGGTGCGTTCGAAATTACAACACAAAACTCTTACCAACCAAGGCACGTGGACTTTTTCTATCTCGTATCCGTTGATAACTCTCCCGAGAGGTTGCGAAAGACCACAACCTAGAACACGGGAAAGGAGTATTAATCTGCAAAGAAAGGCGAATCGATCAACAAGACGTTTTCACTCCTTGTGATCAAAAGTGTTTTGTAGCTTAGAAGCATGCATCAGAATTTGTTATCCAGAAAACGCTATTTTCGACCGGACACAGGAAACACTATCGCCATAAGATGCACAGGTATGGACACGGAGAAAAACAAATATTCTGTTTTAGAAAATGTTGGAAAATTATGCACCTAACCGCATAATTTGAAGTTTCAATTAGGGGATTTGTATATACCTTCATCACACTTTGCCTTACTTCCTGCTAGGAAGGAGCAATGTTGCAGAAAGAAGTTGATTCGACACTTTTACCTATGCAAAATGTGGGGTCGTATTTAGTGATATACATCAAAACGATTGCTAAAAAAGTCATCGAAATGTTCAAGTGTTTAAGCATTTCTTTAATAACGTTGAACATTCTATGAAGGAAGTGTACAACTTGCTTGAGTGGATGTTTCAATTTCTCCACAAATATTCAATTGCAAATAAAGAGTGCGCACACTTTCAGTTCTCTTACTAACTTTGACATAAAACCATCCTCGCAGAAGGCTCGAGTTTACATTTTGAATATATAGCACGAGAAGGGACCGCCCAGGTGTCCTTCATACTTGAATACAAAAAATTGATTACTCACTTTTTACATTAACTCTGAAGCGTTGTGCGTGGTTCTACACATGCGGAGAAGACAATGCAAAATATTTGGTTCATTGCAAGCATCATGCAAAGAACAATGAGTGGAACAAAATTAAATGCTCACACTTTATGCAGTAAAAGTATTTATAAAGCTGTGTTGACAATACTGTTCGCAGTATCAGTTGCGCTGAAATCAAAGCGTATTTACATCCTCCAATAGAGCCATCACCCTCTCCACAGGAAACAGCTCCAAACTGAGGGCGATTTTAGTTAGTTTTAAATTCAATGCTACAGTTGTTTCTTCATATTTCATGAGGTGGTTTTCAATAATAATTTCGAAGAATCAATATCGTACGACTTGCAAACACTTACCAGAGATAGGGGAGTTCAGAAAGCATACAACGTGCCATAAACCGCGCGAAAATATTTTGCAGTTTAGTACGAGCGTGATGGTCTGCAGCGATAGCTACGATGCGCAATATTTTCCCCTCCACATAGGCAGAGGCTTCCACAAGATCAGTAATTGCGTTTGATCGTGTTAAGCAATATTTCCCTCTCAAACGTCTACCGCCTTTATAATAGTCGATGTGGCTGCTGTCAAATCCATTTTGATCGCCATTTCCGCTAAAATCACTTAGTGGTCTCATATTCGCACTTCCTTTCTAATATGGAGCAGTACCATATAAAACGACACACCAGATTATTTGCGAAACAAAGAAAAAGAAAATTGTCCTTTTTCAAAATAGGCTGTATAGCAATGAGAAAAATTTTAAAGGGCACTTTGGACCACTAAAGTGGAGGTAAAAGCCATTATAGCGGAGTGGATTGTAGCCCTTCACTGCGCAGCCTCTGTCTCCCTTTCTCCTACTTTCACTCCCACCTTCCTCCCTTCTTTTACAGCTTGGTGCATGTATCCGCGGATAATTGTGACTAGCTAGCACTTCGCGTTTATCACAACACATCCCGCTGAACGAAGAAATAAAGTTGAGGTATTTTTAAGGTGAAAGCCGTTACTGCCTGATCGTTGTCAGCAGGAGCTGTCGGGAGACGGTGTCGGAAGTGGGTGCCACAATTTCAAGGGAAGTAATTAAAACACTCTAGAGGGCAATTTGTACCACCAAAGTACGATGAGGCGAAAGCCATTATAGCGCGGTGGATCGTAGCCCTCCACTACGGCCCCTATATGGCCCTCTCTTCTTTCACTTCCACCTTCCTCCCTTCTTTCGGTGGTTAGCGAGCCACGGAGGGCTAGATAAAATTCGGTGGCTGGCTAGCCCTCACCGCAAGCGGCGTTGACCTACCATCCCAGCCCCGTAGGGTCAGGAACTGCCACCCTTCACCACTTTCCCCCCAGTCCTCCTCGTACGCCGCACCACACAGGAGGGCTGGGGGGAAGGTGGTGAAGGGTGGCAGTTCCTTGTCCTACGACGCACCACACAGCAAACAATAGCAGACCCACATGTCTAGGAGGCGTTAATACAGCAGGCATCAGGGGCATTTCAAATTTATTTACAGGGTATAAAAGGCGCAGTATCTGTCACAATTCGTGGACACATGTGAAGGAAGGGAGGAAGGTGGAAGTGAAAGTGAAAGAAGAGAGGGGCATATAGGTGCCATAGTGGAGGGCTGCGATCCACCACGCTATAACGGCTTTTTCCTCATCGCACTTTGGTGGTCCAAAATGCCCTCTAGAGTGTTTTAATTATCTCCCTCGAAAGTGTGGATCCCTCTCCCGACAGCTCCTGCTGAGAACGATGAGGCAGTAAAGGCTTTTGCCTTAGAAACACCTCAACTTTAATTTTTCGTTCAACGGGATGCGTATTGATAAATGTGAAGTGCTAGCTATTGAGAACAATAACAGGTGTGTGTGTGTGTGTGGGGGGGGGGTGATATTTTATCAGTTACTCATTCAAACAGATTATGTTGTGGGCTTAGCTTTCGCCTAGTTTCAGACTACCGCAAGCAGCTTATCCTATTTGCCAAGTGTCGTTTCCTATTTTGTGCGACATTTTCATAGATTCAATATTGGACTTTCTGGTGGTGCAATAGAAAAAACAATAGGCCACAGATCGGCCTATCTTAGCGCCATATTCTGTGTTACGATTTTCTCATTCATTTTTGTACCATATAAACAACTGTATTTTATTCAAGCATGATGGAAGTAAGTCTGGCGTACCAGCTTTTTTGACCTAGGCAAAAACCTTTCAGCAAATTGATTTTGGTGGATGTGTCAACTTGTGCTTGCAGGGGATAGCCCCTTTTGCAATCTACTATACCTTTGAGTCTCATTGCTTTCTTAGTAAACAAAACCTGATGAAAAAACACGCTCTATTTGGACTGTTTTCTTGTATCTTCTAGTATTTGTACCGTTGTTTTCATCCTGTTTACGTAGTTCCTCACCTACCTAGGGAACTCCGTTGACTAGTCTATTCAATTCTTCTTAGGCAAGATGTAACAAAGCGTACAATATATTAACCAACACCGCATTTCAGACCTATCCTTAATTAATGCTGGGAAAAGAAATACACCAATAATTGATGTTTAACGTTCGAACACTTGGATAAAATTATTACAAAGCAGCTAAAAGCCCCAAATTAAGCATGCAATTTTGAGTCGTAGTTACGATTGTGCTAATAATTTTCACGAGCCTTTAGCTGTGTTAGCCTCGAAAGAACAACACACATCGTATTCTAAATGTGCTCAGAGGGCAATTAACTATGAAGATGACTCGGTTGGATTACTAGCAAGGTAAGGGAAATAGCAATTGCTGAAAACACTCACTGAGTATCATATGGACATCCCAAAAAGCGTAAGGGTCTAACACAAAGTCGACCGATGCTGCGTGTAAACTCACATTCGAGTTTGTTATAGTAGTTAATAGAGCGAACACATTGCTTTGTCAAAACATATAGTTCTAGACTCATTAGGGAATGCGAAGAGCAATTACTTGTGCAATCTACCTAGCTACTACTTCGAAGGACAAGGTAATTGATGAAAAAAGGAGGGGGTTAAGCAAGGCTTGTACTTAGCTATACCGACGAAACCTATGTGAAGTAGGATATTTAGGAGCTCCTCAAGGGTGTATAGTCTTTGGCTATAGGGGACGCTCAGGTTTCCTCTTAGGATTGGACTTTTACATCACATTTTTACTCCCCATTTCTATACCAATTAAATAATGCATTTATTGGGAAATGGTGACGCGAGATCTCTCTCGGTTTTTTTACGGTCTGGACCTAACATGAAAACTTGAATGTAAGAAGTTTAGGGTGAACTATATGCCACATGAAATGGTGCACACCAGAAACGCAGTGTAATAGAAGGAAGGTGTTTGTAGTGGAAATATAAATGTCCCTGCAACAAACTGAAGTTCAGGGCGAGCTGCGCCTAAGCAGTAGACCTTACGCTCTAAACTAACAATAAAGATGTAGGCAAATCGATAACTAAACGGCCAGCCCTGTTCGTTGTGGCATTACACTACACCTTGCGAGCCCCTTATCTTTGGACTAATGACATAAGTTGTCCACGCCACCTTGTGCTGTGAGAATTTCACTCCAATACATGCGCAAGGCTTAAAAATTTATAGCTCCTGGCAAGCGCGTACTCGTTTACATCATTAAGAGTCCGTCGTTCTCGTGAATTCGATGTTGACAAGATAGAACACGTGGTTCCGCGTATTTGCATTGAAACGGAATGAGACCCCGTGCTACGCAGGTTAAGAAAAGACGTTAGTCTTCATGCAATAAACTGAACCAGAAGAAGGGATTACGTGCTTACCTGGGCAGAGAAAATGATGAGAAGAATCAGTGAAATGAAGATAGCATTGTGAATTGTTCGCGTAAGACAGCACACCATAGCGCTCTTTCTTGCTCGATCAAGAGACATCGCGAACGCAGTCTGCGACCATTGGCAAAGTTCCCAGAGGAGAGCTCCTGTTCGTGATCTTTCAGTTCGTCTAGTTATTATGTGTCAATCGCCATTGAACGTGCGCTAGAACAAGACAAAGGTCTCATTTCTGGTACTGCAGAAATAGCGCTTTTGTAATAGGGGTTCGAGTTATCGGTCAAAAAGTTTGCTGCGTTTCAATTTGCTCGTTCAATAGGTGCCCATCGTGACAGGTGCTGGAAGCAGAGTTCTTTAGAAAGCTTTATATAAGTGAAAATGGGGGAGTGTGAACTTGATAGCATACACGTGAAAAGTTGAAAGCGCCTAGTTGCGGATTACTTTCCGATGATTACAAGCAGAAGACAGGTTGCAGCTCTTAGATGACTAACACGATTGCAGCTCAGTTGCACAGAAACTTTTTCAGGAATTAATTTACAGGTTTCGTATTTAACACTTGTTCCAGCAATCTTAGATAGCTTTTCTTTCTTTGGGGGGTTTATATGATGCCAATATATAAGCATTGATCGCAAGCTCTGTCTTTGCGCAGTAGTGTCCTTAATAAGTCCAGGAGAAAAGATGCATGAATGTGTCCGTGAAAGTATCTTCCATTTGAATTCCCGTTCCAAATGCGGTTGGGTCTGCACTCAGGCGTGCCTTTGTATAATATGAAGCACGACATTGGATAAAAACAAATAGCATCAAGTAACGAACCAAATCCCAATTTTCAACGATTACACAACATTCTTATTTACACTTTTCTTTTTTTGACAAGCCTAAATGTTTAATTTATGACATAATGGAGACAAAATGTGTAGCATGTAAAGCATGCTTCGAAGCCTTCAGCTCATGAAAAAGAAAAAGAAAACGTTTGTGGCGTAGCAGAGGCATACAAACTTAGGCATATACAGGACGCACGCTGTGCAATCGCAATGGTACCGCCTAGTTTCGTCTGTTAGACAGCGAAAATTGGGAAAATCATTTAACTTCTATGTTTTTATGCTAGTATGCCTTCGCTGTGGTAAAACATGTAGTATTTAAACCGAGCACGCACTTTTGCTTAGACTATAAACCGACTGAATGGCAATGATGCACGCTTCTGCTTCAGCCTGTCGCATTACATGAGCGTTATAGCATCGCCCATCTATTGCTCAGGAAAAGATTAGTGATTGAATGAGCTTTTTTCTTAAGGAGTGTAGTACAGATACTCTTCTCTAACAGTTCGGCCAAGCCGCTACAAGAATGGCCGCATATAAGGTCTCAAATCATGCTGTCATGTATTCTTTTAACATGCGATGCTTGTAAAAAGCCACTTTCTTCATACGCGGCTGCGCTCACAGATGCAAGATATAAATGAGTTTTGACGCAGTGTACATCACATGCTACAGATTCGTTTTTGAAGGGATCATTTCATTTTATTCACCACGACAGCTGAATTATGGTTCATTGTATTGAAATCACCAGTTAAATAATAATAATAATAATAATAATAATAATAATAATAATAATAATAATAATAATAATAATAATAATAGTTGGTTCACAGGAAGGGAAACGCGCAGTATCTGTCACACTTGCTCTGTGCACACTTGAACCACGCCGTAAGGGAAGGGATGAAAGGTGGGAGTGAAAGTAGAAAGAGAGAAAGGGTGGCCGTAGTGGAGGACTACGGAGTAATTTCGACCACCTGGGGATCTTTACCGTGTGCTGGCATCGCACAGCACACGGACGCCTCTTCGTTTCGCCTGCATCGAACAGCAGCCGCCTTGGTCGGGTTAGAACCCGGGACCTCTGGCACAGTAGTCGGGCGTCGTCTTACCACAGCACAATATAAGTTTCTAAGTAATCTTCATGTTGAAGTTGGCTGGCACCAAGGGTAGTAGAAATTAAGACGAACGGGGACGCGTTAAACCTTTTTTCGTTTTGCTTAAGCCAAAGTACATATGTCTACGTGCCTGCACGAGTGCAGCCTTACAACACAATTTGTTTAATCCGAGGATCAGAAGTTACCAGCTTTGGTGATTTTTTTATTCACTGTCACAATACACTATGCACTGATGCGCCACAGTAGGTCTGTATATATATATATATAATATGCATTATCTAGTTTAGCATGAAATAGCTATATTTTTGCAGAGCTTGCGTTATGCTTACTTGTGCTGGTTTCTTATTTCTAATTGCGCCAAATAACAACATGCGATTAGTGAATGTCAACTAGCACAACAGCTATCTGTCTGGAGGTTTGAAGGTATACATGGTGTTAGACCTCACCTTCGAGAGCGCTACCGAACACACCGAGGCAGGCCGCTAGCTTTGTAACCGCAGGAATAATGATCATTTACTACGGTTACCGGCATAAAACGAAAAGGCAACAAAAATTGCTCCTATGGGTTCTATCCGACCGATAATAATGCCATTTTTGTTTTGCCGGCAACGTTTCCAAGGGAATTACTGAAACATGCAACTTTTAAACTGATGGATTTGTAGTCGTTCTGCTGTTCCGGCTATCGGCTTGAGCTTTCGATGCCCCTCTAGCCTTTAGTGAATTACTCTAGATATTTTATTCACACTGGCTAAAGCCTATTGGGGACGCGTGATCACCTGGGTACTCTTCGGGGCCCCTAACCTCAGTATGTTAAATTGGATACAAGGTATTTTCCTTTGGAATAGTTTTTCTAGAATGACGATTTAAATTTACTCACGTTAGCAAGCCCCAGCCATCATCGGCTGCTGATCGGCAGCCAACCTTGCCGGCATTCGGCACTCGACCGAACGACGGCCATGGTTGACCATGTACCAGGTTTGGCGTAAGTCGTCCATCAACCAAGGCCCAAGCTCGGGCACCTGACTGAAAGCAGACCAATTCGGCGACGGTTTCTCGGCCATTGGGCGGCTCATGGTCGGCCACATAACAGGTTGGGCAGAAGTCGGTCATCATCCATACCCCGAGCTTGTGACCCCAACTGAGCACCGACCTGTTTGGCAACGGTTGCTGGGGCATTCGGCGGCCCACGGTCAGCCGCGTGCCGCGTTGGCCAGGAAGCCGGCTAGTATGCCCCAACATGCCAATACTGGACGCCGACTAAAGCCATAACTACAATCTAAAAGCAGCTGGATCTACTTAGGCTCCAGTACAAATTTAGTTTTTCATAAGAGCACGCCTACAAAATGAAACCGTGTGGTCATAGCATGGTCATGTGACATTAAATTAGTGATTAGAAGGAAGCTTTTTCATTTGCTGAGAAGGGAGACGTTGCCTCATAGAAAGATGATGGAACAAACCACCATGTGCACAGTAACGTTTTTCTAGCGCTTTTACATTATCCATAAAGCACTCACGCCGCATCGTCAGTTTACCTGGGGAAAGGGCGAAATACTATGTCCGTACTTTCCAGACATACATCGGTAACTGCTGATGCGAAATTCTTTGGCGATCCTTCGTGCGACGCCGCCGCCAACGCCTGTCTTTGCCACTGGTGCAGCCCGCACGGAGCGACGACTCGGCGACAGAAAGGAGCGTTTTCTGTTTTCGACGCCTTGTCGCTCAGTTCAAGTGAGTACAGTAGCGCTATATCTCGTTTCTAACAATAAACAGCATCAATTACGATAAAACCGTTAATAAATATCTTGTAACTAATCACATTTAAAAATGTTCACTGGTAGGCGGTTTACTACTATATAAACTGCGACGTAAGCTTGCATCGCCAGCAGTAAATACGTCTAGCCACACTAGCCTTTTTTTTTACTATACCCAACCAGTCTTTTATTGAATTGTCTCGATGCACTCATATACGAACGGATCAGACGCAATGAGCGTCTGCCGGTTCTTCGCTCAAACCGGACTATGAAAACAAACTTCACTTGCAAAAAAAGCCAGAAAGGAAGTTGAGTATCCCAAGGCCTTCTGCGATTGGTTGCCTCACAAGCTGCTTCCGGGCGACACACGAAATGTTTTAAAAACCCAGAACCTGAGCGACAGCGACGGGCGGCAATGCTTTGCCCGCAAATTGTCGCCTCATGCGGTTAGCGCTTATTCCCTGCAAAATGAAACGCAAGAAGACTGTCGAGCTTAGCGTTTTACTTTTTGGCATTTACACAGTGGTAATTAAAGAAAAACGTAATTTTTCGCGCAGGCTGCGAGCATGACAAGCCCTGGCACGTATACGGTGCATAACACATATATCGGCAATAAACAATGATATTGTTTGTTCCGCCTCTTATTTTAGAGTTGGGTAATTGCAACCTCGCTACGCGGTAGAGAATGAGAAAAAAATAGTCGAAGCGTTTCCTATAAATAGGAAGCAACACAGGGGAAAGATGACGCGCGTTTGTCTATGTACCAACTATACAGGTTCACGCGTTTGTTGTGTTGGCAAAAACTATAACGCTATTGAGGACAGGGCGAAATCTTCTGACCATTGCAATATTGAATATGTTATCCTTTCAAGTTGCTGCAGGAGTTCTAATACTCCAGATGTGAGCAGGTCTTTTGTTAGCAGCACGGCCGGCCACACCAGTCGTTGAAAGTGAGTGGAGAGAGTCAGGACTGGCGCGTACAACGCGCCCCGTGCGCATACTACTACTACTACTACTAAGAATTTTGAGGTATTCTTGGGGAGGGGATACTGGACGCCGGTTATGCCGGCCTAAGTCGTGGCGGCACTCTTGGCGTCCAGGGGAAGGGGAGATGGAATGTGAGGAGGGGGTAGGGGGGGGGGGTGTCATCATGGTTCCACTCTTGCCGTCATCTGCGTCTTCGCCAGCGCCATGGTTCGCAGGTCCGGTGTAGGAGAGGCTAGCTCGCTCCCTCCCTCTCTCCCGTCCCTTTGTAGCTTTCAGTCTGCCTTTGTGCCGTTGCCTTGGTTTTCTCAGTAGACAACACTTAACGCGGAGGACTGGATATGAAGCTGAAAGATGCCTAAGTCGGAGAACCGGAAGCCGACAATGAGGGAATAAACCTTGGAGGGTGGGCGGGGAGGCTTTCTACTTTTTTCAGAAAGCATCCCCAGCTGCACGACATGTGGCTGCGCTGCCTCCTAAGAGTTCCCGCCAAAGATTGTTGTTGATAACGCTAGAAGACCTGCGGCCATTCTTATGCCTTTGTTTAATTTTTTCTTTCGTTAACTTTCTTTTGCATATTGTGCTGTGTATAATTTCGTTCTCTTGCGCCTATATACGTTACATGGGCTCCGGTTTGTGCTTGCTACATATTTGTGAATAGCAGAGCTGTGAAATGTCGCCAGCGTACAGAGTGCAGCAGCGGCGGGAAACCATCGCCATTGTCGGACTCAGTGAATATCGTCATTTTAGAACATGCGTATATGTCCTTGCAGCATGCCATTGCCCCATAGGTGGTTCTATATATTCTCCAAAAAATCCCAAATGCTCTTTTTTCGTATCCTCTTCGAAACAACTGCTTGAAGCATGGCTTCAAGAACTAAGCGAATTTTCGTCATGGTTACATTCAAGCGCGGCCTTGGATTCATTTGCTGGCTGCGATAAGGATAACAGTATTTGCGCAGAACGTTGAGCAGCCAAGCATAACAGGTGTGCTGTGTGTGCCACCAACGTGGGACCGAACGCTGTAGGCAGCCATTTCCTCAAAATGTCTTGACTGCGCAGCGCGCCGCAATAAATTAGTAACAAGATACTACGCGGCCTACTTTGTAGATATATTTCGGACAGCGTTAGTTTTTTGCGATAGAACACATGCTAGCTCAGTTTTTGTATTTTCTTAAGAGAGTTTTCAGATCGTTTTTTTTTTGTTTTCTCCTGTACAAACGATGTTTGGAAAAGTATCCGTGCGGCCTGTGCAAGCGAATTTTACAGTGTGGCGGAGATTGTGTCCGTGATACCGCTTGAGGATTAGTCCATAATTTTCTCATAAAGAACCCCCTTTTTTATAGATAATACCATATTGAGGAATTGAAAGCCATGAGCTGCGAAAGTGAGCCCTGTTTTAAAATTTTATCATACGAATCCCTCCTTACACCCCCCCCCCTTCCCCTTTTGAGCACACGTCTTTAGGCAAGGGCCTTTTCAGGAAGAGGCGAGGTATATGTGCTTATTTTGAGGAAGCTACACCGTATCTTACAAAACTAACGTCATTTCTTTGTGTCCAGATATTTGCCCAACACATAATAAAAATTTTATTGCAAACGAAAAATGGTCATGGGAGTCAGGACCTCGATACGGTTCTTATCTGAACACGCCCATATATACGCTGTGGGAAACCTGATATTAAGGTCGTGTTTTTATAACTCCATATTTCGAACGGCTGTGCAATGTAAGAAAATTTGAAAGCTAGGCACACCATTGCTTTCGCGAGCTCCTAATTTTTATGATAGCAGTACTTCTGAGCTGAATAAGTTGAGTGCTTTATTTTAGTCACGAATATAGCGCTCTTACGTGCGCAATGTCCATTTTACACAAATGCCGTAGTGACGCGATTCTCATTGTATATGTAAGTGAAATCTGTAAAAGTTACGAATCTCCCCATATATATGACCTCATGCAGGTTTTATTCAAGCTGAATTACACATGCTGTGCCCCAAAAGTTTGAACTAAGAGTTAAAACAAATAATTAGAAACAGGCGATGGAAATTGGTGGCATATTGCTGGCAGCCACTTAGGACACCGGAATAAATTTTTATTTTGTAAGTAGTGAATTGGAGGTTATTCGCTCCAAGTACTAAATATTCACTTTAGACAATAAATGGGACTTACAGAGTCAGAGAGTAACTTCAGAAACCCCTATTGCAATATTGCGGTAATTAAAACTCACCTGTACCTTTTTATGTATCTCCTGAGAAATCCGCGTAATGTGGATACCGAAACTCTTACCAGCCCATTCGTGCACCGCAATTCTGCTGCTGTCAAAGTGATTTTGAGAGGACGAAATAACCTGCCGTAATGGTGGGGGGCCCCATTGTAGAGTAATGGTGATATTCTGGCGATGGTGGTCTCGCTTCAGCCCTTTGGCGCACATAAAGGCGAGAATTACAGTGAGTGCCCTGCACATTGCAATTTGCATAAAGACTGCAAAGCGGTAAGGATATAAATAAGTGGTACATTATAATTTAGTTTTAAAAAAAACTAAACAAAAACAAATACAGGCGTGTTGAACAGTTGCGCTGGCACGGACGAATACACCATCGCAAACTAATTGATCTACCGCTACACAGGCTGTCGAGCTAAGCCAAGGACACATTTGTATTCTCTGGTCATTTGATTTTTATACTTTTGGGTTTTCCCACATTATCTGGGGAAACATTGCAAACGTGAGGGTATTTTCACAATTAATTAAAGATGATTGGTGCCGGTACTCTTCAACATGAAAATATCATTTATTGTGCAATCAATAAAAGTTATTTAGGTTATAATGTCAATAAGAAATTGCAAACAGAACATTTTCTGTGTTGCTCAAGGTCAGTTCAGTTCAGTCGTTCAGTCGTGTCCGACTCTTCGTGACCCTATAGACCATATCACGCCACGCTTTCCGGTCTCTCACTACCTTCCTAACATCACATAACTTCATCTGCAGCGCCTCGAGGATTGCTGGCAGCTACCTCGAGGTAGCTGCCAGCAATATGTAACTGATTTCCATCGCCTGCCTCTGAAATGTCTTTTTTAGCCCTTGGATCAATTTAGCTGAGACAAGCAGTATATGTGTAAAATGGCGTCACATACTTCAATGCACCAGATATCATCAGATAACTACAACAACGAAAGACACCACTGACCCCACTGAAGGTCCTTTCAATAAATGCCTAGGTAACAACCTTTTATCACTTTAAAAGGCTAGAAAGTTATTCATATGAATACAGAATGAAGGCTGATTTTTTTTTCGTATATTGTCTATGATGTCTGAGAAGAGACAGCGTGTACCTGAGTTACTTCCTGTCCTGGAAGGCATCAGCAGCAGTTAATCGATTGTAACAGTGAGGTAATGGGATGCCAGGCACAACGAGCAGGAAAACATGACGTCTTCAACTCAGCCTAGAAGCTGAAAGCTGCTATAAACAGCAGTGAAGTCTAACAAACCTAATAAGCTATAAGAAAAGTGCCACGTGTTTATTAGGAGAGTTTGAACCTGTTTTAAATATTTAGGAAAAACTAAGAAAAAGTGATGTTTAATACTACATTTGTCGGTGCGCAGGCTTTATGCTACATACGTGTGGGTTGCGTTTCACCTGCCCGGAGATCATCAATGTTTTTGCTACAAAGTTAGAGCCCGCTTGAAGTAAATTATGCGCACCTAAAAATACTGCCGCAGTACTACTTCATACACACAATCTAACTAGAGACGTGTTATGTGGTAAAACATAGGCCATGAATGAGTAGCCCACTGAATAATTATGGATAAACCACCGGGCAGCGAGTGCCACTATAGGGGTTGGCAACGTGTATGTAAACCATCCCAGGTAGCACAGAATGTGGGGCCCCAGTAGGTCCGATGTAGGCAAGTGGGGCTGGGGCAACCATCATAAAAACCTCATCGGTCCCCGATGGAGCAAAAGTGGGCAAGCCCCATTTGGGCTTGCCCCTGTTCCTCCCATAACGGCGTTACTCGAGCTAATGCAGAGCACAATCCTGCATCCAGACCACAAGGGTCCCTTGTCGGATATTGAGGGCAATCCAACCTAAATGTGGGCTCCTTATGTGAACGTCCTCATAGATCCGAAATGAGGCCGCCCCCATTAAATCTTTGTGGGACCAACATCGGCCGTAGTGGGGCAAAAAAAAACGGACATACCCAATTGCTGCCCCAATCGGCCCCTTGTAGATTACTTGAGGGCAGGTTAAATATCAATAAGAGCTCAATTTTGGCAAGCCCTCGTGAAGCCCAAATGGGGCAGCCTTAGCTAAACCGCTTTAGGTCCCACATAGGCTGTAATGGGGCTGGAAGGCGGGCGTGCCCGCATGGTGTCAAAATCGGCCCCTTGTGGGGGATTTGAAGGCACGTGAAACCGCAGGTTCAAAACAACACCCAGCTTAAATGGGGCTACCCACACAAAACCGCTGTAGGTCCCACATCGGCCATAATGGGGCTAGAAGGCGTGCGTGCAGTTGTGTAATCATTCTTTCCAATCTTTATTTGTATTAGATGTTGCCCTATATTACTATTATAGATGATTTGTATAAAAGTTGTTGCCATGTTAGTTGGTTAGAAATATTACATGGATTTAGTTCTCGCGCTCATGCAAATTGCGCTAAAAATACTAAAACGTACTGTTTGCTAACTATTGGTCCTTATGTCGTTGCTGTGGACACTGTGGACAGCCTGCAACTCTCCGCCCAATATTACTGTTCAGAACAAACATCTCCATAGCTTGAACAAGATGTACATGTAGTCATTTAGACTAGATTAATTATGAATTATTGTAAAATTTAATATTGGGGCTTTTTGGCAAGTACAGACACGTATAAAATAATTACTTAATTATGTGCACTAATATTAATTGGGAAAACTTGGACTAGGGCTTTCCATCATTTTCCTGCGTCGGACGCCTATGAGAATATTGTGGGCAAGCCCAAGTGTTGCTTGCGCTATAGAACTCGCATCGGTCCTATGTCCTCATCTGAGGGGCTAACCAAAATAAAAAAAAAATGTTCATCCAGAGTGGCTGCCCGAATCTGTCCAAAGTAGGACCATCGGGGGAAGTTGGCGGGATGTGCCCCCGACCTCGGGCCGAGGTCTGTGTCAAAATTCGGCACGATAAGTTTCAGTCGGCCATATTGACAAGGGCCGAGCGCAGGCTGATTATAGGCTTGCCGCTAAGGGCATATTTCTCGTTAGTGTCCTTTCTGCGATTTACTTTCCTCCCGTTGCGGTAATCTTTAATCTTACGCTTTCTATGTATGTGCATGGTGCGAAATGCTACTTATATATATATCGCGTCTTGAGCGTAGGTACTAGAAAACAAATTTTTTTATCAGTGCTAGGGGCTTTGTTATATTCCGAGCGTGATTGCATTACATCCCTGCGCCAGCGTTCGGCTCTATTACAGGCGTATGCACACTGCAAACGTTCTTTTAAACACACGGAGTGCCCAAAGAATGTATACAAAATATTCGCAAAACCGTATTGTCGGAGAAAAAATGCACTAAATAAATATTTAGCTGTCTTGTTTTCGATTGAGCTGTTAAGCTTTGCTCCCGAGAAAAAAACGTTGAAAGGGGCTCATAGGTGCGGCCTGCCTGCTGCGGTATCTTAATGGTTAAGCCCCTCGACTGGTTAAGAACTTCGTGTACCCAAGTTTGGACCCGACCCCCAGCGGCTGAGTTTCTCTGGAGACGAAATGGAGAGGCGTCCCTGTGCTGCACGATGTTGGTGTAAGTTAAAAATCTCCAGGTTTTCGAAATTATTCCGCAAACCTCCACTACAACACCTCTTTCTCTCTTTGCGATTTCTCTTCCACCTTCTCCTCCCCTAATGACGCGGGTAAAGGTTCCATGGAGAAAGTGCGAGAGATAATGCGCATTTCCTTTCCTATGGCCCAATTTACATTTTACTCTTAGGCACACATATCAGTGTTGTCTCCTGGCCCACCTCGAAATCTGTCATTATCGCGAGATTTGTTTGCACCAGTTTCAGACTCGCACAGTCCCCACTCCCCTCTTCAGCCTTCTCATGCGCCCAGCTATCTATCACTCGTCAGCTTGTCATTTCTGCCTGGCCAGAGTCAACCTTGACCACATCATGTGGGGCAGTGATGGCCTCCCTTCGAAAGTCACTCAATATTCATTCAAAACGAGCAGTGGGAAGATGCGCTACGCATCCAAGCGCCTCATATTCAGGACTAGATTATGAATTGGGAAGGCAGAGGAGACCTATTCAGCGTAGGACTTCATTCATCCCCCTCTGCTTCTATACCTTATGGGAGAAATAAAGCCGTTACTCACTCAACCACTCACAATATCGGCTTTGTATCAAAGGCATAATATAAAAAAGCTTCACAGAGGGCTTCTCAATAAAAAAGAATAGGTAAAGATTGAACCCTGCTAAACCTAGGTAACCAAAGCAAAAACGGCCGGACGTTTCGCTCGACCCGCCTCTCTCCGGCTCTGTGCAACAGCCTCTCGGCGAGCTACCTCCACTGGATGACCTGATTCGGCCTATCGTCTTCCCCACTTCTGAGGTATAGATAGCTCACGAAGCGTCTACTTTGAACCATCCATGGCCGAGTGCTGCAATTAAATTCTGGAGAGCTGTTGCGATCTGTTCCCAATTGCTAAGAGGAAGCGGATGCTGTCTAGAAAAAGCGAATGCCACGGCTCCAGCATAGCTGTTACTGAGTGCGACTCATGGTTTTAACGTTATTAGGCAGAGGCGAGCGCACCGTTACCTTGGTTTCGGCGGCGGTTTAGGGACGTTACAGCTGCCATTTTGTTTCTCCTCGCTTCACAAGAGACACACGCGCACAGGGCGAAAAGGTTACGTAGGGAAGCAGTAAAAGATTTCGCTCTTATAACTAATGCATTTCAAGGATGAAATAATTTAAATCCCACAGACAGCGTATTAAAATTGTTTATAAATAAAACTAATAAAACGTAACACGGGGTACCTAGTTAGAACACCGACAGTGGAGCTGTTTCTTTCTCCTCGTCTTCACTTTGTTTTCAGTTTTCCAGCTTTTTAATGTACGTGAGGTGCTTCACTGGTTTTTAGGTTTTGCTTTTTAACCCAGTTACTTTTCCTCCGGGAGATCAATGTCACCAGCGTGGTGCGTGGCAGCATGCTGCGTCCTTGTCTGCCAAGTCTCCAGCGCCATACTGGGCCCATAATCAGGTATGGCGCTGGGTTTCGTAGTATGTATGTATCTCTTTATTAGAATGGTTTCAATATTTATTTAGCGCCTATCGCACACCAAACAACCACTGATCATTAGGATAGCATATTACCAGCATGCAATTTTGTTCACGCAGCTCCCCATTATTTCCAATATCTGGTACCAAACAATGCAGGCTTCTCAGGAGATCTCCATTCGAAGCGCTGCCTTTAGTGTTCAACTGTGTTGAAAGCAAGTGCATGACAAACTGCGGCAACTCACTTAGCCGTCAACGGTTGTTATAGCTAGGAATTCTGAAGTAGCGCTAAGTTGGAACTTCACAGAGCATGAAATCCGTTACCTTTGTTTAAGTAATAAAATACGGAATGATATACATTCTCACCCTTCAAAATTTAAAACAGCAGGTACAAAAATTCAAATTTTGACCTCTGGCTAAAATATCTTTTTTGTTGGCTGCCAATCTACCTTTGAATTTTTCTGTATAACAGCGGTTGGTGGTTAACGCTACGCAATGACATCTCTTCAGCCCGAAAGAAACATGAAATATTCTTCCTCATTGCTAAACATGGAACTTAATAAATGTTTCTGTGAAAGCACTAACGGAAAGTGTATACAGAAATGTATTTAAAAGTACTACAGCAAAGTGTTATTCCGACTCAACTTTAGTTGACATGAAAAAATATTTTGCCACTCACATTCGATTTCACTCATGTTTTCTTGTCTGCATGGAGGGACGAGCCACGAAACGATGTTCTTCCGGTAGCTATTATTTTCTTTTTGCTAAGTTTGAAGATTTCCTGATGTTATTGAGCACTGAAATGAACTGTCCGCTCATGTTGCGCAGTCATCATGTAGAGCGGTGGTATTGACGAATGCACTTGGTGACTTGATCTAGAAATAGAATTCCGTTGGAGGAGCAGGAAGATGAGGAGGAAAGGCAGGGAGGTTAACCAGTAAAAGCAACCGTTTTGCTACCCTGCACTGTGGGAAGGGAATCAGTGGATATAAAAGTTGGTGTTCTGTCAAACTGACTATCATATATTTAGGTGAAAGCCTTTCTAGGCCCATGGAACGAAATCCGGTGCCTCGAAAGGGGTTCGCTGATGTGCCACTTGCTAATAACAGATGCATGAGGAAGGAAATGATTTCTCAATCATCCTGATGACGTCATCCAAAAACTAGAAATCCTGTCTTCACCAGGAATCTACCTCTATCCCTCGCTTTCTCCAGCTGAGCGTTTTAACCAACTGCACCACGCCCGGAATCAAGAAACGCACTTCACAAATCTTCTCTGCCGTGAGGATGACGGTATCGATGACAATGACTCTGCAATTTGTGATCATTGCAATGATGCGAGTAGCTATGATAATGATGCTGCAATTTGTTGATAATGGCCATTAAAGCCAACGTAATGTACAGTGTGCAGTAGGAACTCTCAGGTTTCGCATTTGCGCAGTGTACGGTTTAGAGTGCTTTTGAAATTGTTTTGGTTTTCTGTAGCAGGTGGGTTATTAGAGGTGGTAACTGTATTGCTTTTTTGTGTTCTGCTCTAGTGCATAATAAAGTGATTTGTTCGTTCATTTGCACAAGAATATTTTCTCAGTTTCCTTCCGTACAATTACCGTTAAATGAGGCCTTACAGTATTCATATAAGAAATAAATTAAAAATAAATAAATATAACTTAGGACTGGCATATACGAAACAGCTCCACATGTGCCACCATTGAATATCCACATCACATGTTTCTATTGACCTTTGGGCAAGTTCGGTTACTGAGTGTGCCGACTGAGCGCTGACTGTTCTGCCTCTTTTTTAGTATGTGTTATGCCTTCCACAGAGATTCTACAAACCCACCTTTAGGCATCCATGTAGAAAAGGCCGTCGCAGAGCAAGGGAACGTTGCTAAGACAAGATCAATTGACCGCTATCAGCCTTACTGTCTTCGCCATTTAGTATTTCCCTACTTTTGCACCATTTGTTCTCCAACACATTGCCACAATAGTGTGTCTAGAAGTAAGCACAAGGACAAGTATGTGTATGTTGCCGGTCATAGATATTTTTATTCAAATAGGCTCCAGGCAAATGTAGCCGTCATCATATTTTGTTATTTATTGATCCCTGCTTTGATTAAAAATAATGATGACTTCATGTGCATCTTTTGCATTCGTAGTTTCAAACTTATGTTTCGCAATACACAATATATTGCCTTTAGAGCGTCTCACAAACTTAATCAGGTATCTCCTTAGTACCACTGACGTCTGCATGTTAACCTTCATTTACAAAGCATAATAACGCTAACACGTACGGCAAAACTGCTCATTCCGAGTAGAGGCACATCAATGGGTTTTAAGCTTTATTCTTGTTACTGTGTATGTTATAAATTACTATTTCACTAAAAATGTTTTAGAATAACACGTAAATGTACATATATTATGTTGAGGCATGAGAAGGAAAGAAAAATAAAGAGCCTCTGCCCGTACCACTTATTGTAGTAGGGTCAACCGGTAAATGCTTGGACATACAGAGGCTCTCTTCAAGACCAGCTTATATCTTCTATTTCGCCTTCGTAATGGCATGCACAAGCGAATGGGGCGCGCTAAGAATTAGAGCAGTAACAAAAACTGCTTTTGCAGACCTAAATCTGTTGGCTACTTCGCTCATATATATGTGAATTTAACATGAACTAGCTGAGAACTAAGTGTTTAGGGACGGTACTGTTGTAACATTCATCCTTATTGAAATCTGATTCCGAAAATATTTGACAAAAAGTGTGAGAGCTAGCTCCTTTGTTTTGAACAATACAGTTCGTATTGAGCAAAAGGCATTGTGTTTTAAGCTGTAACCTTGGTTAAGGTGGTTTAAATTCTATTCTTAACCGTCGCCGTTATGTAATATGTTTCCCTTGCATCAATAGTTTTCTCCAACACAGTAACTAAGATTGAGCAATCCATTTAAATGCCATAGGTTAAAAACCCATGAATCCATCAATCATTCAATGGAAGCTTATTTGCCAGAAGAATACGGATGGATACTTGTGGCTGGAAATATACGCACAACGCTTCACGCAAAGGGCCAGGGGAACATAACATGGCAATAGCATACAGCGGATTAAAGCATTTATTCTGTTAAATTAAACATCGTCACGATGCCCAATAACCCAGAATCTTTGGTTGCTCAATTGAAGTCTTTCTATTCCAGAACTGTTACTTCTTTGCCGAATGCCAACTTATGCAAGAATATGACGCTGAACTTCGGCTTTTAGCGCATATGCGCGATATAGAACAGAAAACAAAATTTTGGAGAGCAACCACGTTTGTGTAAAAGCGCATGTAGATAAATATTTGTAAACTTCTCCAAGGTGAGCAAGCAGTCATTTTCTTCTGTCTGTGTTTGCCTGTCATCGAAGTCTATTAAATTCTTGTCTAATATTTTTTTTAATCTTTTCTTCATTGTATTTGTAATATTAATCAATGCGGATTGAATTCAAATGTATTCCTCTTCTCTGAATTGCACAATTGAGGCCGGTGATACTAAGAAAGAACAAAGCAAAAAATTCCGAATAGCCTTGAGCAACTTTTCAACATTACACTTTTTTTTGCGAAGACTTTGCTTCTTGCAATACAATGACGAAGTATCTTCCTAACTGCTTAGTGAGAAGCGCTGCGTCGTTCCCATTTTTCACAGAGGCTTAGGACCTTTTTTATCCACGGTGTGTAGCTATGCACACTTGCTTGGGCGCTCGGCCGCTGGCTTTTGGTGCAGAATGTGAAGGAACCGATTCCGACTTGCACGGCTCGCTTTCCACCGTTAAGGAGGGTAAGCGGTCCACCTGCTGCCGCCTTTTTGAAGAGAAATAGAAAGAAATAAAATAATTTCACAACTGAAGCAATAGATTTAGAGCATAACTCAAGCAGAAGAAATGTAGTGGACAGAAATTAAAGCGTGGAAGGAGTTAAATATTAGCATTTCTATATATATTCTGCAATAAAATAACGAAAATTTTACACTGCGTGGTAACTGATTATGTGAAGTGGCTTTTCACGGCCAATGGCTGTGGCAAAATCTAACGAAACTTTTGCGGCAAGGAACTTACTTCGTCCGGCATTTTGGCAGCATTCGGTGAAGTGAGACGAACGTGGCATAATTGCTGTATCCTCTATTCTGTAGGGTGTTTAATTGTTTTAATTGTTAGTTCGTGCATTCTCCTTACCTCGGCCGCTGTCCCTAAACTGCTAGTTGGTTTTTTTTACATGTGTATAGCAAAAAGCATTGCAAAGATGCAGGCTGTCAACACTTTATCAAATGTATTGAGTGGGCGCGGAGTGCTCTGGCATGAGCGAAATAACGTTGTTTTTTAATTATGTGAGTCGAACTCGAAGGCTTGGATTGTGCAGCGATTAGATGTCCATTTGAAGCAAAAGGTGTCGCCACAAAGACACATTCTTGGTCTCCAAATCATTTGCCGACCTTAACAGTGTTGCGGAAACTATGCAAAAATCGACTTCTATTTTCAATTTAAGAAGTACAGAGCTCACTAACGATGCTTCATGCAAGGTTTGCTACGATGAAAGGCGTCTTGACACGCAGGACATGGAAACCAAATAAAGAAGTAGCAAGCGTCACGAATATGAGGAGAGAAACGGCGTAGCTGAACTGGGTATAAGTGTCTCTGACTTAAGTTGGTGCACCATGTGCTTGAATATTGAGATACAGTGCCTTGATGAAGCCGAAGCATAACAACTTAAATGAAAAGACTCTCGAGAATGTCCAGCAAGATTGGTATGAAACAACTCTTTCGAACTCCCTTGCACTCCATAGGATGCGGACGAATATTGAAAACAACAATTGTCTGCAAAGCGTTTTGTTGCTTAATACGAGGGTTTTAAAGCAAAAAAAAATGCGATTAAGAGTTTATCGCAAAATCAAACATTGGCTATTCAAGAGTCTGTTGTTGGTGCACACAAAATACTCTGCTAAGAAGCCGCTTTTGCTTATGTATAGCATGCCAACGCGAAGATTGCAAGCGCATAAAACGTGCTGATGGAGCTAAAGTAATCACGAACATGACTGATATTTTGCCGCTCAAACAAAGAAGCCACTAGCCTCCGAATATCGCGTCCGGTAGTCTCATCGAATGAACTGCAGCGATGGCTGTCCAAACCTTGTACTTTTGTAGTAATTTCTGTTTGATAAAGCTTAAACTTGACAGTGTTCACGAGCGCCACAGTACATTCACTCTGGCAGAGTTGAAACCTGTATTACAGCGAGTGTTACGTATCGAAAGAGAGAAAGGGAGCTTTGTGGAAGCTCTGTTGTGCTGCCTCTAGCTTAAAGACCACTGAAACCCAGGTCTCTGCTAGAAAAAAAAAAGTTGCCAAATTGAGTGTCTTGTTATGATGCACAAATAAAATAAGCCAACATTGAGCGCTGCAAAGAAAAACACCCCGTATTTTTAAAAATAAATGTTGCCGTTGACATGGCTCAGCAGACATTTTATTTAGGACTTAGAATGTACTAGGAGAAAATTCAAAATTGGAAAAAACAACATCGTCTGGTATGGTCTGAACTCCCGATCTTTGAATGTCACGTCCTCTGCGCTTACCAAATGAGTAGAACGACGTCTGTCCAGTCCCTACTTTTTGGTTATTACATGTAGCCAAAAACAACAGAACCACGTAGTCAATACCTACGGATGTTGAACGTCCTGCTAAACAAAAACTGATTGAGAACAAGATCTAGATGCAGATCGGGAGCTGGATACAGGAAAAAAAGTGGATATGCGTCGCTGTGGCTGAGTTGTTAAGGGCACGAAAACGATATTCGGCTGTGGTGAGTCCGAATCCGAAAAATGGCATCTTTTTTGGTCTGAGAGTTCGGACTTAATTACCGTTACCCTGGAAAATATTGCAGTTGTAATTCATGTCAACAACAAAAGGGTCTAAAAAAACAATCTCCTGTGCTGATTCTCGCCTCGCTGAATGTTGGTTGGTTGGTTGGTTTACAGGAAGGGAAAAGGCGCAGTATCTGTCACACTTGGACACCTGAACCGCGCCGTAAGGGAAGGGAGGAAGGTGGGAGTGAAAGTGGAAAGAGAGAAAGCGGAGCCATAGCGGAGGGCTAGGGAGTAATTTCGACCACCTGTGATGTTTACCGTGCGCTGACATCGCACAGCACACGGACGCCACTTCGTTTCGCTCGCCGCTGCGGCCTTCAATGCTCCCCTCAAAAATCTGAATTTGTACACATACGCCCCTCACCAAAGTGCACGGCCAAAATTGAGCTCTTTTTAGAGACAGGATCAATTCCTGAAAGCACAGAGGTCCGGGTACTGGGGCTCTTCATTCATCAACATAGACGGTCGGACACTACCTTGGCGAAACTCCGTAAGGTGGGGGCCCGCCGGGTTTCTAACAAACGTGGGGGGTTGCGGTGCAAAGACGCCTTGCGGCTGGCGCATGCATTCGTGACCAGTCGAATCTTGTATTCGACTCCTTACCTCCACCTTCGGAAACAAGACGAGGATGCACTCGAAGTCATCCTGCGCAAAATTTTTAAGAGAGCCCTCGATCTCCCCGTGAACACCTCCAACCAGCGTCTACTGGGCCTGGGCACGGTGAATACGTTCTGGGAGATCCGAGAGGCTCACTTAACCAACCAATACACTCGTCTTTCTAAGACACTGTCGGGTCGCCGCCTCCTTGCCCGGCTACACATCCAACATACCACCCTTATGGAAGATCGTGTACGTCTCCCTTTCGAGTGGAGATGCGCCCTCCACGTACGCCCTCTTCCTAAACACATGACACGTGAAGACCACAAATGGCCGGCGCCTGGCGCGGGAGGAAGCCCTGGGCCGCCATCATGGGTCGAAACCGGCATTTACAACGTGGACGCCTCCGGCCCCCACCATGGGGGATGGTACACGGCCGCAGTGGTGCACCAGTCCAAAACTTTTAACGGGCTTACATTTCGCGCCCGTGACATAAACCACGCGGAGGAGGTCGCCATTGCTCTGGCCATTGCTACCCACACTGATTCAAAAACAATTATCTCCGACTCGCGAGGGGCCTGTCGGAATGTCGAGCAAGGCTGGGTGCCATACTTAGCCTACCGACTACATCAAAATTGCACCTACACCGGGGACCCCGCTTACCGGAAAATAGTATGGGCTCCTGCTCATATGGGTCTCGAGGGGAATGAGGCAGCCGACGCCGCCGCCCGCGCGCTCACTTTTTCGGGCTTCCCATCTCGACCCCCTAGATCAGGATCTTGAATTCGAACCCGCGTATTCGTTTAAAGACATTGTTCTTTATTATCAATCTTGTCACAGCCTTTACCCTCGCCCGAGTAAAGGTCTATCTAAGACGGAGGAGCGGCTTCTACTCCGTCTTTATACCAACACTCTGCTGTGCCCGGCAGCACTAAAACATTTTAATCCCTCCTTTACGGGCAGTTGTCCGCATTGGGCGGAGAAGTCTTCGGACATCTACCACATGGTGTGGGCTTGCCCATCCAACCCAGCTAGCTATTCCTCCTCACTCCAACCCCACTCGGGAGGACTGGGAGGCGACCCTGCTCGGCTGCTATGACCTGCAGGCCCAAAGGCCTTGGTCGAGCGCGCCCGGGCAGCGGCCGACGCCACTGGGGTCCCGTACTAGGGACCCCACCCAGTATCTGTAAGGACTGGATGTTCATATATCAATCCACCCCTTTTTGATCAATAAACGTTTGGTACCACCACCACCACCGCCTCCATTGAAACGCAGCCGCCGTGGTCGGGTTCAAACCCGGGAACTCCGGCACAGTGTTCAGGCGTCTTACCACTGCGCCACCCCGGCGGGGGTGGTTGGCTGCTTTCATTTTTGTCCATAACGAGATCCTTATTTTCCGTATCATTGCGTACGTAATAGCTTACGCGCGTCTCGCTTCTCACAGTTTTTAAACCAGAGGCAGCATGCAAGGTTCCTGCGCATCTTTTAGAATAGACCCAAGGCGCAACGCAGTAGATCATATGATGATGCCGACTGCAGCATAGCATAGTCCTCGGTAATATTGAGTAGTTAGAAAAGGGTATCGAATGCATATGAGCAATTTTTTTGTACTAAAGCTTCCCCTTTCTTCCTCCATACTTTCTTTGCGTTCATCTCAATAAATATAAAAGCACCCTTGGAGTACAGCTTCAAAAATATTGTCCGCGTTGCGTTTATTGCATCTTTCCACCATATATTATCCTCAACGCTACCTGAAGCGCTAGGCTCTCTGAGTCGAACGTAGGATATTTTTTTATCCACCAAGGTCATTAATTTTTGCTCGCGTGATAATGATCAACGTAAATAAATGTATATATATATATATATATATATATATATATATATATATATATATATATATATATATATTGTAAGGTAACGCGAAGGTCGGACTTGGGGAATCAGGCTTTATTACAGACCTGAAGCCTTGGTCGCACACTGCAGCCAAACACACTCCGCGATGACGATGGGTATCTACAAGAGGGAGCAGGATGAAGATGAAGCAGCACGTTCAGCAGTGTGGAAGATGAAGCGCCACACAGTGCTCACACTATTTCGCCCGCGCAGTTCAAGCGGCCAGCCTGGCCGCAATTAGTCCGCAGGAATGCGCCAAACAAAAGGTTTCATACGTGAAACGTGGACAACTTCAGTGCCACGGTAACGACAGTCCGGAGGAGGGTAAACAGGGGAGACGCGATAGTTGACCGGGGAGGTTTTTGCAAGAACTGTGTAAGGACCAATGTAACGGTGCTGTAACTTGTCACAAAGGCCAGGAGTGCGTAATGGGGTCCAAAGTAACACCTCGTCGCCGGGACGGAACGAAACTTGGCGATGGGTTGCATCATAGCGGTACTTGCGGTCTTCCTGGCTAGCTTCCGTGTTGACGCGAGCAAGCCGGCGTGATTTGGCCACTCGGGAAAGGAACTGGTCAGGAAGAGAGGATGAGGAACTGGCATGTGTAGAAAGAAAAGAGGTGTCAAGAAAGGTAGCGGGAGAACGGCCGTAAACGAGGAAAAACGGGGTGTAACCTGTGGTCCGCTGTACAGCCGTATTGTAGGCGAACGTAACAAAAGGAAGTATTACGTCCCAGTTTCGGTGGTCCTGGTCGACATACATAGACAACATGTCAGAAAGCGTGCGGTGGAACCGCTCAGTCAACCTATTGGTCTGCGGGTAATAGCTGGAGGTCAATTTGTGATGTGTGGTTGAGGCTTCAATAACTTCGGCTACAATCTTCGACAGAAATGTCCGACCACGATCGCTGAGAAGCACTTGAGGGGCCCCATGGCGCAGTACGAGCGATTCCAAAAAGAAGGTCGCGACCTCATGTGCTGAGCCATTAGGCAGGGAAGCGGTCTCAGCGTAGCGTGTTAGGTGGTCGACGGCGGTGACGATCCAGCGATTACCTCGTGCGGACAATGGAAGTGGCCCGTATAAGTCTATGCCAACAACGGCAAAAGGAGTAGCAGGGCAAGGTAGCGGCTGTAGTAGGCCAGCAGGAGGAGAAGTGGGCCGTTTGCGGCGCTGACATGGCAGACAAGAGGCGACGTATTTTGCCACACTTGAGGCGAGGCCTGGCCAGAAGAAACGGGCTTTCACGCGGTGGTAAGTTTTATGAAAGCCTAAGTGACCGGCTGTAGCATCATCGTGGAAAGCCGCCAGGATACGGGTGCGAAGCGCTCTCGGAATAACGGGGACCCAACGGGTGCCTTCGGAGCAATAAATATAACGGGAGAGCACGCCGTTGTCAAGTTTGAACTTTTGGAGTTGCCTGCGCATCCTAGCGGTAGGAGGGTGAGAAGCACCGGTGAGAAGGTTGATTAGGGAAATACAGTAGGGATCTGCTCGCTGGTTTGAAATAATGGCGTAGCGATCTGGAGCAGCGGCAAGAGTAGCACAGGTTAAGGTTGGGGCTCTGGACGACATTGGGACGTCGAGGGTGCACGCAGGAAGGCTCGAGGAAGCACTAGGTGGCAATTCTGATAGCGGGCAGCGGGAAAGAGCATCGGCATCTCTATGTTTGCGTCCCGATTTGAATATGACATCAAAGTGGTACTCCTGCAAACGCAGAATCCAACGGCCCAGGCGTCCAGTCAAATTTTTGAGGGTTGATAACCAGCACAGGGCGTGGTGATCGGTAACGATCGTGAAATGGCGGCCGTAGAGGTAGGGGCCGAATTTCTGAACTGCCCAAACGACGGCTAGGCACTCTTGCTCAGTGATGGTGTAGTTGCGTTCCGCTAGTGTTAGAGTTCGACTGGCAAACGCAATTACCTTTTCCCGAGAAGCGGTATCACGTTGCAGAAGTATGGCGCCGATACCGAGGCTGCTGGCATCGGTGTGAAGAATGGTGGCAGCAGTGTCGTCGAAATGAGCGAGAACAGGGTCCGAAGTGAGGGCATTCTTTAGGGTTTGGAAAGCTTTTTCGCAATCTTCGGACCAATTGAAAGTAGTACGGTCTGTAAGGAGGCGGTGGAGCGGTGCAGCAATGGTAGCGAAATTTCGAATGAAACGGCGAAAGTACGAAGACAGGCCAAGGAAACTGCGTAGTTCCTTAGTCCGCTGAGGGCGTGCAAAGTTCAAAACTGCAGCAAGCTTGTCAGGGTCGGGTCGAATGCCATCGCGGCTGACGAGGTGGCCCAGGATCCTGATTTCTTTCTTGGCGAAATTACACTTTTTTGTGTTCAGCTGGAGACCGGCGGATGCGAGGCACGTTAATACTTGATCAAGGCGGCATAAATGATCAGAAAAAGTCGCAGAGAAAATAACTATGTCGTCCAGGTAGCACAAGCATGTTTTCCACTTAAGTCCTCTAAGAACAGTGTCGATCATGCGCTCAAACGTAGCGGGGGCATTACAAAGTCCAAAAGGCATGACATTGAATTCGTAAAGCCCATCGGGAGTAGCGAATGCTGTTTTTTCTTTGTCGGCTTCGTGCATCGGTATCTGCCAGTAACCGGAACGCAAATCCAAAGTGGAGAAATATTCGGCGCCCTGAAGACAGTCGAGGGAGTCGTCAATTCGTGGCATAGGGTAAACATCTTTTCGAGTGACTTTGTTAAGTGCGCGGTAATCAACGCAAAAACGCACGGACCCATCCTTTTTTTTTTGACCAAGACGACCGGAGATGACCAGGGGCTAGCTGATGGCCGAATAATGTCTCGCCGGAGCATATCATTCACATTATCTTCTATGATTTTACGTTCTGATAAGGAAACACGGTAAGGGCGGCGGCTAACAATAGAAGTACCTTCTGTAATAATGCGGTGCTGTGCAGAAGACGTTCGGCCCAAGGTCGGAGAAGTGACATCAAAGGAGGCTTGGTGTTTTCGAAGTAATTCCTGCAAAGCTTGGCGGTGAGTCGCAGGAAGGTCAGGATTGATGGTGCCAAAGAGAACACAGAGAGAAGCATCGGAAGAAGCTGCTGGTGAGGAAGAGGGGGCGGTAAGGGTGGTGAGGGACACCGGGTGAATGTCCAGGACACAAGGAAAACATGTCCCTTTAGTCAGCACAATGGGCTCTGGGGAAGTGTTCGAAGCAGCGACAAGCGCTGTGCCATGCTCAAACCGAACAAGACTTGGTGGTAGCGCGATTCCGCGGGTCAGATGGCGATCAGAAGGCACGATTAGCACATCTCCGTTATCAATGTCAGCAGAAGTAAGCGCGACAAGTTGTTCGCATCCAGGGGGCAACACTGAGTTAGTAGCGGCAAGCAGGCGATAACGGGGCTCGGGATGTTCAGAAGACGGATCGCTCTCGTTCATGTAAATGATCCTGTCGCGACACGAAATGCTGGCTGATGCGGCAGACAGAAAATCCCAGCCTAAAATAATTGGGTGAGCGCACGGTGACATCACGGCAAATTGTACATGGTGGCGGACACCGTCAACAAAAACTCGCACAGTACACTTAGCAGAAGGCCGAATTATTGCACCATTAGCTCCACGGAGTTCAGGTCCATCATAAGGCGTTTTCACTTTTCGCAAGCGGGAGCACAAGTCAGTGTGTATCACAGAAACAGCGGCGCCCGTGTCAACCAAAGCTTCAACAGATAATCCTTCAACCCGCACTAAAATAATATTCCAGGGACGTTCCGGAGGATTTTTGGGATGGCCGAAGAGTGCAGTTTTCCCTCCTAAAACTGCAGTGGTCAGTTTTCCGACAGGCGGGGGGTCGTCAGAGAAGCTTGACGGAGAGGCGAGGCTGAGCGGCGAAAAGGCGAAAGAGAACGGCGTCTTGAAGGCCTGTAACCAGCAGGCGGAGCGGGGTTTTCTGGCGGGGGTGATGAACGTCTGGGATAATCGGGGAATGAACGGTGGTTAGAGCCGGAAAAGCGAGGAGGGTAGTCTGCTTCAAATGATTCGTAGCCGCGGCGTTCATTCTGGAGCCTGCGACGACAGAAGCGGGAAATATGGCCTCGGTACCCGCAGTAATAACACACAGGGCGGGCTGGGCGCCAGTTGGGGTAGTATGTCGGCGCTGCGGCAGGTGGTGCCAATGCAGCGACATGAGCAGTGGTAGGCGCCGGTGGCGTAGGCGCGCCAACTGCGGGCGGCAAGGACGTGATCTGGGCGTACGTTGGCACCTGACAAATGGTAGGAGCGACCGATGTTGGCGGGGAATAGGTCATTGAGGCCAGCTCTTCTTTAACAATGCTACGCAGGCCGGCACTTGAATTATGTGGCTCAGATGCAGGGCGGCACAAATTACCTTGAGCCGAGAGCTCTTCACGAATTAATTCGCGAATAAGCACACGGAGGTCAGCTTCGGCAGTGAAACCAAATGAAGTGGGATCAGGCTGCAGGCGTATTGACTGTAGTTCGTCAAGGCGTTGACAAGTGGATATGATGGCATCGATTGTGGTAGGGTTCTGCACGGCCAGGGCGTTGTAGGCGAGTGGCCCAATACCTTTAAGGACGTGCCGAACCCGCTCGGCCTCTGGCATTGTGTCATTGATGCGCCGACAAAGTGAAAGTACATCTTCTATATAAGAGGTGTAGGTCTCATTAGGCCGCTGAAGTCGGGCTTCTAGCTTCTTCTTGGCGGACTCCGTGCGAACAGTAGGAGCGCAGAAAATCTGGCGTAACTTTTGTTTAAAGGTAGCCCAGTCCGGAATCGTCGACTCATGATTTAGAAACCACGTTTTGGCCACATCCGTCAAATAAAAGGACACATTAATTAATTTAAGAGAATCGTCCCATCGGTTGAAAGCACTGACCCGGTCGTAGCTGTCGAGCCAGTCATCAGCGTCGTCGCCGCGGAGACCGGCGAACATCTGCGGGTCGCGCTGACGGCTACTGACAGTCCAAGTGGCAAGGGGAGCTGGAGTCGAGTTGGTAGCAGCCGGAATAGCGGAGTGGCCCTCTTGTGTCATGACGATGGTGGTCGGGGTCAAACGGCGGCCAGAACGAAGCTCCAGGTGGATGCAGGTGACGAAGCAGCGGGGAAATCAAGGCGCACCTCCACCACGTGTAAGGTAACGCGAAGGTCGGACTTGGGGAATCAGGCTTTATTACAGACCTGAAGCCTTGGTCGCACACTGCAGCCAAACACACTCCGCGATGACGATGGGTATCTACAAGAGGGAGCAGGATGAAGATGAAGCAGCACGTTCAGCAGTGTGGAAGATGAAGCGCCACACAGTGCTCACAATATATATATATATATATATATATATATATATATATATATATATATATATGTGTGTGTGTGTGTGTGTTATTTGTTGCAAGAACCTATGAAACTTGCACGCACAGAAAAAGAAACATATCTACAATCCATGTCGAAACAAATTCTCGACGACGTGCATATCTTTTTTCTCCTCAGAAACATTGCGAATATCATAAATGTTTCCGCAATTCTAGTAGTTTATGGCCACACCTCGGGGTTCCGCTCATAACATTTTTGTGCATTCATTGTCTATTCTTCCACCTCATATGCGGCTGGGGGCGCCAGGAGTCCCTACTGCTGCCAGATTATAACGCGGGGACCATTTTGGCAAAAACGTTCTTCTCGCCAATTATCTGGCTGTTGTTTGTCGATACGCTCGAAAAGATGTGTTCTACACCTTTAAGAGATATAAAATACTTTGGGCCATGGCGCTTTCTCACCACAGCTGCTCTAGCTGAATAAAAAAGTTGTCACCATCATCTAAACAGTGTTCACTTGCATTAGCTTACCGCCTCAATGTTTTTTCCTTGCGCTTGTGTGCACAGCAGGGTCTTCCGCCATTTGCCGCCCTTTCCTTTTAACATCTTGAAATGTGCTGTGCAGGAACTCTGAGGCAAAACTTGGGCAGCGGAGTATTGGAGTGTCTTAGGACTTCGATCATCTGGAACATAAGGCAGACGTGAGTGAAAAATCATTTTAATAAAACTGGACACTGTACATTACGTAACTGAACACATTGCTCTTCTTACTGGTCCTAACCTGGGCAGGTGATGCTTGAAGATGTGAGGGAGAAGGGAAAGGAGGAGAATATGAAAGCTGACAGGGCTGCATAGCAATGCATATAGACAATGCTTAGTGGAAAGTTATCGGACTAGTTGGTACATGACTCGCCTTGCACAAAGAGCACGCAGATTAACATCCTTAGCCTGGCTCACAGATAAAGACGCTGTGCACCAACTATCCTCCACGTACTCAACATTCGGTCTGAGTCGTGTTCATTAACTCTTCAGAGGAAGAAAAATATTTTGCAGAAGGAAACGCTTGCTGATCTATAGAATAGCCCCAAATAGAAATGCAGTAATCACACAGCATGCGGTAGACCACATCTCGTTTTCCTTTGACAATCGGAGCCGACATTTACAGCGCTAAATAAATAAATCCGTCATTATTATGCTTTCAAACGTTTCATAGGAGCTACGTGTAATTAGGATAACAATAATTTATGCCAAGGTTACTAATTGCACTGACTACATTAAATTTCTTTATGCACAACACGTAGGTCTGCTGTAATTATAATTCCACTCAGGGTTTCTGACAAGCGCTGGGTATTTAGGGGCACAAAACTTGGCCACCTAAATGCAGCTTTGGTACGTTTCCGGACTATAAGTTTCACAGGAAAGTGAATAGTTTTCAGTGTCAAAGTGTCTAGCCGTTCCCATGGCTCTATATATTTTACAACTTCTGCTCATACATTTCAATAATACATTAAGAAAACGAGTTATTATTAGTAGCTTAACCCGTATTTCATTTGTCTATCGTGTAATCTTTCTCCTCTAGCGAAACATTCTAAATGTTTTTTTAATTCAGCTTCTTTCATGTACCACATAAAATCCGGCCTACTCGTAAACGCCTCCATTAAACAGTTAAGAATCTAATCAAGATTCCTGAATAGTAACCGGCGAATGATAGCGACGGGTAGGCAAAAATTATAACGGACGTGCGCTGACTTGAATAATAATTGTGAAATACCGAGAACATAGATGTACTAACAACCTTATCTGCGATACGCGCCTCGACAATATATCCACGAGTGCCCATATTTCCCTTTAATTTATGCGTTGGCAGTTGCACCAAGCTGTTATGCAGGTAAATCTTGAGGAGGACCAAATGCTTTGGTGCGGTCTTGCCTCTAGTAAACGCCCTGTTTATTGGATATATGAGCAACAGAAAAAAACCTAAAGAAATACAAATTATTGCTACCCAATTTTATTTGCAATACACAAGATAGAGAGCGTGGTTTAAATATCAATTTGCTTATCAAAGCATCCCCTCAGGCGGAACGCACAGATTCCGGACTCAAATCTTTTATCTAGAATGCAATAAAAAATCAATATTAAAATCACTAAACAAGGGTCGCAAACTGTGGTGCCCCCACAAGCCTTCTTCAGGGCTCTTTCATGCTGTGTAACCATCCACTTTTCTTGGTTATATCAAAAGGTCAATAGTCATTCGTCAGTTATTCATGTTTCCCGCTTACGCTCGCATTGTAAAGGTTGAAAAATAATTCAACTATTTCGAGCCTGAAGTAATACATTTAAAGACTCCCTGTTTCTCTACGCAATTGCGAATTCAAACAAATCACCGAAGTGTGTTGTAGATGGCCTGAACGATGAAACGTTTGTTGCTAATTTAAGAGCCTTGACAGTCTGACTTGGTAATGTGTTATACAATGTTATAAGCCTAACGTAATATATGTAGGATCAAATCAAGTGCCTGTATATATAGATGTCTTCGTATATTGTGATATTTTATTGCATTATTTCGTGCCCACTCACTCTAATAGACCGATGGGCACAACGGTTAGCGTAGATGCCCCTTAAGAGTGTACGGCTATTCTCTATCGCTTCGTCTCAGTATTCTTCTAGCATGAATAGAAGCCGGTAATAACGCTGACAGGAATGCGCGGGACCGCCGGGTACAACAGGTTCGCACAGGTTGGCCCAGAAAAGTAAGTGGTTGTGCACCCAGCATTTTGTGGCAGCTATGCTTATAGTATGAGTGTAAACGACGACACTCCGACAAGAATGCCCAACGAATTGCCGAACAAATTGTGTGCTGCTGAGCGGTGGCCATTCAATGAATTCCAAAAGTAAGTGGTTTTGTGTGCACCTGCCTACCCAAACCGAAACTATGCTGCAGGTAAGACGTCTGTTCACGCAACAGCCGCATTCGTACAAACGGGTGTTGTGCAGCACCGGGCGAAGACTGGTGGCGAGCATAGAACAAATTTATGCCCTTGCGGCGACAGCTGATTGATAAGGTCGCCCTTTTCTCAACACTACCATGACGTCAAGGCTCACGAACATTCTAATTTCTCGGATTGCAAGCGGGGCGAAACTGTGGAAAGACACTACTACACGGCGGGCAGTACTAAACCATACTGTCAAAATTGACCGGGGGCTTGTACACAGCCGCGAAGCAATCCTGTTTAAGTTCGCGGCGATTGGAAGTTATCTAAAAGGGGTCTGGACCCCGAGGGCTTGAGAGCAAGCACGAGATACCAGTCCGCCGTTGTGGACTGAAATTAGATGTTGTGCATTTAAGGATATGCTTAAGAAGAAGCTTTCCCTGTTAACGAGTTCCACCTCACATCTCTCTAGTAAATATTCTCTGTAGATGAAGCTTGTGTTTCCTCTCATAATATTCTGTAGTCAAGTCTTCGCTATACTATCTGTAAGCGACCTCCGCAGCATCGTACACCATCTCCGACGGCATACAACTTGTGCAGCATTTTAAAGAACCATAATTGGCAAAAACTCACCCACTTGGAATCAATCGTCTCTGCAGTACTAACAATGATAATTGAATGAAAGCAGTAAATAGCCCATGCTCCTTTCATACACTGGTTTTCATTATAGGTAGATAACTTTTATTGGCAAATAAATGCCGAGAAAAGGATGGGCATGTTTGAGGTAGATACGAAGGGTGGCAACATTCATTGACACCAAAAAAGCATAATGAATATGTTCTCGTTGATCGACAATAAATAATAATGTAAAAATAAAGATAATTGATTAGAGATTGGGAGAAATACACCGCATGACACCCCCGGGGTCAGAGTTTTAAACCACCGAATTTAGTTTTCCGGTGCCCGACCGGCTGACCTACGGCGTCGGCTGTTGATTCGTAATATTTAAGTGTTTATTTTCCTTTTAACTTGTTATGCATAATGCCTGCTTGCACCACCCCACCGCAGGCCCATAGCTGTTATGTCTTCTGATTTCTAAATAATTATAGAAAACCTAGCCTTTTAAATAATTTTATCCACACAATGCTAAAACACTCTCCCTACATTCCTTCGTGTGAGGGGCAATTGGGTCTACTTGCATATTAACATTGAAACCAACATTTCAGTAATGTCAAACAGTGTTTTAGAATTAACGCAAAAAAATATTCCAACATTAAGACATTTTGGAGCTGAATGAAAGGATTCAGCATTATGCGCAGTCAGGCATCAAGAAAGGTTAGTAGAGCATAACTCAAGTTGGGGTTCTCAGTATCTCTTCGAAACGCGGAAACACAGCCTTGGCGAAATCTTATTTTGCTTTTATTTTGGCCCATCGTTTTGGAAAATAATTTTCGGAGATATTGGTTCTCGCTTCTTTTTCTAGGTTATAAGCCTTTGCAGAGGACATTTTTCTGGTAGTGCATGCGCGACGCTAGTTCATAGCTGCACTAAGGGTTGTCTCAGTTAAAAAAATCTATTATTTTGTTAGGCGTTTGTAAACGTTCACATGCTGGCCGTAATCAAAGCTACTTGTAGAAAAATTCCATAGCCTTTTTAGCACAACAGTACCAGAAAAAATATAATCTCAATATATTTTTATATAATTATATAATTTATATTATATTACGAATATAATATATTATATTATATTATATTTTTTATAATAAACATAATTTTTAAATTATTAAATATATAGCAGGGGCTAAATAATTTCTGTAATATACCCTATAGCGGCTTCCGTAACTTGCTTGGGGATTTTCATTCTATCATATTTGTTTTGGTGTTTTGTATCGCTGCATAATAGTTGACATGAGTTGCAAAGTTTGTGGAAAGCCAGCTTTGCACTCGAATGACGGTTATAAACTTGGCGATTTCTTTTCTGCAAAAAAATCCTATAAAATGTTCGCCAAAATGGTATTATTTTCATCTTATTTCAAGATCGTTCTTCTGAAAGTATAATATGCATACTAGTTACCATCAGAAAGAGTATAGTTAGTTGCCAAAACGTCACTGGACGGTAATAATTATTCGCTTCAACGTCACCCCAGCAAACGTTTAGTCCGCGGAAAGCATTCGTTACTAGGAGGTACTATATCATTGCAATTTCCAACGTCTCCTTGCATATTTTTTTTTTCTTCTAAGCTGAAAGTTTCGTCCATGATGAAATATTTCCATCCTCATTGACGCTAAAAGCACCAACAATTTAATTGGAGAAGGGGCCGTCCCAGTCTTGTACGCGTCAATGTGGAAATAAATAAATTTCATATGACGTATATTATAGATAAAGAATGCCATACTTCTGACAACCGCTAAAAATGTCTTAGGTGTTGGATGAATAGTGACTCTAAGATTCTAAAAACAATCAAGAAATTTTATATGAGTTGCTGCATTGGCACAAGGACATGCCGATAGCACGAAAACCGGATGATTTATCACTTTTGTGCTCATTACATCTACAAGCGACCAATAAAGTAAAATATGAATAATATACGGAATGATTTTGTGATAAGCTTTTCCACCAAGTACAGGACTAAAGAAAGCGCTTAGCTTATAGAAAATGAATAGCTGGTATCTACCCCTAAGAAACTTGAAACCGGGGCCGACCTGATGCCACGATGACATGTCGGAACGCTCATACGGCTTGAATACGGCAGGGCAATATATGTACCGTCTTTACCAAAAGTAACCGAGCAGCCCAGCCGGCAGGCGGAGCAAGCGCAGGGCCGAGCTGCGGCGTGGTGGTCGCCGTCGGTGGCCGCTGCTCGACGGCTTTTTTGGGACGATAAAATGTAAGCGGGTACTATGTGCGGCGCCCAGTTTTGTTCCTTTAGAACGCTGTGCTAGTCATGGAGGGCGCTGTGCACAGCAAAACAACTCAACGCTGATTTTGGGCTGGCATCGCCGCTTGTTAACGCACAGAGGTGCTTAATGGGTTTTGCGATTGCAACGCCAAAGTGTATGCCGAAAATCTGAGCAGAGATGGCAACTGCTTCAAAAACATATTTGGCAATACCGAATGAGTGATGTAATTGTTCCCTAGCTGCATGATGCCCCAAGAAAGCCTTGCTATTGCAAAGGATGCCCATGAAGACGTTTTGGTCCCATTTGCAATGCCGTTCCCTCCGAATTAAGCTTCCTTTTTGCTGCCAGCGAGTTAAATAAAGACGGGCTTCTCAGGTTTGCAAGCGTGATCTTGTGTTGCACTTTAAGGTTCTATTCCAGTAACTTGTTTATCGAGTCACCGATGCACCACTCTGCCAGCGCGCACTAAACTACCAATAAAGTCACTAGGTAATAGGCTGTAACAAAAAATTAATTTGCAGTGCAAATCAAGTGCTGCGCTTCCGGATTTATTTTCACTTCCAGAACATGTTGCTGTTAGATTGGCCGCATGGTGTTTCCTCGTAAAAGAAACAAACAAAAAAGAAACAGCCGCACGTATTGAGAAAATGGGTGACATATGTTTAAGGTGTGAGAATTACATTTTTATACAGTTCACTAAATAAACGAACAGATTAGCAGCAGGCTAACGCACGAACGTAATTACCAAAGCGGAAAACACTACGTGCTTTTTGTACGTTTCCAGTAGCAGTAAAGAGGTATTCAGCAAGAGGGGCACATGAAACAGCTGGAAGCCTTTATTTTTCTTAACTTAGCGCCGCAACAAATTCTGTAGTGGTCACAATAGGCCACTAGGAACCTCAGGAAAAGCGCATCGAGTTTTCGAAATCAATTCCTCGCTATGCTCTCCGGACAATCCAAACGAGTAGAAAAGCGTGTATTTGTTTATTCGTTGCAACTACGAGAGCACTGTACCGATATTCAACGCGGAGGCAATCTAACGAAGAGCGAGCTTCACAGCGCTAGAAAAAGGACCATTGAGCGAGTGATGCTGTGCGGAGCGCCAGCTGTGTAGCGCAGCGTTCTGAAGGCGCCAAATCAGGCACCGCGCATAATACTCGCTTAATTTTATTATCCCAAGAAGGAGAGCGAGGGAGCATGTTTACGTCAGTTAGCTCACACTCGCCGCCGGAGAGCAGTGGCCAGCGACGGCGACGGTAGCGCCGTTGCTCGGCCCCGTGCCTGCTCCGCCAGCCGGCTGTGCTGCTCGGTTACTTTTGGCAAAGACAATACAGTCTTTGCAAACGTTTAGAGTCCAGGGGATCTGCTTCTGAGATATACCATGTGGCTCGTAATGCATTCCCAGGTTTCCAAACTTGCTGAAGGCAAGAATATTTTTTGTACTAACCTCTCTAATGGCTAGGGCTTCCAAGATCGTCAAAGAAGCAGTGATATGCGGCTTAAAAGAAACCCATTTGGGCTCTAAACTTTTGACAAAGGCTGTACGTACGGAGGTCTTGCAGAGTATTTTATAGCTTGAATTGTGGGATACTAGTAAGCATGTGGAAGATAGTAGAGGCCAAATGTAGGTAGCAGTGCTTACTGAAGTCTCAAAGTCCTAAATTCAAGCTCCACAAAGAAATGCGCAGACGATATCACTAACCATGTATTATCATGTGATTAAAGGCGAACAATTCCACACCCGGTTCTTTCGTCGGTCAAATTCAGTTTTACTGTTATCATTCGCTGCTGTCTAGAGTGCAAAGCAATCTTGTTTACCAAGCTGATATTTCCTTCGTCCTAAAACTCCAAAAAGCTTTCACACTCTACAATTCTGCTCGCAATGCTCATTGAGTTTCGAATATATATAATTTATTTCTGTACTTCGCAGAAGATTTTCGAAAGCTATCATTTAAAATTTTAAGTGTCTGAACGCAAACTAAGCGCATGTTTTTTCTAGTGTCATTTGTTTAACCTACACCAGCTACACCAGTGCAGCAAAAATCCATTGTACGTATAGGAGATTTTCTACACTGGTGCACCTGGTGTAGGCTAAAAAAAATGGCCCTACTATATATTTCGATTAGGTACTTACTAGCTTAGTTTTTAACGTTGATGCCTTGGTGAAGCGAATTTCAGCTGGGTAGCGTGACTTAGCGAATCATAACACACAACAAAGAGGTGTTTATTCCGAGAAGGCCTAGCAATATTTCCTATATCAATCCTAATGATGCTGTACTTGTATTTTTGCAACGGTGCAGCGGCCTGTAACCTCTGATTTGGACTCCATTGTTTGCGTATTGTCGAACAGTGCACCGGTCTGGACGCACCATTGTCCAAGCTACAACACCTTATAACATTCACTGATGGCATCTCTTTGACATGTTTACTTTGAAATAATATCCTAACACAGTTAACAGTGCAAACGCAGATTATGAGTTTTGACTTATGGATCCGATATTCCTAAATATAGCAGCCGCCTGCGTTGCTTAAGCCAGTACGCACCACATACCTGAATTCAGTCCCCAGCTAGGTGCAGCTAATTCTCGCTTCTCGAGCGACAGGCTGCGATCTTGCAAGCACACCGGTTTTACGTAGTTGTCGAAGCGAAGAGGTTCACTGAGCTGAAAATTTAAAATATGCGTGATAAGGACTCCGTGTGTGCAACATAATTATTATTAAGTCGCGCATTTTACTTTATACCACATTGTAAACTGACAACGTACAAGATATTCTTGTAGTCATTTCATCAGAACTTTTCAGCTCAAGGAATAAAGCAATCAGGATTCTTCGTTAACCAGTTGGATATAACAGTTAGTTATAATATTCTTAACACAGTGCGAATGCATGCAGATTAAATTGATAAAAATACCTGCACCAGAGCTTTAAATGATAAAATGATAAATTTTGTTGGTCATTTAATTAAATTATATATATATATATATATAATTTAATTAGTGTAATTGTGTGTGTGTGTGTGTGTGTGTGTGTGTGTGTGTGTGTGTGTGTGTGTGTGTGTGTGTGTGTGTGTGTGTGTGTGTGTGTGTGTGTGTGTGTGTGCGTGTGTGTGTGTGTGTGTGTGTGTGTGTGTGTGTGTGTGTGTGTGTGTGTGTGTGTGTGTGTGTGTGTGTGTGTGTGTGTGTGTGTGTGTGTGTGTGTGTGTGTGTGTGTGTGTGTGTGTGTGTGTGTGTGTGTGTGTGTGTGTGTGTGTGTGTGTGTGTGTGTGTGTGTGTGTGTGTGTGTGTGTGTGTGTGTGTGTGTGTGTGTGTGTGTGTGTGTGTGTGTGTGTGTGTGTGTGTGTGTGTGTGTGTGTGTGTGTGTGTGTGTGTGTGTGTGTGTGTGTGTGTGTGTGTGTGTGTGTGTGTGTGTGTGTGTGTGTGTGTGTGTGTGTGTGTGTGTGTGTGTGTGTGTGTGTGTGTGTGTGTGTGTGTGTGTGTGTGTGTGTGTGTGTGTGTGTGTGTGTGTGTGTGTGTGTGTGTGTGTGTGTGTGTGTGTGTGTGTGTGTGTGTGTGTGTGTGTGTGTGTGTGTGTGTGTGTGTGTGTGTGTGTGTGTGTGTGTGTGTGTGTGTGTGTGTGTGTGTGTGTGTGTGTGTGTGTGTGTGTGTGTGTGTGTGTGTGTGTGTGTGTGTGTGTGTGTGTGTGTGTGTGTGTGTGTGTGTGTGTGTGTGTGTGTGTGTGTGTGTGTGTGTGTGTGTGTGTGTGTGTGTGTGTGTGTGTGTGTGTGTGTGTGTGTGTGTGTGTGTGTGTGTGTGTGTGTGTGTGTGTGTGTGTGTGTGTGTGTGTGTGTGTGTGTGTGTGTGTGTGTGTGTGTGTGTGTGTGTGTGTGTGTGTGTGTGTGTGTGTGTGTGTGTGTGTGTGTGTGTGTGTGTGTGTGTGTGTGTGTGTGTGTGTGTGTGTGTGTGTGTGTGTGTGTGTGTGTGTGTGTGTGTGTGTGTGTGTGTGTGTGTGTGTGTGTGTGTGTGTGTGTGTGTGTGTGTGTATTCAATGACCCCGTCCGACTTCGACGAACCTGAAGGCCAGCACTGGAAATGAAAAAGGTCGTAGGAGCAGTTAGGTATGAGGGTCGATGGAGAATATCTCAGTAGGCTGCGTTTCGCTGATGACTTGCTAAGTAACTCAGGGGAACAGTTGCAACGAATGATAAGTGAGGTTTATTGCACGGTTTACATGCTCAGACATCTGAGACGTGCAACAAACCTCGCTGTAAGGTTTGTCCAATGAATAATACAGCCACAACAGTCTAAAGCCCAGCCTCATTTTTTCATTGGAAATTATAGGAGACTTCAACTCTGACACAAATAATGTGGTCTACCTTCTCAAGTGCGGCGTGTGCCATTATAATATATGCGGAAAATGGAAACGCCTTTCCAATTAAGAATAAATAACCACCGAGATCATATACGATCATTCCCAAGTCTTCCTACCTTGATACATGTAAGCACAAAAGGCGTTCGTTTGAATCCTTCAGGATGACGATACTACAGTAAGGCTTCCAAACACATAATCACAGAGAAGCTTGCGAGTCGTACTTAATATACAAAAACAATACCCTGAATGCTCGCAATATTGAGAGTTCTGGCAAGCTCTCCTATCTTTACACGGAAATTCCAAGCGTTGTGACTATTGTTTCTGGTGGCTGCTTATGCGCTTATGGACTTCATTTTTACACACAGTTATCGTTGCTGTTTTTAAATAATTTATTCATTGACGTTGAACACTTCCTTATTGTGGAGTACCAGCCTCTGATGTTTGTACAATGACAACTTGTTTTGATCCTCGGCACTGTCTCACTCGATGAAATTTATATTTATGTAAATGTGCTTTCGTAACATTTTTTTCAGACACCTTCAGTCAATCCATTATAGCGTGGTTCCTCCAATAAAGTTGTGTATACAGCGTTTACAGTGATACCTTCGTTTATTCCTACCGCTTTAATTTTTTTGTCCTCCTTCTCCATTTTACTTCCTGGGTGCAGTTTACCGGCTTTATCTGCCTCATGGTACACCTGCGTCTCTCAAAGGCTCCGAAATCTCTGCACTCAACGCAAATGTGTACACCCATCGCAACTCCTGGTCTCCCTCTTGGGTTGTTTACCACCCACCATTGTTGTTGATTGCTCATATCCCCCCCCCCCTTTCTTTTTCCTCGCGCATCCTCTTCTTGTTGTGTTCGCCCCCTTTTTTATTCGCGTGGCGGCGAAATGCCTACACGTTTCCTTGTTTTTCTTTCCGCTCCTGTCGTCAATTTTCCCCATCATTTTCCCTTTCTGTGGCCTCTGTCGCTCTCAACAAAGGTCGTGCTGTGACCGAAACATCGACATAAATATGTTTTAAGTGTTTCAGTGTGACCTCTTTGTACATACTACTTTATCCAGTTGGCCTGAAAATGTTTGATATATATATATATATATAGACTTAAGGTAGGTGACACACGGTAGAAAAAACAACAATTTATTCCGACGTTTCGGCCGGGGTCCGGCCTTTGTCAAGGAATTCCTTGACAAAGGCCGGACCCCGGCCGAAACGTCGGAATAAATTGTTGTTTTTTCTACCGTGTGTCACCTACCTTAAGTCTATGCCCTACCGGACCCATTCGAGCTTCAACCCCCTTCATATATATATATATATATATATATATATATATATATATATTTATATATATATATATATATATATATATATATATATATATATATATATTTATTTGCAGTCGACGTTTTGGCAGGAGCCCTGCCTTTCTTGAATCTTGAGAAAGGCAGGGCTCCTGCCGAAACGTCGACTCCAAGTAAAGCTGGAATCAGTATGAAGCTTTTTTTCACTTGTGTATGAACTCTAGCAACCAAGTACGTATGTGTGTGTGTAACTCGGAATAGATTTCTAGTACAGTTAAGGCCATATCTTTACTCGACCAACACCGTGCTAAATGTGCCACGCTAAGCAATTTTTATTGAATTAACTCCCAAATCAAAACCAAACACACTCCAGAACTCGAGAAAAGCTAAAAGATATTAAGTTTGATGGCATTTAGATAATATACAATGGAACAGAAGGCCATGGTTTCGCAGTTGTAACTTACCCGGAGCAGGGCAACGTTATTTACCCACATCCTGCTGTCAAGATCTGGATGAAAAAATACGTTACTGGCAGACACATATGGACCTCTCTCAGCCATAGTGGTATTGTAGAACACATTCACGAGGGTTGGAGTGCATTTTCTGCAAAAATAAAAGACACGAATCGCCGTAACAGATTTTTGAGGCCGAAGCACGGACCACGGGAGCGGTTCTCCTTTTTTCTGTGGTGAAATGAACAGCGGAACGTGTCCTTGTTTAATTTTTCACTACCACCATCTGTCTGCCTTTTCTTCTCTCGTGTTGATTTAGAGCATTAAAAAAAATTGTCAGCCATAATGTTTCGTGGATAAAAACACCACAAAAATATATTTTGATGTTACTTTTTGATAAAAACCAACATTTTTAAAGAGCATTCTTTCCTAGAACGACTCGCCAGTTGAATACCTTACCTGCTGATGTTGTCGAATGCACAAGTGTATCTTCATTCTGTCACGCGCTGTCCTGAATATATTGACACATTTGTTGTATTGTATTCACATCGTGGCGTCGGGTTGAATATCCTTTGAGTTCTTTTTTTTTTTGCAACACGTTTCACTTCGCATTCTTTTTCTATTTTACACTCTGTGTTATAGCTTGCTGATCTAACGTTGACTTGTATTTATGATGAGTAGGTACGGCTCCGTGTATTGACACTATATATGCACTGTGTAAATTGTATGTTTTGCAAATCATTGTATGCCTGCTCCGGCCTAAACGCCTGACACTCAGGCTGGCAGTATGTTCTTAAAAAAAGAAAAACTGGTTGAATGAGCCATTAGCAATTTGGACAAATATAATATGAACATTTCCGGCATCAACACAGCGGGTTATTCAATACATGCACGCCTTAACCGTATTACCTTCGTTTTGATTGCTAGCCAACATATATTGAATATGTGGCTCTATTCCGTATTAACCTGCAGCTTATAAGGCTCAAGAATACAGTTCACAAAGTTGTGATGACCATCATGTCATTTCCTTTGGTCAACAACGGCGACATTTTACGCAAACGCTGTTGAGTGCTTTCTTCATCTGGTTTCTAGTTTGGTGACGACAAAAGAGTGCATTGTAATGCTATCTACGGGCGGAAACATAATTTTGAATGGCACAATTTCATCCCCTGGGGCTCTGTGCTGCTTACGCCGCAATGCACGCTGAGAGTTTCGGTAGTTCTGCCAACTGCCGCGTCGGCGCGGTGCATCCGCACTCTAGAAATGCGAACTCCCCTTCGTTGCCACTTAATTTACGTTTGCATGAGTGGTTGATTTGTGGGGCTAGGTAGCCTGACTTAGGGGCGTCATGCCCTCTTAGAGGCAAGTGAAGCGTGAAATTTTAAATGTTTGTTTACAACGATAAAGAAGACAGTCCCCCCAAACTATTGTAGAATGGGAAAAATTCAGGCAGCTAAGAAAATTCTGTTTGGCACAGTTAGCAGTCTGTACCTCTTGGTTAGTGTACTTGGGCAAATCGTAAATGGTCAAAGTTCGACGGTCTGAAAAAGCCAATCAAGAAGCAGTCGTTTATAATCCTGGTAATTTTTCATGCCGTTTTTACATACCGCCGGGGTGGCGCAGGGGTTAAGGCGCTAGACCTCTGTTCCCAAGGATGCGGGATCGAATTCTGGCCTCGGCGCCCGCTTTTAGATGGCGGCTAAAAGCAAGGCGCCCGTGTGCTGTGCGATGTCAGTGCACGTTAAGGAACCCCAAGTGCTTAATTTTTCCGGAGTTAAACCCGACAAACTAGCCAACCGTTTTTAGCGATTTTTGCCGGTAGTAATGTTGCATATGAATGAGTGTACGAAGTTTATTTTCATCTTCAGACATAACGGTACTGAGTACTTCATGCCCGTCTTCGCTCCTCTTGCCTCATTCTGCGATAGTACCATAACTAATTATCCATATTATTCAATTAAACGTATACCTATAATGTTCCAGGAGTGGTGTTCCCTGACCGTGCTAATCTTGGCCATTTGAACAATAATACGCTGCTGTCAAAACGTAACGCGTGTCTCACTCGGTATCTCCAGAAGTGAAATAATGTCGATTAAGGTTTTCCCATAGGAAAAATGTATTCAAACCAGTACAAAGAAATTTACTGTCACAAGAGTCAGTTCTGCGACAGCTGCCTTTGGCAGCACACAATATAGGTTCTTTAAAAAAAAAACTTTTTTCGGATAATTTCTTCAAACATTAGTTAGGAATCTGAAAGAAACATAAATTCAACGATAATTTAGCTCGCTCAAATCTACTCTATTTATTCTTACTACTATTTTTACAGTAAACAGAAGCATTCGAGAGAGCGCTATTAAAGAAAGCGGCATAGCTAGCTGTTATTAGTTAGCTTTCTTGATGATAAATCAGCGATGTTGTACTTGCACTGTCTATCTGAATGAAAACAGCCATGTAGCTACTTTTAAACAACGATTACGATGAAATAACGCACCAAACCTTTTGTGGTATATCTACTGAATATTGCAGGATATGTTGAGGAGAAACAGGCCAAATTGAATAAGAATCTATTTAATCTCCGAAGACTGCCATGCAGGTGCATCGCTGCGTGCATGAATGTTCCGCTAGAAAGTTACATTAAGGCTTAAGCGCTACGTTATTTTTGCTCGAACGAATTTTCACGAAGTTTAGTTTATCTTGCCGCCGGGTGTATGTCCTAAATAATCTCCAGCATACCTAGAAAGGCGCTAATCTGACAGTTGTCCTAAAAGCATTGAGTTGTAACCAACTGGTGCACTTGCGTAATTTTGAACGTTTGATTGAGAAACATTGATTAGTGAATCAACTTGTTTAATTGCTGTCTGTATCACAGAGATATCAAATACTACAGCAACAGCGCTTTGCAGAAAGCCGTGCTTTTTGCAACACTGAAACAATCTGCGAAACTAGATACGCATAACAGTTATACATCTGCCAATTTACAGCTATACGCTTCATAGCAATTACTCGATCATCACTGAAATGTCACAGAGAACTGAAATGCAAGAAAAAAATTATATTATGTTTAGGCCATGCACTTAGCAATAAGAAATGAGTGTACAGTGCGCATTGATGATTAGTAACGAAAGCTTTTGCCACATACTGAGTTTATCACAGATCACTATGAATAATGACTTTGAGTACATGTGTTGTTTACCTCAATAATATTCACGCACGCAAATTTAAGCATCGAATTTAAAAGCCAAGTTATCTGCATGTACAAAATTCCTTTCGGCCATCTCCAGTAGCCATCTCCACTGCATTAAGAAGAGCCTGGCTTGATCGAGTCAATAATTTTTGTTTCCGGCTCCTCATTCACTCATTCGGCCTTTCCTTCGCAATCAGTTTTATGACAAACCAACAAGGTCCGGTTAAGCATGGCGAAATCTCTGCGATCAAATCAGTTCAGGTATAAGGGTTTGAAAATCCTCTGGGAGCTTTTGAAAACTTGTGTTTTTGAACCCATTCATTACACTAGCCGAAGCTATAAATATCGTCAGGACATACAAAATCTTTAAGCTTTGAAAACAAACGCAATCTGTAGTACAAACCTTCCATTTAGCTTTGGGCACCAGGTCACGACATTCACCAGTACGAGGGTAACAAGACATTGTCACTATTCGAAGGCAATAACTGGAAAAGCGAGAAACTAAAATCGAAGTAAGGAACCGCAATGCGTAGCAGAAAATTAGTAGGACTTTATAAGAAAACCCCCGCGCACTTTGTGTTCGCGTAAGAACCTTCAGATATTGCACATAAATGCGGTCTGCTACCAGGAAGCAACCTAAATCCAGAGGTGGGCAAGCAAGTTTTTGTTTTTTGTACAGTGAAAAGAACAAAAGTCTGCTCACCCGTTTGTCAAGCAATGAGCCGACGTAAGAACAAATTTGGACGATATAATGCTGCCGGCGCAACTAAATGTTCCGTAGGAGACACCGTCTTTTACATCAAAGTGTGTAGAAATGTACACCTGAAAGAGACTATGTAGTCAGTAGGCGGAACCACTCAGCAGGATTCTAAGCAAAAGGGCACAATTCATATTACCAGGTATTTCGAGAAATGTCAAAATAACACAATGATAACCTCATCTATTTTAATGCACGATAAATACAAGAATATAATTAAATAAAAGCATCGGCGCATGTCTAGTAAATATTAGTTTCAACATTGGAGGCCTGTACTTTTTCAAAAAATTTGCTCGAAGCAGTAACTTAAAATGATTTGATTTGATGAACAGCAGGCGTTATAGAAAGCCTTTATTCGACCCGAAAATCATTATTAAATCCACTTGAAAAGCTAATGTCTACATAACACAGGCAACACTTTCATAATGCTCTAAACTACTAGTTTTAGTATCGCGATAAAGGGTAGCATAGTTGCATAATAGTTATTATACTATTTTAGCCCAAATAACGCCGAGGTGCGATGTCAACTTGTTTCAGGCACTTTTTCAACAAAGGACCATAGTATTAATGGGTTCGACAAATCTAATGCTGTAAAAAGTGTAATGCATTGCTTTCCTTTTGCAAAAATCAATAAACGAAGGCTCTCTTGAAAATGAGAAGGAGGTTGGAGAAATAACATATGTCGCTTCAATATTTAAGTGACTGCAAGCAACAAAGCGCAGATGCCCTGCTTAACAAAGATGCTAGTGAGATGAAAAATACTTCCACGATCCAAGGTTGGAGCTGTCTGTCAACTTTCTGCCCAGGGGATGCACGTTTTCTAAACGCGGCCTGCCCGCAACCTGAAAAACAATATAATGCATAAAAAAAGAAAGCCGATTAGAATTGTGGTTTTTCCAGCGATATGGGGAAGCCAGGCAGTTTCTTTTTCAGCAGCTTACGTTCACCTTCTGTTACCCGAAAATATTGCGTCTTTTATGTATTCGTAAATAAAACTGATTTGTTAGTAAGCCGCAGGTGTAAACAACAAATATTAATGTAGTTTTTTGAAAACAAACGTTCTGTTTTACATGACGACCACATTTTCGGTTAAGAGAATGTGTGTTTTTGGTTTCGTCAAGTATCCTTTCCCTCGCGGTGGCGTATTATCTGCCAGATCTGCCACTGCTTGTTTTATGCGCGTTTAGCAAAAAAAAAAATCAAGAAAGGCAATTCTTTTACAGTTTTTGTGAGCCCATCTACCCTTAACAGTCTTCCCTATTCCACGTGGTCCCAGTAATTTAAAAACAGTGTGAACTCCCTAATAACAGTATATGCACGTCTCTCGCTTCCGAAGCCTTGACCGTGCAATATTTCATCACTAAAAAGAAACATTTTACTTGCAATGTATATATGCCCCAAAAATGATCAACGTTTGTTTATTACTAAAATGCATTAAGCGGTTTTTGAGAAGTTTCGCCCCTCTGAAGCCTTTTCTGCGAGCTACGCGCGCATATTGAAGTCTTCAAAGTCTGGAATCTACATCACGCGGAAGCTGTGAAGATGATGCGTCCTTTTCGTTTAATTTCCGCTTGCGGTCCCTATATATCCTCCAAACATGTCGTATGATTCCGAGAGGTTCTCACGCGGGTTAATTATTATGAATACTATCAGGCGGCGCAGCCTCTGTTTCCCTATGTTATCAATGGGACAGTCGGAAAAAGCACTGGCTTCGCAAATATGTAATACAACTAATGTATAGGAAAAATACCAAATATTTTGGACAGGAACTCTATTTTGAGCAATGTCTGTACGGCAGAAGCTCATAATATGCCTCCTCCTGTCAACTTGACCTTTAAGCTAAGCTAAGGTCACACAGGGCTCCATAACCGTCCCAGCAAGTCTCGCTTATTACACCGTGGTATGCTCATCTTCGGCATGAAGGTACGACTCACTGTTGTGAAGTAGTTTGCTTAAAACTGTAGTTCATAGCAACTCAAATTTCAGCTACTTCAGTAAGTTGCAATTTTAACCACTCCTCCTTATTTACAGATTATCTCCGTAGTAATTCCCCTCGCGCATTGAAGATGTTGTGAATAGCTACGCTCCTTCTCATCTAATACCACCCCTTGATTAATGTAGTCACTCATAAGGAGGTTATACTAATCGCGAATTCGAGTGGCAGAGCAGGCGCATTCAAGAGCACTTCGAAAGTGCTCTTAGACAAGCGGGCGACCTCCAGTGGGAGAGCAGGAGTAGAATCACTGGCTTCCAATGGTAAAGGAGGAGGGCTTTTCCTCCGCTGCGAGCACCCGAGTGCACTCCCGGCTGCTCCCTTGTCTAAAGTGAGAGTAGAGGAAGTCACATCACATAAAGCGTCATATCCGCGCCATTGTTTTTCTCTTGAGTCGGCGACGCTCAAAATGGCGGCTGCAAAGCGTCGGAACACGGCGAGCAGAAAGCATTGCTCAGGTGCTCTATGCATGTTTGAGAGTCGCTGCTGGCGTTGGAATGAAAGGGCCAAAGGAGGCAGATCGCTGCGGTGTGGGAACAAAAGCATACAATGCAAGCGGTTCTACGTGGAGCGTTGGCCTCTCCTCAGGTTGCAATTGCCGCCACTGCGGGCAGGCAGAGAATGCTAGGGAGAGATGTGCAGTCACATGGTCGTGGCCCCCTACTCTCGAAACGACGAAAGCGTTCACTTGGGAAGACAGTTAGACCCTCGCTCGGCGTGCTTCTGTACTGCTCTGTACTGCTCGGCGCCTCTCCTCTCCTTCCCCCAACCGAATGCGCCATAATATTGCTGGAGCAGAAGTCTCGCATATCCGCCTATATGACCGGGTGGAGCCTGGTAGAGCGGCCGGCTGCCAAAGAGTGGATATGGCTAAGGCTTGGAAGCGTTCGGTGCAGCCAACGAAGCATTCTTATGCGTGGAATTACTTGGCTCATTTGCGTCTTTTACACAATAATATTGTTGCGAAGAAGATGGGCAGCGGCGCGAGAGGAGCCCTCGCGCTAGGCGAGACATTACATTAGGCCAGCCACTTAAATCATCCTGTCGCCTTGTTGTGCCGTCTTCTTGCTTGCCGCCACGTAACATTTTGGTGGGAGGTGCGGCGTACGTTAACCCCATTCTCTCCTTGGAGCATCGACGCCCTCTGTAAACCGGGACTATCGACCGAGGTCCCTAGGACATGGCCGAGCAGCTTACGTGCATGCCCAGACCCGATCAACTACCGCCGCCCAGCCCCCAGCCCGGATCTGAAGACAAGGAGAACAGACAGACCAACTAGAATCGAGACGAAGGACCCGAAAGACCCGAAGGACCCAAATGAACCGGATATGTACACGCAACCCCCGCCCAGCCGCCCGACGTGACCTCGAGCCATCGGACCCATGGACTCTGGTGACGGATGGTTGAACAGCTCCAGGGGAGGCGGATCACCCTGGCATCATCGTGTTCATCGTCATCGTGGTGGAAGCGCATTATTCTCTTCTATCTTTTCTTTAACATCTACGCCATCACGTCATCATCGACTTCTACAAAACGATCGGGACGATCGCTCGTTGGCCCTGGGAAGTGTTGCGAAGAAGAAGATCGGCAGTGGCGCGAGAGGAGCCCTCGCACTAGGCCAGACATTAAATCATCATTCATCCTGTCGCCATGTTGTGCCGTCTTCTTGCTTGCCGCCAAGTAACGATATATTATATAATAAGTATTATGAACACCTATTTATGAGTAAGAACACTCTGTGGACGCATGGTACGCACGTAAAATGTCTCCGCAGTAGCTGTTTTCCTTACATCGAGTACGACTGTACAAAAATAATTGTAGATATTAGGCAATAACGATTAATCCGTTAAAGGCCATTAAAAATTCACCTTAAGGCTGCAACGTGAAGTGATGTATTGTTGAAAAAGTATCTCTAAGCAGATTTGAAATTGTAAGGATAAACAAAAGCCATATAATACCGCATTATAAACCAGCGTCTGGCAGCTAAATAATCAGTGTTGCAGCGAAACAAAGTTTGTTTTGCAAAAGCGGCCAATAATAAGGCTCTCTTGGGGCGTATGGCAAATATTTAAAGCTTCCAGTCTGCAGCTAACCTTTAGGACTACTGTCTTGTATATCAATTTCGCAACTCACCTATATCCTAATCCTTTCATTTCTGCTTCATTTCTCTTGCAAATACCCATAACCACCGCTGTTAAGCAACTACACCATGTGCAAGGCAACAAACATACATTCCCAGAATAACCAAGGTACATGAAGGAATCTACATAGCCTAGTTATAGTGTCTCACTCAGCATCCAAGGGTTCTTGGATGTTCCACTTCTCTTTCTCCCTGCCACTTTCAGTGAGTTGCCCGATTTTTAAGGATCCCGTCTACTCGCCAAATTGTGTGATCTTGTGAGGTCACACAACCCGCCAACCATATCGCGTTAGGCCATCTCACCAGTAAAAATCACGTGGCAAAGAGTAAGCGAGTGATTTTTCGCTCTCCATGCCGGCGGCAATTTTTCCGGAAATCAATAGCATGAAAATGTCCCAAAATAAAAGGATGTCACGGGATAGCAAAACTTGTAACGTCTGTGGCTCCCTTGCGTTCCACTTCCCGAATAAATATTTTATATTCCTTAATTACCTATTTCATTCATTGTGCCTCTGATATAACACACATTCTTGTTAGAAAATAATCCTGAGCTAGTCCGTTATCAAGGTACTTGACTTTAGCGACCACCCTACCTTTCCGCAAAACTCGATTTAACAAAGTCGTACGAGTATACCTGCATGGCCTACGAGTAGTTTACGTGACTAGGCACCCAAGAACTCTAGATGGATGCAAAACCGAGTTGTCCGCTCCTCCCCGCATTAGGACACTATAGTTATTGTTACGTGGAAACCCTATTCGTGAATAAGGGTTCGGCCATGTCACGTGGAGTCGGACACGTGTCAGAACCATACCCGGAATTTCTAATCGCACGCCGGCAGCGACAAAGCGAAGGCCGGATTTTCTGCCATTAGGGCGTTGAACTCGGTCGCGTTAAACATTTTTGCCTTATTTCGGAACTTATATATCTTAATTATTGTTTCAAAAACATGTATCGGATATGACAAACTCCTAATAAACGAGAAGGAGTCTCCGAGTGACATGCAGGTTATAAAGCTTAAGCAAACACGTAAACATAACTGCCTCCATAAACGAATAAATATTTCCCTTCAGTTTACCCTGAAATCAACTCACCTTTAGCATTGATGGTATCAGCGAGAGCCTAAAAGTAACGAGTCAAAATTAGAAGAAACAAAATATGAAAGAATTTAGTCGTGATAAGAGCGATGACAAATGGGACGCATTTAAAGAAAACGCTCCCGTAAAGAGGCATGATGAAACACGCAGCAGAATAGGTGACAACACATAGGTGACAACGCATAGGAGATGCACATACACGCACTCACGAACGCACGCACACACACGCGAGCACACACACACACAGACAATCATGTCTGTCAATTATTATCTCGACGTTCCACTGTATTACAGTGAAGAGGCATTCATCACTTCCGCTCTTAAGCGCTCTCTCGAAATTTTTTAAATACGAGTAGACAGCGTCTTCGCCCCAAAATCGATAGCCATCATCGTAACCTACATTAAAAACATACTGCGCGGGAAAAATGCGGGCTTTATGTCTTATCAAATCTGTGACGAAATCGCACATTGTATCATGTTTAGGGTGCTGTCATAGCATGTTGCTTCTCGTTGAGAATTAATGCTTTAGCTACCTTGGTGCGTAGTTTGCGATATGGATCCAAACTAACCACATATGCATCTCTAGGAAGAGGGCAGGGTAGAACCAGAGGAGGATATCTACACAGTCTGAAAGAGCACTGAACAATGGTTGATGAGTAACCTCAGTTCGCAAGCCGAGCCAAAATTTCCACAGGGGAATTCTATTGAAAAGGACTCTTTCTTCCTCAAAATACAGTTTTTAGAAAACTGTATATTTATGAAGGCAACAAGGAGGGCGAAGTTAAAAACGCTAAGACGAATACTAAGCATTCATTTCCACAAAAAGCAACGTTATATAAAATATTTTTAAAGATTTCTCTATGTTCTTTTCCTTCCAAATTCATCACGAACATTGCATGAGCCTGGATTTGAATTTCTCAAAGAATAACATCACGCAAGTATCTATAAGAGACGTGACACAAATATATCTTGTAATTTTTGAGCCATTCAGTGCAAACAAGGAGGCCTTTAGAAATCTGCATTTTCAAAGAAACTGTCTGTCGACTATATTTGGTAGTTGGCTTTCGCTCAAAGATGTAATGTGAAGATGAATATATGTTCTGATTTCCTATAAGGGGCGCACTGTATTTTTGTAAACGTAGGCTTTTCTCAGTTTTCTTAGGTATTCATTCGTCTTGAGACCACCGCTTCATTCACCTGTGGTGTCGTGATATGTACATTCTATTTGCCCCTTCCAACTTATCATTTCGCAAAAAAAACTATGAATAACCTTTTAGCCAGGTCTCTATTGGAAACTTAGGAAAGCGAATAGATCATAATCATGCGCACCATAATAGCAAATGTTCCCAGCCACCTTGCGCGCATATCCTCTATTCGATATGTAATTTAACACCTCTGGAGTACTAATTACTCCCACTGCCCAAGTAAGATGAGTGAACAGCTGAGACTTTGTATTGTTCCGAGAATTTAATAACCCTCTAAATTACATGGGGCCGCTTAGGAAAGACTCGGTTTAAACTTACAGCATCTTGAAATAAATTGGTGAAAAAAACAACAAAAAGAGTGACATATGGAGTTCTACTTACGGAGTAAATGAAGCAGGCGCCGAACAAGCAGGTACTGAGAAGCAGGAAAGATTCCATACTTGAGAGCCCCATGCGGCAACCCTACCTACTTGAGCCGGAGTATAGAAATGAATGAATACTGCAAATGGTACGTTCGCCGAACGCGAGAGGAGCGATGGCGCACTTAACATCGAGTATTCTTTGAGCTCTTCTTTGCATGTATTTGTTCTGGGTTTATAGAATGCCTTTTTGCGCGCGACATCTGCACGACGCTCATTGATACCCACGTGACGCGTGAAGAATGAGAGCCACCTGCCTCCCAGGGTTCCTGTCGCGCAGTGATCACGATTCGTCCGCCGCATAAATTTATGATCGGCAATGGTAGTAAAAAATTCAGATATAAAACAAAACATATCATTGTAGCAAACGCAAGGTTTGAGTGAAGGACATCTAAGAAACAATGTTTCTTTATAAAACAGGAAGTGTCTAGTCATGCACCAAACCATGAGAAGCCACGAGAAATCGGCATCTTTCTCATTGTTTGCTGGTCACAGCTTTGACCAACAGTTTTCAGCGCTGAATAGTGGGCCTGCAGTGACATCGAGTCGGCATGAGGCTCGAAGATAAAAATAGTGCTCGCACAGCACTTTCGCCTACTATGAAAATGTAAACACCGTTTCAAAGTCTCCTCCCCTCAACCCCGCCAGCAAAAGTTAACCAATCACATCACAAAGTCATCAAAAAAGGTTATGGTATGTTTAATTTATCTAGAATTTGTTTTGCTATCAGTGCCCCATGGCTAACTAGCTAACAAGAATAAAAACGTAAAGCAATGCCTATGTTAACCTACAGCAGTGTGGATCCCTATTCAGGTCTGAAAAAAGTGTAGTTCTCAAGCCACGAATCGATGAAAAATTTGCATTCAGTATTCGTAGTTAAGCTGGGGCGGCAGACGAATATTGTGCTGCAAAGTGAAGACGACAGGCTTGACAGAGATTCACGGAATGGTAAACTGTATGTCAAGAAGTTGAAATTCATACTCTAATCTGTTACACCTAATGATCGTCCACCGCTACCAGGCTATAGTAATTCGACAGTTACTTTCGAAGTGTATATTCTTGTCTGTGAAACCGGACTGGTACAAACACTGCTGCTATATACTGTTATTCCTGTAGGCGTAGAGAGCAACGCATACGACCCCAAGGTACACCAACTAGCTAATAAATTTTACTTTTGGCATTCTGATCATGTTTGCTGCCCCAGTATCTAGTGAGAGGGTGTGTAGGCAATCGGGCTAAGACCTGCGTCATGTCTTCTGTACAACGTACAAGCGCTCGTGTAGTAAATTAGCTTTGCGGAAGGTGGATAGGAGTAGATAAAATTCCTCATTCAGTGACTTCCTGAGTGAACTAAACTCCTGGTGACTACAGCCTCTAGGAAAGTGGGAAACCTCAGGTCACGAGATTGCAAATGAGTTACTTCAGCTCAAGTAAGCGTTAGGGCTAAAGAGAAAAAGCTGCTTCCGGCCAAATCCAAGTGCAGGAGGAGGATGACTTTCGATCCACTTTCGTATTCCATGCCACGCCGATGCACATTTATTGTTGTTCGTTTCCACTAGAATGAAAGTAATTCCAGTTCAATTCCTGAACATTTCGCACACTACCCAGCTCTTAACTGTATACCTACCATTTTTAGTCCCCTGTAACTATCTGCGTTGTCCTCATCTGAAGCAGAACATAGCTTCTAATGCATAAATGAGTATGCGAAGGAGCAACTGCTGCATACTTTCCGCTTGAAGAATACCACTTTGCTCGTCTAGGTCAATATTCAATATATATATATATATATAATGTTACGAAGCGGCAAGCCGATGAAGACAGGAGACAAAACATGACCGATGACGATGGTAGATGACGTTTAATGAATGTTTGCGGCGGGCCTAGCGTGAGCGCTCCTGCCCGCGCCACTGGCCGCTTCTTCTTCCTTGTCGTCCGTAACAATACCCGGGGCCACCGAGCGATCGTCCCGATCGTGGACGAGGAAGTTTAGCGATGTTAATGATTTTATGTCACGATGATGGGCGTGTCTGGATGCTTGAAGAAGAAGAGGAAGAAGGAAGAATAGAACGGCTTGCCGGTACGATGTCTGATGCGTGGGCGATCCGCCTCCCTTGGAGCTGTCAACCATCCGTCGACAGAGTCCATGGGAGCGATGGCTCGAGGTCACGTAGGGCACCTAAGGCGGGGGTTGCGTGCTTGTGTCCACCGGTTCCTTCGAGTCATTCGGGTCTTTCGGGTCCTTTATCTTGGTTCTGATCGGTATGTATGTTCTCCTTGTCTTCAGGTCCGGGCTGGGGGCTGGGCGGTGGTAGTTGTTCAGGTCTGGGCTTAAAGGATTGGGGCGAAGCTGCTCGGCGATGTACCTGGCCCCTCGGTGATGGTCCCGGCTTGAAGATGGCGTCGATGCTCCAAGGCGAGGATGGGGATGTCGTACGCCGCACCTCCAACCAAATGTTACGAAGCGGCAAGCCGATGAAGACAGGAGACAAAACATGACCGATGACGATGGTAGATGACGTTTAATGAATGTTCGCGGCGGGCCTAGCACGAGCGTTCCTGCCCGCGCCACTGCCCGCTTCTTCTTCCTTGTCGTCCGTAACAATACCCGGGGCCAATATATATATATATATATATATATATATATATATATATATATATATATATATATATATTGTGACATATATGCCCTGAATCACTGGAAGTTGAAGATGAAAACGATCAGCAACAGTGACACAGAAGAAGACAAAGTGGTAGCAACGATTGATGCTAGAATAAGGTCGACGCTGCTGTGTTTCTTTGTTCTGTGTGCGGTGCCAGCCTGGACTAACCTTCGTGGACTAGCCTTGCCACGTATCATCTTGGTGGAGGTGAATCAAGATCCCCGTACGCGCCGATTAGTCCATTTACGCTGCCAAAAGCTGGATTTACGAAGCGGCCGCCACCTACCTGAGATCACAACCACGTCTCAAACAGCCACGATGACCTCCGAAACAGCCCCAACCACCGCGGGAACACCGGCTCAGCTAGTTTTTCTAACGAAAATACGCCACCCTCCCGTCTTCAATGGCGACGACGATCCAGACGTTGACGATTGGCTTGATGAGTATGAGCGCTGCTGCCGCAACAACCACTGGGACGCCACCATCATGCTCGCTAAATCATATTTTAATTGGCGGGAACTGCTCGAACATGGTTTTAAAACCACGAACAAGAGCTCGTTACCTGGGATACCTGCAAGCGCAAGCTTAAGGACTTGTTGGGGAAACCAATTGGACGCGCTCTGGCTGCAAAAACGGAACTTTCTTCTCGTGTTCAATCCCCCACGGAGTTCTACCTCGCCTACATTCAGGATGTGCTTGCGTTGTGTCGCAAGATTAACACCTCCATGCCAGAAAGTGACAAGGTAGGGCATATCCTCAAGGGTATCGCGGATGATGCATTCCACATCCTATTCTACATGGATTGCTCTACCGTCGACTCGGTGTTCCAAGTCTGCCAAAAATTCGAGCAGGCTAAACAAAGACGTCTCGTACATCGCTTTGAGCGTCTTCCGAACACGGCGGCTACCTCATCCTGCGATGACCTGACCCCTTTGCACCAACCCTCCCATCCCACGACAGTGACTCGGATCGTCCGCAGAGAACTTGAGGCTCTAACTCCTGCACCACTCTCGTCTCCGCTGCCCGACATCGTTGCCATGATACAGGCCGTTGTCCGCCAGGAACTTGCAAATGTCGGCCTCTCCTCTAGCTCCGTGCCGCCCCCTGTTCCTCGTTCCCTGTTCCTCGCACCCTGTTCCTTTAGTGGCTGCTACAACCGCCAGCACGGCCTCCCCACGTCGCTACCGTAATATAATCATCTTTGTAATCTTTGTAATGTTTGTAGGATATGTAATCATCTTTTGATTACATATCTTGCTTTTGATTTTAACATCTTTTGATTACAAAAGATGATTACTTATCTTGCGTATGATTCTTGGTAATATCTTAAAAGATGCAATACGCATTAATCATTACCTTGTGCGCATGTGAGCGGACATTGTGTGTCGAATTGTTATGTATCTTCATGCCACGCCGAAAATGTACTAACCTCTTGATGATATAACCTCTTTGACAATGTATTATTTGTGGTTTTACGCGCATTTTATTCTATTGTCATTACAGTGTCACTATTTGTCACATGTCCTTCGATAGCGCATGTATATAAGCGGAAAGCATAGGCTGCTCTGCGCATTCCTTGACGAAGGCTGGGCCCCGCCGAAACGTCGGAAATAAACCTTTGTTTTCGTTTGTGCGCCCCTACCTCATCTTATATATATATATATATATATATATATATATATATATATATATATATATATATATATATATATATATATATATATATATATATATATATATATATATATATATATATATACATATATATATAGACATGGTTTGCTTGTTACTAATGGGCCAGAGTTAAATTCAAACAGGATTTCACACAACTTTCCCGATTATCTATATTATTCCAACAGTTTCGGGCGGTGGACTGTCGTTCTTCAAGGTAGAATATATATATTGTAGGGGTGTGTTTATTCGGTGAATCTAGATAGATCCAGCCACTCAGTAGGAACTCGCAGCGGAGCGTCAGGCGTGGAAACGCTTGCAGAGCTCAACGATGTCTTCTATGTAACTGGTGAACGACTCTTTGGCCTGCTGAGTGCGCTGCTGCGCCAGCGTTGTTCTGCTCGGAGCTTGCGAACTGCTGGGCGGCCGAACACTTCCGCAAAATTCTTCTTAAATGCTGACCAAGATGGAAGGTCTGCCTTATGGTTGCAAAACAAGAGGTTCGCCACGTCAATCAGGTAAAATATTACGTTACTTAATTTGGTAATGTCGTCCCATCGGTTGTAACTACTGACACACTCGTACGCCGACAACCAATCGTCGACGTCTTGATCGGCCGTGCCACTGAAGAGGCATGGGTCACGCTGCCGTAGAACTCCAGAACACAGGATCGTAGTTGGGAGGGGCGGCGATGTCGAGGCAGTATCGTCCGGCATGGTGGAAGCAGATGGCAATGTGCGGCTTCTTATTTCTAGGGTGGACGGGAACGTACCCAGCACCTTCACCAATTGTAGGGGTGTGTTTATTCGGAGAACCCAGATGGATCCAGCCGCTCAGGGGGAACTCGCAGCGGAGCGTCAGGCGTGGAGAACAAGCAAGGCAGCGACCAACTTCTTCGTCCTCGAGTACGCTAGTACGCGATGCATGGCAGTGGCTATGAAGACGAAGATTACCACACTATATTTCATATATTATCTTGTTGTGACAAGGCCGATGTCAACAATTGAAGAATCTGGGAGTGCAGTAAAGAAAGAAACGTGCTTTCTGTTTTTCGAACTGAGAATGCTCGTCGCACGTGTCAACGGTCAATATAAAGGCGGCAAAGAAACATTAGGTAAATCGGTAAGTGGTGACTAGAATAACCTGGAACAACGTTGAAACACACGCAAGTGGCTAGAATCTTCTAGATGCATCTCGACATATATTTCGCAGTAACTAAAATGAGAAATCATCGTCTCACGGCGAGCATGAACAAACAATAAAAACGGAAGCTACCCACTCGCTGGAATCACGGTGATAAGGTCGCGTGCTGGCGGCTGTCGAAAAAGAACAAATAAAGATTTGAACAGTTCCCGGCGATATATAATTCTGAACGAAGATGTCGCTGCTTAGCTGTCAATGTCGGCGATGGTAAGAACTCGTGCAAAAAGGACTCAGGCTGTGAGAGACGCTGCAATAAACATGTGAGGAATGCCTTACACCTGAGGATTTATAAGATAGATTTAAATCGTACAGCACACGTTTGATTGGGTTTTCCTGTCCATCGAAACGCAGCCCCCACGGTTTGGGATTCGATCCCGCATCCTTCGGTACAGCAGTCTAGCGCGGGGCACTATAGAGTGAACAGGCCCCGAACGACCGGTCAATATTATCAAGCGAATGGAAAATTTAACGGGGCAGTTGCGCTCGGCCTTGATAGTGTGACACTATAGCGGCTTGAGGTACGGGGTGCTCCCGCATTGAATAACTGACATAGACGTCTCCTTTCACCTCAAAAGCCGCTTTCAAGCTTTCAACGTGTAGGCGTCATCTGTCTTGGAAACGACGTATCAGAAATTGTTGCAGTTCAGGGGGCTGCTGCATGCCGACGCTATACGGGATTTTCTGGGGCGTGTCTCTCAATTCTGGTTTACAGCAACGGCTACCATTTTTGCCGTACGAGGCATATGCTCTATCTCGTAGTAACCGTAGGGAAATCACCAGAGATTCAGTGAATTAAAAAGTATCAAAATTTTTTGATTTCACAATTCCATGAGCTGTCTGGTCCTCGAAACACTTGAGAAAGAGTCGCTGTTTTCAAAGTAAGGATTGTTATTTAAAATCACAAAAAGGAGGCGCTTCAGAACAGAGTAAAATGTTCGCATGTTCCTAATCTACGAACGTTCTTCCCTGTAAAGCTAAGATGACCCTCACAGCGCTCAATATTTTGCCTTGCACAAGATCGTTATTAGAGGCCTGCTTGCTGACTAGGGTGAAGAAACCGGACTGTAGGAGAGTTCGTTCAACACAGTTAAAATTGCAAGGGGCGTCATTAATTCCTTCTCGCGATCTCGTATAACATAATTTGTGCCTTTTTACAATTCATAGTGGTTAATTTGCTAGTTCAACGAATGATTCTCGTATGATCTCGCATGTGCAATTTTTCGATTTGTTGAACACTCTTCTGGAACTTATGAGATTTTATGTCGCAAGAGTTGCTTATATGAGTCCAAGTGGAGCCTATTCGAAATTCATCACCATTCCCAACTGTCACCCAATAGGCGTATAAAAAAATGAGCGTGATTGTCTCCTCTTTCTGTCACTCAAAAAGCAGCCTCTAATGACGCACAAACAGACACATATTACTGAACAGCAAATCAGCGACTAGGAAAAAGGAAACAGACGTCCAGTTTCACAGATATTTTCTATTTTGGCAGTCTTGCTCTGAACGCTGCTGAGCCAAGATACCTGCTGTTCGGGGCTACCGGTGTGTACATATACGCTAGGCCCTGCTACAGTGATCAGTGCTAAAGCGTCACCACCGAGATTTTGACAAGGCCTGAGCACCCCAGCAGCCTACGTCACGACAGGTGGATGGGCGATAAAGTACCAGCAAATGAAGGTGCGAGCGCAGATCTCAGTCGAGTCACGTGGTGTCCTCTGGCCACTTTACCCAGGCCCGTACACGCTACTAAGGTAGTTCCAAAGCAAAAGAAATGCAAGAAAGCCAACTGGTTATCTGAAGAGGCTTTGCAAATAGCTGAGGAAAGGAGGATGGCAAAAGGTATGGGGGAAAGAGAAAGATATAGGGCTCTCAATGCGGATTTTCAGAAAATAGCAAGGAGAGATAAGAATGCCTTCCTGAACTTACAGTGCCAAGCAGTTGAGGACAACAGCCAATTTGGGAACACAAGAGCTCTGTATAAGACAATCAAAGATATCAAAGGAAGCTTCTGTGCTAAGCTGGGCGTGATAAAGGATAAACGAGGCAAGGACCTCACTGAAGCCCCAGAGATAAAGAAGAGGTGGCAGGAATACACAGAAGAACTGTACAAGAAGGACCCGAATGTGCAAATCCAACATAAGACGGTTGTGATTACTGATCTCGAGCCGGGCATACTGAAGAGTGAAGTTGAATGGGCCTTAGCCAGCCTTGCTAAGAACAAAGCTAGCGGAATTGATGGCATTCCAGCTGAGTTGTTTCAAAACCTCAACCATGACGCTGTTGACATTCTGTATACTTTATGTCAGAACATTTCGACAACCCTGCAGTGGCCACAGGATTGGAGGAGGTCAGTTTACATCCCCATTCCAAAGAAAGGCAGTCCCAAAGATCGTTCCAACTACCGCACGATCGCGCTTGTTTCGCATGCTAGCAAGGTGATGTTGAAAATCCTCCAAGGAAGGCTGCAGCAGTATGTGGATCGGGAGCTTCCGGACGTGCAAGCTGGGTTTCGCAAGGGCAGAGGAACTAGAGACCAAATTGCTAGCCTTCGCTGGATCATGGAAAAAGCAAGAGAGTTCCAGAAACCCACCTACTTCTGCTTTATTGATTATGCGAAAGCGTTTGACTGCGTAGATCACAGCAGATTGTGGCAAGCTCTCCAAGATATGGGAGTTCCAATTCACCTCATCTGTCTCCTCAGGAACCTGTATGCAGGAGAAGAGGCCACAGTCAGAACTGGGCATGGTCTTACTGATTGGTTTCCGATTGAGAAGGGAGTGAGGCAAGGCTGCATACTGTCGCCCTGCCTATTTAACCTATATACAGAGTGCATCATGAGGAAGGCCGGTCTGAACGAGTCTTCAGCTGGAGTGAAGATTGCTGCAAAACGTATCAACAACCTTAGATATGCGGATGATACCACTTTAATGGCAGAAGGTGAAGTGGAACTCAAGAAAACTCTGATGCGCGTACAAGAAGAGAGTGAGAAGTTTGGGCTTAAACTGAACATTAAAAAGACAAAGATCATGGCGTCTTGCCCTATCAAGTCCTGGAGCATCAATGGACTAGAAGTGGAAGCTGTGACCGATTTTCTCTTCTTGGGCTCCAAGATTACCTCGGAAGGAGACTGCAGCCATGAAGTTAGGAGACGCCTGCTTCTGGGAAAGAGAGCAATGGTTAGCCTTGACCGCCTAGTAAAGAGCGGAGACATTAGTCTGCCAACCAAGATCCGTATAACTCGTGCTATGGTCTTTCCAGTTGTGATGTATGGATGCGAGAGTTGGACTGTGAAAAAAGCTGACCGCCGAAGAATTGACGCGTTTGAATTGTGGTGCTGGCGAAGACTCTTGAGAGTTCCTTGGACTGCCAGAAGATCAAATCAGTCGATATTGTCGACCATAAACCCTGACTTCTCATTGGAGGGTGAAATTCTAAAGTTAAAGCTCAGCTACTTCGGTCATCTGATGAGAAGAGAGGAGTCGCTGGAGAAAGATTTGATGTTGGAAAAGGTTGAGGGTCGCCGGAAAAGGGGTAGGCAGCGAACGCGATGGTTAGATGGCATCCTTGAGGCACTGCAGATGAAGTTATGTGATGTTAGGAGGATAGTGAGGGACCGGAAAGCGTGGCGTGACATGGTCCATAGGGTGACGAAGAGTCGGACACGACTGAACGACTGAACTGAACTGAACACGCAGATTCATTGGCTGATCCTTGATCGCCCATCCGCTCGTCGTGACGTTCGCTCATGGGAGAGAAGGTGATGCGATGGCCTTGTTAGAATCTCGGTGGTGACGGCTAAAGCCGGTCAGTGGCTGAGGACACTGGCATTTTCCCGGCCGCGACAACCGGCCACGACAGTCGCCTGAGGGCCGCACGATGCAATTGCATGGTTGGAATCCAATAATTTAAAGATCTTGCAGCCTTTCCTCTGGCGTCATGTGAGTCGGTATGGAACGTTATGCTTCTTCCTCTCTTCTCCTAGAATGCGACAGCTCCCAATGGCTCCCGATCTCCGGCTTCCCTTACTGACCATGTTTTGCGGACATGCACTTAGTCAGTATCGTTTATTTAGTTTCTACTACCCGCCTGCACCCAAATCTTTTGCTCCACTATCGGTTCAGCAGAGTTCAGCGCCCTTAACTTTTGTAATTTCACTTAAAGCTCTAAAACTTTGAATAATGGAAACATGCGCCTCGTAGGAGCATTGCTGACATGACCCATTTAGGCAAAATATAACGGTATTGTTTCGTGCCCCTAGTAGATGACGCATGAAATGTGCGGAATTACGTCTGCTTGACAAACTTCTTCTAGGAGGGTGGGAATTGATAGGGGTCTTCGAAGCTAGTAAGACGGCCTATAGGTGTAAAAAGTGCATTTCGGAAAAAGCCATAGCACGCCTTATAATCTGCGTTATGAAGTTGGCGACGATGTCGAGCTCAGTCGGCGAATCGTGGTTATATACTTAGAACAATTTTACAGCAAATATTTTCCCCCGCGCCACACAACTTGCTTTGGCAAACATTCTTTTCCATCACAGACGCAATATTTTCAAGCACTTGAAGTGTTCGCTGAAACATCGTGTATCTTACCTAATTATTATGCGAAGGCAAGATGTCTGCGCATTGGCAATTTTAAAAGAACAGATATATAAACGCAGGGAAGCACAATTATAGTGGCGGAAATTTAGGGGGCAGTGGAGTTTAGATTTTTGAAATAATACGTGGATGCCCTTGAATCAGTACTGAGATAAATATTGAATTTAGTAAAGTGATTTCCCATGCTGAGGATGCAATCTTGCTGATAATGATGTAGATAATAACATTTATATGGATTCCTCTTGATATGACTACTACCTTTAGTTCCATACGGAAAATAATTTTCATGCGTTTTTATAGTATGCCTTATAGCACGCTTGCGTAATAAAAAAAATCTTATCTTTAGTGAACTAAACAGAGACATGCACTGCTTCTGTTGCACTTGTGTTGTAGCAACCTGCCGAAGGGCATCGGTGTACATTATTCATTCACTCGAACAGATGAAAGGCAATGACCGCGTCAGGTTTCAGCTGATTGTTATCACAAATGAGAAAGCACAGGTAGTAAGGCATATTGAGCCTCTCCAGATAAAATACCCACAACACGACTATCTCACACAAACCTCGGCCAAGGTACGACTGTTCACTCATGCTCACTCATGAACTTTTGCCCAAGATGAGTGCTCACTCAAATTCATACCCGCACACGCTCAGGCTCATCAAACTAGTAATCATAAATTCATTTAGAATAAATTACTGGGTCTTGCTCACACTCCAAGTCAACCGCTAGTTGGGGCTCTCGATGTACTTTGACTACCTGCTTATCTGGGCTCACTCAATAATTTGGTTCACGACTCACTTCAACTCATCAATCATTTCGACTCACTCACTCATCTAGACTCATGCCTCCTCTGGGCTCACTCATTTTGATTTACTTTAGTCAAGAAGAATTTGGACTCACTCACCAATCTCGAATTATGACTCACCTGGCCTCACTCACTCACTTTGACTCAAGATTTACCTGACTCACTGAGCCAGTAATATCTTTAGACCAAGTGGATCTGGCCAAAACAATAATGTTTATGTCGGAGGCTTCTTTTCTTACTTCAATTGGCTGACCATTTTACATGTGAGTGAATCACAGCATGATGATTATTAAATAATCATGCAAGGAAAGTTTATTACGATAAGTTGTCAAAAGGTATAAACAACAATTTGGAAACCCTTGACTAGGCCTCTATCCACTTTAAAATGTATGTCAGCGGCAGTGGTATTTATGTGAAAAATGCACAAAATACGAAAAGGAGCATAGGCAGCTAAGGAATTCATTTCATTTCATTTATTAATACTGTCAGCCACCATAAGGGGCTGTAACAGGCTGTAATTCATAAGACCTTTCTCTCCCGGTCACTGACAGGTATTGCGAAGACACCGGGCTTACAAGCGTGCTTTGTCGCGGCAATCTTCCTTTCCCTTTATTACCACTAAATGAGTCGTTACGAAAACACCGGCCATTTCGATGCCGTGCTCATCAATCAAATCATGATCTTAACGAGTATCCGGACCCATGACTGTGATCATGACACCAAGTTGAGCCTGGATTGACTTTCGACACAGTTCATGATCTCAAAGAGAATACAAAAACAGGTTTCAAATAATGATTTGAAAATAAATCGACATTCACTCAAAACTGATATTATGTCCCTAATGTGGCTCTGGACTCATTCACAACTCAGGGCATGATCCGAATGCGAGTCCCCATGCACTGATAACTGAGACAATGATGTCATCATGATTGTAATTTAGCCAAAGGGAGCAGAAACAGGAAGGATTCTGCCGACCTTTGGTTCCCCATCGATCAGGGATAGCTGTATAGTTGCCAACAAACTAAGAGACGTTTCTTCTCGAAGAAGTGAAATAATATTACACTACCTGCGTTACTGCGAATTCTGGCGCTGGCAAAATAACGCTAGCTGTGCTTGCATGTATACGGTATGGCGTAGCTGGTGACGTTTCGTGAGCTTAGGATAGTTGTCAATTATAAGTAATTCTAATCATCGGAAATGAACACCAGAATGCAAGTTGTGTGAACATCGCATTGTAAAATTACATGAAATAGCTATTTAGCTACTATAATATTTTAGCTAGTACGGATAGCATTAAAGTTTACAGCCTAAAATACGGCTAACCTTTAGTGATGACAGCAAAATAACTAGATCTAAAACATTAGGAGAGGTAGACCAGACGTCGACAGTAACTGACGATTCTCAAATTTCTTATATGTCACTCCACTATATATACCATTGTTCTACTGTGTAGTTTATATCTGCGCACAGCTCTACTGATGTGTCTGATAAAAACTTTCGCGTAACCAACAATCGGTTTGTTGTGGTAGGTTTATGGCGTGGAGACACAATACTCTGTATACTCAAGTACTATAGAAAACATGCTCGTATTATTATCACGAATCTATTATAATACTCAGTCGATTGCCAAATGTTCCTAATTTTAAATATTCCGCTTGGAAAGCGTCGGGTGCACAACAGAACCCTTCCTGGTATCTAAGTAAGCTGTCCGTCGGAGATTACTTCATTTTGACACCCCGAAATAATAGACAAGCAGTAATTTGGTTTACTGCTCACTTGACGTAGTTCGCTGGCAGAACGTCGGGGCGTGCCAGGAGGTATTTCGCGCCAATGTCAGAGTTTTGCTTGCGAATTTTAAAATATACAGTTGGAAGCTCGGAGCTGGGGGTGTCAGTACACATACGCTTTGCGAGAGTTCAATCAAATAAGAACATCTTGGAAAACTCTTGTACATAAGTTTCAGACTTGTACTGGACGCTAAGGAAAAACATTAAAAGTTCGATATGAGTATAATGCCTGAAGGCAACATTCATTACCTTATTTTTCATTCGTTTATCCCCCTAACTTACTTCAGTAGGTAGATCAGGGTACCTGTCAGCACGTCATAGATAAAAAAACCAACCTCCATCTAATTTCATGATGGAATATATGTAGTATATTAGACTGTAGCTGAAATAAAAGACCGTTAAAACTGCACTTCAATATTTGCCCACCTGCATTCCCCTGCAAACCGTTGATGTTTGAATGGTTTTCAGCTCACCATTCACACGTGAAATGCAAACAATGAAATCGCGACGGCTGGCTGCTGTAATCATGAACTACCGGTCTCAATACCAGATCCACGGCGTCTAAAGATCCCCCTTTATAATAGTTGAATAACAACATCGAAATTTCAGCTCGCCTGCCACCCCTTTCTCCCCTCAAGCGATGAAGTGTATTGATATTGAGTTTTGCTTCAGCACCAATCTAGTTGCAGAGTATGAAAACCAGGCAGTCTTTCTAACGCCTTTATTGTAAATGCCACCACTGGGAGAGTATATCACGAGAATTAAAATGTTCAGCACAGCAAAAAACAACGTAAATACGTTTATTAGTGTGCAGCCTAACGAAATGAGCACAAAGGGTAAACCGACTTTGTTTTGAGCTTTCGTGCCCAGAGAAAGTCGTGAATAAAGAATGAACATGGCGACTTCATTCAAACGCTATTTGCATTCTTTATCTTTCATTGAAAACAAAAATCATCTCTTTCAGTATTTCGAACTGGGTCTGGAGACAAAAGCGAGAGTTGAGTGTTTGAAACGAAGAATCAAGTTTCTAACACAGCGTCCTTATTCGCGAGTTTTTACTTTAGTTGGGAAAGCAAAATATACATTAAAAAAGTCTGCGATATTACTGCACAAAAATAACTAAAACCAATTTTGGTTCAGGTATTATTTCGGTTTTTAATAGTTTCGATCCATAGATCCATAGATCCATTGATTTTTAATAGTTTGTCCTAAGGCCAAATTTTAGGAACACTTTCAGTGGTAATAAGATCCTAATAACAACAGCTCGCTTTTCATTAAAACACGCTTTTTTTAGGAATCGATATAAAGGCCTCTCTTGGCCATTATTTTTCTAGTAGCTGGTAAAACGCTGGATTCTTGCTTCCTTACCTCGCTTCCTGACCGGAAATAAATTTTTTCTGTAGAAGCAAGAGCTAAGCACTCGCCCAGCACTCGATTCCGACGGCTACTCCGAGGCACTGTAAACAATGCCGAACTCGATCGTCCATGATATAGTTAGTATTTTGCGCTTGACAGAGTGCTCTCGTATATCATAAATGATATTTGTGTGGCAAACTATGTCCCAACTGCAGCGCCCGAAAGAGAGAGAGAGAAAAAAAAACATTTATTATGAGCAGGCGTGAAATATTCAGCCCTAGGTGGGCAGTCTCCTCACTTCAGGAAGCCGTGGAAGTGAGCCATCTCCCGAGTCCGGCTGACCTGACTACGCTGATCCTCCAGGCTGGGGCTTGACAGCAGTCTCCCACTGCTATTCGGTTATGGCCATTGTGGTTATAGTACCAGTTGGTCCCTTTCATCCCCACACCATATGTTGTAGGGTGTTTGGTACGTTGCAAAATGTTTCTCGTCGCAGCCAACGAGACCATTACAAGCAACGAACCATAAAGAAGGAAAGCGAAAGCAGATTGAAGTACGCAGCTGCAATAAATGCAATGTTTTAACCCCGTGCTTGTTTTTTTAACCTGGAAGTGCAGTTTAGGTATAAATATATAATGCATACATCACAATGCTTGACTGCATCAGCGACGGCTAGTTTCCTAAATGAGCACCTCCTTTAGCAAAGGAGCAGCTAAGCACAGTTTCGGAACCATGCAGGGCTCTTCTCAAGATGTACGAAACTTGCGAAGGTATGATAAATTTTTCGTTTATCCTCTCGTTCTTGATAGCGCCGTCAGTTTTTGCTACAAAGTTTTCGGGACGCGAATATGTTCAGATATGTATTCATTTCACATTGTTTCACGTCGTTCGGAGCATTCCATTTTTGTTCAAAATATTTTGACAACCCCTTATACTATTTCTATATATAAAATGCAATGCTCTTTAATGAGAGTGTGTAGAGGAGAACAATCGGAACCAGTTCCAGAATTCAAAAAACATACATTTATTTAAAAGTGAGACGTCGCAAAGTAGCCGCAAACAATGCGCGATATGAGTTATTTGCAATGAACCTTCAGTGCGCGTTTATCTTTTCTTTCGACTGTGTTCCCAATGTAAACGAACGTTACCGCGTCCGAGCAACAGCCACCAGGAAACGTCACCAATCGAGGATTACTTGAAGCCTCAGTCTGAAGCCTTGGAAACATGTATGATGGTAAACTCGAGCTTTTTTATCTCTAGGAACTAGTAAGTGAGCATTCAAAGATTGACAGGGGCTATCTCTGTAAAGGTGATTACGATGCGAAAGCACGATGTCCATGGCAACCTGGTTACAGGTTTATGTTTCCTTCCAACTACTATTATTCCAGCAAATATCTTCTTTCTGAGCACGGATCTGTACCCAGCAAACTGTTTTGTTTTTTTTTTGCACGCCATTCATGCGTTGGAATTTCTCACAGTCTATGGCCACCACGCTATGGCGTCAGCTCGTTTTCGTGACGTCCGCCATTTGAAATTCCATGGTATGGGGGAACTTGGCTCTATTGTAGACTGAAGGGAAAATACTTGTGTCTAAGGACCGATGCCCTTCTTCATTTCATTTTACATTTCGCACGAAATGACTGCTGCATACCTTGGATTTCGTCGAAGACACTTTATCCTTCCCATCTTCGCTGCCGAGGTCAACATAAAAACAAATAAGCAGAACACTCTACTACGCGCATGCAATGATTAATCAACGGCGCCTTTCTCCAACGTCATATTGTTACAGGGGCAGCATGCATGGCATATATCAAAAAACGTACCTTTTGCTCATTTTAAGATTTCATCAAGCGCTTACATCTAGAGCTACATGTGCGTAAAAAACGGAGCTTGAACTTACTTTTCGCGACGAACAAGGTGAACTCTGCCGTCGTTCTATCTCCGAATGTCGCGTTCGAAAGCCGTAAAATGTTGTCCCAGCAGGCGACTTCATTATCAATTGCAGCAGACTACAACGCAGCACTCTCCAAGAGATGGGAGTTCTAATTCACCTCATCTGTCTCCTCAGGAACCTGTATGAAGGGCAAGAGGCCACAGTCAGAACTGGGTATATTCTTACTGATCTGTTTCAGATTGAGAAAGGAGGGAGACAAGGCTGCATACGGTCGCCCTGCTTATTTAACCTATATGCTGAGTGCATCATGAGGAAGGCCCGTCTGAACGAGTCTTCAGCTGGTGTGAAGATTGCTGGGAAACGTATCAACACCCTTAGATATGCAGATGATACCACTTTAATGGCAGAAAGTGAAGTGGAACTCAAGAGAGAGAGAGACTGATTGATTTATAGGAAGGGAAAGGCGCGGTAAATGTTTCACTTGCTTTTTCTGTGGACACCTCCACCGCGCTCTAAGGGAAGGGAGGAAGGTGGGAAATAAAGGGGAAAGAGAGAAAGAGGAGCCGTAGTGGAGGGCTACGGAGTAATTTCGACCACCTGGGGATCTTTAACGTGCGCTGACATCGCACAGCACACGACGCCTCTTCGTTTCGCCTCCATCGAAACGCAGCCGCCGAGGTCGGGTTCGAACCCGGGTACTCCGGCACAGTAGTCGGGCGTCTTACCACTGCACCACCCCGGCGGGGCTGGAACTCAAGAGACCTCTGATGCCCGTACAAGAAGAGAGTGAGAAGTTTGGGCTTAAACTAAACATTAAAAATACAAAGATCATGGCGTCTTGCCCTATTAGGTACTGGAGCATCAATGGACAAGAAGTGGAAGCTGTGACAGATTTTCTCTTCTTGGGCTCCAAGATTACCACAGAAGGAGACTGCAGCTATGAAATCAGGAGACGCCTGCACCTGGGAAAAAGAGCCATGGCTAGCCTTGACCGCCTAGTAAAGAGAAGAGACATTACACTGCCAACCAAGACCCGCATAACTCGTGCTATGGTCTTTCCAGTTGTGATGTATGGATGCGAGAGTTGGACTGTGAAGAAGGCTGATTGCCGAAGAAGTGACGCGTCTGAATTGTGGTGCTGGCGGAGGCTCTTTAAAGTTCCTTGGACGATATTGTCGGCCATAAACCCTGACTGGTCATTGGAGAGCCAAATTCTAAAGTTAAAGCTCAGTTACTTTGGTCATCTGATGAGAAGAGAGGAGTCGCTGGAGAAAGATTTGATGTTGGGAAAGGTTGAGGGTTACCGGAGAAGGGGTAGGCAGCGAGCGCGATGGTTAGATGGCATCCTCGAGGCGCTGCAGATGAAGTTATGTGATGTTAGGAAGATAGTGAGAGACCGGAAAGCGTGGCGTGATATGGTCCATAGGCTCACAAAGAGTCGGACATGACTGAACGACTGAACTGAACTGAACTGACAACACAGCAACGTGTCAGGCTGTTTTTATGCGGCATTTGTGATAAAGGAAGAGGTGTAGAGCTCATTCGTGACAGCGCACACAGCAGGGCAGAGCACTGCGGGCGTCGTCGTCTGCCCTAGCCCTCATGACAGGGAAGCGCTAGGCGCCGAGGTTGGCGCGCATGTCCCTCCAGAGTTAGATGCGCAGTGTTCCTATAATGCGGAGTAATAACGAGCACAAGCTATTTCGCATCCTGATGTGAGGCTGGATTGGTTTTTAAGTCATGTCTTGTTTTTGTGGCGAATCAGTTTTTTTAGTAAAATGAGATTTCGAAATTGGCATTAAGGAACATATTAGTGTAGCTGAGCCGCTAAGAAACGTTTCTACTAAACCCTACTACCAGGACTCTAATCGAATGTGTTCTAAATGCCTGTAACTGCCTTTCTGTTAGTGTGAGAGCACTGGCCTTTGTCAATGAACGGTCAAAGATGCGCTCCATCACTCGTTGGTGAAGTTGAAAGATCGGTCTATTAGATTCATGTCTGAGCTGCTGTACTGAGCTTAGTTTTTTATTTCCCGCTCAAGGATGTGTGGTTGTGACCTCAACAAATAGATTAGCTGTTCAGAGCGGCGGAACAAAGAAAATTGGACAACATCCTAGGTTGAAGGGGGTATTACTGTTTTTGCAGAAATGAATGATGATCGATAAAAGAAGCATTCGGAGTAACACAATGTAGCTGCCCTTCTAAGCTTCCTCCTTACTCAGGTAGACAGAACTCCATAGTATTTTTCTTTACTCATGCCTTGTGTGTGAAGAGATGTCGTTACATCTCTTGTCGTGAAGCCATCATGCAGGTGCATATTTATCGGACGTTCATGATACCTACCATAGTACTTTTTGCTATACGAAAAAAGACATCCCAGACGTTTTTAGTCCATATATTAAGCATCTCATTTAAAACCCTTTTCTATGGGCTCTAGAATGCTGAATAAAGGAAAAACAATTTTTGGTTCAGTGATTTCCTTGTTCAAACACAAACTTTCCAGAATTGTCACTGTCATGATTCACTCAGAGGGAAACAAAACAAAAACGCGCACCTTGTACCACCTGTTACTTGCCTTTTTCTGTGTACAGCAACAAAACTTTAGTTATCGTTTCTTCCTTTTAACAGTCATAAAACTTTAGCGAACACCAGAAGAGCAAAAAACGCGTTCTTCAAGTGATATATATGGCAGCGCTTTTGTGCGACGAAAACAACATCGATCGTGAACGATACATTTCCCCTGGCCCCTTCCTATGAAGAAGTCTGTAAAAGGTGAAAACAAATGCATAGCACCATTTTTCACCTTGTGTGTTACGTTTAAACTAGTAGATTCCCAGAGGTCCCTGCTTAGATTCAATTGTAGACGCTGGAAAAGGCGGTTTCTCCCTGCTTACTGTTGCATCCGCCGGTGAGTGGCGCATTGTTAATTCTGAGCACTCTCGGACTAACACGAAATGTCATGTTATGCTCCTCTGGACCTATTGTATTGCTTTTCTTCCGTTTTCTATTCACGTATCGATTCAATGTGGCCGCACGATCCTGATTTCGCTGTGGAATTGAAATTTTTGAACATGCCGAACTGAAAGTTACTTTCCACGCTAGACAAAGTGTGTAATATACTGATCGCTGAGTGAATAAAAAAGCGAAATTGTTTTCCCCCGGTCATAGGGATTCTGGTAAATATTACCTGCCGCTGATCACTTGCATGTTTTTACGCATAAATCGCAACAATATTTTAAGCACGCGTAGATCAGTTAATACATATAATTATGCCGAAAGTCAGTTTTATGTTATGAGGATACAATGCACGAACATCTTGTTAAGCTGGTCATTGTTTTTATAGATCTCAGGCCCATCAGCAGGCCGGCAATTCACATAATAAGGCTGCTTATATTTTTTTGCCTGTGTGTTCAAGATTTGTGCAAGAATTTGGAAGTAACAAACTTCGACGGTGCAGGTTTATGTGCAGTGTACTTGCCATATTACGTTTCTGCGAGAAACAATATGTATAACGCAGAGTTTTAGAGACTGAGAACAAGAGTAAAAGAGTATCTTTTTCTTTGCACCAATTCGGTTCTGCAAGACTGTGTTGTCTTGAAAAATGTAATCGTAGTGACAAGATACACTTCTATAAGAAAATTAACTCTTCATCAAGAGAAAAAGATTCAAAATCTCGTTATTCATATGCATAAGAAAAAGACCATTGTAATATACATTCCTCACGAAAAATAAATTAAAGGCTACTTCCTCTGTCGTAACCAAACCTCAAAATGGCTACTATCCCTACTTAAAAAATTGTATGAGGCAATAACCTCACATTTTCTCGCACAATCTCACTCACTTCACATAACAAATCACAAATGAGTCGCATATTATTGCATAAGATCTCATAGCTTCTTGTACATTATCATAAATTATGTACGATATTTTATGATAATGATGTGCACCGTATGAGAGTCTATGCCATTAGGTGCGATTTTATGAGGTTATTGCCCCGTAGAACGTTTGGTTTTTCAGTAGGGATAGGAAAGACAAATTGCTTCAGAACAGAAGGTTAACGCAAAAATTATATAGTGCTGCAGAAGAGTAAAGCACCTTAGCGAAGATGACGCAATGAAACAAAAAAGCAGGAAGCAAATAAAATAAGTACCAAGAAAAGGTTCTCAAAGGCTCTAAGAAAAATGAAAATGGTCCAGGTTTAACCTTATATAAACCAATCAATACCAAGAGGAAGCGCCCTCCACAGTGGTTATATGCCTGAGACACTCCGATACTGAACCCGGGAACCTGAGTTCGAACCCGTCAGGTTCGAATCTGCTCCTATGGTATTTTGCTTTGAGCATGAAACCCTACATGCAGACCAGCCAAATCGCCTCCATATAGAAAGATTCTTAGTTTCACATTGCGAGACTTTTAAACTCATTCGCCGAGCTCCACCAAACTAGGAAGTTCCGCTCTAAAATATCCTTATCACCACTTTGCGTCGTTAGAACAAGACGAGGTGGGCTCTCGTAGAAAATATCCTTATCATCATTCAGAGGCTTAAGATGAAGAAAGAGGCGAGGAGAAGCCCCATGAAGAGCACACGTAGAGCAGGGCTTCCGTTCTAAAACATTTTCAAAACTGGTTTACCTCTTGCATCTTTGATAAGAGCACCCCTTAATGATGCCCTTTGTGCTCCATATTATTACAACAAAATAAGCCATCTTCATTCCTCGAGCAACCTACATTATTTCCGTGAATTTGTTATTTGTGGCACCTTTTAGGTCTTTTTTGTGAGCCGGACGATGAAGGCAGCAATACAAAAAAAAAAACAGCAGGGTCAGCCGATAGAGTGAAGTCGTGTTCAGAAATCACAAAAAGTATTCGTATTCGGCTTTACATAGGTTTCATTGTTCTATGCAATGTCCTCCCTATTTAAAAGGTTACACGGGTGTAACTAAGCAAGCAGAAAAAAGGCGTGGCCTGTAAATTGCGGCAGCCAAATTTACCCTTTTGAATTAGTAAATTACTGCAGCAACGGAATCTTCAAATGAAATACAATTGATAAGCTAAAATTGAAAGAAATCCAGGTTATAAACGCAATGCCAGAGAGAATAAAATGTCCGCGTTCGGTAGGGTTTATGGGTTGAAGATCTCAAAACAAATCAGGCTATGATAGACCTTAACCACAAAGCGATTTAGCAAGTGTCACAAAGACACATAGTCGAATACATGCACCATGTCAGCTATTGCACACAAATAAAGATGAAACGAAAAGCATCCAGAACACCATATGTATGAACAAACGGAGAGGAATAGGAAAGCATATTCAATCTTTATCATTCTTGAGGATAACCTAGAAACAAGGACAATAAAAAGTAGCATAATATTATAGATGCGGTGGCGGCAATTAGCTGGTCCTTGTATGAAAACTTCAAAAAAGTTTCCAACATTATTATTTATTTTAAAGCGGACAGAGAAAGCGAGAGTTAACAATCTCGTTCAATTCAGTTCAGTCGCTCAGTCGTGTACGACTCTTCGTGACCTTATGGACCATATCACGCCACGCTTTCGGGTCACTCACTATCTTGCTAACATCACATACCTTCATCTCCAGCACTCGAGGATGCCATCTAACCATCGCGTTCGCTGCCTACCCCTTCTCCGGTGCCCCTCAACCTTTCCCAACATCAAATCTTTCTCCAGCGACTCCTCTCTTCTCATCAGATGACCAAAGTAGCTGAGCTTTAAGTGTAGAATTTGGCAGTCCAAGGAACTCTCTAGAGTCTCCGCCAGCACCACAATTCAAATGCGTCAATTCTTCGGCGGTCAGCCTTCTTCACAGTCCAACTCTAGCATCCATACATCACAACTGGAAAGACCATAGCACGAGTTATACGGATCTTGGTTGGCAGTGTAATGTCTCTGCTCTTTACTAGGCGGTCAAAGCTAGCCGTGGCTTTCTTTCTCAGAAGCAGCCTTCTCCTAATTCCATGGCTGCAGTCTCCTTCCGAGGTAACCTTGGAGCCCAAGAAGAGAAATTCTGTCACAGCTTCCACTTCTTGTGCCTTGATGCTCCAGGACTTGATAGGGCAAGACGCCATAAGCTTTGTCTTTTTAATGTTCAGTTTACGCCCAAACTTCTCACTCTCTTCTTGTACGCGCATCAGAAGTCTCTGGAGTTCCACTTCACTTTCTGCCATTAAAGTGGTATCATCCGCAAATCCAAGGTTGTTGTTACATTTCCCAGCAATCTTCACTCCAGCTGAAGACTCGTCCAGACCGGCCTTCCTCATGATGCACTCAGCATATAGGTTAAATAGGCAGGGTGACATTATGCAGCCTTGTCTCACTATTTTCTCCATTGGAAACCAATCAGTAAGACCATGCCCAGTTCTGACTGTAAAATTCTTGTACCCGACCGCCAAATATTATTTCAAATATTCTGAATTTCATTTTTTATTTGCGGATGATGAAGTTGACATTTATTTTAAGGTGAATAAAAAGGCTATTCTCATACAATCGTGGGAAGATACTGCGCTGTTATGGACGTCAGGATTCCAACCAACCTTTAAGATCTAAAATACACCTAGAGGTTTATCTCAAAGAACAAAAACTGAATATATATATATATATATATATATATATATATATATATATATATTGTGTGAAAATGTGATCCACTCGATGAATTTATTGTGGTCAATATCAAGCGTACCCATGTGACAACGTTTGAGTCGCTCGTGCCAAACAATAGTGTAATCACCGAACTCGGGCGTAGCTAATAGCAATTATAGGCGCCCGGAATTCTGAGCACTTGCCTAAAAAGTTTTAAATACCAAAAGATGGGAGCTTTGCCATTTTCTGTTTTTCTGACATTTTATAGGAAGTACTTTTTTAATCCTCGCCGCGGTAGTACAGTGTTTGGCATTTGACTTCCATGCCCGAGGATGGGGTGGCCGTTTTTCGATGCAGGCGAGCAGCAAAGCTCCCATGTTACGTGTTATGTCAGTGCACTTTAAAAACCCTGAGTGGTAAAAATGTCTCATAGCCTCAGTCGCTTTTGGACTTTAAACCCCATAAACCATAAACCGAACCCCTTCTTCTTCTTCCGGACTTGTTATTATGAATGCCTAGGTAAGGCACTTCCTCATTTGGTGCCGTTTTTCTGCTTAAGAGAGTCTTTAGGTATGGGGAAAGCGCGCACTGGTGCTCGCGTACACTTGAAAACCGCGTCAAACGTTTTTATCCATGTGTTGCCTCCAAGCGAACCGTCACTGCCCTGCTGGTGACGGTCAAAACAAAGCCCACAAGACACTCGCACTCACTCTTCGGCACTCTTCGAATCTCACTACTTGTTCTTCGTTGTTCGGCCTCCTAAGACTCCCCTGGTCGAGACGTCGGCTCCTTTCTCCGCTGCATATTTTGTTTCGATGGGGAACATGTATTAAGGCAACAATATATTATTCACGACATTTTTGCATGGTATAATCTGTTTTGAATAAACAAAGCAGATGTGATATGTCTCTTTTTTTATAAAAATAAAGGTCATGTTCAAAGAAGTGAGCACATATACATCAGTGAAATTTTTTGAACATTGACAAAGACAATGTCGAAGTTGGGAAAAGGTAGGGCTCTCAGTCGGCGAACCTTTGAGGACGTTCTAAAGGTACAATCGGTACTTCGGGTATGAGAAGAACAGAGCGCTCCTGATTAATCCAGAAGAAATATTGTTGAGGTCGTTAAGACCCCCTAAAAGTGATAAAACGAAATCATTTGAGGTTGGTTCTACGGTAGCGTTTACTTACCAGAAACCCTTCAATCACACATTGTTTCTTCCGTGCCGGATTCCATTTGAGCAGCTTCATTGCGCGATGGCGCAAGCTCGTTGCGGCACTTGGTCTTCATAGCTAGCGGCGGATGGCGTGCACCCCGCGCCCTCCTAGAGACCGGGTTGAAGGCGTCGTCGTTGTGCCCCTACGTTGGCATGAAGACGTCAGGAACGCTTGACAAGGAGAAATATGATGTCTTTCTCAAATCCATGGTGTGGCGTAGTCGCTTAACGTGCTCTGTTGGTGATCGGAAGAGTAGTAGTTCGATTCCCGGTAGAGGATGATTTCATTCTTAAAGTTAGTCAGAACCCTACCAATATCTTTCGCAATCTCAGGGACACATCTTGCGAACACCCAGATGCTGCTAACACTGCTTATATACTCTTGACACTGCTTATAAAACCTTTCGCCTAGAAGTATGGGGAGCGTATGGCACGAAAGCGTTAACGGCTCCCCTTCTATGCTCCCTTCACGTACATGCAATTTTAAAATCACCTTAATCCATATTCCCTTTCGGTTCTACTATCTCGAGCATAAATTGTTGAGACACTATATATAGTGGTACACTACCCGACAGACGCATAAATCTCCGCCTTTCCAAGCTGTACTAAGGTACCTGAGCTGCCTAAGGTAACGAGCCGATTCGGAATCAGGGTCCTTGAAAGAGAAATTTTCTTCAGTCCCTAATCTGATTTCAGAAGTCAATGTAGAAACCCCTTGCCAAGTAGGCTATTTGACGTGCTGGCATCATGTCTAAATATCCTATCACCAAAGAGCGCCTGACCATATCAGTTTCTAGCTGCCACCTTAAAGATCCATGCCCATGATGTTTCTCTAACGACTACGACTGGGCTAACGCCGACAACGCCTACACCGAAGTGTCTGTAGAGCGGAGTATTCCACTACTGCGTAAAAGCAAGCATTTTGAAACTATTTCCGAAATCGGAGGTCTTTTACGCGGAGATAATATGGCCGCATCATATGAAGGTCTCAGCCTTTGTACTCTTAAATTTTAGGTTCGTGCCAACGGCATCATGTGATTCAAAGGAAGCTTTACAGTGCAGAAAACTACGCTTACCGAATATGGAAGGAGCACTACGTTTGACAACTTGATATTACGCTTCATGGTGACATGGTTCGTGGACTGCGCACACTGACCCTATTCGCTGACCAATCTTGTACTGCTATTTCATGCTAGCTGCGTGGACAGGTCCGGTGCGACAGATGCGTCGAGCCGATGCCGAACCCCTAGGAGAACAAGAGCGACGGGAAGAATCACGAGGCTTGTGCCTTACGAACATACCCATAAGCAATTGTCTTTAATTGTGCTTCCGGTACAGCCAAACACAAAGCTAAACCATGATAAAGTACCTATCGCTACGTATATCTTGTCCTAGCTGAGATAAGGCACTGTCAATTTATTTTCCTGTGTATGCGAACTAACCTGCAAGGCACTTGGTAAAACAAGAATTCACATCACTCATTAATAAATCAAAGCTTTAATTTTATCCTGAAGGTCTTCCAAACATGATAACAACTAATCCTGAACGCTTTCTGAATACAGTTAACAGAAAGCACTCACGAGCATTACAATTGTGTGATCATCAAAGCCGTCCGATTACAGAGAGCGAAGCAGTTGAACAACTTAACCGCGCATTTTGCTCTTGATTCACAAAGCAACTTGTTTAAAATTATGCCAGACTTTCCTAATTGAAATGAAGTGGCCGTGTCCGACATAAGCTTTAATCCTTCTGACATTGTCCGAACTATTCAATTTCGAAAAGGTAACATTCTTATCTTGTATTGACAGCATCAACAATAAGGCACTAAAACACACAGAAACCGCTGTAAATGCAATGCTGTGTCACAGTTTTCAGCAGTTAGGGCAATTACGAGTGCTACCAGAAGACTGAAAAGTGGCCAAGATGACAAATACCCGAAAAAAGGTCCTTTATCTTAGTGTTCTAGCTATGGTCCAAGTTTTATTCTTATAATTAACACCAGTCAAGTTTTGGTACATCAGTGACTCCTCTTAGGTTCATGATAGTCTGTCGCAACTAGGCTATAATTGAGGGATGAGACATGTTTATGCGTGCCTTTCGGGGTTATGAAATTGAATTGTCGCACTGCGTTGAATTGTATAGTGTAAAATGTACGGGGGAAGGAAACGCAGTGATCGCTGGTTTGTTTGGTTATTTAGAAATCGTTATTTCTGTGGTGACCTCTCCGTATTTTTAAAGACATTTTATTTGATTATTGCTTTCCCTATCGTAACAATCCGAGTCGCCGCTTACTCTTGCGCCACCTCAAGTTGATAGAATAAGAGGGGTGGGCCTGTCTCTGGTAGTGCACTAAATGAAGAGCTGGAAGTTGCGCATTTTTTGTTTGACTTCACAAGACGTGCACTCAACTTTAATCAGCGGCAACCATTGTACTATATAAAGTGAAATATACTGCTTGCGTCGCGCGATGGCAGTTCCAGATGAGCACATTTCGAAGCTCTGAGTGCGATCAGCCTGCACCAGGAATGGACGCAGTGAGAAAAACAAACAGAAACGAAAAACGTGGAAGTAAAGTTAGAAACAAATAATAAAATAAGCAGTCGGGCAAGAGTCATCAGAGATTGGCTTCTTCGTTTTAATCTAGCAAAGGCGCGACGTCATGAGGCAATTTGCGTAGAGAACAGAGAAAAAAAGAAAATTGTAGGGAACTATGAGAGGATATCAGGATGAGGAGGATGAGAACAACGAAGTGCCGCTGCGCTGCCAAGCTCGCTTGTGTGTGCCTAGACTGGCTGGGTTCTCGTGTTGTTCGCCGTGCTGCTTACAGAGAGCTATATTCCCTTTTAAAACACTCAGTAAAACCCCTTTCAAAACAACAAAAAGGCTGCGAACAAAAGGTGCTCTATTAACTTCTGTCTCTCCTGTTTTTGCATTCGCGACGTTGGGGAGTGTTCCTTCTCAGAAATTGCAAAGCTGCAATTAACGCCTAGCTGTCGATGTAGTTTGTTGATGGTTTTGACGTACGGGATATTTCGCCTAAGCGAGAATGGGCGATAACTCGGGATATTATTAAGTACGTTTGGGATACTTATCAAGACGTCTTATTCTAATAATATCTATTGTGTGTTTTGCAAACAAGAAGATCGGTGCCTTTTGACTCTTTTATGCAGCTGAATCGCGTAGTTGCAATATCAACACTGGTATGTGCTGTTCTTAGCATCGCCTCTGGCGCTACGGCATCTAAAGGTCAAGGTTGCACGATCCGATTTTCTAATTGAATGCTGTGTATGTAGTAAAACCCTTACACTATTCAACACGAACTGTACGACTGGTCTTCTCTAAAACGTACAATTACACGCAAACGCGGTTTGGCAACGATACGCAAGAATCTACCACTTGTGTGAACCTAATTTAAATTTGAATTACTCTTTGACGTGCTGTTATACAATCCAATTTCTCTGCACTTTCTGAAAAGTTTCTGTTTAGGCAATATCAATGCTGTAAATAATCGTGATTTGATCTAAATGTTTTATTGATGTTTTTTAGCTGTCCGTTGCATTTTGAAAGTTACCGTTTTGTATTTAAGCGGGTCTCTTATCAGTTCATTATGCTGCAATAAGAATTCTAATAATGGGTCTTTCTGTTTTGCATAAACACGAAACAGTAGTTCAGCTGCATGCAAGTTCTATAGTAAAGTGTATCTGAGTTATGCTTTCTATGAGAAAAATGGCTTTATTTCTGTGCAGCATTTAACATCTGCCAATTTTTAGCCTGTTAGCAGTGCTTCCATAAGTAGAGTGTGAAATTGATCTTTTTTAGTCGTTCCATGGAAAAAGTGTAATCCTAGGTGCAATGCGTCAAGATCGGACTCAGAACATTGAGCCAGTCAAGGCGCGGCGCGGAGTAGCACAAGAGCGCTTTTCAAGTTTACAGCTTTCCTACAATAACCTGTTGACCATAAGTGCTACTGCATCAGAATGAAAAAAAAAAAAGAAACACTGCCCACAACTAGGATATGAACAGCCCATTTCATGTCTATCCTCACTTGCCATCTTTTTCAATACAAGATTAGTAACAATCATTTCACCTCTTAAACACGTTATTTTAGACAACCTATTCAGTACTGTCCCAAATGCACATGTCATAACCCACCCTTTTCCCACTTCAGATTTGTATTTAGCTGTGCTATAATCTCTCGAGAATTTTATAAAATATTGCAACATCGAGAGCTCGTTACCTAGGTACAAAAGCATCCTGATGCCAGTCATACCACATGATATTGAGGGCTTTTTAATTTTACTTACCTTGCTATCTCCGCCTGGAAATATGTCTATCTAATTACTAAAAGAAGCCTGTAGGTTTGAGATTTGAGCCCTATCTCTAACTATAAAAGAATAAATTGTGCAGAGATGGGTAAGTGCACATGAAACGTTAAAGATGCATAACAATAACGTCCGAACAAAATATCCATCGTTGTCATGCCAATAATTCTATAAAAATAAACCGTAATCCTTATGCAGCAATGTAGCGTTTCTTAGAAGTATTCGGTAAATATCAGATAACTATGTTGCACAAATTTATTGCTCATCGTTGCTCAACTTCTCATGAATGCTGTATTTTAGATAGAGTTCTCATCTTCTTTTTACGCCCCGAGATTTGTACAGGATCATCCACTTCTAGCTACAACACGGTCACTGCTTTCCAAGCAACATTACGTCCAACCTAGGTGCATATCGATGCAAAGTGATGCAAGCACAGCGGGAACCGGAAGTGCTGCTTCACATGGACTGCCAGTTAACTTTACTGTGCGAACAGTTGAGACGTAATGGCGCTTTGAATGCAGTGACCATGTTATAGCTACAAGTTTACGAGGCTGTACATGCCAATAGCGCCATCGAAATTGACTAAACTCTCACTATTTCTTCAAGACAAAGAAGGGTGCATGTTCTCATCAAAAGATTTTCGGTATGAAATGAACACAAGTTACTTATTTACTGGTGACATTATAGCTATGCTACTTCTATTCTTAGAATTCCTAGACATTCAAGTAGATATTTTTGGATCTTAAGAAGTAGATTGACAACATTGTCCCGTGGAGCCGCAATCTTTTAACGGCGTGATAAGTGACACGCCAAGTAATGTCAGTACGGGCTCTACAGAAAGGGAGCACCTGCATGAGCGCAGCCTGAAAGCTGCCGGGCTGCCGCTCAATAAAATACTTAGCAGCCTTCATACTGCTGCTTGTTTTTTGCGACGCGCGAACACCACGAACCTGTTTATGAAATTTAAACACACTTTCCTTTCGATGCACTGATAAAAAGATGACAAACGTTATTGGTCCATTCGACAGATTTTCCAAATTGGGTGTAGAGCCTATTTTCTTAAAAGAGTGAAAAAAAAAGGCAGACATGTAAGCCATTCCGCTCCTAAAGTGCGTCAAAAAGAATGCAAGCAGGCCCTCTGTCAACTGGCTAGCTGAAAGTCTCTAATTGTTCAAACCAACAATATCTCCCAAGCCATACGCCCGACATCATATATCACCCGTATGTTTCGCGTCGTAAAGCGTTCAGCGCACAAATAACTTCCGATATTTGACGCTTCCAGCGGACACAATGCACTTTTCAATTACGACGAAGACGCTTATAAAGCATCAATTGTTTCGACCTCATGCTAATTATTTCTGTATACTCAATCCCCGGTTATATAACGACCCTTCTTGATAGCACGATACATATATTTTGCAACTAAATAAAAAAGCCTGTCCTGCATGAAACACAGAGAGCCAAATGTAATTTAACTATACTGCGTCTTTAGTAATTAATTTTGCGACTGAAGCCCTATTGATGCGTTCTCGGAGGACATAAAATATTCTTCATGAATTCCACGAATATCGAAAAATAAGCATTATAGGAATATTCAGTTTCAGCAAAATGCGCTACTCGGTAAATGTACCAGTATCTCGGTAAGCCATGTAGAAATGAAACCAACTAAACTCCTTTCAATTCAAAAGCCGCGGTTACTTATCTAGTTTTCTTTGTACTGTACTTTCTTCGTTTTCTAAGCACATCAAAGCCATAAATATGTCGATGTTTTTTTTTTTTTATTTTTCTGGCAAATGCTTGCTAAAACGTTTGAATCAGTATCCCCCCCCCCCTTTTTGGTGCAGTTAATTTTGCTCTTCCTCATTCATAAAAGAGGCCTCCCAGTGATCATCGAAATATGATATCCTTGTGGTTACAACTGCATTAACAACTGGTCCTATTTTGCAGGATGCGGTGTGTCATCTCAATTAAGCAGGATCGTTGGTGGGAAGTCAATTACGCAATATGAGATACCGTTGATTGCGAGAGTGTAAACAAATGTTTTAATGGCTTATAATTTTTACTTAATCCTAATGTTATATTTTGTGTGACGCCACCTAAACCTGAATGAAACCTCTGTGTTCCGACTGGTGTCTTCAAGTATGCAGCCTGGAGGATATGAGTACACATTTTGCGTACTACCTCCTGAAACAAAAAAAAAAGCGTTTTTGAGTGGTGGGTTACAAAACGAAAATTACATATTCCGCACATAGATGCCAGAAAGTATCCGCAGTCTAAAAAAGATGGTGTTAAAAGAATATCAGAGGGTCTCTTAGACGCCTCTTTCCTACCTTTTAGACCTTTCCTACCATTTGCCTCTCATTGTTTGCCTTTTATCGGCGTGCGTTGCAGTGCTACATGTAATTATAATTGTTCACAGGAGAAGAAAGGCGCAGTATCTGTCACACAATTACCAGCAAGTGTGCTTTTGTACGGTACAACATCGCTCCTTTCCCGTGCCTTTCCTTGGCACGGAAAGTGTGGCATTCAAGTGTGGCATTGCAGATGGCAGGGACGCTAGACAAGACGAGCTTTCAGGTTGATCGCTTCGAATTTGTAGGCTGGTGGCGTCACTTCTTTGTCAGCCAATCAGGTGTACAGCTCACGCAAACAGCGTTTGTCAACGACTTCATTCAGTCATTCATAAACCTTTATTCATGAGGATGACCTTTCGACGACAGTATGAGTCATTGAAGGTTTTCGCCTTAAAAATCTAGGGGACACTTTCAATCACTAAACTGCGATGAGGCGAAAGAGTATAGCGCGAGGTCGTCCGAAGCTTTCCTTTATGGTATCTCTTTCTCTCTGCTTTCGCTCGAAATTTCGCGATGACGCGATAGCGTATGTTACCAGCCAACATATAGAGCCCCGCTTTAGAGAGTCATATGAACGTGCCTGCGTGGCCTAAGGATAACGGGGTAAGGTCTTGGCAGGCTGATTGTGATATCACCCTTCCATATGAAGGGAGAGGCCCGAGTTGGCAGTTCCTACCAAAAGTAATGTCGGGAAGCCTTACGTCCTGTTTGTGCTCGGCCGTGGAGGCTACTGCCTCCCACGCTACGAAACCCAGTCGAAAAAACTACAGAACTGTGTCAGAAATACGACAAAATATCCTGTAGTTCTGTCGTAACCATGAAATTTTTCTGTAGTTCTGTAGGTTTTTTGTAGTATATTTCTGTTGTCTGTAGTTCTGTAGTACTTATCTGTTGTAACTACAGAAATTTTTGATGTTACTATAGAATGATCTGTTGTCACAACAGGATTCCTGTCGAAAACCGCACAGAAATCCTGTCGTAACATCAGAAAATTTTCTGTAGTTTTTCTCGACTGGGAAGCCTTACGGAAGGACGGACACGAACCACGAACATGAACCATTAATGGCTATCGCCTTTTAAATCATACTTTTCACTGCACAAGCAGGCAGTTTACCAAAACAGCAGATTACCTCAGCATAATATAACAGAGGATAAAGTAAAGGAAAGCTTCAATAAAAAGCAAATATTCACTATCGCAAACAAGGCGACACTATGTGAAATTGCTTGAATTTCTAGCGTCCGCAAAATATCTGCGATATTGAGCAGAAGAGCAGGCCATCGAAGAATAGTGACGAAATTCGAACACGAACGAACCTTTTAACATTTACTCCAATGAAAAAGGAAAATTTACTTCGACATGTGTAGGTTTTACAGCATGTGCAATATTACCACGTCAACAGAAATGCGCACACCCTCTGTCATAGCCAGTGATATAGGTATACATAGAATATGGCAAAATTGATGGACCCCCATAATCGTATCGAGCTCACAAGACCACCTCTCAACATTTAGAACTTTATGATACTAGCAAAACATGGTGCGACTGCATTCAGCTCAACAATAAAAGAGTTGTTTCCATCCCTTTTTGCTGAAAAATAATAATATTACCATTAAAACTTGCGATATTCAGGTGTTATTAAATACAAAAGGTTATCAGTGGTCGGGTGAAAACAATATTGTCTTCTCTACTTATGTGCTTTAAGCCGGAATAGCAAGGGGGAACGACAAAATCAAGTTACAATTATAACATAAACAAATCGATATGTAAATACCCTAAGAAGCATACAATGCGAACCTTTCTGCTCAAGAAGTACGTTCTGCGAATGCAGGGATCATATATACAGGCATTAAAGACATACTGTGGGTTGTGCAAGCAACAAAAGACATCGAGGCCTATAAAATACTTGCAAATTGATGTAACAACAAAATTACGTGAAAAATTTTATTTTGTAATTGTCGTATATAACTAAGATGTGCTTCTTCAGAAAGTGGAATACTTAGCAAATTGATAATACGCCATTTTAGCGGCTTTGTTAAGTATCAACCGAATCATCGAAACCAATTTTCACTACAAATGATTTTGCAATGTTTGCACAAAATCTTTGCATGCGGCCTACATAAAATCTGCTCGACTAATGTTCCCATGGACGCGGGATCGCATCCCGGCCTTGGCGGCCGCTTTTCGCTGCGGGCGAAAAGCAAGGCGCCTGTGTGCTGTGCTATGCGATGTCAGTGCACATTAAAAAACGCCAGGTGGACGAAATTTTCGGAGTCCTCCACTACGTCGTCTCTCATAGCCTGAGCCGCTTTGGGACGTTAAACCCCACAAACCAACGAATGAATCTTTCCAGAAGTACCCATTATAGATTCAAGCGAACGGAAACCCCAGAACCATACAAAAACGGAGATTCCAAAACATTGGGAAGGAAGCAAGCGCGAGGTGCTTTCCAGAAAAATAATTTAACTACCCTATACAAACGGAGACGGAGATCAAGGTAACAAAGCAGAGGGGGGGGGGGGGGAGGTGTTTTGAATTTCTTGCAAATCACCTTATCGACAGTGTCAGCATATCCCACGCTGGTGGAGGGTGATGCAGCTTGCTATATATCAAAGTATTTATAATTATTGCCAATTTGTTACTCATGGGTACGAAATGATAAAACGTGGCTAGCCTAAGTTTAACTAGCCAAATGGCTAATGGCTAGTCTAACTATACATAAATATATTTAATTTTTGAATAATTGTTGATAAATAATATATGCCATTTAAATAAGCTCATCATTAACCAAAATGACAGCATTCTACGCTGTTGAGGAATTTAAAGCGGATTATACTCTTACGTGTGGGCAAAGTGTCATAAAGCGATAACACAGCGTGAAGACAATAGGTCTATCTCAATTATTAGGGAAATCTGAATTACATTGGCAGAGCCTTTATTAAAAATTTAAGAAAGCTTAATTGCATTTACTGCATTGCAATTTCCATTCAGCAGAGGCCGCTTTCTGGGTCCTTCGAAGCAGCCTAGCTCATGATGCTCTTGGCTTGAAGTGGGGGAAGAGATTTTCGTCTCTTCACTTTACCTAGGAATATCTGTAGCAGATGGCATTGTGATCTTGTCAGTACTGTTGCAATATGCTAAATATTCTCCTACTAATTTAAAATATAGTAGATGTGCTTCGGTTGGCACACTGGTGTTATAACCGTATTCATCGTTGCAAAAATTTCAAGACACTTAAGACCACCTAGGTTCACCAAGGCGGATGATCGCTCGCGCTATGCCTTTTTGATAGCTCGAAAACGACGCGTGCGAGAGGTTGGAGCCCAGGACTTCATTCACGGCCTTCCACGGCAATCCACGACCTTCTTTCGGACACGAGTCCAAGACCTTCTTTTGGGCTCGACACTAATGCCTTTTCTGGGATTCGACCCCACGACCTGCTGTGAGATTCAGTCTCAAGTGGGACCTTTCACAGAAGTAAAACCTCGAGCATGCTTGAGCAGTAACGGTGGCTTCACGTAAACGATTAGGTAGGTACATTCACAAGCATGGAACATTTGCAAGCATCATGCCATGCGATGACGAGGTTGTCATTCTGTGTGTACGAAAATGATATACGATGACACAGAAACATACCCAAATTTTGTTCCTTTTTAAGCAGGAATGCATTTAACTCCAACATATCTGTTCCCATTTTGAGTCATGGTTTAACAACCGAGGTATCTAGCCATTCCATCAAATCACGGTTTATCAGAGGATTTTTGAAAATTCTAGTGTGTTCTCGTAAGCGTTACTCAAAAATAGTGTCACTTGAAGAAGTAGAACTGCGAGTAGTGATTTTTACTTGCTAATGCCGGTGAAGAAACCGCGAAGGCCAAAGTTTGTTATAGTTTGCGCGCCATGGATTGCTACTCCTAGATAAGCGGGGGTATGTGACCCACCCAACGTGCACCGAAATATCGTTTGAATTGCTTGAATGCCACCAGATGGCACCACTGTTCTAAAATGTAGTCTTGTAATCCGGTAATTAGGTTCACATTTTCGAACTACCTTTCTTTTTTCCTTTCGCATATCCCAATCGTTAGCTGCCACCTAAGTTGCTAAGACGATATGATCCATTAATATTGTAATAACCCACTTGAAGCCGCTACCAGAAGATCATATTGTATTTATTATATCTTTTCACGACACGTTTATTTAACCGGCATAAACTTTGTATGTTATCTTAGTGATTCTATTTCGTTGCTCACTGTCCTGCGCGACAGCAACTAAGTTTCCTGACAATCACTTCTTTTCTATGCCAAAGGAACATCGGAAAGCACCCATGCATTCCTTTTACGAAATAACCTTCGTGTAGCACGGATTTTACTGTCAATTTTAAAGGCGGCCACAATCCAGCTTTTATGTGACTTGAGTTCGCATTAGCTCTTAGTATGATCCTTAGCGCGTTCCAGCAGCATTTACAACAAGCGATGCACAGCGTAGTCCACGATGTTCCACGACTGAGACAATACTTTTCTTATGTTTAATATGCAGTCTTGCACAAACATCTTTTTGGCAGGGAGCAAGACTTTTTGCCTGTGTGCTGCGCGCCTAAGGTAGAGCTCCGTGAAAGGACCAGACGTAAATCATCCCGTTACACATGTGACCCACGCTGCGATGAGCACAGGTCACCACAAGCCTCCTCTCTACGAAATGAAAAAAGAAGTGGTGGCTGCATTAAATTTAAGGAAAACTTGATATTTGAATAATTCTCAACTTTTTATTTTTTTTCACAATTGTTAATGTTACATCACGTCGCTGAAACAACCTTTACACGGAGAAATTCCCGTTTTGTGCCAGGCAACATGTACAGTCTTTTGCTAAAGTATACTGCCCAGAACGTTTTCTTTTAAGCCCAGAAACGGGGGCTCGTAACTCATCTCAAGCGTTTCAAAATGTCATAGATGACAAATCTCAACCTCATTCTTCTCTAGCTAAGCTTTATATAACAGTATTGCTAACAGGACCCAGTTACAGTGCTTGGAAGCGAATCCCTTGGGCCGTATATTATATCGACAAAGACTACCAGATTTTCGTGACCTGGAAGCCAAGGTGCCAAAGAGCGAGCTGAAAAAAAAAACGTCCGAAACGTTAATACATTCGAGAAAGAAAGTTTTGTTTACAACCTGTATATATTAAGCCCTACGAGGTGTACGAACAACACTGGGTGTCGGTATATAGAAGAAATTTAGGGCATGTTCTAACTTTGAAAGACAGGTAAAACGTGCGGCTGCAAGTGGCTTCAGGGCCCGAAATAATAAATAAAGCGTGGCATATAGCTAGATATTTTATTCAGTTTCGAAAGTGGCGACGCCTCTTTTTTTCTTTTTTCTTCGAAGAGTGGGGGAATGCAAGAGGCATAACGAAGGAACAGGCAAGCGATGTAGGGATCAAAATGAATAAAATTGGAAATGTTCAACGTCACACTATTGCGAGAGTATAATTATGAACAAATAAAAGCAGAAAAAGTAAGAAAAAATGGCCGTAGTTAGGGCATCACGTCTTAAAAATGTGGCGTGCAGTTCTCTGCTGATTAGGTCGAAGCGACGGCTGTATAATTCAATTTCTGGTGTAGTTATCATTCAAGTAAAAAATGGCACCGCTACTAATATTTCTTTATTGGTGGCCAAAAAAAAAACACCGAATTAATGAGTTTCCTTCTGCAAATATTGGGATGAGAGACAGTCCGAATATTTCCTGGGTTTAATTAAAGTGTTCGCGTTCAGAGGGCTCATAATTTCGCCAGAATAAACATCATAAGCGACTAAGTCTATGAGAGACGCTGTAGTGGAGCGCTCCGAAAATTTCGACGTCTTGTGGTTCTTTAACGCGTACTGACCAAACGGGCGCCTTGTTTTTCACCGCCATCGAAAAGCGGCAGATCACGCATCCTTAAGCACAGCAGCCAAGCACCACGGCGTGGCGAATAATTGTTTTACTTTTGTTTATTGCGAGACAAATTTTCGCTTTCTAGCAATAATAATGTGCTGTTAAAAAAAACACAAAAGTAAAGCTTTCAACTCATTTCTTCAGGGTTGCGGCCTCTTTATAGCGTGTATTCTGCCTCTACTCTAAGAATAAGAAGCATTTATCGTGTGTATAGAAAGTATCTTCTGTCATTCATTGCACTTGAAGCTGTTTTACAGCAGGCACGTTTCCGACATTGTTTTGTGAAGTATCGCACTGAATGCTTACTAATCGCCTTGAAGAAACCACTTGTGACGTTCTTTTTCAGGCACCTGTCAGGTTTTTCTTCGCTGCTGAAGTCCGACAACCACTGGCCCGGATGTACGGTGGTAGCCTAATCTCAGGGAGATATTTGCTGACGGTGGCTCACCGCTATAATCAAAAGTGAGTTAATCTCGAGTTAAATATGAGTCGTTCATTAATACATGCGTTTATTTTTCAGGCCTAAATGCTTTTGCTGCCAATTTACATCTGGTTTGCGTCATGGGTATATTTCAAGCGCAAATTTAAAACCACCTTCAAGACAGCAATTGTACTGGAATTAAAGCTTGAAAACCTTAAAACATAGCAACACCTTACATTTTGCCCTATATAAATCCTCAAACTTAGTAATTTGGAATTTTCGCGCTGCGATATCTTCCTGCTTCTCTCCTCTTATTTAGCCTCGGCGAGGCAAACAACATATGCACAATTTTCTCACCAACAAAAAAATACCGAAATTCCCCACCAATTTGGCCAGTAAAGAAATGGAATGAGTGCCGCTTACTAAGGCAGTTTTGATAGATTAACCAGCGTGTCAAGATGATTTCAAGCTTTTTCAGATGCATTTTAGTCGAGCTGCACGGTTTTGTCTTTTCCTCTGTGATTTTTTTTGTTCTTTCCTTCGCTGTAACCTGTTATTGCGAGATGATCAGTTCTCAGAGGTTTTCTCTTTTTTTAGTATCTCCTCTGTTTTTAGCTTTCTGTGCTCGTGATCAGGCCGCGTAATAAAACTAAGTGGCTTCAATGCGAAGCGCCACCTCCAGTTCCCTATGTGCTTGCATCGTATTGATTCGATATCGCCTGCATCGGGTGGTATGTTGCTAGGAAATCTGCGACCATCTTTTAGCCAGAACGGAAGACACTGTACCATATGTTCTGTTATTCAGATAAGATGTCATTTCCTCGCCTGCTGCCCCTAGTTTTGCAATAAGCTTATTTGTCCAGCCATTTATTATCCTGTCCCCCAATCCTCATAACAGCCTCTCATCGTTTTGCTTGGCCCTGCTTTGCTCCCATATCAGCCCCTCCCTTCCCCCATTTGTGACACCCTACTGGGCCTCTACGGTATTTCAAATAAATAACTAGATAACAGCTATTTTTGAATTTCCCTGTTTTTTTTTTTAATTTAGCGGGTTAAATATTTTTAAAAATATTACTGTCTTCTAGTAGGCGAGATACTAAAAATTATCTTGAAAATCGTGCTTATGTTTGGATTAACAAAGTTAATGGAATATTATGCAAGGTTTCTCCTGCCTTCAATGTCCCTATACCATTCTGTTTCCAGCACGCCGAAAAGAAAAAATTCAGGCGATCAGGACGTCAGTGACGTTCTTCCCCCCGTTTAAGGTACTAAATTGCAATCAGCGCTGCGGTAGTTTTTGGACGCCATTGTTTACGAACTCTATTACATCTTTTCGAGCCCTCGGGGATACTGCAGCCTTTTCGTTTTTACTGAATGCAAGGGGAAACCGCTCCGTTGGCGCACAAGTGTTCTACAATTTCACATACTTATGGTGAGGTCCCAGTGTTCCCGTGACGCGTATAACGCAGCATTCACGTTTCGACGTGAACTCACTTCAAACGGTCTGTGTCTCCTCAATGTACGCGACGTGTCAGGCACTCTCTCGTTTTTATTGAACACATTGTGAATAAAAAAAGCGACCGTTATGAAAACAATGTTCTTCCTTTGTCCCAAAATACACACGGTGCAGTTTTTATTTCATCTGCCATTATTTTCAACGCAGTGCTCACTAACCGCTTTTTTTTTACTTTTTATTCTGCGCCGTAGCTCACGCAAGACTTTTTACTGCTTGTAAAAACTCGGAAACAGTTCCCTAAACGATTGTTGCTTGGTGTGTCTGTGTGTCTCCTATAAAATAGTGAGTGTGTGCTGAGTTATTTTGAATAAGACTAGGTCATTTCAGCCGGCTGATTTTAGTATTTCCTACAGAAACGAAAAACATTTTAGTTGTTTCCAGCGTGAAAAAACGCGACTTGGTGTAAAAATAGGACCCCTTTGGTTTTCTTGTAACAAGCTTCACCAACGTCAAGTGGTATCGTTTTTAAGAATTTCGGATATATTTTTCGCCTTGTTCGCAGCTGTAAGCGACTGACTTTCAGTTATAAATGAGGTGTGTTCAAATTTTGATACATTCGGATTTATTGCAGAAAAACCTTGCTTGTCTACGGTCTATTTTAATTAACTGGGCTAGTAGGAAGCGACCGGTTTGTAAAGCCAGTATGCCTACCAACAAGAAACGGTGACCTGATGAGGAAAATCATGCTAGTCGCTAGATGGGGAAGAACGAAAGAAGGCAAGTAAAATTCTCTCCGATTTTAAAATGTTTTGTTTCTCACCATCCGGTGAGTTTTACAACGTTGGCTGTCCATCTAAAGTAATTTGTCGACATAAAATCTGTAAAGAAGACATAAGAATTTGTAAATTGGTATAAAAATCAAGGATGAGGCTTTAAGATCAATTTTACATTACTAACTGCTCTGCCATCTACCTTTTATGCAACACTTCATAACTTTGATCGATTTCTCATATGGCGCAAATTATTCTTGACTGCCTAAGTGTCATAAAAACCAAAACAAAAGAAAAATGGCTTTGGTTTGGTGTGTGTAGATTAACAACCCAAAGCGACAGAAGATGCATATTTGCACAGACCATGTTATACCTGTTCCGCACGTTACCATGTCTACTTCTGTCATTGTACTAATAATAAATTGACCAACGCTGTTTCTAAGCCTGCTGAAAAATAAGAGGATTTTGCTCAGTTTTATTCACTTTATTTTGATTTTCAAACGTTATTCACTCGAGCCATAGGAGAAGCGGTAAATACGGACCCCCGTAGCCCTCTACTTAATCGTTCTTAAACACTTTCTCCTCTCCTCGTAGACGAAGTGCTTCTTCGTTACTCTGCCATCGCTCAATCCTGTATACATTTATTAAACGGCAAAAACGTCCAGTGCGAGAGACGTCTTCAAAGTCTGGGCTGACCCGTTTTTTTTTAGAACATTGTGCATGTTTTTCCTTTGCAACAACATATCTCCTTGAAGCAACTATTAGTTGTCGTTTTGTACCATAACGCTGAATTGCGTCTGAAAGGGGAAAATTAGCACAAGAAAAAAGTATTTAACTCGAACATTTCCGCAGTAGGTTTCAAAATTTTGTAGCATGTGCATGCTCTTACTGCTACAAATACCGCATATTATTCGGGGGGAAATAACAAAGCTAAGCAGCCTTTGCTGATTGTTTAGGTACGTATCATTACAGATTTGCAATATTTTTCTTTCTGATATGTCAAAATACCGCATTGAACGGAGCGGCCCGAAAGTCGTGTTTGTTATACTGTTTCTGTAAACAGATCTGAGGTGGTTAACTGTATAAAATAAATGATAACAGAAACACCGCCCTTTTTGAGGTCTTCGTTTACAGAGGGAATGTATAAATAATACAAATATTGTCACGTTCCCCGTCTTCTACTACCCCCTCCATCATGCTCAGTCTGCAACTGATGGACTAGTTCTCCACTGCATGGTTCCAGACTGCTGCTTCCTTCAGTGCTTACAAGTGAAGCCACCCATCGGTACATACAGCGTTGTTTTACGTTAACCCGGCCGGCCTAATCCGCCCTTTATATTACAAACGTTCAACTACGTCACCTTGATGGCTTCTTGTGTATGTCTAGGCCGGTATTAGCTTCAATTTGTATATTTTCTTAAGCAAGATCAATACAATTGGAGCACTCTCAATAAGAAATTTGATTGGCTTCCTGGCTCAAACTGCGTTTATGGCAGGAATACCATGCCAAGCAGCTTATCTGAACCACAATATCACCGTACTGCCACACATGGGCACTTTACATGCTTCATCTGTCCTCTTAACCTAACAAAGCCGCATAAAATCTCGTTTATTACTCACTACTTCCTCAAGGAGCACAAGGCTAGTTGCACTAATTAAGGTTCAAACCTTAACCGTTATTACCCCGCCGGGGTGGCGCAGTGGTTACGGCGCTCGACTACTGTTCCCAAGGACGCGGGATCGAATCCCGGCCTCGGCGGCATCTTTTCGATGGAGGCGAAAAGCAAAGCGCCCGTGTGCTTTGCGATGTCAGTGCACGTTAAAGAACCCCAGGTGGTCGAAATTTCCGGAGTCCTCCACTACGGCGTCTCTCATAGCCTGAGTTGCTTTGGGACGTGAAACCCCACAATCCAACAAACCAACCTTAACCGTTATTAGTTTCAGTTTCCAATGGCGGCGTAAATGGAGCAAGGGATCCCTCGCTCCCTCTGTTGAATCAGAGATGTAACCGCGGTTTAAGTTTCTTAGCAATGCTCGACATTGAGGGCAGTTTGTGAAAGTGTATAGCAATACAGGTTCTGGTGGCCAAGTGCTACACCAAGGATCCAAATAGAGGTTCTGAAGTTGTGTGTTATTGGCTACAAGTCCCTGTACAGTTTGCTGTCCTGGCTGTATTACTGAGACGAAAGCATTATATTCCTTATTAAGCGGAAGTCCGGTATGGCTCTTAAAAAAAGTTTTACAAGGTTAGAAACCTCGGCTGTGGAAGGTGGTAGTGGGCAGGTGAATTAACCGGACACTGTTGGTCTGTGGTTTTACGTGACCGCAGTCGTGGCCTCGTGGTCGAACACCTGCCTCCAAAGCGGGCGGTTAGTGGGTTCGAGCCCTGCGGTCGGCTGGTTACTCAAGTAGTAAGCCAACATTAGCGTGTCTGCCACTTTGTAACATCACAAGACCGCATTTTCAAGAGTTTCAGTCATGAACAACACCTGTGTTCAACATGAGGAATCACAGAAAATCAGAAAATAAGGACAACAGAAATTCATCACATGGAAAATAGTAATTACGACATGCTAACAAAGCAATAATGCTCATTGCGTTGCACTGAAAGGTCTGCATGACAGATTCTGTCACATCGAGTAACGCTTCGGCGTTCCCATGAATAGGGAGTTAAGTATCTATATCAAAATGTTAAAAAAAAAACCTTTCTAATGGCGATTTTTTTCATGCGATGAAAAAATGTCTTGCACCCAGATGCCAACCGTGGAGCACTTGCAATTAAGGCGAATGATACATCACTACAACATTGCCGTCCTCCCTGATGACATCAATGGCAGGATGATAACTGTAAAACGTCGAAGTAGCGTGGAAACACTAAGTTACCGCAAACCAAGGCCGACATGTACACAAAAAAATGAGCTCCTCTGGAAAGCTTCACAATATGAATGAATATTTGAAAACTGTGAGAAATTATGCCTAGTTTGAACCAACAAGAATCTCCTTTCTGTAAGGAGAGTGTTTTGCTTACCCCTTACGTTATTTTTACTTAAGAAATATGCAGAGTTGTCGGTTTCAACGCTATATCATGTGGAGTTGAATTCGATTTAGAGGTCGCCTCAGTTCTTTTTTACTGTAAAAGATCATGCAAGTTCGGTAGCTTATTATCAATTTCTTTCATTTAAAGAAACCCCACGAAACATATAAATAACTCATGACTGTGCTCATATGAAAGCTAAACATTTCGACAGATTTGCCTGTCTGGTTGGGTTGATCACTAAATAAAATTTGAAATTTCTCCAACCAACACTTTTATTTTATAAAACCCGACTTTTCGGAGCCGGCTCGGCTCCTTCTTCAGGGGTGCAGGACGCGGGGCTGCGTGCAGCTATAAGTAAAGGAATGATCGAGGGGGAGAAGAAGGTGGGGGGGGGGGGGAGAATGGGGAGGGGGTGAGATGTGTGTGAAAGAAATGAGAAGGAAGGAGGGGGGTTTAGACGAGTGAGGGTGTCGCAGGTGCAGGTGTGCTCGCTGGCGACTTTTTTCTTTTCTTCTGCAAAGTGGCCAGTATAGAGCGAAGACCTTGCAAGTATACAGCAGGGAGGTTGCCTATTGTCCGGTTGATGTTATCTGCGGTCAACTGTATGTGCCATGACTCGAGGAGGCGTCTTTTGCGGTAATTGGTCTCGGTCTCCAGGATGAATGTTTCTTCGAAATTTATTCTGTGGTCGGAATCTTCTGAATGTTCGGCTACGGGGTTGCGTTCTCTTGAAAAATTTCGTACATCGTTCTTGTGTTGCCGAATTCTTTCTTTTAGGTTTTTTGTTTCGCCAATGTAGCTAGCATCACAGTCGGCGCAGGGAATTTTGTAGACAATGCCTTGGGCTCTTTCTCTTGGTGGTCGATCTTTGGGGAAGGGTAGCAGGCTCCCCAAAGTGTTTGAAGGCTTGTGCGCCACTCGAATTCCCTCTTTTCTTAGAATACGGGCGAAGGTTTCGCTGGCGCCTCGGACATAGGGGACAGTGACGTACTTTTGAGATGTAGTTGTTTGCTGCTGGTTATTTTCTTCCCGGGGCCTGTCGTTGCGTTTTTGGCGGCGAATGATATTCCGGATAAATTTTTTGGGGCAGCCGTTCATGGATAGTTCCTTGAATATTAGGCGTTTTTCGTTTGCTTTGTCGGGCTCTGTGGTGCAATGTGTTTCCACTCTTTGTAATAAGGTCTTCACAACTGACGCTTTATGGCTTGTCGGGTGGTTCGAAGTGAAATGCAGATATCGCCCTGTGTGGGTGGGTTTTCGGTATACGGAGAATCGCAGACGGTCGTTTTTTCGGGTCACCAGAACGTCCAAAAACGGCAGGGCGCCTCGCTTCTCCATTTCTAGGGTGAACTGAATGTCCGGTTGTATGGAATTTAGATGAGAGAGGAAATTTTGGACTTCAGATTTCTTAATAATTGAGAAACAGTCATCGACATATCTCAGAAAAATTTTTGGCGGTGGGCGGAAAGAGTTGAGAGCTCGTTCTTAGATGTGCTGCATAGTTATATTCGCCATAGCGACAGAGATGGAGGCACCCATTGGTGTTCCCTTGACTTGTTTGTAGAATTCTCCTTGGCATGAGAAGTATGTGTTTGATAAACATAGTTCCAGAAGGCGGCATACCTCGTCTACACTGAGTGGGGTTCGTGCACTGAGTGTATCGTCGCGTTGTAGGGCTTCTCGAGTGGCGGCCAACGCGAGACTTACAGGGACTTTTCACAAATGTCCCTGTAAGTCTCGCGTTGGCCGCCACTCGAGAAGCCCTACAACGCGACGATACACTCAGTGCACGAACCCCACTCAGTGTAGACGAGGTATGCCGCCTTCTGGAACAATGTTTATCAAACACATACTTCTCATGCCGAGGAGAATTCTAGAAACAAGTCAAGGGAACACCAATGGGTGCCTCCATCTCTGTCGCTATGGCGAATATAACTATGCAGCACATCGAAGAACGAGCTCTCAACTCTTTCCGCCCACCGCCAAAAATTTTTCTGAGATATGTCGATGACTGTTTCTCAATTATTAAGAAATCTGAAGTCCAAAATTTCCTCTCTCATCTAAATTCCATACAATCGGACATTCAGTTCACCCTAGAAATGAAGAAGCGAGGCGCCCTGCCGTTTTTGGACGTTCTGGTGACCCGAAAAAACGACCGTCTACGATTCTCCGTATACCGAAAACCCACCCACACAGGGCGATATCTGCATTTCACTTCGAACCACCCGACAAGCCATAAAGCGTCAGATGTGAAGACCTTATTACAAAGAGTGGAAACACATTGCACCACAGAGCCCGACAAAGCAAACGAAAAACGCCTAATATTCAAGGAACTATCCATGAACGGCTACCCCCAAAAATTTATCCGGAATATCATTCGCCGCCAAAAACGCAACGACAGGCCCCGGGAAGAAAATAACCAGCAGCAAACAACTACATCTCAAAAGTACGTCACTGTCCCCTATGTCCGAGGCGCCAGCGAAACCTTCGCCCGTATTCTAAGAAAAGAGGGAATTCTAGTGGCGCACAAGCCTTCAAACACTTTGGGGAGCCTGCTACCCTTCCCCAAAGATCGACCACCAAGAGAAAGAGCCCAAGGCATTGTCTACAAAATTCCCTGCGCCGACTGTGATTCTAGCTACATTGGCGAAACAAAAAACCTAAAAGAAAGAACTCGGCAACACAAGAACGATGTACGAAATTTTTCAAGAGAACGCAACCCCGTAGCCGAACATTCAGAAGATTCCGACCACAGAATAAATTTCGAAGAAACATTCATCCTGGAGACCGAGACCAATTACCGCAAAAGACGCCTCCTCGAGTCATGGCACATACAGTTGACCGCAAATAACATCAACCGGACAATAGGCAACCTCCCTGCTGTATACTTGCAAGGTCTTCGCTCTATCCTGGCCACTTCGCAGAAGAAAAGAAAAAAGTCGCCAGCGAGCACACCTGCACCTGCGGCACCCTCACTCGTCTAAACCCCCCTCCTTCCTTCTCATTTCTTTCACACACATCTCACCTCCTCCCCATTCTCCCCCCCCCCCCCCCCCACCTTCTTCTCCCCCTCGATCATTCCTTTACTTATAGCTGCACGCAGCCCCGCGTCCTGCACCCCTGAAGAAGGAGCCGAGCCGGCTCCGAAACGTCGGGTTTTATAAAATAAAAGTGTTGGTTGGAGAAATTTCAAATTTTATTTTGTGCTCATATGCTACTATATTTCAGCGTTCCAAACAGCGTTTCAACAAATGAAAAGTGCCCACTGCCATTTTTATTGCGAAACCAATACTACTACAGTCAAAGCGAGAAATCGGGTGGCTACGCTGTGAAGACGTGCTCTGAAGAGGCGTAGCTACGGTCTCCTCATAAAAAAATCAGCCTGTCATGACATTATAATTCACGTTACCCCTATGCCACGGACAGAAGCTGCCAACTCGGGTCGCTCCATTTATATGGGAGGGTGATACAAGAATCAGCCTGCCAGAATAGTTTGCATCCTCGTTACCCCAACGACAAGCAGGCACGCACATACGGCTTGGTTGAAGTGTGACTTTATATGTGGGCTCGTAGCTCACGCTCTCGCGTCATACCCTTAAAGGCTGAGCTTGAGTGTCACCAATAACGTAGCACCTTGCACTAATAGGGTGTGCTAGGGGAATAATGAGGCAAAGGAAGCTTCCGCCGTTGCTTTCGCAATTCAACTAGGGCTGTGGCTCAATACAACATACTTACTTCAACAAATAAAGAACACAGTGGCTGCCTTTAAATACTCAAATTCGCTGCTTTCTCTTGCTTTCTGCTTTGTCGTGTTGATAGGCGTATGAAGTATTTGACTTTTAGGCTCTCGTAGGCCTACTCATCACTTGTCGGTGGCCATGTCACGCGCTTTCCATGGATCGGCTGATTGCGCTGCGTCGGCGAAAAAAATATGCCGTCAGCAGGATCGGTCGCTCACAGTTGTAAGATGAGAGTGCGCGGCATTATTGAGCATAAAAACGTACGGGAGCAGTGCAGTATACTAACACAAAAGCGCCATCTATTTTACTTTTCGCGTGTTCAGAAATCATTCTTTTAATGCTACCGATAAGGAAAACATAGACGTTGCCTCGGTGAAAAAATGCAATTGGTGTTTTTGATACCCTTTTGACTATAAAGAAGCGCATTTCACCCTATAAAACAAGTGTCTGCACGTTTGCGTGTGTTTTGAGTCAATAACTATTAGCGATGCTCAGAATACTTCGAGGGAACGACACTGCTGCATGTTGGAAACATATTGCTTATGAGACACACGTGCGCGACACGTCTCTCTTTGATCCTATCATCGAGTTATTTGTAACACCCTGTACATACAGAATAATTTTCCTATAATATTTCAGTCTGTAATGTGGCGGCTATACATGGAGTGAACATGAACCACTTATGTTTCTCCAGTTTTGCTGCTTTTTACTTCACACAATACGTTCCCATTTCTTTCTTTAAGGAGCCAATTTTTTTTAAACGTTACCTAAGTGCCTGGGTTCTGAAACGTCCATAAATAGATGAATATGTCCCCGCAAGAACATATACAGGAAGTTGACACAACCAAAATACGACTTATTTTCGCACTTTGCGTCAATCAGGAGCTATTCATCCTAGCATCCAAAAGGGAACATGGCCCACATGATTTATTACCACGGTACTACTTTGAAAACTACTTACGCTGGCCTCCCCATAAAAGAGTAATAAATGCTGTTATAAACAGACCACGTCTTTTTTCCACTTTCATATGCAAGGATAGTCTGTAACCAACTAGGATTAAAGCTTCAGTCATAAGGAAGAAGGTGTTATTATTCCGGAAGGATTACGTCTCCTTCCGCTGTAAGGCCGACTGGCCTAAAATGTGTTAAGTAAAGTATATAGCAATAAAAGCTCATGTTATCATCAAATGAAGAGGCATAGCAGCCTCGTCTTCACGCGTGCCCAAACTCTAAAATTTTTGGTTGTGACCAAATCCTTGAAATTAACCTCCACGGCTACGACAGCTGACAGCGCAAACAAATCACTTCACCACCACACAAAATCTTTGTTTCTAAAAACAAACCCAAGAAAGGAGGTTTTCTTCACTGAGATTATTTCATAGATGCTTTAACGACACGGTAGCAGAAAATTGGACAGCGGGAACGCTGCCCTTTGCGTACGCCAATGCCTGCTACTGCAGATTTCCACTTCACTCGCCCCTGAGGAGGGGACCAGGTTGGTCCCGAAAAGATTAATTATAAAAAAAATATCTTTTTATTTTTTTAGTGTTTCTCGCACTACAACAAAACACGCAATTACATAGCGAAATATACGTTATATACGTCATTTTAATAATTACCTGCGGCGTAATATTATGGACGCGTAGTGTATTTAACTTGAACCGAACAGGGCCTTTGGCGCCTCAGCAATACTTATTTCATACAAAGCCACTGTGCGTGGAAAAAATGTCAAAGCGCGCTTTGAAGAATGCAGTGAAGATACTTCTACTGCACTTCTCTTGGGGCATTTTGATGTTGAGAGGCATCTGAAACGTAGGTGTTTGAGTAATAAACAAGTGTCTTCTATGAAGTCGTTATGACGTGGACATTGGTGCTCTTAAAACATACCAGCCTAACAAAATTCTTCTTTTGTGAGCCAAAACCCTGCAAATGAAGAAACTTCTGAAAACTTTCCATTGCAAACGGTTTGACGAGAGGCACAATATTTTCAGCAGGTTCTTTAGTGGCTGGAGAGCTTTCGTTTATTCTAACGAAGAAGGCCAGGCCGTGTCTCGTCCTCTTATCATACGGGAGAACGAACAAACCCATTATTTGGATGCGAATCCTGACTACTTCCTCCATTTTATTCTGTACTGTTTCCTCGCCTTATAAGCTGTAGTAATTTTCTGTATCTGCGTTAACATGGGAGGTACGTCTGTAAAGCGCTGAAAATGATTCGAAAAGATCCAAGCACTGTTTTTTTTTTCGACGTTTCAATTGCATACTGGCTTTCAAACCTTTATTTTTTCGTTTTCTATACTGCGGGCAGCTTTTTGCGGCCTAATATTCATTTAATAAACGTCTGCCATCGATAGGTCTCGCTTAAAAGAAGGCAATAGCGCAATAAGGCATTCCATTAAAATGTTTACCGGTTAAGACTACTCCTTTATTCATCTGCCAGCGGAGTACGTTCACATCAAAATAAAACATAATAATGAAATAAGGATTTCGCATAAGCAACATACGCGAAATCCATCGTATTTCATAATTCATGGCTAAGTAAACTGTTGATATGTACCTTATATATACCATTGCTTTAGACTCTTTGATTGGCATGCAAACTATTGCCAACATATCGTGCAGCCCAGATGTCTTCGTTTTTTCTACACTGTCTTAGTTACTTATAGCACATTCGTGTCGAGTAATGACACGCAACCAACAAACAACACAATATGCCTTCGTCGGCTTGTATCAGGTGTTTATTTCATCACTAACAGCCATCGCGGGATCTATAAACCACTTGCTCAGAATTCTTGCATGGAGTCTAGCAGGAATATATCATGCCTATCAACCAGACCGCCTAT